>NC_092744.1:113873132-116699567 GCF_047496795.1 Chiloscyllium punctatum
GCTGTGTGAGTGCCTGTCCCCCCTTGCTGTGTGTGCGTGTGTCCCTCCCTTGCCATGTCAGTGCATGCCCCCTCTCAATTTCTGTGCACATGCCCTCCCCCCGCCGTGTGTCTGCTTGTTCATCCTTCCCTGTGTGTGTGCGTGTCCCTCCCTCGCTGTGTGTGCATGTCCCTCCCTCGCTGTGTGTGCGTGTCCCTCCCTCGCTGTGTGTGCGTGTCCCTCCCTCGCTGTGTGTGCGTGTCCCTCCCTCGCTTTGTGTTTGCGTATCCCTCTTGCTGTGTGTGCGCATGTCACTCCCTCGCTCTTTGTCTCTGTGTGTGTGTGTGTCCCTCCATTGCTCTTTGTGTATATCCTCCTCACTGTGTGTGCACTTCTCCCCTTGGTGTGTGAGTGCATGTCCCCCCTCACTATATGTGCGTGTGTCCCTCCCTTGCTGTGTCTGTGCGTGTCTTCTCTCGCTGTGTGTGCGTGTCCCCTCTCAATTTCTGTAAACATGCCCTCCCCCTCGCCATGTGTGTGCTTGTCCCTCCTTCCCTGTGTGTGTGTGTGTCTCTCGCTGTGTGTGTTTGTGTATGTCCCTCCCTCGCTGTGTGTGCATGTCCTTCCCTCCCTCGGTGTGTGTGTGTGTCCCTCCATTGCACTTTGTGTATATCCCCCTCACTGTGTGCGCTTCTCCCCTCGTTGTGTGAATGCATGTCCCCCCTCGCTCTGTGTGTGTGTCCCTCCCTCGCTGTGTCTGTCCATGTCCCCTCTCGCTGTGTGCGTGTCCCCTCTCAATTCCTGTACACATGCCCTCTCTCTCGCCGTGTGTGTGCTTGTGCCTCCTTCCCTGTGTGTGCGTGTGTGTCCCTCCCTCTCTGTGTGTGTTTATGTAGGTTCCTCCCTTGCTGTGTGTGTATATCCTACCCTCACTGTGTTTGCGTGTCTCTCACTGACTCTGAATGTTTGTACGTGTGTGCGTGTGTGCGCATGTCCCTCCCTTGCTCTGTGTGTGTCCCTCCCTTGCTGTGTGTACGTGCTCTTCCGTGTGTGTGTGTGTGTGTGTGTGTGTGTGTGTGTGTGTGCACGTGCATCCCTCCCTTGCTGTGTGTGTGTCCCTTTCTCGCTGTGTGTACGTGCTCTTCCGTGTGTGTGTACGCGCGCGTGTCCCTCCCTCGCTGTTTGTGCGTGTATCCCTCCCTCACTGTGTGTGCGTGTCCCTCCCTCACTGTGTATGTGCGTGTCACCCCTCGCTGTGTGTGCATGTCCCTCCCTCGCTTTGCGTGTGAGTGCGTGTCCCCCCTTGCTGTGTGCGCGTGTCCAACCTTGCCATGTGTGATTGTGCCCCCTCTCAATTTCTGTGCATATGCCCTCCCCCTCGACGTGTGTATGTGTGTGTGTATCCCTCCCTCACTGTGCGTCTGCGGGTAACTACCTCACTGTGTGTGTTTGTATGTCCCTCCCTCGCTGTGTGTGCACACGTCCGTCCCTTGCTCTGTGTTTATGTGTGTGTCTATATGTGTGTGTGTGTATCTTTGCGTGTCCCTCCCTCGCTTTGCGTGTGTATGTCCGTCCCTTGTGTGTGTGTGTGTGTGTGTGCATGTCCCTCCCTCGCTCTGTGTGTATTTGTGAATGTCCCTCCCTTGCTTTGCGTGTGTGTGCCGCCTCTCAATTTCTGGGCACATGCCCTCCCCCTCAACATGTGTGTGCTTGTCCCTCCTTCGCGGTGTGTGCGTGTCCCTCCCTTGCAGTGTATGTGCGTGTCCCTCCCTCACTGTGTGTCTGCGTGTATTCCCCTCACCATAGGTGTGTGTGCTTGCCCCTCCCTCGCTGTGTGTGCATCTCTCTCCCTTGCTCTATATTTGTGTGTATGTGTATGTGCGCGTGTCCCTCCTTCACTTTGCATGTGTGTGTCCCTTCCTCGCTGTGTGTCTGCGTGTATCCCCCTCACTGTGTGCATGTGCGCGTCCCTCCCTTGCTGTGTGTGTGTGTGTGTGTGTGTGTGTGTGTGTGTGTGTGTGTGTGTGTGTGTGTGTGTGTGTGTGTGTGTTTGTGTGTGTGTGTGTGTGTGTGTGTCCCTCCCTCGCTGTGTGTGTATGTATTTGTGCATGTCCTTCCCTCGCTTTGCATGTGTGTGCCCCTTCTCAATTTCTGTGCACATGCTCTCCCCCTCGACATGTGTGTGCTTGTCCCTCCTTCACGGTGTGTTTGCGTGTATTCCCCTCACCGTAAGTGAATGTGTTTGTCCCTTCCTCACTGTGTGTGCGCGTCTCTCCCTTGCTCTGTGTTTGTATGTGTTTATGTGTTCCTCCTTTGCTTTGCGTGTTTGTGTCCCCGTCCCTCGCAGTGTGTGTGTGTCCCTTCGCTGCGTATCCCTTCCTCGCTGTGTGTGTCCCTTCCATGCTGTGTGTGCGCGCGTGTACCTCCCTTGCTGTGTGTGTGCGCGTGTACCTCCCTTGGTGTGTGTGTGTGTGTGTGTGTTTCCTTCCCTCCTCACTGTGTGTGTGTGTGTGTGTGTGTGTGTGTGTGTGTGTGTCCCTCCTGGTGTGCGTGTGTGAGCATGTGTCTCCCCCCTCGCTGTGTGTGCGCGTGTCCCTCTCTTGCTCTCTGTGTGTGTTTGTGTGTGTCCCTCCCTGGCTGTGTGTGTGCGCGTGTCCCTCTCTCGCTGTGTGTGTTCGTGTGTGTGTGCGCGCGTGCATGCGTGTCCCTCCCTCGCTGTGTGTGTCTGCGCGTTCCCCCTTGCTGTGTGTGTGTGTGTGTGTGTGCGTGTCCCTTCCTTGCTGTGTGAGTGCCCCTTCCTCGCTGTGTGTGTGCATATCCCCCTCCCTCTGTGTGTGTGTGCGTGTCCCTCCCTCTGTGTGTGTGCGTGTCCCTCCCTCTGTGTGTGTGTGTGTGTGTCCCTCCCTCTGTGTGTGTGTGTGTGTGTCCCTCCCTCTGTGTGTGTGTGTGCGTGTCCCTCCCTCGCTTCGTGTGTGCGTGTCCCTCCCTCGCTTCGTGTGTGCGTGTCCCTCCCTCGCTTCGTGTGTGCGTGTCCCTCCCTCGCTTCATGTGTGCGTGTACCTTCCTCGCTGTCTGTGTCCCTCCCTCGATTTGTGTGTGTGTGCATCCCTCCTTCGCTGTGTGTCTGCGTGTATCTCCCTCACTGTGTGTGTGTGTGTGTGTGTGCATGTCCTTCCCTTGCTGTGTTTCTTGCATGTATCCCCCTCACTGTGTGTGTGTGCAGGTCCTTCCCTTGCTGTGTGTCTGCGGGTATCTCCCGCACTGTGTGTGTTTGCATGTCGCTCCCTTGCTGTATCTGTGTGTGTGTGTGTGTGTGTGTGTGTGTGTGTCCAAAATTTGCACCATCAGTGAATCGGCCTTCATAAGTTGACTGTGGTATTCAGGAATGTGTGGTTTAAGTAAGTTCACCACGAGAAATGTAGGGTTTAATGTATAGGTAGAGGGGTGAGTCTGGGTTGGATGCTCTTCAGAGGTTAGGAATGGACTGGTTGGGCCGAATGGCCTGGTTGCACACGATGGCGATTCTATTCAGGTTATTGTCCAGCCCTGTCAGCCATCCCCGTCTATTACACCTTGCCTTATCCCCAATATTCTCCTTAACACTGTAATCTCCTCCAGACTCTAAAACACTCCTTGGCAATGTAACCTTCTCCAGTCTTTGCAAAGATCGATATGTCTGTCATCTCTTCCTGCTTTTAGAACCCTCCCTATAACTATTACCATTTGGTACAGCACTCCCAATCATTGTTCCCTCTTGAAACTCCCATAAACATTTGTATCTCTGAAAACTCATCTGGACTGTCTCAACTTCCCTTTGACAGTTACGTGCTGAGACCTGCTCTATATCAGTGAAGTAATTAAGTCTTGGCAACACTCACTGTTATAATCTCCCTCCAGCCTTACAGCACTGAGGATCTGTAGAAGCTCTTTTCAACCCGACAGCCATCTCTGTGTCTGTAATCTCCTCCACTCCCCATAATACATTCTCTCTGAGCTCCTCTGTAGTCCACTAAACACTCCCTAACACTGTCTGTATCAGTGTAACCTTCTCCAAAAACACAACCTTCCCTATCTGTGTAAATCCCTAAACCAGTCCCTATCCCTCTCAGCTCCGTCTAACAATACAACCCTCTGTGTCTGTGTATTCACCTTCAGTCCCTACTCACCTCCCTATCTGTGTAACCTTCTCCATACATTTTTGCTTCAGTCTCTTCAACTGTCCCTGTCAGTGTAACCTCTTCCAGACGCGAAAACTCTCCTCTTTTTGACTTACTCAGACCACACAACCCTCACTCTCTATAACCTACTCCTGTCTGAGAAACCTACCTCTGCACACTGCTCCAACTCTTCAACTCTCCACAAGCTCCTGCAGCTCTTACATCCCTCCCTATCTACCAAATCTCTTCCATTCCCTAAAACACCAACAGTCTGTGGAGACCCGACCACCATCCCTATCAGTGTAATCCTCTCAGGTCTCTGCAGTAATCCTGATCTGTCAAACTCACTCCATGCCTGTGCCTCTCCCAATCCAGTCCCTACAAAACCCACTATCTATTTAACACCCTCCTGTCACTATCACCCCCATGTCAATGTTAGCTCCTCCTGTGTCTCCACCATCTACCCATCTCCATAACCTTGTCCAGCTCTTACACCACTATCTGTTAAACGTCACCTTCCCGTACAACTTCCTCCTGTTTGTGCAATTCTCCCTTATCTGTGAAACTGTTTCTGACCAAAATTGTTATCCCAGTCTCTGAAAAGAAATCCAGATTCCACAGCCTCCATAACCCCTCAGAACCTAAGCCTTCCTATGTCGATAGACATCTTCAGTCACGACTACCCTGCATATCTCTGTTTGTTCTTCCAGTCAATACAAACATCTTTATCTCTGTAATCTGCTCAGCTCCCTAAAGCAGTCCCTGTCTGTGATCCAGCCCTGGCCTACAAACATCCTTATCCTTGTAAACTTCTCCATCCCTCCCAACATTCCCATCTCCATGAACCCCTGTCAGCCCTGTCACTCTCCACATTTCTGTAACCTCCTGTGGGTCTATGGTCCTCCCTCCCTGTGAAAACACCTCCAGTCCCCATCCCTCCCAATCTGGGTCCTCTTCCAGATCAGACCATTGCTGTCTCTGTAAACACCTCCACTCCTGACAACTCTTCCCATTTGTGTAACCTCGTTCAGACCCCATACTCTCCAGCTTCCTGAATCCTCTTCCTGCATTGCAACTAAAACCACATGTTTATGTAATATCCACCAGAGCTTACACCCTCCCCAACTCAGTAACCTTTTGCAGTCCTAACAAAACACCTAAACTATGAAACCTCTCATTTCCCTACAATCCTCCCTCCCTCCGTCCCTCCTCAAATGCCTTCATCACCATGAAACCTCACAATTACTGAAGCCTCCTTTTGGCACTGCAGACCTCCTAATGTCTGCAAAATCCTCCTGTCCTGATGTTCCTCTCTATCTCTGTAACCCATACCACCCTCCAGTGCCCTTCTGCGGAACATGGCAGGGGAGGGAAGATTTGTAAAGTCCGAGCCATGTTACGGAGGTAGAATTCTGGGAATTACAGATTTGGTCGAATGTCTGTGGTGTGCAGATAATTGGCGAGGACTCTAAAGACAGGATTTATGACTACTTGGAAAACCATAGTTAAATTAGTGACGGTCAGCATGGGTTTGTGAGGGGTCAGGTCATGCCTCACAAACCTTATCGAAATCTTTGAGGATATGGCAGAACATGTTGATGGCTCATTCAGAAAAGAAGGAAAATTGGAATACAGGGAAATTTGTTTGTCTGGATACAGGATTGGATGGCCCAGAGAAGACAGAGGGTGGCAGCAGATGTACAGTATTGAGCCTGGAGCTCTGTGGCCAGTGGGGTTCTGTAACAATCGGCTCTGGGACTCTGCTCTTTGTGATTTTTGTAAATGACTTGGATGTGGATGTTGGAGAGTGGGTTAGTAAGTTTGCCAATAACGTGAAGGTTGGTGGAGCGGTGGGGAATGTGGAGGGCTGTTGTAGGTTGCAATGGGACATTGACAGGACACAGAGCTGGGCTGGAAGTGGCAGATGGAGTCCAATCCGGAAAAGTGTGAAGTAATTCATTCTGGAAGGTCGAATTTGAATACAGAATACAGGGTGAAAGGCAGAGTATTTGGCAGTGCGGAGGAACAGAGATCATGGGATCTATGTCTATAGATCCCTCAAAATCACCACGCACGTTGGTAGGGTTGTTAAAAAGGCATATGTTGTATTGGCTCCCCTTAGAAGGGGATTGACTGTAAGAGCCGTGAGGTTTTACTGCATCTTTATAGCGTCCTGGTGAGACCACACTTGGAATATTGTGTTCAGTTCTGCTCCCCTTTACAGGAAGGCTGTGCAAGTTTTAGAGAGTGTACACAGGAGATTTACCAAGATGCTGCCTGTAATGGAGGGCAGTTCTTATGAAGAAAGGTTGAGGGACCTAAAGCTTTTTTCATTGGAGTGAAGAAGGTGGCGGGGCGACTTTGTGGAGGTGAACAAGATGATGAGAGGCACAGAGTGAGTGAATAGTCAGAGATGTTTCCTCCTGTGGCATAAATAGCTATTACAAGGCGGCATAATTTTAAGGTGATTGGAGGATGGATAAGAGGATAGAGAATGATAGGTGGTTGGATGGACTGCCAATGGTGGTAGTAAAATTAGACACATTCGGGACATTTAATAGACTGTTGGACAGACACATTGATAATAGTAAAATGAAGGATATGTAGTTTACTTTGATCTTACAGTTGGATAAAAGGTTGGCATGAAATCATGGCCGAAGGATCTTGGGAGAACTGTTCTGTGTTCTGTCTGGTAAACTGGGTAATAAGCTCAGATCATTGCAAAAAGGATATGGCATTCAGGAGGAGCTAGTGAACTGGACACAAAATTTGCTTGATAGTTGTAGAGAGAGGGTGATGGGAGACATGTTGTTTTTCTGACTGGAGGCATGTGACCAGCGGTGGAGTGGGTCCCCTGTTGTTTGTCATTTGGATAAATGGTTTGGATGGGAATATTGGTTTCCTGGGAAGTAATTGTTTTGGGTGACACTGAAATTGGTGGTAAAGTGGTCAGTGAAGAATGTTATCTATGATTCAACAGGATGAACAGTACTGCTGGGATAGTGGGCTGAAGAATAGCAGATGGAGTTTAATTAGATAAAGGTGAGGTGCTCCATTTTGGTGAAACAAACCAGGGTGGGACTTGTACAGTTAATGTTCGGGCCTTGGGTAGTGTTTTCAGTCAGAGATCCAGTGACCCAGGTACACAGTCCTTTGAATGTGGTGTCACAGGTCGACAGCTGGTGCAGCAGGTATTTGGGATGGTGACCTTCATTCGGGAGAGCATTAACAGTAACAGGTGGGATGTCATGTTGTATCTGGAAAAGACATTGGTGGGGCCACTGTTAAAACATTGTTGATCAGTAGGAAGAACACATCTAGTTCACTAACCTCCTTTAGGGAAGGACATCAAATATTCTAACCTGGTCTGGCCGACATGTGACTCCAGACCCACAGCAATATGGCTGACTCTGAGCTACCCTGTCAGTAATTAGCAGTGGGTCAAAGAACGTTGTTGCAGGCAGTGACACCCATATCCTATGAATGAATATATAAAAATACCTATGTCCCTCCCTACCTCTGCAAACCCCTCCAGCAGCAGCAATCCGTCCTGGCTTTGTAACACCCTGACCACTCTCTGTAATACTCTCACCACCTCCAGCACCTTCACCTCTCCCTGTTCCTATTGTGTTAATGAACCCTAACCGTGGCTCCCCTTCCCACAGCCCTCCTCCTGCGAGCAGACTCATTGCAATCCATTAACATTTACTCCGAAAACACACTCTCACTTCAGGATTTTAAGTACATTCTGGTGATCTTCTCAGCCTCATAATCTAGTATGATCCCTTTTGACCTGAGTGAGGGATCAGTGGGAATTTCTTGCTGAGGTTCTTACTGATTCAATGGAATATCCTTTTGTTGAGTATTTTGCATTGTCCCTTCAAATGTTTTCCACTGTTCATTTACAGACACATATTTCAGTCTGTTTAGCCTGTTTACCTTGGTCAGTTCTCCTCTCAAACCCATGTCATTGGCTATTTTTGTTTCTAGTTGTAGCTTGTCCTTTCTGTGATTCACTTTAAAACTTTATATTTCTTTCAACTGCACTTTATCACAATTTCCCGAAGGATCTCTGCAGGTGACATTACTCATTCACTAAGTTTCATTACACGGTCGCTCTGCGATAGTTATGTCCCTTAACAGTTGCACAATGTGTTTTTCAAAGAAACATTGAAAAAAAAATTCACCAAACTCCTCTTCCAATATCAATATTGACCGTGTGATTGTCCCAGATTATACAAATATTGAAGTTTTCCAAAATTATCACAATGCATTTGTTAAAAAATTCCAATGAGTTCCTGTTTAATGCAGTGATGAACAATGAAATGCTGTTCGGTGGCTAAAACTGTTCTGCTGATTGTATCCTTGGCAAGTAGTAGCCAGAATTTACATTCAGACTGACTCTACTTCATGATCTGCGGCCAAATGCTTTCTCTGTAATGCCTTTGTTATCCATTATTGTTCGCGTTGCCCATTTTGCCTGAGTTTGCACAAGATTACGAACCACTGAATATTCTTGTTCACCCTGTATCCATGTCTCCCTGGTGTCTAAATCTCTTTTATCTCTGTGTCACAAATCCATCGACCTTATGGCAGCAACGTTGTCCGCTCAAAAAAAAAACATAATATACTCTCTTCCACAATTTTCTGTCACAAATCTATTTGCTGATGTACAGTTTTAATTAAACTCTGTCCCATCCTGTTCCTTTCTGCTTGTCTTCAGCCACATTCCCATACTGTTTCATTGCTTTACCTTTTCCCTTTGGATTTGGAAAGCTCCTTTCACCTGCATCCTCTCTCAGTTTAATGCCCTGTCCATAAACCAACCGACATGATTGGCCAGGACACTGGTCCCAGCACGGTTCCAGGGGGACCATCCTAATAGATTTTTTTTTAAAATCAGGTATGGGATGTGTGAGTCTCTGACTGACCAGCCTTTATTGCCCAGTCCCAGAAGCCCTTGAACTGAGTAACTTGCCCGGCCATTTCAGAGGGTCATTGAGAGGCAAACCCTTTGCTGTGGGGATGTCGTGCAGACCACGTGAGGATGGGCAGATGTCCTTCTCGAAAGGACAAGTGTTTGGATTTGTTGTACATCAGTCATGGTTTCATACTTATTTGTGGATTGTTTATTGTTAAAATTATTGATTTCAAATGTCTCCTTTTTAGATGGTGGGATTCAATCCTGCCTCCCCTGAACATTAGCTGAGGTTTTGGATATATTCTCACGCAATAATACCACTAGGCCATTTCTTCACCTGCTCACTGGGTGCTCATCCCTGAGCACTGATACCAGGGCATCATGAAGCTAAACCCATTCTTCCGACACAATTGTGTGATTCTGACATCTTCCAACTATCTGGGACTATTACTAAATATCGCTCCATTTTCCAGATCTCTGTGGAACTCAGTGCTGTTCTCCATGTGTAACCCTCACTGCATCTGTTTAATTTCCCATTCTGTCTATTTCTCTGTCTCCTGTAGGAATTCAGGAAAGTCCTGACTCAATAGCCTTCCCAGCTGCTGGGTGGATCGTCCATCACCTCATTGAATGCAGTTGGTCTGCCAGAGAGAGACAAAGAGAAAGGAGATCTGGAGCCTTCAATAAATCCTGTAGTGAGGTAAGGTCTCCCACAGTGCACAGAGCAAAGAACAATGAGAGGGCTCCAAACATCTGTTAACACAACATGATATAGATACAGTGCTGGAGGGGGAGCACAGTACACACACACACCCCAGGCTCAATCACCACCCCAATGTAAGTTCTGTTATATTAAAACTCACTACTCTGCAACAGTGTATCTATGGCATGTCTTGTGGTCCAGTGTCTTCAATAATTTTTAATTCCTTTAACAGATCCTATCGCTGTAACCTCCTCCCTTCCCGATAGTCCCTCCACATATTTGAACTGTACTGCATTCCAGACTACCATCCCTATCCCTGTAACTTGGTTCAGTGTCTACAACATGCCTTATCTTGGTAGACTCCCCCTCCAGTAAGGTAAAAACAAAGACTGCAGATGCTGGAAACCAGAGTCTAGATTTGAGTGGTGCTGGAAAAGCACGGCACGTCAGGCAGCATCGGAGGAGCAGGAAATCGACGTTTCGGGTAAAAGCCCTTCATCAGGAACAGAGGCCGGGAGCCTGCAGAGAGGGGAGATAAATGAGAGGGGGGTGGGGATGGGGAGAAAGTAGCATAGAGTACAGTAGGTGAATGGGGTGGGGAAGAAGGTGATAGGTCAGAGTGGAGGATGGGGGAAGGTAGCAAAGAGTATAATGGGTGAATGGGAGTGGGGATGGGGGTGATAGGTCAGAGAGGAGGGTCGGGGAAGGTAACAAAGAGTACAATAGGTGAATGGGGTGGGGAAGAAGGTGATAGGTCAGAGTGGAGGATGGGGAAGGTAGCAAAGAGTACATTGGGTGAATGGGGGTGGGGATGGGGGTGATAGGTCAGAGACGAGGGTGGAATGGATAGGTGGGAAGGGAGATAGGCCATTAGGACAGGTCATGAGGGCGGTGCTGAGCTGAAAGGCTGGAGGTGGGGTGAGATGGGGAAGGGGAAATGAGGAAACTGGTGAAGTCCACATTGATGCCCTTGGGTTGAAGTGTTCCGAGGCGGAAGGTGAGGCGTTCTTCCTCCAGGCGTCGGGTGGTGAGGAAGTGGCGGTGGAGGAAGCCCAGGACCTGGATGTCCTTGGCAGAGTGGGAGGGGTGTTGAAATGTTGGGTCACAGGGCGGTGGGGTTGATTGGTGCGGGTGTACCAGAGATGTTCCCTAATGTGCTCTGCTCGGAGGTGTCCAGTCTCCCCAATGCTTCGGGAGCAACGGATACAATAAATGATATTGGTGGATGTGCAGGTAAAACTTTGGATGTGGAAGGCTCCTTTGGGGCCTTGGATGGTGGTGAGGGGGGAGGTGTGGGCGCAGGTTTTGCAATTCCTGCAGTGGCAGGAGAAGCTGCCAGGAAGGGAGGGTGGGATTTTCGGGGATGTGGAACTGACCAGGTAGTCACGGAGGGAATGGTCTTTGCGGAAAGTGTAGAGGGGTGGGGAGGGAAATATATCCCTGGTGGTGGGGTCCGTTTGGAGGTGGAGGAAATGGCGGCGGATAATTTAATTTATACGAAGGTTGGTAGGGTGGAAGGTGAGCACCAGGGGCGTTCTGTCCTTGTTACTGTTGGAAGGGTGGGGTTTGAAGGCGGAGGTGCGGGATGTGGACGAGATGCATTGGAGGGCATCTTTTACCACGTGGGAAGGGCAATTCCGATCTCTAAAGAAGGAGGCTATCTGGTGTGTTCTGTGGTGGACCTGGCCCACCTGGGAGCAGGTACAGCGGAGGTGGAGGAATTGGGAATTGGGGTTGGGAATTTTGCAGGCGGTAGGGTGGGAAGATGTGTAAACTAGGTAGCTGTGTGAGTCGGTAGATTTGTAAAAAATGTCGGTGTCAAGTTGGTTGTCATTAATGGGGATTGAGAGGTCCAGGAAGGGGAGGGAGGTGTCAGAGATGGTCCAGGTAAATTTAAGGTCAGGGTGGAATGTGTTGGTGAAGTTGATGAATTGCTCAAACTCCTCGAGGGAGCACGAGGTGGTGCCAATGCAGTCATCAATGTTGCGGAGGAAGACGTGGGGAGTGGTGCCATTGTAACTATGGAAGATGGACTGTTCTACATAGCCAACAAAGAAACAGGCAGAGCTGGGGCCCATACGGGTGCCCATGGCTATCGCTTTGGTCTGGAGGAAGTGGGAGGATTTGAAGGGAAAATTGTTAAGGGTGTGGACAAGTTCAGCCAAACGAATGAGAGTGTCGGTGGAAGGGTACTGTTGTGGACGTCGGGAGATGAAGAAACGGAGGGCTTGGAGGTCTTGGTCATGGTGGATGGAGGTGTAGAGGGATTGGATATCCATTGTGAAGATGAGGCGTTGGGGGCTGGGGAAACGGAAGTCTTGGAGGAGTGGAGGGTGTGAGTGGTGCCTCGAATGAATGTGGGTAGTTCCTGGACTGGGGGATAGGACAATGTCGAGGTAGGCAGACATGAGTTCGGTGGGGTATAAGCATGCTGAGACAATGGGTCGGCCAGGGTGGTCAGGCTTGTGGATCTTGGGAAGGAGGTAGAACCGGACAGTGGGGTATCCCGGACAATGAGGTTGGAAGCTGTGGGTGGGAGATCTCCTCCTGAGGTGATGATGTTCTGTCTGCTCTGGGAGATGACGGTTTGGTGATGGGAGGTGGGTCATGGTAGAGGGGGTGGTAGGAGGAGGTGTCTTTGAGTTGGCATCATGGCTTCAGTGGTGTAGTGGTCAGTGCACCAGACTACCACTGCACCCCCTTTATCTGCTGGTTTGATGGTGAGGTCGGTATTGGAGCAGAGGAAGTGGAGGGCTGCATGTTGTGAGGGTGAGAGGTTGGAGTGGGGGAGGGGGTAGATAGGTTGAGGCGGTTAATGTCTTGGTGGAAGTTGGAAATGAAGAAATCGAAGGCAGGTAATAGGCCAGCGCGGGGTGTCCAGGTGGATGGAGTATGTTGGAGGGTGGCAAAGGGGTCCTCAGAAAATCGGCGGGAGTCTTCATTGTAAAAGTAAGCTCTGAGGCGGAGGTGGTGGAAGAAGTGTTCGATGTCACGGCGTGTATTAAATTCATTGATGTGTGGACGGAGGGGGATAAAGGTGAGGCCTTTGCTGAGGACTGATCATTCGTCCTCAGTGAGGGGAGGTCAGGGGGAATGGTGAAAACACGGCAGGACTGGGAGCTGGGACCAGGCGTAGGTGTGGAGCTGGGGGAGGCGACGGAGCCTGTAACTGGAGTGGGTGTGGTGTTAGGGGGAATGGGGATGGAGTCATGAGCAGGGGTGGTGTTCCCCTCAGGATTCTGGGGGCAGGGATGGTGATGTGGGACCTGGGGGTGGTGTCAGCAGACTGCAGATGAGTGGCGTTGGTGAGGGTGGAAGTGGTGGCAAACACGGCAGTGGGGGGGCGTGGAAGTCACTGAGTGTGTGACATCAGCGATGATATGAGGGGCGGAAGTGATGTCACTTGTGGTGTGTGAGGAATTGTGAGGGGCGGAACTGGCATTTATTTTATTTTAACCAATAATTTCCTGTCACAAATCTGTTTGACAATGTCGTATTTTAACTAAACTCAGTCCCTTACTGTTTCTTTCTTTTGGTCTTCATTCACATCTCCATGGTGTTCCAATATTTCAACCTTTCTCTTTGGACTTGGGAATTTCCATTCACCTCAGACCTGTCCCCCTCCTCATCTGTGTCCGTTTATGGCACACTGCATAATCTGGTACCAGAGGAGCCTATCCCAATAAAATAGCTCAGTCCTCCCCGAGTACTGGTAGCAGTGCTCACTGGTCAGAACCACTTCTGATGATACCATTGTGTGATCCTGATAGATTCCTGCACTCTGCTGATATCACTCAGTATTTCTCCATGTGGTATCCCTCACTGTGTGGGTCTAATTGCTGCCTCTGTCAGTGTCTCTCACTCTTGCAGCTACTCCAGATCCTGAGCCAACAGCATTCTCCACTCCAGAGGGAAGCAACTGCACAGGCCATGGATGGAGACTGGGAATTTCCAGATCTCTGTGGGACTCAGTGCCATTCTCCATGTGTAACCTTCATTGCATTAGTCTAATTTCCCATTCTGTGTACTTCTCTGTCTCCTGTAGGTCTTCCTGATGTCTCGGACTCAGCAGAATTCCCAATTCCTGTCTCGTCCATCACCACATTGAAGACAGCTGGTCAGCCAGAGAAAGATGGAGAGTGAGATCTGGAGCCTTCAGTAAATCCTGCAGCCGGTAAGATCACTCACAGTGAACAGCACAGGGAGGAGTTAGTGGACTTTAATTCAGACCCTGAGGGCATGATGTAGGAACAATGCTGGGCAAAGAACATGAGAAAATTCTCAGGCTTCATTATCACCATCTTGTCTGTAAATTCATCTATGTCTGTCAGTTTCTCCATTGTCCGTTTCATCGATACCATTTCCCCTATCTCTATCAGCCCCTACAATCCTGCCTATCCCTGTAAGCTCCTCCTACCACTACAACTCTCAAAGTCTCTGCCTTTTCCTTTAATCCCAGGTTCTGTCACATCTCTCCTTATCTGTGAAAAACAACTCTTCAGTTCCTTATGCCGTCCTGGTCAGTGTAGTCCTTTCCAGACCTGAAAACCCTCCCTGTCTTTGTGACTTTTTTGAACTCCTACTACCTTCATGATCTCTGTAACCTTCCCCGTCACGACAACAATAAAGCTCTGTACCTTAGTAACCTCCTCCAGCCGCTAGACTCCTCCTTGTCTCTGGGCACAGTGCAGAGTGACCCTGCTTCTCTCATAAATTAGTTTCTGCATTTCTAATGATGACTATGAATGCTTCCTCACTCTAAAATGCACTCAGTCTCTGTAAACTCTGCTGGTCCAGATTGATGTAATTTCCTTCAGTAACTACAAACCTTTATGCCTTTAATCTCCTCCAGACGCGACCACACAGTTTATTTCTATACCCTCCATGAGTGATGGAGTCAGAGAGGTGTACGTATGGAAACAGACCCTTCATTCCAACCTGTCAATGCCGACCAGATATCCCAACCCAATCTAGTCACACAGGCCAGCACCCGGCCCATATCCCTCCAAACCATTCCTATTCATATACCCATCCAAATGCTTCTTAAATGTTGCAATTGTATCAGCCTCCACCACATCCTCTGGCAGCTCGTTACATACATGTACCACCCTCTGCGTGAAAATGTTGCCCCTTAGGTCTGTTTTATATCTTCCCCCTCTCACTCTAAACTTATGCCCTCTAGTTCTGGACTCCCCAACCCCAGGAAAAAGACTTTGTCTATTTATCCTATCCATGCCCCTCATAATTTAGTAAACCTCTGTAAGGTCACCCCTCAGCCTCCGACGCCACAACCCCAGCCGATTCAGCCTCTCTCTCTAGCTCAAATCCTCCAACCCTGGCAACATCCTTGTAAATCTTTTCTGAACCCTTTCAAGTTTCACAACATTTTTCTGATAGGAAGGAGACCAGAATTGAACAAAATATTCCAACAGTGGCCTCACCAATGTCCTGTATAGCCGCAACATGACCTCCCATCTCCTGGACTCAATACTCTGACCAATAAAGGAAAGCATACCAAACGCCTCCTTCACTATCCTATCTATCTGCGACTCCACTTTCAAGGTGCTGTGAACCTTCACTCCAAGGTCTCTTTGTTCAGCAACACACCCTAGGACCTTACCATTATGTGTATAAGTCCTGCTAAGATTTGCTTTTCCAAACTGCAGCACCTCGAATTTATCTGAATTAAACTCCATCTGCCACTTCTCAGCCCATTGGCCCATCTGGTCCAGATCCTGTTGGAAACTGAGAAAACCCTCTTTGCTGTGCACTACACCTCCAATTTTGGGGTCATCTGCAAACTTACTAACTGTACCTCTTATGCTTGCATCAGAGTCATTCATGTAAATGACAAAAAGTCGAGGTCCCAGCACCGATCCTTGTGACATTCCACTGGTCACAGGCCTCCAGTCTGAAAAACAACCCTCCACCACCACTCTCTGTCTTTTACCTTTGAGCCAGTTCTGTATCCGAATGGCTAGTTTTCCCTGTATTCCATGAGATCTAACCTTGCTAATCAGTCTCCCATGGGGAACCTTGATGAATGCCTTACTGAAGTCCATATAGATCACATCTATCACTCTGAGTCATCAATCTTCTTTGCTACTTCTTCACAAAACTCAATCAAGTTTGTGAGACATGATTTCCCACGCACAAAGCCATGTTCACTATCCCGCATCAGTCCTTACCTTTCCAAATACATGTACATCCTGTCCCTCAGGATTCCCTCCAACAACTGGCCCACCGCCGAGGTCAGGCTCACCGGTCTTTCGTTCCCTGGCTTGTCTTTACCGCCCTTCTTAAACAGTTGCACCACTTTTGCCAACCTCCAGTCTTCTGGCACGTCGCCTGTGATTATTGATGATACAAATATCTCAGCAAGAGGCCCAGCAATCACTTCTCTAGCTTCCCACAGAGTTCTCGGGTACACCTGATCAGGTCCTGGGGATTTATCCACCTTTAACCGTTTCAAGGCATCCAGCACTACTTCCTCTGTATCTGGACGTTTTGCAAGATGTCACCATCTATTTCCCTACAGTCTATATCTTCCATATGCTTTTCCACAGTAAATGCTGATGCAAAATATTCATTTAGTATCTGCCCCATTTTCTGTGGCTCCACACAAAGGCCGCCTTGCTGAACTTTCAGGGGCCCTATTCTTTCCCTAGTTACCCTTTGTCTTTAATATATTTGTAAAATCCTTTGCATTCTCCTTAATTCTATTTGCCAGAGCTATCTCATGTCCCCTTTTTGCCCTCCTGATTTCCCGCTTAAGCATACTCCAACTTCCTTTATACCCGTCTAAGGATTTACTCAATATATCCTATCTATACCTGACATATGCTTCTTTCTTTTTCTTAACCAAACCCTCAATTTCTTTAGTCATCAAGCATTCCCTATACCTACCAGCCTTCCTCTACACCCTGACAGGAATATACTTTCTCTGGATTCTTTTTATCTCACTTCTGAAGGCTTCCCATTTTCCAGTCATCCTTTTACCTTCGAACATCTGCCTCCAATCGGCTTTCAAAAGTTCTTGCTTAATACCGTCAAAATTGGCCTTTCTCCAATTTAGAACATCAACTTTTAGATCTGGTCTATCCTTTCCCATCACTATTTTAAAACAAATAGAATTATGGTCGCTGGTCCCAAAGTGCTCCCCCACTGACACCTCAGTCACCTGCCCTGCCTTATTTCCCAAGAGTAGGTCAAGTTTTGCACCTTCTCTAGTAGGTACATCCACAGACTGAATCAGAAAATTGTCTTGTACACACTTAAGAAATTCCTCTCCATCTAAACCTTTACACTATGGCAGTCCCAGTCAATGTTTGGAAAGTTAAAATCCCCTACCATACCTACCTTATTATTCTTACAGATAGCTGAGATCTCCTTACAAGTTTGTTTGTCAATTTCCCTTTGACTACTGGGGGGTCTGTAATACAATCCTAATTAGGTGATCATCCCTTTCTTATTTCTCAGTTCCACCCAAATAACTTCCCTGGATGTATTTCTGGGAATATCCTCCCTCAGCACAGCTGTAATGCTATCCCTTATCAAAAATGCCAATTCCCCTCCTCTCTTTCCTCCCTTTCTATCCTTCCTGTAGCATTTATATCCTGGAACATTAAGCTGCCAGTCCTGCCCATCCTTGAGCCATGTTTCTGTAATTGCTATGAGATCCCAGTCCCATGTTCCTAACCATGCCCTGAGTTCATCTGCCTTCCCTGTTAGGCCCCTTGCATTGAAATAAATGCAGCTTAATTTATTACTCCTACCTTGTCCCTGCCTGTCCGGACTGTTTGACTCACTTCTGTTCTCAGCTGGACCCGTCTCAGATCGAGCTCCCAAAATCCTCCCTGTGATTGTTATCACGTCCCATCGCCGCATTTCTCCAAATCTGTGTAAAGTCCTCCCCTTCCTAAAACCCGCCCTTTATCCGTCACCTGTTCCAGCTTCCACAACCCTCCCTATCTCTGTAAGGCACACCCCTGTCCCAGTTACTACAGCCCCCTGTATCACTAAATGCCACTAGTCACTATAATATCAGAGTAAGGTGTGAAAGCAGGAATACTGTACTGGGTTAGATGATCAGTCGTGATCATATTGAATGGTGGGACTGACTCTGTGGTCAAATGGCTGATACCTGCTCTTCTTTCCTGTGCTTCTCTATAAACTTACTATCTATTTAACCTCCTTCAGTCCCCACAGCCCTCCCTATCTCTATAAACTCCTTCAGTCCCCATGACTCTTCCTATCCATATAACCGAATCATTCCCCACAAACCTCCCTAACTCCATAATCTCCAAAAGGTCCCACGACCCTCCCTATCTCCATAATCTCATCCTGACCCAACGACCCTCCCGTTCAGAGTAACCTCCTTCAATCCCCATGATCCTCCTGATCGATGCAACCTCCTTCAGGCCCAACAGCCCTGCAGATCTCTTTGGCCCCTTTCAGGCCCCACAGCACTCCCTATCTCCATAATGTCCTTCAGTCCCCACGACCCTCCTTATTTCCAAAACATCTATTACCTGTTGAACCTGTAAGCTACCTTTTTCAGACTGAGAAACACGAACTCCCATAACCCTTTCTGCTGCCAGTCTGAAACCAAACAGTGTTAGCCTGACAGTAGGTCGGGAGCTGAAATATGTTTGAAAGGATATGTCAATGAACAATAACTGGACCCTTAAAAAAATACTTTTAAGGAAAAGAGAATGTGTTTTCGAGCCTGTTGGATTGTATTTTTATTGGTGTGAATATAAATAGCAGAATAGATACAGGTGTAGCAGCGGTTGTACCGAGGATACGGTTTATTTGAATTTTCAGAAACCTTTACAGAGAATAGGGCACCTTAACTGTCAGGAGGTGGGTGAGATATTAGACAAAATAGCGTTGTCAGTATTTACTGTGGAGAAAGACATGGAAGCTCGGGAACTTGGGGAAATAAATAGTGATGTCTTGGAAAGAATCCTCATCAGAGAAGAAAAAGTGCTGGAATCTTAAAACAAATAAAGGTAGATCAATCCTCAGTAGCTCATTAGGTCTAAACTTGAATATTCATGGGAAGCTCGGGGAGAGATTGCAGTGTCCCTAATAGAGATATTTATATTATCAACAGACACAATGAGTTACCAGAAGACTGGAGGGTGGCTAATGTTGTTCCATCACTTAAGGTCTGCAGGAAAAAGCCAGGAAATCACAGCCCAGTGAGCCAGTGCTGGGGAAGTTGTTGGCGGAGATTCTGAGAGAAAGGAGCTACATATATTTGGAAAGACAAGGGCTGATTAGAGAGAGTCAGCATGGCTTTGTGAGTGGAAAACAGTGTTTCACAAACCAGATTGACTCTTCGAGGGTTTGACCAATCGATAGATGAAGGGAGAGCAGTCAGCGTTGTCGACATGAACTTCAGCAAAGCATTTGACAAGGTTCCAAGGGATGTAGAACATCTAGTCAAGAGGAAGAAGGAAGCTAACTTAAGTTTGAGGAACCGAGGATCAGAAGCAGGGCTCTAGAGAGTTACATGGGGCAGCACGGTAACTCAGTGGTTAGCACTGCTGCCTCACAGCACTAGGGACGCGATTTCAATTCCAGCCCCAGGCGACTGTCTGTGTGGAGTTTGCACATTCTCTCCATGTCTGTGTGGGTATCCGAAAGGTGCTCCGGTTTCCACCCACAGCCCAAAGATGTGCAGGTTAGGTGAATCAGCCATGCGTTGTTCAAGAAAGGGAATAGAGATAATCTTGGGAATCACAGACCTGTCAGACTTCTGTCTGTGATGGGCAGATTATTGGAGAGGACTCTAAGAGACAGGATTTATGATTCCTTGGAAAACCGTAGTTTGATTAGAGGAAGTCATCATGGCTTTAGAAGGGACAGGCCATGCCTCACAAATCTGATTGAATCCTTTGAGAATGTGACAAAACACATTTATGGCTCATTGAGAAAGTACAGAGCATGGGATACAGGGAAACCTGCCTGTCTGGATATAGAATTCCTGGCCCATAGAAGACAGAGGGTGATGACAGATGGAAATCATTCAGCCTGGAGCTCAGTGACCAGTGGTTTTCTGCAGGGAGAAGTCAAAAAATCTCTGTTCTTTGTGATTTTATGAATGACTTGGATGTGTGAGTGGAAGAGTGGGTAAGTAAGTTTGCCAATGACACAAAGGTTGGTGGTGTGGTGAATAGTGTGGATGTCTGCTGGAGGTTGCAATGGGACATTGACAGGATGTAGAGTTGGGCTGAGAAGTGGCAGATGAAGTCAAATCTGGAAAAGTGTGAAGTAATACATTTTGGAAGCTGAGACTTGAATGCAGAATACAGGGGTAAGGCAGAATACTGAATAGTGTGGAGGATCAGATGGATCTTGGATTTCATGACCAGAGATTCATCAAATTTGCCACCAAGCTTATCGTGTTGTTAAGAAAGAATATGTTGTATTGGCTTTCATTAGCTGGGGGATTGAGTTTTAAAGCCATGAGGTTATGCTGCAGCTCTATAGAGCCCTGTTTCGATCCCAATTAGAATATTGTGTTCAGTTTTGATCCCTTCATTACAGGAACGATGTGGAAGCTTTAGAGAGGGTCAAGAGGAGATTTACCAAGATGCTGCCTGTACTGGAGAGCATGTCTTATGAAGAAAGGTTGAGGGAGCTAAGGCTTTTCTCATTGGAGTGAAGAAGATTGTGGTGTGATTTGGTAGAGGTGAACAAGATGGTGTGAGGCAAAGATAGAGTGAACAGTGAGAGACCTCTTTATCCCATGGCATACATGGTACAAGGGGGCATAATTGTAAGGTGATTGGAGGATGGGTAAGGAGAGATTTCAGATGTAGGCTCTTTACACAGAGAGTGGTGGGTGGGTGGAACAGGACATTTTAACAGACTCTTGGATAGGCAAAATGATGGGTATGTAAGTTAGTTTGATCTTAGTCGGGTGAAAGATGGGCATGGCATCATGGCCGAAGGGTTTTGTGCTGTACTGTTCTGTGTTCTACGTTCTGTACGGTAATCTGGGTAATAGGCTCAGATCAATGTAAAAGGACATGCCATTCAGAAGGAGCTCGCACACTGGACACAAAATTGGGCTTGATGGTAGGAGACAGAGGGTGATGGGAGACATGTTGCCTTTCTGACTGGAGATATGTGACCAGCGGTGAAGTGGGTCCCCTGGTGTTTATCATTTGGATAAATGGTTCGGATGGGATCATTGGATTTGTGGTAAGTAAGTTTTTTGAGTGACACTTAAATTGTTGGTAAAGTGGACAGTAAGGAAAGTTATCTGTGATACAACAGAACGAATAGTACACTGGGATAGTGGGCTGAAGTCTAGCAGATGGAGTTTAATTAGATAAATGTGAGGTGTTCCATTTTGGTGAAACAAACCAGGGTGGGACCTGTACAGTTAATGTTCGGGCCGTGGGTAGTGTTGTCAGTCAGAGACCTAGGGAAGCAGGTAGACAGTTCTTTGTAAGTGGTGTCACAGGTAGACAGGTTGGTGAAGCAGGCGTTTGGGATGGTTACCTTCAGTGGGCAGAGCATTGAGAGTAGAAGTTGGGATATCATGTTGTGGCTATACAGGACATTGGTGAGGCCACCTTAAAAGCATTGTTGACCAAAAGGAAGTACTCATCTGGTTCACTTACGTCTTTTAGGGAAGAACATCTGACATTCTAACCTGGTCTGGCCTGGACGTGACACCAGACCCACAGCAATACGGCTGACTCTGGCTATACTCTGGGTAATTAGCAGTGGGACAAAGAATGTTGGTCCAATCAGTGACACCCACATCCCATGAATGAATAAATAAAAACAGCTATGTCCCTCCCTACCTCTGCAAACCCCTCCAGCTACAGCAATCTGTACTGGCTTTGTAACACCGTTCAGACCCTGACCACTCTCTGTAACACTCTCACCACCTCCAGCACCTTCAGCTCTCCCGGTTCCTTTTGTGACATAAAACCTTGACAATTATTCCCTCTTCCATCTGACCTCCTCGTGTGAGCAGACCCTTTGCAATTCCTTTAAAACTTACTCCTAAAACGTTCTCTCACTTCAGGATTTTAAGTACTTTTTGGTGATCCTCTGAGCCCGATAATCTAATATGATCCTTTTTACGTGAGTGAGGGATCGATAGGGATTTCTTGCTGAGTATTTGTCTGTTTCAATGGAATGTCCTTTTGTTGAGTGTTTTACCCTGCTCCTTCTAATGTTTTCCACTGTTCATTGACAGACACATATTTCAGTCTGTTTAGCCAGTTTACCTTGGTCAGTTCTCCTCTCAAACTCATGTTATTGTTTATTTTTGTTTCTAGTTGAAGTTTGTCCTTTCTGTGATTCACTTTAAAACTTTATATTTCTTTAAACTGCACTTTATCACAATTTCGCAGAGGATCTCTCCCGGTGACATTACTCATTCACGAAGTTTCATCACACAATGGTCGCTTTGAGATAGTTATGTCCCTAGCCAGTTGCACAATTTGTTATTCAAAGAAACACTGAAAACTAATTCTCTGAACTCCTCTTCCAATATCACTCTTGCCAGTGTGACTGTCCCACATTTTGTGAATATTGATGTTTCCCAAAATTATCACAATGTGTTTGTTAAAAAAATTCCAATGAGTTCCTGATAATGCAGTGATGAGCAACGGAATGCTGTTCAGTGGCTAAAACTGTTCTGCTGCTTGTGTCCTTGGCAAGTAGTAGCCAGTATTTACATTCAGACTGATTCTTCTTCATGATCTGAGATCAAATGATTTCTCTGTAATACCTTTCTTATCCATTATTGTTAACGTTACCCATTTTGCCTGAGTTTGCACAAGGTGGTGAACCATTGAATATTTACGCCCACCTTTTGTTCGCCCTGTAACCGTATCTCTCTGGTGTCTAAATCTCTTTTATCTCTGTGTCACAAATCCATCTGCCTTTATGATAAGACTTCGTCCATTCAAAAAAATACATAATTGACTCTTTCCCACAATTTCCTGTCACAAACCTATTCACTGATGTACAGTTTTAGTTAATCGCTGTCCCATCCTGTTCCTTTCTGATTACCTTCAGCCACATCCCCATACTGTTCCGATGCTTCACCTTTTCTCTTTGGATTTGGATAGCTCCTTTCACCTGGACCCTGTCCCTGCATTATCTCTGTCAGTTTAAAGCCCTGTCCATAAACCTACTGACATGATTGGCCCGGACACTGGTCCCAGCACGGTTCCAGTGGGCCCATCCCATTGGATTTTTTTTATTAATCAGGGAGGGGATGTGGGTGTCTCTGGCTGACCAGCCTTTATTGCCTATCCCTAGCTGCCCGTGAGCTGAGTTGCTTGCTTGGCCATTTCAGAGGGCAATTGAGAGGCAAACACTTTGCTGTGGGTATATCGTACAGACCACGTGAGGATGATCAGATCTCGTTGTCAAAAGGAAAGTGGGTGGCACGCTGGCTCAGTGATTAGCGCTCCTGCCTCACAGCACCAGGGTCCCAGGTTCGATTCCAGCCGCGGGCGATTGTGTGGAGTTTGCACATTCTCCCCGTGTATGCGTGAATTGCCTCTGGATGCTCCGGTTTCCTCCCACAGTCCAAAGACGCGTAGGCCAGGTGAATTGGCCATGCTAAATTGCCCATAATGTTAGGTGTATTAGGTAGAGGGAGATTGGTCTGAGTGGGTTACTCTTTGGAGGGATGGCATGGACTGGTTGGGTCAAATGGCTTGTTTCTGCACTGTAGGGAATCTAATCTAAGGGATTGTGATTTTTGTACATCAGCAATGGTTTCATATTTGTTTATGGATTGTTAATTGCTATTTTTAAAATTATTGATTTTTAAATTCCACCATATCTTATGATGGGATTCAAACCTGCCTCCCCTGAACATTAGCTGAGCTTTTGGATAAATGCCCTAACAATAATGTTATTAGGCCATTACTTCACCTGCTCACTGGTTGCTCATCCCTGAGCACTGACACATGAAGCTAAACCCATTCTTCCCCCATGACTGTGTGATCCTGAAGTCTTCCAGCACTCTGGTGATATCACTCAGTCTCTCTCCATGTGGTATCCCTCCCTGTCTGGGTCTAATTGCTGCCTCTGTCAGCGTCTCTCACTCTTGCAGCTACTCCAGATCCTGAGCTAACAGAATTCTCCACTCCAGAGAGACGCAACAGCACAGCCCAGGGATGGAGTTTGGGATTTTCCAGATATCTGTGGGGCTCATTTCCATTCTCCTGTGTAACCCTCACTGCATCAGTCTAATTTCCCATTCTGTCTATCTCTCTGTCTCCTGTAGGTACTCAGGAAGTTGCTGACTCAATAGACTTCCTAACTGCTGTGTGTCTCATCCATCACCTCATTGAAGATGGTTGGTCAGCCAGAGAGACAAAGGGCAGGGAGATCTGGAGCCTTCAATAAATCCTGCAGTGAGGTAAGATCACTCATAGTGCACAGAGCAGAGAGCAATGAGAGGGCTCCAAACATCGCCAACAAGACATGACACAGATACAGTGCTGGATGGGGAGCACAGTATAGACACACCCCGTGCTCAATCACCACGTCTACTTTAACTTATGTTGCACTGAGACAGCATGGCGAGTTCATAGTTATCATTCCTGTCCTGTGCTGTCGAAGCGAGCATCAGTACAACAGAGGGGAGAGTAGGCCTCCGACGAGAGGTTGTGAATGCTGCCTGGGATCTTTCTGTTCTGTGTTCTCCCTCCAACACTGTACTAAGACTTACTACTATGCAACACCATCTGTGGCATGGCTTGTGCACCAGTGTCTTCAGTCATTTTTAACTCCTACAATAGTCCCTGTCCCTGTAACCTCCTCCCTTCCCAATACTCCCTCCACATATTTGAGACATAGTGCATTCCAGAGTACCATCCCTATCGCTGTAACTTGCTTCAGTGTCTACAACATGCCTTATTTTGGTACACTAATCCTCTTTAGCTGGATACAGAGTGATACAGCACGGAAACAGAACCTGTGGTCAAACCCCAGAATGCTGCCCATGTTTCATATACTCAATGAGTCTCATTTGCCTGCATTTGGCCCTTATCTCTTCAAACCTTCTCCTCTCCATGTACCTGCCCAAATGTCTTTTCCATGCTGTACAATTGTTCTTGTTTCTTCCATGTGCCTGAGGCAGTCTGTTCCGTCTCTGCACCATCCTCTGTGGATAATGTTCCCCCTCAGCTCCCTCTTTAAATCCTTGCTCTCTGTCACCTTCTGTTTATACCCTCTAGTTCTGGACTCACCTACCCTTGGTTATTCACCATTCTTAGGGTCACCCCGTGGCCTCCTCTGCCCAAGGGAAATATTTAGGACAATGTTACAAATATCTCCAACGTATGTAACAAAGTGCTGGCCAATGTTGGCAAATGTGCCAAATGTCACTTTCCCCACCCTGTCCACCTGTGATGCCACTTCCGGGGAATAATGTAACTTGCACCGCTTGGTCTCTCTCTCTCTCTCTCTCTCTCTCTCTCTCTCTCTCTCTCTCTCTCTCTCTCTCTCTCTGTTCAACAACCCTGGCCAGAGCCCTTCCATTAACTGTGTTAGTCCTCCCTAGTTTGTCTTAACAAAATCCAACACCTGAATTAAACTCCATCTTTCATTCCTTGGCCCACTGGCCCAGTTGGTCAAGATCCCCTTTGATAACAGTATTTACTGCCCACTACACCATTCATTTGATCATCAACAAACATTTGCACAATCACTCCTATATTTTCAACCAAATCGTTTATGTCGATGATGCACATCAGTGGACCCAGCCCTGATCCTTTCTTCAATAATGGAATCAAACCATATTCTTGTCATAGAGCCATACAGCATGGAAACTGACCCTTCAGTTGATACCCACCATAATCTAAAACTAAACTCTTCCCAGCTGCCTGTTGCTGGCCCATATCACTCCAACCCTTCCCTATTCACCTGTTTAGCCAAATACCTTTTAAACGTTGTAATTGTACCCACATCAACCCCTTTCTCAGGAAGTTCATTCCACACTCAAACCACCGTCTGCGTAGCCCCATATCCTTTTTTTGAACATCTCCCTCCTCTAACCTTAAAAATGTGGCCCCTCCTCTTGAGACTCCCCCATCCTGAGGAAAAGGCAACTACCATTAAATTGATCTATATACCTCATTTTTTTTTCATAAGCCTTTATAGCATCATGTCTCAACCTCCAGGCTCCAGTGGAAAAAGACTCAGCCTATCCAGCCATTTTTCCGAACTCAATCCTTCCATACCCAGCAATATCCTGGTAAATCTCTTCTGAATGCCCTGCAGCTTAATAATATCCTCCCTGTTATCTGGGTGACCAGAACTGGACAGAGTATTGCAGAACAGACCTCACAAATGTCTGTACAATCTCAACATAACGTCCCAAATCCTCCACTCAATGGACTGAGCAATAGTCAGGCATGCCAAGCACTGTCTTATCCATCCTGTGATGCAACCTTCAAGGATTATGTACCTGAACCCGGACGTCCCTCTGCTCGAAAACACTAACTGAGGCCCGAACATTAATTGTATAAGCTCTACCCTTGTTTGTTTTACCAAGTGCACTACCTCGTATTTATTCAGATTGAATTCCATCTCTAGTTTTTCAGCCCATTCACTCCCTTCATCAAGATCCGTTTGTAATCTCAGAAAACATCCTTCACTGTCCATGATGCCACCCTCCAGCCTGCCAGCCCATCACACATGGCTGTCAGTAGTACACATACCTTTGCTAGGGGCTCCACAATTTCTTCCCTAGCATTCCACAGTGTCCTGTGATACATTTAATCAGGTTCTGGGACTTGGTATAGCTTTGTGTTTTAAAACCTCCAGCACCACCTCTTTTATAACATGCACTCTTTTCAAGTCATAGAGATATACAGCATAGAAACAGACCCTTCGGTCCCCAACTCGTCCAGGCTTACCAGAAGATCTAAATAAATCCATTCCCTTTTCCAGCATTTGGCCCATATACGTCTACATCCTTACTATTCAGATGCCCATCCAGATACAATTACAACATTTAAAAGGTATCAGTCTCCATTACTTTCTCTCTCAGCTCATTCCATACACACATCACCATGTGTCTGAAGAAACTGTCCCTTCAGTCCCTCTGTAAACCATTCACGTCTAATCTTAAACTTATGCCCTCTAGTTTTGGACTCCCCACCTTCTGGGAAAAGGCCTTGAATGCTTACCGTATCCATACCCCTCATGTTTATATCAACCTCTGGAAGGTCATCCCTCAGTCTCCGATTCTCCAGTGACAGTAACCCCAGCTTATTCAGCAACAACCCGGGCAATATCTTGTTAATCTTTTCTGACAACATCCTTCCTGTAGCAGAGAGACTGGATTGGAAAGAACTCCAATTGTGGTCTAATGTATTGCTCTTGTTCCCTGAGTTCGCCAGTCTTTCTCCACAGTAAGTTCTGGAGTGAAAAGATTGTTTAGGATCTTAGCAAATATCCTGCAGTTCCACACATCGATGGCCTCATTGATCTTTAATGGACACTATTTTGTCCTGAGTTACTTATGCACTCTTAATATACTGATACAATCACTTTTGGATTCCCCTTTCCTTCTCTGCTGAGGCTATTTCATTTAGCCATTCTCCATTCCTGTTTTCTACTCAAAGTGTATTCCTACAGCCCCTGTATATCCTCAGGGATTCCCTTGATCCAGCTGGCTATACCTGACATGTGCCCCCTTTTCCTTGACCAGACCCTCAATAGACAGCCAGTGTTTCCGAATGCTGTCAGCATTGACCTGCACACAAACAGGAAAATGCTGGCGCTGATCGATCAGTTTATCTCACTTTTAAAATATCCTCACTTGCCAAACTTCCCTTTCATTGTAAATAATTCCCTTCCCCAATCACATTTTGAAAGTTCCTGGCTAATACAATCAAGATTGGTCAAGTTCCATTTTATAACTTGCACTTGTGGACCAGGCCTGTCCTTTTCCAAAGCTATTTTCAAACTACTAGAACTGTGGTCACTGTGGCAAAATGCTTTCCCACTCACATCTCAGTCCCTTTCCCTACCTTAATTCCCAAGTGGAGGTCAGGTTTCTCTTTTCAGGCTATTTACATATAGATTGGGAGTTTTCAGGAACACAATTACCAAATTCCTCCTTTACACACTGAACACTGGCAGTCCCAGTCTAGGAATTGGAAAGTTTAAAAACCCTACCATAACAGCCCTATTATTATGTTTGACATTTCAGATGTCCTGACATATTTGTTCCTCAGTCTGCCACAGATTATTCAGGGTCAGCAGTCCGATCGTATCAAAGTGATGACCCATTCTTATTTCTCTGTTCATCTAATATAGCTTTACTGGGCGATCCCACAGGAATATCCTCTCTAAGTACTGCTGTGATGATTCATGGAATCAAAACCCACCACCACACGTCCTCTCTTGCCTCCCCTTCCTGTAGCATCTCTACCTTGAAACAATGAAATGCCAATCCTGCCCCTCCCTCAGCTGTGTTTCTGTAATAACTATAATCTCCCAGTCCCATGTTCCAATCCATGCCCTGAGTTCATCTTCCTTAGCTGTCTGACCCCTTGCATTGAAATAAATGTCGTTTAATAACCAGTTTTCCCCCATTCCCTGCTATGTTCTTGCCTGCCTTGTCTGCTGAAATTGCTGTCTTTAACTTGTGTACCTGCCTCAATCTTCTTTCTGGCCTTCCGTTTATGTATGGTCCAACACCCTGCCAGACTAGGTTATATCCTCTCAAGCAGCTCGAGCAATTCACCCCACCAGGATATTTGTCCCTCTCCCGCTCCCAGTTGAGGTGCCTTTCCCACCCTGTCTCCCTGTGCTGACACCTTCAGGGATCTATGGACTTGTCCACCAAGGTCCCTGTATTCCTCAGTACTCCACAAGGACCTACCGTTCATTATGTCTGTTCTTCGCTTATCGTACCTCCCACAGAGTATTACCTCACTTCGATCAGAACTAAATTCTGCTTAGATTATCATCCGATCGACATCAGGCTGCAGACGGAGACCATCCTCCTCACTGTGAACAACACCCTCACCTTTCATGTCATCTGCAAACCGACTAATGATACCTTCTGCTTTCACATCTGAATTATTAATGTTCAGTGGTTCCTGCACAGATCTCTGTGGTACACCCGGTGGTGAAAATATTCTATCCACCAATTTTGCATCCAATTTGCCAACTTGCCTTGGAACCCAGGCATTTTGGACCAGCCTTCCATGTTGGATCTTGTTTAAGGACTTATTCAAGTCCATGTAAACCACATCATCTGCACAGCCCTCATCAATATACTTAAGCACCATTTCAAAAAAACTGAACTGAATTCCTCAGACAGTATCTTCCTCTGCCAAATCCGTGATGACGAAACCGAGTTGATCCTTATCTTTGCAAGTATTGATTCATCCTCAGAATTGTTTCCAATAATTTCCCTCCCCCCTGCTGTCAGACTATCTGCTCTGTAATTACCTGGCCTCTCCCTGCTGCCCTTCTTGAACAAAGGAACCACATTAGCGATCCAACAGTCATTCAGCACTTCACTTGTGTCCAGCAAAGTATTATATTTATCCACCAGGGCCCCAGCAATTTTGGGGTAATTAGCATCGGGTCAAAGAATGCTGGTCCAGGCAGTGACACCCACTTCCCATGAATGAATAAATGAAAATCCATATGTCCCTCCCTACCTCTGCAAACCCCTCCAGCTGCAGCAATCCGTCCTGGCTTTGTAACACCATTCAGGCCCTGACCACACTCTGTAACACTCTCACCACCTCCAGCACCTTCACCTCTCCCTGTTCGTATCGTGTCAATAAACCCTGACAATGATTCCCCTTCCCATTGTCCCCCCTCCTGCGAGCAGACCCATTGCAATCCCTTTAAAACTTACTCTAAAACTCTCTCTCACTTCAGGATTTTAAGTACTTTGTGGTGATCCTGTCAGCCTCATAATCTAATATGATCTATTTTATCCTGAGTGAAGGATCGGTGGGGATTTCTTGCTGAGATTTTGTCTGTTTCAGTGGAATGTCCTTTTTTGAGTATTTTGCATTGTTCCTTCAAATGTTTTCCACTGTCCATTTACAGACACATGTTTCAGTCTGTTTAGCCTGTTCACCTTGGTCAGTTCTCCTCTCAAACTCATGTAATTGGCTAGTTTTGTTTCTAGTTGTAGCTTGTCCTTTCTGTGATTCACTTTAAAACTTTATATTTCTTTAAACTGCACTTTATCACAATTTCCCAGAGGATCTCTCCAGGTGACATTACTCATTCACTAAGTTTTATCACACAACAGTCGCTCTGAGACAGTTACGTCCCTTGCCAGTTACACAATGTGTTATTCTAAGAAACACTGAAAAAAATTCTCTGAACTCCTCTTCCAATATCACTGTTGTCAGTGTGATTGTCCCAGACTTTGCGAATATTGACATTTCACTAAATGTTCACCATGCCTGTATTAAAAATTCCAATGAATTCCTATTTATTGCAGTGTCGAGCCGTGAAATGCTGTTCAGTGGGTGGTCTAAAACTGTTCTGCTGCTTGTGTCCTTGGCAAGTAGGAGCCAGAATTTACATTCAGGCTGACTCTACTTCATGATCTGAGACCAAATGCTTTCTCTGTAATGCCTTTCTTACCCATTATTGTTAGCGTCGTCCATTTTGCCTGAATTTGCACAAGGTTGTGAACCATTAAATATTTATGTTCCACCTTCTGTTCGCCCTGTAACCACATCTCTCTGGTGTCTAAATCTCTTTTATCTCTGTGTCACAAATCCATCTACCTCGATGCAGAGACTTTGTCCATTAATAAAAAACATAATTTACTCGTTCCCACAATTTCCTGTCTCAAATGGATTTGCTGATCTACAGTTTTAGTTAAACTTTGTCCCATCCTGTTCCTTTCTGTTGTCTTCAGTCACATTCCCACGTTGCTCTGATGCTTCATGTTTTCTCTTTGGATTTGGAAAGCTCCTTTCACCTGAAGCCTGTCTCAGCATCCTCTCTCAGTTTCAAGCCCTGTCCATAAATCTACCAACGTGATTGGCCAGGACATTGTTCCACTGGAACTGTGCTGGGACCAATCTGAATGGACGTTTTTAAAAAATCAGGTCTGGGATGTGGGTGTCTCTGTCTGACTAGCCTTTATTGCCCATCCCTTGCTGCCCTTGAGCTAAGCAGCTGGCTCGCCCATTTCACAGGGTCATTGAGAGGCAAACACTTTGCTGTGGGTATGTCGTGCAGACCACATGAGAGTGAACTGTTGTCTTTCTCTGAAGGTCAAGTGTTTGGATTTTTATCAATACTTATTTATGGATTGTTAATTCCAATTTTTAAAACATATATTCGTTTAAAATTCCACATGGTTAGAAGTTAGAAAGAAGAAGGGGGGGGGGTGTCACTTTGTTGGGACTGTATTGTAGACTGTTGTAGACCCAACAGATACCAGAGGAGCAGCTGTGTAGAGAGATAACTACAGGAATAATAGAGGAGTGCATTCTGGAGATTTTAATATTCCCTGTATTGACTGGGCCACCTAGAGTATAAAAAAAAACTGGTTGGAGGGCAATTTTTCAAAAGTGTCCAAGGAAGGTTCCTAAATCAATATGCTGAGGGCCCTACTCTACTCAGGCAGGTGTAACACTGGACCTCCCCTCAGAAAACGTGGTCGGGCAAGTGACTGAACTGTCATTCAGAGAGTATTTTGGGTCCAGTGCCCACAACTATCTTCGTTTTAACATAGTTATGGAAAAAGATCAGCAGGTCCACAGATTGAAGAGGAAAACTGGAACAGGGCCAGATTTGGGACCATTCTGCAGGATCTGGCCAGCGTCAATGCCGTGAATTTAAAATTGCACAATGCACAGTTATAATCCAAGTCGCTTTGGAAGCGCTGGTGATCACTGTAACAGATGAAAGGCTTAAACTAAATTTGTTTGATATTATATTCCATGACACTGCCATCCTGTTGCTATAAATTCTGTACCTTAGGATTGTGCTCCACAACCACCTGATGAAGAAGCAGTGCTCTGAAAGCTAGTGCTTTCAAATAAACCGGTTGGACTGGAACCGAGTGTCGGTTGATTTTTAACTTAGTACGCCCCCAGTCCGACAACAGCACCTCCACATTATGATTCTAATCGATTGGGTGAGTCTGTTTGAAGGAAAAGGAACAACTGGCAAATGGGAGGCTTTTCAAAGTGTGATCTCCAGAATCCAGGACCAGTATGCCCCATTGGGGTAAATGGAAAAGCTGGCAGGGTTAGGGATCCTTGGCTGATGAGGGATAATAAGGCTCTGGTCTTGAAATGAAGACCGCATGCAATGGTTTAAGCTATCCATATCTACATAAACTCTTCTATTCTTAAAGACACGATCAATCTGTGGAGACCCTCCAATCCTCTCAGTCCCTGTAATACTCCCAATCTGCAGAAGTCATTCCAATGCCTGTGACTCTTTCAATACAGTTCCTACCAGACCCTCTATCGATGTGATATCTTTTCATTGCCAGCACCCACCCTGTCAATGTAAGCTCCTCCAGTGTCTCCATCCATCTACTCATTACCACAATCTTCTCCAACTCTTCCATGTGTAAACATCACCCTCCCTTACAACCCTTCCCACTCTGACCAAACTGGAGGAGGTTACTAATGCTCCCTAATCTGTGAAGCTGTCTCCAACCAAAATTGCTGTCTTTATCACTTGGAGAATCACCCCCTTTATCTAAATAACGTGCATAACCTAAGCCTTCCTGTGTCTATAAACATCTTCAGTCACGACTACCCTCCATACGTCTATTTGTTTTTCCAATCTGTACCACCCACTTTATCTCTGTACTCAGCTCCATTCACCTGAAACATTCCTGTCTGTGTAAAACACCCCATCCTACCAACATCCTTATCCCTGTAAACTGCTCCATTCCTCCCAACCTCCCCATCTCCATGAACTCCTGTAGGCCCAACAGCTCTCCACATTTCTGTAACCTCCTGTGGCTCTATGCTCCTCCCTCCATGTGAAAGCACCTCCAGTCCCCACAATTCTCCCAGTCTGGTCATCTGCTCCAGATCAGACCATTGCTGTCTCTGTTACCTCATACAACTTTAGCAACGCCTCCTATGTGTGTCACTTCATTCAGATCGCATCCTCTCCCGCTTCCTGAAACCTCATGCTGCCATCATAACCCTTGCTATTTAGAACATGGAATAGCACATTCCAGTACAAGCCCTTCCACCCTCAATATTGTGCTGACGTTTTAGCCTGCTCTAAAGATGAAACGAAACTACATACCTTACATTTTACTATCATTGATGTGCCTATTCAAGATTTGCTTAGATGTCCGTAATGTGTCTGAATCTACTACCATGGCTGGCAGTCCATTCCACACACCCAGCATACTCTGTGTAAATAACGTACCAGTCCCTTCCATGCCGACAGGATATCCCAACCCAATCTAGTCCTACCTGCCAGCACTTGGCCATATCCCTCGGATATCTAAGCTAAACCTTCTGCCAATTACCTTAACCGTATGTCCCTTTGTGATAGCCATTTTGCCATGGGAAGTAGTCTCTGGTTATCCACTCTATCTATGCCTCTCATTCCCTTGTACACCTCTATCAATTCACCATTCTTCCTCCTTCGCTCTGATGAGAAAAAGCCCTAGCTTCCACAACCTACCTTCTATGAGCATGCCCTCCAGTCCAGGCTGCATCCTGCACTGTCCTTAAAGCTTCCACGTCCTTCCTATAATGAAGCGAACAGAAGTGTTCACAATATTCGAAATGTGGTCTAACTGAGGTTCTGTAGAGCTGCAGCAAAATCTTAAATTCAATCCCCCTGCTAATGAAAGCCAACACACCATCCGCCTTCTTAACAGCCTGTCAACTTGGGTGGGAACCTGAGGGACACAGGCTCCCTTTGTTCCTGCACGCTGCAGAGAATCCTGCCTTTAACCACGTAAAGGTTTTCTGCAGAATCCTCCAATCTAAAACTATCCCTATCTTTGTAAGTTCCTCCAGTCCCTACAACACTCATAAACTGTGAAACCTCCTCAAGTCCATATATTCCTAATGTCTGCAATATCCTCCCGTCCTGATGTCCCTCCATATCTCTGTAACCCCCACCATCCTCCAGTGCTCTTCTGGGGAACATTGCAGAGGAAGGAGGAGTTGGAGAGTCAGGGCCATGTTACGAGGTAGGAAGGGCTGCAGAACCTGGAGGATGGTACAAATATCGGAAGGGACGTGGGACTTGCAGAAGTTAGAGGTTACGGGATTCATTGAACCTGCAGGATGGGACAGGGGATGGCTTGTGGAACCTGGAGGATATTATGATTTGAACCACAGGTAATTTTTGATTGGACTATTCAGCCGATCTTAGTCATAGAGATGTACAGCATGGAAACAGACCCTTCCTTCCAACCCGGCCATGCCGACAGGATATTTCAACCAATTCCATTCCCACCTGCTAGTACGTGGCCTATCTCCCTCCAAACCCTTTCTATTCATATATCAATCCAAATGCTTCTTCAATGTTGCAATTGTTACATCTATAAGATTGGCTGAAAGATCCAATCAAACATTACCTGTGGTTCAAATCATAACATCCTCCAGGTTCCACAACCCATTCATGGTCCCATCCTGCAGATCAGATATCCCAACCCAATGTAGTCCCACCTGCTAGCACCCGGCCCATCTCCCTCTAAACCCTTCCTATTCATATCCCCATCCAGATGCCTTTTAACTGTTGCAGTTGTACTAGCCTCCACCACTTCCTCTGGCAGCTCATTCCATATATGTACTATCCTCTGCGTGAAAAAGTTGCCCCTTCTTATCTTTTATATCTTTCTACTCTCACCCTAAACCTCGCCCTATAATTCTGGACTCGCACACCCCAGGAGAAAGACTTTGTCCATTTACCCTATCCATGCCCCTCTTGATTTTATAAACCTCTACAAGGTCACCTTCAGCCTCCGACTCTCCAGGCAAAACAACCATCGCCTGTTCAAACTCTCCATCTAGCTCATCCCTGGCAACGTTGATGTAAATTTTTTCTGGACCCTTTCAAGATTCACAAAATCCTTCCGATCGGAAGTAGAACAGAGTTGCATGAAGCATTCCAAAAGTGGCCTAACCACTATCTTGTATAGCTGCAACATGACCTCCCAACTCCTGTACTCAATACTCTGACCAATAAAGGAATGCATACCCAGCGCCTTCTTCGCTATCCTAACTACCTGTGACTCTACTGTCAAGGAACTCTGTATTTCATTTGAAAAATTGCATAGACAGGTAGAGTGGCCCGAGGACTTCCAGGTAATGCTAGTTCAGTCGAAGCTGGTCGGCGGAGGCTTTGAAATAATTGCAGCGCTGTCTGTTGAATGGTCGAGAGATAATGCACATATCAAAAAGGCTGTTTTAAGTGCTTATGGATTGCTTATGAAAGGGAAGCCACTACAATTCCCTTTACTGTACCATCGCTATCTGTCAATCCTCCGAATTGTTGAAACCTGCTCTCACCATTGCAACTCCCATTATTTCCTAACATTGTTGAGTCTCTGAAACCATCCCTTTCAGGTTAATCTCCTCCACTGCATACAACACTCCTAGCCTGTGTAATCTCTTCAATTCCTTCAGTTCCTATATACCTATGTATTGGTGTGACTGCTTTGTGGCCATTTTATCCTCATTTATATCTGCAAAAGGGTCTGCTCACTGTAGCACATCCTATGCTCATAAGTGAATCTGGTCTCTCACAATACTCTCTATCACTGTCTCTCCTCCAATCCCTACAAGCTTCCCTATCTCTGTCGTATCTTGCAGCATGCAAACCGATCGCTCTCTCTGACATACCTTCCAGTGTATAAATTCATCTCTCCTTCTAACTGTATCCAGTCTACAACTTCATCCCTGTCCATGCAACATCCTCCAGTCCATATACTCCTCTCTATTGCTGCAGCATTCTCCAGCTTATATCATCTTCCATGTGCTTGCAACATTCTCCAGTCCATACCACCTTCCCTATCACTGTGATATTCTCCAGATCCCACAACTGTTGTTAAATGTACGACATCCTGGAATCCTGTGAATGTTTCTACGCCCTGATCAACATAGTCCATGTAACAATCCACAACTCTATACACATCCCTATCTCTGGAATCTCATTAAAGATGCTTTTATCCCTCGAACTTCCTCCAAACAATAAAATGTTTTCTCCTGCGGACATTCTGCAGCAACTGTAACTATGTTTAACCCTGCAACATTGTCACGCCCCCAAACATCTCTCCCATTCTGTGACCTCTATCCATCCCTCAAAGGCCCTCTCTCAGTGACACGCGCCATGCATTTGCAACATGGCATATGGAATGACAGCATTAACTGAAGGGAACAGATATGATTGAACTGTTATTGTGTCTGTGTGGCTGCAGAATGACCATGACAGCAATGTGATTATTGAGGGGTTGTAGGGATTTAGGCAGGATCAGTAAAAAAAAAACAAACAAAATCCCGTTTTGTTGTGAAGAAAGGATGCAGTCAGTGCATTAGTGAGATAGACAATTTAATCTGGGAATAAAAATATAGAGTCATTTTAAATGGACAGCTTCCAAATTGCAAAGGGGATCTGGAAGAGCAAATCACAATCCATGCTCGTTGTTAAGTTGGGTGCAATATTTTCTTGGTGATAGTTGACAGAGGCATGTGGAGTGGTCAATATCTGATTGGACGGCTGTGGTCAATGCTGTTTCACAAGGATCAGTGCTGCGATGTCTCTGTGTAATTTATATCTGTGATTCAGATGAAAAGGTCAGCAGTTTGAGTGGTAATTTTGCAGACGACATTTGGAAAGGCATGTAATGATTAGGGATAGTTAGCAGAATTGTGGATAGTGAGGAATAGTGTTCAAGGTTGTAGTAGTATGTAGATCAGTTGGAACGTTGGACAGAGATGTGGCAAATTGAATTTCATCGGGACAAGTGTGAAGTGATGCATTTTTGAAGTCAAATAGAAGAGAGAAATACTAGCTGGAAACATTGAGAAATAGAGAGACATTGGAAGCAAATCCATAGCTCCCTAAAAATAACAACACAACAGGAGGTGGTGGTAGAGGGGGAGGATGGTATGCTTACCTTTATTGGTCAGAGTATTGAGTACAGACGTTTGCATGTCATGTTGTGACTGAATGAAACTTCTTTCGACCATGTTTGGAAGGTTGCGTGTCGTTCTCATCGACACACCACTGGAAGGTTTTGGGGAGGTTGCAACAGAGGGTTAACAGAATATTGCCTGGATGAGAATGTGTTGACTGTAAGGAGGATGGACGCAGTTGGATTGTCTTGCGAGAATATCGGAGACTGAGGGATGACCTGGTACAGGTATATAGCATTAGGAGAGGAGTGAATAGTGTGGATAGTTGGAATCCTCCTTCCAATGTAGAAATATCAAATACTAGGGTGCATCAGTTTAAGGTGAGAGCGAAAAGTTTTATGTGAGATGAATGAGGCCAGTTGTCTTTACCGAGAGGGTAGAAGCTGCTCAGGAGGTGGCAGAGATGGCAACGAGAGCAAACATTTGAAGGGCATTTAGACAGAAACATGAACAGGCAGAGAATAGAGAGATATTACCCATGTGCAGGCAGATGGGATTAGTTTAGAATAGCATCATGGTCAGCACAGCCATGGTGGGCCGAAGGGCCTATTACTCTGCTGTACTGTTCGATTTTCTGACTTAACGACATCTAACCTGTCAAAGCCCCTCCGAATCCTGGATGTTTCATTCAATTTCTCTCCCATTCTTCAAAACCCCAATAGGTTCAAGGGCAATCTACTCAACCTTTTCTCATTGGAAAATCCCGCCATCTCCAGAATCAGCCGAGTGAAACTTCCCTGGCCTGCCTCTAATACAAGAATGTCTTTCCTTAGGGCACGCATATTGTTCAATATAATCTAGTTGTGGTCTGACTTGTACCTTGCCTCGTTTTAGCAAGACCCCCCCCCTATTTTTAGACTCCATTCCCTTTGTAATAAATGGCAACATTTGATTTGCCTTCTCTATGACCTGCTGATCCTGTAAGCTACCTGTTTCAGATTGATTCACAAGGATTCCCGAAACCCTTTGTGCAGTCAGTCTGAACCAAACGGTGTTAGCCTGACAGTAAGTCGGGAACGTGCTGGAATGTGCTATAAAAAATACGACAATGAATGATAACTAGATACTTAGAAACAATGGGATATGTATGATTTTCTAAAAGGGGAATATTTTTATATCTGTTGGATTCGATATTTTGGTGTGACCTGAAATGGCAGAATAGATAAGAGTGGGGGAGGCTAATTGCAGTAGAGGGATATTTGAAATTTCAGAAGCATTTTGACAAGTTTCAACCAGGGCTAAAAATTAGCTCGTGAGAGAATAGGGCACCTGAAAGATGAATGAGGCTGTCTGTGTGGAATCACTGCTAATGGGTGAGATATAGAACAAATATTTTGCATTAGGGTTTACTGTGGAGAAAGACATGGAAGCTCGGGAACTTGGGAAAATACATAGGCATGTCTTGAAAAGAGTTCACAATGGAGAACAGGAGGTGCTGGATGTCTTAAAATGCAAGAAGTTAGATAAAACCTTGGGACATGATCAGATGTATCCCATGGCCTTGTGAGAAGCGAGGGAGGAAATTACAGTACCCCTTCCAGAGATATTTGTATCATCGACAGCTACTACGGACCAGTGAGACTGATGCAGGGTGGTAACTTGTTGGAGGAGATTCTGAGGGAAACTATCATCATGCCTTTGGAAAGGTAAGGACAGATTAACGATCGTCAGCATGCCTTTGTGAATGGGAAATCATGTCTCAAATGTGAGTGTGGAGGTAGACAAGTGAGAGATCAAAGCAGAGCAGTACACGATGTCCACATGAACTTTATCAAGGCCTTTGACAAGGTTCTGCATGGCAGACTGGATCGTAAGTTTAAATCACACATAACCAGGGAGCGCTCACGAACTAGATACAAACCAGATTGACGATAGGAGACAGAGCATGTTCATAGAGGGTTACTGCTCAAACTGCAGGCCTGTGACCAATGGTGTGCCATGTGGTTCAGTGCTGGGTCACTGTTGTGCATCATTTATATAAACAGTTTGGATGATAGTACAGGAGCCATGGTTAGCAAGTTTGTGAGTGAGACTGAATTTGGTGATAATGTGGACAGTGAAGAGGGTTATCGAAGAGTACAATGGAATCAACAGTACTGCTGGACCAGTGAGGTTAGGAATAACAGGTGGAGAAATGCAAGATGTTGTATTGTGGTAAAGCAGACCAGACTGGACTTGTACAATTAATGTTCGGGCCCTGAGTGCTGTTGTCAATCAGTGACCCAGGGACTCAAGTACACAGTTTTTTGAAAGTAGTGTCACAGGTAGACAGGCTGGTGAGGCAGGCGTTTGGGATGGTTACCCTTCATTGGGCAGAGCATTGAGAATAGGAGTTGGGATGTCATGGTGTATCTGTCCAGGATATGAGTGAGGCCACCGTATAAGCATTGTTGATTATCTGGTAAAAATCAACTTGTTCACGTATGTCCATTAGAGAAGGACATATGGCATTCTTACCTGGTCTGGCTCACATGTGACTCCAGTCCCACAGCAATATGGCTGAATCTGAGCTACCTCTGGGCAATTAGAAGTGGGGTAATGTATGCTGGTACATCCGGTGACATCCTCAGGCCATGTATGAATCAATGAAAATACAAATGTCCATCCCTACCTCTGCAAACAGCTCTAGCTGCAGCAATTCGTACTGGCTTTGTAACATTGTTCAGGCCTTTGCCCCTCTCTGTAACACACTCACCACCTCCAGCACCTTCAATTTTCCCTGTTCTGATCATCTGATTAAACGCTGACGTTTCCTCTTCCTACTGCACTCCTCCTGCTCGGAGACTCCCTAGTGATCTCTTTAAATGTGTCCACATTTCTAAACGTTGGCTTCTTCAGAATTGATAGTTTTTTTTTCATTTCTTAATCAAACCTGTTAAGTCCTGGGCCAAGACCGTCTGAAGTGGGGAAGGAGCAATGGGAAGGTGTCGAGCTCCTCGAGATTTGCTGTGGGGAAATATAAGAATCCAGGAGAAAACAGCACAAGGAGCGTGCTGTCATATCAACGCCCCACCCACCCCCTTCCCATGGCCACCTTCTGCCCCAAGTGTAACAGAGTCTGTGAAAGGCAACATCGGTCTGTACAGCCAACTCAGGACCCGCACCGCCCCAGAGTGGGAGAGAGTCAGCCTCGTCTGTGACCCACCGCCAAAGAGATGATGAGATAGGAAGGTTGAATCCCCTCACAATTATCCCAGTGCCTTTGTTACAAATTCAAACAATTCCCTGTTAATGCAGTGTCTAATAATGTGATATCACTCAGTCTCTCTCCATCTGGTATCCCTTGCTGTGTCAGTCTATTTGCTGCCCCTGTCAGCATTTCTCCCTCTGACAGATGGTCTGAGATCCTGAGTCAACAGAACTGTCCACTCCAGAGAGACGCAGCAGCACAGGCAAGGGATGGAGACTGGGATTTTCTAGATCTCTGCTAGACTCTGTGCCACTCTGCATGAATTATCCTCATTGCATCAGTCTAATTTCCCATTCTGTCTATTTCTGTCTCATACAGGTAACCAGGATGTTCCTAACTCCTGTCTCATCCATCACCTCATTGAAGCTGGTTTGTCAGCCAGAGAGAGATGGAGATGGAGATGGAGAGGGAGATCTGGAGTCTTCAGTAATTCCTGCAGCCGGTAAGATCACTCATAGTAAACAGCACAGGGTGGAGGTATTAGACTTCTATATTCAGACCTGGAAGACAGGACATAGATACAGATCTGGGCAAGGAACAGCAACATTCTAGACTTCATTCCCACCATCTTGTGAGGGTCCTGCTTTCACCTCTGCTGTACTGGTCCTCAATGCGACAGCACAGGGGATCGCAGGCATCAATCCTGGCCCATGCTGTTTTAATGATCTCTGTAATATCCTCCAGTCCTGATAATCCTACCTCTGTCTGGAATCTCCTCTAGTCCACACCATTCTCTCTGTCTCTCTCAGGTTCTCCAATCCCTAACACCCTAACTCCTAAACTTCTGCAGTAGATACTAAATTCCTTCATCCTGGTAAACCCTGACAGTTAAATTTCACCCTCATTCCCGACACCATACCACTCGCAACGACAGGAACCTCTTTCAGTTTGTGCAACCCTCCCCATCTGTGTAACTGTCTCCATCCCAGCAACCTGGCATTCTCCATTGCCTTCCGATCTCTGTAACCTTCAGAACCGAGAAGATTTCTTATAACTGTAAACGTCTTCAGTCACTACAATCTTCCATATGTCTGTTAGTATACACAAAACACTTCTCCCGGACACACTCCCCATCTGTGCCTCGTGACTGCCTGCCTCTCCCTACATCCATCCCTATCCCTATCACCAGAATCTCATCCAGCTCCCCTATCTCTGTGAATTCATCCAATCCCCAAACCCCTTTGTCCCATGAACATTCTTGACCAGATGTAACTCTGCTTAACTCTAACATCCTCGAGTCCCTGTAAGCCTTCCTATCTCTGTTATCTCTCCACATCTGTTCAATCCCCCACTACTGAGGAATGACTCCCTGTATTCGCCATAAGGCAGATGGAATGACAGTGAACAGATATGACGGAACTGTCATCCAGAGATTTAGCTGCAGAATGACCATCGCTGGGAAATGAATACTGAGGAGTTGTTGGGATAGAGTTATAGAGTCAGAGAGATGTGCAACATGGAAACCGACCCTTCGGTCCAACCCATTCATGCTGAGCAGATATCCCAACCCAATCTAGTCCCAATAGGCAGACTAGGCAAAAAGCCAACAACTTGTGAAGGAAGAATGTGGTTAATGTATTAATGAGACAGTCATGTGGATCTGCATATCAAAAGTGGAGCTGAGAATAAGGAAACAGCAGCAACCGTTAGCAGGAATTCTTTTGTAGGCAGCAGACAGTGATGGGAATGTCAATATGGTTACAGTCAGGACACTGAATGTACTTATGGCAAGGGCAGTACAGTAACTGTGTGTGACAGTGGTCTCCATGCCGACTTATACAGCAATGAGTATCAGTGCTGTGATGGATAGAATCCTGGATTGTATGTGAGATGGTTTTCTATAACATTATATCTTATTTGTAGATCAAATGCTGTGTACTAATAAAAATCCAATAATCCGATTATAAAGGGGTTTTGTGAGCAGAGACCCATAATATTATGCATGATATATTGAGTTTGTGCTCAGACCATGAGATGTAGGAGGGGAATGAGGCCATTTTGGCCCATTGAGTATGTTCTGTCCTTCAATCAGATCATGGCTGATCTGATACTGTTCAACTCTACTTTCCTGCCTTTTCCACAAAACCCTTGTTTCGCTGATTCATTAACATCTGCAGGAGGTTACAGAACAGTTGGAGAGATAGACAGAAATGGCAGATTGTGTTTAATCTGGACAAGTGTGAGATAATGTCAAATTCAATACGAATGTTAGCATACTGAGGGATATTGATATACAGAAGAATCTTGGTGCAAGTCAGTAACTCCCTGAAAATGGCAACAGACGTGTTTCAGATGGGAAAGAAAGCAAATGGAGCACTGGCCTTCATCAGTCACAATGTTGGGTAAAGTGGTTTGCATCTGATGCTGTGATTCTATAAAATGTTTGTTTGGCCACATTTGGAGTACTGTGTGCAGGTCTCATCTCCACACAATAGGGAGGATGGGGAGGCTTTGGAGGGGGTGCAAAAGGGGTTTATCAGCACGTTACCTGTGTTTTAGGGTTTTTAAGGGTGTGTTAGGTATAAGAGGAAATTAAACAAAGTTGGATTGTTTTGTGAGAGTATCAGAGGCTGACAGGTGACCAGGTACAGGAATATAACATTTGGAACAGGGATAAATAATGTAGATAGTCAGAGTCTCTTTTCCAATGTGTAAGTTTCAAATACTGGATCGCATAGGTTTAAGGTGAGAAAGAGGAAGTTTAAACAAGATGTGTGAGGCAAGTTTTTTTTTTACATAGCGTAGATGTTGCCGAGGGAAGTCGTAGAAGCAGAAATGTGAGTAAAGTTTTGAAGTGGGATTTAGACAGAAACATGAACAGGCAGAGATCAGAGGGATATGGACCAATGTGCAAGCAGATGATATGCGTTAGATTAGTATCTTGGACAGCATAGACGTGGTGGGCCGAAGGGCTTGCTGCTGTGCTGTACTGTTCTATTTACTAACTTCCCAGCATCTGCCCAATCAGACCCCCTCAGAATCTTGGATGTTTCATTCCATTTCTTTCTCATTATCTAGACTTCAATGGATTCAACCTCCACGTCCTCCACCTCTTCTCATTAGAAAATCCCTCCATTCCCAGGATCAGCCGAGTGAACCTTCTCTGGACTGCCTCCAATACGACAATATCTTTCCTTCGGGCACTCACACTGTTCGTAATATTCGAGATGTGCTCTGACTTGTTCCTTGCATAGTTTTAGCTTGACCTGCCCATTTTTAGACTTCATTCCCACTGTAATAGATGTCAGCATTTTATTTGCCTTCTCTATTACCTGCTGACTCTGTGAGCTACCTTTTTCAGATTGATAAACAAGAACTCCTTCAACCCTTTCTGCTGTCAGTCTGAAACCAAATAGCGTTAGCCTGACAGTACGTCGGGAGCAGGCTGAAATTGTTGGAAAGGATATGTCAATATACAATAACTGCCCACTTAGAAACACATTTGATAAAAGAAAATTTGTTTTTGAACCTGTTGGATTTAATTTGTTGGTGTGAATATAAATGGTAGAATTGTAAGTTTGCAGGAGGGCTGTAGTGGTATAGGGGATATGGTGTATTTGAATAATCAGAAGCCTTTGCACAAGTTTCAATAAGGGCTAAAGAGCAACTTGGTAGAGAATAGGGCCCCTTAAAAATCAATAAGATCACCCATGTTTGGAACCAGAGGAGATGGGTGAGATATTAGACAAAATACTCTTGTCAGTATTTACTGTGGTGAAAGACATGGAAGGTCGGGAACTTGGGGAAATAAATAGTGATGTCTTGGAAAGAATCCTCACCAGAGAAGAGAAAGTGCTGGAATCTTAAAACAAATAAAGGTAGATCAATCCTCAGCAGCTCATTGGGTCGATCCTAGAATATTGTGGGAAGCTAGAGAAGCCATTCCAGTGTCCCTAAAAGAGATATTTATATTATCAACAGACACAGTGAGGTGTTGGAAGACTGGAGGGTGGCTAATGCTGTTCCATCGCTTAAGGAAAGCAGGGAAAAGACAGGAAATTACAGCCCCGTGAGCCCAGTGATGGGGAAGTTGTTGGAGGAGATTTTGAGATAAAGGAGCTCCTTATGTTTACAAAGGCAAGGGCTGATTCGAGATGATCAGCGTGGCTTTGTGAGTGGGAAACCGTGTTTCACAAACCGGATTGACTCTTTGAGAATGTGGCCAAAGATAGATGAAGGCAGAGCAGTCAATGTTGTCCACATGGACTTTAGCATCTAGTCAACAGGAAGAAGGAGGCTTACTTAAGGTTGAGGAAGCAAGGATCAGACAGCTGTCTAGAGGGGAACATGGAAAAGTACGGTGTCTCAATGGTTAGCACTGCTACCTTATAGCACCACGGACTCCATTTTGATTCCAACCTCAGGCGTCTGTGTGGAGTTTGCACATTCTCCCCATGTCTGCGTGGGTTTCCTCCAGGTGCTCCGGTTTCCCCCCACAGCTCTGCATTGTGTGTTCGGTGTGTATGTTCGATGACTCAGACATGCTAAATTACCCATAGTGTTCAGGGATGGGTAGGTTTGGCGCATTAGACAGGGCAAATGGAGAGTAATAGGGTGGGGGAATGGGGCTGGGTTGGATACTGTTTGGAGGGTTGATATGGAGTTCTTAGGTCAAATTGCCCGTTTCCACACTTTAGGGATTCTCTGATGGTACCAGGAAGGACCCGAGGAATGGACGTAGGGCAACTAGAAGGGTGCATGAGAAAGATTTGTTGGGAAGGATTAAGGAAAATCGAAAGGCATTTTCCAATTATGCAAGGAACAAGAGGGTGGTCAGAGTGAGGATAAGGCCAATCTGGGATAGTGGAAGGAACTTGTGCCTGGAGTCACAGGAGGTAGGGGAGGTCCTTAATGAATACTATGTCTCAGTATTCACTGCTGAGAAGGGTCTTGTCGTTTGTGAGGACGGCGTGAAACAGGCGGATGTACGTGAACAGGTGGATGTTAAGGAGGAGGATGTGCTGAGAATTTTGTAAAAGATAAGGATAGATAAGTCACTGAACCAGACTTTATGCGTCCAATGTTACAAGAGGAACCGAGGGAGTGGATTGCTGCGCACCTGGGTGATGACCTGGGCCCACTCACTGTCCACTGGAGTCAGACCAGATGATTGGAGGCTGGAAAATATTATTCCCTTGCTCAGGAAAGGGAATAGGGATAATCCTGGGAATTGCACACCTGTCAGTCTTCTGTCTGTGGTTTGCAGACTATTGGAGAGGGCTCTGGGAGACAGGATTTATTATTCTTTGGGAAAACATAGTTTGATTAGAGATAGTCAGCATGGTTTAGAAAGGGACAGGTCATGCCTTACAAGTCTTTTTGAATCTTTTGAGAATGTGACAAAACACCTTTATGTCTCATTCAGAAAGTACGGAGGCATGGGGTACAGGAAAACCTGTCTGTCTGGATACAGAATTACTGGCCCACAGAAGACAGAAGGTGCTGACAGATGGAAAGAATTCATCCTGGAGTTCACTGACCAGTGGCTTTCTGCAGGGAATTGTTACAGGATCTCTACTCTTTGTGAGTTTACGACTAACTTGGGTGTGTGACTGGAAGAGTTGGTTTGTATTCGTACCCATGACACGAAGGTTGTTGGAGTGGTGGATAGTGTGGAAGTCTGTTGTAGGTCGCAACGGGACATTGACAGAATGCAGAGCTGGGCGGAGAAATGCCAGATAGAGTTCAATCTGGAAAAGTGTGAAGTCATTTAATTTGAAGATTGAATTTGAATGCAGATACAGGGTTAAAGGCAGGATCTTTGGCAGTGTGGAGGAACAGAGGGATCCTGGGTTCCAAGTCCCTAGATCCCTCAAAGTAGCCACCCAAGCTGATAAGGTTGTTAAGAAGGAATATATTGTGTGGGATTTCATTAGTTTGGGGATTAGGTTTTAATCCTTTGAGGTTATGCTGCAGCTGTACAGAGCCCTGGTTAGACCCCACTTGGAATATTGTGTTCAGTTCTGGTCCCTTCATTACAGGAAGGATGTGGAAGCTTTAGAGAGGGTAAAGAGGAGATTTACCAGGATGCTGCCTGTAGGGGAGAGCATGTCTTATGATGAAAGCTTAAGGGAGCTAAGGGTTTACTCATTGGAGTGAAGAAGGGTGAGAGGTGACTTCGCAGAGGTGAACAAGGTGACAAAAGTCATAGCGTGAATAGAGAGAGATTTTCTACCCTGACATAACTAGCTATTACAAGGGGGTATAATTTTCAGTTGATTAGCGGATGCTTAAGGGGAGATCTCAGAAGTAGGTTCGTTACATACAGAGTGGTGGCTGAGAGGACTGCACTGCCAGTGGTGGCAGTAAAATTAGATGCATTAGGGACATTTAATATACTTCTGGATAGGCACATGGATGATAATAAAATGAAGGGTATGGAAGTTAGAGTCATAGAGATGTACAGCACGGAAACAGACCCTTCGGTCCAACCCGTCCACGCTGACCCGATATCCCAACACAATCTACTCCCACCTGCCAGCACCCGTCCATATCACTCCAAAGACTTCCTATTCATATACCCATCCAAACGCCTCTTAAATGTTGTAATTGTACCAGCCTCCAACACTTCCTCTGGCAGCTCTTTCCATACACGTAACAACCTCTGTGTGAAAAGGTCGCCCCTTAGGTCTCTTTTATATCTTTCCTCTCTCACCCTAAACCTATGCCCTCTAGTTCTGGACTCCCCAACCACAGGGAAAATACTTAGTCTATTTACCCTATCCATGCCTCTCATAATTTTGTAAACCTCTATAAGGTCACCCCTCAGCCTCCGACGCTCCAGGGAAAACAGCCCCAGCCAGTTCAGTCTCTCCTTAGAGCTCAAATCCTCCAACTCTGGGAACATCCTTGTAAATCTTTTCTGAACCCTTTCAAGTTTCCCAACATCTTTCCGATAGGAAGGAGACCAAAATTGCACGCAGTATTCCAACAGTGACCTAACCAATGTGCTGTTCAGTCGCAACATGACCTCCCAACTCCTGTACTCAATACTCTGACCAAAAAAGGAAAGCATACCAAATGCCTTCTTCACTATCCTATCTACCTGCGACTCCACTTTCAAGGAGCTATGAACCTGCACTCCAAGGTCTCTGTTCAGCAGCACTCCCTAGGACCTTACTATTAAGTGTATAAGTCCTGCTAAGATTTGCTTTCCCAAAATGCAGCACCTTGCATTTATCTGAATCAAAGTCTATCTGCCACCTTTTTTTATCTTACGGTCGGATAAAAGATTGACATATCATCATGGCCGAAGGGTCTTGTTCTGTACTGTTCTGTGTTCTGTATGTCGTATGGTAAACTGGGTAATAAGCTCAGATCAGTGTAAAAGGATATGGTATTCAGGAAGAGCTAGTTAACTGGACAGAAAATTGGGCTTGATGGTAGGGGACTGAGGGTGATGGGAGACATGTTGTTTTTCTGACTGGAGGCATGTGACCAGCGGTGGAGTGGGTCCCCTGTTTGTCATTTGGATAAATGGTTTGGATGGGAATATTGGTTTCCTGGTAAGTAAGTTTTTGAGTGACACTGAAATTGTTGGTAAAGTGGACAGTGATGAAGGTTATCCGTGGTACAACAGGATGAACAGTACTGCTGGGATAGTGGGCAGATGAATAGCAGATGGGGTTTAATTAAATAAATGTGAATTGTTCCATTTTGGTGAAACAAACCAGGGTGGGACTTATACAGTTAATGTTCTGGCCCTGGGTAGTGTTGTCAGTCAGTGACCCAGTGATACAGGTACACAATTCTTTGAAAGTGGTGTTACAGATAGACGGAATGGTGAAGCAGGTGTTTGGGATGGTTACCTTCATTGGGGAGAGCATTATGAGTAGGAGTTGGGATGTCATGTTGTATCTGTACAAGACATTGGTCAGGTCACCATAAAAGCATTGTTGATCAGTGGGAAGAACTCATCTGGTTTACTGACCTCCTTTTGTGTAGAACATCTGACGTTCTAACATGATCTGGCTAACATGTGACTCCACACCCACTGCAGTATGACTGACCCTGACCAGTCCTCTGGGTAGTTAGCAAGACACCCATATCCCATGAATGAATAAATAAAAATACATATGTCCCTCCCTATCTCTGCAAATACCTCCAGCTGCAGCAATCCACACTGGCTTTGTAACACTGTTCAGGCCCTGACCACTCTCTATAACATCCTTACCACCTCCAGCACCTCCACTTCTCCCTGTTCCTTTTGTGACATTAAACCCTGACACTGATTCCCCTTCCCACTGCCCTCCTTCTGCTAGCAGACCCTTTGTAATCCCTTTAAAACTTACTCCTAAAACACACTCTCACTTCAGGATTTTAAGTACTTTTTGGTAATCTTTTCAGCCTCATCCTCTAATATGATCCATTTTGTCCTGAATGAGGGGCCGGTGGGGATTTCTTGCTGAGGTTTTGTCTGTTTCAATGGAATGTCCCTTTATTGAGTGTTTTACACTGTTGCTGCAAATGTTTTCCAATGTTCATTTACAGGCACATATTTCAGTCGGTTTCGCCTCTTTACCTTGGTCAGTTCTCCTCTAAAACCCATGTAATTGGCTGCTTTTGTTTCTAGTTCTAGCTTGTCCTTTCTGTGATTCACTTTAAAACTTTGTATTTCTTTAATCTGCACTTTATCACAATTTCCCAGAGGATCTCTCCAGGTGACATTACTCATTCACTAAGTTTCATCACGCAACAATCGCTCTGAGATAGTTACGTCCCCAGCCAGTTGCACAATTTGTTATTCAAAGAAACACTGAAAAAAGAATTATTTGAACTCCTCTTCCAATATCACTGTTGTCAGTGTGACTGTCCCGGATTATGGGAATATTGAAGTTTCCCAAAATTATCACAGTGTGTTTGTTAACAAATTCCAATCAGTTCCTGTTTAATGCAATGATGAGCAATGGAATGCAGTTCGGTGTCTAAAATTGTTCTGCTGCTTATGTCCTTGGCAGGTTTTAGCCAGAATTTACATTCAGTCTGACTCTACTTTATGATCTGATGCCAAATGCTTTCTCTGGAATGCCTTTGTTATCCATTATTGTTAGCATTACCTATTTTGCCTGAGTTTCCGCAAGGTTGTGACCCATTGAATACTTATGTCCAACTTTTGTTCGCCCTGTAACCACGTCACAATGGTGTCTTAATCTTTTATCTCTGTGTCACAAATCAGTCTGCCTTATTGAAGAGACATTACCCATTCCAAAAAAAACATAATTTACTCTTTCCCACAATTTCCTGTCACAAGCCAATTTCCTGATGTACAATTTTCATTAAACTCTGTCCTATCCTGTTCCTTTCTGCTTGTCTTCAGTCACATTCCCATGCTTCTCCCATACTTCACCTGTCCTCTGTGGATTTGGAAAGCTCCTTTCACCTGAATCCAGTCCCTGCATCCTCTCTGTCAGTTTGAAGCCCTGTCCATAAACCTACTGACATGACTGGCCAGGACACTGGTCACAGTACAGTTCCAGTGGGGCCATGCCAATGGATTATTGTTGTAAATCAGGTATGGGATGTGGGTGTCTCTGGCGGACCAGCCTTTCTTGCCGAGCCTTAGCTGCCATTGAACTGAGTAACGTGCTTGACCATTTCAGAGGGTCATTGAGAGGCAAACACTTCGCTGTGGGAATGTCGTGCAGACCATGTGCGGATGGGCAGATGTCCTTCTTGAAAGGACACGTGTTTGGGCTTTTTTCTGGTGCACCAGCAATGGTTTCAATGGTTTCATATGTATAGATCGACCATTAATGACCTTTTCTTTTAGTTATTGATTTCAAATTTCTGCATTTCTGATGGTGGGATTGACACCTGCCTCCACAGAACATTCGCTGAGGTTTGGCATACATGCTCTAGCAATAATACTATTAGGCCAGCAATTCACCTGCTCACTGGTTGCTCATCCCTGAGCATTGATCCATCATGAAGTGCGTCATGAAGCTAAACCCGTTTTTCCTACATATTTGTTTGATCTTGAAATCATCCTGAACTCTGGTGATATCACTCTTTATCTCTCCATGTGGTCTCCCTCACTGTGTGGGTCTGATTGCTGCCTCTGTCAGTGTCTCTCACTCTTGCAGCTACTCCACATCCTGACCCAACAGAATTCTCCACTCCAGAGGGACACAGCAGCACAGGCCAGGGATGGAGACTGTTTTTTTCCAGATCTCTGTGGGATACAGTATCATTCTCCCTGTGTAACGCTTACTGCATATGTCTAATTTCCCAATCTGTCTATCTGTCAGTCTCCTGTAGGTACTCAGGAAGTTTCTGACTCTGTAGCCTTCCCAGCTGCTGGGTGTTTCGTCCATCACCTCATTGTGTCTCTTGCTGTCCAACCATTTTCAAAGGGCAGGGAGATCTGGAGCCTTCAACAAATCCTGCAGTGAGGGAAGATCACTCACATACACAGAGCAGAGAGCAATGAGAGGGCTCCAAACATTGGCTAAGAATACATGACACAGATACAGCGCTGGAGGGGGAGCACAGTACAGACACACCCCAGGCTCAATCTCCGCTAATACTTTAACTTACTTTGTACTTAGTCAGCATTGGGATTGTCACCGTTATTGATCCAGGTCTGTGCTGTCTTAGTGAGCATCAGTATAACAAAGGGGAAAGCAGGCCTCCCACGTGAGGGTGGGACTGCTGCCTGGGATCTTTCTGTTCTGCGCTTCCTCTCCAAAACTGTAACTACGTCATGTCTCATTGACCAGTGTCTTCAAAAATGTGTAATTCCTACATCAGTTCCTACCCCTGTAACCTCCTCCCTTCCCATTCATTTGTCCCTCCACGTATTTGAAACGTACTGTATTCCAGTCTACCATCCCTATCGCTGTAACTTGCTTTAGTGTCTATAACATGCCTTATCTCGGTAGTCGCCTCCTCCAGTAACGGGAGACAGAGGCATGCAGCATGGAAACAGAACCTTTAATCCGACTAGTCCGTGCTTACCAGGTTTACCAAACTGAACAAACCACTTCAGCCCGTGTGGCCCATATCCGTTCAAACCTGCTCCTCTCCATGTACCTGTCCAAGTGCCTTTTCCATGTTGTAATTGTTCTTGTTTCTCCATGTGGCCCTCCAGTTTGTTCCATCTATACACCATCCTCTGTGGATAATGTTGCCCCTCAGCTCCCCCTTTAAATCCTTGTTCTCTCACCTCCCGTTGATACCCTCTAGATTTGGACTCACCTCCCCTCGGATTTTCACCTTACTCAGGGTCCGCAAGATTTTATAAACCTTGAAAAGTTCAGCCAAGAGCTTCCTCTGCCCAAGGGAAATATTTAGGGCAATGTTACAAATATCTCCAACTCATATATCAAAGTGATGGCCAATGGGGGCAAGTGTACCAAATGCTGCTTTTTCTAAGCTCTCCACCTGTGATTGCCACTTCCAAGGAACAATGTAACTGCAGCCCTTGGTCTCTCTATGTTCGACAACACTGCCCGGGGCCCTGCCATTAACTGCGTTAGTCATCCTGATTTGTTTTAACAAAATCCAACATCTGAATTCAACTCCATCATTCATTCCTTGGCCCACTGGCCCAGTTGGTCAAGATCCCCTTTGGTAACTGTATTCACTGCCCACTACACCATTAATTTGACCATCCATAAAATTACAAACAATGGCTCCTATATTCTCAACCAAATCGTTTATGCAGATGATGTACATCAGTGGACCCAGCCCCGATCCTTATAACACACCGCTGGTCACAGGCCATCAGTCTGAACAACAACACTCTCCCACCACCCTCTGTATCCTCCTGTCAAGCCAATTTTGTATCCAGTTGGTGAGCTCTCCCTAATCCCATGTGATCTAACCTTCTGAACCTGTATATCATGCTAAACCATGTCAAAAGTCCTGCTGACTTTATTGCAGACAATGTATGGTCACCACTTCAACAAAAACAATCAAGTTAGTGAGACCTGACTTTGTACGCACAAAGCTGTGCTGACTATCTTTCATCAATCCTTGCCTTTCCAGATGCAAGTAACTCCTGTCTGGCAGAATCATGTCCACCACCGACATGTGGCTAATTGGTGTTTACTTCCATGGCTTTCCATCGCAGCCTTTCTTAAATAATGGAACAAAACCATATTCTTGTGATTGTTGAACAGCATGGAAACTGACCCTTCAGTTGGTACCAAACATGATTTCAAACTACTCATCCCAGCTGCCTGTTGCTGGCCCATATGCCTCTAACCCTTCCCTATTCCCGTACTTAACCAAATGTCTTTTAAACATTGTAATTGTACACACATCCACCCCTTCGTCAGGAAGTACTTTTCATACTCAAACCACCCTCCGTGTAACAATTTGCACCAATGTCTTTTTTTAAAAACATATCCCTCCTCTCAACTTAAAAAAATGGCCCCTCCACTTGAGACTCACACAACCTGCGGAAAAGGCAAATGCCATTAACTCTATCTATATCCCTCATCTTTTTCATAATCTTCCATCAGGTCATCTATCATCCTCCAGGCTCCAGTGAAAAAAGACTCTGGCTGGATAGGCATTTTTCAAGAACTCAAGCCTTCCATACCCAGCAACATTCTGGTAAATCTCTTCTGAACCCCTTGCAGCTGAATAATAGCCTCCCTATAACTGGGTGACCACAACTGGAGAGAGGATTGTAGAAGAGGCCTCATCAATGTCTGTGCAATCTCAATGTGACATCGCAAATCCTCCACTCAATGGACTGAGCAATAGTCAGGCATGCCAAGCACTGTCTTATCCATCCTGTGATGCAAGCTTCAAGAATTATGTACCTGAACCCGGAGGTCCCTCTGCTCTAAAACACTAACCGAGGCCCGAACATTAATTGTATAAGCTCTACCCTTGTTTGTTTTACCAGCTTTTCAGCCCATTCACCCATACCATCAAGATCCCTTTGTAATCGTAGCAAACCTCCTTCACTGTCCACGGTTCCACCCTCCAGCCTTCCAGCACATCACACATGGCTGTCAATTGTACAAATACCTTTGCTCGGGGTCCCACCATTTCTTGCCTAGCATCACACAATGTGCAGTGATACACTTAATGAGGTCCTAGGGCTTTCCATACCTTTGTGTTGTAAAACCTCCAGCACCACCTCTTCTAAAACATGCACTCTTTTCAAGTCATAGAGATGGACAGCATGGAAACACAGCCTTTGGTCTAACTCATCCATGCCGACCAGAAGATCTAAATTCATCCATCCCATTTCCCAACAATTGGCCCATGTACCTCAAAACCCTTGTTACACCTTTTAAATGTTGTAATTGTATCAGTGTCTGTTACTTTCTCTCTCAGCTCATTCCATACACACGCATCACCATGTGCATGAAAAAGCTGTCCCGTCAATCCCTTTTAAACCTTTCCCGTCTAACATTAGACCTATGCCCTCTAGTTTTGGGCTCCTCAACCTCTGGGAAAATACCTTCAATGTTTACCCGATCCATACCCCTCATGTTTATATAAACCTCTGTCAGATCACCACTCAGTCTCCAATGCTCCAGGGACAATAACCCCAGTTTATTCAGCAACGATCCTGCAACATCTTGTAAACCTTTTCTGAGCACTTTCAAGTTTCACAGCATCATTCCTATAGTTAGGTAACTGGAATTACAGAGAACTCCAATTGTCGTCCAACATATTACTCTTGTTCCCTGAGTTTCCCAGTCTTTGTCCATAGTAAGTTCTGGAGTGAAAAAGTTGTTTAGGGTCTTAGTAAATATCCTGCAGTTCCACACATCGATGACCTCATTGATTTTTACGTGCCTCTATTTTGTTCTGAGGTACTCGTTTACTTATAATATTTTGTACAATCACTTTTGGATTCTCCTTATCCTTCTCTGCCGACGCTATTTCATGTCCCCTTTCTGCATTCCTGATTTCTACCCAAAGTGTATTCCTACAGCCCCTGTGATCCTCAGGGATTCCCTTGATCCAGCTGGCTATACCGGACTTGCCCTCTTTTCCTTGACCAGACCTTCAGTATACAGCCAGTGTTTCCTAATGCTGTCAGCATTGAGCTGCACACAAACAGGGACATGCTAGCGCTGATCGCTCAATTTATCTCACTTTTAAAATATTCTCACTTGCCAGACTTCCCTTTCCCTGTAAATAGACCCCCCAGTCACCTTTTGAAAGTTCCTGCCCAATACGATCAAGATTAGTCTGGCCCCATTTTATAATTTGAACCTGTGGACCAGCCCTGTCCTTTTCCATCGCTGTTTTCAAACTCGTAGAACTGTTGTCACTTTGGCAAAATGCTTTCCCACTAACACCTCAGTCCCTTTCCCTACCTTGTTTCCCAAGGGGAGGTCAGGTTTTGCCCATTTCTGTTTTCAGGCCATTTACATATTGACTGGGAGTTTGCTGGAATGCAATTACCAAATTTCTCCCTTGCAAATGCTGAACACTGGCACTCCTAGTCTAGGTTCGGAAAGTTCAAAAACCCCTACCATAACAGCCCTATTATTATGATTGATATTTGAGACCTCCCGACATATTTGTTCCTCAGTCTGCCTCTGACTATTGGGGATCAGTAGGACAATTGTGTCAGAGTGATGACCAATTCTTTTTTCTCATTTCTACTAACATGGCTTCATTGAATAATCCCACAGGAATATTCTCTCTAAGTACTGATGTGGTGACACATGCAATCAAAATCCACCACCAAGCGTCCTCTCTTGCCTCCCTTCGATGCTTCCTGCAGTCTCTCTAGCTTGAAACAATGAGTTGACAGTCCTGCCCCTCACTCAGCTGTGTTTCTGTAATAACTATTATCTCCCAGTCCCATGTTGAAATCCATGTCCTGAGTTCATCTGTCAGGCCTCTTTCATTGAAATAAATGTAGTTAAATCATCAGTTTCCCCCCATTCTCTGCTATGTTCTTGCCTGCCTTATCTGTTGAATTTGCTCTCTTTAACGTGTGTTCCAGTCGCAAGATTCTTTCTTGCCTTATGGCTGTTTAAGGTCCAACACCCTGCCAGACTAGTTTATATCCTCTCAATCAGCACTAACAATTAGCTACACCAGGATATGGGTCCCCCCATCTCCTGCTCCCAGTTCAGGTGCCTTTCCCACCCTGTCACCCTGAGCTGACAACTACAAGGTCTTGGGACTTGTCCACTAAGGTCCCTGTGTTCCTCAGTGCTCCGCATGGACATTCATTATGTCTTATCGCTTATCATACCTCCCACAGGGTCTGACCTCACATTGATCAGAACTAAAGTCTGCTCAGATTATCATCCAATCGTCATCAGACTGTAGCTGGAGACCATCCTCCTCACTATGGACAACCTTTCATGTCATCTACAAACCTACTCATGATTCCTTCTGCTTGCACATCGAAGTTATTATTCGACAGAATAATCAGCAATGATTTCTTCACAGATCCCTGTGGTACATCCGCTGGTGGAAGGAAATCAAACACGAAAAGGTTTATCCACCAATTGTGTATCCAATTTACCAACTTGCCTTGAATCCCAGTGGCTCTTCCCTTTTGGGCAAGCCTTCCATGTGAGACCTTGTCAAAGAACTTAATGAATTCCATGTAAACCACATCATCTGCACTGCCCTCATCAACATTTTGAGAGACCATTTTTTAAAAAAACGCAACTGAATTCGTCAGACAGTATCTTCCTCTGCCAAATCCGTGATGCCTCAGCCGAGTTGATCCCCCGCTTTTTCAAGTGTTGATTCATCCTCAGAATTTTTTTCAGAAATTTCCCTCCCACTGCTGTCAGACTATCTATGTAATCTATATGATTACCTAGCCTATCCCTGCTGCCCTTCGTGAACAAAGGAACCACATTAGCGATCCTCCAGTCATTCAGCACTTCACCTGTGGCCAGCAAAGTATTAAATATATCCATCAAGACTCCAGCAATCTCCTCCCTTATCTCCCATAGCAGCCTGGGATATATTTCATTGGGCTTTGGGGATTTCTCCACCTTTATGCCTGTGAAAAAAATTAATACCGCCTCCTTATTGATCTTAGCATGTTCGAGAACCTCAGCATCCCAATTCAAATCCCTGGCTATCATGCCTTTCTCCTGAGTGAATACAGGTGGGAAGTATTCATTGAAGACATCACCTGCTTCGTCTGGCTCCATGCGCAGATTGTCCATTAGGTGTCTAACAGACCCCACTCTTGAACTGGTAATCTTCTTGCTCTAATTGTATTGATAAAATACCTTATGGCTTTTCCTTAACAATATCTGCCAAGGATATTTCATGCCCACTCTTTGACCCTCATTTTTAAGGACCCCTTGCACTTTCTATACTATTAAAGGGCTTCGCCTGATTTCATTGCACTGTACTTCCTTTATCCAGCTCACGATATCGCTTTAGCAGTATTCGCTAGAGTTACTTCCTTTGTCATTCATTCTTCAGGGAACACACTGGCCCTGAATTCTCACTGTATCACTTTAACGTACTTCCTCTTTTCGAATATGAACCCAACTGCAAATAGTTCCTCCAAGTCTGATGTTTGCCAGATCCTGTCCCGTGATAATGATAATGCCCAGTGACAGTATTATTCTAATGATTAGGGGGCTTCCCCAAATTTGGCACCTTCACTTCTGCACGATCCTTATCTCTTTCCAAAATGACTTTGACACTTTGTGTTGTGTCCACTATCCCCACAACGCCACAAAGTCCTTACATCAGTCATCTTGTCCAGCACCTACAGTCCACTCTGTCTGTAACATCCAGTCCTTACTGACCTACCCTTCAGCCTCTCCATCACATGATATCACTGTAACATTCTGCAATCCCCACAGTACTCCTCCATCCTATCATACAGCACCTCATTACTTCTAAGCATTCAGAATGTATGGAGGCATGGGATACAAGGAAACCTCTCTGTCTGGATACCGAATTCCTGGCCCATAGAAGACAGAGGGTGATGATAGATGGAAAGCATTCAGCATGGAGCTTGGTGACCAGTCATGTCCTGCAGGGATCAGTTGCCGAAACCATGCTCTTTATGATTTTTATAAATGATTTGGATGTGGGAGTGGAAAAATGGGTTAGTAAGTTTGCCAATGATATAAAGGTTGGTGGGTTGGTGGATAGCACGGGGGTCTGTTGCTGGTTGCAATGGAGCATTGACATGATGCAGAGCTGGGCTGATAAGTGGCAGATAGAGTTCAATCTGGAGAAGTGTGCAGTGATTCATTTTGGATGGTCGAACTTGGATTCTGAATACACTGGGATAAAAGTCGGATTCTTCGCAGTGTAGAGTAAAAGAGGGATGTTTGGTTCCATGTCCATAGATCCCTCAAAGTTGCCACCCAAGCTGATGGGGTTGTTAAGAAGTAATACGTTGTGTTGGCTTTCATTATCTGAGGGATTGAGTTTCAGAGCCGTGAGACTATGCTGTAGCTCTATAGAGCTCTGCTTAGACCACACTGAGATATTGTGTTCAGTTCTGGTCCACTCATTACAGGAAGGAAGTGTAAACTTTAGAGAGGGTAAAGAGGAGATTTACCTGGTCTGAAGGCGATTTCTTATGAAGGAAGTTTGAGGGAGCAAAGGCTTTTCTCATTGGAGTGAAGAAGGGTGAGGGGCGACATGGTTAAGGTGAAAAAGATAATGAGAGGCACAGAGAGAGTGAACAGTGAAAGATTATTTTTGCCCCATGGCAGAAATGGCTGTCGCAAGGGTGTATAATATTAAGGTGATTGGAAGAAGGTTAAGGGGAGATTCCAGAGTTTGGTTCTCCACATAGAGTGGTGGGTGCGTCGAATTCACTGCTGTGGTGGTAGTAGAGTTAGATACATGAGGGACATTTAATGGACTCTTGGAAAGGTGCATTGACGATAGTAAAATGAGATGTATCTAGGTTAGTTTGATCTTAGAGGAGGATAAAAGGTTGGCATAACATTGAGGACCGAAGGGCCTTGTGCTGAACTGTCTGTGTTCTACGTTCCTTGTGGTAAACTGGGTAATACATTCGAATCAAGGTAAATGGATACGGCATCCACGTGGAGCTAGTCAACTGGATATAGAATCTACTTCATGGTAGGACATAGAGAGGGATGGGAGACATTTTGTTCTTCTGACTGAAGGTGTAGTCAGTCTACTGTTGTTTGTAATTTGGATAATTGATTTGGCTGAGAATATTGATGTCCTTGTGAGTACATTTGTGGTTGGCACTAAAATTGGTGAGATATTGGACAGTGACGAAGGTTAACTATGATAAAACAGGATGAACAGTACTGCTGGGATAGTGGGCTGAAGAATCGCAGATGGAGTTGAATTAGATACATGCAAGGTGTTCCATTTTGGTAAAACAATCCAGGGTGGGACTGGTACAGTTAATGTTCGGGCCCTAGGTAGTGTTGTCAGTCAGAGATCCAGGGATGCAGGTACACAGTTCTTTGAAAGTGGTGTCACAGGTAGACAGGCTGGTGAAGCAGGCATTTGGGATGCTTATCTTCACTGGGCAGAGCATTGAGAGTAGAAGTTGGGATGTCGTGTCATGGTGGACATTGGTGAGGCCACCATAAAAGCATTGTTGATCAGGAGGAAACACTCATCTGGTTCATGTACGTCCTTTAGGGAAAGACATATGACATTCTAAACTGATCTGGCCTGCAAGTGACTCCAGACTCACAGCAATATGGCTGACTCTGAACTGCCCTCTGGGTAATTAGCAGTGAGGGCAAAGAATGCTGTTCCAGGCTGTGACACCCACATACCATGAATGAATAAATAAAAAATCATATGCCCCTCCCTACCTCTGCAAACCCCTCCATACTGGCTTTGTAACACCGTTCAGGCCCTGACCACTCTCTGTAACACTCTCACCACCTCCAGCACCTTCACCTCTCCCTGTTCCTGTCATCTCATCAAACCCTGACAATGATTCCCCTTCCCACTGCCCCCCTCCTGCTAGCAGACAGTTCCCTCTAACACTTACTGCATAAACGCTCTCTCACTTTATAATTGTTAGTACCTTTTGGTGATCTTCTGAGCCTGATAATCTAGTATGGTCCAAGTTGTCCTGAGTGAGGGACAGGTGGGAATTTCTTGCTGAGGTTTTGACTGTTTCAGTGGAATGTCCTTTTATTGAATGTTTTACACAGTTCTTCAAGTGTTTTCTACTGTTAATTTACAGACACACATTTGAGTCTGTTCATCCTGTTAACCCTTGGTCTGTTCTCCTCTCAAACGTGTGAAAATTGGTTATTTTGTTTCTAGTTGTATCTTGCCCATTTTGTGATTCACGTTAAACCTTTATAATTAATTAAATGTCACTTTATCCCAAATTCCCGAAGGATCTCTCAGTGTGATATTACTCATTCTTTCAGCTTCACCAGAAAACAGTCGCTCGGGGATAGTTACGTCCGTCGCCAGTTACACAATGTGTCATTTCAAGAAACACTGAGGAAAAAAGAAGTTCTCCGAACTCCTCTTCGAATATCACTGTTGTCAGTGAGCTTACCACAGATTATGTGAATTTTGAAGTTTCCCAATATTATCACAATGCCTTTGTTAAAAATTCCAATGAGTTCCTGTTTAATGCAGTGATGAGCAATGAAATGCTGTTCGGTGATTAAAAACTGTTCTGCTGCTTGTGCCCTTAGCAAGTATTAGCCAGAATTTACATTCAGACTGACTCTACTTCATGATCTGCAGCCAAATGCTTTCTCTGTAATGCCTTTATTACCCATTTCTGTCAGTCTTATCCAACCATCCTTTCCCATTCTGCCTTAGATCCTGCAAGATTGTGAAATATTTATGTTCCACCTTTTATTCATCCTGAAACCATGTCTCTCTGGTGTCTAAATCCCATTTATCTCTGTGTCACAAATCCATCTATCTTATTGAAGATTCTTTGTCCATTCCAAAAAATAATTCACTCTTTCCCACAATCGCCTATCACAAGCTTATTCACTGATCTACGGTTTTAGTTAAACTCTGTCCCTTCCTGTTCCTTTCTGCTTGTCTTCAGTTACATCCTCACGTTGTTCTGATGCTTCACTTTTTTCTCTTTGGATTTGGAATGCTCCTTTCTCCTGAAGCCTTTCCCTGCATCCTCTATGTCAGCTTAAAGCTCTGCCCATAAATCTACCGACATGGTTGGCCAGGACACTGGTTCTATCATGATTCCATTGGGGCCCAGTGCAATGGGATTGTTTTTATTTACTCGTGGGATGTGGGTATCTCTGGCTGACCAGCCTTTCTTGCCCAGCCCTAGCTGCCCTTGAGCTGAGTAACTTACTCGGCCATTTCAGACAGGAATTGAGAGGCAAACACTTTGGTGTGGGTATGTCGTGCAGACCACATGAGGATGGGCAGATATCCTTCTCTCAAGGACCAGGGTATATTGATAAGCAAAGATTATTTTGGACAATGGCTTCATACTTATTCATGAATTGTTAATTGCATGTTTTTTTTTTAAATTATTGATTTAAAATTCCCCCATTTCTGTTGGTGGTATTCAAACCTGTCTCCCTTGAACATTAGCTGAGGTTTGGATACATGCTCTAGCAATAATACCACTCTGCCATCACCTCACCTGCTCACAGATTGCTCATTCCTGACTGGTTATACCAGTGCAAAATGAAGCAAACCCCGTTCTTCCGACACAATTGTTTGATACTGACATCTTCCAGCAGTCTGGTGATATCACTCAATATCTCACCATGTGGTATCCCTCACTGTGTGGGTCTAACTGCAGTCTCTGTTAGTGTCTCACTCTTGCAGCTACTCCAGATCCTGAGCCAACAGAATTCTCCACTCCAGAGCGACGCAGCAGCACAGGCCAGGGATGGAGCCTGGGATTTTCCAGATCTCTGCGTGACTTACTCACACATTCTCCATGTGTACTTTTTATCTATTGAATTTTCCATTCTGTCTATTTCTCTATCTCCTGTAGATACTCAGGAAGTTTCTTACTCAGTAGGCTTCCCAACTGCTGGGTGTCTCGTCTATCACCACATTGAATATGGTTGGTCAGCCAGAGAGACAAAGGGAAGGGAGATCTGGAGCCTTCAATAAATCCTATAGTGAGGTAGGATCACTGAATGCACAGAGCAGAGAGAAATGAGAGAGTTCCAAACATAGGCTAACAAGACATGACACAGATACAGTGCTGGAGGGGGAGCACAGTACAGACACACCCCAGGCTCTATCCCCACCCCTACTGTAAGTTCTGTTATACTGAGACTCACTACTCTGCAACACTGTATCTGTGGCATGTCTTGTGGTCCAGTGTCTTCAAAAAATTGTATCTCCTATAACAGTTCCTGTCTCTGTAACCTCCTCCCTCCCCGATAGTCCCTCCACATATTTGAAACGTACTCCATTCCAGACTACCATCCCTATTGCTGTAACTTGCTTCAGTGCCGACAACATGCCTCATCTCGGTCGTCTCTTCCTCCATTAACTGGAGACAGAGCCATGCAGCATGGAAACGGTTCCTTCCATCCAACTAGTCCGTGCTGACCAGAGTACCTGACCGAGTCATGTTTCCCTGCACTTGACCAATATACCTTCAAACCTTCTCCTCTCCATGTACCTGCCCAAATCTCTTTTACATGTTGTAATTGTACTTTTCTCTACCACTTCCCCTGGAAACCCATTCCATGCCTGCACCATCCTCTGTCTGAAAAACGTTCTCCTGCAGTCCCATCTAAGTCTTTCCTCTCCCATCTCATATTTATGCCCTCTCGAACACAGAACATGACAGTGCGGTACAGGCCTTTCGGCTCTCGATGTTGCGCCGACCTGTGGAACCAATCTGAAGCCCAAGTAGCCAACACTGGTCAATTCTCGTCCATATGTCTATCCAATGACCATTTAATTTCCCTTAAAGTTGGCGAGTCTACTACTGTTGCAGACAATGCATTCCATGCACTGAATATTCTGAGTAGAGAACCTACCTCTGGCATCTGTCCCATATCTATTTATTAATATTAATATCTACCTCAATATAAAGCTATCTGCCCTCATTCTTGGCATCGCCATCCGAGGGAAAAGGCTCTCACTGTCCAACACATCTAACTCTAAAATTATCTTATGTGTCTCAATTAATTGTCCTCAAACGTCCTCTCGTGAACAGCAACAGATTGAAGTCCCTGAGCCTTCCTTATAAGACCTTCACTCCAGACTCGGTAAAATCTTAGTAAGTCTCCTCTGAACTCTATCCAAATCTTTCACATCCTTCCTGTATTGCGGGACCTGGGCCATAGGCAACATTCCAAATGTGGCTGCACCAGAGTTTTGTACAGCTGCAGCATTATGTCATGGTTCCAAAACTCAATCCCTGTACCAATAAAAGCTCACATACTGAATGCCTTCTTAACAACTCTATCAATCAGTGTGGCAACTTGCAACGATCCATGTACATGGACAGTGATCTCTCTGTTCATTTGCACTACCAAGATCTGGTTTACCCACATCCACGTGTTTGGTTACCTTCTCAAATACGTCAATAAAGTTTGTGAGGCATGACCTACCCTTCACAAAACCGTGCTGACTATCCGTCATTAACTTATTCATCCCCAGATGATTACAAATGCTATCTTTTACAAGCCTTTCCAACACTTTACCCACAATCAGAGTAAGGCTCACAGCTCTATAATTACCCAGGGTTGTCTCTACTTCCCTTCTTGGTCAAGCGGACAACATTTGCTGTCCTCCAACCTTTGGCACTATTCCTGTATACAATGATGTCATAAAGGTCAAATCCAAAGTCTCGGCAATCTCCTTCCTGGTTTACAAGAGAATCCAAGGATAATTCCGATCCAGCGCAGGGGATTTACCTATTTTCACACTTTCCAGAATTGCTAATGCCTTCTCTTTCTGCAGTTCAATCCCATCTCGTTATGGACTCTACTACCCTGGGGTAAAGACGTTGGTTAATCAACTTACCCGTACCCCTCATGGTTTTCTAAACCTTTATAAGGTCACCCCTCAGCCACCTGTGCCCAGTGGAAATGCGAAAGATAATGACACAAATATCCCTGCTCGGGTCCCTGCCACAACTATGTCACAATGTTCTGGGATACACTTGGGCTTTCTCTCCCTTTGTGTTCTAAGACCTCCAGCACCACCTCTTCTGCAATGGGGATTCTTTACAAGCCATCACTGTTTCTTACCTTTGTTTCCTAGTCTTTGTCCACAGTACGTTCTGATATGAAACATTCATTTCGACATTTGCCCATCTCCTGTGGTTCCACACATGGATGGCCTCATTGAACATTGAACTTTGACATCTTGGTCAATCCTTGCACCATTTACAGTTTCAGGAAATGCATCCTAAATCAGGATGATCAGAATTCTACACAGCATTCCAAAGCTGTGCTGACTATCCCTAATCTATCCTTGCCTTTGGAAATGCATATAAATCCTCTCCCACGGAATTGCTTCCAACAACTATACATCACTGACATCGAGCTAATTGGTGTTGATGTCCCTGGCTCCCACTTTCCAAATATAGACCCAACTGCAGATAGTCCTCCCAGTCTCTGTTTTTCAGATCCTCTCTTATGATCGTGATACTGATAGTAGATTCACTTGTGAAGGGGACAGACAGGAGATTATCTAGCTGCAGAAGAGATCCGAGGATGGTGTCCTGCCCTCCAGGTACCAAGTAATGGGTGTCTCTGAGCGGTTACTGAACATTCTGAAGTGACAGGGTAAATACCCAGAGGTCATTGTTCACAACGGTGCACATGACTTAGTTAGCCAAATGGATGGGATCCTGTGAAATACGTACAGGGAGTGAGGAAAGAAGTTAAAAAGCATTACCTCAAGGGTTGTGATCTTCAGAATACTCCCAGTGCCACATGCAAATGAGGATAGAAATAGAAAGATCGTCCAGATGGATACGTGGCTGAGGAGCTGGTGGAGGGGTCAGGGTTTTCAGTTCTTGGATCATTGGGATCTCTTCTGGGGTAGAGGTGACCTGAAAAAGTGGAGGGGGGTGGGGGCGGGTTTGACTTGAACCAGAGGGGCAACAGTATCCCTGGGGGGAGATTTGTTTGTCTTACCCTGGAGGGTTTAAACTAGTTTGGCAGGGCCTTGGATGCTGAGTAAGAAAAGGCCCATTGACCAGTCAAGGGAAAAATACATCAGCCATCGAGAGCGTTTTTCTATCCAGGATATCCAGGGGCACAGTTAAGGGAGGGAAAAGCCTTCTGGTTAAAAGTTCATTTATTTCAAAGTAGGAGGCCTGACTGGGAAAGCAGATGTGCTTAAAGCATGGATTGTCTCTGGAGGACTGGCATATTATAACCATAAAAGAAACATGGCTGAGAGAAGGGCAGGAATGGCAGCTCAGTGTTCCAGGATACAGAAGTTACAGGTGGGACAGAAGGACAAGGAAGTGAGGAGGGGGCGTTGTCCTTTTGATAGGGGAGGGCAGAACAACAGTGCTTAGAGAGGTTAGTCTTTCTGGGTGATTTAATGAGGTCATATGGTGAGAAGTTAGAAACAAAAAGGGAATGGTCAGTCTGCTGGGATGGTGTTCTGGACCCCCAAATAGCCAGCGGGTATGAGAGGAGCTGATGTGAAGAGAGATTGCAGGTACCTATAGAAATAATAGCGTAATATTGGTTAGAAATTTTAACTTCCTCTGTACGGACTGGACCATGCAGAGTGTAAAAGGCCCGTACAGGTTGGAATTTGTCAAATATCTACAAGAAAATTTCGCAGATCAATATATCAAGGGCGCCACTCTACTCAGGCGAATGCAAGACTGGACCTCTCCTCAGAAACGGAGGTTGGGCAAGTGACAGTCGGAGAGCACTTTGGGTCCAGTGACCACAGCTGCCTTCGTTTTAACATAGTTATGGAAATAGATCAGACAGGTCCTCAGATTAAGGTCTTAAACTGGAGTCGGGCCAGGTTTGGGGCCATTCAGCAGGATCGGGCAGAGGTCTTTTGGGTGAATTAAAAATCACAGAACACCAGGTTACAGTCCAACAGGTTTATTTCAAAGCACCTGCTTTCAAAGCGCAGGTGATCATTCTAAACGATGAAAACATAAACTAACTTTGTTTGGTATTACATTCCATAACACTGCAGTCTTGTTGCTATAAAATCTGTGCCTAATAACTGTGCTCCGCAAGCACCTGATGAAGAAGCAGCGCTCTGAAACCTAGTGCCTCAAAATAAACCTGCTGTAAGCTGGTGTTGTGTGATTTTTAACATTGTCCATCCCAGTCCAACACAGGCTCCTCCACATCACGTTACCATCAACTGGGTGAGTCTGTTTGAAGGAAAATGACTGACTGGCAAATGGGCTTTTAAAATTGTGATCTCCAGAATCCAGGGCCAATGTGTCCCTGTTAGAGTAAAGGGACATGCTGGCAAGTTAAGGGATCCCTGGTTGATGGGGGATATTGAGGCTCTTGTCAGGAAAATGAAAACAGCATACATTGGGTTGAAACTGTCCGTATCTTTTTCTCGAGTCCAAAAGACACGATCAATCTGTGGGGACCCTATAATCCTTTCAGGTCCCTGCAGCATTCCCGATCAGTACAACTCACTGCAATGCCTGTTACTCTCCTGATCCAATTCCGGAAAGACTCATTATCTGTGTAACCTCCGCCCGTGGCTATCTTCCAGCCTGTCAATGTAAGCTCCTGCAGTCTCTCCGTCCATCTACTCATCTCCACAACCTTCTCCAGCTCTTACAGCCCTATCTGTGTAAATGTCACCTTCCCCTACAAACCTTCCCACTTTGACTGAACTGGAGTAAGTTGCTAATGCTCCCTTACCTGTGAAACTATCTCCAACTAAAATTGCTATCCTTATCTCCTGGTAAAAATGTCAGATTCCACACCCTCTATACCTAAATATAGAGGCAGAACCAATGCCTTTCTATAGCTATAAACATCTTCGGTCACGACTATCCTCCATATATCTGTGTGTTCTTCTAATCTATAAAATCTGCTCCATTCACCTAAAACACTCCTGTCTGTGTAAACCACATCATCCTATCAACATCGTTATCCCTGCCAACTGCTCCATCCCTTGCAACCTCCCCATCTCCGTGAACCCCACCAGACCCTACTATTCTCCACATTTTTATAACACCTTGTGACTCTATGGTCCTCCCTCCATGTGAAACCACATCCCGTCCTCACACCCCTCCCAGTCTGGGTTGTCTGCTCCAGATCAGACCATCGCTGTGTCTGTTACTTCTGACAATCCGAGCTAACCTTCCTATTTGTGTCTCTTCACTCAGATCCTATCCTCTCCAGCTTTCTGAAACCTTTTTGTGCCATTGTAACCCTCCCATTAAGAACGTAGAACAGTATAGTACAGTGCAGTACAGACACTTCGGCCCTCAATGATGTGCTGACCTTTTATCCTACAGACACTACATTTTACCCTCATCCATTTGGTTATCTTAAGAGTTGCTGAAATATCCCTAATGTATCGGACTCTACTACCACTGTTGGCAGTGCATTCTACGCATCTCCTGCACGGTGTAAAGAACCCACCTCTGACATCTCCTGTAAACCTTCCTCCAACCACCTTCAATTTATGCTCACTCACAATTTCCACTTTTGCAATGGGAAAACTATCTGGTTATCCTTTCTATCTACGACTTAAATCATCTTGTTACCTCTATCAAGTCACCTCTCATCCTTTTTCATTCCAATGAGAAAAGCCCTAACTCCCTCAACCTTTCTTCACATGGCCTCACCTCCAGTCCAGGCAGTATCTTCATAAATCTCTTCTGCACCCTCCGTAAAGCTTCCACATCCTTCTCATAACGAGTCCACCTGGACTGAATACAATATACCACGTGTTATCTAACAGGGCTTGCTAATGAAAGCCAACACACCATACACCTTCTGAGCAAGGCTATCAACTTGAATGACAGCTTTGAGGGATCAGTGGGCGTGGACACCAAGATTGTTCTGCTCCTCCACACTGACAGGAATCCTGCCTTATATCCGTGTAAAGGTTGTCTGTGGAATCCTTCAATCTTAAACTCTCGCTACCTTGGTAACTTCCTCCAATGCCGACAACACTTGTAAACTGGGAAACCTCTTCAAGACACGACAATCCTCCTCAGCTCTGTAACCTCCTTTATTAGTATCTATTCCTCAAAATTACTGAAGCCTCTTTTTGCCACAGCAATACTCCTGATATCTGCATAACTCTACAGAATGCCTGTGCACGCTTCAGGTTCCCAGGCTGGGAGATGGGAGTTCAGATGTGAATCTATTTGCCCATTCTGTCTGTGTGCCTGAAAGTGACCTGGTGCTGCTCTGGTACAAAGCAATCTCCATGCATGTGGTGACCTCCAGTTCTATATTAATGACCAGAGCTCAACCTTGGTAAGTTCTTTATTTTTCATTACTTTCAAGTGACATTTTCTGGAGATGCAGGAATTGGGGAGTTTCCATTTTGAGAGAATGAAACATCTATCACTGGGAATTGGGAAGCCTTCAACAATGTGAACAGCAGCCCACATACAGAAGACATTTTCCTGTCAGGGTGAAAGGAAAGGCCAGTAACTATATTGTTTGCTGGATGATGAGAGAAATCGAGATTTCAGTTAAGAAAAAGAAGTAAGCATATGTCGGTATAGGCAGGAGAGATAGTGTGAATCCTTAGAAAGACGTTCAGAGTGTACTAAAGTGTGAAATAATGAGGGCGAGCAGGTGACATGAGATAGCTTTGGCAAATAGAGCTAAGGAAATTCCAAAGGGTTTTCACAAATACATAAATGACAATAGGGTAACTAGGGATATCATCAAGGCAGCTTGCATGTGGAGCTGCAGGAGATACTAAATAAGTTTATTTTTAGATTAGATTACTTACAGTGTGGAAACATGCCCTTCTGTCCAACAAGTCCACTCCGACACTCAGAGCTACCCACCCAGACCCATTCTCGTTACATTTACCCCTTCACCAAACACTACGGACAATTTAGCATAGCCGCTTCACCTGACCTGCACATCTTCGGACTGTGGGAGGAAACCGGAGCACACCAATGCTGAGAACATGCAAACTCCACACCGTTAGATGCCCGACGCGGGAATCAAACTTGAGTCCCTGGCGCTTTGAGTCAGCAGCGCTCACCACTGATCCACCGTGCCAGCCCTCAGTGTTTACTGTAGAGAAGGACATGGGAGATATAGAATGTTGGGAAGCAGATGGTGACATCTTGAAAAATCTCCATATTACAGAGGAAGAGGTACTGGATGACTTGAAACGCTTAAAGATGGATAAATCCCCAGGACCTTGTCAGGAAAGGCAAAGAATGATTAGCAATATTCAGCGTGGCTTTGTGTGTGGACGATGATGTCTCACAAACCTGAGTGTTTGTGTAGGTAGACAAATCATAGATCAAGTAAGAGCAGTGAATGATGTCTCCATGGACTTTAGCAAGGCCTTTTACAATACATTGCATGGCAGAATGGTTAATAAGTTTAGATCATACACAACCAGGGACAACACACCAACTGGATACAAAATAGGATTGAGGGTGGGTGAAAGATTGTGTTCATTGAGGGTTACTGCTCAAACTGCAGACCTGTGACCAACGGTGTGTCATGGGGTTCGGTGCTGGGTCACTGTTGTGCATCATTTATATAAACGGTTTGGATGATAATATAGGAGTCATAGTTAGCAAGTTGGTGAGTGACATTGAAATTGGTGGTACATTGGACAATGAAGAGGGTTACCTAAGAGTACAATGGGGTCAAAAGTACTGCTGGGCCAGTGAGGTTAGGAATAGCAGGTCGAGAAAAGCATGATGTTGCATTTTGCGAAGTCAAACCAGGGTGGGACTTGTACAGTTAATGTTTGGGCCCTGGGTAGTGTTGTCAATCAGTAACCCAGGGATGCAGGTCCACAATTCTTTGAAATTGGTGTTACAGATAGACAGGCTGGTGAAGCAGGCGTTTGGGATGGTTACCTTCATTGGTCAGAGCATTGAGAGTAGGAGTTGGGATGTCATGTTGTGTCTGTGCAGGGCATTAATGAAGCCACCATAAAAGCATTGTTGATTATGTGGAAAAACTCAACTTGTTCATGTATGTCCTTGAGGGAAAGATATCTGATATTCTTACCTGGTCTGGCTCACATCTGACTCCGGACCCACAATATGGCTGACTCTGAGCTACCCTCTGGGCAATTAGCAGTGGGGTAATGTATGCTGGTCTAACCGCTGACATCCTCAGCTCATGAATGAATTAATAAAAATACATACTTCAATTGCTACCGCTGCAAACCCCTCCAGCTGTAGCAATTCGTACTGGCTGTGTAACATTGTTCAGGCCCTTGCCCGTCTCTGGAACACTCTCACCACCTTCAGCACCATCAATTCTCCCTGTTCCTATCATCTGATTAAACCCTGACAATGTTATCTCTTCGTACTCCACTCCTCCTGCTAGTAGACCCCTAGCGATCCCTTTAACAAATACTTCAATATTTCTAAAGCATTGTTAGGCTTTATTTTATCTTCTAAGCATCGCTTAGTCAAATCTGGTAAATCCTGGGAATTACTGGGCCAAGACCGTCCAAAGTCGGGGAGGAGCATTGGGAAGGTGTTGAACACATCGAGACTTGCTGTGGGGAAAAAGGGGAATCCAGGAGAAAATAACACAAGGAGCGCACTGACACACTAACGCCCCACCCACCCCCTTCCCACGGCCACCTTCTGCCCCAACAAGGTCACATCAGTCTGTACAGCCACCGACAGACTCCCCCCTGAGAGTGGGAGAGAGTCAACCTCGTCTGTGACCCATCACCAATGAGATGGTGAGATAGGAGAATTGAATCCCCTCACAAATATCCCGGTGTCTTTGCTGCAAATTCCAATAATTCCCTATTAATGCAGTGTCTAACAAATTGATGCTGCAAAGGGGCCTTTACACTATCCTTCCACTTCTGTGCTCTGACCCTTATTACCCAGAATTTGGATTCATACTCCTTCATAATCTGAGGTCACATATTTTCTTGGTAATCCCAATAGTTATTCCGAAAGATGAGAGTTCCTCATCCTGCTTCCCATTCTTCCTTGCTTTCCACAATGTTGTGTAGCCGTGAACATTGATGCCCTATCTTTTTGTTCACTCTGTGATGATGTGTCCCTGATGATGATTACATAGAAATCACGGGCACACGTACATATCACTTATTTGAAAATGTTTTGTGCATTCAAATTAAGAAACAGTAATTTACTTTTTAAATAACGATTTCTTGTCACAAACCTATCTGCTGATGCACAATTTTAGTTAACCTCAGTCTTTTCCTGTTTATCCTCAGCCACAGCCCCATGTTTCAATATTTCAAACCTTCTCTATGGAATTGGGAATTTCCTTTTAGCTGAGCCCTGGCCCTGCTCGTCTGAATCAATGTAAAGCAATCTGCATAAAGCTGGTCATATGATTGACCAGGGCACTTGTCCCAGCACTGTACCATCCCATTACAATAGCTGACTCCTCCCTGAGTACTGGTAACAGTGCCCATTACATCAGAACCACTTCTTCTGCCACCATGGTTTCATCCTGAAATCTTCCTGCACACTGGTGCGATCACTCAGTATCTCTCCATGTGGTATCCCTCAATGCGTGGGTGTAATTGCTGCCTCTGTCAGCGACTCTCGCTCTCCAAATTCTGAACCAACAGAATCCTGCGATACGCAGAGATGCAACAGCACAGCCAGGCACGGAGACTTGGATTTTCATGATCCCTGCTAGACACAGTGCTACTATACATGAGTTATTCTCGCTGCATCAGTCTAATTTCCCATTTGGACTGTTCCTGTCTCATACAGGTAATCAGGATGCTCCTGACCCCTGTCTCATCCATCAACTCATTGAAGCCAGTTGGTCAGCCAGAGAGAGATGGAGAGGGAGGTCTGGAACCTTCAGTAAATCGTGCAGCCAGTAAGATCACTCACAGTAAACAGCATAGAGCGGCTTAGTGGCCTTCTATATTCAGACCTGGAAGTCAGGACATAGATACACTGCTGGGCAAGGAACAGCAACATTCTAGGCTTCATTCCCACCATCTTGTGATGGTCCTGCTCTCACCTTTGCTGTACTGGTCCTCACTGAGACTGCACAGGGGATCCCAGGCATCAATCCTGGTCCATGCTATATTAGTGATCTCTGTAATATCCTCCAGTCCCAATAATTCTTCCTCTGTTTGGAATCTCCTGTAGTCCACACAATGGTCTCTGTATCTGTCAGGTTCTCCAATCCCCAACACCGTAATCCCTAACTTCTCCAATAGATACTAAATTCCTTCCTCCCTGTAAACCCGGACTATACTGTCTATCAATGTAAGCTCCTCCTACCAATACCACCCTACATGTCAATGTATTTGTCTCGAACCTCTCCATCCGTCCCCACCTAGGTAAACTTCTCCAGTTCCTACAACCCTTCGTTATTTGTGAAAAAAAATCGTAATTTCCTTATAGTTCTCCAATTCTTCGATCTTAATCTATTTAAACTTCACCCTCTCTCCCAGCTCCCCCCCCCCCCCCCGCCCCACAGTCGTCCTGCCCGACCACAGGAACCTCTTTCAGTTTGTGCAATCCTCCACATCTGAGTAACTTTCTCCAACACAGCAACCTGGTATTCTCCATTGCCTTCCTAACAATGTAGCCTCCAGAACTTGGAAGACGCCTTATATCTGTAAACATCTTCAGTCACTACAACCTTCCATTTCTCTCTCAGCATGTACAATACTCTTCTCCCTGAAACACCCACTGATTACGCCTCTCCGTCTGCCTGCCACTCCCCACATTCATCCCGATTGTTCGCTCCAGAATCTAACCCAGTTACCTCTGTCTCTGTAAATTCTTCCAATCTCCAAACACTTTTGTCCCGCTGACATTCTTGACCAGATGTAACTGTGTTTAACTCGAATATCCTCGAGCCCCTATAATCCTCCCTATTTCTGCAACCTCTATCCATCCGTTCATCCCCCCACGACTGAGGAATGACTCCCTGCATTCACCATAAGGCAAATGAAATGACAGTGAAAAGATATGATGGAACTGTCATTCCAGAGATGTTGCTGCAGAATGACCATCGCTGGGAAGGGAATATGGAAGGGTTGTTGGGGCAACACAGGATGGACAAAAAGCCAACATGTTGTGAAGAAAGGATAAGGTTAATGCATTAATGAGACAGTAATGTTGATCTGAAGATCAAATTTTGTAGTCTTATTTGAGTGGAGTTGAGAATAAGCAAGCAGCAGCAACTGTAAGCAAGAATTATTTTATAGGCTCCAGGCAGTGATGATAATGTCAATATGGTTACAGTCAGGACACTGAATGTAGTTGTAGCAAGGGCAGTACAGTAACTGTGAGTGACAGTGGTCTCCATGCCGACTGGATAACTAATGAGTATCAGGGCTTAATGGATGGAATCCTGGATTGGTTACGAGATGGTTTTCTCTAACATCATATCAAGGAGCCATCAACAAAATTGTCTGTTGCAGATCAAATGCTGTGTAATAATCAATATCTAATAATCCCATTATAAAGGAGTTTTGTGAGCATAGACCCATAATGTTATAATGTAGATATGGGGTTTGAGTTCAGGCCATGAGGTTTGGGAGCAGAATTAGGCTTTTTGGCCCATTCAATATGCTCTGCCCTTCAATTAGATCATGGCTGCTCTGATGATCCTCCACACTACGTTCCTGCCTTTTCCACAAAATGTTTCCCTGATTAATTAAAACTTGACCATCACTGCTGTAGATATTTTTAATGACACAGCCTAGACACCCCCCCCCCCCCCCCCCCCGCCACAGTCAGGAATTCCCACTGAGTCATGACCCTGTGAATGAAGACATTCCACCACATCTCCATCTTAAATGGGTGAGCCCTTGCTGGGATTTTATCCCCTCTGGTTACAGATTCTCACAGAAATGAAATGAACTGAAGTGACAAAGATAATTATTGCAGATGACATGAAAATTGTTGGAGTTGGTGTTACTGAGCAAGGATAACTAACGTTGCAGGAGGTTACTGATCAGTTGGCAAGATGTGCAGATAAATGGCAAATTGAGTTTAATCTGAACTAGTGTGAGATCATGGAGTTTAGGATATCAAATTCAAGAAGAAATTTAGGAAACTGAGGGAAGTTGATATACAGAAGAATCTTGGTGCAAGTCAGTAACTCCTGGAAAATGGCAACAGAAGTGTTTCAGATGGGAAAGAAAGCAAATGGAGTACTAGCCTTCATAAGCCACAATGTTGGGTATAGTGGTTTGCATCTGATATTGTATTTATATAAAACAATTGTTTGGCCACATTTGGAGCACTGTGTGCACTTCTTATCTCCACACAATGGGAAGGATGGGGAGGCTTTGGAGAGGGTACAAAAGGGGTTTATAAGCACGTTGCCTGTGTTAGATTTTTGAAGGGTGTGTTAGGTGTTAGAGCAAATTCAACTAAGTTGGATTGTTTTGCGAGAGTTTCAGAGGTTGACAGGTGACCAGGTACAGGAATATAACGTTAGGACAGGATTAGATAATGTGGGTAGTCAGAATCTCTTTTCCAATGTGTAAGTTTCAAATACTAAAGCACATAGGTTTCAGGTGAGAAAGAGAAAGTTTTAATGAGATGTGTGAGGCAAGTTGTTTTTTTTACCGAGAGAGTGGAAGTGATCGAGGGAGGTCAGAAAAGTAGAAATGTGAGTCAAGTTTAGAAGTGGCGTTTAGACAGAAACATGAACAAGCAGAGAATAGAGAGATAAGGACCATGTGCAGGCAGATGGTATGAGTTGAGAATACCACCATGGTCGGCACAGCCATTGTGGGCCGAATGGCCTGTTACTGTGCTGTACTGTTCAGTTTTCTAACTTCCCAGCATCTGCCCGATGAGAGCCCCTCAGAATCTTGGATGTTTCATTCCATTTCTCTCTCATTATCTAAACTTCAATGGGTTCAACCTCAACCGACTCCACCTCTTCTCATTACAAAATCCCTCCGTTCCCAGGATCATCCGAGGAAACCTTCTCTGGACTGTCTCCAATGCGAGAATATCTTGCCTGCGGGCACTCACACTGTTCATAATATTCGAGGTGTGGTCTGACTTGTACCTTGCACAGTTTTAGCTAGACCGGCCTATTTTTACACTCCATTCCCTCAGTAATAAATGCCAGCATTTGATTTGCCTTCTCTATTACCTGCGGACCCTGTAAGCTACCTTTTTCAGATTGATAAACAAGAACTCCCTCAACCTTTTCTGCTGTCAGTCTGAAACCAAATAGTGTTAGCCTGACAGTACGTCGGGAGGATACTGGAATTGTTAGAAAGGATATGTCAATATACAATAACTGGCCACATAGAAACACATTTGATAAAAGAGAATTTGTTTTAGAATCTGCTGGATTTAATTTGTTGGTGTGAATATGAATAGCAGAATTGTAAGTTTGCAGGAGGGGAGTCGTGGTATAGGGGATATAGTGCATAACTTGGTATAGAATAGAGCCCCTTAAAGATCAATAAGGTCACCCATGTGTGGAACCAGAGGAGATGGGAGAGGTATTCGACAAAATAGTCTTGTCAGTATTCACTGTGGGGAAAGACATGGAAGCTCGCAACTTGGGGAAATAAATAGCGATGTCTTGGAAAAAATCCTCACCAAAGAAGAGAAAGTGCTGGAATCTTAAAACAAATAAAGGTAGATCAATTCTCATTGGCTCAATATGTCAATCCTAGAAAATTATGAGAAGCTCGGGAAGAGTTTGCAGTGTCCCTTACACAGATATTTATATTATCAACAGACACTGTGAGGTGTCGGAAGACTGGATGTTGGCTAATGCTGTTCCATCACTTAACGGCTTCAGGGAATAGCCAGGAAATTACAGGCCAGTGAGCCCAGTGATGGGGAAGTTGTTGGATGAGATTCTGAGAGAAAGGAGCTCCTTACAGTTACAAAGGCAAGGGCTGATTCGAGATGGTCAGCATGGCTTTGTGAATGGAAAACCACTTTTCACAAACTGGATTGACTTCGAGGAGGAGGCCAAAAATACGGGAAGGCAGAACAGTCAACGTTTCCACATGAACTTTAGCATCTAGTCAAGAGGAAGAAGGAAGCTTACTTAAGGTTGAGGAAACAAGGATCAGACAGGGCTCCAGAGAGTTACATTGGGTGGCACGGTGTCTCAGTGATTACCACTGCTACCTCTTAGCACCACGGACTCCATTTCGATTACAGCCTCAGGCGACTGTCTGTGGGGTGTTTGCGCATTCTCCCTGTGTGATTCCTCCAGGTGCTCTGGTTTTCGCCCACAGCCCAAAGATGTGCAGATTATGTGACTCAGCCATGCTAAATTACTTATAGTGTCCAGGGATGTGTAAGTTTGGTGCATTAGTCAAGGCAAATGGAGAGTAATAGGGTGGGGGAATTGGGCTGGGTTGGATACTGTTTGGAAGATTGATGTGGAGTTGTTGGGCCAAATGGCCCATTTCCACACTGTTGGGATTCTCATAAGGTACCAGGAAGGAACCGGGAAATGACTTAGATCAACTAGAAGGAGGCATGAAAAAGCATTGTTGGGAAGGATTAAGGAAAACCGTGAGGCATTCTCCACTTACGCGAGGAACAAGAGGGTGGTCAGAGTGAGGATAAGGTCAATCTGGGGTAGTGGAAGGAACTTGTGCCTGGAGTCACAGGAGGTAGGGGAGGTCCTTAATGAATACTATACCTCAGTATTCACTGCTGAGAAGGGTCCTGTCGTTTGTGAGGGCAGCGTGAAACAAGCTGATGTACGTGAACAGGTGGATGTTAAGAAGGAGGATGTGTTGCGAATTTTGTAAAATATAAGGACAGATAAGTCAATGAACCAGACTGGATGCGTCCAAAGTTACTATATGACGCGAGGGAGTGGATTGCTGAGCACCTGGTGATGACCTTTGCTCCCTGACTGTCCACTGGAGTCGGACCAGATGATTGGAGGCTGGAAAATATTATTCCCTTGTTCAGGAAAGTGAATAGGGATAATCCTGGGAATTGCACACCTGTCAGCCTTTTATCTGTGGAGAGGACTGTGGGAGACAGGATTTATTATTCCTTGGAAAACCATAGTTTGATCAGAGATAGTCAGCATGGTTTTGTAAGGGGCAGGTCATGCCTTACAAGTCTTATTGAATCTTTTGAGAATGTGACAAAACATCTTTATGGCTCATTCAGAAAGTACGGAGGCATGGGGTACAGGAAACCTGTGCATTTTGATACAGGATTACAGGCCCACAGAAGACAGAGGGTGATGATAGATGGAAAGTATTCATCCTGGAGCTCAGTGACCAGTGGTTTTCTGCAGAGAGTGGTTACAGGACCTCCCGTCTTTGTGATTTTATGAATAAGTTGGATGTGTGAGTGGAAGAGTTGGTTAATAAGTTTGCCAATGACACAAAGGTTGGTGGAGTGGTTGACAGTGTGGAGGGCTGTTTTAGGTTGCAACGGGTCATTGACAAGATGCTGAGATGTAGCAGATGGAGTTCAATCTGGAAAAGTGTGAAATCATTCATTTGGGAAGACTGAATTTGAATGCAGAATTCAGGGTTAAATGTAGGATCCTTGGCAGTGTGGAGGAACAGAGGGATCTTGGGTTCCAAGTTCATAGATCCCTCTAAGGAGCCACCCAAGCTGATTGGCTTGTTAAGAAGGAATATATTGTGTTTGATTTCATTAGTTTGGGGATTGAATTTTAAAGACGTGAGGTTATGGTGCAGCTGTACAGAGCCCTGGTTAGACCCCATTGGAGAGAGAAAAAAGGAGATTTATCAGGATGCTGCATATACTGGAGAGCATGTCTTATGAAGAAAGGTTGAGGGAGCTAAGGCTTTTCTCATTGGAGTGAAGACGTGTGAGGGGTGACTTGGAAGAGGTGAACAAGTTGATGAGAGTCATAGCTAGAGTGAATAGAGAGAGATTTTTTTTACCCTGACATAAATAGCTATTACAAGGGGTTATAATTTTCTGGTGATTAGCGATGGTTAAGGAGAGATTTCAGAGGTATGTTCGTTACATACAGAGTAGTGGCTGAGTGGAATGCACTGCCAGCGGTGGCAGTAAAATTAGATGCATTCGGGACATTTCATATGCTTCTGGATAGGCACATGGATGATAATAAAATTAAGGGTTTGGAAGTTAGAGTCATAGAGATCTACAACATGGAAACAGACACTTCAGTATAACCCATCCATGCTGACCAAATATCCAACCCAATCTGGTCGCACCTGCCAGCACCCGGTCCATATCCCTCCAAACCCCTCATATTCATATACCTATCCAAATACCTCTGAAATTTTCCAATTGTACCAGCCTCCACCACTTCCTCTGGCAGCTGATTCCATAAACGTACCACCCTCTGCGTGAAAAAGTTGCCCCTTCGGTCTTTATTATATCTTTCCCCTCTCATCCTAAACCTATGGACTTCCCAACCACAAGAAAAATACTTTGTCTATTTACCCTATCCATGCCCCTCATAATTTTGTAAAACTCTATAAGGTCACCCCTCAGCCTCTGACGCTCCAGTGAGAAAAGCCCCAGCCAGTTCAGCATCTCCCTGTAGCTCAAATCCCCCAACCCTGGCCACATCCTTGTAAATCTTTTCTGAACCCTTTCAAGTTTCCCAACATCTTTCCGATAGGAAGGAGACCAAAATTGCACGCAATATTTCAACAGTGACCTAACCAATGTGCTCTACAGTCGCAACATTACCGCCTAACTCTTGTACTCAATACTCTGACCAATAAAGGAAAGCATACCAAACGCCTTCTTTACTATCCTATCTACCTGCGATTCCACTTTCAAGGAGCTATGAACCTGGACCCAAGGTCTCTTTGTTCTGCAACACTCCCTAGGACCTTACCATTAAGTGTATAAGTCCTGCTAAGATTTGCTATCCCAAATTGCAGCACCTTGCATTTATCTGAATTAAACTCTATCTGCCACTTTTTAAAAAATCTTACAGTCGGACAAAAGATTGGCATATCATCACGGCCGAAGGGTCTTGTTCCGTACTGTTCTGTGTTTTATATATGTTGTATGATAAACTGGGTAATAAGCTCAGATCAGTGTAAAAGGATATGGCATTACAGGCACATGTTTCAGTCTGTTTAGTCTGTTTACCTTGGTCAGTTCGCATCTCAAACTCATGTAATTGGCTGTTTTTGTTTCTAGTTGTAGCTTGTCCTTTCACTTTAAAACATTATATTTCTTTAAACTGCACTTTATCACAATTTCCCTGAGGATCTCCCCGGGTGACATTACTCATTCACTAAATTTGATCACACAATGATAGATCTGAGATAGTTATGTCCCTCGCCAGTTGTCCAATTTGTTATTCAAAGAAACACTGAAAAAAAAATTCTGAACTCCTCTTCCAATATCACTGTTGTCAGCGTGACTGTCCAGATTATGGGAATATTGAAGTTTCCCAAAATTATCACAATGTGTTTGTTAAATAATTCCAATAAGTTCCTGTGTAATGCAGTGATGAGCAATGGAATACTGTTCGGTGGCTAAAACTGTTCTGCTCTTTGTGTCCTTGGCAAGTAGTAGCCAGGATTTACATTCAGTCTGACACTATTTCGTGATGTGAGGTCAAATGTTTTCTCTGTAATGCCTTTGTTATCCATTATTGTTAGCGTTACCCATTTTGCCTGAGTTTCCGCAAGGTTGTGAACCACTGAATATTTTTGTTCGCCCTGTAACCACGTCTCCATGGTGTCTAAATCTCTTTTATCTCTGGGTCACAAATCAATCCACGTTATTGATGGGACATTATCCATTCCTAAAAAAGAACATAATTTACTCTTTCCCACAATTTTCGATCACAAACCGATTCCCTGATGTACAGTTTTAGTTAAACTCTGTCCCATCCTGTTCCTTTCTGCTTGTCTTCAGCCACATTCACATGCTGCTCCCATACTTCACCTTTTCCCTTTGCATTTGGAAAGCTCCTTTCACCTGAACCCTGTCCCTGCATCCTCTATGTCAGTTTAAATCTCTGTCCATAAATCTACCAACATGATTGGCCAGGAAACTGATCCCAGCACAGTTCCAGTGGGGCCATCCAAATGGATTATTTATTAAATCAGGTATTGGATGTGGGTATCTCTGGCTAAACAGCCTTTCTTGCCCAGCCCTAGCTGCTTCGAGCTGAGTAACTTGCTCGACCATTTCAGAGAGTAATTGAGAGGCTAACACTTTGCTGTGGGTACCTCGTGCAGACTACGTGAGGGTGAGCAGATGTCCTTATCTAAAGGACAAGTGTTTGGGTCTTTTGTACATCAGCAATGGTTTCATATTTATTTATGGATTGTTAATTACTATTTTTAAAATTATTGATAGTGGGATTCAAACCAACTTTCCCTGAACATTAGCTGATGTTTTGGATTCATGCTCTAGCAATAATACCACTCAGCAATCACTTCGCCTTCTGACTGGTTGCTCATCCCTGAGCACTGATACCAGGGCATCATGAAGCTAAACCCATTCTTCCAACATGACTGTGTGATCCTGAAGTCTTCCTGCACTCTGATGATATCACTCAGTCTCTCTCCATGTGGTATCCCTCACTGTGTGGGTATAATTGCTGCCTCTGTCAGTGCCTCCCGCTCTTACAGTTACTCCAGATCCTGAGCTAACAGAATTTTCCACTCCAGAGAGATGCAACAGCATAGGCCAGGAATGGAGTGGGATTGTCCAGATATCTGTGGGGCTTATTCCCATTCTCCATGTATAACCCTCACTGCATCAGTCTAATTTTCCATTCTGTCTATTTCTCTGTCTCCTGTCGGTACTCAGGAAGTTCCTGACTTAATAGACTTCCCAATTGCTCGGTGTCTCGTTCAACACCTCATTGAAGATGGTTAGTCAGACAAAGAGACAAAGGGCAGGGAGATCTGGTGCCTTCAATAAATCCTGCAGTGAGGTAAGATAACTCACAGTGCACAGAGCTGAGAGCAATGAGAGGGATCCTAACATCGCTAACAAGACATGACATAGATACAGTGCTGGAGGGGGAGCACAGCACAGTACAGACACACCCCTGGCTCAATCACCACGCCGACATTAACTTACGTTGCACTGAGACAGCATGGCGAGTTCATAGTAATCAAACAAGGCCTGTGCTGTCTTAGTGAGGATCAGCACAACAGAGGGGAAAGCAGGCCTACGACGAGAGGTTGGGAATGCTGCCTGGGATCTTTCTGTTCTGTGTTCTCCCTCCAACACTACTAAGACTCACTACTGTGCAACACTGTACCTATGGCATGACTTGTGCACCAGTGCCTTCAGTCGTTCTTAACTCCTGTAAGAGTTCCTGTCCCTGAAACCACCTCCCTTCCCGGTAGTCCCTCCACATATTTGAAACGTACTGCATTCCAGATGACCATCCCTATCGCTGTAACTTGTTTCAGTGTCTACAACATGCTTTATCTCGCTACTGTAATCCTCTTTAACTGGATACAGAGTGATACAGCACGGAAACAGAACCTGTGGTGCAACTCCTCAATGCTGCCCATGTTTCCTATACTGAATGAGTCTCATTTGCCTGCGTTTGGCCATTAGATCTTCAAACCTTCTCCCCTCCATGTTCCTGCCCAAATGTCTTTTCCATGTTGTCATTGTTCTTGTTTCTCCCATGTGCCCCTGGCAGTTTGTTCTGTCTGTGCACCATCCTCGGCGGATAATGTTGCCCCTCAGCTCCCCTTTTAAATCTTTACACTCTCACCTCCAGTTTTTACCCTCGAGTTTTGGACTCCCTTACCCTTGGCTATTCACCATTTTTAAGCCCAATCCTTGTGGCACTTCACTGGTCACAGGCTTCCAGTCTGATAAGCAACCCTCTACCACCACCTTCTGTCTTCTAGTTTTGAGCCAGCTCTGTATTCAAATGGCTAGTTCTCCCTGTATTCCGGGAGATTGAACCTTGCTAATAAGTCTCCCATGGAGAAACTTGTTGAATGCCTTCCTGAAGTCCATATAGATAACATCTACTGCTCAGACCTCATTAATCCTCTTTGTTACTTCTTCAAAAACCTCAATCAAGTTTGTGAGACATGGTCTCCAACGCGCAAAGCCATGTTGACTATCCCTAATCAGTCCTTGCCTTTCCAAATAGATGTACATCCTGTCCCTCAGGATTCCCTTCAACAACTTGCACACAGCCGACATCAGGCTCACTGGTCCATAGTTCCCTGGCTTGTCCTTACCACCCTTCTTAAACAGTGGCACCACGTTAGCCGACTCCAGTGTTCTGGCATCTCACCTGTGACAATCCAAGATTGAAATATCTCAGCAAGAGGCCCAGTAATCACTTCTCTAGCTTCCCACAGAGTTTGAGGGTACACCTGATCAGGCCCTGGGAATTTATCCCTCTTTATGCATTTCAAGAGATCCAACATTTGCTCCTCTGTGATATGGACATTTTGCAAGGTGTCGCCATCTGTTTCTCTGCATTCTATATCCTCCATCTCCTTTCCACAGTAAAAACTGATGTAAAATACTCGTTTCGTTCTCTTTCTTTTAAACGTTGTAATTGTACCCACATACACCCCTTCCTCAGGAAGTTCATTCCACAATCAAAACATCCTGTGTGTAACAATTTCCCCCCATGTCTTTTTTTTTAACATCTCTCTTCTAACCTTAAAAATGTGGTCCCTTCCACAGGTATCCCTCATCCTGGGGAAAAGGCAACTACCATTAAATCGATTTATATACCACATTTTTAAAAAAAACCTTCTATAACATCACGTCTCAACCTCCAGACTCCAGTGAAAAAAGACTCAGCCTATCCAGCCATTTTTCAGAACTGAAGCCTTCCATACCCAGCAACGTCCTGGTAAATCTCTTCTGAACACCCTGCAGCTTAATAATATCCTCGACATAACTGGGCGTCCAGAACTGGACAGAGTATTGCAGAAGAGGCCTCACCAATGTCTGTACAATCTCAACATGACATCCCAAATCCTCCACTCAATGGACTGAGCAATAGTCAGGCATGCCAAGCACTGTCTTATCCATCCTGTGATGCAAGCTTCAAGAATTATGTACCTTATCCCGGGGGTCGCTCTGCTCTAAAACACTAACCGAGGCCCGAACATTCATTATATAAGCTCTACCCTTTTGTGTTTTACCAACTGCACTAGACTGCATTTGTTCAGATTGAATTCCATCGACAGTTTTTCAGCCCATTCACCCATATCATTTAGATCCCTTTGTAATCTCAACAAACCTCCTTCACTGTCCACTATGCTACCCTCCACCTTCCAGCCAATCACACATGGCTATCAATGGTACAAATATCTTTGCTCACGGCTCCACAATTTCTTCCCTAGCATCCCACAATGTCATGTGATATACGTATTCAGGTACTGGGGCTTTCCATACCTTTGTGTTTTAAAATGTCCAGCACCACCTCTTCTATACCATGCACTCTTTTCAAGTCATAGAGATGTACAGCATGGAAACAGAACTTTCGGTCCAACTCGTCCATGCTGACCAGAAGACGTAAATAAATCCATCCCATTTAGTAGCGTTTGGCCCATGTACCTCTAAACCCTTATTATTCATGAACCCATCCAGATATCTCTTAAATGTTGTAATAGTATCAGTATTTGTTACTTTCTCTCTCCGCTCATTCCACACACACATCACCATGTGCATAGAAAAGCTGTCCCTCCAGTCCCTTTAAAACCTTTCCCCTTTAACCTTAAACCTATGCTGTCAAGGTTTGGAGTCTCGAACCCCTGGGAAAAGACCTTGAATGTTTACCCAATCCATACCCCTCATGTTTATATAAACCTCTGCCAAGTCACCACTCAGTGTCCGATGTTCCAGGGAAAATAACCTCAGCTTATTCAGCAACAACCCTGGCAATATCTTGTCAATGTTTTTCTGAGCCCTTTCAAGTTTCACAACATCCTTATGGCAGGGAGACTGGAATTGCATGGGTTTGTGTACACTACATTGGTTTTGCTCATGCTGGGTTTCGGGTCCTTCCTGCTGGTGAGTTGTTGTCTGAGAGTGGCTGTTGGTTTGTGTGTTGTTATGAGTCCGAGTGGTCGCAGTAGTCTGGCTGTCAGTTCAGAAATGTTTTTGATGTATGGTAGTGTGGCTAGTCCTTTGGGTTGTGGCATGTCCTCATTCCGTTGTCTTTCCCTTGGGCATCTGTTGATGAAATTGCGGGGGTATCCGTTTTTGACCAATACATTGCATAGGTGTTCTTCTTCCTCTTTGTTCAGTTCTGGTGTACTGCAGTGTGTTGTGGCCCTTTTGAACAGTGTCTTGATGCAAATTCTTTTGTGTATGTTGGGGTGGTTGCTTTCGTAGTTCAGGACTTGCAAGGACTGCACAAAACACTACATAGGACAAACATGAAGACAGCTAACGATCCGCATCCATGAACAACAACTAGCCACCAAATGACATAACCAGCTATTCTTTCGTAGCCACACATGCAGATAACAAGCATCATGAGTTCGATGGGACAACACTAATATTATAAGACAAGCCATACAGAGAACAGCCAGGGAATTCCTCGAGGCATGGCACTCATCCACAGATTCAATCAATAAACACATCGACCTGGACCCAATATACCGGCCACTGTAACTGACAGCTGGAACTGACAACCGGAAGCGGCAGGTACAAATCACATTAAATGCCGGAGGAAATATCACAGAAGCGCTTCACAGGAGGCTCCCAAGCACTGAGAATGCTCCCTAGACAGGGGACGAAACGTCTGCAACACAAATTCCCAGCTCGGCGAACAGAACCACAACAACGTGCACCCGAGCTACAAATCTTCTCAAAAACTTTGACCATGCTTTTAGCCGACTTTAAGATAAAACTAACTGACATACCTTAATTTTACTTTCTTCAATCTGCCTATGCAAGAGTCACTTGACTGTCCCTAATGTATGTGATTCTACTACCACCTCTGGCAGTGCATTCCACCCAACCACCACTCTCTGTGAAAATAAAAACTGCCGTTGACATCTCCCAAAACCTTTCTCTAAACATCTTAGAATTGTGCTCACCTCGTGACAATCATTTCCACCCTGGGAAGAAGTTTCTGGCTATTTACTGTGTCTGTAACTCTCACCATCTAATTCACCTTTATCAAGTTACCTCTCATCCTTCTTTACTCCAGTGAGAAAAGCCATAGCTCCCTCAAACGTTCTTCACAAGACAAGCCCTCTAGTCCAGGTAGCATCCTGGAAAATCTCCGCTGCACTCGCTCGAAAGCTTCCACATCCTTTGTATAATGAGGCGACCAGAACATTTCAAATGTGGTCTCACCAGGGCTTTATAGACCTGCAGCATAATCTCCCGGCTCTTAAACTCAGTCCTGCTGCGAATGAAAACCAACACACCATACGCCTTCTTAACAACCCTATCAACTTAGGTGGCAACTGAGAGTCCTACAGATATGGACCCCGAGATCCGTTCGTTCCTCCACTCTGCTACGAATCCGACATTTGACCCAGTAAGCTGCATTCAAATTCGACTTCCAAAATGAATCTCTTCACAAAATAGGAATTTGGAACAGAATCAGGCCATTTAGCCCCTTGGATCTGCTGTGCCATTTGATCACAGTTAAAATATTTCTCAACCACATTCTCCTGCCTTCACCAACTGACCATTGATTCCCTTATTCAAGAAAAACGTACTTATCTCTACCTTAAAAAAATCACTGTGTGTATGTGCGGGCGTGTGCATGTGTTTGTTGTAAGTGTCCATATCTGTATGTATGTGTGTTGTGTGTTTAATGTGTCTGTGTATGTTTGTGTGCATCTCTGTGAAACGATGTCTCTGTAGGTTTGGGGGTAAATTCATTCAAATTGAGATAAGCCCCTACTCCCCTTCTCTACCTCTACGTCTGTCCCTGTTAAGGTTATAGTCATACAATGCCATCCTCTGCTGGTCTCCCCATGCAACTGAACAAGTGTCAGTTTTTTTTTCTCTCTATCATTGGACATCAAATACTGTTAATCTCTGACATTGCACTGCTGTTTATTTTTGCAAATATCTCTGGAGGCACAGAACAGTTTTGTCTGATACCTCGATATATTACCACCACCACTGGGTCAGTTTCAGGACTTTTCAATCCTTTCTCACTTACACCTTGTTGGGGTGAATTATAAAATATTTCAATTAAAAGAAAATGTAATAAATTCATCGCATTACCGTACAAATGGTTTGGTCAGAATTGCTTGGTTGCAGTTGCAGTGGAGACACTCTTTAAGGTGTACACTCTGTGTAACGAATAATCTTCAAAGACAAATCGCTTCCACATTGCAGAGCCAGCGCAGATATTACTCTTCAGAAGCATTCGCCACTCTGAGTGTCCTCAGTACAATTCCGATCCTCCCACACCCAATTCACACACAATTGTGTGTTTATGTGTGTGCATGTGCAGATGGTTCTGTCAGTTTGGATGGTGCTATGATCCATCTCCCTCTCCCGACCTCCTAGACTGAATCCCTTCTGGTTTTCTCACTCCACTGCCATCAATGCAGTAGACTGTGAAAGCCAGCAGAGGCGGACATTGCATCACTTTAAACCTCAGAGCCTGGCAGATCCGCACACGGCACATGGATACCCACAGAGACACGCAGATACACCCAGATATGAATATAGATACACAGGTACACATAGAGACTGGTGCAGTCACACAGATTCTAAAGCAAACACACAGAGACAAATGCTGATACACTGATGCACATGCACACGCAGATATACAAGCATCAGTACAGACACACCACAAACACTGACACACTGATGTTTATACAGACAGAGAGAATCTGCCATTATTTATTTTTCGCGTGGTGACTTCCTCAATATTTCACTTAATCGTGTGGTGTGTGCCAATATTTCCGTTGATCTGTAGGGGTTCCTCTGCACGCTCAGTATAGCTTCTACAACTTTCCTAAAACAAGACGACCAGAACTGAACACAATGTTCCAAGTGTGCTGTTACGACACAGCAATGAATTCATTTGTTACTTAAACCAAACATCCAGAAAAGCTCACCTTATCTTATAATCTGTTAAAGCACGAGTAACAGAGAACACGAAAAGTCCACTATTTAAAGGAAAAAAGTATCAATTTATTTCTTAACTCTAAAAGTGAACATTGAACAACAACTATTCACAGTTCTAAGCTCCCTTTCTTTGAACTGTTTGTTATCTGCCTCCACCTTTATAACAACATACTGTTCCCTTTAAAAAAAAACTAAATTAAAATTGCATCATTTAATTTCAAGTCTTGACAGTGGCTGTCATCTCTAGTGTCCTCCTTTTTCAGCTATAGGTCTCCCTGGGTCGTCTTCTGTCTTTTACTGCAAGAATGTTTCATGCAAAAAACCCATAAATTTAATAGAGAGTGTTTGGCATGGCAGTCTCTGAAGATGGCAGTTTACTCTCTAAGTTTCATTATGCCTACCTCTTTATCCCCTCAACATCAAATCATCTCTGGTTCAATGTTGGCAAAACAATAAATTCAAAATCTTTTGGGTTTGTTATCCACAAAGATTGGTGGAGTTGTGGATAGTGAGGAGGGCTGTTGTCGGCTGCAACGGGACTTAGATATGATGCAGAGCTGGGCTGAGGAGTGGCAGATGGAGTCCAACCCTGTCAAGTGTGAGGTTGTCCATTTTGGAAGGACAAATAAAAATGTGGAATACAGGGTTCTTAGTAAGGTGGAGGAGCAGAGGGGTCTTGGGGTCTCTGTTCATAGCTCTTTGAAAGTTGCCACTCAGGTGGATAGAGCTTGTAAGAAGGCCTTTGGTGTATTACCGTTCATTCGCAGAGGGATTGAATTCAAGAGTCATGAGGTGATGTTGCAGCTGTACAGGACCTTGGTAAGGCCACATTTGGAGTACTGTGTGCAGTTCTGGTCACCTCACTTTCGGAAAGATGTGGAAGCTTTGGAGAGGGTGCAGAGGAGATTTACCAGAATGTTGCCTGGAATGGAGAATAGGTCGTACGAGGATAGGTTGAGAGTGCTCGGCCTTTTCTCATTGGGAAGGCGAAGGATGAGGGGTGACTTGGTAGAGGTTTATACGATGATCAGGGGAATAGATACAGTAGACAGTCAGAGACGTTTTCCCCGAGTACAACAGAGTGTTACATGGGACATGAATTTATGATGAAGCGTGGAAGGTATAGGGGGATGTCAGGGGTAGGTTCTTTACCCAGAGAGTAGTGGGGGCATGGAATGCGCTGCCTGTGGGAGTGGCAGAGTCAGAATCATTGGTGACCTTTAAGCGGCAATTGGATAGGTACATGGATAGGTGCTTAAGCTAGGACAAATGTTTGGCACAGCATCGTGGGCCGAAGGACCTGTTCTGTGCTGTATTGTTCTATGTTCTATGTTCTATCCTGAGGCATAATTTAAACAGGTTCATTAAATATGAAAAGTTGCCCAAAGAACAACTGAAACTCAAGGTATCTGTTTTAACAGCCAAATGTTACATATTTTCAATTTTCCAGTATATTCTGAGACCGCTAGCTACTCATATGTCAGGTGCTTACAAGCTCTCAATGCAGAACAGCACTCACCTTCATAGAGCTGCAGCATAACTTCACAGCTCGGAAACCCAGTTCCCCGGCTTGTGAAAGCCAACATACCTTGTGCCTTCTCAACAACCACGTTAACTTGGGAGGCAACTTTGTGGATCTGTGGATATGGAACTTAAGATCATTCTATTCCTCTACACTACCAAGTATCCTGCCTTTAACCCTGTACTCTGCATGCAAATTTTACCTTCCAAAGTGAATGACTTCACACTTTTCCAGGTTTAACTCGATCTGCCACTCATCAGCAAAGTTTTGTCAATGACTTGTTGCAACGTACAACAACCTTCCACACTATCCACAACTCCACCAACCCTACGTCAGCAACCTTACTAACACCCCCCCCACCTCCCAATTTCCAATTCAACTCTCCTAAAAATCACAAAGAGCAGAGTTCCCAGACCGATCCCTGCAGAACGCCCCTGGTCACGGAGCTCCAGGCTGAGTACTTTCTATCTACCACTACCCTCTGTCTTTTATGGGCCAGCCAATTCTGTATCCAGACAGCCAGATTTCCATGTGTCCCATGTCTCCTTACTTTCTGAATGAACCTACAATTGGTAACTTTATCAAATACTTGCTAAAATCCAAATACACCACATCCATTGCTCTACCTTCATCAATGTTTTTTTCACATCCACAAAAAGTTCAGTAAGACTTATGAGGCATGACCTGCTTCTCACAAAGGCATGCTGACTGCCTCTAATTCCTGAAGAAAGGTTTCTGCCCGAAACGTCGATTCTCCTGCTCCTCGGATACTGCCTGACCTGCTGTGTTTTTTCAGCATCATATTTTTGCCTCTAAATATAGTATGGTTTTCTAAATAATCATAAATCGTGTCTCTCAAATCCTCTCCAATACTTTGCCCATCACTGGCGAAAGAATTATTGACCTCTAATTCCCAGGATTATCACTATTTCCTTTCTTGAACAAGGGAATAACATTTGCCAACCTCCTATCATCTGGCACGAATCTAGTGACCACTGATGACACAAAATCATCGCAAAACACACGCAATCTCTTCTCTCACTTCCGAAAGTTTCCTAGTTTTTTTCCCATCTGGCCAAGAAGATTTGTCTATCCTTGCGATTCTCAAAATTTTTAGCACATCCTCCTGTTCTAGCATATGTTTCACGTTGTACCCAAAAACGTGAAGCTCCCTCTCAATACTGAATACTGAAGCATGGCATTCATTAAGGCCCTCCCAGAGATCCTAAATGAATTTTGCCAGAGCTGCGAGGAGAGAAGGAGAGGTGAAGCGAGAGCTGCCGAGAAGGGTGAGGTTTTCCGCATTAAAAAGGAATTACCTCGGGAGTCGGGCCTCCATTTGCCAAGAGGTACGAGGGAGGAGCGAAGGACTTCTGGGAAGGCATATATTTGTGTATTTGTGTTACCCGCAACACTACTCGGGTGGTGTCTAACCAAATACAAAAGACCTGTGCCTCAGATCGGTAAGGTAATGAGTATTTTTTTTATTTTCAACAGTATCTTTGGGAATTTAGAACAGTGAGAATGGAGGTGAGGGCAGTTGAATGTTCCTCCTGTAGAATGTGTGAGGTACGGACCAGCACCAGTGTCCCTGCTGACTACATCTGCGGGAAGTGGACCCAACTCCAGCTTTTTGAAAAACGCGTTAGGGAACTGGAGCTGCAGCTGGATTAACTTCGGTTCATTCGGGAGGCAGAGGGGGTTATTGAGAGGAGTTACTGGGAGGTCGTCACTCCTAAGGTACAACATAAAGACAAATGGGTTATAGTCACAGGACCGAAAGGGAACCGGCAGGCAGTGCAGAGATCCCCTTTGACCATTCCCCTCAACAATAAGAATACCGTTTTGGATACTGTAAGGGGAATGACATACCAGGAGAAAGCAGTGGGATAGAGGACTCTGGCACAGAGTCTGTCCCTGCTACTCAGAAGAAAAATGGGAAGAGGAGCAGAGCAGTAGTCATTGGGGACTCCATATAAAGGGAACAGATAGGAAGTTCTGTGGGAATGAGAGAGACTCATGGTTGGTGTGTTGTCTCCCAGGGGCCAGAGTTTGTGTGTCCATGATCGAGTTTCTGGAATCGTTAAGAGGGATGGAGAGCATCCCCAAGTCGTGGTCCACATAGGGACCAATGACATAGGTAGGAAGAGAGATGGGTCTTAGGGCAGAAATTCCGGGAGCTAGTTTGGAAGTTTAGAGCGAGGATAAACAGAGTTGTTGGCTGTGGTTTCTTGCCCGTGCCACGTGTTAGTGAGGCAAGGGATAGGGAGAGAGAGAAGGTGAACACGTGGCTACAGGGATGTACAGGAGGGAGTGTTTTGGATTCTTGGATAATTGGGGCTCTTTCTGCGGTAGGTGAGACCTCTACAGGTAGGGTGGTCTTCATCTGAACCGGAGAGGTACCAATGTCCTGGGGTGGGAAATTCACTAAGGCTATTGGGATGGGTTTAAACTAATCCAGCAGGGGGATGGGAACCAAAATTGTAGTTCGAGCATAGAAAAGGTTGCGATTAGGGAGGTCTAAAATCAAGTTTCAAAGATGCAAGATGGCATCGGCAAGCAAGAGGTTGGTTTGAAGTGTGTCCTCTTCAAAGCCAGGAGCACCCCGGTATAAGGTGGGTGAACTTGCAGCTTGGGTTGGGATCTGGGACTTCAATGTTGTGGGCATTTTGGAGACATGGTTAGAGCAGGGACAGGAATGGTTGTTGCAGATTTTAGAATTTAGATATTTCAGGAAGAACAAAGAAGATGGTAAAAGAGGGGGAGGTGTGGCATTGTTGGTCAAGGACAGTATTTCAGTTGCAGAAAGGATGTTTGGGGATTCGTCAACTAAGGGAGTATGGGCTGAAGTTAGAAACAGGAAAGGAGCGGTCAGCCTGTTGGGAATTTTCTATCGGTCTCCGAATAGTTCCAGAGATGTAGGGGAAAGGATAGCAAAGATGATTCCTGATTGGAGTGACAGAGACAGGGTAGTTTTAATGGGGGAATTCAACCTTCGAAATATTGAACGGGAACACTATAGTACGAGTACGATAGATGGGTCACTTTTTGTCCAGTGTGTGCAGGAGGGATTTCTGACGCAGTATGTCGATAGGCCAACAAGAGTCGAAGCCACATTATATTTGGTACTGGGTAATGAGCCCAGTCAGTTGTTAGACTTGGGAATAGGTGAGCACTTTGGTGATAGCGATCACAATTCTGTTATATTTACTTCGGTGATAGAAAAGGACAGGTGTATAACACTGGGCAAGATTTACAGCTGGGGAAAGGCAAGTACAATGCGATTAGGCAAGGCTTAGGAAGCATATGATGGGGAAGGAAACTGCAGGGGATGAGTACATTATAAATGTGGAGCTTATTCAAGGAAAAGCTACTGTATGTCCGATATAAGTATGTACCTGTCAGACAGGGAGGAAGCTGTAGAGCGCGGGAGCTGTGATTTACAAATGAAGTGGCATCTCTGGTCAAGAGGAAGAATGCAGCTTATGTTAGGATGAGATGTGAAAGCTCAGTTAGAGCGCTTGAGGGTTACAAGGTAGTCAGGAAAGACCTAAAGAGAGAGCTCAGAAGAGCCAGGAGAGGACATAAGAAGTTTCTGGCAGTTAGGATCAGGGTCAACCCTAATGCTTTCTATAGGTATTTAAGAATGTAAGAATGACGATAGGAAGATTAGTGCCAATCAAGGAGAGCAATATGAAGTTGTGTGTGGAGTCAGAGGAGATAGGGAAAGCACGAAATGAATATTTCCAACAGTATTCACTCGAGAAAACGACAATGTTTTCGAGGAGTTTACTGAGATAGAGGCTACTAGACTAGATGTGATTGGGGTTTACAAGGAAGAGGTATTAAAAATCCAGCAGCGTGTGAAAATAGATAAGTTCCTTGGGCCAGAATGGATTTATCCTAGGATCCTCTTGGAAGCCAAGGAGGAGATTGCCGAGCATTTGGCATATATCTTTAACTTGTCATTGTCTACAGGAATGGTGCCAGAAGACTGGAGGATAGCAAATATGGTTCCCCGGCTCAAGAGGGAGAGTAGAGACAACCCTGGTATTTATAGACCAGTGAGCCTTACTCCATTAGTTGGTAAAGGGTTGGAAAAGGTTAGAAGAGATAGGATTTATAATCATTTCGAAAAGAATAACTTGATTAGATTTATTCAGCACGGTTTTGTGAAGGGTAGGTCGTGCCACACAAAACTTATTGAGTTCTTTGAGAAAGTGACCAAAAAGGTAGATGGGAGTAAACTGGTTGATGTAGTTTATATGAATTTCAGCCAGGCTTTCGGTAATGTTCCCCACAGTAGACTATTGAACAAAATGCGGTGGAATGTGATTGTGGGAGATATAGCAGTTTGGATCAGTAATTAGCTTGCTGAAAGAAAACAGAGGGTGCCGGTTCATGGGAAATGTTCATCCTAGAGTCGAGTTACCAGTGGTGTACCACAAGCGTCGGTGTTGTGTCCACTGTTGTTCGTCATTTTTATAAACGACCTGGATGAGGGCATAGAAGGTTCGTTAGTAAATTTGCAGACGACACGAAGGTTGGTGAATTTGTGGATAGTGATGAAGAATGTTGTAGTTTACAGGGAGACACAGATAAGATGCAGAGCTGGGCTGAGTGTTGGCAAATGGAGTTCAATGCGAACTAATGTGAGGTGATTCTCTTTGGTCGAAGTAACCAGAATGCAAAGTACTGGGCTAATGGTATGATTCTTGGTAGTGTAGATGAGCAGAGAGATCTCAGTATTCAGGTACACAGATCCTTGAAAGTTGCCACCAAGGTTGACAGGCAACTGAAGGCATACAGTGTTCGAGCTTTTATTAATACAGGGATCGAGTTCCGGAACCATGAAGTTATGCTGCAGCTGTACAAAACTCTGGTGCGGCTGCACTTGGAATATTGTGTACAGTTCTGGTCACTGCATTATAAGAAGGTTGTGGAAGCTTTGGAAAGGGTGCAGAGGACATTTACTAGGATGCTGCCTGGTATGCAGGGAAGGTCTTACGAGGAAAGGCTGTAGGATTGAGGCTGTTTTCGTTAAGGTGAAAAAAGGTTGAGACGTGATTTAATAGAGACATATAAGATAATTAGAGGGTTGGATAGGGCGGACAGGGCGAGCCTTTTTCCAAGAATGGTGACGGCGAGCATGAGGGGCATAGCTTTAAATTGAGGGGTGATGGATACAGGACTGATGTCAGAGGTAATTTCTTTACTCAGAGAGTAGTAAGGGTATGGAATGCTATGCCTGCAACGGTAGTAGATTCACCAACTTTAAGTACATGTAAGTCATCATTGGTCAAACATATGGACGTAAACGGAATAGTGTAGGTGAGATGGGCTTCAGATGGGTATTACAGGTCGGCGCAACATCGAGGGCCAAAGGACCTGAACAGTGCTGTACTGCTCTAGGTTCTGTGTTCTATGTTCCCGTACCTCCTCAAGCTCCTGGTGCAAGTTCCCTCCACTATCCTGATGAGCCCTACCCTCACACAGGCCATCATCTTGTTCCCCACAAAAGTGTAGAACGTCTTAAGTTTAACTTTAATCCTACTCACCAAGTCTTTTTCATGCCTGCATCTCGCTCTCCTGTGATTATTCCTCACTTCCTTCCTGACTACTTTCTAACCCTCTAGAGCCCTGTCTGATCCTTGCCTACTTAACCTAAAGTCATCATCCTCCTTCCTCTTGAGATATTCTCCATTCATTGACACAATGGAGATTATGGAGCTGCAAATGGATCGAGCTGCGCATTCTGTCACTTCCAGCATGGGCTGCAAGTTTTGCCACGCTGGGCAGTTTTCACAGCTCTACATGCTGGGAGGGTAACAGCTCTTGGTTTACAGTCAATGCAATGGGGTGGTGTACACTGCTCTACATGCTGGGAGGGTAACTGCTCCTGGTTTACACAGCAATTCACTGCTGTTCACTGCATAGCTCCCAGTGCTGGAGAGGTAGTTCATGGACTGGTGTGGTCTGCACAGATTTCTGGGTTGTATTGAGCAGTACACGAGCCTGGTCTTAACACTGCTACATGCTGCACAGAAATACCATCTGGATTATGGTGTCTGATTCTGTGACTTTTTTTTTCAGCTGATTTGTCAGCACATTTACTTTATATTCTTATTTTTGTTATTGGACCTATGAAAGTACTACTCATCCAGTTTATCCCGTTTGCCTGTTTACTGAACTTGTCGATCAAGTAATCATCCAATTATAACACGAATATCCGTCCTTCTGTACCTTAACCTGGCCGTTGGTGCTCATATCCCTGGAATCCCGGGAAATCATTATGAAGCTCAGAAATAATGCGCAAAATGTGTGGCAAGTGCTCTCCTGGACGTCCCGGCTGTGTGTCCCATTTGGCTCCCGAGTGTATCGAGAGCTGGCATTGTGAAGATCAGAAGCAATGAAATGGTATGTGTCAGACTTCTGTTCATTTCCCGGTGTGTCCCATGTGGTGCTCCATAGACAAGGGCGTGTGTGCTAGGCTGTTGTTCACTTCCAGGTGTGTTCCATATGATACTCCATGGACAGGGGTGTGTGTGTGCTGGGCTGTTGTTCACTTCTCGGTGTCCTCCATACGGTACTCCATGGACCGGGGTGTATGTGTTTGTCTGTTGTTCACTTCCCGGTGTGCCCCATGTGGTGATCCATGGACAGGGGTGTGTGTGTGCTGGGCTATTTTTCACTTCCCGGTGCCCACCACGTGGTGCTCCATGTTGGACCGGGGTTCTGGCAGCTTTAGACACGCCTTTGAAACTTGGTCTGTACGTGTCCACTCTACACCTGTATTTGTCCCTCTCAGATGATTGTGTAGTCAGTAACACAAGGAAACCTCTTGAGTATTATTGTCAAAGAGCAGGTCTCGAACTTGTAGCTGTGGGGCTTCTGACTGACTCCTGTTATTGAAAAGTTAGTGGAGGGGCTGGAGATGGTTTGCTGGAGGCTGTGCTGTGAGCTGCCTCAGACATTCAGGGAGACCTGAAGATTTGGTGACCCAACTCTGGTTGGAGCATAGGGACTGTAGTTACAACTTCTGTGTCTGTAAGATGAACAACAAATGGAGCAGAGGCTGCACAGAGAGGAAGATCTGAAACCACGGAGTGAGTGTGTGTGAGGAAAGGTATCTGCTGTATCCACACCGGGTTTTCCAGGAACAGCTTTCCAAGTTACATTTAACTCAGGATTAGAGTGTGAGGGGACCCTGATTGAACAAGGAGCTGGTCACAGAGCGGTGTCACTACCTTAAACACGACCTGCAGCTTCACACCAGGGGGAGGACGCTGCTGTCAGTGGTTGTTAGGGGAACTGTTTCATTCAGCTTCTATGATCTGGAACTTTTCAGGCCAGAGTAGGTGACAGCTCCATCATCTCCCAGTATGCCGACGTCAACGACACCATTTGGAGTAAGAGGATACATATGGTGATTGAGAGCAATGGGGTCCCTGGGAACATCAGGGAGACGGAGCAACACTTCCCGTGTCTGATCGGGTCAGAATGCACCCTCCAGTCCACACTGCATCACTAAGTCCTGTAGTATTTTTCCGTTTCAGTAATATACTACCTGCCATTCTTCCTAAAGAAAATGACAGACTATATATTGTCTTAAATCCCATTTGCTAAACTTTTATCCATTGACTTCACCTGTCCATATCAAATTACAGACTCTCCACCTTCCCTTGATAATTTAGCTTCCTGTTTATCTTAGTTTTTTCGGTAAATTTAGTTACAGTACATTTGTTCCACTCCTCTTGATCATTGATACAGATTGTAAAGAGCTGTGGACCCTGTATGACTCTACTGGTTACGTTCTGTCAAACTGACAAAGGCTGATTTTTCTGGAGTGCCTGCTTCCTGTCTGATAACCAGTCCTCCCCCATTTATGTGTGTCACATTCAAAGCGCTGAATATGAACAAGGAGCATCAGTTCGGCAATCCAGCCCCTCAGGCCTCTTCTGACATTGAATACAATCATAGCTGATGTCATTGTGGCCTCAGTTCTACGTTCCAGTCCGCTCTCCATATTCCTTCATTTACACAATATCCCAGCACCCACTGCACTCTGGGGCAGTGAATTAGACAGAATCCCAAACCTGTGACAGAAGTATGTTTCCCTCACCCCTGTTTCAATTCTCCCCCACCTCATCCTAAAACTATGGTTTTAGGATCATTTGAGATTTTCCCACATGAGGAAATATGCACACACAGCTACATTGTCAATCACCTTTAACAACGTCCAGACCTCCGACATCTCCTCTCATTTTTCTATACTGCAGGCAGTGCTGGCATTAACTGCTCAATCTCTCTTCAGAGGACAATCTCCCCATTTCTGGAGTCAATCGAGTAAACCACTTCTGAACTGCCTCCATGGCAAATACATCCCTCCTACAGTCAGGACACCAAGACTGCACACAGGACTCAGTTGCGATCTCACACCTCCCTTCCTTTATAATCCATTGTTTTAGAAATAAATGCCAAAGTTGCACTCGCCTTTCTCATTATCTGCTGTACCTACATCGGAGTATCCTGTAGTATGGATCCCTCTGTACCTAATCATTCTGAAGTCTCTCTCCATTTGGATAATAATTTGCCTTTCTGCTACACTGATCCAAACAGATACAGTCATACTTTTCGTTGTTCAGTTTCATCTGACAAATGTTGCCCCAACCTATCCATATACATTTTCTAACTTCTTGCATCTTCATTGCAATTTCTCACCTGAGTTAGTGTCATCTGTTAATTTGTTTATAAGATGTTTTATCCTCTCAACTACTTAAGGCGATAGATTGTAAATAGTTGGAGCCTGGGGACCAAGACATATGGTTTCCTAAAAGTTGAATTTTGCCAAACAGAAAATGACCCATATTTTTTCCATCTCACTGCATTTTGTTGCTTCACCAAGCCTGTATCCAACCTTAAAAACTACTTTTAATCGTAAACCATCTTATTCTGCAGATTAATCATTTGTGCAGAGCTCTTCAATATTTCCTGAAAGTCCAAATATTTCATCTCGAGGATCCCCATGATCAAAATCATGTTGATTCTGATGGTTTATGGTTTGACTTTGCAAATTTCTTGTCATTAATTCCTGAATAATCGACTTTAACAATATTTCTTAAATTTCAACAGCTTTCTCACTACTATATATTCCATCGTGATGGTGATAATTCTAAATTCTTACCTCTCTATAATCTCTTTGTTTGCTCCAATCCTGTATAATTGGCAGATGGCGTCAATGACCTGCTCTGATTGCTCTGTAAGAGGTCGGAGTTGCTGAATGGACTCATTCTCTTCCTTGTGTACAACATCGATGGGCTGATGTCTTTCTGGTGTTCCACAGCACCATCTCGATGGTCTGCATGTCCTCCTCCTGTTGATGCATAAGAGTCGTGAGGGCTTATGCAATCTTCCGGTTGCTGTGTAACAGTTTGAGGAGCTGAAAAAACCTTCTCATATTCCTCCACCACAGGATGGAGATACTGAATGATCTCTCCTGCATGCCTGATATAGGACTGAGGGAATGATTGGCCTTCTTCTGTTCTCATACACGAGACACGTGAGATAAACTTCTCCCTCCTTTCCCATAAGAAATCTTATAGTTTGCATCCTTCTCCAATTCCCGTGCAACAGGCTCGATGAGACTGAATATCCTCCTGGTATCCCAGTGCACCAATCTCCAGTCCCTGTGTGACCTCTTCCAGTTCCTATGTTACAGACTTGAGGAGGCTGAATAGTCTGATCCTATTGCTGCATAACAGGGTACAGGTGCTGCATGGCCTACTCTGGGCCCAGTGTTATCGACTCGAGGAGCTGACTGACCTCCTCCCGTAACTGTATGTCAGGCTCCAGGTGTTGAATAGTCTCTCTCTGTTCTGGTGTAACAGGGTCAATGTCATTCGAGACACTACCTCCTAATAAATGACAGCAGACGCTGACCGAGAGAGTGCCCGTACTCTGAAGCACTCTCGTCTCCATATCTTACGTACAGAGACGAACCATTAATATAGATTTTTTGTGTATAAAGCCCTGAAGCTGAAAGTAACAAAAGAGGTCCCTCCCAGATACCTCATATTCCTGGCTCAGCTGCTCAAAATTCATCATGAACTCCCCGTCAAAAAATTCTCCCAAACAGGAAACTCATCTGGACTCCCAGAGCCTAAAGCCAGAATCGATCAATCCCAGCTAGAATCCTACAAATCCTACAATAGAATGAAAGCCGAAGTTTTTGTTTTGTAAAGTGCCCTCAACTTGTCCCATCATTCTCCATGCTTTCACTGTGTTAAGGACAATCGGTTTCTGCAATTCTCCATAACAGTCCTCGCATTGTCCATGAACAACAGATTAATGAGGGGACGTTTTGCCTGGAAGGCCTGGATATCCAACCAAATTTACCATGGGTCCTGACAAGCCCAATCAGCCACATCGGATAGCAAGGAACTTAGTTGGTATTTTTTAATGTCTGGAAAATCGACACGCCCCCATTCACTGTGGAAGCTGCAATTTGCTCAGCTTAATAACAGGCCATCTGTGACGCCAGATGAAAGATAAAAGCCAACTGTTAAGCCTCCGAGCGCCTGCCTGGGCAGCGTCAAAGGGAGCATTGGCATGGAGCATCGCAAACAAGGAAGGACATTCATTTTAACCAGAGCTAACCCAAACAGGATATTGGAAGATTCTGTCTTATCTTCTCTAGCAACTGCACGAAGTTAGCTTTATGTAATTGATCGAAGGCTAGGATGATAAAAATACCTAAACCTCCTTGTGACCATCTGGAAGGGAATCAAATTCCACCCCATGGTCGGGTACTCCAATAAGACCCCAAAATGAATGACCTCCGATTTCATAAACTTGATTTTATACCCTGAGAAAGATCCAAAAAAAATAATCATTCATATTAAACAGGACACAGATACCATTGGGTTAGGTAGAAAGAGAGGAACGCCATCTGCTTAAAGGGTGATCTTTTTCCTTCCTGATCCTACCTCCATGACAGTGATATCGGCGTCCCTCCGGATGCCACCCACCTGGCGAAGACCCCTCCAATACCAAACCATTCAAGGACATAAAAGGTGCACATCTTCTCCATCCAGTCAAATGCTTTCTCTGCATACAGGGAGACTACCGAGCCTGGAACCTTGCTGGCAGACTGGAACCATATTTAGCATTCTTCTAATATTATCAGAGGACCTACGGCCGCTAATAAAAATGGTCTTCTTTCACAATGGAGAAAGTGAGGACTGCAGATGCTGGAGATCAGAGCTGAAAATGTGTTGCTGGAAAAGCGCAGCAGGTCAGGCAGCATCAAAGGAGCAGAAGAATCGACGTTTCAGGCATGAGCCCTTCTCCTGCTCCTTGGATGCTGCCTGACCTGCTGCATTTTTCCAGCAACACATTTTCAGATGTTTCACAATGGACCTTCAAAGCCAGCATTTCCGACAAAATGTTAAAGTCCACGTTTAATAATGATATAGGCATATACAAAGTGCAATCCTCTGGGACTTCCCTCTATTGAGAATAAGATAAATATTTCCTTCTCTCTGAGAGGATGGGAGGCAGTCCTGACTGTACAAATAATTGTACATAAGCAACATTGGCCCAGCCACCATGTCTATGAACTCCTAAATCTCACTCCGAAAATCCATCTGGGCCGGGGGCTTTACCACTCTGGAGCTGCCTCACTGTCTCCTGCATCTCCCGGATTGTCAGAGGGGAAATGTAAAGAGACGCCTGCTCTGAACTTACACCTGGGAGGTCCAAGGTCTTAATAAAGGACTCCATCATCGCCAATCAGTCCTCCCAGCCCGCTGACTGGAACAACCCAGAGTAGAATTTCCTGAACGCTGCATTAATCTTTTGGGATCGCGGGTGATAATAGCAGCAATCTTCTTTCTGGCCAAGTATGCCTAATATCTACTTGTTTCTCACCATGTTCGAATAACTTCTGTGTCGCAAACGAAATCTCTCTCTTTGCTGTCTGGGCAAGTGCAGTCCGGAGGGCTGTAATCTGCTGCGATTAAGTTACAGACGGTCTGACAAAATATGGTGTCTCAACTCTCTTCAGCTGAGCCTCAAGCATACGCTGCTGCTCTCTCTTCTGCCGCTTCTGAGTCGCTGATTAAGAAATAATCAAATTCCTTGTTTCGGCTTTGGCAGTCTCCCATAGCACCATTGGATTACTGGCCGTACACATGTTAAAGTTCCAAAAATATTCAAACTCCCCCGAAAAATACTCAATGAATTTGCTATCCTTCAGGAGGAAAGGATCCACGTGCCAGTGCCGTGAGCCTGTCCCATCGCCACCATCCTTGACCTCAATGTACACTGCCACGTGATCAGAAATGGCTAAGTTCCCAATTCTACAGGACAGCACCGAATTTAAAAAGACCAATGAGGCAAACAACATGTCAATCCTAGTATAGCATTTATGTGGGTTAGAAAAAAAGATGAAGTCCCTGTCTTCAGGGTGAAGACATCTCACACATCCACCAACCCAGCTGCCTGTTCAGGTCCACCAGCAGCCTGGATGGCGGGGAAATACCCGCGAGACCCCTTGACATCCTATCCACCTCGGGGTCCATACATGAATTAAAGTCTCCCCTTAATTGTATGACGTGCCCCAAGGATCATCGACCTTGTGAGTACATCTAATTGAAATTTGAGGGGGTGTGCTGGGGGCAATATTATTCAAGATCCAGTATTCCTTTCGATGAATTAAAGCTTTAAGGATCAGAGACCACCCACATTTATTCTTAATTTGGTCAAACAACTGAAGTGGAAGGTTTTTATGAATGGGTATAGATACTCCTCAACTTGTTGAATTAAAGGATAAAAAAACACCCATCGAACCTTCCCTGCTGGAACTTTAAATGCTCCTTGCAGTAAGGCTACAGCAACCCTTTCCTTTTTTTCTACATCTTTTTCTCTTAATCGGTGAATGGCTCCCTTTAACATTCCAGGTGCACCATTTAAACGAGCGGTTAGCCATAACCATCCGAAGCAGCCCATGACCCACTGGGAGATGAACCCAATTTATAGTGTGCCGAGTGAAAGCTGTAAACAGTTCGTATAAACTTGAAAATGTAACGACAAGAACAACCAAATCAAAACTTCTAACAACTACTTCTACCATGAACCAACACAAATAAGCAGAGACTTCCACCCCCCACCCCCCTTGCTCACAGCGGACGCTCATACTACCCACTAATCCCCCATGGCTCCTCCTAGCTGAAGCCACTCCCAACCCGGACAAAACAAAGTTAATAAACGTTACACGGATCCTACAAGAAAATTAAAAGTGGGCATTCAAACCCGTCCCATCCATATTTTCAACCGAGGCAGTCCTGGTGAAACAAAATGTTACCAGCCCCACCTCCCGAACCCCTTTTCCTATTCCGTACTAAGAGAGAGAATCGAAAAGCAAATGATAGAAAAAACAAAGGACAATATGAGGGAAGGAAGAAAGGAGAAGAGAGAAAAAGGAAAAATGGAACCTCCACATACTAAAAAAGAACCAAAATGAGGTAAACCAGGCAAACCCCACAAAAAACAAAAAGAACACAATTGTCCATATTATTTGAACCAGCCAGTCTATTTTACTGCGTACGCGAAATCCTTTGCGTTTTCTAGTGAGTCAAAATTAAACACAGACCCTCCATGCCTGAAAAGTAATATTGCTGGCTATCTTGCCAAGTACAGAATATTCACGTTCCTCAGGCTCTTTTTTGCCTTATCAAAGGTTTGCCTCTTGCGGATCACAGCCATAGAAAGGTCTTGGAAAAAACATAATTCGTGATCCTTTGTAGATCAGAGCATGTGGGTCCTTCTGGAAAGCTCGAGAAGCTTCCAGCACCTGTTTTCTCTATCGTGCTGGAGTAGAAACTAGGACTGGGCAAGGATGATGGTCCGATTCGGGCCTGCAAACTGCGACCCAGTGGGCCCGCTCGACCCGCACCCAGTCTGCCCTGACTTCCAGCTTCAAACATTGTGTGAGCCGTTGTTCCAAGAAGCTGACAAGCGGGCTTCCTTGTTCTCGTTCCGGCAGCCCGACCAAGCTGATGTTCTTCTGATGGCTCTGATTTTCGAGGTCCTCCACCTGCTGTAATAAGGCCTGTACCTAATATTCCAGCGCTTGGACCGACCCACTGAGGATTCTGCCATGGTTTCTAAAGCCGTGCTTAACTCTTCCACCTCCACGACGTGTAGCCCGAGACGCTGGATCTCCTGGTCATGCTTCTGCAGCATGGCTGAGATCAGTTCCAGCATGTTTCAGTTGTCCCCCATTGCTGAATCAATCTTCTCTCGCAGGCTCCTGCACTCCGAGACCAGGCTCTGCTCCACAAATAAGATCCCTGGGGTGCTCGTGGAGGCTGAGATCACAGCCGCAGGCGTATCCATTGCTGCAGTGCCCTGCTGGTTGTGATCCTCGTGGACATTTTCCCTTAGTCATTTTCCTTACTCACTTAAAATGGCAGAGAGCAAAACTGGGGATCAAAAGCGACCGATGTTTACCACAATAGAGAAGAAATAGAGGATGAACACACCACTTTGTCTGGGTTCTGGTGCAGAGCTCAGCAGGGCAGACCTACTGGATCGCCGCCGTCTTGGATCAACCCCGAATAATCACTGTTAACAAAGTGTTTCTGAAATGGTTTGAAGATTTTTCTTGTAGATGGAGACAATGGACAACTATTGGATGTGATATAGTTGGATATTCAGCTGTATGTTTAAGAATTCAGAACGTGAATAGTAAATAAAATTAAACCAACGCAGATCAGGAGGGACATTTGGAAATGGAAAGGTAAAAGTGAAGTTGGCCTTCATTTAAAGGAAATTGGAATATCGAAGTAAAGGTGTTCTGCACAGACTGCATGCAGTGTGGATGAGATTATACCTGTGTTCTGTACTGTTTCAAAGAATGAGAGGTGATGTCAGGGGATCTTAGAAAATTCACGCACAGCAGATTGACTAATACAGGGGCATGGAGAAGTGCAGCAGGAAATGTTGGGGGAATCCCAAGATATTCTATAAAAAGATCAATCAGAACAGCATAATCAGGAAACAATTTCGAAACCAAGGGGGCTATCTATGTCTGAAGCTGGTGAACATTGATCGATTGTGACACAAGAGCTTCACATCTTCTTTACTTGGGAGAAGGAGGAGGCATATAGAGAATCCAAGAAGTTGCATTATGAAGCTCTCGAACAGATTGATTGAATATGCAAGTTGGGATTGATGGTTTTGGATCATGTAAAGTCCAGATGAGTTGTATCTCAGGATGCTGTTGGAGACAAGAGAGGAAATGATCTGACTTAAATGTTTAAATCGAATCTGAAGCAAAGAAAATGCTAGAAGACGAGAGGACAGCGATGTGTTCCCAAGTTACTGGAAAGGTGGCGGAGATAGACCAGTGTCCGGTGGTGTAACACAGCGAGCAGTGCAGTGTATCTTATTATTTGTGGTATTCATAAATGATTCAGATGTGTATTTGGAGGGTGGAGGGGGGAGTGGGTGGTGGGGGGGCCACTGTAATAAGTAATTTTGTGTTTGATACAAAGATTAGCCAGATGGTTGGCAGTGAGGAGGAAGACTTTATTTTACAGGAAGACACAAATGGAATTGTCAGATGGGCAGATCAATGGCAGACGGAGTGCAAACCTGATAAATATGAGGTGATGCAGTGTGGAAGAAGGAATCTCATATGGGAGTACTCAATGAAAGGCCACACACTAGGAAGCTCAGAGGGTGTTTCTCCACACATCCCTGAATGCGACTGGACAGTGTAATTGCTAGTTAAGAAAACACATGGAATTGTAAGCACAGAGTTTATTCATCGAGGCAAAATAATATGAACTAAACATGCGATTGGTTAGGCCACTGATAGAATACTGTGTGCAGTTCTGGGTGCCACATTACAGGAAGGGTTTTGGTTTCTCAGTAACATCAGAAGCTATTAGGGTCTCAACAGAATTGGAAGCTTCAGTGGAAGTCTCCTGGCTGCAACTCTCTCTGAATTTTCACTTGATTTTTTTCTGTACTCGATTGAAGAACTGCATCTGAGAATCTGTGACTGAACTTTCCTTTTTGCCAAGTATGTGTTCATGGGATATTACTGTATCAGAACTCTTTTAATTAATAATGGTTGCTCTACCTACAATTGTGATAAGATTTCCAACAGACTTATTTTTCTGAATACCTGTTTGTTTGCCTGTATTTTAACTTTCGTGTTTAAATAAATTTTGCTTTTCTTAATGTCTTGTAGTTTGACCAGTCACATTGCATCTGGAACAGACACTTCACAATTCCTTTAAAATAAAAAAAAAATTATAGTCTAGACCACCGTATTCAAATATTTTTGAGGGGCTTTGGTGTTGTCCGAAACACATGACTCTTTCCCTTCCGGTGTAATTGGTTGGAAGCACTAAATGGGCTATCTCTACTCTTCTCCAATCATTTCATAGAGCTGCATGACTTCCTCATATTCCTGTGAAACGAGCGTGAGGAGCTGAATGAGCTCCTCCTTTTAACTGTGGAAATGTGCAGTCTCTGGCCGTGCTGCTACATGAATGTTACCGACACTTCAACATCACAAGCCTGAATGCTGACCAGGTCTTGCTGCACATGGACACAGACTGGTTCAGGAGCTGAAGGTGTCTTTTTTTCTGAATATTGCATGATCTTCAGTAAACACCCCCACTTGTAATCTTATGGTGTGGGCAAGACACGTATGAAACAGCTGAAGATGTTTGTGCTGAGGAAGCTACCTTGAGGATCTTTTTCAGACATGTCCACAATGCATGGACGTTTGTCCACAAACCACAATCATTGTGCTTAAAGCTTCACATCACTCGAACCAGGGAAGTGTACAACTCATTCCCATTAAGTGCAATCCTGTTCAGGCTCCTTGAGACCGTCCTTAGTTAAATGATGCCTTGATGTCAGGGCCGGTCACTCTTCCCTGAACCCTTGTATTCACATATTTTGCTCATATCAACAGGTCTCGGTGTGGGGGCAGGGAGTGTTTTTTGACCAGTCAGAGCGTTGACGGCTGTGAAAAATTGGACATGAAAGAGGAAATTAGACATTATGATCTTAATGTGTGGCAAGGCAGGCTTGCGGGAATGGGTGTGGGTGGGGGTGGTCGGGGGAATGAGGATAAATGACATACTCCTGTTTGTGATGTTCTCACATTCTGTTATTGGAAAGTAGAGGCTGTTATTTTCCTGGAAGCTCTGTAATTGAATATGACCAGATTAGCTGCAACAACTCTGGGTGAGGAAAGGGGGCTGAATTCATAGTGGAACTGGGTCTACAACTTGACCAACAAACGGAGAACAAGTTGCAGAAAGGGGAAGCTCAGTTAGGAGTGATGAGGACCCTCTTTCATACCACTGTCTGGGATTTCTTATTACACTTTCCAAACCAGCCCAAACTGGGTTTGACAGTTTTGAGGGGCTGAATGGTATCCTCTGTATCTATGCACGAGGTGATAGGAGTAAGTAATCTCTAACTGCTCCTGGCTAGCAGGTTTGGTGGGCAGAATGGAACACAGAAACATGGGACTGAGGAGCAGGAGTGGGTCATTAGACACTTTGAGCCTTCTCTACCAGGGACTAAGATTGTGGCTGATCAGGTTGTGGTCTCAGCTCCACTTTCCTGTCAGTGTGCCACTTCTCAGCGTTGAATAAATGTAAACAAAGAGACATCTCAAACTTGTGGGGAAGAGAATTCCCACTTGAATTGCCTGTTTAGAATTTCTGCTCTTCCCTCTTATAGAGTCATAAAGCATGCAATTGTGTAAGTGCAGACCAGATATCCCATTATCATCGAGTTTGATTTGACAGCATTTGGCTCATATTCCTCTAAACCTTCTTATTCAGATACCCATCGAAATGCCATACTCCACCACTTCCTCTGACAGATAATTCCATATGGACCACTCCCTCTGTATGAAAATAATGCATCTAAGTTCCCTATAAAATATTTCCCCTCGTACCTTAAAACAGGCCTCTAGTCTGAAACGCAATCCTCTACCAACCTCTGTCTCCTCCCTTAAAACTAATTTTGCATTCAATTGGCTTGGGGGCGCTGGTTCCCACGTGACCTAACCTTGCTAACTTGCCTAATATTCAGAATCTTGTCGAACAACTTGTTCCAGTCTGTAAGGAAAACATCGACAATACTGCCTTCATCAATCTGCTTTGTCACCTTTTTAACAAACTCAGTCAAATCAGTGTGACACGATTTCTCATGCAAAAAGCCATGGTGACTATCCCCAATCAATCCTTGCCTTTGAAAATGCATGTCATTGGCTATCCCTCAGAAACCCCTCAAACAACGCACCCCCCACTGATGTCTGGTTCACTGGTCCCGAGTTCCTTGGGTTGTTGGGTAACTGTTTTCTTTTCTACAGCCACTCCTCCATTGGTCACAGCAAATTATGGGTGTAACCAGGTTGATGATATGGCCAATGATATCGGTGTCACATTGGGTCAGCGTCATCCTCTGAAGAGGTCAGGTTGATTCCGTTATTTGTTAAAGTAACAAATTCATGACAAAAACAAAGTTCCTCAAACTATGATGGAAAGGTGAATGTCAAACAGAATAGAAATTACAAAAATGTACATTGCTATTTCCATTTCTGGAAATACTAAGGAGCACAAGCATGCACAGACATACACACACAGATACATACACAGACAAACACACTCAGGCACACTCAAATACAGACACACTCAAACACAGACGCTCAGACACACTCAAACACACGCACAGACATGTACACACAGACACACTCAAACACAGACACAAAAACACAGATACACACATAAACACATGCACATACAAGTATACACGCAAACACAGACAAATGCATGTACCATAGACTGTAAAAAGGTAGAGCAGAAAAAAAAGACCATTTGGCCCATCCAGTCTACTGAGCTATTGATCATGTCTGACATGTTTTTCAGCCCAATTCGCCTGCCTTCTCACGACAAGCCTTGATCCCATCTTTAAGCATAACTTATGTAGTTATATCCTAAAGACGCTAATGTGTCTGTGTGTGTATGTATGCATGGATGAGCATGTGTGTATATGTCTTTGTGTGTGTCTCCTTGTGTATCCGTGTGTGTCTCCGTGCATGTGTCGTCTCTGTGTGTCTGTGCGTGTGCATGTATCTGTGTGACGTTGCCTGTGTGTCTTTGTGCGTGTGTATCTGTGTATGTGTGTCTGTGTGCATATGTGTGTCTCTGTGTATGTGTCTGTATCTCTCTGTGTTTTTACGCGTTGGTCTGCGTCCGTGTGTATGTGTGTTTGTCTAATAGCAGAAGACAGCATTATTGAGGAGAGTTGTTTTTCAGACTGGAGGCCTGTTGTTATGGACTAGGCCAGCTCACTCAAAACATTCTTAAGCAGGCAGCGGAGACCATAACTTTGCAATTTGTTTCAGTAAGTGCACAGTGAAAATTACCCAGAGTAACCCAGCTAGGTTTACTATCAGATTTTAAAATAGACAAAAAATAATTCACAAAGTCACACAATGAAAGTCATAGAACAGTATAAAGAACCCTACAGAACTCAATCTATTGAAGCTAGACATAATTCGCTGTTCTGAATGTACACAACAGTCCCAATAAGCAAACCCCCCTTAAAAACTGTAAAAGTGGAACATATGCTTACTGGTTGAAGTTAGAAGGGCACAGGGAGAGTGAGACAGAGAGAGAGAGAGAGAGAGAGAGAGAGAGAGAGAGAGAGAGAAAGAAATAGAGAGAGACAGAGAGATACAGAGAGAGAAACAGAGACAGAGAGAGACAGAGAGACAGAGACAGAGACAGAGAGAGACAGAGAGAGAGAGAGACTGAGACAGAGATAGACAAAGAGAGAGAGAGAGATAGAGAGAGAGAGACTGTCCACACAGCTGAACTCCAAACTGTTTCTGGACTGAACAGCTCACTGTTGCCTCATAGTACCAGGGTGACTGACTGTGTAGAGTTTGCACATTCTCCCTGTGTCTGCATTGGTTTCCTCCCACAGTCCAAAGATGTGCAGATTGGGTGAATTGGCCATGCTAAATTGCACATAGTGTCAGATGCATTCGTCAAGGGTAAATGTAGGTAGATGGTTCTGGGTTGGTAACTCTTCAGAGGGTTGGTGTTGACCTGTTGGGCAAAAAGGCCTGTTTCTACACTGTAGGAAATCTAATCTATTTGCTAGCAATTTGCCCATATCCTTCTAAATCCTTCCTATTAATATACCTATTTGGATGCCTTTTAAATGTTGTAATTATACCAAGCTCCACCACTCCCTCCGACAGTTCATTATATACATGTTCCACTTTATGAGTGAATAAGTTGCCGCTGAGCTCCATTTCAAATCTTTCCCCTCTCATATTAAATCTATGCCTTCTAATTTTGGACTTCCAAACATTGGGAAAAGATCTTGACTACTCACCCTATCCATGCCCTTCATGAATTTATAAACCTCTAGAAAGTGCAAATGGGACTCCAACTCAGGGCCTGTGGTTTCAGTATTCCGGGGCTTAAATTCTGAAATTGAATACTGAAACCTCTTCCATCTCGATCAAATCACAATTCTAAACTCATTTTAGTCAACATGTTAAAACATATTATAAAACACCTCTAGGAGGATTTGAACCCAGAGCTTTGCGGCCAGAGATAGGGACCCTACTACTACTCCATAATAGTCCCCAAACTTCCATCATTATTCTCCTGTGTGTTTGTTCATCAGCCTGTTCTGACATGCTGTGACACATCTCTGCACCTGAATCCAGACTGTCTGGTCCCGAGCTAGGGACACGTTCAGACAAATTCAGGAATTGGAATAGAATCCAGAGTTCTGCATCAGAGGTAGGGACACTACTGACTACACAAGACCTAAACCGTGCCCAAATCTTTAATTTTAAGTGTCAGCTTGGTATGGATTCATTGAAAAATGGTTGACTTTACTGAATAACACAGTGAGAATAATAACATTGTTTAAAAAATGCAAGGTACTTCCCTCAATTGTAGGATGTCGAGTTTATGTGCTCTGCCTTCGAGATAAACTATGAACATCTTTAAATACTTGGCTATTATTTCCAGTTTAAATGACTATTATCTGTAGTCTGCAATATGAGGGAATGAAATCCTGCAGACACACACTGCACTATGAAGGATCTCGAATAAATATCAACACTGAACATCAAAGACAAAGACAGAGCATACTTTCTGGCCTCAAACGCCGACCACTGGTTCCCACCTCTAACGTGTGACTGCCCTCTTCCTAAAACCATTAAATGATACTTTCCAGCCTTTCTTCTCAAGTATTATCACTCACTGGGCTAAAGAATGGCAGGTGGCGTTTAATGTTGATAAATGCAAGGTATTGTACTTTGGTAAAACAAACAAAGAAAACACATATACAATGAAAAGTCGAGCCAATGGTATTGTTGCAGAACAGAACGACCTAGGGTTTCAGGCATAACTCTTTGAAGTTTGCATCATGTGTAGACAGGGTGGTTATGAAGGTGTTTCGCTTGCTGGCCTTCATTGTAGACACATAGAGTCATACAGAAGTACTGCGCGGAAACAGACCCTCCGCTCCAACTCGTCCATGCCGACCAGATATCTTAACCTAATCTCGTTAAATTTGCCAACACGTTGCCCACATCCCTCTGAACCCTTCTTATTCATATACGCATCCGGATGTCTTTTAAATAGTTAAGATTTAAGAGCTTCCACTACTTCCTTTGGCAACTCATTCCATACGCGCACCATCCTCTGTGCAAAAATACGCCCCTGACGTCCTTTTTAAATCTTTCCCATCTCACCCTAAACCTATGCCGTCTGATTGTGGACTCGCCCAACCTAGGGAAAATACATTGTCTATTTACCCTATGCATGCCTCTCATGATTTTACGAACCTCTATAATTCATCCAAAGAGAAAACAGCCCCACCCTATTTAGGCTCTCCCTACAGCTCAAATCCTCCAGTCCTGACAACATCCTTGAAAATCTTTTCTGAACTCTTCCAAGTTTCACAACACCTTTCCAACAGGAATGAGACCAGAATTGCACACAATATTCCAAAAGTGGCCTAGCCAATATCCTTTACAGCCACAACATGACCTCCCAACTCTTGTACTCAGTGGTCTGAACAATAAAGGAAAGCATACCAAACACCTTCACTAACTTATCTAGCTGCGACTCTACTTTCAAGGAACTATGAACATGTACTCAAAGGTCTCTTTGTTCAGCAACATTCCCCGGGACTTTACCATTGAGTGTATGCGTCCTGCTCTGATTTGCTTTTCCAAAATGCGGCACCTCACATTTATCTAAATGTATCTAATCTGCCATTCCTGAATCCATTGGCCCATCTGATCAAGAAACCATTTTACTCTGAGGTAACCTTCTTCATTGTCCACTACTTTTCCAATTTTGGAATCACCTGCAAATTTACTAACAATATCTCCTATGTTCACATCCAAATCATTTATATACATGACAAGTAGCAGTGGACAGTCCTTTGAGTGCAGGACTTGGGACGGTATGTTCAGGTTGCACAGGACATTCATGAGGCATGTCCTGGAGGACTGTGTGCAGTTCTGGTCGCCCTGTTATATAAAGGATATTATCAAGTTCGGGAGAGTTCAGAAGACATTTATCAGGATGTTGCTGGGAATGGAGTGTTTGAGTTATAAGGACAGGCTCGATAAACTCGGACATTATCTACTGGAGCGTAGGAGGCTGAGACGTAACTTATAGAGGTTTATAATATCATGAGGGGTATCGATAATGTTGAATCGTAGGTGTCTTTTCTCTGAGTGAGGGATTGATTTAAGATAAGAGGAGCACGTTTCTAAAAAGACGTAGCATCATAGAGCTGCATAGCATGGAAAGAGGACCTTTGGTCCATTCAGACCAGATAGCCAAAATTAATCTCCCATTTGCCAGCATTTGGCCCATTTCTACCTGAACCCTTCCTATACATCTGCTCATCCAGATGCCTTTTAAATGTTGTTTTTGTGCCAGCTTCCACACCTTCCTCTGGCAGCTCATTACTCACAACCACCCGCTAAATGAAGATGTTGCTCATTGGATACTTTTATGTCTTTCCCATCTCACCATAAACCTTTGCCGTCTTGTTTTTGACTGCATTACCCGAGGGAAAATACATTTTCTATTCACTCTAACCATTGCACCCATGAGTTTAATAACATCTAACGCCAACCTTCATCCTCTGATGCTGCAGGGAAAACAGCCTCAGCCTATTCAGCCTCTCCCAGTAGCTGAAACACTCCAATCCTGGCAACATTGTTGTAAACCCTTCCTGAAACCTTTCAAGTTTCACAACATTCTTCCTACAGCAGGTAGATTAGAATTGCATACAGTATTCTAAAAGTGGTCTAACCAATGTCCTGTACAGACGTAATTCAGTCTCCAAATTCATACACACAATGCACTGACCAATAACATACCAAATACTTTCTTCACTATTCTATCTACCTGCAAATCAACTTTCAAGGAACTATAAACCTGTACTCTGAGGTCACTTTGTTCAGCACCACTCCCCATGACTTTACCATTAAGTGTATAAGTCCTGCCCTGATTTGCCTTTCCCATATGCAGCATCTCACATTTATCTAAATTGAACTCTGTCTGCCACTCCTCAGTCCGTTGGCCCACCTGATCAAGATCCCGTCGTAATCTGAGGTAAATTTATTTGTTAGACATTACACCTCCAATTTTGGTGTCATCTGCAAACTTACGAACTATACCTCCGATGTTTATATCCAAACCATTTATATACATGATGAAAAGTAGCAGAACCAGCACCGATCCTTGTGGCACACCACTGGTCACAGGCCTCTGGAAAACAACATCCACCACAACCCGCTGTCCTCTACTTTTAAACCAATTCTGTATCCAACTGGCTAATTCCCCCTCTATTCCATGTGACCTAACTTTCCTAACCAGTCTCCCATGCGGAACCTTGTCGAATGCCAAACTGAATTCAATATAGATCACATCCAGCGTTCAGCCCTCATTAATCCTCTCTGTTACTTCTCAACAAGAAATAATCAAGTTAGTGAGACATGATTATCCAGGCACAACCCCATTTGACTATCCTAATAAAGTGCTTTTGCCCAAAACCTCGATTATCCTTTCTCCTCAGATGCTGCCTGTCCAGCTGTGATTTTCTAGCACCACTCTAATCTCGACTCTCATCTCCAGCATCTGCAGTCCTCACATCTGCCTGTCCGTAATCAGTCTTTGTCTTTCCAAATACATCTAAATCCTGCACCTCATGATTCCCTCCAACAACGTGCCTATCACTGAAATCAGGCTCACCAATTTATAGTTTCTGAGCTCTTCCTTTCCATTTTGTTTAATAGCACAACTTTATTTAAACTCATGACTTCCAGCATCTCACCTGTGGCTATTGATGAAAACAACATCTCAGCAAGGGGCCTGCAATCACTTCCTTAGCTTTCTACAGAGTTATTTGGTCCACCTGATCAGGACCCGTAAGGTTTTTTTTTACACAGCATGTGGTTCGTGTCGAGAGTGAACTTCCTGAAAAAGTGATGGATTGTGGGTAAAGCTACAGCATTTAAAAAGCATTTGACTAAGTACAAGAATAAGTGAACGTTTGGACTAATGTGGGCCAAGCACAGGCAGATGGGACGAGTTTACTTTGGAATTATTGTCTGCATGGACTGTATGGACCGATAGGTCTGTTTACAATACCCTGATACCCTGTATAACACGATGAGTCTATGTGTATTTACACAACCCAAGTATTTATCTGCACATTTCTGTTGGTGTTTGTCTATTCACGTGTGTCTATATATATGTCGCTGTGTACCACTGCATACATGTCTATCTCCCTGTGATTGTTACATATGTTCCTGCATTAGTGTGTGGATCTCTGTGCAATGGTAACTGTTGTTGTTTTTGGTGTGAATCACTGAAACGGGGTCAAAACCACTCTCTCTTCCTCTCCCTTTCCCTCTTTTGTATGAAGTGATACAATCCCACACTCTGCTGGTCTGGTTTACGTCTTGTCGATTCTTTCTCACATATAAGGTTACTTGTAACAGTAAAACATTAAAAATTTCAAGTTAAAGGAAATGCATTAAAATTAATCTCATTGTCTTGCAATGTGGCTTACTCAGATTTGCTTGGATATAATTGCAATGGAAAAATTTAATGAGTACACTGTGTTGGAAATACTACCAAGTGACAAACCATTTCCACATTGCAGAAGGAGCGCAGACATTTCTGCACATGGACATGTTCCACTCTGAGGGCTTCCGTACAATGACAATACGTGTGTGTGTGTGCGTGTGTGTGTGTGTGCGCGTGTGTGTGTGTGTGTGTGAGACGCAATTTGTGTGTGTGTGTGGCACAATACGTGTGTGTGTGTGTGTGTGTGTGTGTGTGTGTGTTGCAATCAAAATTAGATTGGATTGTGCTGTGAGCTGCTTCCCTCCCAAACTGAATGCCTAATGGTTTACATACTTTACCACCACGATTACAGGAGCGTCGGGGGGTGAGAGATGGGGTTTGGGGTGCAACAGATATATCTTCAGGCATCAGGCTTATGCCCGAAACGTCGATTCTCCTGCTTCTTGGACGCTGCCTGACCTGCTTCCCTTTTCCAGCAACACATTTATCAGCTCTGATCTCCAGCATCTGCAGTCCTCACTTTCTCCTAGTGCAACAGAGATTGACAACAACAGAAAGCCCACCAGCTCTGGAAGTATCTTAGGACAGAAATGAAAGTTAACGTTTTGGCTCGAGTGATCCTTACTCAGAACCCATATCACGGGATATTACATCACTTCAACCACCACAGAGGCTGCCAGACCAGCCCCACACAGGTACACACACGAATATAGACACAGAGAGGCACTCGCTATACATTGACGATAACACAGACATGGAGAGTTTGTCAGTATTTCTCTCGCTCCATGGTAACCTTGTCAATATTTCAGTTGTTCTGTCTGGTGTGTGTCAGTATTTCTATGTGGAATGTGACTGTAGGACAATTTCAATGTTTGCAGATATCAAACCTGGAAGAATTGTAATGTTTGTTGAGGATGGTGTGGAACTCCAACAGGAAAGTTATATTTTGGTGTAGTGTTCAGGTGTATGGCAGACGCCGATCAAAGCAGAACAGTGTGAGGTGATGCTCTTTGGTAGGAAGGCAATATTAAACAGGCTGTACCGTTATAAAGGAGGGGCAAGAGCAGAGGTGCTGGGTGTATATGAGTACAGATTATCGAATATGTCAGGACAAGTAGGGGTAGCAGAAAATATCAGAGTTTATTTTCAGTTCCTGAGCTGTTTACAGGAGGAGGGACCCTCCGTGCTCTCTTCCAGGGAGGTGGTGGAGATGGTGTGTTGTGAGTCCATCCTCCTGCCCACCGAAACTGTGGGGATTCTATTTGTACCAGCTCAACACAAAAGGGAGATGACATCAGGGCCACGGCTTCGAAGTTGTGCCGGGGGGAAACGGCACTGACAGTGGGTTTAAAGTGAGAATTGCCCTTCACTGAACATTGCTCCTTACTCGGTGGGTGGGAGGTGGATGGTTCAGAATCTCCTTACTCGGCATCCCAGTCCTCTCTGGATCGTACCAGGGTACTCCCCACATGGCAGGGGAAACGGGGTGCTGGGCGAATGGATGTCAGGCACTCCACTACCCGACTTGGTCATTTCTGTCCTATTCCAGGCTGTTTCGTCTGCAATGGAGCAGGGGAGTGAGTGAGGGTAAGAGTGGGTGGCCCTACTGTTAGTGCTGGTGTAGGTGGGGGCAGATATGGTGAGGCGCCTGGAGGGAGTCCACAACTGTATTAATGCAGTGTTATTAGTGTTGGGAGGGGATTGTAGGGGTAGAGAGAGGGGATGAGAGAGAGAGAGAGAGGCGGGGGAAGGTACTGCATGCAGCAGTGAGAGTGGTGAAGCATGAGTCTTGTTCGGGGGTTGCTGCTGTAATAGATATACAGTGAGTGTGAGGGAGCAGAGAGAATACAGTGAACCTTATCCTGACAGAGCGGAGAAGGTTATTGATGCTTGTCCTGTATTACTGGACATTTCTTCAGACTGCGGATACTGTACTGAGCTGGGTGGGGAGCTCAGACCATGCTCGGTGGGTCTGGCGGTGTGGCCTCCTCTGGGAAGGAAATGTTCCCCCTCAGTAATAGCCCATCCACCAGGACCTCCGTGCCCCTTTCGACAAACCGTCGTGTAATTACCCCTTATCTGCTATGCTCGGGGTAAACTGTGCAGGCAGCTCCAAACGGAAAAAGCTCAACTGTGTGCACATTGGGCTTTTAAAGATGGCACCAGTGCCAGGGATAACAGAATATCCAGGGGTATCCGGGCGATGATGAGTACCTCCAGCCATAATGGGTGGGAGAATCGGCCTGGTATTGAATGAAAGAGACACCATGGGCTGGGGCGGGTAGTTAATGAGATGAGTTCAAAAGATAGCATCAGGAAAATAGCTCGGCTTTGTGCAGTCGATCCCTCTGTCACACTCAGTGAAAATGGCGAGGAGACAAATTATAGTTAGATTCAATCCAATGAGTCGAATACATTGCTGACTCCACTCCTATTTACAAAGCTGCAGTTGCTTATCCAATGCTCTCCATCACAGAGAACAAGCTAAACATGACCTACGCTTGGGAAATAAGGCATGGCAGTTGACTGAGGTATCAGTGGGGAAGCACTTTGGGACAAATAATCATAATTCGATTAGTTTTAAATAGAGATGAAAAGAATGAATTGGATCTAAAAGATAATGTTCTAAATTGGAGGAAGGCCGATTTTGATGATATTAGCAAGAACTTCCAAACATGATTGGGACAGATATTCGCAGTTACTGGGCCAGCTCAGAAGAGGGAAGCCTTCAAAAAATGAGATATCAAGAGCACAGAGACAATATATCACAGTTTGGATGTAGGATAAGGCTGGTAGGTGTAAGGAATGCTGGAGCACTGGAGAAATTGAGGTTCTAGTCACGGATAATAGGGAAGTATATGTCAGATAGAGAGAGCAGGCATCGAGGTTTTTTCAGTATTCATTCACGGGATAAGGATATCACTGGTTGGGCCTGCATTTATTGCCCATCACTAATTGCCCAGAGGGCAGTTAAGAGTCAAACACATTATTGTTAGTCTGGAGTCACATGTAACCAATGACAGGTGAGGGTGGCAGTTTAATTACTTCAAGGACATCAGCGAACCAGATGGATTTTTTTTCCAAAAATCGAAAATGGATTCATCATCGTCATTAGCCTCTTAATTCCATATTTAAAGTCAATGTCTAGTGAGTCTAAACCCAGTAGGAGTATACTTAAGCGGGACATAAGGAAACCATACTGGGGACATGAGATAGTTTTGGCAAATAGGGTTAAGGATAATCCAAATGTACTCTACACATACATTAAGGACAAAAGAGTACCTCAGGAGAGTGTTGGGCCACTTAAAGATCAGCAATGCTGCCGATGTGTGAAACCACAGGAGATGGAGACGGCACTAAACAAGCATTTTGACTGCGCAGAAGGATATGGAAGCCAGAGAACTTTGGAAATAAACAGTGATATCGTGAAAAGTGTCTGTATTACAGAGGAGGAGATGCTGGACTTCGCAAAGCCTATAAAGGTGGGAAAATCCCCAGGATCTGATCAGTTGTACTCTGTGGGAACGAGGAAAGTGATTCTTGGGCCCCTTGCTGAGATATTTGTATTGTCAATTTTCACAGGTGAGATACAGGGAGATAGGAGATTTGAAAACTTGGTGCAATTTCTAAAACTATTTAAGAAGGATGGTAAGGAAAAGCCGGTAAGCCTGACGTCAGCGGAGCGCAAGTTGTTGGTGAGGATTATGAGGCACAAGGTTTGCATGTATTTCGAATGGCAAGGACTGACAAGGGATAGCCAACATGGCTTGAAGCATGGGGAATCATGTCTCACTAAATTGACTGAGTTTCTTTGAAGAAGTGACTAGGAGGATTCATTGAGGCTGAGAGGTGCACATTGTCGATATGGACTTTAGTCAGACATTTGGCACATTTCCACATGGCAGACTGGTTAACAAGTTTAGTTCACATGGGATACAGGGAGAACTAGCCATGTGGATACAAATTGGTTCGAGGGTAGGAGACAGAAGGTGGTGGCGATGGGTTGCTTTTTCAACAGGACGTCTGTTACCAATGGTGTTTTACAAAGATCAGTGCTGGGTCCACTGCTTTTCACGATTTATATAAACCATTTGGATGTGAACATAGCAGTGATAGTTGGTAAGTTTGCAGATGACACCAAAATTGATGCTTTAGTGGACAGTAAAGAAGATTTACCTCAGAGTACAATGGGATCTTGATCAGATGAGCAGATGAGCTGATGGGCTGAGATATGGTAAATGGTGTTTAATCTAGATAAATGTGAGGTGCTGTATTTTGGAAATGCAAATCAGGGCAGGACGTATACAATAATGGTAAGGTCCTGTTGCTCACCAGAGAGCATCAGCTTCCAACATTAAGAAGCATAGAAGCAATGTTCAAGATGCATAGCTTGCATTTTCTTTGACTTAACAGTATCCTGCCCTGTGCTCGATGTTGGACAGTGGGGTTTCAGCAGTTTCCAGGCACATCTTTGTAACTTGCTCTGTGCCAATCCATTGAACACCTGTGTTAATCATTCTCTGCTGATCATGTGCTCAGTAACATGAGGAATCCCCTCAACTGCTACTGATTCAGACCAGGCTTCCTACTTGCATTTGAGTGACATTTGACTTAATTCTAATTTTGGTACATTCGTGGAAATGTTGGGGACGGTTTCCTGGAGACTGTGCTGACTGGGTGTTCCTGATCAAAGAGACCATGGAATCCAGGTTCATTATTCATTGAACGTAGAATCACAGGTAGGTAGGATAGTGAAGAAGGCATTTGGTATGCTTGCCTTTACTGGCTAGTGCTTTGACTGTTTGAATTCGGAGTTCACGTTGCTGCTGTACAGCACCGAGTTTGGCCACTTTTGCTGTACTGCATTCAATTCGTGTTTCCCTCCTATCAGAAAGATATTGTGAATCTTGAAGGGAGTCAGAAAAGATTTACAAGAATGTTGCCAGGATTTAGCTAAAGGGAGAGGGTGAGTAGGTTGGGGTTATTTTTCCTTGAGCGTGAGGAGCATGTGTAGGATGAATCACCGAGGTCTTTTCCCCAAACCTAGAGGGCAAGGATTTCCGGTGAGAGGGGTAAGATTTAAAAATGACCGAAGGAGCAAGTTTTTCCAGCAGAGGGTGGTGCATGTGTAGAATGAGCTGCCAGTGGAGATGGAGGAGGCTATTACACTTACAACATTTAAAAGAAATTTGAATGGGTACATGAAGAGGAAGGGTTTACATTGATATGGTCCAAATTTGGTAAGTAGGACTCGTTTAATTTGGGATATTTGATCGGCATGGACGAGTTAGACTGAAGGGTCTGTTTCCGTGCTGCATATCTCCAAGACTCTATGACTCTGTCTGACCTCACACCAAAATTCCATTAATTATTCATTCCCGGAAATACCAGTTTACGCTGTGAGATGCCATCCAAACGCCTTCACTTCAGCATTCTGAAACCTGTGAACACATCCTTTCATAACACTGCATCTGAGTCTCTGTCTCTCTGTCTATTTCCCAAATCCCTCCCATTTGTTGCTATTTAAACTGTTGGCAGTTAAACCCTGACATCCAATTTTAATTGTCCAGTTTTAATGTGAATAACTGTCCCATATCTTCCTCTTGCCTTGAATGTTGCTCACCAGAGAGGATCAGCTTCCAACATTAAGAAGCATAGAAACAATGTTCAAAATGCATAGCTTGCATTTTCTTTGACTTAACAGTATCCTGCCCTGTGCTCGATGTTGGACAGTGGGGTTTCAGCAGTTTTCAGGCACATCTTTGTAACTTGCTCTGTGCCAATCCATTGAACACCTGTGTTAATCATTCTCTGCTGATCATGTTCTCAGTAACATGAGGATTCCCCTCAACTGCTACTGATTCAGACCAGGCTTCCTACTTGCATTTGAGTGACGTTTGACTTAGTTCTAATTTTTGTACATTCGTGGAAATGTTGGGGACAGTTTCCTGGAGACTGTGCTTTAAGCTGCTGTGGGACATTCAGGAAGGCCAGAGGCTTTGGTGACCTACTCTGGATGGGTCTTGGGGGCTGCAGTTAGAGCATCTGGGTCTGCAACATGAACAACAAATGGAACAGAGGCTGCAGAGAGAGGGGTCTTTGTAAAATAGAATGAGGAAATCACAATCAGATCAGCCGTGGTCTTAGAGAAGGTTGGAGCAGGATTGAAAGGCTCGCTCATTCAACTTATTCAGATATTTCTGTCAGAAACAAGACAATTTCCCCCGTCTCCGAGTGACCCATACTGATGGGAAGTGAGTCATCTCCTTGTGTTCCTGCATAACAGGATCATGGGGCCTCAATCGCCCCCTGATTCCCCCTTTCCCAGTATCTAGCAGTTGAGTGACTGCCTCCTTTCCTGTGTCCCAGTGTCGAGCAGTTGAATGACTCCCTCCTGTGTTAGTGTCCCAGTATCGAGCGGCTGAGTGACTGCCTCCTGTTCCTGTGTCCCAGCCTCAACCAGTTGAGTGACTGCCTACTGTTCCTGGGTCCCAGCCTCAAGCAGTTGAATGACTGCCACCTGTTCCTGGGTCCCAGCCTCAAGCAGTTGAATGACTGCCTCCTGTTTCTGTGTCACAGTCTCGAGCAGTTGAGTGACTCCCTCCTGTTTCTGTGTCCCAGTATTGAGCAGTTGAGTGACTGCCTCCTGTTCCTGTGTCCCAGTATCGAGCAATTGAATGACTCCCTCCTGTTTCTGTGTCACAGTATCGAGCAGTTGAGTGACTGCCTCCTGCTTTTCCCTATTTCTGAGCAGCAGTTTCAATGCTGTGAATGATGTCTCAGGTTATGCATGACTTGATAACATAGCATTTCAAACTAGGAGCAGCATTACAGAAAGGTATATAGAAACTTCCCCACCAGACATCTTTTGCAGCCGTCTGTTATTTTATTCCTGTCCTCTGAAGAAACAGGGCAAAATATATCCAACTCAGCAGTGCTCAAGCAATGCTCCCACATACAGGGAAGAAAGATTAATAAGATTGAAAGATTTATAATCGATCCCTCAGCAAACCTTAAGCATTGTATTCAAACTGAGTAGATTCTCCATTTCTTTGTGATATATAACATGATGTATGGAATTGGTTAACTGAATCTGTTTGTTTGGTGATTGTGATTAATGTCAGTCTCAGTGAATTATAATTATCCCAGTGGGGGTGTCCATCTTTTAATGATAAATGGGCTCTGTTCATTATGTCATCCCATGGTATGAGTGGGAGCAACACGGACAGCACTAACAGCGATCAGCAGCTCCAGAGAGAAGGGGAAGAGAGATCAGAATCTGAGAACATTAAAATGGAATGTTCCAACAATGGATTAGAATCTGAAAACAATAAACTGCAATGTTCCAACAATGGACAGGAGTTTATCCGGTTATGTTTCAACTCTTTCTACATATTACTGATGGCCATTATCACCGCGGATCAAATATGCAATTTACATTATTCAATATTTTTTTAGAGCTGAAAATGTGTTGCTGGAAAAGCGCAGCAGGTCAGGCAGCAACCAAGGAACAGGAGAATCGACATTTTAGGCATAAGCCCTTCTTCAGGCTTATGTCCGAAACGTCGATTCTCCTGCTCCTTGGATGCTGCCTGACCTGCTGCGCTTTTCTAGCAACACATTTTCAGCTCTGATGTCTAGCATCTGCAGTCGTCACTTTCTCCTCAATATTTTTGTTATCCTATCCTGGCTATTGTTGGAGTCCCCGGTAAGTTTCACTGTCCACTTATTATTTGCATTAACCATGTGCAACTGCATTACTGTTCTTTCCAATTTCTCTACTCTGTAAACATTCACTCTCTAAACCACCAGGAACAACAACAGTGAACTTGTTTCATTCTTTCTCTCCTTCTTTAGTTCTGACACTGCGCCTTGTGGGGTGAACTAGTCAGTTTCAGCTATGAACCAGGATTCATTGTATCACTGCCCTTGCTACTTAAATATTGAAAGCTTGGAGAGCACTATCTTCTGTTCTGGATGCAAATTCCATTTCCTTCCTCTGACTCCATCTCACCCCTGGCCAGTTACTGAGGCTGAAACAGATGAGTCACATCTATGATGATCCCTTTAGCCACGAGCTGATTACAGACACCGTATCCTGACCATTTTTAATTTTAACTATCAACACCTGCAGAATGTACTTCACTAGTTCATCCCATCTGCGTTTTGAACTTTGAGCTATGAAATACAGTCTTAATGAAGCCATTAATCTGCTGCTGACTCTCTCAGCTTCAAACCTGCCAAAGCAAATCGGAGTCCGACACTCCATGGCTTGTATCTAAACTCAGACGATGTCTGGGATGGTTCTGTGAGGCAGATTCACAATTCGAAGTAATTAGCCATTTCAACTGATCTGGCAATAATTTTGCAAGAATCTGGCAACAATGAATGTTTCCATTCTTGTCATTGGAACCACCACTGTCTCACTTCTCCAATTACTCCCACTCCCCTGTCTCCTTATCCATATTTTCACAACATGTTATCAGTTAATTCATTGTTTGTTTTTCTGTACCTTTCCCTGGTGTTGATTTTTTGGCTCCCGAATATATCAAGCGTTGGTATTGTGAAGCTCAGAACCAATGAAATGGTTTGTGTCAGGCTGTTGCTCCATGTTGTGTAATGGGATCCATCAGTTTTGAGACATGCCTTTGAAACTTGGTCAGTGCCTGTCCACTGAAACCCTGTCTGTCTCTCTCAGATGATCGTGTGGTCAGTAACATGAGGAAGCCCTTCGGGTATTATTGTAAAGAACTGAGCGTCTAACTTGTAGCTGAAGGGCTCTGACTGACTTCTGTTACTGAAAAGTTAGTGGAGGTGCTGCGGATAGTTCGCTGGAAGTTGTGCTGTGAGCTGCCTCAGACATTCAGGGAGACCTGAGGATTTTGTGATCCAACTCTGGATGGAGTAAGGGGAGTGTATGACAGCATCTGGGTCTGGAACATGAACGACAAATGGAGCAGAGGCTGCAGAGAGGAGAAGCTCTGAAATTATAGTGTGAGCGTGTGTGGAGAAGTGAATCTGCCAAATCTGTCTATGTTTTAACAAGGATACATGCATCCTCTCACTATCCCCCATAAATACACCCATGCACTCTCTCCCTCTCCTCCCCGCACATAAACACACACCCCCTCCCTCACATGCACACGCACATACTCCCCTCTCTCACACGTATGCACACCCTGTCTCTCTCCCCCTCACGCAAACACTCCACCTCGCTCTCAAACACACATATCCGCGTGTACGCAAACACACATGCACACACACACACACACATAAATCTGGGGTGAATTTGTATTTGCCGATTTGTAGTTGGAGATACATTATATTTTGTCAAAAAATGTATAATTTCTTTACAGTCAGTCAATGCGGTATTTTATAAACTCCTATTTTGGAAATTAACCCAGACTGAATCCAGATGAAGACACAGACAGATTCCAAACAAGACCTCACTGTAAAATACATTGCCTAAGTGGAGGGGTCACCTCCTTTATATCGATAATACCTGAAGGTGTCTCCAGGCACTGATTTGAAATAAATTCTTGGATTTGCATATTAATCAATCAAAACCTTCATCTCCATTCTAACCGATTAATGATTTAGGAGCTATCTTTGATGTGTTCAATTCATGCACACGAGTTGTACAACCCTTTGATCTTTCCTCATAAATTCTGTTTCTAAGGTCTTCTCTCTCTAACACCTGATGAAGGAGCAGCGCTATGGAAGGTTGTGATTACAAATAAACCCGTTCGACTATAACCTGGTGCTGTGTGATGATTGACCTTGTCCAACCCAGTCCAAAGCCAACACTTCCATATCATGGTTTTTTATTGGTTAGCCAATATTTTCTCCAAGCAAATACATTTTCCTAACCCCATGTGCCTTGTATTTGATATTAATCTTTTGTCAGGCACTTTATGCATTTCCTTCTGAAAGTCCAGATATAACATATCATTCGGATCCCGTTTGTTCACCTTGTTTGTCGCATTTTTTTAAAAAAAGTTAGACAAATCATTCAAACTCGATTTACCCTTAATAAAACCATGTCGACTGTGATGAATTGTGCTTTGACTTTGAAAGTCTCCTGTTAATTTCTTAATTACAGAAATAAACAATTTGCCTTCAGTCCCAACCGTTTACTCATAACTTTTCATTCCTGAGTGAAGTTGGTTATTTGAAGTTATTCCGTTTCTATATCCTCGACAGTCCCTTTCACAATTCGTGTGTGACAGCAACGAGGCTGTAAAAGATTGGCTCCAATTGCTGTGTAACAGGCATGAGTGGCTGATTGGACTCATTCTGTTTCTACTTTACACACCCGATGGGCTGAATGTCCTCCTGGTGTTCCTACAATATAAACTCGATGGCTTGCAAGCTCTGAGCCTATTCCTGACCAAATCGCTCAAGATCTCAATGTCCTCCTCCTGTTGCTCAATGACAGGTTTGGAGATGTATGGAAGCTCCCTGCTGTTATGCCAAGTTTCGAGGGTTGAATTGAGCAGGCAAGCTGTGTTGCCCACTGAGGTAGCTCAGTGGTTAGCACTGCTGCCTCCCAGCACCAGATATCTGGGTTTGATTTCAGTCTCAGTCACTGTCTGTGTGGAGTTTGCACATTCTCCCTGTTCTTACAAGGGTTACCATCGGGTACTCCAGTTTCCTCCCGCAGTCCTAAAATGTGCAGGTTAAGTGGATTAGTCACGGAAAATGTCAGGTTGCAGAGATTGTGCTGGGAGATTTGGGGTTTGTATGGGATGGTTTTCAGCGTATCAGTGTGGAGTCGGTGGGTCAAATGGCTTGTTTCTGCACTATGGGATTCTATGAATAACACCTTTGTTTTAGAAATCATTTGAGGTAATAATCTCTGAGTTAATTCCAATGTAATTTCCTCAATGAGGAGATGAAAGCTAAGCACATTACTCCAGATGTGATCTCACTAACTTCCTGTACAGGAGCAGCAAAACATTACCAGCCTGCTTTAATGTTACCGCTAAGTTTAGAGCAGGCTCAGCTATCTGCGGGAATACACAGCATTTTTGAAAATATATGGTATGTTGTCCTTCATTTCAAAGGGATTTGAGTCCAGGAGTAACTGTGTCTTACTACAGCCGTACATGGACTTGGTGAGATCCAATCTCGAACATAATGCAATATTGTGTGCAGTGTTGGTCTACTTTCCTCATAAAGGGCAAAATTGACATTGAGGGAGTGCAACAAAGAGTGACCAGACCGATCTCTGGGATGACAGGCTTGTTGTGGGAGCAGAGTTGAGTTGACTGGGCCTGTGTTCCACAGGATTTAGGAAAATGGGTGAACTATGTGCATCACCGACAGGGCGAGGCAGTATGGAAGCAAGGATGATAAATCGCCTGGCTAGGATGACTAAAACAAGGACCCACATTATTAGGTACAGACAGGCCAAAGTTCATTGAGATGAGAATAAATGTCTGAACTCAGAGACCGGTGAACTTGGGGAATTCTCGACCACATTAGGCTGTGGAAGCAGAGATGCTGAATATAAATAAGGATTTCTAGACACTAAAGGAATGGGAAGAGAGCAGGAGTATGGTGTGGAGATAGAGGATCAGCGATCATTACAGGCAGTTCTCCGATTATGCGGCAACTGCATTCCTGTGGAACACCATATTATAGAAAACGGTGCAAGATAAATAAGGGGGCCAATTCGAAAAAGAGTGTAAGCGGCAAAAATCCAATAATATCAGTAAAAATCAAAACAAAAATAATTGTCAGCCTAACACAAACGATAGCACAGTCTACACAAATCTTTAAAACATATATTGCAATGAATTAGTACAGTAAATGTAACAAATTACCACTACAGTCACTGATTACAGCAATGTACCTTTCAGCAAGCTCTTCACCAGAAAGTGCACGAGCTGACTGACCACGAATTCCTGTTCTCTCCAAGATTCTTCCCCAGTTTGAAATAAAGTTCCTTCTAAATGTAGACTACAAATCCCACGTTCAGGCTCAAGTTCAAGGCTCTCAGAGTGGATTACATTCCTGTTTTAGCTGAACTCACCGAGGGTGCATTTTGCAGAGAAAGGATCCTAAGACAGGGTTTTGCTGTTCAGCGGGTGCCTGAGATGGAATCACGTCACAGTGAGCGGGAGCTCGCTTGATGAAGAAAGCTGCGCAATGAAGGAGGCCCAGTGTGTTGAATGTCCTATTCCTTTCCTGTAAATGTTGCTACCAGCTCTCAGATGTTAGGAAGGAGGACTCTACAGGATCAACAGGACTGTATTTTCCGTTCTGATACTGAGGCTGGGGCCGGTTGTTCTGTTCACTTTTATCCTTTTGAGACCTTGGAGCAGTTTGATATAATTGAATGTCTTGCTTGGCCGTTTCAGAGACCATTGAAGAGTTTATCACATGTCTGTGGGTCTGGAGTCACTTTTAGACCAGACCAGGAAAGCACGGGGGATTCACTTTCTGAAAGTACATTGGGGAAGGCAATTGACGTTTACAATCGACTTTTTCTTCAAGGTCATTATTCCTGACACCAGATTTTAGATCTTGATATTTTATTAATTGTTTTTAACTTCCACCAGCTGCCAGAGCATTAGCCTTGTCTGGATTAGTAATCTAGTGACATTTCCACAACAGCACCATCTCCACATGGGGACAAACCGGAAACCACACTGAGCAGGTTATTTCTGTGCTAGTTGCCAGCTCTGTCAAAAAGAACCCGCACCAATTTGGCTTTTGTGATGGGACTGATGGGGTGGTAATTGGTCAGATTGTAATTATTCCTCTCTTAGGGAACTGGACATAGTTTCACATTGCCAGAGAGATGTCAGAGTTGGAGCTGGAATGAAACAGCTTCCCCAGGGACAGGGCTTGTTGTGCAGCACAAGTCTTTAGTCCTATTGCAGGAATTGAGTCACGGCCCATTGCCTTTGTCGTATCTCCTGTGTTCAGCTGTTTCTTCATATCACGTACAGCGAATCAAATTGATTAACGACTGGCATCTGTGGTTCTGTGGGCATCATGGCGAGAGTGAGGTGGATCATCAACTCAACACTTCTGGCTGAGGGCGGTGAAGATCCTTGTCTTTTACACTGATGTAAGGGCTATTCTGTGATGTAGGATGGGGATATTTGTGGAGTCCTCTCCTCCAGTGGGTTGTTTATTTGTCCATCAGCATTTATGTCTGGATGTGGTAGGACTGCAGAGCTTCGATATGATCAGCTAGTCTCGGGATCATTTCGCCCTCTGTATCAGATGTTAGTTCTGCTGTTTGGAATGTAACCAGTCAAGTGCGGTGCCTTTAATGGGTTTTCATCAGGATTCGGTGCAAATGATTCTAACCCTGGCATGTTCACCCACACTCGTCACTGAACCATAGATTGGCTTGAATGGTAATGGTAGACTGAGGGTTGTCCTGGGGAAAAAGTTACTTATTGTGATTGAGTACAGTTCTGCTGCTGCTGCTGTGATTCTACAGTACCACGTGAATGCCCAGTTTGAGCTCCAATATGTACAAATAAATTCTCCTGACAATCCCCCTTTTCCCACCAAGACCCATTCACCCATCAGCCTTGTACTTAGTGCCCTAACCTGATTTCTGATGTGGCAACACTTCCAGTTTCATATTCTCATTCTGCTCAGGGTTCTCCCTGGTGTCAAGCCTCCAATTTGTTACATTACTCAATCCTTTAACATATTTATCTGAATCGTATCTACTCCTGTAATGCCATCATCTGAGTTTGAAGTGAATGTGTTTCCCTCTGTTTCTCTCCCTGACCATGATTAAGAGCTCTGTAGTCTCAGTGTTGCCACCCTTATGTATTTTCAGAACCAATGAATGTGTGCACCTTGTGTTATCGTTTACTTCCCGGTGTCAGATGCTCCGTATTGGACGAGACGTTTGAGCAGCTTTGACATATGCCAGTGGAACTTATTCAAAAACAGAAATTGCTGAAGAAATTAAGCAGGTCTGGCAGCATCTTGTGATGTGAAAGCAGAATTAATCTTTCAGGTGCAGTGACCCCTCTAGAATGTTCCTAATTTATCCAGCAATATCTGTATTTTTTATTGCCAGTAACCAGAGTTATTCGTTTAATTGAAAATTTGTTCCAAGCCCATTCATTTCTGGAGTACTTCAGCAGGTGTGTCAGCATCTGCAGAGACAAAGAAACAGAGTTAGTGTTTCAAGTCCAGTGTGACATTTCTTTAGAACTGAAATGGATTGAAAACTGAGCTTTTAAATGCCTTGACGGAGTTGGGGAGTGGGTGACGGGGAAAGGAGAGTATTGCAAAATATAAACGAGCTTTGAGGAGTGGTAAACGATAAGGTGATGTGAAATGGCTTTAAATTACGATGTGAATTGGGGAAAGGGGTTCTCTCCATTGAGTGCAAGATACAGAAGACACAACCACACAAGTTCATAGGGAGTCTAGGAGGGAGAAGGTATGAAAAATGGAGAACTGGCATAATAAGGTCAGGCTCTGAAGTTATGGAATTGTATATTAACTCCTACAGGCTACAACTTACCAAAGTGTAAAGTGAGGGTTCTGCAAATTGAGCTTGGGTTCTGCTGCATTGGAACACTGCAGCAGCCCAGGACTGAAATGGTAGCATGAGACCAAGATAGGTTATTGGAATAGGAGGCAATGAGAGGATCAGGGGCATTCCTACAGACAGAGTTAGAGTGTTCCTCAAAGCAATCTCTTCTTTGGTTCCCCCCAGCGTAAACAAAACTGCATTTGAGCAGGAATGATAAGAGTTTGTTTGGAAAAGGTACAAGTGAAATACTGCTTCACCTGGAAGTTGTGGTTGGGGCCTTGGACAGTGAGAGGGAATAGGTGAATGGGCAAGTGTTGCAGCTTCTGGAATTGCATGGGAAGCTGCCGTGGGAGGAGTGGGGAAGTGTTCGGGATGATGGAGGGTGTCACAGAGGGAAAGGTCCCTGTGAAATACTGAAAGTGGATGGGAGGGGAAGATGTGTTTGATTGTGCTGTCCTGCTGGAGGTGATGGAAGTGGTGGAGGATGATTCTGTGAATGTGGATTCTAGTGCAGTAGGCAGTGAGGACAAGGGGAGGTTAATCTTTGCTCTGGGAAGGAGGAGACGGGGTAAGGGGACAAGCGAGGGAGATGGGACGGTCACAGCTGAATGATCGTTCCATCAGTGTTAGAGGATTTCTCGTTTGAGAGAAAAGGTGGCAATTATGAAGCTTCCCACTTGAATGTTGCATCAACAAACAGAAATGATAGAGCCAGAGAAACTGTGAGAATGGCGTCACTCTCAGCAGATCATGTGTTCAGCCACATACGGAGGTCCCCCCAAATGATTGAAAAGAGCAAGACATTTCAATTGCAGACTTATGTCTTATATCTGGTCAAAACCAGAATGTGAAAATAGACCCAGTTGAAGGTCAGTAGATGTGTGGGGGAGGCATGTAAGCAGATACTTCATAACGCTCAGCAATGATGGACTCTGGCCAAAAAGAAGATGGTATGAAGATGTGAAGATGAACCATTCATTATGCATTTAGGCTGTGAAGGATAACTAACCAATCACAAGCTAACGAATTCAGATTGGTGAGGTCTAGCATTGGCCATATTTGGGATGTTTAGTTTTGGAACCAGAAGCAGTTAGTATAAAACAAAATATAAACAAAAATATTCCAAAACTGGGAAGAATTTTTTTAAAAAAGACTAGCCACAATTGTTTTACAAAATCGATTTTAAAAAACCGTTGATGATGTCTGTGTGACCCTTGGAAGAAAGGCAGGAAATTATATGTGGGACAACTGTAGAATGTGACTGGGGAATTGTTTTCAGGGAACAAGCAGAGAATTTAAAACAGTATTTTACATCTTCCTCACAGGGGAAATCAAAATGAGTTTCAATGTTATAAACAAAATTGTAGTCGGATGGAAGTGCTTGCACTGTGTCTAACAAAACGAACAAGGCATTTCACAAACAGATAAGACCAAAGGTAAACAAGTCATCAGCGATTCATAGCTGGTTTTAATAGACGTGGTTACAGAGTGACTGGTGGCACGTTGTGAAATATTCTATAACTCTCTGGATTACTGGAGTGTTCCAGCAAAACTGGAGAACCTCCAAAGTGACGTCTGTCTTCAAGAAGAGAGAGAGCCTTCAAATGTTTAGGTGCTAACTTTATCTGAATAATGGAGCACATTTGAGAGGCTTAATGACCTCTGCTCCTTCCCCTGATGTGTTACACACTGGGGGAGCGAACGTTTTGCTTAAATTAGTGATTATTTTGAAAATTATCTGGAACAATGCATAAACGACATCATACAGAGAATTGTAGAAATATCGTTCTCCAGAACATTTCTTAAACATGTAGGGGTATTGAGTAGGTGTGTGAGTGAGTGAGTGAAAGAGAGAGAGAGAGAGAGAGAGAAGGTGATGCATTCAGTAGTGAGAGTGATGGAGCCTTATTCGGGGGCAAGGTGCTATAACAGACATTCAGTGAGTATGAGGGAGCAGAGAGAATACGGCAACATTTATCCTGCCAAAGCGAGGAAGTTATTGATGCTTGTCGCGTATTGCTGGACATTTCTTCAGTCCGCAGATGTTGCACTGAGCTGGGTGGTGACCTCAGACCATGCTTGGGGGGCCTGATCCCGTGTAAGTGACGTGTGGGAGTGAGCAGATTCCTTCTCTTCCTGTGTAATAGGCAGGACAGACTGAATGAGCTACCACACATCCTGTCCAATAGTTTCATGGGCTAAATAACTTCCCCGTATTCTTGTGAACTTAGATTGTGGTGCTGAATGAGCACCTCCGTTTACTGTGAAAATGTGCAGTGTTTGCCACTGCTGTTACATGAATGTTACCCAGGCTTTAGAAGCATGGTCTTGAAGGTGTCCACTTCTAGTTGCACATGGACACTAACTACTTCAAGAGCTGTGTAGGGACAACTTGTTCTGAACATGATGCAAACTTCTGTGAATATCCCCACTTCTGCTTAGTTTGGACTCAATGGGCTGAATGGGCTCCTCCCATACTGTCGGTATTCTATAATGACCGACTGGAGATACTTGGGCTGAGGGAGCTAACCTGAGGATCTTCTACAAATATGTCCCATGGGTGAGATGATTGATATCCGGCGGTGATAACCGTCTTCCCTTGTGCTGTGAATGACTCCAAACAGTGGAAAGGTCACAGTCGATTCTCATTAAGTGCGATTTTGCTCAGGCTCCTTCATGTCATCCTCAGTCTAATACTGCCTTGACTTCAGGGCCAGTCTCTCTACCTGATCCCATGTGTTCCCTTTTTTGTTCATATCAATAGGTCATGGTTTAGAAGCAGAGAATGTTTTCTTCAAACAGAGGGTAGTGAATGTCAGAAATTCTCTTACACAGAGAGTTAGGGGAGCTAGATCATTAAAAGGGTCCAGTGGTGTTCTGCGGGGATCAGTCTGGGACCTCTGCTCGTTGTGACTTCTATAAGTGACTTGGATAAGGAAGTGGAAGGGTGCGTTAGCAAGTTTGCTGATAACACGAAGGTTTATAGAGTGTTACATAGTCTGGAGGGCTGTTGTAAGTTGCAATGGGACATTGAATAATGCCGAGCTGGATTAAGAAGTGGCAGATGGATTTCAAATTGGAAAAGTATGGAGTTCAAACTGGAAAAGTGAATTTGAATGCAGAATACAGGGTTATAGGCAGGATTCTTGGCTGTGTGGAGAAATAGGTTCCATATCCTTGGGTTCCATATCCTTAGTTCCTTCAAAGGTGCGACCTAAATTGACTGGGTTGTTAAAAAGGCGAATGGTGTGTTAGCTTTCTTTAACAGGGGGATTGATTTTAAGAGCTGCGAGGTTATGCTGCAGCTCAATAGAGCCCTGGTTAGACCACACTTGACATATTGTATCCAGTACTGGTCACCCAATTATAGGAAGGATACGGAAAAGTTAGAAAGGGTGAAGAGGAAATTTACCAGCATGCTGCCTGGACTGGAGGGCCGGTCTTATGAAGAAAGGTTGACAGAGCTAGGGCTTTTATCATTGGCGTGAAGAAGGATGAGAGGTGACTTGATAGAGATAAACAAGATGATGAGGTGTGTGTGTGACTTTTTCGCAAGGCAGAAAAGGCTGTCAGGAGGGGGCATCATTTGGAGCAAAATTTCGAAAGCGAACTCAGAGGTCGGTTCTTTATACAGACACTGGTGGGTGCATGAAATGCACTGCCAGCAGTGCTATTAATCAGATATATTAGGGACATGTAAGCGACTCTTACATAGGCACATGGGAGTGTCTACAGGCTCGTCTGAACTGAGAGTAGTATAAAAGATCGATGTAAAATCACGGGCAGAAAGGCCTGTACTGTTTCATGTTCCATCTTCTATGAAACTATTTAAAGAGTGGGTTGGATGAATTTTGACCTGTCAGGGAGGTGAGGACTATGAGGAATCGGGCATTAAATAGGATTTGCGATCTAGAGCAGATCAGACATGATGTTAGTGAACGGCAAGGCAGGATTGGGGTTTGAATGATTTGCTCATGTTTCTGATGTACTCCCATTCTGTTATTGGAAAGTTTGTGGCTGTTATTTTCCTGGAAGGTCTGTTATTGAATATTGCAGTCAGGGAGACCAGAGGATTCTGTGAGCCATCTCTAGGTACGGTTTGGGGGGCTGTATTAACAGTGAATCTTGGTCTACAACATGAGCAACAAATGGGGCACAAGTTGCAGAGAGGGGTAGCTCTGTAAAGAGAGATGAGGGGCGTCTTTCATATCCAGCCTGAGTTTTCAAATTCTAATTTCCAAATCTCCCAAACCGTGTGGGGAAGTCTTCATGGACTGAATGGTCTTACTTGTTCCTGTGTACTAGGTTATAGCAGTAAGTGGACATCAACTTCTCCTGTCTAGCAGGTCTGAGGGGCTGAATGGAACACAGAGACATGGGACTGAGGAGCAGGAGTGGGTCATTAACACTTTGAGGCTTCTCCACCAGGCACTAAGTTTGTGGCTGATCAGGTTGTGATCTCAGCCCCACGTTCTTGTCTGTATCCCATTATTACTTCTCTACTAACTTTGACTAAATGTAAACAAAGAGGATTGTCAAACTTCTGGGGAAAAGAATTCCCACTTGAAAGGTCCTTTCAGAATTTTACCCATCCCTCTGAGAGAATCAGAGTCATACAGCATGGAAACAGATCCTTTATTCCATCTTACCTATGCCAACCAGTTATCCCAAACTTATGTAGTCCCATTTGCCAACATTTTCTCCATATCCCTCTGAACCATTCCTATTTATGTACCTATCCGTATGTATTTTAAACGTGTAATTGGACCTGCTGTCAACATTTTCTCTTACAGCATTTTCCATACACGCACCACCTTCTGCATGAAAATGTAACTGGTAAGGTCCGCTCTAAATCTTTCCCCCAAACCTTCAACCTGTGCCGTTTAGTTCTGGATTCCCTATCCTGGGAAAATACATTGGTCATTCAGATTATCCATGCCCCTCAGGATTTGAAAAACCATTTTCATGCCACCATTCACCCTCTGCCAAATCAGGGGAAGAGGCCTCAACCTGTTCATCCTCTTCATGAAGCTCAAACCCTACAGTACTGGAAAATCCTTGTAAACCTTTTCTGCGCCCTCTCAACATCCTCCCATCAGGAGAGCCAACCGAATTGTGCTCAGTATTCTTAAAGTGGCCTCACCAGTGTCCTGTCCAGGGTTAACATGCCACATTAACTCCTGTACTCAATGTTCTGACCATTTAAGGCAAGCGTGCCAAACGTGTTCTTCACCACCCTGTCTGTCTGCGACTCCACTTTCTGTGGAACTGTGAATCTGTACCCGTAGGTGTCATTGTTCGGCAACATTCTCCAGTGCACGACATGATTTAACTTACTAAAATGCAAAGCCTCGCAAATATCTATATTAAGCTCCATCTGCCAGTCCTTGGGACTTTGATGGGGCCAAGGGTGCCACTGTACTCTGAGGTAATCTTCTTCACTGTCCGCTGCACCACTTTGTTGATGTTATCTCTAAACTAACTAACCATGCCTCTGGTATTCACATCCTAGTCATTTGCATCCATGATGAAAAGTAGTGAGCTCAGCACTGATTCTTTCAGCACTTCACTGGCCTCATTCTGGAAAACAATTCGTTACCTTCAAGACAATTTTGTATCCAATTGGTTAACTTGCCCTGGATTCCATGTGATCTACCTGTTTTCGATGAGGAACCATATTAAACGCCTTGCTGAAGCCAGTGTTAAAAAAATACCACAGTGCCTTCATCAATCTTCTTTGTCACGTTCTCAAAATACTCAAACACATTAATGATACATGATCGCCATCGCACAAAGCATGTTGACTACCCCACACCAGTCCTTGTCTTTCTAAATGCACGTAAATCCTATCCCTCAGCTACCCCTACAACAACCTACACTACATTGACGTTAGGGTCACTAAGTCGATAATTAATTGTGTTTTTGGATCACTGTTCCCTTTTCTAGTCCCACTCCTCCACTGGTCACAAAAAAATCAATTATAATTATGTTGGTGATATAGCCAACGATAAGTTCTCAGGGTGTCAGGGTCAGTGTCAGGGTCAGTGTAAGGAAAAAGTCAGACAGATTTCTTTAATCTGCTCCAACAACACGTTTACAACTAAAACAAAGTTACTCAAACTATGATGGAAAGAAGAATGAGTGGATATTGCAAATATGTACATTGGTATTTCTCTTTGAAGAATTCTGAGGCACAAACACACACACACCTGTTTGATAACAAAGTGGAAATGAAAATGTATGCGATGTTAATTTGAAAGCACTTTGTCCAAATATTACTGGAATTCATGACAAAAGGAAAAATGAGAGTTTGGCCCAAATGTTATCCTACTTGCAGAGTCAGAGAGTCCTACAGCATGAAGACAGGCCCTTTGGCCCAAACTGGTCCATGCTGACATAAATGTCCATCCATGCTAAGCCTATTTCTCTGCACTTGGCCCCTATGCTTCTGAATCTTTCCTATCCATGCACTTGTCCAAATGCCTTTTAAATATTGTTAATGTAAATGCCTGAACTACTTCCACTGACAGCGCATTTCATATACGTACCACCTTCTGTGTAAAATTTGCCTCTCTTGGTCTCTTGTTTTTTCCTCCACTAAACGTAAATTGATGCACTCCAGTCCTCGATCCCAAAACTCTGGGGAAAAAAAAGACTGAGTTCATTCACTATATCCATGCCTGTCATGATCTTGTACAGAATTTTTTTTAAGAACCCACCCGCCCACCACAACTCCCCCTTTCAATCTCCCCCTTTCAATCTCCTTTGCTCTAAGGAAAAAATGTCCTTCCTTGTTCTACCTCTGTCTGTAACTCCGGCTGTTGGGTCATATTAACATTCTTGTAAATTTCGTCTGCAATCTTTCTAGTTTAATAAAATCCTTCTGATAGCAATGTGACCAAACGTGAACCCAACAATGCAAGTGCGGCCTCGTCCTGAAACGTGCAATGTAACTTCCCAACTTTCATACTCAATGCCCTGACTGATGAAGGGCAGTGTGCCAAAAGCCTTCTTCGCTTCCCTGTTTCCCCGTGACCTTACTTTCAGACAACCGTGCACGTGTACTCCAAGGTCCCTCTGTTCCACTACACCATTTAACCAAGAAATTCCTGCCTTGATTTGACTCTCCAAAATGCAAAACTCACACTTATCGATATTAAACTAGCTTTCCCTATTCCTCAGCCCACTTCCTCAGCTAATCAAGGTCCTGCTGCAATTTCTGAAAACTTCTTTCACTGTCATCAGCAAATTATGTTAGGCTTACTGGTCTATAGTTCCCAGGTATTTATTTTCTTCCCTTCTTGAATAATGGACAGCATTCGCTACCCTCCAGTCTTCTGGGGCCTCACCTGTAGCTGATGATGATGCAAAAATATCATCCAGGATCCTCGCATTTTCTTCTCGAGCCTACCGCTGTGTTCTTTGATACATCTGGTTAGAACCAAGATTTTTACCCACCTTCCTCCAGTCTAATTCATCCAACACCTCCTCTACTGTGATATGGACCGTCCCCAAGCTATCACCACTAACTTCCCTGAGCTCCCACACCAAGTCAAGTATTTATCCACGTTAAACACAGAGGAGAAATATTCATTGAGAACCTTGAGAATTTCCTGTGGTGCCGCATATACATATCCACTTTGGTCCTTGTGGGGTCGTATTCTCACTGTGGTTATTTTCTTTTCTTTAATATACTTAAACAACCTCTTTGGATTCATCCTGATCTTCTCAGCTAAGGCTATCTCGTGCCCCCTTTCCGTCCTCCTGAGACCCTTCTTCAGTAAACTCCTGTATCCCCGTATATCTCCAGGACCTGAGCCTGGACCTGAGCCACATCTCTTCGATATCTGTTGTCTTTCAGCTTTACCTCTTCATGCCAACCTTGCCCTTCACCCCCACAGGAACGTATAAACCTTGAACTCCAGCCATCTCACGATTAAAGGCTTCCCAGTTGCTGAAGGTCCTTTTGCCTGCAATCAAATTACTCCAATCAACCCCTGCAAGTTCCTGTCTAATTCCATCAACATTGACCTTGCCCCAAGTTCGAACTTGCACTGTGTACAGGTTTGTCTCTCTCCATAACTATTTTAAGATTAATAGAACTATGGTCACTGTCCTCAAAGTGCTCCCCGACTGTCACCTCCATCACCTGTCCCGCTCTATTTCCCAAGAGTAGGTCGAGTTTGCCCATTCCCGAACAGGACCTTCTCCATACTGCATGAGCAATGTTTCCTCAACACACTTAATACATTCACCCCATCTAAGCCCTTAGTTCTATGTCAGTCCCAGTCTATATTCACAAAATTAAAGTCTCCTACTATGTCAATCCTATTGCCCTACAAGTCTCCCCAATCTATCTGCATATTTTTGTTCCTCTAACTCCCATTGACTATTTGAGGGTCTATAGTACAACACAAATAATATCACCATCCCCTTCTTATTTCTTAGCTCCACCCATAAAGCCACACTGGATGATCTTCCAGGTATTTTATCTCTGATCGCTGCTGTGATACTCGCCTTAATCAAAAATGCAACTCACCCTGTGCTCCTTCCACTACCACTATCCCGCCTAAAGCAGCTGTACATTGGTGCATTATGCTGCTAGTCCTATCTCTCCTTTAGCCATGTTTCTGTAATGGCTATATCATCCCAGTCCTACGTACCTATCCACGCCCTGAGTTCATTAGCCTTACCAGTCATCCGTCTTGCATTGTAACAGATGCAATTTAATCCAACAGGCATTCCTTCCTCTCTGTCATGTTCCAGCCTGACCTGTCTTTTCACATTACTGTTTATAATTACTGTATCTCCTTCCAGCCTCACACTTGTCTCCCTGCTGTTGATGATCCCTTACCACCCCCAACCCCAGCCAATCTAGTTTAAACCCTCCCTTGTATCACTAGCAATCCTCCCTGCTAGGATATTGCCCCCTCACTTCCAGTTCAGGTATAACCCGTCCCCCCTGAACAGGTCACCTCTGCCCCACAAAATATCCGAATGATCTATAAATCTATATCCCTCTTCTGCACCAATTCTTTAGCCACGCATTCATCTGCCATAACGTCCTGTTCTTACCCTCACGAGCACATAGCACTGGACGTAAAACGGATATTACCACTGTCATCGTCCTGGCTTTTATCCTTTTTCCTAGCTCACTATAATCACTCTGCAGGACCTCTTCACTATTTCTACCTCCGTCATTTTGTAACAACGTGCACAATGACTTCTGGCTGCTCCCCCACCCCGGTGAGAACGTTCTGCAGCCACTCTGAGACATCCTGGACTCTGGCACGTGGGAGGCAACACACCATCCTGGATTCCCATTTGCTGTCACAGAATTTCCTGTCTGTTCCCTTCACTATTGAGTCTGAATAATTGCTTCTGAAGTTATTCTGCTCGCACAACCTTCTGATAATGGGATTTCTTCCTGAAACAGTTGGATTTGTCTGAATTCCCTTTGCTTCAAGCAGTGGGGAGATTCCAATGAATCCTCATCATGAATCCTCCATGAGTGATAAAACCGACGGGGCTTTTTTTTTTAGCTCGCACACATTGCTGTGATGAGGGACGGGAAAGAGAAAGGGAGGAGCATACTGTTCCTTCTCTGATAGGTTACATTTTCCCGTCCTAAGTTGAATCAATAATGTGAGCAGAACTCAGACTGGACTATGTGTGCTCTCCTTGAATGTTGTCTGAACATTATGACTCCATCACCCGGTTTTCTCCGGGTGCTCCGGTTTCCTCCCACACTCCAAAGATGTGCAGGTCAGGTGAATTGACCATGGTAAATTGCCCGTAGTGTTAGGTAAGATGTAGATGTAGGGGTATGGGTGGGTTACGCGTCGGCGGGGCGGTGTGGACGTGTTGGGCCGAAGGGCCTGTTTCCACACTGTAAGTAATCTAATCTAATCTAATCTAATCACATTCCCTGCTCCATGCAGGTGCATCATTGCTCCTGTCGTACACAGAATTATTTCATTAATAAATAATGATCCTTTTTTTAATATTTGAAGATGCGTTTATATGTACCTGCGCAATATAAAAATAAAATGTTTAATGTATTCACAATATCCGCATTAAAATGAATGTGTCTTATCTTAAACAAGTACAAAATTTTCAGGAAAAGCTCAGCAGGTCTGGCAGCATGTATGAAGAGAAATGAGAGTTAACGTTTCTGGTCCAGTGACCTTGCCTCAGAACCTGTCTTATTCTTAAATTACATCCCCAGTTTTTTTTCTCCTATACAAGAGGAAATATCCATCAGGTATTTACCAGCTACTCTCTCCTCATGATTGTATCTGGTCAATAAAAACATCTCTCATTCTCAGGCCTAAACTGTTAGTCCTTCATGATATACTGCGTTCATCACTAAGCCGAGTAAAGAGAAACATCTTTGAAAAATTTGAAAACCGTTCTTTTTTTCCGTTTTGGGTATCATGATGTCAAACAATACATCAGATGTGATCTCAGCAATGCCCTGTACTCATGCAGGAAAACATCACTAAGTTCAAACCCGACCCCCTTGCATGAAACAGCATCGTTCCGTTTCCCTTCCAAATCATTTGCTGCATATTCACAGTAATTTGATGTGTTTCATGTGCTAATACACACAAATCCCTCTGTGCCACCGAGTTCTGTATTTTTCCTCCATCTAAATTATTTACTGCTGTTTTGCCAATCTCCCAAAACACAAATTTCCAGTCACCCACATTATACTGATTTTTATTTTGTCGCAAGTGGACCCACTGCCCTCCCCCATCTGTATCCCATTGCAGACGCTCTGCCTCCACCCTACATCTTATTGAATGTTTATCCTGGTGTATGAGCAAACTGAGCTCCAATATATTCAGCCTCTTCATCCAAGGCATTAAACTAGATTGTATACTGTTGATAAACTCAAACTGATCCTTTAAGAATTCTGCTAGTTACAGCTTTCCAACCTGAAAACAAGTAATTATCTCAACACTGTATTTCAGGCTAGCTAACCAGGGCTCCCCTGTTTCTGTCTAACTGCCCATAAAGGTTGTATGGCCTTCTGCTGTGCGGTGTAATTTAGTCAATGAGTTGAATGACTATATTCTATTCCTGTGAAACTACGTAGAGAGACAGAATTACCTCCTCCTGTCTCATTATAACAATTCTGACTGGCTGAAAGGGATCTTCCTCTCTCTCTCTGTAACAGCCTCGAGATGTGAACTGGGAGCAGCACACGTGGGATAGGAGCAGCAGTAGGGTATTCGGCCCCTCCAGCCTGCTGCACAATTTAGAAGCATCATGGCTGGTTTGACTGTAGGTGACCACCCCCTTCCTTTCTGTCCCCATTACATATTGACTCTTTCGTCAGTCAAGGATCACTTAAGGTCAGCCTTGAACATCTTCAATGACCCAGTCTTCACTGTTCCCTGGGAATGACCGCGCCATAGGTCGCACAGTCTGAAGGAGAAAGGAACAACGTTATCTCAAATGTTAATGGGAGACCCCTTAATTTGAAAGAGTGTTAGCCTCACAGAAACTTACCTCCTCTTTTCAGAAATAAGGGAAAAACAAATGGGAACAGTCATCGACCATTCAACCCACAGTCCCATTGACTGATAAAGTATTTATCAAAGTCAGCCTCCATTGCACCCTTGGGAAAATATTCCTGCCATTGTAAGGCCATATAGCATAGGAAATGGAAGTATGGCCATTTCATCTATCAATTCTACTTTGCTCTTCGGTCCTTCCTGACATGTTTCTCAACACAATTCTCCCGCCTTCTCATTGTAACTCTGGATCCATGTTTTAATTTTAAAAATCTGTCTCTGTATTAAAGACATGGCTTTGGCTGTGTCGCCATATGTGTGTACGTGTGTGTGTGTATATGTGTGTGTGTGTGGGTGTGTCCATCTGTTTAATGGCAGGAGACAGGGTGGTAGTGGATGGTGGTGAGTGTTCGCTTCTGTGTATATCTTTTTAATGGCAAGAGACACAGATTAATAATCTGTTGATACATCACATGAAGGAAATTCGTGATATTGAAATGAAGCCATCGTTATTAATCATGAAATGCCCAGCTGCTTGTCTCATGTCCTTTCGAGAAGGCAACAGGATATTCTTCCCTGGTCAGACCTCTATGTGACTGCAAACCCACAGCAAAGTGCTTTACTCTTTACTGTCCTGTAGCACTTCTGTTCCAGCCACTCAGTACAAGATCGGAATAACATGTTGGCCTGACCAAGGCTGCACACATCTCGTGAGGGAAGAACAAAAGGAAAGGTAGGTCCCTTCTCTGCATCTTTCCTGTACGCCTTCAGCTCATTCCCATTCAGGAAGATGACCATTCCCCATTTTAAGGGGAACTCTTTCTTCGTCTCTCCCCGAGCATGATGTTCACCTCTGGTGCTGCCTTTATTGATGATGACATACAGATGTAAGGAATTTCTTAATTCCACATCATTCACAGTGCATTAAGAAGGAATGAGTTTTTTTATGGTACAGGAAAGAAACGGAGATGTGCAAGTGTGGAAAAATAGTTAATGTGGTCAACCTTGAGAGTTCTGTTGAAGCAGTCTATGGGATATTGCGTGCTGATTTTCTCTCCTTTATAAGGAAGGGTCACCTTGCTACAAAGAGAGTGCAATGAAGTTTCACCAGAATAATCCCTGGGGAGGTGGTACCATGAAGAGTGAGGGGAGATTAATCTCTAGTGCTGTGAGAGAATGAGAATGAGAGGTGATTGCATTGAAACTGGGGGTAGAGGGACAGTCACTCACGATGTACTAAACAGATACTGATACGGTGATAACTTCCAAGGCTTCTTTATTACTCACGTAATTCAGTCTTTCAATAAACTCTCCCAACATTGATACAGTGCAGTTGGTATGTGATCCTGCACTGAACGTCATGTTAGCCATAATCCTGACAGCAGCCATAATACCTTCATTCGAAAACAGTTAACTGTTCCCACCAGCTTCTGATGTCTTCTTGGAGATGGAAGATGCCTTCTTGAAACTAGACTCTAAACTTTTCGCTTCCTTCCTCACTGCCAGCAAACCACGTTGAAGTATCATGTGCACCACTGGCAAAGGAACCACGAGCAATATCGTGAAGCCATCTCTGAGTGCAGTCTTTGCTCCATTGGTTTGTTATATTCGAGCATCAATGACAGCCTCCTAGTCCTGGATAAGTGTTTCAAGGGGTTGGATGGGCTCCACCTGGTCCAATTGAGCAGGTTCAAGCGTCTAATTGAGCTCTCTCCCTGTTCCTGCTTAACAGCTTAATGTGCTGACCAGCCCACTCCTCTTACTGTGCAACATGCAGAAGGATTTAATGGGCTATCCCTCTTCTTGTTCAGTAGTTTCGATATGATGAACGAATTCTAAATATCGGTGTGCAACAAGCCTGAGGTGCTGAATGAGCTCCACTTTTAAGTGTGGAAATGTGCAGTATCTGGCCACCAACCACAAACATCTTCCTTTGTCCTCTGAAAGACCCCAACCAGTGAGGATGTTACACCTGATCCCCATTATGCTAAAATAATTAGGTGGTCCCGATGACATCCTCAGTCAAATACTGCCTTGATATCAAGACCATTCCCTCTTCCCTGAGCCCCTGTGTTTGCCTGTTGTTTCAATCCATCGGTGATGGTGTATGCGGAGGGAGTGATTTCCTCTCACAGAGGGAAATCAATGTCAGGTCCTATCTGGGCTAGAGAGTTAGGGGACCTGTATCACGGAAAGTATTTAAAGAGGATGTAGATAAGATTTTTAACCTGACAGAGAGCTGAGGGGCATGAATAATGGAGCATTAAAGAGGAATTAATGGGACTCGGCAAGATGGCGGCGATTCTACTGAACGGCTGTGGACAGCTCTGCCTAACAGTCAAAGCAAAGTGGTGTTTTTTGCCATCCCTGGCCGATTTAGGTGGTGGAAGTATTAGTTTAAAACCTGACAGAACACATATGTGTTAATATTTGGGAGTGGGAAGGATACCAAATGGAAAAGGAGCAAGCAAACAGCATCAGGGAAGGCCCTTCCCTGTAGCACCAGGCATTCCAGAGACTGCAGCAGCAGCAGCCTCTCCTGAACACCGCCCCCTCCCCCACCACCGCCCCCTCCCCCCCACACACACACATACACCCCGGGGACCTAACGGACTCACAGGAATTAGCTGCGATGATGGAGAGACTTACCTTGAAATTGGGGCTGCGATTGAAGAAATCCTTGGGAGATGCGTGCCCAAGTCCAACCCATCGCATCCATGCTGCAGAAGCATGAGCTGGAGATCCAGTGCCTCAGGGAGAGTCCAACTAAGACCTCAAAAGTTGCGATGGAGTCCTCATCCAGTTAGTTCCAGGTGCTGGAGCAAGAAGTGCAGGCCTTGCGAGATCATATCAATGACCTCGAAAATCGAAGTTGGAGGATAAATCTCCAAATTGCCAGGCACCCAGAAGGTGAGCGGCCAGTCAGTTTCATTGAAAACTGGGTGTCAATCTTTTTGGGCCTTCATGTCTAGACCAGCAGGCTTCAGATTGAAAGGGATTATTAGGTTGCAGTGCACAGGTCAGGGCCAGTGCAGCGCCCCTGCTTGGTCCGAGTGTACGTCTATTCAAAAGAACACAAGCAATAAGTCATAGAGGTTTCCAGATCCGTGGGAACACATCCTCAGGCGCTGTTGTACAAGGGATCAAAAATCTTTTTTTTTATCAGGATTTCTCTGCAGCTGCTTTTCGAAAGAGGAAATCCTTCGATGAAGTTAAAAAGAGGCTGAGGAACCTGTGCATCCAATACTTCACGAGACCCCGCAGTACTCCGTTTCAGCCACGAGGAGGCAGTTTATACATTTGACTCAGCGGGTAAGGCTAAAAACTTGGTGGACACTTTAAAATAGACGGATTGGCCTGAAAAATACAGTTAATGTTTGTTATCTTTCCTATCATTCCCGATGTTTTTCCTTCCCTTTTTTATTCCTTTCTTTCTTCCTAATAATTTCCTTTTTGGAATGGGGGCAAAAGACTTTGGAATAAGTTGTAACTTTTTTTTTAATAACTAGATATTCTGATGGGAAATTTTATGGATGTTCTTTGTTTTTTCTCCCCCTTTTATGTTTGTTCTGAGTCTCTTGTAGTCACAAGTACGGAAATATGAAGCCAGGGACGGGTGGATTGCTCAACCTTGCTTTGTCTTTTTTTTCTGTTGATTGAAGGATCATCTCCTTGTATTTTTATTTCCGGCCTAAGGCTGGAGCACAGTCCGGGTTTGAAGGAGTTGTGAAGAAGGGGATGGGTAGGGTGAGTGCCCCCATGGGTAGCGGAAAGAGTCTTCCATTCAAAGTTTTATAGTTGGTTTTCCTTGTAGTTGATTTGGTAGGAATAGTTGTTCCTAGTTATGATTGAGTAGTTATTGTATATATAGTTTTTCAATTCTATGAGCCTTTATTTACTTATGCTCGGCGCTTTGTAAGTATGGTTCTCCCTCCGAGGGGTTCATGGTTGTCTGAAAGGGGATATGGCTAAGTGGCTTATTAAATGGTGCACGTGGAGCATTACGGGAAGTTATTCGCCTGTTAAAAGGTAAAAAAAAAAGTGCTTTCTAGCCTTAAGAGGGAAAGGGTTGATATCGTTTTGTTGCAGGAAATCCATCTTGATGTTGGGGAACACCTAAAATTACAACAGGGGGGTTATGACCAGATATTATTTTCATCCTTTACTAATAAAAGTAGGGGAGTGGCAGTACTTATCAAGAAAACCCTTCCGTTCACATCATTAGAGCAGGTGAAAGATGAGTAGGAACGATCTGTGATACTTAAAGCCCTGATACATGGCAAGGAATATGGCATTTTAAACGTCTACTGCCCTCCAGGGCATCCCCTCAAATGTTTGGATAGTGCTTTCTCTAATTTGAGTGTTTTTGGAACATGGCACTTTATTATGGGGGGATTTTAATTTTCTTTTGGATCGACAGTAAACAGGATGCCTTGTGGGCACCCAACTATTTCTTCGCAGGCCAAGCAGACAGTTGACTTATGCGAGAAGTTGGGGCTCGTGGATATTTGGAGATATCTTCACCATACCGGCAGGGACTTCACCTTTTTCGCAAACCCACATAAATGTCACATGAAGATTGCCCTCTTTCTGCCTCCCTTCTGGATTCGATTATGGGTTGTAAAATTGGTAATATATCTATTCCCCCATCACGCGACAGCATACGTGGAGGTTAAGACCAAGAGTGAAGGGCTAGGTTTGCGGCACTGGCTTTTTGGCCCCTTTCTCCTTAAGGATTCCAAATTTGAGCAATGCTTCTCGAAGGTGTTTCAGGAATTCTTGACTATCCACTCAGGCATGGCAAGTAGTCCATCCATGCTATGGGAGACTGCCAAGGCCTTTGCTAGGGGATTAGGTATTTCCTGTTTGGCTAGCCAGAAATGACAGAAGGAGGAACAGCAGCGTCTACTTGAGACACAGTTGGAAGCTGCAGAGGCGGCACATTTTTGCATGGCCTTTGGTCACTAACCAACCACAGACCATGGCCCTTCTGGCTGCCTTGAATTCAATACTGACACAAAACGCAAAGAAATAACTTTATTTTCCTAGACAAAGACTGTTCGAATATGGGGACAGGCCAGGGAAGTATTTAGCCTATCTGACTCGGAAGAAGCGTGCTCCCCAATCCATTACTGCAATCAGAGACAGCGCCAGGGTCCTTACATACAGTGCTAAAAAGATTAATGGGGCTTTACAGAGCTTTTACTTTGAATTATATCGGTCTGACGGTTGCGAAGACAGAAGGGCTAAAATGGAAACCTTTTTTAAGAACCTTGTCCTCCCACGGGTAACCTTGGAACAGGCCGCTCTCCTTAATGGCCCCTTGACAGTTCAGGAAATACAGGATGTAGCAAGGCAACTTTAGAATGGGAAGGCGCCTGGCACTGATGGTCTTCCGGCTGAGTATTATAAAGAGTTTACAGGGATTCTGTCAGGGCCAATGTTGAAGATGAACATTCACTCCTATATGCATGAATGCCTACCACCATCTTTGAGAGAAGCTAATAATTCATTAATTCTTAAGATGGGGAAAGGTACCTGAGGATTGTGCCTCATACAGGCCCATCTCTCTATTAAATTCAGATTTCAAGATTCTGTCCAAGGTCCTGCCGCTGAGATTGGAAAGGATGTTGCTCCATACTTTAAAGAGGACCAGACAGGCTTTATAAGGGACCATTGGTCCTCTAATAATAGTAGCTGAATGTGGTCCAAGTTTGTCATCAACGATTCAGGGGTTGGTGATTTCCTCAGATGCAGAGAAAGCATTCGACTTGGTGGAATGGCCGTATCTTTTTTATGTCTTAGAACAGTGTGGGATGCGTGAAGTCTTTGTTAGGTGGGTGGAGGTTTTATATCGCCAACAACTGGCGCAGTCATCACCAACAGGTGAAGTCTGGGAATTTTACGATTGGTTGGGGTAGTTGGCGAGGCTGCCCCCTCTCACCTTTGTTGTTTACGTTGGTGATAGAGCCGCTGGCAGAGGCCATTCGTCAGAACGTCCACATAACTTCTCCGAAAGTGGGATCAAGCGCACACAAGATTACACTGTATGCGGAAATGTCCTTTTGTTTTTATCAAACCCGATGACCTCCGTACCCATTTGACACCATGTATCACCTCATTTGGGGCTATTTTAGGATATAAGCTTAACTTTACAAAATCGTAGGCTATGCCTTTAGGGAACCTTAAGGATGTGTCAGATGTTGAAGGTGGCCCTAACTTCCCTTTTAAGTGTTCACAGGCAGGGTTCTGGTACCTACACACTTTTATTACCCCCAAGTTTGATCTGTTATTCCGGACTAACTTTGGTCACTTGCTCGACAATATTAGGCGAGATCTCCAGAGATAGGTGGCTCTTCCAATTGGCAGGGCTGAATATCTCTCATTAAGATGAATGTTCTTCCTCGTTGGCTTTATCCCATGCGTATGCTCCCTATAATCTTTCGCAGGTCAACGCTGTGGAAGCTTCTGGGTGGTTTGGTTCCCTTGTCTGGCATCGTGGGCGGCCCCTCATCAAACTTACTAAATTGCAGTTGCCTCAAGGAGGGGGAGGAGTTGATTTCCCAGACATCAGAAGATATCAATAAAGTTCCCTGCTGTCCTTCATCTGCGAATGGGTAAGCAACGATCCAAACTCAATATGGCTGGATATTGAGTCCTCCCAAGCAAAATGCCCACTTATTAAAGGGTTGTTCATGGATAAGATTAGGACAGTTATGGACCACTGCCGGAACCCCATTGTCATTAGTACAATCAGGGTTTGGAGTACGATGCGTCAGATTGAGGGTTGTTTATCCAAGACTTCGCCATTAAGACCTATACTTGGCATGCCAGGTTTCCGACCAGGGATGGTGAACTCAGGGTTCAACCTATGGGCAGCGAGAGGAGTTTCTAGTTTTGGAGACTTGTTTGAGGGGGAGGTTATGATTTCTTTTGAGTAACTGAGCTGCAAATACGGGTTACCCAGCAGAGAACGTTTACCTTTTATTTTCAGGTTGGGGATTTCATCCAGAAGAAGACTACGCTTCTCACTAAGCCCTATAAGCCCGATACAGAGAGGTTGTTGCTGCATTCCACAAGCACCCATTTGGTTAGTGCCCTCTATCGCCTGCTGGCTGGCAGGGCCTGGCTGGATATTAACCGTTTATGTGAGCTCTGGAAGCAAGAGCTAGGAGTGCAGATCTCTTCTGAAACATGGGAGAACATATGGGAGAATAATTAAAAGATCTTTATATGTAATAGGAGATGTTCCACACAGTTAAAAGTTCTGTACATGGCTCATCTGGCACCAGACCATCTGGCAAAGTTTAAAAAAGTGGCATCTTCAGTGTGCCCCAAATGTAAAATAAGTATGGGTGTTCTTACCCATTGCTTCTGAACATGCTACAGGCGTGCAGTGGCGGGAGAGATAGGGAGGGTACTGAGGACTGAAGTCAAAGTAGACTCGATATCTCTCCTCTTAAGTCCACCGAAATTGCCAGCTTTAGACAGGCATGGGAAGAAATTATTTAATATTCTTGCACACTGTGCACGGAATACAATTCTGATGAATTGGGTATCTGAGAACCCGCCGGGCTTGCTGGGATGGCAGAAATAAATTATGGAGGACATTCCCTTGGACGTTTTACAAATATGGTGCACCACACAACAGATCATTTTTATAAATCATGGCACCCCGACTTGAGTTACTTGGAAACAGATTTGTTTGCTGTCTTAACTAGGGCGTTTGTTGAACCAGAATGGTTAGATTTGTCAAGCCCTGGGCCCTGAAGGGGGGATCCCCTGAGTTAATAGGGTTTACATACAATGCTCCTGTTCAGCTTTGACAAAGGATCAGTTATAATCGAAACGTCAGCTCTTTTCACTCTTTACAGATGCTGCCAGACCTGCTGAGATTTTGCAGCATTTTCTCTTTTGGTTTCATTCCAGTATCCGCAGTAATTTGCTTTTTTTTTGCTCCTGTTCTTCTGTTTGGGATCTTTGCACCGAGCATAGCTGTTCTATATTTTGTGGGGTATTTTTTGTTTTCTCTTTTTATTTTTCTTTCTTTTTTTGTTGTTGCTTTGCACAGTGTTAGGGTTTGTTTTGTATTAGAGGGTAGGTTATAGTTAGGAGACAGCAGTTGTATTGTAATTTGGTTTGTTTTACTTTTTTAATATACTGATATTTGATATTGATTGTATTTTTCAATAAATTTATGTTTGTAAAGTTTAAAACATTGCTAATAAATATATTTACAAAAAAAGGAAGATCTTGCTGGAGTTATGCTGAAAGATATTTGAATTTTGGAGAGACTAGAATATGTCACTTGCCAGTGAGATTAGGAATAGGAAAGTCGGACAGAAAAATATCCTGGCCAAAGAGCTGGTAGGGGATGCAGCACATCCGATATGCGGATCATTGGAATTCCAGGGTCGGTAGGGCCTACACAAGAAGGATGGGATGGACCTGAACTGGCTGCAGTCTCCGATATGTGAAATTCCCGAGTCGAGAAGAAGAAGTAGGCTTATGTTAGGACAAAATGTGAAAAATCAGTTAGGGCGCTTGAGGGTTACAAGGAAGTCAGGAAAGATATAAAATGAGAGATCAGAAGAGCCAGGAGGGGACATGAGAAGTTGTTGCCGAATACGATTAGAGTTAACCCTAAGGCTTTCCATAGGTATGTCAGGAATAAAAGAATGACGAGAGTTAAATTAGGGCCAATCAAGGATAATAGTGAGAAGTTGTGTGTGCAGTCAGAGGAGATAGGGATAGCACTAAATAAATATTTTCCGACAGTTTTCACTATAGAAAATGAAAATGTTGGCGAGGAAGATACAAAGATACTTGCATCTAGACTAGAAGAGATTGAGGTTCACAAGGAAGAGGTATTAGATACACTGCAGAGTGTGAAAATAGACAGGTCCCCTGGGCCTGATGGGATCTATCCTAGGATCCTCTGGGAAGCAGGGAAGAGATTGCCGAGCCTTTGGCACTGATCTTCCATAAGACCATAAGACCATAAGACATAGGAGTGGAAGAAAGGCCATTCGGTCCATCGAGTCTACTCCACCATTCAATCATGGCTGCTGGGCACTTCAACTCCACTACCAGCATTCTCCCCGTAGCCCTTAATTCCCCGAGACAACAAGAATCTATCAATCTCTGCCTTGAAGACATTTAGCGTCCCGGCCTCCACTGCACGCTGTGGCAATGAATTCCACAGGCCCACCACTCTCTGGCTGAAGAAATGTCTCCGCATTTCTGTTCTGAATTTACCCCCTCTAATTCTAAGGCTGTGTCAACGGGTACTAGTCTCCTCACCTAACGGAAACAATTTCCTAGCATCCACCCTTTCCAAGCCATGTATTATCTTGTACGTCTCTATTAAGTCTCCCCTTAATCTTCTAAACTCCAATGAATACAATCCCAGGATCCTCAGCCGTTCCTCATATGTTAGACCTACTATTCCAGGGATCATCCGCTGGACACGTTCCAGTGCCAGTATGTCCTTCCTGAGGTGTGGGGACCAACACTGGACACAGTACTCCAAATGGGGCCTAACCAGAGCTTTATAAAGTCTCAGTAGCACAACGGTGTTTTTATATTCCAACCCTCTTGAGATAAGTGACAACATCGCATTCGCTTTCTTAATCACAGACTCAACCTGCATGTTGACCTTTAGAGAATCCTCGACTAGCACTCCCAGATCCCTTTGTACTTTGGCTATACGAATTTTCTCACCGTTTAGAAAGTAGTCTGTGCTTTTATTCTTATTGCCAAAGTGCAAGACCTCGCATTTGTTCACGTTGAATTCCATCAGCCATTTCCTGGACCACTCTCCCAAACTGTCTAGATCCTTCCGCAACCTCCCCACTTCCTCAGTACTACGTGCCTGTCCACCTATCTTCGTATCATCGGCAAGCTTCGCTAGAATACCCCAGTCCCTTCATCCAGATCATTAATATATAATGCGAACAGCTGTGGCCCCAACACTGAACCCTGCGGGACACCGCTCATCACCAGCTGCCATTCTGAAAAAGAACCTTTTATCCCAACTCTCTGCCTTCTGTCAGACAGCCAATCCTCAATCCATCCCAGTAGCTCATCTCGAACACCATGGGCCCTCACCTTGCTCAGCAGCCTCCCGTGTGGCACCTTATCAAAGGCCTTTTGCAAATCTAGGTAGACCACATCCACTGGGTTTCCCTGGTCTAACCTACTTGTCACCTCTTCAAAGAATACCAACAGGTTTCTGAGACATGACCTCCCCTTAATAAATCCATGTTGACTTGCTCTAATCAGACTCTGCTCTTCTAAGCATTTAGAAACCTCATCCTTAATGATGGATTCTAGAATTTTACCAACAACCGAGGTTAGGCTAATAGGCCTATAATTTTCCATCTTTTGTCTTGATCCTTTCTTGAACAATGGGGTACAACCGCGCTCTTCCGATCATCCGGGACTTTCTGTGACTCCAGTAACTCTTGAAAGATCTCAACCAATGCCTCCGCTATTTCCTCAGCCACCTCTCTCAGAACTCTAGGATGTATCCCTTCGGGGCCAGGAGATTTATCAATTTAAGACTTTTTAACTTTTCTAGCACTATCTCTTTTGTAATGACAACCATACTCAACTCAGCCTCCTGACTCGCTTTAATTGTTGGGATATTACTCCTGTCTTCCACTGTGAAAACTGACGCAAAGTACGTGTTAAGTTCTCCTGCTATTTCCTTATCTCCCATCACTAGGCTTCCAGCATCAGTTTGAAGTGGCCCAATGTCTACTTTTGTCTGTCGTTTGTTTCTTATGTATTGAAAGAAATTTTTACTATCATTTCTAATATTACTGGCTAGCCTACCTTCATATTTGATCCTCTCCTTTCTTATTCCTCTCTTTGTTATTCTCTGTTTGTTTTTGTAGCCTTCCCAATCTTCTGATTTTCCACTGCCCTTGGCCACTTTATAGGATCTCTCTTTTTCTTTAATGCATTTCTTGACTTCCTTTGTCAGCCATGGCTGTCTAATCCCTCCCTGGATAATCGTTCTTTTGTTGGGGATGAACCTCTGTACAGTGTCCTTAATTATACCCACAAACTCCTGCCATTTTTGCTCTACTGTCTTCCCTGCAAGCCTCTGCTTCCAGTCTATTTTTGTCAGTTCCTCTCTCATGCCCTCATAATTACCTTTATTTAACTGTAACACCATTACATCCGATTTTGCCTTCTCTCTTTCAAACTCCAGACTGAACTCTACCATATTATGATCGTTGCTTCCTAAGGGTTCCCTTACTTTAAGATCTTTTATAAAGTCTGGTTCATTGCAAAGCATTAGGTCCAGAATAGCCTGCTCCCTTGTGGGCTCCATGAAAAGCTGTTCTAAAAAGCCATCCTGTAAGCATTCCATGAATTCCCTTTCTTTGGATTCGCTGGCAACATTATTTACCCAGTCCACCTGCATATTGAAGTCTCCCATGATCACCGTGAACTTGCCTTTCTGACATGCCTTCTCTATTTCCCGGTACATGTTGCGTCCCTGCTCCTGACCACTGTTAGGAGGTCTGTACACAACTCCAATTATGTTTTTTTTTGCCTTTGTGGTTCCTCAATTCCACCCACACAGACTCCACATCATCTGACGCTATGTCATTCAGTGCCATAGTTTTAATATTGTTCTTAACTAACAAGGCAACCCACACCCCCTCTGCCGACCTCCCTGTCTTTTCGCTAAGTTGAAAATCCTTAGAGGTTTAACTGCCAGTCCTGACCCCCCTGTAACCAAGTCTCTGTGATGCCTACCACATCATAATCATTCACTATGATCTGTGCCATTAGTTCATCTGCTATGTTATGAATGCATCTTCAAATCATCATTCTCTACAGGAATAGTGCCTGAGGGCTGGAGCATAGCAAATGTGATTTTCTTGTTCAAAAAGGATAGTAGAGACAACCCTGGTAATTACAGATCAGTGAGTCTCACTTCAGTTGTTGGAAAAGTGTTGGAAAAGGTTATAAGAGATAGTATTTATAACCATCTAGAAAAGAATAATCTGATCAGGGACAATCAGCACTGTTTTATGAAGGGTAAGTCGTGCCTGGCGGATCTTATTGAGTTTTTTGACAAAAGGTAGATGAGACTAAACCGGTTGATGTGGTGTATGTGGATTTCAGCAAGGCGTTCGATAAGGTTCCCCACAGTAGGCTATGATACAAAATGCAGAGGAATGGGACTGTGGGAGACATAGCAGTTTGGATCAGTAATTGGCTTGCTGATAGAAAACAGAGGGTTGTAGTTGATGGAACATGTTCATCTTGATGCCCAGTTACCAGCGGCGTACCATAAGGGTTGGGTGTGGGTACACTGCTGTTCGTTATTTAGGGCTTAGAAGAGTGCGAACGACACTAAGGTCAGTGGAGTTGTGGATAGTGACGAAGGATGTAATAGGTTGCGGAGAAGCATAGATAGGATGCAGAGCGAGGCTGAGAGGTGGTAAATGGAGTTTAATGTGGACAGGTGTGAGGTGATACACTTTGGCTGGAATAATCGGATTGCGAAGTACTGGGCTAATGGTAGGATTCTTGGGAGTGCAGATGAGGAGAGAGATCTCGGTGTCCATGTGCACAGATCCCTGAAAGTTGCCACCCAGATTGACAGGGTGGTTAAAAAGGCATACAGTGTTTTGGCCTTTATTAATAGAAGGATTGAGTTCTGGAACGAGGAGGTTATGCTGCAGCTGTACAAAGCTCTTGTACTGTGTACAGTTCTGGTCACCGCGTTATAACAAGGACGTGGGACCATTGGAAAGGGTGCAGGGGAGATTTACTAGGATGTTGCCTGGTATGGAAGGAATGTCTTACGAGGAAAGGCTGAGGGCCTTGAGGCTGTTCCCGTTAGAGAGTAGAAGGTGGAGAGGTGACTTAATAGAGACATATAAGATAATGAGGGGGTTAGATAGGGTGAACAGGGAGAGCCTTTTTCCAAGTGTAGGTACGGCAAACACGAGGAGACACAACTTTAAAGTGAGGGAAGATAGATATAAGACAGATGCCAGAGGTAGTTTCTTTACTCAGAGAGTAGTAAGGGTATGGACTGCTTTGCCTGCATCTGTAGTCAATTCGCCAAGTTTAAGTGCATTTAAGTAGTCATTGAACAGGCAAATGTTTTCTGCTTAATGGAAGTCTTTTGGAATCACCGGAAATTCGCAGAGGAAAATCTACCTCAGGGAAACTCAAACCAAATATCAGGTAGTAACTGATGTGTTTGGCTGAAGTGTATTTATTTCAATGCAAGGATTATTATGGGTAAACAAATGAATTTAGAGCCTGAATCCGTACATGGAACTACGATGTTGTAAATATTATAGGGACTTGGTTGAGAAAGGGACAGGACAGGCTGCTCAACATTTCCAGGGTTTTGATGTTTTCGATGAGATAGAGGGGAAGGTAAAAAAGGGGGGAGGAGTTGCTTTACTAATTAGTGAGAATGTTACATCTGCACTTAGAGAGGAAGTACTGGAGGGCTCATCTACTGAGTCAAAATGAATAGAGTTCAAAAATAAGATGGTTGCAAGAACTGTGCTCGGTTTATACTGTACTCCCTGCAACAGCCACCGAGAGATTGAGGAACAAATATGTAGGACGATAATGGAAAAGTGTATTAAAACAAGAGTTGCCATAGTGAGTGACTTTAACATCCCCACTATAGACTGGGAGTCCCTTAGAGCAAGAGGCTTAGACGGTGTAGAATTTGTTAAGTGCGTCCAAGAAAGTTATTTGCAGCGGTATGTGGATAGTCCAACTACAGGAGGGACCATACTGGACCTTGTATTAGATAATGTGTCTGTCCAGGTGATTGGCCATTCAGTAGAAGATAGTTTTGGAAACAAGTGATCACAACGCCCTCAGGTTTGAGATAGTTATGGACATGGACTAAGTCAGGATTTTGTGGAAGTTAATAAATTGGCAGAAGGCAAATTACACCACCATCAGTCAGAAGCGAGGGGCTATTAATTGGGAGGAGCTGCTATCAGACAAATCCATATTTTACATGGCGGAACTGTTTATTAGATTGTAATATCGTCTTGTGAATGCCCTCCCAAATGCTCGAATTTTAATCTATTTTGTTTAAACAGATATTTCGAGGACACTACATGTCATAAAACAGGAAGAGATAATGGATGATTGTGTACCGTGTCTTTCGCAGGACCAGCTTGTTTCTCCAGGCACTGAAAGTCTTTATTGTGGGTCAGGGAACCTCAGAATTAATATGGCACAGACGGAGGCAATTCAGCCCATCGTACATCCACAAACTCTCCCACTATACTATCTGAAAGCAGAGAGATTTATTTGAGACAGACTGAGAGAGAGAAAAAGAATGGAACAGAAAGCAAGAATTTGAAGGGAGATCAACAGAGTGGATAGAAAGTGGAGCGACAGACTGAGTGAGAGGAACGGGTGTTAGATGAGAGTGAAGCTGGGGGAGTGCCGAACCAGAGGACACAACTTAAAAATACGGGGTAGACCATTTAGGACAGAGATGAGGAGAAACTACTTCACCCAGAGAGTGGTGGCTGTGTGGAATGCTCTGCCCCAGAGGGCAGTGGAGGCCCAGTCTCTGGATTCTTTTAAGAAAGAATTGGATAGAGCTCTTAAAGATAGTGGAGTCAAGGGGTATGGAGATAAGGCTGGAACAGGATACTGATTAGGAATGATCAGCCATAATCATATGGAATGGCGGTGCAGGCTCGAAGGGCAGAATGGCCTACTCCTGCATCTATTGTCTATTGTCTATTGTCTATTATCAGGATGCAGCATGAGAAAAGTAGACAGAAGATGGAAATTTTATTTGAAAACTCCCCTGGACTGCAAGCCCTTTTTCCTGGTGCTATACCCTGTGAGCACTGTGCTGATACTGGCTGTCTTCCCAGATCATTTATCTCCAATCACATCACAGAGCTGGGTTGCTGACAGTTAAACATATTCCAATAGACAATTTGATTAGTTCCAAGGAGAAGGTGGATTAATTTAAATAGACTGGGCGAACAGCAGCAGGAACTGATAAGCCCCCAAGATACTGTGAGTGGGATTGAACAAGAGAGTCTCAGTGAAGGAGGTCACTGCTAGAGAGGAAATCAGCTTCTCAGATGTGGGCCGAGTAATGACTGATTAAAGTTTGCACAACACTTCCATGGTTTTGTAATTCACATTTCAATTAGATAGCTCAAGGTCATGAGTATATTTTAACAATCTTATCTGTTTGTATTTTACATATTTTAAATGTACAAAAAGTTATTTTGTCCCCATATTTTGTGTTGAATAAGCATATTGTTTTACTGGGGAAGTAGGGATCTGTTCTGATGGTATGGTCTTTATCTGAACAACGCTGGGACCAGAGTCCTCACAAAACACATAACTAATTTGCGGACAGATCTTTGAACAATGTTTTTAGGTTTGGGGTGGGGTTTCAGTTATAGGGGAAATTCGAAAATTGGAATGAAAAGAGGAGGGAAGAGTGCAGAACTCAGGAGAGATTATTATAATCTCCAGCACAGACACAAATAGGACAGAGTGTATCGAAAGTGTAAACAATCACACTGGACAGACAAATGACACTGAGAGGAGGGACGGTTAATATAGGACTGAGAATGTTGTATCTGTCTGCATGCCGTTCAGGAATAAAATAAATGAGCTTGTGGCGCAGATTGAAATTGGCAGAGACGGCCTGCAAAGGAATCAGGATTGACAGCTGAATATTCAAGGGTAAACATCCTATCAATAAGATAGGTGGGGTGGGGGAAGCGTTTGCCTTATTAGTAAGAATGAAAATAAATCAATCGTAAGAATTCTGGTCGTCTTGCAATTGGAAGGACGTTGTGAAACTTGAAAGGATTAGAAAAGATTTCCAAAGATGTTACCAGATTGGACGATTTGAGCGACAGGGAGAAGGTGAATAGGCTGGGGTTGTTTTCCCTGGTGCGTTAGAGGCTGAGGGATGACGTTATAACGGTTTAGAAAATCACAAGGGACAGGCATGGGTTAAAGAGACAAACTCTCTTCCCTAGGGCGGGAGAGAACTAGACTGCATAGCTTTAGGTTGAAATCGCAAAGATTTAAAAGGGACCAAAGGGTCAAATTTTTTCATGAACAAGGTGGTGTGGGAGGAAGTAGTGGACACTGGTCCCATACCAACATTCAAAAGGCATTTGGATGGGTATGTAAATAGGAGAAGTACGAAGGATATAGGGCAAGTGCTGGCAAATGGGATTAGATATGGTTGGGATATCTGCTCGGCATGGACGAGTTGGACCGAACGATCTGTTTCTATGCTACAAATATCTCTGACTGTATGACATAAAGTTGGGTCAGATGACACAAACTCAGTGTTGGTAGAATCGTGTAACCCCAAAGGTGGAAAAAAGAAACAGAATTGGTGTCATGTTCAGGATTCTAATACACACCAGGAGATAGAAATGTTGCGCAGAAAAGGCAAAGTACAGTAGTCATGGGAGATTTCAATAGACGGGGGGACTGGGAAAGTCAGGGTGGTAGTGGTTCACAAGAAATATAATTTGTGGAATATCTTCGATAGGGCTTTTTGGAGCAGCTTGTGGTGGAGCCCACAGACGGAGGCAGTTCAGCCCATCATACATCCACAGGAACAGGCAATACTGGATTTAGTGTTGTGCAATGAGGCAGACTATTTAAGAGAGCTTAAGGTGAAGGATCACGAAGGAAGCAGTGATCTTAACATGATTGAATTTATTCTGCGATTTGAGAGGGGGAAGATAGAATCAGAGGTAATGGTATTTCAGCTCTATAAAGGCAACTACAGAGGCATGAGGGATGAGCTGGGTAGAATTGAATGGGAGAGGAGCCTAGCATGAAAAACAGTGGAATAGCAATGGCAGGAGTATCTGGGAGTAATTCAGAAGATACAACAGAATTTCTTCCAGAAAGAAAAAAGAAGCATGGTAAAGGGGAGTATGAAGCAACCATGGCTGACTAGGTTAAAAATCCCACAACACCAGGTTATAGTCCAACAGGTTTAACTGGAAGCACACTAGCATTGGGAGTGCGGCTCCTTCAATAGGTGTTTGTGTAGGTGTCAGGGACAGGATTAAAGCAAAACAGCAAGTGTATAATGTGATGAAGGGCAGAGGAAAACCAGACAATTTAGAAGCTCACAAAGCCCAACAGAGGGCGATAAATAATAAATATGGAGGGAGGAGATTAAATATGAGGGCAAGCTTGCCAGTTAAATCAAGAAAAATTGTAAGATCTTCTTTAGATATATAACGGGCAAAGGCAAGACAAAAGTGGACATTGGGCTGCTGGAAAATAGCATAGGAGAGACAGTCGGTGGGAACAAGGAAATGGCTGAGGACACAAATAATTTCCCAAAAATTCAAGAGTGTGACGGGGCAAAGCTCAGTATGTCACACATCACCAAGGCAAACAGGGTAGAAAAGCTAACTGGGCTGATGATGGATAAGTCACCTGGACCAGAAGGACTACACCACAGAGTTCTAATGGAGAAAGCTCACAGGTAGTGGGGGCGTTAGTGATGATCTTTCAGGAATCATTCGAATCACTACAGGACTGGAATAACGCTAATGTAAAATCCCTATTTAAAAGGAGAATAAGGCAGGACACGGAAAATTACACACCAAATAGCCTAACCTCAGTCGTGGGTAAGATCCTGGAACCGATCGGGAAGGATGGGATTTCTGAATATTTGGAGGTGTATGGCAATATAGGTCAACGTCTGCATGGTTTCGTCAAGGGGAGGTCATACCTGACACATCTGTTAGGCCTTTTCGAGAAAGTAACGAGCAGCTTAGGCCAAGGAGGGCCAATGGTTGTTATTACCCGGAGCTCAAGAAGGCCTTTGACAAGTGCCACACAGGAGGCTATAGGTTAAGAAAATGGCCCATGGTGACACAAGCAAGGTGCTAGCATGGATGAAAGCGTGACTGTTTGGTAAGAAACAGGTAGTGGGGATAAAATGGTCCTTCTCAGGATGGCAGCTGGTGACAAAATGTGTTCTGCAAAACTCAGTGTTGGGACAACTTTTCACTTTGTACTTTAATGATCTAGATGACGGAACGGAGGGCATTCTGGCTAAGTTTGCAGACAAAACAAAGATATGTAATGGGACAGGTCGCACACAGGAGGGAGATAAGCTTCAGAAGAATTTGGACAGGTTAGCAGATGGGCAAAGAAGTGGCAGATGAGTAAAACATGGGCTAGTATGAGGTCATGCACATTGGTACGATGAATATGGGCATGGACTATTTTCTAAATGGGAAGTAAATTCAGAAGTCTGAAGTGCAAAGAGACTTGGCAATCCTAGTCCAGGCGTCTCTCAAGGTAAACTTTTAAGTTTAGTCAGTAGTTACAAAGACAAATATATTGAAAGGTTTTATTTCGGGAGGAATTGAATATAAAAGCAGTGATGTATTTCTAAGGCACTAAAAAGCTTTGGTCAGGCCACATTTAGATTATTGTGTGCAGCTTTGGGCCGTATATCTCAGCAGATATGTTGTGGCGTTGGAGCGTTCAGAAAACGTTCACTGGAATGGCCCCAGGATTGAAAATCTTAACATATGAGGAACGTGTGAAGGCTCTGGGTCTATACTAGATGGCTTTTAGAAGGATGGGGGTATATAATTCAAACTTACAGAATACTGAATGACTTGGACAGAGTGGAGTTTGGGGAAATGTGTCCATTGGTAGGGAAGACTAACATCCGAGGCTCAGACATACACCACAGCAAATACCTTTTAGAACAGAGATAACGAGCAACTTCTTCAGCCAGAGCATTGTGAGTTTATGGAATTCATTGTCACAGAAGGCTGTGAAGGCCAGGTCATTGAGTATAATTAAGTCTGCGTAGGATACGTTCTGGATTGTTAAAAGGACCAAGGGTTATGTGGAGAATGAGTTTGAGAAATTCATCAGCTTTGATTGAATGTTGGAGCAGACTGGATGGGCTGAATGGCTAGGTTTCTACTCCTATGTCATCTGGTCTTATGGTTTTTAGTAATCTTGGCTCCCCTCAGTCCTCATTGTAGATTTATACTTGAACCTGATCTTCACATGATTTATCAATAAAAATGTTCTAATATTGATAACTGGGCAATATCATGTTCCCTAACTCTCGTCTCAGCAGCCATGTCCCCCAATTCTGTCTGTTTTCTGTCTCCGCCCCAATGCCATAATCACACTGTAATTCAAGACCACTAAGTGGCACTTCATCATAGTTGATTGGCATTAATAAATCAACAGCATGACCCTCACCTTCCCTCTCTGACCCTGGAGTAAGAATTTGAATTGCATTTTTCAGGGACAATTCTCTGTTAAGATCTCCAACATTCCTTCCCTCAGTCACCCTCACATGGCCCATTCCGAATGTGTAACTTTTACGCGTTATTTTGAAATGTAATAATAACTGTATTGAATAGAAATGGGTGAACTGGAGCTATTTGTTTCGCGACTGTGATTAATATCAGCCTCTGTGGATCCTAAATGTGTCACTGGAAGATTAGCCTCTTCTTTTAATAAGGACTGGGTTCGATGTGCTAACCCATAGCATGAGCAGGAGCATCAGCGACAGCACTAATAAGGATCAGCATCTCCAGAGAGAGGGGAAGGAGAGATCAGAATCTGCGAAGAATGGACTGGAATGTTTCAACAATGGATCAGAATCTGAGAACGTTAGACCAGAATGTTCCAATAACAGATCAGAATCTGAGAATATTAGACTGGAATGTCCCAACAATGAACAGGAGTTTATCCGAGGGTCTTTACCACCTTTCTCAGCCTTGGATATCAGTAGCAGCATGGACCGAAGATATCCTTTGGATTATTCAAGGTGGTTACTATCCCATCCTAGCTTTAGTTGGTGTTCCTCGTAAGTCATGCTCTTTGTCTATTAAACCGAGTTGAACTGTGTTTCTGCTCATGTTAGGTAAATTTGGGAAAAGGGGAAGTCAGTGTCTTCACTCCCAATCAAAAATTCCTTTCCTGATAAATTCTATGCAGCAAATTACTATTTATAAATTGCTCACTCAAATGCGAGAAGGAACCAGACTGTTCGCAAACTCCATAAACCTTCTAGCCTTGCACAGATATACATTTCCATAAACTCCCCACAAACCAATCCTGCCCTGTACCATCATTATGACGTTGCGGTCTACTCGTCAGCCTCAGTGCACTATCTGAATAAACTTCTGAATTTGTGCCACCATGAAATCCAGATTCACCTGTTTCCAGTCACTTCTAACGACATGTCCATGACAAGATAATTGTACTTGAGATGTTTAACTTGGTCTCTCAACGGAATCTGTCAGACACGAAGATAGTGCATGATGCTCGAGTCATTGACTCTTAATCTACACGCACAGAATGAGAATCTGTTGATGTTTGATGAAGCAAGTTGATGGAATTTAAAATAAACCATCATCATTTGTAATAAACAGAAGCCCATCTGTTTGCCTCATGTCCTAAAAAGAAGGCAATGGGTTATCCTTCGTTGGTCAGGTCTCCGTGTAACTGCAAACCCAGTCTTTCGTGTCCTGTGCCACAGCTGATCCAGCCAGTCAGTTCAGGGTAGGGATAACATGCTAGTCTGACCAGGGCTTCATATACCTTGCGAAAAAGAACAAAAGTAAAGATAGCTTCCTTCTGCTTCCTGTTTCCCATATCCCTACAGTTCATTTCCATCAGGTAGGTGACTATTCCTTATTTTAGGTATATTCCATCTCATTGAGTCTCTCCCTGACAATGATGTCCGTCTCGATCGGCACCTCTAGTGCTGGTTTTATTGACACTGACATAAAGAGGTAAGCAAGTTGTAAATTCCGCATCAGTGGCAGAATATAGAGAAAGATGTGCTTTCTATACCAAAAGAAAGAAATGAAGGCGGCGAAGTGAGGGAAAGTAATTATTGTGATCATCCCAGAGAGTGTTGTTGAAGCAGTAACTGGGGTATTGTGCACATATTTTCTCTCTTTTATAAGAAATGATCTCCTTCCGACAGAGTGAGTGAAAAGGGGTTCCACCAAACTAATCGCAGGGATGATGGTACCATGAGGAGTGAGTGAAGATTAATCTGTTGCACTGTGAGGTAATAAGATGGGATTGCATTGAACCTTCAGGGGGATGGACAATCACAGAAAACGTTCTAAACAGACACTGATATAGTGATAAATCCCATGGATTTTGTTTACTCAGTTTATGACATTCTTGATACTTTTAGTATCTCTGAGAACATTCCCCCATCCGCCCCCACTCCCCATAACAATGAGAGAGCAGGACATCCAGACTTTGAATTTGAACTCGACATATTAATACAGTGCATTTGGTATGTGATCCTGCACTGAACGTCATGTTATCCACAATACCAACATCAACTACAATACCTTCATTCTAAAACAGTTAACTATTCCCAACAGCTTCTGACCCTCATGGAAAACATGGGTCTGTCTTATCGGAGATGGAAAATGTCTCCTTAAGGCTTGGTAGAAATCATCTGGCTTCTCTCCTCACTGCCAGCAAACTACGTTAAAGTAGCACATGTTCCACGGGCAATGGCCGCGAAGAACACCATAAAGGCCTCTATTAGTGCAGGATCTGTACCTGTGATTTGTCATGTTGGAGCATCAGTGACATTTTCCTGTTCCCGTATAAGACTTTGGGAGGCTGAATGGCCTCTTCCTCGTCCCGTGGAACAGTTTTGGGAGACTGGGCTCCACGTCACCCTGTTTAACAGTTTGATGGGCTGACCAGTCCCCTCCTCTTCCTGTGTACCAGGCGGTAGGATTGAATGGGCTGTCTCAGTTCTTGTTGAGTAGTTTCGATGGGCTGAATGCTTGCTCATATTCGTGTGTAACAGCTTGAGAGACTGAATGAGCTCCGCTTTTAGCTGTGGAATTGTGTAGTGTCCGGCCGTGCTGTTACATGAATGTTATCAACATATTAACACCACATGCCTGAATGCAGTCCAGGTCTAGCTGCACATGGACACAGACTGCTTCAGGAGCTGAGGGAGGTAAATGATCTGAACATTGCGTTATCTTCAATTACCATCCCCTGACGTTATGATGGGGAAGGACATTGATGAAGACGCTGAAGATGATTTTGCCGAGGAATCTACCCTGAGGATCTCCTGTAGCGATGTCCCGGGTCTAAGAGGATTGACGGCCACCAACCACAAACATCTTCCCTGTGCGATGGCTGACCCCAAACGGGAGAGATTGTGTCTGATTCCTATTAAATTAATTTAGGCAGCGTTCCTTGATACAATCCTGTGTCAACACCGGCCTTGATATCAGGGTCTGTCACTCTTACATGAGCTGCGGTGTTCACCGCGTTTGAACATGCCAATAGGTTATTGTGTATATTTGGGGAGTGTAACATTTTCAGAGGATGGTGAATGTCTGGAATTATCTTGTCTAGAGAGTTCGGGGAGCTAGGTCACTGAAATTATTTTCAGAGGAGGTAGATGTTTTTCCTTACCTGTCATAGAGTATGGGATGTGAATAATTGGGAACTAAAGCAGAGTTGATGCCAACATTGGATCAGCCAGAATCTTATACAATGGCACGGCAGGACTGACCATCCGAATTACCATCTAATCCTGTTCCTCATGTTGTAATATTCTGTAGTTCGACAGTTAATGGTTGTAATTTTCCTGAACATTACGTTATTGGATGTTGCAGTTACAGAGAGAAAAGCATTTTATGAGTCATCTCTGGGCGAGGTATGGGGACTGTTCACAGTGATTCTGGGTCTGCACCATGACCAACAAATGAAGCACAAGTTGCAGAGAGGAGACACTCTATAAAGAGAGCAGAGACGTATTTTGAATCCAGACATGGTTTTGAATTAACATTTTTCAACACACAACAAAAGTGTGTGACAGTTGTGAGGGACAGAAGGAGATCCTCTATTACTGTGGACTAGATATTTGGAGCAAGTGGCCTCCAGCTTTTCCTGTGCAGGATCTGTGAGAGGCTGAATGGAATATGGAAACATAGGACTGAGTAGCAGGAGTGGGCCATTAGACACTGTGTCTTTGCTCAGTCACGCACGAAGATCTTAGCTGATCTGGTTGGGGTCTCAGTAGTACTTCTTCAGTACATGCACCAGTTTCCCAGTTTCCTACATTCACTTGTCTATCAAATATTTAACAGACACAACTTTGAATAAATGCAAATATCTGGGGAAGGAAATTGCCACTTGAACAGCCCTTTTAGAATTTCTCATTCGAGCTCCAACCAATGTGCAGGGTCACTGTTCCCTTTTGCAGTCGCACTGATCCACTGGTTACAGCAAATTTCAACGTTTAGTGATATGGCTAATTATACAAGTGTCAGCCTGGCTCTTCTTCTCGAAAAACACTCACACACGCACACACTCTCACTCACTCTCTCTCTCTCACACACACACACAAACACACACACACGCAATCACATTTTAAGACAAAACAGAAAAATGAAAGCTTTCCAGATTTTCATAATAACAAATGGATAGATGATAGACTGTCCCAAATGTTATTCTGTTCTCTGAAGTTATTCTGCTCGGACAAGCTGCTTGTAATGTGATTTCGCCCCAGAATCTTTGGATTTAGCTGAACTCCTAGGAGAAAGTGAGGACTGCAGATGCTGGAAATCAGAGCTGAAAATGTGTTGCTGGAAAAGCGCAGCAGGTCAGGCAGCATCCAAGGAGCAGAAGAATCGACGTTTCGGGTATGAGCCCTTCTTCAGGAATGGGGAAAGGGCTCATGCCCGAAACGTCGATTCTCCTGCTCCTTGGATGCTGCCTGACCTGCTGCGCTTTTCCACCAACACATTTTAGCTCGACTCCCTTTGCTTCAGATGGTAGGGAGATTTCAATTAATTTTTCATCAGGAATTCTCCACGACTCATCAGGTCGAGGTGAATCAGGGATTTTCTGTTGTCAGGTGGAACAAAGTAAGAGAGAGGGATCAATCGGTTGCTGCTTCTCAGGCAGGGAACATCGTTCTCCCTCTCTGTGTTGAAACATGCAATAATGTCAACTGGACACCAAACTGGACCATGTGCGCTCGTCGTGAACATTCTCTGGAATGGATCATAATAGAATATATGCAAGAGCGTCACTTCTGTTGTTATACACAGTGCCATTTATTAGCAAAAAAGAAAGTTCCTGCTTTATAATTTGATGATATGTTGGTATGCTTATGCTTAATGTTTAAAAATCGTTTGATGTCGCCATAATATCTTTGCTAAAATCAATGCAGTTTATTCTTAAAATTCATTCCATAATTTTAGTCTCCTTGAAAAGAGAAAATATATATCCAGCTGATGTTTTCTCAAAATCATGTATGCTACAAAAGGATTTCTCATCTAAGTCCAAAACTGATAATGTTTCCGAACGAAAGACCTCGTTCCAGAAATGTGTGAACAAAACATTATAGTTAAGCTTCCAAAAAATTTTTGTATTAGTTTAAGGGATCAAAACTACACATAATGTGTCATATGTGGCCTTAGCAACACCCTGTACAGATGTAGACTCAAAAAATTTAATGCTGGAAATCACAACTGGTCAGGCAGCAACCGAGGAGTAGGAGACACGATGTTTCAGGCACATTCCTGATGAAGGACTTATACCCGTGACGCCAATTCTCCTGCTCCTTGGATGCTGCCTGATTGGCTGTACATTTCCAGCCCTACACTGTTCGACTCTGATCTCCAGCATCTGCACTCCTCAATTTTACCCTGCACAGATGCAGTGAAACATTCCTGATATAATCTGATATAGCCTTCAACAGAAAAACAATCATTCCACTTAGCTTCCAAATCACTTGCTGCAAGTGCAGACAAACTACATATGATTCATGTACCAGAATCATGAAAACCGCCTGTATCCAAGAGCTCTGCAATCTCTCTCTACTTAAATTGCTTACCATTATTTTATCCTTCCATCCAAAATAGACAACTCAAATTATGCTATATCTGGTGAAGGTTTGCTCACTAAACTCCCTTTACCTATATCACATTGATGACACACGACCTTCATTTGGTGATACGCTGAATGACCTTCTTGGTGTTTAAGCTAATTGGGTTTTGGTATATTCAATCCCTTCCTCCCGAACTTTGATACAAATATTGATCGTTGATGATCCCATAGTGATATCTGGGGCACTCCACCAGTTACAGCTTTGCAATGTGAAAGTAAGCAGTTATCACTATCTCTATTTCCTGCTAGTAAAAGCTTCATGTGTAGTAGCTCAGGCAGTATAAATGGCCTCCTGTGCAGTAAAATATACTCAATGAGCTAAAACGATTCGTTCTATTTTCCTCTGTAACTCGTTAAAGAGGCATAATGGTCTCCTCCCATCTCATGGTCGCGATAATGACTGGCTGAATGAGGTGTTCCCCCATCTCTGTCACTGCTTCGAGGGGTGAATGGAGTGCACCCCTCGAAGCAGTAGGGGCAGCAGTTGGCTATTTGGTGGCACCATTCAGAATGCTCATGGCTGATCGGAGTGTGTCTGACCATCCATCTCCTGTCTGTTCCCAATAACCACTGACTCTCCTGTCCAGCAAAGATCAGTCAAGCTCTGCCTTGAATATCTTCAAAATCTGAGTCTTCACTGCTCCCTGAGGTTGAGGACCCTATAAATAGTACGATACTAAAGCGAAAGTGGCGTCCATATTCCAGTGTGTGACGCGTTATTTTAAACTGTGTTAACCTAACATTAAAGTGCCACTTCTTTTCAAACACAAGGACAGAATATTTAGGTGCAGACATTAACCATTCAGCCCTCTAAACCAGTCCAAGAGTACCACTGAAACTTTTCAAATAAATATGTATTAAAGTCATTCTCTGATCCTGTCCCAGGAAGAGAATAACTGATCGCATGACACCCAACGAGCATTATAAACGCTGAATTAGGCCATTCGACCCATCGTGTCTGAATGCCATTTAGTAGCGGCTTAGAGTTTTCTCAACATCATTCTCCTGACTTCTCTCTGTTACCCTTAACACCTTTATTCATCCAAAACGGATCTATCTCTGTCTTATAAGCATTAGTGTCTGTGTCTCTGTGTCTCTGTATGTGTGCTTGTGTGTGTTTGTTCATGTGTTTGTGTATCTGTGTATTTATGTGCTGACACCAGTTCAATTCTGTATTTACCTGCGCGTTTTATCTAATTTTGTGTCTATTTGTGTGTGACTGTATGCAACTACATGTGTGCGACTGTATGCCACGACATGTGTGCGGGTCCATCTCCATATATGTACTGTGAGTGTCAGTATATTGGCGTGGTTCCATATGTCTCTTGAGTTTTTTTGTGTCTATATCTCTCTGCAATGGGATATTTGTTCTTCTGCGAGGGGGAAAATTGTGGGAACACACAGAGTGGTTAAAGTGCGAATTATCCTTAACTGAACATTGTTTATTACACAGTTGGAGGGACATGATGTCACAGAAATTCCAATCGACCCGTACCATTCCTCTCCGGCTCCTCCCAGGGTCCTGCCCACATGGCAAGGCGGAGGGGGGGAGGTGGAGGAGGGATCAGATATTGGGTGCTCCACCATCTGTGTTAGCCCTATCTCTACTATTCCAGACCGTATTTCCTGGAATGGGAGAAAGGCAGGGAGGGAGTGAAGGTGGGAGTGTGTGGCCCTGCTGTTTGTGCAGGTATAGGTGGAGGGGGAGGGAGAATGGTGAGGTGTCCAGAGAGAGTCAGTCCATAGTGCTGTATACATGCAGTATTATTAGTGTTGGGGGTATAGTGGAGGGAGAGAGAGAGAACGCCGGGGGTGGGGGGGGGGGGGAGCTGGTTGCTGAATTCAATAGTGAGAGTGGTCGTGCATGAACCTTATTTGGAGATAGAGTGTCAGCCTTGTTCCGGCGTAGATGCTATAACAGATTGTGAGTGTGAGCAAGCAAAGAGAGTAAGGTGACACTTCACCTGACAGAGCCGGGAGGATATTGATGCTTGTCCTGTGATGCCAGTCATTTCTTCAGATCATGTCTGTGTCAAGGTGAGCCTCCCCGAATTTCTTGTCCAAGTCTATCACTAATATTGCCGTAGACCCTGTCCCTCACATTCTACAGAATCAGTCTGGGTGGATCTTGTAAATAGCAAAGAGAAGCAAACATTGTTGTATTATATATCTAAACCAATGTTCTCATGCAAAGTCTGTGCATTATATGCTCTGGAAATTAGAAATGCAAATATTGTGGGTGCTGCAGTATTACTGAATGATCTCAAACTGCATCTAAACTGTGTTAACTAAGTGACTGCTAAAGTTGTTAAAAATAAATTCCATAAGTGTATAACAGGTAGGTTGAAGAGTATGTTGTGACTCAAACAAGAGAGCAGGTTATTTTGGATTTGTTGTGTGGTCAGAAGGACTCATAAATAATCTTGCTCTGAGGAATAGTGAAAGTTAATATGTATTTTACACGGCATCTGCATACAATATAGGATGTTTGAGCATGAAGTAGTAGACATGCAATCGTTGTTAGAGTCATAGAACCATGGAGTCTTGCAGCTTGGATACAGACCCTTTGGACCAAAGTGATCCGTCCTGACCAAAATGTCCATCCTGCTCATTTCATTTCCCTGCCCTTGCCCCATATTCTTCCAAATTTTTTCTATTCACGTATTTGTCCAAACGCCTTTTGAATGTTGTGAATGTACGTGCCTCAACCAAACCGCTGGCTGCTAATTCTATATGTGTACCATCCTCTGCATAAAAATATTCCTTCTCAGGATCCCTTTTATTCTTTCTGATGCCTTCTAGTCCTTGATTCCCAACAATGGGAAAAAGAATGAGTGCATTCACCTTATCCACGCATCTTATGATCTTATAGATTTCTATACAATTTCCCCTCAGTTTCTTACACTCAACGGAAAATATCTTGGCCTGTCCACCCCTCCCTACAACTCAGACAGTTGAGAACTGGCAACATCCTTCAAACTTTCTTCTGTCCTCTTTCCAGTTTAATCACATCCTTCCTACATCAAAGTCAACAAAACCGAATACAATACTCCAAGTGCAGCCTCACCAGTGTCCTGTACAACTGCAATATAATTCGCCAACTTCTATACTCAATGCCCTGACTGATGAAGGCCAGTGTGCCAAAAGCCTTTTTCACTGCCCTGTCTATGTGCGACCACTTTTAAAGAACCATGGACCTGAGCTCCACGATCCCTCTGTTCGACGACACACCTTCAGGGTCTAATATTCGCCAGGAAGCTGCAACCTGAATATGACTTTCCAAAATGCAACACCCAGCATATATCTATATTAAATTCCACTTGCCATTTCTCGGCCCACTTCAACAGCTGATAGAGCTCCTGCTGAATTTTCTAATAACCTTTCTCAATTTTCACAGTACTACCTATTTTATTGGCATCAGCCGAATTATTAATCATGCCTTGTACATTCTCATCCAAATCATTGATATAGATAACAAACAGTAATAGGCCCAGCACCAACTGCTGAGGCACTCCACAAACCGCAGGCGTCAAGTCCAAAAAGCATCCTTCCAGTATTAGACTCTGCGCCCTATCATCAAGCCAATTGTGTATCCAATTTGCCAGATCCCCCTTGATTCTTTGCTATCGAGCCGTTCAGAGCAGCTTCTCGTGTGGAACCTTATCAAACGCTTTTCTGAAACCTGGATAGACTACGTCTACCACCCTACCCTCAGCAACTTTCCAGGTCACTTCCTCCAAAGAATGCTAAAACATTGCGAGCCATTATATCCTGCGCACAAAGCAGTGCTGACTCCTCCCTATCAAACCGTGTCTTTTCAAATGCATGTATATCTTATCTCTCAGAAACTTCTAAATGAACTTAAAAATCACAGTTGTTAAGCTAACTGGTCTATAGTTCCCAATTTCTTCTTCGCAGCCTTCCTTGAATAAGGGCACAACGTTCACGAACCTCCAGTCTTCCGAGACCTCAACGGTGCCTAGCGATGATGCAAAAGAAAAATCAGCGAGGGCCCCCGCAATATCTTCTCTCGCCTCTTGCTGTGTTCTTGGATACACCTGGTCAGGACCAGGAGATCTACAGAAATATTGCAATGTCTGAAACATACGTCTATTTCTTTAAGGTACAATCCCTGAAGAAAGGACAAGTGATCTAATTATGGTTAACATAATAAATTAAGCATTATATCAATCATAGGAAGTGACCCAAGAAGGATTCCAGATATTGTGGAAAACAGAGAATTCTCAAAGATTAGTTTGTGTGGAGTTTGTATATTCTTTCCCTGCCTGCGTGGGTTTCCTCCGGGTGCTCCAGTTTCCTCCCATAGTCCAAAGATTTGCAGGTTAGGTGAATTGGCCATGCTTAATTGCTCATAGTGTTCAGGGATGTATAGATAAGGTGCATTAGTCGGGAAAATGTTAGAATCAGAGGGGAATGGGTCTGGGTGGTTACTCTTCAGAAGGGCGGCATGGACCTGTTGGGCCCAAGGGGCTTTTCCACACTGTAGGCATTTAATGATTCTGTGAAAGAAGAACACGAAGACGACATAAATCTACAATCTGCATTTCAAAGAAAGCAAAATAAAAGCAAGATCAAATGTGCAATTTTGTAATCAGTAGAGGAGAGGTTATTGTGGAGAACACGGAACTGGCCAAGAAAATAACCAGTTACTTTGCTTCTGTCTTCATGGAGGAAGATCCAGAAAGTCGTGAGAAATGCCAAGTGATCACATGGAAATTGTGGAACTAAAGAGATAAAGTCAATTCATATCCGTAACAAGGTAGTAGTTGAAGACTAGTATGGTAGGATTGTAGCTGGATTGAGCATTGCTAAATTTGATGAGCCATTTGTACTTTGTATCAAAATATTAGAAATAAATCAGCAATACACACAAGAATTGTGTTGTCGATGGCTGTTTTATTTTCAAGTACATTCTGCAGAGGCTGGAAGCCATTGTAGATAAATCGAAGTTAGTAAATGTGTTCCAAGCATTGTAGATGGATGGGAGGGATCCAAGCATCTGCAAAGGGAAGAAGAGATAGTGTGGAGAACTGCAGACCGATTAACTTGACATCTGTGGGGAAACTGTTGTAATCTATCATATAGGATCTGATACTGGATATTTAGAAATTAACAGCGACATTGGAGAGAATCAGTATACATTTCTGACAGAGTCATCATACTTGTCAAACTTCAGAATGATTTGAACTTGTTTATTGCAACATAGAAATGGCATATTTCGATTTTCAAAAGGCTTTTTATAAGAATTCATGCAGTGTGTCCATAAATAAAGAAATGTGAATGGTAATTGGAGGAATACATGTAAGTGGAAAGTTAAAGTCAGGCTCGCCTTCATTTAAGAGAATCAGAACATAGGTGGAAGGTCATGGTGAAGCAGTTTCACAGCTTGTTAATGAGACTGTACCTGGAGTATTGAGTAAAGTGTTGGTGACCCAATTTAAGCAAGAATGTACTGACCACAGAGGATGCGCAATGGACATTCTCCAGATTCGTCCCTCAGATGGCGAGATTGCCTCTTGTTGAAACGCGGCCTGTGTCCTCCAAAGTTTCAACGAATGAGAGGCGATCACAGTGAAATTTAGAAAAATCACGAAATATATGACAAAGTGGAAATAAATAGGATGGTTCTCTGGCTGTCTACTCTACATTTAAGGCAAAGAATGGCAGGATAAAGGATAGACAATTGCAGATAGCAATAAGAAGTTAATTCTTCGCTTTATCGGGATTGACTAACACAGCAGGATAGAAACCTGCTGGCAGGGCAAGATTAAGGAGAATCCCCACATAAACTGCAAGTTTGTCCAGCGGAACAGAATAACCAGGGAACAGTTAGGACTCATTAGTGGCTTGCAAAGTTGCATCCAAATCAACTTAATGGTAAGAGACAGAGATCTGTTGGTAGAAGACTGTTTGTTTGACTGGAGACCAGTGTCCAATCGTGTACCACTGGGATCAGTGTTGTGTCCTTTCTTATTTGTGATTTAGAGGCGCCAATGTTGGACTGGTTTGGGCGAAATTAAAAGTTACAGAAGACTAGATGATAGTCCAACAGGTTTATGTGGATGCACGACCGTTCGAAGAGCATAATCACGTGATGAAGAAGCAGCACTCCGAAAGCTAGTGCCTCCGAATGAAACTGTTTGATGATAACCTGGTGTTGTGTGATTTTTAACCTTATTATTTGTGGTATTCTTAAATGATGCAGCTGTGAATATGGAGGGGGTGGGGTGAGTGTGATAAATCAGTTGGCGTTTCACACAATGGTTGGCCGAGTGTTTGGCAGTGAGGAGGATGACCTTATGTGACAGGAAGATACAGATGGAATGGTCGGATGGGTGGATCAATTGCAGATGGAATGTAACCCTGATAAATATGTGGTGATACACTTTGGAAGAAGGAACCAGATGGGGAATACTCAATGAATGGCAGCACACTAGGAAGCGCAAATGGTGCTTCTCCACACATCCCTGAATGTGATGAAACAGGTTAATGCACAAGTTGAGAAAGCGTAGGCGACCATAAACATAACTTTTATTCATCGAGGCATAGATTATAAGAGCTCTGCGGATGTTTAGTTAGGCCAAGATGGAATACTGTGTTCACTTCTGAGAGCCACAATACAGGAAGGATCCGATTGCACTGAAGGTGGGGGGGAGGGCAGAGGAAGTTCATCAGGATGTCCCCTGGAATGGAGCAGATTAGCTTGGGTTGTTTACTTCGTAGCAGAGAAGGTTGAGGGGGACGTGATTGAGAAAGATAAGATTACCAGGTGCATGGACAGGTTGGGTAGACAGCAGTTGTTCCTTTCAGTCAAAGAAGCAATGCCAAGGGGGTACCCTGTTAAAGTGAAGAGTTTGAGGTTTAGTGAGGATTTCAGTATTGGTTTTCACCCAGAGGGTGTTAGGGTCAGGGATGCATTTCCTGAGAGGGCAGTTGGCACAGGTAACCTCACAACCGTTAATAAATACATAGTCGTGCCCTTGAAGTGCCATAACATACATGGTTATGGAAAGTAATATAGGAAAGTGGGACTAATGTAGATCGTGCTGTATTTATGACAGTACAGAGCCAGTCCTTCTGCGATTGTATGGCTGTGGAACGTTAATCATTGAGTAGCATAAGACAGGAATTGATGAATTTGAAGAATTTTGAACGAGGGTTATAAAAGTGAACTTGTAATAGATTCTAAAAGTATGTCACTGGCAAAAATAATGGAAATAACGTGCGGATTCCTTCCAGATTGAAACCAGAGAATGGAGAATCGAGAACAGGGAAAAGATAGAACTATGGAGCATGTACAAATGTTATGTCTTCACAGAAGAAAACAAAATGAAAAAGAAATCTTCCCAGCAATACTAGGAAACTTTCATATGGTGAGAAAAAGTGAATAGAATGAAATTAGCAAATAAACATTTTAGACAAAGAATCGGGACTGACATTACCGGGCATAGAAAAAGTCATCAGATGGAAATATATCAAAAGGGAGTCATATTTGAGAAAGTGATTTTGGCCAAATTATGGAGAGGCAATCAATGCAAAACGATTACATTTTAAAAAGGATGACTGATAAAGCCCCAAGGATACCATAAAAATTCTAATCTTATGGGACGGTGGCTAATATGTGGACATGGTTTTTGAATGGGAGATCTGACAGGAAGCAGCGAGAAGGAATACAATAATGTTTTGTTCCAGTGGAAGGTTTGGGTGATATAGCAGGAATCGAGCTTGGCTCCCAGCTTTTTGAATACACACCAAACCTTTGGTCGACGGAATCAAACGCAATATTCCCAAGCCTGCTGATGACACTGATTGTGAGTGGGGGAGCAGGATGTAAAAAAGCTCCAAGTTGATTGAGACAACTTGAGTGAATGGGCAAAGCTGTGGCAGATGGACAAACATGCGTGTAGATGTGACAATTTGTGCTATGGTGGGATAGACAGAACGGCATCCTACCATTTGAAAAGGGGTTGGTTGAAAAATAGTGATCCATAAACGAACTTATGTTGCATTTTTCTTTGCTTCTGTGCAGACCTCTGAGCTCCATGCATGGCAGTGTGTTCTGAAGCCAGAAGTCAATAATAGGAATGCCATTGGTATACTGATCAGTGTACACAGACCACCAAGTGGGGAGCTGTCTCATTGAAACAGATCCGGATCTCCCCGTACACCAGTCACTGAAAGCAACATTGCAGGAACAGAAAGCAGTTAGGAAGATAAACGATGTGTTGCCGTTCATTTCAGGAGGATTTGAGTCCAGGAGTAAGGTTGTCTTACTGCAGCTGTACAGGGCATTGGTGAGACCCCATTGCGAACATTGTGCAGTTTTGTGTGCAGTTTTGGTCTCCTTCCCTAATAAAGGACAAACTTGACATTGACAGAAGAGAAGTGAAGGATGGCCAGACTGATCTCTGGTCGCGGGAGCACAGTTGAGTAGACCCGGCCTTCATTCCATGGGGTTGAGGAAAATGAGTGCAGATCTCAGTAAAATATATAAAACCTTGACAGGGTGAGACAGTTTGGAAGCCGGGATGATAATTCCCCAGTCTGGGTCGTTTAAAACAAGGGGCCACAGTATTAGTTACACACAGGCCGCTCTGCATTGAGTTGAGATTAAATATCTGTACTCAGACACTGGTGAACCTGGGGAATTCTCTCCCAGATCAGGCTATGAAAGCGAAGGCACTGTATATAAATAAGAATTTCAAGACACAAACGAGATAGGGAGAGAGCAGGAGTTTGGTGGGAAGATAGAGGATCAGATATCTTTTCAAGTTGTTCTCCATTAATGCGGCAGCTGTGTTCCTGTGCAACACCATGTTATAGAAAACTGTGAATATTAAAATTCAGGGCTATGGGAAAAAGAAGGTAAAGGCCGAACTGCTAAATTATTGGTCATAACCAAAAACTGAGGTTATCCCAGCACACACACTAGCACAGTCTAAGTAAATCTTTAAGTCATATATTGTAATTAAACAGTGCAATAACCGTAGCACTTTCCATTACAGTCAATGACTACAGCACTGTACCTTCCACTAAGAGCTTCACCAGAAAACTCATAAGCTGACTGACCACGTGATGCCAAAGGGGAATTCCACCTCTCATCAAGATTCTTTCCGGTTTGAAATAAACTTACTTCTAAATGTAGACTAGAATCCCCAGTTTCAGGCTCAGGTTCAAGGCTTGCAGAGCAAATTGCATTTCTGTTTTAGCTGAACACACTGAGGGAGCATTTTGCAGACAGAGAATCCTGAGGCTGGGATTTAATGTTCAGCAGGTGTCAGGTGTGGAATCACGGAACAGAGAATAGGAGCTTTCGTTATAAAAAGGTGCGCAACCAATCGTTTTGCAGTCAAATCGTGTTTAATAAACACGTGTTAATAGAGAACTGTCTCTATGTTGAACAGAGGAGCAAATTTGATGGACCGAATGGACTACAGTAATTCTTATTTGATATATCGCGGTGTTTAACCATACTAAGGGATATGAACACTGTGTGGGGAAAAATGCATTGAGGATATTGTCTCCAAGATCTAGAACGGGTAAGCCTTAAAGTGTCTAATGCCTTGCTTCTTTCCTGATGCTTCTGTGCACTCCTTGGGAAAGCTTTGTCACTGATGTCACAAGCTCTCAAACATCAGGAAGGCAGCATCTGTACGGCGAAAAGGACTGTGTTTCCCGTTCCCTCTTCCAAAACCAAGCTGGTTGCTGGGTGTTCTGTCCGGTTTTATCCCTTTAGAATTCTGAGCAATTTGATACAATTGAGTGTCTTGCTTGGCCGTTTCTGAGACCATTGTAGAGTTTATCAAATGTCTGTGTGTCTGGAGGCACTTGCAGGCGAGACCAGGAGATACACTTTTTGAAAGTACTTTGGGGAAGGAACACATGTTTCAATCGGCATTAGATTCAAGATCACTTTTACTGACACCAGATTTTAGATCTCGATAGTTTGTTAATTGTTTTTAACTTCCACCAGAGCAGTAGCCTGGTCTATATTAGTAATCCAATGGCATTTCCACAACCGCACCATCTCTAGATGGGGACCTATCGGAATCCACACTGAGCAGGTTATTTCTGTGCTGCTTGACAGCTCTGTCAAATGAACTCCCACCAATTTGACTATCGCGACGGGACTGAGTGCGTGGTAAATGTTCAGTCTGTAGTTATTCCCTTGTTATGGGACTGGATAGATTTGAGTAATTTCCCACGTGGCCAGGCAGATGTCAGAGTTGGAGCTGGAATGAAACAGCTTCCCCGGGGACACGGCATGTTGTGCGGCACAGGTCTTCAGTCCTATTGCAGGAATGGAGTAAGGGCCCATTGCCTTTGTCGTATCTACTATGTTAAGCTTTTTTTCATGTTATATGCAGTGAATCGAATTTGCTTGAAGAGTGGCATCTGTGAATCTGTGAGCATCATGAGGAGGGTGAGGTGGATTGTCGACTCAACACTTCTGGCTGAGGATGGTGCAGATACTACATCCTTGCCTTTTACAATGATGTACAGAGCGTTTCGTTTATTTAGAATGGGGATATTTGTGTAGTCCTCTCCTCCAGTAAATTGTTCAACAGTCCATCGACATTGATGACTAAATGTGGCAGGACTTCTGAGCTTCGATCTTATCTGTTAGTCTTGGGATCATTTCCCCCTCTCCATCAGATTATAGTTCTGCAGTTTGGAATGTAACCAGTCAAGTGTGGTAGGTTTAATGGGTTGTCATCATGTTTAGATACACATGGTCCTTACTCTGGTATGTTCGCCCAAACCCGTCACTGAACCATCACTCAGTTTGATGGTAATGATAGAGTGATGGATTATCCTGGGGAAGAAAGTTATGGATTGTTATTGAATGCAATTCTGCTGCGGCTGCTGTTGTGATCTACAACATCAGATGGTAACCCAGTGTGAGCTGCAATATCTGCAATTCAACTGACTCTCCCCTTGTTCAAACCGGGACCCATTCACCCATCAGGCCTGTAGACATTGACCTAAACTGGTTTCTGATGTGGTAACACTTCCATTATCATATTCTCATTCTGCTGAGTGTCCCTCCCTGATGTCACGCCTCCAATATGTTACATAACTCAAATACCTTAACATATTCATCTGAATCGTTTTCTTTCCCATAATACCATCTACTGTGTTTGAAGTGAATGTTTTCCCCTCTGTTTTTCTCCCTGACCATGATTAAGACCTCTGTCGTGTCAGTGATGCCAGTCTTATCTCGTTTCAGAGCCAATGAACTTGTGAACTTTGCATTTTTGTTCATTTCCCAATGTACGGTCCTTTGTTTGAGCAGATTTGACACACTTCCTTGGACCTTGTTCAAAAATAGAAATTGTTGAAGAAACTAAGCAGGTTGCATTTTGTGGAGTGAAAGCACAGTTCCTCTTTCGGGTCCTTGTTTCTACAGCAATTTGTGCATTTCTATTTCCAGTATCCATTGTTATTGGTTTAATCGAAAATTTGTTATGGGTCTATTCATATCTGGACAAACTCAGCAGGTCTGGCAGCCTCGACAGAGACAGAGAATCAAAGTTAGCGTTTTAAGTCCAGTATGACACTTCTTCAGAACTGACAAGGATTGGAAACTGGGCATTTTAGTCCCTTGCTAGACGTGGGTGGGTGGGGGGGGGGGGGGGGGGTGAAAGGGAAAAGACGGCGTGACAACAGATAAACAGGCTTTCAGCAGTGGTGAACGAGAAGATGATGCAAAATGAGTTTAAATTAAGATGTGAATGGGGGAAAGGGGTTCTCTCTATTGAATGCAAGATAAAGAAGACTCAAGGTCATAGGGAGGCCAGGAGGGAGGATGTGGAGCATGTAGTATTAAAAAGATCTGGCCAGAGATACATTTTCACTTTAGAGATCATCACCGCCGCCAAAGGAATTCAGGTGCCTGATGTGTTATTGGCATCAGTAAGATTTCCACGCTGCCTTAGTATTGTAACATAGAAAAATAAAAAAAAATCAGTCGGACGTTTTGGGCTGAGTTCTTTTTCCTGTCATTTTGAATATTGTTTCAAATTTGCGGAGCTTATCTTTAAATGCTTGTTCTTGAAGTTCGTATCAGATGGAGTGTAGGAGGTTGAGGGGTGACATTATAGAAATTTATAAATTCAGGTGAGGCATGGATAGGGTGAAAAGCCAAGGTCCTTTCTACAGGATAATAAAATCAAACCAGAGAGAGACAGCATACGTTTATGGTGTAAGAGGGAAGATTTAAAAGGGAGGAAGAAGGAACATGTTTTACATACAGGGTGATGAGTTTAGAGAATGAGCTGTCAGAGGAAGACTGACAGATGCAAATTTGAAAAACATTTGACCAAACATATGAATGGGAACCCTTTTGAGGCATTTGGGCCAAATCCAAGCCGGTGGGACTAGTTTACTTTGAAAACCCTGGCCGGCATAGACAAGTTGGACCAAAGATTGTGTTTGTGCGCGATATGACTGTATGATTATAGAAAGATAAGAAAAGGGAAGAAAAGATGTGACGTAAGCAAATTGGCAAGGCATATAAAAACAAGCAAAACGAGCTTTTCCGTGTACATAAGAAGAGTTCAAGAGGTGTGTGCTCTTTGGTAGAAAGAAAGTCAGGAAAGTATATTGAGGACATTTGGAGGTTGTGACTGGGGAACTGGCTACTGGGAACAGACAGGCAATTTACACCAGTATTTTATATCGTTCCTCAGAGGGGAAGATAACGGTCAAGATAGCAGCGGAGGATGAAACGTTCTCTACTCAAAATTGTATTTCATAACGGGACAAATGTTTTGAAGTGGCATTTGGCTGAATACAATACATTCCTGAAGAAGGGCTTATGACAGAAACGTTCATTCTCCTGCTCATTTGATGCTGCCTGACCTGCTGCGCTTTTCCAGCAACACATTTTTCAGCTCTGATCTCCAGCATCTGCAATCCTCACTTTCTCCTACAATAAAGTTAGACAAGGTGAAATAGCCAGAATTACTAATTGTGATTGGATATAAAATAAGTGTGTATGTAGAGAGTGAGAGAGATAGAGAGAGATGAAAATTCGTCGTGTTAGTTCCCCTTGTCTGCCATGCGCAGGGTCAACTGTACAGTGTTGCTCCAAACTGAGAAAGATCAACCGTGTGCCCATTGACACTTGAAAAATGGCACCAATGCCAGTTATCACGGAATATCCAGGGGCATCAGTGTGATGGTGAGTATCTCCAGTTATGTTGGGTTGGAGAATCGGGCTGGCATTGAATGAGAGGAACACTGTGAGATTGAGTAGGTAGTGAATGAGGTGAGTTCGATAAGATAGCACCAGGATACTAGCTCATCCTCGTATCGATCGGCTGTGGGTCCGCTGCTTGTTGTGATTTTTATAAATGATTTGGATGAAGCAGCGGAAGGGTGGGTTAGTAAGTTTGCCGATGACACGAAGGTTTGTGGAGTGGTACATAGTGTAGAGGGCTGTTGTCGGTTGCAATGGGGCATTCACAGGATGCAGAACTGGGCTGAGAAGTGGCAAATAGAGTTTAACTTGGAAAAGTGTGAAGTGACTCTCTTTGCAAGCTCGAATGTTAATGCAGAATACAGGGTTAAAGGCAGGATTGTTGGCAGTGTGGAGGAACAGATGGGTCTTGGGGTCCATGTCCATAAATCCCTTAAGTTTTCTACCCAAATTGTGATAGGGTTGTTAAGAAGGCATATAGTACTTTAGTTTTGATTAGCAGGGGATTGGGTTTAAGAACCGCGAGGGTATGATGCAGCTCTATAGTGACTTGGTTAGACCACACTTGGAATATTGTGTTCAGTCTGGTCACCTCATTCTGGGAAGGATGAGGAAGATTTAGAGAGGATTCAGAGGGAACTTACCAGGATGCTGACTGGACTGGAGATCAGGTCTTATGAAGAAAGATTGAGGGAGTTAGAGCCTTTCTCATTGGAGTGAAGCAGGATGAGAGGTGATTATATACAGGTGTACAAGATGATGAGAGGCATTGACAGAGTGAATAGCCAGATACCTTTTCCCCTAGCAGAAATCTCTCTAACGAGGGAATGAGGGTCCATAATTTTAAAGTGATTGGAGGATAGTTTTGGGGAGTTGTCAAAGTTCAGTTCTTTACACAGAGAGTGTTGGGTGCGTGGAATGCACTGCCAGCAATGCTAGTCGAGTCAGATTCCTAAGGGACATTTAAGAAATGCTTGGATAGGCAAATGAAAGATAATACACGAAAGGATGTCGATGAATCTGATATTAGAGAAGGATAAAAGATAAGCACAACATCGAGGACGGAAGGGCCTTTACTGTGCTGTAATATCCTACATTCTCTGTTCTACGAAAGTATTTAAAGAGGCTTCAAATGGATTTTGAGCTGTCAGACAGTTGAGTGCTACGAATATTTAGACATGAAAGAGGTCTTGAGACCGAGAGAAGATCAGCCATGATCTTACTGAAGGACAAGGCAATCTTCAGGGATGGGGGTAGGGAGCGAACGACTTGCTTCTGTTTCTACGTTCTCACATTCTATTATTGGAAAATTACAGGGTGTTATTTTCCTGGAAGTTTGGTTATTGAATGTTCTAGTCAGGGAGTCCAGAGGATTTTCTGAGCCATCTCTGGGTGATATGTCCGAGCTGTATTCACAGTCAACCTGGTTCGATAACGTGACCAACAAATGAAGCACATTTAGCAGAATGTGGAATCTCTGTAAAGAGAGATGAGGGGCCTCTTTGATACCCAGTCTGGGTTTTCCAATTACCTTTTCCAAATCACCTAAAAGTGGGAAGGTATTGAGGGACTGAATCGTTTCCTCTGTTTCTGTGCACGAGGTGATAGCAGTACGTGGCCTCCCAGTGCTTTTGTCTAGCAGGTTTCAGGGGCTGAATGGAACACAGAAACATGGGATTGAGGAACAGTATTGGTCATTACACACTGTGAGTCTTCTCCACCAGGCACTAAGATTGTGGCTGGTCAGGTTGTGGTCTCAGCCCCACTTTCCTCTCTGTATCCAATTATCCATGACTCACTTCATGGACAAATACTTAACTAATAAATCTTTAAATACATGTAAGCAAAGCAGCACCACAATCTTTTGCAGAAGAGAATTTCCACTCGAAAGGCCTTTAGAACTTTTCCTAATCCATCTTATCGAATCAGAGAGTCAGACACCACGGAAACAGACACTTTTGTCCAAATTGTCCATGCTGACCAGACATCCTAATTTGATCTAGTCCTATTTGCCAGAATATTGCCAATATACCTCTGAACTATTCTTAATTATGTATCTATCCAGGTATATTTTCAATGTCTAATTCTACCCGCTTCCATGGGTGCTCTTGTACTCTGAGATAATCGTCCTCACTGTCCACTGCACCATATTTTTCTGTTATCAGTAAACTTAGTAATCATGCCTTTGATGTTCACATTCAAGTTGTGTATATACATGATGAAAAGCAGCAAGCTCAACACTGATTCTTTCAGCGCACCACTGGCCACAGGCCTCCAGTCTGGAAAATATTCCGTTACCTTCAAGACAATTTTGCATCCAATTGGTTAAATTTCCCTGTGTTCCATGGGACATAACTGCTTTAACTTTTCATTTTTATGCTGTAACTCAATTAGTTTAGCTGATCTAAACATATTTCCATAATATCATATTTACTCTTGTTTTGTTTCAACTATCTGATGAAACAACGTCTCTGCCAATGCCACTTCAGCTTTCTCGTCTTTACATTTATGATCTCTCCTGTTTCAGCTGATGACATTGTGACCTTGTTGCCCCATAATCAGGAAAGATTCCAGGATGAGGTGCCTGCATTGCTTCAGTTGCCTATGTCTCCACTGGCTTTTCAACCAGAGCAGGCAGCACTTCTACCAGTGAATCAGCTACATACTTTACAAGGGCAAATTGTATTCCTGGTGTTGAACGTTTGTCCAATACTCCCACCGCAATTTCTCCACACTTTACTGGACACTCCATCCCCGCTTTACATAATTGTGCGCTTTTTGTCTCACATGAATTCACTTTAGCAGTACCTTTTCTGGAAATAGTCCTTCAGGAATACATACCTTTGTATCTTTCAGCATCACAGACTGAGAGGATCCTGCATCTCTAAATAGTGTATCCCCTTTACTTGCTACTCCTGACCGACGTGAATACACTTTTCCTTTGCAGGTATAATTTATAAGCAGATCTGGCAATTCCTCCTTGACCAACCTCAGATCACCTTGTAGACTCTGATGCAGCTTTCTAGCCTCCACTGTTCTTTCTGTTACCGCTCCAATAAAACTCCCAGGGTAATCTTGTTTTCTTACATCTGTTTTCTTTTCCCTAGCCCACCAACAGTGTACTCTACTGTGACCTAATTTATTGCAATGAAAACACCGGAGCTTTTTAGCTTCTTTGTCCCCTTGAAGGGTTCCTTTTTTACCCTGTGGTAAGTTATCCTTCTTATCTTCACTGAGATCTACATGTCATTTTCCACGTGAGGATTTCCTCTATCCCTCATGCACTGAAATTGATTCTGAAAGCCAAAATATGTTTTCTGAAACATATTATGATCATCAACTTCTTCAGTTGCTAACTTTGCTGTTTTAAGTCTCTGCTCTTCCACATGAGTTTGCACTAATTCATGCAATGAATCTTTGATTTTTTCCAAAATAATTATCTCTCTAAGTGCATCATACTTTTGATCGATTTTTAAAGTTCTTATCCATTTATCAAAATTACTTTCTTTGACCCTTTCAAACTCAATATAGGTTTGACCAGAGTCACTCCTAGGATACCTGAAATGTTGTCTTTAGGCTTCTGGCACAAGCTCATATGCACTTTCTTCACCTCCTCATACTCCCTAGACCCCTCCTCTGGTATTATTGCGGATACCTCACTAGCTCTACCTCCAAGTTTCGTTTGGATCAAAAAACCCACATGGTCACTGGCAAATGCAATTGCTTAGCCACTTATTCAAATGAAATGAAAAGGTTTTCCATATCCTACTTAGGCAAGGCTTGAATATACCTAAAAAGTATCTCACCAGGCTTTTGACTACCATGGGTTTGCTAATCCTCACACTGTTCATCAGTAAGCTTGCCTTCAGCCTTCATCTCCATCATTTTCAGCTAACTTTCCACTCTCAGTGTACATCTCTGAAGCTCAAACGCTCTCTTTCTTTGTTTCTCTCCTGCTAAAGCCATTCTTTTTTTTCTCTCTTTCCTGGATAAAACCAATTCGTTTTCTTTGTTTCTCTTTTAATTTTAGTCATAACGCAAACTGCTTCACTTCGGCTACTAACTCAAGCTGCTTCATTTCCGATTAAAGTTTAGTCATTTGTACAGACCCCAATGGAGTTTCCAGCAAATTGGAATGCTGAACTGTTGCTGCAAACATCTAATATTTCCTCACATTAGGAGGTAGCTTCAATTCCACCTTGTCTACTAATTCCCGCAGCTTGGATTTATGTGCATTTTGTAACAGTCCCAAGGTCGATTCTCCCATCTCCAAAACACCCTTTGTGACTGCAAGAGCTATTGTTTTCTGAAGTTCTGTTTACCCACCAAATCCACACACGAAAGAAGAGACTCTAAAAACTGCCATTCGCTGTCTAAATACCGCAAAGGCCCCCCAGTCTGGCCCGATCCCTCAAAACATTTTTAAGCAGGTAGTCCAGACCTAACTTTGGTATTTGTTGAAGGTTAGTGAATAGTGGATATTTCAGGAGTGAATTAGCTGGTCAGACTGCCGAGTTTGAAACAAACATTTTTACCAAATTACGGAATGAAGCACATGAAAATGAAAATAGAATATTCAACTAACTTACTTTATCCAACCAAGAGCTATCCTGACTTTAGGATGTTGCTCCAAAATACTTGCAAGAATTCCAATAAACAAATGCTTTATCACCAAAAGTAAATCTGATACAAAAAGCTTACAGGTGATGAGGTCGGAAGAGAAGGAGGGGGAGAGCGTTCAATTTCAACACTGACCCTAACTCAGCTAATCCCCAAACTGAATCGATCTGCCCAGCTAGAGAGCTGGCCACGTCCGCTTGATTGTACATGCTTTTATTGAAAGACTTGAATGCGTTCTGCTTGAGGCATTACCAGTTAGGTATAATCAAAAGGAACACAAATAAACCTTTCAAAACTCAGACATATTGGAATCTTGGGTCATTTAGAACCCCAATGAAGAAGAAAATTCAAGGATAATATAACCTTGCAAAAGGTGACAAATTACCACATTTGGCTTTGGACTGAACTCAAACAATTAAGTCTTCCTGCTTTGAAACCAATAACTTCTGTTCAGGTGTTTGTGAGTTTCTACTTAAAAAAAAGGTGCTAACGCACATTGAGTGTTGAAGATACATAATTGCGTCATTAGGTCAATGAAAGGAATGACCAGGCAAATCCACATTTCCTGTGTAATGGAGTGCAAAGGTATCCTCTGTAAATACATCAGCTGGTGCTTTTCTAGTCGAGGAGCGATCAGCACGGTAACAACATCTACATTGTGGTTTTTGAGGGTGGTGGCGGTGGAGGTTCAGGCGGTTAAAGTATTGCAAATGAACAACGCCTGTTTGTTCAGTTACTATGATTGATGTCAGTCTCCATGGATCTTAATGATGTCACTCGACGGTTTCCCTCTCCTATTAATAAGGGTTTTCTTGCAGTGCTTTATGCCATTATATCAGCAGATGCATCACCTCCGCTGCTTACAGGGATCAACAGCTGCAGAGACAGGAAAAGGAGAGGCAAACATCTGAGAATAGTCTGGAATGCTCCATTAGTTGATCAGAATCTGCGAACTTTAAACTGGAATGCTGCAACAATGGACAGGAGTTTGTATTGGGGACTGTTCTGGCTTTCCTGGTATCGGTCGACATTATCATATCGGATATACGGTGTACTGATGATTATTCAGACAGGTTACTATCCCATGCTCGCTATCGTTGGTGTTCCTGGTAAGTACCTCCATCTCTATCCATTTCCTAATTCCATAAACCATGGCGAACTTCCTTGCCATTTCTGTTACCTATATTTGGCAAAGGCGGAAAACGTTGTCTTCGGTTTCAAATGCAAAGTCAATTCATTATCCACAAATTTCAGAACCGCCCACAACCCCGCCCTCACAAACACCAGAGAGCAAGATTGTTCACAATCCTAAGTACATTTTTACCCGGAATTCACTTATGTCTCGGTATTCTGTCCATCATCAAACTTATCCACTATCAGCTCAATAATATCCCCAGTCGCCATCTTGGCATCGATGCTGACGCTTAATAAACAATTTTTCATGCCTTTATGGTTACAGGTCTCCTCGAAGCATGATTTCAGTTGTAAATATTTCGATCACAACCTTGTTCTTGTCTCTAAAATAATGTCATAAGAGGGACACTGTCAGTGTAATAATGTTGCAATAAATGTAATTCAGCGGCACAAGCTATTACACATAAAGACACTGTTTTACATCCTACCACAAATTATGTCAGAACGTAAATTCAAATGACAGGATTTGGAAATAAAAACAAGTTTCACTAATTCTGACCAAAACATCACCAGTATTTAGTCTATAAATTTATCTATTTCACTGATGTAGTTTGCAAAAGAAATCTAGCATTATTACCTGATCTGGCTTAAGACTGACATCAGACCCAGAGTAATGTGCTTGGCTCTGTACTACCTTCGGGAATGAGCTCACAGTAAAGGGTCAACAAATCCTGTTCCTGTCAGCGATCCAGACATCCCATGTAATAACAAAAGTAAAGGTTAAATAAATCAAACAATGATGCAAGAGATCAGAATCAAAAAGAACGAGAAAGTGCCAGAGAAACTGAGCAGATTTGGCAGCCTCACATCGGGAGTAAAAAAAGAATTGGCATTTTGAGTCCAATGACTAGACATCAGAACTGATAGCTGCTGTGATTGATGTTGGTGACAGGGACGTCTGTTGTAAATGGGAGAAGGACTGAGTAGAATAGATAGAGAAAGAGAAAGATAGAGGGAAAGAAGCAAACAAACAGATTGTTTATGATTAGCTGGGATGGAAAACAAACGAGATAAAGCTTATTTAGTTTTCTCCTGTTACCATATTACTGGAAACTGTGACCATATACGGTACCTATCAAAATCACTGTTTAAAGTAAGTCATGTCGCTTTGTCTCTCTTCCTTGAGAGTAAACATATTATTTTATTCATTAATGGGATGCTGAGCCAGTATTTAATTCCCTTTGCCCATTGTCCTTGAGTAGGTGTTTATGAGCTGCCTTGCTGACCAGTGCAGGCCATGGGCTGTAAGTAGTTAGTGCTTAGTTCTGTCCGGTTTCATTTCTTTGAGACATTATAGTCACTGATATAACTGAGTCGCTGGCTTGGCCATTTCAAACTGCAACTGAGAGTTAACCACGTTGCTCTGGGTCTGGTGTCTCACGTAAGCTTGATCAGGTGAAGATTATGGATTTCCATCCCTGAAGGGCATGGGGGTGCCAGGTAGGACAATCCACAATGGTTTCATTGTTTTATTTGATTCTTAATTCCTGATATTTTATTGAATTCAAGTTCCAACATTTGCCGAGGTGGAATTCCAATCCTGGGTCTGGGTCATTACCTGGGTCCTGAATTAATATTCCAGAGATCATACAGCGACGCCATTGCCTCCTCAGCATCTTCAACCATCTCCAATGGCAATAGTGATGATGCTGTTGGAGTGGCTTTGCTTCATAAGCCAAAGAAATGCCTTGGCAAAAATACCATTCTTCTCATTGTGTATTAATGAGAAGGCGAGATAATGGAAAGTGCTACTGGGGAAAATGAGCTAGATGTCCTTGGTGATGAGTCACTGACAGTAAGTTCATTGCAAAATGATTAAAGTGTAAGAGTGAAGCCACCTTCTTGCATTTGTAGAGTGTTCTTGCGATAGTACGTGGGACACTTCTCCTTTATAATGAATTATTTCCTTGCTACATAGAGACAGAATAAACGAGTTTCACCAGACTAATCCCTGCAGTGATAGTACCATGAGAAGAGTGTGAAGGAAATTAGTGTTTAATCTGTAATGCTACAAAAGAATTAAAACTTATTGCATTAAAACTTGACCGTTATGGACTAACACTCATTATTTCCAAAACAAAACGATGATAGAGTGAAATATAATGTGTTTTCTGCAATACACGTCTTCACATTTGGACAAATATATAGATAGGCTACATTGAGAATGATTTGGGCCAAGTGCAGGGAAATGGGCTGAGCATGGATGAACATTTTGGTCAGCATGAACCGGTTTGGGCTAAAGGCCTGTCTTCGTGCGATAGGACTGTATGACTCTATGATAATGTACATAGCTCTCTGGACACCCTCCGAACCCATATCGGTTTAGAGAGAGCTCCAGGTTCTGAATGAACTCTCATCATCTCAATGTGTAATTGGTGTGTAAGCCTGCACTGAACGTTATGTTTTTCACAAATCGGTCAGCAGTCGAAGTCTGATGGAGTTCGCCATTCCCTCCAACTACTGACTCCCGTACAGAACACTAGCCTATTTTTTTCTGCCACAAAGCTAGTCATTGTTTTGTTTAAAAGCTATTCCTTGGCTCAAGGAGACCCTGTCCTTGATGCTTATCAGGGGGACAATAAAACGAGGCCTGACTCCGATCAGTCTCCTTTGGTACAGAGATGAAAAGGATTTCCAGAGGCTTTTTGCTTATATGTAAACAGATGAGATTTCTTCCCTGATGAGATTTCTTCCCTTCAACATTAACCTGAAAGCATGTGCTTCATTTATACTGGTCTTTAAATGGAGTTTGCTTATTGGGACTGTTGTGTATATTTGGAACAGCATAATTAAGTCTTTCTGCATAGGTTACGTTCAGTAGGGCTTCTTTATTCTGTTCTTTGTGTTTCATGGTGTAAATTTTTGAATACAGTTTTTGTCTGTTTTAAAATCTAGTAGACAACCTCAAAAACGTAGTCCGGGTAAATTTCATTGTGCACTTACCGAAACAAGTTGCAATGTTATGCTCTGAGCAGCCTACTTAAGAATGCTTTAAGTGCTCTAGCCGAGTCCATCACAGACTGGGTCACGTTGCGGGAGTTCACACAGCGTGTGTGAGGTGCTCGTGTCTTTATTTCGGGTGTTGGGTTTGTTGGGTAGATGAAGCTTTGGATAGCAATGGCTGATTCAGTCGCCAAACGTTTTCTGGATGTGGATGCAATGACTTTTGAAGGTTTGAAAAAAGTGAATAAGACTAAGCTGCAGGAATTAGCAGAGGAGCTGAAATTGGACCTTCCTGCTTCTTTGAGGGAAGGAGAGATACCTTTAGCAGTAGCTCATCAATTAAACTTGCTGGAGACACCATCAGAATCTACAGATCTGGCAAGAATTCAATTGCAAATGAGGCAGCTTGAGTTAAGCGGCGAGATATAAGGAAACGGCAGCAGAAATGAAACAGTTTAAAAGCAGAAGAGAGGGAAAAAACAGCAGCAGAAAAGATGGAAAAGAGAGAGCTGCAGAGGAGAAAGAAAGAGAGAGCTTTTGAACAGCAAAAACGGACACTTTAAAAAGGAAAGTCAGCCTAAAGCGCTGGAGATAAAGGCTGAGGGTAGGGTGAGTAAGGAAATGAGTGCGGATGAGCAAACCCCTGGATGTCAGAAGCCTATCCTCGGTCAAGCATTGTTCAAGTTTGATGAGAAGGATATGGAAGGCTTTTTCAACTCATTTGAAAAGGTGACTAGACAAATGCAATGGCCAGAGTCAATGTGAGTTTTATTAATCCAAATGGAACTTTTAGGTAGGGCAAGTGAGGCATTCGCATCCCTATCAGAGGATGGATCTGGTTTCTGGAATCTAACGAGGGATCCTGGTCAAAACTACATTGAGTTTGAAAGGATCAAACAGAAAAATGTTGATAGATGAATAAGAGCTTGAATAAAGCAAGCAATCCTATGTTGCACTTCGAGCAGTAAGTAATTTGGAGAAATTCAAATATTCATTGCTTGAAGCAGTGCGACCTCATGTGGATAAAAAGAGAATTAAAACTGCAAAGTTATCAGCTAAAGTGGCTGATGATTATCAGTTGGTCCATAAATTCAGTTTGGCTACCAGAATCTATTTCAGTCCATGAGGGATAGAAATTGGAGCAAAGAGATATCCTCACGTGGAAAGGAAAAGGTAGATCTCAGTGAAGACAATAAGGATAATTTACCACAGGTTAAAAAAGAAACTCTGGAGAGGGACAAAGAAGTGATGGCCTCCATTTCCTCATTAAGACATAATTTGTTAAGTCGTAACAGATAGGAATGCATCACTCTCTTTCTTGCTAAATGCCCCGGTGTTTTCATTGTAATAAAATGGGCCACACAAAATAAGTGTTGGTGGCCGAGGAAAACCAGATGTTGGAAAACCAGACAACCCTGGAAGATTTGTTGGACCAGTAACAAAAAGCATAAGGGAAGCTAGACAACTGCCTCAGACTGTACAAGATGATCAGAAGTTGCTCAAGGGATATGTGCCAAATATGCTTAAAATATACATACAAGTGTAAAGTTTATTCACATAGACCAGGAGTCATAGATAAGCCGGTTCCAATATTGAAGGAGACAGGATCTTCTCAGTCTGCAGTACTGAGGGATGAGAAGATAGGCACGCCTGAGAGACTATTGTCAGAAAATGTGCTGGTAACAAGAATTCATGGTGAGACAAAAAGTGCTCAGTTATGTAAAGAGAGAACAGTGGATAATGTGTGATAGGAGTACTGGACCCCAAACTCTCAGCTCCAGGAATAAAATTTGTCCTTGCAAATGTTATAGCTGATTCGCCGCTAGGTATGCTGCCTACTCTAGTTGAAAATCCAGTGGAGATGCAGGCAACGGAAGACGTGGAGAATGTTTATCCAGGAATTTTCCCTGACTATGTGATCACAGATCACAATGTTCAGGTTGAAGCAGGAGGGATCAAAAGGAAGCTGATGTAGAGTCATCCGGATCTTATTTTGATCAGATACGTAGAACAGAGAAGGAGCAAGTCGGAGAACATGCAAGTATTTTTAGCTCTCCTAAGTTGATTGACCTGCAGCAGAAAGATGAGGAATTAAAATAGTTATATCAAAAGGCATTTAACAAGAAAGAAATAAAGCATTGCTGTCTGTTATTACCGAACAAATTATGTCTTAATGAAGAAATGGGGACCACCACACTTTCAAACAGATCAGACATGGGCAGAAATTCATCAAATTGTTTTGCCAGTTGGCTATAGAAAGGAGGTGCCGCGACTGGCACTTGAGCTACCAGTTGGAGGTCATTTTGGGCTGAGTACAAAAACAGCTAAAATACAATGATTTGTTTACAGACCTGGACTATACAATGATGTAGCTGAATTTTGCCAGACGTGTCAAACATATCACGAAGACAGTAATAAAACTTGCACCTTTAATACCTATTCCAGCATTTGACGACCTTTTCACAAGTATCTTGATTGATTGAGTAGGTCCCCTACCACAAACAGAAGGTGGGAATAAGTATTTATTAACAGTAATGGATGTGTCGACAAGATATCCAGAGGCAATCTCATTATGCAGCATCACAGCTATAAAGGTTGTAGAAAAAAAAACTTAATATTTTTCCTAGATACGGACGACCAATATCATACAGTCAGATCAACGAACAAACTTCACATCCAAACTATTCAAGGAGGCGATGGATAACTTGGGAAAATAACAATTCAAATCTACTGCTCACTATCCAGAATCACAGAGAACAGGAGAGAGATGACATTAAAAAAAAGACCATGTTGAGCGTTTATGGTCAGGATTATCCAGATGACTGCGATAATGAAATTCCTTTTTAACTTTTTGCGATGATGGATGCACCGAATGAATCGACCAAATTCAGTCCATTTGAATTAATTTTTGGTCAAGAACTAAGAGGACCATTAAAATTGTTGAAGGAGAAATTAATAAGTCAGAATTCAGAGACCACCCATTTGGACAATGCGTCAAATATTAGGGAACGATTAAATAGAGCTGGAGAGTTGGCTAGAAACGTTTAAAAGTATCACAGCATACAATGAAACAGGATTCGGATAGGAAATCACAAATTTACAATTCTGCATTTGGGAATAAGGCATCGGTGTTCTTTCCAGTAACAGGTGAGCCTTTAAAGACAAGGTTTTGTGTACCTTGTCAAATTGATAAGAAATTTAGTGAGATGAACTACCTGCTATGGACTCCAGACAGGAAGAAATCTCACAAAGTGTGTCATGTCAATGTGCTCAAAAGATAGTTTGATAGTGAAAGAAAGGAAGAGGAGAAGGTGTTCATGATTACAGCACAGAAGGAAGAATCAAGTTCGGAGGATTCTGAATGGGACATCCCTCAAATCAGATTGAACAATGATAAAATTGTCAAACATTAGGATATATTATTGAGTTACCTTCCACAAGAATATCAAAATGACCCAAAAGATTTATTACTATCAATTTGGGATATATACGGTATTAAACTGGGAAGTACTAGCATAATTGTGCATCATGTAGATATAGGAGTTGCTGTTCCGATTAAGCAACATCCATTTAGGCATAACCCTCCAAGGTTGGCACAGGTTCAGAAAGAGATAGAGTGAATGCTCCAAGATGGCATAATCAAAGTGGAACTCACCTATAGTCATGATGCCAAAGCCAGATGGTACCCCACAGTCATGTAGGGACTATGACAAAGTCAACACTGTTACAAACCTAGCTAAAAGTGAATTTGCAAAAGCCTAGTCACGTTCCTAGGCCATGTTGTTGGACATGGACCAATAGCCCCATGAGATACAAAATCGTAAGTAGTGGGAAAATTCCCACACCATCGACAAAAAGTAGTATTATGGTTCCTGGGGTTGACTGGATTTTACTGACTGTTTGTGCCAAACATTAGTAGTGTGGCTGCTCCACTCACCAAATTATTTAAAAAAGGGCAAGAACACTCAGTGGATAGCAAACTGTCAAAAGGCATTTGCCAGCCTAAAAACATTGTTAACCACTGCCCCCAGTATGAGCCCCACCCAATAACACAAAGCCTTTCAAGGTGGCTCGCGATGCCAGTGATGTGGGTGTCGGTGCGGTGCTCCTGCAGGAAGATGACTAGGGAATCAAAAGAACAATCGGAAATTTTTCCATGAAGTTGAACTTCATCAACAGAAATATTCAACAGTGGATAAAGAAAATTTAAGCTTTGTGTTGGCATGACAACATTTCAGTGTTTATATCACGAGCGATGCATCTGAGACAATAGTATACGCTGATCACAACACATTGATTTTTGCGGAAAAAATTAAGGACAAAAATGCCAGACTCTTTCAATGGAGCTTGTTGTTGGAGCCATTCATTATGACAATTGTGCATGTGGCAGGTTGTGAAAATGTGATTGCCGATGCGTTTCTGAAACTTGAATGAGATATGGAGGCGTTTGGTTGTGAGTGCACTGCGACCTGAATTTGCATGGGATTGTGCATGTTTGCATGTTTACAGTTGCTATAGTGCATATGCGCGTTTTTAGACTACCAACTGGGTTTGAATGGTTAAAAATGCATCCATATTTTGGTATTGATGATTTATTTTTTAAGGGGGGAGGCGTCACAAAACTAGTCCCATTTTTTTGTCAAGAAGCTTTTTTTTTGGCTCAGGTTGTCGCTGTCCTTGATTTTCTTTCAGAGGGACAATAAAAAGGGGCCTGATTCTGGTCAGTCTGGCTTGGTACAGAGACTAAAAGGGTTTTCAGTTGCCTTTTGTTTATCTATAAACAGATAAGACTTAAGGCCAAAGTGGTCATGCTTTAGAAGTGACCTGTATAATGAAAGGGGAGTATTGAGCTCATTTAGCTGTACTAGCTGAGCTGAGCTGAGCATCTTTCAGTTGAGTCTTGAATTGGGATGTTCAACAGTGAGTTGTGTGGATACTCTCTCTCTTTTCTGGCCTTTAACTTCAAAGTGTAGGCTTGTGTTCCATTTATACTAGTTTTTAAAGCGAGTTTGCTTATTGGGACTGTTATGTGCATTCGGAACAGCATAATTAAATCTAGCTGAGTTCTCTAGGGGTACTTTATTCTGTTGTTTGTGTTTCATTGTGCACTTTTGTGAATACAGTTTTTGTCTGTTTTAAAATCCATTAATCAACATAGCTAAACTACACCATGTAATTTTCATTGTACATTTAATGAAACAAATTGCAATGTTATGCTCTGGGCTGTTTGCCTAAGAATGGTTTGAGTGATCTAGACTCATCCATAACATCGCGGTGATGGAAGATGCCCTTTTGGAACTTGGTACAAATCATTCACTTTCCCTCCTCAAGATCAGCAAACGATGTTAACTTAACATGTGTGTACCATTAGCAATGGAGCTAGTAGTCTGTCTGCACAGTCTCTGCTTCATTAGTTTGTCATGTTGCAGCATCAAAGACATCCTCCTGTTTGAGTATCACCGTTTGGAGGGGCTGAATGGCCTCTTCATTTTGATGTGTCAGTGTCTCGAGTGTCTCGAGAACACTGAGTTCTTCAATTTCAAATAACTTCCCTTCCAAACTGCTGACTCCCTTCCCAATCCCTGCCATTCTCTTCCCATCACTTCCCCCTCCCTTCCCAGCCCGTCCATCTCCCTTCCATTCCTTTGATCCACCCTTCTTCCAGCTTCCAACTGGATTCATTCCACCAATCAACTAACCCGGTGGTACCCTGACCAGTGTTGATCCATCCCCACCTCACCACACCACATCCTCCTCCCCACGCTGCTTCTTTACCTGTAAAAGTCCTTACGTCCATGCCCACTCCTGAAGAAATGTTACACCCAAGGTGTTGACTACTCCACCTCCTGATGCTGTTTTGCTTGGTTTGGTCTTCCAGCCCCCTGCTTTTCAATATTTACATTTTTAAAAACTCTCCTCAAGTGTAATAGGCAGGAGAGAGTCAATTGGCTGCGAGTCTGCTTGTCCAATTGTTTCAATTGGCTGAATGGCGTTCTCACATTCCTGTGAAACCAGCTTGAGATGCTGAAAGAGCTCCTCTTTTTATCCTGTGAAAATGTTCAGGGTTTAGCAATGCTGTTACATGAACATTAACAACAACCTTGAATGTTGTTCAGGTTTTGAAGTTTTATGTGATTTCTACAGAACATCTTCACTTCTGATCGAATGATGGAGGGAAAGATATTGATGAAGTAGCTGAAGGTGTTTGTGCCGAAGAAGCTACCCGAAGGATCGCCCACAGAGATATCCAGGGACTAAGAGGATTGCTGTCCACCAGCCACATTGTTTTTTGAATGACCCAGTGGGGAGATTACACCTGATCCCATTCAGTTCAACCATATTCAGACTCCTTGACATCTTGCTCCGTCAAATCCTGCCGTAATGTCAGGGCCAGCCACTCTGACGCTGAGTTCGTATCTTTTGTTTATGTCAATAGGCCAATGTATTTGTGTGGGGAGTATTTCCTTCTCTCAGAAGGTAGAGACTGTTGGGGACTCTCTGTCCCAGACAGCTGCATTACAGAAATGATTGGGAAGGCGGTGTGAGTGGGTGTCAATGGATTTTGACACGTCAGAGATTCAAGGGCAACAAGGAATTAGGCGTGAAAGAGAAATTGCATACGAGACCAGATCAGCCCTGATGTTACTGAATGCAAGGGCAGGGCTTGAGGAGCTAAATGGCCTCGTGTTATTGCATTACACCCCAGATTCCAGGCAGTTTGTGGTCACTTCGATTTCCTGTGTTACGGACTTCAAGTAACTGAATAGACTGAATAGACTGTTGCTGTGTATCAGGATACTGGTGCTGCGTGATCTACTCTGGGTACAGTTTTATAGGCTCAAGGGGCTGATTTACCTCCTGCTGTAACTGTATATCAGTGTCCAGGGGCTGAAAACATTCATCCTGTTCTGTTGTGATTGAAATCCATACAGACTATTTCTACCATCCGAGGAGAAAGTGAACTCTGCAGATGCTGGAGATCAGAGCGAAAAAAAATGTGCCACTGGAAAATCACGACAGGTCAGGCAGCATCTGAGAAGCAGGAGAATCGATGTTTGGACATTCCTGATGAAGGGCTTATGCCTGAAAAATCGATTCTCCTGTTCCTTGAATGCTGCCTGGTCTGCTGTGCTTTTACAGCACCATAGGTTTCGACGTCGACACCCTTCTAAAGTCAACCTTCCTGGTCACATCATCAATTAACTTTAAAAGTTTTTTCAGCATAAACCTCCATGCACAAAGCCATGCTCACTATTCCTAATCAGACCCTGCCTTTCCAAATGCATGTACATCTTATTCCATGGTATCTTCTCAAGTAATGTACCTGCCAAATATGTTAAACTTATTGGTCTATAGTTCCCAGGAGTTTTTCTTACAGTTCCTTTTGAACAAGGGCACAGTATTTGTTATAGATTAGATTACTTATATTGTGGAAACAGGCCCTTCGGCCCAACAAGTCCACACCGCCCCGCCGAAGCGTAACCCATACCCCTACATCTACATTTACATTTACATTTACATTTACCCCTTACCTAACACTATGGGCAATTTAGCATGGCCAATTCACCTGGCCTGCACATCTTTGGACTGTGGGAGGAAACCGGAGCACCCGGAGGAAACCAACGCAGACACGGGGAGAACGTGCAAACTCCACACAGTCAGTCGCCTGAGGCGGGAATTGAACCCGGGTCTCAGGCGCTGTGAGGCAGCAGTGCTAACCACTGTGCCACCGTGCCGCCGTATATCCTCCAGTCTTCCGGAATCTCAACTTTGTTTAATGGTGATAAATGTATTTAACCAGTGTCCCCGCAAGTTCTTCTCTAGATCCCTGCAGTGTTCATGGATATACTTGTTAAGGACCCTGAGAATTATCCACCGCTAAATATCCTTGTACGCCCAATACCTCCTCTACTGTGATATGGACTGCCCTACGATATCACCACTAACTTCCTCAAGTTCCCAAATATTTATGTCTTTCTCCACAGTAAATATAGAGAAGAAATCTTTGTTGAGGACCTCGTCCATCTCTTATCGTTCGACACATATTTGTCCACTTTGGTATTTGAGGGATCCTATTCTCTCACTAGTCATTGCTTAGCTTTCATACTCTTAAAGTAACTCTTTGGATTCATCCTAATCTTCTCAGCCAAAGTTATTTCATAGCACCTTTGTCGCCTTCTTGATTTCCATCAGAGGTAAACTCCTAATTCCCTTATATACCGGCAGGGATTCCCTGGATCCAAGTTGCCTGTGCCTGAGCCACGCATCCCCCTTTTTTCAGTCAATGCCTAAATATCTCTTGGCATCCTGGATATCCCATTCCTGCCACCCTTGCCCTTCACTGTCACAGGAACATGAACACCTTGAACTCTAGCTACCTCACGTTTAAAGGCCTCCCACTAACCAGTGGTCCATTCACCTGCAAACAAACTGCTCCAGTTGACCCCTGCAAGCTTCTGTCTAATCCCATGAACATTCCCCTTGTCCCAAGTTAGAACTTGAACCTGTGGACCAGTTTTGTCCCTCTCCATAGCTATTTGAAAATTAACAGAACGATAGTCACTGGTCCCAAGGTGCTCCCCCACTGTCATCTCAGACACCTGACCTGCTCTGTTTCTCAAGAGTTGTTCGAGTTTTGCCCCTTCCCAAGAAGGACCCTCTACATACTGCTTGAGGAAACTTTCCTGAATTCACTTATCGGATTCCATTCCATCAAACTCCTTAACGCTCCGGCAGTCTTAGTCTGTTACAAAAAATAAAATCCACTCTTATGGCAACCACATTGATCCTGAATGTCTCCCTTCTCCATGCATATTTGTCACTCTCATTCACGTTAGCTATTTGGAGGCCGACAGTACAACCCCGGTATATCATCATCCACTTCCTACTTCTTAGCTACACCCACAAAGCCACAACGGATGATTGGTCGGTTATTATGTCTCTGATTAATGCTGTAATAATCCCATTAATCAGAAATTCAACTCCTCCCCCCCTCCTTCCAGCATCCCTGCCCGGCCTAAAGCAACTATACACTGGTAAGTTAGCTGCCAGTCCTGTCCCTCGCTTGGCCATGTTTTTATAGAGGCTGTATTATTCCAATCACGCGTTACTATCCACGCCCTTAGTTTATTGGTCTGACCTGCCAGCCCTCTCGCATCGAAATAATCCAACAGGCATTCCTTGCTCCCTGTCATGTTCCAGCATAACCTGTCTCTTTACTTTACTGTTTCTGATTACTGTATCTCCTTCCAGCCTCGCACTTGACTCCCTGATCATGAGGATAACCCTCCTCGCCAATATCGTTTAAACCCTCCTTTGTTGCACTAGCAAAATTCGCTAACAAGATATCGGTCTCCTCCCCATTGCATGTGCCACCTGTCTCTCCTGATCAGGTCAACCCTGTCACAGAAAAGACCCCAGTGATCTAAAAATTTGAATCTCTCTTCCCCCCACCCCCACACCAATTCTTTAGTTACTTATTTATTTGCCAAAGCCCCCCTGCTCTTACTTTCATTAGCTCATTACAATGGAACTAATCAGTTAGATTACCACCGTCAAGGTCCTAGATTTTAACTTTTCTCCTAGCTCTCAGTGATTACTCTGTAGGACCTCATTCCTGTATCTACCTGTGTCATTTGTGGCAAAGTGCACAATGACTTCTGGCTGCTCCCCTCCCCCTTGAAAATTTTCTGCAACCATTCGGAGACATTCTGGCACCTGGGAGGTAACACACCTTCCTGGATTCCTGTTTGAGGCCACAGAATCTCCGACCTGTCGCTCTAACAATCGACTCTCCTATCTCTAAGGTCCTGTTTACCGTCACCCTTTCCCACTGTGCCCCAGAGTCAATGGTAATGCCACCATCTTGGCTACTGCTGCTTTTCCCTGAACCGTCATTCCCCTGAACTGTATTCAAAACGGTGAACTTGTTTTCGACGGGATTGGTCACAGTGGATTCCTGCACTTTCTGCCTACTCCGTTCGCCATTCCATGTCGTCGCCTAAATCCTCTCTGTCTTGAACACAACAGGAAGCAAGAACTGCCTGTTGTATTAAATGTTCTTTATTTACATGCAACAAGACTGACATGTAAGCCTGATGAACTCATGGCATGGATCTTAACGTGGGATGTGATATTACAGTCATGATTGGTGCGGGTCTTGGGTGTGACCACAACAAGAAAGCTCTTATCTATGAAGTTCTCATTATCTCCGATGATCCTGATTGCATTCAGCTCCAACTTCCGAACACGGTCTCCCAGGAGTTGCAGCTGGTTTCACTTTCCACACATATAGTCTTCAGAGACGGTGGAAATTTACCTGAGCTCCCACATCCCGTAGGAGGAACGAACAACTGCCTTAACTGCTATTCCCACTGCTGCAACACTAAAGCTGAAAGGACTTTTTTTGAGCTTGCCTGTAGTTTTTGCTGAGCTGTTGCTTTCCAAAGCCTCTTGAGCCAAACATTACTAATTACTCTGCTACCAATAGCATGGCTTTCTCTACCCCTTCACATTTACCTTTGGTTAGGGGAGGAGGGAGACCTTGCAGTGATGTAGTACTTGGTCATTAGGCACTCCTTGACACCTGACCACTGACTACCTGCTCACCAACCAAAATCACTGTTTGGTCTTGGAAGGTGTCTTACTGAGGTCTTCCTTTTGGTAGTGCTGACTGCGCTGATGCTAATCTTCACCCCGACAACCAATCTGCATTGTCACAATCCCTTGGTCCTTTCTGTCTAATAGTACTGTATTTATTAATTCCTTGAATCCGTTGACTGCATTCCAAACTGTGTCTCACTCCACAGCGAGAAAGATTGATATTCCAGTTAATACAAGGGCTATTGTAAAAATGATACAATTCGAAATAGGGACAACAGTATGTCTATCCGCTTACTGAGTCTGCTTTTCCACTCAATTAGGTGAGATCGATTTTGATAATCCCCCATTCCACTTGTCTACATTTTTCCCCTTAAACCTTGTATGAAAATCAGTCTGCCTCAACCCTGAATATATTTAATGATCCAGCCTCAACAGCCCACAGACTTTTCTACAGTTGTTTCCCTCTCACTAATGTGAGACTTGGAGGTCTTTAGTCCCATGTGGTATTTCTAGCACTCTGCTTGAATGTTGTATCAATATTAGATGTTATCCTGTCCTATCACACCTTCTCTGTGGCCAGAGGCAAAACAAAAAATGAAAAGTTAAGAGACTGTAATCCCCTCACTCATCTTCCACGTCAGCCTAAGATACAGCTCATCCTGATCTGTGGATTTGCCCACACTCTATCCCGCATAAACTTCCAATACTTCGTTAGCTTCTGTATCAATTCACTCAAGGATCACAGGGTCACTCTCCCTGAATCCAGGAACTCCTTCTTCAAACTGAAGACCGAAAAAAGTCCGTGTTTAACATGTTCTCTGGCTCCGTGCACCCCCTTGTCCCTAACGCTCCCAATCTCTCCCGCATTATCCTCTCCTCCTTAATAAACCGAAAGAATGTGTTTGAATTCTTGGTAATCTTATCCTCTAATGTTTCAACTCCCCGCCTCCACTTCTGCTCTTCTACTGAGTTTTTACGATAAGCTTTCTATATTCTTTTTGGACCCCCATTGACCTGCGCACTTTGTAACTGCATTAAGCTCCTCTTTCCTTATTAATTCTGTTCGGAATTTGTGTCTACACCCGAGGTTCTCTGGGCTTGTTTTCCTAAAATTCATCTTCGGTTAAACATGCTGGGGCGACACTGTCATCAATTCCATTTTGATCAAGTGAAGCCCCATCCCCGCCGCACGCTGTTTTGCTATAGTTTCACCCAGAAGCAACTGCACTTTGGCCAGATCCTGTCATTTTTTTCATAACATCAGTCTCCCAAATCCAAAAAGCTTTTATTTATCAAACATTTTTGAGTATGAGTCACGGCCACTGGTCCTTTTATGCTCTCCCAATCCTGCATGCATCATCTGACTGGCTTCGTTCCCCACAGTGAGGTCCAGCATAGCCCAGCCCATTGATGTGTCAGCTACAAGTTGAGAAAAGAAGCTCTGCAGAATAAATTTCAAGGCATGTGCCCTCTCTAAATAAGTTATCATTGCCCGAATGAATGTTTGGAATTCAAATGCCTGAATATGATGATCGTATTGTTGTATTAACACACCTCAGTAAATTGGTTTTATATCAGCTCCTGTACTTTCTTTTATCTGGTAGTCTACAATATATCCCCAGTTGTGTGTCTGTCATGGATTTGATCCTGAGCTCTAACCACCAAGCTTCATTAGGAGATCATTCTTACTGCAGTAACTGACTCCATAATTAATAATGCAACCCCACTTCCTCTTTTGCCACCTCTCCTGTCGTGCCTATAGATCCTGTACAACAGAATTTTGAGTTGTCAGCCCTGACCTCCCTCAAACACATGTCTGTGATGGCAAAAATGTCACACTTTCCTATTTCACCTTGTTCCCTTATCATATCTGTCTGTCGGATAATATGCCCAGCATTAAGGTAGAGGACATCCAGCCTGGAATGTAACACTTGGAATACTCTGTAACGCGAAGTTCTTCAGTCATTCATTGTTTGTTCTCAAGCTGCCCAATTCATGAACCAAAACTGTAACTCTGGGAATGAATGAATATTTATTGAATGAAATTTCTCTTTTCATAAATGTGTTCATCAAATAAAACTTTCCAGAACTCAACAGTCAGCTCCACATGCAATGAGTTTCTGCTGATTAATTCCCTGTTTCGTGCGCAGAGGGGAGAGCTCTAAGTAATACAGAAAGTGAGAACTGCAGGTACTCTAGCGCTGGTAAAGCACAGCCAGTCGGGCAGCACCTGAGGAACAAGAGAGTCAAAACTTTGGACATCAGCCCTTCATCGAGAAGGCATTGGTGCCTTCCCATGTTTTCCATTCCATGATTGACAGGATATTGGGAACCATTTGTTTTTCAGAAGGCAGCACTGTATAGAGACCTGAAATGGAAAACAGTCAATCATTTGTTTGGACAGGGAGCAGACATTTTGAGGTGAAGTACAGATTGATTGAAGTACAAACACAAGAATAGACAAATCCCTTCGGCCAGACGGACAAAACCCGAGGTTACCACAGGAAGACAGGGAAGAGGTTCCTGCACCTTTGGCGATGATCTTTACATCCTCACTGTCGACTGTAGTAGTGCCAGATATTTGGAGGGCGGTAAATGTTCAAGGAAGGTACTAGGGATTATCCTTAGAATTACAGATCAGTCAGTCTTACATCAGTATTGAGCAAAGTATTGGAGGGGTTTCTGAGAGACAGAATTTATTATTGTTGTGGTTCTGTTCGCCGAGCTGGGAATTTGTGTTGCAACGTTTCGTCCCCTGTCTAGATGACATCCTTAGTGCTTGGGAGCCTCCTGTGAAGCGCTTCTGTGATGTTTCCTCCGGCATTTGTCGTGGTTTGAATCTTTCGCTTCCAGTTGTCAGTTCCAGCTGTCCGCTGCAGTCGCTGGTATATTGGGTCCAGGTGGATGTGCTTATTGATTGAATCTGTGGATGAGTGCCATGCCTCTAGGAATTCCTTGGCTGTTCTCTGTTTGGTTTACCTATAATAGTAGTATTGTCCCAGTCGAATTCATGTTGCTTATCATCTGCGTGTGTGGCTACTAAGGATAGCTGGTCCTTTCGTGGTTAGTTGGTGTTCATGGACACGGATTGTTAGCTGTCTTCCTGATTGTCCTATGTAGTGTTTTGTGCAGTCCTTGCATGGGATTTTGTACACTACATTTGTTTTGTTCATGCTGGGTATCGGGTGAGTTGTTGTCTGAGAGTGGCTGTTGGTTTGTGTGCTGTAATAAGTCCTAGTGGTCGTAGTAGTCTGGCTGTCAGTTCGGAAATGCTCTTGATATATGGTAGTGTGGCCAGTCCTTTGGGTTGTGGTATGTCCTCGTTACATTACGGGCACGGCAACGGACAGCTGGAACTGACAACCGGAAGCGACAGATTCAAACCACTACAAATGCCGGAGGGAAGGTCACAGAAGCACTTCACAGGAGGCTCCCAAGCACTGAGGATGTCACCTAGACAGGGGACGAAACGTCTACAACACAAATTCCCAGCTCGGCGAACAAAACCACAACAACGTGCACCCGAGCTACAAATCTTCTCACAAACTTAGAAATTATGATGGCTGGGAAAATCATAGTTTGATTAGAAATTGTCAGCACGGCTTTGTGAGGGGCAGGTCATGCCTCACAGAAATTATTAAAATATTTGAGGATGGGATCAAACACATTGAAGAAGGTGGAGCAGTGGATGTGGAAAGCATGGATTTTAACAAGGCGTTTGATAATATTCCCCAAGTCAGGTTCATTCGGAAAGGAAGGAGTGATGGGATACATTGAAACCTGTCTGACTGGATACAGAATTGGCTGGCACATAGAAGTCACAAAGTGGTGATAAATGGGAAGTATTCAGTCTGGAGCCGGTGATCAATGGTGTTCCATTGGGATCAGTTCTAGGACCTCTGCCGTTTGTGATTTTTATAACTCACTTGGATGAGGAAGTGAAAGAGTAGGTTAGTAAGTCTGTCGATATAACAAAGATTGCTGATGTTGCAGATTGTATGGAGGGTTGTTGTAGTTTGCAATGGGACTGATCAGTGGCAGATGGAGTTCAGCTGGAAATTTGTGAACCAATTCATTTTGGAAGGTCGAATTTGAATGCAGAAAAATAGGCAGGATTCTTGCATTGTGGAGGAACGGGCTGATCTCGTGGTCCATGTCATAGCTCCCTCAGAGTTGCCACCCAGTTTGATAAGGTTGTTAAGAAGGTGTATGATGTTTTCATTAGCAGGGGGATAGAGTTTAAGAGCTGTAAGTTGATGCTGCAGCTCTATGGAACCCTGGTGAGATCACACATAGAATGTTGTGATAAGTTCTGGTCGCCTCATTGTGGAAAAGATGTGGAACCTTTAATGAGGGTGCTGAGGAGCTTTGTCAGGTAGCTAACAAAGAAGAGTTCAGGGCTTTTCTCAGAGGAGCAAAGAAGGATGTGGGACGACTTGATCGAGGTGGACAAGATGATGAGAGGCAAAGATAGAGTGGATAGCCAGATACTTTTTCCCATGGTGCAAATATCTATCACGAGGGAGAAAAACTTTCATGTAATTGAGGGAAGGTTTAGTGGAGATGTCAGAGGTCGGCTCCTTACAAAGAGAATGGTGGATGGTTGAAATGTACTGCTGGCAACTGTTTTAGAGTCAGCTGCATTGGGGAAAAATTAAGCGACTATTGGATAGGCAAATGAATGATAGAATAATGAAGGGTATGTCGGTTAGTCTGATCTTAGGGTAGGATAAAAGGTTGGCTGGATGTCAAGGGTCAAAAAGTCTGCACTGTGCTGCACTGTTCTGTGTTTCCTGTTTCACCCAGCTTGTGGATTTGTATCAATTGTTGAATGTGTGAGGGAGTGATGTGTGTGAAATCAGGAAGCTTTGTAAGGGCGTTAGGCCAAGACGTCCACTAATGGTGTGCATTCTTACAGTCACCTGAGTACCAGTACAATATGTGTGTGACGACCTACACTAGACAGAATCCGTCAAGTTCAGTAATTAACGGCTGTTTTCTTCAGATAGATTCTGTTGGGTGACCCATTTTCTGTCCATCAACAGAGATGTACAATTTTATTTTGATACTGATGAATGTGAAGGTGACATTTATTGGACATGGTTTTAGCGGTTTCTTTGCGAGACAAAATGTGCTGCAGAATACTGTCAACTTGTTGACGTCTTCGCCCAGTGTCTGGTCCAGGTGGCAGATGCTTGGAGTCTGGCAGGCAGGCCAGATGCCATCACCATACATAACTTGTATGATGTGATTCTGACACTCCATGTCCATTCATCCGCCCCTGGGCAATGCTCAGACCGAAGATGAAGTCGAAATAATTTGTTGTGAAATAATGTTTGAATGACTGCTCTGACCCAGGTGTAAGCTCTCTGGATTCATTTAAGAGCAGAACAATGTCTTACCCAGTCTCACTGGCAGCAGTGACTGAATTCAAATCTTCCAAAATCTTTTTTCGATGTGGGTTATGATTGCAAGCTGATCTGAAAAAAATCATATATTGTGAAATATTGTGAAAATGTGAAATATCACTATTTAACCAAACAATAATTGCATCATCTCTGAAAACAATTAGGTTGATGTAATATGATCACATATTTATGGAACTAAAATATACTTTCCTGCCAACATTTTATGATACAAAAATAAGGAACGTATATTTTATTTAATATCGAACAAAGAACATGTTATCTGACTATAGTGGTGATCAACAATTACATATATTTGGATACATGAACACCAACTAAGTAAAAAAAGGACATCATCCTCTCTCACTAGTATTCTCACATTCGGATGGGGAAGGACACCACTTCGACTGGGACAACACATCCATCCTAGGACAAACCAAATAGAGGCACGCACAAGAATTCCTAGAAGCATGGCATTCCAACCTGAACATTATCAACAAACACATCGAGTTTGAACTCAACTTCTACAACTGAGAAAAGAAACAGGATGTGACTTCACCACAGCAAACAACATCACCACACGAAATTACATCACCAATCCAAAGAAACCCAAACATATAAATAGAAAGCAAGAATTTTCAGCATTGTTTCGCCTGAGGCCCACTGAAGATGAAGATGTTGAAATGTCTGGAAATGAATTTCCCAGCTCAACGAGCAAACCTCCACCCAAAACCTCAACCTGAGCTACAAGTCTTCTCAAAATTCACTACAAGTAAATACTCATTGTCAGTATTCAAATGAATACATCCTCGCTCCAATATTTGGAAAGTCGTTGGCTTCTGAATGATTGCATTTTTAGAGTGAGAAAACGATTGAACCATCATATATAAATAGCGTACTTACACATTTTTATATAATCAATCAGTTTAATTTCTCACTAAATGTGCGAGCTTCAACTCTTTACCAACAATTGAAAAATGACAAAAAATCAACATGAACAGAGAATATTAGTTTACATAAATGAATTGTGTTATTAAATTGAAGTGAACGATAATTTGATACCTTGCAATTTTTAGAATGCATGGTATTTAATGTGAAATGTGAAAAAGAACGATGAACATACTTCCTTGTGAGTGAACAGTCAGGCATTTTCAAAGAGTTTTGTGGCAAAGGAAAGGAAAGATTTGATTTAGTAATTGGGATACAAGATTTAAAATTTTCACATACTGATTACTAATTAGACTACATCATCAAGCTGACCTTGCAATACTTGCATTTTAAATGGTTATGCTGCAGCAAAATGATCAGATATTTCCCAACATTTACAACTGGAAATAATCTGATACTGGCTTTGAATTGCATCTGTACATGTTAGAGAACAGAACATTAATGTACACAAGGAGGCTATTGGGCCACTGTGTATGCATGAGCTTGTGAAATGTCTCCCAAATCCTCCCATTTGCCCCCTCTCTCACTGTTACCCATTAAATTCGGAACTTTCAAATATATATATATAGTTCCCTCTTGAATCTTCATTCGCAAATCTCCCAGGCAGGACATTCCAAATCCTAACAACTCTCTCAGTAAAAATACACTTTTGCCTTATCTCACTCCGAGGTCTTGTGCTGACGATCTTGAAATGGAAATCTGTTATGCTAGCTAAGAGAAACGGAGTATTCTTATTTTACCCTGATTTTTTTCATTATTTTGATCACTGCAATAAGTTCACATTTTCGTCTGTTCTGATCAATGAAGAGTCTTTTCATTACTCTAACTTCTTGCATCCGACCTTTAACTGATTCCTTCATTCCACTTATCATTCTGATCATTTATAAGGTAACTGGTATTATTCTGCAAAGTAATGCAGGGTGTGTGTGTGTGTGTGAGAGAGAGAGAGAGAAAAAAAATTCTCTGTAATGTCTGAATTACACCCAGTGCCTCGTGTAAAAGAGGTAAGGGTGAGGAAGGCAGAATCGATTAACATCTGGTTAAACAGCTAGCTTAGAGGTGAGGGTTTCATATTCCTGGATCATTGGACCCTCTTCCAGGACAGGTGGGAGTTTTAGAATATGGACAGATTGCATCTTAAATGGAGGAGCACCAACATCCTGGTGGGGAGGTTTGCTAATGCAAATTGGGTGGATTTAAACTAATAAACCAGGAGGCTGGGAAACAGAGCAGCAGGTCAGGAACTGAGCAGAAGGTAGAGGTGAGTAGGGCATCAGGCACAGCCAGTCTCATGACCAAGCTGCGAGAAGGATGCAAAACAGTCCAAAATATGTGAGATGGAAAATGGAATAAATGATAGAAGTGTTTATCAGGGATTAACAAATGAAGGTGGAATGTATGGGGGGAGTAAAGGAGTGAGGTGTGTGAGATCAGGAAGTTCGTACTCAAGAAAATATTAAAGGGGAAAAACAAATCAAAATAACTTATTTAAAAACCTTAGGCCTAAAAGCACACAGCAATTTGAATAAAATTGATAAGCTGGCAGGAGATACAGAGATAACTGGGTATGACCTTGTGTGGATGATTGAAACATGGTTACAGGAAGATCAGCACTGGACAGTAAACTGCCCATGGGTATTCGGTATTCCGAAAGGATCGATAAAGGAGGTGGAATTGATGTATTGGTTAAGGATGATACCAGGGCTATATTCAGAAGTGATATTGGCACGAGGGAACAAAATGAAGATCAGTCCAGGTACAAATTCAAAGCAAGGGAAGAAACCTCTTTGGAAGAGTAATTTTCAGCCAGCGTCAGCGAGGGTGTGAACAGTCAAAAACAGGACAGATGAAGAAACTTGGCAAATACTTAACGGGATACTAAATACCTGCAATTAAAGTACATTCGGCAGACAAGAGGAATTGCATGACAGCGAAAAAAAAATCCATGTCGAGATAAGGAAGTCAATGACAGCATGAGTGCAAAAAATAGGGCAAATCATACTACACACGATAGTCATGCTCCGGGGATTGGGTAAGGCGGTGGCCTAGTGCATTACAGCAGAACTGCTCAGCGAGAGACCCAGATAATGTTCTGGGGGGCTGGGTTCGAATTCTGCCATGGCAGATGGTGGAATTTGAATTCAAATTTGGGATTACCACGCTGATGGTGAATATGAATAGAAGCTCACCTGTTTCACTAATGTCCTATGGGGAAGGAAACTGCCATCCTTACCTGGTCTGGCCGATATGTGACTCCAGACCCACATGAATCCAGATAACTCCTAACTGCCCTCTGGGAAATCACGGATGGGCAATACATGCTGGCCTACGCAGCAATGCCCTCTTTCTGGGAATTAATGAAAACAAACAAAAAACTTCAGCAAAGGGTTAACAGACAACATTAAAAGAAGCTATGAAAGGAAATGAATGGAATCATAAATACTGATACCAGTAGCTTTCACTAGTACATTTAAAAAAAGCGCAGACTGAAACTAAGTGATAGCTCTTTGCAAGATGAAACTGACAAGGTAACAATGAATAACTCAAAAATGGCAGAGGCACAAAAGCAATGCTTTCTGTTTTCACAGACTGCACCACAAACTGTAGGTCCTACAGAGGAACTTGTTGGGATTACTGCTGTTTGTCATTTTTATAAATGACCTAGATGAGGGCACAGAATGATGTGTTAGTACATCTAATGATGATACTAAGGTTGGTGAAGTGTGGATAGTGTGAAGGGTAATCCAGGTTACTGAGGGACATAGGGGTGTCGCAGGTTACAGAGTTGGGCTGAGTGGTGATAACTTGAGTTTAATGTGCAAGAGTGTGAGGCAATTCACTTTGGAAGGAGCAAAAGGAATAAAGAGTACTAGGCTAATGGTAAGATTCTTTGCAGTGTCGATGAGCAGAGAGATTTCGGTGTCAATGTATGTGTCAAGGAGGGATATATAACAGAGAGGCAATTGGACATAGGGGGACAGTCAACGTATATCCGAAAAGAAATATGACAGGGAAGTGTCATCTGCGAAAGAACTATTGGGGTCTCACAAAAATCTCCATACTCTGCCTAAAAAGCCACATCCATCAATAAAGGCACACAACATGCTGAGCAAATATCCTTGAAACCAGAAAACAACTAAGAAGGCATTGCAGACAGAGAAAGACGAGGGAATAAGATACAGAAATTTCAACAGAGTCCATTCTGTATGAACTTTAAGAAACTAAGTTTTAATTTTGTTCTTACAAATAATGGATTTATGAGTGGAATACGCATTAGTGAAACCGCATGTCAGGAAAATCTTGTTTTATTCAGAATAAGTAATTAGTTACAGAGTGATTGTTCAGTTTGTTAGTGGTTTGTTCACTGTTAAAGTTAGAATCATAGAATACCTAGTTTAGGGAAACAGGCCCTTCAGATGAACAAGGACCACACTGACCCTCCAAAACGTAAACCACTCAAATGCATTTCTCTACCCTATTAATTATATATAACCCTGACTAATGCACCTAGTTCGCACATCCGTTAACATTGTAGGCAATTTATCATGCCCAATTCAATGAACTTGCACATCTTTGGATTGTGAGAGGAAACAGAAGCACGTGCTTGAAGCCCACGCAGACACACGTAGAATGTGATAAATCCACATAGGCAGTTGGCCGAGGTTGGAATCGAACCCGGAGTCTCAGGCACTGTGAAGCAGTGCTGTTAACCTCTGAGCCATCGTGCCTCCCCTAGACAGGTAAATAGTTAATTGTTAATTACAGAGTGTCTGAAAGGACTCCATTTCATGGAACCACCCCTTTATAACTGGGTATCAAAAAGGAGGTGGCTTACATCACTTGTCACGTTCCCTTATCGTATTATAAGGCGAGGAAATCTTTACTGGGTGCTTTGCTTTTAATTATCAGATGGATGTTAACCTCAATTTCATAATATTATAGAGAGTTCGAAGTGGGTCAAGTGAATGATATATTGATATATGGCGCATAACAGGAAAAATGCGTCTGTGTTTGAATAGATTGGTGGTATGAATGCAAAAACAGTGTAATATTCCAATGGAGAGATTGCAAAGGTGAGGCACAAAGGAACCAGGCACCTGGATCACAAAAAGAACACATTACGTGCACATCATAGGGAGGCAATATATATATTCAAACCTTATGAAAGAGAATACACTCAGGAGTAAGGAAGATTTTCTACAGTTTTGCAGGGTATGGCGAGATCACATTAAAGGAGCTGAGGGCACAATGACATGAAAAACAGTCCAGAGAAGATTCATTCAACTGACTCCTGTGAGGAGCATTTATCTCTGGAGGAAACTTTGTCAGAATGGACTTGAATCAGTTGGCGTTTAGGCAAATGACGCATAATCCCGTTTAAACCCATTTAATTCTGAATAGTCTATTCAAGATGAATGCTGAAACAATATTTCAATTTATGCGAGACATTTCCAGAAATGGATGGACTGCTGGAAACTGGAAGGAGTTGGTGATTGTTTTAACCATCTCAAAGGGTTCTGAGTCTGTGGGAACTCCCCTCACAGAGAATAAGACATTGAATATTCTTAGACACAGGTAGACAGTTTATCGCCTAAAAATGATGCATTAACGTTATAAGGCATAGCAGGAATGTGTGTTTCAGGCCACAATCAGATCATCCATGATCTTGTCACAGAGCAGACTTGGTTCAAGTTGTCCAATCACTTATTCCTGATCTTAGTTCTACGTTGCTATTGCCTTTAGATACTGACAAATGATGAAAGCATTCCCAAGCGCACAAGGGTCTCCATTTCAGAATGATGAGCACAACTTGCAAATGTGTTTTTTAAACAGCACTGCGAACACTCTCGTGGAAGTTTCATGGAGTTACAGAAAGTTCAGATGCTTAGGTCAAAGTAAAAGCCTCATTAAAACTGCGTCATAGATCGGTTAGAATGGGTGCCTTTAATAGAGCAGATTCTATTCAGTTGTTCTTGTAAGATGAATTCGTTGGCAAAAAAGCATTTATTGCCTATGTCTAATTTCCATTCAGAATATGGTGGTGAAACCCAGTGATCCTCGTGTTGCAGGGAGACTAACAGATATATTTCAAAGAGAGCCACAGTATTCTGAACAAGTGACAGTGAAGGGACAATGATATTGATTCAAGTCAGAATACTGTGTATTCCTCACCACATGATGCTCACAGCGATGGAAATAGTGGGACTACATCTTCTGTTCTCAAGAATTCAATTCATAAAGCCATACGGCATAAAGACAGGCCCTACAGCCCAACAGATATATGCCAGCCAAAAGCCAACAAAATGCATTAACCTCACTTGTATCCATTTGTAGTGTCGAATCAGCTGATTCTTAAATGCTGTGTTATCTTGTATTACCTGTGCCTGAGTTGTCAGTTGTCTTTTGTTGTATGAGTGAAATGGTTTCGACAACTTCAGAGATAGCCACAGGCTCATCAGATCAATAAAAAATCTGCATTGTTCAAAAATTATTGGAAAATTGAGTTTGTTTTTTAATTCGTGTGGGATTTTAACGGAGGTGGACCAGCATTAATTGCCTCTGGGAAGCCCCAGTGCAGTTGGTGTTGGTAATCCATAGTGCTATTGGGACAGAGTCTATACAGTGCATCTTGTGTGTCAGTGTTGCAACGACTCATTATTACTGACTACCAATGGAGGCAGTGTTAACGAGCCGTCTGCTTTTCCCTCGACAATAGTTCTTGCATGGTAATCATCCAGGCAACAGCGGGTCTTCCTTTACACTCGCTGCCTGGTGCCATGTAAGTAATGGAAAGATTTTGGGGAGCTTTAGGAGGTGAGTTACTCAAATCATCTGAAATGCTGTTTTACCACAGCCAGTCCAGTTGAATATCTGATCAATCTTTATACACTGGATATTTGTCTTTGGATATTGATTATGTCACTGAAATCAATAGAAGGCTTCTGGATTCTTTCCTATTTGAGATAATTACTGCCTGGTCAAATTAAAGAATTATTCTTGTTTGCCACTCATCAGATCAACCTAAATAGGGTTCCCATATTTCAGAAGAGGGACACAGCCGGCTCCAGTACCTGAGGATTATAAAATGGTGCTGAAGAATGGGTTTGAGTTCAATTGGGACACTGGTGTTTTCCTATCCACTCAAAGTAGCCTGTCTCAGATACTAACATCCTGTTCGGAATCACACGTTCAAAACACCCAAACATGGAACTGAATCAACAAAACAGTTAGCATCCGAGGATCAGCAAAACAGTGTTTTGGGCAAAAGCCCTTCATCAGCAATGAGCTTCAGAGCCTTGACTGTGGCGAGATAAATGCGAGTGGGCTGGGTTTGAGAAAAATGTATGAGAGAATATAGTTGGTGGATAGAGGTGGTTATCCAAAACACGAGCACCCGCCATCGTTATTGTATTTGGCTAGTGCTGAATTTGTTTATACATCATTTATGACAGATATACATTCTTCAAATAAATAAAAATCTAATTGAAACGATAAATCAACCATGGCTAATGAGGCTGGTACAATTGTAACATTTCAAAGGCACCTGGATGGGTATATGATTAAAAAGGGTTTAGAGGGATATGGGCCGGGTGCTGACAAATGCGACTAGAATAAATTGGGATATCTGGTTCGGCATGGACTAGTTGCATCGAAGGGTCTGTTTCCGTGCTGTACATCTCTATGACTCTACTCTCCAGCCTCATTGTTCATACTAGGCTCGAAAACCCGATTAATGACCGATATCAGGCCAACTACCTTATGATTTCTTGTCCGTTGCCTCCCTTCCTTCCTTGCACAGAAATTTTACATTCCGATTTTCCAGTTCTCTGGGACTCTCCCTGACGATAATTATTTCTCAAAATCCACCAGCAGTCCTCCGCAATCTTCTCCTCTATTTCCTTCAGAAAGTTGACTTGTTATCCTTCCAGTCTGTGTGATTTATCCATCTTCAAACATTGCAGCTTCCACAGCACAATCTCATCAGCACCGACCACGACACTCATCTCTTGCCCTTGACTGTCTTGAAGTTCTGGAATGCTACTAGTTGTCAACCATTGTGAGGACTGATGCAAAGCACCTATTCAGTTCATCCTCCAATTCTTTGTTCTCCGTTTCTCTGTAGCCAGCCTCGTTTTCCAGTTGTCCAAGGTTCACTCTTGCATCTCTTCCTTTCATAGATCTCAACTAAACTCCTGGAGTCTTCTTTTATATGGGGAGCAAGCATATACGTTCCACATTCTCCAACTTGTTTTTTTTTTAATTATCCTCTGCTGCGAGAGAAAGGCTTCCCAATCTAAATAAAAAGACTGACAGAGAATATTCCACGAAAGTGACTGCTGAAAGCAACTTGTAACTACACTAATCCTGTTACCTATCATAGGTTAGCACGGTGACATGACTCTGCTGCCTCACAGTGCCAGGGACTCGGGTCCAATTCCAATCTCTGGAGCCTATCTGTGTGGTCTTTGTACAGTCTCCCCATGTTTGCATTTGGAGCATTAACTCCTTTCGTCTTTCCCCTGTCTGTCTCTGTGTTTATGCCATCGGCAGTACTTTTGCTTTAGGTCGATGAAGAAATGCAGCAAATGCAACCGGTTTTCGTAAAAGCGACCCTGGTGCTCGGGCTGTCCTGGGTGTTTAGGAGACTTGCATGGCCACTTGTGTGAGTGCAGTGTCACTGGCTCCCACTCTATCCCTATCAGTTCCTCAGTCCATCCATCACTGCATGCAGCCTTTCCTCGAGCCACTCCTGAGACTCCCTAGAAGTCATCGCCTGGCATTGGATGTTCCCTGTGCAGGGCTGTGTACGCATAGACACTGGGCACTTTCTGACCCACGAGGGATGCTGTGTAAAGACCCTGCCATTAAAAGGAACAGAATAACTAAAATTCAATTGAAAATCAAATCAGAGTAGACGGGCGAAAATGCATCAATCTACTCTGTCTCTTTCTGGTCTTTTGGACTAACTTCTGTTTATACTTGTCCATCTGCAAATAGAAGTTCCATATCGAACATAGAAAATTTACAGCCCACGAACAGGCCCTTCGGCCCTCCACGCCTGAGCCCATTCAAGTATAATATCTAAACCTTTCAGTCAATTCCGAAGCATCGGTATCCCTTTGCTCCCTACTGACTCATTCATCTGTCCAGACGCATCTTAAATGAATCTACCGTGGCTGCCTCTACCACGTCCGCTGGCAACACCTTCCAAACGCCCACCACCCTCTGTGTGAAGTACTTGCTGCGTGTATCCTCCTTAAAATTTCCACCTCTCACCTAGAAAGCATGACCGCTCGTTATTGAATCCTGCACCCTGGGAAAAAGCTTGTCTCTATCCACGCTTCTGTACTCTTCATGATTTTGTGAACCTCAGTCAGGTCCCCTCTCAATCTCCTTTTTTCTAGTGAAAATGTACCTAACCTACTCAACCTCTCTTCATAGCTAGCACCTTCGATACCAGGCAACATCCTCATCAACCTTCTCTGCCCCCTCTTCAAAGCGACCACATATTTTTTGTGACATTGCACCCAGGACTGTACACAGTATTCTAAATGCGATCGAACCAATGTCTTGTACAATTTTAACATGACTTGCCAGCTCTTATATTCAATACCCCATCCAGTGAAGGCATGTGTATTATATGCCTTCTTGACCACTCTATCCACCTGTGCAGCAACCTTCAGTGGACCTGCACTCTCAGATCTCTCTGCCCATCAACGTTGCCCAGGGCTCTACCATTCGGTGTACAATTAGCTCTAGAATTAGACTTGCCTAAATGTATCACCTCAAATTTGTCTGGATTGAAAGCCATCTGCCACTTTTCCGCCCAACTCTCCATTCTATCTATATCCTTCCATATACTCTGGCAGACCCTTATGCTTACTGCTACTGTTGTAAATGATGTATCTTTTCAAATGCTAGCTATTGCCTATCTACTGGCAAAGCGTTTTGTGATTTGCCCAAGGCACCAACCTGCCAACTCAGCCAAAATGCCACTTATAACCTCGTAGTTTCCTTTGTTCAAATTTCAATCTCTAGTTTCAGAATGAACTGCGCTACAGTCACATCTCACTGAGTCCAATATTTTAACGCTATTAATTAGACTTTCTCATTGCATAGTACAAAATCTAAAGTAACCCTATCTCTAATTGATAGTGTTATGTTAAATTTCAACTGAGGAGTTGTGGGCGGCATGAATTTCACATTTGTCATTGAACATTCCTACTTTTGAGCTTATAATGGAGGGAAGGATATTGATGAAGCAGCTGGAGATGGCTTGACCTGGGATATTTCGCTGAAGAACTGGGCCCTTGTAATGCATTACTTAGAGGTGCATAGTAAAATAGGGCTGAGTCAGCATGACTTCTTCAAGGAGAGGTCCCATTTACAAGTCTCCCAGAATTCTTTCAGAAGGTAATGTGCAAGTTTGACAAAGAAAGCATGTGATTTGATTGGCTAATTGGGACTCTACGAAATATGAATCTGCCTTAAACTGAATTTTGTTCATCTATTGGTTAAAAGTTGCATAAGCAGAGATATAAAAACAGTTAAAAACAAAAAAAAAACAACACATTCAGCACTAGCTAAATACAATAACGATGGCGAGTCGGTTGATGTGTTGTTTCTGTATCATGTGGTTGCTGGAGACATTCACTGTCTGCCTGAGCAATCCTAACCTGCGGTGTGACCAGTTCACTAAACGTGCTATCTACTAACTCCTCAGCATCGCGGATGCTCCTCAGTGAGTCCATCAGCAGCTCCAAAACCGTCATTCAGTCAAACAACACCCGTAGCTGGACACGCTTCTTGCAAGTGTAAGAGTCAGGAACGTCAGACAAGTTCCATAGCTCCCACATCAAGTAAGTCACATACCACGGCTCTGTGTCCCCCTGCCATTGTAAGGTTAGCTATATATGAACTAACTAAAAGCAAACAATGCACTTAAATAAATGAAGAAGAAGCTTAAGAAATAAAATTTATAACAGATTATAACGAAGGATGATCTGACATATCTGGAGTTTGGGTGGGGTGGTTGGTGAGGACCAGTTGGGTTCTGACTGGAGATTGGTGGGGTGGTAGCTGAGGACTAGTGGGGATCTCTCTGGAGTTTGGTGCGGTCGCTCGTCGTCATCTACGACCCAACAACCTCCAGATACGTCGGATCATCCTTCGTCATTTCTGCCACCTCCAAACAGACCCCACCACCAAGGATATATTTCCTTCCCCACCCCTATCAGCGTGCTAGAAAGACCATTCTCTCTGCTACTCCCTTGTCATATCCACACACCTCACCAACCCAATCTCCACTCCCCACACCTTCCCCTGCAACCGCAAAAAATGCAAAACTTGCGCCCACACCTCACCCCTCACTTCCCTACAAGGGCCCAAAGGATCCTTCAATATCCACCAGAAATTCACCTGCACCTCCATACACATCATTTACTGCATCCGTTGCACCAGATGTGGCCTCCTTTACATTGGAGAGACAGTCCGCCTACTTGCAGAACATTTCAAAGAACACCTCTGGGACACCCGCACCAACCAACACAACCGCCCCGTGGCAGAACACTTTAACTCCCCCTCCTACTCCGCCAAGATCCTACAGGTCCTTGGCCTCCTCCATCGCCAGACCATGACAACACGATGCCTGGAGGAAGAGCGCCTCATCTTCCACCTAGGAACCCTCCAACCCCAAAGGATGAATGCAGATTGCTCCAGCTTCCTCATTTCCCCTCCCCCCACCTTTTCTCAGTCCCAACCCTCAGACTCAGCACCGCCTTATTGACCTGCAATCTTCTTCCCGACCTCTCTGCCCCCACCCCTTCTCCTGCCTATCACCCTCAACCTTAACCTCCTTCTACCTATCGCATAACACAGAGCATGGTGTTAGAAGGCTGTTTGTGTGACTGGAGATTGATATCCAAAAGTGCACCACAGGGATCGGTGCTGTGTCCTTGTGACTTGTAATTCTGATGTGCCAATGTTGGACTGAGGTGGACAAAGTTAAGAGTCAGATAACATTAGATTATAATCCAACAAGTTTATTTGGAGGCAACAGCTTTCGAAGCACATCATCACCTGATGAAGAAGCAACGAATCGAAAGCTAGTGTCTCTGAATAAAACTGTTGGACTATAACATGGTGTGATTTTGTAACCTTAAAGACGATTAGCCATTTGGTTGGAAATGAGGAAGAAGGTCTAAATTTACAGGAAGGTGTAAATGGAACGGTCAGATGGGCAGATAAATGACAGACGGATCGTAACCCTAATAAAGGTGATGAATAAGGAAAGTACTAAATGAATGGCAGCACACTAGGAAGCTCAGCAAGTGCTTCTCCACATATCCATGAATGGGTATGGGCAGGATAACACACAAGTTAATAAAGCAGAGCGAATGTCAACATGATCTTTTTTCATTGAGGCAAAGATTATAAGAGCTATGCAGAACGTTAGTTAATCCAAGATGGAATAATTTGCGTAGTTTTGGGATCCACATTACAGGAAGATTGTGATTGGACTGGAGGGGGTACAGAGGAGATTCACCGGGATGTTCCCTGGGATGGACAATATCAGCTATGGAGAGAGGTTGGATAAGCTCGGGTTGCTTACTTTGGATCAGAGAAAGCTGAAGAGTCAGTGATTCAGGAGGATAATATTACGAGGGGCATGGACAGCGTGGATAGATAGCAGTTGTTCCTTTTAGTCAAAGGGTCAAGAACAGGTCAGCGCACTTTTTAAGTGGAGGGTTTGAGGTTTAGTGAGAGTTTGTGGATTTTGTTTAACCCAGCTGGTGGTGGGTCCTGGGATGTACTTCCTGAGAGGGGAGTTGTTACGGGTAACCTCACAACCGTTAAAAAATGATTCAAGGTTGCGCACTTGAAATGCCATAACATTCCCAGTTACGGGTCGTGGTTCAGAAAGTGGGACTAATGTCGACCGTGCTGTATTTGTGACGGCAGAGAGTCTATGCTACTCTGATTGTATGGCTGTGGAATGTCATACAGCACCTTAAGCCGGAATTGATGAGTTTCTGAAGGGTATATTAACAAGGGTTATAAAAGTGAATTTATAATTGGTTCTAAAAACGTACGTGGCAAAATTAAGGGAAAAACGGAGCAGTTTCCTGACAGGCTGAAACCAGAGAATTGAGGACAGGGTAATGGCAGAACGATGGAGCAAATATTTCAGTTCTGTCTTTACAGAAGAAATCAAATCAAAAAAGCAAACGTCCCAGCAATACGAGGAAACATTAATCTGGTGAGAAAGAAAATAAATAGAATGGAATTGGTAACTAAACAGTTTTAGAGGAAGTATTGGAACCGAAAGTAATGGGCAGAGACAAAGTCAACAGAGATTTATGAAAAGGGAATCATATTTGACAAACTCTGTGAGCAAAATTATGGGGAAGCAATCAATACAATATGAGTCGATTTTTAGGAAAATAGGTGATAAAGCTCCAACCTACCATACAAATTCAAATCTTATGTGACTGGGGTTAATATGTGGACATAACTTAGAATGGGAGAGCGGACATGACACAGCAAATAGGAAGAAAACAATGTGTTTTCGAGTGGAAAGCTTGGGGTATAGCAGGAATCGGAGCTTAGGTCCCAGCTATTCCCAATAAACACCAAACTTTTGTTTGTGGAAATCAAATGCAACATTCACAGTTCTGCTGATGGCACTAAATGTCGATGTCGGATTGTGAGTCGTTGAGCAGGATGTAAAAAAGCTACAAGGTGATTGAGACAAGTGGGGTGAATAGGCAAATACATGGCAAATGGAGAGCAATGGGGGTAGATGTGACGTCGTGCCCTTTGGTGGGAAAACAGGACGGCAACCTACAATTCGAAAAAGGATTGGTTGAAAAAATATTGATTTATAAAGGAACTTACGCTGCATTTTTGTTTCGTTCTGCGCAGACCTCCGAGGTCTCTGCAAGGCAGTGCGTTCTGAAGCAAGCAGTTAAGACTGGGAATTGCTTCACCACGCTGACCAGTGATAAATAGAGCCACCAAGTGGGGAGCTGTAACATTGAAGAGGGTTTGGATCTCCCTCCACACCATTCACTGAAAGCATTATTGCAGGAACAGAAAGCAGTTAGGAAGATAAGTGATGTGTTGACCTTCATTTCAGGGGGATTTGAGTCCGGGAGTAAAGTTGTCTTACTGCAGCTGTACAGGCCCTTGGTGAGACTCCATCTTGAACATTGGGCAGTATTGTGTGCAGTTTGGTTTCCTTACTTAATAAAAGACGAACCTGACATTGAGGAGGAGCAGCGAAGGATGACCTGACAGATCTCTGGGATGACAGGCTTGGTGTGGGGGCAGAGTTTGGGGCGACTGGGCCTGTATTCCATGGGCTTTAGGAAAACGAGTGGAGATCTCAGAGAATTATATAAAACTCTGACAGGGTGAGACAGATTGGAAGCAGGTATAGTAATTCCCCTGACTGCGATGTCTAATACAAGGGACCACAGTATTAGATACAGTCAGGTCACTCTGCATTAAGATGCGAATAAATGTCTGTAGTCAGAGACTGGCGAACCTGGGGAGTTCTCTCCCACATAAGGCTGTGGAAACCAGGACATTAAATATAAATAAGGATTTCTGGACACTAAAGGAATGAGCAGACAGCTGGAGTACAGCTGTCACAGGCTCTCAGATGTTAAGAAGGAGATATTTGCAGTGTCAACAGGACTGTGTTTCCTGTTCCCTTTTCAGACAACGAGTTTTCTCTCGGTTTTATCGTTTCAAATCTTGAAGTAGTTTGATAATGGTGCAACATACATAACGGGGTCTATGGGGTTAAGGGACGTACCCTGAAATATCAGTAAAAACCAAAAATGAAAGGTGGTCTAACACACACACTAGCACAGTCTAAGTTAATCTTTAAAACATGTATTACAAGGAAATAGTACTTTACATGTAACACTTCAACACTACAGCCACTGACTACAGCGCCGTACCCATCACGATGCTCTTCACCGGATGTTTTCGTGGCTGACTGACCACGTGATGCTGCCGTGGAATTCCAGTTCTCCCCGAAATTCTCCCCCAGTTTGAAATGATGTTTCTTCGAAACGTAGACTACAATTCCCAGTGTGAGGCTCAGTTTCAAGGCTTGCAGAGTGGATTGCATCCCTGTTTTAGCTGAACACACTGAGTGGGCATCTTGCAGATCACGAGCTTGGGTTTTGCTGTTGAGCCAATGTTGGGATGGAATCGCGTAACGTTGATAGCAGCTTGCTTTATTTTATAAAAGCACACAATTCATGAACGGAATTGCAACCAAACCATCATTAATAGGCATGTGTCATCACACAACGGCCTGTATATTGATTGGAGGAGCAAAATTGATGGACAACAGTGACGACAGCAATTCTTATTACATATTTCACGATGTTTAAGCATATTAAGGAATACAAACATTGTGTGAGGAAAACTGCACTGAGGACATTTTCTCCATTAGCTGAAATGGGGAAGCCTCAATGTGCTGAATGGCCTACTCCTTTCCTGATGTTTCTGTGCAGTCTGTGGGAAAGCTCTGTAAATGTTGTCAATAGCTCTTACATGTTCGGAAGGAAATCTCTTCAGGGTCGACAGGACTGTGTCCCCCGTTCCCTTTTCCGATACCGAGTCTAGTGCTGGGCATTGGGTCTGGTTTTACCCTTGAAGTACTCGAAGCAGTTTGATACAATAGAGTGTCTTGCTTGGCCGTTTCAGAGACCATTGAAGAGTTTATCACATGTCTGTGTGTCTGGAGTCACTTTTAGGCCAGATCACGAAAGCACGGGAGATTCACTTTCTGAAAGTACATTGGGGAAAGAAATAGATGCTTACAATCGACAATGGCTTTCCGGTCACCATTACTGACACCAGATTTTAGATATTTATATGTTATTAATTTTTTTAAAAATTGTACCAGCTGCCAGAGCATTAGTCTGGTCTGGATTAGTCATCCAGTGACATTTCCACAACTGCACCATCTCCACATTGGGACCTATCAGAAACCGCACTGAGCAGGTTATTTCTGTGCTGCTTGACAACTCTGTCAGAAAGAACTCCCAACAATTTGAGAATCTAGATAGGACTGATGGGGTGGTAATTTGTCGGATTGTAATTATTATCTTCTTTGCAGACTGGACATAATTGAGTAATTTTCCTTATTGCCAGGGGGATGTTAGAGCTGGAGCTGGAATGAAAGAGCTTCCCCAGGGACATGACTTGTTGTGCAGTCTTCAGTCCTATTACAGGAATGGTGTCAGGGCTCATTGCCTTTGTCGTATCGACTGTGTTCAGCTGTTTCTTCATCTCACGTGCAGCGAATCGAATTGGTTGAAGACTGGCATCTGTAATTCTATAGGCATCATGGCGAGGGTGATCTGCATCATCCAAGCAACCCTTCTGGCTGAGAATGGTGCATACAATGTATTGTTGTCTTTTACACTGATGTACAGGGTTGTTCCATTATTTAGGATGGTGATATATCTGGAGTCCTCTCCTCCAGTAAGGTTTTTTTTTAATAGTCCGTTAACATTTATGACTGGATGTGGCAGGACTGCAAATCTTAGATCTGATCTGATAGTCTGGGGATAATATCTCCCACTCTCCCAGATGTTAGCCGTGATGGTTGGAATCCGAACAGTCAAGTGGGGTAGCTTTAACGGGTTATCATTACGTTTAGATACACATGATTCTGACCCTGGCACGTTTACCCCACATTCGTTACTGAACCATAGATCAGCTTGATGCTCATGGGAGCCTGGTGGATTATCCTGGGTAAACAGTTACAGACTGTGATTGATCACAATGCTGCTTCTGCTGCTACTGTTGTCCACAGCATTACATGATAGAACCAGTTCGAACTGCAATATCTGCGATTCCATTTTCCTGATCTTCCCGCAGTTCACATCGAGACCCATTCACCCATCAGTCCTGTACTCAGTGACCTAAACTGGTTTCTGATGTGGTAACACTTCCATTTTCATATTCTCCTTCTGCTGATGGTTTCTCCCGAGTGTCACGCCTCCAATTTCTTACATTACTCAAACACTTGAAAGTATTCATCTGATTCTTTTCCTTTCCCGCAATGTCATCTTCTGTGTTTGAAGTGAATGTGTTTCCCTCTGTTTCTCTCCCTGACCATGATTAAGAGCTCTCTAGTATCAGTGATGCCAAACTTATGGAACCAAGGAATTTGTGCACCTTGTCTTATCGTTCACTTCGTTGTGTATGAAAGTCCATGCTGAACAGGGCGTATGAGCAACTTTGACACATAAGTTTGGAACTTGTTCAAAAATAGAAATTGCTGAACAAACTATGCAGGTCTGGCAGCATATTCTGGCGTGAATTCAGAGTTAATCTTTTGGCTAAGTGTCCGTTCTATAAAGCTCCCAGATCCTCCAGCAATTTTTATATTTTTATTTCCAGTATCCATAGTTGTTTATTTAATTGAAAATTTGTGCTGTGCCTATTCTGGAGTAACTCAGCAGGTCTGGCAGCATTTGGAGAGACATAGCAACAGAGTTAGCGTTTCAAGTCCAGTGTGACACTTGTTCGGAATTGAAAATGACTGGAAAATGGGCTTTTTATTCCCTTGTCAGAGGTGGGGGATGGATGACAGTGTAAAGAGGGTGTGGCAAAATATAAATCGGGCTTTTATCAGTGGTGAACGAGAAGATGATGTAAAATGTGGTTAAATTAAGATGTGAGTTGGGGAAAGGAGTTCTTTATATTGATTACAAGCTAAAGAAGGCACAACCACACAGGGAGACCAGGAGGAAGAATGTTGACTATGTGGCATTACATAGATTTGGGCAGAGATACGTTTTCACTGCAGAGATCTTCGCCCCCTTCAGACAAAGAAATTCAGGTGTTTGACTCCTTATTGGCACTAGTAAGAGTTTCATGCTGCCTTAGTAATGTAATATGGAGAAAAACAAATCACAGTATGATGTTTTGGGCTGAGTGTTGTTTACCATTCGCTTTTAATATTGTTCAAATTTGCAGTAATTATTTTTAAATGCTTGGTCTTGAAGGCAATATCAGATGGAGTGTAGGAAGTTGAGGGGTGAAATTTTAGAAGTGTATAAAATCATGAGAGACATGGATAGGTTGCTTAGCCAACGTCTTTTCGACAGGGTAGTGAATTTCAAACATGAAGGACATAGCTTTAAGGTGAAACGGGAAGATTTAAAAGGGACGAATAAGTAACTTTTTAATGCAGAGGTTAACGTGTGCATGGAATGAGCTGCCAGAGGAAGATACAGCTCCAATATTGAAAAGACAGTTGGACAAACACATTAATGGGAAACGTACAGAGGCATTTGGGGCAAGTGCAAGCAGGTGGAACTAGTTTAGTTTGGAAAACCTGGTCAGAATGGACAAGTTGGACCAAAGGGTCTGTTTGTGGGTGATATGGCTGGAAGAGCTCTTCTGTGTTTATAAAAAAAAAAATTCAGGATGAGTGCGTGACGTTTTGTAGAAATGAAGTCAGGAAAGTATTTTGAGGATATTTGGAGGGTGTGACGGGGGAATTGCCCAGAGGGAATTTGCAGGTAATTTTCACCAATATTTTACATTGGTCCTCACAAGGTGAGGCACTGTAAATATTTCAATGCTATAAACAAAATGGTATTAGTAGGGATGTTCTAACAAAAGGAACAAGTTTTTTTAAAACAAGTAGAGAAGTGTAAGGTGGGGGTGCAGGTCAGCAGAAATTCATAGCTGGTTTTAAAGGAAGTGGTTACAGAGTGACTGGTGGCACCGTGTAAAATATTCCATAACTCTGTGGATTACAGGAGTGTTCCAGCGAAACTGGAGTACCTCCAATGTGGCGTCTGTCTTCAAGAAATGAACGAGACTGAAAGCAGGAAACATTTAGCTTCACCATTATTGCTGGGAATCTGCGAGAGTTTGTTATCAAGGAGGGAATTGCAGGACATTTAGAAAAGCTTCACGCAGAATCAGTATGGTTTTAAGCAAGGGAATCTATAAAAAATCATGCAAGGTTTATCTGGATACCACTGAGAATGTAACAAGCGGACTTGATGATAGGGAACTGGTAGACATGAGGTTTTCCAGAGATTTTCCATAATGTATCACAAAATAAAGATTCTTACATAATACAGGAGCTCATAATATGACCGATAATATATTTGCATGGAGTGACGATTGGTTAACACATAGAAATTGGAGAGTAAGGATTAATAGATCTTTATGATAAAATGTATCAAGTGGAATACCACAAATGGCATGAGTTATTGACCATCTATACTGATAGCCTGATGGTGGAAGCTGAGTGCAATATACATCTGAGTTTGTGGATGACACTGAGAACCAAAAGACAGGCTGTTATTTAATGAAAATGACTCCCAAAAAACCAGCAGTTCAAAGGGATTGAAGTGTTTCTGTGTATGAAACATAAAGTCTGCTTGCTGATGAAGCAAGTAACTAGGTTGGTTTATTAGGCAGTTTCCTGGGATGAAAAGGTTGAATTATTGAGTACATCTAAATTGGTGAGGCGATTGTTTATTGTGCCTGAAATGAATGAGGGTGATATTAATGAAACTTACAAATTACAGAGAAGGCAGAAGGGTAAAAGTCGAGAATATGGGTCCACTCTTGGCCAGAGTCTTGAATTCGGGGGTTATAGGTACAGAATAAGGGATACCGAATTCAAACTGAGATGCAAAAAATGTCTTCTTGCTGAAGGTAGTGAATATCTGGAATACACTAACGCAGAGAGTTGTAGGGGCTGGGATACTGCATGTATTTACAGACGGAGTGGAATGGTTTTTGACATTTCAGCGAGTTGAAGGATACAAGGGGTTAGCAGGAAAGTGGAGTTGAGCCCTGGAGTAGATCAGCCGTGTTCTTAGTGAATGACAGTGCAGGCTTGAGGGGCCGAATAGACGGCTCCTGTTCCTATTTCTTTCGTTCTTATGTTATGCTTTTGGAAAGTAACTGGTTATTTTCCTGGAAGTTGTGTTGCACAATGTTGCATTCAGGGAGAGTCGAGGATTTGTTTGAGTAAATTGTGGATGGGGTATGGGGGCTGTATCTACATCGAATCTGGGTCTGTAACATAACCCAAGTGGGGAGCAGAAGATACAGAGAGGGGAGGCCTGGAAAGAGGGATTGGGGGGTGGGGGTCACTTGCTGACTCAGCCTGGATTTTCCAAGTTCATTTCTGAAACTACACCTAACCACCGGAGTGGCCTCGATCTGCCCCTCTATAGCAGGTTCGAAGGGCTGAATGGAACATCTGAACATAGGGCTGACAGACACGATTGGGCCTTTCGGCCCTTTGACACCACTCCACTATTAAATAAGGACATGGCTTCATCTCATTGTGTTCCCAGCTGCTCTTTCCTCTCCATGCACAATTATCCCTGATTCACTTGTCTGTGGAAAAGCAGACGAATCCAGCATCGATATAACATAAAAAAGATTCAGCCATTCCAAACTTCTGGGAAAGAGAATTCCCACTTGAATGAATTCCCACTTAGTGAATTTCTCCACACTCTGGTTCTGACTGAGGTTGGAGGGTGTCAACAGTTTCCCTTTCTAGTCCCACTCCTCATTACTCACAACAAACTTTCAATGTAACCAGGTTGGTGATATGGCCAATGATAAAGGCCTCAGACTGCGTCAGGTTCAGTGACAAGAACAGTCAAACAGTTTGGTTTTTTTTAAGCCACAAGGAGCATGGTGGATCTTTGTTCAGCACTGATGCCTCACATCACCAAGCAGTTGACCTTAACTCCAAATTTAGGCAACCCTCTATGTGGAGTTCAAACATTCACCCCGTGTCTGTGTGGGTTCCTTCCCAGTGCTCCAGTTTCCCCCCACAATCTAAAGATGTGCAACTTAGAGCCATGTCAGATTGCCCATAGTGCCGAAGGATGTGTAGGTTAGGTGAGTCAGTCATGGGTAAAGCTGGGTTACGTGGTGGGGGAAGGGCTGTCTGGGATGCTTTTCAGTGGGTCAGTGTGGACTCGATGGAACATTGTTGAAGTTCCACGGAAATGACGCAAGTTTGAACTAGAAACATTCCCAGTGTGTATTTACCTGATCCACTGTCCTCAAGGTTTTGTGTGTTTAAATCACATCATGTCTCATTCCAAGAGCAACTAGTTAAAGCATCCATAATATAATCTCTTCATCGCAGTGAAGTGAAATATCTCTGAACTGCCTCCAATGTAATCATATCCTTTCTAAGGTAAGGGCACAAAAAAAATTCCGACACACAGATATGACGTTAATTTTGTTTTTGATAATTTGTTAATTTTTTGCAGATAATTGGAGGCAGAGAAATTGAATTGTTTTGAGACACAGACCACAAGGTTCATAAATAACGACGGAGTCAAGGATTTTGGGGGAATGGGCAGGAATGTACAATATGGGGGTAATGCTGACAGTGGTACAAAATGACACTGCTCCACCACATCCAGGAATATAAGGCAAAACGAAATCATGACATGGATAACAGTTTAAAATGTTAACAGTGATAGAAAATAGAGAGAGAGACCACTCGTCGTGGTTTATGCTGAGGGTTACTACACCTTGGGTGATGCGGTAAGGTTGAGAGAGCGTCCTCTTCATGGTAACCTCTGTCAGTGTGGGGAATTGAACCTGGGCTGTTGATTTCCCTGTACATCACAAACCAGCCGTCCAGCCAACTGCGTGGGAGGCCGTGTAACTGCTACAGCCAGAAACAGTCACAGACAAAAGGCAATAGAATCTTTCATAACAAGGAAACTGGTATAATTCAGAGAATTGTCAAGATAATGGCTGAGGATAAAAATGTTCTTTGCTATGATTTGTATGTTATAATGAGAAAAGTGTTTAGAAGCAGTCTTTAGCTGAATACGATAAGGTGAGACAAGTGAAATAACCAAAATTATCAATTCTAATTTGATATTGATAACCATAAAATAAGCGCATAATTTTGATTGGTCTGTGTAAAATGTGCTTCTCATTACATAGACATATAAAGCTGGTGGAATATATTGTTAGGAGAGTCCGTCCCCATGGGAAATGGCCTCGAACAGGTGCTTGAAGTAAAACCGGGGTAAAAGTTCTTGAGTGTCGTCTCGTCAGTGACATAAACACAAGGAATTGAATATTTGAAGCTCCTCTAAGATGGATCTCAGGGCACAATCAGATCACTCCCGATCTTATTAATACTAGAGCACGTTTAAATGGTTGAATGGTCTCATGATGGATTTGAATAGTATGTAATTTTAAAAACATACATCTCTACTCCTTCCCCTTACCTATTACATACCCGGGCACTGACATTTTTCTGAAAACTGGAATTACTTGGAACATTGTCTGGAACATTCCATAATTGGCATTCTTCAGAACATTCTATCGCCGTGTGGGGGTATTGCAAATGTGAGGGGAAGAGAGAGAGAGTGCTGCATGCAGTAGAGGGAGCACCACTGAATGAGTGGGACACCATGGGGTGGGGCGGGTAGTTAATGAGGTGAGTTCCATAAGATAGCACCAGGAAACAAGCTCAGCCTCGTACAGACAATCCCTCTATCACACTCGATGAAAATAGCACTGAGACAAACTATTGTTCAATTCAGCCCAATGAGTCATACACTCTCCCGACCTCACTCCCAGTTACAAAGCTGCAGAACAAATGCTTATCGAAAACACTCCATCATCTGAACCGACACCAATGTCCCATTCACCCATCATTCCTGAGACTACTGGCTCTGATTGTAGGATGGCCTCGAAAAAACTTAATTTCAGCATTCTGAAACCTGTGATCTTCCATGAAGTTGTCTCTCAATCTCTCTTTCTCTTTTTCACAAAATGCTTTTGTTTGTAGGTATTTTAACTGATTCATCTGTAATCATTCTCTGCCAGTGATTTACTCACCCACAACACCCCTTGCCATTGCACAACGGAGGTATGCAGCTGTAAATGGACGGGAACTGCATATCCTGTCACTTCCAGCATGGGCTGCTTGTTTCCCCACACTGGGCAGGGATATAACACAGTGTTACTGAACAATGCACTAGGGTGGTGCATACAGCTCTGCATGATGGGAGGGTAACAGATGAATTTTCTGCTATTCTCAGTACAGCTCCCCACACTGAACATGATACCTTGTCCGCGTTTATAGAGGAAGACCCTGGTGTGGGCTACATATCGCCCATGCTGGACAAACCGTTTTGTACAGGCTTCTTAATCAATGCACCAGTGTGGTCCGTACTGCTCCCCATGTTGACAGATAGCTAGTGGATTACTGAGAACTGCACAGTATTCCATCCTGGACAGACTGCTGAGTTGTACTGAGCCTGGTCTGCACAGTACTCCCTGCTGAGCAGATATCTCATCTGGTCTTATACATATCTGGGCTGGAACTGTGGTGTGGATTGTGTATCTGATATAATTCCTGATGGAGTTATCATTTATCCAGCTCGACGCATTCCGCTGTCAAACCCCGTGTTCATGAAACTTATTGTCCATTAAATAATCATCCAATTCAAACATGAATATCTGTCCTTCTTATTATGGACCCGAACAGACCCCGCTCATAATATATGACGGAGGTCTTCTCGACCCCAACGTTTTCTTATTTTAAAGGTAATTGTGAGGCCCTGTGTTTCAGGTGCAATTCGTTTGGTCAAAATATTTGAGATTAAGCAAAACGCAATTTATTCAAACGGTGTAGACAAAAAAAGGAGAGGAACTTGGAATAATTTTATTTATTGGAAAACTTAACAGATTAATAGGTTTTTAATTACTAAACAGTAACAGCTCCGATATGGTAACATCCTAGAAACTCACTCTTGTCCAAAAACCAATTGAGGAAACATATTGTCTGACCTACATTTCTCCAATGCAGGAGGAATGAACATCAAAAGACAATTCTGAGAGAAATCGCAGAGTGTGCAGCAGCCAGGAGAGATTTTCTGCCTTCCACCCCTGTTGAGACCCCAGCAATAACTGGTGAAAGGTAAAACTAAGAATCCTGGTTCAGTGAGAGTTTGACCATCACTCTACAGGACCAGGCCGCGGCTGCAAGGACAACAAGGAATGGACTGTATCTACACCGTCTACACAGCTGTAGTAGGTCTCTCAAAAATGCCTAACCCCACCTAAGCAATGCAATGTTGGTAAGATAAATGTCAAAGTTAAATAGAAATAAATAAAGCCAAAGGATGCAACAGGCCTTGTAATCAGACACAGCCTCAGGAGACCAGCAATTCCTGCACTGCCAAAAGAGACGAGAATTACTGAGCTAGTGAAGAGAAAGCATCATCGCTCTGCCTCACCTCTAACTTTACCATTCGTGACGTGCCATTAGCCCGACAGTCAGCGATGTCAACATCTCAGGATGACCAAGTATTATTGCCATTTGTCATGGTTGTTGTGAAAGGGGTTAAATTGAGTTGTTTGTTCCGTGACTGTGATTGATGTCAGTCTTCATGGATCCTAACTGTGTCCCTGAAGGATTTCCTCTTCTATTAATAAGGGTCGTTCTTCAACCTGTTCGCACATAGTATCAGCGGCACTGTCATCTTCAAGATGATTGGGATCAGCAGCTACAGAGAGAGGGAGAGGAAGACAATCTTAGAACAACAGACTGGAATGTTCCAAGAATGGAGCAGAATCTGAGAGTATTCAACTGGAATGTTCCAACAATGGGCAGGAGTTTATCTGCGGGTCTTTACTGGCTTTCTCAGGATTGGGCATGGATAGAGTTGCGGATAGAAGCCATACTGAGGATTATTCAAGCTAGGTATTATCCCATTCTTGCTATTATCGTTGTTCCTGGTAAGCCAATTTATGGCCATTTTATAAACGATGGTGAAGCTTATTGCTATTTCGATTATTTATATAATTAAAATGCATAAACTATTATCTTCAGTTTCAGTCACAAACTCCACTTCATGTACATCAATATCAGACTCCTTACTCATAAACACCTAAGAAGGAACAATACAGTTCAGACCGTTGAGTCTTCCTTTTGCCCTGAACTGTTTTATGACTCTGTATTCTCTCTGTCATCAAACCTGCCTACACCAAACTTTATAATATCCCCAGTCTTCAACTCTACCTCAGTGCTGTTGCTGAATTAGCCATCATTTGCCTCCTTCATAACTTCATATTTTACGGCTCCAGTTGTTTTCTGACAACTCTTCCAGTTACAAATATTTTGACCACAAACTTTTTCTTGTCTCTCCAGTTATTTCATAATAAGGATCTCATATCAGAGTAATAATGTCACTGGCGGTGTAATTCAGATGCAATTTACAGGCACAAGTTATGACTTTAAAAGCATTGTTTCAAATCCTCCTACAGCTGATGTTAGAACTTAAATTTGAATGGAAACAATTGGGGTGAAACGTCATTCTACAAATGGCAACCATAAACAATCAGGATTTCTTTTATTATTTGACTGATAGCCTTTGGTAAATAAGCTACGTGTGATAAAAAAAAGATCAGCTCCATATTGTCTTGACAAATGGTCTCGCAGTCAACGGCAATTAGTGATGGATAACAAATGCTGCCCTTGCCAGTGATGCTGACATTCTGTGAAACAACAGCATTAAAGGTGCAATAAACCAAGGAACTGTAAATGATGGAGATCTGAAATAAAGTTCCCCAGTGTCTGAAAACATTGGAGAATCTCAGCAAGTATGGCAGCTTCTGTCAAGAGAAAAAAAAAATAGAGAGAGAGAGAGATAGAGAAAGGAAAAGTGAACAAAGGGACAGCTGATGATGATCCAGAGGGAAAATAAAATGGGAGCTTATTCTCAGATTTCTCCTTTTCACATATTCCTGAATATCATATTAATTTTGATGTGTGCTGTTTAAACTGAGTTATATTCCCTCTGCCGTTCTCTAAGTGTGGTGATCTACTACATCTGCAATACAAGTGCTGTCATTATATTTGCTGACATACAGAGAAAGGTAATGTTGCATTGTCGCCTGCTTCTCTGGAGAGAGGGACTGTGATTGTGGGACTGTGGAGAGATGTAACAGCTTTTTCCGCTACGAAGAGAAACATTTTCAACGCTAAATTGATTCCACCGTGTGTGTGGGGATTTGACTTGCTCCTGTCATTACATAGTAAAGAGAGGTTCTATTGACGCTTTTTTGGGGTTTGTGTTATCAGCTGCTGCGTCCATTCAGAGAGACCCAAACATATGATGACGCCCCTAAACATCATGGCATAGAGAGAGAACACAGGGGGCCAACATCTCCAACATACTGTCTCGCTATCACCATAGTTAAGAGCTAACCAGACAATGCAACTTTTAAAAAATGTTTTGTGATCTACGCATGAAAGAAGTGAAACTATCACGGTATACTAACAGATGAAAGGCTTAACAGACAGTCAATTTTTCAATGTATCATTTCAGTTACATCACACTGTACATTTTTGTTAAAAATTCTGTGTGTTAGGAATGAGCCCTCCACTACCACCTGATGAAGGAGCGATGCTCCGAAAGCTGGTGTGCTTCCAATTAAACCTGTTGGACTATAACCTGGTGTTGTATGATTTTTAACTAAATATTTAAAACTGGATGGAGAGAGCAAACAGGAAAATAAACAGCTTTACATCAGCTGTGAGAAACACATTGTAACATTTTATAAAGAACGTGACAACTAGATGCTTCAAGAATAAAGATATGATTTGGTAGAGTCAGCCTAGATTCAGAAAAGGGAAATTATCTTTGATAAAACTTTTGGAGTTGGTGGAGATTGTCCGTTGTGATATCGACAACTGAGAATCAATGGGAGCAGAGTATTTGAATTTTCACAAAAAAGTTTGATACGGTTGAATTCTGGTGAGTGGGGAATATTAGAGTCCATGGGTAGGTCGGGATGGAATACACCAAATGGATCAAAAATTGGATAATGGGCAAAATGAAGAAAGTTGTGTTTTTCTCTGGGTGGAAGTCTTGTGGGGTATCAGAAGGATCAATGCTTGAGAAATAGCTGTTCGCTTTGCATAAAATGATTCAGATGGGCGCAATAAATATTATGGTTCACACTTATATTTATTAAATGGTGAAAGGTTGGGAAGTTCTGTTCTTGAAAAGGACCTGAATGTCCTTGGTTATAAATCAGTAACAGAATTCGTACGGGACAGGAAGTAAATGATATGTGGTTCTTCGTACAAAATGATTGAAGTACCAGAGTTAGTATATCTTTCCTAATGGTGTGTTTTGTTGAGAGAGTATATTATTGCATTGTGTACACATTTGGTCAGCTTTAGCAATAATGATCTCTATGTCACAAAGACAATGCAAAGGAGTTTCAACTGACTAAATCCTGGCTTGATGGCACCATGAGGAGAGAGGGCATAACTCTGCGTTTAATGTGTAGCACTGTGAGAGAATAAGAAGTTGAAACTTTATGGCGATAGACGAATACTCATTACATCCCAAAAAACTGAATAGGGTGAAAATTCCGTATTTTTAACTGGATCATTGACTCCCGATAATTTAAATGCCTGTGCAGAACCCTCATGTCCATTGACAGAGAGTTAGAGGGTCTGAATGAACCCTGACATTTTAATGCACAGTTACTGTGTGACACTGAATTGAATGTCACTTTGGACACAATCCTGTCAGCAGTCACAATACCATCAATCTGAAAGAGTTAACAATTCTGCACCATATTCTTTCCTCCATGGAGACCATGGGTCTACTATCTTGGAGATGCAAGACTCCTTGGTGAATGGCTATAAAAAGTTAGCTCCATTCCTGATGCCAGAAAACCATGTTAAAGTAACATATATGTACTATGAGTAATTAAACCACGAGGAATAAGATGTGTGCAGTCTATCTGCGTAGTCCATGCTCCATTTGTTTGTGAAGCTGGAGCATCTCTGACACCTTCCTGTTCCTGGGTTATTGACTGGAGAAGCTGAATAATCGTTTTCAGTCCCTCAGTAAGTAATTCCAGGTGCAGAACACTTTCTTTCTGATCCCGTGTAAGTGATGGAGTGAGCAGATTCCTTCTCTTACTGTGTATTTGGCAGGAGGGACTGAATGAGCTATCACACACCTTGTCCAATAGTTTGATGGATTGAATGACTTCCACATTTTCTTGTGAACACAGATTGAGGTGCCGAATGAGCTCCACCTTTTACTGTGGAAATGTACAGTGTCGAGCAGTTCTGTTACGTGAATGTTACCCAGACTTTAACAGCACCATCTTGAATGGTGTCCAGTTCTTGTTACACATGGACACAGACTGCTTCAATATCTGAGGAGGGTCACCTTGTTCTGAAAACTATGTAAACGTCAGTGAATATCCTCAATTCTGCTCAGTTTGGACTCAATGGGCTGAATGACCTCCTTCCAAGCTGTAAGGATTCTATGATGACAAATTGAGGATGTCTGGGCTGAGGGAGCTACCCTGAGAATCTCTTGCAGTGATGGTCCACGGCTGAGATGAATGATGTCCACTGATGATAAACATCTTCCCTTGTGATGTGAATGATTCCAAACAGTATAGAGACTGTAATCAATTCTCGTTAAGTGCGTTTTTCCTCAGACTCTTTGATGTCAACCTCAGTCTAATACTGCCTTGTGTTCAGGCCCAGTCTCTCTGTCTAATCCCTCGTGTTTCCTCTTTTGTTCATATCAATAGGTCATGGTGCAGAAGCAGAGAATGCTTTCTTCATACAGAGGATAGTGAATGTCAGGAATTCTCTTGCATAGAGAGTTAGGGGATCTAGATCACTGAAAGCGACCAGTGTTGTCCCCCAGGGATCAGTTCTGGGACCTCTTCTCTTTGTGAATTTTTATAACTGACTTGAATGAGGAAGTGGAAGGGTGGGTTAGTAAGTTTGCCGATGACACGGAGATTTGTAAAGTGGTACATGGGTTTTGCAGGGCTTTTTTAGGTTGCAACAGGACATTGAGATAATGCAGAGCTGGGCTAAGAAGTGGCTGATGGAATTCAAGCTGGAAGAGCGTGAAGTAATTCTTTTGAAAGCTCAGCTTTGCAGAATATAGGGTGAGAGGCAGGGTTCCTGGCAGTGTGGAAGAACAGAGCGATTTTGGCGCCCATGTCCATAGATACCTCAAAGTTGCTACCTAAATTGATAGGGTTGCTAAGGAGGAGAATGGTGTGTTAGCTTTCATTAGAAGGGAGATTGACTTTAAGAGCCGTGTGGTTATGCTGCAGCTCTGTAGAGCCCTGGTTAGACCCCACCTGATGTATTTTGTTCACTTCTTGTCACCCCATTATAGGAAGGATGAGGAAGCTTTAGAAAGGATGCAGAGTAAATTTACCAGAAAGCTGCCTGTACTGGAGGGCAGGTCTTATGAAGAAAGGTTGAGGGAGCTAGGGCTTTTCTCATTTGAATTAAGAAGAATGAGAGGTGACTTGATAGAGGTGTAAAGGGTGATGAGAGGCAAAGAGAGAGTGAATAGCCAGAGACTTTCCGTCAGGGCAGAAATGTCTATCACCAGTGGTCATAATTTTAAGGTAATTAAAGGAAGATTTAGGGGAGATGTGACTTTTCACACAGAGAGTGGTGGGTGTAGAGTCAAATACGTGAGGGAAACTTGGGAGACTCTTGGATAGACATATGGAAGGAAGTGCATGGAAGACTGTAGGTGAGTCTGATCTTAGAGTAGGATAAACGGGTGGTACAACATCAAAGGTCGAGGGCCTCTATTATGCTGTACTGTTCAATGTTCTGTGTTCTAAGGATGTGTTTGGAGAGGCTGGAGATGGATTTTAACCTGTCAGAGAGTTGAGACTTCTGACGATTTGGAGTTTAAAGAGACTAAAAGTTTAAAGAGTTTAAAGTTTAAAGAGATTTGATACTAAGAGCAGATCAGCCACAATCTTAGTGCAGGGCATAGCAGGTGTGGGGTAGCGGGGGGGGGGGGGGGGGGGGTGGGGGGAGGTGAGGGGGGGGGGTGGGGGGAGGTGAACAACATGCTCTTGTTTCTGATGTTCTCACATTGATTTAGTGGAAAGTTAGTGGGTGTTATTTTCCTGGAAGGTCCATTTGAATGTTGTGGCCTGGGAGACCAGAGAATTTTGTGAGCCATCTCTGGGTGAGGTATGGGAGCTGTATTCAAAATTAATCTGAGTCTGCAACATGACCAATAAATGACACTCAAGTTGCAGAGAGGCGAAGCTCTATAAGGAGAGATGAGGGTTCTCTTCCATAATCATCCTGGGATTTCCAACTACATTTTCCAAATCACCCCAAACTGTATGTGACAGTATTAAGGGACTGAATGGTAGCCTCTGTTTCTGGTATAAGTTTATAGCAGCAAGTGGTCTCCAACTGCTCCTGTCTAGCAGGTTTAAGGTGGTGAATGGAACACAGAAACATGGAACTGAGGAGCAGGAGTGGGTCATGAGATACTTCGAGCTTTTTCCACCAGGCACTAAGGTTGTTGCTGATCAGTTTGTGTTGTCAGCCCCACTTTCCTGTCTGTATTCCATTATCCGTGACTCACTTCTCTGTCAAATATTTAACTAACTCAGCTTTGAATTCTTGTAATCAGAGAGGCATCTCAATCTTCTGGGGTAGAGAATTTTCACTTGAAAGGCCCTTTTTCGAATTTTTCCTCATCCCTCTTATTCAATCAGAGAGTCATACAGCGTTGAAACAGACCCTGTATTCCAGCTAGTCCGTGCTGACCAGATATCACAATCTGATCTCGTCCCACTTGCCAGCATTTAGCTCATATCGTCCTGAACCATTCATATTGACGTACCTGTCCAGATACATTTAAACATGTAATTGTATCCGCTTCCATCACTTTCTCTGACAGCACTTTCCGTACATGCACCACCCTCTCCATGAAAAAAGTTACCCCGAAGGTTCCTTCTAAATCTTTCCCCCGTCACCTTCAACCTATGACTCTACTTGTGGACTCCCCGGCCCTGGGGAAAAGACCTTGGCCATTCAGGCTATCCATCCCCTTATGATTTGATAAACCACTTTCATGTCGCCCCTCAGCATCCGAAAGTCCAGGGGGAAACGCCTCAACCTGTTCATCCTCTTCCTGTCAATGAAACCTTCAGGTTGCAGAAAATCTTTTCTGCACCCTTTCAAGTTTAACAACATCAATCCTTTAGCAGAGCCAACCAAATTGTACGCAGTGTTCTTAATGTGGCCTCCCAAGCGTCCCTATGCAAGTGCAACATGCCACCCCAACTTCTATACATAATGTTCTGACCGATTCAGGCAAGCATTCCAACTGCATTGTCCACCACCCTGTCTACCTGCATCTAAACTTTCAAGGAACTATGAACCTGCACCGGTAGGTCACTTTGTTCATCAACATTCCCCAGGGCACGACCCTGCTTTAACTTACCATAATGCAAAACCTCACAATATCTAAATTAAACTTTATATGTCAGTCCTTGGCCCTTTGATGGTCAACGGTGCCGTTGTACTCTGAGATAATCTTCTTCACTGTCTACTGCTCCATGATTTTTATGTTACCTGTAAACTTACTAACCATGCCTCCGATATTCCCATCCAAGTCGTTTATATCCATGATGAAAAGCAGTGAGCTCAGCACTGATTCTTTCAGCACACCGCTGGCGATAAGTCTCCAGTCTGGAAAACAATCCGTTAACTTGAGGACAATTTTGTATCCAACTGGTTAGCTTTCCCTGGATTCCCTGTGACCTAACCTTAATAACCTGTCTACCATGTGGAACCTTTTTAAACACCTTGCTGAAGTCTATGTAAACAATATATGCAACAGTGCTTTCTTCAGTCTTCGTTGTCACCTCTTGAAAATACTCAAACACATCAATGAGACATGATTTTCATCAAACAAAGCCATGTTGACTATCCCTAATCAGTCCTTGTCTTTCTAAATGGATGGAAATCCTATTCCTCAGAATCCCCTCCAACAAACTCCTCTACACTGACGTTAGGCTCACCGAGTCTATAATTTCATGTGCTTTTGGATTGCAGTTCCCTTTTCTCGTCCGACTCCTCCATAAAAAAATATAACTGGTATGGTGATGTGACCAAGGATATAGTTCTCAGAGTGTGTCAGGGTCAGTGTTCGGAACAAGTCAGATGGATTCCTTTAATCTGCTAAAGCAACACGTTTATGACAAAAGCAAAATTCCTCCAACTATGATGGAAACAAGAATGACGAAACGATTTGCAAATATATACATTGATACTTGCCTTTGAAAAATACTGTGGAATACACACACACACACACACACACACACACACGTACACACACACATACACACACACACACACACACACATGTACACGCACACATACACACACATACACAGACACACGTACACACATACTCACACGCACACATACACACACACACGTTTGATAACAAACTTTAAAGCAAAATATTGGCAAAGTCAACTTGAAATAACTTTGTTCAAATATTATTTGAACTTATGACCAAAGGAAAAAATGAGAGTTTGACCCAAACGCTGTTCTATTAATAGAGTAACCAAGTGCTTCAGCATGGAGAAAGGCCCTTTGGCCCGAACGGGTCCATGCTGACCCAAATGTCCATCCACACTAACCCTATTTCCCAGCACTTGACCCATAGACCTTTCTTCCTTTCCTGCCCATGTACTTGTCCAAATGACGTTTAAATATTGTTAATATAAACGCTTCAAACACTTCCGCTGGCAGCTCATTCCCGTTGCGTACCACTCACTTTGTAAAACAGTTTCCATCAGATTCCCTTTATTCTTTCCCCTCTCACCTTAAACTAATGTCCTCTCGTCCTCAATTCCACAACTCTGGGAAAATAGGTTGAGTCCATTCACCTTATCCATGCCAGTCATAATCTTGTGCACTTCTATTGGATCCCGCTGAGTCTACTACACTCTAAAGTAAAAAGTTCTCGCTTGTCCTACCTCTATAAGTCACACTATTGAGTTCTGTCAACATCTTTGTAAATTCCATCTGCACACATTCCAATTTAAAAATATCCTTCTGATCGCAATGTGACCAAAACTGAACACAACACTCCAACTACAGCCTCAACAACCTCCTGAAAAACTGCAACATTTAATCCCAATTTTCTCCTCCATGTACTGACTGATAAATGCCAGTGTGCCAAAAGCCTTCTTCACTGCCATGTCCACCTGTGACTCCACTTTCAGAGAACGGTGTACCTAAACATCATGTTCCCTCTGCTCAGCTGCACTCCATAAGGCCTTACCATTCACCGTGAAACTCCTACCTTGATCTAACTTTGCAAAAATATTCCTCGACCCACTTCTCCAGTCGATCAAAGTCGTGCTGCAATTTTTGAGATACTTCCTCACTATCCATGATACCACCTATTTTAGTGTCATCTTCAAATTTACTGATCATGCCTTGTACATTCTCAATAATATCATTGACATAGATAATAAACAGCAATGGACGCAGCACTGACCCCAGAGGAACGTCATGTGTCTCAGTCCTCCAGTCCAAGAGCATCCTTCCACTATTACGCTCTGCTTACTATAATCAAGCCAATTGTGTATCCAATTTGTCAGCTCCCTCTGGATTCCATGCGATTCTAACCTTCCAGACCAGCCTATCAATGGTAACCTTGCCAAAGGCCTGACTGAAAATCATACAGACTAAATCTACCGCCCTGCCCTCATCAACATTACTGGTCACTTCATCAATGAACTCAAACAAGTTTGTGAGGCGTGATCTCCCATTCACAAAGCCATGAAATCTGTTCAGTCTAAACAACAATTAATCATAATTACTATAATTACTAATAACAATAAATAATAATAATATGACATTTTCAGTGGAGAGTAAACTATCCATGGTACGTTTTATTGGATTTTGCATCAAGGTTCGATCGATTTTGTCAGATTTTGGCAGATAGATTTTGTCCCCATGTCTCTGAACTGTGTTGACAACAAGCAAGTGTGGCATCTTGGCTCACTGCTGCGTCGTAGTGCCTTGGATCGGGGCTTGATTACGACTTCGGGAGACTCTCAGTGTGGAGTTTGCACATTCTCCCTGTGTTTGTGTGGGTTTCCTCCGGGTGCTCCATTTTCCTTCCATAATCCAAAGATCTACAGGTTAAGTGATTGGCCATGCTAAGTTACCCATAGTGTTATGTGCATTCGTCAGGGGTAAATATAGGGTAGGGCAATGGTACTGGGTGAGTTACTGTTTGGAGGGTCGGTGTGGCCTTGTTGGGTCAAATGGCCTGTTTCCATACTGCAGAGAATCTAAAAAAAAAGCAATTTCTAATCAAACGCTGTCTTTCCAAATGCACGTATATCTTAGACCTCAGAGTCTTCTCAAGTAACCTACGTACCACAGATGTTAGAATTCCTGGCCTATAGTTCCCAGATTTTTCTTTGCTTCCCTTCCTGAATAATGGCACAACATTTGCTACCCTCTAATCTTCTGGAACTTAACCTGTGGCTAACGATGATGCAAAAATATCAACCAGGTCCCCGCAATATCTTCTGTAGCCTGTTGCAGTGTTCTTGGATACATCTGCTTAGGATCAGGAGAGTTATCCACCTTCATACATTCTAACACATCCAACATGTCCTCCCCTGTGATATTGACTCACCCCAAGATAACACCACGACCTTTGTTAAGCTCCTAAGACTTCATGTATTTCTCCACGGTAAAGACAGAGAAGAAATATTCATTGAGAATAACGCAAATCTCCTATGGTTCCAGACATGCATGTCCACTTTGGACCTTGAGGGATCATATTCTCATTTAGTCATTCCTTTTACTTCAATATACTTAAATAAGTCTTTGGATTCACCCTAATCTTCTCAGGCAAGGCTATCTTGTGCCCCCTTTTCAGCCTTCTGATTTCTATCTTCAGTAAACTCCTTATCCCCTGCACACCGTCACGGATTCCCTTGATCCCAGCTGCATGGATCTGAGCCGTGCCTCCTTTTTGCTGGTCAAAGCCTCAATATCTCCTGACCTCCAAGGTTCCCTATTCTTCCCAACCTTGCCTTTTACCCTCACAGGAACATATAGGTCTTGAACCGTAGACATTTCACTTTTAAAGGCTTCCAACCAGCCGGAGGTCCCTTCACCTGCAAAGAAACTCCTCCAACCAACCCCTACAAGCTCTTGTCTAATTCCATCAATGTTCACTTTTCCCCAATTTAGAACTTGAACATGTGGAGCAGTTTTGTCCTTCTCCATAACTATTTTAAAATTAATGCATCTATGTTCACGGGTCCCAGAGGGCTCCCCCACTGTCACCTCAGTCACCTGTCCTGCCCTAGTTCTTAGAGCAGGTCAAGTTTCGTCCCTTCCCGCGTTGCACCCTCTACATACCGCTGGAGGAAACTATTCTGAACACACTTACTAGATACGGCCCATCTAGTCGCAAATTATATGTCATTCCCAGTCTATGTTAGGAAGATTAAAATCTCCTACTATGGCAATCCTATTGACCCTGCAAGTCTCCCCAATCTCTTTACATATTTTTATTCCTCCAATTCCCCGTTTACGATTTGGGGGCCTCTAGAAAAACCCAATTACTATCACCATTCCCTTCTTACTTCTGAGCTCCACCCACAAATCCTCATTGAATGATCCATCAATTATTTTATCACTGATTACTGCTGTGATACTCGCCTGAATCAAAAATATAACTCCCCGTCCCCTCCTTCCAATATCTTTGTCCCGCATAAAGTACCTGTACCCTGGTGCATTAAGTTGTCAGTCCTGTCCCTCCCTTAGCCATGTTTCAGTAATGGCTATAATATCCCAGTCCCACATAACTATTCACATCCTGAGTTTATCGGCCTTACCTGTCAGCCATCGTGCATTGAAACAGTTGCAATTTAATCCAACAGGCGTTCCTTGCGGCCTATCGTGTTCCAGTCTAACCTGTCTCTTCACTTTACTGTTTCTGATTACTGTATCTCTTTCCAGCCTCATACTTGCCTTCCTGCTATTGAGGATCCCACCCCTCCCCAACCCCATCCAAACTCGTTGAAACCCTCCCTTGTAGCACTAGCAAACCTGCCTGACAGGATATTGGTCCTCTTCCAGATTAGGTACAACCCGTCCTTCCCGAACAGATCACCTCTGCCCCACAAAAGATCCTAGTGATCCAAAAATATAAATCTCTGCCCCCTGCACCAATTCTTAAACCACCCATTCATCTGCCATATCCTCCTGTTCTTACCCTCACTAGCACAGAGCACTGGACGTAAACTGGATATTATCACTGTCGTGGTCCTGTCTTTTACCCTTTTTTTCTTAGCTTTCTAAAATCACTCTGGACTTCATCACTGTGTCATTTGTACTAATGTACACAATGACTTCTGGCTGCTCCCCCACCCCGGTGAGAACGTTCTCCAGCCACTCTGCGACATCCTGGACCCTGGCACGTGGGAGGCTACACACCATCCTGGATTCCCATTTGCAGACACAGAATCTCTTGTCTGTCACCCTCACTATCGAGCCTGAATAAGTGCTTCTGAAGTCATTTTGCTCGCACAACCTTCTGACAATGTGATTTATTCCTGAAACAGTTGGATTTGGCTGAATCGCTTTGCTTCAGGCAGTGCGGAGTTTCCAATGAATCCTCATCAGTAACCCTTCATGAGTGGGAAAGGCGACTGTTTTTTTTCACTCTCACATGTTGCTATGATGAGCAGCAGGGAAACAGAAAGGGAGCAATAGACTGTCCCTTCACAGATAGGCTACAGTTTTTCCATATCTAAGTTAAATCAATAAAGTTACCAGACCCCAAACTGGACCATGTGAGCTCTCCTTGAACATTGTCCGAACTATATGACACCATCACATTCTCGACTCCAGGTCAGTGCATTATTGCTGTTGTCATACACAGAATCAATTCATTAACAATAAAGGGCCCTGCATGTTTTGAAGATCTGTTAATATGTGCCTGCATAATGTAAAAAATAAGCGTTTCATGTCTTCACAATATCTGTGTTAAGATGAATATGTTTTATTCTTAAACAAATACAGAAATTACTGGAAAAGCTCAGCCTGTCTTGCAGCATGATTGAAGAGAAATCAGAGTTCAATTTTTCTATCCAATGACCTTTCCTTTTAAACTGATTTATTCTGAAATTATTTCCCCAGTTTTATTCTCCCGCACAAGAAGAAATATCGATCCGGTATTCACCAACTACACTCTTCTCAAGAAGTTATCTGGTCAATAAAACAACCCTCATTCTCAGGATGAACTGTTAATTCTTCATAATGTAATGTCTTCATCCCACGAATGAGTAAAGAGAGAGAAAAAAAGACTTTGAAACGTTTCGAAAGCAATTTTGTTTATTTTTTCAGTTTAGACGCAGTATAACTACACATAATACTTCAGATGTGATCTCAGCCAAACCCTGTACTGATGCAAACAAATGTCGCGAAGATCATTTCCAACACACCTTGCACGAAACAGAATCATTCCATTTACCTTCCAAATCATTTGCTGCATCTTCAGAGTAATTTAATGTGAGTCATGTGCCAGAACACAGAAATCCCTCGGTACCACTAAGGTCTGCATTGTCCTTGCATTTAAATCATTTTCTGCTCTTTGTCGTTTCCTCAAGACAGAAATTTCCCATATATAGAGAGAGAGTAGAGTTATTTTTTTCTGGTGAAGGTTGGCTCACAACTGTTCTCTGCCTGTCTGCTTGATGCGCTCTGACCTCCCCCCAGTCTGTGTCACATTGCAGACGTTCTGCACTCCCTGTGGCTTATCCCATTGCAGACTGTCTGCCCTCCTTCTGTCTGTATCTCCTTGCAGACACTTTGCCCTCCCCTCTCTGTATCCCAAAGTAAACGCTCTCCTTACCCCATCTCTATCCCATTGCAGACACTATGCCCTCCCTCTGTCTGTATCCCATTGTAGCCGCCCTGCCCTCCCCCTGTCTGCATCCCATTGCAGACGTTACGCCCTCGCCCTGTCTGTATTCCACTTCAGACGCCCTCCCCTCCCCTCTCTGTATCTCATTGCAGACGCTCTGGACTCCCCTGTCTGTTTCCCATTGCAGATGCTCTGCACTCCCCTGTCGCTATCACATTGCAGACGCTCTGCTCTCCCCGTCTCTACCCCATTGCAGATGCCCTGCCCTTCCCTGTCTCTATCCCATTGCAGATGATCTGCCCTCCCCCGTCTCTACCCCACTGCAGATGCTCTGCCATCCCCCTATCTGTGTCCCATTGTAGCTCTGCCCTTCCCCTGTCTGTATGCCATTGCAGACGCTCTGTCTCCATTTGACATCTTATTGAATGACTATCCTAGTGCATGAGCAAACTGAGCTCCATCCCTTTCATCCAATTCATTGGTATGGATTGCAATTGTTTGATGACATCACACAGATCCCTGAAGAATTCCACTAGCTACAGCTTTGCAAACACAAAATGAGTAATGATGTCTACTCTGTATTTCCAGATGTACATCAGGTGCCCCTTGACCACTCACCCTATCCATGCCTTTCATCATTTTATAAAGTGCAAATGTGACTCCAATCATCACGAATGGCTGTGCTTTCAGTCATCATGCATCTAAATTCTAAAATTCAGTAATCGTACCTCTTCCTTCTCCATCAAGCCACGAATCCAAAAAGAGTTTAACCAACTTGTTCAGACATATCATGAAACAGCTCTGTGGGCTTAAAAACTGGAATTTTCTGCCCAATGATAGGGACACTACCATCATTCAGCATTAGCCGCTAAAGCTGCAACATGATGCTCCTGTGTATTTGTTCATCAGCCTGTTGTAACACGCTGTGACATACCTCCACAGGACATAAATACACACCACCTTCTCCAGTGATAGGGGCACTACCAGACAGTCATGGACTGGAATCGACTCCAGAGTTCAGCCTCAGAAACGTGGGCACCATCCATTAAACAAGGCCTAAACCATGCCCAGATTTTGGGTCATATTTTATTTGTATGGATCTATTAAATTCTGATTAACGTTACCAAATTTTGCAGGGGACATTTCTCGTTGAAAAGGGTACAAGTTAATCGCCTTAACTGTAGGATGTTGAGTGAATTTGCTGTGCCATTGAGATAAACAATGAAGATCTTTAATTGCTTGGCTATTATTCCTGGTTTAAATGGCTATTATCAGTAGTCTCCTATATTAGGGGAAGAAATCCTGCAACACACTCTGCATTATGAATGATCTTGAGTAGATATCAATACTGAACACCAGAGATGAGGAAGGAGCACAATTCTGGTCCCAAAACACCGGTCACTATTTCAAATCTCGAACATGTGGCTTCCCTCATCCTAAAATCATTCATTGATACAAGGCAACTGTTTCCTTTCCAGCTTCTCCTTACGGACTCCTCCTTCTGCCTGCGCAAGGCAAACCAAGGTCTGGGTCTTTGGGAAACTCAAGGCTGGTGTCTTTTGGCCTTCTGGAGAGGGGATTGCCGTTTTAATCCGAAGGGGGAGTGTGAGGGGACAGTAATATCATTCACTGGGCTGAGGTGTGGCAGATGGTGTTTAACATGGATACATGTGAAGTATTGCATTTTGATAAAACAAACAAGGGGAGGTCTTATGCAATTAATGCTGGGCTTTGGTAGTTATATAGAAAAGAGGGACCCAGGGGAGCAGGTATAAATCTTTGAAGTTTGTGGTGCAGGGTGTTTAAGGTTACTTCATTGCTCATACCTTTGAGTATAGAAGTTGGGAAGTCATGCTGAGGTTGTGCAGGATATTGATACTGCACAAGTACTGTGTGCAGTTCTGTTATAAGAAGGAGAGTATTAAGCTGGAGAGGGTTCAGAAGATATTTACTAGGATTTTACCAGTAACACCTCATCTTCTGCCTCAGAAGCCAGCAAAAACACAGCATGATCATTGTATTCACTGATTTACAAAACTTCCCTGGCCAACCCAGATCCCAGATCCAATCCCCGGACTCACATCTGCCCTCGCGAGGAGACGTAATGCCCATCTTCCTTCTCCCCATCTGATCCACACTCCCCAACGATCTATCGCTATCACCTCCTACCTTCTCTCATCTATCAATTTTCCCCAGCCTAATCCCATCACCCAGTTTCTCTTAGCCCCCCTCTCCCTCTCCTGTCCTGAAGAAAGGTCCTGCCTGAAACATCGACTCTCTTACTCCTCGGATATTGCCTGGCTTCTTGTGCCTTTTCCACCGCTATGTTTTACCTGCACTGAATTATCAAATATCTGCAGTCCCCATTGTCTCTTAGGTACCATGTCATTGTCTGTTGTAACCGCACGAAGTCTTAGGGATATTTTCTTCTCAGATGATGGACGATGAAAGTTCTCTCAATGTCTTACTGATATTGCAGTTCCTGATCAGTAGATACAGAATCTATATTTCAATTGATAAACGGAGAAGCATGCTTCTATTCTGATAAACCTCTGGCATTGCTCCCATATCCAAGGCAGATTGAATGGTTACACATGATTGATCTACTAGACCCAACATTTGTTCCCTCAATCACCCCCACATATCCCATCCAGAATATGTAAATTGTAATCATAATATTGAATTTTAATAAAAAGTATTGAATTGAAATGGGTCAACGGGAGTTATTTTCTCAGCGACTGTGATTGATTTAAATCTCCGTGCATCCTAAATGTGTAACAGGAGAGCTTTCCTCTTCCAGTAATTATGGACTCGGTTCAATGTGTTATCCCATAGTATCAGCGGGAGCATCACCGACAGCACTAACAGGCATCAGCAGACCCATATGGAGAAGGGGAGGAGAGATCAGAATCTGAGAACATTAGACTGGAATGTTCCAACAATGGACAGGAGTTTTACTGGGGGTCTTTACTGGCTTTCTCAACCTTGGATGTCATTAGTTTTGCGCATCTATGATGTATCGCTGGTGATTCAAGCTATCTCATCCTCACTATAGTTGGTTTTCCTGATACGTCATTCTATCTGTTCATTAAGCCAGGTTGGACTGAATTGCTGCTCATATTATTTAAATTTAGCAAGGTAGATGTCAAGACTTTCAATTACAAAGAAATATTCTATTCCTCACAAATTATATCGAGTAAATTATTCAAGACAAATTACTCACCAATGTGTGAGAAGAACCAGACCGTTCTCAAACTCTGTAATACCTCTATCCCTGCACAGATCTACATTTCTATATCCTCCCCACTCACTAATCCTGTCCAAAACCAACATCATGATATACCCATCTCCTCCTGAGCCTCAGTGCATCTTCTGAATAAACTATCAACTGTGCCTTTGTTAAATCTGGATACAATTTATCAAGTCCTTTCTAACCACATGTCAATTACAGAATAATTGTCTTTCGATATGTTGAACTTGTTCACTGCACAGATCCTGTCAAACGGGCAGACACTGCATGCTTCTTAAGTCATTGTCATATAATTTAGAGGCACAGAATAATAATCTGTTGGTATCTCTTGAAGGCAATTGATGTAATTGAACTGAACCTATCGTCATTTGTGAGAAAAGGCCCATCCGCTTGCTTCATGTCCGTCAGAGAATTCAATGCGTTATCCTTCCTCAGACATGTCTTTGCAAAACCACAACAATGTGATTTACTCTTTACTGTCCGTGGAACAGCTGAACCAGCCACTCAGTTCAAGATCCATATAACAAGCTGGCCTGACCATGGCTGCACACATCCCGTGAGAGAAGAACACAAGTAAAATTAGCTCCCTTCCTCTGCCTGTTTTCCTTATTCCTACATTTCATTTCTATTCAGGTCGGTGACCATATTTCAAGTGCAATCTTTCTGACTGAGTCTCTCCCCAAGAGTGATGTTCATCTCCACGGGCACCTCTGGTACTGGCTCTACTGATGCTGACAGACAGATGTAAGGAACTTATAAATTCCACAACAGTGGCAGTGCATAGAGAAGGAATGAGTTTTTATGTCATAATAAAGAAACGTCGACCGTTAAGTGAGGGAAAGGAATTATTGCGATCATCACTGACAGTGTGGTTGAGCCAGTATTTGGGGTATTATGGACAGATTTTTTTCTCCTTTAAAAGGAATTATCTCATTGCAATAGAGGCTGTGTAAAGGAATTTCACAAGAATAATCCCTGTGCTGATTGTAAAAACGGAGTGAGTGAAGATTAATCTGTAGCACTGTCAGAGAATATGAGGTCAATGCATTGAAACTTGATATAAATGGACAATCACTCCTTATGTTGTACACAGACACTGAGAAGGTGATAATTTCCATAGTTTGTATTTTTTAATTTTACTCGGGGTGAATGATTCTGGATATATAATTGCCTCAGAGGATAAAATCTTCAGTCAAATCCTGCCTTGATACCAGGGTCAATACCTCTTACCTAAGCAGGTCAGTTTATCACTTTTGTTAATGTTAATATGTGATGGTGTCTGTGTGGAAAGTGTTTTCTTCTCATAGAGAGTAGTGAATGTAAGGAATTCTCAGGTCTAGAAAGTTATGGGAGCGAGATAACTCCAAGTATTTAAAGAGGAGGTAGATGGATTTTTGACCTGTCAGAGAGCTGAGGGGCGTGAAGAATTGCGCATTAAAGAAGAGGTAATGCCAACAGTAGGTCAGCCATGATGGCATACAATGGCGTGAGCATCCAAATTACCTATTCCTGTTTCTTATGTTCTCATATTCTGTCTTTGAAAAGTGAATGGTTGTAATTTTCCTGGAGGTGTTGCTATTGAATGTTGAGGGCAGTGAGAGAAAAGTATTTTGTGAGCCAACTCTGGGAGAGATATGGGCCGGATATTCACACTGAATCTGGATCTACCACCTGAACAACAATTGAAACACCACTTGCAGAGATGAGACACTCTTTAAAGAGGTGGGAGACCACCTTCATATCCTGCTTGGATTTCCCATCACTTTTTGCAACCCACAGCAAACCACACAGTGTTGAGGGACTGAATGATATCCTGTAATACTCTGGACCAGGTATTTGGAGCAAGTGGTCTATATCTGCTCCTATACAAATGGTTTTAAGGACTGAATGGAACATAGGAACAGAAAACTGAGGAGCAGGAGTGGGTCATTAGGCACTTTGTCATTGCTCGCCCAGACAGTAAGATCATAGCTGATCTGAGTGTGGTCTCCGCAGCACTTTTCTGTCTGTAAACAATTTTCCTCCATTCACATGTCTGTCAAATGTTGAACAAACTCAACTTTTAATAAATGCAAACACCCAGGCACAATACCCAGGCACCCAGGAAACTGCACAAAGCTAAAGTACACAGGCAGCACAATTCTGGAAGGCAATAGGCATTTATCTATCAGTCTTGCTCCCATCTAATTAATTCTGCTGCATTTTATCATTTAAGATTTGTTCAGGAATGTGGGTGTTGTTGACAGGCCAACATTTATGGACCATATCTAATTACGCTGGAAATGGTGATGTTGAGCTGCCATCTTGGGATGAAATCTCTGGGGAAGAGAATTCCCATTTGTACAGCTCGTGCGAATTTCTCATTTCTGCTCCGACCAATGTTGGAGGGTTACTGTGTTTTTTTCCAGCCCCACTTCTCCACTGGTTACAACAGGTTTGAAGCGTAACTTTGGTCATTCTCTCGAAAAATGTGAGACACAGAGTCACACACGTACAGACGCATACACAATTGCACATGTCTGAAGACGAAAAAGAATAGGAAAAGGTTTCCAGAGTTTTATAGCAGTTGAACTCATTTCAAATGGAAAAGAGATAATGTGTCCCAACTGATACTCTGTCTCTGAGTTATTCTACTCAAACAAGCTTTTTGTATGAGACTTCTTCCTGGAACAGTTGGATTTGGCAGAATTTCCTTTCCTTCAAGCAGTGGAGCGATTCCCCCACAACTGCCCCCAAATCTTTAACAATATGCTGTTTCAATAAGATAATTATGAAGATTATATCATCTTAATTTCAAAACCACACAGCCACTGCCCTCGCCTGTGATGTTACTATCCTGGCTGCTGAATTTCCTGGGTCGTTGAATTTCTGTTTACTGTGAATAGGGTTCATGTGAGAAAATATATACGATAGTGAGTATTTCCTAATTTCTCGCGGAGCAAGGTGGTTGAGCCCCAGGCTTCTTCCATCTCGATGGCATCTGCTCTCTCACAAATTTTCAAAATGTTCGCATTTTTATGTCCCCAGTATCAAATTGTCTCACTGGTTCTATGTTGGCAAAACAATAAATTCAATCTCTATTTACTTTCAGTGACAGAGAGAGTGAAGGAAAGAGAGTGTTGCATGCAAAGGTGAGAGTGGAGTATCAAGAGCCTTGTTCGGGGTAGGCGCTATAACAGATATACAGAGAGCGTGAGGGAGTAGAGAGAATTGGGAGACATTTGTCCTGGCCCAACGGGGAAGGTTATTGATGCTTGTCCTGTATTGATGGCCATTCCTTCAGATCATCTCACCATCGGGGTGAGCCTCCCTAATGTCTTGTCCACAGAGCACATCCCACAGCTTCTTCCGAATCAGTTTGTATGGGACTTGCAAACAACAAGGAGGAACACACATTGGTGCCTTATATATCTAAACCAAAACTGTTATGCAATTTTGTGCATCCGATTCTCTGTATATTAGATATGTAAATATCGTGGGTGCTGCAGTAATACTGGATCTAAAATTGCATCGAAACTGCGTTAACTAAATGATTGCTAATGCTTTGAAAATCTATTTCATGTGTATATGAGGTAGGCTGAAGACTATGCTGTGAACCAAAGTAGAGAGCAGGTTACTTCGTGCATGGTGTTGTGTGGTCAGAAGGAGTAATTACTTACCGTGCTCTGAGGCAGCTATTAGGCAATCGTGACATTAATGTGTTGTATTTTACACGGCGCCTGCAAGCAATGTAGAATGTTTGAACATTACAATCAAATATCATGGAATCCCGAAGGCTGGAGGGTCAAGTCAATTGGAAAAATACAATATGAAATTTAGTGTGAGACAGACATTGGCTGTTTGTGATAGAAATACTGTAAAGTCTGAAAAATACATCCATATCACTAAGTTACAGACACCAAAGAAAGGGAAGGTGACTCATGAATGGTTTAGGTAAGAAATTAATGATTGCGTTAAATCTAAGGAAGCAGCTTCAGGGGAATTCCAGATATTGTGCAAAACTGAACATACAGTGAGATTTACTTTTCTGAAAATAAGGAAAGTGTTAAGGAAATCAAAAAGAACATGAATACAAACAAACAGGAAACACACAGACTGCTTAAATCTCCGATCCATGTACCAAAGAAAACAAAAGTAAGTCCAAATGTGGAAATGTGTAAGGTATAGGAAAATTTATTGTGGGGAACAAGGAAATGGCAGAGAACCTAACCAGCTACTTTGCATCTGTCGCCATGGAGGAAGCGCCAGGAAACCTCCGTGTAATTTTATCACATGGGACTTGTGGAACTAAAGACATAAAGTCCATTCATATCAGCAACAAGGTAGTACTTGAAAATGGAGCTAGATTGATCATTGCTAAGTCTGATGGGTCAGATATACTTCATATCAAAATAACAGAAATAAAACTGCATATTTATTGAACTGTCGGTGACTGTGTTTTATTTTCTTGCAGATCCTGCAAAGGCCTTAGCCATTGTAGATAACTGAAAGGTAGTAAACATGATCCTTCTATGTACACAGGGAAGAAGTGATGATGTGGAGGACTGCAGACCAATTAATTTGACATATGTATAGAAAGAGTTGGAATCCATTATATAAGAACTGATATTGGGTACTTAGAAATGAACAGCAAAATTGCAGCGAATCACAGTGCATTTCTGACAGAGAAATCATGCCTGACAAACGTCGGAAATATTTGAAGTTGTTTCTTGCAGCATAGACCACGGACAACCAGTGGAAGTAGTGTATTTGGATTTTCAGAAGTCTGGGCGGGAAAGATTTCTGGCAGTATCAGCTGCTCCTTTTTTTGAGGTATATTAGGTGTTGGAGGAGATGTCCTCGAATTCCAGGAGCAGCAATTACTGTTTTGTAAGCTGTTGCATAGTTTTGGAACTTTGGGGGAAAAAAGACAAAGCAATAGCAGTTTAAAGAGGGAGAAAACAGACATAGGCAGCACATGGTGAGGGGAAGAAACTGACAGGACAACGTACCTGCACAGTTCCTGCCTTTGCTGTTTGAATTCATGTATCGCTGGATATCGGAGTGCATCTAGGAAAATTAACAAGCAGTGAAATTGACAACTGGTTTGGAGGAACTGTTTGGGCAAAGTTCCCATCCAGGTAAGTGAATTGTTTTAACTGTGTCTTACAGAAAGTCTGCAGAAGTGAGTAGTGTGGGTTCTTTCTTAATTATAGGTTCTTGAGATATGTCTCTTGATTAATCTTAAAATATAAATCATAAATATTAAGTTAACCTTGGGCAGTGTTTTGAAGAGGAATAAGACAGTTTGTTTTTCTGGGTCTGTAGATTGTGAAGGAGCACAAATGGCCTTAGTAGAATCATATGCGCTTCTTGTCAGATGTGGGAGTTTAAAGAGGATATAAGGGTTACTGCGGATTATATCTTCAATAAATGCTTCTGGTTGCGAATCCTATCAGATCGAATGGATCGGTTGGAAAGAAAGTTAAAGACAATGAAGAATTTGTAACAGCAATAGTATGAGATGGATGGCAGTTATAGGAAGGGGGGTATGTCTCAGTTACAGTCACATAGATGGATTAACTCCAAGAATGGTAAGATAGGTAAGCAGCTAGTGCAGGAGTCTTCTGGGTTTGTCCCCATTTCAAACAAATATGCTGTTTTGGAAAATGTAGGGGGTGATGGATTCACGGCGGAACATAGCTTGCACAGGCAGGTTTCTGGTATTGAGACTGGCTCTAATGCAACAAGAGATATGTCGTATTCCACTAGGTTATTTGTGTTAGGAGACTCCCTAGTCTGAGGTACAGACAGAAGGTTCTGTGGCCAGCAGAGAATAAAGCGAAATGGTGTGTTGCTTCCCTGGTGCCAGGATCAAGGATGTCTCAGAAAGGGTAAGAATGTTTTCACTGGAGAGAGGGGCCAGCAAGAGGTCATTGTCCAAATTGGAACCAACGACATAGGAAGGGAAAAGTTTGAGATTATGGACGGAGATTGAAGGGTGTTTGGCAGAAATTTTAAAAGGAGGTGCTTGAGAGTAGTAATATCTCGATTAGTCCCGGTGCTACGAGCTAGTGAGGGCAGGAATAGAGGGATAGAGCAGATGAATGTATGGCTGTGGAGCTGGTGTATTGGAGAAGTATTCACTTTTTTGGATCACTGGAATCTCTTTTGGGGTAGAAGGAACCTGTACCAGAAGGACGGATTGCACCTAAATTGGAAGGGGACGAATATACTGGCAGGGGGATTTGCTAGAGCTACTCGGGAGGATTTAACATATTAAGGGGGGGGGGGGGGTTGGGGGAGGGGGCAGGGAGATAGTGAGGAAATAGATAAATATGAGATTGGTACAATTGAGAACAGAAACGAGTCAAACAATCAGGGCAGGCAAGGACAATGTAGGACTAATGAAGTAAACTAATTAAGTAAACTGAATTAAGTAAACTTCAATGCAAGGGGCCTAACAGGGAAGACAGATGAACTCAGAGCATGGATAGGAACATGGGACGGGGATATCATAGCAATTACAGAAACATGGCTCAGGGATGGGCAGGACTGGCAGCTAAATGTTCCAAGATACAAATGCTACAGGAAAGTTGGAAAGGGAGACAGGAGAGGAGGGGGAGTGGTGTTTTTGATCAGGAATAGCATTACAGCTGTACTGAGGGAGGATATTCCTGGAAATACATCCAGTGAAGTTATTTGGGTAGAACTGAAAAATAAGAACAGGATGATCAACTTATTTGGATTGTATTATAGACCCCCTAATAGTCAGAGGGAAATTGAGAAACAAACTTGTAAGGAGATCTGGGCTATCTGCAAGAAAGTAGGGTGATTTTGGTAGGAGATTTTCCAGACATAGACTGGGACTGCCATAGTGTTAAATGTCTAGATGGAGAGGAATTTGTTAAGTGTTTACAAGAAAATTTTCTGATCCAGTATGTGGATGAACATAGTAGAGAAGGTGCAAAACGTGACCCACTCTGGGGAAATAAGGCAGGGCAGGTGACAGTGGAGGTCCACGTTGGGGCGAGCTACCATAATTCTATAAGATTTAAAATAATGATGGAAAAGGATAGACCAGATTTAAAGTTGAAGTTCTAAATTGGAGAAAGGCCACTCTTGTAGGTATTTGGCCAGAACTTTCAAAACCTGATTGGGGGCAGATGTAAGCAGACGGCTGGAAAATGGGAAGCCTTCAGAAATGAGATAACAATAATCCAGAGAATGTATATTCCTGTTTGGATGATAGGAAAGGATGGTAGGTATGGGGAATGCTGGATTACTAAAGGGTTTGATTAATAAAAAGAAGGAAGCATATGTCAGGTATAGATAGGATAGATCGAGCGAATCCTTAGAAGAGTATAAAGGCAGTAGGAGCATATGTAAGAGGGAATTCAGGAGGGCAAAAGGGGGCCATGTCATAGCCTTAGCAAATAGAATTAGGGAGAATCCAAAGGAGTTTTACAAATCCATTAAGGACAAAATCATAACTAAGGAGAGAATAGGGCCCCTCAAAGATCAGCAAGGCAGCTTTTGTGTGGAGCCGCAGAAAATAGGGGAGATACTAAACAAGTATTTTGCATTAGTATTTACTGTGAAAATGGATATGGAAGGTATAGAATGTCAGGATATAGATCGTTACACGTTGAATAATGTCGATATTACAGAGGAAGAAGTGTTGGATGTCTTGAAATGGGTAAAGGTGGAAAAATCCCCAGGACCTGAACAGGTGTGCCCTAGAACTCTGGGAAGCTACAGAGGTGATTGGTGGGCCTCTTGCTGTGATGTCTGCACCATTGATCGTCACAGGAAAGTTGCCAGAAGACTGGTGTTTGGCAAATGTGGTGCCACTGTTTAAGAACGGTGGTACAGACAAGCCAGGGAACTATAGGCCAGTGAGCCTGACGTCGGTGGTGGGCAGGTTGTTGGAGGGAATCCTGAAGGACAGGATGTACATGCATTTGGAAAGACAAGGACTGATTAGGGACAGTCAACATGGCTTTGTGCGTGGGAACCCATATCTCACAATCTTGAATGAGTTTTTTTGAACAAGTAACAAAGAGGATTGATGAGGGCAGAACGGTAGATGTGATCTATATGGGCTTCAGTAACGCATTCGACAAGATTCTCCATGGGAGACTGGTTAGCATGTTTAGATCTCAGGGAATACAGGGACAACTAGCCATTTGGATACAGAACTGGCTCAAAGGTAGAAGACAGAGGGTGGAGGTGGAGGGTTGTTTTTCAGACTGGAGACCTGTGACCAGTGGAGTACCACAAGGATCAGTGCTGGGTCCTCTATTTTTGTCATTTACAGAAAATGATTTGGATACGAGTGTAAGAGGCATCGTCAGTAAGTGCAGATGACACCAAAATTGGCAGTGTAGTGGACAGCGAAGAAGGTTAGCTCAGAGTACAACACGATCTTGATCAGATGGGCCAACGAGCTGAGAAGTGGCAGATGGAGTTGAATTCAGATAATTGCGAGGTGCTGCATTTTGGGAAAGCAAATTTTAGCAGGACTTATACACTTAATGACAAGGTCCTGGGGAATGTTGCTGAACAAAGAGACCTTGGAGTGCAGCTTCATGGGTCCTTGAAAGTGGAGTCGCAGGTAGATAGAATAGTTAAGGGGGCGTTAGGTATGCTTTCCTTTATCGGTTAGAGTATTGAGTATTGGAGTTGGGCGGTCATGTTGCGGCTGTACGGGACACTGGTTAGGCCACTGTTGGAATATTGCGTGGAATTCTCATCTCCTTCCTATCATAAATATATTGTGAAACTTGAAAGGGTTCAGGAAAGACTTACAAGGATGTTGCCAAGGTTGGAGGCTTTAAGGTATAGGGAGAGGCTGTACATGCTGGGGCTGTTTTGCCTTGAGTGTTGGATGCTGAGGGGTGACTTTATAGAGACGTACAAAATTATGAAGGGCATGGCGAGGATAAATAGACAAAGTCTTTTCCCTGGGGTCGGGGAGTCCGAACTAAAGGGCATAAGTTTAGGGTGAGAGGAGAAAGATGTTGGGCGGCATGGTGGCACAGTGGTTAGCAATACTGCCTCACAACGCTAGAGACTCAGGTTGAATTCCCACTCAGGCTGTGTGGAGTTTGCACATTCTCCCCTTGCCTGCGTGATTTTCCTCCCAGAATCCAAAAATGTGCTGCTTAAGTGAATTGGCTATGCTAAATTGTCCATAGTGTTAGGTGAAGGTGCAAATGTAGGGGAATGGGTCTGGGTGGGTCCTGCTTCAGTGGATAGCTGTGTACTTGCTTCCACACTGCAAGTAATCTGATCTAAATCTAAACGTAAAAGAGACCTAAGGGGCAACTTTTTCACACTGACGGTGGTATGTATATGGAATGAGTTGCCAGAGTATGTGTTGGAGGCTGGTACAATTGCAGCATTTAAAAGGCATTTGGATGGTTATATGAATAGGAAGGATTTGGAGGGATATGGACCGGGTGCAGGCAGGTGGGACGAGATTGGGTTGGGATATCTGCTCGACATGGACGGATTGGACTGAAGGGTCTGTTTCCATGCTGTACATCTCTATGACTCTATAACTCACAGAGTGAGTTCGTAACTGCAATTAGTGTGAATGGTATTTGGAGGAATACATGTAATTGGAAAGTTAAAGTTAGGTTGGAGTTTGTTTAAGGGAATCGGAATATAGAGGTAAAGACATCATGAAGCAGTTGCATAGAATGTTGGTGAGAGTGTACCTGAGGTATTGAGTGCAGTGTTGGTGACCTAATCTAAGAAAGATTACACTGATCACAGATGACGTGCAATGGACATTCTCCAGATTAATTCCTGAGATGACAAGATTTCCTGATGGGGAGAGTTGTCTTGCGACCTCACCAGTTTCAAAGCATGAGAGGTGATCACAGTGAAATTTCAAAAATCTATGATTCATGTGATGAGGTGGAAATAAACAGGATGTTTCTCTAGCTGTCTACTCTATATTTAAGGCAAATAATGACAGGATAAGGGATATGCCATTTAAGACCGTAATAAGGAGGAAATTCTTCCCTCGGAGGGGACTGACTAACCCAGGGGCATGGAAGCCTGTTGGCAGGGCAAGATTAAGGAGAATCCCCAGATATTCTTCACGTATATCAAGTGGAACAGAACAAGCAGGGAACATGTAGGGCCTATTAGTGACTTGCCAAGTTGCATCCCAACTCAACTTCATGGGAGAAGGGTGTTTATGTGATTGGAGCCCAATTTCCCCGGTGTACCGCAGAGATCAATGCTGTGTCCCTTATTATTTGTGGTATTCATAAGTGATGTGAATGTGAAGTGGGAGGGGGAGTGTGATAAGTACGTTTGTGTTTGACACAAAGATTGGCCGGGTGTTTGGCAGTGAGGAGGAAGGTCTTATGTTACAGGAAGATACAGATGCAATGGTCAGATGGTCAGATCAATGGCAGATGGTATGTAACCCTGATAAATATGAGGTGATCCACTTTGGAAGAAGGAACCAGACAGGGGAGTACTGAAAGAATGGCACCACACTCGGATGCTCAGAGCGTGCTTCTCCACAAATCACTGAATGTGACTGGATATGATCATTGATGAGTTCAGCATGACTATAGATAAAGCCTTTATTCATTGACCCAATGATTATCCGAGTTTTATATAGAACTTTGGTAAGGCTAAATGAAATATTGTGTGCAGTTCTGGGAGCCATATTACAGGAAGGATGTGATTGTACTGGATGAGGTGCAGAAGAGATTCACCAGGATGTTCCCTGGGATGGACCATATGAGCTGTGGAGAGAGGCTGGGTAAGGTCGAGTTATTTATTTTGGAGCAGAGGAAGTTGAGCGGATAGGTAATTCAGGTTTATGATTCCAACGGGCATGGACAGGATGAATAGACAACAGCTGTTCTTTTTAGTCAATGTTACAGGTTCCTTACAGAGTGAAACCAGGGAACGGAGAATGGAGAAAAGAGAAACATGACACAACTCCTTCACTTGTGTCTTCACAGAAAAATACAGAAACAAAGACTTCCCAGCAATAGAAGAAAACCTGAGTCTGATGAGAAAACGATGTAGAATGAAACTAGTAAATTAACTACTTTGGAGAAATTATTGGAACTGAAAATAATGGGCATAGAAAAAAAAATCAACACAGATTGATGAAATGGGAAACATATTTGAGAAACTGACTGGTAGATTAATTACAGAAAACACAATAGAGCCACTGAACTTGGATTTTCAGCAAGAATTTCAATAGAGTCCCAAGCCTCGTGTGTAAAGTAAAAACACATGGGATGGGGGTAATATATGAACATGGTGTTAAAATGGGAGTGTTGACAGGAAACAATGAGTAGGAATAAATGGATGGTTTTCAGTTTGGAAGGCTCACGAGGCATCGCAATGATTGTTGCTGGGTCGCCAGATATTCACAATACATCTCAAACATCTCGTTGAGGGAATCAAATGCAAAGTTTCCAAGTCTGCTGACGGAACTCGGATTTTGAAAAGTGAGGAGGATGTGAAAAAAACTTCAGGGTGATTGAAACAAAGGGAGTGAATGAGTAGATATGTGGCAGATGAAGAGCAGTGTGGACAAATGTGATGTTGTCTACTTTGTTGGGAAACACTAAAATGCCAGCCAACAATTGGAAAAGCGAGTGGCTGAGAAATTTCGATCTATGAAGGGAACTGCACTTTTCTTCTGTCACCTGAGTTCCATGCAGGGCAATGAGTTCTGAAGACAGAAGCCAATACAGGGAATACACACAGACCAGATTACGCAGACCAATCATGTGGGGAGCTGTAACATTGAAAAGGATCTGGGATTTCCCTGCACACCAGTCACTGAAAGCAATATTGCAGGAGAAGAAAGCAGTCAGGAAGATAAATGGGGTGTTGACCTTCATTTCAGGGGGACTTGAGTTCAGCAGTAAGGGTGTCTCAGTGCAGCTGTACAGGCCCTTGGTTAGACCTCAACTCGAACATTGTGCAGTATTGTGTGCAGTTTTGGTCTCCGTACCTAATAAAGGACAAACATGACATTGAGGGAGTGCTGCGAAGAATGACCAGACTGATCTCTGGGATGACAGACTTTTTGTGGAAGCAGAGTTTGGGGCGACTGAGCCTGTATCCCATGGGGTTTAGGAAAATGAGTGGCGATCTCAGTGAGATATATAAAACACTGACAGGGCTAGATGGATTGGAAGCAGTGATGATAATTCCCCTGGCTGGGACGTCTAAACCAAGGGGCCACAGTATTAGGTACAAAGAGGATAAGAATAAATGTCTGCACTCAGAGACAGGTGAACCTGGGAATTCTCTCTCACATAAGGCTGTGGAAGACAAGGTACTAAAGACGAATAAAGATGTCGAGACACCGAAAGGATGGTGGAGAAAGCAGGAGTGTGGTGTAGAAATAAAGTGTCAGCTATCATTATATTGAATTGGATAGCAAACTCGACAGACCAAAGGGACTACCACAGTTCCTATTTTATAGCTTCACAAGGTTAATCACATAAGGGATGTGTACAGTGTATTGAGATGTTCAGACATTAACTATAATGGGGCAGGCTCAATGTGCTGTATGGCCTATTCCACTCCCGATGTGTCTGTGCTGTCTGTGGGAAAGCTCTGTAAATGTTGTCACAAGTTCGCAGAGGTTAGGAAAGAGGTCTCTGCAGGGTCAACAGGACTCTCTTTTCAGTTCCCTTTTCCATACGGAGGCTGGGGCTGGATGTTCTGTCCGGTTTTATCCTTTAAGACCTCGGAGCAGTTTGATACAATAGAGTGTCTTGCTTGGCTTTTTCAGAGACCATTGAAGAGTTTATCACATGTCTGTGTGTCTGCAGTAACTTTTAGGCCAGACTAGGATAGCACGGGGGATTCACTTCCTGAAAGTACATTGGAAAAGCAAATTGGTGTTTACAATCGACATTGACTTCAAGATCACTGTTACTGACACCAGATTTGAGATCTCGATATTTTAATAATTGTTTTTAACTTCCACCAGCTGCCAGAGCATTAACCTGGTCTGGATTATTAATCGAGTGACTTTTCCAAAACAGCACCATCTCCACATGGGGACCTATCAGAAACTGCACTGAGCAGGATATTTCTGTGCTGCTTGACAGCTCTGTTAAAAAGAACTCCAATTTGACTATCGTGATGAGACTGAAGGGAGTTGTAATTGGTCAGGTTGTAATTATTCCCAGTTTAGGGACTGGAAATAGCTGAGTAATTTTCCACATTGCCAGGGAGATGTCAGATTTGGAGCTGCAATGAAACAGCTTCCGCAGGAACACGGCTTATTGTGCAGCACAAGTCTTCAATCCTATTACAGGAATGGGGTCAGGAGCCATTGCCTTTGTCATATCTACTGTGTTCAGCTGTTTCTTCATGTCACGTACAGCGAATCGAATTGCTTGAAGACTGGCATCTGTGATTCTGTGGGCATCATGATGACGGTGAGTTGAATCATCGACTCAACACCCCTGACTAGGATGGTACAGATACTACTTCCTTGTTTTTTACACTGATGTGCTGAGCTGATTCACTGATAGAATGGGAATTATTGTGGAGCCCTCTCCACCAGTTAGTTCTTTAATCATCTATCACAATATTTGGTCGGATGAGGCAGGCTGCAGTGGTTTCATCTGGGTGTATTGACCTTGTGACAATTTCTCTCTCTATATCATTAGATTTGGTTTCATTTGATTTGATAGGATTCATTGTCGCATGTATCTAAGTACAGTGAAACTCTTTGTTTATACACATTTCTGGCAGATCATAGTGAGAGTTGGAGCTGCCTTTTCTTAGAGACATGGAGTGGCAGAAATTTAAAAGTGTACTTCAGCTGTCTGTTTCTGAACAGCCACAAAATAGCCAGAAATTAAAATAGATTGCTTCAACATCAGTGAAATAGGGCCTTTGAAAAGGGAATTATTCCAAGGCCAAAGAAAAGATACTCTGATTCGCAAGGTTCTGAAACATGCCAATACAGTGATAAAGAAGGTTCTTTTTTTTGGAAAATTGATGATTTGTAACAGAACACAGATGAAATAATGAAATTGTAGCACAAAAACTTTGATGAACCATTACAAAAAGTAACTTACTCTGATCTCAGTAAGGATTCTTTTCATCCATAAAAACAGCAACTCCAGTTATCTTTCAGAAGCTAGCTGTGCCTTTGAAACTGTTTACAATAGTAATAAGTTCGAGTTAAATATATGGTAAATAATCATGGACACAGATTTCAATGTAATTATAAAACCTGAAAGAGATGCCTGGCATGTCTTGTCTAATTCGCTAAGAAAAAGATTAACAGTAGAAATAATAAAATTATTATGGATTTTGTATCAGAATCAGCTTTTTAATGTAAATTGAGATAACGGAATTTGATAAGAGATAGCCTGCCCAATGGAGAATAGAATTCATGCAACCCTTCAAAATAAACAATGAGGGGAATGACTCCAAAAAAGCACAGCCACTAACTTTGGGAATGCATTATAGAAAGATCCCAAGGACTAGAGATAACAACAATCGTTAAACTTCTAAAACAAATAAGAACCTCGGGCTGTCCATGCGAGTGTCCATCATTGATCGGTTGTTTTACAAGATTGGTTCTGCAAAAGGGGAGTGGAGGGCACACTGACAAGATTGTGTACGATCATTGCAACACAGAACGTTTAGAAATACTGTCTTTTTACTGTAAATTCGAAGTGCGTCATTTTTTTGCCTTCTGATCTGAGCTAAAGATTAAGGAAACGATTGTCTTCTCATGTAAAAGCCAGATTCGAGGAAGATCCTTTGGTATTCTCCCAGCATTATCCAGATTTTGCTTGAATTAAAGTCCATTCCTTGCCTGTGACGTGTCTGCCTCCAGAGTCTTTGACCCTAGCTGAGGAATCTCGCTCCTACAATAAGCAAGGACATACAGATCATAGGGTAAAGGAAAATCTTAGACTGAGGCATACAGGCAACACCAGAAAGGGCATGCAATAGGCAACATCAATGTGAGCAAGATAAGCATTATTTGAGGTTAGAGAGTCCATTCTTCGGTTTAATAATGGCTGGGAAGACGCTGTCCAGGAGCTGCTGGTTTGTGTGTTCAAGCTTCTGTATTGTCTGCATGATGGAAGCGATTGCAGGAGATCCAGGGTGTGATTGGTCTTTGATAATGTTGTCAGCCTTTCCGCGGCAGTGAGCTGTGTAAATGGAGACAATGGATAGGACGTTGGTTTCCGTGATGGCATGGGCTGTGCACACAACCTTCTGTCATTTCACTTACTGTCCTGGGCAGGGCTGAGGCCACACCAGGTCATTATGAACCCAGATAGTTTTCTGGCAGTGGTGCATTTGTAGACATTGATGAGGGTCCTTGTGGACATGTCAAATGTCCTGAGCAGCCAGAGAAATAAAAGGCGTTCTTGTGCCCTCTCGGCTGTCACATCTACATGGGAGGTCGGTTATCGTCACTTCAAGCAACTTAATGCTGTCCACTCTTTCAACTTCAGTTCCATTGATGCAGATGGGGGCATGTTCTCCTCCTTTCTTTCTGAAGTCATTGATCAGTTGGTTAGTTCTGCCAACGTTGAAAGAGAGGATGGTCTCAGTGACATCACTAAGTCCTCTATTTCCGTTCTGTATTTTGACTTGCCATCATTACATACCTGTCCTACTATGATGGTGTCATCAGTGAACACGTAGATGGCGTTCGTTCAAAATTTTGAAATACAATCGTGGGTGTACAGGGGGCTGAGGACACATCCATTGGGATTTCAGTGTTGAATGTTATCATGGAAGAGACACCCTTACCTATTTTCACTGATTGCGTACTGTGGGTCAGAAAGCTGGGGATCCAATTTCAGAGGGCGGAGCCAAGACTAAGGTCTGGGAGTTTTGTGATTATTCTGAAGGGAATAATGGTGTTGAAGGTGAACCTATAGTCAATAGGCAGCAATCTGACGTGGGTATCCTTGTTGTCCAGACGTTCCAGGGATATGACACCCACTATGGACCCATTCCACTGGTAGGAAAATTATAGGGGAACGAGGCAGGCTGGGAGACTGGAACTGATGTGGGCCATGACGATCTTCTCAAAATACTTCACTCCCTTCAGTCTCCTGCGCTTTAAAGAGAAATGTTCCAGCTTATCCAACCTCTCCCTATGACTCAGACCCTTGAGTCCTGGCAAGATCCTTGTAATGTTTCAGTTTAATATCATCCTTCCTACAGCAAGGTGACCAAAACTGAAAACAATGCTGAACTTGGAAATATTTGGAACTGTAAGTTTTACTCTGCTGCCAGTTATTATGCTGCTGTGATATTTTTTTTAGTTATTCTGAAATCTTATTATTCATTGAATCCTCTGATGGCAATTCCCTTGAGTGAACGTCCTCCTGACTACGTGAATTTGAATCAATCTATTTTGTTTGGATTGATATTTTGAGGCCGCTGTATATCAGAAAACAGGAAGAGATGATGGATGTTTGTGCAGTGTGTTTCCTTTACTGGACCAGCTTGTCTCTCTAGGCACCTAAACCTTTTATTGTGGGCCAGAGTACCTCAGAATCGTTACATCACAGAAGGAAGCTCTTTAGCCCATTGTAGGTCCATGAACATAGAATATTACAGCTCAATACCTACAACATCCTTCAGCACTGCCGACAGATCCACCGACCTTACTGTCAACCGTACATTTACTAACTCATCCTTCTATACCCTCATTAAGGTCATTTTCAAAAGGACAAACAACAGTCACTCCAAAGCAGATCCTTGCATTATACCACAAGCAACTAAACTCCAGGATGGACATTCCACATCAACCATCACCTTCTGTCTGCTTTCAGCTAGCCGATTTGTGATCCAAACGCTAAATCACCCACAATTCCACGTCTCCATATTTTCTGGGAGAAAGTAAAGACTGCAGATGTTTGAGATCAGAGTCGAGATTGTGGCGCTGGAAACGCACAGCAGGTCAGGCAACATCCGAGGAGCGACGAGAAAATGAAGACTGCAGATGCTGCAGACCAGAAAACTGATTCCTGATGAAGGGCTTACAAGAGAAACATCAACTTGCATGCATCTTGGACGCTGCCTCATCTGTTCTGCTTTTCCAACACCACACTCTCCACATTTTCTTCAGTTAGCCTACCATGGGGAAAATTATCAAACGCTTTACTGAAATCCACATACCTCACTTTATCCTCATCCACCTGTTTGGTCACCTTCTCAATGAACTCGGTAAGATCTGTGAGGCATGACATACCCTTCACAAAACCTTGTTGACTATTCCTAATCAAATGATTCCTTTCTAGATGATAGTAAATCCTATCTCTTATAATCCTTTCCAAAATGTTACCCACAACCAAAGTAAGCCTGGTATATAATTACCAGGGTTGTCACTTCTCTATTTCTTGAGCAAAGGGCCAAGATTTGCTGTCCTCCAGTCTTCTGGCACTATTCCTGTAGACAATGGTGATGTAAAAATCCGAACAGATGGTTTTTGTAAACTCCTTCCCATCTTCTCAGAGAATCCTAGAATGAATCCCATCTGGCCCAGGGGACATATCTATTTTCACACTCTCCAGAACTGCTAACATCTCCATGTTACGAACTTCAATCCCGTCTAGTCTAATAGCCTGTATCTCAGTATTGGCCTTGACAGCATTTTCTTTTTCCATTTTGAACACTGATTCAAATATTTATTTACAGCCTGTACTATCTCCTCAGACTCCATACAGAACTTAACACTACTGTCCTTGATTGCCGTTAATCTTCATTTGGTCATTCTTTTATTCGTGACACACTGATAGAAAGCTTGAGGGTTTTCTGCGATCCTACTTGTCAAAGACTTCTCATGCTCTCCCCTGGCTATTCTTCGCTCTTTTTAAAATTTCTTCCAGGCTAACTTGTAACTGTCAAGCATCCGAACTGAGCCTTCACGTTTCATCTTTACATAAGCCTCCTTCTTCCTCTTGACAAGAGATTAACTGGTTCAGAAAACCACAGCAGCCTCACTCGACCACTTCCTCCTTTCCTGACCTGTATAAACGTATCAAAGACACACAGTAGCTGTTGTTTGAAAAAGCTCCAAACTTAAATTGTACCCATCCTCTGCAGTCTCCTTCCCCATCCTATGCATCCTAAAACCTTTCCTAATCGCATCATAATTGCCTTTCCCCCAGCTATAACACTTGCCCTGCGGTATACACCTGTCCCTTTCCATCGCTAAGATAAACATAACTGAATTGTGGTCACTATCAGCAAAGTGTTCACCTACCTCCAAATCTAACACCTGGTCTGGTTCATTACTCAGCACCAAATCCAATTTGGCCTCAGCCCTTGTTGTCCTACCTACATACTGTGTCAGGAAACCATTCCGCACACATTGGACAAAAACTGACCCATATAAAGTAATTGAACTGCAGCATTTACAGTCAATATTTGGAAAGTTAGATTCTTCCATAACAACTACACTGTTATTTTCGCTCCTATCCAGTATCATCTTTGTAATCCTTTCCTCTTCATTTCTGGCCTTTTTCAGAGGGCAATAGAGAACTTTCAACAGGGTTACCTCTCTGTTTTTGTTTCTAACCTCTTCCCATACGACCTCACTAGCCGAGTCCTTATCAAGCATCCTTTCCACCAACGTAATGCTGTCTTTGATTTTCAAACCCAACCCAACCTCCCCCACCCCAACACCCACCCCCGCCCCACTTTTAGAACCTTCCTTTTTCTTATTGAAGAATCTAAACCCCGGACTCGACAACAATCAGTCCTTTCCCTGCTCTATCCATTTCTCCAAAACATCAAGCTGTACAACTGCACAATTTGGAAACAGGGATGTTAAACGAGGGTGAGTTGGATAGATCAGAAGACAGCATGAGGGGAGATAGACAGGAACGGACAGAAAATAGAAGTTTCATTTAGAAATTCTCACAGACTGCAAGGCCTTTATCTATTGCCATACCGTTTGAGCACTGTGCGGATACTGGCTGTGGTCCCAGAGCATTTATCGCCAATAATATCACAGAGCTGAGTTGCTGACAGTTAAACAGAGTCCAAAAGGCCAAATGATTTTTTTTCTCTCTACAGTGAGAAGGTGATTTAATTTAAACAGACTGGGTGAACAGCAGCAGGAACTGAGAACCCCCTCAATACTGAGATACTGCGCCAGAAAATCTCAATGAGATGGATCATTGACAGAAGGGAAATCAGCATCTCAGCTGTGGGCCAAATAATGATTGATAAAGATTACACACCACTTCCGTGATTTTTTAATACACATTTCAATTTATGTAGCTCAATATCATGAGTGTATCTTATTTCTTTGTACTTCCCATAGTTTAGTATGGACAGAAAATCATTTTGTCCTGTATTTTGTGTTCAATAAATAAATTTTACTCCTCATTCCTCACTTTAGATGTTTCCTTGAATCTGTTCTTCATATGAGTTATAAAGTGTAGCATTCCAATACTGATGACTGGGGAATATTATTGTCCCTCCCTCCAGTCTGAACTGCCATGTCCCACAATTCTCTCTGTTTTCTGTCTCCGCCACAATGCCATAATCACACTGTAATTGAAGTCCAGTAAATGACATTTCATCACAGTTCACTAACATCGATAACATCAATGGCACAGGCCTCATCTGCCTCTCTCTAAACCTGGAATAACAATCTGAATTGCGTTTATCACGTTCAATTCTCTGTTAACATATCCATGCTATTTGTCTGTTACAACCCCACGTTTCTCAGACACGCATTTCCCTCAGATCATGAACTATAAAAATTGTCTCAATGTTTAATGGAAATTATGATGCTTGATCAATAGTTCCAGGACGTATGTTTCCATTTATAATCAGAGAAGCATGTTTACGTTCTGATAAACTCATGGCATTACTCCTGCATCCAAGACAGATTGAATGGTTACACTTAATTGATCTACCGGCCTCAAGCTTTGTTCCATCAGTCACCCTCAGATAGCCCATCCAGAAAATGACAGTTTGAATCATTGTTTTGAATTTGAATAAAAAAAAATATTGAATTGAAAGGCGTTGGCTGGAGCTATTTGTTCAGTGACTGTGATTAATGTCAATCTCCGTGGATCCGAGATGTGTCACTGGAGGGTTTGCCTCTCCTATTAATTAAGGACTCGGTTCAATGTGTTATCCCAGTATGGGCGGAAGTATCAATGACTGGAATAACAGGGATCAGTAGCTCCAGAGACAGGGTGAGGAGAGATCAGAATCTGAGAACATTAGACTGGAATGTTCGAATAATAGATCAGTATCTGAGAACCTTAGACTGGAATATTACAACAGACAGGAGTTTATCCTTGGGTCTTTTCTACCTTTCTCAGCCTTGGATATCATTAGCATCACGGATCGAAGATATCCTTTGGATTACTCAAGGTGGTTAATATCCAATCCTCGCTATAGTTGGTGTTCCTGGTAAGTCATTCCATCTGACCATTAAACTGAGTTGAACTGAATTGCTGTTCATATTCAAATTTTAAAATTTGGAAGTCATCATTTTCAGATCCAGTCAAAAATTTAATTCATTACTGATGATAACTGTCAAATTACTATTCACAGCTTACTCAACAATACATGAGGAGAAACCACACTGTTCTTAATCTCCATTATCTTTTTTTAAAGATTAGATTACTTACAGTGTAGAAACAGGCCCTTCGGCCCAACAAGGCCACACCAACCCGCCCATACCCCTAACCTTACACGACAGGCAATTTAGCATGGCCACTTCACCTGACCTGCACATCTTTGGACTGTAAGAAGAAACCCACACAGACACGGGGAGAATGTGCAAACTCCACACAGTCAGTCACCTGAGGGGGGAATTGAACCTGGATTTCTGGCACTGTGAGGCAGCAGTGCTAACCACTGTGCCACCGTGCCACCCACTATTCACGTTTATATTTCTCCATATTCTGCCCACTCACCAATCCTGCCCAAGACCACAAACAGGATATTTCAGTCTCCTTCTCAGCCTCAATGCAACTACTGAATAATCCATCGTTTGGGCCTTTGGTAAATCCAGATATAACCGTTTCAAGTCCCTTCGAACTATGCTTACGTCACAAAATATTTGCACTTGAGATGGGTCATTTTTTTCTTCTCCACAGAATCTGTCAGATGGACAGACAGTGCATGGTGGTCAAGTCATTGACCCATAATCAAACGGCACAGAATAATAATCTTTTGGTCTCTCCTGAAGGCAGTTGATGGAATGCAAATGAAATCATCACCACTAGTTTTCAACAGGAGCATATCTGTTTGCCTCATGTCCGCTATAGAAGAGAATGTGTTATCCTTCCATGTTCAGGTCTCTGTGTGACTGCAAACCCACAGCAATGTGGTTGACTCTTTGTTATCCTGTGCAACAGCTGAATCAGCCACTCAGTTCAAGATCAGCATAACATGCTGGCCTGACCAGAGCTGCACACATCCCGTGAGGGAAGAACAAAAGGAAAGATAGCTCCCTTTCTCTGTCTGATTTCCATGTTACTGCAAGTCATTTCCACTCAGGTAGGTGACCATTCCCTGTTTCAAGTGAATTCTTTCTGATTAAGTCTCCCTCTGAACGTGATACACATCTCCAACGGCACCTCTGGTGATGACTGACGCACTGATTTAAGAAACTTCAAAATTCCACATCATTCGCAGTGCAGAGAGAAGGAATGGCTTTTTATACCACAGGAAGGAACCTGAGACAGCTAAGTGAGGGAACAGAACTATTGTGATCAACCCTAGAGTGTTGTTGAGATAGTATTTGGAGTATTGTGCACAGATTTTCTCTCCATTATAAGCAATAATCCTCTTGGCAGAAACAGTATAAAGGAGTTTCGCCTGATTAATTGTTGGGATGATTGTACCATCGGGAGTGCATGAGGATTAATCTATTGCGCTTTGAAGAGTAAGAGGTGATTGCATTGAAACTTAAGTTTGGCAGTCACTCATTATATTCCAAACAGAACTAATACGGTGATAAATTCCATGTTTTTTTTTACTTTGTTTACATGATTCTCGGTGGCCTAAAAGACTCTGAGAACGTTCCTCTCACTCCACGCCACTCCCCATTTCGATTGAGAGAGAGAGACAGTCTTTAACTGAACTTTTGCAACATTAATACTGTGCATTTAGTGCGTGATCATACATAGAACTTCACGTTACCCACCATCGTGACAGGAGCCACAATACCTTCATTCTAAAACAGTTAACTATCCCCAGCAGTTTCTGACCCCCACAGAGAACATGGGTCTGCCTTCTTGGATATGAAAGATGCCTCCTTGAGGCTTGGCACAAAACATTTGGCTTCCTTCCTCACTGCCGGCAAAACACGTTAAAGAATCATTTGTACCACAGGCAATTGAGCCACGAGGAGCATTGTGAGCAGTCTATGAGTGCAGTCTCTGCTCCATTCGTTTTCCAGGTTGGAGCATCAATGACACCCTCCTATTCCTGTGTAAGTGTCTCGAGAGGTGAATGGTCTCCTCCAGGTTCCATAGAACAGGTTTAGGGGTCTTACTGGACTCTGTCTGTTCCTGTTTAACAGCTCAATGTACTAACCAGACGCCTCCTCTTCCTGTGGAACAGGCAGTAGGATTGAATGGGCTGTCCCTCTTCTTGATCAGTCATTTCGATGGGCTGAGTAGTTTCCACATATCCGGGTGTAACCAGCTTGAGGTGCTGAATGAGCTCCTCTTTTAACTGTGGAAATGTGCAGTGCCTGGCCGTTCTGTTACATGAATGTTACAGACACTTTAACAGCACAAACGTGAATGTTGTCTTGGTCTTGCTGAATATGGACACAGACCGGTTCAGGAGCTGAGTGGGGAAAAAAGTTCTGAATGTTGTGTCATCTTCAGTGATCACTCCACTTTTGACCTTGCGATAGATGGGCGCGCCGGGAATGGGGGCACATAGACATTGACGAAGGAGCTGAAGATTTTGGTGCTGAGGAAGTTAATCTGAGGATCTCCAGAAGAGATGTCCCGGGACTGAGATGATTGTCGGCCACCGACCACAAACATCTTCCTTTGTGCTCTGAAAACCCCAACCAGTGAGGAGGTTAGACCTGATTCTCCATAAGCTCAAATAAGTAGGTGGTCCTGATGACATCCTCAGCGAACTACTGCCTTGATATCAAGGCCATTCACTCTTTCCTGAGCCCCTGTGTTCACCTCTTGTTCATATCAATAGGTGACGGTGTATGTGTAGAGAGTGTTTTCCTCTCACAGAGGGTAATCAATGTCAGGAATTATCTGGACTAGAGAGTTAGGGGAGCTACATCACTGAAAGTATTTAAAGAGGTGGTACATGAATCTTTGACCTGTCAGAGAGCTGAGGAGTGTGAAGAACTGGGCATTATGGAGGAGTTAATGCTAACAGTGGATTAGCCATGATCGTATACAATGGCTTGACGGTCCGAATTACCTATTCCTGTTCCTTATGTTTTCATTTTCTGTAATTTCAAAGTAAACGGCTGTAATTTTCCTGGATGTACTGTTATTGTATGTTGTAATCAGAGAGAGCAAAGCGTTTTTGTGAGTGAGGTATGGAGCTTTATTCATAACGAATCCTGGTCTAGACCAAGACCAACAAATGAAGCACAAGTTGCAGAGAGGGGGCACTCTGTAAACAGACCAAGGGCGTCTTTCAAAACCAACCTGGATTTCCAAATAACATTTTCCAATCTGTGTGTGACAGTTGTGAGGGATTATTTGAGATCCGGTGTTACTGTGGACCAGGTATTTGGAGCAAGTGGCCCCCATCTGCACCTTACAGGAGCTGTGAGAGGCTGAATGCACCACAGTAACCCGGGACTGTGGAGCAAGAGTGGGTTATCAGACACTTTATCATCGCTCTACCATGCACTATGATTTGATTAAGGTCTCAGCAGCACTTTTCTGTCAGTGTACCATTTCCCGCATTCATTGGTCTTTCAAATGTCTTACCTAGATAATTTTGAACAAATGGAAATATTCAGACATCACAATCTTCTGTGGAAGGGAATTCACACCTTAACAACCCTTTAAGAATCTCTTGTTCGTGTTCTGACCAATGTTGGAGGGTCACTCTTGTCTTTTCCCACTCCTCTATTGGTGAAAGCAAATTTTAAATGGAACCAGTTGAGTGCTGTGTCCAATGATATAGGTATCGGACTGGGTAATTTTCTAGAAAAATCAGAGACACAGAAAGTTGAACTGTGAACAAATTGTAAAATGACAGGGTGTCACAAATATTTTTCAGACTTTGGACTTATTCTGCTCACACAAATGTCTGGGAATGCGGATTTCTTCCCGGAACAGTTGGATTTGGCTGAATTCCCTTTGCTTTGAGCTGTCCAGAGATTCCTATGAATCCTCATCAGGAATCCTCCACGAATGTTAAAGATGACTCAGGACTTTTCTGCTCTCACGCCTTGTTTTTCGGGCAGAACAAAGTAAGGTAGAGAGACCAATTGGCTGCTGCTTCTGAAGCAAGTAATATTTTTCTCCGTCTCTGTATGGAAAAATTCAAGAATGTGAACTGAACACCAAACTGGACCATGTGCACTCTCCATGTACATTCTCTGGAATGAATGATAATAGACTGTATCTTGTATGCAGCATCGTTGCTGTTGTTGTGCACAGTGCCTTTCATTAGCAAAAGAAAATAATGTGCTCGTTTTATGATTTGATAAGATGTTTATATGCATATGCGTAATTTTAAAAAATGGGTTGATATCTTCATAAGATTTGTGTTAATACCAATGCATCTCATTCAAAAACTTATTATCTAGCTTTAGACTTCTTAACAAGAGAAAATATGTATCCAGCTGAAAGACTTCTCTGAAAATCGTGGTTCAATAAGATTTCTCATCTACGATCTAAACAGATAACAGAATGCCTTCATTTCAGGAACGAGTAAAGGAAAGCATCTTTGAACATCTTTGAAAGGAATTGTATCCGGTTTTTTTTTTAGTTTAGAGGATCAGAACTGCACCCAGTGTATCTGATATGGTCTCAGCAATGCCCTGTACAGATACAGTGAAATATTCCTAATTAAACCCAATACCCGTTGCCACAAACAGCATCATTCCACTTACTTTCCGAATCATTGCTGCATCTGCAGACAGACTTCATATGATTCATGTACCAAGAACATGAAAAACATCTGCAAGCTCTCTCCATTTAAATTGTTCCCGACTGCAATAGACAACTCACATTATATTATTACTGTTGAGGGTACGCTCACTAACCTTCCCTGTCTACATCATAATGCAGATTCACTACCTCCATTTGAAGATCTATTTAATGATCATTTTCGTGTACAAGGCAGTTCAGCTTTGATCTATTCAGTCCCTTCATCCAGATATTTTACATAGATTATTGATCATTGATGACCCTACAGTGATCCCTGAGTCAAAATTAGTTAGTTTTGTTTTAAAAAAATCATATAGCTCTACTGTCTATTTCCTGTTAGTGACAACATCCCTATTCCTGTGCAGCAGTTCAGGCGGGTTGAATGGCCTCGTCCTGGGCTGTGTAATGTACTCAACGAGCTGAATTACTTCATCCTATATTCTTGTGTAATTCCTTAGAGGGGCAGAATGGTCTCCTCTCGTCTTATTGTCACGATGCAGTCTGGCTGAATGGGATGGTCCTCTACCCTATAATCGCATTGAGGGGTGGATTGAGGGAACAACACAAGGGGTAGGGACAGCAGTATATCTCTGGAAAAGCATCGAGTTGTAGATTGAGGGAACAACACAAAGTGTGTGGGCAGCAGTATATCTCTGGAACAGCCTCGAGTGGTGGATTGAGGGAACAACACGTGGGGCAGGGGCAGCAGTATATCTCTGGAACAGTCTCGAGGGGTGGATTGAGGGAACAGCACATGGAGTAGGGACAGCAGCATATCACTGTAACAGCCTCGAGGGGTGGATTGAGGGAACAACACGTGGGATAGGGGCAGCAGTATATCTCTGGAACAGTCTCGAGGGGTGGATTGAAGGAACAACACGTGGGATAGGGACAGCAGTATATCTCTGGAACAGTCTCGAGGGGTGGATTGAGGGAACAGCACATGGAGTAGGGACAGCAGCATATCTCTGTAACAGCCTCGAGGGGTGGATTGAGGGAACAACACGTGGGATAGGGGCAGCAGTATATTTCTGGAACAGTCTCGAGGGGTGGATTGAGGGAACAACACGTGGGATAGGGACAGCAGTATATCTCTGTAACAGTCTCGAAGGGTGGATTGAGGGAACAACACATGGGGTAAAGACAGCAGTATATCTCTGTAACAGCATCGAGGGGTGGATTGAGATAACAACAGAAAGGGTAGGGGCAGCAGTATATCTCTGTAACAGCATCGAGGGGTGGATTGAGGGAACAACAGAAAGGGTAGGGGCAGCAGTATATCTCTGTAACGGCCGGGAGCAATACATGGAATAGGGACAGCAGTATATTCCTGTAACGGCCGGGACAGTGGATTGACAGAACAACACATTGGAAAGGGGCAGCAGTTGGTCATTTAGTGGCACCATTCAGAATGCTCATGGCTGATCCGAGTGTGTCTGACCATCCGTCTCCCGTCTGTTTCTAATGAACATTGACTCTCCTGTCCGGCAAAGATCAGTCACACTCAAACTAAAATACCTAAATTAACCGAGTCTTCACTGCTCCCTGAGGATGAGGACACCACAGATAGCACAACAATAAAGGGAAAGGGACATCCTTCTTTCATTGTGGGGTACATTTTTTTATAAACTGTGGTTAACCTCATAGCAAATCACTGCCCCTTTTCAGATAAAGTGGTACAATAACTAGGAATAGACATTAACCATTCTGCCCTCCAATCTTTTCCCATATTATCACTGACTGTTTCCAATCAAATATGTTGCTGCTGCTGTCTTAGGAAGAGAATACCTGATAGCATAACACCACACCAGCAATCCAAAAAGGAGCAGAATTAGACCATTTGGTCCATCGAGACTGATATACCATTCAGTCATTTCTAATATGTTCCTCAACATCATTATCCTACCTTCTCCCTCGAATCCTTGATCTCCTTATAAATCAAAAACTTATTTATTTGTGTCTTAATGACACTCGCGTCTATGTCTTAATGTGTATTTATTTATGTGTGTGTGTCCATGTGCTTGTTATTTTTGGATTTGTGTCACTATGTCTGTCGGTCTTTGTATCAGCCTGTGTGTTTCTATCTGTGTTTGTGTCCATTTGTGTCTGACTGTTTATGTCATTGTGCGCTTCTACGTGTGTGCATGCTTATCTCTTTGAATGCATTGTGTATGTTAGTATACTGGGCTATTTACCAATACATCTGTGTATATCAATGCCTGTGCAATGGGGCATCTGTTCTTCTCCGAGTGAGAGAGATGAGGTTGGAACTGATAGCAGGTTTGAATTGAGATTTGCTCTTTAATGAACACTGCTGCTTATTCGGTTGGTGGGACGTGTTTTGTTTCAGAATCTCCACAAAAGGCCATCTGGTCCACTCTGGCTCTCTCCAGGATCCACCCCTCATATCAGGGTTGGGAGATGAGGGAACGGATATCCGGCACTCCACCACCTGGCTTGGCCCTTTCTGTCATATTCCAGACTGCTTCTCTTGGAATGGGAGAAAGGGAGGGAATGAGTGAGGGCGGGAGTGGATGGCCCTGCTGTTCGTGCTGAACTAGGTGAGGTGAGACATGGTGAAGTGGCCGGAAGGAGTCTGTCCATAGTGTTGTATCCATGTAGTGCTACTGGTGTGCGAGGCTATTGCATCAGGGACAGAAAATGTGGGGAAGGGAAGGTGCTGAATTCAACAGTGAGTGTGGTCGTGCTTGAACCTTATTTGGAGATAGAGTGTGAATCCTGGTCGAGGATAGGTGCTATAAGAGACATATAGTGAGTGTGAGGAAGCAGTGCGAATATACGGTGTCACTTATCCTGACAGAGCGGAATGAATATTGATGCTTGTCCTGTATTGCTGGACATGTCTTCAGATCATCTCAGCATCGATGTGACCCTCCCCAAATGTCTTATCCAAGTCTATCACTAATAACGACACAGGCCCTGCCCCTCAGATTCCACAGAATCAGTTTGGGTGAGTCTTACAAATAGCAAGGAGAAACAAACTTGTTTTGTTATATATCTGAACCAAAACTGTCGTGAAAATATTTTGCATCATATGCTCTGGAAATTATATATGCAACTTTATGCAAAGGGAAGCGATGACATGCTGATATTATCGCTGGGCTCTTAACCCAGAGACCCAGGTAATGTTCTGAGGACATGGTTTCAAATCCTGCCATGGCAGATTGTGGAATTTGAATTCAATATGTATCTGGAATCAAGGGTTGATGATGATCAGGAATCCATTCTTGATTGTTGGAAAAACTCATCTGGTTCACTAATGTCCTTTCAGGAATAAACGTCTGTTCTTATCTGGTCTGGCCTGCATGTCACTCCAAATCCAAGGCAACGCTGTTGACGCTTAACTGCGCTCTGGAATGGCCAGTAAATGCTGGTTATCCAGCTAAGCCCTCATTCTGTGAATGATTAACAAATACTCGTGGGTTCTGCAGTAAAAATGCATGGTGTCAAGTTGCACCGAAACTGAGTTAACTACGTGACTGCTAATATTGTGAAAAATAAATTCCTTTAGTGTATATCAGGCAGGTTGGAGAGTATGTTGCGAACCAAACTAGAGAGCGGATTATTTCTGATTTGGTGTTGTGTGGTACTGATTAAGGATGATCAGGCATGATCATATTGAATGGTGGTGCAGGCTCGAAGGGCAGAATGGCCTACTCCAGCACCTATTGTCTATTGTCTATTGTCTATTGTGTGGTCGGAAGGACAAATTACTAACCTTGCTCTGAAGCAACTTTGGAGGAATAGTGACAATAATATGTTATATTTTACACGGCGTCCGCATTCAATGTGGAATGTTTGAACATTCTGGTCAAACATCATGGAAGCCCAGAGGTTAGAGGGTCAAGTTCGCTCCAGTGAATTGGGAAAATACAATATAACATTCAGTAGGAGAACAATGGTTGTTCGACCCATATACTCTTATCGCATGGAGACAGGCCATTCGGCCCAAACTGGTCAACTTCGAACAAAATGTCCATTCATACTAACCCCATTTCCCCGCCATTTCCCTGTATCCTTCTAGTCCTTTCCTATATGTGTATTTGTCCAAATGTATTTTAAATTTTGTGAACGTACCCGCCTCAACCACTTCTGCTGGCAGCTCATCCCATATGCAAACCACCCTGTGTTTAAAAGAAATTGCCCCTCAGGTTTCCTTTTACTCTTTCCCCTCTGACCCCTTAAATTGATGCCCTCTAGTGCGTGATTGCCCAATCCTGGGGAAAAACGACTGAGTGCATTGACTCTATCCATGCCTCCCATGATCTTATACACTACTATCAGATCCCCTTCAGCCTCATACATTCTAAAGTAAAAACTCCTAGCTTGTTCAACCTCTCACTATAACTCAGACCATTGAGTCTTGGCAACATCCTTGTAAATTTCTTCTGCACTCTTTCCAGTTTAATAGCATCCTTCCTGGAGCAAAGTGAACAAAACTGAACATGATGCTACAAGTATGGACTCGCCAACATCTTGTATAACTGCAACATAACTCCATAATTTCGATACTCAGTGCTCTAACTGATGATGGCCAGTGACTCAAAAGCCTTTTTTAGTGCCTTGTCTACCTGGGACTCCACTTATAGAAAACCGTGCACCTGAATTCCAAGGTCACTCTGTTCCACTGCATTTCTTAAGGCCCTGCCTTTCACTATGAAACTCCTGCCTTGATTTGACTTTCTAAAATGCAAGAACTTACACTTATCTGAATTAAACTCAATTTGCCATTTCTTGCCCAATTCCCCACCTGATCAAGGTACTGCTGTAATTTCCGAAATTTCTGATAACCTTCCTCACTGTCCACGATACCACCTATTTTAGTGTCACCTTGAAACTTAAAAATCATGCCTGTACATTCTCATCTGAATCACATATATGTGTAATATATGAATATATGGTCCCAGCACCGATCCCTGAGGCATTCCACTCATCACAGGCCTCCAGTCTGACAAGCAGCCTTCCACGATTACCCTCTTCTTCCGATCATCAAGCTAATTTTGGACCTAATTTGCCAACTCACCCTCAACTCCATGTGATCTAACCTTCCAGAGCAGCGTACCATGTGGAACCTTATTGAAGGCCTTACCGAAATCTATATAACAACCATGCCCTTTCCAATGTTACTGGTCACTTCATCAAAGCAGTCCAACAAATTTGTGAGCCATAATGCCCCATTTACAAGGCCCCGTCTTGCCAAGTGCATGTATAATTTCTCCCTCAGAATCTTGTCAAGTAACTTTCCTGCTACAGATTTTAGGTTTACTGGTCTATAGTTCCCCGGTTTTAATTTGTAGCCCTTCCTGAATAACGGCACAGCATTCACTACCCTCCAGTCCTCTAGGACCTCACCCATTGGCTACCGATGATGCAAAAGTACCAACCAGGGCCCCTGCTATTTCTTTCCTGTCCTCCTGCAGTGTTCCTGAATATATATGGTCAAGACCAGGAGATTTATAGAAATACTACGAAGTCTGAAAAATATGTCTATTTATTTCAGGTAAAACACCCAAGAGTGAGAAAGTGAGTTAACAATGATTAGCATAATAATTTAAATATTATATTAATCACTGGAAGTGACTTCAGAAGAATTCCACACGTTGTAGAATCCTGAGAATTCTCAGAAATTTACGATCCAGAAAAGGAGGGCCATGAAACGGGTAAGGAAATCAAAAAGCGACCATGCATGCAAACAAACAGGAACACAAAGACTGCATTGATCTATGGTCTATATTTCAAAGGAAATAGAAAAGCATAGTCAAATGTGGAAATCTGCAATCAGGAGAGACCAGCGTATTATGGATAACAGGGAAATGGCCAAGCAAATAACCAATTACTTTGCGTCTGTCTTCATGGAGGAAGGTCCAGAAAATCACCCAGAAATACAACGTCATCATATAGGACTTGTGGATCGAAAGACATAAAGTCAATTCATATTAGTAACAAGGCTCTACTTAACATACAGCTGGATTGAGCATTGCTAACCTTGACAAACCAGATGTACCTCAAACCAAAATCTTCAGAAATAAACCACTAATGGAAGTATTCGTTGCACGGTCGATCACTGTGTTAATTACGAAGTGCATTCTGCATAGTCTGGATCTAAGCCCTATAGATGAACGGTAGTGATCCAAGCATCCACAAAGGGAAGAAGAGATAGTGTGGAGAACTGCAGACCAATTAACTTGACATTTGTGGGGAAACTGTTGGAATCTATTATATTGGATGTGATATTCGTTATTTAGAAATTAACAGCACCATTGGAGAGAATCAGTGTGCATTTCTAAAAGGGAAATCACACTTGACAAGCTCTGTAATTGTTTGAAGTTGATTATTACAGCATAGATAATGGGAAACCAGTAAAATTGGCGTATTTTAGATTATCAGAAGGCTTTCTATAAGAACTCACACAATGAGTTCGTAAATGCAATGAATGTGAAGAGTATTTGGAGGAATACATGCAAATGGTAAGTTAAAGTTTGGATTGCCTTCCTTTAAGGGAGTCAGAATATTGATGTAAAGACATGTTGAAGCAGTTTAACAGCGTGTTGATGAGTACTGTACCTGTAATATTGAGTTCAGTTTTGGTCATTAAATCTGAGAAAGAATATACTGACCACAGAGGAAGTTCAATGGACATTCTCAAGATTAATCCCTCAATTGGCGAGATTGCGTGATGAGGAAACTCGGCCTGTGTTCTCTAGAGTTTCAAAGAATGAGAGATGGGTCACTGTGCAATGTATAAAATTAACAAAACATGTGACAAGTTGGAAATTAACAGGGTGTTTCTCCGGCTGCCTAATACACAATCAAGGGAAATACTGGCAGGATAAAGAACAGACCATTTAAGACTGCAATAAGGAGGAAATTCTGCACACGTAGGGGACGAACTAACACAGGGGCATGGAAACCTGCTTCTGGATTAGTGGTGCTGGAAGAGCACAGCAGTTCAGGCAGCATCCAAGTAGCTTCGAAATCGACGTTTTGGGCAAAAGCCCTTCATCAGGAATAAAGGCAGTGAGCCTGAAGGGTGGAGAGATAAGTTAGAGGAGGGTGGGGGTGGGGAGAAAGTAGCATAGAGTACAATGGGTGAGTGGGGGAGGGGATGAAGGTGATAGGTCAAGGAGGAGAGGGTGGAGTGGATAGGTGGAAAAGAAGATAGACCAGAAGATAGAAGAAGATAGAAGATAGAGCAATGGGAGATATGAGATGTTGTGTAACTTGATGGGAACAACAGAATGGCTGCCTATCATTTGAAAAGGGAGTTGTTGAAAAATGTTGCACTCTAAAGGAGCTTAAGCTGCATTTTTATTTATTTCTGTGCAGCCCTCAGAGTCCATGTCAGGCAGTGAGTTCTGAATCCAGTAGTCAATATTGGGAATGGCATTGGCACGCTGACCAGTGTATGTAGACCCAGCAAGTGGGGAGCTGTAACATTGAAAGGAATCTGGATCTCCATGTACACCAGTCACTGAGAGCAATATTTCAGGAGCAGCAAGTAGGGAGGAAGATAAATGCTGTATTCAACTTCAATTCAGGGGGATTTGAGTACAGGAGTAAGAGTATCTTACTGCAGCTGCACAGGGCCTTGGTGAGACATCATGTAGAACATTGCGCAACATTGTGTGCAGTTTTGGTCTCTGTTCCTAATAGAGGACATACCTGACAATGAGAGGGAGTAGTAAAGGATGACCAGACAGATCTCTGGGATGTCAGACTTGTTATGGGATCTGAGTTTGGAGGGACTGGACTTGTGTTCCATGCGGTTTAGGAAAACGAGTGGAGGTCTCAGTGAAATATATAACACTCTGATTGGGTGAGAGATATTGGAAGCAGGGTCAGTAATTCCCCAAGCACGGATGTCTAAAGCAAGGGGCCACAATATCAGGTACAGACAGGCCGCTTTGCAATGAGGTAAGAATAAATGTCTGCACTCCGGGACTGGCGAACCAGGGATACTCTCTCCCAGATCAGGCTGTGGAAGTCATGGCGCTGAATATAAATAAGGATTTCTGGAAATTAAAGGGATGGGGAGATTGCAGGAGTACAGTGTGAAGATAACAGATCAGCTATCAGTCCAGGTTGTTCTCCAATAACACGGTAGCTGTGTTTCTGTGCAACACTGTGTTGTCGAAAATCGTGCAATATTAATAATGGGGTCTATGGGAAAAAAAGAGGGTAAGGGGCGAACCCCAAAAAATATCAGTAAAAACCAAACATTAAGTTTAGACTAACACACACACCAGTTCAGTCTAAATAAATCTTTAAATCACATGTTGTAATGGAACAGTGCCATAACTGTAACACTTTCACACTACAGTCACTCACTGGAGCACTGTACCTTTCACCAGAAAGCACGTGGGGGTGGAATAACCACGTGATGCCGATGGGGAATTCCAGGTCTCCTCAAGATTCTCTCCACAGTTTGAAATTAAGTTCTTTCTAACTGTAGTCTACAATTTCCAGTTTCAGGCTCAGTTTCAAGGCTTCATGAGCGCATTGCATTCCTGTTTTAGCTGACCACATTGTTTGTACATTTTGCAGAGAGAGGATCTTGAGGCAGGGTTTTGCTGTTCAGCTGGTTCCCTGCAAGGAATCGCGTCACAGTGAACGGGAATTCACTTTATAGAAAAAAGATTCACGAATCACATTGAAGCCAAATTGTATTTAATCAGCATGTATTATCGGAGAACTGCCTGTATACTGAATGGAGGAGCAAAAATGATGGGCTGAAGGCACGACAGCAGTCCTCATTTTATATTTCACAATGTTTAAACATATTAAGGGATATGATTATTGTTTGGGGAAAACTGCATTGTGGAGATGTTCGGCCATTAACTAGCACAGGGAAAGCTCAATGTGTTGTATGACCTACTCCTGTCACAATGTTTCTGTGCAGTGTGTGGGAAAGCTCTGCAAATATTGTCACAAGCTCTCGACTGTTAGGAAAGAGGTCTCTGCAGGGTCGACAGGATTGTGTTTCCCATTCCCTTTTCTACTAACGAGGCTGGGGCCTGGTGTTCGGTACGGGTTTATCATTTAAGACTTCAGTGCAGTTTGATATAATTGAGTGTCTTGCTTGGGTGATTCAGAGATCATTGAAGAGTTGATCACATGTCTGTGTGTCTGGAGTCACTTTTAGGCCAGACCAGGAAAGCATGGGAGATTCACTTCCTGAAAGTACATTGGGGAAGCAAATCGAAGTTTACAACTGATATTGAACACAAGATCACTATTACAGACACCAGATTTTAGATCTTATTAATTGTTTATTAATTGTTTGTAATTTGCACCAGCTGCCAGAGCATTAGCCTGGTCTGGGTTAGTAATCCAGTGAAATTTCCACAACGCCACCATCTCCACATGTGGACCTATCGGAAACCACACTGAGCATATTATTTCTGTGCTGCTTGATAGCTCTGTCAAATTTGAACTCCCACCAATTTAACTGTCGTGATGGGACTGAAGGACTAGTAAAGAGTCAGCTTGCAGTAATCCTCCTCTTAGCGGATTGGATATAGTTGAGTAATTTTCCACATTGACAGGGAGATGTCGGAGTTGGAGCTGGAAAGAAACAGCTTCCCCAGGGACACGGCTTGTTTTGTAGCAAAAGTCCTCTGTCCTATTGCAGGAATGGTGTCAGGGCCCACATGCATTAGTCGCATCTACAGTGTCCAGCTGTTTTTTTTTCATGTCACGTGCAATGAATTGAATTGGTTGAAGACTGCCATCTGTGATTCTGTGGGCATCATGGTGAGGGTGAGGTGGATAATCGACTCAACACTTCTGGCTAAGGATAGTGCAGATACTGCATCTTTTACACGGACGTACAGGGCTGTTCCATTACTTAGGGTGCGGATATTTGTGGATTCCTCTCTTCCAGTAAGTTGTTTAATGGTCCATTGACTTTTGTGCATGGATTTGACAGGACGACAGAGCTTAGATCCGATTTGTTAGTCTTGGGATCATCTCTCTCTCTGTATCAGATGTTAGTCCTGCTGTTTGTAGTGTAACCAGTCAAGTGCGGTAGCTTTAATGGGTTGTCATCAGGTTTAGGTGCACGTGATTCTGAACCGACCATGTTCACCCACACTCGTCACTGACCCATGGATCGGCTTGATGGAACTGGTAGACGGATGGACTATCCTGGAGGAAAAGTTACAGATTGTCATTGAAATCTCCAGCATCAGATGATAACCCAGTTTTAGCTGCAATATCTACAATTCAATTCTACTGACTGGTCCCAGTTCATTACTAGACCTATTCACCCATCAGCCCTGCATTCAGTGACCTACTCTGGTTTCTGATGCGGAAATACTTCCACTTTCATGTTCTCATTCTGCTGGAAGTCTTTACTTGGTGTCACGCCTCCAATTTATTACATAAACTATATCCATTTAAGGTACTAATCTGAATCTTTTCCTTTCAGTGATGCCATCTTCTGTATTTGAAGTGAACGTGTTTCCCTCTGTTTTTCTCCCTGTCCATGATTCAGAGGTTCTGTAGTGTCAGTGATGCCAGCCTTATGCAGTTTCAGAGTCAAGGAACTTGTCACCATGCATTACTGCTCTGTTCGCAGTGTACGGCACTCCATGTTAGACAGGATGTTTGGGCATCTTTGACAATATGTCTTTGGAAATTGTTCAACAAATAGAAATTACTGAAGAAATTGCTAAAAGTGTTGCAGAATTTTCTGGAGTGAATGCAGAGTTAAATTTTCAGTTCCAGTGAACCTTCTACAAAGGTTTTTGCATTTTTATTTCCAGTATCCACAGTTATTTGTTTAATTGAAGATGTGTTCTGTGCCTATTCATTTCTGGAGAAACTCAGCAGGTCAGTCAACATCTGCAGAGACAGAGAAACAGAGTGAGCGGTTCCAGTCCAGTGTGACAATTCATTGAAACTGAATACAATTGCAAAATGCTCTTTTAATCCCTTGCCAGAAGTGGAGGATGGGTAGCAGGGAAAAGAGGGTGCGGCAAATGAAAAACGGGCTTTTAGCAGTGGTGAATGAGAAGATTCTGTAAAACGTGTCGAATTTAAGGTGTGAATGGAGGAAAGAGGTTCTCTATATTGAATGCAAGATAAAGAAGACACATCCACACAAAGTCATACGGAGGCCAGGAGGGAGTATGATGACCATGTGGTATAAGACCATAAAGACCATAAGACATAGGAGTGGAAGTAAGGCCATTCGCCCCATCGAGTCCACTCCGCCATTTAATCATGGCTGATGGGCATTTCAACTCCACTTACCCGCATTCTCCCCGAAGCCCTTAATTCCTTGTGACATCAAGCATTTATCAATCCCTGCCTTGAAGATATTTAGCCTCCTGGCCTCCACTGAACTCTGTGGCAATGAATTCCACAGGCCCACCACTCTCTGGCTAAAGAAATGTTTCTGCATTTCTGTTCTGAATTGACCCCCTCGAATTCTAAGGTTGTGCCCATGGGTCCTAGTCTCCTCACCTAACGGAAACAATTTCCTAGCGTTCACCCTTTCCAAGCCATGTATTACCTTGTAAGTTTATATTAGATCTCGCCTTAACGTTCTGAACTCTAATAAATACAATCCCAGGATCCTCAGCCGTTCCTCGTATGTTAGACCTACCATTCCAGGGATCATCCGTGTGAATCTCCGCTGGACACGCTCCAGTGCCAGTATGTCCCTCCTGAGGTGGGGGGCCCAAAACTGGGCACGGTACTCTAAATGGGGCCTAACCAGAGCTTCATAAAGTCTCAGTAGCACAACATTTATTATATAAATCTGGCCACAGATACATTTTCACTGTCATCATCATCACCATCTTTAGATAAAGGAATTCAGGTGTTTGACTTCTTATTGGCACTAGTAAGCGTTTCATGCTGCTTTAGTATTGTAACATGGAGAAAAACAAATCAAAGTATGACATTTGGGCTGAGTGTTGGTTACCTGTCATTTTTAATATTGTTTCAATTTTGCAGTGCTTATCTTTAAATGCTTGTTCTTGAAGTTAGTATCAGATGGAGTGTAGGATGTTGAGGAGTGACATTATAGAAACTTATAAAATCATGAGAGGTATGGATAGGGTGAATAGCCAAGGTCTTTTCCACAGGAAAGGGGAATCCAAACATAGAGGGAATAGGTTTAAGATGAAAGAGGGTAGACTTAAAAGGGATGAAGAGTCAGCGTTCTTACACAGAGGGTGGCGTGGGTATGGAATGGGCTTCCAGAGGAAGAGTGGGAGATGCAAGGAGAGATATAACATTTTAAACTCATTTGTACAAACATATGAATGGGAAACATTTAGAGGCCTATGGGCCAAATGAAATCAAATGGGACGAGCTTAATTTGGAAATCTTGCCCAGCATGGACATTTAGAAAAGCTTCACGTAGAGTCAGTGTGGTTTGTGAAAGGGAAATGATATTTTGCCCTGTAAAATCATGCAAAGTATATCTGGAGATGCCTGAAAATGTAACAAACGGACTTGATAAAGGGGATCTGGTGGACACCAGGCTTTCCAGAGATTTTCCAAGGAATTACACATTAAAAGTTCTTACACAGAACAGAAGCTCCAGGATGTCGGATACAGTATAAAAATGGGATGATGATTGGTTGACACAGAAATCGGAGAGTCAGGATTAATGGATCTTTATGGTCAAGGTTTATCTGCTGGAGTACCACAAATATCAGTCTGATGGCATCAGTTATTTGCAATCTATGCTGACAGCCTGAAGGAGGGAGCTGAGTGCAATACATATCCGAGTTTGAGGATGACACTGAGAATCAATAGGCAGGCTGTTGCTTAATGTAGAGGACTTCCAGAAAAGGAACAGGAAAGGCATTGGAGTCTTCCTGTGTATGAAACTTAAAGTCAGCACGCTGATGCAGCAAGTAACTTGGATGGCACATTAGGCAGTTTCCCGAGAAGAAAGGATTGTGTTATTGAGCATCTCTAAAATGGTTAGGCGATTATGCATTGTGGTTTAAATGAATGAGGAGTGATACTGCTCAAACATACAAGACACAGAAGGGGTTGGAGAAGGTAGATGTTTCCATTCTTGTGCAAAGTGTCGAACTCGAGGACATAGATACCGAATATGGAAAATCAATTTCAATCTGAGATGCAGAGTAATGTCTTCTCTCCGAAGGTAGTGAATGTCTGGAATTCCCTAAATCGCAGAGGTGTGAAGGGATACAAGGAGTCAGCAAGATAGTGGAGTTGAGCCCTGGAGTAGATCATCCATGTTATTATATGGAATACATGAAGTGAAACATCTCCGAACTGCTTCCAATTTAATTATATCCTTTCTCAGGTAAGGAAACAAAAATAATCTCTCACACAGATGAAGTTAATTTTTGTTTTCTCAGTGGTGAGAGTATTTGGAACTCCATTCCCTGCAGAGCATTGGAGGCAGAGATATTGAATATGTTTGAGGCACAGACAGAAGGTTCATAAAGAATAACGGAGTCAAGGATTATCGGGGAATGGCAGGAATGTGCAGTGTTGGGGAAATGCTGACAGTGGTTTAAAAAAAAACACAGTGCTCCAGCACATCCAGGAATATAATGCAAAATGAAATGATAATATCGATAAAATGTTAAGGGGAAATCCAAGATGGTGGCGATCTGGAAGGTCTGCTTTGTTGGGCTCTGTATGACAGCACGGGCAAAGTGGTTCCCTAACCCACTCCATCCCAGCCATTTACTTAAAATGCTTAGTTTTTGAAAGTTGTGAGAGTTGGCAGTTGCAGTAGCCTTAGTTTGTGTAGTGTTTAAGCTATATGAGACTTTGTTTATTAATGATCAGTAATTTGAGTTCTTCCTCACTCGAGTTCAAATGTTGCTACAGTGTGTTCTGGGTAATGATGTGCTTAAATGGTCTACCTGGAGCATTAAGGTGAGCCATTGGCCAGTCAAGAGGAAAACTTTACTTTCTAGTCTTAAAAAGAGAGGGTGGATGTTGTCCTATTGCAGGAGATGCACGTGGATGACAAGAAACATTTGACATTTCAGCAGGTCGGGCTTGATCGGATTTATTTCTCCTCTTTTAATATTACGAGGAGGGGAGAAGCCATAATAGATAAAAAGAATCTTCCATTTAACCTACTAGATTGTATTTGACACTCACGGGAGGCTCATAATACCCAAAGCCTTGAACTATAGTAAAGAATATAGTATTTTGAATGTTTATTGCCCACACCGCCTCCCCCCCACCCCCACACCCCCAGCGTACCCTCTTAAATTCCTGGTCGATGCATTTTCCAAATTCAGTTATCTTGCATCGTGGCACATTATTCTAGAAGTTTTCAAAAGTCTTCTGGACCCCAAGGCGGACAGAATGTCTAAAGGTGCCCTAATACCCTCGTTATAATGTAGGCAATTAGTGGATATGTGTGCAGAACGAGAGCTGGTGGATGTCTGGTGGCAGATCCACATCACAAGTAGGGATTTTATTTTCTTCTTTAACTCGCATAAATGCCACACAAGGGTTGATGTCTTCGCCATTCCTGCAACAATCTTAGACTCAGTGGCATCCTGCACAATTGGGAATGTTACCATTTCTGACCCTGAAGCAGTAATTGATTAAGATTAAGGGCAATATAATATATTCGAGACACTAGCGAATGTGTCCCTTTATTCTTCAGACTAGTTGGTTAATTGACTAGTTAGATTAGATTACTTACAGTGTGGAAACAGGCCCTTCGGCTCAAAAGGTCCACACCCACCCATATTTACCCCTTCACCTAACACTACTAGCAATTAAGCATAGCCAATTTACCTCACCTGCACATTTTTGGACTGTGGGAGGAAACCCACGCAGACACAGGGAGAATGTGTCAACTACACACAAACAGTCACCTGAGGCAGGAATTGAACCCGCATCTCTGGCGCTATGCGGCATCAGTGCGAACCATTGTGCCATTTTGCTGGCCACTGCAATGAATTCAGGTCTTTCTAAGCCATTAATTCAGATTCAACCAGTAACTCATCCACTCTATGGGAAATTGCTAAGGCTTATGCCAAAAGAATAATTATTCCTTATGATGTAGCAGAAGGGGGAGCAGGAACGCTGGTTTGAGGCAAAGCTGAGGACCGCCGAATGTACATACTGTGATTGTCTCTCAGTGGCTAAGCTGCAGAGGATTACAACGCTTCGGTCTACAGTGAATTCCATGCTCACACAGACAGCCAAGAAGGAACTTCCTTTTGCAAAACAAAGGCTGTTTGAACATGGTGATAAGCCAGGCAAGTATTTAGCCTATCTTGCCAGGAAAACTATCGCCCTTCTTAAGCCATTACCTCAATTAGGGAAGGTATTGGGATCCTTACCTTCAATTCCAAAAAGATTAATGTCTCCTGTCCGAGATGTTTCACCGAATTGTTTCAGACTGAACGTTTTGAGGATAGATGGATTAAGATGCAGTCATTTTTCAAGAACCTGGGTTTTCCATGAGTAACCCCTGAATAAGTGTTGTGCCTTCATGCACCATTGTCTGCGCAGGAGTGTGTGAAGCAGCTTCAGAATGTAAAGGTGCACGTTCCTGACAGATTTCCGAGTGAATTTTATAAATAATTTATAAACCTATTGTCAGGGTTGATGTTTAACGTGTTCCGTCACTCATACAGTCACAAACCCCTCCCTCCATCCTTAATAGAGGCTCATATCTCTCTGATGCTGAAGAAAGGAAGACCCTGGAGGATTGTCCTTCTTGCACGCCAATCTCACTTTTAAATGTTGGTCTCAAAATCCTGTCTGAGGTCCGTGCATTAAGGCTGGAAACTTTGCTGCCTTCCGTTACCAAAGAGGACCAAACAGGCTTTTTAAAGGGCCGCAGATCTTCCTACAATTTTAAGAATTTACTCAATATGATCCAAAAGTGTCAACAACAATCTGTCCAGGGATTATTGATCTCGTTAGATGAGAGAAGGCATTTGATTGGGTTGAGTGGCCGGATCTCTTCTGTACATTAGAACGGTTTGGTCTACCCAAAGTTTTTATTAAGTGGGTGAGGGTCATTACCGCGATCCTCTGGCTGCGGTTCTCACTAATGGTGTGGCCAACCAGTAATATTAATATTCCTCCAGGCAGCCGACAAGGTTGACACCTTTCACCATTGTTGTTTACGTTGGGGATTGAGCCACTGGCGGAGGCCATCCATATGGATTTCAATATATCTGACCCAGAGGTGGGATCGAAGTCCGAAAGATTACATTGTATGCAAATGAGGATCTTTTTTTTTTCAAATCCCGCAATTTCGGTAGTTCATGTGATGCAATGCATTGATTCTCTTGTTGCCTTTCCGGGCGATAAGATTAATTTTCCAAAGTTGGAGGCCATGCCTATGGGAGATCTTAGGGAAATACCTGATGCTGTGGGCAAATCCTGGTTTCCTTTTAAATGGTCACTGGGGTGGTTTCCCTATTTCAGTATATTCAGTACATTTGTCTTTGATCATTTATTTAATGCGAACTATGTCCATTTGTTTGACAAAATTAAACAAGACCTTCAAAGATGGGACGCAATTCCAATACGCTGGCTCGGTCAGGTAGCTGTTATTAAAATGAATGTCCTTCTTCATTTCCTACAGCCAGTTCAAATGCTTTCTATAATGTTTCCCAGACAGATACTTCGGAAACATAATGGCTGATTTAGCTCTTTTATTTGACACCATAAGCGATTCTTTATCTAGCTAACAAAATTGCAACTGCCCCACAGATTGTAAGGAGTAGATCTCCCCGATTAAAAGCAATCAATTAAGTTTTTTTCATCGTATGATAGTGCCTGGGCTGCTGAGGTCTCGGCATCAATATGGCTAGTCATTGAGCCCTCTCAGACAAAGTGAACCCTTATTAGTCTGTTATTCTTAGATAAAATGACAACATTTATGGAATATTGTCATAAAATAATGATTATCAATACTGTTAAAACTTCAAGGACAATGCGTCAGATCGAGGCAATACAGCCGAAACCATGTTTCTTACTCCTATAATTGATATACCGGGGATAATGGATTCCAGGTTTAAACTGTGGGCAGCGAAAGGGATACCTTGTTTGGGTGATTTAGAATTAGTAGAATCCCTTCAGTGTGGAAACAGGTCCTTGGGCCCAGCAAGTCCACTTCGATCCGCTGAAGAGTAACCCACCCACACCCATTCCCCTACCATCTTATATTTAACCTGATTAATGCCCCAACTTACAGATCCTAGAACACTATGAGCGATTGAGCAATGGCCAAGTCATCTAACATGCACATGTTTGTGACTGTGGGTGGAAACCTACGCAGTCATAGTTGAGAATATACTAACTCCACACATCCAGTCACCCAAAGCTGCAACCAAACCCGTGACCCTGGTACTGTGAGTCAGTGCAAACCACCGAGCCACCACGTGTAACTTGAAGGAGAAACAATGATACCATTTGATCAAATAACTCGTAAGTATGGACTACCTAGTAGAGACTTCTTTTTTTTTCCAGATTTGAGATTTGATTCAAAAATACAACTTTACAAGACACTTATAGATCCGATACAGATCTTTTCCATGGGGTCGGGGAGTCAGAACGAGAGGGTATAGGTTTAGGGTGAGGGGGAAAGATATAATAGAGAACTACGGGGAAACTATTTCACACAGAGAGTGGCACGTGCATGGAATAAACTGCCAGGTGATGTCGGGGAGGCTGATACAAGTGCAACATCTAAGAGGCATTTGGATGGGTAAATGAATAATAAGCTTTCGGAGGGTTATGGGCCAGGTGATTATTGTAAAGAATATACTCTCTGTATGTACCCTTTACCATTTTTTGGAGAGTGTCCCCGCAGACAAGACTGTGCAGCTTCGTGAAGTCTGTTTGCGAGAGAGTTGAGGCTTTAGATCTTTTCGGAGACATGCGAGGATATTTGTGAAAATGTTTGAAGTATTTTGATCTGTAATAGAACCCATTCCATGCAGTTGAAAAATCTTCATAGGGTCTATCTGACACCAGATTTTCTCTCAAAATTCAAAGTGGGATTATCTTCAGCACGTCCTAAATGCAGAATGACTACAGACACTCTTACTCATTGCATGTGGTCCTGCTGCAGGCTTCGTATATATTGGAGCACTGTGTTCGGTGTGGTAGAGTGGGTCTTGGGGACCGAATTGGAGATGGACCTGGTTTCTCTTTTCTTGGGCCTGCCCAGAGTATCTTACACAGATGCACATGGGAAAAAAAAATCCTTACTTGCTATGCTAGGACAAATATTATGTTGTGTTGTATGTCTGAAAACTCCCCGGGTCTGTTGAGACTTTGTCAGCTCATTATGGAGAATATCCCTTTAAATTTCGCACCAGCATGGTGCACCAAAAAAACAGAGATTAATATAAGTCATAGAATCATAGAGTCATGGAGACGTACAGCATGGAAATAGTCCCTTCAGTCCAACCCATCTATGCCAACCACCTATCCCAAACCAATCTAGTCCCACCTGCCAGCACCTGCCCATAACCCTCCAAACCCTTCTTATTCATTTACCCATCCAAATGCCTCTTAAATGTTGCACTTGTATCAGCCTCCCCGACATCACCTGGCAGTATATTCCATGCATGTGCCACTCTCTGTGTGAAATAGATGCCCCGTAGTTCTCTATTATATCTTTCCCCTCTCACCCTAAACCTATAGCCTCTCGTTCTGACTCCCCGACCCCAGGGAAAAGACTTTAACTATTTACCCTATCCATGCCCCTCATAATTTTGTAAACCTCAATAAGGTCACCCCTCAGCCTCCGACGCTCCACGGAAAACAGACCCAGTCTGTTCAGGCTCTCCCTATAGCTCAAATCCTCCAACCCTGGCTACATCCTTGTAAATCTTTTCTGAACCCTTTCAAGTTTCACAACATCTTTCCAATAGGAAGGAGACCAGAATTGCAAGCAATATTTCAACACTGGCCTAACCAGTGTCCTCTTCAGCCGCAACAAGACCTCCCAACTCCTGTACTCAATACTCTGACCAATAAAGGAAACGCCTTCTTCACTATCCTATCTACCTTCGACTCCACTTTCAAGGAGCTATGAACGTGCAATCCAAGGTCTCTTTGTTCAGCAACACTCCCTGCGATCTTACCATTAAGTGTTTAAGTCCTGCTAAGATTTTCTTTCCCAAAATGCAGAACCTCTCATTTATCTGAATTAGACTCCATCTGTCACTTCTCAGCCCATTGGCCATTTGGTGAAGAGGTGACCCACTTCGCTCTCCACTCCATCTCCAATTTTGGAGTCATCTGCAAACTTACTAATTGTACCTCTTACGATCACATCCAAATCATTTACGTCAATGACAAAAAGTAGTGAATCCAGCACCGATCCTTCTGGCACTGCACTTGTCACAGGCCTCCAGTCTGAAAAACAACCCTCCACCACCACCCTCTGTCTTCTACCTTTGAGCCAGTTCTGTATCTTATGGCTAGTTCTTCCTGTATTCCATGAGATCTAACCATGCCATTCAGTCTCCCATTGGGAACCTCATCAAAACCCTTACTGAAATCCATATAGATCACATCTACCCCTCTGCCCTCATCAATCCTCTTTGTTACTTTTTCAAAAAACTCAATCAAGTTTGTGACACATCATTTCTCACGCACAAAGCCATGTTGACTATCCCGAATCAGTACTTGCCTTTCCAAATACATGCACATCCTGTCCCTCAGGACTCCCCCCAACAACTTGCCCACCACCAACGTCAGGGTCACTGATCTATAGTTCCCTGGCTTGTCCTTAACACCCTTCTTATACAATGGACCAACGTTAGCCAACCTCCAGTCTTCTGGCACCTCACCTGTGACTATCCATACTACAAATATCTCAGCAAGAGGCCCAGCAATCACTTCTCTAGCTTCCCACAGAGTTCTAGGGTACACCTGATCAGGTCCTGGAGAATTATCCACCTTTAACCGTTTCACGACATCCAGCACTTCCTCCTCTGTAATATCGACATTTTGCAAGGTGTCACCATCTATTTCCCTACATTTTATATCTTCCATATCCTTTTCCACAGTAAATACTGATGCCCAATACTCCTTTAGTAACTCCCCCACGCTTCCTGTACCGGGAAAAATATTCTGTTGTGTTGGATGTCTGAAAACCCCCCGGGTCTTTTGTCACGTTGTAAGCTCACATGGAGAATATCCCTTTGGACTTTCTCACCAGTATGGTGCACCGAAAAGCAGAGATTTATATCAGATATGGCAACCCTTTTTGGATTATCACGATACAGGCTTATCTGCCACTCTAAGAGGGGCTTTTATATAGCCATGACGATATTATCTAATGAATCACATATTAACAATTATGAACATATGAATGTGTATCAGTTCATGCTCTCGAAGAACGAGAGCTATCACTCTGTTATGCTGAGCCGTATTATTTATTGTGTATTTTTGCTTTTCTTCTGTCCGTTTAGAGACTTTAACTTATTTTGTATATACATGCACATGGGTGTAATTTTGTTCAGTTATTTGAGTTGTTTTGCTATTGGTTTAATATAATAATAAAAATATCATTTTCAATAAAAAATTTTGTTAAAAAAATTAAAATGCTAACATTGATAGATTAGAGTCCCAAATAACTCTCATGAGAGAGACCATTCGTGGTGGTTTATGTTGAAGGCCACCACACGGGTGATGGGGTGAGGTTGAGAGAGCATTCCCTTCATGATGACCTCTGTCAGTTTGGGGAATTGAACATGCGCTGGTGGCCTCCCTCTGCATCACAAACCAACCATGCAGCCAACTGAGTGGGAGACTGTGTAATGTTGCACACAGAATCAGTCACAAAAAAAGGACAAGAGAAATTTTAATGACAAGGGAAAAGGTGGATTAGAGATAAAAATGCTCTCTGCTAGAAATTATATTTTATAATGAGACAAGTGTTTGGAAGCTGTCTTTGGCTGAATACAATAAGGTGAGACAAGTGAAATAACCAGAATGACTAATCGTGATTGATATCGATAACCATAAAATAAGTGCATGTTTTTGATTGGTCTGTGGAAAGTATGCTGACTGTTGCATGAATTTATAAATCAGGTGAAATATATTAAAAGGAGAGTCTGTCCCCATAAGAAATGCCTTCTGAACACATGGTGGAAGAAACCCGGGGTATGAAGTGTCTGAGAATCGTCTGCTCAGTAACAGGAACCTGGAGGTTGAATGCCTGGAAGTTCCTGTAACATGGAGCTGAGAAAACCATAAGAACACCCCCAAACGAATTGAAAAATGTACATCTCGACTCCATCCTCTTTAGTGTTACGCACTGGGGCACAGCCGTTTTCCTGAAACTGGAAATAAGTTGGAACAAAATCTGTAACATTCCATAATTGACATTCTGCAGAATATTCTCTAACTATGTGGGGGGCATTACAAAGGCAAGAGAGAAAGAGAGGGGAGGGGCTGCATGCAGTAGTATGAGTGGTGGAGCATGAGCCTTGTTCGGGGGTCGGTGCTATAACAGATATACAGTTAGTGTGAGGAAGCAGAGAAAATATGGTGATGCTTATCCTGACAGAGTGGGGAAGCTTATTGATGCTTGTCCTGTTTTGCTGGACATTTCTTCAGACCGCAGATACTGCACTGAGCTGGATGGTGAGCTCAGCCCATGTTCGGTGGGTCTGGTGGTGTGGCCCCCTCTGGGAAGAGAATGGTCCCCTTTTGTACTAGCGCATGCACCAGGACCTCCGTGCTGCTGTCGACAAACCTTAGTGTAATTTCCTCTTCATTGCCATGCTTGGTAAAAATGTGCAGGGCAGATCTAAACTGAGAAAGCGCAACTGGGTGCCATTGATCTTTTAAAGATGGCACCAGTGTCAGGTATTACGGATTATCCAGGAACATCCGGGCGACTGTGAGTACATCTAGTCATGATGGTTGTCAGAATCGGGCTGGCATTGTATGAGAGGGACACTATGGAGTAGGATGTGAAGTTAATGAGATGAGTTTGTTAAGTTAGAACCATGGAACTAGCTCGGCCTCATGCAGACAACCCCTCTGTCACACTCAATGAAAATATCACTGAGAAAGTTTTTTGTTAGATTCAGCCCAGTGAGGCGAAGACTCTGCTGTCCTCACTCCCAGGTACAAAGCTGCAGAACAAATGCTCATCCAAAACTCTGCATCGCCTGAACTCACAGCAATATACCTTTCACTCATAATTCTTCGAAATATTGACCTGTATTGCATGATAATATCGGAATGTCTTCATTTCAGCGTTCTGAACCTGTGAATATATCCTTACATGACATTTTATCTCAGTCTCCCCGCCCCCCCCCACCATTTCTCCATCCCAAAATATACTCATTTGCAGTCATACTGCATGAGACTGCCAGTATGACTGGCTATTTGGCCCAGCTGGTCCATGGCAACCAAAATGTCCATCCAGACTCATCCCATTCCCCTGTCCTTGTTCTGTATCCCTCTAATCATTTTCTATCTGTGTATTTGTCCAAATGCCTTTTCAATGTTGTTATTGTACCCACCTCAATCACTTCCACTGACAGCTCAGTCCATATGCGTACCATACTCTATGTAAAGCAGTTGCCCCTCAGTTTCCTTTTTTATTCTTTATCCTTTCCAAACATTAATGGATGTCCTCTTGTCCTCGATTTCACAACCTTGGTAAAAGATTTTGAAGTATTCTCCACATGCACGCCTCCCAAGATTTTATAAGAGCTACACTTCTATAAGAACCCTCTCAGTTTCCTACGTTGTAAAGAAATAAGCTCTAATCTGTCCATCCTCTGCCTATTACTTAGAGCCTTTAGCCCAGGGAACATCTTTGGAAATTTGTTCTACGTACTTTCTTGTTCAATAATATCCTTTCTAGAGCAAGCTGAACAAAACTAAACACAATACTCCAATACAGCCTTACCAACATCCTGTACAACTGCAACATAACGTCCCAACTTCTATACTCAACGCGTTGATGAAAGCCAATGTGCCAACAGCCTTCTTCACTGTCCTGTGTACCTATGACTCAAATTTCAGACAACCGTGCATCTGATCTCCAACGTCCTTTTGTTGCAGTACATGCCTTAAGGCACTATAATTCGTAATTAAATTCCTACCTGGATTTGACTTTCCTAAATGCAAGACACTTATCTATATTAAACTCCATTTGCTATTTCTCAGCCCACTTCCCCAGCTGATCAGGGTACTGCTGCAATTTCTGATAATGTTCCTCACTGTAAATGATGTCTCCTAATTTAGCGTCATGTGCAAACTTACTAACCTTGCGTTGTGCACTCTGGTCCAAATCATTGATATAGATAACAAACGGCAATGGGCCCAGGACCGAACACTGAGGCACTCCACTAGTTACAGGCCTCCAGTCTGATAAGCATACCTCCACCATAGCCATTTGCTTCATAACGTCAAGCCAACTGTGTCACCAATTTGCCAGTTTATATTGGAGTCCATTCGATCTAACCTTCTAGAGCGGCCTACCATGTGGAAACTTATCAAAGCCCTTACTGAAATCCATATAGAATATGCCTACCACCCTGCCCTCGTCAATCTTCCTGGTCACTTCCTCAAAAACTCTAACAAAAATTCTAAGGCATGATCTGCCAAGCACAAAGCTATGCTGACTGCTCCAAGTCAAACTCTGTCTTTCCAATTGCATGCATATCTTATATCTCCGTACCTTCTCAAGTGGTTTCCAGAAACAGATGTGAAGCTTACTGGTCTATATTTCCCAGGCTTTTCTTTGCAGCCCTTCTGAATAAGGGCATAACATTTGCTACTGCCCAGTCTTCCGGAACCTTGCCCCTGAACTATATTCTCTCGCCTCGTGCAGTGCTCTTAGATATATCTGGTCAGGACCAAGAAATTTATCTGACTTTGTGCATTCTAATATGTCCAACAGCACCTCTACTGTGATATGGACTGTACCAAGATATCGCAACTAACCTCCCAAAGGTCACAGGTCTTCATGTCTTTCTTCATGATAAACACAGAGGGGAATTTGAGGACCTCATTCATCTCTTGAAGTTTTACACATGCATGTCTATTTTGGATTTTAAGGCTTCGTATTCTGTCTCTAGTTGTTCTTTACTAGACTGAATTTGGATTCACCCTAATCTGCTCAGCCAAGGCTATCTCATACCCCACTTTAGCCCTGCTCATTTCCTTCTTCAGTAAACTCCTGTATCCCCTGTGTACCTCCAGGGATTCCCTTGGTCCCAGCTACCTGTACCTGAGTGAAGCCTCCTTTTATTCTGGTCAGAGCCTCAATATCTCTTGTCATCCAGGATTCTCTCTTCCAGCCTCACTTTCCCTTCACCCTCACAGGAACATATAGACCTTGAACTCGAGCTATCTCACTTTTGAAGCCCTCCCACCTTCCCTGAATCCTTTTACACTACTCCAATCAAGCCCTGCAATCCCCTGTCTAATTCCAACAATTTAGAACTTGAATCTGTGGACCAATTTTGTCCCTACCATTACTATTTTAACATTAATACAGCTCTGGTCACTTATCACAAAATTCTCCCCCACTTTACCTCCGTCACCTATCCATTCCTATTTCCCAACAGTAGGTCGAGTTTGTCCCTTCCCGAGTAGGATACTCTAAAAATTGCTTGTGGAAACTTTCCTGAACACACTTAACATCTTTCGTTCCATCTAAGTTCTTAACACACTGGAAGTCCCAGTCTGTGTTAGGATAATTAAAATCACCTATTATGACAACCCTATTTCTCCTGCAAGTCTCGCCAGTCTCCCTGCATATTTGTTCTTCTAATTCCCATTGATTATTTGAAGACATATAGTACAACCACGATAACATCACCATCCCCCTCTTACTTGTTTGCATCATTTACAAAATCTCATTGGATAGTGTCTCAGTTATTTCATCTTTAAATACTAGAGTGATACGCGCCTTAATCAGAACTATTGGTATTTAAATTGTTTCCATTTACATCTCTTCCCCGCAGTGACTTTCACATTCGCAACATCCCTTGTCAAGGCACAGTGGAGGTATGGAGCTGTAAATGGATGGGAGCTGCACATCCTGTCAGTTCCAAAATTGGCTGCAAGTTTCCCCACACTGGGCTGCGATCTAACACAGTGTTACCGAACAATGCAACAACCTGGGTTTATATATGAATGAACCAGTGCACACTGCACAGCTCCCCATGCTGGACATTTAGCCCAGGATTATAGATCCAGCATTGGTTTGGGCTGCATGTAGTTTCACTCTGGATATAGCTGGGTTGCATTCAGCAGACACTAGCCGGATCTACACAGTGATCCATCCTGAATATGTAATGGATGGGCTAGTTAGGTGAGTTGGATTGCGAATGCGAGAGAACTAAACATCTGGCAATGCCTTTATTTTGGGTTTTCATTTTTGTGATTGGACTTTTAAAATCCTGACTCATCCGGTTTGACCCATCCCTCTGGATGAGTCATGGTAACTTTTGTTACAGTATCTGTGTCGGCAACATGACCAACAAACGGAGCAGAGGCTGCAGAGAGGGCAGTCTCCATAAAATGGAATGAGGGAATCACCATCAGATCAGCCGTGGTCTTAGTGAGTGGTGGGGCAGGATTGAATGGACCACTGATGCAACTTATTCATCTATTTCTGTTTGTTCCAAGCAAACTCCGCTTCTCTCCCAGTGTCCCATACTGGTGGGGAGTGAGTCCCTTCCACCTGTTCCTGCGTAACAGGATCCTCGGGCCTCAGTAGAATCCAGATTTCCCATTGTCCCAGTTTTGAGCAGTTAAGTGACTGCCTCCTGTTCCTGTGTCCCAGTCTGGAACAGTTGAGTCTCCTGTTCCTGTTTCCCAGTTTCAAGCAGTTGAATGATTCCCTCCTGATCGCAAGTTTGTGAAAATACATGTCCTTTTCCTGCTCCTGACTAACAGGTTCCAATAGCTCTGTGCTCACCTGCTGCTCCTGTGGAATTGAGGTGAGGGACTGAATGGCCTCTTCACATTCTTTTCAGCTTTTCTTGACTAAAGGCCTTTCTCCTGTTTCTGTAAAACACCATCAAAATCTGAATGATGTATTTTTGCATTTGACTCTCAGTAATTTAGCAAACAAGCGGACTGGCAGAATTCAGATGCTGAATAGCCTCCTCCTGTTCCCGTATAATACACTGAAGTGTCAATAGACTCTCAGAGATGTACAGCATGGAAAAAGATCGTTCGGTCTTGTCATCTATACCGCCAAATATCCTAAAGTAATCTCGTCCCCCTTGCCAGCAGGTGGCCCATCTCCCTCTACACACTTCCCATGCCACTATCCATCCAAATGCTTTTTAAATGGTGTAGTTGTACCTGGCTCCACCACCTCTTTTGGCTGTTCACTCCATACGAACAGATGTCTCTGTGTGAAAATGTTGTCCCTCATTTCCCTTTTAAAATCTTTCTCCTCCCACCTTAAACCTTTGTCTTCTAATTTTGGACTCGTCTATCCTGGGAAAAGACATTAACTGTTTACCTTATCCATGCCCCTCATGATTTTATAAACCCCTTTAAGGACGCCCTCAGCCTCAACACTTGAAAATAGTCCCAGCCTATTCAAACTCTCACTGTAACTCTAACCCTCCAACACCTGCAACATTCTTTTAAATCTCTTCTGCATCCTTTCAAGTTTGACAACACCTTTCTGACAGCAGGGAGACCAGAATTAAAGGCAATATTCCAAAAGTGGCCAAACCAATGTCCTGTACACATTTTAAATGTCATGCAAATGCTTCGACTCAAAGCACGCACAAATACAGGGAAGATCACCAAATGCCTTCATGACTGTGCTGTCTACCTGTGACAGCACTTTCAAGGAACAGAGAACCTGCACCACTAGTCTAGCTTTGCTGCCTCACAGGGCAGCGACCTGGGTTTAATTCCATCCTCGAATGACTCGCTGTGTGGAGTTTGTACATTCTCCCCGTGTCTGCTTGAGTTTCCTGCGGGTGCTATGTTTTACTCCGACAGAATAAGGATATACAGGTGAGTGTAGATTGGCCATGCTAAATTGCACACCGTACCCAGGGTTGTGTAGGGGAGGTGCATTAGCCATGGGAAATGCAGGCTCAGAGGGATAGGGTCGGGGTTTGTCCAGTGTGATACTGTTTAGAGGGACGGTGTGGTCAACATGGGCCGAAAAGCCTGTTTCCTAACTGTAGGGATTCAATAATTTCTATGGAGTTCTATCATGTCTTGCCTTGATTTGTATTGCCAAAATGCAACACCTCACATGAAACTAAAATATACTCTATCTGCTCACCTAAACAAGGTCCCATTATAGTCTGAGAGATCATTCTTTACGGTCGATGAAATTTGTTAATATCTACAACCTTACTGACCACACTTCATATTCTCAAATGTAAATGATTTGTATCAGTGACAAAAGGCAGTGGACCCACTATTGATCTTTGAGGCACACCACTGGTCACAGGTCTCCAAGTTTAATTAACAAATGTCCACTCTCACGGCCTGTCTCCAATATTCAAGAACATTTTGGATCTAAATGGCGAGCTCTCCCTGGATCCCAGGCAGTCTAACCTTGCTAACCGGTCTACCATGTAGAACATTTAGGTTTTCTTACTGAATTCCATAAAGACAACATTCACTCTCCTGCCTTCATCAATCATCTTCATCACTTCGTCGAATGCTTACACCGAGTCAGTGAGACGTGATCTCCAATGTACAAAGCCCTCTTCAGTCCTCGTCTTTTCAAATGCATACACATCCTTTCCCACAAAATACCCCTCCAACAATTTAGTCACCATTGACGTCAGGCTCACTGATCTATGGTTACCTGTTTTTTTTCCCTTACTTTTTTCAATAATCACACTATGTTAGCTGCCCTCCAGTCTTTTGACACTTCACCTGTGGAAATCAATGATACAAATACATCATCAAAATCCTTCCTGGCTTCTCACAAACATTTGGGATATAACTGATCAGGTCCCAAGGATTTGTTCACCATTATGTGTTTTAAAATGTCAAACACCTCCTTGTAATATAGACACCTTTCAATGTATCACTGTATATTTATTCATTCTCTCGCTCTTGGAACCTCCTCCTCATTAAATACTGAGGAGACATTTTTGTTTCGTATCCCTCCAATCTCGTGTGGTTCGACACAAAGATAGTCTTACTGATCTTTAACGGGCCCTGTTCTCTCCCAAGTTAATCTTTTGCCATTAAAGGATTTGTAGAATTTCTTCAATGCCTCGTTAACCCTATTTTTAAAGCTATCTCATGTCCACATTTTTCTGGCCTGATTTCCACATTGACTATGCACTTGCTGCCCTTACACACCTCTCTGGATTTACTTGATCTCAACTCTGTTTACCTGACATATGCCTCCTTCCTTACCTTGGCTAGAGCATCAATATATCCAGCCATCCAGCACTCCCTGCACACACCAGCCTTGCCCATCTCACTAATGGGAAAACGTTTGCTCTGGACTCTCTGAAACCACGTTTTGATGGCCTTGCATTTTCCAACCATCCCTTTACCTGTGAATAGGGTATTCCAATCAGCCTTTCACAGGGCTCGCCTAACACTTTCAAAATTGGCCTTGTTCAAAGTTAGAACTTTAATGTTTACATCAGGTCTTTCCTATTCCACAACTAATTTAAAACTAATATTTATGCGTAACAGAAAGTTAAATAAACACTTCCTGCCCCTCTGTAACAGGCTCGAGAGGCTGAATGGGCTCCTCGTGGCCCTCTGTAATAGACTGGAAAGGCTGAATGGCCTCCTGCTGTCCTGTGTAACAGACCCGAGACATTAAATGAGACAGCAACCCGTAGATTACGAGCAGCCATTAAACTGTATCTGATGGAGGTCCATCCCTTCTCAGTTACAGAAACACAACCAACACAATGTACTCCAGGTGCCCTCTCAGTAACACCTCATACAGCTGCAGTGACACATTTCTTTGTTTTGAATGATTCTGTTGGCAAAATGTGCTGAAAAATGTGTTGCTGGAAAAGCACGAAACGGCGATTCCCCTGCTCTGTGGATGCTGCCTGATCTGCTGCGCTTTTCCAGCAATACATTTTTCAGCTCTGATCTCCAGCATCTGCAATCCTCACTTTCTCCTTGTTGGCAAAATGTGCCAATGTTCCAGCTTTCCATCTTTTCAAGTAGCAACAGGCTAGTATGGGCTGAATGGCCTTCTCTTATCCCTCTGTAAGAGGTCCATAGGGACAGAATTGCTTTGGCCTGTTGCTGAGCAGCAGTCTCAATGCTCTGTCTCAAGGTTATGAAAGGATTTGGTCGCAGGGCACTTAAAACCAGGAGGATCCTCACACTGGTCAATAAGGAATCCAGAAACTTGCCCACCCAAGTTATCTTTATGCAACCGATCTGTTATTTTATAACTGTCTCTTTCATAAACAGAGTGGAAACATATATAGACCCCTGCAGTGTCCTGTTAATACTCTCATTTCCAAGTTTAAAAAAAGATTTGAAGATTTATGGTTCATCCCTCAGCAACCCTCATCCATTCCATCCAAACCCAGTAAATGTTTTTAATGTAGTTATATGAAAAGTGATGTGTGGAACTGGTTAATTGAGCCTGTTTGCTCAGTCGTGATTTGGAGATGCCAGTGTTGGACGGGGATGTGCAAAGTTCAAAATCACACAACACCAGGTTATAGTCCAACAAGTTTAGTTGGAATCACACTAGCTTTCGGAGCACCGCTCCTTCATCAGCTGATAGTGGAGGGCACAATTCTAAGGCACAGAATTTATCGCAAAACTTTACAGTGTGATGTAACTGAAATTATACATTGAAAAATCCCTTGATTTTCTATTGAGTCTTTCATCTGTTCGAATACCATGATAGTTTCACTTCTTTCATGTGTAAATCACAAAACCTTTTAAAAAGAAACGTTGCATTCTCAGGTTAGCTGTAACAGTGAGTGTTAGCTAGACAATATATTGAAGATGTTATCCCCCTGTGTTCTATGTCTATACCATGATGTTTAGATTGATTCTAATCTGAAAAGTGAGATAACAGAGTTTTACATGAATCCATGCAGTTTTTGAGCTCAGAGTTTGACATGAATTCGTGCAGTTTTTGAGCAAAATACAATGTAAATCTGCAAGTGCAAATTCATCCCACTAAATATATGTGTGCATGTGGGTCTCTGTCGATTTGTATATGTGTGTCTGTCTGGCTTGAGGGGTTGTGAGTGTGAGAGAGAATGTATATGTGTGTGTAGTGATGTAGAGTGTCTTAAGTCCGTGAGGGGGTGCATGTGTGAGTGTGGAAGTGTGTGTGCGTGTCTGGGGTGGGGGGTTTTGAGTATCAGTGACAGAGAGTGTATATGTGTGTGGATGAGTGTAGAGTGGTCTAAGTCTCTGAGAGAGTGCCGTGTGAGTGTGGGTGTGTGTATCTGTAAGGGTGTGTGTGAGTGTCTGTGTACGTGTCTGTGTACATGTGTGTCCGTATGTATGTGTGTGTATAGGAGTGCCTGTGTGTGTGTGCATAGTGCAATGGTGGTCACCTCTAATGTAACATGAACCCAAGGTCCCGGTTGAGGCCCTCCCTCTGTGTATCGAAATTCGCTGTCAGCCTCTTTTCGCTGCTACCTGTCCTGAATTCCGCCTTGGAGGCTGGTCACCAGAAAGTCCAAGGTTGAATATCCTGGACCACTGAAGTGTTCCCCAACTGGGAGGGAATACTCCTGTCTGTTGATTGTTGTGCGGTGCCCATTCATCTGTTCTCGTAGCCTTTGCTCGGTTACCCAGTGTTTGTTTAGTGACTGTGATTAATGCCAATCTCCATGGATTCTAATTATTCGAGTGGAGGATTTCCATCTTTAGATGATAAATGAGAGCCGTTCAATGTGTTATCACATAACATGGGCGAGAACATCACCGACAGCACTGACATGGAGCAGCAGATTTGGAGAAAGGGGGAGGAGAGATCAGAATCTGAGAACATTAGACTGGAATGTTACAACAATGGATCAGAATCTGAGAACATTAGACTGGAATGTTCCAACAATGGATCAGAATCTGGGAATATTAGACTGGAATGTTCCAAAAATGTATCATAATCTGGGAATATTCGACTGCCATTTTCCAACAATAGACAGGAGTTTATCCAATTATGTTTGGTATCTTTCTGCAAATAATTGGTGGTCATTATCATTGCGGATCTATTACGCACTTCTCATTATTCAACATTTTTATTATCCTTTCCTGGCTATCGTTGGTGTTCCTGGTAAGTGTCACTGTCCATATTTTTTCTTTCTATAAACCAGTTATGTCTGCATTACTGTTCTTTGAAATAGTCTAACTTCTTGTCCCTATTATCTTCCTGTTGAAACTCTCAATCCATAGATTCACTCTACAGACCACTCCTAACTACATCAATTAATGCGTTCAATTTCTGTCTCCCTCTGTCTCCCTCTCTGCTCTGACATTATTACTCATGGATCTCTATGTTGACCTACTCAGTGTCAGCGGAGAACTACAATTTTTTGTATCATTGCCCTTGTGAGTGAAGTATTAACAGCATGGAGATCATTCTCTACTGTTCTGGTTACAAACTCCACTTCCTTGCACTGTTTCCCTCCCATCCCTGGCCAATATCTGCGGCTGAAGCAGACAAGTCACAACTGAGGGGGATATCTTTGACCATGAGCTGCTTCCTGACACCATGCCCTGACCATTTCAAACTTGAAATACCCACCACTCCAGAATATATCTCACTGGCTTATTCCATCTCCTGTTTGAACCTTGAGCTATGAAATACAGGCTTAAGGAAGCCAATAATCTGCCGCTGACGCTCCGGCTTCAAACCTGCCAAAGCAAATCTGATTCGAACTCACACCAAACTCCCATCCATCTGTCAGTCATGTGCACGCCGATGTGTATTGCTATTGTGTCTGGCAATGCCTTTATTTTGATGTTCTCAAACACTTTATCTCATCTGTTCATGAAACTTCTCTCGTTCTCTGTCGACTAACAAAACCCCCGCTAGTTGTTCTTATTTAAAATAATTTCCTCCATGTGTTCCTTCTCAAACAATGAGTTTCACATTAAACCACTCCTATCGCGCACCCACACACACGCACTGTCCCTCAGTTTCTGATGAACACACACACACAGCAAATCTTCCCATTGTAGGCAGTAATCTGATGCGAGTATAGTTTGCCTCTGATAGTAAAGTTTGCAATACTCTCTATGCTGGGCAGATAGTGCAGTTTACTGAGCAACACACCAGCCTGCTCTGCACAGCTCTCCATGCTGGGCTGTCATCTTGTCCCCGTTTATGTTGTTTGTGGTGTTCTGTGAAGCAGATTCAGAATTTGATGTAACAAACCATTTCAGCTGATCTGGCAATGCCTTTATTCAATGTTCACATTCTTGTAAGTTTTCTGTCGAAGATCTTACTTCTCCAGTTAGTCCCACTGCCCTGTCTTTTTTCCCATATATCCACAACATCTTTTCAGTTAATTAAATGTCTCTTTCTGTCTTTAATGTGAATCTTTCTGTTCCTCTGTATCTTTCCCTGGCTTTTGCTTTTGGCTCCCTAGTGTATCGAGTGCAATCATTATGAAGCTGAGAAACAGTGAAATGGTGTGTGTCAGGCTGCTGTTCACTTCCCGGTATGTCCCATGCATGGTTCATGGACAGGCGTGTTTCAGAAGTTATGAGACACATCCTTGTAGCTTGGTCTGTAGCTGAATTTGTCTCTCTCAGGTGACCTTGCGATCAGTAGCACGAGGAAGCCCCTAGAGTAAAGGACCAGGCATCTAAATTGTGTGACAATGCTGTCACTTTTTTAAAAAAAAAGTTATTTTCTGCTTTTTTTAAAAATAAGAGATCTTAAAGGCCATTTGCCTACTGAAAACGGCTCAAATAAATAACTTACGACGCTTTTAAGGTTTATAATACATAGTAGTAACAACGGCCTAGTAACTTATCCCCAGCTGCTACTCTCTCTGAAACCTGACTTGATGCTGATTCCTACTGGATTGGAGAACTGTATGCAAGAATGTGTGTCTGAATGTACCTTTTTGCCAAGGGGTGTACTTATGGGATGTTAGCGTATTGGAACAGTTCATCTGTAGAAGGTACTATATCCATTATTCGGTTAAAGTTTCCAATAGTTAGATTATTCTAAATTCCTCGTCATTTTGAATGGATTTTCATTAGAGTGTTTAAATATATTGTGTTTTGCTTAATGGTGAGTGGTTTGACTAGTAACATCACATCTGGAACACCTACTTCACATCTACCTTTATAATAAGAAAGGTTTGGCATCCAAGCTACCCTCTTAAACTAGTTTGAGGCAGTCTGGTTGGTCTATTGCAATCTGGGGACTCTTGTCTGGTTCTAAATCGATAATTCCAATTGGGTTTAGAATTACATTCCCTACAGTGTGCAAACAGGCCATGCGACCCAACAATCCACACCGACCCTCCGAGGAGTAACCTACCCAGACACATTCCGCTAGACTATTATTACACATTTACCTCGACTAAGGCACCCAACCCACACCTCCCTGAAAACTATGAACAATTTAGCATGGCCAATTCGTCTGACATGCACATCTTTGGATTGTGGGAGGAAACCAGAGAATCGAGAATAAGCTCATGCAGACACTGGAGAGTATGCAGTGGGAGGCTATTGGTTTCAAAGGTTGTGTATGGTAGTTGTTAGTGTCTTTTGTTGTGGATGTTGAATTTGGTTTGGTTAAACAGTGTTTTGTGAATGAAGATTCTTTCAGGCATTAAGAGTTCTCTGGACATGGAAGAAGTAAAGTTGGGGGTTTTACAAAAGGGAATGAAGGCAAAACTGTAGGAATTGACAGACAAGCTGGAGTTGGGGTTGTGTTTGTCTGTGAGAACATGAGAGATAATTACAGCTATCGCTCGGCAATTACATTTAGTAGAACTGCCATTAGACTCTTTGGAAATAACTGGAATTCAATTTCAAATGAGGCACTTTGAACATGAGAAGGAATTGAAACAGCTTGAATTATGATGAAAAGTAGAAGTAAAAGAAAAGGAAATTAAGAAGAAAGAGAGGAAAGGACAGAAGAGAAGCAGAGAGTTTTAACTTCAAATGTTAGCAGTTAGAGAGGAAAGTTGACATAGAGGGCGGTGATGAAGGTAGCAGGTCGGCAGGATGAGGAGGATAGTGAGGTTGAGCAACCCTATTGTAACCAATTGCCTAATGGGGTTCTGTTTAAATACATCCAGGCATTATCTAAATTTGATGAGAAGGATGGGGAAGCCTTTTGAATTTCATTTGAGAAAGTGGCTAAACAAATGCAGTGCCCAGTGACCATGTGGATTTAGTTGATCAAAACAAAGCTGTTAGGTATTTGCATCCCTATCGGAGGAGGTATCTGGCCAGTATGGGGTGGTGAAGAAAGCCATCTGAAATCCATATGAGCTTGGGCCAGAAGCCAATAGACAGCATCTAAAAAAGGGTCCCTGGTTAAACGCACATTGAGTTTGAAAGGATCAAACAAAGTGATTTTGAAAGGTGGGTAAGGGTATTAAAAACAGAACAAACCTATGGCACTCTTAGAGAGATTCTTATTTTGGAGAAGTTCAACAATTCACTTCCTGCAGTCGTGAGAACTCGTGTGGAATAGCAGAGAGTAACAATGGCAAGATTAGAAGCTGAAATGGCTGATGATGACAATTGAGTTCAGAAATCAAAGTTTAGTATCTGTTAGAGATTGAGAAGAATGTGCGAGATCTTTTTAAAACATATACCTGTGAGAGTAATGTTTACTGGCATAGGCCAGGAGTAGCAGGTAAAGAGGTTAGAGCATGAAGATGTACAGAAGTATGTAATCCTTGTATGCTGAGACATGAGGAGCTATGCCATTCAGAAGGACTATTGGAGAGATGAGAAGTGCTCCATAATGTAACATGTGGTTGGAGTTTCCAGTGGAAACATCAGCAGATTTATTCCACAATGAGGAAGGAGGCCTTGAGCTTGGTGTTGGCGTTACAACATTTCAGCATTTAAATTGCGAATAACATACATGAGACAAATCTTTATCACTGATTGTGACCCCTTAAAGTTTTTGGAGAAGTTTCGGGAGAAAAATGTCAGTCTGTTTCGACTGAGCTTATTATTGCTGCCATTCAGTTTGAAATTATACAGGTGACAGGGCGAGAAAACCTAAGTTTTGACACGTTGTGGAGACTTGGATGAAGAAAGACAAAAGCATTCTGTGGCAGGAGTAAAATGACTAAAATCGAAACTAGTTGTCAATATTTGTATGCTCAAATCAATGTAAAGCATATTCATTCCTGTCTGCTAATAGAGGGAGATTAGGTGGTCTAAAATGAATCCACCTTTGTATATTGATGGATGATTCTAATAAAGATAGAGTTGTGAGAATACTATCACTGTAAAAAGCTTATTTTCTCTTGGTTTCTTTTTGAAGAGAGGTTTTAAAGGCAGATGTGCAGAACTGCTGTCTGAAAACAGTTTAAGTAAATAACTGAGATTTTAGGTTTCATTAAAACGGTGCTAACAATGGAAGGGCAGTGTCCAGCTCTCCCAGACCAGGGTTTCTCAATTTGTTTTTAGCTGAAGCATTCAGAAGCTGCTGGGGATCCCAAAAGGATTGGAAGTTTCAATACATGATCCCCAGCTGCTTTTCTCTAAGATCTCTGTTGATGTTGTTTCCTCCTGGATTGGAAAACTGCTGGAAGGATCTGCATTTGAATATATCTTTGTGCCAAGCGGTGTAAACCAAGAAGTTACAGAATCTATTGTTTGTGTAAGTGTTCCAACATATAAGCTTTCCCAAAACGTTCTTTTCTTTGATTGTATTTTAACTGAAGCATTTGAATAGATTATATTTTGCTTAATGTCGAGTGGTTTGACCAGTTGCAACGTATCTGGAACACACACTTCACATCTATATTCAAAATAAGGAAAGGTTTGAGTCTAAACGGCCTTCTTAAAATACTTAGCGGGGATCTATCTGGTTCACAACGTTTGTACCAAGGGGTTTCTGACTGGCTCCTGTAATTGAAAATTTTGTGGAGATGCTGGGGATGGTTTGCTGGAGGTTGTGCTGTGAGCTGCCTCAGACATTCAGGGAGACCTGAGGATTTGGTGGCCCAACTCTGGATGGAGCATGGAGACTGTATATACAGCATCTGGATCTGCAACATGAATACCAAATGGAGCAGAGGCTGCAGAGAGGGGAAGCTCTGAAACCACAGAGTGAGTGTGTGTGGGAAGGGGATCTGCTGGACCCACCCCGGGCTTTCCAGGAACAGCTTCCCAAGCTCCACGTTACCCAAGAGCAGAGTGTGAGGGGACACTGATTGAACAAGGAGCTGGTCACAGAGCGGTGTCACCTCCTTCAACACGACCTGCAGCTTCACACCAGGGGCAGGATGGTGCTGCCGGGGGCTGTGAGGGTCACAGATTCATTCAGATTCAATGATCCAGAACTTTCCAGGCAGGACTAGGTGACATATCCATCATCTCCCAGTATCTCAACATCAATGTTACCATTGGCTGATGGAGGATATATATAGTGGATGAGGTAAATACATTGGTTCTCCCACAGCAGGGAGCTGCCGGGTGTTTCCAGTATAGTTGGATTCCCGATGGTGTGCATGGCATCTGCAGAGTAACCCATGTCAATAGAGAGAGGTAGAAGAACCGAAGGAGCTCTCTCTCTCTCTATTAATGTTACAGTGTGCCAATCACAGTATATCGTATTGGTGAAAACATCCCATGGTTCTGGCAGCATTCACGGCCTTTTCATTCAGAAGCAGTCAGACATTCCCATCGTCATCAGGTCTCCACGTAGAAAGAAATGAATACATCTTGGATAAAGGCTGTCCCCTTGATGCACGTTTCAAAACATTATCCCCACCACCAATCAACCACATCAAACTATTCCATGTGTACAGAGAGCAATGGGGTCACTTGGAGTGTCTGGGAGCAGATGATCAGGGATGGAGCAAACCCTCCCATGTCTGAACGGGTCTGTGGGAAACCCCCAGTACCCAATATCATTATGTCCTCTAATCCCACTCCACTTCAGTATCATATTTCCTTCCATTATTCCTGTATATGGAATGACAGGTTATATCATGTTAAATTCCACCTGCCAAACTATTATCTATTGCCTTTACCTCTCGGAATCTATTTGCAGACTCTCCACCCTCTCTTGATAATTTCATCTCCTGCTAACCACAGCGACATCACCAAACTCAGCATCTGTGTATCTGTTCCATCCTCCTGATCATTAATATAGACTGTAAATAGTTGAGAACCCAGCGCTGGTCACTGTGTGACTCCACCGGTTACATTCCCTCTAATTGATTGAGACTGATTTATCCTGAGTGCCTGCTCCTGTATGATGCCAAGTCCTTTCCCATTCCTGTGCAACACAGAAAGAGTTGAATAAGAACAAGGAGCATCTTTGAGGAATCCAACCCCTCGATGAGGCTGATGTAAACGCGGCCTCTGTTCCACTTTCCTGCCATCTCTCCATCCTAAAGCTCTCGTCTCTTGTTGTAGATTGCGCTACATGACAAAAAATCCACTCCACATCTACATTTTCAATTACTTTTAGCATTTTACAGACCTCAATGAGATCGTCTTTCATTCTTATAAACTCGAGAGTATAGGCCTAAACTGCTCAATTTCTCTTCAAAAGACATTCACTTCAAATATGGAATCAATCTAATGAAGCTCTTCTGAATTGCCTCCAACGGAACTACCTCATTCTGCAGGACACTCAAACTGTACTCCAGTTGCAGCCTCACTAATGCCTTGCATAGCTACACCAATACTCACTACCTTTCTACTCTATCCTTTTGTAAATAAACACTGAAATTAGGCTTGCATTTCTCATTACTTGCAGTACCCACAGGCAGGTTTTCTGTGATATCCAAGCAGACACCCAGATCCCTCTGCACCTAAGCACTTTGAACATTCTCTCCATTTAGATAATAATTTGTCTTTCTATTGGCCTACTTTAATAGCCCCATATTTATTCACTTTAATTTTCCTTGCCAAATGTTGGCCTATTCACCCAACCTATCCATATCGTTTTAAAATCTTTTGCATCATCATTCCGAAGTAATTTCCCACCGATGTTCGTGTCATCTGAAAATGTGGCATCGTATTTTCTCTCCCATCAACCGTAACAGTAACACCATTGATCGCAAATGGTTGAGGCATGAGTACTGAAATCAATGGCACCCCACAAATTGGATTTGGCAAAATAAATTCACACATTTATTCCATGTGACTGCATTTTGTTGGTTAACCAATCCTCCATCCGAGCTAATAAATTGCTCCTAAACCCATGTTGTCTGATCTTACCATTTACTCTTTGGAGAAGCGTCATATCTGATGCCTTCAGGAAGACCAGATATGTTCCATCTCCCATGATCCACCTTGTTTGTGACATCTTCAAATAACTCAAGCAAACAATTCAAACTTGATTTGTCCTTTGTAAAACCATGTTGACTCTGACGGATTGTAGTTTAACTTTGCAAATGTCCTGAACAATGGACTCTAACAATTAGCCTTAAATTATAATAGTTTATTGTTACACTTTAGTCCCGAATGTATACCATTATTATAAGTTCTTCCCTTCCGGCAGCCTTTACGTTTTCTTTGAATTCCTGTTTAATAGGCACAAGGCTATAAAAGATCTGCTCCAATTGCTGTGAAAGAGCCATGTGTGGCTGAATGGACTCATCATCCTGCTGGTGTACTAACGCGATGGGCTGACATCTTTCTGGAGTTCCCATTTTGTCATCTCCAAGGCCAGAATGACCTCCTCAAGTTGATGCTTTAGAAGATTGAGAGATATGGAATCTTCCTGTTGCTGTGTAACATTTTGAGAGGCGGATGGGTCTTCTCATACTTCCACATAAGAGGTGGATATGCTGAACGGTCTCCTCATGTATACCGGAGATGGGAGTGTGGGAATGATTGGTATTCTCTTGTTCCCATACAACAGACAAGTGTCTAAATTACCTCTTCCTTTATCATGAAAGAAGTCTCAGATAGTTTTTATCCTTATCCAATTCCCTTGCAATAGGCCCGGTAGGTCTGAATGGCCTCCTGTTATCCCTGTGTAACAATCTCCAGTCACTGTGTGACCTCTTCCAGTTCCTATGTTACAGACTTGAGGAGGCTGAATGGGCTGATCCTGTTGCTGTTTAACAGGATACTGGTGCAGCATGGCTTACTGTTACAGGCTCAAGTGGCTGATTGACCTCCTTCTGTAAATGTATATCAGGCTCTAGGCGCTGAATAGCCTCGTCCTGTTTTGTTGTAACAGGCTCGAAGGCCTGAGTATCCTCCTGTTGTTCCTGTGTCACAGGCTGGAGAACGGAATGGATTCCTCCACTATCTGCGTAATTCGCTTCATTTGTTGACTCCTTCTGTCATCTATGTTCAAGCAAGATCATCTTTAATTTTTGAAAACTCCAATGGCTACTGGTCAACCTGATCATCTTTTCTGTATAAGCTATCACCTTCATTGCAGGAATCAGTTGAGGGAAACATTTCTGAGCTGCTTCCAATATAACAACATCCTTTCTTCATTGAAGAGATTAAATCTGTACACACTACTCCAGATGTCATCTCACTAAGAACCTGTACAGCAGCAGCAACACTTTACCAGCCTTTTGTAAGGTTCCCACCCAGCTTAGAGCTGTCTCAGCTCTCTGGGGGAAACAGAGCATTGTTGGACTATCATTGTCCTTCTCTACTCCATCAGCATAATGGGAGCTCTGGAGACATTAAAGTTTGAGAAGATCATAAATGATGTGGCGAGATGATCTCTCCCATTAATCTCCCCAGAGCCCACGTCGCTCTGATTCCACAGAATCTAGTAAGGTGGAGCGCAAAAACAGCAAGGAGGAGCAAACATTGATGGGAGTTATATATCAAAGTGAAAGCTGCAATACAAATGTTGGACATGTTATAAAACAGGAAGTGAGATATACACATTTGTGGGTACTTCAGTAATAATGTACTGTTTAAATTATATCTAAACTGTGTTAACCCAATTGAATGCGAATGCTGGGAAAACTGGATCTCATGACCACGTGTGAGATGGTTTACATTAACATTATGTCGAGCACTGAGCTCGAGATCAGGTTATTTAGGAATTGGTGTTGAGTGATCAGAAGAGCTAATTGAAAATTTTGCAGTCAAGGACCTTTTGGAAACAGTGACCACAATGCATTGGTTTTCTTTTATGCTGTTTGAGTACACGACAGTTTTTGTTTTATTTGAAGTAACCGTTATAAATCTGAGTCATGCAAGCCATGAAGGTGTGAGGAGAAAGTGGGGACTACAGATGCTGGAGATCAGAGTCGAAGAGTGTGGTGCTAGAAAAGCACAGTCAGGAAGCATACTAAGAGTAGATAAATCGATGTTTCGGACATAAGCCCTTCATCAGGAATGAAGCTTCTGGGCCAAGGGGGCTGAGAGATAAATGGGAAGGGGGTGCGGCAGGGGGGAGGTAGCTGGGACTGTGATAGGGAGATGAAGGTGGGATTGAAAGTGATAGGTGACGAAGGGAGACAGAATGCCTCATCTACTGCAGCCATTAAACACAATGTGGTCTTCTCTACATTAGTGAGGCAGGAAGTCAACTTGTGGATCATTTCAGAGAATATCTCTAGGATAGCCACATTGAACAACTCCATCGTCTTGTGGCTGAGCACTTTAACTCCCCTTCCCACTCTGCCAAGGACATGCGGATGCTGGGCCTGCTCCATCGCCAAATCCAAGCCACCAGAAGCCTGGAGGAAGAAAGGCTCCTCATCTGCCTCCGGACACTCCAATCACAGGGGATCATAATGGATTTCCCCATTTCCCCTAATCCCGCCTTATCCTACTCCAAACTTCCAATCAGCACCGCCCTTTTGAACATTACTATGTGTCCACCTTCCTCCCTATCAGTCTGTTCCACCCTCCTTCCTCTCTGACTATCACTTTCAACCCCACCTTCATCTACCTATTAGATGAAAGGAGGAAGCTTAGAAAAATGCCAAGTGTTGCAGTCAGCCAGTGGATTCAGAGAAATGTAGGACCCAGCAAAGGATGACCAAGAAACTGAGAATAAAATCAAACGGAGAAAAAGCGTGCAAATGAAAGAAAAACATAAAGACTGCTAAAAAGCGTCTATCGATGTATGAAAAAAATAAAAGCAATGTCAAATGTGGAACAGTTGGTGTGTAGACAGGGTAATTTATTGCAGAGAACAGAGAAATTGCTGGGAAAAGAAACAGTTTCTCGTTGTCTATCTTCATGGAAGAATGTCCAGAAATTCTCCCAGAAATACCAAGTGACCATGGGACTTGTGTAAGTAAATTCTAAGGTCATTCTTATCAGTGTTGGGGTTATCTTTGAAAAGAAAGCTGGATTGAGTATTTATAAATCTGACAGACTAGATGTACTTCATACAAGAATGTCAGAGGAAGTAGCAATAGACATGTTGATTGCATCGCGGATTTTCACTTTATTTTCCGACACATTCCTGAAAGGCTTTTAGCCAATCTGGATAAGGAAAAGCTTATAAATATTGTTCAATTTTTTAAGAAAGCATGGATTTGGAGAATGGTAAACTACAGACCTGTTATTTTGTCATCCGCAGTCAGGTATCTGTTGAACTCGATTACAAAAAAACATGCTACTAGATATTTAGATAGGAATAACATAACTGGGGAGTGTGAGAATGTACCGATGGAAGGAAAACCAGAAGTGGCAAACATTATTTGGAGTGGTTTGAAGATAATTCTTGTGGACATAGGCAATGAAGAACCAATGGATAACGTACAGTTGGATGTTCAAGAGCTTTTTTTAAAGAGCTCACACAGCAAGTTCATAAGAAAAATGAAAGCGAGAGGTATTCGGAAGAACATATCCAAATGGGAAAGTAAAAATTAGGTTTACATTCATGTGAATGTAATTGGAAGATAGAGGATGTCGTGCACCAGTTCCATCGAGCATTGGTGAGACTAAACGTAGAATATTGTGTATCGTTCGGAATCCCAATCTAAGGAAGAATATACTGACTACAGAGGAACTGCAAAAGGTATTATCCAGATTAATCCGTAAAATGCAAGATTGTCTGATGGGGAAACTCAGCCTGTAATCTCGAGTTTCAAAACATGAGAGTTAATTGTGCTGAATCTTAGAAACATCGAAAGGACTGAATAACAGAGGGACATGAAGAAGTACAAGTAGGCGAGATAAGGGAGAATCCCACGATATTCCACACGGACAAGTAGAACAGAAAATCAGCAAACAGTTAGTGTCCATTAGAAACCAAAGGGGCAATCTGTGTGTCAAGCTGGAGAACATTGATGGATTGTTACATGAGACCTTCACATCTATTTTACTTGGGAGTAGGAGGATGCAGGTACAGAATTCAAGAAGATGAACTGGGAAGCTCTTGAACAGATTGATGTAAAACATGAGAAAGTATTTGAGGTTTTGTTCAGTACAAATTTGGACCAATCTCCATGTCTGAATGAGTTGTATCACAGGCGTCTGTTGGGGTCGAAGGAGGTAAGACCCTGACTGAATATTTTAATTAGAATCTGGCCATAGGGGAGGTGCCAGAGAACTGGAGAACTGCTAATATGATTCCATTTCACAGTAAGGGTGGGGGAGATAGACCAGGGAACTGTGGGCGAGTGAGTATTAGATCACTGTTAAGGAAACTACTGGATAAAACAGGGAAGGATAAAATCGAACTCCACACAGAGTCACAAGGTTTGATCAGGGACAATTATCATGACTTTATCAGAAGAAAGTCACATCCAATGGATTTGATTGAATTAGTTTGAGGAGATCGATTATATAGTTTTGTAGGAAGGCCTTTGACAAATTTCCACATGGGAAATTGAAAAATAAAGTAAAATCTCACAATATGAATGATAACTTGACATGTTACAACGAAAATTGTCTTAGTGGCAGGAGTCAGAGGGTGCTGGGAGAAGGCTGTTTGTGTGACTGGAGACCAGTGTCCCCTGGTGTACCACAGGGATCAGTGCTGAATTGCTTATTGTTTGTGTTATTCATAACAATATATAGATCTGAATGCGGAGGGGGCTAGGTGGAGAGTGGGGGAGGTGTGATAAGTAAGTGTATGTTTGACATAAAGATTGACCGGTTGGTTCGCAGTGAGGAGGAAGGCCTTAAGTTACAGGAAGATGCAGATAGAATGGTCAGATGGGCAGATCAATGGCAGATGGAATGTAACCCTGATAAATATGAGGTGATGCACTTTGGGAGAAGGAACCAGACAGGGGAGGACTCAATGAGTGGCAGCACACTGGGAAGCTCAGATTGTGCTTCTCCACACATCCCTGAATGTGATTGGACAGGTTAATGCTTAAAAATGTGTTGCTGGAAAAGCGCAGCAGGTCAGGCAACATCAAAGGAGCGGGAGGATCGATGTTTCGGGCAGATTCCTGAAGAAGGCTTATGCCTGAAATGTTGATTCTGCTGCTCCTTTGATGCTGCCTGACCTGCTGCGCTTTTTCCAGCAACACATTTTTTGACCTCTGATCTCCAGCATCTGCAGTGCTCACTTTCTCCTTGTAGATTATAAGAGCAATTCAGGGCTTTGGTTCGAACAAAATGGAATACTGTGTGTAGCTCCGGGAACCACCTTCCAGGAAGGATGTGATTGTACTGGAGAGGGTGCAGAGGTGATTCACCAGGATGTTCCCTGGGATGGAGCATATCAGCTATGGAGAGAGGCTGGATCAGCTCGAATTGTTTACTTTGGAACAGAGAAGGCTGAGGGGTCCGTGATTCAGAAGGATAAGATTATGAGGGACACGGACAGGGTGGATAGACAGCAGCTGTTCCTGTTAGACAGAGGGTCAAGAACAAAGGAGCACACTTTTAAAGTGAAGAGTTTGAGGTTCAGAGATGATTTAAACATTTTTTCACCTCGAGGTGTGGGGTTCTGGGATTACTTCCTGAGAGGGGAATGATCACCTCACGATCGTTAAAAAGCACTTGGACGAGCAATTGGAAGTGTCATAACATTCCAGTATATGGGCCTGGTGTAGGAAAGTGGGACGAGTATAGATCGTGCTGTATTTCTGTCGGCACAGATTCTATGCCCCTGTGAGTGTATGGTGAAGGTCAATTATTGAGCAGTTTATGGCAGGAATTGATGAGTTTCTGAAGAGTTATATTCATAAGGGTTATAAGAGTGAACTGTATTTGCTTGTTAAATTACGTCAATGTTAGAAATATGAGAAAACAAGTGCAGTTTCCTTGCTGTTTGAAACCAGAGAATGGAAAATGGGGAACAGGGAAATGGCAGAACTATGAAGCCCCTACTTCCATTCTGTCTTCACAAAACTTTCTAACAATACAAGGAAAACCGAGTCTGGTGTGGGAAAATGATAGAGTACATGGAACATAGAACATAGTTAGTAAATGGTATAGCAGAAATTATTGTGGCTAAAAGTAATGGTCATAGTCAACACTAACATAGATTTATGAAATAGAATTATGTTTGAGAAACAGACTGGGAGATAAATGAAAGAGAAGCAATGATGTAAAACATTATGATTTTTAGAAAAATGTTGGTAAAGCTCCAAGCTCAATTTGCAAAATCAAATCTGAGTGGATTGGGGCGAATATATGGAATTGTTTCTAGAATGGGACAGCTGGCAGGATACAGTGAATAGAAATAAACAGACTCGTCAAGCAACAGCCTGACATTGTCTGTCAGGTACGATTCTTTGACTATGACTATGTTCCAGACTCCCCATTACCTTCCCCAGATATCTCCTGTCTCATCAGCAGGATGGACACAGCAGAAGTGGCGGCACAGTGGGATATAGTTGGAAGGGAATTGCTCTTGGAGTCTTCAACAGTGACTCTGTATCCCATGACGTCTCATGGCATTAGTTTGCACATGGGAAAGGAAACTTCCTGCAGATTACTATGTACCAGCCACTCTCAACTGATGAATCAGTACTCCTCCATGCTGACCAACACTTGGAGGAAGCACTGAGGGTAGTGCGTACGCAAGATGTACTCTGGGTGGGGAATTTCAATGTTCACCACCAACAGTATCTCAGCTACAGCATGACTGATCGAGCTGGCCAGGTCCTAAAGGATATAACTGGTGGCAGGTGATGAAGGAACCAACACGAGGAAAATATATACTTGACCACAGCCTTACTAATCTGCCAGTTGCAGAAGTATGTGTCCGTGACAGTATCGGTAAGCGTAACCACCGCATAGTCATTGTGGAGACAAAGTCACACCTGCATATTGAGAATAACCTCCACCATTTTGGTTTGTACTATCACGGTGCTTAATAGAGCAGACTCCGAACAGATCTAGCAGCTCAAATCTGGACGTTCATAAGGTGTTATGGGTCATCAATAGCAGTGGAATTGTACTCCCGCATAACCTCATGGCCTGGCATACCCCCTCGTAACAATTACCATCAATCCAGAGAATCAACATTGGTTCAATGGAGTGTGCAGGATGGCAGGAGCAGCACCAGGCATACCTGACAATGAGGTGTCAGCCTGGTGAAGCCACCAATCAGGACTACTTGTGCGCCAAACAGCATAAGCAGTAAGTGATAGACAGAGCTAAGTGATCCCACAAGCAACGGTTCAGATCTAAGTTCTGCAGTCCTTCCTCATCTTGTCGAGAAACTTTGGGGACGATTAAACAATTCACTGGAGGAAGAGATTCCACAAATAACCCCTTCCTCCATGATGGAAGAGCCCAGCACTTCAGTGTATAAGATAAGGCTGATGCATTCGCAACAATCTTCAGTCAGAAATGCTGAGTGGATGATCCATTTCAGCCCCCTACAGTGGTCCTCAGCAATTCAGTTACCAGCCATCAACCAATTTGGTTCAGTCCACACGATATTCAGAAACGATTGGAGATACTGGATACTCCATAGGGTCCATAATCTGACAATATTCTGGCAACAGTACTGAAAATTTGTTCTCCATAACTTGCCAGTCCCCGAGCCAAACTGTTTCAATACAGTTACAACAATGGCTTTTCCTCATTATGTGGAAAATTACCCCAAGTATCTCCTGTATATAAAAAGGAGAACAAATCCAATCCGGCCAAATACCACTTCATCAGTCTTCTCTCGATCATCAGTAAATTGGTGGAAGGTCTCAGTGCTTTTAAGCAGCATCTGCTCAGCAATACCCTGATCAATGACGCCCAGTTTGGGCTCCACCACGGCCACTCAGCTCCCGACTTCATTACTGTGGTTCAAACATGGACAAAAGAGCTGAATTCCAGAGGTAGGGTGAGAGTTTCAGCCCTTTAAGTCAAGGCTGCATTCGACCCTGTGTGGTATCAAGAGGCCTGAGCAACACTGGAATCAATGGGTATCAGGGGCAAACTCCCTGCTGGTTAGATTCATACCTGACACGTAGGAAGGTGGTCATGGTTGATGAAGGTCAGTCAACTCAGCTCCAAGTCTGTAGGAGTCCCTCGAGCAGTGACCGAAAACTTCTTCAGGGCTGCTTCATCAATGACCTTCCCTCCATTTTAAGGTCAGAACTGGGGATATTCGCCAATGATTGTACAATGTTCTGCAACATTTGTGGCTCCTCAGATACTGAAGCAGTCTATGTCCAAATGCGACAAGATCTGGAGACTATCCAGGCTGACAAGTGGCAAGTAATATTCAGCCCACACGAATGCCAGGCCATGACCATCACCAATAAAATAAATCTAACCTGCCGCTTGGCATTCAATGGTGTTACTATCACTGAATCCCCCAGAATCAGATTCCTGGTGGGTATTCATTGCTCAGAAACACACTGGTCTCGCCACATGAACACAGTCACTATAAAAGCAGGTCCGAAGCTAGGAATACTGCGGCGAGTAACTCACATCCTGACTTCCAAAAGTCTGTCCATCGTCTACAATGCATAAGTCAGAAGTGTAATAGGAGACTCTCAGTTTGCCTGGATGAGTGAAGCCCCAACAACACTCAAGAACCTTTTTACCATCCAGGACAAAGCAGCCAGTTTGACTGCCCCTTCATCCACAATGCTCCACCATCAACGCTCAGCAGCAGCAGCAGTGTTTTAGTATCTACATGCTGCAATGAAATGATTCACCAAAGATCCTCAGAGACCATCTGTCCAACTCACGACAATGTCTATCTATAAGGACAAGGGATACAGATGTATGGAAATGCTGTCATCTTCAGGTTCCCTCCAAGCCATTCACCATCCTGACTTGGAAATATATCACCGCTCCTTCACAGTCACTGGGTCAGAATCCTGGGATTCCCTCCCTAATGGCATTGGAGGTCAACCACAGCAGGTGGACTGCAGCGTTCAACAAGGCAGCTCACCACCACCTTCTCAAGGGCAACTAGGGACAGGCAATAAATGCTGGCCCAGCCAGTGACACCCAGATTCATGAAATAAATAAATAGAAATTAACAGAGGAAGGTTGCTGAGGTGCAGCAGGGATCGGTGCTTGGGGCCCAGCTGTTCACAATGCCCTTTAAACATTTGGTGCTGGAATCAGATTCAATATATCCCAGCCTGCTGACAGCACTAACGGGTGTGGGATTGTGAGTGGGTGAGGAGGTTATAAAAAAGCACCGAGAGGATTAACACAAGTGGAGTGAATGTGTAAATACGTGACAGATGGAGAACAATGTGTATAGAGGTAACGGTGTGCTCTTTGGTGGAAACGATAAATTGCCAGCCTACCATTTGAAAGGGATTGGTTGAAACATGTTGATCTACAAAGGGACGTATGCTCATTTTTGTTGTTTCCTTCTGCATAAACCTCTTAGGCCCCTGCAGTGCAGTGAGTTCTGCAACCAGAAGTCAATACTGGACATGGCATTGGCACACTGCCCAGTGTATACAGAACCACCAAGTGGGGAGTTGCAACACTGAAAAAGATCTGCATCTCCTTGTACACCAGTCGCTGAAAGGAATATTGCAGAAACAGAAAGCAGTGAGGAATATAAATGGTGAGTGGACCTTCATTTCAGGGGGATGTGAGTCCAGGAGAAAAGGTGTCTTACTGCAGCTGTACAGGGCCTTGGTGAGATATCATCTTGAACATTGTGCAGTATTGTGTTCAGTTTTGATCTCCTTACCTAATAAAGGACAAACCTGACATTGATGGAGAGCAGTGAAGGATGACCAGACTGATCTCTGGGATGACGGTCTTGTTGTGGAAGCAGAGTTTGGGTGACTGGGCCAGTATTCCATGCGGTTTAGGAAAATGAGTGGAGATCTCAGTGAAATATACAAAACTCTGACAGGGTGAGACAGATTGGAAGCAGGGATGATAATTCCTCTGGTTGGGACATGTAAAGCAAGGGGCCACAGTATTAGGTACAGGCAGTCACTCTGCATTGAAATGATAATAAATGTCTGCTCTCGCTGACTGGGGAACTTGGGGAATACGCTCGCATCTGGAAACCGAGACACTGCTTATAAATAAGGATTTAGAGACAGTAAAGGGATGGTGGGAGAAAAGGAGTACGGTGTGGAAATGAAGGGCCAACCATCATTATCTTGAAATGGGTAGCAAACTCGATGGACCAAACGTGCTACTGCACCGCCTATTTTGTGGCTTCACAAGGTTATTCACATTAACGGATATGTATATCGTGTGGGGTAAGTGCATTGAGGAGATTTTTTCCATGAACTAGAATGGGGAGGCTAAATGTGTTTTCCATTCCCGATGTTTCTGTGGAGTCCTTAGGAAAGCACTGTAAATGTTGTCACAAGCTCTCAGATGTCAGGAAGGAGGTCTCTGCAGGGTCGACAGGACTGTGTTCCCATTCCTTTTTCCGACATTGATGCTGAGGCCGGGTGTTCTGTCCGGTTTCATCCTTTCAGACCTCAGAGTAGTTTGATACAAATGAGGGGTACTTGCTTGGGGTTCAGAGACCATTGAAATATTTATCACATGTCAAGGTCTTTGGAGTCACTTTTAGGCCAGCCCAGGAAATCATGGGAGATTCACTTCCTAAAAGTACATTGGAGAAGGAAATTCTGTTTACAATCCATATTAGCTTCAAGGTCAATGTTACTGACCCCAGATTTGAGATCTCGATATTTTATAAATTGTTTTTAACTTCCACCCACTGCCAGACCATTAGCCTGGTCTGGAGTAGTAATCCAGTGACATTTCCACAACAGCACCATCTCCACATGGGGACCTATCTGAACCCACAATGAACAGGTAATTTCTGTGCTGCTTGAAAGCTCTGTCAAAAAGAACTCCCACCAATGTGACTGTCATGATGGGACTGAGGAGGTGGTAATTGGTCAGATTGTAATTATTCCCGTCTTAGGGGACGGGACGTAGCTGAGTAATATTCCACATTGCCAGGGAGATGTCAGAGTTGGAGCTGGAATGAAACAGCTTCCCCCGGGACACGGCTTGTTGTGCAGCACAAGTCTTCAGTCCTATTGCAGAAATGGGGTCAGGGCTCATTGCCTTTGTCGTAACAACTGTGTTCAGCTGTTTCTTCATCTCACGTGCAGCGATTCAAATTGGTTGAAGACTGGCATCTGTGATTTTGTGGGCATCATGATGAGGGTGAGGTGTATCATCGACTCAACAGAAGATGGTGCAGATAAAACATCCTTCTCTTTTACACTGATGTGCAGGTCTGTTCCATTATTTCGGATGGGAATGTTTGTGGAGCCCTCTCCTCCAGTCATTTGTTTAATCGTCCATCATCATTTATGATTGAATGTGACAGGACTGCAGTGCTTCGATCAGATCTGTTGGTCACGTCTGGTAGCTTTAATGAGTTAGCATCAGGTTAAAGTTCATATGATTCTGACTCTGACATGTTCACCCACACTCGTCACTGAGCCATAGATGGTGTTGATGGTTATCACAGACTGAGGTGTTTCCCTGGCAAAAAGTTACAGGTTGTGGTTTAATGCATGTCTGTCTCCCCTGCTGCTGTGGTCTACAGCACTACGTGAATACACAGTTTCGAGCTGCAATATCTGCAATGCAATTCTGTGTCTATCCCCCAATTCTCACTGAGACTCATTAACCCATCAGCTCTGCACTCAGTGACCGAACCTGGTTTCTGGTGTGGAAATACTTCCATTTTCACTCTCATTCTGCTGAGGGTCTGTCTCTCCGGGTCTTGTTTCCAAGACACATTCCGCAAAAACATTTAACTGATCTTAATGCAAATGTTTAATTCACCTGAATCTTTTTCCTTGAGAAATACCATCTTCTGTGTTTAAAGTGAATGTGTTTCCTCTGTTTCTTTCCCTGACCATGATTAAGAGCTCTGTAGTGTCAGTGATGCCAGCGTTATGTAGTTTCAGAACCAATGAATTCTCTGGATTCCCAATCATCTTCACCACATTATATATTTTCTCTTTTGGTTTGATTCATTATCACTCATGGCTGCCTTGTTCTCCCATGAGTATGTTTAAAGTTCTTGGGGTTGCATTTCTGGTATTATCTTTCGAATTAATCCCAGAACCTCCTCCCATTGCTGTTCCATGGTCTTTCCTGTTCAGCTCCCCTTCCAATTAACTCTGGCCAGCTACGTCCACATGTCTTTGTAGTTACATTGCTTAATTATAACCACATTACATCTTGAAGAGAGCGCGATATATAAACAGAAAGAAGGAGTTTTGGGAGATGGGACACGAAGAATAATTGGTGGATTTCTTAACTAGATACAACGGGAGAACGAGAGAGAGGATATAGATATGGAGATGTGGAAAATGAGGCAACCACATTATCGAAAGAAGTAGATGAACATTCCCCAATGTTTTGGCAATGCCTGTGTGCTGTGGTCCTTTGTACAGTGCATGTACAACAGAGTAATATGTTCAAATACTGAGTCTGATGCCAGAATATTTATCTCCAATAATATGACAGACACTAGTTTTGGAAAGAACCCAGCAGGCCAACATATTGAAGTCCCGGTAGAAAGGGGATTAAATGAAATAAGTTGGGACACCAGAATCAAGAATTTGGAGCACACATCCTGGTGAGAATGAGAGATGAGAGTTGGGAATCCCAGAAAAGGAGGGAACGTTGAGAGGATCAAAACATGTTTTAATGTTTTATCAATTTTATACATAATATGCATCATTTTTCGTTAACTGTGTCTCTGTTGTTCATTTACAATATGTTGCGCACATATGAAAAATGCGACTTATCTGCACACACACATTGATTAAACAGTGTATATAAAATCACTTTTCGACCATTGAAACTGTCCTGTTGTCGTGTTACGAGGATACATGAACACCAACTAGCCACCAAAAGACATGACCCACTATCACTATGTTCCATACATACAGACAAAGAAGGGCACCACATTGACTGGTACAAAGCACACACACATATTAAGACACGCAAGGACCTCCTTAGAGGAATGGCGTTCTAACCAGAAGTCCATCCATAAACGCATCAATTTAGATCCTGTCTACATTGTATTGCTAAAAAAACCGGAAATGACTTCACCCACTTTAAGAAACCAAGATCTATAAATAGAGAGGCGGGACATACCACCAGCGCTTCAGCAGATACTCTCACTGATGATGCCATCTAGTCATGGTGATGAAACTTCTGAAAACATACCTTCAAGCTCAGCGACCTAACTTGCACACATATAAATTGTTATTGTTTGTGTATTAGTGGAATTTAGGAGTTCTCTGTCGCTCACGTTTTGACAGATTATAATGTGAGGTGAGCTTTTCTAGGTGTGTGGTTTTAATTAACAGAGGGGTTCGATATTGGTGTCATAACAGCTTGGGGCCTTGCTGTGTGGCACTTTAACCGACTTGAACAGATTTAAGATACAACAGGTCCCAAACAAATTCCAACTCATTGCAATTAGTGACTTTGATCTTCAAATAAAACCAGTGGGAAAATTCGTTTAATTTTGTTACTTGTGGTTAGTTAAATGAAAAGTGATGGAAATGGCTTTTAACATTACTAAAGAGGTTCCCAAACTTTCCAAGGAAGTTTAGAAAGACAGAAGGAGGACATTTTTTTAGAATTAGCAAAGAGGTTGGAATTGGGTTTAACCAAGGACAAAAGGGAAGCTGAAATTTTGATGGAGTTGGTTAAGCACTTTGATGTATCAGAGAAATAGGCAACTGCAGTAGCGTTATAAAACATTAAATTGTAAGTGTGGCAACTGGAGTTAGAAGATAAATAAAGGGACGGAAACAGAGAGAGACGAAAGAGAAAGAGAGGAAAAAGAGAGAGAGCGGGGATTTGAAATTCAGAAGTTGGAAATTAGACAAGAAAGTTAATTAACAGGATGGAGATGAAGGGAGAACGTCGGGATGTATACAACTAGGTTAGTAACTTGCCATATTTCGATGAGAAAAATGACAAAACTTTTTTAATTTCATTTGAAAAAATGGCTAGGCAGATGATGTGTCCAGTGAACTTGTGGGTAATGCTAGTTCAGACTAAGCTGGTGGGCACAGCTGGTGAGGTATGTGCAGCGCTGTCAGATGAGGGATCAAGAGATTATCAAGATGTCAGATTAGCTATTTTGATTGGTTATGAATTGGTACTAGAAGCATATAGACAGAAGTTCAGAAAAATAGAGACGCAACCAGGTCAGACGTATATTGAGTTTGAAAGAATTAACCACTGTTATTTTGACAGGTGGGTGCTGGCCTTAAAAATGGATAAGACCTGTGAGGCTTGAAGGGGGATTAATCTGCTGGAGAAGTTAAAGACTCACTTCCAGAGATAGTAAAAATTTATGTGAATGAATAGAAAGTTCAAGAAGTGAGAAGCACGGCAGAAATGGAAGGTAAATATGCATTGTGGCATGTGATGAAATTTAGCCTCTGGCAGGAATGTCATCCTGTGAGGGATAGAAATTGGGAGAAGGGACGATCACACATTACAAAGCGAACAGTAGCTCACAATAGTTCACTACAGGTGAAGAAAGAAGCCCAAGGGGGTTGAAAGGTGGTGAAAGGCCTCAGGTGCTTTCACTATAAGGGAGTGGAAAACATAAAATTACAGTGTTGGTGGTTTAAAAAGGGCACAGGGAAAAAGTTGTTTTCACTGCAGTAAGCTGGGACACGCCGTGCTGGGCGTTAAAGAAGACACTTTGGGGAAAGATGTGGTAGAAGAGGCTGAGCCCAGTGGCATTAGTGAATCTGGTAAAGGAGACCCCAAGTACAGCCGAGGAGCTGCAGCAAATTGCACAGCCTAGGCAAGGGCTGGGTATGGAGGCAGTGCCTGATCTCTCTAAAGAATTCACCTCTGTAGATAAAGTTTACTCAGAAAGAACAGGGAGAGAAGGACAAGAAGTTATAATTTTGTGAGATATGGGATCTGCTCAGTCTCAAATAGTTGAGAAGTGAGGCGCCAGAAAAGCACAACAGATCAGGCAGCATCCAAACAGCAGGACAATCGAATATCAGGCAGAAACTCATCGTCAGGAACATGGTGAGGGGACAAGGGGACTGAAAGATAAATACGAGGTGAGCTGGTGGGAGGTTCACTGGGAAGTCAATAAGAAGATATAGGTGGGAGTGATAGTGATATGTCGGAGGGTAGGGTGGAGTCGATAGGTGGAAAGGAAGATGGCTAGTTAGGACAGTCCAAGAGGGCAGTGCTAGTTTGAACGGTTGGATCTGGGAGAGGTTGGTGGAGGGGAGATTTGGAATTTGGTGAAGTCAATGTTGATGCTATACAGTTTGAGGGTTACAGCTGTCCTACCACCGATAGGAGTCCTATCACCCTCCTGTCCGACCTATCACCATCACACCCTCCCAGCATCTACCTATCGCCTTCCAAGCTCCCTTCCACCCAGCTCCACCCTCACCCTCCCATTTGTTTCTCAACCTCCTTGCCCCTCCCTTACCTCCCACTTTCCTGATGAAGCATTTATGCCTGAAACGTTAACGCTCCTGTCCCTCGGATGCTGCTGACGTGCTGTGCTTTTCCAGCCCCACACTTTACAACTCTCGTCTCCAGCATCTGCAGCCCTCACTTTCTCTCACCCTCTAATAGGACGAGATCAAAGTTTTTTTCACTTTCTGGCATGTTAATCAAAAGCGTGTTAAGTTGTGGAATGGGGACAGAAATTAAGCATTCCCTTGTGTAACATCAGGATGGAATGCCAAATCAAGATTAGGGAAGTAACAGTGACAGTGATTAATAGAGTGTCAGTTCCAGGAATACAGTTTGTTCTTGGGAACGATTTCGCAGGAGGCGAGGTGGGATAGGCATCCCTTGTGTTGGAGAAGCCAAAGGAAGATTAGGGAATTGGGGAGTTAAAAGAAAATTATCCAGGAACTTTTCCAGACTGTGTAGTAACAAGATCCCACTGTCATAAGTTACAGCAGGAAGGAAAAACGAAAGAAAAAGACAAATGAATTGATGCTCAGTGAACTGACCCCCTGTTTGATGTAACGGTGCAGGAAAAACCTGAACAGGCAGAGGGTCAGGCAGGGGGGTTTAGTCCAGAAAGGCTAATGGACTTACAACAGATATATACACACACATTCACACACACATACACATGCACACACACAGAAAATGAATCAGAATATATGGTTGAATGTTATTAACTTAAAGATAGAATTATAAAATTAAAATGGAGACCCCGATAGATTACTGCAGAAGGGAAATGGGCCGAAGTGCACCAGATTGTGTTAGCAATAACGTACAGTGTGACGGGTAGCTCATAAACTAACTGCAGGCGTTCACTTAGGTGTACAGAAGACTCAGGCTAAGGTACAGAAACATTTCTAGTGGCCTGGAATGCACAAGGATGCTGTTAATTTTTGTTGTAGGTGACATACATCCCAAATGGTAGGTACATAACAGGCAGTAATAAAACCAGCACCTTTCTTGCCAATTCCTGCATTCGAAGAACCTTGCACGTGGGTTATGATTAATTGTGTAGCTCCCCTTTCTTAAGTAAAAGTGGAAACCAATATTTGCTGACCATTATGGATGTGTCTACCAGATTTCCAGAGGCAATTCCATTATTGGAAAATCAAGGCAAAAAGGGAGGTGGAGGAGTTGGTAGCTTTCTTTACTCGCTGTGGACTGCCCAGAGAGATTCAGTCAGACCAAGGGTCTCATTTTACCGCTCAGCTGTTTAGGGAAGTCATGGATAGCTTACGCACACAGCACTTCAAATCAAAGGCGTCCCATCCTGAATCCCAGGGAGCCTTGGAAAGTTAGCATCAGACACTGAGGACCATGTTAACAGCGTACTGGCATGATTACCCGAATGGTTGGGATAAAGGTGTCACATTAAATTGTTTGCCATTAGAGATGCCCCAAATAAATCTACTCACTTTACATCCTTTGATTTAATATTAGTACATGAAGCGAGCGGTCCTTTGAAATTAATTAAGTATAAACTTACAGGACCAAAGTCGGATATCTCACACTTGGATTATGTATGTGTGTTGAGGGAGAGATTGGATGGAGTAGGTGAGTTAGCTAAACAGCACCTGAAGAGGGCACCGTAAAGATTGATGCAGGTGGCAGATAAAAACCTCTGAAACTTAACTATATCCCGTGGGGATGACGTATTAGTATTGCCACCAGTGGTAGGAAATCCCTTCAAAGCCAGGTTTAGTGGCCCCTTTCAAATTAAAAAAAAAGTGTGGAGTCAGTTAAACTACCTGGTAAAGATACCGGAGATGACAAAAAAACTTTATCGAGTATTTCATATGGATGAATAATGCACCAGCCACATTTAAGACTCAGGAAAAGAGTTGTGGCCATATGAACAAATTGTGCAGCTTATCTGTATGATGTAGTGATCTTTAGCAAATGATTGATTGAAAGCTCACATATTTCCGTTGCCAGGTCATGTTGAACAATTACAAGAAGCAAACTTGGTAATAAACTGAAAGAAAACAGAATTCGCGAAGGCAGAGGTGACTTGTTGGGACCTGGAAGGTTGACCCCATGGAACACAAAGACGAAGGGCTTTGAGGAATTTCCACAACCATCCTCGAAGAAAGAGCTGCTTTGGTTTATGGAACTGAGTGGATTCTATTGAATGTTTGTTCAAAACTTCAACAGCATCTTGGCGCCACTGATGGATTTACTGAAGAAGAACACAGAATTGTGGTGGACAGAACAATGCCAGGAGGCATTTGAGAATTTTAAGGCAGGATTAATCACCACGCCAGTTTTAGCTACACCAAATATTCTGAATCCCTTTGAAAATTGTGTTTGATGCTCTGGATATAGGGGTCGGAGATGTATTGATACAGAAAGAGGATGATGGAATTGAATCGCTAATTGGCTACTTTTCGAAAAAACTCAATATCCACCAGGAAAAAAAATACAAAATCTCCATTATTGAACAAGAAGGATTATGTTCCACACTGGCCTGACAATATTTTAATGTTTATATGACAAACAAATTGTCAGAGATGTTAGTGGACAACGACAAATCTCTCGCATTTTTTGGAATATTTAAAGACCAGAATATGAGACTATTTAATTGGAGTCTTATCTTACTGACTTTAAACTCACAAAATGTACATGCTGCGGCTCCTACAATGTGATAGCAGATGGGTTTTCGGGGATTTAAAGGAAAGCAGTGTAGATAAGATTTGACTTATTCCAGTGTTGTATTGGTGTGCAGAATTAATATGAATGATATAACTGAGATTAATACTTTTGTATTTCATATAATTGGGATGAAGAATTAGAGGAAAAGAAATGTAGCCATCTTCTCATTCTTCTGGTTCATTTTATTTTCTGAAGAAGGAAGATGTTATGAAGCCAAAAACATGTATGGGCACTTTAAGACAGATCAGGTTTTGTTGAATAGAAATTAAAACCACAGATGCCAGCTAAAGGTCAAACTGTTCCACATGTCACCATTAGCTGAGAAATGGATTCCCGAGTTTTGGTTGCTGTTTTGACAGCCATTCAAATGTAACCAAAGAGTTTAAATAATGCTCAGGACACCATATGCCAACAGAATTTGAATATTATTGTTTGGACACCTGGACAGCAATCAAATTATGAAAATTATTAGATCATTGGGAGTATACAAACCCAGCATTTTGAACACTTGAGGGAGAGCTACTGCCATCCAACAGCTGAGTAACTGCTGTAGAGCAGGAGTGCTAACTGACCATCTCAAACACTCTCTATCAAAGACACATGTTCATGTAAACCTATTTGCAATTAAAAAAAAACGACGAGGGAGATCAGCAGCTGGAAGAGTGAGCACAGCGGGGAAGATAGAGACTGTGTGGTCTTGAGGTTTTAATTTTCATATGTGGGTTATTGGAACAGCATATTTTTACAGAGTTGTAGTCAGATAGTAAGTAGCTAAGAAAAGAGGGGTTTGTATTTGCGAATAGTTGTTGTTTAGTGTTCACTATTAAAGTTAAGAAACTAACTTGATAATTTTTGTTTAAATAGTGGAATGTAGGAGATCGGTGTCACTCATATTTTAACAGATTACAAGGTGAGGCGAGCTTTTCTGGGTGTTTGGGTTTAATTAACAGAGGGGTTCGAGTCCACCTTGTAAATATCCATCCATGCTAACCCCATTTGCCTGCAGTTGGCCCATATCCTTCCAGTCCTTTCCTATCCACATATTTATCCAAATATTTTTGAAATGTTGTTAATGTACCCCCCTCAACCACATCAGCTGGCAACTCATCCACGTACCAGCCTTCTGTGTAAAGAAGTGGCCCCTCAGGTTCCCTTTTATTCCTTCCCCTTTAACATTTAACTGATCGCCTCTAATCTTCGATTCTCTACACCTTGGAAAAAGACTGAGAGCATTAACCTATCCATACCCATCGTGATTTTATACAGCTCTATAAGGACTCCCTCAGTCTCTTACACGCTAAAGAAAAGGTCCTAGCTTGTCCAACCTCTCCCTGTAACTCAGATCATTGGGTCCTGTCAATGTCCTTGTAAATTTCTTCTGCACTCTTGCTAATTTAATAACATCCTGCCTATAACAAGGTGACAAAACTGAACACAATACTCCAAGTGCGGCCTTACCAAAGTCCTGTGTAACTGCAACATAAGGTCACAACTTCTATACTCAATATCCTGCCTGATGAAGGCCAGTGTGCAAAAAGCCTTCTTCATTGCCCTGCCTACCTGTCACTCCACTCTCAGGGAACCTTGAACCTGAACACCAAGGTCTCTCTGCCCACACACCCCTTAAGGCCCGCCCATTCACTGTGACATTCCTACCTTGATTTGAGATTCCAAACTGCAAGACCTCACACACCTATATTAAATTCCATTTGCCATTTCTCAGCCCACTTCCCCACCTGATTAATGTCCTGCTGCAATTTCTGATAAACGTCCTCGCTGATCATTATCCCACTTATTTTAGTGTCATCTGCAAACTTACAAATCATGCCCTGCACATTCTCAACCAAATCATGGATAACAAACAGCAATGGACCCAGCCTCCAGTCTGACAAGCATCCTTCCACGAAATGCTCTGCTTCCCAATAACAAGCCAACTGTGTATCCAATTGGCCAGTTCCCCCAGTATTCTATGTGATGGAACCTTCCTGAGCAGCCTGCCAGTGGAACCTCATTAAAGGCCTAACTGAAATCCATAGAGATTACGTCAATCACTCTGCGCTCATCAAACATCCTGGTAACTTCATCAAAGGACTCTAAGAAATTTGGGAAACATGATCTCCCACTCACAAATCTATGTTGACTGCTCCGAATCAAACCCTGTGTAAGTAATGGGTGCAATCAATGGTATGCTGTGCTTCATTGTAAGATGATTCGAGTACATAAGTAAAGCCTATCTTCCGGCTGTTGTAGAGGCTTGCTGAGAGAGCATTTGGGGCACTCTCTACAGAGTTGATGTCCTTTGTAAGGAATGATCTCCTTAACACAGACATGGGTGATGGTAACATGAGGATAGAGTGAATAAGCTGAGTGTTTAATCTTTAGAGCTGTGAGAGACGAAGAAATGGTGATGCTGAAACACGAGGAGTGGCAGCGATCACTTATTCCCTAAAGAGAAATTGATAGGGTGAGAAATTCCATACTTTAACCAGGGTTGATTGGTTTGATTTATTGCCACGTGTACCTCAGTACAGGGAAACACTTTGTTTATAAGCAGTGGAGGAAGATCATAGTAAGCATGGACAGACAGATCATAGGTTGGAAATAGACTTGAACAGAGTAAGGCATACAGGTTAAACTGCACAGGACATGCACAAGACATGGTCAACATGAACAAGATCACTTATATTTGAACTTAGAGAGTCCATTCATCAGTCTAACATGACATTCCTAATAGTTTATATACCTAAATTAACTCGCCCCACGTTATAGTGCAGTTGGTGTGTGAACCCGTAGTGAATGCCATGTTGTTCACAATCCCCAACAGCAGCCACAATATCTTCCATCTGAAACAAGTAGCCATTCCCACCAGCTACCGCCCTATATAGAGAACACCAGGCTGGCTGCTCGGAGATGTAAGATGCCCTCTTGAGACTTCACACAAGACATATGGCTTCCCTGCCCACCTCGAGAAAACTATGTTAAAGTCCCACGTGTGTATCATGAGCAACGGACCCAGGAGGAACAACGTGGAACAGTCTGTCTGTGCAGCTTCTGCGCCACTTGTTCATCATGTAAGAGCATTATTTAGGAGACACTTAAGACTGCCGATGCTGGAGATCAGAGTAGAGAGTCGATTGCTGGAAAAGCACAGCAGGTCAAGCAGCATCCTTGAAGCAGGGGAATCGACGTTTTGGCCATAAAAAATTCATCAGTAATCAGCATAAATTACATCATTCCGCCCCCGTGTAAGTGCATTGAGGTGGGAATGGCCTCATACTGTTTCTGTGTCAGTGGCTCAATGGAGTGACTGGCTTCTTCCTCTTCCAATTGAACAGGGCCAAGCGCCCGACTGGGTTTCCCCTGGTTCCTTTTTGACAGCTCGATGTACTGACCAGTGTGACAATGCTGCAGCTTTAAGAGGTTATTTTGTCCGGGTTTCTTTTATGAGAGAGATTGAACGATTGTTACCAAGCTGGTTAGTTAAGACCAGTTGAGTAAACAGCTAATGAGGCCTTAGGTTAATATTAATGCAGCCTGAATGGGTGTGGCCAGCTCTCACAGATTAGCATGACTGGGTTTTGGATTCTCAGTAACATGAAAAAGTATAGATTTGGAAGCGTCAGTGAATGTCTCCTGGTTGCTACTCTCTCTGAATTGTCTCTTTATGCTGTTTTTAATTCCTGGATTGGAGAAATATTTCAGACAAATTGTGTCTGAATTTTCCTTTTTGCCTAGGGTTGTGTTATGGGAGTTTCCTATGTTGGAATAGTTCATTAGTGATGGCTCCAAGATCTATTATTCTGTTAACATGGCCAATAGAATTACTTTATTCTAACTTCCTCTTTCTGTGGTTTTATTTCTTCTTTCGTGTTGAAATAGATGGTATTTTGCTTCACACCGAGTAGTTTGACCACTCACATTGCATCTGGGACAGAAAATTTACATTTCCTTGAAAATAAGAAAACATTCGAGTCTAGGCTATTGCCTTCAAATATTTTCGAGGGGCTCTGGTGTGGTCCATCACACTAGACTCCTTCTCTTCCTGAGTAATAGGCTGGAGGCACTGAATGGGCTGTCCCTGTTCTACTCTAATACTGTCAATGGGCTGAACGACTTCCTCATATTCCTGTGAAACCAGCGTGAGGTGCTGAATGCACTCTTGTTTCACTGTGGCAATGTGCAGTGTCAGGCAGTGCTGTTACATGAATGTTACAGACACTTTAACAGCACAAGTCTCAATGGAGTCTGGGTCTTGCTGCACATGGACACAGAGCAGTTCAGGAGCTGACAGGGACAAAATGTTCTGAACATTGTGGAATCTTCAGAGACAATCCCCATTTCTGATCTTATGGTAGGAGGGTGGGGGCGGGGAGACATTGATGAAGAGCTGCAGCTGTTTGTGAAGATGAAGCTACCCTGAAGATCTCCCACAGAGGTGACCCAGGACTAAGATGATGAACATCTTCCTTTGTGCCATGCTTCACACCAAACACTGGAGAGTTTACTCTGATTCCCATTAAGTCCAGCTCCTTGATGTCAACAGAAGACAACCACTGCCTTGATATCGGGGCCAGTCATTTTTACCTGAACCCTTGTCTCAACCTCTTTTGCTCACATCAATAGGCCATGATATAGGAGCAGCAAGTGTTTTCTTCAAACAGGTAGTATTGAATGTCAGGATCTCTCTCCTCAAGGGTGTTCGGGAAGCTAGATGACTGAACGTATTTGAAGAAGAAATAGATGGATATTAACCTGTCAGAGAGTTGAGGGCGATGAGGAATTGGGTATGAAAGAGGATTTGTGGCCAGGAGCAGATCAGCCATGATCTTAGTGAAGGGCAAGGCAGGTTTGCGGAGTGAATGACATGCCCCTGTTTCTGATGTTCTCACATTCTGTTATTGGAAAGTTAGTGGGTGTTATTTTTTGAATGTTCTGGTATTGCATATTGCAATCATGGAGACCAGATGATTTTGTGAGCCATCTCTGGGTGAGGTATGTGGGCTGTATTCACAGTGAATCTGAACAACAAATGAAGCACAAGCTGCAGATAGGGGACGCTTTCTAAAGCGAGATGAGGGGCCTCTTTTATTCCCAGCCTGGATTTTCCAATTTCATTTCCCAAATCACCTCAAAGCGTGTGTGACAGTCTTGAAAGGCTGAATGGTCTCCTCTGTTTCTGTGCACCAAGTTATAGGAGTAAGTGGGCTCCAACTGTTCCTGTCTAGCAGGTTTAAGTTTCTAAATGGAACACAGAAACATGGGACTGAGGAACAGGAGTGGGTCATTAGATACTTTGAGCCTTCTCCATCAGGCACTAAGATTGTAGCTGATCAGTTTGTGGACTCGGCCACACTTTCCTGTCTCCATTCTATTATGCATGACTCACTTCCCTGTCAAATATTTACCTAACGCAGTTTTCAATCAATGTGAACTTAGATGCACGATAAACTTCCACTGAAGAGAATTCCGACTTGAAAGATCCTTTCAGAATTTTTCATCATCCCTCTTTTTGAATCAGAGAGTCATGCAGAACGGAAACAGACCCGTTAGTCCAATCTGTTCACTCCGATCAGATATCAAATCTGATTTAGTTCCATTTGCCAGCATTTGGCCAATACCCCTCCCCTTTCAGATACTTTTAAAATGCGCGATTGTACCCGCCTTGACCACTTCCTCTGACAGCATTTTCTATACACACATCACTCTCTGTGTGAAACATTTACCTTCAGGTCCCTTCTAAATCATTTGCCATCTCCACTTCAACCTATGCCCTCTTGTTCTGGACTCCCCTATCCTGGAGAGCAGAACTTGGCTGTTCAGAATATCCATGCCCCTGATGATTTTATAAATCTCTATATTGTCACCCTTCTGCCTCTGACACTCCAGGGGGAAACACCTCACCCTAATCAACCTCTCCCTACAGCTCAAATTTCCAGTCCTGGAACATTCGTGTAAGTCATTTCTGCAGAAAACCTAGTTGTATGCAGTATTCTTAAAGTGGCCTCACCAACATCCTGTACAGATACAACATACCACCACAACTCCTATACTCAATGCTCTGACTGATTAAGGCAAATGTGCCAAATGTGTTCTGCACCACTCAGTCGACCTGCCATGCCCCAGGACCTGACCATGAAGTATATAATGTCTGCCCTGAGTTGCCTTCCCAAAATGCAAAGCTTCATATTTATCTAAATTAAATTTCATGTGTTACTCTTTGCCTCTTTGTCCCATTTAATTGCGGTCTCCTTGTACTCTGAGATAATCTACTACACCACCTTTCTGATGTCATCTCTAAACCGACTAACTATGGCCCCAATATTCACATCTAAATCCTTTACATAAATGATGAAATGCAGTGAACTCAGTACTGATTCTTACAGCACACTGCTGCTCACAAGCCTCCAGGCTGAAAAACATCCCTCTTAATTCAAGCCAATTGTTACTAGCTTCTTCTGTATCCCATGTGACTCAAACTTACTAATCTGTCTACCAATCAGAATGAAATGCTAGCTATGAAGAGAGGCTGAGTAGATTAGGTTTATTTTCACCTGAAAAAAAGGAGATTGAGGGGGGACCTGATTGAGGCTTACAAAATCATGAAGAGATAGACAGGATGGATAGAGACAAGCTTTTTCCCAGGTTGAAGCATTCAAATAACGAGATGTCACGCTTCCAAGGTGAGAGGTGGAAAGTTTAAGGGGGATACATGTGGCAAGTACTTCACACAAGGGATGGTGGCCATTTGGAACGTGTTGCCAGCAGAGGTGGTAGAGGCAGGCACGGCAGATTCACTTAAGATGCGCCTGGACAGATGCATGAGTAGATGGGGAGCAGAGGGATACAGATGCTTAGGAATTGACCGACAGACTTAGACAGTACACTTTGATCGGTTAAGGCTTGGAGGGCGAAGGGCCTGTTCCTGGGCTGTAAATTTTCTTTGGTCTTTGTTCTTTAAATGAACACCTAGTTGAAGTCCATATAGACAATGTCTACCAAACTGGCTTCATCAATCTTCTTTGTCACCTCTTCAAAAAACTCAACCAAATTAATGAGACATGATTTCCCATGCAGAAAGCCAAGTTGTCTACCCCGATCAGCCCTTGCCTTCCCAAATGTATGTAAATGCTATCCCTCAGAATCCCCTCCAACAACTCACCCACCACTGACATCAGGCTCACCGGTCTATAGTTCCCCGGCTTTTTGGGTCACTGTTCCCTTTTCTAGTCCCACTCCTCCACTGCTCACAACAAATGTTAAACGTAACCAGGTTTGTGATATGGCAGATGATATCGGTCTCAGACTGGGTCAGGGTCAGTTTTAGGAACAAGTCAGGCTAGTTTTTTTAATTTGCTTTAAAAGCACGTTTCTGATCCAGAGCAATGTTACTCAAACTATGGTGGAAAGATGAATGGCAAACTGTTTGTGTATTGCAATAATATAATCAATATTTCCCTTTCTGAAAACATTGACACACACATACACACTTACACACACACACACACACACACACACACACACACACACACACACACACACACACACACACACACAATCTCTCCAATTTTAACTTCAAAGAACGTTGTCCAGATATTACTGGAACTCATGACAAAGGAAAAATTGCAAGATTGTGTAAAATATTTTCTGCTTCTGAAGATACTGTACTCACACAGCTGCTAGCAATGGGATTTCATCCTGGGAGAGTTGGATTTGGCTGAATTCCCTTTGCTTTAGGCAGTGAGTAGATTCCAATGAATTCTGGTCAGGGAGCACCCAAAGGGTAACACGGTGGTTAGCACTGCTGCCTCACAACACCAGGGACTTTGGTTGGACTCTAGCCTGGGTGTGTGGAGTTTGTACGTTCTCCCCGTGTCTGTGTGAGCTTCTAGTAGGTGCTCCAGTTTCCTACCACAGCTCAAACTGTGTAGGTTAGGTTGATTGGTCATGCTAAATTGTCCATAGTGATCAAGGATTTCTAGGTTCGGTGCATTAGTCAGGGGTAAATATAGGGGAATTTTTGGGGAAGGTTAGTCTCGACTTGTTGGGCCGAAGGACCTGTTTCAACACTGCAGGGATTCCATAAAAATAAGAATGGTATCGATGAGTTTAGAGTTTTTTTTAGCTCGCAGACATTGCTGTGATTAGGAACAATGAAGGAGAGAGAGTGCAATAGGCCATTCCTTCTCAGGCAGATTACATTTTCTCCCTCTCTGAGCTGAATCACACAGTAATGTCATCTTCCCCCAAACTGGACCATGTGAGGTCTCCTTGTACATTGTCCAAACTATGTCTCTACCACATTCCCTGTTCCATGTATGTGCATCATTGCTGCTGTCATGTACAGAGACATACCCGTAGCAGAAAATGGTCTTGGTCGATTTGAAGATATGTTTATATGTCCCTGCGTCATTAAAAAATTTTAATTGTTTAATTTATTCAGAGTACCTGTGTTAAACTGAATGCATTTTTAAAAGAAATACATAAATTGCTGGAAAAGCTCGCCAGGTCTCTCAATACCCAGATGTTGTGGTTGTACCAGTCTCCACCACTTCCTCTGGCAGCTCATTCCATATGCACACCACCCTCTGTGTGAAAAAGTGCCCTTTTGGCCTCATCAAAACCTTTCCCCTCTCACTTTCCACCAATCCCCTTTAGTTTTGGACGCCCCTAACCTGGGGAAAAATCCTGACGACTCAACATATCCATGACCATTCTGCTTTTATAAACCTTTACTGCTGCGAATTGTGACTTCAATCAATACAAATGGCTGTACTTCCACTCATCCTGGGCCTAAATTCTGAAATGCAATACTGACACCTCTTCCTTCTCCAACAAGTCACAATTCTAAATCCATTTTAATCAGTTTGTTCAGATGTATCATGAGACACTTCTGTGGGATTTACACCTAGACATTTGTGCCCAGAGAAAGGGACACGAGCATCACTCAGCAAAACCCATAAAGCTGTAACAGTATTCTCCTGTGTGTTTGTTCATCAGCCTGTCCTGACATGATGAGACATACCTCTGCAACAGGCAGGACTGGAATCCAGACCTTCTAGTCTAGAGCTAGGAACACTCCCACACAAGTTCGGGAATTGGAATCAAATCCAGAGCTCTGGCTCAGAGACAGGGACACTACCCACCACACTACCATACCCAGATTTTGAGTCATATTTTAGTGCCCACTTTCAGATCAGTGTGGATTTATTATAATCAGGTTACCATTACTGAGCTACACAAAACACTTTGTATTGTTAAACAAATGCAAGATATTTGTCATAACTGTAGGATGTTGTGTGTACTTGCTATGCTATCAAAATTAACTATAAACATCTTTAATTTCTATTATCTGTAGTCTGCAATATTAAGGAAAGAAATCCTGCAGACACACTCTGCACAATGAAGGGTCTCAAATGGATATTTATTACTGAACACCAGAGACGAAGGAAGAGCTTAATTTCTGACCCCAAAACACCGATCACTATTACCCACCTCTAACGTGCGACTGCCCTCTTCCTAAAACCATGAAGTGACACCAGGCCGCTGATTACTGTCAAGCCTCTCCTCCCCACTGACTGTGTCTGCAATCTGTTCCTCCTCCCCCTAACCACACAAGGCAACCCAAGCTCAGGGTCTTTGTGAAAATCAAGGCCGGAGTGTGCAGGCATCCTGAAGAGGGAGATGGGCATTTTAAAATTGAAGAGGGAGGGGGAGGTGGCAGTAATATCACTCACTGGCTGAGGGGTGGCAGATGGAGTTTAGTTTGGATTAATGCGAGGCACTGGATTTGGTAAATCCAACAAGAACAGGACCTATACAATTAAAAGTAGGGTCTTTGGCAGTGCTATAGGACAGAGACCTAGGCCGTCAGGTATAATTCTTTAAAATATGCATCTCATGTAGATAGTGTGGTTAAGAAGGTGTTTAACACACTTGTTTTCATTGGTCAGACCTTTGAGTATCGGAATTGGGACGTCATCTTGTGGTTGTACAGGACATTGGTGAGACCTCTTCTGGAATACTGTGTCCAGTCTGGTCATCCTGCTCACTCATTCCATAGGCACACCACCCTCTGGGTGAAAAAGCTGCCCCATAGGTCACTTTTAAATGTTTCCCGTCTCACCTTAAGTCTATGTCCTCTAGTATTGGACTCCCCGTGCCCTAAGAAAATGCCTTGACTCTTCACTTTAATATTATTGACCTTGATATTATTAAACTGGAGAGGGTTCAGAAGAGATTAACCTGGATGTTGCTGGGAAAAGAGGGAGTGAGCTACAAGGAGAGGCTGGGTAGGCTGGGACTGTTTTCACTGAAGAATATGAGATTCTGTGGTAACTTTACACAAGGGCTGATATCTTTTCCCTAGAGTTGGGGTTTCAAAACTGAGGGATATTTTAAGGTGCGCGGAAAAACATTTACAAAAGTCATGAGAGGGAATTATGTTAGACAGAATCTGGCTTTGGTGTGGAATGAACTTCCAGAAGAAGCAGTGAAAGCAGGGACAGTTACAACGTTTAAAGGACATTTAGATCAGTCCATGGATAAGACATCAGTTTGGATGGTGCTGTGAGCAGCTGCCCTCTCCCTCCCCATCTCTGAATGTATACCTGTTGGTTTTAACCCTCTACCAATGCCTGTGCAGTGGCGTGGGGAGGCCAGCAGAGGGTGGCATTGCATCACTTTAAGCACCAAAGAGACTGCCAGACCTGCCCCACACAGAGACACAAAGATATACACACAGCAATTGTTAGGACACAACATTGAGCTCAGCTGGTAATTTAAACTAAACATAAAGAAATGCTCAATGCTCAACATACTACAGCGAGACTTCGGAGAACTAGGAAGAAGGCTAAAAAGCAGGACGTCCAAAGTGGTTATCTCCAGTTTGCTTCCAGTTCCTCTGGCGAGTGTGGCCAGAAACCGGGACATAATGGACTTGAACGTGTGGTTGGGGAACTGGTGCAGGAAGCAAGGTTTCAAGTTCTTGGATCACTGGGGTATATTGTATGGTAACCATAAATTCTACAAGAGAGACGGCTTGCACCTTAATAGATCAGGGATCAGCATTCTGGCAGGCAGGTTTTCTGCTGCAACACCGCTACATTTAAACTAAGTAGCGGGGGGGAGGGGACAAGCTGGATGTTTAAAAAGGAAATTGAAGGGGTAGTTAGAACAAGAGAAGTCATAAAAGACAACTGTATCAAGGAGGCAGAAAACTGGAAAAGGCATCATGCTGCAAAGTTGAGTGAAATAAGGGTTGAGGGGAAGGGTGAGAGCAGTAACAAATTAAAAATTCTATATATGAATGCACGAAGCATTAGACACAAGGTGGATGAGATTGAGGTTCTTTTGGAAATTGGCAGATAAGATATTGTGGGGATAACTGAGACGTGGCTTCATGGGGACAGGGCCTGGGAAATGAATATTCAAGGCTACACGTGCTATCGTAAGGACAGACTGACGGGCAGAGGGGGTGGGGTGGCCTTGTTGGTAAGGGAGGATATTCAGTCCCTCGCGCGGGGGGACCTAGAGTCAGGGGATGTAGAGTCAGTGTGGATAGAGCTTCGAAACACTAAGGGTAAAAAGACCCTCATGGGAGTCATCTACAGGCCCCCAAACAGTAGTCTGGATGTCGGATGTAAGTTGAATCAGGAGCTGAAATTGGCTTGTCGCAAAGATGTTACTACAGTTGTTATGGGGGATTTTAACATGCAGGTAGACTGGGAGAATCAGGATGGTATCGGGCCTCAAGAAAGAGACTTTGTGGAGTGCCTCAGAGATAGATTTTTAGAGCAGCTGGTGCTGGAGCCGACCAGGGATAAGGCGATTCTGGATCTGGTATTGTGTAACGAACCAGAATTGGTCAGTGACCTCGAAGTGAAGGAGCCATTGGGAAGTAGTGACCATAATACAATAAGCTTCAATCTGCAATTTGAGAGGGAGTGGGTACAATCGGAAGTGACAATATTTCAGTTGAATAAAGGAAAATATGGAGCTATGAGGGAGCAACTGACCAAAGTTCAATGGTGCAATACCTTAACAGGGAAGACCGTGGAGGAACAATGGCGGATATTTCTGTGTATAATGCAGAAGTTGCAGGATCAGTTCATTCCTAAAAGGAAGAAAGATCCCGGAGGAGACATGGGCGGCCGTGGCTGACGAGGGAAGTAAAGAAACATATAAAGTTAAAAGAGAAAAAGTATAACTTAGCGAAGATAAGTGGGAAAACTGAGGACTGGGAAGCTTTTAAAGAACAACAGAGGATTAGTAAGAAGGAAATACGCAGAGAAAAAATGAGGTACGAAGGTAAACTGGCCAAGAATATAAAGGAGGATAGTAAAAGCTTTTTTAGGTATGTCCAAGGCAAAAAAATGGTTAGGAATAAAATTGGGCCCTTGAAGACAGAAACAGGGGAATATATTACTGGGAACAAAGAAATGGCAGAGGAATTAAATGGGTACTTCAGATCTGTGTTCACTGGGGAAGCCACAAGCAATCTCCCTGAGGTAACAGTGGCTGAAGGACCTGAACATAAGGGAATTTATATTTGCCAGGATTTGGTGTTGGAGAGACTGTTAGGTCTGAAGGTTGATAAATCTCCGGGACCTGATGGCCTGCATCCCAGGGTACTGAAGGAGGTGGCTCGGGAAATCGTGGATGCGCTGGTGATTATTTTCCAGAGTTCAATAGAATCGGGGTCGGTTCCTGAGGATTGGAGGGCGGCTAATGTTGTGCCACTTTTTAAGAAGGGTGGGCGGGAGAAAGCAGGAAATTATAGACCAGTTAGTCTGACCTCAGTGATGGGAAAGGTGCTGGAGTCTACTATAAAGGATGAAATTACGGCAGATCTGGATAATAGAAACAGGATAGGACAGAGTCAGCATGGATTTATGAAGGGGAAATCATGCTTGACTAATCTTCTTGAATTTTTTGAGGATGTAACTCGGAAGATGGACGAGGGAGATCCAGTGGATGTAGTGTACTTGGACTTTCAGAAAGCTTTTGATAAAGTCCCACACAAGAGGTTAGTGAGTAAAATTAGAGCGCACGGTATTGGGGGCAAAGTACTAGATTGGATAGTGAATTGGTTGGCTAATAGGAAACAAAGGGTAGTGATTAACGGCTCCATTTCGGAATGGCAGGCAGTGACCAGTGGGGTACCGCAGGGATCCGTGCTGGGACCGCAGCTTTTTACAATATATGTAAATGATATAGAAGATGGTATCAGCAATAACATTAGCAAATTTGCTGATGATATAAAGCTGGGTGGTAGGGTGAAACGTGATGAGGATGTAGGAGATTACAGGGTGACCTGGACAAGTTAGGTGAGTGGGTAGATGCATGGCAGATGCAGTTTAATGTGGATAAATGTCTGGTTATCCACTTTGGTGGCAAGAACAGGAAGGCAGATTACTACCTCAATGGTATCAAATTAGGTAAAGGGGCTGTTCAGAGAGATCTGGGTGTTCTTGTCCACCAGTCAATGAAGGCAAGCATGCAGGTACAGCAGGTCGTGAAGAAGGGTAATAGCATGCTGGCCTTCATAACAAGAGGAATTGAGCAAAGAAGCAAAGAGGTGCTTCTGCAGCTGTACAGGGCCCTGGTGAGACCACACCTGGAGTACTGTGTACAGTTCTGGTCTCCAAATTTGAGGAAAGACATTCTGGCTATTGAGGGAGTGCAGCGTAGGTTCACGAGGTCAATTCCTGGAATGGCAGGATTGCCAGACACGGAAAGACTGAAGCGACTGGGCTTGTATACCCTTGAGTTTAGAAGACTGAGAGGGGATCTGATTGAAACGTATAGGATTATGAAAGGATTGGACACTCTGGCAGGAGGAAACATATTTCCGCTGATGGGGGAGTGCCGAACCAGAGGACACAACTTAAAAATACGGGGTAGACCATTTAGGACAGAGATGAGGAGAAACTACTTCACCCAGAGAGTGGTGGCTGTGTGGAATGCTCTGCCCCAGAGGGCAGTGGAGGCCCAGTCTCTGGATTCATTTAAGAAAGAATTGGATAGAGCTCTTAAAGATAGTGGAGTCAAGGGTTATGGAGATAAGACTGGAACAGGATACTGATTGGGAATGATCAGCCATGATCATATTGAATGGCGGTGCAGGCTCGAAGGGCTGAATGGCCTACTCCTGCATCTATTGTCTATTGTCCATTGTCTTGTAAACTGTTAAAATACTCCCAAATTCCACTGTTTAAACAAAAATATCAATTTATTTTTAAAATCTGAAAGTGAACATTTTACATCAACTGTTAACAACTCTGACACTCCATTTCTCTTAACTGCTTATTACCCCACTCCAACTCTACAGCAATTACATAAATGTAATTTCAAAATCATGCAGCAGCTGTTGTTTCATCTGACCTCACACCAAAATCCCTTTTTCCCATCTTTCCTGGAAAGACTGTCTCATGTTACAGGATGTTATCGAAGTGTCAACATTTCAGCATTCTGCAACCTGGGAACACATCCTTCCATGACACTGTCTCTCAGTCTCACCATCTTTGTCTATACCACAAACTCTTGCTGTGTGGTGATATTTAAACTGATTCCCCTGCCATCTATCTTTAGCAGTGATGCTCACACCCACAGCACCCCCTTGTCAGTGCACAATGGAGACATGGAGCTGTAAATGTGTGGGAGCTGCACATCCCGTCACTTCCAGCATGGGCTGTAAGTTTCCCCACACTGGGCAGGGATCTCACACAGTTTTACTGAGGAATGCACTGGGTTGGTGTACACAGTCCTACATGCTGGGAGGGTAACTGTTCCTGGTTTACAGATCAATGTAGTGGGGTGGTGTACACAGCTCTACATGCTGGGAGGGTAACTGCTCCTGGGTTACAAATTAATGCAATGCGGAGGTGTGCATAATCCTACATTCTGGAAGGGTAGCTGCTCCTGGTTTCCAGATGAATTCATGGGTGATCACTGCACAGGTCGCGGTGCTGGTCAGACTATCTAGTTGAGGTTTATCGATAATACAATGATGTGGTCTGTGCAGCTCCCCATGCTGGATAGATATTTGTTTCAGGTTTAGACATTAGTGTCCTGTTGTGTTCTGCACAGCTCTCAGTGCTAGACAGATATCTCGTCTGGGTTTATAGATCAATGCACTGCTGTGGTCTGCACAGCTCCCCGTCCTGGACAGATAGCCGGTTGCTGAAGAAGGGGTCATGCCCGAAACGTCGATTCTCCTGTTCCTTGGATGCTGCCTGACCTGCTGCGCTTTTCCAGCAACACATTTTCAGCTCTGGACAGATATCTAGTCTGGGCTTATAGATCAATGCGCTGCTGTGGTCTGCATTGCATCCCATGCTGAATACTTGCTGGAGGAACACAGCAATCCAGGCAGCATCAGGAGGTGTAGAATTTGATGTTTCAGGTGTAGCCCTCCTTCAGGACTCTTACAGAACGGTAACACCCGAAATGTCGACTTCTCCACCTCCTGATGCTGGCAGGATTGCTGTGTTCTCCCACCTTCCTGCCTGTCTACTTGGGACTCCAGCATCTGCAGCTTTTCTGTCTCTATCACAGCTTCCCAAACTGGACAGATGTCTACGCTGCGTTTGAAGATAAGTGATGTGACATGATCTATGTAGTGTTTAACTCTGGATAGATTGCTGGATTGTATTGTCCAGTGTTAAGGATGAATCTGGACAGATTGCTGGGTTGTACTGAGCAGGACACTGGCCTGGTCTGTACAGTGTTCCACGGTACACAGATATCTCCTCTGGGTGTATGGTGTCTGGGCTGGTTCTGGGAGGTGGATTGAGAATGTGGTATATCTCACCATTTCAGCTGATCTGGCAATGCCTTTAGTTCCCATTCCTGTGATTGCACCTTCCGTCTCTCTCCCCATTAATGTTACAGTGTGTCCAGGCACAGTACATCATGTTGGTGGGGTGGGGAGGGGGGAAAGGTGATGGATAGGTCAAGGGGTTACCCGGAACGTTCTGTCCCTGACATTCTATAACTGACATTCCTCGGAACGTTCTGTCCCCAACATTTTATCATCGACATTCCCCGGAATGTTCTGTCCCTGGCATTCTATAACTGACATTCCCCGGACTGTTCGGTCCCCAACATTCTATAACTGACATTCCCCAGAACGTTCTGTCCCCAACATTCTATAACTGACATTACCCGGAATGTTCTGTCCCCAACATTTTATAACTGACATTCCCCGGAACATTCTGTCCCCAACATTCTATTACTGACATTTCCCGGAACGTTCTGTTCCTGACATTGTTTGTGAACGGCCGGACGTCAGTGAATTGAACAAATGATAAGATCCCGAGGGAAGAGATCCCGTTCCAGGGAGAAGGAGACACTGTTCCGAAGGCTCCTCAGGCATTTAAAGTGGTGAATACGGTTTCGCTGCGTTTACATTTCTTCACGACACAGGATCGACCACAATTTAGTCCAAAATACAGGAATTCCCAAACTCCGTTTGTCTTCAGGAAAGTGGGAGAGAATCCTTCAGGACAGCAACATTCTCTCCCTCCGTATTAGGAACTGGGAAGGAGTGACCTGTGTCTGCTCTCGAGTGATCGAGTATCTGGGAATGTTCTAGAAACCATCTGTCCTTATGGATGTGTCTCTGTGTGTTTGGGGAGGGAGGGTTTCTTGTGGTTTATGTCACATTTTTGTCAGTAATTCGAACCTTACCATTTGTTATTCCAGCTCCAATTATTTTAATAAATCCCTGAATACAGGGACACATTTGAAAATCTCACTGGGTCCCCGATCAAACGGGTCCCTTTGCCTCCAGGCTGATGGATGATGGGTTTGTTTTCCTTCCTCACAGTTAACGTAGTGACCATCTACGTCCTGCTTTATAAAGATTGTGGATTGTCTCCATGTGTCAGACGTTACCTGGGGGCCATGGCAGCGGCGGATCTCCTGGTTATTATCCTCGACCTGATCCTGAGACACATTCCCATTGTTTTTGATGAACAGTTGTATTTCTTGATGAACTCCGTCCCCGTGTGTAATATCCACGCCGTCCTGCTTTATGCAGCCACTGACTGCTCTGTCTGGTTCACTGTCACTTTCACCTTTGATCGGTTTGTGGCCATTTGTTGCCAGAAGCTGAAAAGTAAATATTGCAGTGAGAAAACGGCGGCTGCGGTTCTGGGAGCAGTGACTGTGCTGAGCTGTTTAAAGAACATTTTCTGGTATTTAATGCTCACGGCTCGGTATTCGCTGGGGAACTCCCCCTGGTTTTGTGATGTAACAGACGCTGTTCTATCCTCCAGAGTCTGGATCACAATCGAGTTCCTCCACCACATTCTAACCCCGGGTGTCCCATTTCTCCTGATTCTGCTGCTCAATGTTCTCACCGTCAGACACATTTTAGTGACCAGCAGAGCCCGCAGGAGACTCCGCGCTCACACCAATGGGGATGCTCAGTCTGACACTGAAATGAGAAACCGAAAAAAATCCATCATTTTACTGTTTGTGATCTCGGCCAATTTCATCCTGTTATGGTCAACGTTAATGCTGTTTTCTATCTGGAAAAGAATGTGGTATATTTTGGATACTCCTGGGTCTCTCGATTGGTTTGTGCTGGAATTGGGCTTCATGCTGCAGCTCCTCAGTTGCTGCACAAACACCGCGATTTATGCCGTGACCCAGACTAAGTTCAGGCAGCAGCTGAAGAATATGCTGAAATATCCCTTCACCCAAATCCATCCATCCATCAAATTCCCTCATTAATCAATCCATCCTGTATTTTCTCATTTCAGTTCAGTGTTTCAGCGATGGAGCAGCCTGTCGCTATGGTAACAGACTGAGGGTAGCGCTTGTTTGTCCATCCTTATCCCACAGGGGGGTAACAGGGAAACATCTCAATGTTTCTCACAACTCAGGGGCCAGTGAGAAAAGGCACCATCCCACTGACTGTATCCATCACTTCCATTTGTAACCAATAAAAATGTTGATTAAAGCGTGCCGAGCAGCAGAGTGACCGATGTTGTTGTGTGTCTTTGTGTTGGAGAAGCTGAGCTGGAGAGAGACAGACTCAGCCCCAAGTCCAGGTCCTCAGGGAAGTGGTGGGCACCGCGCCCTGAGCTCAGGAGCTGGGTTTAACGCCCTCTGTCCCCCCCCCCCCACTCCAACCTGGCCTCCCCATTTCCTCTCCCCCACTCTTCCCCCTCAATTCTCTCCCTCTCTCTCTTCCACCATCTCTCCTCTTCATTCTCCCTCATCCCCCTCTCTCTCACACACCCCCAAAACTGGTTTCTCCACCTGCGTCCATTCTTCCCTCTCCCCTCCCCCGCACTCTCTCACTCTCTTGCCGCCTCTGTCTCCCTTCTGCAATTCCATCTCTAACACATTTCCCCCCTCCTCCCATATCCCATGCCCACCATCGCACACGCAGCCTCACCACCAACACCCCAGTCTCTGGGTCAGAGGGGAAGTGTAGGACCAGGGAGACAGTGTGTGGCAGATAGACAGGGAGGGAGGGAGAGAGATTCAGCTGAAGAGAAACGGAAGGAGGTGGAGAGAGAGAGAGAGAGAGAGAGAGTCACCGAGGAAGCGGGATCGAGAGTGGGAGAAGGTGGAGAGAGAGTGAGGGGCAGGGAGAGAGAGGGGCAAGAGAGAGATCGGGTGAGGAAAAGAAAGAGAGACACACGGGAGGAGACAATGAGAGTGAGGGTTGGGAGAGAGAGAGTGGGCGAGAGAAAGAGTGAGACTGAGAGAGAGGTGAGGGAGGGGGCAAGAGAGAAAGGGAGAGAGAGAGAGAGACGGGAAGAGAGAGAGAGAGGGCAACAGTGAGAAATGGAGAGAGAGAGAGCAAGGGCAAGAAGGAGAGAGGAGTGTGTGGGGGGTGGTTGAGAGAGAGGGGGGCAGGAGAGAGAGAGAGAGGGAGAGAGCGAGCGTGAGGGGGCAAGAGAGGACGAGACAGAGCGAGAGGGAAGAAGGGAGAAAATGGGAGAGTGAGAGAGGGAGAGAGTGGTCAAGAGAAAGATAGAGGGGGGTGAGAGAGTGAGAGAGAGAGAGACGGGCGAGAGAGAGCGACAGGGAGAGGGATGACAGAGGAGAAGATGTTGCGAGAGGGAGAGAGAGGGGATGAGAGAGCGGGAATGAGGGAGAGAGTTTGTGAGAGAGACGTGGGAAAAAAGTGAGAGAGAGGCGACTAGCGAGCGACAGAGATGAGAGAGAGGGAGGCATGAAAGAGAGAGATAGAGAGAGACAGAGAGAGAGGGGGTAGAGAGAGAGAGGAGGCGGGAGTGGGCGGGAGGGTCGAGAGAGACAGAGAGAGGGAGAACGAAAAACAGAGAGAGAGATGAGAGAGGGCGACGGGATTGAGAGAGGAAGAGAGGGTGCGAGAGCGAGAGTGAGATGAAGGACAAGAGTAATAGAGGGGAGTGAGAGATGGCGACAGGGAGAGGATGACAGAGAGAGAAGCCATAATGAAAGAAAGAGTCACAGAGAGATGAATAAAGGAGTTGAGCAAGGGGGAGAGAGTGTGCACGAGAGAGACAGCGAGGGAAAGAGGGGGCGAGAGAGAGATTGGTCAAGATGAAGGGAGAGAGGGGTCAGATACGAGAGAGAGTGCGAGGGAGAGAGATGGTCGAGAGAGAGAGTATTGATAGAGAGGGAGAGAAGGGGGCGGGATAGAGAGAGAGGGCTAGAGAGAAAGAGAGGGGGGGAAGTGAGAGAGAGAGGCCGCGAGACAGGGAGAGGGAGCAAGAGATAGGGGAGAGCGAGATGGAGAAATGGGGCAAGTCAGAGGTAGAGAGATGACAGAGAGCGAGAGGAGGTGAGAGACAGAGGGAAGGCCATAAGAGACAGAGAGAGAGAGAGACAGACAGAGACAGAAAAAGAGGGGTGAGAGAGGAAGAGAGGGTGCGAGAGTGATGAGGCATGAGTGAATGAGGAAGACAGTGGCGAGAGAGAAAGAGAGAGAGAGAGAGAGGGGCCAATGAAAGAGAGGTGCGAGAGAGAGGGGGGCGAGAGAGGGGGGGGGTGATAGACAGAGGGATAAAGAGAGAGAGGGAGAGAGCGAGAGAGGGAGAACGAGAGAGAGAACGAGAGAGAGAGATAGAACGAGAGAGAAAGAGAATGAAAGAGAACGAGAGAGAACAAGAGAGAGGGAGAAAGGTGCAAGAGAGAGGGAAAGAGGGGGCAGATGAGAGAGTGAGAGTGCAAGAGAGAGGAGAGCGAGGGAGGGAGACAGGGAGACAGGGAGAGAGTGAGCGAAAGAAAGCAAGAGAGGGGCGAGAGTGGAGAGACAGAGAGAGAGAGCGAGGGGAAGAGAAAGAGGGGGAGAGAGACTGAGAGGGAGAGAGAGGGAAGAAAGTGCGAAGGGGGAAAGGGAGACGGATACAGAGAGAGAGAGCACGAGCAAGTGAGAGAAAGAGAGCGAGAAACAGAGACGGGGTGAGCAAGAGAGAGTGGAGGGCAGAGCGAGAGATGGGGGCAAGCTAGAGACAGAGCGATGAGAGAGAGGGGTGCGAGAGAGAGAGGAGGTGAGAGGGAGGACTGAGAGAGAGGAAGAGAGAGACAGACAAACAGACAGTCAGAGCACAAGTGAGCGAGCGAGAGAGAGAGAGAGTGAAATAAGCGACAGAGGGGAGCGAGAGGGAGAGAGAGAGCGTGAGAGAGGGTGAGAGCGCAAGAGAGAGAGAGTAAGAGTAAGAGAGAGAGGATGCGAGAGTGGGAGGGGGACAGAGAGCAGGATATGAGAGAGAGAGTGGGAGAGAGAGACAGCAAAAGAGAGGGGAGGCGAAAGAGAGACAGAGGGATGAAAGAGAGGGGCACGAGAGAGACAGAGGAGGCAAGAGAGGGAGTGAGAGCTAAGAGAGAGAGAGACAGACAGACAGACAGTGTGACAGAGAGAGTTAATGAGAGGGGGATAGAGATGGACAATGGGGGAGGGAGGGGGACAATGGGGGGAGATGGAGACGATGGGGGGAGAGACAGGGAACGATGGGGGAGAGAGAGGGGGGAGTGAGAGAGAGGGAGAGAGAGGAGACGATGGGAGAGAGGGAGGAGTTGATGGGAGAGATGACTGGACGATGGGGGAAGAGAGGGGACAATGGGGGGTGAGGGGGGACGAGAGAGGGAGAGAGAGGGGGAAAGAGTGGGGACGAGAGGGGGGAGGTAGCGGACAAGAGTGGGGGAGAGAGGGGGAAAGAGCAGGGACGAGAGAAGGGGGAGAGACGGGATGAGATGGGGAGAGAGGGGGGATGAGAGAGGTGACGAGAGGGGTGGAATGAGGGGACAAGAGGGGGAGAGAGGGGACTAGAGAGGGAGAGAGAGGGAACAAGAAAGGGAGAGAGGGGAAGAGAGAGGGGAGTGAGATTATGGGGGGTCGAGGGGAAGAGAGGGGGAGAGAGGGGACAAGAGGAGTGAGAGGGGACGATGGGGAAGAGGGGGTGAGAGGGGGAGAGAGGGGGGAGAGACAGGGTAAGAGAGGTGGGACAAGAGGGGGAGAGAGAGGAGGAGTGTGGAGAGAGAGGGGACGAGAGAGGGAGAGAGAGGGGAGGAGAGAGGGAGAGAGGGGACGAGAGGGGGAGAGAGAGGTGACGATGGGGAAGAGAGATGGGACGATGGGGGGAGAGAGAGGGGAGAGAGAGGGGGAGAGACAGTGTAAGAGAGATGGGACAATAGGGGGAGACAGAGAGGATGGGGAGAGAGAGGGGACGAGAGAGGGAGAGAGAGGGGACGAGAGAGTGTGAGAGTGGGGAAGGAAGTGAGAGAGAAGGTACAAGAGGGGGAGAGAGAGGGGACGATGGGGGGAGAGATAGGGGAGAGAGATGGAGGGACGGGGAACGATGGGGAGAGAGAGAGGGTGCCAGAGGGGGAGAGAGAGGGGACGAAAGAGGGGAGAGAGGGATCAAGGGGGCAGAGGGGGAGAGAGAGGGAGAGAGACAAAAGGACCATGGGGGGGAGAGAGAGGTGACGGGGTGGGGGGAGAGAGAGGGGAGAGAGAGGTGACAAGGGGGGAGAGAGAGGCGACGAGAGGAGGGAGAGAGGGGGCATAAGTGGGGGAGGTGGGGACGAGAGGGGGGAGAGAGAGGGAAAGCGTGTGGACGAGAGGGTGTGGTAGCGGACGAGAGTGGGGGAGAGAGGGGACGAGAGAGGGAGAGAGAGGGGGAAAGACCGGGGATGAGAGAGTGGAGAGAGTGGCGACAGAGAGGGGACAGAGGGGGATGAGATGGGGAGAGAGGGGACGAGAGAGGTGAGACAGAGAGACGAAAGAGGTGACGAGAGGGGCAGAATGAGGGGACGAGAGGGGGAGAGAGGGGACGAGAGAGGGGGAGAGAGGGGATGATGGGGGAGAGAGGGGAGTGAGGGGGGAGAGATGGGGGAGAGAGAGGGTAAGAGAGGTGGGACAAGAGGGGGAGAGAGAGAGGACGTGTGTGGAGAGAGCGGGGACAAGAGAGGGAGAGAGAGGGGAGTGAGAGAGGTGAGGAGAGAGGGACAGAGAGGGGACAAGAGGGGTGAGAGGGGGGATGGGGCTGAGAGAGGGGACAAAAGGGGTGAGAGAGGGGATGATGGAGAAGAGAGAGGGGCGATGGGGGGGAGAGAGAGGGCATGAGAGGGGGAGAGAGGGAAAGAGAGGGGGAGAGAGTGGACGATGGGGGTAGAGAGAGGGGAGAGAGAGGGGAGGGAGGGGATGATGGGAGGTAAGAGGGGAGTGAGGGGGGAGAGAGGCGGAGAGAGAGGGTAAGAGAGGTGGGACAAGAGGGGGAGAGAGAGAGGACGAGTGTGGAGAGAGAGGGGACAAGAGAGGGAGAGAGGGGAGAGGGAGAGAGAGTGGAGGAAAGAGGGGGAGAGATGGGAGGGAAAGAGGGGAGGAGAGAGGGAGAGAGAGGGGACAAGAGGGGAGAAAGGGGGGATGGGGCTGAGAGCGAAGGGACGATAGGGCGTGAGAGTGGGGATGATGGAGAAGAGAGAGGGGCGATGGGGGTAGGGAGAGGGCATGAGAGGGGGAGAGAGGGAAAGAGAGGTAGAGAGAGTGGACGATGGTGGTAGAGAGAGGGGACAGGAAAGGGAGAAAGGGGGAGAGGGGGGTACGAGAGAGGTAATAGGGAGGAGAGAGAGAGGGAGAGAGGGGAAGAGAGAGGGGAGAGAGGTGATGAGAGGCGATAGTGAGGGGACGAGAGGGGGAGAGAGAGGGGATGATGGGGAGAGGGGGCAGTGAGGGGGGAGAGAGGGGCGAGAGAGAGGGCAAGAGAGGTGGGACAAGAGGGGAGGAGAGAGAGGACGAGGGTGCAGAGAGAAGGGACGAGAGAGGGAAAGAGAGGGGAGGAAAGAGGGAGAGAGAGGGGACGAGAGGGGAGAGGGGGGATGGGTTGAGAGAGAAGGGTCGATGGGGGAGAGAGAGGGGATGAGAGGGGGAGAGACCGGGGACAATGGGGGTGATGGGGAGACAGAGGGAGACAGAGGGAATGAGAGAGGGAGGGGGGGGGGACGGAGAGGGGAGAGAGATTGGATGAGGGGGGAGAGAGGGGACGAGAGAGGGTAGAGAGAGGTGATGTGAGGGGGAGAGATAGTGGACGAGAGAGAGGGGAAGAGAGAGGGGGAGAGAGGTGATGAGAGGGGGAAGCGAGGGGAAGAGAGGAGGGGAGAGAGGGGACTAGAGAAGGAGAGAGAGGGGACGATGGGGGGAGAGTGGGGGAGTGAGACGGTGAGAGACGGGGAGAGAGAGGGTAAGAGAGGTGGGACAAGAGGGGGAAAGAGAGGGGACGAGGGTGGAGAGAGAGAGTCGAGAGACAGAGAGAAAGGGGAGGGACAGAGAGGGGAGGAGAGAGGGAGAGAGAAGGGACGATAGGGGGAGAGAGAGGGGACGAGAGTGGGAGAGAGTGGGGAGGATGGGAGAGAGAGAGGGATGATGGGGGGAGAGAGAGAGGGGACGAGAGGGGGAGAGCGCGGGGACGATGGGGGTGATGGGAAGAGAGAGGGAGAGAGTGGGGATGAGAGGGAGAGAGAGGTTCAAGAGAGGGGAGAGAGAGGTGACATGAGGGGGAGAGAGAGGGGACAAGAGAGAGAGAGAGAGGGGGAAGAGAGGGGGAGCAGGTGATGAGAGAGGGAGCTAGCGGACGAGAGGTAAAGAGAGGGGACGAGAGAAGGAGAGAGAGGGGAGGGAGAGAGAGGGGAGGAAGCGAGAGGGGCAGAGAGAGAGCGAGGGGATCGAGAGGGGATGGGGTGAGAGAGAAGGGACGAGAAGGGGAGAGAGGTGATGAGAGGGGGAACGAAACAACGAGAGTGGGAGAGAGGGGGACTAATGAGGGAGAGAGAGGGGAGAGGGGGGAGAGAGAGGGGCGATGTGGGGAGAGAGTGTGGAGAGAGTGTGGAGAGTGAGAGGAGAGAGAGGGAGAGAGAGGGGAGAGAGATTGAGAGAAAGGAGCCAATGTGGGGGGAGAGAGAGAGGGAGAGAGAGGGGTCGACTGGGGGAAAGAGAGGGCACGATGGAAAGAGAGAGGGAACGAGAGCGGGGAGAGAGGGGAAGAGAGAGGGAGAGAGAGCGTAGAGAGAGGGGTAAGAGAGGGGACGACGGGGGAGACAGAGGGAGAGAGAGGGGACAATGGGGGAGAGAGAGGGCACGAGAGAAGTGGAGAGAGGGGACGATTGGGGGAGAGAGAGTGAGAGGGAGGGGACGGTGGAGTGAGAGAGAGGGGACGAGAGAGGGAGAGAGAGGAGAGAGAGAGGGAGAGAGGAGGGACGATAGGGGGAGAGAGAGGGGACAAGAGAGGGAGAGTTTGAGGGGAGAGAGAGGGAGAGAGGAGGGACAATGGGGGAGAGAGAGGGCACGATGGGGGAGAGAGTAGGTACGAGAGAAGTGGAGAGAGGGGACGAGAGGGTGTGAGAGAGGGGACAATGGGGGGAGAGAGAGTGAGAGAGAGGCGACGATGGAGTGAGAGAGAGGGGACGAGAGAGGGAGAGAGAGGGGAGAGAGAGGGAGAGAGGAGGGACGATCGGGGGAGAGAGAGGGGACAAGAGAGGTAGAGAGAGGGGACAAGAGAGTTAGAGAGAGGGGAGAGAGAGGGAGAGAGGAGGGACGATAGGGGGAGAGAGAGGGAACAAGAGAGGGAGAGGGAGGGGAGGAAGCGAGAGGGGCGGAGAGAGAGAGAGAGCGAGGGGATAGAGAGGGGACGGGGTGAGAGAAAAGGGACAAGAGGGGGAGAGAGGTGATGAGAGGGGGAGAGCGGGGGATTAATGAGGGAGAGAGAGGGGAGGTGGAGAGAGAGGGGCGATGTGGGGAGAGAGAGGAGGGACGATAGGCGGAGAGAGAGGGGACAAGAGAGACGGAGGGGACGAGAGGGGGATAGAGAGGGGAGAGAGACGGGACGATGGGAGGAAAGAGAGGGGACGAGAGAGGGAAACGGGGGGGACAATGGGGGAGACGGGGGGACGAGAGAGGGGACGAGAGAAGGAGGGCGAGGGAACGATGGGGGGAGATAGAGGGGAGAGAGAGGGAGAGAGGGGGGGACGATGTGGGGACAGAGAGGGGATTTAGAGTGTAGAGAGTGGAGATGATGGGGAGAGAGACGGGACGATGGAGGAGAGAGAGGGGAGAGAAAGGGGACGACGGGCGGTAGAGAGAGGGAGATAAAGAGGAGACAGAGGGGAAAGAGAGAGGGAGAGAGAGTGGACGATGTGGAGAGAGAGAGGGGAGAGAGAGTGGAGAGAGAGGTGAGAGAGAGGGACAGAGAGGGGATGATGGAGGAGAGAGAGGACGATGGGAGGAGAGAGAGGGGACAGTGAGGGAGATAGAGGAGAGAGAGGGAGAGAGAGGGGACAATGGGGGAGAGAGAGGGGTGGATGGGGGAGAGAGTGGGTAGAGGGAGGGAGAGAGAGGGGAGGATGGGGGAGAGAATGAGGACAATTGTGGGAGAGAGAGGGGACGAGACAGGGGGAGAGAGGGGACAAGAGGGGGAAAGAGAGCGGACGATGGGGGGAGGGGGGGAGAGAGAGGGATAGAGAGGGGCGATGTGGGAGAGAGAGGGAACGGGGGAGAAAGGGGATGAACGAGGGATTGAGAGGGGAGGGAGAAGAGGGGACGATGGGGGATGAGAGAGGTGATGATAACGGAGAGAGAGTGGACGAAAGAAGGAGAGGGAGGGGTCGAGAGGAGGAGAGAGAGGGGAGAGAGAGGGAGAGAGAGGGGATGATTGGGGAGAGAGGGAGAGAAAGAGGGGGAGAGAGAGGAGACGATGTAGGGAGAGAGAGAGGAGAGAGAGAAGGGAGAGAGAGGGGACGACGGGGAGGAAACAGAGGGGACGATGGGGGGAAACAGAGGGGACGAGAGGGGGAGAGGGAGGGGTTGATGGGGGAGAGAGAGGGGACGATTGGTGTAGAGGGGGAGACAGGGAGAGAGTGGGGACAAGAGAGGGATGAGAGAGGGGAGATAAAGGTGACGAGAGGGGAGAGAAGGGGCGAGGGAGGGAGAGAGAGAGGGAGAGGAAGGGGGAGAGGGAGGGGAGGGAGAGGGTATGAGCGGAGGAGAGCGCGGACACGAGAGAGGTGAGAGAGAGGGGAGAGAGAGGTGACGAGAGGGGTGGAGTGAGGGGACAAGAGGGGAGAGAGAGGGGACGATGGGGGAGGAGAGGTGATGAGGGAGCAGCGAGATAACAGAGCGGGGGAGAGAGAGAGGGGACGAGAGAAGGAAAGGCGGGGACGATGTGGGGAGAGAGGGGGAGTGAGAGGGGTAGAGACGGGGTGAGAAAGGGTAAGAGAGGTTGGACAAGAGGGGGAGAGAGAGAGAGGACGAGGGTGGAGAGAAAGGGGACGAGAGAGGTGAGAGAGAGGGAGAGAGAGGTGACGAGACGGGTGGAGTGAGGGGACAAGAGGGGAAAGAGAGGGGACGATGGGGGAGGAGAGGTGATTAGGGAGGAGCGAGGGGCGGAGATGGGGGAGAGAGCGGGGACGAGAGAAGGAAAGGCAGGGGACGATGGGGGGAGAGAGGGGGAGTGAGAGGGGTAGAGAGGGGGAGAGAGAGGGTAAGAGAGGTTGGACAAGAGGGAGAGAGAGAGAGGACGAGGGTGGTGAGAAAGGGGACGAGACAGGTAGAGAGGGGATGAGAGTGGGACAGAAAGGGGAGGGAGGGGGGAGAGAGGGAGAGAGAGGGGATGATAGGGGAGAGAGTGTGTACGAGAGAGGGAGGGAGAGGCGAAGGAGAGAGTGGGAAGGAGAGAGGTAGAGAGGGGGACAAGGAGGGGAGAGGGGACACGGTGGTGAGAGAGAAGGGACGAGAGGGGGAGAGAGAGAGCACGATGGGGAAGAAATAGGGGACGATGGGGGAGAGAGGGGGAGAGAGGGGGAGAGAGAGGGAGAAAGAGCGGAGTATGGGGAGAGCGAGGGGATGATGGGGGAGAGATGGGGTTCGAGAGGGGGAGAGAGTGGGGACGATGGGGGTGAGGGGGAGAGAGAGGGGATGAGGGGGGGAGAGAGGGAACGAGAGAGGGGAGAGAGAGGTGATCAGAAGGGGAGAGAGAGGGGACGAGACAGAGAGAGGGGAAGAGAGCGGGGAGAGAGGTGATGAGGGGGAGAGCGAGGAGACGAGAGGGGGAGAGAGGGGGGACGAGAGAAGGAGAGAGTGGGGAGGGAGCGAGAGGGGAGTAGAGAGAGAGAGAGGGGAGAGAGAGGGGACGGGATGAGAGAGAAGGGATGAGGGGGGAAAGAGAGGGGACGATGGGGCAGAGAGAGAGGAAGATGGGGGAGAGAGACGGGACAATGGGTGGAGAGAGACGGGCCGAATGAGGGGGGAGAGAGGATGAGAGCGGGAGAGCGGGAGACTAATGAGGGAGAGAGAGGGGACGATAGGGGGAGAGTCGGGGGAGAGAGAGAGAGAGAGAGGGGAGAGAGAGGGAGAGAGAGGAGACGATGGGGGAAAACAGAGGGCACGATGGGGGAGACAGATAGTGCGAGAGAGGGGGAGAGAGGGGACAATGGGGGGAGAGAGAGGGAGAGAGAGGGGCCGATGTGGGGAGAGAGAGGCTACTAGACGGGGGAGAGAGGGGACTAGAGGGGGAGAGAGAGGGGACAATGGGGGGAGAGAGAAGGGGAGAGAGGGGGACAGAGAAGGGACGATGGGGGGAAGAGAGGGGACGAGAGAGGGAGAGAGAGCAGAGAGAGAGGGAGAGAGGGGTCGATGGGGGGGAGAGAGGCTACGAGAGAGGGGGAGAGAGGGGACTAGAGGGGGAGAGAGAGGGGACAATGGGGGGGAGAGAGAGGGAGAGAGGGGGGACAATGGGGGGAGAGAGAAGGGGAGAGAGGGGGACAGAGAAGGGAAGATGGGGGGAAGAGAGGGGACGTGAGAGGGAGAGAGAGCAGAGAGAGAGGGAGAGAGGGGTCGATGGCGGGAGAGAGGCTACGAGAGAGGGGGAGAGAGGGGACTAGAGGGGGAGAGAGAGGGGACGATGGGGGAGAGAGAGGGGACGAGAGAGGGAGAGAGAGCAGAGAGAGAGGTAGAGAGGGGTCGATGGGAGAGAGAGGGGGACAAGAGAGGGAGAGGGAGGGCACAAGGGGGGAGAGAGAGTCGAGAGAGAGGGAGATGGGGGCGATGGGGGGTAGAGAGAGGACAAGAGAGGGAGAGCGAGGGGACGAGAGAGGGGAGAGAGAGACAGAGAGAGACGAGATGATGGGAGGAAAGAGAGGGGACGAGAGCGGGAGAGAGAGGGGACGATGGGGGCAAAGAGAGGGGACAAGAGAGGGAGAGAGAGGGGAGAGAGAGAGAGAGACGAGATGATGGGAGGAAAGAGAGGGGACGAGAGCGGTAGGGAGAGGGGAGGATTTGGGGAGAGACGGGGGAGAGAGAGTGGAGAGAGAGGTGAGAGAGAGGGAGAGAGGGTACGATGGGGAGAGAGAGGGGACGTGTGGGGAGAGAGAGGGGAGAGACAGGGGAGAGACAGTAGAGAGAGAGGGGATGACAGGGCGAGAGAGAGGGAGATAGAGGGGACGATGGTGGGAGAGAGAGTACGAGAGAGGGGAGAGAGAGGGAGAGAGAGGGAACGATGTGGGAGAGAGTGGGTAGAGAGAGGGAGAGAGAGGGGCGATGGGGGTGAGAGGGGGAGTGAGAGGGATCGAGAGGGGCGATGGGGAGAGAGAGGGGACGGGGAGAGAGGGGACGAACGAGGGATTGAGAGGGGAGGGAGAGAGAAGGGACTATGGGGGATGAGAGAGGTGATGATGGGTGAGAGGGGGATGAGAGAGGGAGAGGGAGGGGACAAGAGGGGGAGAGAGAGGGGACAATGGGGAAGAGAGAGGGGATGATAAGGGAGAGTGAGGGGAGAGAGAGAATGAGAGACGGGACGATGGAGGGAGAGAGAGGGGACAACGGTGGAGAGAGAAAGGGAGAGAGAGGGATCGATGGCGGGAAGGAGAGGGGATGAGATGGGGAGAGAGAGGGGACGATGGGGGGAGAGAGAGGTGACGTGATGGGGAGAGAGAGGTGATGAAGGGGGAGAGAGAGGGGACGATGGATGCAGAGGGGTATAGAGGGAGAGAGAGGGGACAATGGGGGAGAGAGGGGACAAGCAGGATGGAGAGTGAGGTGACGAGAGGGGACGATGGTAGATAGGGGACGAGTGAGGGATAGAGAGGGGGAAAGGGAGGGGGCGAGATAGGGGAGAGAGAGGGGATGACAGGAGGAGAGAGGGCGACGAGAGAGCTGGGAGAGAGGGGAGAGAGAGGTGACGAGAGGGGTGGAGTGAGGGGACGAGAGGGGAGAGAGAGTGGACGATTGGTGAATAGAGGTGATGGGGGGAGCGAGGGGACAAGAGGGGGAGAGAGAGGTGACGAGAGAAGGAAAGAGAGGGGACAATGGGAGCGAGAGAGCGGGAGTTAGACGGGGAGAGAGTGGGAGAGAGAGGGTAAGAGAGGTGGGACAAGGCGGGGAGAGAGAGAGGACGAGAGTGGAGAGAGAGGGGACAAGAGAGGGAGAGAGAGGGGATGGAGAGAGAAGGGAGGAGAGAGGGAGAGAGAAAGGATGAGAGGAGAGGGGGGATGGGTTGAGAGAGAAGGGACGAAAGGGGGAGAGAGAGGGGACAATGGGGAAGCGAGAGGGGACGATGGGGGAGAGAGAGGGGATGAGAGGGGGAGAGTGCGGGCATGATGGTGGTGAGGGGGAGAGAGAGGGAGAGAGAGTGGACGAGAGAGGGGGAGAGAGAGGGGAGGGAGCGAGAGGGGAGAAGAGAGAGAAAGGGAAAGAGAGGGGAGGATGGGGAGAGAGAGGGGATGATAGAGGTAGAGAGGTGGGACGATGGGGGTAGAGAGAGGGGACTATGGGTGGAGAGAGAAGGGACGAATGACGGGGAGAGGGGACGAGAGCAGGAGAGAGGGGGACTAATGAGGGAGAGAGAGGGGAGAGAGAGGGAGTGAGGGGGCGATGTGGGGAGAGAGGGGGGAGAGAGGGGGGGAGAGAGGGGGACTATGGAGGAGAAAGAGGGGGCGAGACGGTGAGAGAAAGAGGACGATGAGGGAGGGGGAGAGTGAGGGAGAGAGAGGGTCGAGAGAGGGAGAGAGGGGGAGAGAGAGGGGACGAGGGGGGTAGAGAGACTGATGAGAGGGGGACAGAGAGGGGGACAGAGAGGAGAGAGGGGAGGAGAGAGAGGGAAAGAGTGGACGATGGGGTGACAGAGAGGGGATGATGGGGAAGGGGAGAGACAGGGAGGAGAGGGGACGAGCGTGGGGAGAGAGAGGGGTGGAGAGAGGGGAGAGAGAGGGAACGATGGGGCGGATGGGGGGGATGGCATTGGGACAGAGAGGGGAGAAAGGGGAGACAGAGGGAGAGAGAGGGGACGATGGTGTGAGTGAGAGGGCACGATGGGGGAGAGAGGGGACGACAGGGTGAGAGAGAAGAGGGGGACGATGGGGAGAGAGAGGGGACGAGAGAGGGAGAGAGCGGACGATGGGGGAGAAAGAGGGGATGAGAGGGAAAGAGAGAGGGGACGACGTGGGGAAAGAGAGGGGACGAGAGGGGGAGAGAGAGGGGACAATGGGGGGAGAGAGAGGGGACGATGGGGAGAGAGAGGGGACGAGAGAGGGAGAGCGAGAGGGGAGAGTGAGGGAGAGAGAGGGGACGATGGGTAGAGAGAGAGGACGAGAGGGAGAGAGAGAGGGGAGAGTGAGGGAGAGAGAGAGGGGACGATGGGGGGAGAGAGTGGGGACGATGGAGTGAGAGAGGGTAGAGAGAGGGAGAGTGAGGGGACGAAGTGGGGAGAGAGAGGGGAGAGAGAGGGTGAGAGAGGGGACGACGTGAAGAGTGAAAGGGGATAAGAGAGGGGAGATGGAGAGAGGGGAGAGAGAGGTGACGAAAGGTTTGGAGTGAGGGGTCGAGAGGGACGATGAGGGGAGAGGGGACGAGAGAGGGAGAGAGAGGCGACGAGAGAGGGGAGAGAGGTGATGGGGGAGAGAGAGGGGACGAGGGGGGAGAGAGAGCGGCGAGAGGGGGCGAGCGCGGGGACAATGGGCGTGAGGGGGACCAGAGAGGGGACGAGAGAGGGAGAGAGAGGGGGAGAGAGAGGGGATGAGAGTGAGGACAGAGGGGACGAGGGAGGGGAGAGAGAGGTGACAAGAGGGGACGAGAGAGAGAGGGGAAGAGAGAGGGGGAGAGAGGTGATGAGAGGGGGGAGTGAGGGGACGAGAGTGGGAGAGAGAGGGGATGAGAGAGGGGGAGAGAGAGGGGAGGGAGCGAGAGGGAGGAGAGAGAGGAGGTAGAGAGAGGGGACAGGGTGAGAGAGAAGGGACGAGAGGGGGAGAGAGAGAACGATTGGTGAGAGAGAGGGGACGATGGGGGTAGAGAGAGGGGACGATGGGGGTAGAGAGTGGGGTCAATGGGGAGAGAGATGGGACAATGGGTAGAGAGAGAGGAAACAAATGAGGGGGAGAGGGTACGAGAGGAGGAGAGAGGGGGGACCAATGAGGGAGAGAGAGTGGAGAGAGAGCGAAAGAGAGAGGGGCGATGGGGGTGGGAAAGACGGGACGGGAGGGGGAGAGAGAGGGAGGGAGAGTGGACAATGGGCGAGATAGAGGGGACGAGAGGGAGAGAGAAAGCGGCCGAAGCGGAGGGGGGAGAGAGAGGGACAGAGGTGGTTCGAGAAAGGGAGAGAGTGGTGAGAGAGAGGGGAGAGAGAGGGGACGATGGGAAGAGAGTGAGGGGACGAGAGGGAGGCAGAGAGGGGACGATGGGGAAGGGGGTATGGAGAGGGAGAGAGAGAGAGGAAGAGAGAGGGGATGGAGAGGGGTGGAGAGAGGGAAGAGAGTGGGGACGATAGGGGGACCGAGAGGGGAGAGAGTGGAGAGAATGGGAGAGAGAGGAGACGATGGTGGAATAGAGAGGACACAATGGGGAGAGAGAGGGGACGACAGGGGGAGAGAATGGAGTGACAGATGGGACGATGGTGAAGAGAGAGGGCATGTTGGGGGAAGAGAGTGAGGGGAGAGAGAGGGGACGATGGGGGAGAGAGAGGGGACGAGAGATGGAGAGAGAGGGGACGATGGGGGAGAAAGAGGGGACGAGAGGGAGAGAGAGAGGGGCCGATGTGGGGAGAGACAGGGGACGAGAGCGGGAGAGAGAGAGGAGAGAGAGCGAGAGAGAGAGGAGAGAGAGAGAGGACAATGGGGGAGAGAGAGCGGACGATGGGGGGAGAGAGAGCGGATAGTGAGAGGGAGAGAGAGGGGACGATGGGGGAGAGAGTGAGGACGATGGTGGGAGAGAGAGGGTACGAGATAGGGGGAGAGAGATGGGACGATGGGGGAGAGAGGAGCGAGAGGGAGAGAGAGGGGTGAGGGAGGAGAAAGAGTGGACTGGGGGAGAGGGGGGACGAACAAGGGATTGAGACGGGAGGGAGAGAGAGGGGACAATGGGGTGTGAGAGAGGAGATGATGGGGGAGAGAGAGGGGACGATGGGGAGAGAGAGGATGAGAGGGGGAGCGAGATGGAAAGAGAGGGAGAGAGAGGTGACGATGGGGAGAGAGAGGGAGAGAGAGGGAAGAGAGGGGGAGAGAGAGGGGACGACATAGGGGTGGGGAGAGAGAGGGAGAGAGGGGTCAATAGGGGGAGAGAGAGACGTGACGAGATGGGGAGAGAGAGGGGACGATCGGGTAAGACAGAGGGGATGAGAGAGGCAGAGGGAGGGAACGATGGGTGAGAGAGAGGGGACGATGAATGGAGAGGGGGGAGAGAGGATGTGAGCGGGAGAGAGGGGTACTAATGAGGGAGAGAGAGGGGACGATAGGCGGAGAGTGGGGGGGAGAGAGAGAGAGGGGGGGACGATGGGGGAGAGAGAGGAGACAAGAAAGGAGCGAGAGAGTGCAACGAGAGGTGACGAGAGTGGTGGAGAGAGACCTGACGAGAGGGGGAGAGAGGGGACGAGAGGGGGGATAAATGGGATGAGAGAGGGATAGAGAGGGGACGAGGAAGGGGGAGAGAGAGGGGGAAAGGGAGGGGGCGAGAGAAGGGAGAGAGAGGTGAGAGAGAGGGGATGAGAGGAGTGGAGTGAGGGGACGAGAGAAGTAAAGAGAGGGGACGAGCGGGGAGAGAGTGGGGACGATGGGGGGAGAGAGGGCTGGAGAGGGGGAGACAGAGGAGACGAGAGAAGGAAAGAGAGGGGACGATGGGGGGAGAGGGGCGGAGTGAGAGGGCGAGAGGGAGGGTCCAAGAGAGGGAGAGAGGGGCCAAGAGAGGGAGAGAGAGGGGAAGAGAGAGAGAGGAGAAGAGAGAGGGCAAGACAGAGGGGGAGAGAGAGGGGACGATGGGGGAGAGAGAGGGAGAGAGATGGGTCGATGGGGGAGAGGGGAAGAGAGAGGGGATTAGAGGAGGCGAGAGAAGGAAAGAGAGAGGTGAGAGAGAGGGGAGAGAGGTGATAAGAGGAGCAGAGTGAGGGGACGAGAGGGGGAGAGAGAGAGGACAAGAGAAGGAATGAGAGGGGACGATGGGGGGAGAGAGAGGGGGGATTCAGAGGGGGAGAGAGAGGGAAAGGGAGGTGGGACAACAGGGGGACAGAGAGAGAGGACGAGGGTGGAGAGAGAGGGGACGAGAGAGGGAGAGAGATGGGCAGGAGAGAGAGGGGACGAGAGGGGGAGAGAGAGGGGTACATGGGGAAAGAGAGGAGATGATGAGGGAGAGAGAGGGGCCGGAGGTGAGAGAGAAGGGACGAGAGAGGGAGAGAGTGGGAACGTAGGGGGAGAGAGTCGGGAGGAGAGGAGGAGAGAGAGAGGGGTGGGAACGAGAGGGGAGGAGAGAGAGAGAGCACGAGAGGAGGAGAGAGAGGGGTAGGAGTGAGAGGGCAGAGAGAGGGGACGATGGTTGGAGACAGAGGGGACGAGAGAGGGAGAGAGAGGCGACGATGGGGGAGAGAAAGAAGGGACGATGTGGGGAGAGTGAGGGGATGAAAGGGGGAGAGAGATGGTAGAGAAAGGGAGAGAGAGTGGTCGATGGGGGGGTGAGAGAGTAGAACATTGTGGGAGAGAGGGGAGAGAGAGGGAGAGAGAGGCGACGATGTGGGGAGAGAGGGAGAGAAAGGGGTCGATGGGTGACCAGAGAGGAGACGATGCGGAAAGAGAGAGACAAGAGAGAGATGGGAGAGAGAGGGAGAGAGAGGGGACGATGGGGGGAGAGGGGGGAGAGGGAGGGTAGGAGAGGTCGGACAAGAGGGGGCGAGAGAGAGGACGAGAGTGGAGAGAGAGGGATGAGAGAGGGAGAGAGAGGGGATGGGACAGAGGGGGGACTATGGGGCGAGAGAGAGGAGACAAGAGGGAGCGAGAGAGGGGAAGAAAGGGGGTAGAGGAGGGGTGGAGAGAGGAGACGAGAGGCTGAGAGAGAGGGTAAGTGAGAGCGAGAGGGAAAGAGAGAGGGGGAGAGATTGTGGGAGAGAGGGGACGAGAGAGAGTTGGGGAGAGAGAGGGGACGAGAGGAGGGAGAGAGAGGGCTTGAGAGGGGGAGAGAGGGCAGAGAGAAGAGACGAGAGGGTGAGAGAGAGGGTAAGTGAGAGAGAGAGGGAAAGAGAGAGGGGGAGAGATTGTGGGAGAGAGAGGGGCCGAGAGGGGGGAAAGAAGGCCATGAGAGAGGGGAGAGAGAGGGGACGAGAGGGGGGAGAGAGAGGTGTGGAGAGAGGGGAGAGAGGGCAGAGAGAGGAGACGAGAGGGTGAGAGAGAGGGTAAGTGAGTGAGAGAGAGTGAAATAAAGAGAGGGAGAGATTGTGGGAGAGAGGGGAAGAGAGGGGGGAGAGAGAGGGGGAACAGAGAGGGAGGGGGAGGGGTCGAGAGAGGGGAGAGAGGGGACGGGAGAGGGGAGAGAGAGGTGACGAGAGGGGGAGAGAGAGGGGACGAGACAGAGAGGGGAAGAGAGAGGGTGAGAAAGGTGATGAGAGGGGGGAGCGAAGGGACGAGGGGGGAGAGAGAAGGGACGAGAGAAGGAGAGAGTGGGGAGGGAGCGAGAGTGGAGGAGAGAGAGAGAGAGGGGACAAGGGGAGAGAGAGGGGATGAATGAGGGGGGAGAGGTAACGAGAGTTCGAGAGAGGGGGACGGTGGGGGAGAGATGGGGGAGAGAGAGGATGAGAGAGGCAGAGAGGGGGAGAGAGAGCGAGACAGAGGGGACTATAGGGGAGAAAGAGGGGGAAAGGGAGGGGGCGAGAGAGCGGAGAGAAATGGGAGAGAGAAGGGATGAGAGGTGGAGAGAGAGGGAATGAGAGAGGTGATAGAGAGGGGAGAGAGAGAGAGGTGATGAGAGGATTGGAGTGATTGGATGAGAGGGGAGAGAGGGGGGACGATGGGGGGAGAGAGGTGATGGGGGAGCGAGGTGACGAAAGGGGACGAGAGAAGGAAAGAGAGGGGACGGTGGGGGGAGAGAGGGGGGAGTGAGAGGGGGAGAGAGAGGATAAGAGAGGGGGGACAAGAGGGGGAGAGAGAGAGGACGAGGGTGGAAAGAGAGGGGACGAGAGAGGGAGAGAGAGGGGAGGGAGAAGAGAGGGGATGATGGGTGAGAGAGAAGGGACGAGAGTAGGAGAGAGAGGGGCGGGAGAATGAGGGGACGATTGGGGAAGAGAGAGGGGACGAGAGGGGAGAGAGTGGATTGGAGTGAGAGAGGGGATGATGGGGGTAGAGAGGGGGACAAGAGGGGGAGAGAGTGTAGACGATGGGGATGAGGGGGAGAGAGAGGGAAGGAGAGGGGTCGAGAGGGGGCCGCGAGAGGGGAGAGAGAGGTCACGAGAGGGAGAGAGAGAAGGGACTAGAGAGAGGTGATGAGAGGGGAGAGCGAGGGGACGAGGGGCGAGCGAGAGGGGAGAGGGAGGTGACGAGAGGAGTGGAGTGAGGGGCCGAGAGGGGCGAGAGAGGGGACGATGGGGGGAGAAAGATGATGGTGGAGCGAGGGGACGAGAGGGCGGGAGAGAGAGGGTGAGAGAAGGAAAGAGAGGGGACGATGGGGGGAGAGAGAGGGGGAGTGAAAGGGGGAGAGTGTTGACGATAGGGATGAGGGGGAGAGAGAGGGAGGCCGAGGGGTCGAACGAGGAAAGAGAGGGGCCGAGAGAGGGGTGAGAGAGGTGATGAGAGAGGGAAAGAGAGTGGAAGAGAGAGAGAGAGAGAGAGAGGGGAAGAGAGAGGGGAGAGAGAGGGAGAGAGAAGGGACAAGGAAGGGAGAGAGAGGGGAAGAGAGAGAAAGGGGAAGAGAGAGTGAGAGGGAGCGGATAGAGAGAGGGGAAGAGAGAGGGAGAGAGAGGGGTCGATGGGGGAGGGAGAAGGTACGATGGGGGAAGAGAGAGGGGACGATGGGGTGAGACAGAGGGGAAGAGAGCGGGAGAGAGAGGGCACCATGAGGGAGAGAGAGGGAACGATGGGTGCAGAGGGGGAGAGAGGGAGAGAGAGGGGAAAATGGGGGAGAGAGAGGGGACAAGAGAAGGCCGATAGAGGGGAAAGAGAGGTGAGGAGAGGGGTAGAGAGAGAGGTGAGGAGAGGGGGAGAGAGGGGACTAGAGGGGGGAGAAAGGGGACGAGAAGGGATAGAGAGGGGTCGCGGGAGGGAGAGAGAGAGGGGGAAGGGAGGGAGCGAGAGAGGGGAGAGAAAGGGAAGAGAGAGAGATTGAAGGGAGGAGAGAGAGGGAATGAGAGAGGAAAGAGAGGAGAGAGAGATGACGAGAGGAGTGGAGTGAGGGGACGAGAGGGGAGGGAGAGGGGATGATGGGGGGAGAGAGGTGATGGGGGAGCGAGGGGATGAGAGGGGGAGAGAGAGGGGATGAGAGAAGGAAAGAGAGGGGACGATGGGGGGAGAAAGAGGTGATGAGAGGGGCAGAGAGAGGGTAAGAGAGGTGGGACAAGAGGGGGAGAGAGAGAGGACGAGGGGGGAGAGAGGGGGATGGGGTGAGAGAGAAGGGACGAGAGGGGGAGAGAGAGGGGAGGATGGGGAGAGAGAGGGGATGATGGGGTCGAGAGAGGGAGACGATGGGGATGGGGGAGAGAGAAGGAGGGAGAGGGGTCGAGAGAGGGGAGAAAGGGGACGAGAGGGGAGAGAGAGGGGACGAGAGAGAGAGGGGAAGAGAGAGGGTGAGAGAGGTGATGAGAGTGGGAGCGAGGGACGAGGGGGGAGAGAGAAGGGACGAGAGAAGGAGAGAGTGGGGAGGGAGCGAGAGGGGAGGAGAGAGGGAGAGTAGAGAGGGGACGATGGGGGAGAGAGAGGGGACGAATGAGGGGGGAGAGGTGATGAGAGCGGGAGAGACGGGGACCAATGATGGTGAGAGAGGGGATGAGTGAGGGGGGAGAGAGAGGGAGACAGAGGGGACTATGGTGAGGGAGAGAGGTGACGAGATGGAGCGAGAGAGGGGAAGAGAGAGGGGGAGATATTGAGTGAGAGAGGGGACGAGAGGGGGGAGAGAGGGGACGAGAGAGGGGAGAGAGAGGGAACGAGATGGGGAGTGAGAGGGGAAGAGAGAGGGAGAAAGAGGGGACAAGAGAGGGAGAGAGAGCGGAAGAGAGAGAGAGGGGGAAGAGAGAGGGAGAGAGAGAGGGGGAGGGAGAGAGGGGACGACGGTGTGGAGAGAGAGGGACAGAGAGAGGGGTCGATGTGGGGAAAGAGGGGATGATGGGGGGTGAGAGAGGGGATGATTGGGTGAGACAGAGGGGACAAGAGGGGGAGAAAGAGGGGACAAAGGGGGAGAGAGATGGAACGATGGGTGCAGAGGGGGAGAAGGGAGAAAGAGGGGACAAGAGAGGGGCGAGAGAAGGGTGGCGAGAGAGGTGAAGACTGGAGGAGAGAGAGGGGACGCGAGTGGGGAGAAAGGGGAGGAGAGAGGGATAGAGAGGGGGCGAGGGAGGGAGAGAGAGGGGTGAAATGGATGGGGCGAGAGAGGGGAGAGAAAAGGGAGAGAGAGGATGAGAGGAGGAGAGAGGTGGTGGGGGAGCGAGGGGACGAGAGGGGACGAGAAAAGGAAAGAGAGGGGACGATGGTGGAGAGATAGGGGGAGTGAGAGGGGGAGAGATTGAGGGAGAGAGAGGGGATGGGGGAGAGAGGGGGCGAGAGAGGGGAGAGAGAGGGAACGAGAGGGGGAGGGAGAGGGGGAGAGAGAGGACACCATGGGGGAGAGAGAGGGAACGATGGGTGCAGAGGGGGAGAGAGGGAGAGAGAGGGGACAATGGGGGAGAGAGAGGGGACAAGAGAGGGACAATAGAGGGGAAAGAGAGGTGACAAGAGGGGTGGAGAGCGAGGTGAGGAGAGGGGGAGAGAGGGGACGAGAGGGGGGAGAAAAGAGACGAGAGAGGGATAGAGAGGGGACGAGGGAGGGAGAGAGAGCGATTGGGAAAGGGAGAGGGCGAGTGAGGGGAGAAAAAGGGGAGAGAGAGGGGATGAGAGGAGGAGAGAGAGGGAACGAGAGAGGAGAGAGAGAGGGGAGAGATTGGTGACGAGAGGAGTGGAGTGAGGTGACGAGAGGGGAGAGAGTGGGGGACAGAGCAGAGAGGGAAGGATGGGGAAAAAGAGGGGATGGTGGGGGGGAGAGGGGGATGAGAGTGGGAGAGAGTGGGGATGATGGAAGTGAGGGGGAGAGAGAGGGAGGGAGAGGGGCCGATGGGGGGGGAGAGACAAGGGATGAGAGAGGGAGAGAGAGTGGACGATGGAGTGAGAGAGAGTGGATGATGGGGGAGAGAGAGGGGAAGAGAGAGAGAAAGAGCGCACAATGGGGGAGAGAGGGGAGAGAGAGGGAGGGAGAGGGGATGATGGGGGAGAGAGAGGGAGAGAGAGGGAGAGGGAGGGGACGAGAGGGGGGAGAGAGAGAGGAGATGAGAGATGGAGAGAGAGTGGTCGATGGGGGAGAGAAAGGGGACGATGGGGGAGAGAGGGGGAAGAGAGAGGGGAGAGAGGTGATGAGAGGGGGGAGAGAGAGGGGAAGAGAGATGGGACAAGAGGGGGAGAGAGAGAGAGAGGACAAGGGGCTAGAGAGGGGGGACCAGAGAGCTAGACACGGGATGAGAGTGGGACAGAGAGGGGAGGGAGAGGGGGGACAAAGAGAGAGAGGGGATGATAGGGGAGAGAGTGTGGACGAGAGAAGAAGGGGGGAACAATGAGGGATAGAGGGGGGTCGAGAGTGGGAGAGAGTGGGGGCAAGCGAGGGAGAGGTAGGGGATGAGGGGTGAGTGAGAGAGGGGATGAGAGAGGGAGAGGGAGTGGTCGATGGGGGAGAAAGGGAGAGAGAGGTAACGATGGGGGGAGAGAGAGGGGGCGATTGAAGAGAGCGGGGAGAGAGAGGGAGAGAGAGGGAATGATGGCGGGAGAGAGAGGGGAAGAGAGAGGGGGAGAGAGGTGATGAGAGGGGGAGCGAAGGGATGAGAGGGGGGAGAGAGAGGGGAAGAGAGATGGGACAAGAGGAGGAGAGAGAGAGGATGAGGAGGTAGAGAGAGGGGACGAGAGAGGTAGAGAGGGACGAGAGTGGGACAGAGATGGGAGGGACAGGGGGGGAGAGATGGAGAGAGAGAGGATGATGGGGAGAGAGTGTGGACGAGAGAGGGAGGGGGGAAACAATGAGGGATAGAGAGCGGACGAGAGTGGGAGAGAGTGGAGGCAAGTGAGGGAGAGGGAGGGGACGAGAGGGGGAGAGAGGGAGAGAGAGGGGACGATGGGTGAGAGAGAGTGGAAGAGAGAGGGGGAGAGAGGTGATGAGAGGGGGGAGTGAGGGGACGAGAGTGTGGGAGGGAGAGGGTAAGAGAGATGGGACAAGAGGGAGAGAAAGACAGGATGAGGGGGTAGAGAGAGGGGACGAGAGAGGTCGAGATGGGACGGGGGTGGGACAGAGAGGGGAAGGAGAGAGAGGAGAGAGGGAGAGAGAGGGGATGATAGGGGAGAGAGAGGGGACGGGAGTGAGAGAGAAGGGACGAGAGGGGGAGAGAGGGGGACGATGGCGGGGGAGAGAGAGGACGAGAGGGGGAGAGAGCAGGGAAGAGAGAGGGTTGAGAGAGGGAGAGAGGGGAGAGCGAGGGAATGACAGTCGGGAGAGAGGGGACGACAGAGGGGAGAGAGAGGTGACGATGGGGGGAAAGAGGGGTGAGAGAGGAAGAGAGAGGGGACGTTGTGGAGAGACAGAGGGAACGATGGGGGAGAGTGAGGAAGAGAGAGTGACGAAAGAGGGAGAGAGAGAGGGAAAGAAAGGGAACGATACGGGGAGTGAGAGCGGATGATGGGGGGTGAGAGAGTGAGACAGAGGGGGAGAGAGGGGGGATGAAAGAGGGAGAGAGGGGGGACGAGGGAGAGACAGAGAGAGAGGAGACAATGGGGGGGAGAGACAGGGAGGGAGAGAGGGAGATAGGGGACGATATGGGAAAGAAAGGGGACAAGGGAGGGAGAGAGAGGGGATGAAAGGGGAGAGAGAGAGAGGGGACGAGAGGGTAGAGAGAAGGGTCGAGGAAGGGAGAGCGAGGGTACAAGAGGGGGTGAGAGAGGGCATGAGGGATGGACAGAGAGGGGACAATGGGGGGAGAGAGAGGGGACGAGGGAGGAAGAGAGAGGGAGAGAGAGAGGGAGAGAGAGGGAGAGAAAGGTGACGATACAGGGAGAGAGAGGGAATGATGGGGGGCGAGAGAGGGAGAGAGAGGGGGAAATAACGGGGATGAGAGAGGGAGAGAGAGCGGACGAGGGAGAGAGAAAGGGGGCGATGGGGGAGAGAGAGGGAACATGAGGGGGAGAGGAAGGGGATGCGTGAGGGGGACAAGAGAGTGGACGAGAGAGGGGAAGAGAGTGAGGGAGAGAGAGGGAGAGAGGAGATGGGAGGGGAGATGAGACAGGGTGAGGGCGAGGGGACAATGAGGGGGAGAAAGGGGGAGTAAGGTGGGGAGATGGCGGGAGAGGAGATGAGCAAAAGAGGGAGAGAATGACAGAGGAAGAGCAAGAGAGAGAAAGAGCAATAGCTATAGAGCGTGAGTGGGGGGATAAGCGAATGAGAGGGGAGTAAGCGAGAGAGGGTGCAAGTGAGAGCAAAGGGATGGAGAGAGTGAGGGGGGTGCAGGTGAGAGTGAGAGAGAGTGGGCGAGAGTGAGAGAGGGGACAGAGGGAGAGATTGGGCGAGAGTGAGTGAGGGGGTAGAGGGAGAGTGTGGGCGAGAGTGAGAGAGTGTGCGAGAGCGAGAGAGTGGGCGCAAGAGAGAGACTGGGCGAGAGAGCGAGAGTGGGCGCGAGAGGGAGAGTGGGAGAGAGTGAGAGAGTGGGCGAGAGAGAGTGTGGGCTTGAGAGTGTGTGTGTGAGAGAGAGAGACAGTGGGCAAAAGAGAGAGAGTGGGCAAGAGTGAGAGAGTGGGCGAGAGAGAGAGTAGGAGAGAGTGAGAGGGCGCAGAGGGAGAGAGTGGGCGACAGTGAGAGAGTAGGCAATAGAGAGAGTGGGCAAGAGAGGGAGAGTGGGTGAGAGAGAGAGGGAGCGAGTGAGAGTGGGCGAGAGTGAGGGGGCACAGGGTGAGTGCACGAGAGAGTGTGGGCGAGAGAGAATGGGGGCGAGAGAGTGTGTTTGAGAGAGAGACTGGGGGTGACAGAGAGTGGGCGAGAGGGAGAGGGGATGAGAGAGAGTGGACGAGAGAAAGTGGGAGTGAGAGAGTCGGGTGAGAGAGAGTGGGTGAGAGAGAGTGGGTGAGAGAGAGGAACTGAGCGAGAGAGAGTGGTTGTGCGAGAGTGTGGGAAAGGAGATAGTGGGCGAGAGAGACAGTGGGTGAGAGCAGGTCTGGGCGAGAGAGAGTGCACGCGAGAGTGAGGGGGCAGAGGCAGATAGTGCACGAGAGAGAGTGTGGGCGAGAGAGAGAGAGGAAGAGAGAGAGTAGGTGAGAGAAAAACTGGGCGAAAGAGAGAATGGGTGAGAGAGAGAGGGAGGGTGAGAGAGAATGTGGGTGAGAGAGAATGTGGGTGAGAGAGAGTGTGGGGGAGAGAGAAGGTGGGAGAGAGAGAGTGTGGGCGAGAGAAAGAGGGAGAGAGAGAGAGTGAGCGAGAGTGAGAGTGGGCGAGGGTGAGACTGGGCGAGAGAGTGAGTGGGCGAGACAGAGGGGATAATAGAGAGGAGCTGAGAGAGGGGGTGAGAAAGAGAGGTGTGTGCGAGAGAGAGAGGCTGAGAGAGGGGGTGAGGAAGAGAGGGGTGTGAGAGAGAGAGGGGTGACAGAGAGGAGAGAAATAGGGGGGAGAGAGATGGGGAGCGGGGGATAAGAGGGGGAGAGGAAGTAACGCGAGATGGGGACAAGAGAGGGGACGAGAGAGGGGATGAGAGAGAGCGAGAGAGAGGGGGATGAGAGGGGAGATGAGACAGACTGAGGGAGAGGGAACAATGAGGGGGAGAAAGGGAGAGCAAGAGAGGTGGGGAGATGGCGAGAGAGAGGAGATGAGCAAAAGAGGGAGAGAATGACAGAGGAAGAGTGAGGGAGAGATAGAGCAAGAGCAAGAGAAAGCGCGAGAGGGGGAAAGCGAGAGAGAGAGGGGAGTAAGCGAGAGATGGTGCAACTGGGAGCGAAGGGCTGGAGAGAGTGAGTGTGCTGCAGGTGAGAGTGAGTCAGAGAGTGGGCGAGAGTGTGAGTGGGCGAGAGAGAGAGTGGGAGAGAGTGGGCGAGAGAGAGAGTGGGCGAGTGAGAAAGAGTGGGTGAGAAAGAGTGGGTGAGAGAGAGAGTGGGCGAAAGAGAGAGAGTGGGCGAGAGAGAGAGCGTGGGCGAGAGTGAGGGGGCAGAGGGCGAGTGGGCGAGAGAGAATTGGCGAGAGAGATTTGGGGTGAGAGAGTGTGTGAGAGAGTGGGGGTGACAGAGAGTGGGCGAGAGAGAGAGAGTGTGAGGGAGAGTGGGCGAGAGAAAGAGTGGGCGTAAGAGAGTGGGGTGAGAGAGAGTGGGTGAGAGAGAGGGAGTGGGTGTGAGAGAGATTTGGGGTGAGAGGATGTGGGCAAGGAAGATAGTGGGCGAGAGAGACAGTGGGCGAGACCAAATGTGGGCGAGAGTGAGCACACAAGAGTGAGAGAGGGGGCAGAGGGAGATAGTGCACGAGAAAGAGAGTGGGGGAGAGAGATTGAGAGAGAGAGTAGGTGAGAGAAAGACTGGGCGAAAGAGAGAATGGGTGAGAGAGAGAGGGAGGGTGAGAGAGAGTGGGCGAGTGTGAGATAGTGGGTAAGAGAGAGTGTGGGCGAGAGAGTGGGTGGGCGAGAGTGGGCTAGAGAGAGACAGTGGGCGAGAGAGCGAGTGGGTGAGAGTGAATGGGTAAGAGAGATTGGGAGAGAGTGAGAGACTGGACAAGAGAGAGTTGGCGACAGAGAGGGGATGAGAAGGGAAAAGAGACAGGGTGAGGGGGAGGGGACAATGAGGGGGAGAAAGGGGGAGCAAGAGAGGTGAGATGAGAGAGGAGATGAGCAAAAGAGGGAGAGAATGACAGAGGAAGAGCGAGGGAGAGACAGAGCAAGAAGGAGAGAGCGCGAGAGGGGGATACGCGAGAGAGACGGGAGTACGCCAGAGACGGTGCAAGTGAGAGCGAAGGGCTGGAGAGAGTGAGTGTGGTGCAGGTGACAGTGAGAGAGAGAGTGGGCGAAAGTGAGATAAGGGGCAGAGGGAGAGAGTGGGCGACCGTGAGAGAGTGGGCGAGAGCTTGAGTGGGCGAGAGATGAGTGTGCGAGTGTGAGAGAGTGGCCGAGCAAAAGTCGGCGAGAGTGAGAGAGTGAGCGAGAGAGAGAGTGGGTGAGAGAGAGATTGGGCGAGAGACAGAGTGGGAGAGAGTGAGAGTGGGAGATTGTGAGACAGGCCTCAGAGGGAGAGAGTGAGCGACAGTGAGAGACTGGGAGACAGTGAGAGTGTGGGCGATAGTGAGAGAGGGGGCAGAGGGAGAGAGTGGGCAAGAGAGAGAGTGGGTGTGAGAGAGTGGGCGAGAGAGAGTGTGGGCGAGAGAGAGAGTGGATGAGAGAGAGAGATTGGGGGACAGAGAGAGTGGAAGAGGGAGAGTGGGCGAGAGAGGGAGAATGGGTGAGAGAGAGAGAGTGGGCGAGAGTGAGAGAGTGGGCGAGAGAGAGTGGGCGTGAGAAGGTGTGAGCGAGAGTGTGGGGGTGAGAGAGAGAGTGGGAGAGAGTGAGAGAGGGGACAGAAGGAGAGAGTGGGCGACAGTGAGAGTGTGGGCGAGAGCTTGAGTGGGCGAGAGATGAGTGTGCGAGAGTGAGAGATGGGGCGAGAGAGAGAGTGTGAGCGAGAGTGAGAGAGTAGGCGAGAGAGGGAGTTGATAGAGAGAGAGTGTGGATGAGAGAGAATTTGGGCGGGAGAGAGTGGGTGGGAGAGAGAGAGTGGGCGAGAGAGAGAGCGTGGGCGAGAGAGAGAGAGAATGGGCGAGAGCGTGAATGGGCAGAAGAGAGAGTGGACGAGAGAGAGAGAATGGGCTAGAGAGAGAGTGGGCAAGAGAAAGATTGGGCGAGTGAGAGTGGGCGAGAGAGAGAGAGTGTAAAAACAATGACTGCAGATGCTGAAAACCAAATACTGGATTAGTGGTGCTGGAAGAGCACAGCAGTTCAGGCATCATCCAATGAGCAGCGAAATCGACGTTTCGGACAAATGCCCTTCATCAGGAATAAAGGCAGTGAGCCTGAAGCGTGGAGAGATAAGCTAGGGGAGGGTGGGGGTGGGGAGAGAGTAGCATAGAGTACAATGGGTGAGCTTCAGAGCAGAGGAAATGACCTGGCAGTTGCAGTGTGAGGGGGACTCCCTGTGATCTGCTGTGCTCTTCCAGCACCACTAATCCAGTATTTGGTTTCCAGCATCTGCAGTCATTGTTTTTACCTTGTTGATTTAAACCCTACTGCGAATCCTCTTGCAAGGATGCCTGCCTTGAAGAAGTTTCCCTCCTCTCTCTACAAGAATCTCAGGGAGTCCCTCTATCACTGCAACTCCCAGGTCATTTCCTCTGCTCTGAAGCTCACCCATTGTACTCTATGCTACTCTCTCTCCACTCCGACCCTCGTCGAGATTATGTCTCCACGCTTCAGGCTCACTGCCGTTATTCCTGATGAAGGGCTTTTGTCATAAAACGTCGATTTCGCTGCTCGTTGGATGCTGCCTGAACTGCTGTGCTCTCCCAGCACCACTAATCCAGAGAGAGAGAGTGGGCAAGAGAGAGAGAGTGGGCGAGAGTGAGGGAGTGGGCAAGAGAGAGAGTGGGCGAGAGTGAGAGAGTGGGCGAGAGAGAGAGTGGTCGAGAGTGAGAGAGAGAGCGAGAGAGAGTGTGAGAGAATGGGCGAGAGAGAGAGTGAGAGAGTGGGCGAGAGAGAGTGTGGGCGAGAGAGAGTGGGCGATCGAGAGAGTGGGTGTGAGAGAGTGTGGGCGAGAGAGAGAGAGTGTGGGCAATAGAGAGACTGGGCAAGAGAGAGTGGGCAACAGAGAGAGTGGGCGAGACAGAGACAGTGGGAGAGAGTGAGAGAGTGGGCGAGAGAGACTGTACGAGAGAGAGAGTTGGTGATAGAGAGAAAGAATGGGGAGAGAGAGAGTGGGTATGAGAGACAGTGGGCGAGAGATATAGAGAGAGTGGGAAAGAGAGAGAGAGGGCGAGAGGGAGACTGGGCGAGAGAGAGTTGGCGAGAGAGAGAGAGTGGGCGAGAGAGAGAGAGAATGGGAGACAGTGAGAGAGGGGGCGGAGTGAGAGAGTGGGCAAGAGAGAGAGTGGGTGTGAGACAGTGGGTGAGAGAGAGAGAGAGGGAGCGAGTGAAACTGGGCGAGAGTGAGGGGGCAGAGGGTGAGTGGTCGAGAGAGAGAGGCGAGAGAAAGTTGGGGCAGGAGAATGTGAGTGAGAGAGAGAGTGGAAATGACAGAGAGTGGGCAAGAGAGACAGAGGGCGAGAGCAGGTGTGGGCGAGAGAGAGTGCACGCGAGAGTGAGAGAGGGGGCAGAGAGAGATAGTGCACGAGATAGAGAGTGGGCGAGAGAGAGAGGGAGAGAGAGAATAGGCGAGAGAAAGACTGGGCGAAAGAGAGAATGGGTGAGAAAGAGAGTGGGCGAGAGAGAGAGGGGACAGAGGGAGATCGTGGGCGTGAGTGAGAGAGTGGGCAAGAAGGTGTGGGCGAGAGAGAGACTGGACGAAAGAGAGAGTGGGTGAGAGAGAGTGGGCGAGAGAGAGAGTGGGCGAGAGAGAGAGTGAGTGGGCGAGAGAGAGAGTGTGGGCGAGAGTGAGAGGGGGGCAGAGGGATATACTGGGCGAGAGAGAGAGTGCGCGAGAGAGAGAGTCGGCGAGAGTGAGAGAGTGGGCGAGAGAGAGAGTGGGCGAGAGAGAGTGTGTGTGAGACAGAGAGTGGGTGAGAGTGAGACTGGGCGAGAGTGAGAGAGTGGATGTGAGAGAGAGTGGGCGAGAGAGAGAGAGAGAGCGGGCAAGAGAGAGAGTGGGTGTGAGAGAGAGTCTGTGAGAGAGAGACAGTGGGAGAGAGTGTGAGAGTGGGAGAGAGAGAGTGGGAGAGAATGAGTGAAGGGGCAGAGGGAGAGAGTGGGCGAGAGAGAGTGGGTGTGAGACAGTTTGCGAGAGAGACAGGGAGCGAGTGAGACTGGGCGAGAGTGAGGGGGCAGAGGGGGAGTGGTCAAGAGAGAGTGGGCGAGACAGATTGGGGGCGAGAGAATGTGTGTGTGAGAGAGAGTGGGGGTGACAGGGAGTGGGCGAGAGAGGGAGAGGGCGAGAGCAGGTGTAGGCGAGAGAGAGTGCACGCGAGAGTGAGAGAGGGCAGAGAGAGATAGTGCACGAGATAGAGAGTGAGCGAGAGAGAGAGGGAGAGAGAGAATAGGCGAGAGAAAGACTGGGCGAAAGAGAGAAAGGGTGAGAGAGAGTGAGTGTGAGAGTGAGAGAGAGTGTGGGGGTAGAGAGAGTGTGGGGGAGAGAGAGTGAAGGTGAGGGAGAGGGTGGGCAAGAGAGAGAGTGGGTGAGAGAGAGTGTGGGTGAGAGACAGCGGGCGAGAGAGAGTGGGCGAGAGAGAGTGGACGAGATAGAGTTGGCGAGAGAAAGAGTGGGAGTGAGAGAGTGGGTGAGAGAGTGAGAGTGCGAGAGAAAGAGTGGGTGACAGAGAGTGGGTGTGAGACGGAGGGGGGCGAGAGAGAGTGTGAGCGAGAGAGATTGTGGGTGAGAGAGAGAGGGGCAGAGGGAGATAGTGGGCGAGAGTGAGACAGTGGGCAAGAGGGAGTGGGCGAGAGAGATTGTGGGCGAGAGAGAGACTGGGCGAGATAGTGAGTGGGTGTGAGGGAGAGTGGGTGAGAGAGGGACAGTGGGCGAGAGTGAGAGAGTGGGCGACAGACAGTGGGAGAGTGGGAGATAGAGAGAGTGGGAGAGAATGAGTGAGGGGGCAGAGGGAGAGAGTGTGCGACAGTGAGAGAGTGGGCGATAGAGAAAGTGTGTGAGAGTGGGAGAGGGGACAGAGGGAGAGCGTGGGCATGAGAGAGTGGGTGTGAGAGAGTGTGCGAGAGAGAAAGAGTGGGCGAGAGAGAGAGGATGAGACAGAGTGGGCGAGAGAGTGCGTGGGCGCATGAAAGTGTTGGCCAGAGAAAGAGTGGGCTTGAGTGAGAGAGTGAGTGAGAGAGAGAGCAGGTGAGAGAGAGAGTGGGCAAGAGAGAGTGTGGGCGAGAGAGAGTGTGGGCGAGAGAGAGTGTGGGCAAGAGGGAGAGTGGGTGAGAGTGTGCGAGATAAGTGGCTGTCCAGCCCCATCTACGGCACTTTTTATTTCCCTTCCCAGGAACAAAGACACGGAGGAGTCTGTCCAAAACTTTTTCATTCAACTTTGCAAAGTCGGGTGCTGTTCCCAAAGGTACACACACACAAGCATAGTAATCTCCACGCATTATATACATGTATATGTGGGCTGGGTCTACTACTGCTGCCTTGACCAACGAGTGCTAGGATTCCCCACTGTTTTCCTTATTTGGGTTCTGGTGCCTGCGATTATTTTGTGATTCACTTGGCCAATCAGTGTTTGAGCTCTCCGTTCTTCCCTGAAATGGATGATGTTGTACAACTGTGGTTAAGGGCGGTCTCTCAACTATCGAGGAAAGCTGTTACAACTGTTTCATTCATATAAACGTGGGGGAGGTCCGGCAACAGTTTCGAGTGTCTGCTTGTGTTTACTATGAGGTAGAAAAGACTAAAAGGCAGCTAACCGTTTAAAAATTACACTACCCCCTACAAGAGAGAGAGGGTGGGCGAGAGAGAGAGTGGGCGAGAGAGAGAGTGGGCGAGAGAGAAAGTGGACGAGAGAGAGTGTGGGCGAGAGAGAGTGTGAGTGAGAGAGTGTGGGGGTGAGAGAGTGTGGGGGTGAGAGAGAGTGGGCGAGAGAAAGAAAGAGAGAGGGTGGGCGAGAGAGAGAGTGGGCGAGAGAGAGTGTGGGCGAGAGAGAGTGTGGGCGAGAGAGAGTGGGTGAGAAAGAGACTGGGGGAGAGAGAGAGAGTGGGCGAGGGAGAGTGGGCGAGAGAGGGGGAATGGGTGATAGAGAGAGAGTGCGCGAGCGTTAGAGAGTGGGCGAGAGAGAGAGTGGGCGTGAGAGGTTGTGAGTGAGAGAGTGTGGGGGTGAGAGAGTGGGTGAGAGAGAGAGAGAGAGGGCGAGGGAGAGAGAATGGGCGTGCGAGAATGGGTGTGAGGGAGAGAGTGGGAGAGAGAGAGTGGGCGAGGGTGACAGAGTGGGTGAGAGAGAGAGTAGGCGACAGAGATAGTGGGAGAGAGTGAGAAAGTGGGCGAGAGCGAGAGTGGGTGAGAGAGAGTGGGCGATAGAGAGAAAGTGGGGGAGAGAGAGTGCGTGTGAGAGAGAGTGGGCTAAAGAGAGCGAGAGTGGGCAAGAGAGAGATTGGGTGAGACAGATAGAGCGGGCGAGAGAGAGACTGGGTGAGAGAGAGAGTGGGTGAGAGAGAGAGTGGGCGAGAGAGAGTGGGCAAGAGTGAGAGTGGGCGAGACAGAGACAGTGGGACATACAGAGAGTTGGCGACAGAGAGAGAGAGGGCGAGAGAGAGAGACAGTGGGAGAGAGTGAGAGAGTGGGCGAGAGAGAGAGAGTGTGAGCGAGAGAGAGAGTTGGTGATAGAGAGAGAGTGGGGAGAGAGAGTGGGCATGAGAGAGAGAGGGCGAGAGGGAGACTGGGCGAGAGAGAGTGGGCGAGAGAGAGTGGGCAAGAGAGAGAGTGGGCGAGAGAGAGTGGATGAGAGTGAGACTGGGCCAAAGAGAGAGTGTGTGAGAGAGAGTGGGCGAGAGTGTGACTGGGCGAGAGTGAGAGAGTGGGCGAGAGAGAGAATGGGAGAGAGTGAGAGAGTGGGCGAGAGAGAGTGGGCGAGAGAGAGAGTGGGTGAGAGCGATACTGGGTGAGAGTGTGACTGGGCGAGAGTGAGAGAGTGGGCGAGGGATAGTGGGTGAGAGTGAGACTGGGCCAAAGAGAGAGTGTATGAGAGAGAGTGGGCGAGAGAGAGAATGGGAGAGAGTGAGAGAGTGGGCGAGAGTGTGACTGGGCGAGAGTGTGACTGTGCGAGAGTGAGAAAGTGGGCGAGGGAGAGGGTGGGAAAGAGTGAGAGAGTGACCGAGAGAGAGTGGGCGAGACAGAGAGTGGGTGCGAGTGAGACTGGGCGAGAGTGAGACAGTGAGCGAGAGAGAGAGTGGGCAAGAGTGAGAAAGTGGGTGAAACAGAGAGTGGGTGAGATTAAGATTGGGCGAGAGTCAGAGAGTGGGCGAGAGAGAGAGTGGGAGAGAGTGAGAGATTGGGCGAGAGAGAGTGTGTGAGAGAGAGAGTTCGAGAGAGTGAGAGAATGGGCGAGAGAGAGTGTGGGCGAGAGAGAGTGTGAGAGTGAGAGAGTGGGCGAGAGTGAGAGAGTGGGCGACAGAGAAAGAGTAGGCGAGAGAGAGAGTGGGTGACAGAGAGTGTGTGAGAGAGTGAGAAGGCGAGAGAGAGTGGGCGAGAGAGAGAGTGGGCGAGAGAGACAGTGGGCGAGAGTGAGAGAGTGGACGAGAGAGAGAGTGGGAGAGAGTGAGAGTGTGGGCGAGAGAGAGAGAGAGGGTGAGAGAGAGAGTGGGAGAGAGTGAGAGAGTGGGCGAGAGTGAGAGTGCGCAAGAGAGTTTTGGCGAGACGGAGTGGGCGAGAGTGAGACAGTGGGCGAGAGAAAATGAATGGGCGAGAAAGAGTGTGGGCGAGCCAGAGAGTGGGTGAGAGTGAGACTGGGCGAGAGTGAGAGAATGGGCGAGAGAGAGAGTGGGAGAGAGTGAGAGAGTGGCGAGAGAGAGAGTGGGTGAGAGAGAGAGTCGAGAGTGTGAGAGAGTGGGCGAGAGTGAGTGGGCGATAGACAGTGTATGCGAGAGATTGTGGTGGCAAGAGAGAGAGTGGGCAAAAGAGAGTGGGTGAGAGTGAGACTGGGCCAAAGAGAGAGTGTGTGAGAGAGAGTGGGCGAGAGTGTGACTGGGAGAAAGTGAGAGAGTGGGCGAGAGAGAGAGTGGGTGAGAGAGAGAGTCGAGAGAGTGAGAGAGTGGGCGAGAGAGAGAATGGGAGAGAGTGAGAGAGTAGGCGAGAGAGAGTGGGCGAGAGAGAGAGTGGGTGAGAGCGATACTGGGTGAGAGTGTGACTGGGCGAGAGTGAGAGAGTGGGCGAGGGATAGTGGGGAAGAGTGAGACTGGGCCAAAGAGAGAGTGTATGAGAGAGAGTGGGCAAGAGAGAGAATGGGAGAGAGTGAGAGAGTGGGCGAGAGAGAGTGGGAGAGAGAGAGAGTGGGCGAGAGTGTGACTGGGCGAGAGTGAGAGAGTGGGCGAGGGAGAGAGTGGGAAAGAGTGAGAGAGTGACCGAGAGAGAGTGGGCGAGACAGAGAGTGGGTGCGAGTGAGACTGGGCGAGAGTGAGACAGTGAGCGAGAGAGAGAGTGGGCAAGAGTGAGAAAGTGGGCGAGAGAGAGCGTGGGTGAGAGAGAGTTCGAGAGTGAGAGAGAATGGGCGAGAGAGAGTGTATGCGAGATAGAGTGTTGGCGAGAGAGTGGGCAAGACAGAGAGTGGGTGAGATTGAGACTGGGCGAGAGTCAGAGAGTGGGCGAGAGAGAGAGTGGGCGAGAGTGAGAGAGTGGGCGAGGGAGAGAGTGGGAAAGAGTGAGAGAGTGACCGAGAGAGAGTGGGCGAGACAGAGAGTGTTTGCGAGTGAGACTGGGCGAGAGTGAGACAGTGAGCGAGAGAGAGAGTGGGCAAGAGTGAGAAAGTGGGCGAGAGAGAGAGTGGGTGAGAGAGAGTTCGAGAGTGAGAGAGAATGGGCGAGAGAGAGTGTATGCGAGATAGAGTGTTGGCGAGAGAGTGGGCGAGACAGAGAGTGGGTGAGATTGAGACTGGGCGAGAGTCAGAGAGTGGGCGAGAGAGAGAGTGGGAGAGAGTGAGAGATTGGGCGAGAGAGAGTGGGTGAGAGAGAGAGTTCGAGAGAGTGAGAGAGTGGGCGAGAGAGAGTGGGCAAGAGAAAGTGGGCGAGAGAGAGAATAGGCGAGACAGAGAGTGGGTGAGAGTGAGACTGGGCGACAGTCAGAGAGTCGGCGAGGGAGAGAGTGGGAGAGAATGAGAGAGTGGGCGAGAGAGAGTGGGCGAGAGAGAGAGAGTGGGAGAGAGTGAGAGAGTGGGTGAGAGAGAGAGAGAGGGCGAGAGAGAGTTTGGGCGAGAGAGAGTGTCGGCGAGATAGAGAGTGGGTGAGTGTGAGACTGGGCGAGAGTCAGAGAGTCGGCGAGGGAGAGAGTGGGAGAGTGAGAGAGTGGTCGAGAGAGAGTGGGCGAGAGAGAGCGAATGCGATAGAGTGTTGGCGAGAGAGAGAGACTGGGCGAGAGAGAGAGTGTCGAGAGAGAGAGTGGGTGATAGCGAAAGAGTAGGCGAGAGAGAGAGTGGGCGACAGAGAGTGGGTGAGAGAGAGAGAAGGCGAGAGAGAGTGGGTGAGAGAGTGAGAGGGCGAGAGAGTGTAGGCGTGAGTGAGTGTGCGAAAGAGAAAGTGGGCCAGAGAGAAAGTGGGCGAGTGAGTGAGGGGGCAGAGGGAGATCGTGGGCGAGAGGGAGAGAGTGGGGAAGAGGGATTGGGCGAGAGAGAGTGAGGGCGAGAGTGAGGGAGGGCAGAGGGAAATCGTGGGCGAGAGAGTGAGTGGGTGAGAGAGAGAGTGGGCGAGAGAGAGTGTCGGCGAGATAGAGAGTGGGTGAGTGTGAGACTGGGCGAGAGTCAGAGAGTCGGCGAGGGAGAGAGTGGGAGAGAGTGAGAGAGTGGGCGAGAGAGAGTGGGCGAGAGAGAGCGAATGCGATAGAGTGTTGGCGAGAGAGAGAGACTGGGCGAGACAGAGAGTGGGTACGAGTGACACTGGGCGAGAGTGAGACAGTGAGCGAGAGAGAGAGTGGGTGAGAGAGAGAGTTCGAGAGTGTGAGAGAGTCGGCGAGAGAGACTGGGCGAGAGAGAGGGTATTCGAGATAGAGTGTTGGAGATATAGAGAGTGGGCGAGACAGAGAGTGGGTGAGAGCGAGAGTGGGCGAGAGTGAGAGTGGGCGAGAGAGAGAGTGGGCGAGAGAAAGTGTGGGCGAGAGAGAGTGTGGGCGAGAGAAGAGTGATTGAGAGTGAGACTGGGCGAGAGTCAGAGATTCGGCGAGGGAGAGAGTGGGAGAGACTGAGAGAGTGGGCGAGAGAGAGAGTGGGTGAGACAGAGAGTTCGAGAGAGTGAGAGGGTCGGCGAGAGAGAGTGGGGGAGAGAGAGTGTATGCGAGATAGAGTGTTGGCGAGAGAGAGAGTGAGCGAGACAGAGAGTGGGTGAGAGTGAGGGTGGGCGAGAGAGAGTGTATGCGAGAGAGAGTATGGGCGACACAGAGAGTGGGTGAGAGTGAAACTAGACGAGAATGAGAGAGTGGGCGAGAGAGAGAGTGGGAGAGAGTGAGAGGTTTGGGCGAGAGTGAGAGAGTGGGTGAGAGAGAGAGTGGGAGAGAGTGAGAGAGAGGGCAAGAGAGAGAGAGAGTTGGCGAGAGAGAGACTGGATGGAAGAGAGAGAATGGGCGAGAGAGAGTGGGCGAGAGAGAGTGCATGCGAGAGAGAGTGTTGGAGATAGAGAGTGGGTGAGAGTGAGACTGGGCCAAAGAGAGAGTGGGTGAGAGAGTGTGTGCGAGAGTGTGTCTGGGCGAGAGTGAGAGAGTGGGCGAGAGAGAGATTGGGAGATAGTGAGAGAGTGGGCGAGAGTGAGAGTGGGTGAGAGAGAGAGTTCGAGAGAGTGAGAGAGTGGGTGAGAGAGGATGGGCGAGAGAGAGTGTATGCGAGATAGCGTGTTGGCGAGAGAGAGGGTGGGTGAGAGAGAGTGTATGCGAGATAGCGTGTTGGCGAGAGAGAGAGTGGGCGAGACAGAGAGTGGTTGAGATTGAGACAGGGCGATAGTCAGAGAGATGGCGAGGGAGAGAGTGGGAGAGAGTGAGAGATTGGGTGAGAGAGAGTGGGTGAGAGAGAGAGTTCGAGATAGTGAGAGACTGGGCGAGAGAGAGTGGGCGAGACAGAGAGTGGTTGAGATTGAGACTGGGCGATAGTCAGAGAGTTGGCGTGGGAGAGAGTGAGAGATTGGGCGAGAGAGAGTGTATGCGAGATAGAGTGTTGGCGAGAGAGTGGGCGAGACAGAGAGTGGGTGAGATTGAGACTGGGCGAGAGTCAGAGAGTGGGCGAGAGAGAGAGTGGGAGAGAGTGAGAGATTGGGCGAGAGAGAGTGGGTGAGAGAGAGAGTTCGAGATAGTGAGAGACTGGGCGAGAGAGAGTGGGCGAGAGAAATTGGGCGAGAGAGAGTGGGAGAGACAGAGAGAGGGTGAGAGTGAGACTGGGCGAGAGTCAGAGAGTCGGCAAGGGAGAGAGTGGAAAAGAGTGAGAGAGTGGCCGAGACAGAGTAGGAGAGAGTGAGAGAGTGGGAGAGAGTGAGAGAGTGGGCGAGAGAGACAGTGGATGAGAGAGAGTGGGCGAGAGAGAGAGTTTGCGAGGGAAAGTGTGGGAGTGAGAGAGATTGGGTGAGACAGAGTGGGCGAGAGAGAGTGTGGGCGAGAGTGAGTGAGGGGGCAGAGGGTGAGTGGGCGAGAGAGAGAGAGGGTGAGCGAGAGAGAAGGCAGAGGAAGATAGTGGGCGAGAGTGAGAGAGTGGGCGAGAGTGTGTGGGCGAGAGAGAGAGTGGGCGAGAGAGGGAGAGAGAGAGTGTGGGCGAGAGAGAGTGGGCAAGAGAGAGAGTGGGTGAGAGAGAGTGGGCGAGAGAGAATGGGCGAGAGAGAGTGGGCGAGTGAAAGAGTGGGATTGAGAGAGTGGGGGTGAGACAGAGTGGGTGAGAGAGAGTGTGGGCGAGAGTGAGTGAGGGGGCAGAGGGAGAGTGGGTGGGTGAGAGTGGGCGAGAGAGAGAGGGGGAAGAGGGAGATAGTGGGCGGGAGTGAGAGAATGGGCAAGAGGCATTGGGCGAGAGAGTGTGGGCGAGAGAGAGACTGGGTGAAAGAGAGAGTGGGTGAGAGAGAGTGGGTGAGAGATAGAAATAGTGGGCGAGAGAGAGTGGGCGAGAGAGAGAGTGGGCGAGAGAGGGTGTGAGTGGGTGAGAGAGAGAGTGTGCGCGAGAGAGTGTTGGTGAGAGAGAGAGTGGGCAAGAGAGAGAGTGGGGTTGAGAGTGTGACTGGGCGAGAGTGAGAGAGTGGGCGAGAGAGAGCGGGCGAGAGAGAGTGGACGAGAGAGAGAGTGGGAAAGACTGAGAGAGAGGGCGAGAGAGAGAATGTGCGAGTGAGAGAGAGTGGGAAAGAGTGAGAGAAAGGGCAAGGGAGAGTGTGGACGAGACAGAGAGTGGGTGAGAGTGAGACTGGGCGAGAGTGAGAGAGTGGGCCAGAGAGAGTGGGAGGGAAAGAGAGAGTGGGTGAAAGAGAGAGAGGGTGAGAGAGAGAGTGGGAGAGAGTGAAAGTGTGGGCGAGAGAGAGAGTGGGCGAGAGAGAGTGTGGGCGAGAGAGAAAGAGTGCGTGAGAGAGTGTGCGAGAGAGTGTGCGCGAGAGAGAGTGTTGGCGAGAGAGAGTGGGCGAGAGTGTGACTGGGTGAGAGTGAGAGAGTGGGCGAGAGAGAGTCGGCGAGAGAGAGAGAGTGGGCGAGAGAGAGAGAGTGGGAGAGAGTGAGAGAGTGGGCGAGAGAGAGAGAGTGGGAGAGAGTGAGAGAGTGGGCGAGAGAGAGTGGGTGAGAGAGAGTGGCCGAGAGAGAATGTGGACGACACAGGGTGTGGATGAGAGTGAGTGTGGGCGACAGTGAGAGAGGGCGAGAGAGAGAGGGTGAGAGAGAGAGCGGGCGAGAGAGAGTAGTCGAGAGAGAGTGTGGGCGACATAGAGACTGGGTAAGAGTGAAACTAGGCGAGAATGAGAAAGTGGGCGAGAGAGAGTGTGGGAGAGAGTGAGAGAGTGGGCGAGAGTGAGAGAGTGGGTGAGAGAGAGAGTGGGAGAGAGTAAGAGAGTGGGTGAGAGAGAGTGCGTGAGAGAGAGTGTGGGCGAGAGAGTGTGTGGGCGAGCGAGAGAGTTGGCGACAGAGAGTGGGAGGGAGAGAGAGAGGGCGAAAGAGAGAGAATGGGCGAGAGAGTGTTGGTGAGAGAGACAGTGGGCGAGAGAGAGAGTGGGAGAGAGTGAGCCAGTGGGCAAGAGAGAGTGGGCGAGAGAGAGTGGACGAGAGAGAGAGAGTTGGAGCGACTGAGAGAGAGGGCGAGAAAGAGAGTGTGCGAGAGAGAGAGAGTGGGAAACAGTGAGAGAGTGGGCAAGAGAGAATGTGGATGAGGCAGAGAGTGGGTGAGAGTGAGACTGGGCGAGAGTGAGAGAGTGGGTGACAGAGAGTGGGAGAGAATGAGAGAGTGGGCGAGAGAGAGAGAGTGTGGGCGAGAGAGAATGGCCGAGAGTGTGACTGGGCGAGAATGAGAGAGTGGGCGAGAGAGAGTGGGTGAAAGAGAGAGAGGGTGAGAGAGAGAGTGGGAGAGAGTGAAAGTGTGGGCGAGAGAGAGAGTGGGCGAGAGAGAGTGTGGGCGAGAGAGAAAGAGTGCGTGAGAGAGTGTGCGAGAGAGTGTGCGCGAGAGAGAGTGTTGGCGAGAGAGAGTGGGCGAGAGTGTGACTGGGTGAGAGTGAGAGAGTGGGCGAGAGAAAGTCAGCGAGAGAGAGAGAGTGGGCGAGAGAGAGAGAGTGGGAGAGAGTGAGAGAGTGGGCGAGAGAGAGTGGGCGAGAGAGAGTGACCGAGAGAGAATGTGGACGACACAGGGTATGGATGAGAGTGAGTGTGGGCGACAGTGAGAGAGTGGGCGAGAGAGAGAGGGCGAGAGAGAGAGCGGGCGAGAGAGAGTAGTCGAGAGAGAGTGTGGGCGACACAGAGAGTGGGTAAGAGTGAAACTAGGCGAGAATGAGAAAGTGGGCGTGAGAGAGTGTCGGAGAGAGTGAGAGAGTGGGCGAGAGTGAGAGAGTGGGTGAGAGAGAGAGTGGGAGAGAGTAAGAGAGTGGGCGAGAGAGAGTGCGTGAGAGAGAGTGTGGGCGAGAGAGTGTGTGGGCGAGCGAGAGAGTTGGCGACAGAGAGTGGGAGGGAGAGAGAGAGGGCGAAAGAGAGAGAATGGGCGAGAGAGTGTTGGTGAGAGAGACAGTGGGCGAGAGAGAGAGTGGGAGAGAGTGAGCCAGTGGGCAAGAGAGAGTGGGCGAGAGAGAGTGGACGAGAGAGAGAGAGTTGGAGCGACTGAGAGAGAGGGCGAGAAAGAGAATGTGCGAGAGAGAGAGAGAGTGGGAAACAGTGAGAGAGTGGGCAAGAGAGAATGTGGATGAGGCAGAGAGTGGGTGAGAGTGAGACTGGGCGAGAGTGAGAGAGTGGGTGACAGAGAGTGGGAGAGAATGAGAGAGTGGGCGAGAGAAAGAGTGGGCAAGAGAGAGAGTGGGAGAGAGAGAGTGTGGGCGAGAGAGAGAGAGAGGGTGAGAGAGAGTGTGTGAGAGAGTAAGAGAGTGGGCGAGAGAGAGTGGACGAGAGAGAGAGAGTTGGAGCGACTGAGAGAGAGGGCGAGAGAGAGAGAATGTGCGAGAGAGAGAGAGTGGGAAATAGTGAGAGAGTGGGCAAGAGAAAGTGTGGATGAGGCAGAGAGTGGGTGAGAGTGAGACTGGGCGAGAGTGAGAGAGTGGGTGACAGAGAGTGGGAGAGAATGAGAGAGTGGGCGAGAGAGAGAGAGTGTGGGCGAGAGAGAGAGTGGCCGAGAGTGTGACTGGGCGAGAATGAGAGAGTGGGCGAGAGAGAGTGGGCGAGAGAGAGAGTGGGCGAGAGAGAGAGTGGGAGAGACTGAGAGAGAGGGCGAGAGAGAGTGGGCGAGATAGAGAGTGGGTAAAAGAGAGTGGGTGAGAGAAAGAGTGGGAGTGAGAGAGTCTGGGTGAGACAGAGTAGGCGAGAAAGAGTGTGGGCGAGAGTGAGGGGACAGAGGGAAATAATGGGCGAGAGTGAGAGAGTGGGCAACAGGGAGTGGGTGAGAGAGTGGGGAGGGGAGAGACTGGGCGAAAGAGAGATTGTGTGAGAGAGAGTGCGCGAGAGAGAGAAAGAGTGGGCGAAAGAGAGTGGGCGAGGTAGAGAGTGTGGGCAAGAGTGAGAGAGGGGGCAGAGGGTGAGTGGGCGAGAGAGTGAGTGCACGAGAGATAGAGGGGGCAAAGGGAAATAGTGGACGAGAGTGAGAGAGTGAGCGAGAGAGTGTGGGCGAGAGTGATGCAGTGGTCGAGAGAGAGAGTGGGCGTGAGAGAGATTGGGCGAGATAGAGAATGGGTGAGAGAGAGAATGGGCGAGAGAGAGTGGGCGAGAGAGAGAGTGGGCGCGAGAAAGAGTGGGATTGAGAGAGTTTGGGTGAGACAGAGTGGGCGAGAGAGAGAGTGGGCGAGAGTGAGTGAGGGTGCAGAGGGTGAGTGGGGGAGAGAGAGAGAGGGCAGAGGAAGATTGCGGTCGAGAGTGAGAGAGTGGGCGAGAGAGAGTGGGTGAGAGAGAGAGTGGGCAAGAGAGAGAGAGTGAGGGAGAGACAGAGTGGGCGAGAGAGAGAGTGGGCTAGAGAGAGTGTTGGCGAGAGAGAGTGGGCGAGAGAGAGAGTGGGTGAGAGAGAGACTGGGCGAAAGAGAGAGATTGGGTGAGAGAGATTGTTGGCGAGAGAGACTGTGGGTGAGAGAGAGTGTGGGCGAGATAGAGAATGGGTGAGAGTGAGACTGGGCGAGAGTGAGACCGTGAGTGAGAGAGAGAGTGGGCGAGAGAGAGAGTGGGTGAGAGAGAGAATGGGCGAGAGAGAGTGGGAGTGAGTGAGAGAGTGCGCGAGAGAGAGTGTATGCGAGAGAGAGTGGTGGTGAGAGAGAGTTTGGCGAGAGAGAGTGGGCGAGATAGAGAGTGGGTGAGAGAGAGTGGGTGAGAGAGAGTGGGCGAGAGAAAGAGTGGGAGTGAGAGAGTCTGGGTGAGACAGAGTGGGCGAGAGAGAGTGTGGGCAAGAGTGAGTGAGGGTCAGAGAGTGAGTGGGTGATAGAGAGAGTGGGCAAGAGAGAGGGGACAGAGGGAGATAGTGGCCGAGAGTGAGAGAGTGGGCAAGAGGGAGTGGGTGAGAGAGTGTGGGCGAGAGAGAGACTGGGCGAAAGAGAGATTGTGTGAGAGAGAGTGGGCGAGAGAGAGACAGAGTAGGTGAAAGAGAGTGGGCGAGGGAGAGAGTGTGGGCGAGAGTGAGAGAGGGGGCAGAGGGTGAGTGGGCGAGAGAGTGAGTGCACGAGAGATAGAGGGGGCAGAGGGAAATAGTGGACGAGAGTGAGAGAGTGAGCGAGAGAGTGTGGGCGAGAGTGATGCAGTGGTCGAGAGAGAGAGTGGGCGTGAGAAAGAGTGGGCGAGATAGAGAGTGGGTGAGACAGAGAATGGGCGAGAGAGAGTGGGCGAGAGAGAGAGTGGGCGCGAGAAAGAGTGGGAGTGAGAGAGTTTGGGTGAGACAGAGTGGGCGAGAGAGAGAGTGGGCGAGAGTGAGTGAGGATGCAGAGGGTGAGTGGGGGAGAGAGAGAGAGGGCAGAGGAACATTGTGGTCGAGAGTGAGAGAGTGGGCGAGAGAGAGTGGGTGAGAGAGAGAGTGGGTAAGAGAAAGAGAGTGAGGGAGAGAGAGAGAGTGGACGAGAGAGTGGGCGAGAGAGAGTGGGCGAGAGAAAGAGTGGGAGTGAGAGAGTGGGGGTGGGACAGAATGGGTGAGAGAGAGTGGGCGAGAGAGAGAACGATTGGGCGAGAGAGAGTGGGCGAGAGAAAGAGTGGGAGTGATAGAGTGGGGGTGGTACAGAGTGGGTGAGAGAGAGTGGGCGAGAGAGACAACGATTGGTCGAGAGAGAGTGGACGAGAGGAAGAGTGGGAGTGAGAGAGTGGGGGGAGACAGAGTGGGTGAGAGAGATTGGGCGTGAGAGAGAAAGGGTGGGCAAGACAGAGTGGGCGAGAGAGAGAGTGGGCGAGAGAGAGAGTGAATGGGCGAGAGAGAGTGTGAATGGGCGAGAGAGAGAGTGAGGGCGAGACTGAGAGGGGGTTAGAGGGACATAGTGGGCAGAGAGAGAGAGTGGGCGAGAGAGAGTGGGCGAGAGAGAGATTGGGCGAGAGTGAGTGAGGGTGCAGAGGGTGAGTGGGGGAGAGAGAGAGAGGGCAGAGGAAGATTGCGGCCGAGAGTGAGAGAGTGGGCGAGAGAGAGTGGGTGAGAGAGAGAGTGGGCAAGAGAGAGAGAGTGAGGGAGAGACAGAGTGGGCGAGAGAGAGAGTGGGCAAGAGAGTCAGTGGGTGAGAGAGAGTGGGCGAGAGAGAGTGGGCGAGAGAAAGTGTGGGAGTGAGAGAGTGGGGGTGAGACAGAGTGGGTGATAGAGATTGGGCGAGAGAGAGTGTGGGCGAGAGATAGTGCGAGAGTGAGAGAGTGGGCGAGAGTGAGAAAGTGGGCGAGAGAGAGAGTGGGCGACAGAGAGTGGGTGAGAGAGAGAGAAGGCGAGAGAGAGTGGGTGAGAGAGTGAGAGGGCGTTAGAGAGTGTAGGCGTGAGTGAGTGTGCGAAAGAGAAAGTGGGCCAGAGAGAAAGTGGGCGAGTGAGTGAGGGGGCAGAGGGAGATCGTGGGCGAGAGGGAGAGAGTGGGGAAGAGGGATTGGGCGAGAGAGAGTGAGGGTGAGAGTGAGGGAGGGCAGAGGGAAATCGTGGGCGAGAGAGAGAGTGGGTGAGAGAGAGAGTGGGCGAGAGAGAGTGTCGGCGAGATAGAGAGTGGGTGAGTGTGAGATTGGGCGAGAGTCAGAGAGTCGGCGAGGGAGAGAGTGGGAGAGAGTGAGAGAGTGGGCGAGAGAAAATGAATGGGCGAGAGAGAGTGTGGGCGAGCCAGAGAGTGGGTGAGAGTGAGACTGGGCGAGAGTGAGAGAATGGGCGAGAGAGAGAGTGGGGAGAGTGAGAGAGTGGCGAGAGAGAGTGGGCGAGAGACAGTGTATGCGAGAGATTGTGGTGGCAAGAGAGAGAGTGGGCAAAAGAGAGTGGGTGAGAATGAGACTGGGCCAAAGAGAGAGTGTGTGAGAGAGAATGGGCGAGAGTGTGACTGGACGAGAGTGAGAGAGTGGGCGAGAGAGAGAATTGGAGAGAGTGAGAGAGTGGGCGAGAGAGAGTGGGCGAGAGAGAGAGTGGGTGAGAGCGATACTGGGTGAGAGGGTGACTGGGCGAGAGTGAGAGTGGGCGAGGGATAGTGGGTAAGAGTGAGACTGGGGCAAAAAGAGAGTGAGACTGGGCGAGAGTGAGAGAATGGGCGAGAGAGAGAATGGGAGAAAGTGAGAGAGTGGGCGAGAGAGAGAGTGGGTGAGAGAGAGAGTCGAGAGAGTGAGAGAGTGGGCGAGTGAGAGAATGGGAGAGAGTGAGAGAGTAGGCGAGAGAGAGTGGGCGAGAGAGAGAGTGGGTGAGAGCGATACTGGGTGAGAGTGTGACTGGGCGAGAGTGAGAGAGTGGGCGAGGGATAGTGGGTAAGAGTGAGACTGGGCCAAAGAGAGAGAGTATGAGAGAGAGTGGGCAAGAGAGAGAATGGGAGAGAGTGAGAGAGTGGGCGAGAGAGAGTGGGCGAGAGAGAGAGTGGGCGAGAGTGTGACTGGGCGAGAGTGTGACTGGGCGAGAGTGAGAGAGTGGGCGAGGGAGAGAGTGGGAAAGAGTGAGAGAGTGACCGAGAGAGAGAGGGCGAGACAGAGAGTGGGTGCGAGTGAGACTGGGCGAGAGTGAGACAGTGAGCGAGAGAGAGAGTGGGCAAGAGTGAGAAAGTGGGCGAGAGAGAGAGTGGGTGAGAGAGAGTTCGAGAGTGAGAGAGAATGGGCGAGAGAGAGTGTATGCGAGATAGAGTGTTGGCGAGAGAGTGGGCGAGACACAGAGTGGGTGAGATTGAGACTGGGCAAGAGTCAGAGAGTGGGCGAGAGAGAGAGTGGGAGAGAGTGAGAGATTGGGCGAGAGAGAGTGGGTGAGAGAGAGAGTTCGAGAGAGTGAGAGAGTGGGCGAGAGAGAGTGGGCGAGAGAAAGTGGGCGAGAGAGAGAATAGGCGAGACAGAGAGTGGGTGAGAGTGAGACTGGGCGACAGTCAGAGAGTCGGCGAGGGAGAGAGTGGGAGAGAATGAGAGAGTGGGCGAGAGAGAGTGGGCGAGAGAGAGAGAGTGGGAGAGAGTGAGAGAGTGGGTGAGAGAGAGAGAGAGGGCGAGAGAGAGTGTGGGCGAGAGATAGTGCGAGAGTGAGAGAGTGGGCGAGAGTGAGAAAGTGGGCGAGAGAGAGAGTGTCGAGAGAGGGAGTGGGTGATAGCGAAAGAGTAGGCGAGAGAGAGAGTGGGCGACAGAGAGTGGGTGAGAGAGAGAGAAGGCGAGAGAGAGTGGGTGAGAGAGTGAGAGGGCGAGAGAGAGTGTAGGCGTGAGTGAGTGTGCGAAAGAGAAAGTGGGCCAGAGAGAAAGTGGGCGAGTGAGTGAGGGGGCAGAGGGAGATCGTGGGCGAGAGGGAGAGAGTGGGGAAGAGGGATTCGGCGAGAGAGAGTGAGGGCGAGAGTGAGGGAGGGCAGAGGGAAATCGTGGGCGAGAGAGAGAGTGGGTGAGAGAGAGAGTTGGCGAGAGAGAGTGTCGGCGAGATAGAGAGTGGGTGAGTGTGAGACTGGACGAGAGTCAGAGAGTCGGCGAGGGAGAGAGTGGGAGAGAGTGAGAGAGTGGGCGAGAGAGAGTGGGTGAGAGAGAGCGAATGCGATAGAGTATTGGCGAGAGAGAGAGACTGGGCGAGACAGAGAGTGGGTACGAGTGACACTGGGCGAGAGTGAGACAGTGAGCGAGAGAGAGAGTGGGTGAGAGAGAGAGTTCGAGAGTGTGAGTGAGTCGGCGAGAGAGACTGGGCGAGAGAGAGTGTATGCGAGATTGAGTGTTGGAGATATAGAGAGTGGGCGAGACAGAGAGTAGGTGAGAGCGAGAGTGGGCGAGAGTGAGAGTGGGCGAGAGAGAGAGTGGGCGAGAGAAAGTGTGGGCGAGAGAGAGTGTGGGCGAGAGAAGAGTGATTGAGAGTGAGACTGGGCGAGAGTCAGAGATTCGGCGAGGGAGAGAGTGGGAGAGACTGAGAGAGTGGGCGAGAGAGAGAGTGGGTGAGACAGAGAGTTCGAGAGAGTGAGAGAGTCGGCGAGAGAGAGTGGGGGAGAGACAGTGTATGAGAGATAGAGTGTTGGCGAGAGAGAGAGTGAGCGAGACAGAGAGTGGGTGAGAGTGAGGGTGGGCGAGAGAGAGTGTATGCGAGAGAGAGTATGGGCGACACAGAGAGTGGGTGAGAGTGAAACTAGACGAGAATGAGAGAGTGGGCGAGAGAGAGAGTGGGAGAGAGTGAGAGGTATGGGCGAGAGTGAGAGAGTGGGCGAGAGAGAGTGCATGCGAGAGATCGTGTTGGAGATAGAGAGTGGGTGAGAGTGAGACTGGGCCAAAGAGAGAGTGGATGAGAGAGTGTGTGCGAGAGTGTGTCTGGGCGAGAGTGAGAGAGTGGGCGAGAGAGAGATTGGGAGATAGTGAGAGAGTGGGCGAGAGTGAGAGTGGGTGAGAGAGAGAGTTCGAGAGAGTGAGAGAGTGGGTGAGAGAGGATGGGCGAGAGAGAGTGTATGCGAGATAGCGTGTTGGCGAGAGAGAGGGTGGGTGAGAGAGAGTGTATGCGAGATAGCGTGTTGGCGAGAGAGAGAGTGGGCGAGACAGAGAGTGGTTGAGATTGAGACAGGGCGATAGTCAGAGAGTTGGCGATGGAGAGAGTGGGAGAGATTGAGAGATTGCGCGAGAGAGAGTGGGTGAGAGAGAGAGTTCGAGATAGTGGGAGACTGGGCGAGAGAGAGTGGGCGAGAGAAATTGGGCGAGAGAGAGTGGGAGAGACAGAGAGAGGGTGAGAGTGAGGCTGGGCGAGAGTCAGAGAGTCGGCAAGGGAGAGAGTGGAAAAGAGTGAGAGAGTGGCCGAGAGAGAGTGGGAGAGAGTGAGAGAGTGGGAGAGAGTGAGAGAGTGGGCGAGAGAGACAGTGGATGAGAGAGAGTGGGCGAGAGAGAGAGTTTGCGAGAGAAAGAGTCGGAGTGAACGAGATTGGGTGAGACAGAGTGGGCGAGAGAGAGTGTGGGCGAGAGTGAGTGAGGGGGCAGAGGGTGAGTGGGCGAGAGAGAGAGTGGGTGAGCGAGAGAGAGGGCAGAGGAAGATAGTGGGCGAGATTGAGAGAGTGGGCGAGAGTGTGTGGGCGAGAGAGAGAGTGGGCGAGAGAGGGAGTGGGTGAGAGAGAGTGGGCGAGAGAGAATGGGCGAGAGAGAGTGGGCGAGTGAAAGAGTGGGATTGAGAGAGTGGGGGTGAGACAGAGTGGGTGAGAGAGAGTGTGGGCGAGAGTGAGTGAGGGGGCAGAGGGAGAGTGGGTGGGTGAGAGTGGGCGAGAGAGAGAAGGGGAAGAGGGAGATAGTGGGCGAGAGTGAGAGAATGGGCAAGAGGCATTGGGCGAGAGAGTGTGGGCGAGAGAGAGACTGGGTGAAAGAGAGAGTGGGTGAGAGAGAGTGGGTGAGAGATAGAAATAGTGGGCGAGAGAGAGTGGGCGAGAGAGAGAGTGGGCGAGAGAGGGTGTGAGTGGGTGAGAGAGAGTGTGCGCGAGAGAGTGTTGGTGAGAGAGAGAGTGGGCAAGAGAGAGAGTGGGGTTGAGAGTGTGACTGGGCGAGAGTGAGAGAGTGGGCGAGAGAGAGCGGGCGAGAGAGAGTGGACGAGAGAGAGAGTGGGAAAGACTGAGAGAGAGGGCGAGAGAGAGAATGTGCGAGTGAGAGAGAGTGGGAAAGAGTGAGAGAAAGGGCAAGGGAGAGTGTGGACGAGACAGAGAGTGGGTGAGAGTGAGACTGGGCGAGAGTGAGAGAGTGGGCCAGAGAGAGTGGGAGAGAAAGAGAGAGTGGGTGAAAGAGAGAGAGGGTGAGAGAGAGAGTGGGAGAGAGTGAAAGTGTGGGCGAGAGAGAGAGTGGGCGAGAGAGAGTGTGGGCGAGAGAGAAAGAGTGCGTGAGAGAGTGTGCGAGAGAGTGTGCGCGAGAAAGAGTGTTGGCGAGAGAGAGTGGGCGAGAGTGTGACTGGGTGAGAGTGAGAGAGTGGGCGAGAGAGAGAGAGTGGGAGAGAGTGAGAGAGTGGGCAAGAGAGAGAGAGTGGGAGAGAGTGAGAGAGTGGGCGAGAGAGAGTGGGCGAGAGAGAGTGGCCGAAAGAGAATGTGGACGACACAGGGTGTGGATGAGAGTGAGTGTGGGCGACAGTGAGAGAGTGGGCGAGAGAGAGAGGGCGAGAGAGAGAGCGGGCGAGAGAGAGTGACCGAGAGAGAATGTGGACGACACAGGGTGTGGATGAGAGTGAGTTTGGGCGACAGTGAGAGAGTGGGCGAGAGAGAGAGGGCGAGAGAGAGAGCGTGAGAGAGAGAGTAGTCGAGAGAGAGTGTGGGCGACACAGAGAGTGGGTAAGAGTGAAACTAGGCGAGAATGAGAAAATGGGCGAGAGAGAGTGTGGGAGAGAGTGAGAGAGTGGGCGAGAGTGAGAGAGTGGGTGAGAGAGAGAGTGGGAGAGAGTAAGAGAGTGGGTGAGAGAGAGTGCGTGAGAGAGAGTGTGGGCGAGAGAGTGTGTGGGCGAGCGAGAGAGTTGGTGATAGAGAGTGGGAGGGGGAGAGAGAGGGCGAAAGAGAGAGAATGGGCGAGAGAGTGTTGGTGAGAGAGACAGTGGGCGAGAGAGAGAGTGGGAGAGAGTGAGCCAGTGGGCAAGAGAGAGTGGGCGAGAGAGAGTGGACGAGTGAGAGAGAGTTGGAGCGACTGAGAGAGAGGGCGAGAAAGAGAATGTGCGAGAGAGAGAGAGAGTGGGAAACAGTGAGAGAGTGGGCAAGAGAGAATGTGGATGAGGCAGAGAGTGGGTGAGAGTGAGACTGGGCGAGAGTGAGAGAGTGGGTGACAGAGAGTGGGAGAGAATGAGAGAGTGGGCGAGAGAAAGAGTGGGCAAGAGAGAGAGTGGTAGAGAGAGAGTGTGGGCGAGAGAGAGAGAGGGTGAGAGAGAGCGTGTGAGAGAGTAAGAGAGTGGGCGAGAGAGAGTGGACGAGAGAGAGAGAGTTGGAGCGACTGAGAGAGAGGGCGAGAGAGAGAGAATGTGCGAGAGAGAGAGAGTGGGAAATAGTGAGAGAGTGGGCAAGAGAGAGTGTGGATGAGGCAGATAGTGGGTGAGAGTGAGACTGGGCGAGAGTGAGAGAGTGGGTGACAGAGAGTGGGAGAGAATGAGAGAGTGGGCGAGAGAGAGAGAGAGTGGGCGAGAGAGAGAGTGGCCGAGAGTGTGACTGGGCGAGAATGAGAGAGTGGGCGAGAGAGAGTGGGCGAGAGAGAGAGTGGGCGAGAGAGAGAGAGTGGGAGAGACTGAGAGAGAGGGCGAGAGAGAGTGGGCGAGATAGAGAGTGGGTGAAAGAGAGTGGGCGAGAAAAAGAGTGGGAGTGAGAGAGTCTGGGTGAGACAGAGTGGGCGAGAAAGAGTGTGGGCGAGAGTGAGGGGACAGAGGGAAATAGTGGGCGAGAGTGAGAGAGTGGGCAACAGGGAGTGGGTGAGAGAGTGGGGAGGGGAGAGACTGGGCGAAAGAGAGATTGTGTGAGAGAGAGTGCGCGAGAGAGAGAAAGAGTGGGCGAAAGAGAGTGGGCGAGGGAGAGAGTGTGGGCAAGAGTGAGAGAGGGGGCAGAGGGTAAGTGGGCGAGAGAGTGAGTGCACGAGAGATAGACGGGGCAAAGGGAAACAGTGGACGAGAGTGAGAGAGTGAGCGATAAAGTGTGGGCGAGAGTGATGCAGTGGTCGAGAGAGAGAGTGGGCGTGAGAGAGATTGGGCGAGATAGAGAATGGGTGAGAGAGAGAATGGGCGAGAGAGAGTGGGCGAGAGAGAGAGTGGGCGCGAGAAAGAGTTGGAGTGAGAGAGTTTGGGTGAGACAGAGTGGGCGAGAGAGAGAGTGGGCGAGAGTGAGTGAGGGTGCAGAGGGTGAGTGGGGGAGAGAGAGAGAGGGCAGAGGAAGATTGCGGCCGAGAGTGAGAGAGTGGGCGAGAGAGAGTGGGTGAGAGAGAGAGTGGGCAAGAGAGAGAGAGTGAGGGAGAGACAGAGTGGGCGAGAGAGAGAGTGGGCGAGAGAGAGTGTTGGCAAGAGAGAGTGGGCGAGAGAGAGAGTGGGTGAGAGAGAGACTGGGCGAAAGAGAGAGATTGGGTGAGAGAGATTGTTGGCGAGAGAGACTGTGGGCGAGAGAGAGTGTGGGCGAGATAGAGAATGGGTGAAGTGAGACTGGGCGAGAGTGAGACCGTGAGTGAGAGAGAGAGTGGGCGAGAGAGAGAGTGGGTGAGAGAGAGAATGGGCGAGAGAGAGTGGGAATGAGTGAGAGAGTGCGCGAGAGAGAGTGTATGCGAGAGAGAGTGGTGGTGAGAGAGAGTTTGGCGAGAGAGAGTGGGCGAGATAGAGAGTGGGTGAGAGAGAGTGGGCGAGAGAGAGTGGGCGAGAGAGAGAGAGTGGGCGAGAGAAAGAGTGGGAGTGAGAGAGTCTGGGTGAGACAGAGTGGGCGAGAGAGAGTGTGGGCAAGAGTGAGTGAGGGTCAGAGAGTGAGTGGGCGATAGAGAGAGTGGACGAGAGAGAGGGGACAGAGGGAGATAGTGACTGAGAGTGAGAGAGTGGGCAAGAGGGAGTGGGTGAGAGAGAGAGTGGGCAAGAGAGAGAGAGTGAGGGAGAGACAGAGTGGGCGAGAGAGAGAGTGGGCGAGAGAGAGTGTTGGCAAGAGAGAGTGGGCGAGAGAGAGAGTGGGTGAGAGAGAGACTGGGCGAAAGAGAGAGATTGGGTGGGAGAGATTGTTGGCGAGAGAGACTGTGGGCGAGAGAGAGTGTGGGCGAGATAGAGAGTGGGTGAGAGTGAGACTGGGCGAGAGTGAGACCGTGAGTGAGAGAGAGAGTGGGCGAGAGAGAGAGTGGGTGAGAGAGAGAATGGGCGAGAGAGAGTGGGAGTGAGTGAAAGAGTGCGCGAGAGAGAGTGTATGCGAGAGAGAGTGGTGGTGAGAGAGAGTTTGGCGAGAGAGAGTGGGCGAGATAGAGAGTGGGTGAGAGAGAGTGGGCGAGAGAGAGTGGGCGAGAGAGAGAGAGTGGGCGAGAGAAAGAGTGGGAGTGAGAGAGTCTGGGTGAGACAGAGTGGGCGAGAGAGAGTGTGGGCAAGAGTGAGTGAGGGTCAGAGAGTGAGTGGGCGATAGAGAGAGTGGGCGAGAGAGAGGGGACAGAGGGAGATAGTGGCCGAGAGTGAGAGAGTGGGCAAGAGGGAGTGGGTGAGAGAGTATGGGCGAGAGAGAGACTGGGGGAAAGAGAGATTGTGTGAGAGAGAGTGGGCGAGAGAGAGACAGAGTAGGTGAAAGAGAGTGGGCGAGGGAGAGAGTGTGGGCGAGAGTGAGAGAGGGGGCAGAGGGTGAGTGGGCGAGAGAGTGAGTGCACGAGAGATAGAGGGGGCAGAGGGAAATAGTGGACGAGAGTGAGAGAGTGAGAGAGTGAGCGAGAGAGTGTGGGCGAGAGTGATGCAGTGGTCGAGAGAGAGAGTGGGCGTGAGAAAGAGTGGGCGAGATAGAGAGTGGGTGAGACAGAGAATGGGCGAGAGAGAGTGGGCGAGAGAGAGAGTGGGCGAGAGTGAGTGAGGATGCAGAGGGTGAGTGGGGGAGAGAGAGAGAGAGGGCAGAGGAACATTGTGGTCGAGAGTGAGAGAGTGGGCGAGAGAGAGTGGGTGAGAGAGAGAGTGGGTAAGAGAAAGAGAGTGAGGGAGAGAGAGAGAGTGGGCGAGAGAGTGGGCGAGAGAGAGTGGGCGAGAGAAAGAGTGTGAGTGAGAGAGTGGGGGTGGTACAGAGTGGGTGTGAGAGAGTGGGCGAGAGAGACAACGATTGGGCGAGAGAGAGTGGGCGAGAGGAAGAGTGGGAGTGAGAGAGTGGGGGTGAGACAGAGTGGGTGAGAGAGATTGGGCGTGAGAGAGAAAGGGTGGGTGAGACAGAGTGGGCGAGAGAGAGAGTGGGCGAGAGAGAGAGTGAATGGGCGAGAGATAGAGTGGGCGAGAGAGAGAGTGAATGGGCGAGAGAGAGAGTGAGGGCGAGACTGAGAGGGGGTTAGAGGGACATAGTGGGCAGAGAGAGAGAGTCGGCGAGAGAGAGTGGGCGAGAGAGAGAGTGGGCGAGAGTGAGTGAGGGTGCAGAGGTGAGTGGGGGAGAGAGAGAGAGGGCAGAGGAAGATTGCGGCCGAGAGTGAGAGAGTGGGCGAGAGAGAGTGGGTGAGAGAGAGAGTGGGCAAGACGGAGAGAGTGAGGGAGAGACAGAGTGGGCGAGTGAGAGAGGGCAAGAAAGTCAGTGGGTGAGAGAGAGTGGGCGAGAGAGAGTGGGCGAGAGAGAGTGGGCGAGAGAAAGAGTGGGAGTGAGAGAGTGGGAGTGAGACAGAGTGGGTGATAGAGATTGGGCGAGAGAGAGTGGGCGAGAGAGAGTGGGCGAGAGAAAGAGTGGGAGTGAGAGAGTGGGGGTGAGACAGAGTGGGTGATAGAGTTTGGGCGAGAGAGAGAAAGGGTGGGCGGAGAGAGTGGGCGAGAGAGAGAGTGGGCGAGGGAGAGAGTGAATGGGCGAGAGAGAGAGTGAGGGCGAGAGTGAGAGGGGGTAGAGGGACATAGCGGGCGAGAGAGAAAGAGTGGGCGAGAGAGAGTGGGCGAGAGAGAGAACGGGTGAGAGAGAGAGTGGGCGAGAGAGAGAGTGGGCGAGAGAGAGTGTTGGCGAGAGAGAGTGGGCGAGAGAGAGTGGGTGAGAGAGAGACTGGGCGAAAGAGAGAGATTGGGTGAGAGAGATTGTTGGCGAGAGAGACTGTGGGCGAGAGAGAGTGTGGGCGAGATAGAGAGTGGGTGAGAGTGAGACTGGGCGAGAGTGAGGCCGTGAGTGAGAGAGAGAGTGGGCGAGAGAGAGAGTGGGTGAGAGAGAGAATGGGCGAGAGAGAGTGTATGCGAGAGAGAGTGGTGGTGGAGAGAGGCTTTGGCGAGAGAGAGTGGGCGAGATAGAGAGTGGGTGAGGGAGATTGGGCGAGAGAGAGTGGGCGAGAGAGAGAGAGTGGGCGAGAGAAAGAGTGGGAGTGAGAGAGTCTGGGTGAGACAGAGTGGGCGAGAGAGAGTGTGGGCAAGAGTGAGTGAGGGTCAGAGAGTGAGTGGGCGATAGAGAGAGTGGGCGAGAGAGAGGGGACAGAGGGAGATAGTGGCCGAGAGTGAGAGAGTGGGCAAGAGGGAGTGGGTGAGAGAGTGTGGGCGAGAGAGAGACTGGGCGAAAGAGAGATTGTGTGAGAGAGAGTGGGCGAGAGAGAGACAGAGTAGGTGAAAGAGAGTGGGCGAGGGAGAGACTATGGGCGAGAGTGAGAGAGGGGGCAGAGGGTGAGTGGGCGAGAGAGTGAGTGCACGAGAGATAGAGGGGGCAGAGGGAAATAGTGGACGAGAGTGAGAGAGTGAGCGAGAGAGTGTGGGCGAGAGTGATGCAGTGGTCGAGAGAGAGAGTGGGCGTGAGAAAGAGTGGGCGAGATAGAGAGTGGGTGAGACAGAGAATGGGCGAGAGAGAGTGGGCGAGAGAGAGAGTGGGCGCGAGAAAGAGTGGGAGTGAGAGAGTTTGGGTGAGACAGAGTGGGCGAGAGAGAGAGTGGGCGAGAGTGAGTGAGGATGCAGAGGGTGAGTGGGGGAGAGAGAGAGAGAGGGCAGAGAGTGGGCGAGAGAGAGTGGGTGAGAGAGAGAGTGGGTAAGAGAAAGAGAGTGAGGGAGAGAGAGAGAGTGGGCGAGAGAGTGGGCGAGAGAGTGGGCGAGAGAGAGTGGGCGAGAGAAAGAGTGGGAGTGAGAGAGTGGGGGTGGGACAGAATGGGTGAGAGAGAGTGGGCGAGGGAGAGAACGATTGGGCGAGAGAGAGAGGTCGAGAGAAAGAGTGTGAGTGAGAGAGTGGGAGTGGTACAGAGTGGGTGAGAGAGAGTGGGCGAGAGAGACAACGATTGGGCGAGAGAGAGTGGGCGAGAGGAAGAGTGGGCGTGAGAGAGTGGGGGTGAGACAGAGTGGGTGAGAGAGATTGGGCGTGAGAGAGAAAGGGTGGGCGAGACAGAGTGGGCGAGAGAGAGAGTGGGCGAGAGAGAGAGTGAATGGGCGAGAGAGAGAGTGGGCCAGAAAGAGAGTGAATGGGCGAGAGAGAGAGTGAGGGCGAGACTGAGAGGGGGTTAGAGGGACATAGTGGGCAGAGAGAGAGAGTGGGCGAGAGAGAGTGGGCGAGAGAGAGAGTGGGCGAGAGTGAGTGAGGGTGCAGAGGGTGAGTGAGCAAGAGAGAGAACGATTGGGCGAGAGAGAGTGGGCGAGAGAAAGAGTGGGAGTGAGAGCGTGGGGGTGAAACAGAGTGGGTGAGAGAGATTGGGTGAGAGAAAGAGAAAGGGTGGGCGAGAGAGAGTGGGCGAGAGAGAGAACGGGCGAGAGAGAGACTGGGCGAGAGAGAGAGTGGGCGAGAGAGAGTGGGCGAGAGAGAGAACGGGCGAGAGAGAGAGTGGGCGAGAGAGAGTGGGAGAGAGTGAGAGAGTGCGCGCGAGAGAGTGTATGCAAGAGAGTGCGCGAGAGAGAGTGTGGACGAGACAGAGAGTCGGTGAGAGTGAGACTGGGCAAGAGTGAGACAGTTAGCGAGAGAGAGAGTGGGCGAGAGAGAGAGTGGGCGAAAGAGAGAATGGGCGAGAGAGAGTGAGAGAGAGTGAGAGAGTGTGCGAGAGAGAGTGTATGCAAGAGAGAGTGGTGGTGAGAGAGAGAGTGGGCGAGAGAGAGAGTGGGTGAGAGTGAGACTGGGCCAAAGAAAGAGTGGGTGAGAGAGGGTGGGCGAGAGAGAGAGAGCGAGTGAGAGTGGTCGCGAGTGAGAAAGTGGGCGGGTGAGAGAGAGAGGTAAAGAGACAGAGAGTGTATGCGAGAGAGAGTGGTGGCAAGAAAGAGAGTGGGCGAGAGAGAGTGGGCGAGAGAGAGAATGGGCGAGAGAGAGAGTGGGTGAGAGAGAGTGGGCGAGAGAGAGAGTGGGCGAGAGAGAGTGTGGGTGAGAGTGAGACTGGGCGAAAGAGAGAGTGGGCGAGAGAGAGAGAGTGAGAGTGGGCGAGAGAGAGAGAGTGGGCGAGAGAGAGAGAGACTGATAGAGAGAGAGAGTGGGCGAGAGAGTGGGCAAGAGAGAGAGTGGGCGAGAGAGAGTGGGCGAGAGAGAGTGGGCGAGAGAGAGTGGGCGAGAGAGAGTAGGCGAGAGAAAGAGTGGGAGTGAGAGAGTGGGGGTGAGACAGTGAGAGGGGGGTATAGTGGGCGAGAGAGAGAGAGTTGGGCGAGTGAGAGTGGGCGAGAGAGAGTGGGCGAGAGAGAGTGCTGGCGAGAGACAGTGGGCAAGAGAGAGAGTGAGTGAAAGAGAGACTGGGCAAAAGAGAGAGAATGGGCGAGAGAGAGAGTGGGCGAGAGAGAGAATGGGCGAGAGAGAGTGGGAGAGAGTAAGAGAGTGCGCGAGAGAGAGTGTATGCGAGAGAGAGTGGTGGTGAGAGAGAGAGTGGGCGAGAGAGAGAGTGGGTGAGAGTGAGACTGGGCCTAAAAGAGAGTGGGTGAGAGAGAGTGGGCGTGAGAGAGAGAGAGAGCGAGTGAGAGTGGTCGCGAGTGAGAAAGTGTGCAGGTGAGAGAGAGAGGGAGAGAGAGAGAGTGTGTATGCGAGAGAGAGTGGTGGCAAGAGAGAGAGTGGGCGAGAGAGAGAGTGGGCGAGAGAGAGTGTGGGTGAGAGTGAGACTGGGCGAAAGAGAGAGTGGGCGAGAGAGAGAGAGTGAGAGTGGGCGAGAGAGAGAGAGTGGGCGAGAGAGAGAGAGACTGATAGAGAGAGAGAGTGGGCGAGAGAGTGGGCAAGAGAGAGAGTGGGCGAGAGAGAGTGGGCGAGAGAGAGTGGGCGAGAGAGAGTGGGCAAGAGAGAGTAGGCGAGAGAAAGAGTGGGAGTGAGAGAGTGGGGGTGAGACAGTGAGAGGGGGGTATAGTGGGCGAGAGAGAGAGAGTTGGGCGAGTGAGTGTGGGCGAGAGAGAGTGGGCGAGAGAGAGTGCTGGCGAGAGACAGTGGGCGAGAGAGAGAGTGGGTGAAAGAGAGACTGGGCAAAAGAGAGAGAATGGGCGAGAGAGATTGTTGGCAAGAGAGACTGTGGGTGAGAGAGAGTGTGGGCGAGACAGAGAGTGGGTGAGAGTGAGACTGGGCGAGAGTGAGACAGTGACCGAGAGAGAGAGAGGGCGAGAGAGAGAGTGGGCGAGCGAGAGAGTGGGTGAGAGAGAGCGTGTGCCAAAGAGAGAGTGGATGAGAGAGAGTGGGCGAGAGAGAGAGAGAGAGAGAGAGAGAGAGAGAGCACAAGTGAGAGTGGGTGAGTGTGCGGGGGCAGACGGTGAGTGATCGAGAGAGTGGTGGCGAGAGAATGTTTGTGAGAGAGAGAGTGGCGGTGACAGAGAGTGGGCGAGAGAGAGAGAGAGAGAGAGAGAGAGAGAGCACAAGTGAGAGTGGGTGAGTGTGAGGGGGCAGACGGTGAGTGATCGAGAGAGAGGGGGCGAGAGAGAGTGGTGGCGAGAGAATGTTTGTGAGAGAGAGAGTGGCGGTGACAGAGAGTGGGCGAGAGAGAGAGAGGTCGAGAGAGAGTGGGCGAGAGAAAGAGTGTGAGTGAGAATGTAAGAGTGAGAGAGTGGGTGAGAGAAAGAGTGGTAGTGAGAGAGTGGGCTGAGAGGGAGTGGGCGAGAGAGAGATTGGGGGTGAGAGAGTGTGGGTGAGAGAGAGAGAAAGCGAGAGAGAGTGGACGAGAGAGAGAGGGAGAGACTGAGAGAGAGGGCGAGAGAGAGAATGTGCGAGAGAGAGAGTGGGAAAGAGTGAGAGAGTGTGCAAGAGAGAGTGTGGACGAGACAGAGAGTGGGTGAGAGTGAGACTGGGCGAGAGTGAGAGAGTCGGCGAGAGAGACTGGGAGAGAGTGAGTGGGCGAGAGAAAAAGTGAGCAAGAGAGAGAGAGAGGGCGAGAGTGAGAGAGTGGGCGAGAGAGAGAGGTGGCCAGAGAGATTGTGGGTGAGAGAGAGAGTGGGCGAGAGAGAGAGTGGGCGAAAGAGAGTGTGGGCGAAACAGAGAGTGGGTGAGAGTGAGACTGGGCGAGAGTGAAAGAGTGGGCGAGAGAGAGAGTGGGTGAGCGAGAGTGTTGGTGAGAGAGGTTGGGCGAGAGTGAGGCAGTGGGCAAGAGAGGGAGTGGGCGAGAGAGAGTGTGGGCGAGAGAGAGTGTGTGCGAGAGAGAGAGTGGGAGAGAGTGAGAGAGTGAGCGGGAGAGAGTGTGCGAGAGATAGTGTGCAGGAGAGAGAGTGTTGGCGAGAGAGAGAGTCTGCTAGAGAGACAGTGGATGAGAATGTGACTGGGCGCGAATGAGAGAGTGGGCGAGAGAGAGTGTGCGACAGTGAGAGTGGGCGAGAGAGAGGGAGTGGGAGAGAGTGAGAGAGTGGGTGAGAGAGAGAGAGGGCGAGAGATAGAGTGTGGGAGAGAGAGAGTGGGCAAGCGAGAGTGGGCAAGAGAGAGTTTGGCGAGAGAAAGAGTGGGCGAGAGTGAGTGAGGGGGCAGAGGGAGAGTGGGCGAGAGAGAGTGGGCACGAGGCATTGGGGGAGACAGAGTGTGGGCGAGAGAGAGACTGGGCGAAATAGAGAGTGAGTGAGAGAGAGTGTGCGCAAGAGAGAGTGTTGGCGAGCGAGAGAGTGTGCAAGAGAGAGAGTGGGTGAAAGTGTGACTGGGCGAGAGTGAGAGAGTGGGCGAGAGCGCGCGGGCGAGAGAGAATGGACGAGAGAGAGAGTGGGAGAGACTGAGAGAGAGGGCGAGAGAGAGAATGTGCGAGAGAGAGAGAGAGTGGAAAAGAGTGAGAGAGTGGGCAAGAGAGAGTGTGGGCGAGAGAGAGAGTGGGAGAGAGTGAGAGAGTGGGAGAGAGTGAGAGAGTGAGCGAGAGAGAGTGTGCGAGAGATAGTGTGCGCGAGAGAGAGTGGGCGAGAGTGAGAGAGTGGGCAAGAGGCATTGGGTGAGACAGAGTGTGGGCGAGTGAGAGACTGGGCGAGAGAGAGTGTGAGTGGGTGAGACAGAGAGTGTGCGTGAGAGAGAATGATGGCGAGAGAGAGAGTGGGTGAGAGTGTGACTGGGCGAGAGTGAGAGAGTGGGCGAGAGAGAGTGGGCGAGAGAGAGTGGACGAGAGAGAGAGGGAGAGACTGAGAGAGAGGGCGAGAGAGAGAATGTGCGAGAGAGAGAGAGTGGGAAAGAGGCATTGAGTGAGACAGAGTGTGGGCGAGTGAGAGACTGGGCGAAAGAGAGAGTGAGTGAGAGAGAGTGGGCGAAAGAGTGTGTGAGTGGGTGAGAGAGAGAGTGTGCACGAGAGAGAATGTTGGCGAGAGAGAGAGTGGGTGAGAGTGTGACTGGGCGAGAGTGAGAGAGTGGGCGAGACAGAGTGGGCGAGAGAGAATGGACGAGAGAGAGAGTGGGAGAGACTGAGAGAGAAGGCGAGAGAGAGAATGTGCGAGAGAGAGAGTGGAAAAGAGTGAGAGAGTGGGCAAGAGAGAGTGTGGACGAGACAGAAAGAGGGTGAGAGTGAGACAGAGCGAGAAAGAGAGAGAGAGTGAGAGAGACAGTGGGAGAGAGTGAGAGAGTGTGCGAGAGAGAGAGTGGGCAAGAGAGAGTGTGGGCGAGAGAGAGAGAGCGCGAGAGAGAGTGTGCGAGAGAGTGTGCACGAGAGAGAGTGTTGGCGAGAGAGAGTGGGCGAGAGAGAGTGGGTGAGAGTGTTACTGGGCGAGAGTGAGAGAGTGGGCGAGAGAGTGTGGGCGAGAGAGAGAGTGGCAAGAGAGAGAGAGTGCGTGAGAGAGAGTGTGCGAGGGAGTGTGCGCGAGAGAGTTTTGGCGAGAGAGAGTGGGCGGGTGAGAGATTGGGCAAGAGAGAGTGTGGGCGAGAGAGAGAGCGCGAGAGAGAGTGTGCGAGAGAGTGTGCACGAGAGAGAGTGTTGGCGAGAGAGAGTGGGCGAGAGAGAGTGGGCGAGAGTGTTACTGGGCGAGAGTGAGAGAGTGGGCGAGAGAGTGTGGGCGAGAGAGAGAGTGGCAAGAGAGAGAGAGTGCGTGAGAGAGAGTGTGCGAGGGAGTGTGCGTGAGAGAGTGTTGGCGAGAGAGAGTGGGCGAGTGAGAGAGTGGGCGAGAGTGTGACTGGGCGAGAGTGAGAGAGTGGGCGAGAGAGTGTTGGCGAGAGAGAGAGTGGCAAGAGAGAGAGAGTGCGTGAGAGAGAGTGTGCGAGGGAGTGTGCGCGAGAGAGTGTTGGCGAGAGAGAGTGGGCGAGTGAGAGAGTGGGCGAGAGTGTGACTGGGCGAGAGTGAGAGAGTGGGCGAGAGCGAGCGGCGAGAGAGAGTGGGCAAGAGAGAGAGTGGAAGAGAGTGTGAATGGGCGAGAGGGAGAGAGTGGGCGAGAGAGAGTGGGTGAGAGAGAGTGGGCGCGAGAGAGAAGGGGCAGAGGCAGATAGTGGGCGAGAGTGAGAGAGATTGTGTTTGAGAGGGAGACTGGGCGAAAGAGCGAGTGAGTGAGAGAGAGTGGGCGAGAGAGAGTGTGAGTGGGTGAGACAGAGAGTGTGCATGCGAGAGAGTGTTGGCGAGAGAGAGAGTGGGCGAGAGAGAGTGGGCGAGAGAGAGAACGGGCGAGAGAGAGAGTGGGCGAGAGAGAGACTGGGCGAGAGAGAGTGGGAGAGAGTGGGAGAGTGCGCGCGAGAAAGTGTATGCAAGAGAGTGCGCGAGAGAGTGTGTGGACGAGACAGAGAGTCGGTGAGAGTGAGACTGGGCAAGAGTGAGACAGTTAGCGAGAGAGAGAGTGGGCGAGAGAGAGAGTGGGCGAAAGAGAAAATTGGGGAGAGAGAGTGGGAGAGAGTGAGAGAGTGTGCGAGAGAGAGTGTATGCAAGAGAGAGTGGTGGTGAGAGAGAGAGTGGGCGAGAGAGAGAGTGGGTGAGAGTGAGACTGGGCCAAAGAAAGAGTGGGTGAGAGAGGGTGGGCGAGAGAGAGAGAGAGCGAGTGAGAGTGGTCGCGAGTGAGAAAGTGGGCGGGTGAGAGAGAGAGGTAGAGAGACAGAGAGTGTATGCGAGAGAGAGTGGTGGCAAGAAAGAGAGTGGGCGAGAGAGAGTGGGCGAGAGAGAGAATGGGCGAGAGAGAGAGTGGGTGAGAGAGTGGGGGTGAGACAGTGCGGGTGAGAGAGAGTGGGCGAGAGAGAGCGTGGGCGAGAGAGAGAGTGAATGGGCGAGAGAGAGAACGGGCGAGAGAGAGAGAGAGTGAGAGTGGGTGAGAGAGAGAGTGGGCGAGAGAAAGAGACTGGGAGAGATAGAGAGTGGGCGAGAAAGAGTGGGCAAGAGAGAGAGTGGGTGAGAGAGAGTGGGGGTGAGAGAGAGTGGGGGTGAGACAGTGTGGGTGAGAGAGAGTGGGCGAGAGAGAGAGTGGGCGAGAGATAGAACGGGCGAGACAGAGAGTGGGCGATAGAGAGAGTGTGGGTGAGAGAGAGTGGGGGTGAGAGAGAGTGGGGGTGAGACAGTGTGGGTGAGAGAGAGTGGGCGAGAGAGAGAGTGGGCGAGAGAGAGAACGGGCGAGACAGAGAGTGGGCGAGAGAGAGAGTGAATGGGCGAGAGAGAGAACGGGAGAGAGATAGAGTGGGCGAGAGAGAGAGTGGTCGAGAGAGAGAACGGGCGAGACAGAGAGTGGGCGAGAGAGAGTGTTGGCGAGCGAGTGTGGGCGAGACAGAGCGTAGGTGAGAGTGAGACTGGGCGAGATTGAAACAGTGAGCGAGAGAGAGAGTGGGCGAGAGAGAGAATGGGCGAGAGAGAGTGGGAGAGAGTGAGAGAGTGCGCGAGAGAGAGTGTATGCGAGAGAGAGTGGTGGTGAGAGAGAGAGTGGGCGAGAGAGAGAGTGGGTGAGAGTGAGACTGGGCCTAAAAGAGAGTGGGTGAGAGAGAGTGGGCGTGAGAGAGAGAGAGAGCGAGTGAGAGTGGTCGCGAGTGAGAAAGTGTGCAGGTGAGAGAGAGAGAGTGTATGCGAGAGAGAGTGGTGGCAAGAGAGAGAGTGGGCGAGAGAGAGAGTGGGCGAGACAGAGAGACTGATAGAGAGAGAGAGTGGGCGAGAGAGAGAGTGGGCGAGAGAGAGTGGGCGAGAGAGAGTGGGCGAGAGAGAGTGGGCGAGAGAGAGTAGGCGAGAGAAAGAGTGGGAGTGAGAGAGTGGGGGTGAGACAGTGAGAGGGGGGTATAGTGGGCGAGAGAGAGAGAGTTGGGCGAGAGAGAGTGGGAGAGGGTGAGAGAGTGCGCGAGAGAGAGTGTATGCGAGAGAGAGTGGTGGTGAGAGAGAGAGTGGGCGAGAGAGAGAGTGGGTGAGAGTGAGACTGGGCCTAAAAGAGAGTGGGTGAGAGAGAGTGGGCGTGAGAGAGAGAGAGAGCGAGTGAGAGTGGTCGCGAGTGAGAAAGTGTGCAGGTGAGAGAGAGAGGGAGAGAGAGAGAGTGTGTATGCGAGAGAGAGTGGTGGCAAGAGAGAGAGTGGGCGAGAGAGAGAGTGGGCGAGAGAGAGAATGGGCGAGAGAGAGTGTGGGTGAGAGTGAGACTGGGCGAAAGAGAGAGTGGGCGAGAGAGAGAGAGTGAGAGTGGGCGAGAGAGAGAGAGTGGGCGAGAGAGTTAGACTGATAGAGAGAGAGAGTGGGCGAGAGAGTGGGCAAGAGAGAGAGTGGGCGAGAGAGAGTGGGCGAGAGAGAGTGGGCGAGAGAGAGTAGGCGAGAGAAAGAGTGGGAGTGAGAGAGTGGGGGTGAGACAGTGAGAGGGGGGTATAGTGGGCGAGAGAGAGAGAGTTGGGCGAGTGAGAGTGGGCGAGAGAGAGTGGGCGAGAGAGAGTGCTGGCGAGAGACAGTGGGCGAGAGAGAGAGTGAGTGAAAGAGAGACTGGGCAAAAGAGAGAGAATGGGCGAGAGAGAGAGTGGGCGAGAGAGAGAATGGGCGAGAGAGAGTGGGAGAGAGTGAGAGAGTGCGCGAGAGAGAGTGTATGCGAGAGAGAGTGGTGGTGAGAGAGAGAGTGGGCGAGAGAGAGAGTGGGTGAGAGTGAGACTGGGCCTAAAAGAGAGTGGGTGAGAGAGAGTAGGCGTGAGAGAGTGGGCGAGAGAGAGTGCTGGCGAGAGACAGTGGGCGAGAGAGAGAGTGGGTGAAAGAGAGACTGGGCAAAAGAGAGAGAATGGGCGAGAGAGATTGTTGGCAAGAGAGACTGTGGGTGAGAGAGAGTGTGGGCGAGACAGAGAGTGGGTGAGAGTGAGACTGGGCGAGAGTGAGACAGTGACCGAGAGAGAGAGAGGGCGAGAGAGAGAGTGGGCGAGCGAGAGAGTGGGTGAGAGAGAGCGTGTGCCAAAGAGAGAGTGGATGAGAGAGAGTGGGCGAGAGAGAGAGAGAGAGCGAGAGAGAGAGAGCACAAGTGAGAGTGGGTGAGTGTGAGGGGGCAGACGGTGAGTGATCGAGAGAGAGGGGGCGAGAGAGAGTGGTGGCGAGAGAATGTTTGTGAGAGAGAGAGTGGCGGTGACAGAGAGTGGGCGAGAGAGAGAGAGGTCGAGAGAGAGTGGGCGAGAGAAAGAGTGTGAGTGAGAATGTAAGAGTGAGAGAGTGGGTGAGAGAAAGAGTGGTAGTGAGAGAGTGGGCTGAGAGGGAGTGGGCGAGAGAGAGATTGGGGGTGAGAGAGTGTGGGTGAGAGAGAGAGAAAGCGAGAGAGAGTGGGTGAGAGTGTGAGAGGGCGAGAGAGAAAGTGGGCGGGAGAGTGGGCGAGAGAGAGTGGGCCGCAGAGAGTGGGTGAGAGAGTGAAGGCGAGAGACAGAATGGTGAGAGAAAGATTGGGAGTGGGGGTGAGACAGAGTGGGCGAGAGAGATTGTGGGCGAGAGTGAGTGGGAGAAAGAGAGAGTGGGAGAGAGAGAGAGTGGGCGAGCGAGAGAAGAGGCAGAGGGAGATCGTGGGCGAGAGTGAGAGAGCGGGCAAGAGGGAGTGGCCGAGAGAGAGTGTGGGCGAGAGAGAGACTGGACGAAAGAGAGAGAGTGGATGAAGGAGTGGGTAAGAGAGCGAAAGAGTGCGAGAGAGAGAGTGGGCGAGAGAGAGAGTAGGCGAGAGAGAGAATGGGCGAGAAAGAGTGGGAGAGAGTGAGGGAGTGCGCGAGAGAGAGTGTATGCGAGAGAGAGTGGTGGTGAGAGAGAGAGTGGGCGAGAGAGAGAGCGAGTGAGAGTGGTCGCGAGTGAGAAAGTGGGCGGGTGAGAGAGAGAGGGAGAGAGAGAGTGTATGCGAGAGAGAGTGGTGGCAAGAGAGAGAATGGGCGAGAGAGAGAGTGGGTGAGAGTGAGACTGGGCGAAAGAGAGAGTGGGCGAGAGAGAGAGAAAGAGTGAGAGTGGGCGAGAGAGAGAGTGGGCGAGCGAGAGAAGGGGCAGAGGGAGATCGTGGGCGAGAGTGAGAGAGCGGGCAAGAGGGATTGGCGCAGAGAGAGTGTGGGCGAGAGAGAGACTGGGCGAAAGAGAGAGTAGATGAGAGAGTGGGCAAGAGAGAGAAAGAGTGTGCGAGAGAGAGAGTGTGGGGGAGAGTGAAATGGGGGCAGAGAGAAACAGTGGGCGAGAGAGAGTGGGCAAGCGAGAGAGAGGGCGAGAGTGGGACAGTGGGCGAGAGAGACTGTGGTCGAGAGAGAGCGTGGGCGAGAGAGAGAGTGGGCGAGCGAGATGTTGGCGAGAGAGAGTGGGCAAGAGTGAGGCAGTGGGCGAGAGAGGGAGTGGGCGAGAGGGACTGTGGGCGAAAGAGAGTGTGGGCGAGAGAGAGAGTGGGAGAGAGTGAGAGAGTGAGCGAGAGAGAGTGTGCGAGAGAGAGTGTGCGCGAGAGAGAGTGTTTTGGAGAGAGAGAGTCTGCGAGAGAGAGAGTGGGTGAGAGTGAGAGTGGGCGAGAGAGTGAGAGTGGGAGAGAGTGAGAGAGGGGCCAGAGAGAGAGAGGGTGAGCGATAGAGAGTGGGCGAGAGAGAGTGGGCAAGGGATAGTGGGTAAGAGAGAGTGGGCACGAGGCATTGGGGGAGACAGAGTGTGGGCGAGAGAGCAACTGGGCGAAATAGAGAGTGAGTGAGAGAGAGTGTGCGCAAGAGAGAGTTTTGGCGAGCGAGAGAGTGTACAAGAGAGAGTGGGTGAAAGTGTGACTGGGCGAGAGTGAGAGAGTGGGCGAGAGCGAGCGGGCGAGAGAGAATGGACGAGAGAGAGAGTGGGAGAGACTGAGAGAGAGGGCGAGAGAGAGAATGTGCGAGAGAGAGAGAGTGGAAAAGAGTGAGAGAGTGGGCAAGAGAGAGTGTGGGCGAGAGAGAGAGTGGGAGAGAGTGAGAGAGTGGGAGAGAGTGAGAGAGTGAGCGAGAGAGAGTGTGCGAGAGATAGTGTGCGCGAGAGAGAGTGGGCGAGAGAGAGAAGGGTCAGAGGCAGATAGTGGGCGAGAGTGAGAGAGTGGGCAAGAGGCATTGGGTGAGACAGAGTGTGGGCGAGTGAGAGACTGGGCGAGAGAGAGTGTGAGTGGGTGAGAGAGAGAGTGTGCGTGAGAGAGAATGATGGCGAGAGAGAGTGGGCAAGAGAGAGAGTGGGTGAGAGTGTGACTGGGCGAGAGTGAGAGAGTGGGCGAGAGAGAGTGGGCGAGAGAGAGTGGACGAGAGAGAGAGGGAGAGACTGAGAGAGAGGGCGAGAGAGAGAATGTGCGAGAGAGAGAGAGTGGGAAAGAGGCATTGGGTGAGACACAGTGTGGGCGAGTGAGAGACTGGGCGAAAGAGAGAGTGAGTGAGAGAGTGTGGGCGAGAGAGTGTGTGAGTGGGTGAGAGAGAGAGTGTGCACGAGAGAGAATGTTTGCGAGAGAGAGAGTGGGTGAGAGTGTGACTGGGCGAGAGTGAGAGAGTGGGCGAGACAGAGTGGGCGAGAGAGAATGGACGAGAGAGAGAGTGGGAGAGACTGAGAGAGAAGGCGAGAGAGAGAATGTGCGAGAGAGAGAGTGGAAAAGAGTGAGAGAGTGGGCAAGAGAGAGTGTGGACGAGACAGAAAGAGGGTGAGAGTGAGACAGAGCGAGAAAGAGAGAGAGAGTGAGAGAGACAGTGGGAGAGAGTGAGAGAATGTGCGAGAGAGAGAGTGGGCAAGAGAGAGTGTGGGCGAGAGAGAGAGAGCGCGAGAGAGAGTGTGCGAGAGAGTGTGCACGAGAGAGAGTGTTGGCGAGAGAGAGTGGGCGAGAGAGAGTGGGTGAGAGTGTTACTGGGCGAGAGTGAGAGAGTGGGCGAGAGAGTGTGGGCGAGAGAGAGAGTGGCAAGAGAGAGAGAGTGCGTGAGAGAGAGTGTGCGAGGGAGTGTGCGCGAGAGAGTTTTGGCGAGAGAGAGTGGGCGGGTGAGAGATTGGGCAAGAGAGAGTGTGGGCGAGAGAGAGAGAGCGCGAGAGAGAGTGTGCGAGAGAGTGTGCACGAGAGAGAGTGTTGGCGAGAGAGAGTGGGCGAGAGAGAGTGGGCGAGAGTGTTACTGGGCGAGAGTGAGAGAGTGGGCGAGAGAGTGTGGGCGAGAGAGAGAGTGGCAAGAGAGAGAGAGTGCGTGAGAGAGAGTGTGCGAGGGAGTGTGCGTGAGAGAGTGTTGGCGAGAGAGAGTGGGCGAGTGAGAGAGTGGGCGAGAGTGTGACTGCGCGAGATTGAGAGAGTGGGCGAGAGAGTGTTGGCGAGAGAGAGAGTGGCAAGAGAGAGAGAGTGCGTGAGAGAGAGTGTGCGAGGGAGTGTGCGCGAGAGAGTGTTGGCGAGAGAGAGTGGGCGAGTGAGAGAGTGGGCGAGAGTGTGACTGGGCGAGAGTGAGAGAGTGGGCGAGAGCGAGCGGCGAGAGAGTGTGGGCAAGAGAGAGAGTGGAAGAGAGTGTGAATGGGCGAGAGGGAGAGAGTGGGCGAGAGAGAGTGGGTGAGAGAGAGTGGGCGCGAGAGAGAAGGGGCAGAGGCGGATAGTGGGCGAGAGTGAGAGAGATTGTGTTTGAGAGGGAGACTGGGCGAAAGAGCGAGTGAGTGAGAGAGAGTGGGCGAGAGAGAGTGTGAGTGGGTGAGACAGAGAGTGTGCACGCGAGAGAGTGTTGGCGAGAGAGAGAGTGGGTGAGAGTGGGACTGGGCGAGACTGAGAGAGTGGGCGAGAGAGAGTGGGCGAGAGAGAGTGGACGAGAGAGAGAGGGAGAGACTGAGAGAGAGGGCGAGAGAGAGAATGTGCGAAAGAGAGAGAGTGGGAAAGAGTGAGAGAGTGGGCAAGAGAGAGTGTGGACGAGACAGAGAGTGGGTGAGAGTGAGACTGGGCGAGAGTGAGAGAGTCGGCGAGAGAGACTGGGAGAGAGTTAGTGGGCGAGAGAAAGAGTGGGCAAGAGAGAGAGAGTGGGAGAGAGTGAGAGTGTGGGCGAGAGAAAAAGTGGGCAAGAGAGAGAGAGAGGGCGAGAGTGAGAGAGTGGGCGAGAGAGAGAGAGGGCCAGAGAGAGTGTGGGTGAGAGAGAGTGTGGGTGAGAGAGTGTGGGCGAGAGTGGGACAGTGGGCGAGAGAGAGAGTGGGCGAGAGAGAGTGTGGGCGAAAGAGAGTGTGGGCGAGACAGAGAGTGGGTGAGAGTGAGACTGGACGAGAGTGAGAGAGTGGGCGAGAGAGAGAGTGGGCGAGCGAGAGTGTTGGCTAGAGAGGTTGGGCGAGAGTGAGGCAGTGGGCAAGAGAGGGAGTGGGCGAGAGAGAGTGTGGGCGAGAGAGAGTGTGTGCGAGAGAGAGAGTGGGAGAGAGTGAGAGAGTGAGCGAGAGAGAGTGTGCGAGAGAGAGTGTGCGCGAGAGAGAGTGTTTTGGAGAGAGAGAGTCTGCGAGAGAGAGAGAGTGGGTGAGAGTGAGAGTGGGCGAGAGAGTGAGAGTGGGAGAGAGTGAGAGAGGGGCCAGAGAGAGAGAGGGTGAGCGATAGAGAGTGGGCGAGAGAGAGTGGGCGAGAGAAAGAGTGGACGATAGTGAGTGAGGGGGCAGAGGGAGAGTGGGCGAGAGAGAGTGGGCACGAGGCATTGGGGGAGACAGAGTGTGGGCGAGAGAGCAACTGGGCGAAATAGAGAGTGAGTGAGAGAGAGTGTGCGCAAGAGAGAGTGTTGGCGAGCGAGAGAGTGTGCAAGAGAGAGTGGGTAAAAGTGTGACTGGGCGAGAGTGAGAGAGTGGGCGAGAGCGAGCGGGCGAGAGAGAATGGACGAGAGAGAGAGTGGGAGAGACTGAGAGAGAGGGCGAGAGAGAGAATGTGCGAGAGAGAGAGAGTGGAAAAGAGTGAGAGAGTGGGCAAGAGAGAGTGTGGGCGAGAGAGAGAGTGGGAGAGAGTGAGAGAGTGGGAGAGAGTGAGAGAGTGAGCGAGAGAGAGTGTGCGAGAGATAGTGTGCGCGAGAGAGAGTGGGCGAGAGAGAGAAGGGTCAGAGGCAGATAGTGGGCGAGAGTGAGAGAGTGGGCAAGAGGCATTGGGTGAGACAGAGTGTGGGCGAGTGAGAGACTGGGCGAGAGAGAGTGTGAGTGGGTGAGAGAGAGAGTGTGCGTGAGAGAGAATGATGGCGAGAGAGAGAGTGGGCAAGAGAGAGAGTGGGTGAGAGTGTGACTGGGCGAGAGTGAGAGAGTGGGCGAGAGAGAGTGGGCGAGAGAGAGTGGACGAGAGAGAGAGGGAGAGACTGAGAGAGAGGGCGAGAGAGAGAATGTGCGAGAGAGAGAGAGTGGGAAAGAGGCATTGGGTGAGACAGAGTGTGGGCGAGTGAGAGACTGGGCGAAAGAGAGAGTGAGTGAGAGAGTGTGGGCGAGAGAGTGTGTGAGTGGGTGAGAGAGAGAGTGTGCACGAGAGAGAATGTTTGCGAGAGAGAGAGTGGGTGAGAATGTGACTGGGCGAGAGTGAGAGAGTGGGCGAGACAGAGTGGGCGAGAGAGAATGGACGAGAGAGAGAGTGGGAGAGACTGAGAGAGAAGGCGAGAGAGAAAATGTGCGAGAGAGAGAGTGGAAAAGAGTGAGAGAGTGGGCAAGAGAGAGTGTGGACGAGACAGAAAGAGGGTGAGAGTGAGACAGAGCGAGAAAGAGAGAGAGAGTGAGAGAGACAGTGGGAGAGAGTGAGAGAGTGTGCGAGAGAGAGAGTGGGCAAGAGAGAGTGTGGGCGAGAGAGAGAGAGCGCGAGAGAGAGTGTGCGAGAGAGTGTGCACGAGAGAGAGTGTTGGCGAGAGAGAGTGGGCGAGAGAGAGTGGGTGAGAGTGTTACTGGGCGAGAGTGAGAGAGTGGGCGAGAGAGTGTGGGCGAGAGAGAGAGTGGCAAGAGAGAGAGAGTGCGTGAGAGAGAGTGTGCGAGGGAGTGTGCGCGAGAGAGTTTTGGCGAGAGAGAGTGGGCGGGTGAGAGATTGGGCAAGAGAGAGTGTGGGCGAGAGAGAGAGAGCGCGAGAGAGAGTGTGCGAGAGAGTGTGCACGAGAGAGAGTGTTGGCGAGAGAGAGTGGGCGAGAGAGAGTGGGCGAGAGTGCGACTGGGCGAGAGTGAGAGAGTGGGCGAGAGAGTGTGGGCGAGAGAGAGAGTGGCAAGAGAGAGAGAGTGCGTGAGAGAGAGTGTGCGAGGGAGTGTGCGTGAGAGAGTGTTGGCGAGAGAGAGTGGGCGAGTGAGAGAGTGGGCGAGAGTGTGACTGGGCGAGATTGAGAGAGTGGGCGAGAGAGTGTTGGCGAGAGAGAGAGTGGCAAGAGAGAGAGAGTGCGTGAGAGAGAGTGTGCAAGGGAGTGTGCGCGAGAGAGTGTTGGCGAGAGAGAGTGGGCGAGTGAGAGAGTGGGCGAGAGTGTGACTGGGCGAGAGTGAGAGAGTGGGCGAGAGCGAGCGGCGAGAGAGTGTGGGCAAGAGAGAGAGTGGAAGAGAGTGTGAATGGGCGAGAGGGAGAGAGTGGGCGAGAGAGAGTGGGTGAGAGAGAGTGGGCGCGAGAGAGAAGGGGCAGAGGCGGATAGTGGGCGAGAGTGAGAGAGATTGTGTTTGACAGGGAGACTGGGCGAAAGAGCGAGTGAGTGATTTAGAGTGGGCGAGAGAGAGTGTGAGTGGGTGAGACAGAGAGTGTGCACGCGAGAGAGTGTTGGCGAGAGAGAGAGTGGGTGAGAGTGGGACTGGGCGAGACTGAGAGAGTGGGCGAGAGAGAGTGGGCGAGAGATAGTGTGCGCGAGTGAGAGTGGGCGAGAGAGAGAAGGGGCAGAGGCAGATAGTGGGCGAGAGTGAGAGAGTGGGCAAGAGGCATTGGGTGAGACAGAGTGTGGGCGAGTGAGAGTCTGGGCGAAAGAGAGAGTGAGTGAGAGAGAGTGGGCGAGAGAGAGAGAGTGGGAAAGAGTGAGAGAGTGGGCAAGAGAGAGTGTGGACGAGACAGAGAGTGGGTGAGAGTGAGACTGGGCGAGAGTGAGAGAGTCGGCGAGAGAGACTGGGAGAGAGTTAGTGGGCGAGAGAAAGAGTGGGCAAGAGAGAGAGAGTGGGAGAGAGTGAGAGTGTGGGCGAGAGAAAAAGTGGGCAAGAGAGAGAGAGAGGGCGAGAGTGAGAGAGTGGGCGAGAGAGAGAGAGGGCCAGAGAGAGTGTGGGTGAGAGAGAGTGTGGGTGAGAGAGTGTGGGCGAGAGTGGGACAGTGGGCGAGAGAGAGAGTGGGCGAGAGAGAGTGTGGGCGAAAGAGAGTGTGGGCGAGACAGAGAGTGGGTGAGAGTGAGACTGGACGAGAGTGAGAGAGTGGGCGAGAGAGAGAGTGGGCGAGCGAGAGTGTTGGCTAGAGAGGTTGGGCGAGAGTGAGGCAGTGGGCAAGAGAGGGAGTGGGCGAGAGAGAGTGTGGGCGAGAGAGAGTGTGGGCGAGAGAGAGAGTGGGAGAGAGTGAGAGAGTGAGCGAGAGAGAGTGAGCGAGAGAGAGTGTGCGAGAGATAGTGTGCGCGAGTGAGAGTGGGCGAGAGAGAGAAGGGGCAGAGGCAGATAGTGGGCGAGAGTGAGAGAGTGGGCAAGAGGCATTGGGTGAGACAGAGTGTGGGCGAGTGAGAGTCTGGGCGAAAGAGAGAGTGAGTGAGAGAGAGTGGGCGAGAGAGAGTGGGCGCGAGAGAGAAGGGGCAGAGGCAGATAGTGGGCGAGAGTGAGAGAGATTGTGGGTGAGAGGGAGACTGGGCGAAAGAGCGAGTGAGTGAGAGAGAGTGGGCGAGAGAGAGTGTGAGTGGGTGAGAGAGAGAGTGTGCGCGAGAGAGAATGATGGCGAGAGAGAGAGTGGGCAAGAGAGAGAGTGGGTGAGAGTGTGACTGGGCGAGAGTGAGACAGTGGGCGAGAGAGAGTGGGCGAGAGAGAGTGGACGAGAGAGAGAGGGAGAGACTGAGAGAGAGGGCGAGAGAGAGAATGTGCGAGAGAGAGAGAGTGGGAAAGAGGCATTGGGTGAGACAGAGTGTGGGCGAGTGAGAGTCTGGACGAAAGAGAGAGTGAGTGAGAGAGAGTGGGCGAGAGAGAGTGTGAGTGAGTGAGAGAGAGAGTGTGCACGAGAGAGAATGTTGGCGAGAGAGAGAGTGGGCAAGAGAGAGTGGGTGAGAGTGTGACTGGGCGAGAGTGAGAGAGTGGGAGAGGCAGAGTGGGCGAGAGAGAATGGACGAGAGAGAGAGAGTGGGAGAGACTGAGAGAGAAGGCGAGAGAGAGAATGTGCGAGAGAGAGAGTGGAAAAGAGTGAGAGAGAGGGCAAGAGAGAGTGTGGACGAGACAGAGAGAGGGTGAGAGTGAGACTGAGCGAGAAAGAGAGAGAGAGTGAGAGAGACAGTGGGAGAGAGTGAGAGAGTTGGCGAGAGAGAGAGTGGGCAAGAGAGAGTGTGGGCGAGAGAGAGAGAGCGCGAGAGAGAGTGTGCGAGAGAGTCTGCACGAGAGAGAGTGTTGGCGAGAGAGAGTGGGCGAGAGAGAGTGGGTGAGAGTGTTACTGGGCGAGAGTGAGAGAGTGGGCGAGAGAGTGTGGGCGAGAGAGAGAGTGGCAAGAGAGAGAGTGTGTGTGAGAGAGAGTGTGCGATGGAGTGTGCGCGAGAGAGTGTTGGCGAGAGAGAGTGGGCGAGTGAGAGAATGGGCAAGAGTGTGACTGGGTGAGAGTGAGAGAGTGGGCGAGAGAGTGTTGGCGAGAGAGAGAGTGGCAAGAGAGAGAGAGTGCGTGAGAGAGAGTGTGCGAGGGAGTGTGCGCGAGAGAGTGTTGGCGAGAGAGAGTGGGCGAGTGAGAGAGTGGGCGAGAGTGTGACTGGGCGAGAGTGAGAGAGTGGGCGAGAGCGAGCGGGCGAGAGAGAGTGAGCAAGAGAGAGAGTGGGTGAGAGTGTGAATGGGCGAGAGGGAGAGAGTGGGCGAGAGAGAGTGGGCGCGAGAGAGTGGGCGCGAGAGGGAAGGGGCAGAGGCAGATAGTGGGCGAGAGTGAGAGAGTGAGCAAGAGGCATTGGGTGAAACAGAGTGTGGGCGAGAAAGAGACTGGGCGAAAGAGAGAGTGAGTGAGATATAGTGGGCGAGAGAGAGTGTGAGTGAGTGAGAGAGAGAGTGTGCGCGAGAGAGAATGTTGGCGAGAGCGAGAGAGGGCAGAGGAACATTGTGGTCGAGAGTGAGAGAGTGGGCAAGAGAGAGAGAGTGAGGGTGAGAGTGTGACTGTGCGAGAGTGAGAGAGTGGGCGAGACAGAGTGGGCGAGAGAGTGTGGACGAGAGAGAGAGTGGGAGAGACTGAGAGAGAGGGCGAGAGAGAGAATGTGCGAGAGAGAGAGAGTTGAAAAGAGTGAGAGAGTGGGCAAGATAGAGAGAGTGAGAGAGTGTGCGAGACAGAGAGAGGGCGAGAGATAGAGAGTGGGCGAGAGAGAGTGGGCAAGAGAGAGTGGGCAAGAGAGAGTGGGCGAGAGGAAGAGTGGGCGAGAGCGAGTGAGGGGGCAGAGGGAGAGTGGGCGAGAGAGAGTGGGCAAGAGAGAGATGGGGCAGAGGCAGATAGTGGGCGAGATTGAGAGAGCGTTCAAGAGGCATTGGGTGAGAGAGAGTGGACAAGAGAGAGAGTGGGCAAGAGAGAGTGTGAGTGGGTGAGAGAGAGAGTGTGCGCGAGAGAAAGTGTTGGCGAGAGAGAGTGGGAAAGAGAGAGAGTGAGTGAGAGTGTGTCGGCGCGAGAGTGGGAGAGTGGGCGAGAGAGAGTGGGTGAGAGAGAGTGGGCGAGACAGAGTGGATGAGAGAGATTGAGTGGGAGAGACTGACAGAGAGGGCGAGAGAGAGAATGTGCGAGAGAGAGAGAGTGGGAAAGAGTGAGAGAGTGGGCAAGAGTGTGGACGAGACAGAGAGTGGGTGAGAGTGAGAGAGTGGGCGAGAGAGACTGGGAGAGAGTGAGAGAGTGGGCGAGAGAGAGAGTGCGCGAGAGAGAGTGTGCGAGTGAGTTTGTGCGAGAGAGTGTTGGCGAGAGAGAGTGGGCGGGAGAGAGAGTGGGCGAGAGTGTTACTGGGCGCGAGTGAGAGAGTGGGCGAGAGAGTGTGGGCGTGAGTGAAATTAGGCGAGAGAGAGAGTGCGCGAGAGAGAGTGTGCGAGAGACTGTGCGCAAGAGAGAGTGTTGGCGACAGAAAGTGGGCGAGAGAGAGAGTGGGCGAGAGTGTGACTGGGCGAGAGTAAGAAAGTGGGCGAGAGAGAGTGGGTGAGAGAGAGTGGGCAAGAGAGAGAGTGGGTGAGACTGTGACTGGGTGAGAGTGAGAGAGTGGACGAGAGAGAGTGGGCGAGAGAGAGAGTGGGCGAGAGAGAGTGTGGACAAGACAGAGAGTGGGTGAGATTGAGACTGGGCGAGAGTGAGAGAGTGGGAGCGAGAGAGTGGGAGAGAGTGAGAGAGTGTGCGAGAGAATGAGTGTGCAAGGGAGAGAGTGGGAGAGAGTGAGAGTGTGGTCGAGAGAGAGAGAGTGAGAGAGCGAGGGAGAGAGTTGGAGAGTGGGCGAGAGAGTGTGTGAGCGAAAGAGAGAGAGTGCGCGAGAGAGAGTGTGCGAGAGAGTGTGCGCGAGAGAGAGTGTTGGCGAGAGAGATTGGGCGAGAGAGAGTGTGGGCGAGAGTGTTACTGGGCGAGAGTGAGACAGTGGGCGAGAGAGAGTGGGCGAGAGAGAGTGGGCAAGAGAGAGAGTGGGTCAGAGTGTGACTGGGTGAGAGTGAGAGAGTGGGCGAGAGAGAGTGGGCAGAGAGGGAAAGTGGACAAGAGACAGAGAGTGGAAGAGACTGAGAGAGAGGGCGAGAGAGAATGTGCGAGAGAGAGAGTGGGAAAGAGTGAGAGAGTGGGCAAGAGAGAGTGTGGGCAAGAGAGAGAGTGGGTGAGAGAGAGTGGGCGAGAGAGAGAAAGAGTGGGCGAGAGAAAGAGTGGGAGTGAGAGAGTGGGTGTGAGACAGAGTGGGTGAGAGAGAGTGGGCGAGAGTGAGAAAGGGTGGGCGAGAGGGAGTGGGCGAGAGAGAGAGTGGGTGAGAGAGTGGGCGAAAGAGAGTGGGCAAGAGAGTGTTTGCAAGAGAGAGTGGGCAAGAGAGAGAGTGGGCGGGAGAGAGTGTGGGAGAGAGAGTGTGCACGAGAGAGAGTGTTGGCGAGAGAGACAGTCTGCGAGAGAGACAGTGGGTGAGAGTGTGACTGGGCGAGAATGTCAGTGTGGGCGAGAGAGCGTGGGCGAGAGTGAGAGTGCGCGAGAGAGAGAGTGGGAGAGAGTGAGAGAGTGGGGAAGAGAGATAGGGCGAGAGACAGAGAGTGGGCGAGAGAGAGTGGGCAAGAGAGAGTGGGCAAGAGAAAGAGTGGGCGAGGAAGAGGTGGGTGAGACAGAGTGGGCGAGAGAGAGTGGGCGAGAGAAAGGGTGGGAGTGAGAGAGTGGGTGTGAGACAGAGTGGGTGAGAGGGAGTGGGCGAGAGAGAGAAAGGGTGGGCGAGAGAGAGTGGGTGAGAGAGATTGGGTGAGAGAGAGTGGGCGAGAGTGAGGCAGTGGGAGAGAGTGAGAGAGTGGGCAAAAGAGAGAGAGTGCACGAGAGTGTGCGAGAGAGTGTGCGCAAGAGAGAATGTTAGCGAGAGAGAGTGGGCGAGAGAGAGTGGGCGAGAGTGTGACTGGGCGAGAGGGAGAGAGTGGGCGAGAGAGAGTGGACGAGAGGGAGAGTGGACGAGAGAGAGAGAGTGGAAGAGACTGAGAGAGAGTGCGAGAGAAAGAATGTGCGAGAGAGAGAGTGGGAAAGAGTGAGAGAGTGGGCAAGAGAGAGTGTGGACGAGACAGAGAGTGGATGACATTGAGACTGGGCGAGAGTGAGAGAGTGGGAGCGAGAGAGTGGGAGAGAGTGAGAGAGTGGGCGACAGAGATAGTGGGCAAGAGAGAGAGTGGGAGAGAGTGAGAGTGTGGACGAGAGAGAGAGAGGGTGAGAGAGAGAGTGGGAGAGAGTGAGAGAGTGGGTGAGAGAGACAGTGGGCAAGAGATAGAGTGGGCGATAGAGAGAGAGTGCGTGAGAGAGAGTGTGCGAGAGAGTGTGCGCGAGAGAGAGTGTTGGCGAGAGAAAATGGGCGAGAGAGAGAGTGGGCGAGAGTGTGACTGGGCGAGAGTGAGAGAGTGGGTGACAGAGTGTGGGCGAGAGAGAGAGTGGGCGAGAGAGAGTGGGTGAGAGAGAGAGAGAGTGGGTGAGAGACAGTTGGCGAGCGAGAGTGGGGGTGACAATGAGTGGGCGAGAGAGAGTGGGCGAGAGAGAGAGTGGACGATAGAGAGAGAGTGGAAGAGACTGAGAGAGAGGGCGAGAGAGAGAATGTGCGAGAGAGAGAGAGGGAAAGAGCGAGAGAGTGGGCAAGAGAGAGTGTGGATGAGATAGAGAGTGGGTGAGAGAGAGTGGGTGTGAGACAGAGTGGGTGAGAGAGAGTGGGCGAGAGTGAGAAAGGGTGGGCGAGAGGGAGTGGGCGAGAGAGAGTGGGCAAGAGAAAGAGTGGGCGAGGAAGAGGTGGGTGAGACAGAGTGGGCGAGAGAGAGTGGGCGAGAGAAAGGGTGGGAGTGAGAGAGTGGGTGTGAGACAGAGTGGGTGAGAGGGAGTGGGCGAGAGAGAGAAAGGGTGGGCGAGAGAGAGTGGGTGAGAGAGATTGGGTGAGAGAGAGTGGGCGAGAGTGAGGCAGTGGGAGAGAGTGAGAGAGTGGGCAAAAGAGAGAGAGTGCACGAGAGTGTGCGAGAGAGTGTGCGCAAGAGAGAATGTTAGCGAGAGAGAGTGGGCGAGAGAGAGAGTGGGCGAGAGTGTGACTGGGCGAGAGGGAGAGAGTGGGCGAGAGAGAGTGGACGAGAGAGAGAGTGGCAAGAGAGAGAGAGTGCGTGAGAGAGAGTGTGCGAGGGAGTGTGCGCGAGAGAGTGTTGGCGAGAGAGAGTGGGCGAGTGAGAGAGTGGGCGAGATTGTTACTGGGTGAGAGTGAGAGAGTGGGCGAGAGAGTGTGGGTGAGAGAGAGACTGGCAAGAGAGAGAGTGCGTGAGAGAGAGTGCGCGAGAGAGTGTGCACGAGAGAGAGTGTTGGCGAGAGAGAGTTGGCGAGAGAGTGTGGGCGAGAGAGAGTGTTGGCGAGAGAGAGTGGGCGAGAGAGAGAGTGGGCGAGAGCGTGACTGGGCGAGAGGGAGAGAGTGGGCGAGAGAGAGTTGGCGAGAGAGAGTGTGGGCAAGATAGAGAGTGGGTGAGAGTGTGAATGGGCGAGAGGGAGAGAGTGGGCGAGAGAGAGTGGGCGAGAGAGAGAGTGGACGAGAGTGAGATTGGAAGAGACTGAGAGAGAGGGCGAGACAGAGAACGTGCTCGAGAGAGAGTGGGAAAGAGTGAGAGATTGGGCAAGAGAGAGTGTGGACGAGACAAACAGTGGGTGAGATTGAGACTGGGCGACAGTGAGAGAGTGGGTGAGAGAGAGAGCGGGCAAGAGAGTGTGGAAGAGAGTGAGAGTGTGGGCGACAGAGAGAGATGGTGAGAGAGAGTGGCAGAGAGTGAGAGTGGGTGAGAGAGACAGTGGGCAAGAGAGAGTGTGGGCGATAGAGAGAGACTGGGCGAGAGAGAGTGCGCGAGAGAGAATGTGCGAGGGAGTGTGCGCGAGAGAGTGTTGGCGAGAGAGAAAGACTGCGCGAGAGAGAGTGTGCGAGAGAGTGTGCACGAAAGAGGGTGTTGGCGAGAGAGAGTGGGCGAGAGAGAGAGTGGGCGAGAGTGTTACTGGGCGAGAGTGAGAGAGTGAGCGAGTGAGTGTGGGCGATAGACAGAGTGGCGAGAGAGAGAGTGGGTGAGAGAGAGTGCGCGAGAGAGTGTGAACGATAGAGAGTGTTGGCGAGAGAGAGTGGGCGAGAGAGTGTGGGCGAGAGAGAGAGTGGCGAGAGAGAGAGTGCGTGAGAGAGAGGGCGCAAGAGAGTGTGCGCGAGAGAGAGTGTTGGTGAGAGAGAGTGGGCGAGTGAGAGAGCGCCGAGAGTGCGACTGGGCGAGAGTGAGATGGTGGGCGAGAGAGAGTGGGCGAGAGAAAGAGTGGGCGAGAGAGAGTGGGAGAGAGTGAGAGTGTGGGCAAGAGAGAGAGAGAGAGTGAGAGAGAGTGTGGGAGAGAGTGAGAGAGTGGGCGATAGAGAGAGTGTGCGAGAGAGTGTGCGCGAGATAGATGTTGGCGATAGAGAGTGGGCAAGAAAAAGGGTGGGCGAGAGAGAGAGAGTGCGCGAGAGAGAGAGTGCGAGAGAGTGTGCGCGAGAGAGAGTGTTGGCGAGAGAGAGTGGTCGAGAGAGAGAGTGGGCGAGAGTGTGACTGGGCGAGAGTGAGAGTGGGCGAGAGAGAGTGGGCGAGAGGGAGAGTGGACGAGAGAGAGAGAGTGGAAGAGACTGAGAGAGAGGGCCAGAGAGAGAATTTGCGAGAGAGAGAGTGGGAAAGTGTGAGAGAGTGGGCAAGAGAGAGTGTGGACGAGACAGAGAGTGGGTGAGATTGAGACTGGGCGAGAGTGAGAGAGTGGGAGCGAGAGAGTCGGAGAGAGTGAGTGAGTATGCGAGAGAAAGAGTGGGCAAGGGAGACAGTGGTAGAGAGTGAGAGTGTGGTCGAGAGAGAGAGAGAGAGAGTGAGAGAAAGCGAGGGAGAGAGTGAGAGAGTGGGCAAGAGAGTGTGTGGACAAAAGAGAGAGAGTGCGCGAGAGAGAGTGTGTGAGAGAGTGTGCGCGAGAGAGAGTGTTGGCGAGAGAGATTAGGCGAGAGACAGTGTGGGCGAGAGTGTTACTGGGCGAGAGTGAGAGAGTGGGCGAGAGAGAGTGTTGGCGAGAGAGATTAGGCGAGAGACAGTGTGGGCGAGAGTGTTACTGGGCGAGAGTGAGAGAGTGGGCGAGAGAGTGTGGGCGAGAGAGAGAGTGGGCGAGAGAGAGAGTGCGCGTGAAAGAGATTGGGCGAGAGTGTGACTGGGCGAGAGAGAGTGGGCAAGAGGGAAAGTGGACAAGAGAGAGAGAGTGGAAGAGACTGAGAGAGAGGGCGTGAGAGAGAATGTGCGAGAGAGAGAGAGTGGAAAAGAGTGAGAGAGTGGGCAAGAGAGAGTGTGGGCGAGAGAGAGTGGGTGAGAGAGAGTGGGCGAGAGAGAGAAAGAGTGGGCGAGAGAGAGTGGGCGAGAGAGAGTGGGCGAGAGAGAGAAAGAGTGGGAGTGAGAGAGTGGGTGTGAGACAGAGTGGGTGAGAGAGAGTGGGTGAGAGTGAGAAAGGGTGGGCGAGAGAGAGTGGGCGAGAGAGTGAGTGGGTGAGAGAGTGGGCGAAAGAGAGTGGGCGAGAGAATGTTTGCGAGAGAGAGTGGGCAAGAGAGCGAGTGGGCGAGAGAGAGTGTGGGAGAGAGAGTGTGCGCGAGAGAGAGTGTTGGCGACAGAGACAGTCTGCGAGAGAGACAGTGGGTGAGAGTGTGACTGGGCGAGAATGAGACAGTGGGCGAGAGAGAGTGTGCGAGAGTGAGAGTGCGCGAGAGAGTGAGAGAGTGGGAGAGAGTGAGAGAGTGGGGAAGATAGAGAGTGCGAGAGACAGAGAGTGGGCGAGAGAGAGTGGGCAAGAGAGAGTGGGCAAGAGAGAGTGGGCGAGAGAAAGAGTGGGCGAGAAAGAGGTGGGTGAGACAGAGTGGGTGAGAGAGAGTGGGCGAGAGAGAGAAAGGGTGGGCGAGAGAGAGTGGGCGAGAGAGAGAGTGGGTGAGAGAGAGTGGGCGAGAGTGAGGCAGTGGGCGAGAGAGGGAGTGGGCGAGAGAGAGTGTGGGCGAGAGAGAGTGTGGGCGAGAGAGTTTGTCCAAGAGAGAGTGTGCGCGCGAGAGAGTGTTGGCGAGAGAGAGAGTCTGCGAGATAGAGAGTGGGTGAGAGAGAGAGTGGGCAAGAGAGAGTGGGTGAGAGAAAGAGTGGCGAGAGTGAGTGAGGGGGCAGAGGGAGAGTGGGCGAGAGAGAGTGGGTGAGAGAGAGAAGGGGCAGAGGCAGATAGCGGGTGAGAGTGAGAGAGTGGGCAATAGGCATTGGGTGAGAGAGAGTGTGTGCGAGAGAGAGACTGTGCGAAAGAGAGAGTGAGTGAGAGAGTGGTCGAGAGAGAGAGTGGGCGAGAGAGAGAGTTAGTGGGTGAGAGAGGGAGTGTGCGCGAGAGAGAGTGTTGGCGAGAGAGAGAGAGTGGGCAAGAGAGAGAGTGGGTGAGAGTGTGACTGGACGAGACTGAGAGATTGGGCGAGAGAGAGTGGGTGAGAGAGGGAGTGGATGAGAGAGAGAGAGTGGGCGAGACTGAGAGAGAGGGCGAGAGAGAGAATGTGCGAGAGAGAGGGAGTGGGCGAGAGAGAGAGTGGGCGAGAGAAAGTGTGGACGAGACAGAGAGTGGGTGAGATTGAGACTGGGCGAGAGTGAGAGAATGGGAGTGAGAGAGTGGGAGAGAGTGAGAGAGTGTGCGAGAGAAAGAGTGGGCAAGGGAGAGAGTGGGGAGAGTGAGAGTGTGGTCGAGAGAGAGAGAGTGAGAGAAAGCGAGGGAGAGAGTGAGAGAGTGGGCGAGAGAGAGTTTGCGAGAGAGTGTGCGCGAGAGAGAGTGATGGCGAGAGAGATTGGGCGAGAGAGAGAGTGGGCGAGAGTGTGACTGGGCGAGAGGGAGACAGTGGGCGAGAGAGAGTGGATGAGAGGGAGAGTGGACGAGAGAGAGAGAGTGGAAGAGACTGAGAGAGAGTGCGAGAGAGAGAATGTGCGAGATAGAGAGAGTGGGTAAGAGTGAGAGGGTGGGCAAGAGAGAGTGTGGACGAGACAGAGAGTGGGTGAGATTGATACTGGGCGAGAGTGAGAGAGTGGGAGCGAGAGAGTGGGAGAGAGTGAGAGAGTGGGCAAGAGAGAGAGTGGGAGAGAATGAGAGTGTGGACGAGAGAGAGAGAGGGTGAGAGAGAGAGTGGGAGAGAGTGAGAGAGTGGGTGAGGGAGACAGTGGGCAAGAGATAGAGTGGGCGATAGAGAGAGAGTGCGTGAGAGAGAGTGTGCGAGAGAGTGTGCGCGAGAGAGAGTGTTGGCGAGAGAGAATGGGCAAGAGAGAGAGTGGGCGAGAGTGTGACTGGGCGAGAGTGAGAGAGTGGGCGAGAGATTATGGGCGAGAGAGAGAGTGGGCGAGAGAGAGTGGGTGAGAGAGAGAGAGGGAGAGAGAGAGAGTGTGCGAGAGAGAGTGTGGGCAAGAGACAGAGTGGGTGAGAGAGAGTTGGCGAGAGAGAGTGGGGGTGACAAAGAGTGGGCGAGAGAGAGTGGGCGAGAGAGAGAGTGGACGAGAGAGATAGTGGAAGAGACTGAGAGAGAGGGCGAGAGAGAGAATGTTCGAGAGAGAGAGTGGGAAAGAGCGAGAGAGTGGGCAAGAGAGAGTGTGGACGAGACAGAGAGTGGGTGAGATTGAGACTGGGCGAGAGTGAGAGAGTGGGAGTGAGAGAGTGGGCGAGAGTGATAGAGTGGGCGAGAGAGTGTGGGCGAGAGAGAGAATGGGAGAGAGTGATAGAGTGGGCGAAAGAGAGTGTGGGTGAGATAGCGAGTGGGTGAGAGAGAGTGGGCGAGAGTGAATGGGCGAGAGAGAGTGGGCGATAGAAAGAGTGGGAGTGAGAGAGTTTGGGTGAGACAGAGTGGGCAGAGAGAGTGTGGGCGAGAGTGAGTGAGGGGGCAGAGGGTGAGTGGGCGAAAGAGAGTGGGCGAGAGAGAGAGTGGGCATAGGAAGATAGTGGGCGAGAGTGAGAGATTGGGCGAGAGAGAGTGGGCGATAGAGAGAGTGGGCGAGAGGGAGAGAGAGGGAGAGAGAGAGTGGGCGAGAGAGAGAATGGGCAAGAGAGAGAGTGGGTAAGGGAGAGTGTGAGTGGGTGAGTGAGAGAGTGTGCGCGAGAGTAAGTGTTGGCGAGATAGAGTGAGCAAGAGAGAAAGTGAGTGAGAGTGTGTCGGCGCGAGAGTGAGATAGTGGGCGAGAGAGAGTGGGCGAGAGAGAGTGGGAGAGAGTGAGAGAGTGGGCGAGAGAGAGAGTGGGCGAGAGAGAGTGTGGGCGAGAGAGAGAGTGCGTGAGAGAGAGTGTGCGAGTGAGTGTGCGCGAGAGAGTGTTGGCGAGAGAGAGTGGGCGAGAGAGAGTGGGCGAAAGTGTTTCTGGGCGCGCGTGAGTGAGTGGGCGAGAGAGTGTGCGGGTGAGAGAAATTGGGCGAGAGAGAGAGAGTGCGCGAGAGAGAGTGTGCGAGAGACTGTGCGCAAGAGAGAGTGTTGGCGAGAGAAACTGGGCGAGAGAGAGAGTGGGCGAGAGTGTGACTGGGCGAGAGTAAGAAAGTGGGCGAGAGAGAGTGGGCAAGAGAGAGAGTGGGCTAGAAAGAGTGTGGACGAGACAGAGAGTGGGTGAGATTGAGACTGGGCGAGAGTGAGAGAATGGGAGCGAGAGAGTGGGAGAGAGTGAGAGAGTGTGCGAGAGAAAGAGTGGGCAATGGAGAGAGTGGGAGAGAGTGAGAGTGTGGTCGAGAGAGAGAGAGTGAGAGAAAGCGAGGGAGAGAGTGAGAGAGTGGGCGAGAGAGATTGGGCGAGAGAGAGTGTGGGCGAGAGTGTTAATGGGCGAGAGTGAGAGAGTGGGCGAGAGATTGTGGGCGATAGAGAGAGTGTGCGAGAGAGAGAGTGCGTGAGAGAGAGAGGATGAGAGAGAGAGTGGGCGAGAGAGAGAGTGGGCGAGAGTGTGACTGGGCGAGATTGAGTCAGTGGGCGAGAGAGAGTGGGCGAGAGGGAAAGTGGACGAGAGAGAGAGTGGAAGAGACTGAGAGAGAGGGTGAGAGAGAGTGGGCGAGAGTGAGAGAGTGGGGAAGAGAGAGAGGGCGAGAGACAGAGAGTGGGTGAGAGAGAGTGGGCAAGAGAGAGTGGGCAAGAGAGAGTGGGCGAGAGAAAGAATGGGCGAGAAAGAGGTGGGTGAGACAGAGTGGGTGAGAGACAGTGGGCGAGAGAAGGTAGGCGAGAGAAAGAGTGGGAGTGAGAGAGTGTGGGTGAGACGGAGTGGGTGAGAGAGAGTGGGCGAGAGAGAGAAAGGGTGGTCGAGAGAAAGTGGGCGAGAGAGAGAGTGGGTGAGAGAGAGTGGGCGAGAGTGAGGCAGTGGGAGAGAGTTAGAGAGTGGGCGAGAGAGAGAGTGCACGAGAGAGAGTGTGCGAGAGAGAGTGCGCAAGAGAGAGCGTTAGCGAAAGAGAGCGGGCGAGAGAGAGAGTGGGCGAGAGTGTGACTGGGCGAGAGGGAGAGAGAGTGGGCGAGAGACAGTGGACGAGAGGGAGAGTGGACGAGAGAGAGAGAGTGGAAGAGACTGAGAGTGGGTGAGATTGAGACTGGGCGAGAGTGAGAGAGTGGGAGCGAGAGAGTGAGAGAGAGTGAGAGAGTGGGCGAGAGAGAGAGTGGGCAAGAGAGAGAGTGGGAGAGAGTGAGAGTGTGGACGAGAGAGAGAGAGGGTGAGAGAGAGAGTGGGAGAGAGTGAGAGAGTGGGTGAGAGAGACAGTGGGCAAGAGATAGAGTGGGCGATAGAGAGAGAGTGCTTGAGAGAGAGTGTTGGCGAGAGAGAATGGGCGAGAGAGAGAGTGGGCGAGAGTGTGACTGGGCGAGAGTGAGAGAGTGGGCGAGAGAGTATGGGCGAGAGAGTATGGGCGAGAGAGTGGGTGAGAGAGAGAGAGGGAGAGAGAGAGTGTGTGCGAGAGTGTGGGCAAGAGAGAGAGTGGGTGAGAGAGAGTTGGCGAGAGAGAGTGGGGGTGACAAAGAGTGGGCGAGAGAGAATGGGCGAGAGAGAGAGTGGGCGAGAGTGTGACTGGGTGAGAGTGAGAGAGTGGGCTAGAGAGTATGGGCGAGAGAGTATGGGCGAGAGAGTGGGTGAGAGAGAGAGAGGGAGAGAGAGAGTGTATGCGAGAGAGAGTGTGGGCAAGAGAGAGAGTGGGTGAGAGAGAGTTGGCGAGAGAGAGTGGGGGTGACAAAGAGTGGGCGAGAGAGTGTGGGCGAGAGAGAGAGTGGACGAGAGAGAGAGTGGAAAAGACTGAGAGAGAGGGAGAGAGAGAGTGGGAAAGAGCGAGAGAGTGGGCAAGAGAGAGTTTGGACGAGACAGAGAGTGGGTGAGATTGAGACTGGATAAGAGTTAGAGAGTGGGAGCGGGAGAGTGGGCGAGAGTGATAGAGTGGGCGAGAGAGAGAGTTGGCGAGAGAGAGAGAGTGCGCGAGAGAGAGCGTGGGCGAGACAGTGAGTGGGAGAGAGTGATAGAGTGGGCGAAAGAGAGAATGGGCGAGATAGCGAGTGGGTGAGATAGAGTGGGCAAGAGAGAATGGGTGAGAGAGAGTGGGCGATAGAAAGAGTGGGAGTGAGAGAGTTTGGGTGAGACAGAGTGGGCAGAGAGAATGTGGGCGAGAGTGAGTGAAGGGGCAGAGGGTGAGTGGGCGAGAGAGAGTGAGCGAGAGAGAGAGTGGGCATAGGAAGATAGTGGGCGAGAGTGAGAGATTGGGCAAGAGAGAGTGGGCGAGAGAGAGAGTGGGCGAGAGGGAGAGAGAGGGAGAGAGAGAGGGTGAGAGAGAGAGTGGGCAAGAGAGAGAGTGGGTGAGAGAGAGTGTGCGAGAGAGAGAAAGCGTGGGCTAGAGCGAGTGTGCAAGAGGGCGAGAGTGGGTGAGAGAGTGGGCGAAAGAGAGTGGGCGAGAGAGAGTGTTTGAGAGAGAGAGTGGTCGAGAAAGAGAGTGGGCGACAGAGAGTGTGCGAGAGAGAGTGTGTGCGAGAGAGAGAGTGGGTGAGAGTGTGACTGGGCGAGAGTGAGAGTGGGCGAGATAGAGAGAGTGGGAGAGAGTGAGAGAGTGTGCGAGACAGAGAGAGGGCGAGAGATAGAGAGTGGGCGAGAGAGAGTGGGCAAGAGAGAGTGGGCAAGAGAGAGTGGGCGAGAGGAAGAGTGGGCGAGAGCGAGTGAGGGGGCAGAGGGAGAGTGGGCGAGAGAGAGTGGGCAAGAGAGAGATGGGGCAGAGGCAGATAGTGGGCGAGATTGAGAGAGCGTTCAAGAGGCATTGGGTGAGAGAGAGTGGACAAGAGAGAGAGTGGGCAAGAGAGAGTGTGAGTGGGTGAGAGAGAGAGTGTGCGCGAGAGAAAGTGTTGGCGAGAGAGAGTGGGAAAGAGAGAGAGTGAGTGAGAGTGTGTCGGCGCGAGAGTGGGAGAGTGGGCGAGAGAGAGTGGGTGAGAGAGAGTGGGCGAGACAGAGTGGATGAGAGAGATTGAGTGGGAGAGACTGACAGAGAGGGCGAGAGAGAGAATGTGCGAGAGAGAGAGAGTGGGAAAGAGTGAGAGAGTGGGCAAGAGTGTGGACGAGACAGAGAGTGGGTGAGAGTGAGAGAGTGGGCGAGAGAGACTGGGAGAGAGTGAGAGAGTGGGCGAGAGAGAGAGTGCGCGAGAGAGAGTGTGCGAGTGAGTTTGTGCGAGAGAGTGTTGGCGAGAGAGAGTGGGCGGGAGAGAGAGTGGGCGAGAGTGTTACTGGGCGCGAGTGAGAGAGTGGGCGAGAGAGTGTGGGCGTGAGTGAAATTAGGCGAGAGAGAGAGTGCGCGAGAGAGAGTGTGCGAGAGACTGTGCGCAAGAGAGAGTGTTGGCGACAGAAAGTGGGCGAGAGAGAGAGTGGGCGAGAGTGTGACTGGGCGAGAGTAAGAAAGTGGGCGAGAGAGAGTGGGTGAGAGAGAGTGGGCAAGAGAGAGAGTGGGTGAGACTGTGACTGGGTGAGAGTGAGAGAGTGGACGAGAGAGAGTGGGCGAGAGAGAGAGTGGGCGAGAGAGAGTGTGGACAAGACAGAGAGTGGGTGAGATTGAGACTGGGCGAGAGTGAGAGAGTGGGAGCGAGAGAGTGGGAGAGAGTGAGAGAGTGTGCGAGAGAATGAGTGTGCAAGGGAGAGAGTGGGAGAGAGTGAGAGTGTGGTCGAGAGAGAGAGAGTGAGAGAGCGAGGGAGAGAGTTGGAGAGTGGGCGAGAGAGTGTGTGAGCGAAAGAGAGAGAGTGCGCGAGAGAGAGTGTGCGAGAGAGTGTGCGCGAGAGAGAGTGTTGGCGAGAGAGATTGGGCGAGAGAGAGTGTGGGCGAGAGTGTTACTGGGCGAGAGTGAGACAGTGGGCGAGAGAGAGTGGGCGAGAGAGAGTGGGCAAGAGAGAGAGTGGGTCAGAGTGTGACTGGGTGAGAGTGAGAGAGTGGGCGAGAGAGAGTGGGCAGAGAGGGAAAGTGGACAAGAGACAGAGAGTGGAAGAGACTGAGAGAGAGGGCGAGAGAGAATGTGCGAGAGAGAGAGTGGGAAAGAGAGAGAGTGGGTGAGAGAGAGTGGGCGAGAGAGAGAAAGAGTGGGCGAGAGAAAGAGTGGGAGTGAGAGAGTGGGTGTGAGACAGAGTGGGTGAGAGAGAGTGGGCGAGAGTGAGAAAGGGTGGGCGAGAGGGAGTGGGCGAGAGAGAGAGTGGGTGAGAGAGTGGGCGAAAGAGAGTGGGCAAGAGAGTGTTTGCAAGAGAGAGTGGGCAAGAGAGAGAGTGGGCGGGAGAGAGTGTGGGAGAGAGAGTGTGCACGAGAGAGAGTGTTGGCGAGAGAGACAGTCTGCGAGAGAGACAGTGGGTGAGAGTGTGACTGGGCGAGAATGTCAGTGTGGGCGAGAGAGCGTGGGCGAGAGTGAGAGTGCGCGAGAGAGAGAGTGGGAGAGAGTGAGAGAGTGGGGAAGAGAGATAGGGCGAGAGACAGAGAGTGGGCGAGAGAGAGTGGGCAAGAGAGAGTGGGCAAGAGAAAGAGTGGGCGAGGAAGAGGTGGGTGAGACAGAGTGGGCGAGAGAGAGTGGGCGAGAGAAAGGGTGGGAGTGAGAGAGTGGGTGTGAGACAGAGTGGGTGAGAGGGAGTGGGCGAGAGAGAGAAAGGGTGGGCGAGAGAGAGTGGGTGAGAGAGATTGGGTGAGAGAGAGTGGGCGAGAGTGAGGCAGTGGGAGAGAGTGAGAGAGTGGGCAAAAGAGAGAGAGTGCACGAGAGTGTGCGAGAGAGTGTGCGCAAGAGAGAATGTTAGCGAGAGAGAGTGGGCGAGAGAGAGTGGGCGAGAGTGTGACTGGGCGAGAGGGAGAGAGTGGGCGAGAGAGAGTGGACGAGAGAGAGAGTGGACGAGAGAGAGAGAGTGGAAGAGACTGAGAGAGAGTGCGAGAGAAAGAATGTGCGAGAGAGAGAGTGGGAAAGAGTGAGAGAGTGGGCAAGAGAGAGTGTGGACGAGACAGAGAGTGGATGACATTGAGACTGGGCGAGAGTGAGAGAGTGGGAGCGAGAGAGTGGGAGAGAGTGAGAGAGTGGGCGACAGAGATAGTGGGCAAGAGAGAGAGTGGGAGAGAGTGAGAGTGTGGACGAGAGAGAGAGAGGGTGAGAGAGAGAGTGGGAGAGAGTGAGAGAGTGGGTGAGAGAGACAGTGGGCAAGAGATAGAGTGGGCGATAGAGAGAGAGTGCGTGAGAGAGAGTGTGCGAGAGAGTGTGCGCGAGAGAGAGTGTTGGCGAGAGAAAATGGGCGAGAGAGAGAGTGGGCGAGAGTGTGACTGGGCGAGAGTGAGAGAGTGGGTGACAGAGTGTGGGCGAGAGAGAGAGTGGGCGAGAGAGAGTGGGTGAGAGAGAGAGAGAGTGGGTGAGAGACAGTTGGCGAGCGAGAGTGGGGGTGACAATGAGTGGGCGAGAGAGAGTGGGCGAGAGAGAGAGTGGACGATAGAGAGAGAGTGGAAGAGACTGAGAGAGAGGGCGAGAGAGAGAATGTGCGAGAGAGAGAGAGGGAAAGAGCGAGAGAGTGGGCAAGAGAGAGTGTGGATGAGATAGAGAGTGGGTGAGAGAGAGTGGGTGTGAGACAGAGTGGGTGAGAGAGAGTGGGCGAGAGTGAGAAAGGGTGGGCGAGAGGGAGTGGGCGAGAGAGAGTGGGTGAGAGAGTGGGCGAAAGAGAGTGGGCAAGAGAGTGTTTGCGAGAGAGAGTGGGCAAGAGAGAGAGTGGGCGGGAGAGAGTGTGGGAGAGAGAGTGTGCACGAGAGAGAGTGTTGGCGAGAGAGACAGTCTGCGAGAGAGACAGTGGGTGAGAGTGTGACTGGGCGAGAATGTCAGTGTGGGCGAGAGAGCGTGGGCGAGAGTGAGAGTGCGCGAGAGAGAGAGTGGGAGAGAGTGAGAGAGTGGGGAAGAGAGATAGGGCGAGAGACAGAGAGTGGGCGAGAGAGAGTGGGCAAGAGAGAGTGGGCAAGAGAAAGAGTGGGCGAGGAAGAGGTGGGTGAGACAGAGTGGGCGAGAGAGAGTGGGCGAGAGAAAGGGTGGGAGTGAGAGAGTGGGTGTGAGACAGAGTGGGTGAGAGAGAGTGGGCGAGAGTGAGAAAGGGTGGGCGAGAGGGAGTGGGCGAGAGAGAGAGTGGGTGAGAGAGTGGGCGAAAGAGAGTGGGCAAGAGAGTGTTTGCGAGAGAGAGTGGGCAAGAGAGAGAGTGGGCGGGAGAGAGTGTGGGAGAGAGAGTGTGCACGAGAGAGAGTGTTGGCGAGAGAGACAGTCTGCGAGAGAGACAGTGGGTGAGAGTGTGACTGGGCGAGAATGTCAGTGTGGGAGAGAGAGCGTGGGCGAGAGTGAGAGTGCGCGAGAGAGAGAGTGGGAGAGAGTGAGAGAGTGGGGAAGAGAGATAGGGCGAGAGACAGAGAGTGGGCGAGAGAGAGTGGGCAAGAGAGAGTGGGCAAGAGAAAGAGTGGGCGAGGAAGAGGTGGGTGAGACAGAGTGGGCGAGAGAGAGTGGGCGAGAGAAAGGGTGGGAGTGAGAGAGTGGGTGTGAGACAGAGTGGGTGAGAGGGAGTGGGCGAGAGAGAGAAAGGGTGGGCGAGAGAGAGTGGGTGAGAGAGATTGGGTGAGAGAGAGTGGGCGAGAGTGAGGCAGTGGGAGAGAGTGAGAGAGTGGGCAAAAGAGAGAGAGTGCACGAGAGTGTGCGAGAGAGTGTGCGCAAGAGAGAATGTTAGCGAGAGAGAGTGGGCGAGAGAGAGAGTGGGCGAGAGTGTGACTGGGCGAGAGGGAGAGAGTGGGCGAGAGAGAGTGGACGAGAGGGAGAGTGGACGAGAGAGAGAGAGTGGAAGAGACTGAGAGAGAGTGCGAGAGAAAGAATGTGCGAGAGAGAGAGTGGGAAAGAGTGAGAGAGTGGGCAAGAGAGAGTGTGGACGAGACAGAGAGTGGATGACATTGAGACTGGGCGAGAGTGAGAGAGTGGGAGCGAGAGAGTGGGAGAGAGTGAGAGAGTGGGCGACAGAGATAGTGGGCAAGAGAGAGAGTGGGAGAGAGTGAGAGTGTGGACGAGAGAGAGAGAGGGTGAGAGAGAGAGTGGGAGAGAGTGAGAGAGTGGGTGAGAGAGACAGTGGGCAAGAGATAGAGTGGGCGATAGAGAGAGAGTGCGTGAGAGAGAGTGTGCGAGAGAGTGTGCGCGAGAGAGAGTGTTGGCGAGAGAAAATGGGCGAGAGAGAGAGTGGGCGAGAGTGTGACTGGGCGAGAGTGAGAGAGTGGGTGACAGAGTGTGGGCGAGAGAGAGAGTGGGCGAGAGAGAGTGGGTGAGAGAGAGAGAGTGGGTGAGAGACAGTTGGCGAGCGAGAGTGGGGGTGACAATGAGTGGGCGAGAGAGAGTGGGCGAGAGAGAGAGTGGACGATAGAGAGAGAGTGGAAGAGACTGAGAGAGAGGGCGAGAGAGAGAATGTGCGAGAGAGAGAGAGGGAAAGAGCGAGAGAGTGGGCAAGAGAGAGTGTGGATGAGATAGAGAGTGGGTGAGATTGAGACTGGGCGAGAGTGAGAGAGTGTGAGCGAGAGAGTGGGCGAGACTGATAGAGTGGGCGAGAGAGTGTGGGCGAGAGAGAGAGTCGGCGAGAGAGAGAGAGTGCGCGAGAGAGAGCGTGGGCGAGAGAGAGAGTGGGAGAGAGTGATAGAGTGGGCGAAAGAGAGAGTGGGCGAGATAGCGAGTGGGTGAGAGAGAATGGGCGAGAGAGAGTGGGCGATAGAAAGAGTGGGAGTGAGAGAGTTTGGGTGAGACAGAGTGGGCAGAGTGAGTGTGGGCGAGAGTGAGTGAGGGGGCAGAGGGTGAGTGGGCGAGAGAGAGGGCGAGAGAGAGAGTGGGCATAGGAAGATAGTGGGCGAGAGTGAGAGATTGGGCGAGAGAGACTGGGCGAGAGAGAGAGAGGGAGACAGAGTGGGCGAGAGAGAGAGTGGGCAAGAGAGAGAGTGGGTGAGAGAGAGGGGGCGAGAGAGAGAAAGAGTGGGCGAGAGAGAGTGTGCGAGAGAAAGAGTAGGAGAGGGAGAGTGGGAGTGAGACAGAGTGGGTGAGAGAGAGTGGGCGAGAGAGAGAAAGCGTGGGCGAGAGGGAGTGTGCGAGAGGGAGAGAGTGGGTGAGAGAGAGATTGCACGACAGTGAGTGTGCGACAGAGAGTGTTGGCAAGAGAGAGAGTCTGCGAGAGAGCGAGTGGGTGAGAGTGTGACTGGGCGAGAGTGAGAGAGTGGGCGAGAGAGAGAGAGGGCGAGAGATGGAGAGTGGTCGAGAGAGAGTGGGCAAGAGAGAGTGAGCAAGAGAGAGGGAGCAAGAGAGAGTGGGTGAGAGAGAGTGGACGAGAGAGATTGAGTGGGAGAGACCGAGAGAGAGGGCGAGAGAAAGAATGTGCGAGAGAGAGAGAGTGGGATAGAATGAGAGAGTGGGCAAGAGAGAGTGTGGACGAGACAGTGAGTGGGTGAGAGTGAGACTTGGCGAGAGTGAGGGAGTGGGCAAGAGAGAGTGGGAGAGAGTGAGAGAGTGGGCGAGAGAGAGAGTAGGCAAGAGAGAGTGTGGGCGAGAGAGAGTGGGCGAGAGAGAGAGTGGGCGAGAGTGTTATTGGGCGTGAGTGAGTGAGTGGGCGAGAGAGTGTGGGCGTGAGAGAGTGGGCAAGAGAGAGAGTGGGTGAGAGTGTGACTGGGCGAGAGTGAGAGAGTGGATGAGAGAGAGTGGGCGAGAGAGAGTGTGCGAGAGAGTGTACGCAAGAGAGAGTTTTGGCGAGAAAAAGTGGGCGAGAGAGAGAGTGGGCGAGAGTGTGACTGGGCGAGAGTAAGAGAGTGGGCGAGAGAGAGTGGGCGAGAGAGAGTGGGCAAGAGAGAGGGTGGGTGAGAGTATGACTGGGCGAGAGTGAGAGAGTGGATGAGAGAGAGTGGGCGAGAGAGAGTGTGGACGAGACAGAGAGTGGGTGAGATTGAGACTGAGCGAGAGTGAGAGAGTGGGAGCGAGAGAGTGGGAGAGAGTAAGAGAGTGTGCGAGAGAGAGTGTGCAAGAGAGAGAGTTCGAGAGAGTGAGAGAGTGGGTGAGAGAGACAGTGGGCAAGAGAGAGAGTGTTGGCGAGAGAGTTTGGGCGAGAGAGAGAGTGGGCAAGAGTGTGACTGGGCGAGAGTGAGAGAGTGGGTGACAGAGTATGGGCGAGAGAGAGAGTGGGCGAGATAGAGAGTTGGTGAGAGAAAGAGTGGGAGTGTGAGAGTTTGGGTGAGACAGAGTGGGCGAGAGTGATTGAGGACCAGAGGGTGTGTGGGCGAGAGAGAGAGTGGGCGAGAGAGAGAGAGGGAGAGAGAGAGTGTTGGCGAGAGAGAGTGGGTGAGAGTGAGTCAGTGGGCGAGAGGGACAGAGTGGGCGAGAGAGAGTGTTGGTGAGAGAGAGTGGGCGAGAGTGAGACAGTGGGCGAGAGAGAGAGTGGGTGGGAAAGAGTGTGGGCGAGAGAGAGTGTGGGTGAGAGAGAGTGGGCGCGAGACATGGGTGAGAGAGAGTGTTTGCGAGAGAGAGAGTCGGCGCGAGACATGGGTGAGAGAGAGTGTTTGCGAGAGAGAGAGTCGGCGAGAGAGAGTGGGCGAGAGAGAGGCAGTGGGCGAGAGAGGGAGTGGGCGAGAGAGTGTGGGCGAGAGAGAGAATGGGCGAGAGGGAGGGTGGGAGAGAGTGAGAGAGTGGGCGAGAGAGAGTGGGCGAGAGAGAAAGAGTGGGTGAGAGAGAGAGGACAAGAGAGAGAGAATGGGCGAGAGAAGAGTGTGGGCGAGAGAGAGTGTGGGTGAGAGAGAGTGGGCGCGAGACATGGGCGAGAGAGAGTGTTTGCGAGAGAGAGAGTCGGCGAGAGAGCGTGGGCGAGAGAGAGGCATTGGGCGAGAGAGTGTGGGCGAGAGAGAGAATGGGCGAGAGGGAGGGTGGGAGAGAGTGAGAGAGTGGGCGAGAGAGAGTGGGCGAGAGAGAAAGAGTGGGTGAGAGAGAGAGGACAAGAGAGAGCGAATGGGCGAGAGTAGAGTGTGGACGAGAGAGAGTGTGGGTGAGAGAGAGTGGGCGCGAGACATGGGCGAGAGAGAGGCAGTGGGCGAGAGAGGGAGTGGGCGAGAGAGTGTGGGCGAGAGAGAGTGGGGGTGAGACAAAGTCGGTGAGAGAGAGTGGGCGAGAGAGAGAAAGGGTGGGCGAGAGAGAGTGGGCGAGAGAGAGAGTGGGTGAGAGAGAGTGGGCGCGAGACAGTGGGCGAGAGAGAGTGTTTGCGAGAGAGAATGGGCGAGAGAGAGAGTGTGCGAGAGAGAGTGTTGGCGAGAGAGATTGGGCGAGAGTGAGGCAGTGGGCGAGAGAGGGAGTGGGCGAGAGAGGGAGTGGGCGAGAGAGTGTGTGGGCGAGAGAAAGAGTGGGAGTGAGAGAGTGGGGGTGAGACAGCGTAGGTGAGAGAGAGTGGGCGAGAGAGAGAAAGAGTGGGCGAGAGGGTGGGCAAGAGAGAGTGGGCGAGAGAAAGAGTTGGCGAGAGTGAGTGAGGGGGCAGAGGGAGAGTGGGAGAGAGATAGAGAGTGGGCGAGAGAAGTGGGCGAGAGAGAGTGGGGGTGAGACAGAGTCGGTGAGAAAGAGTGGGCGAGAGAGAGAAAGGGTGAGAGAGTGGGCGCAAGACAGTGAGCGAGAGAGAGTGTTTGCAAGAGAGAATGGGCGTGAGAGAGAGTGGACGAGAGAGAGTGTTGGCGAGAGACATTGGGCGAGAGTGATGCAGTGGGCGAGAGAGGGAGTGGGCGAGAGAGGGAGTTGGCGAGAGAGAGTGTGGGCGAGAGTGAGTGTGGGTGAGAGAGAGTGGGCGAGAGAGAGAATGAGTGGGCGAGAGAGAAAGTGTGCGAGAGACAGAGTGAGTTGGCGAGAGAGAGAGTGTGGGCGAGAGTGAGGGAGGGCAGAGGGACATAATGGGCGAGAGAGACAGAGTGGGCGAGAGAGAGTGTTGGTGAGAGAGAGTGGGCGAGAGTGAGACAGTGGGCGAGAGAGAGAGTGGGTGGGAGAGAGGTTGGGCGAGAGAGAGTGTGGGCGAGACAGAGAGAGGGCGAGAGAGAGAGTGGGAGAGAGTGAGACAGTGGACGCGAGTGCGAGTGGGCGAGAGACAGTTTTTGCGAGAGAAAGTGGGCAAGAGACAGTGGGCGTGAGTGAGTGGGAGAGAGAGAGTGTATGCGAGTGAGAGTGGTGGCGAGAGAGAGTGGGCGAGAGAGAGAGAGTGGGTGAGAGAGAGACTGGGCGAAAGAGAGAGAATGGGCGACAGAGAATGTTGGCGAGAGAGAGTTTGGCGAGAGAGAGTGTGGGCGAGACAGAGAGTGGTTGAGAGTGAGACTGGGCCAAAGAGAGAGTGGGTGAGAGAGAGTGGGCGATAGAGTGGCTGGGCGAGAGTGAGAGAGTGGGCGAGAGAGAGTGGGCGAGAGAGAGAGAGTGGGTGAGAGAGGGGCTGGGCGAAAGAGAGAGAATGGGCGACAGAGACTGTTGGTGAGAGAGAGTTTGGCGAGAGAGAGAGTGGGCGACAGAGAGTGGGTGAGAGAGAGTGGGCGAGAGAGAGTGTGGGTGAGGGAGCGAGAGGGCTAGAGAGAGAGTGGGCGAGAGAGAGAGTGGGTGAGAGAGAGTGGGCGAGAGAGAGAATGAGTGGGCGAGAGAGAAAGTGTGCGAGAGACAGAGTGAGTTGGCGAGAGAGAGAGTGTGGGCGAGAGTGAGGGAGGGCAGAGGGACATAATGGGCGAGAGAGACAGAGTGGGCGAGAGAGAGTGTTGGTGAGAGAGAGTGGGCGAGAGTGAGACAGTGGGCGAGAGAGAGAGTGGGTGGGAGAGAGGTTGGGCGAGAGAGAGTGTGGGCGAGACAGAGAGAGGGCGAGAGTGGGACTGGGCGAGAGTGAGAGAGTGGGTGAGATTGAGAGTGGGAGAGAGTGAGAGAGTGTGCAAGAGAGAGAGTGGGCGAGAGAGAGAATGGGCGAGAGGGAGGGTGGGAGAGAGTGAGAGAGTGGGCGACAGAGAGTGGGCGAGAGTGAAAGAGTGGGTGAGAGAGAGAGGACGAGAGAGAGAATGGGCGAGAGAAGAGTGTGGGCGAGAGAGAGTGTGGGCAGCAGAGAGTGGGCGAGTGAGAGTGTGGGCGAGAGAGAGAGCAGGCGAGAGAGGGTGTGATCGAGAGAGAGTGGGCGAGAGTGAGGGAGTGGGCGAGAGAGAGTGTGGCCGAGTGAGAGTGTGAGTGAGAGAGAGAGCGGGCGAGAGACAGTGTGATCGAGAGAGAGTGGGCGAGAGTGAGGGAGTGGGCGAGTGAGAGAGTGGACGACAGAGAATGTGGGCGAGAGACAGTGTGGGCGAGACAGAGAGTGGCTGAGAGTGAGACTGGGCGAGAGTGAGAGAGTGGGCAAGAGAGAGAATGGTCGAGAGTGAGAGAATGGGCGAGAGAGGGTGTGCGCGGGAGAGTGTGCACGAGAGAGAGAGAGTGGGCGAGGGAGAGAGTGGGAGAGAGTGAGAGATTGGGCGAGAGAGAGAGTGGTCGAGAGTGAGAGAATGGGGGAGAGAGAGAGTGTGCGCGGGAGAGTGTGCGCGAGAGAGACAGTGAGCGAGACAGAGAGGGTCAGAGGGAGACAGTGGGTGAGAGTGAGAGAGTGGGCAAGAAGGAGTGGGCGAGAGAGAGTATGGGCGAGAGAGAAAGGGTCAGAATGAGATAGTGGGTGAGATTGAGAGAGTGGGCAAGAAGGAGTGGGCGAGAGAGAGTATGGGTGAGAGATAGACTGGGCGAAAGAGAGAGTGTTTGAGAGAGAGTGGGCGAGATAGGAAGAGTGGGCGAGAGAGAGAGTGTCGGCGATAGTGAGGGGGGGCAGAGGAACATATTGGGCGAGAGAGAGAGGGCGAGAGAGAGAGAGAAAGTGTTGGTGAGAGAGAGTGAGAGAGAGTGAGACAGTGGGCGAGAGAGAGAGTGGGCGGGAAAGAGAGTGTAGGCGAGAGAGAGTTCGCGAGAGAGAGTCCGGGCGAGAGTGAGTGTGGGCGAGAGAGAGTGGGCGAGAGTGAGACAGTGGGCGAGAGAGAGAGTGGGCGAGAGAGTGTGTTGGTGAGAGAGAGTGTGGGCGAGAGAGAGACTGGGCGAAAGAGAGAGTGGGTGAGTGAGAGTGGGCGAGTGAGTAACTGGGCGAGAGTGAGACAGTGGGCGAGAGAGAGAGAGAGGGTGAGGGAGAGTTTTGGAGAGAGAGAGTGGCCGAGATTGAGAGTGTGGGCGAGAGTGAGAGGGGGGCAGAGGGACATAGTGGGCGAGAGAGACTGTTTGCGAGAGAGTGTGGGCGAGAGTTAGAGAGGGTCAGAGAGAGACTGGGCGAAAGAGAGAGAATGGGCGAGAGAGATTGTTGGCGAGAGAGACTGTGGGCGAGAGTGTGGGCGAGACAGAGAGTGGGTGAGAGTGAGACTGCGTGAGGGTGAGACAGTGAGCGAGAGAGAGAGTGGGCGAGAGTGTGACTGGGTGAGAGTGAGAGAGTTTGCGAGAGAGTGGGCGAGAGAGAGTATGGGCGAAAGAGAGAGAGTGGGAGAGAGTGAGAGAGAGGGCGAGAGAGAGAGTGGGCGAGATAGCAAGTGGGTGAGATAGAGTGGGCAAGAGAGAATGGGTGAGAGAGAGTGGGCGATAGAAAGAGTGGGAGTGAGAGAGTTTGGGTGAGACAGAGTGGGCAGAGAGAGTGTGGGCGAGAGTGAGTGAGGGAGCAGAGGGTGATTGGGCGAGAAAGAGTGGGTGAGAGAGTGGGCGCAAGACAGTGGGCGAGAGAGAGTGTTTGCAAGAGAGAATGGGCGTGAGAGAGAGTGGGCGAGAGAGAGTGTTGGCGAGAGACATTGGGCGAGAGTGATGCAGTGGGCGAGAGAGGGAGTGGGCGAGAGAGGGTGTTGGCGAGAGAGAGTGTGGGCGAGAGTGAGTGTGGGCGAGAGAGAGAGTGGGAGAGAGTGAGACAGTGGACGCGAGTGCGAGTGGGCGAGAGACAGTTTTTGCGAGAGAAAGTGGGCAAGAAAGAGACAGTGGGCGTGAGTGAGTGGGAGAGAGAGAGTGTATGCGAGTGAGAGTGGTGGCGAGAGAGAGTGGGAGAGAGAGAGAGTGGGTGAGAGAGAGACTGGGCGAAAGAGAGAGAATGGGCGACAGAGAATGTTGGCGAGAGAGAGTTTGGCGAGAGAGAGTGTGGGCGAGACAGAGAGTGGTTGAGAGTGAGACTGGGCCAAAGAGAGAGTGGGTGAGAGAGAGTGGGCGATAGAGTGGCTGGGCGAGAGTGAGAGAGTGGGCGAGAGAGAGTGGGCGAGAGAGAGAGTGGGTGAGAGAGAGGCTGGGCGAAAGAGAGAGAATGGGCGACAGAGAATGTTGGTGAGAGAGAGTTTGGCGAGAGAGAGAGTGGGCAACAGAGAGTGGGTGAGAGAGAGTGGGCGAGAGAGAGAGTGGGTGAGAGAGAGTGGGCGAGAGAGAGAATGAGTGGGCGAGAGAGAAAGTGTGCGAGAGACAGAGTGAGTTGGCGAGAGAGAGAGTGTGGGCGAGAGTGAGGGAGGGCAGAGGGACATAGTGGGCGAGAGAGAGAGAGTGGGCGAGAGAGAGTTTTGGCGAGATAGAATGGGCGAGAGTGAGACAGTGGGCGAGAGAGACAGAGTGGGCGAGAGAGAGTGTTGGTGAGAGAGAGTGGGCGAGAGTGAGACAGTGGGCGAGAGAGAGAGTGGGTGGGAGAGAGTGTGGGCGAGAGAGAGTGTGGGCGAGACAGAGAGAGGGCGAGAGTGGGACTGGGCGAGAGTGAGAGAGTGGGTGAGATTGAGAGTGAGAGAGAGTGAGAGAGTGTGCAAGAGAGAGAGTGGGCGAGAGAGAGAATGGGCGAGAGGGAGGGTGGGAGAGAGTGAGAGAGTGGGCGACAGAGAGTGGGCGAGAGTGAAAGAGTGGGTGAGAGAGAGAGGACGAGAGAGAGAATGGGCGAGAGAAGAGTGTGGGCGAGAGAGAGTGTGGGCAGCAGAGAGTGGGCGAGTGAGAGTGTGGGCGAGAGAGAGAGCAGGCGAGAGAGAGTGTGATCGAGAGAGAGTGGGCGAGAGTGCGGGAGTGGGCGAGAGAGAGTGTGGCCGAGTGAGAGTGTGAGTGAGAGAGAGAGCGGGCGAGAGACAGTGTGATCGAGAGAGAGTGGGCGAGAGTGAGGGAGTGGGCGAGTGAGAGAGTGGACGACAGAGAATGTGGGCGAGAGACAGTGTGGGCGAGACAGAGAGTGGCTGAGAGTGAGACTGGGCGAGAGTGAGAGAGTGGGCGAGAGAGAGAATGGTCGAGAGTGAGAGAATGGGCGAGAGAGGGTGTGCGCGGGAGAGTGTGCGCGAGAGAGAGAGAGTGGGCGAGGGAGAGAGTGGGAGAGAGTGAGAGATTGAGCGAGAGAGAGAGTGGTCGAGAGTGAGAGAATGGGGGAGAGAGAGTGTGCGCGGGAGAGTGTGCGCGAGAGAGACAGTGAGCGAGAGAGAAAGGGTCAGAATGAGATAGTGGGTGAGAGTGAGAGAGTTGGCATTAAGGAGTGGGCGAGAGAGAGTATGGGTGAGAGATAGACTGGGCGAAAGAGAGAGTGTTTGAGAGAGAGTGGGCGAGATAGGAAGAGTGGGCGAGAGAGAGAGTGTCGGCGATAGTGAGGGGGCCCAGAGGAACATATTGGGCGAGAGAGAGAGCGCGAGAGAGAGAGAGAGAAAGTGTTGGTGAGAGAGAGTGAGCGAGAGTGAGACAGTGGGCGAGAGAGAGAGTGGGCGGGAAAGAGAGTGTAGGCGAGAGAGAGTTCGCGAGAGAGAGTCCGGGCGAGAGTGAGTGTGGGCGAGAGAGAGTGGGCGAGAGTGAGACAGTGGGCGAGAGAGAGAGTGGGCGAGAGAGTGTGTTGGTGAGAGAGAGTGTGGGCGAGAGAGAGACTGGGCGAAAGAGAGAGTGGGTGAGTGAGAGTGGGCGAGTGAGTAACTGGGCGAGAGTGAGACAGTGGGCGAGAGAGAGAGAGAGGGTGAGGGAGAGTTTTGGAGAGAGAGAGTGGCCGAGATTGAGAGTGTGGGCGAGAGTGAGAGGGGGGCAGAGGGACATAGTGGGCGAGAGAGACTGTTTGCGAGAGAGAGTGGGCGAGAGTTAGAGAGGGTCAGAGAGAGACTGGGCGAAAGAGAGAGAATGGGCGAGAGAGATTGTTGGCGAGAGAGACTGTGGGCGAGAGTGTGGGCGAGACAGAGAGTGGGTGAGAGTGAGACTGCGCGAGGGTGAGACAGTGAGCGAGAGAGAGAGTAGGCGAGAGAGAGAGTGGGCGAGAGTGTGACTGGGTGAGAGTGAGAGAGTTTGCGAGAGAGTGGGCGAGAGAGAGTATGGGCGAAAGAGAGAGAGTGGGAGAGAGTGAGAGAGAGGGCGAGATAGCGAGTGGGTGAGATAGAGTGGGCAAGAGAGAATGGGTGAGAGAGAGTGGGCGATAGAAAGAGTGGGAGTGAGAGAGTTTGGGTGAGACAGAGTGGGCAGAGAGAGTGTGGGCGAGAGTGAGTGAGGGAGCAGAGGGTGATTGGGCGAGAAAGAGTGGGCGAGAGAGAGAGTGGGCGAGAGAGAGAGAGAGGGAGAGAGAAAGAGTGGGCGAGAGAGAGAGTGGGCGAGAGAGAGAGAGAGGGAGAGAGAAAGAGTGGGCGAGAGAGAGTGGGCGAGAGAGAGAGAGAGGGAGAGAGAAAGAGTGGGCGAGAGAGAGTGGGCGAGAGAAAGAGTGGGAGTGAGAGAGTGGGTGTGAGACAGAGAGGTTGAGAGAGAGTGGGCGAGAGAGAGAGAGGGTGCGCGAAAGAGAGAGTGGGCGAGAGAGAGAGAGTGGGTGAGAGAGAGTGGCCGAAGTGAGTGGGCAAAAGAGAGTGTTTGCGAGAGAGAGTGGGCGAGAGAGAGAGTGGGCGAAAGAGAGTGTGCGAGAGAGAGTGTGCGAGAGAGAGTGTACTCGAGAGAAAGTGTTAGCGAGAGAGAGAGTCTGCGAGAGAGAGAGTGGGTTAGAGTGTGACTGGGCGTGAATGAGAGAGTGGGCGAGAGAGAGTGGGCGAGAGTGAGAGTGGGCGAGAGAGAGAGAGTGGGAGAGAGTGAGAGAGTGGGTGAGAGAGAGAGAGGGCGAGAGATAGAGAGTGGGCGAGAGAGAGTGGGCAAGAGAGAGTGGGCAAGAGAGATTGGGCGAGAGAAAGAGTGGGCGAGAGTAAGTGAGGGGGCAGAGGAAGAGTGGGCGAGAGAGAGAAGGGGCAGAGGCTGATAGTGGGCAAGAGTGACAGAATGGGCAAGAGGCATTGGGTGAGAGAGAGTGGGCGAGAGAGAGAGAGGGCGAGAGAGAGTGTGAGTAGGTGAGAGAGAGCGTGTGCGCGAGAGAGAGTGTTGGCGAGAAAGAGAGTTTGGGCAAGAGAGAGAGTGGGTGAGAGTGTGACTGCAGAAGAGCGAGAGAGTGGGTGAGAGAGAGTGGGCGAGAGAGAGTGGACGAGAGAGAGAGAGTGGGAGAGACTGAGAGAGAGGGCGAGAGAGAGAATGTGCGAGAGAGAGAGAGTGGGAAAGAGTGAGAGAGTGGGCGAGACAGAGAGTGGGTGAGAGAGAGTGGACGAGAGAGAGTGTGGGCGAGGGTGAGTGAGGGGGCAGAGGGAGAGTGTGCGAGAGGGAGAGTGGGCGAGAGAGATAGGGGGCAGAGGGAGATTGTGGGCGAGAGTGAGAGGGTGGGCAAGAGGGAGTGGGCGAGGGAGAGTATGGGCGAGAGAGAGACTGATCGAAAGAGAGAGTGGTTGAGAGAGAGTGGGTGAGAGAGAGAAAGAGTGGGCGAGAGAGAGAGTGTCGGCGAGAGTGAGAGGGGGCAGAGGGACATAGTCGGCGGGAGAAAGAGTGGGCGAGAGAGAGAGTGTGCAAACGAGAGAGTGGGCAAGAGTGTGATGGTGGGCGAGAGAGAAAGTGGGCGAGAGAGAGTGTTGGCGAGAGAGAATGGGCGAGAGTGAGACAGTGGGCGAGAGACAGAGACTGGGCGAAAGAGAGAGTGGGTGAGTGAGAGTGGACGAGTGAGTGACTGTGCGAGAGTGAGAGAGGGGCGAGAGAGAGAGTGCGCGAAAGAGAGAGTGATTGGGCGAGAGAGAGAATGTGGGCGAGAGTGAGGGAGGGCAGAGGAACATAGTGGACGAGAGAGAGAGTGGGCGAGAGTGAGACTGGGCGAAAGAGAGAGTGGGTGAGAGAGAGTGGGCGAGAGGGAGATAGAGTTGGCGAGAGAGAGTGTGCGATAGAGAAAGTGTGCGGGAGAGAGAGTAAGTGGGCGAGAGAGAGAGTGTGGGCGAGAGTGAGGGAGGGGAGAGGGACGTAGTGGGCGAGAGAGAGAGTGGGCGAGAGAGAGTATTGGTGAGCGAGAGTGTGGGCGAGACAGAGAGAGGGCGAGAGTGGGACTTGGCGGGAGTGAAAGAGTGGGCGAGATCGAGAGTGGGAGAGAGTGAGAGAGTGAGTGGGAGAGAGAGTGGGGGAGCGAGAGAATGGGAGAGAGTGAGAGAGTGGGCGATAGAGTGTGCATGCGAGAGAGAGTGGGTGAGACAGAGATTGGACGAGAGAGAGAGTGGGTGAGAGTGAGGCTGGGCCAAAGAGAGAGTAGGTGAGTGAGAGTGGGCGAGAGTGAGAGTGGGCGAGAGAGAGAGAGAGTGGGAGAGAGTGAGAGAGTGGGTGAGAGAGAGAGAGGGCGACAGATAGAGAGTGGGCGAGAGAGAGTGGGCAAGAGAGAGTGGGCAAGAGAGATTGGGCGAGAGAAAGAGTGGGCGAGAGTGAGTGAGGGGGCAGAGGAAGAGTGGGCGAGAGAGAGAAGGGGCAGAGGCTGATAGTGGGCAAGAGTGACAGAATGGGCAAGAGGCATTGGGTGAGAGAGAGTGGGCGAGAGAGAGAGAGGGCGAGAGAGAGTGTGAGTAGGTGAGAGAGAGCGTGTGCGCGAGAGAGAGTGTTGGCGAGAAAGAGAGAGTGGGCAAGAGAGAGAGTGGGTGAGAGTGTGACTGCGTGAGAGTGAGAGAGTGGGTGAGAGAGAGTGGGCGAGAGAGAGTGGACGAGAGAGAGAGAGTGGGAGAGACTGAGAGAGAGAGGGCGAGAGAGAGAATGTGCGAGAGAGAGAGAGTGGGAAAGAGTGAGAGAGTGGGCGAGAGAGAGAGTGGGTGAGAGAGAGTGTGGGCGAGAGAGAGATTGCGCGAGAGACAGTGTGCGAGTGAGTGTCCGCGAGAGAGAGTATTGGCGAGAGAGAGTGGGCAAGAGAGAGAGTGGGCGAGAATGTTAGTGGGCGAGAGTGAGAGAGTGTGCGAGAGAGTGTGCGCAAGAGAGTGTGTTGGCGAGAGAGAGAGTGGGCGAGAGTGTGACTGGGCGAGGGAGAGAGGGTGGTCGAGAGAGCGTGGGCGAGAGAGAGTGAGCAAGCGAGAGAGTGGGTGAGAGTGTGACTGGGCGAGAGTGAGAGAGTGGGTGAGAGAGAGTGGGCAAGAGGGAGAGTGGACGAGAGAGAGAGAGGAAGAGACTGAGAGAGAGGGCGAGAGAGAGATTGTGCGAGAGAGCGAGTGGGAAAGAGTGAGAGAGTCGGCAGGAGAGAGTGTGGACGAGACAGAGAGTGGGTGAGATTGAGACTGGGCGAGAGTGAGAGAGTGGGAGCGAGCGAGTGGGAGCGAGTGAGAGATTGGGCGAGAGAGAGAGTGGGCAAGAGAGAGAGTGGGAGAGAGTGAGAGTGTGGTCGAGAGAGAGAGAGGGTGAGAGAGAGAGTGGGAGAGAGTGAGAGAGTGGGTGAGAGAGAGAGTGTGCGAGAGAGTGTGCGCGAGAGAGAGTGTTGGCGAGAGAGATTGGGCAATTGAGAGAGTGTGCGAGAGAGTGTGCGCGAGAGAGAGAGTGGGCGAGAGAGAGTGGGCGAGAGAGAGAATGTTGGCGAGAGAGAGTGGGCGAGAGAGAGAGTGGGCGAGAGTGTGACTGGGCGAGAGTGAGAGAGTGGGCGAGAGAGTGTGCGAGAGAGAGAGTGCGTGAGATAGAGAGTGGGTGAGAGAGAGTGGGCGAGAGAGAATTGGCAAGAAAGAGTGGGCGAGAGAAAGAGTGGGAGTGTGAGAGTTTGGGTGAGACAGAGTTGGCGAGAGAGAGAGTGGGCGAGAGTGAGTGAGGAGCAGAGGGTGTATGGGCGAGCGAGAGAGTGGGCGTGAGAGAGAGTGGGTGAGAGAGAGAGAGAGAGCGAGTGAGAGTGGGCAAAAGTGAGGGGGCAGACGGTGAGTGATCGAGAGAGTGTGGGCGAGAGAGAGTGGTGGCGAGAGAATGTGTGTGTGAGAGAGAGTGGGGGTGACAGAGAGTGGGCGAGAGGGAGAGGGCGAGAGAGAGTGGGCGACAGAAAGAGTGTAAGCGAGAAAGTGGGAGTGAGAGAGTGGGTGAGAGAAAGAGTGGGAGTGAGAGAGTGGGCTGAGAAGGAATGGGCGAGAGGGTGAGATTGGGGGTGAGAGAGTGTGGGTGAGAGAGAATGAAGGCGAGAGAGAGTGGGAGAGACTGAGAGAGTGGGCGAGAGAGAGAGTGGGCGAGACAGAGAGTGGGTGAGACAGTGGATGAGAGAGAGTGTGGGCGAGGGTGAGTGAGGGGGCAGAGGGAGAGTGTGCGAGAGGGAGAGTGGGCGAGAGAGATAGGGGGCAGAGGGAGATTGTGGGCGAGAGTGAGAGGGTGGGCAAGAGGGAGTGGGCGAGGGAGAGTATGGGCGAGAGAGAGACTGATCGAAAGAGAGAGTGGTTGAGAGAGAGTGGGCGAGAGAGAGAAAGAGTGGGCGGGAGAGAGAGTGTGCAAGATAGAGAGTGGGCAAGAGTGTGATGGTGGGCGAGAGAGAAAGTGGGCGAGAGAGAGTGTTGGCGAGAGAGAGTGGGCGAGAGACAGAGACTGGGCGAAAGAGAGAGTGGGTGAGTGAGAGTGGACGAGTGAGTGACTGTGCGAGAGTGAGAGAGGGGCGAGAGAGAGAGTGCGCGAAAGAGAGAGTGAGTAGGCGAGAGAGAGAATGTGGGCGAGAGTGAGGGAGGGCATAGGAACATAGTGGGCGAGAGAGAGAGTGGGCGAGAGTGAGACTGGGCGAAAGAGAGAGTGGATGAGAGAGAGTGGGCGAGAGAGAAAGTGTGCGGGAGAGAGAGTGAGTCGGCGAGAGAGAGAGTGTGGGCGAGAGTGAGGGAGGGGAGAGGGACGTAGTGGGCGAGAGAGAGAGTGGGCGAGAGAGAGTATTGGTGAGCGAGAGTGTGGGCGAGACAGAGAGAGGGCGAGAGTGGGACTTGGCGGGAGTGAAAGAGTGGGCGAGATCGAGAGTGGGAGAGAGTGAGAGAGTGAGTGGGAGAGAGAGTGGGGGAGCGAGAGAATGGGAGAGAGTGAGAGAGTGGGCGATAGAGTGTGCATGCGAGAGAGAGTGGGTGAGACAGAGATTGGACGAGAGAGAGAGTGGGTGAGAGTGAGGCTGGGCCAAAGAGAGAGTAGGTGAGTGAGAGTGGGCGAGAGTGTAACTGGGCGATAGGGAGAGAATGGGCGTGACTGGGCTAGTGTGAGAGAGTGGGCGAGACACAGTGGGCGAGAGAGAGAGTGGGAGAGAGTTAGAGAGTGGGCGAGAGAGAGTGTTGGAGAGAGAGCGTGGGCGAGCGAGAGAGTGGGAGAGAGAGTATGGGCGAGAGAGAGACTGAGCCGAAAAAGAGAGTGGGCGAGAGAGAGTGTAGGCGGGAGAGAGTGAGCGAGAGAGAGTCCGGGCGAGAGAGAATGTGGGTGAGAGAGAGTGGGCGAGAGTGAGACAGTGGGCGAGAGTGAGACAGTGGGCGAGAGAGAGACTGAGCGAAAGAGAGCGTGGGTGAGAGAGAGTGAGCGAGAGAAAGAAAGAGTGGGCGAGAGAGAGTGTCGTCGAGAGAGACAGGGGGCAGAGGGGCATAGTGGGTGCGAGAGAGAGTGGGCGAGAGAGAGTGTGTGCAAGAGAGAGAGTGGGCAAGTGTGTGATGGTGGGCGAGAGAGAGTGTTGGCGAGAGAGAGTGGGCGAGAGTGAGACAGTGGGCGAGAGAGGGAGTGGGCGAGAGAGAGTGTAGGCGGGAGAGAGTGAGCGAGAGAGAGTCCGGGCGAGAGAGAATGTGGGTGAGAGAGTGTGGGCGAGAGTGAGACAGTGGGCGAGAGTGAGAGTGGGCGATAGAGAAAGAGTAGGTGAGAGAGAGAGTGGGAGACAGAGAATCGGTGAGAGAGAGTGAAGGCAAGAGAGAGAGTGGGAGAGAGATTGAGAGGGTAGAGAGATTTAGCTAGAGATAGTCTGTGCGAGAGAGAAAGTAGGCGAGAGATAGTGTTGGCGAGAGAGAGTGGGCGAGAGTGAGACAGTGGGCGAGAGAGAGAGTTGGCGAGAGAGAGTGTGGGTGAGAGATAGACTGGGCGAGAGAGAGACTGGGCAAAAGAGAGAGTGCGTGAGTGAGAGTGGGTGAGTGAGTGACTGGGCGAGAGTGAGACAGTGGGTGAGAGAGAGAGTGGGTGAGAGAGAGTTTTGGCGAGAGAGATCGGGCAAGAGTGAGAGAGTGGGTGAGAGTGAGTGGGAGAGAGAAAGTGTATGCGAGAGAGAGTGGGCGAGAGTGAGACAGTGGGCGAGAGAGAGAGTGGGCGAGAGAGACGGTAGGCGATAGAGAGTTAGCGAGAGAGAGTCCGGGCGAGAGAGGGTGTGGGCGAGAGAGTGTGGGCGAGAGTGAGACAGTGGGCGAGAGAGAGAGTTGGCGAGAGAGAGTGTGGGTGAGAGATAGACTGGGCGAGAGAGAGACTGGGCAAAAGAGAGAGTGCGTGAGTGAGAGTGGGTGAGTGAGTGACTGGGCGAGAGTGAGACAGTGGGTGAGAGAGAGAGTGGGCGAGAGAGAGTTTTGACGAGAGAGAGCGGGGAAGAGTGAGAGAGTGGGTGAGAGTGAGTGGGAGAGAGAGAGTGTATGCGAGAGAGAGTGGGCGAGAGAGAGAGTGGTTGAGTGTGAGACTGGGCCAAAGAGAGAGTGGGTGAGAGAGAGTGGGCGAGAGAGTGACTGGGCGAGAGTGAGAGAGTGGGCGAGAGAGAGTGTGGGAGAGACAGAGTGGGTGAGAGAGAGAGTGGGCGAAAGAGAGAGAATGGGCGAGAGAGAATGTTGGCGAGAGAAAGTGTGAGCGAGAGAGAGTGTGGGCGAAACAGAGAGTGGGTGAGAGTGAGACTGGGTGAGAGTGAGAGAGTGGGCGAGAGAGAGAGTAGGCGAGAGAGAGAGTGGGAGAGAGTGAGAGAGTGTATGCGAGAGAGAGTGTTGGCGAGAGAGAGAGTGGGCGAGAGAGAGAGTGGGCGTTAGAGAGATTGGGCGATAGAGAAAGAGTGGGTGAGAGAGAGTGAAGGCGAGAGAGAGAGTGGGTGAGAGAGTGAGAGGGCGAGAGAGAGAGAGTGGGCGAGAGAGAGAGTGGGTGAGAGAGATTGGGCTACAGAGAGTGGGTGAGAGAGAGTGAAGGCGAGAGAGAGAGAGGGTGAGAGAGTGAGAGGGCGAGAGAGAGAGTGTGGGCGGGAGAGAGTGTTGGCGAGAGAGAGAGTGGGCGAGAGAGAGCGTGGGCGAGAGCGTGACTGGGCGAGTGTGAAAGAGTGGGCGAGAGAGTGTGGGCGAGACAGAGAGTGGGTGAGAGTGAGACAGGGCGAGAGTGAGAGAGTGTGAGAGAGTGAGAGAGTGGGCGAGAGAGAGAGTGGGCGAGAGCTAGAGTGGGTGAGAGAGAGTGGGTGAGAGTGAGTGGGCAAGAGAAAGTGGGCGAGAGAAAGAGTGGGAGTGAGAGATTGGGGGTGAGACAGAGTGGGCGAGAGAAAGAGTGGGAGTGAGAGAGTAGGGGTGAGACAGAGTGGGCGAGAGAGAGTGTGGGCGAGAGTGAGTGAGGGGGCAGTGGGAGAGAGGGGGAGAGGGAGAGTGGGCGAGAGAGAGAGGAGGCAGATGGAGATAGTGGGCGAGAGTGAGAGAGTGGGCAAGAGGGAGTGGGCGAGAGAGAGAATGGGCGAGAGAGAGTGTGGGCGAAAGAGAGAGTGGTTGAGAGAGAGTGGGCGAGAGAGAGAAAGAGTGGGCGAGAGAGAGAGTGTCGGCGAGAGTGATTGGGGCAGAGGGACATAGTGGGTGAGAGAGAGAGTGGGGGAGAGGGAGAGAGAGAGTGTGCGTGAGAGAGTAGGCAAGAGTGCGATGGTGGTCGAGAGAGAGTCCGGGCGAGAGAGAGTGTGGGCGAGAGAGAGTGGGCGAGAGTGAGACAGTGGGCAAGAGAGAGAGAGTGGGCGAGAGACAGTGTTGGTGAGAGAGAGTGTTGGCGAGAGAGAGACTGGGCGAAAGAGAGAATTGGTGAGTGAGAGTGGGCGAGTGAGAGAGTCGGCAAGAGTGAGATGGTGGGCGAGAGAGAAAGTGGACGTGAGAAAGTGTTGGCGAGAGAGAGTGGGCGAGAGAGAGAGTGGGCGAGAGAGGGTTTTGGCGAGAGAGATTGAGCAAGAGTGAGTGAGTGGGCGAGAGTGAGTGAGTGGGCGAGAGTGAGTGGGAGAGAGACAGTGTATGCGAGAGAGAGTGGTGGCGAGAGAGAGTGGGCGAGAGAGAGTGTGGTTGAGAGTGAGAGTGGGCCAAAGAGGGAGTGGGTGAGAGAGAGACTGTGCGAAAGAGAGAGAACGGGCGAGAGAGAATATTCACGAGGGACAGTGTGAGCGAGAGAGAGTGTGGGCGAGACAGAGAGTGTGTGAAAGTGAGACTGGGCGAGAGTGAGAGAGTGGTCAAGAGAGAGAGTGGGCGAGAGAGAGAGTGGGAGAGAGTGAGAGAGTGTATTCGAGAGAGAGTGTTGGCGAGAGAGAGAGTGGGCGAGAGAGAAAGAGTAGGTGAGAGAGAGAGTGGGCGACAGAGAGTGGGTGAGAGAGTGAAGCTGACAGAGAGAGTGCGTGAGAGAGTGAGAGGGCGAGAGAGAGAGTGGGCAAGAGAGAGAGTGTGAGAGAGAGGGGGGCAGAGGGGTATCGTGGGAGAGAGTGAGAGAGTGGGCAAGAGGGAGTGGGCGAGAGGGAGTGTGGCCGAGAGAGACACTGGGTGAAAGAGAGAGTGGGTGAGAGAGTGGGCGAGAGAGAGTGTGGGCGAGAGAGAGAGTGAGTGGGTGAGAGAGAGAATGTGGGCGAGAGTGAGGGAGGGCAGAGGGATATAGTGGGCGAGAGAGAGAGTGGGCGATAGAGAGACTGGGCGAAAGAGAGAGTGAGTGAGAGTGAGACTGGGTCAAAGAGAGAGTGGGTGAGAGAGAGTGGGTGAGAGAGCGTTTTGGCGAGAGAGAGCGGGCGAGAGTGAGAGAGTGGGCGAGAGTGAGTGGGAGAGAGAGAGAGTGTATGCGAGAGAGAGTGGGCGGGAGAGAGAGTGGCTGACAGTGAGACTGGGGCAACGAGAGAGTGGGTGAGAGAGAGTGAGCGAGAGAGTGACTGGGTGAGAGTGAGAGTTTGGGCGAGAGAGAGTTTGGGAGAGATTGAGAGAGTGGGCGAGAGAGAGAGTGGGTGAGAGAGAGAGTGGGCGAGAGAGAGAGTGGGAGAGAGTGAGAGAGTGTATGCGAGAGAGAGTGTTGGCGAGAGAGAGATTGGGCGAGAGAGAGAGTGGGCGATAGAGAGAGTGGGCGATAGAGAAAGAGTAGGTGAGAGAGAAAGTGTGCGACAGAGAGTGGGTGAGAGAGAGTGAAGGCGAGAGAGAGAGTGGGTGAGAGAGTGGGTGAGAGAGATTGGGCTCCAGAGAGTGGGTGAGAGAGAGTGAAGGCGAGAGAGAGAGGGTGAGAGAGTGAGAGGGCGAGAGAGAGAGTGGGCCAGCGAGAGAGTGGGCGACAGAGAGAGGGGGCAGAGGGAGATCGTGGGAGAGAGTGAGAGAGTAGGCGAGAGAGAGATTGGGCGATAGAGTGTGCGCGAAAGAGAGTGTTGGCGAGAGAGAGAGTGGGCGAGAGAGAGCGTGGGCGAGAGCGTGACTGGGCGAGTGTGAGAGAGTGGGCGAGAGACAGTGGGCGAGAGAGAATGTGGGCGACAGAGAGTGTGGGCGAGACAGAGAGTGGGTGAGAGTGAGACTGGGCGAGAGTGAGAGAATGGGCGAGAGAGAGTGGGAGAGAGTGAGAGAGTGGGAGAGAGTGAGAGAGTGGGCGAGAGTGAGAGAGTGGGCGAGAGAGAGTTTGGGCGAGAGAGAGAGTGGGCGAGAGTGAGTGGGCAAGAGAGAGTGGGCGAGAGAAAGAGTGGGAGTGAGAGAGTGGGGGTGAGTCAGAGTGGGCGAGAAAGAGTGTGGGCAAGAGTGAGTGAGGGGGCAGAGGGAGAGAGGGCGAGAGGGAGAGTGGGCGAGAGAGAGGGGGCAGAGGGAGATAATGAGCGAGAGTGAGAGAGTGGGCGAGAGGGAGTGGGCGAGAGAGAGTATGGGCGAGAGAGAGTGCGAGAGAGTGAAAGAGTGGGAGAGTGGGCGAGAGAGAGACTGGGCGAAAGAGAGAGTGGGTGAGAGTGAGACTGGGCCAAAGAGAGAGTGGGTGAGAAAGATTGGGTGAGAGAGCGTTTTGGCGAGAGAGAGCGGGCGAGAGTGAGAGAGTGGGCGAGAGTGAGTGGGAGAGAGAGAGAGTATATGCGAGAGAGAGTGGGCGGGAGAGAGAGTGGTTGACAGTGTGACTGGGGCAAAGAGAGAGTGGGTGAGAGAGAGTGGGCGAGCGAGTGACTGGGTGAGAGTGAGAGAGTTGGCGAGAGAGAGTTTGGGAGAGATTGAGAGAGTGGGCGAGAGAGAGAGTGGGTGAGAGAGAGAATGGGTGAGAGAGAGTGGGAGAGCGAGAGTGTGGGCGAGAGAGAGAGTGAGTGGGTGAGAGAGAGAATGTAGGCGAGAATGAGGGAGGGCAGAGGGATATAGTGGGCGAGAGAGAGAGCGGGCGAGAGTGAGTGGGCAAGAGAGAGTGGGCGAGAGAAAGAGTGGGAGTGAGAGAGTGGGGGTGAGTCAGAGTGGGCGAGAAAGAGTGTGGGCAAGAGTGAGTGAGGGGGCAGAGGGAGAGAGGGCGAGAGGGAGAGTGGGCGAGAGAGAGGGGGCAGAGGGAGATAATGAGCGAGAGTGAGAGAGTGGGCGAGAGGGAGTGGGCGAGAGAGAGTATGGGCGAGAGAGAGTGCGAGAGAGTGAAAGAGTGGGAGAGTGGGCGAGAGAGAGACTGGGCGAAAGAGAGAGTGGGTGAGAGTGAGACTGGGCCAAAGAGAGAGTGGGTGAGAAAGATTGGGTGAGAGAGCGTTTTGGCGAGAGAGAGCGGGCGAGAGTGAGAGAGTGGGCGAGAGTGAGTGGGAGAGAGAGAGAGTATATGCGAGAGAGAGTGGGCGGGAGAGAGAGTGGTTGACAGTGTGACTGGGGCAAAGAGAGAGTGGGTGAGAGAGAGTGGGCGAGGGAGTGACTGGGTGAGAGTGAGAGAGTTGGCGAGAGAGAGTTTGGGAGAGATTGAGAGAGTGGGCGAGAGAGAGAGTGGGTGAGAGAGAGAATGGGCGAGAGAGAGTGGGAGAGCGAGAGTGTGGGCGAGAGAGAGAGTGAGTGGGTGAGAGAGAGAATGTAGGCGAGAATGAGGGAGGGCAGAGGGATATAGTGGGCGAGAGAGAGAGCGGGCGAGAGAGAGACTGGGCCAAAGAGATAGTGGGTGAGAGAGCGTTTTGGCGAGAGAGAGCGGGCGAGAGAGAGAGAGTGTATGCGAGAGAGAGTGGGCGGGAGAGAGAGTGGTTGACAGTGTGACTGGGGCAAAGAGAGAGTGGTTGAGAGAGAGTGGGCGAGCGAGTGACTGGGTGAGAGTGAGAGAGTGGGCGAGAGACAGTTTGGGAGAGATTGAGAGAGTGGGCGAGAGAGAGAGTGGGTGAGAGTGAGTGGGCAAGAGAGAGTGGGCAAGAGAAAGAGTGGGAGTGAGAGAGTGGGGGTGAGTCAGAGTGGGCGAGAGAGAGTGAGGGCGAGAGTGAGTGAGGGCGAGAGTGAGTGAGGGGGCAGAGGGAGAGAGGGCGAGAGGGAGAGTGGGCGAGAGAGAAAGTGGGCGAGAGTGAGTGGGCAAGAGAGAGTGGGCGAGAGAAAGAGTGGGAGTGAGAGAGTGGGGGTGAGTCAGAGTGGGCGAGAGAGAGTGAGGGCGAGAGTGAGTGAGGGGGCAGAGGGAGAGAGGGCGAGAGGGAGAGTGGGCGAGAGAGAGGGGGCAGAGGGAGATAGTGAGCGAGAGTGAGAGAGTGGGCGAGGGGGAGTGGGCGAGAGAGAGTATGAGCGAGAGAGAGTGCGAGAGAGTGAAAGAGTGGGAGAGTGTGAGAGAGTGGGTGAGAGAGAGTGAAGGTGAGAGAGAGAGGGTGAGAGAGTGAGAGGGCGAGAGAGAGAGTGGGCCAGCGAGAGAGTGGGCGAGAGAGAGAGGGGGCAGAGGGAGATCGTGGGAGAGAGTGAGGAGTAGGCGAGAGAGAGATTGGGTGATAGAGTGTGCGCGAGAGAGAGTGTTGGCGAGAGAGAGAGTGGGCGAGAAAGAGCGTGGGCGAGAGCGTGACTGGGCGAGTGTGAGAGAGTGGGCGAGAGACAGTGGGCGAGAGAGAGTGTGGGCGACAGAGAGTGTGGGCGAGACAGAGAGTGGGTGAGAGTGGGACTGGGCGAGAGTGAGACAATGGGCGAGAGAGAGAGTGGGCGAGAGAGAAAGTGGGCGACAGTGAGTGGGCAAGAGAGAGTGGGCGAGAGAAAGAGTGGGAGTGAGAGAGTGGGGGTGAGTCAGAGTGGGCGAGAGAGAGTGTGGGCGAGAGTGAGTGAGGGGGCAGAGGGAGAGAGGGCGAGAGGGAGAATGGGCGAGAGAGAGGGGGCAGAGAGAGATAGTGAGCGAGAGTGAGAGAGTGGGCGAGAGGGAGTGGGCGAGAGGGTGTGGGCGAGAGAGAGTATGGGCAAGAGAGAGTGCGAGAGAGTGAAAGAGTGGGAGAGTGTGAGAGAGTGGGCGAGAGAGAGAGTGGGCGAGAGAGAGAGTGGGCGAGAATGAGTGGGCAAGAGAGAGTGGGCGAGAGAAAGAGTGGGGGTGAGACAGAGTGGGCGAGAGAGAGTGTGGGCGAGAGTGAGTGAGGGGAAAGAGGGAGAGAGGGCGAGAGGGAGAGTGGGCGACAGAGAGGGGGCAGAGGGAGATAGTGAGCGAGAGTGAGAGAGTGGGCGAGAGGGAGTGGGCGAGAGAGAGTATGGGCGAGAGAGAGACTGGGCGAAAGAGAGAGTGGTTGACAGAGAGTGGGCGAGAGGGTCGAGAGAGAGAGTGTCGGCGAGAGTGACAGGGGTGCAGAGGGACATAGTCGGCGAGAGAGAGACTGGGCGAGAGAGAGAGTTAGCGAGAGAGAGTGGGCGAGAGTGAGACAGTGGGCGAGAGATAGTGGGCGAGAGAGAGTGTATGCGAGAGAGAGACTTAGCTAGAGAGAGTCCGGGTGAGAGAGAGTATGGGCGAGAGAGAGACTGGGCGAAAGAGAGAGTTGGTGAGTGAGAGAGGGCGAGTGAGAGAGTGGGCAAGAGTGAGATGGTGGGCGAGAGAGAGAGTGGGCGAGAGAGAGTTTTGGCGAGAGAGAGTGGGCGAGAGTGAGTGGGAAAGAGAGTGTATCCGAGAGAGAGAGTGGTGGTGAGAGAGAGTGGGCGAGAGAGATAGTGGTTGAGAGTGAGAATGGGCCAAAGAGAGAGTGGGTGAGAGAGTGAGCGAGAGAGTGACAAGGCGAGAGTGAGAGAGTGGTCGAGAGAGTGTTGGAGAGAGTGAGAGAGTGGGTGAGAGAGAGTGGGCGAGAGAGAGTGTGAGCGAGACAGAGAGTGGGTGAGAGAGAGACTGGGCGGAAGAGAGAGAATGGGCGAGAGAGAATGTTGGTGTGAGCGAGAGAGAGTGTGGGCGAGACAGAGAGTGGGTGAGAGTGAAACTGGGCGAGAGTAAGAGAGTGTATGCGAGAGAGAGTGTTGGCGAGAGAGAGAATGGGCGAGAGAGAGAGTGGGCGATAGAGAGAGTGGGCGACAGAGAAAGAGTAGGTGAGAGAGATTGGCTACAGAGAGTGGGAGAGAGAAAGTGAAGCCGAGGGAGAGAGTGGGTGAGAGAGAGGAGAGGGCGAGAGAGAGAGTGGGGGAGAGAGAGAGTGGGTGAGAGAGATTGGGCGAGAGAGAGTGTGGTGGAGAGAGAGACTGGTCGAAAGAGAAAGTGGGTGAGAGAGAGAGAGCGAGTGCGCTAGAGAGATAATATGGACGAGAGTGAGGGAGGGCAGAGGGACATAGTGGGCGTGAGAGAGAGTGGGCGTGAGAGAAACAGGGTGAAAGAGAGAGTGGGTGAGAGAGAGTGGGCGAGAGAGAGAACAAGTGGGCAAGAGAGAATGGGCGAGAGAGAGAGTGGGCGAGAGAGAGAGTGAGTGGGCGAGAGAGAGTGGGCGAGAGAGAGAGTGGGCGAGAGAGAGAGTGAGTGGGCGAGAGAGAGAATGTGGGCGAGAGTGAGGGAGGGCAGAGGGACATAGTGGGCGAAAGAGAGAGTGGGCAAGAGAGAAACTGGGCGAAAGAGAGAGTGTGTGAGAGAGAGTGGGCGAGAGGGAGAGTGGGCGAGACAGAGAGTGGGTGAGAGTGAGAGTGGGAGAGAGTGAGAGAATGTATGCGAGAGAGAGTGTTGGCGTGACAGAGTGTGGGCGAGAGAGAGAGTTGGCGATAGAGAGAGTGGGCGATAGAGAAAGAGTAGGTGAGCGAGACTGGGCGACAGAGAGTGGGGGAGAAAGATTAAAGGCGAGAGAGAGTGGGTGAGAGCGTTAGAGGGAGAGAGATCGTGGGCGAGAGAGTGAGTGGGTGAGAGAGATTGGGCTACAGAGAGTGGGTGAGAGAGAGTGAAGGCGAGAGAGGGTGAGAGAGTGAGAGGGCGAGAGAGAGAGTTGGCGAGAGAGAGAGTGGGTGAGAGAGAGAGGGGGCAGAGAGAGATGGTGGGAGAGAGTGAGACAGTCGGCAAGAGGGAGTGGGCAAGAGGGAGTGTGGCCAAGAGAAAGACTGGGCGAACGAGTGAGTGGGTGAGAGAGAAAATATGGGCGAGAGTGAGGGAGGGCAGAGGGATATAGTGGGCGAGAGAGAGAGTGGGTGAGAGAGAGACTGGGCGAAAGAGAGAGTGGGTGAGAGAGAGTGGGCGAGCGAGAGAAAGAGTGGGCGAGAGAGAGTGGGCGAGAGAGAGAGTGGTTGAGAGTGAGAATGGGCCAAAGAGAGAGTGGGTGAGAGAGAGTGGGCGAGAGAGTAACTTAGCGAGAGTGAGAGAGTGGGCGAGAGAGTGTGGGAGAGAGTGAGACAGTGGGCGAGTGAGCGTGGGCGAGAGAGAGAGAGTGGGTGAGAGAGAGACTGGGCGAAAGAGAGAGAATGGGCGAGAGAGAATATTCGCGAGAGAGAGTGTGAGCGAGAGAGAGTGTGGGCGAGACATAGAGTGGGTGAGAGTGAGACTGGGCGAGAGTGAGAGAGTGGGCGAGAGAGAATGTTGGTGTGAGCGAGAGAGAGTGTGGGCGAGACAGAGAGTGGGTGAGAGTGAGACTGGGCGAGAGTAAGAGAGTGTATGCGAGAGAGAGTGTTGGCGAGAGAGAGAATGGGTGAGAGAGAGAGTGGGCGATAGAGAGAGTGGGCGATAGAGAAAGAGTAGGTGAGAGAGATTGGCGACAGAGAGTGGGTGAGAGAAAGTGAAGCCGAGGGAGAGAGTGGGTGAGAGAGAGGAGAGGGCGAGAGAGAGAGTGGGGGAGAGAGAGAGTGGGTGAGACAGATTGGGCTACAGAGAGTGGCTAAGTGAGAGTGAAGGCGGGAGAGAGAGAGACAGTGAGAGAGTGAGAGGTCGAGAGAGCGAGTGGGTGAGAGGGAATGGGCGAGAGAGAGTGTGGTGGAGAGAGAGACTGGTCGAAAGAGAGAATGTGTGAGATAGAGAGAGCGAGTGCGCTAGAGAGATAATATGGGCGAGAGTGAGGGAGGGCAGTGGGACATAGTGGGCGTGAGAGAGAGTGGGCGTGAGAGAAACAGGGTGAAAGAGAGAGTGGGTGAGAGAGAGTGGGCGAGAGAGAGAACGAGTGGGCAAGAGAGAATGGGCGAGAGAGAGAGTGGGCGAGAGAGAGAGTGAGTGGGCGAGAGAGAGAGTGGGCGAGAGAGAGAGTGAGTGGGCGAGAGAGAGAATGTTGGCGAGAGTGAGGGAGAGCAGAGGGACATAGTGGGCGAAAGAGAGAGTGGGCAAGAGAGAAACTGGGCGAAAGAGAGAGTGTGTGAGAGAGAGTGGGCGAGAGGGAGAGTGGGCGAGACAGAGAGTGGGTGAGAGTGAGAGTGGGAGAGAATGAGAGAATGTATGCGAGAGAGAGTGTTGGCGTGACAGAGAGTGGGCGAGAGAGAGAGTTGGCGATAGAGAAAGAGTAGGTGAGCGAGACTGGGCGACAGAGAGTGGGGGAGAGAGATTAAAGGCGAGAGAGAGTGGGTGAGAGCGTTAGAGGGAGAGAGATCGTGGGCGAGAGAGTGAGTGGGTGAGAGAGATTGGGCTACAGAGAGTGGGTGAGAGAGAGTGAAGGCGAGAGAGAGAGAGAGAGGGTGAGAGAGTGAGAGGGCGAGAGAGAGAGTTGGCGAGAGAGAGAGTGGGCGAGAGAGAGAGGGGGCAGAGAGAGATGGTGGGAGAGAGTGAGACAGTCGGCAAGAGGGAGTGGGTAAGAGGGAGTGTGGACAAGAGAAAGACTGGGCGAAAGAGTGAGTGGGTGAGAGAGAAAATATGGGCGAGAGTGAGGGAGGGCAGAGAGATATAGTGGGCGAGAGAGAGAGTGGGTGAGAGAGAGACTGGGCGAAAGAGAGAGTGGGTGAGAGAGAGTGGGCGAGCGAGAGAAAGAGTGGGCGAGAGAGAGTGGGCGAGAGAGAGAGTGGTTGAGAGTGAGAATGGGCCAAAGAGAGAGTGGGTGAGAGAGAGTGGGCGAGAGAGTAACTTAGCGAGAGTGAGAGAGTGGGCGAGAGAGTATGGGAGAGAGTGAGACAGTGGGCGAGAGAGCGTGGGCGAGAGAGAGAGAGTGGGTGAGAGAGAGACTGGGCGAAAGAGAGAGAATGGGCGAGAGAGAATATTCGCGAGAGAGAGTGTGAGCGAGAGAGAGTGTGGGCGAGACATAGAGTGGGTGAGAGTGAGACTGGGCGAGAGTGAGAGAGTGGGCGAGAGAGTGAAGCAGACAGAGAGAGTGCGTGAAAGAGTGAGAGGGTGAGAGAGAGACTGGGCGAAAGAGAGAGTGGGTGCGAGAGAGAGTGGGTGAGAGAGATTGGGCTACAGAGAGTGGCTAAGTGAGAGTGAAGGCGGGAGAGAGAGAGAGAGTGAGAGAGTGAGAGGTCGAGAGAGCGAGTGGGTGAGAGGGAATGGGCGAGAGAGAGTGTGGTGGAGAGAGAGACTGGTCGAAAGAGAGAGTGGGTGAGAGAGAGAGAGCGAGTACGCTAGAGAGATAATATGGACGAGAGTGAGGGAGGGCAGAGGGACATAGTGGGCGTGAGAGAGAGTGGGCGTGAGAGAAACAGGGTGAAAGAGAGAGTGGGTGAGAGAGAGTGGGCGAGAGAGAGAACGAGTGGGCAAGAGAGAATGGGCGAGAGAGAGAGTGGGCGAGAGAGAGAGTGCGTGGGCGAGAGAGAGTGGGCGAGAGAGAGAGTGGGCGAGAGAGTGAGTGAGTGGGCGAGAGAGAGAATGTGGGCGAGAGTGAGGGAGGGCTGAGGGACATAGTGGGCGAAAGAGAGAGTGGGCAAGAGAGAAACTGGGCGAAAGAGAGAGTGTGTGAGAGAGAGTGGGCGAGAGGGAGAGTGGGCGAGACAGAGAGTGGGTGAGAGTGAGAGTGGGAGAGAGTGAGAGAATGTATGCGAGAGAGAGTGTTGGCGTGACAGAGTGTGGGCGAGAGAGAGAGTTGGCGATAGAGAGAGTGGGCGATAGAGAAAGAGTAGGTGAGCGAGACTGGGCGACAGAGAGTGGGGGAGAGAGATTAAAGGCGAGAGAGAGTGGGTAAGAGCGTTAGAGGGAGAGAGATCGTGGGCGAGAGAGTGAGTGGGTGAGAGAGATTGGGCTACAGAGAGTGGGTGAGAGAGAGTGAAGGCGAGAGAGAGAGAGAGAGGGTGAGAGAGTGAGAGGGCGAGAGAGAGAGTTGGCGAGAGAGAGAGTGGGCGAGAGAGAGAGGGGGCAGAGAGAGATGGTGGGAGAGAGTGAGACAGTCGGCAAGAGGGAGTGGGCAAGAGGGAGTGTGGCCAAGAGAAAGACTGGGCGAACGAGTGAGTGGGTGAGAGAGAAAATATGGGCGAGAGTGAGGGAGGGCAGAGGGATATAGTGGGCGAGAGAGAGAGTGGGTAAGAGAGAGACTGGGCGAAAGAGAGAGTGGGTGAGAGAGAGTGGGCGAGCGAGAGAAAGAGTGGGCGAGAGAGAGTGGGCGAGAGAGAGAGTGGTTGAGAGTGAGAATGGGCCAAAGAGAGAGTGGGTGAGAGAGAGTGGGCGAGAGAGTAACTTAGCGAGAGTGAGAGTGTGGGCGAGAGAGTGAGACAGTGGGCGAGAGAGAGTGGGCGAGAGAGAGAGAGTGGGTGAGAGAGAGACTGGGCGAAAGAGAGAGAATGGGCGAGAGAGAATATTCGCGAGAGAGAGTGTGGGCGAGAGAGCGTGGGCGAGAGAGAGAGAGTGGGTGAGAGAGAGACTGGGCGAAAGAGAGAGAATGGGCGAGAGAGAATATTCGCGAGAGAGAGTGTGAGCGAGAGAGAGTGTGGGCGAGACAGAGAGTGGGTGAGAGTGAGACTGGGCGAGAGTGAGAGAGTGGGCGAGAGAGTGAAGCTGACAGAGAGAGTGCGTGAGAGAGTGAGAGGGTGAGAGAGAGAGTGGGCGAGAGTGAGAGTGGGCGAGAGAAATTGGGCTTCAGAGAGTGGGTGATAGCGAGTGAAGGCGAGAGAGAGAGAGGGTGAGGGAGTGAGAGAGCGAGAGAGAGAGTGGGCAAGAGAGAGAGTGTGAGAGAGAGAGGGGCAGAGGGAGATCGTGGGAGAGAGTGAGAGAGTGGGCAAGAGGGAGCGGGCGAGAAGGCGTGTTGCCGAGAGAGAGACTGGGCGAAAGAGAGAGTGGGTGAGAGAGTGGGCGAGAGAGTGAAAGAATGGGCGAGAGAGAGTGGGCGAGAGAGAGTGTGGGCGAGAGAGAGAGTGAGTGGGTGAGAGAGAGAATGTAGGCGAGAGTGAGGGAGGGCAGAAGGATATAGTGGGCGAGAGAGAGAGTGGGCGAGAGAGAGACTGGGCGAAAGAGAGAGTGGGTGAGAGTGAGACTGAGCCAAAGAGAGAGTGGGTGAGAGAGAGTGGGTGAGAGAGCGTTTTGGCGAGAGAGAGCGGGCGAGAGTGAGTGAGTGGGCGCGAGTGAGTGGGAGAGAGAGAGAGTGTATGCGAGAGAGAGTGGGCGGGAGAGAGTGGTTGACAGTGAGACTGGGGCAAAGAGAGAGTGGGTGAGAGAGAGTGGGCGCGAGAGTGACTGGGCGAGAGTGCGAGAGTGGGCGAGAGAGAGTTTGGGAGAGACTGAGAGAGTGGGCGAGAGAGAGAGTGGGTGAGAGAGAGAGTGGGCGAGAGAGAGAGTGGGAGAGAGTGAGAGACTGTATGCGAGAGAGATTGTTGGCGAGAGAGAGATTGGGCGAGAGAGAGAGTGGGCGATAGAGAGAGTGGGCGATAGAGAAAGAGTAGGTGAGAGATAGAGTGTGCGACAGAGAGCGGGTGAGAGAGAGTGAAGGCGAGAGAGAGAGTAGGTGAGAGAGAGAGTGGGTGAGAGAGATTGGGCTCCAGAGAGTGGGTGAGAGAGAGTGAAGGCGAGAGAGAGAGGGTGAGAGAGTGAGAGGGCGAGAGAGAGAGTGGGCAGAGAGAGAGTGGGCGAGAGAGAGAGGGGGCAGAGGGAGTTCGTGGGAGAGAGTGAGAGAGTAGGCGAGAGAGAGATTGGGTGATAGAGAGTGCGCGAGTGAGAGTGTTGGCGAGAGAGAGAGTGGGCGAGAGAGAGCGTGGGCGAGAGCGTGACTGGGCGAGTGTGAGAGAGTGGGCGAGAGACAGTGGGCGAAAGAGAGTGTGGGCGACAGAGAGTGTGGGCGAGACAGAGAGTGGGTGAGAGTGAGACTGGGCGAGAGTGAGACAATGGGCGAGAGAGAGTGGGAGAGAGTGAGAGAGTGGGAGAGAGTGAGAGAGTGGGCGAGAGAGAGAGTGGGCGAGAGAGAAAGTGGGCGAGAGTGAGTGGGCAAGAGAGAGTGGGCGAGAGAAAGAGTGGGAGTGAGAGAGTGGGGGTGAGTCAGAGTGGGCGAGAGAGAATGTGGGCGAGAGTGAGTGAGGGGGCAGAGGGAGAGAGGGCGAGAGGGAGAGTGGGCGAGAGAGAGGGGGCAGAGGGAGATAGTGAGCGAGAGTGAGAGAGTGGGCGAGAGGGAGTGGGCGAGAGAGAGTATGGGCGAGAGAGAGTGCGAGAGAGTGAAAGAGTGGGAGAGTGTGACAGATTGGGCGAGAGAGAGAGTTGGCGAGAGAGAGAGTGGGCGAGAGTGAGTGGGCAAGAGAGAGTGGGCGAGAGAAAGAGTGGGAGTGAGAGAGTGGGGGTGAAACATAGTGGGCGAGAGAGAGCGTGGGCGAGAGTGAGTGAGGGGGAAGAGGGAGAGAGTGCGAGAGGGAGAGTGGGCGACAGAGAGGGGGCAGAGAGAGATAATGAGCGAGAGTGAGAGAATGGGCGAGAGGGAGTGGGCGAGAGAGAGTATGGGCGAGAGAGAGACTGGGCGAAAGAGAGAGTGTTTGACAGAGAGTGGGCGAGAGGGTCGAGAGAGAGAGTGTCGGCGAGAGTGAGCAGTGTGCAGAGGCACACAGCCAGCGACAGAGAGACTGGGCGAGAGAGAGTGTAAGCGAGAGAGAGTGGGCGAGAGTGAGACAGTGGGCGAGAGATAGTGGGCGAGAGAGAGTGTATGTGAGAGAGAGACTTAGCTAGAGAGAGTCCGGGTGAGAGAGAGTATGGGCGAGAGAGAGACCGGGCGAAAGAGAGAGTTGGTGAGTGAGAGAGGGCGAGTGAGAGAGTGGGCAAGAGTGAGATGGTGGGCGAGAGAGAGAGTGGGCGAGAGAGAGTTTTGGAGAGAGAGGGTGGGCGAGAGTGAGTGGGAGAGAGAGTTTATGCGAGAGAGAGTGGTGGTGAGAGAGAGTGGGCGAGAGAGATAGTGGTTGAGAGTGAGAATGGGCCAAAGAGGGAGTGGGTGAGAGAGTGGGCGAGAGAGTGACTGGGCGAGAGTGAGAGAGTGGTCGAGAGAGTGTTGGAGAGAGTGAGAGAGTGGGTGAGAGAGAGTGGGCGAGAGAGAGTGTGAGCGAGACAGAGAGTGGGTGAGAGAGAGACTGGGCGGAAGAGAGAGAATGGGCGAGAGATAATGTTGGCGAGAGACAGTGTGAGCGAGAGAGAGTGTGGGCGAGACAGAGAGTGGGTGAGAGTGAGACTGGGCGAGAGTAAGTGAGTGTATGCGAGAGAGAGTGTTGGCGAGAGAGAGAATCGGCGAGAGAGAGTGGGCGATAGAGAGAGTGGGCGATAGAGAAAGAGTAGGTGAGAGAGATTGGCGATAGAGAGTGGGTGAGAGAAAGTGAATCCGAGAGAGAGAGGAGAGGGCGAGAGAGAGAGTGGGGGAGAGAGAGAGTGGGTGAGAGAGATTGGGCTACAGAGAGTGGGTAAGTGAGAATGAAGGCGGGAGAGAGAGAGAGTGAGAGAGTGAGAGGTCGAGAGAGGGAGTGGGTGAGAGGGAATGGGCGAGAGAGAGTGTGGTCGAGAGAGAGACTGGTTGAAAGAGAGAGTGGGTGAGAGAGAGAGCGAGTGCGCGAGAGATATAATATGGGCGAGAGTGAGGGAGGGCAGAGGGACATAGTGGGCGTGAGAGAGAGTGGGCGAGAGAGAAACAGGGTGAAAGAGAGAGTGGGTGAGAGAGAGTGGGCGAGAGAGAGAACGAGTGGGCAAGAGAGAGTGAGCGAGTGAGAAAGTGTGCGAGAGAGAGAGTGAGTGGGCGAGAGAGAGTGGGCGAGAGAGAGAGTGGGCGAGAGAGAGAGTGAGTGGGCGAGAGAGAGAATGTGGGCGAGAGTGAGGGAGGGCAGAGGGACATAGTGGGCGAGAGAGAGAGTGCGCAAGAGAGAAACTGGGCGAAAGAGAGAGTGTGTGAGAGAGAGTGGGCGAGAGGGAGAGTGGGCGAGACAGAGAGTGGGTGAGAGTGAGACTGGGAGAGAGTGAGAGAATGTATGCGAGAGAGAGTGTTGGCGAGACAGGGAGTGGGCGAGAGAGAGAGTGGGCGATAGAGAAACAGTAGGTGAAAATCTAGCTCCCCAATACTCTTGAGAAGAGAAATCTTGACATACAATCCCACCTGTTTGAAGAAAACACTTGCTGCTCCTATGTCATGGCTTATTGATATGAAAAAAAAGAGGTTGACTCAAGGGTTCAGGTAAAAATGACTGGCCCTGATATCAAGGCAGTGGTTAACTTCTGTTGACATCAAGGAGCTTAACAAAACTGGACTTAATGGGAATCAGAGTAACCTCTCCAGTGTTTGGGATCAAACATGGCACAAAGGAAGATGTTCATCATCTCAGTCCTGGGTCACCTCTGTGGGACATCCTCTGGGTAGCTTCCTCTTCACAAACATCTTCAGCTACTTCATCAATGTCTTCCCGCCCCCACAACCATCCCCATCCTCCCCACCATAAGATCAGAAGTGGGGATGATCACTGAAGATTCCACTATGTTCAGAACATTTTATCCCCCGTCAGTTCCTGAACTGGTCTGTGCCCATGAGAAGCAAGACTCAGACCCCATTGAGGCGTGTGCTGTTAAAGTATCCATAACATTCATGTAACAGCACTTCCGGACACTGCACTTGACACAGTGAAACAAGAGTTCATTCAGCACCTCACGCTGGTTTCACAGGAATATGAGGAAGCCATTCTGCCCATTGACATTATTGGAGATGAACAGGGACAGCCCATTCAGAGCCTCCAGCCTATTAGTCAGGAAGAGAAGGAGTCTAGTGTGATGGACCACACCAGAGCCCCTCAAATATATTTGAAGGCAGTAGCCTAGATTCTAATGTTTTCTTATTTTAAAGGAAATGTAAAGTGCCTGTTCCAGATGCAATGTGACTGGTCAAACTACTTGGTGTGAAGCAAAACACCGTTTCTTTAAACACGAAAGATGAAATAAAACCAAAGAAAGAGGAATTTAGAATAAAGTAATTCTATTGGGCAACTAAACAGAATAATAGATCTAGGAACTATTACTAATGAACTAGTCCAACATACGAAATTCCCCAAAAACACAGCCCTTAGCAAAAAGGAAAATTCAGGAATTGAAAACAGCATCAAGAGAAAGTTCAGAGAGAGTAGCAGCCAGGAGACATTCCCTGAGGCTTCCAACTCTGTGGAGACCTCTATAGTTCTTGATGTTACTGAGAAACCAAAACCCAGAGATCCTAATCTGTGAGAGCTGACCACACCCATTCAGGCTGCATTAAAATAAACCTAAGGCCTCCCTAGCTGTTTACTCAAGTGCTCTTAACTAGCCAGCTTGGTAACGATCGTTCAATCACTCTCTTAAAAGAAACCAGGATAAAAATAACCTCTTAAAGCTACAGCATCATCACACTTGTCAGTACATCGACCTGTCAAACAGGAACCAGGGCTAACCAGGCAGGCCCTTGGCCCTGTCCAATTGGACGAGGAAGAAGCCAGTCAGTCCCTTGAGTCACTTATACAGGAACAGTAGGAGGCCATTTCCACCTCAAAGCACTTACACGGGGGCAGAATGAGGTAATTGATGCTGATTCGTGATGAATGTCTTATGCCCGAAACATCGATTCTCCTACTTCTCGGATGCTGCCTGAACTGCTGTGCTTTTCCAGCAATCGAGGCTCTACTCTGATCACCAGCATCAGCAGTCTTACGTGTTTCCTGAATGATGCTCTGACATGATGAACAAGTGGGGCAGAGGCTGCACAGACAGACTGCTCCACGTTGTTTCTCTTGGCTCTGTTGCTCATGATACACACGTGGGACTTTAACGTGGTTTTCTAGTGGTGAGGATGGAAGCCATATGTCTTGTGTGAAATCTCAAGAAGGCATCTTCCATCCCCGAGAAGCCAGCCTGGTGTTTCTATGAAGGGCGGAAGCTGGTGGGAATGGCTACCTGTTTCAGACGGAAGGTATTGTGGCTGCTGTTGGGGATTGTGAACAACCTGATGTTCAGTACAGGGTTCACACGCTGACTGCACAATAACGTGGGGAGAGTTAATTTAGGCAAATAAACTATTAGGAAAGTCACGTTAGACTGATGAATGGACTCTCTAAGATCAAATAATGATGATATTATTCATGTTGATCTTGTCTAGTACACGTCCTGTTCAGTGTAACCTGTATGCCTTACTCTGTCCAAGTCTATTTCAACCCTATGATCTGTCTGGCCATGTTTACCATGATCTTCCTCCACTGCTCATAAATAAAGTGTTTCCCTGTACTGAGATACATGTGACAATACATCACACCAATCAATCCTGGGTAAAGTATGGAAATTCACTCCCAGTCAATGTCTCTTTTGGAAATAAGTGATCGCTGCCACTCCTCGTGTTTCAGCATCACAATTTCTTCATCTCTTGCAGCTCTACAGATTAAACACTCAGCTTATTCACTCTATCCTCATGTTACCATCACCCCTGTCTGTGGTAAGGAGATCATTCCGTACAAAGGAGATCAAATCTGTAGAGAGTGCCCCCAAATGCTCTCTCAGCAAGGCTCTACAACAGCAGGAAGATGGTTTTACTTATGTACTCGAATCATCTTACAATGAAGGACATCATACCATTGACTGCACCCATTACTTACACAGGGTTTGATTCGGAGCAGTCAGCATAGACTTGTGAGTGGGAGATCATGCTTCCCAAATTTGCTAGAGTTCTTTGATGAAGTGACCAGGAAGGTTGACGAGGACAGAGCGGTAGATGTAGTCTCCATGGATTTCAGTAAGGCATTTGTTAAGGTTCCACATTGCAGGCTGCTCTGGAAGGTTACATCACGTGAAATGCTCGGGGAACAGGCCAATTGGATACACAGTTGGCTTGTTGATAGGAAGCAGAGGGTTTAGTGCAAGGATAGTTCTCAGACTGGAGGCTGTTATCTATGATTATCTATGATTATCTATGACTGCTGACACATATACATGTGATAAAACTTTTCAATGATCTCTGAATCGGCCAAGCAAGACACTGTATTGTATCAAACTGCTACGAGGTCTTAAAGGATAAACCGAGACAGAATACCCGGCACCAGCCTCAGTATCGGAAAAAGGGAATGGGAACATAGTCCTGTTGACCCTTCCGAGACCTCCTTCCTAACATCTGAGAGCTTGTGACAGCATTTACACAGTTTTCCCACAGACGGCACAGAAACAGGAATGGAGTGGGCCAGACAACATATTGAGCCGTCCTCATTGTCATTCATGTTCAAATATCTCCGCAATGCACTTATCCCACGCAATGAATATATCCGTTAATGTGAGTAACTTTGGGAAGCTATAAATTAGAAAAGGCAGTAGTCCCTTTGGTCCATTGAGTTTGCTACCCAATTCAATATAATGATGGCTTGCCCTTTATTTCCACACCATACTCCTGCTCTCCCATCATATCTTTACTGTCTCTAAATCCATATTTATATTCAGGGTCATGATTCTAGTGTAGTCCCCAGGTTCACCAGTCTCTGAGGGCAGACATTTATTGGCATCTCAATGGAGAATAGCCTGTCTGTACCTAATACTGTGGCCCCTTGTTTTAGACACAACAGCTTGGGGAATTATCATCCCTGCTTGCATTCTGTCTCACCCTGCCAGAGTTTTATACATCTCACTGAGATGACCACTCATTTTCCTAAACCCCATAGAATACAGGCCCAGTCGCCCCAAACACTGCTCCCACAACATGCCTATCATCCCAGAGATCAGTTTGGTCATCCTTCACTGCTCTCCCTCAATGTCAGGTTTGTCCTTTATTAGGTACGGAGACCAAAGCTCCACACAATACTGGACAATGTTTGGGATGGGGTCTCACTAAGGCCCTGTACAGCTGCAGTAAGACACCCTTACTCCTGGAATGATGGTCGACACCCATTTACCTTCCTAACATTCTGCTCCTGCAATATTGTTTTCAGTGACAGGTCTACAGGGATATCTCAATCATTTGCAATGTTACAGCTCCCCACTTGGTGGGTCTATGTACGCTGGGCAGAGTGCCAATGCCATTCCCAGTATTGCCTTCTGGGTTCAGACCTCACTGTGCTGCAGGGACCTCAGAGGGCTGCGCAGAAGGAAACAACAAAAAGGAGCATGCGTCCCTTTGTAGATCAACGTGTTTCAAACAATCCCGTTACAAATGATCGGCTTCAAATCAAAGGGCACACCATCAGCTCTACCCACATTGCTCTCCATCTGCCACGTATTTGCCCATTCACTCCACTTGTCTGTCACATTAAATCTTTTTTACAACCTACTCACCTACTCACAATCCAACATCCTTTAGTTCTGTCAGAAGGCTGGGATATATTGTATTTGATTCCAGCAACCAACTGTTTAAAGAGCATTGTGAACAGCTGGGGCATAAGCACCGATCTCTGTGATACCTCAGCAACCTTCCTCTGTTATTTTTTTTCAAATAATATTTATTTCGTGAATCTGGGTGTGACTGGCTGGGCCAACAATTATTGCCTGTCCCTGGTTGCTCCTTGAGAAGGTGGTGGTGAGTTGCCTTGTCGAACCACTGCAGTCCACTGTGGATTCAATGATGGTAACACCATTGATTGCCAAGGGGCCGTGTTAGATTGCATACTAGTGGTGATGGTCACGGTCTGGCATTTGTGCGGCATCAATATTACTTGCCACTTGTCAGCCTAGACACTGTCCAAATCTTGTCGCATTTGGACATGGATTGCTTCAGTATCTGAGGAGCCACTCATGTTGCTGAACATGGTGCAATCATTGGCGACCATCCCTACTTCTGACATTATAATAGAGGGAAGGTCATTGATGAAACAGCCCTGAAGATGTTTGGGACTCGGCCACTGCCCGAGGGACTCCTACAGATTTATCCTGGAACTGAGTTGACTGACATTTATCAACTATGACCATCTTCCTACTTGTAAGGTATGAGTTTAACCAGCGGGGAGTTTGCCCCTGATACCAATTGGTTCCAGTTTTACTAACACCCCTGGATGCCACACTTGGTCAAAGGCAACCTTGTTTTAAAGGGCTGTCACTCTCACCCCACCACTGTAATTCAGCTCTTTTGTCCATGTTTGAACCACGGTAATGGTTTGAACCATGTTTGTAACTCAGGAGCTGAGTGGCCCTGGTGGAACCCAAACTGGGCGTCATTGACCAGAGTGTTGCTGAACAGGTGCTGCTTAAAAACACTGAGACCTTCTACCACTTTACTGATGATCGAGAGTAGATTGATGGTGTGGTAATTGGCCGGATTGGATTTGTTCTGCTTTTTAAGTCTAGGGGATACTTGGGTAATTTTCCATGTTGTTGTAATGATACTGGAACAGTTTAGCTGGGTCAGTGACAAGTTCTGCAGTACACGTTTTCAGTACAATTGCCAGAATGTTGAAAGCATGTGTCCCCTTTGGAGAATCCAGTGCTTCCAACTGTTTCCGGATATTATGTGGACTGAATCGAATTGGCTGAGGACTGGTAACTGAATTGCTGAGGATCACTGTAAGAGGCTGAGATATTTCATCCACTCAGCACTTTTGACTGAAGATGTCCTTTTGACGAAAGAATGCATCAACCTTAACTTTTGCACTGAAGTGCTGGGCTATTCCATCATTAAGGATGGGGATACTTGTAGAATCTCCTCTTCCAATGACTTGTTTAATTGTCCATAACTATTCTCGACTAGAAGTAGATGGACTGCAGAGGTTAGATCTGAACCGTTGCTTGTGGGATCACTAAGCTCTGTCTATCACTTACTGCTTATGCTGTTTGGCACACACATAGTCCTGTTTGGTGGCTTCACCAGGCTAGCACCTCATTGTCAGGTATGGCTGGTGCTGCTCCTGCCGTCCTGCACTCTCTATTGATCCAAGGTTGATCCTCTGGCTTGATGGTAATTGTTGTGAGGGGGATATTCCAGGCCATGAGGTTGCACTGGAGTACAATTCTGCTGCTATTGCTGATCCACAGCACCTTATGGAAACCCAGACTTGAGGTGCTAGATGTGTTTGAAGTTGGTTTTATTGAGCACAGTAATAGTACCACTCAAAATGATAGATGTTGCTCTCAGTGTGAAGGTGGGACTTTGTCTTCACAATGACTATGTGGTGGTCACTCTTACTGATGCTGACATGGGCAGATACTTCTGCACCTGGCAGATTAGTCAGGATATGGTCAAGTATGTATTTTCCTCTTGTTGGTTCCTTCATGACCTGCCGGAGACCCAGCCTAGCCTTTATATCCTTTAGGACCCGACCAGCTCAATCAGTAATGCTGCAGCTGAGCTACTCTTGGTGGTGGTCATTTAAATCCCCCACCCAGAGTACATTTTGCATCCTAGCCACCCTCAGGGCTTCCTCCAAGTGTTGATCAGCATGGAGGAGTACTGACTCATCAGCTGAGAGAGGCTGGTACATGGTAATCAGCAGGAGCTTTCCTTTCCCATGTGTAATCTAACACCATGAGACTTAGTGGGATACAGAGTCACTTTTGAGGACTCCCAGAGCAATTCCCTTCCAACTGTATCCCACTGTGCCACCACTTCTGCTGTGTCTGTCCTGTTGGTGAGACAGGAGATATCCGAGGAAGGTAATGGGGAGTCTGGGACGTGGCCATACTAACAGAATCACACCTTACAGACAATGTCAGGCTGTTTCTTGACGAGTCTGTTTATTTCTATTCACTGTTTCCTGCCAGCTGTCCTATTATAGAAACATGTCCATATATTCGCCCCAATCCACTCAGATTTGATTTTGTAAACTGGGCTTGGAGCTTCACCAAAACTTTTCTGAAAATCCAAATGTTTTACATCCATTGCTTCTCTTCCATTTGTCTCCCAGTCTGTTTCTGTAACTTCATTCCCATTTCATAAATCTATGTTAATTGTCTATGTCCATTATTTTTACTCCCAATAATTTCTCCGAAACCATTCACTTACTATGTTCTATGTTCCATGTACTCTATGATTTTCCCACACCAGACTTGGTTTTCCTTGTATTGTTAGGAAGTTCTGTGAAGACAGAACTGAAGTAGTGGTTTCATAGTTCTGCCATTTCCCTATTCTCCATTCTCCATTCTCTAGTTTCAGTTTGTAAGAAAGCTGCACTTGTTTTGTCATATTTCTCACATTGACATAATTTAACAAGTTATTACAGTTCACTCTTATAACCCTTGTGAATATACTCTTCAGAAACTCATCAATTCCTGCCGTAAACTGCTCAATAATTGACCTGCCACACCATATACTCACAGGAGCATAGACTCTGTGCCAACAGACATACAGCACTATCTATATTAGTCCCACTTTCCTACATCAGGCCCATAGCCAGGAATGTTATGATACTTCTAAGTGCTCGTCCAAGTACTTTTTAACGATCGTGAGGTTACTCGTGATAATTCCCCTCTCAGGAAGTAATCCTAGAACCCAAAGCACTATTGGTGAAAAAAATAAATATTTAAATCCTCTCTGAACCTCAAACCCTTCACTTTAAAAGAGTGCTCGCTTGTTCTTGACCCTCTGACGAAAAGGAACAGCTGCTGTCTATCCACCCTGTCTGTGTCGCTTATAATCTTATCCTTCTGAATCACGGACCCCTCAGCTTTCTCTGCTCCAAAGAAAACAACCCGAGCTTATCCAGCCTCTCTCCATAGCTGATATGTTCCATCCCAGGGAACATCCCAGTGAATCTCCTCTGCACCCTCTCCAGTACAATCACATCCTTCCTGGAATGTGGCTGCCAGAACTACGTACAGTACTCCATTTTGATCCAACCAAAGCCCTGTATAGCTCTTATAATCTATACCCTGATTAGGAAACACAACACCCAAGGTCCAATTCTTAACTAGTCCATTAACCTGTCCAGTGACATTCAGGGATTTGTGGAGAAGTACACCCTGAGCTTCCTAGTGTGCTGCCAATCATTGAGTCCTCCCTTGCCTGGTTCCTTCTTCCAAAGTCCATCACCTCATATTTATCAGGGTTACAGTCTATCTGCCATTGATCTGCCCATCTGACCATTCCATCTGCATCTTCCTGTAACTTAACGCCTTCCTCCTCACTGCTAGCCACCCAGCCAATCTTTATGTCAAACATACACTTACTTATCATACCTCTCCCACTCGCCACCTAGCCCCCTCCATATTCACATCTTTTTTTATGAATAAAATAAGGGACACAGCACTGATCCCTGTGGTACACCAGGGGACACTGGTCTCCAGTCAGACAAACAGCCTTCTCTCATCACCCTCTGCGTCCTGCCACTAAGAAAATTTTCATTGTAACTTGTCACGTTATGCCTCATATTGTGAGATTTTACTTTATTTTTCAGTTTCCCAGGTGGAAATCTTTTCAAAGGCCTTCCTACAAAACAAAACAATCGACAACCTCTAACTAATTTAATCAAAACTATTGCTTGTGACTTCCTTCTGATAAAGTTATGTTGATTATCCCTGATCAAATCTTGTGACTCTGATTGGAGTTCGATTTCCTCCTTCACTATGTTCTTCAGTAGTTTCCTTAACAGTGATCTAATACTCGCTCGTCTATCATTCCCTGGTCTATCTCTCCCACCCTTACTGTGAAGTGGAATCGCATTAGCAGTTCTCCATTTGTATGGCACCTCCCCTATGGTCAGATTCTAATTTAAATATTCAGTCAGGGTCTTTCCTCCCTTGACCCCAACAACCAACTAAGATACAACACTTTCAGACATGGAGATTGGACCAAATTTGTACAGAACAAAATCTCAAATCCCTGCTCATATTTTACATCAAACTGTTCAAGAGTTTTCCAGTCCATGTTCTTGAATTCTGTACCTGCCTCCTCCTTCTCCCAAGTGTGAGAAACAAAGCTCACTCACTTCAATAATTTCAGTCCGAGACAAGATCTGAATCAGTAGTGTCATTTATTTTACACTTGCAAGTGGGTGTGATGTCCAGTGTCTATAAGGCAGAGGACATACATACCAAATTCAATTCATACACAACATTTATATGATTTGATTTCTATTGTTTTACACTGCTCCCTCCCCTGTTTACATCCTCCACTTCCCTAACACTGCACCCATTACCCCTGTTTATCTCTTGCCTTATCCGGCCTTGTCTGTGACAAAATGCTTATTTCTGGCCTCACAACGTTGTTTGACCTCATCCTGCTGTAGGTCATTGTTAGGCATATTCGTTCTTCATCATTATCTACCCCCTTCATCTGTGCCTTTCCCGAGGCCGTTGTGGTCCCTATGACCCTTTTAATTGGGGTTTGTTCCTCTGTCTCTGTAAAAATGGGAAACAGATGTTTATACCTACTGTTTGTACAGGCGTATCTAGCTTAACTTCATCCCCTCACAACATCTTATTTACTTACCCATAATGTCTACCATTGTTTTGAAGTCACATTTCATTCTGACATACAGTTTTAGCTAATACAAAAACAATTATATTTTTCCTCCACATAGTTTCCATTCTTGTTGACTCAGCTCTTGGCTAAAACAATTACACACTGGCGTGAGTCCATTTACTTTGTAAAATAGAATTGCAGAATTGCAGAAGTAACATTAATTTACCTATATCCTACAATTTCCCCCTTTTCTTTAATTACCATTTGCTATCTTCTGCATTTTTCTTTTAGGGGCACCTGTTTCATCAAGGCTATTTCAATCAGTCTTTCGGTGAGCCCTCGTATACAGGGTATGATACAACAAGCAATGGCCACCAATACCCCGACTACTACTATCAGGGAATTAAGGATGGAAACCACCACCCCCTTCTACCTTCCAAACCAGGACTCAAGCCATCCTGTGAGAGATGTGTCTACTCCTGGATTCTCAGCCAATTCCTCTGCTAAGGTAGTTAATCCCCTTAAGGCCCGAGTAATTGAACCATCAGGTGCAGTGTTATTAGGAATAAAGGTACAACAACTTCCTCCTAACATCACACACACACACCCTTTTTCTGCTAAAATCATATCAAGGGCCATTCTGTTTTCCCATACCATCCTACTTGTCGCATCAAGCTGGTCTGATATTCCTTTAACCGCATCTCTTGTAAAATTTATGATTCGCTGTTGATTATAGAAAATGTAATTTATCCAATCTACATTTTTATTAATTGTTACTCACCAAAAGAGAGCTGACTCAAAGCCTGCTGCAATCTGGTTACGAGCCTTGAAATCATCAGGTACCCCCCCCAAGCGACTCCTTCCGAATCGAGATAAATCCTGTAATCGAAAGAAGTGTCTAACAATAATCTCTTACCCCTTCCCTTTTTCCCGCCTATCTTTTCCTTCTCAAATGCTGATGTATGCAGCTTAGTAAATTGTGGGGATGTAGATAATCAGGGTCAGTACCGCAGCTTTGAGATACATCTTAAGTCCTATGGGGATGGCCTTGGGGATGGTACTTAGTATAATGGTCTCGTCACAGTACACCAGGCCCCCTTCCGACCAGCTCGCGATTGTCCTGATAAAAAGTGTAACCGAATATACCTAACGATAAGGAAAACCACATGGCATGAAACAATCCCGGCGGGGGGAGGGGAGGGGGGCGGGGGGGGGCACCTATGAGATACAATGAAATGAAACATTTCCTTCTCAAAGGGTAAATGGAATTGCCAATTGTACAATTGCACATATCCCTCTCCAATCTGGAGGTAGCATGGGTCTCAATATTTTTCCTCCACAGTACCACCACAGATCTGCTCGGGGAACCTTCAGTGCTGAGTAGTTCCCTCCCTTCTCCATTTCGGTTACATTCTTAATCTCTGTACATAATTTGAGCTCCCCCAAATCTTTTGACCGACTTGTACCTCGTCTACACACACACGATGTGTGATTTCCAACTGCGACGGAAAATATTTGGGGGGAACTTTTGCATCTTTCTTCTTCAAGGGAGGGAACATCAGAGATAAGGAGGTACAATTCCTATCATTCCATGCAGTCTCATCCTGGTACAGGGCAATTATACATTTCATGCCCTTCCTGTCTCTCTTCCACCCGAGCGGAAAGGGAACCACCTGGACCACTGGCCGACCGGAGGCACATGCATAGCAATTGGTCTTGTTCAGACTTTTTACAGTATACTTTACCCATTCAACCCAGGCATTTGCAGCCCCGTACCCAGTTTCTATTTCAATGATTTGTTTCAAGTCCTTTACCTCTATAAATTTGACTACTTTAGGATCAGCGGGAGGGGTGAAAGATTGCATCTTATTACCCAGTGGTTCTACCTGTTTTCCCTGTCCTATACTAATTTGAAAACAATAGCCCAAGAAATCCTTCCCATTTGCTTCTATTTCTATCCCAAATGTTTCATTTTATTGTACCTCATAGGTGCCCCCCCTCCCCCCCCCCCCCCCCGGGATTGTTTCGTGCCATGTGGTTTTCCTTATCGTTAGATATATTGGGTTACACTTTTTATCAGGACAATCGCGAGCTGGTCGGAAGGGGGCCTGGTGTACTGTGACGAGACCATTATACTAAGTACCATCCCCAAGGCCATCCCCATAGGACTTAAGATGTATCTCAAAGCTGCGGTACTGACCCTGATTATCTACATCCCCACAATTTACTAAGCTGCATACATCAGCGTCTATTACTTGTGGATTATCAGATTCAGGAACCGTTAATAATACATATGAAAATGATATTTGATGAAATCCCAGTCCTAAAAGGGCTAGCGTCATCATTCTAGCAGCATTCCCAGTATTCTAAACATCATGCTGAAGCACAAAAAGACTTAATATACAATCTTACAGAAATAATTCCGCGCTCGCGTCGCCACTTTATAATCAGTTACTCAAAGTCTCTTTAGTCTGAGTTTCAGCGGGTCTTGCGTTGATTCGGCTGTCCGGACTTCTTCCTCAACTGCAGCTTCCACTGGGCCTTTGATCCGAGTGTAATGAGTCCAGCCTTTCCCCACCGTCCTTATTGCCGTTTCGGTAGTCAAAACAGCCTGGTACGGCCCTTCCCAGTCCGACTTCAATTTAGTCTCTGTCCATGATTTTACTAAAATTCAATCGACCGGCTGGATGGGATGAACGGTGCATTCAAGGGGTGGAGTCTGTGCCAATAAACCCTGTTTCCTGAGGAAAGACAAAGAGGAGGACAAGCCCAGTATATACTTCTTTAAATACAAATCTTTAGTTTCGGGAATTGGCAATTCTCCATTCGTTCCCAAGTAAGGTAATCCAAATAAGATTTCATAGGGGGATAGTCCCAAGTCTTTCCTTGGGGATGTTTGTGCTCGCAAGAGAGCTATAGGTAAACATTTGGTCCAAGGGATTCTGGTTCCTATTATCAATTTAGAGAGCTGTCGTTTGAGTGTTTGGTTGATTCTCTCAACCCTTCCCGATGATGGCGGCTGCCATTGAGTATGGAACTCCCAGGAAATTCCCAACACTTTCATTACCCCCTGTAACACTTTAGAGGTAAAATGAGTTCCTTGGTTGGAATCAATATGGTTCACGAGCCCATATCAGGGAATTATGTGCTCCAATATTGTTTTAGACACTCCACTCGTAGTGGCAGTAGCTAGGGGGTATGCCTCAACCCAACCAGATAAATGATCTACTATGACTAGCATATATTTTAGTCTCCCTACCCTGGAAGTTCAGTATAATCTACTTGTATACTCTGGAAAGGTCTCAATTCTGGGTCTCTTCCTCCCGGGGTCTGTTTTCTCAAGACTTTCTTATTTACCTTTATGCATATGATACATCCCTCACATATGTGTTTAGCAATTGTATATATTCCTTTACATCCATATTCCCTAAGAACCAAATCACACATTGTTTGTACTCCCCAATGGCTGCCTTGGTGTAGGACAGCCATAATCTGTCACATCATCATTTTGTTTAACATTTCCCTTCCATCAGGTAACATCCAATGCCCGTCTGCTGTTTTTACAGCCCCTAAATCTCTCAATTCTTTTTCTTCACTTTCAGTAAATATAGGAGCTTCCCGAGGACCTGGGACAGTAGGTATTAGGGAATGAATCACCACTTTCTGTGGATTCAGGGCGGCTTCCCTTGCCACTTCATCGGCTAATCTATTTCCCCTAACTTCTAGTTCATTTCCTTTCTGATGATCATTTACATGCACTACTGCTATTTCTCGGGGAAGTAATAGGGACTCCAAGACTCGTTTAATCAATTCTTCATGTACTAATTCCTTCCCCCACCTCTGGGTTAATACTCCCAAAGCCGCTCCCTTATCTACGGTAGCAAAGAGGTGGAAAGGTTTATTTAGGGAAGGTAAGGCTAACAGGGGGGCATGGATCAGAACTCTTTTGCCTCATCATCCCAACTTAGACATTTTGGTTCCCCCTCTAATAGTTTGAGATATAATTTCTTAGTCTTCTGTCCATAGGAATCAATCCACAATCTGCAATAACCAGTGAGACTCAAACATTTGTGTAACTCCCGTTTAGTGCTGGGCAGCGGCATTCCCACTATTCCCTCTATCCGTTCCGGGCTTATCTTTCGCTTTCCCTCACTAACTAAATGTCCCAAGTATTTCACTTCTTGCTCCACATATTGTGGTTTGTTTTTAGATACTCGCAGTCCCTGCTGACCCAGGAAATTCAATAATTTGCTAGTGGCTTCTACTACTCTTTCTCTTCTTTTTCCTGTTACTAAGAGGTCATCTACATACTGCAACAGGGTAGTCCCCTTGGGGCTGCTAAATTTCTCCAATATTTGTTCTAACATCTGTCCAAATAAATTTGGGGAGACCGTAAACCGCTGGGGGAGCACAGTACATCGGTATTGCTGTCTCTGTCTTGTCTTAGGGTCTTCCCACTCAAAGGCAAACAAATTCCTACCTTCCTCTGCCAAGGGACAAGCCCAAAAGGCATCCTTTAAATCTATCACACTAAACCATTTGTGGTCATGAGGGATCTCACTTAATATCGTATAGAGGTTTGGCACCACTGGGTGCCTGATGTGTACTGTTCGATTTAATGTTCTCAAATCCTGCCCCAATCGATAAGTTCCATCGGATTTCCGCACTGGTAGAATTGGGGTATTATAAGGAGACATACATGGCTCCAACAATCCATCTCTAATCAATCCTTGAATTACTGGCTGCAGTCCTCATTTACCTTCTATGGAAATGGGATATTGTCGCTCACAGACAACGTCCCCTTTTCCTTTTTTTTAAAATTTACTTTCAGGGGAGGGATCTGTAGTTTTCCACAATTCCCTTCCCTAGCCCATACAATAGGGTCTATCTCTCTCTCCACATCCTCTGTCAACATTGCCTTTGTACAATTAATTCTTTTTCCTGAATGACAATCTCCAGTCCTAAGAGGATAATTAAATCTCTCCCTAATACGTTACTTCCTATATCAGGGATATACAACAATTCCCCTGTGACCCTATCCTTAGGACCTTCTATCATCATAGGTTCAAATGCTGGAACAGTAAATCCTTCCTCTTTTACCCCTGAAACAGTAATTGACCGTGTTGACATTCCTAATTTCTTTGGTTTAAAATTCAGCGATGACCGTGCTGCCCCCGTATTTACTAGGAAGACGACCTCTTCCCTATAGAGTCCCACCTTCAGGTTTATCAAGGGTTACTGGTGGGCCCCTGAGGGCAGGAACCCCTGACACTCCTATTCTTCATCAAAATTCATAAGCGGAATTGCCCTCTCTTCCCTTTTCAGAGCCGGACCTTCCCGCTTAAAGTGCCCTATCTTTCTGCAATAATAGCATCCTGCCTGTGGAGACCTCCAGCTCTGCCCCTGTCACTCGAACCCTCTATCAAACGCTCCCCCTTGTCCTCTCTGTCGGACATGCTGCCACCCACCCCTCCGCTTGCTCACTATTAGTTCCATTCTTTTCTTAACTACCTCATCAACTGTAGCTACCATCATTTTCACCTTCTGTTTCTGTCTCTCATCCTCTCACTTTACAAACACTTTCTGTGCCTCTCTTAACAATTAATCTAATGGTTTTTCACTCCACCCTTCTATCTTCTGTATCTTTCTCTGTATGTCTGGCCATTCCTTTGTCACAAAATGTACTTTCAAAAGATCCTGTGCCACTGGGTCCTCAGGGTTCATTCCAGAATATTTCTGCATTGAGTCTCTTAATCTTTGCAAGAAAGCTGAGGGAGTCTCACCTTTCTCCTGTCTAACTTCAAAGACTTTAGTCAAATTCTGTGACTTAGGAACTGCCTCTCTTATTCCTTTTAGAATCAGGTCTTTCAATTCCCTCAGTCCTTCTTAATACTCTGGGTTTTGATCTTCCCACTGGGGGTCTCTGAGGAGAAACTTCGTCTCTCCGTCTCCAGCATCCCCCTCTCCATTGGGGTGTTCCCTGTCCCATATTTAATGACTGCTCCCCGTATAAGTCCCCTTTCTTCCCCAGTAAATAGTATATTCAAAATAGACATTAACTCAGCCCAGGTATACAGACTGGGCCCCAAAAATTGATCAATTTGTTCAGACAACCCTACCGGATCCTCAACCAGGACCTTCATTTCTTTTTTTTAAATATTCTGACCTCCCCACTGCTGAGGGGGACACTTACAAACCCAATTCCTATTTGTCCCCTATTGGTACCTCCCGAAGGGGATAAGTCATTACGTTCTTCCCCTTTTTCTTTTTTAAAGAAATATTGCAATATTTCTAGCTCCCCATAACTTCAAACACCAATTCATCAATTCATGCTTGACTAACTTTAAAGCCTGTTCCAAACTTGTAAATATATTTATATATTTACGTTCATTTATTCAGTATTTAATATTCAAAATGTAAAATGCATATAGTTCCCAATTTTGAAATCCGCTGTAATCACTCAGTTTTAGTCCCTTAATTTAAATCCAAAATTAGTTTTCTTAAGTAGTCCTGACCAATCATTGCTCAATTACAATACTATAGGTCGTGAAATAATCAGGTCTGCCTTAAAAGAATTTGTCTACTCAAGTTTAAGAAAAAACTTCTAATGCATGAACAATGGCCAAATCCAAGGTCACACATATTAATCATAGGATCTTTTTTTTATTACAATCTAATTTTGAACTGAAACTTCAACTGTCCTCCATAAATCGCTTTTATGTAAAGATAAAAGAGATTAGTTCGAAACTGATAGTAAGGCAGTCATGACCTGTAAGAAGAACAGGAGTTATCATTCTTTTTTTTTTCATAATCTCTATAGAATCCTTAACCTTAAAAGAAATCATGTTTAGTTTCCATAATAAAAATCAGATTCAAAACAGTCCCGGAACTCAAGCTCCAGGGAATAAAACACAAACATTCAATCACCAACAATAAACCAAATCACAAAGGCTTAAACTTTCTACCAGCTGTACAGCTCTTTTCATTCTCTCTCTCTCTCTCACTCATTGAAAAATAAATTTAGATATTTACAAACCCAGTCTTTGTCCGACCTGTATTTTGGCCAGAAGAGGCGGGACGAAGAATGGATTCCTTAGTCCATACGAAGCAACAATATTTAATTATCTTTTTTCCCTTGTACAAGTATTATTTTGCTAATTTCATAACATCCTCCCCAAAGGACTTTCTGGAGGTATGTTGTAAGGGACCCCGTCTCCATTTCCATTGCCTCTTCCTTCTTTTGTTTTCCCGGAGGCTTTTTCCTTACCCACAGCACAACCCATATTGAGTTCCTTCGTTAGTCCCTTATTAACTACTAAAACTCAATCCCGGCCACCAAGGCAATACTTAAAAGTCAGGTTTCTTACCTTGGTCTGTGCACAGAGTTGCCTGACCCCTTTGTGCCGTATTGTCTATCGAGCTCCTATAACTGTCTGATTCAGACGTCTCTCTTGTGGGATTCGCACCAGTCGCCCAAGGGAGAGGACCAAACCGGAACACGAGACCACTCCTCAATGGGGAACGGGATGCGTCTTCCCAGTGTCCAAGGCCAGCCACTCTCCCATCTGGCGATGGAAGTATATCCCGGACAGCCCCCAATTGTGAGAAACAAAGCTCACTCACTTCAATAATTTCAGTCCGAGACAAGATCTGAATCAGTAGTGTCATTTATTTTACACTTGCAAGTGGGTGTGATGTCCAGTGTCTATAAGGCAGAGGACATACACACCAAATTCAATTCATACACAACATTTATATAATTTGATTTCCATTGTTTTACACTGCTCCCTCCCCTGTTTACATCCTCCACTTCCCTAAGACCGGCACCCATTACACCTGTTTATCTCTTGCCATATCCGGCCTTGTCTGTGACAAAATGCTTATTCCTGGCCTCACAACGCTGTTTGACCTCATCCTGCTGTAGGTCATTGTTAGGCATATTCTTTCTTCATCATTATCTACCCCCTTCATCTGTGCCTTTCCCGAGGCCGTTCTGATCCCTATGACCCTTTTAATTGGGGTTTGTTCCTCTGTCTCTGTAAAAATGGGAAACAGATGTTTATACCTACTGTTTGTACAGGCGTATCTAGCTTAACTTCATCTCCTCACAACATCTTATTTACTTGCCCATAATGTCTACCATTGTTTTGAAGTCACATTTCATTCTGACATACAGTTTTAGCTAATACAAAAACAATTATATATTTCCTCCACATAGTTTCCATTCTTGTTGACTCTGCTCTTGGCTAAAACAATTACACACTGGCGTGAGTCCATTTTACTTTGTAAAATGGAATTGCAGAATTGCAAAAGTAACATTAATTTACCTATATCCCACTCAAGTAAAATAGATGTGAAGGTCTCATGTTACAATCCATCAATGTTCTCCAGCTTGACACACAGATTGCCCCTTTGGTTTCTAATGGACACTAACTGTTTGCTGATTATTCTCTTCTACTTGTCTGTGTCGAATAGCGTGGGATTCTCCCTTATCTCGCCTACTTGTACTTCACCATGCCCCTCTGTTATTCAGTGCCCGCTATGTTTCTAAGTTTCACTGCAATCACCTCTCATGTTTTGACACTCGAGATCACAGGCTGAGTTTCCCTGTCAGACAATCTTGCCATTTTAGAGTTTACTCTGGATAGTACCTTTTGCAGTTCCTCTGTAGTCAATATATTCTTTCTTAGATTGGGACTCCGAATGATACAAATACATCTAAGTGTAGTGTCATGAACACTCGATACAACTGGTGCACACATCCTCTTTATTTCAATTACATTCACATGAATGTAAACCTAATTTTTACTTTCCTACTTGCATATGTTCTTCCTAATACCTCTCCCTTTAACTTTTCTTATGAGCTTACTGCGTGAGTTTTTTTTTAAAGAGCTCATGAATATCCAACTATACGTTATGCATTGTTTCTTCATTGCCTATGTCCACAAGAATCATCTTCAAACCATTCCAAAAAAATGTTTTCTACTTCTGCTTTTCCTTTCATCGGTACATTCTCACACTCCCCAGTTATGTTATTACCTTCTATATATCGAGTAGCATGTTCTTTGTAATCGACTCCAACAGACACACGACTGCGGATGACAAGATAGTTGGTCTGTAGTTCACCACTCTCCAAATTCATCCTTTCTTAAACTATTGGATAATATTTAAATCTTTGCCTTATCCAGATTGGCTAAATGCCTTTCGGGAATCTGTTGGAAAACAAAAAGAAAATCCCCAATGCAATCAACATGTCTATTGCTACTTCCTCTGAAATTCTTGTATGAAGTACATCTAGTCTGTCAGATTTATAAATACTCCATACAGCTTTCTTTTCAAAGATAACCCCAACACGGATAAGAATGGTCTTAGACTTTACTTACACAAGTCCCAGGGTCACTTTGTATCTGGGAGAATTTCTGGACATTCTTCCATGAAGATAGACACAAAGAAACTGTTTCTTTTCCCTGCGATTTCTCTGTTCTCTGCAATAAATTATCCTGAACGCACATCAACTGTTCCACATTTTTAGTTTTTTTTCATGCATTGATAGACGCTTTTTAGCGGTCTTTATGTTTTTCTTTCATTTGCCCGCTTTTTCTCTTTCTGATTTTCTTCTCAGTTTCTTGGTCATCCTTTGCTGGGTCCTACATCTCTCTGAATCCACTGGCTTACTGCAACACTTGGCATTTTTCTAAGCTGCCTCCTTTCATCAAATAGGTAGATGAAGGTGGGATTGAAAGTGATAGTCGGAGTGGAGGGTGGACCAGATTGATAGGAAGGAGGGTGGACACATAGGAATGTTCAAAAGAGCGGTGCTGACCTGGAAGGTTGGAATGGAATAAGGTGGGATTAGAGGAAATGGGGAAATCCATTATGATCCCCTGTGGTTGGAGGGTCCCGAGGCAGATGAGGAGGCTTTCTTCCTCCAGGCTTCTGCTGGTTCTGGTTTGGCGATGGAGCAGTTCTAGGACCTTCATGTCCTTGGCAGAGTGGGAAGGGGAGTTGAAGTGCTCAGCCACAAGGCGATAGAATTGTTCAATGTGGCTGTCCCAGAGATGTTCTCTGAAATGATCCACAAGTTGACCTCCTGCCTCGCCAATGTAGAGAAGACTACAAAGGGTTTAATGGATGCGGCAGATCAGGCGTTCTGTCTCCCTTCATCACCTATCACCTTCAACCTCACCTTCATCTACCTACGCAATCCCAGCTACCTCTCTCCTGCCTCACCCCCTTCTCATTTATCCCTCAGCTCCCTTGGCCCAGAAGCGTCATTCCTGATGAAGGGCTTATGCCAGAAACATCGATTTATCTGCTCTTAGTATGCTGCCTGACTGTGCTTTTCCAGCACCACACTCTTCGACTCTGATCTCCAGCATCCGTAGTCCCCACTTTCTCCTCACACCTTCACGGCTTGCCTGACTCAGATTTATAACGGTTACTGCAAATAAAACAAAAACTATCATGTACTCAAACAGCATAAAAGAAAACCAATACATTGTGGTCACTGTTCCCAAAAGGTCCTTTCCAGCAATAGTTTCAATTAGCTCTTCCGATCACTCAACACCAATTCCTAAATAACCTGAATGGCGCCCATTTATCATTAAAAGATGGCAACCCTCCACTGGGATAATTCGAATCCATAGAGATTGATATTAAGCACAGTCACTGAACAAACAATGGGAAAATTAGCAAAGGCTACGACAACGGATGAATGGGCATTGCAAAACAATCAACAGACAGGAGGGTTCCCTCCCAGTTGGGGAACACTTCAGTGGTCCAGGATATTCAACCTCGGATTTTCGGGTGACCATCCTTCAAGGCGGACTTCGGGACAGGCAGCAGCGAAAAGTGGCCGAGCAGAAGCTGATTACAAATTTCGCTTCCCATAGGGAGGGCCTCATCTGGGGCCTTGGGTTCATGTCACATTGCAGGTGACTACCATTGCACTACACACACACACACACACACACACACACACACACAGGCACACACACACACACATACACACACACATACACATACACACACACACACACACACATACACACACACACACACACACACACACACACACACACACACACACACATATGTACGGACACATATGTACACAGATACGTACACAGACACACATGCACCCTTACAGACACACTCACTCTCACAGGCATCCGCTCAGAGACATGGACCACTCTACACTCATGCATACACATATACACTCTCTCTCACTGATACTCAAGCCCCCCACCCCAGACACACACACACACTCCCACACTCACACATGCAACCCCTCACAGACTTAAGACACTCTACATCACTACACACACAGATACACTCCATCTCACACCCACAACCCCCAAGTAAGCGAAACACACACATACAAACAGACAAAGACCCACATGTACACATATATTTTGTGGGGTGAATTTGTACTTGCAGAGTTACATTGTACTTTGCTCAAAAACTGCATGAATTTATGTTGATCTCTGAGCTCAACAACTGCATGAATTCATGTAAATCTCTGTTATCTCACTTTTCAGATTAGAATCAATCTAAACATTATGGTATAGACAGAGAACACAGGGGCTAACACCTTCAAAATATTGTCTAACCTACACTCGTTGTTACTGCTAACCTGAGAATGCAACTTTAAAAGAAAAAGGTTTTGTGATTTACATATTTAGGGTAACACGGTGGCTCAGTGGGTTAGCACTGCTGCCTCAAAGCACCAGGGACCCAGGTTCGATTCCAGCCTCGGGCGACTGTCTGTGTGGAGTTTGCACATTCTCCCCGTGTCTGTGTAGGGTTCCTCCAGGTGCTCCGGTTTCCCTCCACAGTCCAAAGATGTGCAGGTTATGGTGAATTGGCCATGCTAAATTGTCCACAGTGTTCTGGGTTGTGTAGGTTAGGTGCATTAGTCAGGGTAAATGGAGGGGAATGGGTTTGGGTGGGTTACTCTTCAGAGGGTCAGTGTGGACTTGTTGGGCCGAAAGACCTGCTTCCATGCTGCAGGGATTCTATGATGTGGGCGGCACGGTGGCACAGTGGTTAGCACTGCTGCCTCACAGCGCTGGAGACCCGGGTTCAATTCCCACCTCAGGCGACTGACTGTGTGGAGTTTGCACGTTCTTCCCGTGTTTGCGTGGGTTTCCTCCGGGTGCTCCAGTTTCCTCCCACAGTCCAAAGATGTGCAGGTCAGGTGAATTGGCCATGCTAAATTGCCCGTAGTGTTAGGTAAGGGGTTGATGTAGATGTAGGGGTATGGGTGGGTACGCTTCGGCGGGGCGGTGTGGACTTGTTGGGCCGAAGGGCCTGTTTCCACACTGTCAGTAATCTAATCTAATCTAAACAAAACATATGAAAGAAATGGAATTATCATGATATTCGAACAGATGAAAGACGCAACAGACAATGAAGGTATTTTTCAATGTATAATTTCAGTTACATCACACTGTTAATTTTTGCCATAAATTCTGTGCCTTAGAAGTGTGTCCTCCACTATCACCTGTTGAAGGAGCGGCGCTCTGAAAGCTAGTGTGCTTCGAATTAAACCTGTTGGATGAAAACCTGGTGTTGTGTGATTTTTAACTTTGTACACCCCAGGCCAACACCGGCATCTCCAAATCATGACTAAACAAACAGGCTCAGTTAACCAGTTCCACACATCATTTTTCATATCACTATAAAAGGAAACATTTACCGGGTTTGGAAGGAATGGATGAGGGTTGCTGAGGGATGGACCATAAATCTTTAAATCTTTTGAATCTTTTTTTAAAACTTGTATATGAGAGGATTAAAAGGCACTGCAGTGGTCTATATGTGTTCCACTCTGTTTATGAAAGGAAGCAGTTGTAAAATAACAGATTGGCTGCATAAAAAATAGTCAGGTGGGCAAGTTTCTAGATACCTTACCCCAAAGTATAATACTTATTGACCAGTGTGAGGCTCCTCCTGGTTTTAAGTGCCCTGTTATCAAATCATTTCATAACCTTGAGACAGAGCATTGAGACTGCTGCTCAGGAACAGGCCGAAGCAATTCTGTCCCTATGGGCTTCTTACATAGGGATAAGAGAAGACCATTGAGCCCATATTAGCCTGTTGCTACTTGAAAAGGTGGAAATCTAAAATATTGGCACATTTTGCCAACAGAATCATTCAAAACAAAGAGATATGTCGCTGCTGCTGTATGAGGTGCTACTGAGAGGGCACTTGGAGTACATTGTGTTGTTTGTGTTTCTGTAACTGAGAAAGGATGGACCTCCATCAGATACAGTTTAACGGCTGCTCGTAATTCAAGGGTTGCTGTGTCATTTAATGTCTCGGGTCTGTTACACAGGACAGGAGGAGATCATTCAGCCTCTACAGTTTATTACAGAGGGACACGAGGAGCCCATTCAGCCTCTTGAGCCTGTTATAAAGGGGCAGGAAGTGTTTATTTAACTTCCAAGTCTGTTACGCATAAATATTAGTTTTAAATTAGTTTTGGAATAGGAAAGACCTGATTGTAATCATTAAAGTTCTAACTTTTACAAGGCCAATTTTGAAAGTGTTAGGCGAGCACTGTGAAAGGCTGATTGGAATACCCTATTCACAGGTAAAGGGATGGTTTGTAAATGCAAGGCCATCAAAACGTGGTTTCAGAGAGGCCAGAGCCAACATGTTCCCATTAGTGAGAGGGGCAAGGCTGGTGGGTGCAGGGAGTGTTGGATGGCGTGATATATTGATGGTCTGGTCAAGGTAAGGAAGGAGGCATATGTCAGGTAAACAGAGCTGAGATCAAGTGAATCCCGAGAGGTGTATAAGGGCAATAAGTGTACAGTCAATGGGGAAATCGGGCCAGAAAATGTGTACAGGAGATGGCTTTAGAAATACGGTTAACAAGGTATTGAAGAAATTATACAAATCATTTAATGTCAAAAGATTAACTAGGGGGAGAATAGGGCCCCTTAAAGATCAGTAAGCCTACCTGTGTATGGAACCACAGGAGATTGGAGGGATATGAAACAAATATTTCTTCTCAGTATTTAATGTGGAGGAGGTTACAAGAGCGAGGGAATGAAGAAATATATAGTGATACCTTGAAAGTGTCTATATTACAAGGAGGTGTTGGATATTTTAAAACACATAAAGGTGAACAAATCCATGGGACCTGAGCAGTTGTCTCCCAAATATTTGTGGGAAGCTAGGAAATAGATTGCTCAGCATTTTGCTGATATATTTGTAACATTGATTTCCACACGTGAGGTGTCAAAACTCTGGAGGGCTGCTAACATAGTGTCATTATTTAAGAAAGTAAGGAAAAAAAAAAGGTAACCATAGATCTGTGAGCCTGACGTCAATGGTGACTAAATTGTTGGAGGGGATTTCGAGGAAAAAGATCGATATGCATTTGGAAAGACAAGGACTGAAGAGGGCTTTGTACATTGGAGATCACATCCCACTGACTTGGTGGAATTTTTTGAGGAAGTGATGAAGATGATTGATGAAGGCAGGACAGTGGATGTTGTCTTTATGGAATTCAGTAAGAAAACCAAAATGTTCTACATGGTAGACTGGTTAGCAAGGTTAGACTGCCTGGGATCCAGGGAGAGCTTGCCATTTAGATCCAAAATGTTCTTGAATATTGGAGACAGGGCGTGACAGTGGACATTTGTTCATTAAACTTGGAGACCTGTGACCAGTGGTGTGCCGCAAAGATCAATCGTGGGTCCACTGCCTTTTGTCACTGATACAAATCATTTGCATTTGAGTACATGAAGTACGGTCAGTAAGTTTGTAGATAATTCCAAATTTGTTGGTGTAGTCGACAGTGAAGAATGATCTCTCAGACTATAATGGGACTTTGCTTAGGTGAGCCGAGGAGTGGCAGATGGGGATTATTTTAGATGAATGTGAACTATTGCATTTTAGCAAGATAAATTAAGGCAAGACGTACAGGTAGGGTTCTGTCGAAAGCTGCCAATCAAGGAGAACTCCATCGAAATTATCGAATCCCTACAGTGAGGAAACAGGCTTTTAATCCCATCGAGGCCACACCGAACCTCTAAAGAGTATCCCACTGGACAAACCCCTACCCTATCCCTCTGAGCCTGCATTTCCCATGGCTAATCCACCTCGTCTACACATTCCTGGGTACTTTACGCAATTTAGCATGGCCAACCTACCCATATCTGTATATCTGTAAACTGTCGGAGGAAAACTTAACATCCAGAGGAAACTCATGCAGACACGGGGCGAATGTGCAAACTCCACACAGGCAGCCATTCAAGGATGGAGTTAAACCCAGATCGCTGCGCTCTGAAGCAGCAATGCGAGTCACTGAGCTACTGTGTCACCTTGTGGTGCAGGTTCTCCCTTCCTTGAAAGTGCCGTCACAGGTAGACAGTGCAGTGAAGAAGGCACTTGGTGATCTTCCCTTTATTGGTGCGTGCTTTGATTCTAAGCGTTTGCAAGACATGTTGCATCTGTATAGGACATTGGTTTGGCCACTTTTGTAATACTGCCTTCAATTCTGTTCTCCCTGCTGTCGGAAAGACGTTGTCAAACTTGAAAGGGTGCAGAAGAGACTTAAAGTAATGTTGCAGATGTTGGATGGTTAGAGTTACAGGGAGGGTTTGAACAGTTTGAACATTTTCAAGTGTTGAGGCTGAGGAGTGACCTTAAAGGGGTTTATAAAATCATGAGGGGCATAGATAAGGTAAACAGTCAACATCTTTTACCCAGGATAGGCGAGTCCAAAATTAGAAGACAAAGGTTTAAAGTGAGAGGGGAAAGATTTAAAAAGGAACATGAGGGACAACATTTTCACACAGGGACCGCTGTGTGTATGGTTTGAACAGCCAAATGAGGTGGTGGAGGCAGGTACAGTTACACCATTTAAAAGGCATTTGGATGGATACATGCATGGGAAGTGTTTAGAGGGAGATGGGGCAAGTGCTGGCAAGGAGACGAGATTTATTTACGATGTTTGGTCGGTATGGACGATCAAACTGAAAGGTCTTTTTCCATGCTGTACATCTCTGAAACTCTATTCCCTCTTGAGTGTATGACACAGGAACAGGAAGAGGCTATTCAGCTTCTGAATTCTGTCAGTCAGCTTGTTTGTTCAATTACTGAGAGTAAAATACAAAATACATCATTCAGATTTTGATGGTGTTTTACAGAAACAGGGGAAAGGCTTTTAGTCAGGAGAAGCTGTAAAGAATGTGAAGAGGCCATTCGGGCCCTCGACTCCATTTAACAGGAGCAGCAGGTGAGCACAGAGTTGTTGGAGCCTGTTACTCAGTAGCAGGAAGAGGACATCTACTATCGCAAACCTTGGATCAGGAGGCAGTCACACAGCTGCTCAAGACTGGGACACAGGAACAGGACACAGTCATTCACCTGCTTGAGACTGTGACACAGGGACAGGAGGGATTCACTCAGAGCTCGAAACTGGGGGACAGGGAACTCGGAAGGTAAGTGAGGCCCCAGCATCCTGTTATGCAGGACAGCAGGAGGTGACTCACTCCCCACCAGTATGGGACACTGGGAGAGAAGGGGAGTTTGCTTGGAACAAACAGAAATATATGAATAGGTTGCATTAGTGGTCCATTCAATCCTGCCCAAACATTCACTAAGACCACGGCTGATCTGATGGTGATTCCCTCATTCCATTTTACGGAGACTCCGCTCTCTGCAGTCTCTGCTCCATTTCTTGGTCATGTTGTAGACTCAGATGCTGCAACAACACTCACCATGACTCATCCAGAAGGATGGGTCTAACTGGATGAGTCAGGATTTGAGGGATCCAATGACAAGAATGAAAACGCAACATAAAGGTATTGTCAGATGTTTCGTACTCTCACATTCGCAATCCAACTCGTATAACCATCCCATCGATTACATATTCAGGATGGAGCACTGTGTAGATCTGGCTAGTGTACAGCGTGAAACTCTCTGCAGCCCACACCAAAGCTTGATTTATAATCCTGGACTAAATGTTCAGTGTGGGGAGCTGTGCAGTCCGCACCGGGTCATTCATATACAAACCCAGGCTGTTGCATTGTGTGGGAAATAATGTAACCAATGCTGGAAGTGACAGAATGTGCAGTTCCCATCCATTTACAGCTCCATATCAGTACTGTACCTTGACAAGGGGTGCTGCGAATATGAAAATCAATGTGAGGAAGAGATATAAATGGAAACAATTTAAATACCAATAGTTCTGATTAAAGCGCATATCACTCTAGTATTTAAAGTTGAAATAACTGAGATAATATCCAATGTAATTTTATGAACGGTAAAAAGAATTAAGAGGGGGTGATGATGGTTGCACTATAAGCCTCCAAATAATCAATGGGAATTATAGGAACAAAATTTCAGGGACACTGACGAGACTTGCAGGAGCAATAGGATTGTCACAATAGGTGATTTTAATTTTCCTAACATAGACTGGGACTTCCAGATGGGTTAAGAACTTAGATGGAATGTAATTTGTTAAGTGTGTTCAGGAAAGCTTCCACAAGCAATATTGAGAGGTTCCTATTGGGGAAGGGACAAACTCGACCTACTTTTAGGAAATAAGTTCGGATAGGTGACGGAGGTAAAGTGGGCGAACATTTTGGGAATAATGACTAGAGCTGTATTAGTTTTAAAATATTAATGCAGGGACAAAATTGGTCCACAGAATCAAATTCTAAATTGGGCAAGGCCTATTTTGTTGGAATTAGACAGGGGATTGCAGGGGATGATTGGAGTAGTTTGTTTCGAGGTAAAACGATCCCGGGCAAATGGGAGGGCTTCAAAAGTGAGATAGCTCGAGTTCAAGGTCTATATGTTCCTGTGAGGATGAAGGGAAAGTGAGGCTGGATGAGAGAACCCTGGATTACTAGAAATATTGAGGCGCTGACCAGAAAAAAAATGAGGCGTGGCTCAGGTACAGGCCGTTCGTATCAAGGGAATCCCTGGAGGTACACAGGGGATAGAGGAGTTTACTGAAGAAGGAAATCAGCAAGGTGAAAAGGGGGTATGAGATAGCCATGGCTGAGCAGATTAGTGCGAATCCAAATTCAGTATAGAAAAGAAAAAGAACAACCAGAGAGAGAATAGGACGCCTTAAAATCCAAAATGGGCATGCATGTGTAAAACCTCAAGAGATGGGCGAGGTCCTCAATTTCCCCGCTGTGTTTATCATGAAGAAAAGCATGAAGACCTGTGACCTTTGGGAGGTTAGTTGTGATATCTTGGTACAGTCCATATCACAGTAGAGGTGCTGATGGACATATTAGAATTCATAAAGTCAGATAAATCTCTTGGTCCTGACCACTGCAGGTGGTGAGAGAAGACAATTCAGGGGCCAAGGACCCGGAAGACTGGGCGGGAATAAATGGAGTGTCCTTCTTCAAGGGGGGTTGCAAAGAAAAGCCTGGGAAATATAGACCAGTAAGCTTCACATCTGTTTTCGGTAAACCGCTTGAGAAGGTTCTGAGATATAAGATTTGAATGCATTTGGAAAAACAGAGTTTGACTTGGAGCAGTCAGCATAGCTTTGTGCGTGGCAGATCATGCCTTAGAATTTTTGTTAGAGTTTTTGAGGAAGTGACCATAAAGGTTGACATGGGCAGGGTGGTGGACACAGTCTATATGGATTTCAGTAAGGCCTTTGATAAGGTTCCACATGGTAGGCCACTCTGGAAGGTTAGATTACATGTACTCCAATGTAAACTGGCAAATTGGTGACACAATTGTCTTGACGTTTTGAAGCAAATGGCTATGGTGGAGGTATGCTTGTCGGACTGGAGCCCTGTGACTAGTGGAGTGCCTCAGTGTTCGGTCCTGGGCCCATTGCTGTTCATTGTCTTATACCAATGATTTGGACCAGAGTGAACAACGCAAAGTTAGTAAGTTTGCACATGACTCGAAATTAAGAGGCATCATTTACAATGATAAACATTATCAGAAATTGCAGCAGTACCTTGGTCAGCTGAGGAAGTGGGCTCAGAAATAACAATTTGAGTTTAATACAGATAGGTGTGACGTCTTACATTTTGGAAAGTCAAATCCAGGTAGGAGTTTAATGATGAATGAGAGGGCCTTAAGGAGTGTAGTGGAACAAAAGGACGTTGGAGATCAGGTGCACAGTTGTCTGAAATTTGAGTCACAGATACACAGGACAGTGAACAAGGCTGTTTGCACACTGACCTTCATCAGGGCATTGAGTATAAATGTTGGGACGTTATATTGCAGTTGTACAGGATGTTGGTTAGGCTGCAGTTGGAGTATTGTGTTCAGTTTTGTTCATCTTGCTCTAGAAAGGATATTATTGAACGAGAAAGAGCATAAATCAAATTTCCAAAGATGTTTCCTGGGCTAAAGGCTCTAAGTTATAGGCAGAGGTTGGACAGGTCAGAACTTATTTCTTTTCAGCGAGGGATCCGAGGGGGGTCTTATTGAAGTGTAACACTTATAAAATTATGAGAGACGTGCATGGGGTGAATACTTCAAATTTTTTCCCAAGGTTGGGGAATCGAGGACTAGACGACATCCATTAATGTTTGGAACGGAAAAAAAGTATATATAAAGGAACCTGAGGGGTAACGTTTTTACATAGAGTGTGGTACGCATATAGACTGAGCTGCAAGTGGAAGTGAATGAGGTGGGTACAATAACAACATTGAAAAGGCATTTGGACAAATACACAAGGTAAGGATTAGAGGGATACAGAATAAGGGCAGGGGAATGGGGTGAGTTTGGATGGACATTCTGGTTGCCATGGTCCAGTCATACTGGGAGTCTCGTGCAATATGACTGTAAATGAGTGTGTTTCGGAGTGGAAACAGAGTGGGGGAGACTGAGAAAAAATGTCATTGAAGGATATGTTCACAGGTTTCATAATGCTGAAATGAAGACATTTCGATAGTATCATGCAACACGGGTCAGTACTTTGCAGAATGATGAGTGAAAGGGATATTGCTGTGACTTCAGGCAATGGAGACTTTTGGATGAGCATTTGTTCTTCAGCTTTGTAACTAGGAGTGAGGACAGCAGAGTCTTCGCCTCACTGGGCTGAATCAAACAAAAAACTGTCTCAGTGGCATTTTCATTAAGTGTGACAGGGATTGTCTGCACGAGGCTGAACTACTTTCCTGGTGCTATCTTACCAAACTCATCTCATTAACTACCCACCCCACTCCATTGTGTCGCTCTCATACACTGCCAGCTCGATTCTCCCACCCATCATGACTGGAGGTACTCAAAATAGCCCGGATGCCCCTGGATATTCCATGACCCCTGACACTGGGCCATCTTTAAAAGGCCAAGGAGCACACGGTTGAGCTTTCTCAGCTTGCAGCTGCCCTGCACAGTTTACCCCGAGCATGGCAGCTAAGGGGAAATTACATCACGGTTTGACGACAGGGACACGGAGGTCCTGGTGGATGGGCTAGTACAAAAGGGGACCATTCTCTTCCCAGAGGGATCACACCACCAGACCCACCAAGCCTGGTCTGAGCCCCCACCCAGCTCAGTGCAGTATGTGCGGTCTGAGTAAATGTCCAGCAAAACAGGACAAGCTTCAATAACCTTCCCCACTCTGTTAGGATAAGGGTCACCATATTCTCTCTGCTCCCTCACACTCACTGTATGTCTGTTATAGCACCGGTTCCCGAACAAGGCTCATGCTCTCCCACTCTCACTACTGAATACAGCACCATCCCTCTCTTTCTCTCTGCATTTCTAATGCCCCCCACAGAGTTATAGAATATTCTGGAGAATGTCAATTATGGGATGTTCCAGGTATTGTTCCAACTTATTCCCAGTTGCAGGAAAACGGCTGTGCCCCAGTGTGTAACACGTAAGAGGATGGAGTAGAGATGTTAGTTTTTCAAATCACACACAATTAAAATCCATCATGAGGCCATTCAGTACTTCAAACATGCCCCAACATTCAATACGTTTGGAGGTGAAATGATGGTTTTCTCAGCTCCACCTTACAGGAACTTTCAGTCATTCAACTCCCAGCTTCCTGTTACCGAGCAGACGATTCTCAGAAACATTTTACCCAGTGTTTCTTCTTGCATGTGTGCCGAAGGCATTTCCCATGGGGACAGACTCCTCTAACAATATATTTCATCTGCTTTCTAAATTCATACAATAGTCAACATGCTTTCCACAGACCAATCAAAAACATGCACTTACTTTACGGTTATCGATATCCAATCACAATTAGTCATTCTGATTATTTCACTTGTCTCACCTTATTGTATTCAGCCAAAGACAGCTTCCAAACACTTGTCTCAATGTAAAATACAATTTCAAGCAGAGAACGTTTTTATCCTCAGCCGTTACCATGACGATTAGCTCAAATATACCTTATTACTTGTCATGAATGTTTCTCTTGCCCTTTGTCTGTGACTGATTCTGTGTGTAACAGTTACACAGTCTCCCACTCAGTTGGCTGGATGGTTAGTTTGTGATGCAGAGGGAGGCCACCAGCGCAGGTTGAATTCCCCACAATTCCCCAGAGGTTACCATGAAGGGGATGCTCTCTCAACCTCACCCCATCACCCAAGGTGCGCTGACCTTCAGCGTAAACCACCATGAGTGGTCTCTCTAATGAGAGCTCTTTGGGACTCTATTCTATCAATGTTAGTATGTTAATTTTTAAAAAAAATTTTTGACTGAAAAATAGATTTTTATTATTATATTAAAACAATAATAAAACAACTCAAATAACTGAACAATATTTCACCCATGTGCATGTACATACAAAACAAGTTAAAGTCTATAAACGGACAGAAGAAAAACAAAAATAAACAATAAATAACAAATAAATAATACAGCTCAGAATAAGAAAGCGATAGCTCTTGTTCTTCGAGAGCATTAACTGATACACATTCATATGTTCACTATTCTTCATATTAGATTCATTAGACAATATCGTCATTGCTATATAAAAGCCATTTTTAGAGTGGCAGATAAGCCTAAACGTGATAATCCAAAAAAGGTTGCTATATCATATATAAATCTCTGCTTTCTGGCGCACCATACAGGTGAAAACGTCCAAAGGGATATTCTCCATGATAAGCTTATGACGAGCCTACAGACCCGGGGGTGGGGGGGAGGAGGGGGTGTTTCAGACATCAGACACAACACAATACTTTTCCTAGCACAGGAAGTGTGGGGGAGATACTAAACGAGTATTTTGCATCAGTATTTCCTGTGGAAAAGGATACGGAAGATAGGGTAATAGTTGGTGACACGTTGCAAAATGTCCATATTACAGAAGAGGAAGTGCTGGGTGTCTTAAAACGGTTAAAGGTGGATAAATCCCCAGGACCTGATTAGGTGTACCCTAGAACTCTGTGGGAAGCTAGAGAAGTGTTTGCTGGTCCTCTTGCTGAGATTGTTGTGATGTGGATAGTCACTGGTGAGGTGCCAGAAGACTGGAGGTGGCTAACGTCGTGCCACTGTTTAAGAAGGGTGGTAAGGACAAGCCAGGGAACTATAGACAAATGAGCCTGACGTTGGTGGTGGTCAAGTTGTTGGAGGGAATCCTGAGGGACAGGATGCGCATATAATTGGAAAGGCATGGACTGATTAGGGATAATCAACATGGCTTTGTGCATGGGCAATCATGTCTCACAAACTTGATTGAGTTTTTTGAGGAAGTATCAAAGAGGATTGATGAGGGCAGAGGGGTAGATGTGATCCATATGAACTTCAGTAAGGGTTTCGACAAGGTTCCCATGGGAGACCGATTAGCCAGGTTAGGTGTCATGGAATACAGGAAGAACTAACCATTTGGATACAGAACTGGGTCAAAGGTAGAAGACAGAGGGTGGTGGTGGACGGTTGTTTTTTAGACTGGAGGCCTCTGATCAGTGGAGTGTCACAAGGATCGGTGCTGGATTCACTACTTTTTGTCATTGACATAAATGACTTGGATGCGAGCATATGAAGTACAGTTAGTAAGTTTGCAGATGACACCAAAATTGGAGGTACAGTGAACAGCGAAGAGGTCACCTCAGATTACAACAGGATCTTGACAAGATGGGCCAATGGGCTGAGAAGTGGCAGATGGAGTTTAATTCAGATAAATGCAAGGTGCTGCATTTTGGGAAAGCATATCATAACAGGACTTATACACTTAATGGTATGGTCCCAGGGAGTTTTGCTGAACAAAATGACCTTGGAGTGCAGGTTCATAGCTCCTTGAAAGTGGAGTCGCAAGTAGATATGATAGTGAAGAAGGCGTTTGGTATGCTTTCCTTTATTGGTCAGAGTATTGAGTACAGGAGTTGAGAGGTCATGTTGCAGCTGTACAGGATATTGGCTAGGTCACTGTTGGAATATTGCGTGCAATTCTGCTCTCCTTTCTATCGGAAAAATGTTGAGAAACTTGAAAGGGTTCGGAAAAGATTTATAAGGATTGGAGGATTTGACCTATAGAGAGAGGCTGAATAGGCTGAGGCTGTTTTCGCTGGAGCTTCGGATGCTGAGGGATGACATTTAAAAGGTTTTCAAAAATATAAGGGGCATGGATATGGTATATAGGGAAAGTCTTTACCCGGGGGTGAGGGAGTCCGGAAGTGGAGGGCATAATTTTAAGATGAGAGGAGTAAGATATAAAAGAGACCGACAGGGTAACTATTTCACACAGAGGGTGGTACGTGTTTGTAATGAGCTGCCAGGTGAAGTGGGGGAGGCTGGCACAAGTGCAACATTTAAGAGGCATTTGGATGAGTATATTGAATAGGAAGGGTTTGGAGGGTTATGGGCCGGGTGCTGGCAGATGGGACTAGATTGTATTCGGATATGTGGTCGGCATGGACAGGTTGGACCAAAGGGTCTGTTTCCATGCTGTACATCTCTATGACTCTATGACTTATATTCATCTCTGTTTTTTGGTGCACCATACTGGTGACAAAGTCCAAAGGGATATTCTCCATGATGAGCTTACAAAGACCCAACAGATCCTGGGAGTTTCAGACATCCAACGCAACAGAATATTATTTCCTAGCACAGAAAGTAAGGATATATTTTTCCCATGTGCATCTGCGTAAGATACTCTGGGCAGGTGCAGGAAAAGAGAAACCGTGTCCATCTCCAATTCGGCCCCCCAAGACCCACTCTACCGCACCGAACACAGTGATCCAATATATACGAAACCTGCAGCAAGACCACATGCAATGAGTAAGAGTGCCTGTAGTCATTCTGTATTTAGGACATGCTGAAGATAATCCCACTTTGACTTTTGAGAGAAAATCTGGTGTTAGATAGACCCTATGAAGAATTTGCAACTGCATGGAATTGGTCCTTTTACAGATCAAAATCCTTCGAGCATTTTCACAAATATCCTCCCATGTCTCCAAAGAGATCTAAACCCCCCAACTCTCTCGCACAGACATCACGAAGCTGCACAGTCTTGTCTGAGGGGACACTCTCCAACAAATGATAAAGGGTACTGACAGAGAGTGTATTCTTAGCAGTAAGCACCCATTTCTCTGTATCCGATCTATAAGAGTCTGTTAAAAGTGTGTGTTTTTATAATCAAATCTCTAATCTGGAAAAAAAACCAGAAGAAATCTCTACTAGGTAGTTCATACTTACAAGTTATTTGATCAAATGATATCATTGTTTCTCCCTCAAGTAACACGTGGTGGCTCAGTGGTTTGCACTGCTGATTCACCGCACCAGGGTCACGGGTTTGGTTCCAGCCTTGGGTGACTGGCTGTGTGGAGTTAGTATGTTCTCAACTGTGACTGCGTAGGTTTCCTCCCACAGTCACAAAGATGTGCAGGTTAGATGAATTGGCCAATGCTAAATCACTCAAAGTGTTCAAGGATCTGTAAGTTCAGACATTAGTCAGGATAAATATAGAATGGTAGGGGAATGGGTCTGGGTGGGTTACTCTGCAGAGGTTCGAAGTTGACTTGTTGGGTCCAAGGGCTTGTATCCACACTTTAGGGATTCTACTAATTCTAAATCACTCAAGCAAGGTACCGCCCTGGCTGCCCACAGTTTAAACCTGGAATCCATTATCCCCGGTTGACAACCTGGTATAGCAATTAAAGGGGTAAGAAACATGGTTTTGGCTGTATTGCCCTCGATCTGACGCACTGTTCTTCAAGTTTTAACAGTATTGATAATCATTAGTTTTTGACAATATTCCATAAATCCCAGGCACGAATATAGGATGATAAAAAAAAGCTCAATTGACAGCTTTTAATCTGGGAGATCTACCCCCCACAATCTGTGGGGCAGTTGCAATTTTTTTAGCTTGATAAGGAATCGCTTATGGTGCCAAATAAAAGAGCTAAACCAGCCATTCTATTTCCAAAATATCTGTCTGGGAAACATCAAAGAAAACATTCACATGCGGTGTAGGAAATGAGGAAGGACATTCATTTTAATAACAGCTATCCGATCTAGCCAGGATGTTTGAAATGCCTCCCATCTTTGAAGGTCTTGTTTAATTTTGTCAAATAAATGGACACAGTTCACGTTAAATAAATGATCAAAGACAGATGTAATGACTACACTGAAAAAGGGAAACCACCCCCGGGACCATTTAAAAGGAAACCAGGATTTTCCGTCAGTATCAGGTATTTCCCGAAGACCTCCCATAGGCATGGCCTCCAACTTCGTAAAATTAATCTTATCACCCAGAAAGACAACAAGTGAATTAATGCATTGCATCACATGAACTACCAAAATTCCGGGATTTGACAAAAAACATAAGACCCTCATCTGCATACAATGTAATCTTATGTGACTTCTATCCCACCTCTGGGTCAGATATGTTGACATCCCTACGGATAGCCTCCGCCAGTGGCTCAGTCACCAACGTAAACAACAATGGTGAAAAGTGTCAACCTTGTCGGCTGCCTGGAGAAATATTAACATTACTGGTTGGCACAACATTAGTGAGAACTGCAGCCAGAGGATTCCGTTAATGACCCTCACCCACTTGATAAAAACTTTGTGTAGACCAAACCGTTCTAATGTACAGAAGACATCCGGCCACTCAACTCAATCAAATGCCTTCCCTCATCAAAAGAGATCAATAATCCCTGGGCAGATTGTTGTTGACACTCTTGGATCATATTGGCAAACTCTTCACATTGTAGGAAGATCTGCGGCCCTTTATAAAGCCTGTTTGGTCCTCTTTGGCAATGGAAGGCAGCAAAGTTTCCAGCCTTAATGCACGAGTCTCAGACAGGAGTTTGAAACCAACATTTAAATGAGAGATTGGCGTGTAAGAAGCACAATCCTCCAGGGTCTTCCTTTCTGCAGCATCAGAGAGATATGAGCCTCTCTTAAGGATCGAGGGATGGGTTCGTGACTGAATGAGTGACAGAACATGTTAAACATCAGCCCTGACAATAGGTTTATAAATTATCTATAAAATTCACGAGGAAATCTGTCAGGAATGTCCACCTTTATATTCTGAAGCTGCTTCACACCCTCCTGCGCAGACAATGGTGCATTAAGGCACAACACTTCTTCAGGGGTTACTCCTGAAAAATGAAAAATGACTCCATTTTAATCCATCTATCCTCACAATGCTCAGTCTGAAATAATTCGGAGAAACATCTCGGACAGGAGACATTAATCTTTTTGGAATTGAAGGTAAGGATCCCAATATCTTCCCTAATTGAGGTAATGGCTTAGAGGGGCGCTCGTTTTCCTGGCAAGATAGAATAAATACCTGCCTGGCTTATCACCATGTTCAAACAGCCTTTGTTTAGCAAAAGTGAGTTCCTTCTTGGCTGTCTGTGTGAGCGTGGAATTCACTGTAGACCGAACCGTTGTGATCCTCTGCAGCTTAGCCACTGAGGGTCTATCACAGTATGCCCTCTCGGCTGCCCTCAGCTGTGCCTCAAACCAGCGTTTCTGCTCCCCCTTCTGCTACATTCTAAGGAATAATTATTCCCTTCGCATAAGCCTTAACAATTTCTGATAGAATGGATGGCTTACTGGTTGAAACTGAATTAATGGTTAAGAAAGATCTGAATTCATTACAGAAATACTCAATGAACTAACTAGTCTTAACAATAAAGGGATACATTCGCCAGTGTCTCGAATCTGTTATATTTCCCTAAATCTTTATCAATAAGTATGGTCAGAAATGGTAATATTCCCAATTGTGCAGGATGCCACCGAATCTAAGATTGTTGCAGGGATGGGGAAGAAATCAAACCTGGTGTGGCATTTCTGCGGGTTAAAGAAGATATTAAAAGCCCTACTTGTGAGGTAGATGTGCCTCCAGACATCCACAAGCTCTAGTTCTGCACACAAATCCACCAGTTACTTACATTGTAACGAGGGTATTGAGGGACCTTCGGACATTCTGTCCACCGTGGGTTCCATAAGACAGTTGAAATCTCCTTCTCCGATAATGTGCCATGATGCAAGAAAATGCATCTACCAGGATTTTAAGAGGGTGCGCCGGGGTGGGGGTGGGTGTCGCAATTACTATTCAAAATATTGGATTATTTACCATAGTTCAAGGCTTGATTGATTGTGATCCTTCCGTGACTATCAAATGCAATCTAGTAATTTAAATGGAAGATTCTTCTTATCCAGTATGGCCTCTCCCCTACTCCTAGTATTAAAAGACGAAAATAAAAACCCGTTCAAACCCGCCCTGCTGTAACGTCAAGTATTCCTTGTGATCGAGGTGCATCTGCTGCAATAGGACAAGATCAACCCTCTCCTTGTTAAGGCTAGAAAGTACCTTTTTCCTCTTAACTGCCTCCCCTTAATGCTCCAGATACACCATTGAAGCATGACATTAGCCATAACACACTGGAACAACATTTGAAATCCAGAGAGGAAGAACTTGAATGACAAATCGCTGAGCATCAATGAAAAAAGACTCATCGAGCCTAAAAAAAACATACTAATTAAAACTACAACAACTAACACGCTTTCAAAATATACTACAACTAAATACATATAAAAACAAACAAAACACAGGCTACAAAGTGCCAATGACACTCAGGAGGGGCATTTAACCCCACCACTGGGGGCAGGTGCACGTCACAAATCTTTATCTTCTGCCCCATTATCAATACTGCATCCCGGGCAATTAATCACAAACATCGGGATTGAACTGCCCTAACGTAGGCATTCAGTCTTCATGATCAGCTTCATAACTCCCTCCAGCTTGAGCCGAACCCGACACACAAACTAAGCACGAGAAAAACGAATAGTAATATTAATCAACTTAAAATTGTGTACTCCACCCATCTCTGACTGTAATTTAACATTACTTAATACCAAGAAAGATTCAACAAACGTTCTTTAAAACGAGAGAAGAATGATTATCGATATCTGTTAAAGCATCCAGCCTGCTTTATAGTGTCCCAAAGTTTTTGCGTCCTCTGGAGAGTCAATGGATCTATTGAAAGATCCACCAGTGCCGAGAACTATTGAATGCATATGGAGCATCGCTGAGTTCATGAAGGAATACTGAATCTCAAGTTCCCTTAATCTTCTCTTGATATCATCAAAAGATTTTCTTTTCTGAATCTGCCGCTGAAAAGTCCTGGAAGAACATAATCCTGGAGCCCTCGTCGGATCTTTTTCCTGCATTCTGCAAGCTTCCATAAGTCTTTGATTGTCTCTGCAACTACGTAATCGCACAAGAACAGGCTGAGGGCGTTGGTCTGAGTCTGACCTGCGCTCCGTAACCCAATGATCTGTCTCACTCTTCACCCATCCCTCTTCAGCTTCGAAGTGAAGGAACACAGCAGCCAGTTCTCGAAAAAAACTCACTGGCTGAACACCTTATGTATCCAGCAGACCGATGATATGAACATTCTTCATTCTGCCCCTGTTTCGAGTTTGTCAAATTGTTCAGTTATGGTACAGACCTGTTTTCCAAGGGCGAGGATCCGCTCCTTGGAGGAATCGATCACAGACTCTGCCCCTGTAGTTTGACGCTCGACGTCATCTGTTCTGTTTCCAAGACTTTCAATTTGCTGCTCATATTTTTTTGGAGCACGGCTGAGAGTGGTTCCAGCCTCCTGCTGAACTTTTCTTCAATCATGCCTTCAATCATTTCATGTAACTTGGTGAATTTGGTGACCAAGACCTGGTGAGTAACTGGGTCCATCGAACGAGCAGAGGGAGTTGCAGGTGCGGCCACAGGCATGCTGACAGCTTCTGACGGGTGCCCTGTGTGTTGGGACTTAGTCAATCCTTTCCCATGTTTTGTCATTTCCACTTGACAAATTGGCATTATTCAGTATTCTGTTGCTCCTTTAGTGTTGACCTTTAAGTAAATGACTGTGGTGGGCTGGGATAGAGCATTACTGTGATGCAGAGCTCAGCAAAGCAGACCTTTCAGATCGCTGCAATCTTGATCCCCTTTAAAACTTTATCGATCTTATCCATTTTGTTTAATTCCTGGATTTTCTGGAGCCGTGTCATTCGGAACCACTGTCTACAATTTCCCCAACACTGCACATTGCTGCTCGATAATCCTTGACTCCTTTGTGATTCGTGAACCTTGCCTCAAATGTATCCAATATCTCTGCCTCCCATGTTCTGCGGGGAAGAGTGTTCATAAGACTCACTGCACTCTGAGAAAACAAAATTAAACCGATTCATCGGTGTGTGAGATTAGCTTTATTTTTGCATTCGTATCTGAGCAAGGATATAGTAACACTGGAAGCAGTTCATATTTGTTTCACTTCATTTATTCCATGCATGAAGGGCTGATATTATGGCGACTTTAACAGGCTATCCTTGGAAAGAGAGCTGATCTTATTGAAATATACAAAGCCTTGTGGCGAGTGGATCAGGTATATACCAACTGGGAGTTTGTATAGCCCAATCTTGACGCCGTTGTCATTGAAACCCTACAGGGTGGCAACAGGATATTCGACCCATCGAGTCCACACCAACCCACCGAACATTATCCTATCCAGACCTGTCCCCTACCCTATCCATGTAACCCTGCATTTCCCATGACTAACCCACTTAACCTACACATTCCTGGTCACTCTGGGTAATTTAGCATGGTCAATCAAACCAAGCTGTATATCTTTGAACTGTGGGAGGAAACTGGAGAACTGGGAAGAAACCCACACAGACATGGGAAGAATGTTCAAACTCCACATAGAGGGTCGGACGAGGTTGGAATTAAATTCAGCTCCTTGCTGATATGAGGCAGCAGTACTAACCACAAATCTAACATGCTGCTCCGTTAGCCCTATTTGTTACCTGCGGCTGATGAAAGAAATCTGCCTGACTTGTTCCTATCGCTAAACTTGACCCAGTCTGAGACCTTTATCAACGGTCATATCACCAACCTGGTTACATTTAAAATTTGTTGTGAGCAGTGGAGGAGGGTACTAGAAAAAGAAACAGTGACACCCTTCAACCACAGTCAGAACCGGAGTGAGGAAAAATTCACAAAGTGGCATTTCATTCAAGTGGGAATTCTCTTTCCCAGAAGTTTGGGATGGATGAATCTATATATTAATATTATATAATATTATATTATCTTTTTATGGCTTTGTCTGATTTTCCGTAGACAGATGAATCAGGGATAATGCTGCATGGAAAGAAAAGTGCAGCTGGGAGCACAATGAGATGAGCCATGACCTTCTTTACTGGTGGAGTAGTATCAAAGGGACGATTGGCACACTCATGTCCCTCAGCCCTGTATTCCGATGTCCGATTCAGCCCTTCGGACCTGCTACACACAGGCAGATCGAGGCCACGCCGATGGTTAGGTGTAGTTTCGGAAATACACTTGGAAATTCCAGGCTTGGTCAGGAAGTGAGCCCCCAGCCGCAATCCATTTTTCCAGGTTTCCCCACTCTGTAACTTCTGGTCTAGAATTGCTCAGAATACTGCCCCCATATCCCATCCAGGGTTAACTCAGGCAATTTTTCTCCTCTCATTGCAACATTGTACAACACGACTTCCAGGAAAATAACTAATTTATTTCCAAAATCATAATATAAAAACTTAAGAAGTAGGAACATGAGTCGGCTATTCGGCCCCTCAGGCCTGAACTCTCATTCAATAAGAACATGGCTGATCTACGTCCGGGTTCAACTCCACTTTCCTATCCAATTCCCTGTATCCCTCCACAACTCTCTAGGTTAGGGAATTCCAGACGTTCACTATCTTTTGAGAGAGTTCATCATTTTTCACCTCAGATTGAAATCGATGTTCCTTATTCGTTATCTACCGTCTCGAGTTCGAGACTCAGGGGAAACACCTTCTCAGCATCTACCTAGTCAAGCTCCCTCTGTATCTTGTACATTTCAGTAATATCACCCTCATTAATTTCAACCAGGATGAATAATCGCCTCACCATTTTAGATGTATTCAATAATTCAACCCTTTCATCCCAGGAAGCTGCCTCATGAACCAACCTAGTTACTTGCTGCATCAGCATGCTGACGTTATGATTCAAACACAGGAACACTCCAAACCCTTTGTACTGCTCCTTTTTTGGGAGTCCTCTTCATTAAAAAAAACAGCCAGCATTTTGGTTCTCAGTGTCATCCACAAACTCGGATGTATATTGCACTCAGCTTTCACCTTCAGGCTATCAGTATAGATTGTAAATAACTGATGCCGTCGGACTTATATTTGTGGTAATCCAGTAGATACGTCTTTAGAATAAAGATCCATTAATCCTGACTCTCTGATTTCTATGTGTTAAGCAACTGTCATCCCATGCTAATATATTATTCATCGTACAACGAGTCTCTGTCTTGCGACAGAGCGTTTATTTTGTGATACCTTGCGAAAAATCTCTGGAAAGCCTCATGTTGACCAGTTCCCTTTATCCAATCTGCCTGTCACATTCTCAAGTGTTCCTGATGAAGGGCTCCTGCCCGAATCATTTATTTTCCTGCTCCTTGGATGCTGCCTGCTATGCTTTTCCAGCATGACTCTAATCTTGATATTCTCAGGGATCTCCAAAATATAATTTGTGTGATTTTACAGGACAAAAATATACAGGACATAAAACCATGTCAACTCTGCATTAAGCTTTTCTAAGTGCCCTGCAATTCCTTCCTTAATAACAGGCTCTAGCAGATTCCCAGCAATAATGGTTAGACTAAATTGTTCCTGCCTTCTGTCTCATTACTTTCTTGAAGACAGGCGCCACATTGGAAGTTCTCCAGTTTCACTGGAACACTCCTGTAATCCAAAGAGTTATGGAATATTTCACACAATGTCGCTAGTCACTCTGTGACCATTTTTTAAAAAATTAACTATGAATTACTGCTGACCTGCCTCCCCTTATTCTTATCTGTTAGTTAAAAACCTTGTTATTTTTGTTAGAGACCGTTCAAGAACTGCCCTCCTATTACCATACTGTTTATACCATTGAAATGCTTACAGTACTTTCCCCACGAACAGTGACTTAAAAAAAACTAGTGTAAATTATCTGCCTGTTCCCTGTGGCCGGTTCTCCAGTCACACCCTCCTAATGGCCTCAATGTACTTTCCTCACTTCACTTCTGCTTCAGCTCACACACACATCTTCAAGCTTTTTTAATGTAGATGCGAAAGCTCTTGATGCATGTTCTATATTTCTGTCCGATATATTACATCATCTCTTTTCGTACATTTTCCTCACTTTCTAGATTCATACAGTAATATCGTGCACAAACAGACCATTTGGTCCAACTTGTCCATGCTGACCAGGTTTTCTTAACTAACCTAATCTCATCTGCTTGCACTTGGCCCATATGCCTTCAAACGTTTCCCATTCATATGTTGCTCCAAATGCCTTTGAAATATTGTAGCTGTACAAGCATCTACCACTGTTTCTCTGGCAGCTCATTCCATAGATACATCACCCTCTGTGTAAAAAATGTTGTCACTTTGTCCCTTTCAAGTTTCTCCCTTCCACCTTAAAGCTATGTATTTTTGTTTGAACTCCCCAAACCTGCAGAAAAGACCTTCGCTATTCATTCTATCCATGCCTCCCATGATATTATAAACTTCTAGAATGCCACCCCTCAAACTCGTACACTCCATCTGATACTAACTTCAAGATCAAACATTTAACGATAAGCTCTACAAATTGGAAAGAATATTAAAAATGACAGGTAAAGAAAACAACCCAAATGTCAGACTGTTATTTTTGTTCTATGTTACAAAACTAAGGCAGCATGAAACTCTTACTCGTGCTAATAAGAGGTCAAGCACCTGACTTCCATAGTGTGAAGGCCGTGATGATGTATACTGTCAAAACGTATAGACCTAGATCTATTTAATACCACATGGTCAACATTCTCCCTCCTGTTCTCCCTATGACCTTGTGTGGTTGTGTCTTCTTCATCTTACACTCAGTTCGAGAGAACCCCTTTCCCCCATTCACACCTGAATTGAAACCCATTTTGCATTATCTTCTCGTTTACCACTGCTAATAGCCCGCTTATCTTTCGCCATGCCCTCTTTTCCAAGTCACCCATCCCCCATCTATGGCAAGGGATTACAAAGCCCAGTTTCCAACCTTTTTCAGTTCTGAACAAGTCACACTGGGCTTGTAACGCCATCTCTGTTTCGCTGTCTCTGCAGATTCTGTCAGGCCTGCTGAGTTTCTCCAAAAACGAATACGCACAGCAAAAAATTCAATTAAATAAGTAACTATGGATACTGGAAATAAATACAAAAATTGCTGGAGAAACTGCGAGCTTTGTAGAGGGTCACTGAATCCGAAAGATTAACTCTGCATTCACTACAGAAGATGCCGCCGGACGTGCTTTATTTCTTCAGCAATTTCTGTTTTTGAACAAGTTCCATTGACGTGTGTGAAAGCTGCTCAAACGCCCTGTCCAACACGGAGCGCCCTACACTGGGTACTGAACAATAACACAAAGTGCTTATTTTCATTCGCTCAGAAACTGCATAAGGCTGGCATCACTGACACCACAGAGCTCTTAATCATGGTCAGGGAGAAAACCAGAGGGAACACATTCAATTCAAATGCAGAAGATGGCATTATGAGAAAGGAAACGATTCAGATGAATATGTTAAAGGGTGTGAGTAATGTAACAAATTTGAAGCATGACACTGAGGAGAACCATCAGCAGAATGAGAATATGAAAGTGTTACTGCATCAGAAACCAGGTGCGTTCACTGAGTACAAGGCTGATGGGTGAATGGGTTTCGATGTGAACTGGGGAACAGTCAGTAGAATTGAAGTGCAGATATTGCAGCTCAAACTGGGATATCACGTGATGCTGTAGACAACAGCAGCAACAGAAGCAGGATTGTATTCAAACATAATCTGCAACATTTTCTCCAGGATATTCCATCAGTCTACCATTATCATCAAGCCGAGCGATGGTTCAGTAACGAGTGTGGGTGAACATGCCACGGTCAGAACCATGTGTACCTAAAGCTGATCACAACCCATTACAGCTACCACACTTGAATGGTTTCATTCCAAACAGCAGAACTAACATCTGATAGAGAGGACGAAATGATCCCAAGACCAACAGATCAGATCTAAGCTCTGCAGTCCTGCCACATTCAGACATAAATGTCGGTGTACTATTAAACAACTTACTGGAGGAGAGGACACCAGAAATATCCCCATCCTAAATAATGGAACAGCCCTGCACCTCAGTGAAAATGACAAGGATGTAGTATCTGCAAAATCCTCAGCCAGAGATGTTGAAAGGATGATCCAACTCACCCTCGCCATGATGCCCACAGAATAACAGATGGTAGTGTTCAACAAATTCGATTCGCTGCATGTGACATGAAGAAACAGCTGAACACAGTAGATACGACAAAGACAATGGGCCGTGGTACCATTCCTGCAATAGGACTGAAGGACTTGTGCTGCACAACAAGCCGTGTCCCTGGGGAAGCTGCTTCATTCCAGCTCCAACTCTGACATATCCCTGGCAATGTGGAAAATTACTCAGCTATGTCCGGTCCTCTAATAGGTGAATAATTACATTCTGACCATTTCACACCCCCTCAGTCACTTCACGATAAACAAATTGGTGGGAGTTCATCTTGACAGAGTTGTGAAGCAGTACAGAAATAACCCGCTCAGTGTGGTTTCCGATAGATTCCTATGTGGACATGGTGCTGTTGTAGAAATGTCACTAGATTACTAATCCAATACAGGATAATGCTCTAGCAGCTGATGGAAGTTTAATAAAATAAAATATCAAGATCTAGAAACTGGTGATGGTCACAGTGACCTTGCATCCAATGTTGATTGTAAACATCGATCTCCTTCCACAATGTACTTTCAGGAAGTGAGTCTCCCGTGCTTTCCTGGCCTGGTCTAAAAATAATTCCAGACACACAGGCATGTGATAAAGTCTTCAATGGTCCCTGAAACAGCCAAACAAGACTCTCAATTGACTCACACTGCTCCAAGGTATTAAAGGATAAAACCAGTTAGAATAGCCGGCACCAGCCTCCATATCAGAAAAGGGAACGGGAATCACAGTCCTGTTGACCCTGCAGCGACCACCTTCCTAACATCTGAGAGCTTGTGACAACATTTACAGAGCTTTCCCACAGACTGCACAGAAACATCGGGAAAGGAGTGGGTCATACAACACAGTGAGCCTTCCCCATTCTAGTTCATGGAGAAAATCTCCACAATGCAGTTTTCCCAAAACAGTGTTCATATCCATTAATATGTTTAAACATGGTGAAGTATAAAATAAGAACTGTTGTAGTCCCTTCAGTCCATCAATCTTGCTCCTCGATTCAATATACAAACAGTTTTCTGATAACGCTGGTTTATTAAACGCGATTTGACTGCAGTGCGATTCGTGAATTGTGCACCTTTTCTCTATAAAGTGAGGTCCCGCTCTCTGTGACGCGATTCCTTGCCAGGCACCAGCTGAACAACAAAACCCAGCTTCAGGATCCTCTGTCTGCAAAATACACCCTGTGAGTGTTCAGCTAAAACAGGAATGCAATCCACTCTGCAAAACCTTGAACCTGAGCCTGAAACGGGGAAGTGTTCTCTCCAATTAGAAAGAACTTTATTTCAAACTGGGGGATAATCTTGAGGAGAAATGGAATTCCATCTTGGCATCACGTGGTCAGTCAGCCCTGCGCGCTTTCAGGTGAAGAGTTTGGTGAAAGGTACAGGGATGTAGCCAGTGACTGTGTTGTGAAAGTGTTGCGTTTACAGCACTATTTCATTACAATATATGATTTAAAGGTTTAATTAGACTGTGCTAGTGTGTGTGTGTTAGACGAACTTTAATTTTGTTTTTTTACTGATATTTTGCGGTTTGCCCATTACTCTCTTTTCACCATAGACCACATCATTAATATTACATGATTTTCTGCAACACAGTGATGCACAGAAACACAGCTACCACGTTATTGAAGAGCAACCTGTAATGATATCTGATCCTCTATCTTCATACCATACCCTGCTCTCTTCCTATCGCTTTAGTTTCCAGAAATCCATTTTTATATTCAGTGCCTTTGTTTCCACAGTCTGATCTGGGAGATAATTCCCCAGGTTCACCAGTCTCTGAGTGCAGACACTTATTCTCATCTCAATGCAGAGTGATCTGTCTGTACCTAATACTGTGGCCCCTTGTTTTGATGTCCCAGCCAGGGGAATTGTCACCCCTGCTTCCAATCTGACTTGTCCTGACAGAGTTTTATATATTTCACTGAGATCTCCACTCATTTTCCTAAAGCCCATGGAATTCAGGCCCAGCCACCCCAGATTCTGCTCCCACAACAGCGATCAGTCTGGTCATCTTCGCTACACTCCCTCCATGTCGGGTTTGTCCTTCATTTGGTAAGAAGAACAAAACTGTACATAATACTGCACAGAGTTCAAGATGAGGTCTCACCAACGCCCTGTACAGCTGCAGTAAAACGCCCTTACTCTTGTATTCAAATCCTCCTGAAATGAAGGTGAATACACGATTTATCTGCCTATCTGCTTTTGCTCCTGCAATATTGCTTTCAGTGATTGGTGTACAGGGAGATCCAGATCATTTTCAATGTTACAGCTCCCCACTTGTTGGGTATGTGTACACTCGTCAGCGTGCCAATGCAATTCCCAGTATTGACTTCATGATTCAGATCTCATTGCCCTACACTGACCTCGGAGGGCTGCACAGAAGAAGCAAAAATGCAGCTTAAGTTCCTTTATAGGTCAACATTTTTCAACCAATCCCTTTTCAAATGACAGCCTCCAGTTCTGTTTTTCCCATCAAAGGTCACAATTTCACATATCCCCCGCCTCCCCTCCCCATTGCTCCTCATGTGCCATGTATTTGCCCAGACACTCCACTTGTCTCAATCAACTTGGAGCATTTTGACATCCTGCTCACCCACTCACAATCTGATATTGTTTAGTGCCATCTGCAAACTTGAAAATATTGTACTTGATCCACTCAATCATACATATGATGTGTATTGGGAATAGCTGGGGCCCAAACCCCAACCCTTGCTATATCCTCCAAGCCTTCCATTCAAAAAATACATTGTTTTATTTCTACTCACTGCTTCCTGACAGCTCTCCCATTCTAAAACCATATTAGTCCCAGTCCCATAGGATTTGAATTTGAATAATAGGCTTTATCAAAAATCTTTCTGAAAATGCACATATTTCATTAATTGCTTCTCCATAATTTTATGCATTTTCTCAAATATGATTCCCATTTGATCAATCTCTGTTGACTTTGTCTGTGCTCATTACTTTCAGTTCCAATACTTCCTCGAAAACTGTTCAGGTGCTCATTTCATTCTATTCCCTTTTTCTAAACAGACTAATGTTCACTAGTTTTGTTGGGAAGTTTTCTTTTTTGTTTCGTTTTCTTATGTGAAGACGTATCTGAAGTATTTGGTCCGCAGTTCTGCCTTTTCCCTGTCCTCAATTCTCTGGTATCAGACTGTAAGAAAGCTGCACTTTTTTTCCCGTAATTTTGCCATTGACATATTTTCAGAAGATATTACAAGTTCAATCTTAAAACCCTTGTTAATATACTCTTCCAAATCCCATCAATTCCTATCTTAAGCTACTCACTGATTTTTCTTCCACAGCCATACAAACAGAGAAGCACAGACTTTGTCCCATCAAAAATACACCACGGTCGACATGAGCCCCACTTTCCGATACAAGACCATAACTGTGAATCTTATGGCATTTCATGTTCACAACCGTGTATTTTCTAATGGTTGTGAAGTTACCATGACAATCCTTCTCTTAGGAAGTGCATTCCTGACCCCAGCACCCTCTGAGTGAAAAACAATCCTCAATTCCTCTCCAAATCTCAAATCCTTCACTTTCTAATGTGCTCCATTGTTCTTGGCCCTTTGACTAAAAGGAACAGCTACTATCTATCCATCCTGTCCATGTCCCTCGTAATCCTATCCTTCTGAATCTCGGCCCACTCAGCCTTCTCTCCTCCAAACTAAACAGCCCGAGCTTATCCAGCCTATCTCCATAGCTCATATGCTCCATCCGAGTGAACATCCTGGTGAATCTCCTCTGAGCCCTCTCCACTACAATCACATTCTTCCTGTAATGTGGCTCCCAGGACAACAATCAAAATTCCATCTTGGCAAAAGTAAACTTCTGCATAGCTCTTATAATCTATGCCTTGATGAATAAAGGTTATATCTACGGTCCCCATGCTTTCTCAAATTGTGCATTAACCAGTTTAGTCACATTCAGGGATTTGTGGAGAAGCATCCTCTGAGCTTCCTCGTGTGCTGCCATTCATTGAGTTCTCCCCTGTCCAGTTCCTTCTTCCAAAGTGCATCATTTCATATTCATCAGGGTTACATTCCATCTGCCATTGATACACCCATCTGACCATTCCATCTGTATCTTCCTGTAACATAAGACCTTCCTCCTCACTGCCAACCACCCGGTCAATCTTTGTATCAAACACAATCTTAGTTGTCACAATCCCGCCTACCCAGTCTTTATTCACAGCTGCATCACTTATGAATAGCACAAATAATCAGGTTAATGATGATACAACAACCAGGTTATAGTCCAACAGGATTATTCGGAGGCACTAGCTTCGAAGAGCTGCTTCTTCATCAAGTGGTTGTGCGCTTTGAAATCTCGTGCCTCTGAATAAACCTGCTGGACTATCACCTGGTGTTATGTGATTTTTAAGTTTGTCCACCCCAGTCCAACACCAACACCTCCGTATCACAAATAATAAGGGACACAGTACTGATCCTTGTGATACACCATTGGACACTGGTCTCAGTCACACTAACAGCCTTCAACCACTACCTTCTGTCTCCTAACAGTAAGGTGATTTGGATGCAACTTGCCAAGTCACGAATGACTCCGACATGTTCCTTTGTTATTCTTTTCCCCTTGACACACTTGCAGAATATCTGGGAATTCTCCCTAATCTTGCCCTACCAGCAGGTTTCTATGCCCCTGTTTTAGGCAGTTCTCACCAAGTGAAGAATTTCCTCATTATTGCGGTCTTAAATGGTTTGTCCCTTAAACTGCAATTATTTGCCTTGAATGTGGAACTGACAGCCAGGGAAACGTCCTGTTTATTTCCAACTCGGCATATGTTTTGTGAAGTTTCCAAGTTTCATTGTGACCCTCCTCTCATTCTTTCAAACTCTAAAGAACACAGGCCGAGTTTCCTCATCAGGCAATCTCGCCATCTGAGGGATTAATCTGGACAATTGCACTTTTTTGTGGTCAGTATATTCTTTCTCAGATTGGGTCACCACCACTTTACACAATGGATGTAGGTTTGCTCGCTACATTTCCAGATGTTTCGTTATCTTACTAGGTAACATCTTCAGTGGACCTCATGCGAAACAATGCTTAAAATTCCTGCTTTCCATTTATATGTTTGGATTTCTTTGTGTTGGTGATGCTATTTCCTGTGGCAAAGTCACTTCCTGGTCCTTTTCTCAGAGGGTGGTTGATGGGGTCTAAAAACGAATAGCACATCGAGTTAGACATCTGTCAGAAATGCATATGGATTTTCTCCATTGTTGCTGTTAATTCCTAAATATCCAGTATCGCACGCTGTATAATAGATTCCAACAGTTTCCAACTTGCAGATGTCAAGTTAATTGTTTGGCAGTTCTCCAAACTATGTCTTCTTCCATTTATAGATGCTTGGATTTCTTCCATTAATCTAAAGTGTTGGACCACGTTTGCTAACTTCCATTTATCCACAATGGCTTCCCGCCTCTGCAGAATACACAGGAAAATAAAACACAGTCATCGACAGTGCAATTAATATTTCTATTGCTGATTTATGTCTGACATTTTAATATGAAGTACATTAGGTTTGTCAAACTTAGCAATGCTCAATCCAGTAACATTCTCAAATACCACCTTGTTACTGATATAAGTTGACTTTATGTCTTCAGTTGCACAAGCCCAACATGATCACTGGGTATTACTGGGTGATTTTGTGGATCTTCCTCCATGAAGACAGATGCAAAGTAACTGGTTATTTTCTTGGCCATTTCCCTGTTTTTCACAATAAACTCTCTTCTCCCGATTACCAATTTCCATATTTGACCTTGCTTTTACTTTGTTTCCTTTGAAATACAGATTGTAGATTTATGCTCTATTTTTGTTCTTGTTTGTTACCATTCATGTTCTGTTTTTGATTTCCTTATCAATTTCATGGCCCTTGTTTCTTGACCATGAATTTGTGAGAATTCTCAGGTTTCCACAACGACTGAAATTCTTCCGAAGCGACTTCCAATGATTAATACGTTTTCTAATTTGTTACGTTAAACATCATTGTGTCATTTTCCCTTTCTTTGGTGTTTATACCTGAAATAAATAGACGTATTATTCAGACTTTGCATTATTTCTATAAATCTCCTGGTCCTGACCAGATATATTCAGGAACACTGCAGGAGGACAGAGAAGGAATTGCGGGAGCCCTGGCTAACATTTTTGCATCATCGCTGGCCAACAGGTGAAGTCCTAGAGGACTGGAGGGTTGCGAATGCTGTGCCCTTACTCAATAAGGGCTAAAAAGAAAATCTTGTGAACTATGGACCACTAAACCTAAAACCTGTAGCAGGTAACTTACTGGTAAAGGTCCTGAGAGATAAGATATACGTGCATTAGGAAAGACAGGGTGTGATTCTAAGCAAGATTAGAGTGTTGCTAGAAAAACACAGTAGAGCAAGCAGCATCCGAGGAACAGGAAAATCAACGTTTCGGGCAAAAGTCTATCATCAAAGTCAGCACGGCTTTGTGCATCGGACACCATAGCTCACAAATCTGTTCGAATTCCATGACGAAGTGACCAGCAACGTTGAGGAGGTCAGGGTGGTGCGCTTCCACATGGTGCGCTGCTCTGGAAGGTTAGATCGCATGAAAATTGAGGAGGAGCTGCCAAATTGGATACAAAATTGGCTTGATGGTAGGAACCAAAGAGTAATAGTGGAAGGATGCTTGTCAGACTGGAGGCCTGGGACTAATAGAATGCATCGGGGCGATGCTGGCACCACTATATATTACATATATCTATAATTTAGATGAGAATGTACGTGCATGATTTGTAAGTTTGAAGGTGACTATAAAATAGGCGGTTACATGGAGAATGACAAAGGTAATCAGACATTTCAGAACTTACAGCAGTACCTTGATCAACTTGGGAAGTGGGCCGAGAAATGGTAAATGGATTTTAATGCAGATCAGTGTAAGTTCTTGCATTTTAGGAACTCAAATCAATATCGGAGTTTTGTGGTGAATGGCTGGGTCTTAAGGAATGTAGTGGAACAGAGGGACCTTGGAATTCAGGTACCTGGTTCTCTGAAAGTTGATTCAGAGGTAGACAAGGCAATGAAGAAGACTTTTGGCACACTGGCATTTATCAGTCAGGGCAGTAAGTAGCGAATTTGGGGAGCTATGCTGCAGAATATGGGGCACTGATGAGGCCATACTTGTAGCGTTATGTTCAGTTTTATTTACTTTGCTCTAGGAATGATGTTATTAAACTGGAATGAGTGCAGAAGGAATTTACAAGGATGTTGCCAAGGACTCAAGGCTCTGAGTTATAGGGAGTGGTTGGAAAAGCTAGGACTTTTTACTTTTGCGTGTATGTGACTGGGGAGAGGATCTTATTGAATGGTATAAGATCATAACAGGCATGGATAGAGTAAGTGCAGTCAGCCTTTACTTCCCGGGATTGGACAATCACGGACGAGAGGGCATCAGTTTAAGGTCAGAGGAGTAAGAATAAAAGGGAACCTGAGAAGCAACTTTTTTACACACAGGGTGATACGCATATGGAATGAGCGACCAGCAGAAGTAGTTAAGGTGGGTACATTCACAACATTTAAAATGCATTTTGACAAATACAGGATAGGAAAGGCTTAGAAGGATACGGGGCAATGGCTGGGACATGGGGTTAGTCTGAATTGACCTTTTGGTCGGAATGGATCAGTTTGAGCCGAAGGGCCTATAGGACTCTATGACTCTAACAACCATTGCTTATCTCCCACTGAATGTTATTTTGTTTTTTCCCAATTCACTGGAACAAACTTGACCCTGTCGATTCCATGCTTCCATCATGTTTGACCAAAATGTACAAACATTCTCTATTGTATGCAGACGCCGTGTAAAATACAACATATTAATGTCACTACTCCTCCAAAGCTGCTTCAGAGCAAGGACATTGATTAGTCCTCCTGACCACACAACACCCAAATCCGAAAAAGCTTGATCTCTGGTTTGGTTCAATACATACTCTTCAACACACCTGATATACATTTATGGAATTTATTTTTCACAGTCACTTAGTTAACGCAGTTGAGATGCAACTTGAGACCATCCAATAAGAATGCAGTATCCATGATATTTGCATGTCTAATTTTCAGAGCATATGATGCTCAGAATTTCTGCAACAGTTTTAGTTTCGATATATAATACACCAATGTTTGCTTCTCCTTGTTATTTGTAAGCTCCCCTTAAAATGAATCTGATGGACATGGTCTGTGGCGTTATTGGTGATAGACTTGGACAAGACATTCCGGAAGGGTCACCTTGACGCTGTGATACAGACCAAGCGTCAATAACCTTCTCTGCTCTGTCAGGATAAGGGTCACCATATTCTATCTGCTCCTTCACACTCCCTGTATACCTGTTATAGCACTGACCCCCGAACAAGGCTCACACTCTATTTCCAAATAAGGCTCAGGCATTTCCAAACTCACTACTGAATTCAGCAAATTTCTTCCTCACTTTCTCTGTCACCTACACAATACCCCGCACACTAATAATACTATATTGATTTACAACTGTCGACTGACTCATTCCGGACACCTCACCATTCCCCCCCCGCCCCATATCCATCAGCACTAACAGCAGGGTCACCCATTTCCACTCTCCCTCCCTCTCTCCCGTTCTCCTGTTCCAGGAGAAACTGTCTGGAATGGGACAGAAAGGGCCAAGCCGGGTGGTGCTGTGCCTGATATCTGTTCCCTCACACCCCCTTCTCCCTCCAAGTGGGGAGGAACCTGACATGAGCCGGACAGAAACAAGATGGCTCATGTGGAGCTTCTGAAACATCCACTTCCCATCAACTGAGTACAGAGCAACATTCAGTTCTCACTTTAAACCCACTGTCAGTTCCAACGTCAGTCCATTCACTCCCAAACAAAAACAGATACCTCACTGCACAGAGATGCAGACACTGAAATGCACAGACGTATTGGTAAACAACCCAACATACTAACATGCATATCACATATAAGGAGATGGGCATACACACAGATTGCAACACACAGAGACATATACAATTACACACAAATAGACACAAACACACATAGAAACACAGAGGCTGATAGATAGGTACACAGATGTAGACACACAACTACACAGAAAACAAACACTTGGACATACACACACACGCACACACACACACAAGCACTAGTGTCATTAAGACACAAATCGACACTTTTTTTGGTTTTTAAAGGGATCAAGGATACTAGGGAGAAGGCAGGAGATTGAGTTTGGGGTACATACAAGAAATTATTGAATGGCATATCAGACTTGATGGGCCGAATGGCCACATTCTTCTCCTTTTTTCATGCTCATGTGGTGTTATGCTGTCAAGTACTCACTTTCTGAGATTGCAGCAGAGGATGGATTTGATACATATTTGACTGGAAAGATTCAGTGGGAATGTGGGACAGGTTTGGAGGGCAGAATGGTTTATGGTTATTCATAATTATTATATCCTTAAGTATGAAAGGAGGTGGTGATTTGATGTGAGGTTAGCACAGTTTTAATGTAATGGGTCCGACAATGAAATAAAGATGACCCTTTCCATTTAGTGCTGTGCGGTCTGTTGTATCCTCATCCTCAGGGAATAGGGAATATTGAGGATATTCTAGACTGAGCTCGACTGATCTTTGCTGGACAGGAGAGTCAATGTTTATCGGGAACAGACAGGAGAGGGATGATCAGAGGCAATTGGACCAGCCATGAGCATTCTGAATGTGTTGTTATCTCAATCCACCACTCGAAGCTGTTACAGAGATATACCGCTGTCCCTACACAATGTGTTGTTCCCTCAATATGTCTTACGGCGCTGTTACAGAGATATACTACTGCCCCGAACCCATGTGTTGTCCCTTCAATCCACTCCTCGATGCTGTTACAGAGCAGGGGACCACCCCAATCCGTCAGACAGGATCGTTACAATGAGACAGGAGGAGACCATTCTGCCCCTCTAAGAAATTACACAGGAATATAGAAGAAGGTACATTACACAGTTGAGTACATTACACAGACCAGGACGAGGCCATTCAGCCCGCCTGAGCGGCTACACAGGAACAGGGAATATGTCGCTAGCAGGAAATAGAGAGTAGAGAGAAATGTTTACTTTCAGGCTGCAAAGCTCTAACTGATGGAGTGCCACAGAGATCACTGTGGGATCATCAATGACCAATAATCTGTATCAATGATCTGGAGGAAGGGGAAGGAATGGCTTGGAACTCAATTAGCACATACACCAAGATTCATTGTGTCGTCAAATTGAGATACTGAGTCTGCAATATGATTCTAGACAGGGATGGTTATTGTGCAAACCTTCAGTAGAACTAACATAAGGTAAATTGTCTGTTTTGGCATGAAGGTTAAAATAATGGTAATCAATTTAAATGGAGAGAGATTGCAGAACTCTATGATACAGGAGGTTTCCATGTTCCTGGGACATGAATCATGTGAAGTCAGTCTACAGATGCAGCAAGTGATTTGTAAGGTAAGTGGAATGATGCTGTTTTTGACAAAAGGTTAAGGTTTAATTGCAGGAATGTTTTATGGCATCTGTACAGGGCATTGCTGAGACCACATCTGATGCACTGTGTACAGTTTTGATCCCCTAACTCTAAAATAAAAGGATATAGTTATTTTTGAAATTTTCAAAGAGGTTTTGCTTTTCTTATTCCTGGGATGCCGGCCTTTGGTTATGGGGGATAATCAGTTCCGATCTTAGCCTAGAAGTAGTATTGGAACACCATGACTTTCAGAAAAGTGCATCAGCTGGATGCATATTATCTCTTGTCAGAGAGACTAAAGCTAGAGAATATATTTGAAGAAAAAGATGCATTGATATTAACACACATACTATGAAGACACCTACCAATATTTACAAATTACACAGACACGTGTAAGCATGTCATCAAATTATAAAATGGGGACATTTTTTGAGATTGAATAGAATTGTGTACAACAAGAGCAATGATGCCCCTGCATTTAATCCATAATCAGGTTTTCCAGAGAATGTTCCAGGAGAGCACACATGTTCCAGTTTGGTGTTCAGTTGACATTATTGTATGTTTCAACACAGAGAGGGAGAAAATTGTTCCCTGCCTGAGAAGCAACAGCCGATTGATCCCTTTCTCTTACTTTGTTCCACCAGATAGCAAAGTGTCAGTCTATAAAATCCCTGAGTTATCTTTGCCACTTGTGATGGATTCCTGGTGAGGATTCATTGGAAACTCTCATATGCCCGAAACAAAGGGAATTTAGCCAAATCCAACTGTTCCAGAAAGAAATCCCACAACCAGTAGCTTATTTGAACAGAATAACTTTCAAGGCAGAATAACATTTGGAGCACTCTGTCATTTTACTATTTGATATGAGTTCAACCTTCTGTGTCTTACATTTTTTTTCTAGAAAATGACCTCCTCTGAGACCGATATCATTGGCCACATCATTAAACTGGTTACATTTAAGATTGGTGTAACCTGTTGAGGAGTGAGACGGAAAAGGAAACAGTGACCCTCCAACATTGCTGGAACACAAATGAGAAATTTTCAAAGGGCTGTCCAAGTGGAAATTCCCTCCCCAGACGTTTGTGGTGCCTGGATGTTTACATTTTTTCAAAGTTGTATTTGTTGACATTTGACAGAAAAGTGAATGTAGAAAATGGTATACAGACAGAAAAGTGCTGGGGAGATCACAATCACATGACTCATAATCTTTGTGCATGGTGGAGCGGTGACAAAGTGTCTAATGGCACACTCCTGCTGCTCAGTCTTATGTTCCTATGTTCCATCCAACCACTCACAGCTCCTGCAAGGAGCAGTTGGAGGCCACTTGCTCCAAATACCTGATCCACAGTAACACAGCATCTCATTCAGTCCCTCAAGACTGTCACACACACACACACGGTGGGTTGGAAAATGCTATTTGGAAATCCAGGCTGGGTTCGAAAGACGCCTTTGGTCTCTTTGCAGAGTGTCTCCTCACTGCAACTTGTGCTTTATTTGTTGGTCATAATACAGGCCCAGATTCACTGTGAAGCCAATCCTCATATCTCACCCAGAGATGACTCACAAAATACTTTGCTCTGTCTGATTGCAACATTCAATAACAGAACGTTTCGGAAAATTAAAACCATTAACTTTGTAATTACAGAATATGAGGACATAAGGAACCAGACCAGCTAATTCGGGACGATCAAGCCATTGTCTACCATCATGGCTGATCTACGATTTGCATTAACTCCTTTTTAATGCCCAATTCTACACATCCCTTCGCTGTCGGACAGGTCAAAAATCCATCTACCTCCTCCTTAAATACTTTCAGTGATGTAGATCCCATAACTCGCTAGCCCAGATAATTCCTGACATTGATTATCCACTGTGAGTGGAACACATTCCCTACACATACATCGTCACCTAATTGATATGAACGAGAGGTGAACACAGGGGTTCAGCAAACAGTGAATGGCTTTGATATCAAGTGAGTATTTGACTGAGGATGGCATCAGGAACACCCACTTATTTGGGCTAAATGGAAATCAGGTGTAACCTCCCACTTGTCTGGGTCTTTCAGAGCACAAAGAAAGATGCTTGTGGTCGGTGGTTAACAGTCCTAACAGTTCCGGAATATCTCTGCAGGAGATCCTCAGGTTAGCCTCCTCAGCACAAATATCTTCAACTGCTATATCAATGTCTTTCCCCATCATAAGATCTGAAGTAAGGATGATGACTGAAGATCACACAATATTCAGAGATTTTGTGCCCCCTCAGCTCCTGAACCATCCTGTGTCCATGTGCAGCAACACCTGGACAGCATTCCGTTTGTGCTGTTAAAGCGTCGGTAACATTCATGTAACAGAGCTGCCAGACACTGCACATTTCCACAGTTACGAAAGGAGCTCAATCAGCATCCCAGGCTGGTTGCACACTGATATGTGGAAACCATTGAGCCCGTGGAAACTACTGAACAAGAAGAGGGACAGCCCATTCAATAAGCCTGCCTATTCCACAGGAATAAGAGGGGTCTGGTCAGTACATCGAGCTGTTAAACAGGAACAGGCAGAGCCTAATCAGACCCTTAAACCTGTTCCATGAGACCAGGAGGAGGTTATTCGGCCCCACGGGATAGTTATACAGAAACAAAAGGGCGTCATTGATACTCTAACATGACAAACCAATGAAACCGAAACTACATTGATCAGGGGCTCCATGGTGTTAATCATGGTTCCATTGTTTGTCGAACGTGTGCTACCTTAACATGGTTTGCTGGCAGTGATAAGGGAAAACAAATATTTTGTGTAAAGTCTCAAGAAGGCATCTTCTATCTCCGATGTGCTCTATGTAGGTCAGAAGCTGCTGGGAAGAGTTAACTCTTTTATAATGAAGGTACTGTTGCTGCTGTCCGGATTATGGATGGCATGACGTTCATTGCAGGATCACGCACCAATTGAACTGTATTAACGTTGGGAGAGATTTTTATTTCAAAAGCCTGAACCTCTCTCTCTCTGTTTCTCAATCGAAATAGGGAGTGAGGGTGGTTGGGTGGAATGTTCTCAGAGGCTCTTAAACTATCGAGAACCATGTAACCCGAGTGAAAAAAAAAGCCATGGAATTTATCACCGTAACAGTGTCTGTTTAGAACATCATAAGTGATTGTGAATCCCCCTTAATGTTCAATGAAATCACCTTATTCTCTCACTGAGCTTCACTCACTGTTCATGTTGCCATCATCCCAGGGATTAGTCTGGTGAGACTTGAGAGAAAGTCTATCCACGGTACCCCAAATACTGCCTCAACACACTCAGGGATGATCACAATAATCCTTTTCTCTCACTTAGACATCGCCGTTTCCTTTCTGTGTTATGAAACGCCATTATTTCTCTATGCACTACGACTGACATGGAATTTACAAGTTCCTTACATCTGTACGTCAGCATCAATAAAGCCAGCACCAGAGTTGCCTATGGAGATGTGCATCACACTCGGGGAGAATTTCAATGAGATCGAATCCACCTAAAAGATGTAATGATCACCGACCTGAATAGAAATGAGCTGTACAGGTACGGGAAACAGGTAGAGGATGGGAGCTACCTTTACTATTGTTCTTCTCTCACAGGATGTATACAGCCCTGGTCAGGGCAGCATGTTACACCAATCTTAAACTGAGTGGCTAGTTCAGTTGTTCCACAGGACAGTAAAGAGTAAAACACATTTTACTGGGGGTTTGTAGTGTTACAATTCAGGATAAATTTTCCTGCTTAATTAAAACCAGCAACACAAGAAAAGATTTGTCCAATGCAGTAATGTGTGATATTTGTAGAGTCTAAGAACTATTTAAAGTAAAAATTAACAACTTTATTTCTTCAAGGTTTACAGAGAATAATAATCGAACGAATATTTACAACTTCTTCCTCTAACCCATCTTTGACCTTGCCCCTCCACAATACGAGTCAGATAAGATTCCTAATTAAGATTTACAAAATAAAATTTCTTATCTCAAAACCAGGAAGCTTTCAGTTCTTCTCCATCGTCCTGTCTTCTTTTCTTCTGGGGGATTCTGCTTCACGAGTTACTTTTAAGGGAGCTATTTTTCAGGCAGTCTTTGTATGCTGGGAGCTTGGCAGCTCTGCTCTCAACTGTTCAATTTTCCACGGTCTTGTACCTCCAAACTATTGGAATGTTTCATTGGCTTTTAAGATTATCAATCTATTACATTCAAAGTTGATTGGAAGTGGGTCATTTGGGGTATAATTTAAACTGTTTTGCTGAATTTGTTTTTGACTCAAGACAATGTGCTAATCGAGTTGTTCGACCAAATGTTAAATTATATCTATTTTTCAGAAGACTTGGTGCTGTCAGGTAGTTTAAAGCTGCAATACACCCATATGTTCATCACTGAAGTCACACGGAAACCTGATTAGGGAAGATTGACACATTGACTTACCTAAAGGACTTCAGGCAAGCAGATGGGGTTTTATAACAAATGATAACGGTTGCTTTTAAATTCCACCACTTTCCTTCATGAGATATCAACAGACTATTATTCTGTGGCTCTAGATTATGAGTCAATGACTTGACTACCATAAACTATCTTCCTGTCCATGCAGGGAACACGTCAAATATCCTCAATAGCAATTATTTAGTGATGGAAGGCACTTGAAACTGTTGCATCCAGATTGAACAAAGGCAAAAGTCATGGTTCATTCAGAGGTTGCACTGAGCCTGTAGACGAGACTGAGATATCATGGTGGTGGTTTTGGACAGGATTGGTGAGTGGGGAGGACATGCAGATGTAAATCCGTGAAGGACAAAATGGATTATGGAGTATGAGAACGTTCTGTGTCCTTCTCGCATATCAGTGAGTAATTTATAAATAGTAGTTTGATAGATATACTTTATAAGGAAAGGATTTTTTGTTTGGAACTGAAGACATTGACTTGCACTTTCCAAAATTTGTATATCATGAGCAAAAATTGAGTTCAACCCAGTTTAGTAGACAAATATAATGACTTACCAGGAACACCAACTATCGCAAGAATGGGATAGTAAAAACCTTGAATAATCCAAAGGATAACCTTGATCCGTACTGCTAATGCTATCCAAGGCTGAGAAAGCCAGTAAAAACCCGAGGCTAAACTTCTGTCCATTGTTGGAACATTCCCGTGTAATGTTCTCAGATTCTGATCCATTGTTGGATTATTCCAGTCTAATGATCTCAGATTCTGATACATTGTTGTACCATTCCAGTCTAATGTTCTCAAATTCTGATCCATTGTTAGAATATTCCAGTCTAATGTTCTCAGATTCTGATACATTGCTGTGCCATTCCAGTCTAATGTTGTCAGATTCTGATCCATTGTTGGAACATTCCAATCCATGGTCCTCAGTTTATGAATCATTATTGTAACGTTCCTGTCTAATGTTCTCAGATTCTGATCTCTCCTCCCGCTCTCTCTCTCTCGAGCTGCTGATCCTGTTAGTGCTGTCAGTGATGCTCCTACTCACACTATGTGATAGCACATTGAACAGAGCCCATTTATATTTCAACCATGGAAACTCTCCACTGCCATAATTAGGATCCACTGAGATTGATATTAATCACAGTCACTGAACAAATAGCTCCAATTAACCCCTTTGAATTCAATAATAATTTTATTAAAATTCAAAAGAACTTTTAAAGTTTACACATTTGGCATGGGAGATGTGTGGGGGTGAACAGGAAGAAATATTTGAGATGGTAGATTGATTGCATGTAATCATTCAACCTGCCTTAGATATGACAGTAATGTCAAAGGATTGTCAGAACTTAAGCAAGTTTCTCGGCTTATAAATCGAAATATACAGTCTGTAACTACTGATCAGTGATTATAATGTCAGTAAAATATGTAGAGAACTTTTCTAGTCATAATCTGACAGAAAATTGCTTATGACAACATGAGTGATAACAGACAAATGGCATGGATATGTTTACAGAGAATATGATGTGACACACAATTCAGATGGTTATTCAAGGATCAGAGAGGGCAGGTAAGGGTCCTGCTGTTAATGTTATCGATGTCAATCAATTGTATTGAAGTAAATTTCACTGGATTTCAATTGCAGTGTGATTATGATATCGGGGCATGGCTGCTGAGAGTGGAGGAAGAGAACACGATATTTGCCAGGCATCAGTATTGGAATTTTATTCTTCATAAATCATATGAAGATCAAATTAAAGGGTACATCTCCAATGAGGAATGAGGAGAGCCAATATTAACCACACAACCAGAAGACATTGGAACAGAAATTTGGCCATTAGGCCCATTGAGCCTGCTCCGCCATTCCATGATGGCTGTTAAGCTTCTCAACCCCATTCTCACACTTTCTACCTGTAACCCTTGATCCCCTTTACAGTCAAGAACCTATCTGTCTCACTCCTAAATATACCCACTGACCTGGACTCGACCGCCCTCTGTAGCAGTGAATTCCATAGATTCACCGCTGTCTGGCTGAAAAGGTTTCTCCTTATCTTTGTTCGAAAAGATCTTCTCTTTCTACTGTCCTCTCGGGTACTAGTCTCTCCTACATTGGATACATCTTCCTAAAATCCCCTCTCTCCCAGGTCAGTTAGTATTCTGTAAGTTTCAATTCGACCTCCTAACATCCTTCTGAATTCTACCAAATACAGAGCCAGAGCCCTCAAATATTTTTTATATGTTAAGCTTTTATTTCCTGGCACCATTCTCGTGAATCTCTTTGGAAAACACTCCAGGGCCAGTGCATCCTTCCTGAGATATGGGACGCAAAACTGAGCACAATAATCCAAATGTAGCATGACCAAAGCCTTGTAGAGCCTTAGAAGTACATCCCTGCTTTTATATTTAAGCCTTCTTGAAATAAATACCATCATTGTATTTGCCTGCCTAACTATTGACAAACTGCAACTTTATCTTTCAAGACTCCTGGACTAAACTCCCTGGTCTTTTTGCCCTTCAGACTTCTGAATTTGCTCGCTATTTCGAAAATAGTCCATGCCTCTATTCATTCTGGCAAAAGGCTTTCCCACTCTTTTCCGCATTGTACTCCATCTGCCACTTCTTTGCTCACTCTCCAAACCTGTGATAGTCCTTCAGCAGGTGGAAGTGAGGACCGCAGATGCTGGAGATCAGAGTCAAAAAGTGGGGTCATAGAAAAGCACAGTCTGTCAAGCAGCATCCGAGGAGCAGGAGATTCGATGTTTCAGGCATAAAGCCTTCATCAGGAATTTGGGTTGGGTGGAAGAGGGCAGAGAGATAAATGGGGGGGGGGGGATGTGGGGGGATGGAGCTGGCGCTGGGAGGAATGTAGCTTGGAAGGCGACAGCTAGATGAAGGTGGGTGATGTTAGTGATAGGTCAGAGTGGAAGGTGGATTTGATACTTGGGAAGTAGATGGACAGGTAGGACAGTTCAAGAGGGCGGTGCTGAGTTGGAGGATTAGATCTGGGATAAGGTGGAGGGAGGGGAGATAAGGAAACTGGTGAAATTGTCCTTGATACCGTGTGTTTGGAGGGTCCCAAGGCAGAAGATGATGCGTTCTTCCTCGAGAAGTCAGGTGGCTAGAATTTGGCAGTGGAGGAGGCCAAAAGCTTGCAGGACTTTGGTGGAGTGGGAGGGGGAGTTGAAGTATTCGGCCACAGGGAAGTGGGGCAGTTGGGTTTCTGTGTCGAAGAGTGTTCCATGAACCCTTCTGTAAGTTGACATCCTGTCTCGCTAATGTATAGGAGACAGGAGCAATGGACTGACTAGAAGAGGTGTTTGGATGCACAGGATGTTCTCTGCCTGATGTGGTAGGATCCTTTGGGGCCTTGGGTGGAGGTGAGGAGGGAGGTGTTGGGACAGGTTTCATATCTCTTGCAGTGTCAAGGGATGGTGTTGGGAGTGGAAGGTGGCTTGGTGGGGGCGTGTGGACCTAACGAGGGAGTTGTGAGGGAATGGTCTAAGCAGTATGATGATAGGGGTGGGGAGCGAAGTATATCTCTGGTATTGGGTCTGACTGTTGGTGGCAGAAATGGCGGAGGATGATGTGTTGTATCCTGAGGTTGGTGGGATGGAAGGCGAGCACCAGAGAGGTTCTAACTTGTTGTCGTTGGAAGGGTGGAGTGCAAGGGCGGAGGTGTGGGAAATTGAGGAGATGCACGAGAGCACCCTTCTGCAGCCGCACCACCTCTTCAATGCTACCTGTCCCTCTGTCTATCTTTGCACTGTTTGAAAGCTTAGCCAGAATGCCCTCAGTTCCTTCATATAGATAATGGATGCACAAAGTAAAAAGTTGTGGTCCCAACACAGAGTTTTGTGGAACACCACTTGTAACTGGTTGCCATCCTGTGAAGAACACTTTTATTCCCACTCTATCCTTTCTCTCAGGCAGCCAAACTTCTATCCATGCTATCACCTTGCCTCTAATACCATGGGCCGATACCTTTCTCAATAACCTCATGCATGGCACTTTGTCAAAGGAATCTTGAGTGCAGATGGTTAACATCTATTGATTCTACTTGATCGAATCTGCTCATTACTCCCTCACTGTTTTCTAGCCGGTTTAACAGGACTTATCTCCCCTTGATGAAACAATGCTGACTCTGTCCTATTTTACCAAACACCTCCAAGTATCAGAAATCCCATCCTTCACGATGGAATCCAGGATGTTACCCACAACCAACGTTAGGCAAATCAGTCTTCAGTTTTTCATCTTCTACCAAACTCCCTTATTAAACGGGGTGTCATGTTAGCAATTATACAGCCACATTGCCATTTCCTGATTTTAGTCATTCTTGAAAGATTACCACTTACGCTTGCACTAACTCTTCAGCTGTCTCTCTTACAAGGCTGGGGTGTAATCCAACTGGTCCAGGTGAGCTATCCACATTCTGGCCATTCCGTTTTCTTACATGTTCTTCTTGGTGATGACCACCATATTCGGGACTGCCCTCTCACTCTCGTCAATTCTTAAGAAATTACTCGTGTCTTCCACCATGAAGACTGATGCAAAGTTCCTCAGCCATTTCTTTGTTTCACACTACCGTCTCTCCAGCATCATTTTCCAGTGGTCCATGTTCACTTTTACCTCTCTTTATATATCTAAAGAATCTCTTAAAGTTTCCTTTATATTAATGGTTAGCTTACCCCCATAATTTATCTTCTCCCCTTCTCCCTCCTTATTTATTTTTCCTTGCCTTCTGTTGGCCCCATTCTCCAGTTTCCCTTTGCCCTTCACATTGCTTGCGCTTTTACTTATACGAAATCCCTGACTTCTCTCGTCAGCCCTGGTTGCCTCATCCTCCCTGTACCATGCCTTTATTGCTCAGCATGTATCTCTGCAGTGTCTCCTGAATTAATCTTGGAATTTTCTGCCATTACTGTTCCGCTGTCTTTTCTGCTAGACCCCTGTCCCGGTCATTTCTACCCAGTTTCTCCCTTTTGCAAAACCAATGTAGTGTACAAAATCCCATGCAAGGACTGCAGAAAACACTACATCGGACAAACAGGAAGAGAGTTAACGATCCGTATACACGAACACCAACTAGCCACGAAACGACACGACCAGCTATCCTTAGTAGCCACACACACAGATGACAAGCAACATGAAATCGACTGGGACAACACTACCATTATGGGGCAAGCCAAACAAAGAACAGCCAGGGAATTCCTAGAGGCATGGCACTCATCCACAGACTCTATCAACAAACACATCGACCTGGACCCAATATACCGGCCACTACAGTGGACAGCTCGAACTGACAACCGGAATGGGCAGAGTCAGGCCACTATAAATGCCGGAGGAAACAGCACAGAAGCGCTTCACAGGAGGCTCCCAAGCACTGAGGATGTCACCTAGACAGTGGGCGAAACGTTTGCAAGACAAATTCCCAGCTCGGCGAACAGAACCACAACATTTTAATAACCTTTCCTGAGTTCTGTGCATTTACCTCCTCTTTTCTAATTAAACCCTATAACGGACCCCCCACCCTGCCAACACAAACACTCTCCTAATCAGTTTAGACCTCTGTACCTCTGTCTACAGCCTTAGTTAGGATTCAATCGGACTCTGGTCCCAACACAAAATAAAGGGACAAAAAACAAGCTTTTCTGTACATACCAAAACATGAAAACTACAAAGATGCAAGTTTGTTAATATACACTTACGATGTGGAGTTATATGAATTGAAATGTGAATTTAAAAACCACGGACGAGGTTTTCAACCTTTATCAGTCATTATTTGACCCACAGCTGAGATGCTGATCTCCCCCCTGTCAGTGATCCCCCTCATTGATAATCTCTCCCCCTGTCTCTCACACCGTGTCTAGAGGGACTACAAGTTCCTGTTGGCCCAGAATATTTAAATTAATTCACCTTCTCACTGGAACTAATCTCTTGTTCTTTTGGATCCTGTTCAGGGTCAGCAACCCGGTTCTGTGATATTATTGGCGATAAATGATCTGGGATGACAGCATTGTGCTCACAGGGTACAGACTAGACAAAGGGCTTGCAGTCTGTGGGAGTTTCTAAATGAAATTTCTGTGTATTTCTCCTCATGCTGTCTTCTGATATAACTTCACACTCGTCTGGCACCCCTTGTTCTCACTCACTCTGCCGCTCCATTTTCTCTCCATTCCTTTTATCTCTGGTCACTTCCTTTTTTCTCTGTTAAGTTTTCTCTCTCTCACGCACACACGCACAGACACACACACATTCTGTTCTCTCTGCTGACAAATTGTGCTGTTGGAGAGCTCGTCGGTGTACAATGGGCTAATTGGCCTCCTTCAGTGCTCTATCAATTCTGAAGTTCTCTGATCCACAATAAAGACTTCAGGTGCCTGGAGAGACAAACTGATACTGAGAAGGACACAGTGCAGAATCATCCTTTATCTCTTCCTGTTGTCTGATATGCAGCGGCCTTGTAATATCTGTTCAAAAAAAAGATAGAAATTCGAGCAGTTGGGAGAACGTTCACGAGATGATTTTGCTGTCAAGATTTAACAAGCAGTTCCCTCTTACAAAATTGGATTTGCCTGATAGCAGCTCCTCCCAATTGACACGTCCTAGCTCTGCCTGATACTAACGTAATTTGCCTTCCGCCAATTCAGTAGATTCCCACAAGGTCCTGACATATCCGTGTTCATAGCTATCTTAAATCTGAAGGAGCTGTGACCACTGTTTCTAAAATTATGTCCCATTGAAAGGTCAGTCACATGGCCAAGCTCAGTAGCCAATACGAGGTCCAGTATGGCTCTTCCTCGCGTTAGACTATCCACATACTGCTGCAGTTAACAAATTCTGCCTCGTCTAAGCCCCTTGCTCTAATGGACTTCCAGTCATTATTGGGGATATTAAAGTCACTCACTACGACCACTCTGTTTTTAATACATCTTTCCTTAATCGACATACATATCTCTTCCTCAATCCTGCCGTGGCTGTTGGAGAGATTATAGTAACGCAGTGCTTACATCCATCTTATTTTTGAGCTTGACCCTTATTTCTGCAGTGGATGGTCCCTCCTGTATGTACTGTTCACGTGCAGATGTAGCAGTCTTCCTGATCTGTAAAACAACTCGTCCACCTCTATTAGCTTCTTCTCTATCTCGCCTAAACCAATGAAACCCTGGATACTTTGAACAGCCAGTCCTTTCCCTCTCTCAATCAAGTCTCTGTAAAGCCGCAACATCGTAGTCCCATGTATGGATTCAGGCTCCCAGTTCATCGTCCTTACCCATAACAATTCCTTCATTGAAATAAATACACTTCAGCCAAACTCCATCAGATCCTGACCTGATATTTGGTTTGAGTTTCCCTGATGTAAATTCCTCCTCGTCTATTCTCTGGTGACAGGAGATTACAAAGGACTGTCAGTAAAGCGGAAAATATTGTAAACAGACAATTTCAGTTTCCTCCCTTGTCCCTTCAATCTGTACATTGCATCCCACACTGTCCAATTCCAATAAACTGCTGGGTAATTATTTTGCTTCAAACAACAGTCTCCAGCCTCTCACGGCACATTCTTCAACTTGCTCTAGACCCATTGGATTGATAGTTTTCTGATCCCTCTCTCAACCAAATCTCTGTAATATTTGTCTCATGGTTATATATATTCATCTGTCTTGTCTGCCACACTGCTCACATTAAAATCAGCATACTTCAGACTTCCAGTCCCATTGTGTTCACTCACCTCTGCCAGTTTGTTGTTGCTCTTAGCTGTACTGGGATTAGTCTCCAACTGCTCTTCAGTCACTGTGCTTGTGGACATTCTGCTCTGGCTCCACCCTCCCTCCCCCCCCCCCCACCACACTAGTTTAAACCCTCCTGAGTGACAATAGCAAACCTGCCTGCCAGGAGATTGCTGACAGTTCACGTCCATCCCGTCGTTATTGTGTATATTATACTGACCCAGGATTCCCAATGACCCACATATCGGAGATTGCTGCCGGTTCAGCTGCATCCCGTCCTTCTTGTGCCTATCTTACCGTCCCGGGAATCCCAATGATCCACATATTGGAAGTGCTGCCGACCCTACCAGCTCTTTGGCCATGTTTTTAACTTTACTACCTTCCTATTCCTAACCTCACTGGCACGTGGCATAATCTAGTCTCCCCAACATTCAAATATGCTTTCAGCACAACTCCAGCAAGACCTTTACCTTAAAATGGATAGACTTGACAATAAAAATTTAAGTGTGATCTCATTAACCAGGAACGTGGCGCCCAACGAATCAGTCATAATGATCGTAGGATCTGATATCTATCACCTTCACCAAACCTGTGTGACAAGATATACTTATGGAGCATCTATTTGTACATGGACGAGGATAAACAGAAATTAGTCCAAAAGACCTGAAAATATCATAACAGATGGGTGCCAGTCAGCCTGTTTACTCTGCTTTACTGTTCAATTGGATTTTATCTATTCAGTTCCTTTTAATGGCTGGGTCTTTACCCCGGATCCCTAGCGCGTCAGAAAGTGCGCTCACTGCGTAGGGAGCATCTAGTACCAGGCGACGGGGTGTGGGGAATCCCGGGGTGGCTCAATGACAGGCTGCATGCAGTGACGGATGGACTCAGGGACTGAGAGAGACAGAATAGGTAATCAGGGACATGCACTCACATAAGTAGCTGGGCAAGATTCCCAAACACTCAGGAAGCCTGAGGACCAGAGCCACTTTTACAATAAACCTGTCATATTTGCAGCAATTCTCCATCAAACACAAGCAAATATACTGTAGATTTCAGAAACCTGAAACAAACACAGAAACATACTGTGGAGAGAGCAAAGAGGCAATTCTCCCAATGCATAGATTGTTAAATCTCCAATAAGATAGGGTCCAGAGATTGGAATTGAACCCGAGTCTCTGGCACTGTGAGGCAGCAATGTTGTATCACCATGCTATCCAATGATGAACAATAGGATTAGGACAGTTACATTAGTATAATTTCAACAGTTAGTTAACAGGAATGCTCTCACGCAGCCTATCTAAGATTGGGAAGCCTTTATACAGCAGCAGAGGACAATTCAAGAAGCAATAAAGTGATGAACACGAAACATGTAAGCTAGCTTGCTTTAGAAAATGAGATTGCAGGAGTTTTGTTAAGATATATAAAAGGGGAGAGTGAACATTGGACAACCAGAAATTGAGGCTGGCTGCAGAGAAATGGAAAACAAAGAATTGGAGAATGACCTGAATAGGTACTTTCCGTCAATCCTCACAATGTTAGATACTATGAACATTCCAGAACATAAAGCGAGTCAAGGGTGAGGAATGGATGTAGTGATCAGCGCTGAGGAGAAGGTACTGGGGAAGCTGCAATGTTTGAAAATGGATAAATCACACAGACTGGAAGGATAACAACCAACGTTCTGAAGGAATTAGCGGAGGAGATTGTGAAACCATTGGTCGTGACTGTTCAGGAATAACTATCATCAGACAGAGTCCCAGAGAACTGGAAAATGGACAATTTAAAATCTCTGTGTAAGAAGGAAGAAAGGCAAAATACAGGAAATCATAGGGCAGTATAGCCTGGCATCGGTCGTTATTAGGGATTTAGAATGCATTGCTAGCAATGACATTGCAGAGTACTTGGAGGTGCATGGTAAAATAGGGCTGAGTCATCATGGCTTCATAAAGGAGTGGTCCCGCTGACAAGTCTGTCAGAATTCTATCAGTAGATAATGAGCAGGTTTGACAAAGGGAGGATCTGATCTCATTTGCTAATAGGCAGTGTGTTAACTTTGAATCTGTGTTAAATTGACACATGTTAATTTATTGGTTACAACTTGCATAAGCAGATGTACATAAACAAATAAAATTCCAGAAGAACAATTCAATAGTAGATAAATAAAATAAGGATGGAGGGTGGGGTGATGTGTTGTTTCTACATGATGTGGGAATGGTCGACCCCACTGTGGTTCCCAGTGAGCATATCTGGAGTAAATGTCGCATGCAAGAACAACTCTGGTTCTGAGTCGATGAGCTGGAGTTTGAGCTTCCAACATTGCGAGGCATCAGGGAGGGGGAGAGTTCCCTGGATGCTGTGATTCAAGAGACAGTTACACTCCTTAGATCAACTGACTCAAATTCATCCAGTGGTTAGAAAGCAGAGAGATTATCTATGACTGAGGCAGATAAAGGGATCCAGGATGTAGAATTGCTGGAGCCTCAGCCGCTGTCCATGTCTAACAGATTCAAGAGTTTTGTTCCTTGTGTGGATGGGATGGGGACTTCAGGGAGGATGAGCTGAGTGGCCACAGCACCGAGTTGAGGAATGCTTTCCAGTGGGGCAAGAGTAGAGAAATGTTAATGCAATTGGGGATAGTATAGTTAGCGGCATAGACACTGTTCTCTGTGACTTGGATTGAGAGTCCTGAATGCGGCGTTACCGACTGGGGTTTGGGTAAGGGATATCTCATCTGGGCTGCAGGGGAACTTCGAGTGTGAGGGTAAAGATCCATTGGTCATGGTCTGTGTCGGTCCCAACGACAGAGATATAACTAGGACAGAGGTTCTGCTAAGGGATACGAAGAACTCGGAGCTAAATTGGAAAACAGAATCAAAAAGGAAATAATCTCTGGATTACGGCCTGAGCCACGAGCTAATTAGTACAGGGTCAGCAGGAAAATGCGTGGTTCAAAGTTTGGTGTGGGAGAAATTGGTTTGTACCATGGGACATTGACACCAGACACTGGGGAAGGAGCGCACTGTTCTGATCGGACGGTCTTCATCTGAACCGTGTTGGGACCAGAGTCCAAGCAAATCGCATAACTCGGGCTGTAGACTGGGCATTAAGCTAAATGGGGGTGGGGTGGTGTCAGTTATAGGGAAAATTAGAAAACCCGAATTAAAGGAGCGGGTAAGACTGCAGATCTCAAGAAGAAGGCATTTGGTATGCTTTACTTTGTTGGTCACAGAATTGCGTACAGGAGTTGGGAGGTCATGTTGCGGCTGTACAGGACATTGGTTCGGCCATCGTTGGAATATTGCATGCAATTCTGATCTCCTTCGTATCCGAAAGATGTTGTGAAACTTGAAAGGGTTCAGAAAAAAAATATAAGGATGTTGCCATGTTTGGAGGATTTGAGCTATAGGGAGAGGCTGAACAGGCTGAGGCTGCTTTCCCTGGAGTGTCGGAGGCTGAGGAGTGACCTTTTAGATATTTATAAAATTATGAGGGGCATGGATATGATAAACAGACAAAGTCTTTTCCTTGGGGTCACGGAGTCCAGGACTAGAGGGCAGAGGTTAAGGGTGAGAGGGGAAAGATATAAAAGAGACCTAAGGGTCAACGTTTTCACGCAGAGGGTGGTACGTATATGGCATGAGCTGTCAGAGGATGTGGTGGAGGCTGGTATAATTGCAACGTTTAAGAGGCATTTGGATGTGTATATGAAGAGAAAAGGTTTGGAGGTATATGGACCGGGTACTGGCAGGTGGGACTGGATTAGCAATATCTGATCGGCATGGACAGATTGGACCGAACGGTCTGTTTCCAGTCTGTACACCTCGATGACTCTAAAACTCTAAGTTATTCAAATCTTCAGCACAGACGCAGAGTATGGAAAGTGTTAGCAATCAAACTTCAAACAGTCAGGACAAACAAATGACGATGAGAAGAGGGATGGTTACTACAGGACTGAACTGTTATATCGGAATGCATGCAGTATAAGGAATAAGGTAAATAAGCTTGTGGCTCATACACAAATTGGCAGATCGCCATCACGGAGACGTTGCTGCAAGAGGATCAGGATTGGGAGCTGAATATTCAAGGATGTGCATCCTATCAAAAAGATAGGCATTTGGGCAGAAGGGAATGGGGCTGTCTTATTAGTAAGAAATACAATTAAATCAATAATAAGAAATGATGTAAGGTAAAATGGTGTAGAATCTGTGTCAGTAGAATTGAGGAATCAAAAAGGTTAAAAACAAGTAGTTGGAGTTCTGTTCAGGCCTCCAAACAGTACTCAGGAGCTGGGGTGCAAGATACACCAGGAGATAGAAAGATGTGTAGGAAATACAAAGTTACAGTGATCATGTGGGATTTCATTACGGAGGTGGGCTGTGAATTCAGATTGATGGTGGTTTGCAAGAAAACGAATTTGTGGAATGTCTATGAGATGGCTTTTTGGAGCAGCTTGAGCAGGCAGATTAGATGAGGGAGCTTAAGGTGAACACAATCATAGGAGGCATTATCGTAATATGATTGAATTTACTCTGCAATTTCAGATGGAGAAGTTATATTCAGAAGTAACGGTATTAAAGCTGAATGAAGGCAACTACAGAGACATGAGAGAGGAGCTTGGTAGAATTGACTGGTAGAAGGGCCCAGCAGGAGAGACAGTGGAGCAGCAATGACAGGAGACTTTTTGAGTAATTCGGGATGCAGCAGAGATTTACCCCGAGTAAAATGAGGCAGAGTACATGGAGAATGCGGTAACCATGAGTGATGAGGGAAGTCAGCTACAACAGGGAGTAAGGAAAAATTACTTTTAAAACCGCAATGAATAGATTAACCTCTGTCGTGGGTAAGATCCTGGAATCCATTGTGAAGGATGAGATTTCTGAATACTTGGAAGAGTTTGGTAAAATAGGGCAAAGTCAGCATGGTTCCATCAAGGGAAGGTCATGCCTGACAAATTTGTTGGAAATCTTTGAAGAAGAAATGAACAGGCTCAATCAAGTGCAGCCAATGGATGTTATCCACCTGGACGCCAAGAAAGCCTTTGACAAGGTGTCACACAGGAGATGACTGAGTATGATAAGGGTCCGTGGTGTTAGAAGCAAGGTAGAGGCATGAATAGGAACTTGCCTCTCTGACAGAAAGCAGAGAGTGGGGATAAAATGGTCCTTCTCAGAATGGCAGCCGGTGACAAGAGGTGATCCACAAGGCTCAGAGTTGGAATCGTGACTTTTTACTTGTTACGTTAACAATATAGATGATCGAACTGAGGGCACTCTGGCTAAGTTTGCAGACGATACAAAGATAGGCAGATGGACTGGTCGCATAGAGAGGCTGAAGAACGAATTGACCAGGTAAAACTTTTGGCAGATGGATTCCACCGTCACAAAGTGTCATTTGTCACGAAGAATCGAGGCATGGTCTATTTTCTAAATGGGGAGAAAATTCAGAACTGTGAAGTGCAAAGGAACTTGGGAGTTCTGGTGCAGGGTTCTGTTAAGGTAAGCTTGTAGGTTGAGGCAGTAGTTAAGAGGGCAATTGCATTTATTATTGATGGCATTTATTACGGGAGGAATTGAATATAAGAACAGGCTGTATATAATTTTGGTCAGACTACATTTGGAGTGTTGAGCGCACTGTTGAGCCCCATATCTTAGGAAAGGTATACTGCCCCTGGAGCGTGTTCAGAAGATTTTCACGGGAATAGTCATAGGAGTGAAAAGTTTGTTGTATGGCGAATGTTTGAGTCTTTGGGTCTATACTTGATAAAGTTTAGAAGGAAGAGTGGAAATGTAATTGAAACATACAGAATACTGAATGACCTGAACAGAGCGAATATGCATAAGATGTTTCCATTGGTAGGAGAGACAACGACCCAAGGACACAGCCTAAGCTTAAAGGGAACATCTTTTAGGATGTTGCTAAGGAGAAACTTCTTTAACCAGGGATTGGTGAATCTTTGAAATTTATTTTCAGAGAAGGCTGTGGGGCCAGGTTATTGAGTATATGTGAGATGGGGATAGCTTTACAGATTATTCAGGGGATCAAGGGTTACGGGGATAAGGTCGGAGAATGGGTTTGAGAAACTTATCAGCGATGACCAAATGGCAGAGCAGACTCGATGGGCTAACTGGGCTCGTTTCAGCCCCTATGTCTTATAGTACTAAGGTTTAAACTTTAAGGCGTCTTTTTGCATCTCTGAGAATATGGATTCGTGCTCTTCATGAAGGACAGAAGTGACAATAGGTGCAGGAGTAGGCCATTCTGCACTTCGAGCCTGCACCACCATTCAATATGATCATGGCTGATCATCCTTAATCAGTATCCTGTTCCTGCCTTATCCAAATAATCCTTGATTCCACAACCCTTGAGAGCTCTATCCAACTCTTTCTTAAATGAATCCAGAGACTGGGCCTCCGTTGCCCTCTGGGGCAGAGCATTCCACACAGCCACTTTTTTGGTTGAAGACGTTTCTCCTCATCTCTGTCCTAAATGGCCCACCCCGTATTTTTAAGCTGTGTCCTCTGGTTCGGCACTCACCCATCAGTGGGAACATGTTTCCTGCCGCCAAAGTATCCAATCCTTTAATAATCTTATATGTCTTAATCAGATCCCCTCTCAGTCTTCTAAACTCAAGGGTAGACAAACCCATTCGCTCCAGTCTTTCAGTGTAAGGTAATCCCGCCATTCCAGAATTGACCTCGTGAACCTATGCTGCACTCCCTCAATATCTAGAATGTCTTTCCTCAAATTTGGAGACCAGAACTGCACACAGTACTCCAGGTGTGGTCTCGCCAGGGCCAAAAATAGTTGACTGTTTTTGAATGAAGATATTTTGGCTGCTGTCAGGATGGTGGATAATTTGACATTCAGTGCAGGATCACACACTAACTGTATTAATGTGGGGAGAGTTTATTCAAAACCTGGACCTCTCTGTCTCTGTCAATCGCCGTGAGGAATGGGGGTTGGGGTGGGTAGGTGTAACGCCCTCAGAGGCCTTTAAACTATCAGGAATCATGCATCCTGAATGAATCAACAGTCACGGAATTTATCGCCTTCTCATTATCTGTTTCGAATATACGGAGTGATTGTCCACCCCCCTCAAGGTTCAATGCAATCACCTCTTATTATCTTAAAGTGCTACAGATCAACCTTTACTCACTCCTCATGGTGCCATCATCCCAGGGATTAATCCGGTGGGACTCTTGTTCATTCTATCTGTGGTAAGGAGATCACTCCATATAAAGGAAATAAAATCTGTCCACAATACCCCAAACCCTGCCTTAACAACGCTCTCACAGTTGATCACAATAACTCATTTCCCTCACTTAGTTGGCTCCATTTCCTTCATGTGAACAGGATACCATTCATTAACAATGCACAGCCACTGACGTGGAATTTTAAAACATCCTTACATCTATAGGTCAACATCAATAAAGCTAGCACCAGAGGTGCCTATCGAGATGGAAAACACTCTCGGAGACAGACTCAATCACAAAGAATACGTCTAAAAGTGTGAGTGGCCACCTACCTGAATGTAACTCAGCTGCAGGAATATGGGATACAGGCAGAGGAAGGGGGTTATCTTCCCTTTTCATCTGCCCTCACGGGATGTATTCAGCCCTGGTCAGGCCAGCATGTTATGTTGACCTTGAACTGAGTGACTGGTTAGCTGTTCCACAGGATAGTAAAGATTAAAACGCAGTGCTGTGGGTTTGCAGTCACACAGAGACTTGACCCGAGAGGAATGACCCATTGCCATCTCTAATGGGCATGAGGCAAGCTGATATCAACAGATTATTATTTTGTCGCTGTAGATTATGAGCCATTGACATAACCACCATACACTGTCTTCCCATCTTCTAATTCTGTGAAGAGAACAATGTAAACATCTCAAGTGCAATTATTTTGCAATGGACACATGGTAAGAATGGGCTTGAAACAGCTGTATGCGAAGATTAACAAAGGCACAAATGATAGTTTATTCAGGAATTGTACTGAGGCAGAGGAGGAGACTGGGATGTCATGTTGGTGGGACTGGACAGAAATGGTGAGTGGGGAGGATATGGAAATATAAACTTGTGCAGGAGATAATGAATCAAGGAGAACAGTTTGTTTCATCCTCACATATTGGTGCATAAATTTTAAATAATCATTTGCTAGTTATAATATGTAAGGAATGGAATCTTTGATTGGAACTGAAAACATTGACTTGCACCTTTCCAAAATTTACATATCATGACCATCAATTCAGTTCAGACCGTTTCACTAGACAGATAGAGTGACTTAGCAGGAACACCAACGATCGCAAGGATAGGATAGTAACCAGCTTGAATAACCATCAGTACATCTTCAATCCGCGATGTTAATGATAGCCAAGGCTGGGAAAGCCAGAAAAGATCCCAGGATAATCTCCTGTCCATTGCTGGAAATTTCCATTTGAATGGTCTCAGATCTTGATCCATTGTTGGAACACTCCAGTGTACTCTTCCCAGATTCCGATCTCTCCTCCCTCTCTCCTTGAAGCTGCTGATCCCTGTTACTGGTGTGGATGATACTCCCGCTCATACTATGGGATTACACATTGAACACATTCCATTATTGATAGAAGACTGAAACGCTCTAGGAACCCATAGGATCCATGGAGACTCGCATAATCAAAATCGCTGAACAAACAGCTCCAGCTAACCTCTCTCAATGTGATACTGTTTTACTAAAATTCAAAATAACTTTGAACACATGCATTGTGGATGTGAGATGTGAGTGTGACTGAAGGAGGAATGTTGGAGATGACATATTATTTGTGTAATAATTCAGTCTGCCTTTGATATAGAGGTAATGCGAGATGTTTAACTGAACATAAACATGCTTCTCTGCTCATAAATGGAGAAATAAATCCGATAATTACTGATGAGTCATTGCAAAATCACTAAAACGTTGAGAGAACATCTTCCATCCGTGATCTGATGGCAACATGCGCCTAAGACAATGTGGGTTTATAACAATCAAACGGCATGCATATGTTAACAGAGAATTGTACATGACAAGTACAATTTAGATTGTTATTGCAGAATCAGAGAGGGCAAGCGTGAGTGTTGATTTTATCCATGTTAAGGAACTGTGATGAAGTGTCATTTACTGACTTCAATTACATTGTGATTATGACATTGAGGAAAAGACATAAGATGGAGAGGACTGGGGGATATGGGTGTTCAAACTGGGAAGAGGAACATTGCTGTTCCCTAGTTATCAGTATTGGAACGTTACACTTTATGACTCATATGAAGAACAGATTCAAGGATAAATCTATAATGAGAAATTAGCAGAGACAATGTTAATGAAATGTATTTATGAAATGCAAAATACAGGGACAAAATGATTTCCTATACAGACCAAAATATGCAAAGTACAAAAAGATAAGATTGTTAAAATTCACTCCTGATATTGAGTTATATAAATTGAAATGTGGATGTGAAAACTGGAAAAGTGATGTGCAAACTATCAATCATTATTTGATCCACAGCGGAGATGCTGATTTCCTTTCTGTCAGTGATCCCCCTCACTGAGATTCTCTGGCCCAGTCTCTCACACAGTATCTGGAGGTAGGGTGGGAGTGTTGGGTGGGGTTTTTATTTCCTGCTGCTCATGGCACAGTTTATTTTTTTTTTAAATCACCTTCGCTATATAACTAATCTACGGTCTTTTGTGTTCTGTTTAGCTGTCAGTAACATAGCTCTGTGATATTATTGGAAAACAATGATCTGGGACGACAGCCAGTATCGGCAGAGTGGTCACAGGGAATGGCACACAGTCAAAGGGCTTGCAATTCAGAGGAATTTCTAAATAAAACTTCCAAATTCTGTCTGTCCGTATTTATCTACCCTCATGCTGCCTTCTGATCTATCTGACTTCACTCTCATCTAACATCTCTTTCTCTCCCACTCAGTCAGTCTCTCCACTTTCTATCCTCTCTCAGTTTATGTCCATTCACTTTCTGTTCCCCGGTTTACTTCTCTCTCACACCATCTAACTGCACACGCTCTCTCTATCTCCAATTGTGCAGTTGAAGAGCTTGTGACCCCACAATGGGTTGACTGACCTCCATCGGTGTTATAATAATTCGGCAGTTCTCTGATCCACAATAAATACTTTAGGTGCCTGGTCAGATAAGCTAGTGCGGTGACAGGTACAGTGCACAATCACCTATTATCTCTTCCTGTTCTTCTCTGATGTACAGCTGCCTTGAAATATCTGTGCAAACAAAATAGACTGAATGAAATTCGAGCAGTCCAGAAGACGTTCATGACGGTGTATTTGAATTAGGATTTAATGAAGGATGAGATTCTAGAAAAACCTAAGCAATGAAAGAAAAACAGGGCAACACAAGAAATAGCACATGAATACAGCATGTGGCACCAAGTAGGCCTCATGGTATTATCGCTAGATTATCAATCCCGAAAATCAGCTCTTGTTCTGTGGACCCAGGTTCGAAACCCGCCACTGCAGAAGGTGGAAATTCAACATGATAATTTTTTAAAAAGCTGGAATTAAGAATCTACTGATGAGAATGAAATCTTTGCCGATTGTCAGAAAAGGAAAACCATTTGGCTTACTAATATCCTCCAAAGAAGTAATCTTGCATCCTCACTCCAGACCCAAAGCAACGTGATGACTCTCAGTCGCGCTGTGAAATGCACTAGCGTGTCATTCAGTTATACCAATCGCTACAAAATCTCAAAGAAATGAAACCAGGTGGACCAACAGTTATCGATCTGACCACCGAAAACGTCAGTTGGAAACATCACTGTCGGACCTGCAAAGTCCTCCTTACTAACACCTGAGGGCTAGTGCCAATATTGGAACAACTGCCTTACAGACTAGTCAAGCAACAGCCTGACATAGTCATGCTCATGAAATTATAACTGACAGAAATACCCCAGAAACCACCATCACCATGACTGGATATGTCCTGGCCCAAGGTCAGGACCAATACGGCAGAGGGGGCAGCTCAGTGCGATACATTCTGGAGGCAGTTACTCTGCGAGTCCCCAAAATTAACACCAAATCCAATGAAGTCCCATGGCTTTAGATTAAACGTGGGCAAAGCAGCCTTACTGATTAACATGTAACGTCATTCCTCAGCTGGATCAGTACTCCTCCATGTTGAACAATACTTGGAGAAAGCACTGACTGTGAAAAGGGCACAAAGTTTATTCTCGCTGAGGAACTTCAAAATCAACCACCAAGAGTGGTTTGGCAGCAGCACTACCGATCACGCTGGTTGGATACTAAAGGACATATCTACTTGATTGGGTCTGCAGAAGGTAGTGAGGGAATGAATGAGAGGGAGAAAAAAAAACCTGACCTCATCCTTACCAATCTACCAACTGCAGATGCATCAGTCCACGACAACATCGGTAAAACTGACCACCGCACTGTCATTGAGGAGACAAAGTCTCACGGTCACATTGAGAATAAACACTATAGTGTTGTGTGGCGCTATGACTATGCTCAATGGCACAGACTTCAAACAGATCTAGCAATTCAAGACTGAGTCTCCATAAGACGCTGTGGTCCAACAATAGCAGAAGAATAATATCCCAGCACAATCTGTAATCTCATGGTGCAGCATATAAACCACTCAATCATTATCATCAAACCACAGAATTAACCCTAGTGCAATAGAGAGTGAAACAATGAGAAAAAAACTGCTCAAGTATGTTCTGTACATAAAACCCAGGACAAATTCAAACCAGCCAAATACCGCCTCATCAGTCTACTCTCCATCATCAATAAAGTGATGGAAGGACTCATCAACAGTGTTATCAAGCAGCACCTGCTCAGCAATAACCTGCTCAGTGACGCCCAGTTTGGGTTCCACCGGGGACACTCAGCTCCTGACCTCATCACAGCCTTTGTTCAAACATTGAAAAAGGAACTGAATTCCAGCACTTGAAAAATCAAGGCTGCATTCTTTCAAATGTGGAATCAAGGAACCCAAGCAAAAAGGATATTTCGAGCAAGTATTTCATTATTGCAGTCATACCTGACAGATAGGCAAACGGTTATTGTTGTTGGAGGTCAGTCATCTCACTTCCAGAATATCTCTGCAGTAGTCCCTCAGGATAATGTGGATGTAGGTTTGCTCCATGAGCTGGAATGGTCATTTTCAGATGTTTCGTCACCATACTAGACAATATCTTCAGTTGATTTCCGGATGAAACCGAGGTCGAAACACCTTCTGTTGCTTCATCAATGGCCTTCTCTCCATCATAAGGTCAGAAGTGGGGATATTCGACGATGACTGCACAATGTTCAGCACCATTTGCAAATGTTCAGTTATGGAAGCAGTCCATGCCTAAAGGCAACAGGATCTGGACAATATCCAGGCTTGGGCTAATAAGTGACAAGTAACACTCGCACCACACAAATGCCAGACAATGACTATCACCAATAAGAATCAATATAACCACTTGGTATTCAGCAGCATATTTGTCACTAAATTCCCCTCCCCACCGCACTATCAATACACTTCGGGTTACTAATGACCAGAAACTCAAGTAGACTCGACACATAAATATAAGAGCAGATCAAAGGCTAGGAATATTGTGCGTTTAACTCACCTCTTGTCTTCCAAAAGCATGCTCACCATCTACAAGACACAAGTCAGGAGTGAGATGGAATACTCCCCAATTGCCTGAATGAGTGCAGCCACAACGACACTGAAGAAGCTTGACACCATCCAGGACAAAACAGCCCAATTGATTGGCATCACATCCACAAGCATTCACTCCATTCACCACCTATGCTCAGTAGCAGCAGTATGTACTATCTACAAGCCAGCACCTTTCAATCCGACAATCACTTCCATCTAGAATGACAACGGCAGCAGGCTTTGGGGAACACCACCACCTTCAAACTCCCTTCCAAACCAGTCAACATCCTGAGTTGGAAATATATCAACACTCTTTCACTGTTGCTGGGTCAAATCCCTGGAATTCCCTCCCTCGTAGCATTGTGGATCAACTCACAGCAGGTGGACTGCAGCACTATAAGAAGGCAACTCAGCACCACCTTCTCAAGAGGGTAACTAGGGACGGAAAAGAAATGGTGGGTCCATCCAGCGATTCCCATAACCAAAAAAATAAGTTTAAAAAATTCCAAGTTGAACACATCGATGTAATAGGTTTTCTGATTTGAACATGAACAGGAAAGCAGTGTTTCTGTTACTGAACATTTTCGACCTTTCTGTTATTAGAAAGGCGTTCAGTCTTCCATGGCATATTGTTGCTGAGTGCTGTGATAAATTGCACCTGTTTTATTAAATGCAATATTAGTGTAACAGAATCGATCCTTCAAAAATACCAGACTGAAAATGACAATCATCGTCGAGGCAATGTACTCCCGCCAGATGAGACTCACATATAGCAGCTTATATTCAACATTTTAGTGCGCTACTGCTTCACACTGAATCCTCCCACCGTCCATATTACAGGGATTACCATTGACCAGAAGGTGAATTCAAATCAAAATACAGATACAACTGTTACAAGAGCAGGTCTGAGATTTACAATTCTGCACTGAATAACAGACTGTATGACAATACAGGCATGCTATATAGCAATAGATTTAGGCCATTCAGCTTTTTTCTTCACTCTGAAACTGTCTCATTTTGTCATAGTCTCTAAGACTTGTGGCAATATCTTCTATATTCTAACTGTATCAATCTTTGCAGTAATCGCTCAGTTTCAATCAGTTGCGCACCCCCCCCCCTTCTAAATTCCATTGAGTACAGACATAGAGCCCTCAACTGCTGCTCATATGACAAGCCATCATTCCCAGGATAGATCATGTCCAACACCCGTAGATCCTTCCCCAGAACAGCTCACAATACTCCAAATCCCGTCTGTCCATAGCCCATTACATTCTAAGCAGTATGTCTCCGCTCTTGTATTCTCACTCTCTTGAAATGAATGTTAACATTGCATTTGCTTTCCAAACTGCCAACTGCACCTGCGCATTAACCATAAGATAGGACGATGACTCGAAACTCCTTTTGTGCTTCAGATTTCATGAAGCCTTTTAGAAAATAGCGTCTGCCTATATTTCGCCTACAGAAGTGCATAATCTCACATGTTCCCATATTGCGTTCTATCAGCCGTGTGTTTTCCCAGTGTCCTAAACTGTCCAAGTCTTTCTGCAGCCTCCCCACTTCCTCAATATCACCTGCCCATCCAATCATCATTGTATCATCTGCAAACCTGGTAAAACTGCCGCCAGGTCAGATGGTTCACGTAAATGGTACTTCTTGACTACCTAAGGACTATACACCATTGAAAAGGCACAACACTCAAGATGCTTGACTCCATTTAGGTTAAAGCAGCATGACTGGAATTACACCTGCAATGCCTTCACTCCTTGCACCACTGGCAATGACACCCGGCTCACTATTTTATTCTGAATTTACCGCATTATGGTGACACAGAACTTGATGCCGCACGATCCCAGTCTATTAATGGCAATCTGTCTCAATGCTGACTGTGTGGTGCTCACACCAACTAATGTCATTTTGTGTTGAAGACGACAGAGGGAGGTGGGGGGGAGGGGATGTCGATCATAAATGACTGGGTGACTGTCACTGAGGGCTGACACAAGCCGCGAAACCCCCAGATGTACCTGTGTCTGTTGTCACCGCTGCAGGCAAGGTCAGCTTTTCAGTGAGTCAAATCAAAGAAAGTGATGGGCCTGGAGAGTGTTCCTGGCTGAGCACTCATATCCTGTTTGTACCAACTAGCAGAGGTATTCACATACAACTTCAGCCTCTCCCTCAAGAAGCCGAAGTCCCAATCTGATTCAAGAAGGCTATCAACATCCTCGTGAGAAACCACATGGAACATGCCCTTATAGACGATCATCCAGTGGCTCTGACCTCAATAATCATGAAGTGCTTTGAGAGGCTGGTTATGGCCTACACCAACTCCAGTCTCCCAGCCTGACCTGCTGCCCTATAATTTGCCGACTGATGTAACGGGTGCACAACAGATGCCATATCCGAGACTCCACGCATCACTGGAAGATCTGAACCACAAGGACACCTACACCAGACTACTGCTCATTGACTAAAGCTCCACATTCAAAATCATTATCCCTTACAGACTAATCAAAAACTCCGCAAACTTGGTCTCAGTTCCATCCTCTGCAACTGGTTCCTCAGATTTCTGACCCACAATCGTGAAGATAGGTTAAAACCACCTCCTCCACAATAACAATGAACACTAGAGCTGCTGAAGGATGTGTTCTCAACACCCGGCAATACTCCCTGTACACCCACGGCTGTACCCTCAGCCCACTACTTCCTCCCTATACACCCATGGCTGTGCCCTCAGCCCCTCACTGTCCTCCATGCACACCCACGTCTGTGCCCTCAGCCCCTTACTGTATTCCATGTACTCCCACGTCTGTGTCCTCAGCCCCTCACTGTCCTCCATGCACACCCACGTCTGTGCCCTCAGCCCCTTACTGTATTCCATGTACTCCCACGTCTGTACCCTCAGCCCCTTATGGTACTCCAGGTACACCTACGGCTGTGTCCTCAGCCCCCCACTATCAACCCTGTACACCCACGGATGTGACTTCAGCCCCTTAGTGTGTTCCCTGTACAGCCACAGCTGTGCCCTAAACCAACTATTGTACTCTTTGTAAACCCACGGCTGTGTCCTCAGCCCCCCACGTACTCCCCGTACAGCCACGGCTGAGTTTCCAAATTCCAAACCACGCCAGCTCCAAGTTCACTGATGACATCACTATAGCAGTACGGATATTAAACAACAACGCATCAGAATCTAGAAAGGCAATCGAGAGCTTGGTGGCATGGTGTATTGATAATGACCTCTCTCTATAATCCGGCAAACGTAAAGGACTGATCACTGACTTTATGAAGAAAGGAGGGGAACACACCCCATCTACATCAACCGTTTGAGGTAGTTCAAAGCATCAAGTCCCTCGGAGTGATGATAACTCTCAACCTGTCCTGAACTTCTCACATAGGTCCGACGGTCTGGAAGGATCAACAATGCCTCTCCTTCCTGAGGTGATACAGGAAAATCAGCATGCACTACTTCTACAGATGCACCATTGAGAGCGTATTGTCCCGGTGGATAACAGCCAGGTACAGCAACTGCTCTACTCAGGATTGTTAGAAACTACAGAAGGTTGGGTGCACAGCTCTGACCAACACGGACTCTAACATCCCAACCATTGATTCCATGTACATGGCTCGTTGCCGCAGAAAGGCTGCCAGCATCTTCCCCAGATTACTGAGGGAAGGGAGACAGGAAATATCTGGGGCATTAACAGATATCTTTGTAGCATCCTTGAACACGGCTAAGGTCGTGGAAGACTGGAAAATTGTTAAACCCCTTGTTTAAGAAAGGTAGTAGGGATAATCCAGTCAATTATGGACTGGTGAGACTGATGTCAGTGGTAGGGAATCTGCCAGAGAAGATACTGAGGGATAGGATCTACTCTCATTTGGATGAAAATAGTCTTATCCGTGATGGACAACATGGTTTTGTGCAGAGAAGGTCATGTCTTAACAACTCAATAGAATTCTTTGAGGAAGTGACAATGTTGATTAATGAGGGAGATACTGTAGATGTCATGTACATGGACTTCAGGAAGGCTTTTGGTATGTTTCCCTTCGGTCGGATTATGGAGAAAGTGAAAGTCACATGGTGCACTAGCTACGTGGAGAAAGAACGGGCTGGGCAACAGGAGGCAGAGAATAGTAGGGGGAGGGAGTTTCTCAAAATGGAGAACTGTGACCAGTGGTTCCACTTAAGATGTTTCTGGAAAGATACATGAATGGGCAGGGAACAAAGGGATACAGATCCTTAGAAAATAGGCGACAGGTTTAGAGAGAGGATTTGGATCGGCGCAGGCTAGGACCACCGAATGGCCTGTTTCTGTGCTGGAATGTTTTGTTCTAAGATTATCAAAGACCCATCACACCCCAGCAATGGTCTCCCACAACCTCTTCCATCAGGCTAAAAGATATGGAAGCTTGAAAACACTGAGCAGCTGGTTCATTAAAAGTTTCTTCTTGACTGTTATTAGACTGATGAATGTACTCTCTAATCTCAGGTAATACTGATCTTGTTCATGTTGATCTCGCCTAGCGCATGCGCTATGCAGCGTAACCTACATGCCTCTCAGACATGTTTTATAGCCATTGTTCTGCACATCCTTGCTTACTATGATCAGCCTGTACACTTTGGTACAGGTCAAAGTAAATCCTCATCTTCCTCCCCCCAGCTCACTCCAAGCTCTCTGTGGTCCTCACCCCCAGCACCTCCCATTCTCCACCCCAGCACACTGTGACCCCATCCCCAGCTCACTGTGACCCCATCCCCAGCTCACTGTGACCCAATCCCCAGCTCATTGTGTGCTTTGTATCTCACTATTTCTCTCACACTGTCTGTTTCCTTTTCTCTGTCTTCTATTTCTTTCCCTGAACTAACTATCTCCCCTTTTCCCTGTCCATGTGACTGTTTGTTTCTTGTTTTGTTTCCCTTCTCTGTTTTACTGACTGTCATTCTGTTTCACTCGCTGTGTTCTCTCTCTCCTTATACGTGTCTGTCTCGTTCTCCCTCGTTGTGATGGTGATGGCTTCTCTATTGTTTTGAAGCATGTGATGGCTCTTTGGTTGGATGTTGGCAACATTGGTTAAATTTCAATTGTTGTCAAAACAGTAACCAAAACTTGGATATCCAATTAACAGCCAATTGCTACATCTCAATATTTTGGAACGGCCTTCTCCCACGCTCTGCATACTGGCAACTGAAAGCATTCTATTCATGTGCATAATAGTGTGATGGTAACAGCTCTTCCCAGGACTAGAAGAAACTACAGACGGTTGTGTGCACAGCCCAGACTATCATGGAAGTCAACCTTCCATCCATTTATACTTCTCATTGGGAGCGAAAGGCGGGCAACATCAAATATCTCTCCAAAACCGGTAATGATCTCCTATAACCTCTTCCAAAAGGGAGAAGATACAGAGACTTGAAAACATGGACCAGCATGCTCAGGAACACCACCTTCCTTACTTTAATTACACGGACGAATTGACATCTCTAATTTTTCAAATAATATTAATCTTGCGGAAGTCGACCTTGCTTTGCACACCTCCTGTGCAGCTGTCACCTTGAGTGCCTCACTCTGTGTAAGTGCCATTGTTGCTCAAAGTCTTCTCAAGGGCAATCAAATGAGTGAATTAATGCTGGCCCAGCCATCGATACCTATTTCACATTAATAAATTTAAGAAGATGATGACACTCAGGGAAGACAGACAAGTGGGATCAAATCACTTTAAACGTGATCTTAGATATATACAGGTTTCCCTCGGTATCTGAAGGTACAGTATTCCTACAAAACCTTTCATAAGCTGATATGGCATAAAGCAAAGCAGCATTAATTTATGTGGGAAAAAATCATCTTTCTTGGTAGAAGTGAAAATCCTCTTCGGATTTCTTTTGGTTCGTGAAAACAGGACGTAATGGGGGTTTTTCGGAAAGGGAAGTGGCAAAAAGCGAATTTTTGAAAAGCGGGGTATCCATGTACCGGCATGGGGATAATATTCAGGAAGGTGGGAAACGTTAAAAATACATGAGGTGGATCTCACATTTTATTTCCATCCCAGCTGATCATCATTCCCTTTGTTTGTTCTTTTTCTTCTATCTCTCTCTTTCTCTATCGATTTAGCTCACTCCTCCTCTCTTTCACAGTAGACTTCCCTGTACCCATCATTATTCACACTATTTTCCAACTGGTTTCAGTTTAGGAAAACTCCCAGCATTTTCTGTTTTTTGCTTTGCATTTCTTATGCAATTTCAGATCTCCAGCATCTTCTTTTATTTGGTTTAAGCTTCAAATTTGTTATTCCATGGGAAGTCGGCATCTCTGCCAGGGCAGCATTTGTAAATCATCACTAATTGTCCTGATTGTGAGGCCATTCTACAAGGCAATATAAAAGCAAGCACATTGATATGGGTCTGAAGTCATACTTAACCCAGACCGGGTAGTAACATTAGACTTCTTTAATGTCATCAGTGAAACAGCAAGATTTTCAGACAAAATCTGGGTTTTATGGTTGTTTTTCGTGAAATTCACTTTTATTCCAATTCTTATCATTTTTATTGAAGGTCTGCCATCAGCTGTGGTAAGACTTGAAACAAATCGCTTGAAACAATGTCTTTCGTTTAATAAGCGTTGCTCCTGAATTACATCAAGCGACATTCTTACTCTGATACATTGTCCTAATCATGAAGTAACGTCCGAGACAAGAACAATTTTGTGATTGAAATACTTGTAACTGGAAAAGTGGCCAGAAGAGGGTTTGAAACATAAAGTCTGAATATTACCAACGTGCAGACAATAGTTTGTTCAGGCACAGTACTGACGCAGAGATGGAGACTGGGGATATTATGAGCTGGTAGTGGACAGGGTTCGTGACAGAGAGAACATGAAACATAAATCAATTCAGGGCCAAAAGGTATCTTGAGGTTGTCCACTGTTTTGTTCTCAGATGTTTGTAAGGGAGTGATCTGCATTTCAGATGAATGAAGACTGCAATTTGAATTGAAGATAAAAGTTTCTTTCATTGGCAAATATAGATAACAGAAATTGCAATGAAGTTCAAAATTGTTTATGGGATTAATGAATGGACAGAGGTAGAAAACACCAACAAATAGCGAGAATAGGTTAGTAACACATCCTCCACCCCGCCCAAAATAATAATCAGTACCGCTAATATGCGATATGGTAGAAATTCCCAACAGAGAAAAATGTTGAAAAGTCCCAAGGAAAGCCTCCTCTCCATTGGTTTAATTATCCAGTCCATTATTCTCAGATTCAGAACTGTCCTCTCCACGTCTGTGCAGCTGCTGATCTTTTTTATTGTTGGAGCTGATGCATCTGCTCCTACATTGGGATAGCGCACTGAGTGAAGCCCCTCACCAATAGGAGAGGGAAACCCTCCAGTGACACAGTTACAATGCATGGAGACTGATATCAATCACAGTCACTGAGGAAACAGTTCGAGCTTTCAATACAGCACATTCAGTTCATAATATGTCTGGACTGGACTGGATGCTGACATCGCTGGCTATTGGTCACATCTCCCATCACTAATTGCTCCAGTGAAGTCAGTTGTGAGGGAGAATGATGGATGTTTTCTTTTCGCAGGCGAGATGACTCTGCTCTGTTGTACGTTTGCAATGCTGTAACCATCTTACCCCGAATTTTCACCGCTCCACAAAAAAAGAAACACAATCAGGATGTTGTTACTGTGCTGATCTCTTCTCCACGGGAAGAAACGCCAGCCAACACACAGTCACTGGGCACAGTTGCTCTGCACACAGACAGGAAGTGTGGACTTCTCTGAATGTTCCTCTCCCTGCTCTAATAAAGAAATGTTGGACCTTCCATTCATAATATGCTTGAGTAATTAATTTATACAAATGGACAAACATTTTAATGCAGTTTTATTTGCTATAAAGCAGTAATTTTTACGCTTTTTCTCCTCAGTCCCAAACCAAAAGTGAACTTATTCATTAAGACTTTTGAATTAATGAGTCAGGTTTGGCTGGGAGATAGGGCAGAATGGGGGCAGTGGCTGTGGAGACTTCATGGGGAGTACAATGATATTCCACATGTCATCAACACTCTTAACGTCAGATAGAATTAAATATAGTTCATAACAAGGATATTTGATATTTTATATACACACCATTCAATCATTGGGAATACAGATTGAGTAGGGTCACCGCACCTGAAGCATTAACATTGATTTCTCTTCAGGGCTACTGCCAGACCTGCTGAGCTTTCCCTCCAACGTCTATTTTTGTTTGAGGTTGATCATATTGTTCATATCTTGCAGGATGCTTACAATTAAAAACAGATACTAATAACAAAATGTGCAGGGCTATGGGGACAATACAGGAGAATAATTGTCGAGATATCACTCATTCCAAACTGGAAGTGACAATGGGCTAAGGTTTCACCACCTTTGTTGTAATAATTCTATGTTATGCATTGAAAGCATTTGTAGAGTGGGGAGACAAGCTTGTTTAATGAAGGACACAGAGTGTTCCATCATCTATAATCTATCCTTATTTTTTCATGAAGTTCAGCTGCCTGTAAAATATATTTTTAAAAAATAGATCTCCTGAGATTTATAGGATGTTCAGAATTGTTTTTACTTTCTATCTTAAAGAAGAAGCAGATTTCGTTTGTAATTCATTTGTCACAGGAATACCAACTGTAATAGAACGAGAAATTACCACATTGTCCAAATATTACCAACTTCAAAGTGTAGACCTCTCAAGAAACATGAAATATAGAGATAATGGAAACATGAAATATAAACAGAAATTGCTGGAGAAACGAAAAAGATGAGGAAGTATATGCAGAGAGCAACAGAATTAACGTATGTCATATGATGTGACACTGTTCTGAAAAGTCATATTAAAATCAAAGGTCAATTTTTTGCATCTCTGCTCAGATGTTGCCAGATCCACTGAGTTTCGCTCCAGCTCTTTTGATTTCTTTCTTCTTTCTGAACTGTGACAAAGTGTCTGATCTGAATGATAACAATAAAGTTGTTATCTCAGTTGAATCTTGAGTAATTTGTTAGGGAAATTAAATGATAATTTACAAAGTTCCTATGTTTGACAGGTCTCTAAATATCGATGACGTATTGTATTATGAGAACTTGCGATGAAAATGTTGAAACAAAACAGAACTTGCTGCAACTGCTCAGTAGGTCTGGGAGCATCTGTGCAGAGAAATCAGAGTTAACGTTTCAGGTCCAGTGCCCCTTCCTCAGAACTGATGGGAATACGGAAAATGTTGGTTTAAATGCAGAAAATACTGGATGGTGAGCTTGGATGAGAAACCATCGCTGTTCAAGAAAATCGGGATCTGGAATTCATTCAAAATTAAGAAAGGATTTCTTGTACTCTCTCTTCTATCGCTTGGTCCTTGTTCAGGTTGTACATGTACTATATGTTTCTAAATCTCCATCAAGTGCAGATGACATGTTTTTTTTCCCCCCTACGTGGTGTTTCAATATTTTTGTTTATTTTCCAGTATGTATTCGCTTCCAGTTCAAGGTGGATATGAGAATATGGCTTGACCTTCTGCAGTTTGCCCATAATATAGAATTTAATTGAATATTTATCCCCATCACACCCGTTAAATTTATCAAACAATGCATGAGTCCACGTCCATCCTGCAGATGAAACATTCCGTCAGCTATGGCTATTGCAGGGAATGTTACAAAGAACAGTGCCACACAAAATGCTAATGTTCCAGCGCAAGATGCCAAACCCAGTTTATCCTAATTTATAAATAAAACATGCAGAGGGGCGGAGTGTAAAAAGTGAATTCAACTCTGTGTCGAAGATGCTATTTGTGGCTCCCTCATAAAATGTGTTAATTACATCAGTCGTAAATTCATCAAAATAGGTAAAGCAAGAAACTGGAATTGTCAAATAATCCTCTGAATAACATCTGGAGAACAGGAAGGAAATCACGGCTTGTTTGTGATATTCCGAAATGACGATTGAGAGAATGTGGAGGTGGGGAGCAGTGAAATGATGAGCAATGTTGTGGATGACACAAAGATGGGCTGGGGGTGGATCACAGTCAGGAGGGAAGTGTTAGGCTACAGGAGGATAGAAACAAATTATTCAGAAAACCAGATCAATGGCCTGATGAAATTTAACACCGATAAATTGGGAAGAAATAACAAGACAAGTAAGTACTCAAAAGTGAGTATGAAAGAGGAGGGCTAAATTTGCTTGTTTTTTTCTTTGCAGCAGGAAAGGTTGAGGAGGGAATCTGGTACAGATGTACAAGAGCATAAGGGGTATGGAGAGGATGAACAGACAACAGCTGTTTTCCTTAGTCAAAGGATCAAAAACAAAGGGACTCACTTTTAAAGAGAAAGGGAGGGGTTTGAGAGAGAATTTGTGGAATGTGTTTCGAACTGAGAGGGTAGCCTGAATCTGGAATGCGTTGTCTAAGAAGGTGGTTGAGGCAGGTAACCTCACAAATGTTTAAAAAGCCTTTGGATGCGCACTTGCTGGCACAGGCGTGATGAGCCTGTTTTTCATTGCATGATTCTTTGTAGTGGCAGCTATGAACACTCTGGTATATTCTGAAACAATAAGCAATGGCATTTGCTGCTTTGTTCCTTTGATGGTACTCAGTAAGGTTCTGTATTTCAAAGTAGCAGCATCTCGTGCAGCTTCAGCACTTACTCAACCAAAGTCAGCACAGCCATCTCTGGGAACATCCAGGGTAATTCACATGCTCTGTGCAAGCATTGGCCAACGACAGCAGTGACATTATTCTAGCTGTTTGCCACCATTATTATAGTTACAGCCATAATTTGAACTCAGCTTTTCCTCCATTATAATAAACACCTCTAGCAATAAGGATGTTATTTCGCTGAAGCATAATAAATTATTTCCCAGGTATTCACTTTGACAAACAGCAATTTTTCCTGTGTTTTTTTCTGCGAGTTGTTTCTCACAGAACTCCCCACTCCACCCTCCTTCCACTTTATCATTTTCTTGTGCACTGTCTCTCTGCTCTCACGCACCTCACTCCCTCACATCCCCTACGTTCTCCATCCTTATTTATTAATCCCTGAAAAACTTGCGCCTAATCTCTATAATTTTATCAACACCCAACTCACTGTTGTAATTCCTTCTCTCGGCATGGTCATTAGACTGGCCGTGCCTGATGTTCTATTTACCTCGACCTTCTACTCAGTTCCTGATCTGCTGCTTTGGTTCTCACTCTCCTGGTTTATTCAAATCCATCTGACTTGCACTAGCAAACCTCTCCATAAGGATGCTGGTGCTTGTCCAGTTAATATACAACCTGTATTCTTTGTACAGGTCCTCGCCTGTCTTGGAAGAGATCGCAATGATCCAACAATCTGAAATCCCCACCCTTGAACGAGCTTTTTAACAACGTGTTAAGCTATACTGCCTTCCTCATCCATCCCTCTTTTCCACATGGCACGGGGAGTAATCCAGAGATTATAGAGGATTGTTTTCTCTCTCTGTCTCTGCCTCCCTCTCCATCTGTCTCTCTCGCCCTCTCTCTCTCTCGCACCCACCCCTCCCAAAAAAAACACACACACATTCAGAAGACAGACAGTCAGACAGACAGACAGACACCAAATTACTTTGCAGAAGAATACAAATAACCTTAAAATAATCGGAATGAAAACTGTAATGAAGGATTTAGTTAAAGGGAGGATGAGAGAAATTGCACTTCTTCTGGATGTCAGTTTGCTCGCTGAGCTGGAGTGTTCTTTTTCAGATGGTTCATCACTGTACTAGGGAACATTATCAGTGAGCCACTGGTGAAGTGCTGGTATTATGTCCCACTTGTTATTTAAGTGTTTAGGTTTCCTTGAGTCAGTGATATAATTTCCAGTATTGGTGATTTTATGTCCGGTTCTTTTTCTCAGAGAGTGTTCGATGGAATCAAAAACGACGTGTTTGTTGATCGAGTTCTGGTTGAAATGCTCTGCTTCTCGGAATTCTCGTTCGTGTCTCTGATTTGTCCTAGATGGACCCAGTCGAAATGGTGCACTTAAACATCTGTATGTAAGGATACTAGTGATACTGGGTCATGTCTTTTTTTTCTGAATAGCTGTTGTTCATGTATCCAGGTGGCTAGTTTTCTGCCTGTATTTCCAATGTAGTGCTTGTTACAGTTCTTGCAAGGCTTATTCTTCCTGGAGGAGAACAGACAAATATGTGAACTTATTGCAGTGCTCAAAAGTATGAAATAAAGTTGTAGATTAAAACAGGAATACTGTCTTTCCGTTAGTTGGCATTACAGCCTCAAGGAGTTCTAATTCCAAGATTGTTAACAAAAGAACCAGGTTTGAGATAAGGAAAAACTTCTTTATTGAGAGAGTTGTTAGGATTTGGAATGGACTGCCTGGGAGAGTTGTGGATGAAGATCAAAAAGAGATCTGGATAAGTATTTGGAAATATGAATTTAACAGGTTGCAGAGATAAGGCTAGCAAATGGGAGGGGCTTTGGAGACATTCCTGGAGCTGATGCACACAGTCTATCATGTGTCTGATGTGAATAAAAGTCAGTATATGATTATTTCCCATTGTAAAGGCTCGCACATATCTGATTATTTAGTGCAGCATAAGCATTTAAAATGTAAGTATTGCAAGACCATCTTCATTATAAAGTCTAATTATTGCTCAGAACATTAATATTTTAAATGGTGAAATCCAATTACGAAAACAAATCGGTCATTGCTTTGGCACAAGTCTCTTTGAAAGGTCTGATTTTTCACTCACACGATAATATGTTTATCGTTTTTGTTCACTGTCTGCATTTCAAATTAAACAACAGTTTTTCTAAAAATTAAACGTTTTCAAATTATTGTTTCACTAAAGTTTGATAACACAAATCATTTATTTAGTTGAATATTCACAGTGCATGTTGAATTATAGCCATTTCTAATTCGCTGACAAATAGCTGAAGCTTGTACATTTCAGTGAGAAATTAAACTGATTGATTATGTATAAATGTATAAGAACACTAATTCTATTTGATTATTCAATCGTTTGCTCACCCTGCACATGTAATCATTCAGAAGCCAACCGCTTTCAAAATGTTGGAGTGACAATGCATTGTTTTGAATCCTGACATTGTGTGTGTAATTCTGATCGCCAAAAGAGTTACATCCATGTTGTTTGTTCGATACAAAATAAAATGTACATTCTCTATTTCTGTGTGAGAAAATATTGACAGAAGTTTATATTTTTGATCCATAAATATAGAATCAACCTAATTTTTTTCAGAGATTATAGTTCAGTTGAATAATCATAGTTGATGTCTTATTTTTGCCTAACTCACTCAACTTAGCCAACATCTGATTAATACATGGGTCACCCAACAGATTGTATCTGAAGAAAAGAGCAGCAAATGACAAGTCAAGAATCACGTTAATAACTGAACTTGGCGGAGCCTGCCTGGTGTAGGACACCACACATACTGGCATTCAGGTGAATGGAACAATGAACAACATAACTGGAAGTTTTGGGCTAACGCCCCTCCCCCAGCTTCCTGATCTTCCACATATCACTCCCTCACGCATTCAACAATTGATAAGAATCCACAGGCTGGGTGTAACATAAAACACAGAACAGTACAGCACATTGCAGACCCTTCGACGCTTGACGTCCTGCCAATCTTTTATCCTACTCGAAGATCAGACTAACTGACATACCCAGACATGCTGGTCCGGTGACAGGTACAGTGCACAGTCAGCCATTCTTACTTCCTGTTCTTTTCTGATGTGCAGCTGCCTTGAAATGTCTGTTCAAACCAAACAGATTGAATGAAATTCAAGCAGTCGAGATGACGCTCATGACTGTGTATTTCAATCAGGATTTAATGATGGATGAAATTCCAGAATAACATAATCAATGAATGAAAAACAGGGCAACACAAGAAATAGCAGTTGAGTACAACAGGTGGTTCCAAGTAGGCCTCATGGTTTTACCGATAGATTATCAATCCAGACAATCAGCTCCTGTTCTTTGGACCCAGGTTCGAATCCCGCCACTACAGATGGTGGAGATTCCATTCAATAATTTTAAAATATCTCTGGAATTATGAATCTACCTATGAAAACAAAATCATTGCCGATTTTTAGAAACATCTATCTGGATCGTTAATATCCTTCAATGAAGGAATCTTCTATCCTCACCTGGTCTGGCTGACATGCAAATCCAGAACCAAAGCAACGTCATTGACTCCCAATCGCCCCCTGAAATGGTCCAATGAGTCATTCACTTGTACCAATGGTTACAAAGTTTCAAAGAAATGAAACCGGCTGGACCACCTGACACCAAACTGTGCACTGGAAAAGTCAACATTAGAAACATCACTGTAGAACCTCCAAAACCTTCCTTACTATCATCTAAGGGGTAGTGCCAAAACTGGGACAACTGCCTTACAGGCTCTTCAAGCAACAGCCTGACATAGTCATACTCACGGAATCATACCTTACAAAAATAACCCAGCCACCACCATCACCATGCCTGGATATGTCCTGCCCCAAAGGCAGGACCGATCCAGCAGAGGGGGCAGCTCAGTTAGATATAGTCGGTAGGTAGTTGCTCTGGGGGTCTCCAGAATTGACTCCAGACCTAATGAAGTTCCATGGCTTCAGATTAAACATGGACAAAGAATTCTCTTACTGATTACCACGTAATGTCGTTCCTCATCTGAATCAGTGCTCCTCTCTGTTAAACAACACTTGGAGAAAGCACTGACTGTGGCAAGAGCACAAAGTGTATTCTGGCTGGGGGATTTCAAAGTTGACCACCAAGAATGGATTGGCAGCAGTACTATTGATCACGCTGGTCGGGTCCTAAAGGACATAGCTACTAGATTGGGTCTGCAGCAGGTGGTGAGAGAAAGAACAGGAGGGAAAAAAATCATACATGACCTCATCCTTACCAATCTACCAACTGCAGACGTATCTGTCCGTGACAGTATCGGTAAAAGTCTCGTGGTCAGGTTCAGAATAAATTCTATTGTGTTGTGTGGCACTATCACCATGCTAAATGGCACAGATTTCAAAGAGATCTAGCAACTCAAGACTAGCATCCATAAGAAACTGTGGATCATTAATAGCAGCAGCACTGTACTCCAGCACAAACTGTAATGTCACGACCCATCATATCCCCCCACTCAACCATTACCATCAAGGCAGAGGAACAACTCTGGTTCAATGGAGAGTGCAGGAGGGCATGCCACGAGCAGAACCACGAATATACAAAAATAAAATGTTAATCTGCTGAAGCTTCCAAACAGAAATACTTGTGTGCCAAATAACTTAAACAGCAAGGGACAGACAGAACTGAGTTATCCCACAATGAATGCATCAGATTGAAGCACTGCAGTCCTCCTAATCTGATCATGGACAGTGGTGGATGATCAAACAACTCACTGCAGTAGGAGTCTCCACAAATATCCCCATCCTCAATGATGGAAGATCCCTGAACATCAGTGCTAAAGTTAAGGCTGAAGCTTTCGCAGCAATATTCAGTCAGAAGTTTTGAGTGGATGATCCATTTCGGCCTCCTCCGGTGGTCCCCATCATTACAGATAGCAGTCTTCAGCAAATTCGATTCACTGATATCAAGATACGGTTAAAGGTACTGGATACTGCAAATGCTATAACCCTGATAACATGCCGACAATATTCCTGAAGACTTGTACTCCAGAACTTCCTGCTTCCCTAAACAAGCTGTTCCAGTACGGTTACAAACAGACAATGGGGAAAACTGCTCAAGTATGTTCTGTACATAAAATGCAGGACAAAGTCAACCAATCCAAATACCGCCTCATCAGTCTACTCTCCATCATCAGTAAAGTTATGGAAGGTGTCATCAACAGTGTCATAAAGCAGCACCTGCTCAGGGACGCCCATTTTGTGTTCCACCAGGGTCACTCAGCTCCTGACCTCATCACAGCCTTGGTTGAAACATAGAAAAAGGAACTGAATTCCAGCCCTTGACATCAAGGCTGCATTCTGCCAAATGTGGCATCAAGGACCCCAAGCAAAAACGGTATCGCAGGCCAACACTGCATTATTGGAATCATACCTGACAGATGGGAAGATGGTCATTGTTGTTGGCGGTCAGTCATCTCAGCTCCAGAACATCTCTGCAGTAGTCCCTTAAGATAATGTTCTAGGTCCAAACATCTTCAGCAGTTTCAACAATGACCTTCCTTCCATCATAAAGTCGCGAGTGGGGATTATCCAGGCTTGGGATGACAAGTTGCAAGTAACATTCGTGCCCCACAAATTCAGTCAATGACCATCACGAATAAGAAACAACATAACCACTTGTTATTCAGCAGCATTAACATAACTAAGTTTCCCGACTCTCAACATCCTGGGGCGTATTATTGACTATAAACTCAACTGAACTCACCACAGATAAGAGCAGATCAGAGGCTAGGAATATTGCATGATTAACTCACCTTCTGACTTCCCAAAGCCTGTTCAACATTTACAAGGCACAAGTCAAGAATCCTCACTTGCCTGACTGAGTGCAGCCCCAACAACACTAAAGAAGCTTGACACCATCCAGGACAACGCAGCCCATTTGATTTGCACCACATCCACAAGCATTCACTCCCTTCGCCACGGTCGCTCAGGAACAGCAGTGCGTACTATCTACTAGACACAATGCAGAAATTCCACAAAAATCCTCAGAGAGCTCCTTCCAATTCCACGAACACTTCCATGGAGACTGACAAGGGCAGTAGACTTTTGGGAACACCACCAACTCCAAATGAGCCTCCAAACCAGTCAACATCCTGATTTGGAAATATATCGCAGTTCCTTCCCTGTTGCTGGTTCAAATCACTAGAATTCCCTTCTTCATCACGAGTGGGTCAACGCACAGCACGTAGATTGCACCAGTTCGAGAAGGTAGCTCACCACCACCTTCTCAAGGGCAACTCGGGACGGGCAAGAAATGCTGGGCCCATTCAGTGTTGCCCACATCCAAAAAATATTTTATTTAAATAAATATTTCCAAGTTGAGCATCTCGATGGGACAGATTATCTGATTTGAACACGAACAGGAAAACAGTGTTTCTAACAGTGAATATTTTAGACTTTTTCTGTTATTGGAAAGGTGTTCCATATTCAATAACATATTATTGCTGACTGCTGTGATAAATTGCACCTTTTTAGTTAAAATCAACAATACTGGTGTAACAGGCTCAATCCTTCAAAATGACCAGGTTACAAATGACAATCATAATGGAGACAATGTACTCCCGCCAGGTAAGATTCACAGATAGTAGCTTACATTCAACAGATTAATGGACTCCTGGCTACACTGAATCCTCCCACTGTCTATGTCACAGGGGTTACTACTGACCAGAACGTGAAGTCAAATCAACTAATAAACACAAGAGCAGATCAGAGACTTACAATTCTGCACTGTGCTGTTTTAGCATTGTCTCTCTGTCTAGTGGAAATATGTTCTACACACTGACTGTATCAATCTTTGCAGTAATTGATCAGTTTCAATCAGATGCCCCCCCCTCCGCCATTCTTCAAAGTTCCATCGAGTAAACACACTGCCGCTCATATGACAAGCCGTCATTCCTCAGCAGTTCACAATATGCCAAATGCCATCTGACCATTGCCCATTACATTCTCAACAGTATGTCTCCTCTCTTGTTTTCTTGTTCTCTTGAAATGAACGTGAACATTTCATTTGCTTTAGTAACTGCCAACTGAACCTGCACATTAACCATAAGGGAGGACGAGTGCTTCAAAATCCTTTTGTACTTTAGATTTAATGGATCCTATTAGAACATAGTGTCTGCATCTATTCCGCCTATCAAAGTGCATAATCTCACACAATTCCATATTGTGTTCCATCAGCCACATGTTTTCCCACAGTCCAAAACTGTCCAAGTCTTTATGCAGCCTCCCCACTTCCTTATTGTGCACAATCCCAGTCTATTGATGGCATTCTGTCTGGACAAACTGTGTGTTGATGACGATGGAGGGAGGTGGGGGAAGGAATGTCTATGATGAATGACTGTGTGACTGCCAGGCTGAAACCTGTCCCGACAGCCACCGATATATCTGTGCCCGCTGTCACCGCTGCAGACATGATCAGTCCTCCTGAGAGTCAAGGCAAGGGAAGCGACAGACCTGGACGATGTTCCCGGCTGTGTACTCAGAGCCTATGAGGACCAACTGGTAGAGGTATTCATATACAACTACAGCTTCTCTCTCTTACAAGCTGAAGTCCCAACCCGCTTCGAGAAGACCACCATCATCCTCGTAAGTGAGAAAGCACATGTAATGTGCCTTAATGACTACCGCCCAGCGGCTCTGACCTCAATAAACGTGGAGTGATTTGAAAGGCTGGTTATGGCCCACATCAGCTACAGTCTCCCAGCCTGACCTGATCGCTTATAATTTGCCTACTGATGTAACAGGTCCAGAACGGATGCCATACCCCGATCCCTGCAATCATCCCTGGGACATCTATACAACAAGGACACTTACACCAGACTCCTGCTCACTGACGAGAGCTCCACCTTCAACATCATTATCCCCTCCAGACTGATCTCAAGATTCCGTGACCTTAGTCACAGCTCCACCTTCTGCAACTTGATCCCCCGGTTTCAGACCCACAGATCACAATCTTTGAAGAGAGGTATCTGCACCTCGACCACAATCACACTCAACACTGGATACCCCAAGTATGCATCCTCAGCCCCCTACTGTACTCCCTGTACACACACGGCTGTGTCCTCAGCCCCCTACTGTACTCCCTGTCCACACATGGCTGTGTCCTCAGCCCCCTACTGTACTCCCTGTACACACACGGCTGTGTCCTCAGCCCTCCACTGTACTCCCTGTACACACACGGCTGTGTCCCTCAGCCCCCTACTGTACTCCCTGTCCACACGCGGCTGTGTCCTCAGCCCCCTACTGTACTCCCTGTACACACACGGCTGTGTCTCTCAGCCCCCTACTGTACTCTCTGCACACACATGGCTGTGTCCTCAGCCCCCTACTGTACTCCCTGTCCACACATGGCTGTGTCCTCAGCCCCCTACTGTACTCCCTGTACACACACGGCTGTGTCCTCAGCCCTCCACTGTACTCTCTGTACACACACGGCTGTGTCCTCAGCCCCCTACTGTACTCCCTGTACACACACGGCTGTGTCCTCCGCCCCCTACTGTACTCCCTGTACACACACGGCTGTGTCCCTCAGCCCCCTACTGTACTCCCTGTCCACACGCGGCTGTGTCCTCAGCCCCCTACTGTACTCCCTGTACACACACGGCTGTGTCTCTCAGCCCCCTACTGTACTCTCTGCACACACATGGCTGTGTCCTCAGCCCCCTACTGTACTCCCTGTACACACACGGCTGTGTCCCTCAGCCCCCTACAGTACTCCCTGTCCACACGCGGCTGTGTCCTCAGCCCCCTAATGTACTCCCTGTACACACATGGCTGTGTCCTCAGCTCCCTACTGTACTCCCTGTCCACACACGGCTGTGTTGCCAAATTCCAAACAACTCCAGCTGCAAGTTCGCTGATGACATGTCCATGTAAATACAGGTATCCCCTGCTTTTCAAAAGTTCGCTTTTCCCCGCTTTCCTTTCCAAATGACCGAGATTAGAACCTGTTTTCGCTAATCAAAAGAAATCCAAAGAGGATTTTCACTTTTACGAAGATTGCCGAAATTTTTCCCTTACAAATGAATGCTTCTTCACTTTACACCATATCGGCTTATGAAAGGAACACTGTACTTAAAATTGCAGAGCAGTTACCATGTCACACGAATAGAATGCTATCAGTTGCCAGTATACAGAATAACAGTAAGAGATACAGCTCATTCTAAGCTGGAAGGGACAATGGGTTGAGTTTCCGCAACCTTTGCTGTAATAATTCTGTGATATGTATTGAAAGCCTATGGGGGGGAGACAAGCTTGTTCAATAAAGGGAAACCTGTATTTGGCTAAGACAATGTTTAAAGCGATTTTATCTCCCTGTCTCTCTGCCCTGAACGGTGGTCATCTTCTTACATTCGTTAATGGGATATGGGTGTCACTGGCTGGGTCAGCATTACTTCACTTTTCTAGCTGCTCTCGAGAAGACCGTGAGCCACTGTAGTCCACGTGTTTTATTTGATTTGATTTGATTTGTTTTAGTCAAATGTACAATGGAAAGCTTTGTTTTGTGAGTAGTGCAGGAACATGATAGAAGACAAAAAAAACACAGCTCATGAGCTACTTGAACACAGTGAAGCAAATAAGGTTGCAGCTGCACAGGAGATGCGCAAAACAAGATCGCTATTGGCAAGACTAGTATTATTTGAAGTTAGAGATGTCAATTCGTCAGTCTAATTACGGTAGGGAAGAAAGTTTTCGTGAGTATGCTGGTCCATGTTTTCAATCCTCTCTATCTTCATCCTGTTGGAAGAAGTTGTCGGAGATCATTACCAGTTTGGGAGAGTTTTTTTAATGTTATCAGCCTTTTGGTGACAATAAGAAGTATAAATGGATGGAAGGTTGCCTTCCGTGATGGTCTGTGCTGTGCACACAACCGTCGTTAGTTTCTTATGGTCCTGGGCAGAGCAATTACCATATCACACGAATAGAATGCTTTAAGTTCCCAGTATACAGAATAACAGTATGTGATGCAGCTCATTCTATGCTGGAAGAGACATTGGGTTGAGTTTCCGCAACCTTTGCTGTAATAATTCTGTGATATATATGGAAAGCCTATGGGGGTGGGGTGGGGGGGGCGGGGAGACAAGCTTGTTCAATAAAGGACACAGACTGTTCCATCAACATAAATCGATTCCTATTATGTCATGAAGTTCAGTTGCAATGAAAAGTGTTTTAAAACAAAGTGGTTTTCTGAGATTTACAGGATATTCAGAAACATTTTTTTTTCTCTTTGAATCTTATAGAAGAAACAGATTTCGGCCTTAGTACACGTGTCACAGACACACCAACTGTAATAGGACCATAGTGTACAAATATAACCAAGGTCAGCATATGGACCTGTCAAGAAACATGAGATAAAATGATATGCAAACATGAGATACAAACTGAAAATGGTGGAGAAACGAAATAAAAACATGAAGAAGTACCTGCAGATAGAAACAGAGTTAACATATTGATTATGATGTGACATTTCTGAAAAGTCAAAGGTTAATTCTATGCATCTCTGCTCAAATTCTGCCAGATTTGTTGAGTTTTGCTCCAGCTCTTTCGATGTCCTTTTCTTTATGAACTGTGACAAATTGTCTGATCTGAACGATAACAGCAAAGCCCCTGTCTCACTTGGATCTCGATTAATTTGTTATGGACATTCCATGAAAAATTACAAAGTTACTACGTTTGACAAGGCTCTAAATATTGATAACGTATTGGATTGTGAAAACGTGCCATGAAAATGTTGAAACAAAAACAGAAGTTGCTTCTAAAGCTCAGTAGGTCTGGCAGCATCTGTGAAAAGAAATCACAGTTAACGTTTCGGGTTCAGTGACCCTTCCTCAGAACTGATGATAGGTAGAAAAATGTTGGTTGATATGCAGAAGGGGCTGAACAGCTGTTAATGGAGATTGTTAGTGGCTAATCTTAGAGGTTGTGTAATGGAAGGCGATGTGAGAACTAGGCCTGGTGTACTATTGGTCGGGGAAGAGGACATTGGGGAGTTCAGAGCCGAAAATAATTGAACTTGATTTTGAGTCTGAAGGGCTGTAGGGTCCTCACACGGTAAATGAAGCATTGTTCTTCCAGTTTGCATAGACGTTTCCTGGAACACTGCAGCAAGCCTGACACAGAGATATTGGCCAGGGAACAGGATGCGGTATTAAACTGGCAGGCAACTGGAAGCTCAGGGTCATTTGTATAGATACACTTTGGATGTTCAGTGAATCAGTTACCCAGGCTACCGTTAGTTTCCCCAATGTAGATGAGACCACATTGTGAGAAGCGAATTGAGTAGACTAATTGTGGGAAATGTCGGTAAGGTGCTGCTTCAACGGTACGGTGTGGTTGGGCCCTTGGATTGTGAGAAAGGAGGACAGAAGTGCGAACATGTTACACTTTCGGCAGGGGGAAGTGAAGTGGACCTGTGGTGGGGGTGAGGGTGGGGTAATGGGAGTGAATAAAGAGTGAACCAGGGTGTCCTGGTCCCTCCAGAAGGCGGACATTTTTGAGGAGGAAAATATGTATCTGGTGATGGCATCTTGCTGGAGGTGGGGGAAATACAGCTGTTGATCCAGTTCATGCTGGTGGGATGGTAGGCCAGGACAAGAGGATTTCTCTCGCTGTTGCAGGAGGGTAGAGAGATGGTGAGAATAGAAGTGTAAGACGTAGGTCAGACCTGGTTGAGGGCCCTCTCGAGAACAGTGCTGGGAAATTCTCAGTTGAGGAAGAAAGTGGAAATTTTGGAAATTGACATCATCAGAAGCAATGCGGTGGAGACAGAAAAATTGGTGGAATGGAATGGAGTATTAGCAAGAAACAGGTTGTAAGGGTGTATACTCCAGGTAGCTATGGGAGTCGGTTGGTTAATACTGGATATTAGTGGCATGTCGATCCCCAGAAATGGAAACAGAGATGCCGAGGAAGGGATCAGATGAATCAGATAAAGATGAGGTGAAAGTGAGGGAGGGATGTAAATTGGAAGTGAAATCGATGTTTTTTTTCAAATTCAGGACAAGAGAGAGAAGCAGAATCGATGGTATAATCTATGCATTGGAGAAAGAGTTGTGGATGGGTCTGGAACAGAAGTGGAACAGGGAATTGTCTACGTACCCCTTGAAGAAACAGGTATGATTGGAGCCCACGTGTGTATCCATGCACCCCCTCTGTGTGGCAGGAGTAGGCTGAAGCAATGGGTCTGCCCGGGCAGTTCGATTTGTGGATTTTCAGGAGGAGATAGAAGTGAGCTCTGCTATCAGAGGACCATCAGCTTGGGGACCGTTAGGTGGGGGCAAGTACGGTGTGAATAACCTGATGAAATGTGGTAAATTAACATAGTTGATACAATGGCCTGATGTGCCATGGTCGGGTCATGGTCGGGACCAGCAGGTGATATGAGGAGACAACTGAGAGCTGGCCCTCAGTCTCTGCAATGTAGAGGTCAGTCCACCAGACTACAGCAGCATCACCCTTACCAGCACAGGCTGAATAACAAAGTCAGGGTTGGATCAAAGCACACGGTGTACAGCCTGTTCAGAGGGTGATTTGTTGGATTGGGTGAGGGGATGCAGATAAATTAAGGCAATCAATGTCACATCGAACATTCTCAATGAACAGATTGAGTTCAAGCAAACAGCAGAGTGAGAGGTCCAGGTGGAGGAAGAGTATTGGAGCTAGGCGCAGAGTCTGTGGAACAGGGAACAGAATCTTTGCCCATAGAAATGGGCACCGAGGAGAAGATGGTGGGAGAAGAGTTCAACGTCATGCCGTACCCGAAATTCCTTAAAGTCGGGGCACAGCGGGATAACGCTGAGAACATTGTTAAGTACAGAACATTCAACATCAGAGTGTGGAAGGGTAGGAGGGAGGGTGAAGGTACGACAGGAGGTGCATTTGGGGGAGGGGATGCAGTCAGTGCAAGGCACGGGTGGGGAGTCAGGTTCCAAGGGGTCATAGGCATCTCTGTGTTATTGCATCTTGTGTGCCTCATATATCTGATGAGCATGGCGAATGAGCGGAGAAAGAAATAGAACTGGGGAGTGGTGCAGCCTTGAGCCGATGAGATGTGATGCTTTTGCACAGATAAAATGTTGATATCACGGGCACTGCAATCACATGATCAGTCCTTAGGAAGTAACTGAATGAAAATGAACGTAATCTTATTATAATGCCCTGATTTCATTGGAGTGTGACACTCAACCAGCAAAGTCTTACTTTTCTGAGATTTTAGACAAAACTGTGAAAACATAATAAATGTTGATGTTATTAACAGGACAAGGTCATCCATGGTTTTGGCAGATATTAGCAAGGGGAGAGTTTATTTGTCATTCTCAAAAGCTCTGGGGAAGGTGTCATCGTTCAGTGAGGAAATTACCAGGACAGAATTTCCTCCGATTCCCATTGACCCCTGTTTACTCAGGGTCCGTGATACCACATGAATCAAATACTACTTTGATGCCAGGGAAGTTACTCTGATATCACCTCAAAAGAGGTAAACTGTTAAAATAATAAAAAGCAAAAGTGTAAAACACTGCTTGTTTGAACAATGTGCTTACTGTACTCACAATGTTTAAGGGAAAACTGATGCATAGACTTCTGATTTTGAGGAAAGGTTCATCCTATTTGTGATGAGGCTGTTTGGTTATGCACTGTGACACCGAGACAGAAAGATACTCCACTCTGGACCATGGGGAACAAAACCATCCTGTTCACGGTGCATCAGACAGTGACAGACACACACTATTGTCTGTTTCGAATGGACATTGATCATCTCAATCTCAACATTTGCTGATGATCAATAGCAGAACAGAAGCCAGCGGCTCCCATCATCCCAGTTGGAAAGCAAAAAGGGAATGCGATGGTCAGATGAAGTGGGAGTAATTGGGGAATTGGTGTAACTTACGGTGGAAGTGACAGAAGGATGGTGTAAAGGGAAATAATCAGTGGAAGAGCATGTACCAGCAGAAGGGGTAGTGCAAGGTAAGTAGGAGTGTGAGGAAAGAATAGGACGAAGGAGGAAGAATGACGGATGAAGTTTTAGTGACAAGGAAAATCTTGTTTTTGGGGAAGCGGGATTGGATGCGAAAACATCACTGTTCAAGAGAATCGAGTCAGGTTTCCATTCAAAATTAAGAAAAGATTTCATGTTCTTTCTTTTCTATCACTTGATTCTTGTTAAGATGATACATGTACTCTATCTTTCTGTATCAAGTGCAGAGGATTTTTTTCTTGTCTTGTGTGGTGTTTCAACATTTTTGATTTTTCTTTACAGTATGTATTTGCTTCCAATTCATGGTAGACATGAGAATATGATTTGATCTCCTTCAGTTTGTCCATAACATAGAATTTAATTGAGTATTTATCCTCATCACACTAGCTGATTTAAATAAACAATGAATTAGTCTGTGTCCATCCTGCAGATGAAAAATGTCTCCAGATCTGGCTATTGCAGTGCCTCCAAAAGGTTAATGTTCCAGCGCAAGATGCCAAACCCGAGTTCATCATAAATTATTTACAAGCTTTATGAATAAAACATGCAAAGTGTAAAAGATGAATTCAACTCTGTGTCAAAACTGTTATTTCTGGCTTCCTCATAAAAGATGTTAACCAAATCACTCTGTAAATTGACCAAAATAAGAAAAAAGAGAGACTGGATTTCTTAAATCTTCCTCTGAATACCATCTGGGAAACAGGAAGGAAATCACGGTTTGTTTGTGATATTCATAAATGACGATGGTGAGCATGTGGAAAATGGGGGGAGGGGGGGCAGTGGAATGCTGACCAATGTTGTGGATGACACAAAGCTGAGCTGAGTGGCTCACAATCAAGAGAATATAAATAGATTATTCAGACAGCCAGATCAATGGCCTATGAAATGTATCACCAATAAATGTGGGATGATGCATGTCAGAAGTAATAAGACAAGTGAGTACTCAAACTATGAATGGGGAGGGCTAAATTTGCTCGTTTTTTCTTTGCAGCAGGGAAGGTTGAGGAGGGAACCTGCTACAGGTATCCTGGAGTATAGGGGTATGGAGAAGATGAATAAAGAGAAGCTGTTTCCCTTAGTGAAAGTGTCAAAACAAAGGAACGCATTTTTAAAATGAAAGGCAGGGATTTGAGAGAGGATTTGTGCAATGTGTTTCGCACTGAGAGGGTGGTTTGAATCTGGAATGCATTGTCCAGGAGGGTCGTTGAGGGAGGTAATCTCACAAACGTTTAAAAAGCCTTTAGATGTGCACTTGCTGGCACAGATGTGATAGGCCTTTAATTTGTTTCATGATTCTATGTGTTGGCAGCCATGAATGCTCTGATATATTCTGAAGCAATAAGCAATGGCAGTTTCTGGTTTGTTCCTTTGACTGAACTCAGTAAGTGTCGAGATTACAAACCAGAATCATCTCATGGAGTTTCAGCCCTTTCTCCACCTACAGCATCCAAGCCATCTCTGGGAACATCCAGGGTAATTCACATGCTCAGTGCATACATTGTCTAACAACAGCACGAGCATTTTCCAGCTGTTTACCACCATTATTATAGCTACAGCAGTGTCATGGACACAGATTTTGCTTCAATATAATGCAGACTTCTAGCTATGAGGGTGCTATTTCTCTGAAGCATAATAAATTGCTTTCCAGATATTCACTTTGTTAAAAGCAAGTTTTCCTGTGTTTTGCTGCCAGTTATTTATCACAGAATTCCCCACTCCACTCCATCCCTTCAATATTTACCCTTTAATATTTTCTTGTGCCCTGTCTTCCTGATCTCCCACACCTCAATCCCTCACATCCCTCACATCCCTCACACTCTCCATCCTCATTTGTGAATCCCTGATAAACCTGAGCCTTATCTCTATCATTTATTCCAACTTCCATCTCACAAGGTGAACTGATATGATTCCTTCCCTCAGCATGGTCATTAGACTGGACATGCCTGATGTGCTATTCATCTCGACCTTCTACTCAGTTTCTGACCCGCTGCTTTGGTTACCAAACTCCTGGTTTATTTGTTTAAAGCCATTCAACATGCACTAGCAAACCTCCCCAAAAGGATGTTGTTGCTCCTCCAGTTAAGATGCAATCTGTCTTTTTTGTACAGGTCCCACCTGTCCTGGAAAAAATCCCAATAATCCAAAAATCTGAAACCAGCAACCCTGAACTAGATTTTTACAACTTGTTAAGCTATACCGCCATCCGAATACTTACCTTTATTCCATATGGCACGGGGAGTAATTCAGAGATTACAGAGGATTGTTCTGTCTCTCTCTCTCTCTCACACACACACACATATTCACACACACAATCAAACCGACACTACATTACTTTGCAGAGGAATACCATTAACCTTATAAATAGTCAGAATGTTAACTGGAATGAAGGATTTAGTTAAAGATAGTACGAGAGAAATTATATTTCTTCTGGATGTCAGTTTGCTTGCTGAGTTGGAGAGTTCATTTTCCGATGGTTCATCACTATCCTAGTGAACATTATCAGTGAGACTCCGGTGAAATGCTAGTTTATGTCCCACTTTCTATTTAAGTGTTTAGGTTTCCTTGATTCAGTGATGTAATTTCCAGTATTGGTGATTTCATGCCTGGTCCGTTTCCTCAGAGAGTGTTAGATGGAATCAAAATCGACGTGTTAGTTGATAGAGGTCCGGTTGGATTGCCATGCTTCTAGGAATTCTCGTGCGTGTCTCTGTTTGGCTTGTCCTAGATGGATGTGCAGACCCAGTCAAAATGATATACTTCCTCATCCGTATGTAAGGATCTAGTGATAGTGGGTCATGTCTTTTTTCTGGCTCGTTGTTGTTCATGCATCCAGGTGGCGAGTTTTCTGCCTGTTTATCCAATGTAGTGTTTGTTTCAGTACTTGCAAGGCTTATTCTTCCTGGAGCAGAACAGACAAAGATGTGAACTTATCGTGGTGCTCAAAAGTATGAAGAAAGCTCCAGAGTAAAACAGGAAAACTCTGTTTCCGTTTGTTGGCATTACAGCATCAAGGAGTTCTAATGTCAAAATGGTCAGCAAAAGAGCTGGGACTGAGATACATAAATACTTCCTTATTGAGAGAGTTGTTAGGATTTGGATTAGACTGCCTGGGAGAGTTGTCGATGACGATTCAATAAAGAATTGGATATATATTTGGAAGTTATGCATTTAATGGGCTACAGAGATGGGCCTGGCAAATGGAAGGTACTTGGGAAACATTACTGGAGCTGATGCACACACAGTGGCCAATGGCCTCCTCCTGTACTTTAAAGGCTTGTACTCTATCATGTGTCTGATGCAAATAAAAATCAGTATCGGATTTTTTTCCGTTTTAAGTGCTCGCAAATATCTGATTATATGGTGGAGGATAAACATTTAAAATGCAAATATTACAAGGTCAGTCACATTATGTAGAATATTTATTACTCAGATCATGAATATTTGAAATGTTATGTTCTGATAACGAAAACAAATATGTCATTGCTTTGGCACAAATCTCTTTTGAAAAGGTCTGACTTTTCCCTCACACCATAATATGTCCTTTTTTTTTCACTGTCCACATTTCATATTAAGTATCATTCTTTCTAAAAATCGGCAGTTTTCAAATTATTCTTCGCTAAAATGTGAGAACATAAATCATTCACAGTGCATGTTGAATCATTGCCATTTCTAAATTGCTGGCTATTGGCTGAAGCTCGTACATTTCACTGAGAAATTTAACTGATTGATTATATATAAATGAATAAGAACGCTAATTCTATTTGATTGCTCAATCGTTTACTCACTCTGAACATGGAATCATTCAGAAGCCTAACATTTTCAAAATGTTGGAGTTGCAATGCATTGTTTTGAATCCTGACATTGAATATATAATTCTGATCACAACAGTTAGGTGCCATGTTCTTTATTTGATATAAAATAAAACGTGCATTCTTTATTTTTGTGTTACAAAAAATTGATAGGAGCTTATACTTTACTCCCATAAATATAGAATCGACCTAATTGTTTTCAGAGATTATAGTTCAGTTGAATAATTATACTTCATATCTCATTTTTGTCCAATTCACGAAACATAGCTAATAGCTGATTATTGTTCGGGTCAGTAAACTCAACACCTTGCAATGAGCTACGCTAAAAATGGCTTCCAAAAGATTTGGAATCATTTACAGTGTTACTGGAATTCATAGTTTCCTGTGATGCTGAGTGACACACTGACCTGCTCCTAAATCTGTGCAAAGAGTTTCTAACCTGGGTCAGGGCAGTTAGTCAAACATTTCTTCACAACAAATAATTTGGAATCCACCCTGGGAAAGGTGGGAGCTCGCTAACAGACTATTACTGGTCTCAGTGTAGCTACAAATAATGTCCAAATTAGATATCAATGGCTGACCAGCAACCAGGTTTTAAAAAATCATCTTCAGTCAGAGCCTGGCCCAGTGGGCAGATGTGTCGACATGCAGTGTCAGAATCACACCGCACAACTTACCGATGGTGCTGACACCTGGCCTACCTCCCAGACTCCTTACATCTGCACCCTGGACCGGATGCTGGGAAAAGACGTTAAAAAGTTGACAATCTGATGCACTATCTTGAGTCTCACAAAGAAACCTCTGAAACCATACCCAATAAATGTCACCTTCATTATCACCAGTATCCAAATGAAATTTTACATCTCTGTGAATGGCCAGAGATTAATACATGGTTCACCAAACAGAATGTATCTGAAGAAAACAGCAGCAAATGGCAGGCCAAGAAGGACGTTAATAACTGAACTTGGCGGATTCTGTTTGGTGTGTGGTGACATACACATATTGTACTGGCACTCAGGTGACTGTAACAAAGCACAACGTAAATGTAAGTTTTGACCTAACACTTCGTCAAAGCTTCCTGATCTCATACACATCACTCCCTCACACACTCAAGAATTGATGAGAATCTACGAGCTTGTTGAAACAGGAATCATAGTACAGGCCCTTCAGCCCTTGACTTCCTGCCGACATTTTATCCTGTTCTAAGATCAGACTAACGTACATACCTTTCATTATACGATCATTCATGTGTCGATCCACACACCCACACTCTCTGTGTAAAGAACCTATCTCGGACATCTCCCATAAATATTCCTCCAATTACCTTAAAATCGTGCCCCCTCATCATAGCCATTTCCGTCCTGGGTGAATGCTTCTGGCTATCCACTCTATCTATGCCTCTAATCATCTTGTCCACCTCTATCAAGTCATGTTCCATTCTTTTTCGTTCCAACGAGAAAAAACCTAGTTCCCTGAATTTTCTTTGCAAGACCTGCCCTCCAGTCCAAGCAGCGTCCTGATAAATTTCCTCAGTACACTCACCAATGCTTCCACATCTTTCCTATAATGAGGCGACCAGTACGGAACACAACATTCTAAGTGTGATCTCACCAGGGTTCCATAGAGCTGCATCATAACCTCACTGCTTAAACTCAACCCCCATGCTAATGAAAACATCATCCGGTTTCTTAATAACCTTATCAACCTGGGTGGCAACTTTGTGGGAGCTATGACATGGATCATCAGATCCCACTGTTACTCCACAATGTATGAATCCAACATTTAACCGTGTATTATGCATTCAAATTTGACCTTCCAAACTGAATCGCTTCACAATTTTCCAGGTTGAACTCCAACTGTCCTTTATCAGCCCAGTTCAGCATCCTGTCAATGTCCTGTGCAAACTGCAATAGCCCTCCACACTACCCACAATTCCACCATACTTCGTTAATATGAAAAACTTACTAATCCACCTACCCTCTTCCTCATCGAAGTCATTTATAAATATCACAAACAGCAGAGGTCCCAGAACCGATCCCAATGGAACACCAATGGTCACCGAGCACCAGACAGAATGCTTGCCATTTACCACCGCCCTCTGTCTTCTATGGTCCAGTCAATTCTGCGTCCAGACAGGCCAGTTTCCCTGTATCCGATGCGTCCTTACTTTCTGAATGAACCTACCATGGGGAAATTTACCAAATGCCTGGTTAAAAACATGTACTCCACATCCACTACTCTCGCTCCTTCAATGTGTTTGATCCCATCCTCAAAGAACTCAGTAAGGTTTGTGAGGCATGACCTGCTCCTCACAAAGCCATGCTGACTATTTCTAACCAAACTATGATTTGCAAGTAATCTTAAATTCGGTCTCTCAGAATCCTCTCCAAAACTTTGCCCAATGCTGATGTAAACTGACTGGTCTGTAATTCTCTGGATTAACTTTATTCCATTTCCTGAACAAGGGAGTAACATTTGCCTTCCTCCAAGCATCTGGCATGACGCCAATGGAGAGTGAGGACGCAAAGATCATCTCCAAAGGTGCAGTAAACTCTTCGCTCTCTTCCTATAGTAAGCCAGGGTGGATCCCGTCTCGCCGAGGAGATTTATCTATCCCTATGTTTATATTTCAATCAGTCTGTACTTCATCTCACCATGTCTACTCACTGTCCAACGATCTGATTGACTGCTTTCATTTCAAGGCTCTATACAGTGCTGCTTTCCTGAACACATATGGTTCCAGAAAACCTGTTAATCATGGAATGGAAAACATGGAAAGGCACCAATGCCTTCCTGATGAAAGGCTGATGCCCAAAGCTTTGACTCTCCTGCTCCTCAATGTCGCCTGATATGTTGTGCTTTTCCAGCGCCACACTTTTCGACTCTGATCACCAGCATCTGCAGGTCTCACTTTCTCCATTACAAAGGGCTGTCCCCTCTGCACACTGAGCAGGCAATTAATCAGCAGAAACCCGTTGTATTTAGAGCTGACTGTTCAGTTCTAGAAAGTTGCATTTGATGAATACATTTACTGAAAATGAAATTACTATTCAACAAATATTCATTCAGTCCCAGAGTTACAGTTTTGGTTCATGATTTAGGCAGCTTGATAACGAGCAGTCAATGACTGAAGAACTCTGAGCTACAGAGTATTCCAGGTAATAAATTCCAGTGTGGATGTGCTTTCCCTTAATTTTGGGTATATTTTCGGACAGACAGATGTGATAAGGGAACGCGGTGACTCGTGGAATTGTGACATTTTTGCTATTACAGAGATGTGCTTGAGGGAGGTCAGGGCTGACAATTCAATATTCTGCGGTGCAAGAACTATAGGCAGCACAGGAGAGGTGTAAAGGATGAGGTGGTGATGCATTATTAGTCATTATGGAGTCAGTTGCTGCAGTAGGAAGGGATTAAAATCGGAAAGACAAGCTTAAAACAGGTACAAATTGAGCAGGTCAATGGAGGAAACTACCATATGTGTAGGGCTTAACTTAAAACGGAAGTAGAAGCGCAAATATGAGGCGTGATAAAACATTAGCGGGTAGTATGAGCGGGTGAGAGAGATAGGGAGTAGTATATGATTTGGGAGGGGCTTACAGATATAGGGAAGGGTGTAGGGATTGGATGTGATTAGATAGATAGGGAGGGGTTTGGTGGGGTTGAGTAAGTATGGAGAAGTATAGGGTTTAGAAAGATAGGGAGGAGAGCAAGGTTTAGAATGGGTTAAGGAGATAGAGTGTGGTGCAGGGTCTCGAGTAGGTTGAAGAGATAGGGAAGGGAGTAGTGATTGGAGGAGTTTAGAGAGCTAGGAAGGGGTGCAGTATTTGGAAAGGGTTAAGAGATAGGGAGGGGTGTCGGGTTTGGAGGAAGTTAAAGAGATATACAAGGGATACAGTGCGTGGAGGGTGTGATAGAGAGAGCAAAGACAGTAGGGGCTGGAGGAAGTTATATAAATCGGATGGGTGGAAGGTTTGGAGGAGGTTATAGAGATAGAGGGGAATGTAGGGTTTGGGGAAGGAGAGAGAGATAACGAAGGGGGTAGGTTTGGAGGAGGTTTGAAGCTCATTGTGTCCGATCAAACACTGACACAGAAACCCCCTGCTGACTCCCCTCTCTCAGCCTCACGGTATCAGATCAAACACTGACACAGAAACCTCCTGCTGACTCCTCTCCCTCAGCCTCATGGTGTCAGATCAAACACTGACACAGAAACCTCCTGCTGACACCCCTCCCTCAGCCTCACGGTGTCAGATCAAACACTGACACAGAAACCTCCTGCTGACTCCCCTCCCTCAGCCTCACGGTGTCAAATCAAACACTGACACGGAAACCTCCTGCTGACCCCCCTCCCTCAGCCTCACGGTGTCAGATCAAACACTGACACAGAAACCTCCTGCTGACTCCCCTCCCTCAGCCTCACGGGGTCAGATCAATCACTGACACGGAAACCTCCTGCTGACTCCCCCCCCTCCATCAGCCTCACTGTGTCAGATCAAAGACTGACACAGAAACCTCCTGCTGACCCCACCCACTCCATCAGCCTCACGTGGTCAGATCAGACACTGACACAGAAACCTCCTGCTGACTCCCATCCCTCAGCCTCACGGTGTCAAATCAAACACTGACACGGAAACCTCCTGCTGATTCCCCTCCCTCAGCCTCACGGGGTCAGATCAAACACTGACACAGAAACCTCCTGCTTACCCCCCTCCCTCAGCCTCACAGTGTCAGATCAAACACTGACACGGAAACCTCCTGCTGACACCCCTCCCTCAGCCTCACGGTGTCAGATCAAACACTAACACTAAAACCTCCTGCTGACCCCCCTCCCTCAGCCTCACGGTGTCATATCAAACACTGACACAGAAACCTCCTGCTGACCCCCCTCCCTCAGCCTCACGGTATCAGATCAAACACTGACACATAAACCTCCTGCTGACCCCCCCTCCCTCAGCCTCACGGTGTCAGATCAAACACTGACACAGAAACCTCCTGCTGACCCCCCTCCCTCAGCCTCACGGTGTCAGATCAAACACTGACACATAAACCTCCTGCTGACCCCCCCTCCCTCAGCCTCACGGTGTCAGATCAAACACTGACACATAAACCTCCTGCTGACCCCCCCACCCTCAGCCTCACGGTGTCAGATCAAACACTGACATGGAAACCTCCTGCTGACTCGCCTCCCTCAGCCTCACGGTGTCAGATCAAACACTGACACGGAAACCTCCTGCTGACTCCCCTCCCTCAGCCTCACGGGGTCAGATCAAACACTGACACGGAAACCTCCTGCTGACTCCCCTCCCTCAGGCTCATGGTGTCAGATCAAACACTGACACGAAAAACTCCTGCTGATTCCCCTCCCTCAGCCTCACTTTATCAGATCAAACACTGACACAGAAACCACCTGCTGACTCCCCTCCCTCAGCCTCACGGTTTCAGATTAAACACTGACACGGAAACCTCCTGCTGACTCCCCTCCCTCAGCCTCACGGTATCAGATCAAACACTGACACAGAAACCTCCTGCTGACTCCCCTCTCTCAGCCTCACGGTGTCAGATCAAACACTGACACAGAAACCACCTGCTGACTCACCTCCCTCAGTGTCACGGTGTCAGATCAAACACTTAAAAGGAAACCTCCTGATGACTCCCCTGCCTGAGCTGGTGGATCAGTGTCCCTCTATATTGAACAACACTTGGAGGAAGCACAGAGAGTGACAGAGCTGGCGGATGTATACTGGGTGGGCCATTTCAAAACCACCACCAAGGGGAGCTCAGCAGCAGCATTGCTGATTGAGGTGGTTGAGTTTAAAAGGACATAACTGCTTCACTGCGTCTGCACCGGGTCAGGGGGAACGACTGATAGGGAGAAACATTACCATCCCCCTCACCATCACCAACCTACCGGCTGCAGACATATTTTTCAATGACCGTATTGGGAATGGTGACTACCGCACACAGTATTTATGGAGACATTTTCCACTTTTACATTGTGAAGAGCCCTGTGTATATGTGACACCATCACTGTGCTCAACAGGGCAGATTTCCAATAGATTTTGGAATTTTGCACTGGCCTGTGTGAGGTGGTTCGGGTCATTACCAACAGCAGCAGAATTGTACTCCAGTATAATTTTCACTATCACTGCCTGGCATATACTCCACTTTATCCTGGCCATCAAGACAGGGATACATCCTTGTTAAATGGAGAATACAGGAGGGCCTGACTACAGTAGCACCAAATACACCTCAGAATGAGATGAAGTTACTAAACTGGGCCACTTACTCACCACATGGTATAAATAGCAAAAGAGACACAGATGTAACCAGTGAATCAGACCTAATCTCTGCAATCCGGGTGAGTGGTGGTGGACAATCACACAACTCACTGGAGGAGAGAATACACCAATACCACCTTCCTGAATGATGAAAGGGCTTAGAACAACAATAGAAATCTAAGGCTGAAACATTCACAGCAATGTTCAGACAGAAATATCGATGGGATGATCTATTTTAGTCTCCTCCAAATGGCAGTCTTCAGCTAATCCCACTCACTTTGTGTGGTATCTACAAACAGCTGGAGGGATTGGAGAATGCAAAGGCTATGGGCCATGATAACATTCCATTCTGGCTGTTCCTACTGGGATACAGCACTGGGACCTACCTGACAATGTTGGAAACTATCCGGGTGTGTTCTGTAGACACACAGACAAAACATCGGACAATCAGTGACTACCCCATTGCTCTAATCCTTGTCATTAATACAGGGATGGCAGATGTCATCTCCAGTGGGGTCAAGCAGCACTTCCTCAGTACTAACCTGCTCGCTAAAGCTCAGTTTGGGCTCTCATCCCTTGGGCTCATTGAAGCCTTGGTTTAATGATGTACAACAAGAGAACATAGCTGAATTCGAGAGGTGAGGTGACAGTGACTGCACTTTTAACATGATCATAACTGCATTTGACCAAATGTCATATCCAGGATTAACGGCAAACCTGGAGCAAATAGGAATCGTCTGCACTGGCATGAGTTATACCTGGTACAAAGGAAGGTGGCTGGGGTTGGTGGAGAGAAGCCAACTCAGCTTCGCCGCAGTACCCCAGGGGCGGGGTTTCTGGGTAAGCCTGTAGATCAGAAATGTAAAGGTAGGACACCATACTCCTACAGGATGATAGAGACAACTGGCGGTAGTTTAACTGGATAGTCATCATACCTGAAGTAAGGGAAAGATTGAGTAGGACAGTCCTTTAGTCACGCCAGGAATTGAACCCCCACTGTTAGCATTAATCTGTATTACAAAACAACCATCCAACTGATTGAGCTAACCAAATCTTCACGCAGCTCTGTGTGGTAGATATTGAAATATTATTCCATTCAGATATGTTGGTAACCACCTCTGGACCAGGTGGAACTAGAAGCATGCTTCCTAACTCAGAGAGAGGGATCGCATCAGTGAGCTACAAGAGTGCTCTCTGCCCTAGGCCCTATAATTTTCAGCTGCTTCATAAATGACTGTAAAATCACAAGTGGGGATGTTTGCCAATGATTGGACAGTATTCAACACCATTCATGATTTACTCAGATACTGAAGCAGTCCTTGTCCAAAAGTAACAGAACTGGAAACATGCAGGTGTGTGCTTAACAGTGACAATACCATTTCCATTGCACATGTACCAGAGAACTATTACTTATATCAATGGAAAAGTGAACCACATCCTCTAACGTTCAATTCCGCCACCATAACTGAACAAACACCAAACAATATCGCGAGGATTATCGTTAACCTGAACTGGACTGACCATATGATTTCATTACCTATTCCTGTGAAGGGCTTTGGCTAAAACATTGACTTCTCCTGTACCTCAGATGCTGCCTGACCTGTTTTACTTTTCCAGCGCCACTTTTTGACGCACATAAATTCTTTAGCTACAAGAGTATGTCAGGGGCTCGAAATTCTGCAGGAATAACTCACCTCAAAATTTCCGAAAGCCTGTCCCCTATTGCTAAGACACATGTTGAATGTGTGTGTGTGATTAAATACTTCCATTTGCCCGTGTAGGTGCAGCTTCACCCCTCATCCACTGACGCTCAGTAGCAGCAATACCTGCCATCTACACGGTGCTCTGCAGAAATTTACCAAGGCTGCTTACAACGGACCTCTGAACCCCCGACCGTCGAGAAGGACAAGGGAAGCAGACACACGGGACCCCCACCATGTTCGCGTTCTGTTCCAAGCCATCTACCATCCTGATTGGGAAGTATATTGCCGTTCCTTCAGTGTCACTCTTTTAAGTTCCCTATCGATCAATAAATGCCGTCCAAATCACATTTCATGAATAAATTAACATAAAAGTATTGTCTAGGCCTATTCAATGCTGGACACGGTTTTGGGTTTTGTGAGCTCAGGCTGGTTGGGTCCAGGCAGTACATTGCTTGTTGTGAACAGCTGAAGGGATATGATGTTTGAAACAATCTGTCAGTCTCTCAGAGGCATGGCCTACATACCGAGCATTACAGACTCTGGCATTCTCATCCCACATTACTGAGCTCTGAGATAGACAGAAGCAACTGAAAACGTACTCATATCTGACTGGAACATGTTTAAACACACACAGTGACATTGTTGCCACGAAAATTATTATGATGAATATGAGCAGGGAGAAAGTGAGGACTGCAGATACTGGAGATCAGAGTCAAAAAGTGTGGTTCTGAAAAAAAAACTAGAACGTTCAGGCAGCATCTGAGGAGCAGGCGAATCGACGATTAGTTAACAATATTAATACAAGGGAAAGTAATTGTGTATTTTCAAAGTCCTTGTACTTAATAACAATTTGGTCTTGGGTGTGGCAATGAGACTCATCATTTCAATGCTACTTACTGTGAGGTTTCATCATATTGTTATTATAACAGTGTACTGAATATATTGGTGAATCTTGTGCTTATTGGCCAATCTAAATTTGGTATTATGAAAGGATATCGGATCTTCAGTAAAGAGACTTAATGGCTGTTAACGGTTAGAACAATGCTGCAACCATTTACACAGTGATTTCCAAATCAAGTCACACACAAGGTTGTTTGGCTGGGATCATGCTGGCCGTCAATGGAATTGCACAACTCTGTTTGGATACTGACATTGTGGGACTAACATACACTGAATATGGTTTATGAGGGATTCAATGTAAGATGCCATGTGCTGCAGGAGTCCATCACCTTTATAACACCTTCATTCAGGATCAGGGGTAAGGTGCAGAATTACAGAGTTTAGGTGGAACACAGGAAGAGATATACTTGCAAGACATGGCTGTTTACAGGTCGTTGTTATAAATATTGAACTGCGTCTGGACCAGCACCATGTGCGAGTCCATTGACCAGTCTGAACCACACATATCTCCCCATTGTTCAGGTATGTCTCTAACCAGTCTATTGTGAGGGATTGTGCGAGTAACTGCCCAGCTCCAGTTTGGGAGCTCTCTGGACAGCTTTTGGAGATGGACAGTGTTTTGGAGGTCGCGGGGGGCCCAATAACACTGTGTCTGAATTCAGGCTTTACGTCAAAGTCATTTTCAACAGCTTTGCTGCCTGCGAGATGGTGTGTTCACTGCTCTGAACATGAATCGGCTGTTTACTACAGTCACTGAATTGTGTAATAGTTAGTGTAATAGTGTAATACTCTGGTATTTCAATTATTGTTCACTTCAATTGTTTTCAACTGAAAAACAATGATCTTTGGTTTATTTTAAAATATGTAAGAAATAAAGTGATATTAAAACTTCATTACAGTAAATGTGAAAGTGATCTGGTATATATTTCCCATGGACTAATCAAGCAACAGTCAGATATTGTCTGTAAAGCAGGAATCTGTGAAGAGGACTATGTCCCAGGCAACATCACCACCCTCTCTGGTAGGTTCTGTCCCACTGACAGGACACAGCCAGGCAGAGGGGGATAGCTCCTTGGTAGATAGTCAATGTAGGGTGGCATGGTGGCTCAGTGGTTAGCACTACTGCCTAATAGCAGCAGAGTCCCAGGTTCAATTCCAGCCGCGGGTGACTGCCTGTGTGGAGTTTGCACATTCTTCCTGGTCTGTGTGGGTTTCCTCCCACAGTCCAAAGATGCGCAGCCCTGATGAATTGGCCATGGTAAACTGCCCATAGCGTTCAGCGCATTAGTCACAGAGGGGTGTGTTCCTCTCCGGAGGGTCGGTGTGGACTGGTTGGGCCGAGGGTTCAGTTCCCACTCTGGAGGCAATCCAGTCTAATGATCGTGCTCAGCGTTGATGCTGGATCCTGTGGCTGCAAGACTGCTTTGTGGCAGGTTACGGTGGAATGAATAAAAGGGAAGCATATAATTGACCACATCGTTACTGATCTGCCTGCTGCAGATACATCTCTCCATTTCATATATCAGTCAGAATGGTCACTCCACAATGGGGAGCAAGGGCTACCTTCACATTTTGCAGACCCTCCTCACCATGATATGTAGCCCCTTGAGTACTGAGTGGGTCAAAGTTTATAAACATTGACTAACCAATAATGATGCAGCCAAGAGGTGCAGAGAGCCATCAGCAGCAGCAGAATCATACTCTGCATAGCTCATGCGGTCTGCAACTTCACAGCCAGACATATCTCCCACTTTACAGTAATCATCACGGCCTGACATACCTCCCACTGTATAGTAACCATCATGGCCCGACATACCTCCCACTGTACAGTAACCATCACACCCCGACATACCCCCCTCTGTACAGTAACCATCACACCCCGACATACCTCGCTCTGTACAGTAACAATCACGGTCCGACATACCACCCACTGTACAGCAACCATCACAGCCCGACTTACCTCCCTCTGTACAGTAATCATCACGGCTCGACATACCTCCCACTGTTCAGTAACCATCACGGCCCGACATACCTCCCATTGTACAGTAACCATCACAACCCGACATATCTCCCACTGTTCATTAACCATCACACCCCGACATACCTCACACTGTAAAGTAACTGTCACGGCCCGACATACCTCCCACTGTACAGTAACCATCACACTCCGGCATACCTCCCACTGTACAGTTACCATCACGGCCCGATATAACTCCCATTGTACAGTAACCGTCATTTTCCGACATACCTCCCACTGTACAGTAACCATCACACCCCGACATACCTCCCACTGTACAGTTACCATCACGGCCCGATATAACTCCCATTGTACAGTAACCGTCATTTTCCGACATACCTCCCACTGTACAGTAACCATCACACCCTGTCATACCTCCTACTGTACAGTAACCATCACACCCCGACATACCTCCTACTGTACAGTAACCATCACACCCCGACATACCTCCTACTGTACAGTAACAATTACGGCTCGACATACCTCCCACTGTACAGTAACCACCACGGCCCGACATACTCCACTCTGTACAGCAACCATCGCAACCCGACATATCTCCCACTGTTCATTAACCATCACACCCCGACATATCTCCCACTGTACAGTAACCATCACACCCCAACATACCTCCCACTGTACAGTAACCATCACACCCTGACATACCTCTCACTGTACAGTAACCATCACACCCCGACATACCTCCCACTGTACAGTTACCATCACACCCCGACATACCTCCCACTGTACAGTAACCATCACACCCCGACATACCTCCCACTGTACAGTAACCATCACACCCCGACATACCTCCCACTGTACAGTAACCATCACACCCTGACATACCTCCCACTGTACAGTAACCATCACACCCCGACATACCTCCCACTGTACAGTAACCATCACACCCCGACATACCTCCCACTGTACAGTAACCATCATGGCCCGACATATCTCCCACTGTTCATTAACCATCACACCCCGACATACCTCCCACTGTACAGTAACCATCACACCCTGACATACCTCCCACTGTACAGTAACCATCACACCCCGACATACCTCCCACTGTACAGTAACCATCACACCCTGACATACCTCCCACTGTACAGTAACCATCACACCCCGACATACCTCCCACTGTACAGTAACCATCACACCCCGACATACCTCTCACTGTACAGTAACCATCACACCCTGACATACCTCCCACTGTACAGTAATCATCACAGCCCGACATACCTCCCACTGTACAGTAACCGTCACACCCCGACATACCTCCCACTGTACAGTAACCATCACGGCCCGACATACCTCCCACTGTACAGTAATCATCACAGCCCGACATACCACCCACTGTACAGTAACCATCACACCCTGACATACCTCCCACTGTACAGTAACCATCACGGCCCGACATACCTCCCACTGTACAGTTACCATCACACCTCGACATACCCCCCACTGTACAGTAACCATCACGGCCCGACATACCTCCCACTGTACAATAACCATCACACCCCAACATACCTCCCACTGTACAGTTACCACCACGGCCCGACATACCTACCACTGTACAGTTACCATCACACCCCGACATACCTCCCACTGTACAGTAACCATCACACCCCGACATACCTCCCACTGTACAGTAACCATCACACCCCGACATACCTACCACTGTACAGTAACCATCACGGCCAGACATACCTCCCACTGTACAGTAACCATCACACCCCGACATACCTCCCACTGTACAGTTACCACCACGGCCCGACATACCTCCCACTGTACAGTGACCATCAAGGCCTGAGGTTCCTCCCACTTTACAGTACCTTCACAGCTCGACATACCTCCCAGTGTACATTAACCGTCACAGCCCGACATACCTCCCACTGTACAGTAACCATCACAGACCGACATACCTCCCACTGAACAGTAAACATCACAACCCGACATACCTCCCACTGTACAGTTACCATCACGGCCCGACATACCTCCCATTGTACAGTAACCGTCATTTTCCGACATACCTCCCACTGTACAGTAACCATCACACCACGACATACCTCCCACTGTACAGTAACCATCACAGCCCGACATACCTCCCACAGTACTGTAACCATCACGGCCCGACATACCTGCCACAGTACAGTAATGATTATGGCCCGACATACCTCCCACCGTATAGTGATGTTGGATCAGCAGTCACTTAGTATGGAGATCTGCCTGGTCATATAAGACTGAGTAATGGTGGAACAGTGTTTTTGTGACTGTCGATCTGTAAATAGATTAGCGGAGTTGCAGATTGCGAGGATGATTGCCAGAGAAACAGCAAGATATAGGTCAGCTGCAGACTTGGATGGAGAAAACACAAATGTAACTTTATTTGTACAATTGTGACATGATGCATTTTGGAAGGTCTAATAAAGGATAGAAGTATAAAATGGATGGAAAAACTACTGATTGCATCAACATCCGAAGTGATCTTGGTGTACAGCTGCACAGTTCCCTGAAAGTAATAACACGGGTGGAGAGGGTGATCAAGAAGACTGATGGCAAGCTTGCAAACATGCATCGGAGCATGCAGTAAGAAAATTAGCAGGTCATATTATAGCTGGAGAGAAAGTTATTTCGAGGTACATTTATAATATTGTGTACACTCTTGGTTGCCACACAATGTTAAAGTGTTGGAGAGGGTATGGAAAAGTTTTACCAGCATGTTGTCTGGTTTGGAGGGTATTAGCCAGAAGGAGCAATTGAACATACGTGGTTTGTTTGCACCTGGGCATCATTGGCTATGGGGCTACCTGATAGATATTTACAGAATTATCAGAGGCATAGATAGAAGGTCAGTTAGAGGCTTTTTTTTCCCTCAGAGTAGAAATATCAATTACTCAGGACCGTAGGTTTTAGGTAAAAGTGAGAAAGTTCAGGAGATGTGATAGGTAAGATTATTTTTTACTGTTCCAGATAGAATGTGGAAGTGCCTGGAATGCACTAATGGAGGGGAAGAAGTCCATATAGCAAGGTTTAAGGGGGATCTTGGCACAAATATGAGTAAGTAGGGAATAGAATGACATCAAAGATATTGGAGCAAATACTTTTGTTTTACCTTTGGGAAGACATCATGTGTAAATGCGGGCTTGCTGGGTTGACGGGCCTGTTCCTGTACTGGGCTGTTCATTAAGACAAGATTTGAGCGCGGGAGTGGCGGGATGCTCACTGAATGATTACTGATGATCAACTGCCACATTATTGTGGATCCCACCGACCACCCCCACACGCCCCCTCCCCCCAAATTGCAGCTTCACATCATCCCCCACTGTTGGGAAACTCAATATGGAGAATTTGACATGAAAGTCAGACCTGTTACCGGGTGACTCCATCCCGCTGTTCGCTCCTGCAGACTTCTATCCTGGACACCAGCTCCTCGGGAACACTGCATGAACATAAGCTGCATGTACTACACACCCACCAATGCTGGCATCTGACACGTGCCAGCCTCACCATGCCATCCCAGCACATCTCCGACCCACTAACAATACGCTTCTTTACTTCAATGCTGCAGCTCAGGGTGCACTGACAACTCTCATTGCAATGCTGCTGCAAAGACACTGTGCTTAAGGACACACACCCAGCTCATGGCCTGTCCCTCTGGGTTGCTCACTCCGTGTTTGTACACAGTCAATGCTGCTGCAAGGACACTGTGCTCCGCGATACTCACCCAGATCATAGATTGGTCATCTGGACTGCTCATTCTGTTTCAAAACACACTCACGTTCAGCGAACTTGAATGCTCACAGAATTATTGCCTTGTCTTAACCTGCCCTCAACAGTGTTTCCCCTCAGCTAGAGCTACCAGGCTCACCCGCCTGCTGTATTGCCTTGGTGTTTAGCGCAGACACAAACCCAGAACGCTTAATATCATTGTCCACAGTCAGTCACGGTGCCCAGCACACTGAGTCAAGGAGAGTCTCAGATCCCAGTCCGGGAGCTTGACCACGGTCAGTCTGCCTCTCTTGGTTGTTCGGGTCAGGATCCTTCCTCTGTGAGGTGGTGAGGAGTTGAATGTTAGGATGCCTCATACCTCTCTTTTCTGCTCTATTGTGGGATAGTTCCTCCAGGAATGAGAGAATTATCAAGAGGTATTAGGGAGGAGGAAGTGATTTGTATAGCTGTTAGTGCTGGGACAGCTGAGGGAAAGATGGGGAGGTTTCCTGAGTGAGTGAGTGGGCAGCACAGACACCAGGCAGAGCTGGCGAGCGGGACAGAGAAGAGGTTAGAGAGAAACCGAGAGAAGGTGCTGCATTCAGTGAGAGTCGGAGAACATGAGTCTTGATTGGAGGTGGGTGCAGTAACAACGAGAGAGAGAGAGAGGGCAAAGTCACAAAATGCAGATGTTGGCACTTATCCTGGTCACTGACGTCCTTCCTACACTGTTGGGCATTCACCCAGAAGGCTGGCATCTCACTGGCCCACGGGTCAATCACAGACAAGCTAGCAGGTCTGGTGTCATGACTTCCCCTGCCAGTCAAAGAGTCATAGAGATGTTCAGCATGGAAACAGACCCCTCGTCCAACCCATCCATGCCGACCAGATATCCCAATTCAATCCAGTCCCACCTGCCAGCACCCGGCTCATATCCCTCCAAACCCTTCCTATTCATATACCCATCCAAATGCTTCTTTGATGTTGCAATTGTACCAGCCTCCACCACTTCTTCTGGAAGCTCATTCCGTCCACACCCCCCCCCCCCCGCGTGAAAAAGTTGCCCCTTAGGTCTTTTTTATATCTTTCCCCTCTCACCCTAAACCTATGCCCTCTAGTTCTAGATGTCCCCACCCCAGGGAAAAGACTTTGTCTATTTATCCTGGAGAAAGATAATGTCCCTGTCCTGCACCATGCCATCCACCAGAACCTCAGGGGCTCAGCCACAAAGTGGGGCCCTCAGTTTACACCTTTCCCAAACGCCGCCATCATGTCCAGAGCAATTTCAGATTGCCAATCCAAGAGCGCAATGACTTATTTAAAATTGGCATCTGTAGCAGGGAATCCGGTGCAATCTGGGATATGTGGGCAGTGGGCACATATAACAAAGCGGAAAATAATCATTGGGCTCGTATCAGATGAAAGAAGGGACATTGAGGCAGGGCAGATAGTTAATGAGCCAGATTGAGGATGTTATCATGAAAACATTCACTGAGACTTGTGGAGACAAACCTTCCATGAAAATGACAGAAATGAGATTGGCCAAGTCAAAAGTTTCAGGCCCTTGTCTTGTGCAGATTTTGTCGTGCAAACTATTGTAAGTTATATACTTAAAGTGAGTGAGGGCCTATAAAGGAGATTCACATCATTAAAAGAAGCTGGGGAGAAAAGTCCCCGGCCATGTTTGCTCATTGTTCATCTTTTTCGGTTCCTCACTGAATAGAGGCAAAGTGTCAGAGACCTGCTGATATTGTAGCTTAGTTTAGTATGAAGCAAGGGGCTGACTGAATACTTACATATCGGAATTCTGCGAGGCAGGAAGAATGGACCCTTCGAAAGTCCCAAAGGAATCCAGGACTGTCAGCCTGAATTGCTGCAGGGAAAGCTGTATGTAATTAATCTGGCTATTTGGTTTTCATGCAGAGACTCGTACAGTTGATGTGAATTACTTGATTTGATGAGCGAACAAATAGCAGTCTGCTTAAAAATGGAAACTAGGAGCTCCAGTTGAATTTACCAAGCAACCTGGAGAAGTGCAAGTCCAGTCATTTAGGGACAGCAATCAATGGAAAGAATACACAATAAATGAACGTACTGTTAGTGTGGACAGATCCTAGTATAAATACCTCCCTATTTCTCCTTTTTTTTCGCTTTGATAAAGGGTCAGTTAGACTCGAGATGTCAGCTATTCTCTCTCCTTATAGATGCTGCCATACCTGTGAGATTTTCCAGCATTTTTTCTGTTGGCTTCAGATTCCAGCATCCGCAGTAATTTGCTTTTACCCTGAAGATAGCCGGCATCGTCAATAATCTAGATAAGGCAGCAAATGGCACCATTTCCTATCTCAGTTCAAGTGCAGAATGTAAGAGCAGGAAGCTTATACAAGAACTGTTTAAATAACCAGATCAATCACAGCCTGTGTGCTGCATGTGGTTCTGGTCACTATATCACAAGGAAGGATGGAATTAGAATGGAGAGTGTACAGGAAGAATGTGATGATTGCAGATGCTGGAAATTAGAGTCAAAGAGTGTGGTGTGAGAAAAGCACAGCAGGTCAGGTAGCATCAGAGTGCCAGAGAAATGATGTTTCGAGCATGTTTCACTCTTGGAGGTGGTACAGAAGAGATTTGTTATCCCGGGAAACTGATTATGCAGTTATGAGGAAAGGTTGAAGTGGAGGATACTGAGAGGAGATTCGATTAGCCTGCACGTGTTGTCAAGGGCCTGCATAGAGAGGGAGAGACTGTCTTGTTCTTATTGGAGACCTCAGTTACCAGCAGAAAATATTTAATTAAATTGGTTGAAATATTAGAAAGGTGGTGAGGAAAGTTGTTATTTCACCCGGAGTAAGGAAGGGATCTGGGAGTCATGCATGGAAGTGGAGTCGAGGCAGAAACTCTGGAAAATTTTGAAAATGTGCCTTGGTCTGAACCTGAACAATGATTTTTTTTTTGGAAAGGATGAAGCTGAGTTGCACCTTCTTTTTAGTTAGTGCAGACAATTTCGAGAGTAATCTGTGTTGTAGAAATTTCTGACATTTACACAATATCTAGAGAATCAATACAAAGGGATTGGGGAGAGGACAGAGAGGAGTAGTGTGTAAATTGATTAGCATCACAAAAATACTGATTCCAGCCTTTATATACAATGCTACTTCACTGTCGTGGCATTTTTCTCCTTCTTGTATAAAAGCTGAAAGCCTTTGATTATTCGGTTCTCAGTCTTGGTCACATTGCAGTCATATCTGTCTTGTTTCATTCTATTTGTTCTACTGTTTCATTGGCCTTGTTGAAAACACAGGAAGGAATTTAGGGATGACAGCAAGTACCAGAAACCATGATGAATGAAAATTCGGTAAAAGTTTACAGCGATAGGAAGGCGTGCGAAGACAGTGGGATATTACAGAGATATGGATTGTTCGAGGGGTTGAAGGAGATAACAATGACAAAGATAGTTTTAGGTTTTGGTTGAAGTGAAAAGTTAGCTGGACCAGCCAGATCAATATTTTGTCTACTGTAAACTTGCAAAGAGAAACTCTCCACGAAACCTGGTGAAAATGATTTCCGTGTCTGTCTGTATCAGAGAAAGAATACAACGGATGTGGGAGATGGTGGGAGGGCTGAGTGGTGTTGGGAGGAGTGGTTAAGGCACACAAGGCCTACAGATAGAACCCACACTGTGACAGGTGAACTGATCGGTCCAACTGTATAGATTCGGGTCAATGATGCAGACTGAATTCATACCAGATGAAACAAGTTTAGTTTTCATTAAATGCTTTTGAATTGTAATGCTCTGTTGAGTTGACCCTGGTCAAGTATTCCCACCTGGGAATTGCTGTCTTTCAGCAGTCACTTCTGTTGTAACAATGACAGTTCGGAATCACATACAGATATGGATACAGAAGTGGTAAGTACATTCAGAACTGAACAAGCCCAGCGCATTAGGTATTTATAGCGACTCACATCTATTCTGGAAATGAGTCCCACAATCAGACCAATTAAATCTCACACTTCCTGCCTTGTCAGCTGCTCTCACCTATCCTAGAACTGATCTCCCAAATATGATTTGGAAGATTTGAGACTCTGCCCAGCCTTTGTGGGATCAGCTGCTCGCACCTATTCCTGTATGGAGTCCCACAGTTAGAACAGGCAGATCCCAAACTCAATAATACATCCATACATTTGCAGTTTAAGAGCAGGTTCCTCTTCAAACTATAGTCAAACATGCAAACTAAAGATTATTTTCTCTATACCTACAGATATCAGTCTCTGCAACATCCCTCATGTTCTGTCACCCTTCCCATCTCTGTAAATCCTCTACTTTCTACAAACAGTCATACATTTATGAGATTCTCGAAACACAAAATATACCCCTACTCCCGAAAAGCCATTCCTGGAGAAGGTCATAGACATACAGGCCGATCAAGGTTGTGAATGAGATTAGAGATAATTAGGACGTTATAGGGTGAAGGGTTTGAGATAGTGAGCTTGCAGAAGACAAAAGAAAACCTTGTATTGGCACTGCAGGAGATGAATAAGACGAGGTTCTCCTGAAAAACATATGACTTTTCTTGAAAGATTTCATAGAGAGTATTGCAGTAGTGAGAGGAATTTCAGAGACAGTGAGATTTGTAGGGGCTAATGAAGATTCGACATACATAGAGGGTTCTTTTGATCTGGTGTCGATTACAGAAATAAGGAGAGCTGGAGGTGTTTCCACTGATCGGGTGGGATTTAGAATGTGGACGCTGCAGAGATGGGGAGTTGTGTAGGGAGAGAAGGTGGTTACAGAATCGGCAGAGCTATAGGGACACGAGGATTTTACACAGAAGATCACACATTGGTGCACGTTAGACAACAGGGAAAATTGTAGGGACTTGAGGAAGTTTAAGAGATGGGCAGATTTGTAAGAGACGGAGAAAGGTGCACTGAATAATGAACAGTGTAATGGCTGGAGGAGGTTATGGAGATCATGAGATTTGTCAGGGTGGGAGGGAGTTAGTGACATTGATAGACTGATGATTGTGTCTGCTGGAGGAACTTGTAAAGATTGGGAGCTTTCTATGTATCAGAGTACTTACAGACAAAGCTGTAAGGCCTTGAGAATTATTACATAGAGAGGCAGTATTTAGAGGAGATTGCAGAAAAAAGAGGTTTATAAAATGGCCAGTATGAGTTACAGAGATAAGGAGGGGTGCTTTGACTGATGGATGTTTCAGAGGTAAGAATGGATCGCACAGGATCAATGAGGTTATGGAGAAACAGTATTATTAGAGTTGGAGAACTCTTGAGACATCGCACCAATCCCCACAGAAATCTTAAGGCAAGAAGGGTGTCATTTGAACCATGATGTTTGTACCAGCTCTTCATCTGAGTTGATTACAGAGTAGTGATCTTTTTCTTTCTCCCGTACCATTACACATTTATAAAGGTTTGTGAGGAGATTTGTAGCTTGGGTGCTCGCTGCTGTGGTTCTGTTCGCCGAGCTGGGAATTTGTGTTGCAGACGTTTGGCCCCATGTCTAGGTGACATCCTCAGTGCTTGGGAGCCTCCTGTGAAGCGTTTCTGTGCTGTTTCCTCTGGCATTAATAGTGGTTTGTCACTGCCGCTTCCAGTTGTCAGTTCCAGCTGTCCGCTGCAGTGGTCGGTATATTGGGTCCAGGTCGATGTGTTTGTTGATAGAATCTGTGGATGAGTGCCATGCCTCTAGGAATTCCCTGGCTGTTTTCTGTTTGGCTTGTCCTATAATAGTGGTGTTGTCCCAGTCAATCTCATGTTGATTGTCATCTGTGTGTGTGGCTACTAAGGATACCTAGTCGTGTCGTTTCGTGGCTAGTTGGTGTTCATGGATGCGGATCGTTAGCTGTCTTCCTGTTTGTCCGATGCAGTGTTTTGTGCAGTCCTTGCATGCGAATTTGTACACTACATTGGTTTTGCTCATGCTGAGTATCGGGTCCTTCGTTCTGGTGAGTCGTTGTCTGAGAGTGGCTGTTGGTTTGTGTGCTGTTATGAGTCCTAGTGGTCGTAGTAGTCTGGCTGTCAGTTCAGAAATGTTCTTGATGTATGGTAACGTGGCTAGTCCTTTGGGTTGTGGCATGTCCTCATTCTGTTGTCTTTCCCTTAGGCATCTGTTGATGAAATTGCATGGGTATCCGTTTTTGGCGAATACATTGTAGAGGTGTTCATCTTCCTCCTTTTGCAGTTCTGGTGTACTGCAGTGTGTTGTGGCTCTTTTGAACCGTGTCTTGATGCAACTTCTTTTGCGTGCGTTGGGGTGGTTGCTTTCGTAGTTCAGGACTTGGTCTGTGTGTGTGGCTTTCCTGTACACCTTTGTGGTGAATTCTCTGTTCAGTGTTCTGCCACACACGCGGATGACAAGCAACATGAGTTCGACTGGGACAACACTACTATCATAGGACACGCCAAACAAAGAACAGCCAGGGAATTCCTGGAGGCATGGCACTCATCCACAGATTCTATCAACAAACACATCGACCTGGACCCAAGAGACCGGCCACTGCAGCGGACAGCTGGAACTGACAACCGGAAGTGGCAGAGACCAACCACTACAAATGCCGGAGGAAAGATCACAGAACCTCTTCACAGGAGGCTCCCAAGTACTGAGGATGTCACCTAGCCAGGGGACGAAATGTCTGCAACACAAATTCCCAGCTCGGCAAACAGAACCACAACAATTACACATTGCATTTAGTGCAATAATCATCTAATCCCCTCTTGAAAAATTCCATTGAACATCCGTTTACAACACATTCAAGTGTATCCTAAATACTCGCCAAGTTAACAGGTTCTTACTTCTATCATAGTTCTCCTATTGTACATAACCTGAAATCTGTGTCCTCTCGTTTTGTGAGTGGGTACAGTTTTATCCAATCTAATCTATTCAGTCTGCCTATGAGTTTGAAAAATTTCATCCGATCTCCTCTTAGCCACCTTCACTTCATTGAGAACAGTTCAAACAGTCTGACTTCATAACTGATCTTACTCATTCCTGGAAATATTCTTTTAGATCAGTTCTTTCTCCTTTCCAATGTGTTTATATCCGTCCGATCATGGGACACAGTTGAAGTCGAATGTGTTTGATGCAAGTTCAACATCACCTCTTTATTCTTGAACTGTCAGTATTTCTAAAGACAGGAACACTGTATGCTTTGCCAATGTTTAATGTCCTACAACCTTCAATGGTCTTTGCACATCGTGTGCTTCTGTTTTTCTGCCTATTTTATATTGTCTTTTAATGTTCTTGATAGAAATTTGCATTTTCTCATGTTTCAATGTGCCAAACTTCATCAATCACCTCTACTGTTTCTAAGAAGTTGGCAATGTAAGTTTAGAGTTCGACAACGTTTTCCTCACAGTTTACATTTTTTTAAGTGCTGTGTCAACTGTAAACTTTGAATGGGTCCCTGCACACCAGATGTATATCATTCATAAATATCAAAATGAATGAGGTCCCCCAAACTGAATCCCGTGGAACTTTACTGAAAATCTATCTCCAGCCTGAATTAAAAATCTAGTGACCATTCCTCTCGATTTCCTACCAATCAGTCAATTTTGTTTCCAAATTGATACAGTCCCTTTTATTCCGTGAATGAATGGATGAACGAATGATTTAATGTCACACATAACGAGGGTAAAACAGAGAAACATGTTTGTTGCCTGTGCCACAAATATATTTCTCATCAGCTTTGTACCTTTCTAATGACAGAGTTTACTCCTCTGTCACCATGACCTGGGTGAGTTCGGCCACTTTGGTAAAGACAGAGATGAAGTATTCAACTTACACTCAGCCATTTCCCTTCTTCTCAGTACAAATCATTTTCAAGTGTTGAATCAGCTTTACTCCACCTTTCCGCATGCTCCCTTACACGTGTGACAACTTTATGTTGGCTCTCCGTTTCCTCATAAATTTCTCCGCTCTACCATCTCTACCCTAAACCTTCAGCATTTCTCCTGGTTCAAAATTCTGTTCTCTATCTGACAGCTATTCAATTGTTCTTCTTCACCTTAAACGTTTGCTCCATTGTCATCGTGGGAGCGTTGGGTTTGTTTACCCTGCTTTTCCAGTGTGAGGAACTATTCCTCGAACGGACCCATGTCATTGAAGGGAGCCCATTGTTCAATTTTTCTTTTGCTGACCAACTTGGTGTTCCGGTCATTCCTTCCCAGATTCATTTTTGCTGCATTGAAGGCAGCTCTCAGTCAATTGATTTTTCTCAAACTCAGTCAATGCACAACATTCTCTACCATCATCCTGAGTGTTACAATACAATGATCATCGTGCCAGAAAATGTTCCCGCCTGATACTGGATCCACTCTCCCCATCTCTTTTCCAAGGTTCAACAGTACATGGCCCCTTGGAGTGGGCACATACTCGTGCAGTAAGCTCCCCTCCATGCAATCCGTCACTGCCCAGACACGGTCAGTATCCCAGTCTGTATTTGCATAATGCAAGTTTCTCAACACGATCACGTTGCCATCTCTGTACCCTTTTCATTAGTTGCTGGCCTACAGACGGTCCCTCACAGCGTAACTTTTTACTTTTTGTTCTATTGCTCCAGCCAAATTCATTCTGAACTTGGAGACATCCACTTTCTCTCAGACTCATTATCTAACCCTATCTGGAACCAATACTTCTACACTTCGTCCTTTTCTTTCCTTTATGTCATTTCTGGACATGTTATACTTTGGGCTCCATACATCAGGAAAGATGCAGTTGACATGAAGCAGGTCTAGAGGAAGCTCACAAGAAACCTCCCAGGAATGAAAGGCTTAGCAGATGAGGAATGTTTGAGGGATCTGGGACTATACATGATGGAGTTTAGAAGGACAAGGGGAGATCTGATTGAAACTTACAGAACCTGAGTGGCTTGGACAGAGTGGACGTTGGGAAGATGTTTCCACTGACAGGAGAGATGAGTAACCAAGGGCACAGCCTTCGAGTAAAGGGAAAACCTTTTCGACCGGAGATAAGGGGAAACGTCCTCAGCCAGAGAGTGGGGTATCTGTGGAACTCATTGTCACAGAGGGCTGTGGATGCAAGGTCATTGAGTAGATTTAAAACAAAGATAGAAAAGTTCTTGATTGCCCAGGGATCAAAGGGGGGAAGAAGGAAAATGGGCTTGAAAAACCGATCAGTCAAAATTGAATGGTGGAGCAGACTGGATGGCCACAGTGAGATTCTTGACCCCACTATCCTGGAATTACATTGACAGTCACAGAAACACTGACACCTTCTTCAATTTCCTGACTCCCCTGTGACTATTGCTCCTTCTTTCTTCTCCCTCCCTTCCTGTACAGTCAGGCTGCTTGTGGTACCACAAACATGGCTCTGGCTGCCCTCCCCTGAGCAGACAGCACCGTCATCAGCTTCCAAACTGGGAAACTGAATTGGGAGGGAGTCTCACTTCCCCTCCCCTCCAGGGTAATCCTGTATTCCCTGGCTGTAGCTCTTGACTGATCACCCATTCCCTTCCTTTTTACGGGCCGTTACGACAGCAGTGTGATCCCCTCCATGAATGTGTTGTCCACCTAACTCTCATCATAGATGTCGCACAGAATCTCCAGGCATTAACTGCATGACCCGGTGTTCGTCTCGAACATCAGCAGTGGCTATGACTTCCTAATGTAACAGAAAACATCTCCCATTTGACCAACCTGCACTACCACAACATAAGCTGAAACGTGTTTAGTCTTACTCAATGAATTACGTTGTATAAACTTAATATCAGAGGCACACGTTCAACATTCCTTCGCTTATCGGCCTGAAGTTGACTGAGATTCTTTGTTATACTGATTCAGGCTTTCACTTATTACTGACATATCAGCCTTCAGCCCAACTTCCAAGAAAGAAAATGTCAATTTGCAGCAATTTACAGCAAGTAACGGTTTATTAACAGCGAATGAACTTACATTTTCTTCTGTGAAGACGATTGTGTGACTTTCAAAATCAATTCAGGGGGTCACAGCAGCAGAAAGGCGAGTCTCTGTGACTCCCAGGTACATATAATCCTCCAACTCCACTCTACTCCTTCACGGGGTCACAGTCTCTGTGACTCCCAGGTATGTGTAATCCTCCAGCCCCCATCCACTCTGCTCCCTCACAGGGTCACCGACTCTGTGACTCCCAGGCACAATTAGGCCTCGATCCTCAACGCTGATTTATATCCTCCCACTTTAGTGCCTTAAACTCCCATGTGTGATTTGGCCTCATGCTCCTGCTCCAAATTGGTCCCTCACATGATCACTCCTTCTGTGACTCAGTGCTGGTTTCGAGCCTCCTGTTCTGTTGCTTCTCCAACTCCAAGTCCCAATCGGCCTCGATCCTCGCTGCTGATTTATATTCTCTCACTCTGTGCTGCTCTCTCTCAGGTTCTCTGCCTTTGTGACTCCCAAGTAATTGTATTCCTCAAGTCTGAGCTGAGATTTATAATATCCCATTCTGCACTGCCCCCTCACAGGATCACCGCTGTGCCTGGAAGATAGTGAAAAAGAGGAGGATTAGACGGGGAAGACGGGGTTACAGTGATTGAGCGAGCTGTAGGAGATGGAACAGGTTATCTGGGGAGGTAGGCAGATCTGCAGTGCCGAAAGCAGGTTTCTGAAAGATACAGGGAGAGTTGCAGACACTGAATAAGGCAAAGGAAATAGAGAGGCGATGGCTTGTTGGTAACGGAGCCTTGTCGAGTCTAAACGGCTTTTTATGAGCTGCTTACAGAGATAGAAAGACTTCAACCTCCAATAAGCTTGCACATTCTGTTGCAGCTTTATAGCTTCCACTGTGCTTTCTGTTACCGCTCCAACAAAACTCTCAGGCTTATTCTGTTTTCCTACATGTGCACTTTTTTCCCCCCCGGACCTAAGTTATTGCAAAGAAAACACCGGAGCTTTTCTAACTTCTTTGTCCTCTTCATGGGTTTCCTTTTTTCCCGTGGTAAGTTGTTCTTAAGATCTTCACTGTGATCTACCTTTCCCTTTCCACGTGAGGATTTCTCTTTGGCCTAATTTCTATCCCTCATGGACTGACATTGATTCTGGAAGCCACACCGTGTTGTATGGATCAATTCATAATCATCAACCACTTCAGCTGTTTTACGTCTCTGCTCTTCCAAGTGAGTTTGCACTATATCAGGCAAGCATTTCTGAACCCCTCCAAAATAATTGTCTCTCAACGAGCATCGTAGATTTTCTTGATTTTTAAGCTCTTATCCATCTATCAAAATTACTTTGCTTGATCCTTTCAAATTCAAAATAGGTTTGACCAGGTTCCCTCCTTAGATTCCTGAAACATTCTGATTAAAGGCTTCTGCTAAACAGGTTATGAGTTAAGAAGTGCAGAAGGAGGGGAGAAAATCCAATTTCAACATTGACACTGACTCAACCTACCCCAGACTGAACCTATCTGACCAACTAGAGAGGTGGCCACGTCCTCTTGATAATACACGTTTCTTTTTAAAGACTTGAAAGTAGTCTGCCTGCAGCATTATTGTTATGTATAAACAAAAGGACGCCAATAAACCTTTAAGAATTCAGACATATTGGTCATTTAGAACCTCTCTAAGAAAAATCACGAACAACATAACCTTGTAAAGGGACCGGCTTTGGGACAACATGCCACCTTTCGCTTTGGACTGAATTCAATAAATGTAAGTTTCACTGTTTTGAAGCCAATAAAAGTGTATTAAGGTGTTTGTGAATTTATACAAAAAAATGCTGAAGTGCATTGTGTGTTGAAGATACAAAATTGCCTTATTCGAACAATTAGAGGAATGCCTAGGCAATCGACACTTCCTGTGCATGGTCAGGGCAAATATGCCCCCTGAAAATCTACTGGTTGCTGCTTGTTCGAGTGAAGGGGAGCACGCTAAGAATGTATAGATTATGTGTTTGGGGGTGGTGGTAGGAGGTTCAGGCGGTTACAGCATTGCAAATGGACAACGTAGCAGAAACAATTAGCCTGCGATAAGAAAACATCCATCATTCTCCCTCACAACTAACTTCACTCGAGCAATTGGTGATGGGAGATGTGACCAATAGCCAGCGATGCCAGCATTCAACCGAGTCCAGTTATTAATGTGATCTGAAGATACCACACTGACAGGAGTTAACTGATCTGTTTGTTCAGTGACTGTGATTGATGACAGTCTCAATGGATTCCAAATGTGTCACTGGATGGTTTCCCTCTTCTATTTTTAAGGGGCCTATTACAGCACTTTATCCCATAGTAGCAGCAGATGCATCACCTCTAACACTAACAGGGATCCGCAGCTGCAGAGAGGGGAAGTGGATAGATAAGCATCTGAGAGTAGTTTAGAATGTTCCAGTAATGGATCAGAGTCTGAGAATATTAGACTGGAATACTGCAACAATGGACAGGAGTTTATCCTTGGGTCTTTTCTATCTTTCGTGGTATCAGTCAACATTACAAGATCGGATCGAAGGCGTACTGATAATTATCCAGGCGGGTTACTATCCCGTGCTCGCAGTTATTGGTGTTCCTGGTAAGTCTTTCCATCTCTATCTATTTATTAATCCCATAAACCATGCTGAAATTCATTACTATTTCTGTTACCTTTATTTGACAAAGACGGAAACTATTGTCTTCAGTTTCAAATACAAATTGCACTCATTACCATTAACGTCTGAACCACCCAACACCCCAGTCCGCACAAACATCTGAGAACTAGACTGTACACCATCACAAATTACCTTTTGCCTTGAATTGATTTATTTCTCGGTATTATCCCAATCATTAAACATACCCACTACCAGATCCGTAATATTCCCAGTCCCCAACTTGACGTCAGTGCGGGTCCCAAATAAATAATTATCTATGCCTTGGTACAATTCAGACTTTATGGATCGAGTTCTCTTCTAAGCACTCTGTCTGTTACAAATATGGCTATCAGAACCTTTTTCTTGTCTCTAAAGTAAATTCATGAGAGGGACAGTGTGTCAGAGAAGGAATGCCGCTGGACATGTAATTCAGAGGCCCAGATTACTACACTAAAGACACTGTTTCAAATCCTACCTCAGATTATGTCAGAACTTAAATTCAAATGACAGGAATTGGAAATAAGAGCTAATGTCACTAATATCAACAATAACAGCACCAGCTTTTTTTCATTAAGTTTATCTATTTCATTGAGGCTCTTTGGTAAAGAAATCGAGCATTATTACCTGGTCTGGCTGAAGACTGATGTCAGCCCCACAGCAATGAGCTTGGCTGTTTACTGCCTGAAGTAATGACCTCACAGTAACGGACATTTAGAAAGGTCAACAAATGCTGACCTTACCGGCGATACAGACATGCCATCTCATAACAATATTGAAATTTAAACAAAACAAAGAATTCTGCAAGAGATCAGAAACAAAAATTAATCGAGAAACTGCTGCAGAAACTGAGCAGACTTGGCACCCTTGGGTCGAGGGAAAAATAGAATTGACATTTCGAGTCTACTGTCCATCCATCATAACTGAACACAGCTTAAAAATATTGTGATTGATGTTGGTGCCAGGGATGTCTGTTATGAAGGGGAGAAGGAGGGAGTTGAATAGGTAGAGAAAGAGAGAGTTAAAAGAACATCTGTGGTAAAGGGGAGAAGGAATGACTTGAGTAGATAAAGACAGGGAGAGAGAACAAGAAGCAAACAAAGGAATTGTTGATGATCAGCTGGAAAGAAAATAAAAATGAGATTAATCTTACTTATTTTTCTTCGATTCTTAAATTTCTGAATATCATGCCATGTCGGGTATACACCAAAGTTACTGTTTAAAGTGAGTTATGTCCCTTTGTCTCTCTTCCCTGAGTGTATTCGTTATCTCCCCTTATTCATTAGTGGGATGCTGGGCCAGTATTTAATTCCCTTTCCTCATTATCAATGAGAAGGTGTTGATGAGCTGCCTTTCTGACCCTCTGCAGTCCGTGGCTGTAAATAGTCAGTGCTTAGGTTCATGTGGTTTCATTTCTTTGAGACTTTGTAGTGAGTGTTATAGATGAGTGGCTGACGTTTCCATTTCAAAGGGCAATCGAGAGTCAAATGCATTGCTGGAGTCACATGTAAGCCCGAACAGCTGAAGGTGGTAAATTTCATTCCCTGACGGATATTAGAGTGCTAGGTAGGATTTTGTGGCAATTGACAATGGTTTCATAGCTTCATTTGATTTTATTGGATTCAAGTTTTACCACTTGCCGTCGTGGGATTCGATTCTGGGGTGGGGATGAGCACATGGGTCCCCGGATTATTAATACCTCAAGGACGTCACCTTCCCAGCATCTCCAACCATCGCCATTAGCAATATTAATGTTGACGTTGGTGTGGCTATGATTGAAACACAGCTCTTCGCGAGGCTAAGAAATGGCTTTGCAAAACATACGTTCCTTCTAAATTTTCTCTTTATTTGAAGATTAGAGGATCGGAAATGCCCTTTGCGAAAATGAGCGGGGTGTCTTTGATCATGAGTCACGAACAGAATTCATACCAGGCAGCAAGTAATCAACACAGTAAATTGTGTACTGTTCTTCATTGCAAAATGATTCAAGTATAGGAGTGACGACACCTTCCTGCTGTCGTAGAGTGTTGTTCGGAAAGTAATTGGGGCACTATGTACAGATTATTTTTCCTTTATTAGGAATGATCACTTTACTACAGAGAGGCAGTGTAAAGGAGTTTCACTGGAATAATTCCTGTGGTGATGGTATTTCAAAGAGACTGTGAAAGAAATAATCTGTATCACTACAAAAAGAATTGTATATAAACTTGAGGGCTATGGATCAACACTCATTATTTTCAAAACGGAACATTGACAGCGTTATCTAAAACATCTGCGATACATGCTTTCACAATTGGGCAAATATATAGAAAGGAAACGATTTGAAGGACAGGGGAAAAGTGTAGGGAAACGCGGTTAGCAAAAATGGACATTTTGGTCAGCATTGAACAGTTTGGGCTGAATGGCCTGTCTCCGTTCTGTCGGACTTTATGATACTATACTTACCTGAGTGGGGCCTCATGTTCGTGAAGTGAGAGCTCCAGGTTCTGAACGAACTCTCTCTACCTCAATGTGCAGCTGGTGTGTGACCCTGTACTGAAAGTCACGTTGTTCACAAATCTGTAAGTAGCCACACTGTGATAGTGTTCGCCATTAACACTAGCTTCTGACCTCCATACAGAACACTATCCTGTCTTCTCAGCGATTGGAGATGCCTCCTTGACACTTGACACAAACCATCCGCTGTCCCTCCTCACTGTCAGCAAACATGGTATCGTTAATGTAAGACGTGTGTGCCATTAGCAATGGAGCCAAGAGGAACAACATGGAACAGCCTGTCTGTGCAGACTATGCTTCATTGATTTGTCATGTTGGAGCATCAATGGCACCCTCCTTTCTGTTACAGTCTGGAGGGGCTGAATGCCCTCTTCTCTTCATGCATTAGTGTTTCGAGGGGCGGAATGTCCTCCTCCTGGTTTCAGTGAAAAGTTTCATGGACACTATTGGGCGAACCTTGGTTCAAGCTTACCAGTGTGATGTACTGTCTAGACTCCTTATCTTCCTCGGTAATAGTAGACAGGCAGGGGGCAGGAAGAACACAGCAAGTCACACAGCATTTGAGTTCTCCAATTTCAGGTAAACTTTCTTCTAATCCACCAACTCCCTTCCCAGCCTCTCCCCTCCCTTCCTTACCACTGATCAAACCTTTTCCCGGCTACCACCCAGATTCAGTCCTCTCATCGTCCAACCGAGTGGTACCCCTTTACCTGTATCCACCTATCCCCACCTCATCACCCGGCCTCCTCTTTTCTCGCCCCGCCTCTTTATCTTTAGCTCCCTTATATGCCCACAGTAATGAAGAAGGGTTAAGGCGTTGCTTATCCACCAGCTGATGCTGCCTGGCTTGTTGTAATTTGGATTCCAACATGTGTAGATTGTTTTTTTTTCAAAACCTCTTCCTGTGTAGTCGGCTGGAGAAAGCGAATGGGCTGTGCTTCTTCTTACCAATAGTTTTGATGCGTTGAATGGCTTTCTGACATTCCTGTGAAACCAGCTTGAGATGCTGCATGAGCTTCCTTTTTTTAACCATGGAAATGTGTAGGTTCTGATCGCACTATTACATGAATGTTGCTGACACTTTAACAACACAAGTTTGAATGCTGTCTGTTATTCATACTTTAGCACCTGTGGAGGAGAGCAATGTTCTGAACATTGTGTGATCTTCACTGAACATCCCCACTTTTGATCGTATGGTAGAGGGAAAGACATTGATGAATCAGCTGGAGTTGTTTGTGCCGAGAAACATTCCCTGAGGATCGCCTACAGAGATATCCAGGGACTGAGAGGATTGATCTCCACCAGCCACATTGTGTTCTCAATGACCCAAACAGTGGGGATTTCAATCTTGTTCAGATTCCTTGACACCTTGTTCAGTCAAATCCTGCCGTGATGTCAGAGCCAATCACTCTGACATTGTGTTCATATCTTTTGCTCATGTCAATAGGCCAAGGCATATGTGTGGGGAGTGTTTCCTTCTCTCAGAGGATAGTGACTGTTGGGGCCTCTCTATTCCAGACAGCTATGTCATTGAAAAGTTTGGGGGCGAGGGGTGGTGTTAATGGATTTTGACACGTTAGGGAGTTGAGGGCAACAAAGAAGTGGGCATGAAAGAGAAATTCTGGCCAAGAACAAATCAGCCCTGACCTGACTGAATTGAAGGGCAGATCTGAGGAGCTATGTAGCCTGGTGTTATTCCAGTAAACCCCATTGTCCACTCACTTTGTGGCCTCTTCCATTTCCTGTATTACTGACTTGAAGTAGCTGCATAGACTGATACTGTTACTGCATGATCTAAACTGAGTCTAGTTTTATCGACTTGAGGGACTGATTAGTCTCCTCCTGTTACTGTATATCAGGCTCCATGGGCTGAAAAGTTTCATCTTGTTCTGGTGTAAATCCATATTGTACAGATCTACCACCATTGGAGAAAGTGAGCACCGCAGTCGAAAGGTGTGACACTGGTAAAGCACGGCAGGTCGTGCAGCATCCGAGAAGCAGGAGAATCGATGTTTTGGACATTTATGAAATGGGCTTATGCAAGAAACGTCTATTCTCCTGCCCCTCCGATGCTGCCTGACCTGCTGTCTGTTGCCAGTACTACACATTTCGACGTCTACCGGCCCACCCTAGTCAAACTTCCTGATCACACCATCAAAGAACTTTAAACACATTCATCAGGCGTGAACATCCACTCATGCTTACTATTCGTAATCAAACCCTGTTTTCCAAATGTATGTTATCCCTCAGAATCTTCTCAAGTAATTTACCTTCCACAAATGTTAAACCTACTGGTCTATAGATCCCTGACTTTATTTTTCAGTCCTTCTTGAATAAGGGTACAACATTTGCAATCCCCCAGTCTTTCGGGATCTAATTTTTGGTAAATGATGATCAAAATTATCAGCCAGGACCACCATAGCTCCTCCAGCCACTTGCAGTGTTCTTGAATATATCTGGTAAGGACGATGAGATTTATCCAACTTCGAGCATTCCAATACACCCTGTACCTCCTCTACTGTGATATAGACTGTCCCTAAGATATCATATTCAACTTTCCCCAATTCCCAAGTATTCGTGTCTTTCTCCACGTTAAACACAGAGGAGAAATATATTTTGAAGGCATTACCCATCCCTTATGGTTACACATATACGTGCTCACTTCGGTCTTTGAGTGGTCCTACTCTCTCAATAGTTAATGCTTTTCCTTTAATAGACTTAAAGTACCTCTTTGAATTCACCCTAAACTTCTCAGCCAAGGCTGTCTCATAGCCCTTTATTGCTGTCCTGATTTCCGGCTTCAGTAAAGTCCTGTATCCCTTACATATATCCAGGAGTTCCATTGATCCCAAATGCCTGGACTTGAGCGACACTTCCACATTATTTTTCAGGTCAAAGCCTCAATACTTCTTGTCATTCAGGGTTCCCCATTCCTGTCAACTTTCCTTTCACGCTCACAGGAACATATGCTGTAGATTTTGAACTCTAACTGTCTCGTATTTGCCAGAGTTCCCTTTGCCTGCAAACAAACTACTCCAATCAACCCTACAAGCTCCTGTATAAATCCATCAAAATTCATCTTGCTACAATTTAGAACTTGAACGTGTGGAGCAGTTTCATCTTCCCTCTCCATAACCATTTGAAAATCAATAGAACGATAGTCAGTGATCGAAAAATGCTCACCCACTGTCACCTCTATCACCTGTTCTGCCCTATTTCTTAAGAGTAGGTCAACTTTTGCCCCTTCCCGAACAGGACCCTCTACATACCACTTGAGGAAACTTTCCTGGCACACTTAATGGATTCCATTCCATAAAATCCCTAAAAGCTCTGAAAGACCCAGTCTGCCCTATTAAAACCCCTATTATGACAACCCAATTGTTCCTGCAAGTCTCCCCTCTCTCCCGCATATTTGTTCCTCTAATTAACATTGACAATTTGGGGACGTATAGTAGAACCCCACTAAAGTCACCATCCCCTTCTTATTTCTAAGTTCCGCCCACAAAGCCTCACTGGTTGATCCTTTATTTATATATCATCTCTGATCATTGCTGTGATACTCGCCTTAATCAAAAACGTAACGCCCCCTCCCCTCCTACCACCACCCTGTCCTTCCTAACGCACTTTATCCTGGTACATTAAGTTGTCAGTCCTGTCCCTCCTTTAGCCAGGTTTCTGTAATGGCTAACATATCCCTGTCCCACGTCCGTATCCACGCCCTGAGTTCATTGGCCTAACCAGTCAGCTCTTTTGTCTTGAAATAAATGCAATTTAATTAGCCGACATTCCTTGTTCACTGTGGTATTCTAGCCTGAACGGTCTCTCCAGCTTACTGTTTCTGATTACTGTATGTCCTTTCAGCCTTGAACTTTCCTCCATGATCATGAAGATAACTCCACCCCCTCGTCCCCCGCCAATCTAGTTTAAACTTTACCATGTAACACGAGCAAAACTGGCTGCCAAGCTGTTGGTCCCCCCTCCACTGCATGTGCCACCTGTCCCTCTTGAACAGGTCAACTCTGTCACAGAAAAGATCACAATGATCTAAAAGTCTGAATCCCCCCTCACTATCAATTCTTTCGCAGCTGTCGCAGAGTCGCAGAGTCGGTAGTAATGTTTTGGTTCGAGAGGTTTCGGTGAGCGTACCTGTACTTTTTGGTGAGCTGCGGCTCACCGAAACCTCTCGAACCAAAACATTACTACCGACTCTGCGACAAGCAGCACGTCAATAGACCACTCCACATTTTTTTTTTGGTTAGGGAAAGAGGGAGACACTAGACTGATGCAGCATTTGGGCCTTATGCTCTCTTAACACCAGGCCCATGCTTAGACTTTGTCTTGCTGAGGTCTTCCTTCTAGAAGTGGTGACTGCGCTGGTGCAAATCGTCACCCCGACAGTCAATCTGCGTTGTCGCAGTCCTCTGGTCTTTTCTGTCTATTAGTACTGCATTTATAAATTCCTTGAATCTATTGATTGCATTCCAAACTGTGTCTCACTCCGGAGGGAGAAAGGTTGATGGTCCAGTGAATACAAACTATGATAAAAAGTTTACCATTAGACAAATGAGCGACAGCACACCCATCCGCTCGCTCAGTCTGTTTTTTTTTTCCTTTCAATTGGCGTATATATATTCTGATAACCTTCCATTCCATTTTCCTTCGTTTTCCCCGTAACCCTTGTTTAAAAATCTGCCCGTCTCAGCCTTGAAGATATTTAGTGATCCAGCCTCAAAAACTTTCACAATTTTCTACATTTGTTTCCATCCCACTGGTATGAAACTTGGTCTTCTTTAATCCCATGGCATTTTGTCTAGTACTCTGTGTGGAAGTTGAACCGACATTAGATGTTGTCCTGTTGGACTACACCACCTCTGTTGCCAGAGGCAAATCAAAAAACAACACAAACGTAAAGAGCCTGCAATCCCCTCCCTGATCTTCCACATCAGTCTAAGATACAGTTTATCTAAATCGAGGGATTTGTCCACTTTTTATCCTGCATCAACCTCCAATTCTTCCTCAGCTTCTGTGTCAATTTGCACACTGTCGAGAACAGACAGTGAATCCAGGAACTGCTTCTCCAAAGTGAAGACCAATATGTAGTAAGTGTTTTGCATATTATCTGGCTGTGTGCACAGGTTGCATCCTCGGTCCCTAATACTCCCTATCCTTTCTCTTGTTACCCTCTTGCCCTTAGTAAACCAATAAAATATCTTTGGATTCTTGAAGATATCGCCCAGTAATGATTTTATCTTTCCCCCCCCCACCCCCCCCCCTTTTTGCTCTTCTACTTACTTTCTTGTGTTTTGCTCTACATGCTCTCTGCTCTTCTGGGACCTCCATTAACCTGCTCACTTTATTTCTCCTTTAAGCTTATCTTTAATTTTGTAATCCGTTCTGAATATTTGGCTGGTTTTCCTAAATTTCATTTTCCGTGTAACATGTTGCAGTGACACTCTCATCAATTCCATTTTGAGCATGTGACACCCCCCCCCACCCCCACGCTGTTCTGCTACAGTTTCACCCAGAAGTAACTGCACTGTGGCCAAATCCTTGTCTTTGTTTTGATAAAATCTGCCTCCCTCTTCCACGTTATTCTTATTTTTCAAACCTTTATCTTTTGGTCTTTTCCTGAACAAGCTAAAGTACATGCGTCACGGTCACTGGTCCGACAATGTTCTCCCAATTCTGCCTGCAACACCTGACTGGCTTCGTTCCCCACAGTGAGGCCCGGCACAGCCCCGGCCATTTTTGTATCTGCTACATGTTGATATTAGAGGCTCTCTGGAATTAATGTCAATACATGCTTAACACATAAGGGTGGAGAGTGTGGGGGTTATGAGGTAATGAGGTGTGTGAGATCAGGGAGACAGTGCAGAAGAAAATGTTAAAGGGGAAATCAGATTGGGTTGGGGAATTGTGTGATTAACAACTGGCAGAAAAACACAGGAAAACTTGCTATTTGTCAAAGTGAATACCTGGGAAAGAATTTATTATGCTTCAGAGAAATAACACCCTTTTTGCTAGAGGTCTTTATTATAATGGAGGAAAAGCTGTGTTCATGTTATGGCTGTAGCTATACTAATGGTGGCAATCAGCGAGAATAATATCAGTGATGTCGTTGGACAATGGTTACACTCAGCACATAAATTACCCTGGATGTTCCCAGAGATGGCTGGGCTGCCTTTGGTTGAGTAAGTGCTGAAGCTGCATGAGATGATGCTGGTTTGTAATATAGATACTTACTGAGTACAGACAAAGGAACAAAGCAGCAACTGCCTTTGCTTATTGTTTCCGGATATATCAGAGTGTTCATCGCTGCCACTGCAAAAAACCGTGCAATGAAAAACAGTCCAATCACGCCTGTGCCAGAAAGTGAATATCCAAAGGCTTTTTAAAAGTTTGTGAGGTTACCTGCCTCAACCACCCTCCTGAACAACGCATTCCAGATTCATACCATTCTGTCAGTTCGAAACACATTCCACAAATCCTCTCTCAATCCCCTAACTTTCACTTTAAAAGTGTGTCCCTTCATTTTTGATCCTTTGACAAGGGAAATAGCTGCTGTCTGTTCATCCTCTCCATACCCCTTACGCTCTTGTACACCTGTACCATATTCCCTCCTTAATCTTCCCTGCTGCAAAGAAAAAAACGAGCAAATTTAGCCCTCCTCTTTCATACTCACTTTTGAGTACTCTCTTATCTTGTTACTTCTGACTTGCATCTTCCAAATTTATCGATGTTAAATTTCATCAGGCCATTGATCTGACTGTTTGAATAATCTGTTTGTATCCTCCTGTAGCCTAACACTTTCCTCCTGACTGTGATCCACCCAGCTCATCTTTGTGTCATTCATAACATTGCTCATCATTCCACTGCTCCCCACCTTCCACATTCTCACAATCGTCATTTCTGAATAACACAAACAAACTGTGATTTCCTTCCTGTTCTCCAGATGTTAGTCAGAGGACGATTTGACAATTCCAGTCTCTTGCTTTTCCTATTTTGGTGAAGTTATGCGTGATATAGTTAACACATCTTATGAGGGATCCACAAATGACATTTCGACACAGAGTTGAATTCACCTTTTACATTCTGCCACTCTGCATGTTTTATTTATAAGCATTGTAAATAATTTAGGATAAACTAGGGTTTGACACCTTGCAGTGGAACATTAGCAGTTTGTGTGGCACTGTTCTTTGTAACATTCCCCGCAATAACCAAAGCTGGCGAAATGTTTCATCTGCAGGATGGACATGGACTCATTCATTGTTTGTATAAATCATCGGGTGTGATGAGTGCCCTTACATAAATTCTATGTAATGGGCAAACTGCAGAAGATCAAATCATATTCGCATATCCACCTTGAATTTGAAGCTAATATATACTGTAAAAAAAATCAAAAATAGTGAAACACCACGTAGGGGAGAAAGAAACATGTCGTCTGCACTTGATGAAGCTATAGAAATATACAGTACATGTCCAACCTGAACAAGAATCAAGTGATAGAAAAGAGAGTACAAGGAATCCTTTTAAAATTCTGAATGGAATCCAGATCCCGATTTTCTTGTACAGTGATGTTTTCTCATCCAATCTCACTTACTCAAATGCAAGCTTTTCCCTTGTCACTAAAACTTCATCTGTCATTCTTCCTCCTCCGTCCTACTCTTTTCTTCCAGTCCAACTTCCCTTGCACTACCTTTTCTGCTGCTACATACTCTTCCACTGATGATCTCCCTTCACACTCTTCTTTTGCCACTCCCACTGTAAGTTACATCAATTCCCGTTACTCCCACTTTCTCCGGCCATCCCTTCCCCTTTTTGCTTTCCAACTGGTATGGTGGGAGCCGCTGGCTTCTGTGCTGCTATTGGTCATCAGTAAATGATGAGATTGAGATGATCAATGTCCAATAGGAACAGACAATAGTGAGTTTCTGTTATTGTCTGATGCACCGTGAACAGGCTGGTTTTGTTCCTCATGGTACAGAGTGGAGTGTCTTTCTGTCTCTCTGTCACAGCATTTCACCAAACGGCCTCATCACAAATAGGACAAACCTGTCCTCAGAATCAGAAATCAGAATCAGGATAGTACACGGCTCGTTTGAACAATGTGCTCACTCTCCACACAATGTTTTCCCTTAAACATTGTGTGGAGAGTGAGCACATTGTTCAAACGAGCCGTGTACTATCCTTTTGTTCTTTATTCATGTCACGGATTTTACAATATCAGGTGAGGTCAGAGTAACTTGCGTTGCATCAAAGTAGTATTTGACTCATGTGACATCCGGGATCCTGAGTAAACTGTGGTCAATGGGAATCGCAGGAAATTCTGCACTGGTAATTTCCTCACAGAACAATGACACTTTCCCCAGAGCTATTGGGAATGTCAAATAAACTCTGTCCTTGCTAGTGCCTTCAAAAACCATGGATAAATTTGTCCTGTTAATAACATCAAGATATATGATGTTTTCAGATTGGTCTAAAGTCTCTAAAAAGTAAGACCTTGCTGGTCGAGTGTCATTCCAGTGAAATCAGGACGTTACAATAAGATTACCTTCCCACCAATTTTCAGTCAGTTACTTTCTGAGGACTGATCGTGCGATATCTGTACCACTGAGATCAACGTTTTCTCTGTTCAGCAGCATCGCCTTATATTGTCTCAAAGCTGCACCACTCCACAATTCTTATTTATTCACGGGCTTATTCATCGTGCTAACCAAATGTACTGGGCACATAATTTTCAACAACGTGGTGATGCCCTTGACCCTCTGGATCCTTCCTCCCCTCTCATACCCTGCCCTCTGACTCCATGCTCTCCCCAAACTCTACCTCTTGTCGTTTATTCACCATCCCTCCTGAACTTCCACTCTCTAATGCTGAATGTTCTGTACTTAGCAAATATCTGAACTTTACCTCTCTGTGCCCCCAGTTTAATGAATTTTAGGGATGACATTAAGTTGAGCTCTTCCACTGTCTTCGCCTCAGTGCCCGTTTCTTGATGCAAGATTCCTCTCCCTGTCCCATGTACCTCGTTTCCCAGCTGCATCACTCTCCCTCCACCTGGACCCCGCCCTCTGGCCCTTACCTGAACTAACTCGGTTCATTGAGAAATCTCCACATAACATTGGTTGTCTTAATGTCTCTGCACTCCCCTCACCAAATCCAACCTGTCGCTGTCCGAACAGCCTACACTCCATGTGCTTAGATCCAACCCTGACTGTGTTACTCAACCTGTCCGGATAAGTCTGGTGGACTGCTTTCGAAATGGCAGAGGTTGAACGCCCACTCTCAGATACCTCCTCTAATCTCCTCCTGCACCATGATCTTACCATGGCACATCAGGCCATTGTAGCAACTATGATAACTGAACATCTTGCATCTGGAGATTCCTGCCCCACTCATCTCTCCCCCCAACTGCCCCCACGTTAATGGTCCTTTGATAGTAGAACTCGCTTCTATCTCCCCCCCCCAAAAAAAATTAACAAACTGAACTGCCTGGGCAGACCCATTGATTCAGCCTGCTCCTGCCACACAGAGGAAGTGCATGGATAAACACTTGGGCCCCAGTTATGCCTGTTTCTTCTTGGGGGACGTCGACCGTTCCCTGTTCCAGTTCTACTCCAGCACCCATCCACATCTCTTTGTCCGATACATAGATGATATCATCGCTGCTGCATCTCTCTCTCTCGTCCGGAATTGGAAAAGTTCACCGATTTCGCTTCGAATTTGAAACTCTCCATCACTTTCACCTGGTCGATCTCTCGCTCCTTCCTTCCTTTCCTCATCATTTGTGCTTCCATTTCTGGGGATAGCCAGGCCACTGATATCCAGTATTAATCCACCGACTCCCACAGCTTCCTGGAGTATACATACTCACACCTGATTTCCTGCATAGACTCAATTCCATTCGCCCCGTTCCTCCGTCTCCACCACATTGCTTTTGATGATACTAAATTCAACAAGGAAGCCTTTGAAATGTCCACCTTGTTCCTCCATCAAGGGATTCCCCATCACTGTTGTCAACAGGGTCGTCAACCGAGTCTGACCCATCTCCTGCACTTCTGGTCTCCCCCTCCCCTTCACTCTCACAACAGAGTTTCCATTGCTCTCACCTACTATCTCAGCCGCATTCACATGCAGAGGATCATCAGCGCACATTTCCCCCACCTCCAGCGAGATGTCCCCACCTGCACATATTCACCTCTCCTCCATTGTCCACCGTCTAGAGGGATTATTCCCTCCAGGACACACTGGTCTACTCTTTGTTCACTCCCACCACAGGTCCACTTCACTTTTCTCTGCCGGAGGTGTGACACTTTCCCATTTCCCTCCCTCCTCATCAGTATCAAAGGGCCCAACTGTACCTTCCAGGTGAAGCAGCACCTTACCAACATTTCCCACAATCCGGTCTACTATATGCGCTGCTCACAATGTGGTCTCCTCTACATTGGGGAAATGAAGGGTAGACTGGGTGACCGCTTCACAGAACATCCAAGTTGGACGGCTGCAAATGACACTGAGGTTTCAGTTGCCTGCCAGTTTAACAGCCCATCCTATTCCCTGGCCAATATCTCTGTGTCAGGCTTGCTGCAGTGTTCCAGGCAAATTCAGCGCAAGCTGAAAGAACTACACCTCATTTTCCATGTGAGGACTTTGAGGCCTTTAGATTCAATATCAAGTTCAATAATTTTCGGGCCTGAACTCCTCAAAGTCCTAGCCCCCTATCCATACACCAGGCCGAGTCGTCACATAGCCTTCCATTACTCACACCCTATTGTTAGCTACTAACAGTCTCCATTAAGAGCTATCCAGTCTCTTCTGCATATAAATGAACATTTTCAGTGTTACCGTGAGTTCTGAGGAAGGGGCACTGGAATGAAACGTTAACTCTGATTTCTTTGCACAGATGATGCCAGACCTGCTGAGCGATTACAGAAACTTCTGTTTTGTTTCAACATTTTCATGGCAAGTTCTCACAATGCAATACATCATCGATATTTAGAGCCTGTCAAACATAGGAACTTTGTAATTTCTCATTTAATGTCCATAACAAATTACTCGAGATTCAACTGAGAGATAACAGCTTTGCTGCTATCATTCAGATCAGACACTTTGTCACAGTTCAGAAAGAAGAAAGAAATCAAAAGAGCTGGAGCGAAACTCAGTCGATCTGGCAACATCTGAGCAGAGGTGCAAAAAATTAACCTTTGATTCTAATAGGACTTTTCAGAACAGTGTCACATCATATGACATATGTTAATTCTGTTGCTCTCTGCATATACTTCCTCATCTTTTTCGTTTCTCCAGCATTTTCTGTTTGCATTTCATGTTTCCATTATTTCTATATTTCATGTTTCTTGACAGGTCTACATGTTGACCTTGGTAATATTTGGACAATGTGGTCCTTTCCTGTTTCTATTACAGTTGGTGTGTCTGTGGCACCTAAATTATAGCCGAAATCTGTTTCTTTTTTAAGATTAGAAAGTAAAAAAAAATATGAACATGTTGTAAATCTCAGGAAATCTATTTTGTTTGAAAATACATTTTAGAGGCAGCTGAACTTCATGAATTAATAGGGATAGGTTTTTGATGATGGACCACTCCGTGTCCTTCATTCAACTAGCTTGTCTCCCCAATCTCCAAAAGCTTTCAATGCATAACATAGAATTATTACAGCAAAGGTGGTGAAAACTCAGCCCATTGTTTCTTCCAGTTTTGGAATTAGCGATATTTCGACTATCATTCTCCTGTATTGTCCCCGTAGCCCTGTACATTTTGTTATTAGCATCTGCTTTTAATTGTAAGCATCCTGCCTAATATGAACAACATGATCAATCTCAATCAAAAACAGACGTTGGAGGGAAAGCTCAGCAGGTCTGGCTGTATCTGTGAAGAGACATCAAAGTCAATGCTTCAGATGCGGTGACATTAGTTAATCTGTATTCCCAATGATTAAATTGTGTGTATATAAAATATAGTACACTTTATCACATTTAAAATTATCCTGTTCAGTTCACATTGTCATTCAGCATTGCATCTCGCAAACGTTGGCTCTTTCCTTGTTGTGAACTATATATAATTCTATCTGACATTAAGAGAGATAATAACTGGGGAATATCATTGTACTCCCCATGCAGTCTCCACATCCACTACCCCCATTCCGCCCTATCTACTAGCTAAACCTGACTTATTAATTCATAAGTCTTAATGAATAAGTTCACTTTTGATTTCGGATTGAGGGGAAAAAATGTGAAAAATTATTGATTTACAGCAAATAAAACTGTATTAAGATGTTTATCAATTTGTATAAATTAATTACTGAAACATATTCTGTATGGAAAGTCCAACGTTTCTTTATTGGAGCAGTGAGAGGACCATTCAGAGAAGTCCAAACTTCCTGTCTATGTTCAGGGCAATTGTGCCCAGTGACAGTCTGTTGGCTGGGGTTTGTTCCCGTGAAGGAGAGATCAGCACAGTAACAACATCTTGACTGTGTTTCTTTTTATTGAGTGGAGGGGCAGAGATTCGGGGTACGATGGTGACAGCATTGCAAGCGTACAACAGGGCAGAGTCGTCTAGCCTGCGATAAGAAAACGCCCATCATTCTCCCTTACAATTGACTTCACTAGGGGAATTAGTGATGGGAGATGCGACTAATAGCCAGCGATGTCAGCATCCAGTCCAGTCCAGATATATTGTGAACTGAATGTGCTGTATTGAAAGCTGGGACTGTTTGCTCAGTGACTGCGATTGATGTCAGTCTCCATGCATTGTAACTGTGTCCTATTGGTGAGGGGCTTCACTCAGTGCGCTATGCCAGCCTAGGAGCCGATGCATCAGCTCCAACAGTAACAGAGATCATCAGCTGCACAGACGTGGAGAGGACAGGTCTGAATCTGCGAATAATGGACTGGATAATTACACCAATGGAGAGGAGGCTTTCCTTGGGTCTTTTCAACATTTCCCTCTGCTGGATATTTCTACCTTATCGGATATTAGTGGTGCTGATTGGGCGGGGTGGAGAGTGTGTTACTAACCCATGGTGGAGGAGCGACGCTCCGAAAGCTAGTGTGCTTCTAATTAAACCTGTTGGACTATAACCTGGTGTTGTGTAATTTTTAACTTTGTACACCCCGGCCCAACACCAGCATCTCCAAATCATAACCAATTCTCGCTATTGTTGGAGTTCTCTACTTCTGTCCATTCCTTAATCCCATAAACAATTTTGAACTTCAATGCAATTTCTGTTATCTATATTTGCCAATGAAAAAAACTTTTATCTTCAATTTCAATTGCAGTTTCCATTCATCTGAATTGCAGACCACACCCTTATATCTGTGAACAAAACTGTGCAGAACCTCGAGATCCCTTTTTGCCCTGAACTGATTTATGTCTCTTGTTCTCTCTGTCGAGAACCCTGTCCACTACCAGCTCATAATATCCCCAGTCTCCATCTCTGCGTCAGTGCTGAACAAACCATTGTCTGCACGTTGATAACATTCAGGCTTTATATTTCAAGCTCTCTTCTGGCCACTTTTCCATTTACAAGTATTTCAATCACAAAATTGTTCTTGTCTCGGACGTTACTTCATGATTAGGACAATATATCAGAGTAGGAATGTCGCTGGATACAATTCAGGAGCAAAGCTTATTAAACGAAAGACTTAGTTTCAAATGATTTGTTTCAAGTCTTACCACAGCTGATGGCAGAATTTAAATAAAAATGATAAGAATTCGAATAAAAGTGAATTTCACGAAAAACAACTGTAAAACCCACATTTTGTCTGAAAATGTTCCTGTTCCACTGACGACCGTCGGTAAAGAAATCTAACGTTACTACCCAGTCTGGGTTAAGTGTGACTTTAGACCCATATCAATGTGCTTGACTTCATATTGGCTTGAGGAATGGTGTCAGAGTCAGGGCAATTAGTGATGAGTAACAATTGCTGCCCTTGGCAGAGATGCCGACTTCCCATGGAATAACAAATTTGAAGGTTAAACCAAATAAAGAAAGATTCTGGAGATCTGAAATTGCATAAATAATGCAAAGAACAGATCAGAAAGTGCTGGGAAGCTTTTCTGAACTGAAAGCACCTGGAAAATAGTGTGAACAATGCTGGTGACAGGCAAGTCTGCTTTGAAGGGCAGGAGGAGTGAGTTGAATCGATAGAGAAAGAGAGAGATAGAAGAAAAAGAGCAAACAAAGGGAATGATGATCAGCTGGGATGGAAATAAAATATGAGATCCTCCTCATTTATTTTTAACATTTCCCATCTTCCTGAATATCATGCCCATGGTGGTACATGTATACCCCGCTTTTCAAAAATTCGCTTTTTTCCACTTCCCTTTCCGAAAAACCTCCATTACGTCCTGTTTTCACTAACCAAAAGAAATCCAAAGAGGATTTTCACTTTTAACAAGAAAAGTAAATTTTTCACACGTAAATTAATGCTACTTCACTTTATGCCTTTTCAGCGAATGAAAGGCTTTGTAGGAACACTCTACTTTCAGATACCGAGGGGAATCTCGATCTATCTAAGATCATGTTTAAAGCGATTTGATCCGACCTGTCTGTGTTCCCTGAGTGTCATCATGTTCTTATATTTATTAATGGGATATAGGAGTCGCTGGTTGGGCAGCATTAGTTCACTTTGTTGATTGCCCTTGAGAAGACCTTGAGCCTCACAGGGCACTGAGACAGAGTGAGGCGGACAAGGTGACAGCTGCACAGGAGCAGTGGAATTCAAGATCGACTTTAGCAAGATTAACATTATTTGAAAAATTAGAGATGTCAATTCGTCAGTCTAATTACGGTAGGGAAGAAGGTGTTCCTGAGCATGCTGGTCCATGTTTTCAAGTCTCTGTATCTCCTCCCTTTTGGAAGAGATTGTTGGAGATCATTACCATTTTGGGAGAGATATTTGATGTTGCCAGCCTTTCACTGACAACGAGAAGCATTAATGGATGGAAGGTTTTCCTCCATGATAGTCTGGGCTGTGCATAAATCCGTCTGTAGTTTCTTATGGTCCTGGGAAGAGATGTTACCGTCACACTATTATGCACATGAATAGAATGCTTTCCGTTGACAGTATGCAGAGCACTGGGAGAAGGCAGTTCCAAAATATTTAGATGTAACAATTGACCATTAAATGGATATCTACATTCTGATTGCTGTTTTGACAACAATTGAAATTTAACCAATAAATTTAAATTATGTCTAAGATACCAAATTGAGTTTATTGTATTGCCAACATCCAACCAAAGAGCCATCACATGCTTCAAAAGAATAGAGAAGCCATTACCATGACAATGAGGGAGAAAGAGACGGACACGTATAAGGAGAGAGAGAAAACACAGCGAGGAAAACAGAAGGACAGTCAGTAAAACAGAGAAAGGAAACAAAACAAGAAACAAACAGTCACAAGAACAGGAAGAAGGGGAGATAATAAGTTCTGGGAAAGAAGCAGAAGACAGAGAGAAGGAAAACACGGAAACAGACAGTGTGAGAGAAATAGTGAGATACAAAGCACACAGGGAGCTGGGGATGGGGTCACAGTGTGCTGGGGGTGGGGATCAGAGACAGCTGGGAGTGAGCACTGGAGGAACTGGGGGAAAGGAGGTGAGGATTTACTTTGACCTGTACCAAGATATACAGGCAAAGCATAGTAAACAATGGTGTACAGAACAATGGCTATAAAATGTGTTTTAGAGCCATGTAGGTTATACTGCACAGGGCGTGGGCGAGGCGAGATCAACAGGAACAAGATCAGCATTATCTGAGATTAGAGAGTACACTCATCAGTCTAATAACAGTCAGGAAGAAACTGTTCTTGAACCAGCTGCTCAGTATTTTCAAGCTTCTGTACCTTTTAGCCTGATGGAAGAGGTTATAGGAGAATATTACTTGGGTCTGATGGGTCATTGATAATGTTATAACAAAGAACATTCCAGCACAGGAACAGGCCATTCGATGGTCCAAGCCTGCGCCAATCCAAATCCTCTACCTAAGCCTGTCGCCAATTTTCTAAGAATCTGTATCTCTTTGTTCCCTGCCCATTCATGTAAGTTTCCAAAAACATCTTAAAATAAACCACTGGTCACAGTTCTCCATTTTGAGAAACTCTCTCCCCTTACACTTCTCTGCCTCCTGTTGTCCAGCCAGTTCTTTATTCACCAGCTCGCGCACCATGTGACTTCACTTTCGACATACCCCGACCATGGGGAAACATACCAAACGCCTTCCTGAAGTCCACGTACATGACATCTACAGACCCTCCCTCATCAATAAACTTTGTCACTTCCTCAAAGAATTCCATTCATTTGGTAAGACATGACCTCTGCACAAAACCATATTACCTATCACTGGTAAGACTTTTTTCATTCAAATAAGAATTATTCCAATCTCTGGACCCTGTCTTTGTGGAGTTTTTTTTACAATCTCCCTGTGTCTGCATTGGGAGAATTAACTCTTTTCTCTCTCCATGGTATGTTTCTATGTTTGTTTCAGGCTTCTGCCATCTGCAGTATATTTACTTGTATTTGATGGAGAATTGCTGCAAATATGATGGGTTTGTTGTAAAAGATGCACTGGTGCTCAGGCTCCCCGAGTACAGGGGAATCTTGCCCAGCTACTTATGTGAGTGCTTGTCTCTGATTACCTACTCTGTCTCTCTCGATCCCTGAGTCCATCCGTCACTGCATGCAGCCTTTCATCGAGCCACACCAGGATTCCCCACACCCCATCACCTGGCACTGGATGCTCCCTATGCAAGGAGCCCACAAATAGTAAGTTCTGGGCACTTTCTGATCCACCAGGGATGCGGGGCAAAGACTCTGCAATTAAAAGGAACTGAATAGCTAAAATCCAATTGCACAACAAAGCAGAGTAAACAGGCTGAATGGCAGCCATCTGTTCTGACATTTTCTGGTCTTTTGGACTAATTCTGTTTATCCTCGTCCATCTACAAATAGATGTTCCATATGTATACCTTGTCATACAGTTTTGGTGAAGGTGATAGATATCAGATCCTATGATCATTGCGACTGATTTATTGGGCTCGACTTTCCTGGTTAATGAGATCACACTAAGTTTTTATTGTCTAGTCTATCCATTTCAAAGTGAAGATCTTGCCAGAGTTGTGCTGAAAGGATTTTTGAATATTGGAGAGACGAGATTATGCCACGTGTCAGTGAGGTTAGGAATAGGAAGGCAGTACAGTTAAAAACGTGGCCAAAGAGCTGGTAGGATAGGCAGCACTTCCAATATGTGGATCATTTGGATTCCCGGGTTGGTAGGATATACACAAGAAGGACGGGATGCATCGGAACTGGCAGCAATCTCCGATATGTGGTCATTGGGATTCCTGGGTCAGTATGAAATACACAAGAAGGACGGGATGGACGTGAACTGGCAGCAATCTCCTGGCATGCAGGTTTGTTATTGTCACTCAGGAGGGTTTAAACTAGTGTGGCGGTGGGGGGAAGGGGGGGAGCCAGAGCATTACGTCCACAAGCACAGTGACTGAAGAGCAGTTGGAGACTAATCCCAGTACAGCTAAGGCCAGCAACAAACTGGCAGAGGGGAGTGAACACAATGGGGCTGGCAGTCTGAAGTGTGCTGATTTTAATGTGAGCAGTGTGACAGGCAAGACAGATGAGCTTGGAGCTTGGAGTTTGAATGAGTGTATATAACTATGTTAAAAATATTACAGAGATTTGGTTGAGAGAGGGATCAGAAAACAATTAATCCAATAGGTGCAGAGAGAGTTGAAGACTGTGCATTGAGAGGCTGGAGACTGTTGTTTGAAGCATAATAATTATCCAGCAGTTTATTGGAATTGGGCAGTGTGTGATGCAATGTACAGATAGAAGGGACAAGGGAGGAAACAGAAATTGTCTGTTTGCAATATGTTCTGCTTTACTGACAGTCTTTTCTAATCTCCTATTACCAGAGAATAGACGAGGAGAATTTACATCAGGGAAACTCAAACCAACTATCAGGTCAGGATCTGATGGAGTTGGGCTGAAGTGTATTCATTTCAATAGAAGAATTATTATGGTTAAGACCGATGAACTGACAGCCTGAATCCGTGCATGGGACTATGATATTGCAGCTTTACAGAGACTTGGTTGAGAGAGGGAAAGGACTGGCCGTTCAACATTCCAGGGTTTCATTGTTTTATGCGAGATGGAGAGGAAGGTAAAAGAGGTGGACGAGGTGTTTTACTAATAAGGGAGAATGCTACATCTGTACTTCAAGAGGACATACAGGAGGGATCATCCACTGCAGCAATATGGGTAAAGCTCAAAAATGAGATGGCTGCAAGCATTGCGTTACTATAATCCCTCCAACAACCACAGAGAGATTGAGGAACTGATATGTACGTCGATTAAGGAAAGGTGTATTAAAAACAGAGTGGTCATAGTGAGTGACTTTAATATCTCCAGTAATGACTAGGAGTCCCTTGGAGCAAGAGGCTTATATGGGGCAGAATTTATTAACTGGAACAGTATGTTGATAGCCCAACGAGAGGAAGAGCCATACTGGACCTCATATTGGCTAATGAGCCTGGCCAGGTGACTGATCTTTCAGTGGGACATAATTTTAGAAAGAGTCTATGGCCTCTTACACATCCTTGAAATACGCTAGATTCATTATCTAATGAAAAATGTAAGTGTTTTGGAGGTGGTTCAAAGGAGGTTTACTAGACTGATAGCTGAAATGACTGAGTTGTTTCATGGATAATGTGTGGAAAGGCTGTTCTTACAAACAGTTTTACTGCAAATTGAACCCAAACTCTGGGTCAGATATGTAGATAACACCTTTGTAATCATTAAAACACAGAAATAGAGAACACACACCGGATCATCAACGCTACACTCACAGGAATCCGATTCACTAGAGAGAATGAAAAGGACAACCAACTCCCATTCCTAGACGTGATGGTACAGAGAACACCGAACGGAGAATTCACCACAAACGTTTACAGGAAAGCCACACACACAGACCAAGTCCTGAACTACGAAAGCAACCACCCCAACAGACACAAAAGAAGTTGCATCAAGACATTATTCAAAAGGGTCACAACACACTGCAGTATACCAGAACTGCAAAAAGAGGAAGAAGAACACCTATGCAATGTATTCGCCAAAACGGATACCCGCACAATTTCATCAATGCCGTAGGAATGGTCACAGAAGCGCTTCACAGGAGGCTCCCAAGCACTGAGGATGTCACCTGGACAGGGGACGAAACGTCTGCAACACAAATTCCCAGCTCGGCGAACAGAACCACAACAACGAGCACCCGAGCTACAAATCTTTTCACGAACATTAAACACATTTTATTACTGAGGAAGAAAGGACATGTTCCGATTGGACATTCTTCGTCTGAACCGTGCTTGGACCAGAGACCGCGTGAATCCTAACCAAGGAGGTAGACAGAGCTTTAAACTGATTACGAGTGTGTGTGTGCGGGGTGGGGGTTCGGTTATAGGGTTTAATTAGAAAAGAGCAGGTAAGAGTACAGAGCTCAGGAGAGGTTATTAAAATCACCAGCATAGACGCAAATAGGACAGAGTGTATGGAAAGAGTAAGCAATCAAACTTCAATCACACTGGAAAAACAAATGGCAATGAGAAGAGGGACCATTAATACAAGATTGAAGGATTATATCTGAATGCGTGCAGTATAAGGAATAGGGTAAATGAGCTTGTGGCACAGACTGAAATTGGTAGATATGATGTGATGGGCATCACAGAGAAGTGGCTGCAAGGGGATCAGGATATGCAAGGACATGTATCCAATAGAAAAGACAGAGGGAGTGGGTTTACATTATTAATAAGAAATGAAATTAAATCAACAATAAGAAAGGAAGTAAGGTCAGATGGTGTAGAATCTGCATGGTACAATTGAGGAACCACAAAGGTATGACAACCACAGTTGGAGACTTGCACAGGCCTCCAAAGAGTACTCAGGAACTGGGGCACAAGATACACCAGGAGATAGAAAAGATCTGTAGAAAAGGCAAAGTTACAGTGATCATGGGGGATTTCAATATGCAAGTGCAATGGGAAACCAGGTTGGTAGTGAATCGCAAGAAAAGGAATTTGAAGAATGTCTATGGGATGGCTTTTTGGAGCATCATGTGGTGGAGCCCGCTCGGGAACAGATGACACTAGGTTTAATAACGCAGGCTAGACAAGGGAGCTTAAGGTGAAGGAAAACTTCAGAAGAAGTAATCAGAACATTGTTGAATCTATTCTGCAATTTGAGAGCGAAGATAGAATCAGAGTTAACAGTATTTCAGCTGAATAAAGGCAACTGGAGAGGCATAAGTGAGAAGCTGGGTAGAATTGACTGGGGAGAATGTGAGGACTGCAGATGCTGGAGATCAGAGCTGAAAATGTGTTGCTGGAAAAGCGCATCAGGTCAGGCAGCATCCAAGGAGCAGGAGAATCGACGTTTCGGCCATGAGCCCTTCTACAGGAATGAGGAAAGTGTGTCCAGCAGTGTCAGATAAAAGGTAGGGAAGAGGGACTTGGGGGAGGGGCGTTGGAAATGCGATAGGTGGAAGGAGGTCAAGGTGAGGGTGATAGGTCGGAGTGGGGGTGGGGGTGGAGTGGTGAGGAAGAAGATTGCAGATTAGGAAGGTGGTGCTGAGTTCGAGGGATTTGACTGAGACAAGGTGGGGGGAGGGGAAATGAGGAAACTGGAGAAATCGGAGTTCATCCCTTGTGGTTGGAGGGTTCCTTGGCAGAAGATGAGGCACTCTTTCTCCAACCATCGTGTTGCTATTGTCTGGCGATGGAAAAGTCCAATGACCTGCATGTCCTTGGTGGAGTGGGTGGAGGAGTTGAAGTGTTTAGCCACGGTGTGGTTGGATTGGTTGGTCCGGGTGCCCCACAGGTGTTCTCTGAAACGTTATGCAAGTAGGCGGCCAGTCTCCCCAATATAGAGGAAGCCACATTGGGTGCAGCGGATGCAATAAATGATGTGTGTGGAAGTGCAGGTGAATTTGTGGCGGATATGGAAGTATCCATTGGGGCCTTGGAAGGAAGTAAGGGGGGAGTAGTGGGCGCAAGTTTTGCATTTCTTGGGGTTGCCGGGGAGGGTGCTGGGAGTGGAGGTTGGGTTGGTGGGGAATGTGGATCAGACGAGGGAGTCGCGGAGGGAGTGGACTTTTCGGAACGCTGATAGGGGAGGGGAGGAAAATATATCCCTGATGGTGGGGTCCGGTTGGAGGTGGCTGAAATGACGACGGATGATACGCTGTATATGGAGGTTGGTAGGGTGGGAGGTGAGGACAAGTGGGGTTCTGTCCTGGTGGCGATTGGAGGGGCGGGGCTCAAGGGCGAAGGAGCGAGAAGTGGAGGAGATGCGGTGGAGGGCATTGTCGATCACGACTGGGGGGAAATTCTGGTCTTTGAAGAAGGAGGCCATCTGTTTGGTACGGTATTGGAACTGGTCCTCCTGGGAGCAGATGCAACGGAGAGGAAGGAATTGGGAATATGGGATGGCGTTCTTACAGGGGGCAGGGTGGGAGGAGGTGTAGTCTAGGTAGCTGTGGGAGTCGGTTGGTTTATAGTAAATGTCCGCATTGATTCGGTCGCCCGAGATAGAAATGGAAAGGTCTAGGAAGGGGAGGGAGGAGTCTGAGACGGTCCAGGTGAATTTGAGGTCGGTGTGGAAGGTGTTGGTAAAGTGGATGAATTGTTCAACCTCCTCGTGGGAGCACTAGGCAGCGCCGATACAGTCATCGATGTAGCGGAGGAAAAGGTGGGGAATGGTTCCAGTGTAGCTGCGGAAGATGGACTGTTCCACATATCCTACGAAGAGGCAGGCATAGCTGGTGCCCATGCGGGTGTTCATGGCTACTCCTTTGGTTTGGAAGAAGTGGGAGGTTTGGAAAGAGAAGTTGTTCAGGGTGAGGACCAGTTCAGTCAGTCGAAAGAGGGTGTCAGTGGAAGGGTACTGGTTGGTTCGGCGGGAAAGGAAGAAGCGGAGGGCTTTGAGTCCTTCGTGATTGTGAATTGACCTGGACAGGCGTTTAGCAGGAAAGACAGGGGAACAGCAATGGCTGGAGATTCCACGATAATTTAAATGACACTGCAGAGATTCATGCTGAGTAATAGAGGCATGGTACAGGGGGGATGAGGCAACCAGGGCTGACAAGGGAAGTCAGGGATTGCAAAAAGCAAAACGCAAGCAGAGTGAAGGGCAGTGGGGAACTGGAGAACTGGGGCCAACAGAAGGCAAGAAAAAAACTAAATAAGAAGGGAGAAGATTAAGTATGGGGGTAAGCTAACCAGTAATATAAAGGAAACTGTAAGAGATTCTTTAGATATATAAAGTGCAAAAGAGAGGTAAATGTGAATATGGACCACTGGGAAATGATGCTGGAAAGACAGTAGTGGAAAGCAAAGAAATGGATGAGGAATTTTGCATCAGTCTTCACGGTGGAATACACGAGTCATTTCCCAAGGTTTGAAGAGAGTGAGAGGGCAGTCCTAAATACAGTGGCCATTACCAAGAAGAACATGTTAGAAAACAGAATGGCCTGAATGTGGATAACTCACCTGGACCAGATGGACTACACCCCAGCCTTGAACGGGAGATCGCTGAAGAGTTAATGTAAGTGTAAGTGGTAATCTTTCAGGAATGACTAAAATCAGGAAAGGGCCAAGTGGTTGAATAATTGCAAACATGACACCCGGTTTAATAAGGGAGTTAGGCAGAAGATGGAAAACTGCAGACTGATTAGCCTAACCTTGGTTGTGGGTAACATCATGGAATCCATCGTGAAGAATGGGATTTCTGAATGTTTGAAGGCTTTTGGTGAAATAGGACAGAGTCAGCATGGTTTCATCAAGGGAAGGCCGTGCCTGACAAACCAGGTAGAATACTTTGAGGGCGTAATGTGCAGATTTGATCAAGTAGAACCGATAGATGTTATCCATCTGCACATCAAGAATCCTTTGACAAGGTGCCATTCATGAGACTATTGAGAAAGAAATGGGTCCATGGTGTTAGAGGCAAGGTGGAAGTTGACGTTTGGCTGTCTGACAGAAAGCAGAGAGTGTGGATTAAAGTGTCCTTCTCAGGATGGCAGCCAGTGACAAGTGGTGTTGCACAAGACTCAGTTTTGGGACCACAAATTTTCACTTTGTGCATTCATTACCGATATGACGGAACTGAGGACATTTGGGCTAAGCTTTCAAACAGTGCAAAGATAGATAGAGGGGCAGGTAGCATTGAAGAGGTGGTTCAGCTGCAGGAGGGTGCTCTAGCGCATCTCCTCACCTGCCCAAAACACCGCCCTTGGACTCCACTCTTCCAACGACAACCAGTTAGAACCTCTCTGGTGCTTGTCTTCCATCCCACCAACCTCAGGATACAATGCATTATCCTCCACCATTTCTGCCACCAACAGTCAGACTCCACCACCAGAGATATACATCCCTCCCTACCCCTATCATCATACTGCTGAGACCATTCCCTCACAGCTCCCTCGTCATGTCCACGCAACCCCAACAAGCCACCTTCCACTCCCGACACTTTCCCTTTGCCACTACAACAGATATGAAACCTGTGCCAACACCTCCGTCCTCACCTCCACCCAGGGCCCCAAACGATCTTTCCACATCAGTCAGATAACATCCTGTGCATCCAAACACCTCTTCTAGTCTGTCCATTGCTCCTGGTCTCCACGACATTGGCGAGACAGGACGTCAACTTGCAGAACGGTTCAGGGAACACTCTCGGACACACATACCCAACAACCCACTGCCCTGTGGCTGAATACTTCAACTCCCCTTCCGACTCCGCCAAGGCTTTGTAGGATTGTGACCTCATCCACTGCCAAATTCTAGCCACCTGACGTGTGAAGGAAGAACACATAATCTTCTGCCTTTGGACCCTCCAAACACACTGTATCAAGGACAATTTTACCAGTTTCCTCATTTCCCCTCCCTCCACCTTATGCCAGATCAAACCCTCCAACTCAGAACCGCCATCTTGAACTGTCCTACCTGTCCTCTTCCTTCCCATCTGTCCACTCCAACTTCCACTCAGACCTATCACTTCCACCACCCACCTTCATCTCGCTGTCTCCTTCCAAGCTACCTTCCTCCCAGCACCAGCCCCTCTCATTTTTCTCTCTGGCTCCTTCCACCCACCCCACATTCCTGATGGAGATTTTATGCCTGAAACGTCGAATCTCTGCTCCTCGGATGCTGCCTGACAGACTTTACTTTTCTATAACCACACTTTTTGACTCTAAACTCCAGCATCTACGGTCCTCACTTTCACCTGCTGAAGGATTTTTACAGGTTTAGAGAGTGAGCAAAGAAGTGGCAGATGTAGTACAACGTTGAAAAGTGTGGAAAAGCATTTTGCCAGGATGAATAGAGGCATAGAATATGTTATAAATAGCAAGCAAATTCAGAAATCTGAAGTGCAAAAAGACTAGGGCGTTCTAATCCAGGCGTCTTGAAAGGTAAAGTTGCATGTTGTCAGTAGTTAGGAAGGCAAATACAATGATGGCATTTATTTCAAGAAGGCTTCAATATAAAAGCAGGAATATACTTCTTCGGCTCTACAAGGCTTTGGTCATGCTACATTCGGATTATTGCGCGCAGTTTTGGGTCCCATATCTCAGGAAGGATGTACTGCTCTTGGTACGTTTTCAGACGAGATTCACGAGAATGGTGACAGGAATGAAAAGCTTAACATATGAAGAATATTTGACGGCTGTGGGTCTGTATTTGATAGAGTTCAGAAAGATGTTAGGAGGTCTAATTGAAACTTACAGAATACTAAATGTCCTGGGTCAGAGTGGACTTTGGGAAGATATATCCAATGGTAAGAAAGACTGGTACCTGAAGGGACAGTGTAAAGAGAAGACCTTTTCAAACAGAGATAAAGAGAGACCTCTTCAGACAGACAGCGGTGAATCTATGGAATTCACTGCCACAGAGGGCTGTCGACTCCAGATCATTGAGTACATTTAAAAGTGAGACAGATAGGTTCTTGACTGTAAAGGGGATCAAGGGTTACAGATAGAAAGCGGGAGAATGGGGTTGAGAAGCTTAGCAGCCATCATTGAATGGCAGAGCAGCCTCAATTTGCTGAATGGACAAATCTCTGCTCCAATGCCTTCTGGTCGTATGGTTAATATTGGCTCTCCTCATTCCTCATTGGAGTTGTATCCTTGAATTTGATCTTCAAGTGATTTACAAAGAGTAATGTTTCACGACTGATGATTGGGAAATATCATGTTCCCTCCCTCCAGTCTCAGCACCGTGTCCCCAACAACATAATCACACTACAATTAAAATCCAATGGTACTTAATCACAGTTGATTGACATCGATAACATTAACAGCATGACCCTCACCTGCTCTGTCTGATTCTCGAATAACCACCTGAATTGTCTGTCACGTCATATTCTCTGTTACTATATCCATATCATTTGTCCGTTTTCACTCATGTTGTTGTAGGCACACTTTCCTGTCAGATTCTGGACTAGAAACGTTCTCGCTATATTTTACTTACATTATAATCTCTGATCAGTCGTTACAGACTGTATGTTTCCATTTATAAACGGAGAAACCTGTTTATGTTCTGACAATCCTTTGATGTTACTCCCATATCCAAGGCAGATTGAATGATTGCACGCATTCAATCTACCATCTCCAATATTCCGTCCCTCAGTCACTCCCACATATCCCATGCCAAGTTTTAAACGTTCTTTTGAATTTTATTAAAATCAATATTAAATTGAAAAGGGTTAATTGGAGCTATTTGTTCAGTGACTGTGATTAATTTCAATCTCCTTGGATCCTAATTATCCCAGTGGTGAGTTTCCATCTTTGAATGATAAGTGGGCTCTTTTCAGTGTGTTATCCCGTAGTATGAGTAGGAGCATCACTGACAGTACTAACAGGGATCATCAGCTCGACAGAAAGGGGGAGTAGAGATCAGAATCTGAGAACATTAGACTGGAACGTTACAATAATGGTTCAGAATGTGAGGACCTTCGATTGGAATGTTCTAATAGTGAATCAGAATCTAAGATCAGTAAACTGGAATGGTACAATAATGGATCAGAATCTGAGATCATTAGACTGGAATGGTTCAACAATCGATCTGAATCTGGGAATATTAGACTGGAATATTACAATAACAGTCAAGAGTTTATTCTGGGGTCTTTACTTTCTTTCTCGACCTTGGATATCATCAGCATCACGGATCCAGGATATCCTTTGGATTATTCAAGGTGGTTACTATCCCATCCTCGCGTTAGTTGGTGTTCCTGGTAAGTCATTATATTTGTCTACTCAACCAGGTTGAACTGAATTTCTGCTCATGATATATAAAATTTGGAAAGTGCAAGACAATGTCTTCAGTTACAAACAAAAACACCATTTCTTATATTAATCAGTATCAAACTACTATTTCTCAATTACTCACTGATATGCAAGAAGGAACCAGACCGTTCTCAAACTCCATAATACATTTTGTCCTTCACAGATTTACATCTATATCTCGTCCCCACTCACCAATCCTGTCCAATACCACCGTCATGATATCCCAGTCACGTCCTCATCTCATTGCAACTTCTGAATAAATCATAATTTGTGCCTTTGTTTAATCCAGATGCAACAGTTTCAAGTTCCTTCTAACTATATGTCCGTCACTAAAAAATTGCTCTGGAGGATGTTAAACTTGTTCTCTGTACAAATGGGAGGACAGTTTATGGTGTTCAAGACTCATACTCTAGAGCCACAGAATAATAGTCAGTTGATATCTCATGAGGGAAATTAAAAGCAACTCTTTTCATTTGCCATAAAAGCCCATCTGCTTGCCCCAAGTCCTTAAGCGAAAACAATGTGTCATTCTTCCCTGGTCAGGTTTCAGTGTGACTTCTGTGATGAACATGTGGGTGTTCTGCACCTTTAACAGAATTAAGAGCCAGCAATAACTACCTGACAGCACCAAGTCTTCTGAAAAATAGATTTAATGTAACATTTGGTTGAACGTCTCGATTAGCTTATTTTCTCAAGACATAAACAAATTCAGCCAAATAGTTTAAATTATAACCCAAAATGCCCACCTCCAATCAAGTGTGAATTTAGTACATTGATAATCTTAAAAGCCAATGACACAGTCCAATGGTTTGGGGGTACAAGACCGCGGGAAATTGACAGTTGAGAGGAGAACTGCCAAGTTACCAGCAGGCAAAGACTGCCTGAAAATTAGCTCTCCTCTCGGTAACTTTATTGATTAGTAACTGGTAAAAGCAGAATCTCAAAGAAGAAAAGAAGACAGGAATATGGAGAAGAACCGAAAGCTTCTTGGTTTTGAGATAAGAAGTTTTGTTTTGTAAATCGTAATTGGGAGTCTAATCGGACTAGTATAGTCGGGTGTTGGGGTGGGGAGATAAAATATAGCTTAGAGGAAAAAGCTGTAAATTTTCGTTCGTCTATTATTCCCTATTATACTTTAAGAAATAAAATTGTTAATTTTTACTTCAAATAGTTTTGGACTCTAGAATTATCATGGATTACTGCAGTGGATAAATCTTTTCCCTGTTGCTGTTTTTACATTAAGCAGGAGAATGTATCCTGTGTTGTAACACTACAATCCCACAGGAATGTGCTTTTCTCTTTACTGTCGTGTGGAAGAGCTGAACCAAACGCTCAGTTCAAGATCGGCATAACATGCTGCCCTGACCAGGGCTGCATACATCCTGTGAGAGAAGAACAAAAGTAAAGATACCTCCCTTCCTATGTCTGTTTCCCGTATTCCTAGAGCTCATTTCTATTCAGGTAGGTGATCATCCCCTATTTTAGGTGTATTCAATCTCATTGAAATTCTCCCCGAGAGTGATGCACATCTCCATACGCATCTCTGATGTTGGCTCTATTGATGCTGACGTACAGATGTAAGGAACTTATACATTCCATGTCAGTCATAGTACAGAGAGAAGGAATGGCTTTTTGTGGCACAGTAAAGAAATGGCGATGTCTAAGTGAGAGAAAAGGATTATTGCAATCATCCCCGAGAGTGTTGTGGAGGTCGTATTTGGGGTACTCTAGATAGACTTTCTCTCAAGTTTCACCAGACTAATCCCTGGGGTGATGGCACCATGAGCAGTGAGTGAAACTCTGTGACAGAATAAGAGATGATTGTATTGAACCTGAAGGGGGATGGACAGTCACTCATGATGTTCTAAACAGGCACTGATACGATGATAAATTCCATGGCTTTTATTAACTCGGGTTAAATGATTCTCAATAGGTTAAGAGCCTCAGAGGACGTTCCCCTCAGCCCACCCCCACTCCATATGTTGATTGCGAGAGACAGAGGGTCAGTCTTTGATTAAATTCTCCCCACATTAATACAGTGTATTTAGTGTGTGATCCTGCATTAAACGTCATGTTATCCACAATCCCGACATCAGCCACAATACCTTCATTATAAAACAGTTAACTATTCCCCCAGCTTCTGACGTCCATGGAGAACATGGATCTGTCTTCTCAGAGATGGAAGATGCCTCTCTGAGACTTGAGACAAAGCATGTGGCTACCTTCCTCACTGCCAGCAAACCACATTAAAGTGTCATGTGTCCCACAGGTAATGGAGCCACGAGGAACATCGTGGATCCGTCTCTGAGTGCATTCGATGCTCCATTGATTTGTCAGGTTGGAGCATCAATGACACCCTCCTGTTCCTGCATAAGTGTCTTGAGGTGCTGAATGGCCTCCTCCAGGTCCCATGGAACAGGTTCACGGGTCTGACGTGGCTCTGCCCGTTCCTGTTTAACAATTTGATGTGGTAATCAGACCCTTCTCTTCCTGTGGAACAGGCAGAAGGATTGAATCGGCTACTCCTCTCTTTGTTCATTAGTTTCGATGGGCTGAATGGCTTCTACCTATCCGTTTCTAATGTGCCTGAGATGCTGAATGGGCTGTTCATTTAATTGTGGAAATGTAGAGTGTCTGGCCTTGCTGTTTCATGAATGTTACCGACACATTAACAGCACAAGCCTGAATGCTGTCTGGGACTTACTGCAAATGGACACAGACTAGTCCAGGAGCTGAGGTGCGACACATTGTTCTGACCATTGGGTGATCTTCAGTGACCATCCCCGTTTCTGATCTTATGATGAGGAAAGACAGTGATGAACCAACTGAAAATGTTTGTTTTGAGGCAGCTACCCTGAGGATCTCCTGCAGAGATGTCCCAGGACTGAGAAGATTGTCGGTCACCGACCACAAACATCTTCCTTTGTGCTGTAAAATACCCCAACCAGTGGGGTGGGTATACCTGATTCCCATTAAGCTCAAATAAGATGGTCCTGATGCCATCCTCAGTCAAATGCTACCTTGTAACAAGGCCATTCACACTTTCCTGAGCACCTGTGTTCACTTCTTGTTCATATCAATAGATGATGGTGTCTCTGTTGGGAATGTTTTCCTCAGATAGAGGGTAATCAATGCCAAGAAGTATCCGGGCTAGATAGTGAGGGGAGTTACATCACTGAAAGTATTCATAAAGGTGGTACGTGGATTTTTGGCCTATTGTAGAGGTAAAGGGTGTGAAGAATTGGACATTAAAGACCAGTTATTGCTAACAGTAGTTCAGCCATGATGGTATACAATGGGTTGATCGTCCGAGTCACCTAATCTTGCTTCTTATGTTCTCATATTCTGTAATTACAAAATTAATAATTGCAATTTTCCTGAACGTTCTGTTATTGAATGTTGCAATCACAGAGAATAAAGTATTTTGTGAGTCATCTCAGGGTGAGGTATGGGGGCTGTATTCACATTGAATATGGGTCTCCAACATGACCAACAAATGAAGCACAAGTTGCAGAGAGGAGACACTCTGTAAAGAGACCAGAGGTGTCTTTCGAAACCAGCCTCGTTTTCCAAATAGCATTTTCCAACCCACACCAAACCGTGTGTGACCGTCTTGAGGGATTGAATGATATCTTGAGTTCCGGTGGACCAGGTATTTGCCTCCATCTGCTAATATCAGGAGCTGTGAGGAGCTGAATAGAACATAGGGACATAGGACTGAGCAGCAGGAGTGGGATATTAGACACTTTGTCACCGCTCCACCACTCACAAAATCCATGGGTGATGTGAATGTGGTCTCAGCAGCATTTTTCTGTCTATACACCATTTTCCTACATTCACTTGTCTGTCAAATGTCACCAAATATAACTTTGAATAAATGAATCATCCAGGCACCACAAATTTCTGGGGAAGGGAATTTCCACTTGAACAGCTCTTTGAAAATTTCTCATTTGTGTTTCAACCAATGTTGGAAGGTCACTCCGTCCTTTTCCAGTCCCACTCCTCGACTGGTTACACCAATCTTAAATGCAACCAGTTTTGTGATGTGACCAATGATGTAGATCTCAGAGTAGGTAATTTTCTAGAAAGGTGTGAGACACAGAAATTGAACTCATAACAAATGGTAAAATGATAGAGTTCTCCAAACGTTATTCTGCCTTTGAAGTTATTCGGCTCACACAAGCTACTGGTAGTGGGGTTTCACTCTGGAGCAGTTGAATTTGGCTGAATTCCCTTTGTTTCAGGCAGTGAAGAGATTCCAGTGAATTCTCACCAGAAATCCTTCACAAGTGGTAAAGATAACACGGGGATTTTATAGTCTCACACTTTGCTATCGGATGGAACAACGTAAGAGAGAGTGATCAATAGGCTGCTGCTTCTCAGGCAGGGGACATTTTTTTCCCTCTCTGTGTTGAAACATACGATAATGTCAACTGAACACCAAACTGGACCAGGTGTGCTCTTCTGGAACATTCTCTGGAAAACCCGATTATAGATTATATGCAAGTGCATTCGTTTCAATCGCAAAAAAGTCCACACTTTATAATTTGAAGACATGCTTACATGTATCTGTATAATTTGTAAATATTGGTAGGTGTCTTCATAGTATGTGTGTTAATATAAATGCATCTTTTTCTTAAAGTTTATTCTCTAGCTTTAGTCTCCCTGACAAGAGATAATATGCATCCAGTTGATACACTCTTCAGAAAGTCATGGATGGTTCAATACTATTGCTCAGCTAAGATAGAAACTGAAAATCCCCGATAACAAAAGGCCGGAATTCCAGGAATGAGTAAAGGGAAACCTCTTTGAAAAACTTCGAAAATAATTAAATCCTTTCATTTTAGGTTCGGGGATCAAATCAGCACACAGTGCATCAAATGTGGTCTCAGCAATGCCCTGTGCCGATGCAGTTAAACATTGCTGCGATTAAACCTGATACCTTTTGCCAAAAACAGGATCATTCCACTTACCTGCCAAATCACTTGCTGCATCTGCAGACTGACGTCATATGATTCATGTCCCAGTAACATGGAAATCGCCTGAATCACAGAGTTCTGCAAGCTCTCTGCATTTACATTGTTTACCATTCTTTTATTCTTCATGCCAAAATAGACAACCTACCTTATGTTATTTCTGCTGAAGGTTTGCTCTCTAACCGTCCCTGTCTGTTTAACATTGCAGACTCACTACCTTCATTTGATGACACATTAAATAACCATCTTGGATTACGAGCGAATTGAGCTCCAAACAATTCCCTCCCATTCCTTTAGATCTTTGATACAAATTGTTGATCATTGATTACCCCACAGTGATCTCTGAGGCACTCCATCAGTTACAGCTTTGCAGCCTGAAAATAAGCATTTGTCTCTACTCTCGGTTTCCTGTTAGCGACTGATCTTTGCTGGACAGGAGAGTGAATGTTCCCTGCTCCTGGGTAGCCGTTCCGGCGTGTTGAATGGCCTCCTGCTGGGCTGTTTAATGTACTTAACGAGCTGAATGACTTCATTCTATATTGCTGTGCAATTCCTTAGAGTGACAGAATCGTCTCTTCCTGTCTCATTTTATCGATCCTGTCTGATTGAATGGGGTGATCCCCTACCATGTAATAGCCTCGAGGGTGGATCGAGGGAACAACACACGGGGTAGGGGTAACAGTTGCTCATTCGGCTGCACCATTCAGAATGCTCATGGCTGATCCGAGTGTGTCTGTCCATCCGTCTCCTGTCTGTTCCCAATAAGCATTGACTCTTCTGTCCAACAAAGATCAGTCAAGCGCAGACTTTCACACTTAATGGCAAGATCCTATGGATTGTAGCTGAACAAAGAGACCTTGGAGTGTAGGTTCATAGCTCTTTGAAAGTGGAGTCGCAGGTAGATAGGATAGTGAATAAGGCGTTTGGTATGCTTTCCTTTATTGGTCAGAGTATTGAGTACAGGAGTTGGGAGGTCATGTTGCTGCTGTACAGGACATTGTTGAGGCCATTGTTGGAATATTCCGTGCAATTCTGGTCTCGCTCCTATTGAAAAGATCTTGTGAAGCTTGAACGAGTTCAGAAAAGATTTACAAAGATTTTACCAGGGTTAGAGGATTTGAGCTACAGGAAGAGGCTGAACAGGCTGGGGCTGTTTTAACCGGAGCATCGGAGGCTGAGGGGTGACTTTATAGAGGTTAACAAAATTATGAGGGGCATGGATAAGTGTAAGTAGGCAAAGTCTTTTCCCTGATGTCTGGGAGTCCAGAACGAGAGGGCATAGGTTTAGGATGAGAGGAGAAAGATACAAAAGAGACCTAGGGGACAACGTTTTTCACCCAGAGGGTGGACTTGTATGGAATGAGCTGCCAGAGGAAGTGGTGGAGGCTGGTACAATTGCAACATTTGAGAGGCATTTGGAATGGGGATACGAATTGGATGGGTTTGGAGGTATATGGGCCAGTTGCCGGCAGGGGGACGATATTAGGTTGAGATATCTGGTCGGCATGGACGGGTTGGATTGAAAGGTCTGTTTCCATGCTGTACATCTCTATGACTCTGTCAACGAGTCTTCACTGGTCCTTGAGGATGAGGACACCACAGGTAGCACAACACTAAAGTGAAAGGTACGTCCTTATTTCTTTGAGGTACCTGTTATTTTCAAACTTTTTAAGTGAATATCAAATCACCACCTCTTTGCAGTTATAAGGACAGAAAAATTAGGAATAAACATAAACCATTCCGGACTCCAAACCTGTCCCACATTCCCCCTGAACATTTCCAATCGAATATGTATCAAACCCAGCCTTTGCTGCTGTCTCAGGAAGACAATACTTGTTAGCAGAGCACCACATGAAAAAAGGAGCAGAATGAGGCCATTCGGCCCATCGAGACTGATATGCCATTCAATAATTTCTTATATGTTCCTCAACCTCATTCTCCTGCTTTCCCCCAAGAATCCTTGATCCTGTTATAAACCAAAAAAACTTATCAATTTGTATCTGTGTCTACGTGTGCGTATGTTTGTCCATATGCTTGTCATCTGGGTATTTGTGCATCTAAGTTTGTCTTTCTGTGCATCAGCCTGTGTGTCTCTATCTGTGTTTGTGCCTATTTGTGTGTGACTCTATATATCTGCGTGTGTTTCTACGTGTGTGCATGTCTATTCCCTTGTATGTATTGTGTTTGTTCGTATATTGGGGTGACACCATTAATTCTGTTTATTTCTGTGTCTGCATCGCTGTGCAGTGAGGTAACTGTATTTGGGGGTGGGGGAGTGTGGCTGGTAGTTAAAGGACCATCTTTCGAAATGCCAGTGTATTTACAGTGAGAATTGTCTTTCACTGAGCACTGCTCCTTAATCGATCAGTGGAACATGGATGTTTCAGAAATTTCACGCGAGGCATCCCAGTCTGCTTCATCTTGTATTAGGTTCCTCCCCACATGGCGGGTGTGGGGGGGAGCGGTGGTGAGGGAATGCATATTGGGCACTCCACCACCTGGCTTGGCCATTACTGTCCTATTCCAGGCTGTTTCTCTTGGAATAGGAGAAAGGGATGAAACGAGTGAGGGCAGGAGTGGATGGCCTTGCTGTTAGTGCTGGTGGAGGTGGATCTGGGAGGAATTGTGAGGTGTCCGGAATGAGGCAGTCGACAGTTTTGAATCCATATAGTAAGATTAATGTGTGGGCGTATTGCGTAGGTGACAGAAAAAGTGTGGGAAGGAAGTTGCTGAATTCAATAGTGAGAGCGGTAGTGCCTGAGCCTTATTCAGAGATAGAGCATGAGGATTTTCTGGGGGTAGGTGCAATAACAGATATACAGACGGAGCAGAGAGAATTCGGTGACCATTATCCTGACAGAGCAGGGAGGATATTGACGCTTGCCCTGTATTGATGGAGATATCTTCAGATCATCTCAGCGTCGAGGTGAGCCTCCCCGAATGTCCTGTCCAAGTCTATCACTAATAATGACACAGACCTGTCCCTCAGATTCCACAGAATCAGTTTATGTAGAACTTACAAATAGCAAGGCGCAGCAAATATTGGAGTGTTACATATCTGTAACAGAAAATCTGAGCATCATCTGCTCTGGAAATTAGATATGCAACTATCATGGATACTGCAGTTTTATTGGATGTTCTCAAGCTGCTTCTAAACTGTATTAAGTAAGTGACTGCTTATGCTGTGCAAAATAAATTCTGTACGTGTATGTGAGGTGGGTTGAAAAGTATGTTGTGAAGCAAACTATACACTCGTTTATTTTGGGATTTGTATTGTGTGATCAGAAGGAAGAATTAATAACCTTGCTCTGAATCAGCTTTGAAGGAATAGAGACGTTATTAAGGTGCATTTTACACGGTGTCTGCATGAATATAGAATGCTTGAACGTTCTGGTTAAACATCATGGTAGCCTGGAGGCTAGAGGGTCAAGTTCGCTCCAGTGAATTGGGAAAGTACAATATAACATACAGTGGGAAGCAAACAATGTTTGTTGGAGTCATAGAGTCAGGCAACACAGAGACAGGCCCTTCGTCCCAAACACGTCCATTCCAACCAAAATGTCCATCCACGCTAAACCCATTTCCCTGCCGTTGTCCCATATCTTTCTAATCCTTTCCTGTCCATGTATTTGTACAAATGCCTTTTAAATGTTGCCAATGTTCCCTCGTCAACCTCTTCCGCAGGTACATCATTCCATATGCATATCACCCCTGTGTGAAAAGCAGTTGGTCCTCAGGTTCCCTTTTATTGTTTCCCCTCTGACCTTAAACTGATGCCCTCTTGTCCGTGATTGCCTAACCATGGAAAAAAAACTGAGTGCTTTCACTCTGTCCGTCCTTCCCATGATCTTATACACTTCTCTCAGATTCCCCCTCAGCCTCATACATCTAAAATAAAAAGTCCTAACTTGTCCAACCTCTCCCAACAACTCAGACCATTGAGTCCTTTGCAACATTCTTGTAAAATTCTTCTGCACTCTTTCCAGTTTAATACCATCCTTCCCATAGCGAAGTGAACACAGCTGAACATAACGCTCCCAGTATGGCATCACCAGCATCCTGTATAACTGCAACGTAACTCCCTAATTTCGATACTCAGTGATATACACTGATGAAGGCCAGTGTGCCAAAAGCTTTCTTCACTGCCCTGTCTACCTCTGAATCAAATTTCAGAGAACCATGTATTTGAATTCCAAGGTCCCTCTGTTCCACGACACTCCTTAGGACCCAACCACTCACCAGGAAACTCCAACCTTGATTTGACTTTTTAAAATGCAAGAACTTACACTGATCTATATTAAAATCCATTTGCCATTTCTCAGCCACTTCTCCAGGTGATGAAGGTACTGCTGCATCTTCTGAAAATTCTGATAAACTTCCTCACTCTCCATGAGCCTGCCTATTTTAGTGTTGTCTTCAAACTTACAAATCATGCCTGTTCACTCTCATCTAAACCATAGATATATGTAATATGTAGTGGACCCAGCACTAACCCGTGAGGCTTTCCATTAATCACAGGCCTCCAGGCTGACAAGCATCCTTCCACTATTACCCTCTGCTTCCCAGCATCAAGACAATTTTGTCGCTAATTTGGCAGCTCCTCCTCAATTTCATGCGATCTAACTTTCCAGAGCAGCGTACCATGTGGAACCTTATTGAAGGTCTTACTGGAATCCATAAAGACTGCATACACCATCCTGCCCTCCTCAACGTTGCTAGTCACTAAATCAAAGAATTCGAACAAATTTGTGAGCGATGATTTCGCATGCACAAAGCCGTGCTGAGTTTGATGATGGGCCTTTCCCCAAAACGTTGATTTTCATGTTCCTCAGATGCTGCTTGACCTGCTGTGCTTTTCTAGCACCACTCTAATCTTGCTCCTAATCATACCCTGTCTTTCCAAATGCATGTATATCTTATCTCTCAGAACCTGTTCAAGTAAGTTACCGACAACAGATTTTACGTTCACTGGTCTACAGTTCCCACGTTTTTCTTTGCAGCCCTTCTTGAGTAAGGACACAGCATTCTCTGCCCTCCAGTCCTTCGGACTTCGTCCGTTGGCCAGCAATAATGCAAAAGTATCAGCCAGCGCTCCGGCAATTCCTTCTATGTCCTCCTGCAGTGTTCCTGAATATATCTGGTCAGGACCAGGAAATTTATAGAAATATTGCAAAGTCTTTTTATTTCAGATACAAGCATCAAAGAAAGGGAAAGTGACATAATGATGTTTAACATAACAAATTCGAAAATGTATTAATGATAGGAAATGGCTTCAGAAGAATTTCAGTCATTGTGGAAACCTGAGAATTCTCAGAAATTCACGATCCAGAAACAAGGTCCATGAAACTGATAAGGAAATCAAAAATAGAACATGAATGCTAACAAACACACTGCAGAAATCTACAATCTGTATTTTAAAGGAAACAATGTTAAAGCAATGTCAAATATGGAAATTGGTAATTGGGAGAGGAGAGTTTATTGTGAAGAACAGGGAAATGGCCAAGAAAATAATCAATTGCTTTGTATTTGTCTTCAAGGAGGAAGATCCATAAAATCAGCCAGTAATACCAAGTGCTCATGTAGCGCTTGTGCAACTGAAGACAAAAAGTCAATTTATATCAGTAACAAGGTAGTATTTGAAAGTGTAACTATATTGAGCATTGCTGAGTCTGACAAACCTGGCGTACTTCATATTAAAATGTCAGACATAAATCAGCAACAGAAGTATTAATTGCACTGTCGATGACTGTGTTTTATTTTCCTATGCTATTCTGCAGAGGCCGGAAGTCATTCCAGATAAATGGAAGTTAGAAAACATGGTCCAAGCACTTTATATTAATGGAAGGGATCCAAAAATCTATAAAGGGAAGAAGGCATAGTTTGGAGAACTGCCGATCAATTAACTTGACATCTGCAGGGAACCTGTTGGAATCTATTATGCAGCATGTGACATTGGATATTTAGAAATTAATAGGATCAATGGAGAGAATCCACATGTATTCTGGCAGATGTCTAACTCGATGTGCCATTAGTTGTTAGACCCCATCTACCACCCCCTGAGAAAAGGAACAGAAAGTGACTTCGCCACAGGAAATGACATCAACACCCCAAAGAAACCCTTAAAAAGAAAGCAGGAATATGTAGCATCACGTCGCTAGAGGTCCACTGAAGATGTTACCTAGTAAGGTAAGGAAACGTCGGGAAATGAACCTGCCAGCTCAGCGAGCAAACCTGCATCCATTGTGTACAGTGTTGGTGACCCAATCTGAGAAAGAATATACTGAGCACAATAAAACTGCAATGGACGTTCTCCAGATTAATCCCACAGATGGTGAGAATGTCTGATGAGGAAACCCGGCCTATGTTCTCTAGTGTTTCAAAGAATGAGACGTGGGTCACAGTGAGATTTACAAAATTCACAAAACATATGACAAATTGGAAATTAGCAGGACGCTTCCCTGGCTGCCCAATCCAAATTCAAGGCAAATAATGGCAAGATAAGGGATTGCCCACTTAAGACCGTAATTTTGAGGAAATTCATCACTCGGTGAGAACTGCCTAAAACAGGGTCATAGAAACCTGCTGGCAGGGTAAGATTAGGGAAAATCTCCAGATATTCTGCAAGTGTGTCAAGCGGAAATGTATAACACGGGAACAGGTACGAGTCATTAATGACTTGCCAAGATGCATCCAAATCAACGTAGTGTTAGGAGACAGAGGGTAGTGGTTGACGGCTGTTATTGAGACTCGAAACCGATGTCCAATGGTGTATCACAGGGATCAGTGCTGTGATTCGGAGGTGCTGGTGTTGGACTGGGGTGAACAAATCTAAAAATCACATAACACCAAACAATAGTCCAGGAAGTTTATTCAGAGGCACGAGCTTTCAAAGAACACAACCACCTAATGAAGCAGCAGTACTTCGATGTTAGTGCCTCCAAATAAACCGGTTGGACTGTAACCTGGTGTTGTGTGATCGTTAACCTTATTATTTGGGGTATTCCTAAATGATGCAGCTGTGAATATAGACGGGGGTGGTGGGAGTGTGACAACTAAGTTTGTGTTTGATACAAAGATTGGCCGGGTGATTGGCAGTGAGGAGGAAGGTCTTATGTTACAGGAAGATACAGATGGAATGGTCAGATGGGCAGAACAATGACAGATGTAATGTAACCTTGATAAATATGATGTGATACACTTTGGATGAAGGAACTGGACAGGGTGTACTCAATGAATGGCAGCACACGAGGAAGCTCAGAGGATGTTTCTCCACACTTCCCTGAATGTGACTAAATACGTTAATGCACAATTTTGAGAAAGCATAAGGGACCTTAAACATAATCTTTATTCATCAAGGCATAGATTATAAGAGCTATGCGGAACTTTGGTTTGGCCAAGATGGAATACTGTGTGTAGTTCTGGTAACCACATTACGGGAAGGATCAGATTGTAGTGGAGGGGGCTCAGAGGAGATTCACCAGGATGTTCCCATGCATGGAGCATATCAGCTATGGAGAGAGGCTCGATAAGCTCAGGTTGTTTCGTTTGGAGCAGAGAAGGCTGAGGGGGCCGTAATTCAGATGGATCGGATTCTGAGGAACATGGACAGGGTGGAGAGACAGCAGCTGTTCCTTTTAGTCAAAGGGCCAAGAACAATGCAGCACATTTTAAAGTGACGGGTTTGATAGTTGGAGGGAATTGAGGTCTGTTTTTCACCGGGGGTGTTGGGGTCAAGAATGCCCTTCCTGAGAGAGGAGTTGTCATGGTAACTTCATAACCATTAGAAAATATACGCCTGTGCATTTGAAATGCCATAAGATTCACGGCTACGGGTCTTGTGTAAGAAAGTGGGGCGAATGTAGACTGTGCTGTATTCTTGATGGTACAAAGTCTGTGCGTCAGTGTTTGTATGGCTGTGGAAGGTCAATCATTGAGTAGCTTAAGGTAGGAATTTATGGGTTTCAAAAGAGTATACTAACAAGGGTTTTAAGATTGAACTTGTAATATCTTCTGAAAATATGTCAATGGCAAAATTAAGTGGAAAAAGGTGCAGCTTTCTCACAGTCTCATACTAGAGATTTGAGGACAGGGAAAAGGCAGAACTATGGAGCAAATACTTTAATTATGTCTTCACAGAAGAAAACAAAACAAAAAAGAAAACTTCCCAACAATACTCGTGAACTTTAGTCTGTTGAGAAAAAGGGAAGAGAATGAAATTAGCAACCAAACAGTTTTTGAGGAAGTAGATTAGATTAGATTACTTACAGTGTGGAAACAGACCCTTCACCTCAACAAGTCCACACCGACCCGCCAAAGCGCACCACCCAGACCCATTCCCCTACACCTAATACTACGGGCAATTTAGCATGGCCAATTCACCTAACCTGCACATTTTTGGACTGAGGGAGGAAACCAGAGCACCTGCAGGAAACCCACGCAGACACCAAACTCAACACAGTCAGTCGCCTGAGGCGGGAATTGAACCTTGGTCTTTGGCACTATGAGGCAGCAGTGCTAACCACGGTGCCAGCGTGCCGCCGACGAGTATTGGAACTGAAAGTAATGAGCACAGACAAAGTCAAAAGAGATTGATCAAATGGGAATCATATTTGAGATAGTGACGTTTAGCATAATTATGGAGAAGCAATCAATGCAATATGATTGTATTTTCAGAAAGATTTTTGATACAGCCGCAAGCCTATTATGCAAATTCAAGTCCTCTGGGACTGGGACTAAAATGGTTTTAGAATGGGACAGCTGGCTTGAAGCAGTGAATAGGAATAAAACAATATAATTTTTTGAAAGGATGGCTTGGAGGATATAGCAAGGATCGGGATTTGGGCTCCAGCTATTCCCAATACACATCATATATTCTATTGAGTGGATCAAATTCAATAATTCCAAGTTTTCTGATGGCACTAAAAAATGTCGGATTGTGAGTGGATGAGCAAGGTGTAAAAAAACTGCAAGGTGATTGCGACAAGTGGAGTGTGGGTAAATACATGGCAGATGGAGAGCAATGGGTGGGTGGGGGGTAGGGTCTATGGGGGATATGTGATATTGTGACCTTTGATGGTAAAAACAGTACGGGAGCCTATCATTTGAAAAGGGATTATTTGAAAAATGTTGATTTATAAAGGAACTTAAGCTGCTTTTTTTTATCCTTTTGTGCAGCCCTCCGAGATCAGTGTAGGGCAGTGAGATCTGAATCAAGAAGTCAGTACTGGGAATGGCATTGGGACGCCGACCAGTGTACACAGACCCAACAAGTGGGGAGCTGTATCATTGAAAAGGATCTGGATCTCCCTGTACACAGGTCACTGAAAGCAATTTTGCAGGAGCAGAAAACAGAGAGGCAGATAAATCATGTATTCACCTTCATTTCAGGGGAATTTGAATCCAGGAGTAAGGGTGTTTTACTGCAGGTGAGCAGGGCCCTGGTGAGACCTCATCTGGAACATTGTGCAGTATTGTATGCAGTTTTGGTCTCCTTACCTAATAAAGTGCAAACCTGACATTGAGGGAGAGCAGTAAATAATAACCAGACTCATCTCTGGGATGACAGGCTTGTTGTGGGAGCAGAGTTTTGGGCGGCGATGGCTGTATTCCATGGGCTTTAGGAAAATGAGTGGAGATCTCAGAAAATATATAAAACTCTGTTAGGACGAGACAGATTGGAAACAGGGGTGCCAATTCCCCTGGCTGGGACATCAAAACAAGGCGCCAAAATATTAGGTACAGACAGGCCACTCTGCATTGAGATGAGAATAAACGTCTGCACTCAGAGACTGCTGAACCTGGGGTAATAACTCCAAGATCAGGATGTGGAAACCAAGGCACTGAATATACATATGAATTTCTGGAAACTAAAGGGAGAGGGAGACAGCAGGGTATTGTATGAAGATGGAGGATCAGATAACATTACAGGTTGTTCTCCATTAACGTGGTAGTTGTGTTCCTGTGCATCACTGTGTTGCAGAAAATCATGCAACATTAATGATGTGGTCTATGGGGAAAAGGGGATAATGGGCGAACTGCAAAATATCAGTAAAAAACTAAAATGAAGTTAGTCTAACACACACTAGCACAGTCTAATTAAACCTTTAAATCATATATTGTAAGGAAATAGTGCTAATAATGACAACGCAGTCACTGGCTACATTCCTGTACCTTTCACCAAGCTCTTCACCAGAAAGCACACAGGACTGACTGACCACGTGATGCCAATATAGAATTCCAGTTGTCCTGAAGATTCTCCCCCTGTTTGAAATAAAGTTCCTTCTAATTGGAGAGAACAATTCCCCGTTTCAAGCTCAGTATCAAAGCTTGCAGAGCGGATTACATTCCTGTTTTAGCTGAAAACTCATAGGGTGCGTTTGGCAGACAGAGGATCCTGAAGCTGGGTTTTGTTGTTCAGCTGGTGCCTGGCAAGGCATCGCGTCACAGTGAACGGGAGTTCACTTTATAGAAAAAAGGTGCGCAATTCACGAATTGCATTGCAGTCAAATCAGTTTAATAAACCCGCGTTATCAGAGAACTGCCTGTATATTGAATCGAGGAGCAAGATTGATAGACTGAAGGGACTAAAACAGTTCTTATTTCAAATTTCACAATGCTTAAACGTATTATTAGATATGAACACTGCGTTGGGAAAACTGCATTGAGGAGATTTTCTCCATGAACTAGAATGGGGAAAGCTCAATGTATTGTATGACCTTTCCTGATGTTTCTATGCAGTCTGTGGGAAAGCTCTGTAAATGTTGTCACAAGCTCTCAGATGTTTAGGAAGGAGGTCTCTGCAGGATCAACAGGACTGTGATTCCCGTTCTCTTTTCTGATATCAAGACTCGTGCCAGATATTCTGCCTTTTTTTCCTTTAAGACCTCGGAGCAGTGTGATACAATAGAGTGTCTTGCTTGGCTGTTTCAGGGACCATTGAAGAGTTTATCACATGTCTGTGTGTCTGGAGTCACTTTTAGGCCATACAAGGAAAGCACGGGAGATTCACTTCCTGAAAGTACGTTGGGGAAGAAGATCAATGTTTACAATCAACATTGGATGCAAGGTCACTGTTACAATCACCAGATTCTAGATCTTGATATTTTATTAATTGTTTTTAACTTCCACCAGCTGCCAGAGCATTATTCTGTATTGGATTAGTAATCCAGTGACATTTCCACAACAACACCATCTCCACATAGGAACCTATCGGAATCCACACTGAGCGGGTTATTTCTGGACTGCTTGACAGCTCTGTGAAAAAGAACTCCCACCAACTTGATTATCGTGAAGGGACTGATGGGATGTTAAATGGTCAGAATGTAATTATTCACCTATTAAGTGACACGACATAGTTGAGTAATTTTCCACATTGCCAGGGAGTTGTCAGAGTTGGAGCTGGAATGAAACAGCTTCCCCAGGGACACGGCCTGTTGTGCAGCACAAGTCTTCAGTCCTATTGCAGGAATGGTGTCAGGGCCCATTGTCTTTGTCGTATCTACTGTGTTTAGCGGTTTCTTCATGACACATGCAGCGAATCGAATTAGTTGAACACTACCATCTGTGATTCTGTGGATATCATGGCGAGGATGAGGTGGATCATCCATCCAACACCTCTGGCTGAGGATGGTGCAGATACTACATCCTTGTCATTTTCACTGATGTACAGGGCTGTTTCATTATTTAGGATGGGGATATTTCTGGTGTCCTTTCCTCCAGTCAGTTGTTTAATAGTACACCGACATTTATGTCTGGATGTGGCAGGACTGCAGAGCTTAGATCTAATCTGTTGGTCTTGGGATCATTTTGTCCTCTCAATCAGATGTTACTTCTGCTGTTTGGAATGAAACCAATCAAGCGCCGTAGCTTTAATGGTTTGTAATCAGCTTTAAGCACACATGGTTCTGACCTTGGCATGTTCACCCACACTCGTCACTGAACCATCACTCGGCTTGATGATAATGGTAGACTGATGGAATATCCTGGGGAAAATGATGCAGATTATGTTTGAATACAATCCTGCTTCTATTGCTGCTGTTGTCTACAGCATCACATGAAAGCCCGGTTTGACCTGCAATATCTGCAATTCAATTCTACTGACGGTCCCCCAGTTCACATCGAGACCCATTTACCGATTAGCCATGTACTCAGTGACTTCACCTGGTTTCTGATGCGGTAATATTTCCATTTTCATATTCTCATTCTGCTGATGGTTCTCCTTGGTGTCATGCTTCCAATAAGTTACATTACTCAAACCCTTTAACATATTAATCTGAATCTTTTCCTTGCTCGTCGAGCCATCTGCGTTTGAATTAAATGTGTTTCCCTCTGGTTTTCTCCCTGACCATGGTTAAGAGCTCTGTGGTGTCAGTGATGCCAGCCTTATGCAGTTTCTGAGCGAATGAATGTGTGCACTTCAGTTCCAAGTGTAGGGCGCTCCGTGTTGGAAAGGGTGTTTGAGCAGCTTTCAAACATGTCATTGGAACTTGTTCAAAATGAGAAATTGCTGAAGAAATAAAGCAGATCTGGCGGCATCTTCTGTAGTGAATGTAGAGTTAATCTTTCGAGTCCAGTGGCCCTCTACAAAGCCCGCAGTTTCTTCAGCAATTTTTGTATTTATTTTGTATTTATTTCCGGTATCTATAGTTATTTGTTTCATTGAAAATTTGTGCTGTGCCTATTTGTTTCTGAAGAGCCTCAGCAGGTCTGGCAGAATCTGCAGAAACAGAGAAACAGAGTTAGCGTAACAAGTCCAATGTGACTTGTTCTGAACTGAAAAGGGTTGGACACTGAGATTTTTAATCCCTTGCCGGCGATGGGGGATGGATGACTTGGAAAAGAGGGCGTGGCAAAAGATAAACGGGCTATTAGCAGTGGTGAACAAGAAGACGATGCAAAATGGGTTTAAATTAAGGTGTGAATGGGGGAAAGGGGTTCTCTCTCGGTGAGTGTAAGATAAAGAAGACACAACCACACAAGGCCATAGGGAGAACAGGAGAGAGAATGTTGACAACGTGATATTATATAGATCTAGATCTATACGTTTTCACAGTATACATCATCACTGCCTTCACACAATGGAATTCAGGTGCTTGACCTCTTATTGGCATGAGTAAGAGTTTCATGCTGCCTTAGTTTTGTAACATGGAGCAAAACTAACAGCATGTAGTTTGGGCTGTGTTGTATACCTGTCATTTTAAATATTCTTTCAAATTTGCAGTGCTTATCGTTAAACGTTTGATTTTGAAGTTAGTATCAGATGGAGTGTACGAGGTTGAAGGGTGGCATTCTAGAAGTTTATAATTTTATGGGAGGCATGGATAGAGTGACTAGCGAAGGTCTTTTCTGTAGGATTGAGGAATTCAAATACAGATGCATAGCTTGAAGGTGGAAGGAGGGAAACTTGAAACGGACGAAGGGACAACATTTTTTACACAGAGTGTGATGTATGTATGGAATATACTGCCAGTGGGACAGTGGGAGATGCAAGCATAGTTACAATATTTCAAAGACATTTGGACCAACATATGAATGGGAAACGTTTCGAGGCATATGGGCCAAGAACAAGCAAATAGGATTAGTTTAATTTAGAAAACCTGGTCAGCATGGACAAGTTGGACCAAAGGGTCAGTTTGTGCACGATATGACTGTATGGATGTAGAAATTGAGGAAAATGTACGAAAAGATATGATGTAATAAATTGGTAAGAAATATTAAAACAAGCATCATGAGCTTTTCTGTCAACATACAAAAAGCTTGAAGATGTGTGTGTGAGCTGAAGCAGTAGTGAAGTGAGGAAAGTACATTGAGGCCATTAGGAGGGTGTGACTGGAGAACCGGCCACAGGGAACAAACAGATAATTTACACTATTAATTTGAATCACTCCTCATGAGAAAAGTAGCGGAAGCATGTCAATGGCATAAACAAAATGGTAACAGGAGGGAAGTTATTGAACTGTCTCTAACAAAAGGAACAAGGTATTTACCTAACTGATGAGAATAATGGTAGGCAGGTCAGCAAAAATTCATAGTTAATTTTAAAAGAAGTGGTCACAGAGTGACTAGTGGCATTGTGTGAAATATTCCATAACTCTTTGGATTACAGGAGTGTTCCAGTGAAACTGGAGAACCTCCAATGTGGCGCCTGTCTTCAAGAAAGGAATGAGACAGAAGGCAGGAACAATTTAGCCTAACCATTATTGCTGGGAATGTGCTACAGCCTGTTATTAAGGAAGGAATTGCAGAGCACTTAGAAAAGCTTAATGCAGAGTTGGCATAGATTTGTGAAGGGGAAACTATTTTTGCTCTGTAAAATCATACAAATTCATTTTTGGAGATCCCTGAGCATGTCAAGATTAGAGTCATGCTGGAAAAGCACTGCATTCAAGGAGCAGGAAAATCAATGTTTTGGGCAGGAGCCGCTCATCAGGAATCCCTAAGAAAGTGACAAGCAGATTTGATAAAGGGAACTAGTCAACATGAGGCTTTCCAGAATGTTTTCACAAGGTATCACAAAATAAACGTTCTGACACAAGACAGAGGCTTGTAGCATGATGAATAATATATTTGCATGGGATAATGGTTGCTTAACACATAGAAATCAGAGAGTCGGGATTAATGGATCTTTATGATAAAGACGTACCTACTGGATTACCACAAATATCGGGTCGATGGCATCAGTTATGCACAATCTATAGTGATAGCCTGACGGCGGGAGTGGAGTGCAATAAATATTGGATTTAGGCGATCACTTTGAGAACCAAAATGCAGATTGCTATTTAATGAAGACGACTCCCATAAAGGAGTAGTACAAAGGGATTGGAGTGTTCCTGAGTATGAAACGTAATGTCAGCATGCTGATGCAGCAAGTAACTAGGTTGGTTCATGAGGCGGCTTCCTGAGATGGAAGAGTTGAATTATTGAATACATTTAAAATGGTGAGGCGATTATTCATTGTGGTTGAAATGAATGAGGGTGATATTATTGAAATGTACAAGATACAGAGGGGGCTTGACAAGGTAGATGTTGAGAAGGTATTTCCTCTGAGTCTCGAACTCGAGGTGGTAGATACTGAATAAGGAACTTCGATTTCAATCTGAGGTGAAAAATGATGCATTCTCTCAGAAGGTAGTGAATGTCTGGAATTCCCTAACCCAGAGAGTTGTGGATGGATACAAGGAATTGGGTAGGAAAGTGGAGTTGAGCCCAGAAGTAGATCAGCCATGTTCTTATTGAATGAGAGTTCCATCTTGAGGGGCCGAATAGCCGTCTCATGTTCCTACTTCTTAGTTTTTTATGTCATGCTTTTGGAAAGTAATTGGTTATTTTCCTGTAAGTCGTGTTGTACAATGTTGCATTCGGGAGAGGAGAAAATTTGCCTGAGTTAACCCTGGATGAGATATGGGAACTGCATTCAAAGCAATTCCAGAGCAGAAGTTACAGAGTGGGGAAGCCTGGAAAAAGGGATTGCGGCTGGGGGTCACTTCCTGACCAAGCCTGGAATTTCCAAGTGCATTTCCGAAACTATACCTAACCATCGGCGTGGCCTCGATCTGCCTGTTTGTAGCAGGTCTGAAGGGATGAATGGAACATCAGAACAAAGGGCTGAGGGACATGAGTGGGCTAAACGGCCCTTTGACACCATTCCACCAGTAAATAAGGTCATGGCTCATCTCACTGTGGTCCCAGCTGCACTTTTCTCTCCATGCACCATTGTCCCTGATTCACCTGTCTAACGAAAACCAGCCTCGATATAATATAATGATTCAGCCATCCCAAACTTCTGGGAAAGGGAATACCCACTTGAGTGAAATCCGACTTTGTGAATTTTTCCTCAGTCCGGTTTTGACTGAGGTTGGAGGGTGTCACTGTTTCCTTTTCTCGTCCCACTCCTCCACTGCTCACAACAAATTTTAAATGTAACCGGGTTGGTGATATGACCGATGATAAAGGTCTCAGACGGGTCAGGTTTAGTGATAGGAACAAGTCAGGCAGATCTCTTTCGCGGTGGTACAGTGGTTAGCACTGCTGCATCACAGCAGCAGAGACCCGGGTTCAATTCCCGCCTCAGGCGACTGACTGTATGGAATTTGCACGTACTCCCCGTGTCTGCGTGGGTTTCCTCCGGGTGCTCCGGTTTCCTCCCACAGTCCAAAGATGTACAGGTCAGGTGTTTTGACCATGCTAAATTGCCTGTAGTGTTAGGTAAGGGGTAAATGTAGGGGTATGGGTGGGTTGTGCTTTGGCAGGGCGGTGTGGACTTGTTGGACTGAAGGGCCTGTTTCCACACTGTTAGTAATCTAATCTAACCTTTCATCAGACGCAGGTAACTAATAGGGCTAATGAAGCAGCATGTTAGATTTTTGGTTCGCACTGCTGGCTCATATCAGCAAGGAGCTGAGCTCAATTCCAACCTCGTCCGACACTCCATGTGGAGTTTGAACATTCTTCCCGTGTCTGTGTGGGTTTCTTCCCAGTTCTCCAGTTTCCTCCCACAGTTAAAAGATGTGCAGCTTAGTTTTATTGGCCATGCTAAATTACCTAGAGTACCAGGAATGTGAAGCTTAAGTGGGTTATTCATGGGAAATGCAGGGTTAACTGGATAGGGGAGGGGAACAAGCCTGGATGGGATACTGTTCGGTAGGTTGGTATGGACTCGATGGGTCGAATGTCCTGCTTCCACACTGTAGGGATTCAATGACAACAGTATCAAGTTTAGGCTCTACAAACTCCCAGTTAGTATATAACTGGTTCACTCGCCTCAAGGCTTTGTATATTTCAATAAGATCAGCTCTCACTCCAAGGGTAAACTCTTAACGTCGCCATAATATCAGCCCTTCATGCATGGAATAAATTAAGTGAAACAACTCTGAATTGCTTCCCGTGTTACTATATCCTTTCTCAGATAAGAATGCAAAAATAAAACTAATCACACATGCCAATGACTCTGTTTAGTTTTGTTTTCTCAGGGTGTAGTGAGCCTTTGGAACACTTTTACCTGCAGACCATTCGAGGCAGAAATATTGAATATTTTTGAGGGAAGGTTCACGAATCACAGATGACTTAAGGATTATCGAGGAGTGGGCAGCAATGTGCAGTGTTGGGGAAAATGTAGACAGTGGTACTGAATGACATGGCTCCAGAATATCCAGGAATTAAATGAAATGATAACATCGATAAGGTTTTAACAGGGAAACAAGATGACAGCGATCTGAAAGGTCAGCTTTGATGATCTCTGCATCACAATAATGCGCTACCCCACCCCACCACAGTCATTTACTTACAATTGAACACTAGAAGAGCTACAGAATCCTTACTAATCCCGTTTTGTCAAGTGGAAATGACAAGACGTGGGAAAGGATCGAGTAAGTCCCAACACGCAGCGCACCCGTCAGAAGCTTTCAGCATGCCTGTGGCCGCACCTGTAACACCCTCTGCTCGTTCAATGGACCGAGTTATTCACCAGGACTTGGTCACCGAGTTCACCAAGTTACGGGAAATGACTGAAACCATGATTGAAGAAACAATCAGCCGGAAGATAGAACCACTCTCAGCAGTGCTCCAAAAACATGAACAGCAACTTGAAAGCCTTGGAAACAGAACGGATGAGATCGAGTGCCAAACTGCAGGGGCAGAGACTGTGATCGATTCCTGTAAGGAGCGGATCCTCACCCTTGAAAAACAGGTCCGTAACTTAGCTGAACAAGGTGACGTCCTCGAGAACTGGGGCAGGATGAAGAATGTTCACATAATCGATCTGCTGGACGGGACATAGGGTGATCACACAGTGAGTTTTTTTGCGAGAACTGGTTGCAAAGATTCTTCACAACGAAGCTGAAGAGGGACGGGTGAAGAGTGAGACGGCTTCATCGGCTTACGGTGCGCAGGTCATACTCAGACCAACGCCCTCACCCTTACCTTGTGCTATTACATTGTTGCAAGGACAAACAAAGATTTAGGAAAGCTTCCAGAACACAGGGAAGAGACCTGAAGAGGGCTCCAGGATTATGTTCTTCCATGTCTTTTCAGCGGCAGTGATTCAGAAAAGAAAATCTTTTGATGATATCAAGAGAAGATTAAGGGAACTTGAGATTCAGTATTCCTTAATGAATTCAGCGGTGCTCCGTATGCACTAGTGGATCTTTCAATAGATCCACTAACTCTCCAGAGGTTGCGAAAACTTTGTGGACAATTTAAAGTGTGCTGGATGCGTTAATGGAAAGCGATAACCTTGTTTCTCTTTTTTAAAAGAAAGTTTGATGACAGTTTCTGGTATTAGGCAGTGTTAAACTATAGACGGGGCTGGACAGAGTACATACTTTTAACTCCTTCATTAGTATTAGTGCTCGTTTTTCTCTTGCTTAGTTTGTGTGTCGGGTTCGGCTCAAGCTGGAGGGAATTATGAAGGTGATCGTGATGACTGAATGCCTACCTAAGGGTAGTTCAGTCCCGATGTTTGTGATTAATTGCCCTGGATGCAGTATTGATAATGGGGCAGAAGATAGAGATTTGTGACGTGCAAATGCCCCCAGTCGACGGGGGGTAAATGCCCCTCCTGAGTGCCATTGGCACTTTGTATCTTTTTTTGTATTTGTATGTATTTAGTTTTGGAACGTTTTGAGAGCTTATTAGTTGTAGTAGCTTTAGGTTGTATGTTTTTTTAGTCTCCATGATTCTGTTTTCTTTGGTGCTCAGCGATTTGTAATTCGAGTTCTTCCTCTCTGGATTTCAAATATTGTTTCAGTCTGTAATGGCTAATGTCGTGCTTAAATGGTGTATCTGGAACATTAAGCGGAGCCATTCGCCAGTTGAGAAAAAGGAGAGGGTATATATTGTCGTATTGCAGAGATGCACTTTGATGACAAGGAACATTTGACATTACAGCAAGGTGAGTGTGATCGGGTTTATTTCTCATCTTTTAACACTAGGAATAAGAGAGAAACCATACTGGTGAGGAAGAATCTGTCATTTAAATTAGTAGATTGTATTAGACACCCACGGGAGGATCATAACCCTCAAAGATATATGGGAAACAAAGCAGTAGTATGAATGTTTATTGCCCCCGGTTCACTGCCGGAAATTCCTGATAGATACATTTTCCAAATTAAGTAACCTTTCTTCGTCGAACATTATCGTAGGAGATTTCAATTGTCTTTTGCACCCACGGTGGATAGCATGCCCAAAGGCTCCCAGCACCATCTTTCCAATCTAAGCAATTAGTGGATTTTTGTGTGGAACTGGGGCTGATGGATGTATGGAGGCAGATCTACCTCATAAACAGGGATTTTACTTACTTCTTTAACCCACAGAAATGCAACACTAGGGTTGTTCTCTTCCTCAACTTGCAGCAATCTTCAATTCAGTGGTTTTCTGTACAATTGGGAATATTACCATTTCTGACCATGCCGCAGCATACTTATTGGTTACGATTAAAGGCAATATAGCAGGTTCGAGACACTGGCGAATCCCTTTATTCTTCAGGATATTAAGTACATTGAGTATTTCTGTAATGAATTCAGATCTTTCTTAGCCATTAATTCAGATTCAACCAGTAACACACCCATTCTATGGGAACTGCTAAGGCTTATGCCAAAGGAACAATTCCTTAGGATGTGGCAGAAGCTGGAGCAGGAACACTTGCTCCAGGCACGGTTGAAGGAAGCCGAGAGGGCACACTGTGATAGACCCTCGGTGGTTCGGCTGCAGAGGATCACAACGCTTCGGTTTGCAGTGAATTCCATGCTCACACAGACAGCCAAGGAGGAACTTACTTTTGCAAAACAAAACCGGGCAAGAACTTAGCCTATCTTGCGATGAAAAAGAGAGCCCCAATGTCATTACCTCAATTAGGGAAGGTACTGGGACCCTTTCCTGCGGTACCATAAAGATTAAAGCAACGTTTCGGAGATTTTACTCTGAATTATATCAGACTGAGCATTATGAGGATAGATGGATTAAGATGAAATCTTTCTTCAAGAACTTGGACCTTCCAGGGGTAACCTCCAAATAAGCATCTTGCCTGAATGCACCATTGTCAGTGGTGGAGGGTGTAAAGCAGCTTCCAGGCGGACAGGCTCCCGGTCCTGACGGATGTCCACGTGTATTTTATGAGGAATTTATAAACCTGTTGTCAGAGCCGATGTTTACTATGTTCGTCACTCACACAGTCACGACTGCGTCCCACTATCCTTAAGAGAGGCTCATATCTCTCTTATTCTTAAGAAAAGGAAGACACCAAAAGATTGTGCTTCTCATAGTCCCATCTCACATCTAAATGTTGATTTCAAAATTCTGTCTGAGTCCCTTACATTGAGGATGGAAACTATTTATCCTTCCATTGTCAAAGTATACCATACCGGCTTATAAAAGGCTGCAGATATTCCAACAATGTTAGGAGTTTACTCAATATGATCCAAGCGTGTCAACAGCAAAATATGCAGGTATTAATGATCTCTTTAGATGCAGAGAAGGCATTTGCTTGGGTTGAGTAGCTGTATTTGTTCTATACGTTAGAATGGTTTGGTCTCAGCAAAGTTTTTATCAAGTGGGTGAGGGTCCTTGAAAGTGACCCTCTGTGTGCGATCCTGTAAAATTAATATTTCTAGAGGCAGTCAACAAGGTTGTTTACGCCAGTGTTGTTTACGATAGTGATTGAACCACTGGCGAAGGGCATCTGCAGGGACCCCCAACATATCTGCCTCAGAAGTGGGATAGAAGTCACGTAAGATTACATTGTCTACAGAAGATGGTCTTAAATTTTCGTTAAATCCCACAGTTTTGGTACCTCACCTCATGCAATGCATCAGTTCGTTGGGTGCCTTTTCCGGCTATAATATTGATTTTACAAAGTCAGAGGCCATGCCTCTGGGCGAACTCAGGGAAATACCTGATGCCGTGGGAGAATCTTGATTTCCTTTTCAATGGTCCTAGGGGGAAATGGGGATGCTCCCTATTTAGGTATATTCATTAATCCTATCTTTGAATTACATTTAACGTGGGATTTATCCATTTGTTTGACAAAATTAAACAAGACCTTCGAAGATGGGAGACACTTCCAATATCCTGGCTGTGTTAGATAGCTCTTATTAACATAAATTCCATCCCTTGTTTGCTATACCCCGTGTGAATGCTTTCTTTGATGTTTCCCAGACAGATATTAAGGAGACTAAATGGATGATGTAGCTCTGATTTGTCACCATAAACGACCCCTTATCAAGTTAACCAAATTACAACGACCCCACAGTTTGTGGGGAGTAGATCTCCCGGATAATAAAAGCTATCAATTAAGCTCTGCTTTAACCGATATTAGTGAGGCCTCGGCATCAATATGGTTAGATATTGAATCTTCTCAGGCAAAGTGCTCCCTTAGTAGTCTGCTACTCATAGACAAAATGAGGACACTTACGAAGTATTACCATTTCCCAATAAATACCAATAATTTTAAAGTAGGGAGTGTAATGTGTCGGATCGAGGGCAACATAGCCAAACTCCATTTCTTACCCCAAAATGTGGTGTACCATGTTTCCGACGGGGAATACTGGATTCCATGTTTAAACTATGGACAACCCGTTGGTGTATCTTGCTTTGATGGTTTATCTGAGGGAGAAACAAGGATGTCCCTTGATCAAATTAGTCGTAACTATAGACTATCGAGTAGAGATCTCTTCTGTTTTCTTTTTATCAGATCAGAGATGTTATTCAGAAAAGAACCACGCTTTTAACAGACCCGTACAGATCCGATACAGAGAACTAGGTGCTTATTGTTAAGAACACACTCTCTGTCAGTACCCTTTATCATTTGCTGCAGAGTGACCCCTTAGATGAGACTTTGTGCCTTTCTGAGGTCTGCAAAGAATTTTCGGGGTTCAGATTTCTTCGGACACAGGGGAGGATATTTGTGAAAATACAAGTAGTATTTCAATCTGTAAGAAGACTTTTGCCCTGAAGTTGAAGATTCATCATAGAGTCTATCTGGCCACAGATACTCTCTCAAAATTTAAGGTGGGACTATGTCTTAAATACAAAATGACTATGGACACTCTTACTCATTGCTTGTTGACCATCCACCAGCGCTATAGGAGCGGTGTGTTTACTGGGATGGACAGGATCGTGTGGGCAGAATTGGAGAAGGGTCAGGTTTCCCTTTTCCTGGGCCTGCCCAGTCTACCTTACTCAGATTTGCATAGGAAAAAATACTTCAATACCCTCACTCTCTGAGTTCAGAAAAAAGAAAGTTCTGTTGTGTTGGGTGTCTGAAAACCCCCTGGGTCTATTGGTTTGTCGTAACCTTGTCATGGAGCATAGCCCTTTGGACTTTTTAAAAGTTATTTTTATTCGACATGAAAACCCTTTTTGAATTACCAAGGTACAGGCTAATATAGCTATGACGAAATTGACTAATGAATCTAATGTCCAGAGAGGAAGAATTACGAACAAATGAACGTGTATTAGTTAATGCTATTGAAGGTTGAGAGCTATAGTTTTGCAACAATGAGTTCTAGTATTCGTTTTTTATTTTTTTTTATTTTTCTTCGGCCCGTTGATTTACCTTTTCTTATATACATACACATGGGTGTAATTGTGTTCAATTTGCATTGCTTTTTGATTTGGGTACTTATTTGTTCATTGAAGCATTAAACTAATTTTCTCTGAATAAAAATATTTTTGAAAAGAATTAAAATGGGACCACTTTCTCCTTAACGAGACCACAAATTATGGTTTATCTTAAGGGGCATCACACCTCGGGTGACAGGATGATGTTAAGAGGGTGTGCCCTTCGTAGCAACCTCTGTCTGTGTGGGGAATTGAACATGAGCTGTTGGCTTTCCTCTGCAACACAAGCCAGCCATCCAGCCAACAGATTGTGAGACTGTGTAACTGCTATAAATAGAAATAGCCAAAGTCAAAGTAAAATATAAACTTTGATAAGAAGGAAAAAAATTTACAATTCAGATAACGGTAAAGATAGTGGCTGAGGGGTGAAAATCTCCGCTGGAAATTGTACATTATAACGAGAGAGCTAATTGGATGCTATCTTTGGTTGAATAAGTTGACCCAAGTGAAATAACCAGAATTACTAATTGTGATTAGATGTCGATAACTATACAATATGAGTACATTTTTGATTGGTCACTGTGAAGCATGCGAACCATTGTATGAAAGTAAAAAGCTGATGGAACATATTTTTGGAGGGTTGGTCCCCATGGGAAATGCCTCCCGAACACATGCTTGAAGAAACCCAGGGTAGAAAGTGCGTGAGTGTCGTCTGGTTTGTGACAGGAAACCAGGGGGCTGAATGATTGAACGTTCCTGCAACGTGAAGCTCAGGAGACAGTCAGATCACCCCATTAAATGGTACAGCACATTTGAAGGGCTAAATGGCCTCAATATGAATTTTAATTGCATATGATTTTTAAAAAAAAACACTGTTCCTTCACCTAATGTTTTACAGACTGGGACACTGTCATTTTCCTGAAACTGGGTATTATTTGGAATATTATCTGGAACATTCCATAATCAACATTCTCAGGAGCATTCTACAATCTGTGGAGATATTACAAAGGAAAGAGACACAGAGGGGGGTGGGGGCGTGCTGCATGCAAGAGTGAGAGTGGTGGAGCATGGGCCTTGTTCGGGTGTCGGTGCTGGAACAGACATACATTGAGTGTGAGTGACCAGACAGCATACGATGACCCTTATCCTCACAGAGTTGAGAATGTTATCGATGTTTGTCCAGTATTGCTGTACATTGCTACTGATCGCAGATACTGCACTGAGCTGGCTGGTGAGCTCAGATCATGCTCGGTGGGTCTGGTGGTGTGGCCCACTCTGGGAAGAGATGTACTAACCCATCCTCCAGGATATCTGTGACCCTGTTGACAAACCGTGGTGTAATTGACCCTTATCTGCTATGCTCTGGGTAAAACGTACATGGCAGCTCCAAACTGAGGAAAGCTCAATCGAGTGCCCATTGTCCTTTTAAAGATGGCACGAGTGCCAGCGATAATGGAATATCCAGTGGCATCTGGGCGATGGTGGGTACCTCCAGCCAACGTGGGTGGAAGAATCGGGTTAACATTGAATGAGAGTGACACCATGGGTTCGGGTGGGTAGTTAATGAGGTGAGTTCGGTAAGATAGCACCAGAAAACTAGTTTGGCCTCGTGCAAAGAATCCCCCTGTCACACTCAATGAAAATCACTCAAAGATAAATTATTGTTAGATTCAGGCGGATGAGTTGAACACTCTGCTGACCCCATTCACAGTTGCAGTGCTGCAGAACAAATCCTCATCCAAAACTCTCCATCATCTGAACTCACACCTATATTTTGTTCACCATTATTCCTGGTAATACTGGCTTATTTTACTGGATGCTATCGAAATGTCTATATCTCTGCATTCTGAAACCTGTGAGCACATCCTTCCATGGTATTGTTGCTCAATCTCACCCTCTCTGTCTATACCCAAAACCACTTTCATTTACAGTCATGCACGGAGACAGGACCTTCAGCCAAAACTGGTCCATACCAACCAAAATGTCCGTCCACATTAACCCCAATTCCCTGCACTTGGCCCATATTCTTCTCTGCCTTTCCAATTCATATATTGTTCGAACAAGATGCAGCGAGGTTTTGTGACATCAAGGAAGGCTTCATGAAAGATCTCACTGAATCTACCATTCACCTCACCCCAGTAATCATATTACACAGAAACAATTTGACTGGAAATTATAAACAAGAAGTACAAGCAAACACTGGTGGGAGATGTGTATGGAAGTCAACACTGCAGGGAAAAAAATATGTACGTTCTAAACAGATACGATATTGTGGGGATAACTGAGACGTGGCTTCATGGGGACAGGGCCTGGGAAATGAATATTCAAGGCTACATATGTTATCGTAAGGATAGACTGACGGGCAGAGGGGGTGGGGTGGCCTTGTTGGTAAGGGAGGATATTCAGTCCCTTGCGCGGGCGGACCTAGAGTCAGGGGATGTAGAGTCAGTGTGGATAGAGCTTCGAAACACTAAGGGTAAAAAGACCCTCATGGGAGTCATCTACAGGCCCCCAAACAGTAGTCTGGATGTTGGAGGTAAGTTGAATCAGGAGCTGAAATTGGCTTGTCGCAAAGATGTTACTACAGTTGTTATGGGGGATTTTAACATGCAGGTAGACTGGGAGAATCAGGACGGTATCGGGCCTCAAGAAAGAGACTTTGTGGAGTGCCTCAGAGATGGATTTTTAGAGCAGCTGGTGCTGGAGCCGACCAGGGATAAGGCGATTCTGGATCTGGTATTGTGTAACGAACCAGAATTGGTCAGTGACCTCGAAGTGAAGAAGCTATTGGGAAGTAGTGACCATAATACAATAAGCTTCAATCTGCAATTTGAGAGGGAGTGGGTACAATCTGAAGTGACAATATTTCAGTTGAATAAAGGGAAATATGGAGCTATGAGGGAGCAACTGGCCAAAGTTCAATGGTTTAATACCTTAACAGGGAAGACCGTGGAGGAACAATGGCAGATATTTCTGTGTATAATGCAGAAGATGCAGGATCAGTTCATTCCTAAAAGGAAGAAAGATCCCAGGAGGAGACATGGGCGGCCGTGGCTGACAAGGGAAGTAAAGAAACATATAAGGTTAAAAGAGAAAAAGTATAACTTAGCGAAGATAAGCGGGAAAACGGAGGACTGAGAAGCTTTTAAAGAACAACAGAGGATTAGTAAGAAGGAAATACGCAGAGAAAAAATGAGGTACGAAGGTAAACTGGCCAAGAATATAAAGGAGGATAGTAAAAGCTTTTTTAGGTATGTCCAAGGCAAAAAAATGGTTAGGACAAAAATTGGGCCCTTGAAGACAGAAGCAGGGGAATATATTACTGGGAACGAAGAAATGGCAGAGGAATTAAATGGGTACTTCAGATCTGTGTTCACTGGGGAAGACACAAGCAATCTCCCTGAGGTAACAGTGGCTGAAGGACCTGAACTTAAGGGAATTTCTATTTGCCAGGATTTGGTGTTGGAGAGACTGTTAGGTCTGAAGGTTGATAAGTCTCCGGGACCTGATGGCCTGCATCCCAGGGTACTGAAGGAGGTGGCTCGGGAAATCGTGGATGCGCTGGTGATTATTTTTCAGAGTTCAATAGAATCGGGGTCGGTTCCTGAGGATTGGAGGGCGGCTAATGTTGTGCCACTTTTTAAGAAGGGTGGGCGGGAGAAAGCAGGAAATTATAGACCAGTTAGTCTGACCTCAGTGGTGGGAAAGATGCTGGAGTCTATTATAAAGGATGAAATTACGGCACATCTGGATAATAGTAACAGGATAGGACAGAGTCAGCATGGATTTATGAAGGGGAAATCATGCTTGACTAATCTTCTTGAATTTTTTGAGGATGTAACTCGGAAGATGGACGAGGGAGATCCAGTGGATGTACTGTACCTGGACTTTCAGAAAGCTTTTGATAAAGTCCCACACAAGAGGTTAGTGAGTAAAATTAGGGCGCACGGGATTGGGGACAAAGTACTAGATTGGATAGAGAATTGGTTGGCTAATAGGAAACAAAGGGTAGTGATTAACGGCTCCATTTCGAAATGGCAGGCAGTGACCAGTGGGGTACCGCAGGGATCCGTGCTGGGACCGCAGCTTTTTACAATATATGTAAATGATATAGAAGATGGTATCAGCAATAACATTAGCAAATTTGCTGATGACACAAAGCTAGGTGGTAGGGTGAAATGTGATGAGGATGTTAGGGGATTACAGGGTGACCTGGACAAGTTAGGTGAGTGGGCAGATGCATGGCAGATGCAGTTTAATGTGGATAAATGTCTGGTTATCCACTTTGGTGGCAAGAACAGGATGGCAGATTACTACCTCAATGGTATCAAATTAGGTAAAGGGGCTGTTCAGAGAGATCTGGGTGTTCTTGTCCACCAGTCAATGAAGGCAAGCATGCAGGTACAGCAGGTCGTGAAGAAGGCTAATAGCATGCTGGCCTTCATAACAAGAGGGATTGAGTATAGAAGCAAAGAGGTGCTTCTGCAGCTGTACAGGGCCCTGGTGAGACCACACCTGGAGTACTGTGTGCAGTTCTGGTCTCCAAATTTGAGGAAAGACATTCTGGCTATTGAGGGAGTGCAGCGTAGGTTCACGAGGTCAATTCCTGGAATGGCAGGATTGCCTTACACGGAAAGACTGAAGCGACTGGGCTTGTATACCCTTGAGTTTAGAAGACTGAGAGGGGATCTGATTGAAACGTATAGGCTTATGAAAGGACTGGACACTCTGGCAGGAGGGAACATATTTCCGTTGATGGGGGAGTGCCGAACCAGAGGACACAACTTAAAAATACAGGGTAGACCATTTAGGACAGAGATGAGGAGAAACGACTTCACCCAGAGAGTGGTGGCTGTGTGGAATGCTCTGCCCCAGAGGGCAGTGGAGGCCCAGTCTCTGGATTCTTTTAAGAAAGAATTGGATAGAGCTCTTAAAGATAGTGGAGTCAAGGGGTATGGAGATAACGCTGGAACAGGATACTAATTAGGAATGATCAGCCATGATCACATTGAATGGCGGTGCAGGCTCGAAGGGCAGAATGGCCTACTCCTGCATCTATTGTCTATTGTCTATTGTCTATTATCTATTGAAATTAGATATACAAGCGTTTGCAGGCAAAACCCGACGGGTCTGGTACCATTTGAAGGAAGAAAGTCGGAAGTTTGGCCCTTGAATAGCACAGCAGGTTAGGGTGCATCCAAGGAGCAGGAAAGTCTATGTTTCGGTCATAAGCCTTTCATCAGGAATTCACTTCAGAATTCACTTTTTCCGAATCCTCTGGAGGAAGAGAGTGAGTCAACATTTTTAATTTGGGGTTTCTTCATCAGAACAGCTTTTGATTTTGATCTCTAGTATATGCAGCTCTTTGCTTTATTTTAGATCAGCAATTATCTTGCAAGTTTCAGTATTAATGAACAACTTAATCTGGGAAGAGGAGAAGGGGTGAGGGCAAAGAGCAGGCAATGTGTCAGTCACACCTTAAGGCCCTGTGGAGGTAAAGGAAGGCTTGTTGGAAGCACCACATTGGAATTCGGCATCATTTGAACAGATGTGACAGATCCAGAGAAAGTGGGAGGATGCAGTTTCTCGTGTAGCTGGTCATTGTTTCTGAGTGTCACAGTGGAGAGCAATACTGCCTTACAGCATCAATTACCTGGGTTCGATTCCACCCTTTGGTGACATTCTGTGTGGTGTTTGCACGCTCTCCTTGTGTGTGCGTGAGTTTCCTTTGGGTGTTTGGTTTTCCTCTCATAGCCAAAAATGTCCTGGTTAGATTCTGTGACCTCACTAAATTGTTCCACAGTATCCAGGGTTGTGCAGGTTCGTTGGATTGTCTGTGGGAAATGTAGAGTTACCGGGGTAACGTTTCAGTTTGTTGCTCGGGATGTTATCGGGAGGGTCATTGTGGGCTCGGTGGGCCAAATGGCCTGGTTCCACACTGCAGGACTTCTTTAATTTGTATGTAGCTGTCTGTGTTTGAAAACACTTCCCAGGATGCTACCTATAAGTACTAACACAATTTGCCTCAACAAAATGTTACACCTTCCGTTTCTATCTTTAACGTGAATGTCTCTGTCCATCTGTATCTTTCCCTGGCCTTGTTTATTCGTTGTGTATTGTATCGAATGCTGGCATCATGAAGTTCAGAAATAATGTAATGGTTTGTTCACTTCCCGTTGTGGCTATTGTTCACTTCCCGTTGTGTTCCATGTGTTACTCCATGGACAGGGGAGGGTGTGCTGTGCTGATGTTCACTTCCTGGTGTGTCGCTTAAGGTGCTTCATGAAGAGGTGCGTGTGTGTGCAGGGCAGCCGTTTTCTTCCCGGTGTGTCCCAGGTCGTGCTCCATGTTGGACAGCGGTGTGTGTGCTGGGCTGTTGTTCACTTGCTGGTGTGTCCCATATGGCGCTCCATGGACAGGGGTTTGTGTTTCGGGTTATTGCTCACTTCCCAGTGTGTCCCAAGTTGTGCTTCATGTTGGACAGGGAGTTTCAGCATCTTTGACTCATGTCTTTAAAATTTGGTGTGTGCCTGTCTACTGAACACCTGTGTTTGTCCCTCTCAGCTGATCACGTGGTCAGGAACAAGAGGAGGACCCTGAAGTATAATTATAAAGGAGTAGATATCTCACTTTTAGTGGGGGGAAGTCGGATTGTCTCCTGTTATTGAAAAGTTAGTGGAGGGGCTGGGGATGGTTTTCTGGAGGTTGTGCTGTGAGCTACCTCAGACATTCAGGGAGACCAGAGGATTTAGTGACCCAACTCTGAATGGAACATGGGGACCGTAGTTACAGCATCAGTGTCTGTAACATGAACAACAAATGGAGCAGAGGCTGCAGAGAGGGGAAGCTCTGAAACCACGGACTGGGTGTGTATGGGTCTGCTAAATCTGTCTGGTCTTAAAGTGAGCACAGACTGTCACTCTCATCCTTAAACATACACGCACACACACCATCTTTCACTCACACACATGGAAACAAACATATGCATCCTCTCTCTCTCACTCGCACGCCACCCCCACCCCCTCCCCCCACCCCCCCCCCCCCCCCACCCCCCGCCATACACACACATTCCGCATCTCTCGTACAGGCACACCTATAAATCTGGGGGGCTAATTTGCGTTTGCAGATTTATATTTGGTGGATCGATTGTATTTTGTTCAAAACAACATTCAATTTGTACGCAGCCGATCATGTGGCATTTTATAAAGTCCTGCGTTGGAAATAAAACCAGTATGACTCCAGGGTAAAACAAGTTGGACTCCACACAAGACCTTCCATGGTTTATGCAGGGAAGGTCACATCTTAGCAAACGTAATAGAATTCTTTGAGGAATGAAAAAGTTGATAGTGTAGAAAGGGATGTAGATGTCATGTACATGGACTTCAGTAAGGCGTTTGATGAGATAGACTGATGGAGAAGGTGAAGTCGCAGGGGTCCATAGTGTACTAGCTCGATGGATTAGAGAACTGGCTGGGCAACAGGAGACAGCGTGTAATAATGGAAGGGAGTTTCCCAAAATGGACAATTGTTCTGTGTGGTGTTTCACAGGGATCCGTGCTGGGACCACTGTTTGTTGTGATATACGACATGATCTGAAGGAAGGTATAGGTGGTCTGATTAGCAAGTTTGCAGATGACACTAAGATTGGTAGAGTAGCAGAAAGTTGAGGGGACTGTCAGAGAACACAGCTGAATGTAGATAGTTTGGAGAGTTGGGTGGAGAAAAGGAAGATGTGAGGTGATGCATTTTGGAAGATCCAATTAGAGAACGAATTACGCAGTAACTTGAAAAAGCCCTGGGGAAAATTGATGTACAGAGAGATCTGGGTGTTCAGTACATTGTTCGCTGAAAGTGGCAGGTCGATAGAATGATTAAGAAGGCATACAGCATACTTCCTTCCTGCATTCTAACAATTTAAGAAGTGGAGAACCACAGACCAGTTAACTCGTCACCAACAGGAGGGAATCTGTTGGAATCTATTGTGTACAAGTGTAGGCAGGCCGTATTACAGTTGTATAGAACTTTGGTTCGGTCACATTCGGAATACTGTGGACAGTTCTGGTTGCCAAATTACTGAAAGGTTCTGAATGCTTTGGAAAGAGGGCAGAGGATTTTCACCAGAATGTTGCCTATTATGGAGAGAACGAAATATAAAGAGAAGTTTGGTAAATTAGGATTAATTTCATTAGAAAGATGGAGGTTGAGGGAGGACTTGATTGTGGTCTACAGAATCTTGAGAGATGTAAACAGGGTGGATAGCAAGAAGCTTATTCCAGAGTGGGGGAGTCAGTTACTAGGGGTCAAGAATTCAAGATGAAAGGGGAAAAGTTTATTGGAGATATGCTCGAAAATTTCTTTGCGCAGAGGGTGGGTGGGTGGCTGGAATGCGTTGCCAGCTGAGGTAGTAGAGGTGGGGACGATAGCATAATTTAATATGAGGAATCACAGGCATACAGATCCTTAGAAAATAGGTGACAGATTTAGATAGAGGATCTGGATAGACACAGGCTTGGAGGGCTGAAGGGCGTGTTCCTGTGCTGTGATTTTCTTTGTTAATTGTAAATACTGGCGAAAAGCGTCTATTGATACTTGAAAGAAAAATTAAATCAAGATCAAATGTGGCAAAGCGAATGTGTGGTTCCGAGAATGTATTGGAGAGAACAGAAAACTGACAAGGAGACGAAACAGTTACATTGCATCTGTCTTCAAAGAGGAAGATCCAGAAAATCTCCCAGAAATACCAGGTCACCACGGGATCTTTGTAACTAAAGGCTAAAATAATTCATATACAGTTACGAAGTAGTATTTGGAAACAGAACTGGGATGAGGATTGATCAGTCTCACAGACCGGATATAATTCAAACTGAAATTTCAGAGAAAACAGCAATACACATGTTGATTGCAAAAGGGACCACTGTATTTCTCTGTATTCACTTCGGAAGTTTATAAATGCATTCGAATATTTACGAAGGGAAGACATGGGAGAGTGGAGGACTACATGCCAGTTAGTTGTTTTCCCCAGTAGGGAATCTGTTGCAACCTATTGTAACGAAGATCTTATTGGACACGGAGAAAGTAATAACAAATTTCAAGTGAATTGTTCTGCACTTATGAAAGGGAAGTTACAATTTACAATTTATTTCTTGAAGATATCTCTTGTATTTGTAAATACTGGCGAATCAGTGAATATGCTACAGTCAGATATTCAGGAGAAGTTTTAATCAGCACACGCAGTAAGTTGGCAGAAAACATTAAAGCAAAGTGTATTGGAAGGAACATATGCAAACAGGAGAAGGTAAGCTTGAGAGAAACTATTGGAGAACATAGGTGGTGGTAGAAGGTTGTTTGTGTGACTGCAGACCGGTTTACACTGGTGTGCCACAGGTTTCAGTGCTGTGTCCCTTTAAACGCCTTCATTTAAAGGGAATCCGAACACAGACGATGAAGAATCAACTAGACTCAAAGCGTTAGCTTGATCTCTCTTTACGGACGTTGTCTGACTCACTGTGATCTCTAGCATGTGTTGGTTTCAGTGCAGATTTTGCTTCTGCAGTGATTTGCTCCTACGAGAAGTAAAGACATTCTGCACGAGTAACACAGAGAGTTGGGGAGACTGTACCTATACAATTTTGATGTCGTGATCTAAGTAAAATATACTGATCACATATACTGAATGGACATTCTCCAGATTAATCTCTCAGATGGCACGATGGTCTGCTGAGGACACTTGGTCTAAGATCAAGGTGGAAATTTGTGTTTGAAACTGGAGACGCTGATTGATTGTTATATGAGAATTTCACGTCTGTTTTACTTGGGAAAAGGAGGAGGCAGGTACAGAATTCAAGAAGATGGACTGGGAAGCTCTTGACCAGATTGATGTAAGATGTGAGCAGGGATTGATGTATTGGCTGGTATAAAATTGGACCAATCCCCAAGTCCAGATCAGTTACATCTCAGGCTGCTGTTGGAGACAAGGGATGAAAGGCGCTGATGCAAATGTTTACATAGAATCTGGTCACAGGTGAGGGGTCTGAGGACTGGAGAAAACCCTTTATAGTGTGTTTCAGATCAGTGTTAAAGAAAATTTTGCACAAGATATTTGGTGTTAGAAGGCTGTTTGTGTGACTGGAGACCGGTGTACCCTGATATACCACAGTGATCAGTGCTGTGTCCGTTATTACTTGTGGTATTCATAAATGGTGCAGGTATGGATGTAGAGGGGGAGTGGGAATGTGATAAGTAAGTCTGAGTTTGATACAAAGATTGACCGGGTGGTTGGCAGTGAGGAGGAATTTCTTATGTTACAGTAAGATACAGATGGAATGGTCAGATGGGTGGATCAATGGTAGATGGAATGTAACTCTGATAACTGTGGTGATGCACTTTGGCAGAAGGAACTAAATGGGGAATACGCAATGAATTGTAGCACACAAGAAAGCTCATAGGGAGCTTTTCCACACATTCTTGAATGTGACGTAGGAGCATAAAAGGTTACGTAAGAAGTCAATGGAAGCAGTAGGTATAACCTTTACTCATCGAGGCATACATTACAAGATCTATGTAGCACTTTGGTGAGGCCAATATGGAATAATGTGTGGAGTTCTGGGAGCCACATTACAGGAAGTATGTGATTATTCTGGAGGGGGGTACAGAGATTCACCTGGATGTTTCAATGATGGAGCATATCAGTTATGGAGAGAGGCTGGATAAGCTCGGATTGTTTAGTTTGAATGAGAGAAGGCTGAGGGGGACGTGACACAGAAGTATAAGATTACGAGGGACATGGAGAGGGTAGATAGACAGCAGCTGTTCCTTTTAGTCAAAGGGCCAAGAACAGGGGAGCACACGTTTAAAGGGAAGGTTTACGAGTCGTAAGTTCATGGAATGCCCTGCCAGTAGCAGTGGTGGACTCTCCCTCTTTATGAGTATTTAAGCGGGCATTGGATAGGTATATGGAGGATAGTGGGTTAGTGTCGGTTAGGTGGGCTTTGATCGGCGCAACATCGAGGGCCGAAGGGCCTGTACTGCGCTGTATTCTTCTATGTTCTATGTTCTATGATTTGAGGTTTAGAGATGATTCAGGGATTGTTTTTCACCCAGAGGGTCATGGGATCAAGAATGCACTTCCTCAGTGGGGGCAGTTATCATTGGCCACCTCACAACCATTAAAAATTATTTGGACGAGCAATTGAAGTGTCATACCATTCATACTACGGGACTGATGTAGGAAATTTGGAATGATATAAATCGTGCTGTAGTTTTGATGGGACAGAGTCTATGCTTCTGTGATTGTATGGCTGTGGAAGGTCAATCATTGAACAGCTTAAGACAGGAACTAATGGGCTTTGGAAGAGTGGAATGTAAAATTTTCTCAACATACAATATACCAAGGTGAAATGTTGGAGAAGATAATTGTAGCTTCCTTACAGACCAAAGCCAACGAATGGAGAACAGGAAAATAGCAGACGATGAAGCATCTACTTCAGTTCTGCCTTCATGATAGGATATTAAAAAAATGCTTCCAAACAATTCGAGGTCTACTGAGAAAGGATGGAAATACAATCAAATCACTAAGTAAGCAGTTTTGGAGAAATTATTTGTACTGAAATCTGAAAATTCCCATGGAATGATAATCTATATCTCTGATTACTAAAGGAGGTGGCCGTGGGAATAATGGATACTCTGCTTGCCGTCTTCCAAATTCCAGGTGATTGAATTGACAGATTTGAGAGCAGCAAATGTAATCCTAATATTTCTAAAGGAGGCAGGGAGACAGCAGGGAATTACAGTCTGCTTAGCACAAAAGAAGCAGTCAGGACAATATTAGAAAGAATGCTTTGCCAGGGAACTTTGATAATTATGTTAATTTGAAAGTAATGAACATGGATCAAGTCAATACTAAATTATTAAAGCAATAGATGCTATGCATTTGATTTTTCAGAATCATTTTTGATGATGTCCCAAGGGTAGTGTTATGACAATGCTACTCCTTTAGCAAGGTTATGCTGTCCTTGTTTTTTTTTCATAGCAGTCTTCAAAGCAGCGAATCCGAAGAGTCTGGGTTTGACAACTTGGGAATGCTTTCAAGTCTAAAATTAAAACACATACAATGAGGAGCGAGCTTTGCTAGATCCGGTCCTGTGTAATGAGACAGGAATAATTAATGACCTCATAGTTAGGAATCAACTTGGAAGGAATGATGAGAGTATGGTTGAATTTAAAACACAGATGGAGAGTGAAGATAAAATACCAGGGTCCTATGCTAAAACGAAGGAGACTGCAACAGAATGGAGGGAGGACTTGGCAAATGTCGACTGGAAACAAATACTTTATGGTGAGAGTTGACGAGCAGTGGAGAATTTTCAAAGGATTTTTTCAAAGTCCTAAGCAAAAGTATATTCAGTGAAAAGGAAAGACTCTAAGAAAAGGGGCAGTCTGCCGTGGGTGTCTAAGCAAATACGCAAGGTTATCAAATTGATAGAGATGGAATGCAAAGTGGCCAAGAACAGCAGGAACCTAGAAGATTGGGAAAAGATTAAAGGTCAACAGAAAGCCACGAAAAAAGCTATAAAGTAAAGTAGGATAGAACACGAGAAAAAAAAAAAACTAGGACAGAATATGAAGACAGATAGCAGATGATTCCCCAAATATATAAAATGAAAATGAGTGGCTAACTTTAATGTTGGTCCTTGAGAGGATAAGAAGGAGCATTTAGTTACAGGATATGATGAAATGGCTGAGGCATTGAACAGGTATTTTGTATCAGTCTTCATAATGAATGACACAAATAACATGCCAGTGATCGTCGAAGAGATGAAGATTCTAGATTAGAGTGGTGTTGGTAAAGCACAGCAGTTCAGGCAGCATCTGAGGAGCAGAATCATCGACGTTTCGAGCAACAGGAATGCTCTTTCATCAGGAATACTCTGAACTGTTGTGCTTTACCAGCTCCACTCTAATCTAGAACCTGGTTCCCAGCATCTGCAGTCCTCGATTTTACCAAAGAGATGAAGGTAGGTGAGGACTTGTGAACAATCATTATAATCATTAGTACAGAGTAGGTAGCATTGGGCAAGCTAATGGAGTAATGGAGCGAAGGTTAGACGAATCCCCTGGCCCCGATGTAATGTATCCCAGGGTACTAAAAAGATAGCAAGAGAAATAACAAGTGCACTTCTGGTAATTTTCTACAATTTGCTGAACTCTGGGGCAGTCCCAGCAGATTGAAAAACAATGGGACGCCATTGTTTAAAAAGGCAGGTAGATAAAAATTGGGGAATGACAAACCAGTTAACTTATTCTGAGCAGTGTGGAGGATGCCTTGACTGTATTATCAAGGAAGAAATAGCAAGGTATTTTAATAGAAAACGGCCCATTGCACAGACGCAGCATGGGTTCCTGAAGGGCAGATCATGCTTAACAAGTCTTTTGGAAATCTACGAAGACATTACGAGCAAGATAGACAACGAGGCAGCAGTGGATGTGGTGTATCTAGGTTTCAAAAAGACTTTGACAGAGTGCCACATAGTTGCATAAGATAAAGATGTATGGCGTTACGACTGAAGTATTAACATGGATAAAAGATTGGTTGACTAACGAAAAGCAAAGAGTGGGTATAAATGAGTGATATCCTGGCTGGCAATCAGTGCTGAGTGGTGTGCCTCAGGGATCAGTGTTGGGGTTGCAATTATTCACAATTTATATAGATGATGTGGAGTTGGGAGCATGCGTGGTTGGACAAAGTTTGCAGATGGCACAAAGATGAGTGGCAGAGCAAAGTGTGCAGAGTACAGTGAAACTTTGCAGAGGAAAATAGTTACATTGGATGAATGGGTAAAGGTCTGGCAGATGGACTAAAATGTTAATAAATATGAAGTAATTATTTTGTTAGGAGTACCAGTAAAAAGGATTATGATTTGAATTGTAAAAAGATGCAGCATGCTGCTGTGCAGAGGGACCTGGGTCTCCTTGTGCATGAATCACCGAAGGTTGATGTGCAGGTACATCATGTAATTAGGAAGGTAAATGGTATTTTGTTCTTCATTGCGAAAGGGGTTGAATTTCAAAGCAGGGAGGTTATGTTGCAGCTGTACAGGGTGCTGGTGAGTTCATACCTGAAGTATTGTGAGCGGTTTTGGCCTCCTGACTTGCAAAGCGATGTACTGGCAGAGGAGGTGGTGCAGAGGAGATTCACTCTGGTGAATCTGGAGTTGAGGGGGTTGCCTTATGAGCAGAGACAGAGTAGATCAGCATTATATTCATTGGAATTTATAAGAATGAGTGGAGGATCTTATAGAAACATAAAAAATATTACGAAGGGAAGAGGTAAGAAAAAAGTAGAGAGGATGGTTCCACTGGCAGGTGAAGATAGGACAAGATGGAATAACCTCAATATTAGAGGGAGCAGATTTAGGATTGAATTGAGAAAGAATCTCTTCACCATAGGCTTGTAATTCTATGGAACCCCCTGTCCAGTGAAGTAGTTGACGCTACTTCAGTGAATGTTTTTCGAGCTGAGATAGATATGTTTTGAGCAATGAAGTAAATTACGGATACAGTGAGAGTGCGGGTAAGTGGATATGAGTCCACGAGTCGATCAGCTTTGATGTTACAGAATGGCTGAGCAGGTTAGAAGGACCAGGTGGCCTACTCCTGCTCCTAGTCCTTCTGTTCTTATGAAAGGGGAGTGGCCAGTTCTCTCAGCGCAGACCCTCTGCTTTGATTTGTTTGGACTGATTTTTCACAGACTGGCTGTTTACTGAAAGCAGGCAGCCAGTTGTGAAGCTATCAGGCCAAAGAAGAAGGTCCATGCTGATATTGTCAATACTAGGATTGGAATTGGCACGCTGCCCAGTGTACATAGACCCACCAAGTGAGTATATGTAACATTGAAAAGGACCTGGATATCCCTGTACACCAGTCACTCAAAGCATTATTGGAGCAACTGAAAGCAGTTAGCAAAGTAAATGATGTGTTGACCTTCATTTCCGGGGAATTTGAGTCCAGGCATAAGGGTATCTTATTACAGCTCTACTTGACCTTGGTGAGACCCCATCTCGAACATTGTGCAGTATTATGTGCAGTTTTGGTCTCCTTACCTAATAAAGGACAAACCTGACACTGAGGGAGAGCAGCAAAGAATGACCAGACTGATCTCTAGGATGACAAATTGTTGTGGGAGCAGAGTTTGGGGCGACTGAGTCTGTATTCCATGTGGTTTAGGAAAATGAGTGGAGATCTCAGTGAGATATATAACACTCTGACAGGGCGAGATATATTGGAAACAGGGATGATAATTCACCTGGCTGGGACGTCTAAAACAAGCGGCCACAATATTAGGTACGGCCAGGGCACTCTGCATTGAGATGGGAATAAATGTCTGAACTCACAGACTGGTGAATCTGGGAATTCTATGCTACACAAGCCTGTGGAAGCCAAGGCACTGAATTTCGTTAAGTATTTCTTGACACTAAAGGGACGAGGTTGCAGCAGAGGTTTGGTGTGGGGAGAAAGGATCAACCATCGTTATATTGAATGGGAAAGCAAAATTGATGGACTGAAGTTCCTAATTCATATTGTTCCAATAATTAATCACTTCAAAGGATATACAGTATGCAGGTTTGTGAAAAAAAATTGAAGATATGTTAGACCAAAAACTAGAATGGGGGAGGCTCAATGTGTTGAATGACCTATTCCTTTCCTACTGTTTCTGTGCAGTCTGTGGGAAAACTCTGTAAATGTGTCACAAGGAAGGAGGCATCTGCTGGATCAACAGGACTGTGTTTCCCATTCCCTTTTCTGATACCGAGACTGGTGCTGGGTGTTCTGTCCAATTTTATTCATTAAGGGCTCGGAACAGTTTGATACAATAGAAGGTCTTGCTTGTCATTTTAGAGACCGTTGAAGAGATTGCTACATGTCTGTCGTCTGGAGGCACTTTTCGGCCAGAACAGGAAAGCAGGGGAGATTCACTCCCTGAAAGTACGTTGGGAAGGCAATTGGTGTTTCCAATCGACATTGGCTTTAAGGTCATTGTTAATGACAGCAGATTTTAGATTTCGATATCTTATTAGTTGATGTTAACTTCCACCCGCTGCCAGATCATTAGTCTGGTCTGGATTAGTAATCCAATGACATTTCCACAACAGCACCATCTCCACATGGGGACCAATCGGAAACCACACTGAGCAGATAATTTCTGTGCTGCTTGACAGCTCTGTCAAAAATAACTCACATCATTTTGTCTATCGTGATGGGACTGAGGGGGTGGTAAATGGTCAGATTGTAATTATTCTTCTCTTAAGGGACTGGACATAGTTGAGGAATTTTGCACGTTGGCAGGGAGATGTCAGAGTTGGAGCTAGAATGAAACAGTTTCTCCAGGGACACGGCTTGTTATGCAGCACAAGTCTTCAGTCCCATTGCAGAAATGGTGTCAGGGCCCATTGCCTTTTTCGTACGTACTGTGTTTCTTCATGTCAGGTGCAGCGAATCGAATTGGTTGGAGACTGGCATCTGTGATTCTGTGGGCATCATCGAAGGAACACTTCTGGCTGAGGATGGTGCAGAAATTGCATACTGTCTTTTACACTGATGTGCAGCAAAGTTCCATTCTTTCGGGGAATGGTAAAGTAATAACCTAGTGGTATTGAGCTGTTAGTCTAGCGACCCAGGCAATGCTCATGTGACCTGAGTTCGAATACTGCCACAGCAAAATGGTGGAATTCAAATCCAATAAATATTTGGAATTAAGTGTCTAATGATGATCATGAAACAGTTGCTGATTGTGTGGGAAACCCATCTTGTTCGCAGATGCCCTTTCGGGAAAGAAACTGCCCTTCATTCCTGCTCTGGCCTACTTGTACCTCCAGACCCACAGCAATGTGTTTGACTCTTAACTACCCTCTGGGCAATAAATGATGACCTACCCAGCGACACAATCCGCTTCTTTCGTCAGTTGTTTTATAGTTCAACTCCATTTCTAACTGGCTGTGGCAGGACTGCAGAGCTTCGATCTGATCTGTTTGCTTTGTAATCATATCGTCCTTTCTATCAGAAGTTAGTCCTGCTATTGGCAATGTATGTGAGTAGTCAAGTGTGGTAGCTTTAAATGGGTTGTCATCAGTTTTAGGTCCACACAGCTCTGACCCTGGTATGTTCACCTACACTCGTGACTGAAACATCATTCAGCTTAATGGGAATAATGGACTGAGGAATTATCCTGGGCAAAAAGTTACAGATTATAACTCAGTACAATTCTCCTTCTGTCCAACTGTGATCTACACTATTACATGAATTCCCGGGTTTGAGCTGCAGTTTCTGCAATGCAATTCTGCTGTCTGTCGCCCAATTCATACCGAGACCCATTGACCCATACCCCGTGCGCTACTCTGGTTTCTGATCTGGTAGCACTTCCATTTTCATATTCTCATTCCTCTGAGCATTTGTTTATTGTTTCACACCTCTGACTTGTCATGTTTTTCAAAACTTCAAACATATTCCGTGAGGTATCACCATGGCTCAGTGTTTAGTGCTGATGCCTCATCGTGCTAGGGACCCAGGTTTGATTCCATCCTCTAGTGACTGTCTTTATGGAGCTTGCGCATTCTCCCTGTGGGATTCTTCTGAGTGCTTTGGTTCCCTCCCACAAACCAAAAATTTCCAGGTTAGGTGCATTAGTCAGGGGTAAATATAGGATAAGAAAATGGGTGTGCTTGGTTTACTCTTCAGAGGATCGGTGTGGACTTGTTGGGCTGAAGGACCTGTCCCACAGTGTAGCGATTCTAATTCTAACATTCATCTGAACGTTTTCCCTTGCAGTTATGCCACTTTCGGTGTTTAAATTGAATGTGCTTCACTCTGCTTCTCTCCATGACTTTCATTAATAACTCTGTAGTGTCAATGATTCCAGTCATATGTAGTTTCAGAACCAAGATATTTGTGCATCTTTTGTTATTTTACACTTCCCAGTGTACGGGCAATCCAAGAGGGTCAGGACATTTGAGCAGCTTTGACATATACCTTTGAACATGTTCAAAACCAGAAATTTCAGGAGAAACTCAGCAGGTCTGGCAGCATCTGTGCAGACAGAGAAACAGAGATGTCGTTTCAAGTCCAGCGTGGCCTTTGTTCAGAACTGAAAAGGGCTGCTTAATGCCTTGGCAAAAGTGGATGAGGGATGATAGGAAACAGAGCATGTGGAGACACAATGGCACAGAGGAATGGGCTTTTAATTGTGCTGAAAAATAAACAGATATAAAATTGGTGTAAATTAAAGTGTACATGGCAGACATGGGTTGTCTCTATTGAGTGCAGGATAAATAAGACACAAATGAGATCATTGGGAGGCCAGGAAGTAGAATACATGAAAAATGGGGAACAGCCATAATGGAGTCAGGCTGTGAATTTGGAATTGTGTATTAACTCCTGCAGGCTGTTATACATCAAAGTGTATAGTGCGGTGTTACTCGAGCTTGGGTGGTGTTTCATTGGAACATTTCAGCAGCTCAGGAATGAAATCTTAGGGTGAGTGCAAGGTCGTTTATTGAAATGGGAAGCAAAGAAAGGCTCAGAGTCATTCCTACAGAGTGAAAGTGGTCCTCGAACAAGTCTCTGTTTGGTGTCCCCAATGTAAAGGAGACAGCATTGTGAGCAGCAATGACAGGAGACCGGATTGAAAGAGTAAAAGTGAAATGTTACTTCACCTGGAAGGTGTATTTGGGGTCTTGGACAGTGGGGACGGAAGAGGTGAATGGGCATGTGTTGCAGCTTCTGTAATTGCATGGGAAGGTGTCATGTGGAGTTGGGAAGTGTTCGGGATGATGGAGGGTGTTACAGAAGAAATGGTCTTTGTGAAATGCTGTCAGTGGTCGCGAGAGGAAGATGTGTTTGATCGTGCTGTCCCATTGGAGATGGTGGAATGGTGGAAGATGTGAATGTGGATTCTAGTACAGTAGAAGTGAGGACGAGGGGAGATCTATCATTGTTCTGGTAAGGAGGGGACGGAGTGAGGACAGAAGCGTGGGAGATGGGATAGTCACAGCTGAAGGTCCTGCCCACCGGAATTAGCGGATTTCTGATTTGAAGAAAAAGGAGGTCACATCACAGGCGGTTCACTGGAATGTGGCGTCATCAAACGGAAACAACAGATACGGAGAAACTGGGAGAATGGAGTCAGCCTTCGCTGATCATGTGTACAGCTACATGGAGAAGTCCCCCCTGAATGATTCAAAAGAACCAGACATCTAAATTGAGGTTTTCTGTCTCACATCTGATCTGAAGCGGGATGTGGAAGTAGACCCAGAGGAAGGTCAGTGGGTATACCTGGGCAGACATTCAAGCAGATATCCAATAACGCTCAGAAATTGTTGTTTCTGTTCAAAAAGAAGGACTCGATTAGAAGATGTACCACCCATGGTTGACAAGGATACTATGATGAGCATGAGTGTAGGGCCAGATTGAGGATGTTTATTTCAGGGACCATAAGCAGATGCTGGGCATAACTTTCAACTGTGCTTCCTGAATGCCGCCCCCCTAGAAACCCCTGTCATTGCTGTTCCATCCTTTTCCCTGCTCCTCTCCCCTTCCTGATTCCAGGTTTTCCATCTCAAATTACAGAGCACATTCTCTCACATTATTGTCCCTCCCCACTTCACCTGAAGCTCTTTGATCCAGTCTACCTTCCCTGCACTGGCATCAATCTGCGTTTTGTGCTGCCACCTTGCCTCTAGTCTGAGTGTTGCTTGGCCTATTCATTCATGTTGTCTTAGACCTCCCACTCACATCTCATTCCAGAAAGTTTCAGTCTTGGAGTAAACCGTATTGAAAACACTATTCTCCCTTTGCACTGAATTCACATTGTGATCCCAAATCCAAAAAGTACACCCAGCCTTCATCTCACTCTGCTATAGGTGCATGCTGACCATATGGTATAAGAATTCCTTTTTTTTTACATAGAACTGGTCAAAGATACGTTTTCCCTGTAGAGATAATCACCCCCTTTAAATAAAGGAATTTGTTTGCTTAACGTCTTATTAGCGCTAGTAAGAGTTTCCTGCTGCCCTAGTATTGTAACATGCAGAAAAACAAATCACATTATGAAGTGTGGCCTGAGTGTTGTTTTCCTGTCATTTTTAATACTCTTACAAATTTGCAGTGCTTATATTTAAATGCTTGCTCTTGAAGCTAGAATCAGATGGAGTGTTGAGGGGTGACATTCTAGAAGTTTTAATATCATGGGAGGCATGGATAGGGAGAATAGCCAAGGTCCTTTGAGAGGATAGGAGAGTCCAAACATAGATGACGTCGCTTTATGGTTAAAAGGAGGAAATTTAAAAGGGACAAATGGACAACGTTTTCACACAGAGGGTAATTTGCTTATGGAATGAACTGCCAGAGGAAGATGCAAGTACAGCTACAACATTCAAAAGACATTTGGATAAACATATAAATAGGAAATGCTCAGAAGCATGTGGGCCAAATGCAAGCAGATGAGACTAGTTTAGTTTGGAAAGCCTGGTCAGCATGGACAGGTTGGACCAAAGGATTTGGTTGTGCGCGATATGACTTTATGAATCTAGAAAGTAAGAAAAAGGGGAGGAAAGGATATGATGTAAGAAAACTGGCAAGAAATATAAAAGCAAGCAGAGCAAGCTTTTCTGTGTATAGTAAGAAAGTTCAAGATGAATGTATGCCCTTTGGTAGAAATGAAGTCAGGAGGACGTTTGGAGTGTATGCCTAGACAGAACAGACAGATAATTTACCCCAGAATTTTATATCATTCCTCACATTAGAAGGCACTGTAAGTATTTCAATGATATAATCAAAATAGCAATAGGAGGGAAGTTCTTAAACTGCCCCGAACAAAAGGAACAAGGCTTTTCAATAAACAGATAAGAGTAAGGGTACGCAGGTCAGCAGTAATTCACAGTTGGTTTAAAAAGCGGCGGTTACAGAGAGACTGGTGTTCCTGTGAGAAATATTTTATAACTCCTTGGATTGCAGGAATGTTCCAGTGAAACTGGAGACCCTACAATGTGGCGCCTCTTTTCAAGAAAACAGCGAGACTGAAAGCAGTAACTATTTAGCCTCAACATTATTGTTGGGAATCTGCTCAAGTCTATTATTAAGGAAGGAATTGCAGGGCATTTAGAAAAGCCTCACGCACAGTCAACATGGTTTTGTGAAAGGCGATCTATATTTTGCCTGTTAAATCATGCAAAGTTATTTTTCTGGAGATCCCTGAGAATGTAACAAGCGGACATGATAAAGGGGATCTCGTAGATACGAGGCTTTCTCGAGATTTTTCATAAGGTTTCACGAAATGAAACTTGCTACACAAGACAGAAGCTCATAATTTGACAGCTAATATGTTAACATGGGATGACGGTTGGTTAACACATAGAAATCGGACTGTCAGGGTTAATGGATCTTCCTGATGAAATCTATCTGCTGGAGTATCACAAATATCAGTCCAATGCAAGATTTAGTTACAATCTATACTGAAAGCCGGATCTGAGTGCAATATATATCCGAGTTTGAGAATGACACTGAGAACCAAAAGGCAGGCTGTAACTTAATGGAGAGGACACCCACAAAAGGAACAGTGCAAAGGGATGGGATTGCTTTTGTGTCTGAAACATAACATCAGCATGCTGATGCAGCAAATAACTAGGTTGGTTCATTAGGCGGGTTCCTGAAATGAAAGGGATTAATTATTGAGTACATCTAAAATGGTGAGGCGTTTATTCATTGTAGTTGAAATGAATGTGGACGATATTACTGAAACGGACAAGATGCAGAGGGGGCTTGACAAGTTAGCTTTCGAGAATGTGGATCAATTCCAGGGCAGAGAGTCGAACTCACGGTTGTAGATGCAGAATAAGGGTTATCCATTTCAAACTGAGATGCAAAGAAACATCTTCTTTCAGAATGTAGTGAATGCCTGGAATTCCCTAACCCAGAGGTTGTGGAGACTGGGTCACTGAATGTATTTACAGACTGGCTGGATTGTGTTTTGACATATCAGCGAGTTGAGGGATACAACGGGTTAGCGGGAAAGTGGAGTTGAGCCCTGAAGTAGATCAGCCATGTTCTTATTAAAAGACAGTGCAGGCTTGAGGTTCCGAATCGTCTGCTCCTGTTTCTATTTCTTAAATTCTTATGTTAATCTTCTGGAAAGTAGTTGGTTATTTTCCTGAAAATTGTGTTATTCGATGTTGCATTCAGGGAGAGCAGAGATTTATTTGAGCTAACGCTGGATGCGGGTACAGGGCTGTATTCACAGCGAATCTGGATCTGTAACATGACCCACATCTGGAGCAGAAGTTAGAGACGGCAAACCTGAAAAGAGGGATTGGGGTGCGGGTCAATACCTGGCTCAGCCTGGATTTTCCAATTACATTTCCCAAACTACATCTAACCATCGGGGTGGTCTCGATTTGCCCCTGTGTAGCAGGTCCGAAGGGCTAAATGGAACATCAGAACATAAGGCTGAGGGACACGAGTGGGACGTTCGGCCCTTTGACACTATTCCATCAGTTAATAAGGTCGTGGCTCATCTCATTGTTGTCCCAGCTGCACCTTTCTCTCCAAGCACCATTATCCCTGATTCAACTTTCTATGGAAAATCAGATGAAGCCAGCCTCGATATAATATAAAGCTTCAGCGATCCCATACTTCTGGGAAGGAGAATTCCTACGTAAATAAATCCCCACTTTGTGAATTTCTCCTCACTACGGTTCAGATGAGGTTGGAAGGTGTCACTGTTTCGTTTTCTAGTCCCACTCCTTCACTACCCACATCACATTTTAAATGAGACCCGGTTGGTGATATGGCCGATGATAAAAGTCTTAGACTCGGTCTGGTTCAGTGATAAGAACAAGTCTAGCAGATTTCTTTAGTCAGACACACAAGTAATGTGTATAACTAATGGAGGAGCATGGCTGATCTGTGTTTCACACTGCTGCCTCACATCTCCAAGGAGCTGGGTTCAATTCCAACCTCGGGCGTCCTGTATGTGGAGTTTGAACATTCTCCTTGTGTCTGTGTGGGTTTCCTCCCAGTGTTCCAGTTTCCTTCCACAATACAGAAATGTGCAGATAGAGTGGATTGGACATGCTAATTTGCCCATAGTGCCCAGGGATGTGCATGTTAGGTGGGTTAGTCTTGCGAAATGCAGGGTTACATGGAGAGGATGGGGGGGCAGGTCTGGCTGGGATGCTGTTTGGTGGGTCAGTGTGGATTTGATTGGTAGAATGCCCACGGTTGAGGTTCTAGAACAATGGCAAGAAGTTTGGACTATACAAATACACAGTCGATATCTACCCGATACACTCTGCTGAAGGTTTTGTATGTTTCAGTAAGATCACCTCTCTTTCTATGAGTAACCATAATATAAGGCCTTCATCCTGGAATACATTAAGTGAAACATCGCTGAACTGCTTCCAATATAATTATATCCAACCTCATGGAAATAGACAAAAATTAACCTCACACCCCAGGTGAGGCCATTTTTTTTTGTTTTCTCAGTGCTATGAGTTTTTGGAACTCTCTTCCCCGCAGACCATTGGAGGCAGAGATATTGAATATCGTTGAGGCACAGATGGAAGATTCATAAGTAACAACAGAGTCAAGGATTTTCAGGGAATGGGCTGGAATGTGCAGCATGGGGAAATATTGACAATCGTACAAAATGACATTGCTTCACAACATCCGGCAAAACGAGATGGTAATCTAGAAAACATTTTAAAATGCTAACAGTGATAGAACAGAGTTCCAAGGGACCATAAGACTGCTCTGTCATTAGAGAGAGACCACTTGTGGTCGTTTAAGCTGAGGGTCACCACGCCTCGGGAGATGGGTTGAGGGTGAGACAGCGGTAACCTCTGTCAGTGTGGTGAATTGAACCGGCGCTGTTGGCCTCCATCTTCATCGCAAACCAGCCGTCCAGCCAACTGAGTGGGAGACAGTGTAACTGTTACAGACAGAAACAGTCACAGACAAAGGGCAAGAGAAACTTTCATAACAAGGAAAAAGGTACAATTCAGATAACAGTCAAAATAACGACTGAGGGTAAAAACGTCATCTGCTGGAAATTGTATTTTATAATGAGACAAGTATTTCAAATCTGTCTTTGGCTGAATACGGTAAGGTGAGAAACTGAAATAACAAAAATTATGATGTGTGATTGGATATCGATAACCATAAAATACGTGTAGATTTTTGATTGCTCTGTGTAAAATGTGCTTACCATAACATAGATGGAGAAAGCTGATGGAATATATTGTTGGGAGAGTGCGTCCCCTTGGGAAATGCCCTCAAGCAGGCGCTTGAAGAAAACCTGGGTAAAAGTGCCTGAGTGTTGTCTGCTCAGTGACAGGAACCCAGGCGGTTGAATGACTGGAAATTCATGTAACATGGAACTGAGAAAAGCATCAGATCAGCCACAATCTTCTTAAATGCTAGAATGCGTCTGAAGGGCTGAATGGCCACATGGTTGATTTGAATTGCATGTGATTTGAAAACTGTACAACTTTGTTCCTTCCCCTTCTGTGTTACATGCTGGGGCATTGACATTTTCCTGAAAATGGGAATTATTTGGAACACTAACTTGAACATTCCAAAATCAGCATTCTTCAGAATATTCTATCAACATGTGGGAATATTGCAAAGGCGAGAGAGAGAGAGAGAGAGAGAGAGAGAGAGAGAGAGAGAGAGAGAGAGAGAGTGTGTGTGTGTGTGTAAGAGAGAAGGCTTTGCATGCAATAGTGAGAGTAGTGGACCATGAATCGTGTTCGGCTGTCGCTGCTATAACAGATATACAGTGAGTGTGAGGGAGCAGGGAGAATAGAGTGACCCTTATCCTGACAGAGTGGGGAAGGTTATTGAAGCTTGTCCTGTATTGCTGAACATTTCTTCAGACAGCAGATACTGCACTGAGCTGGTTGGTAAGCTCAGACCATGCTTGGTGTGTCTGGTGGTGTGGCCCCTCTGGGAAGAGAATGGTCCCCCTCTGTACTAGCCCATCCACCAGGAGTTCCGTGTCCCTGTCGACAAACCGTGGTGTAATTGCCCCATATCTGCCATGCTCGGGGTAAACTGTGTAGGGCAGCTCTAAACTGAGAGAGCTCAATCGTGTGTTCATTAGCTTTTAAAGATGGCACCAGTGCCAGGGATCATGGAATATCGGGGCATCCAGGCGATCATGAGTAACTCCAGCCATGATGGGTGGGATCGGGCTGGCATTGAATGACAGGGACACCATGGGGTGGCTGGGTAGTTAATGAGGTGAGTTCGATATGATAGTACGAGGAAACTAGCTCAGCCTCGTGCAGACAAACCATCTGTCACACTAATTGAAAATCACACAACGATAAATTACTGTTATATTCAGCCCAATGAGTCATAGACTCTGCTGTGCCCACTTTCAGCTACAGAGCTGTAGAACAAATACTCATTCAAACTGTCCATCATCTGAACTCACACCAATATCCGGTTCACCCATCAATCCTGGGAATACTGGCTCATGTTGCAGGGTACTGTTGAAATAACTTCATATCTGCATGCTGAAATGTGTGATCTTCAATGAAGTATTCTCTCAATCTCCCTCTCTCTTTTTCCCAAAGTTCTTTTGTTTGTTGTTATTTAAACTGATTTCCCCACCATCTCTCTCTGGCAATGATTTTCATACCCACAGCACCCGTTGTCAAGGCACAATGGAGATATGGAACTGTAAATGGATGGGAGCTTCACATCCTTTCACTTCCAGTATGGGCTGCAAGCTTCCCCACGCTGGGCAGTGATCTAACACAGTGTTACTGAACAATGCACTGGGGTGGTGTGCACAGCTCTATATGCTGGGAGGGCAACTGCTCCCGGTTTACAGACCAATTCACTGCTTGTCGCTGCACAGCTACCCATACTGAACAGAAACCTGTTTATAAAGCAAGACACTGGTGTGGGCTGCATATCACCCCATGCTGGACAGACCGTTTCATCTGGGTTACTGAATCCTTGCACCTGTGTGGTCCGTGCTGGTCCCCATGTTGGACAGATAGCCAGTGACCTGGTGAGACTTATGCAGTTTTCATTCCTGGAGAGATTGCTGTGTTGTACTAGGCCTCGTCTGCACAGTGCACCATCCTAGACAAATTGCTGGGTTGTCCTGAGCCGGGTCTGTACAATGCTCCATCCTGGACAGATTGCTGTGTTGTTCTGAGCCTGGTCTGCACGGTGCTCTGTGCTGAGCAGGTATCTTATCTAGGTTTATACGTGTCTGGGCTGGATCTGTGAAGTGGATTGAGTATTCGGTATAATTCTTTATCGAGCTATCACTCCTTCAGCTCGGCGCAGTCCGCTGTTAAACCCCGTATTTCTGCAACATGTTGTCCATTAAGTAATTATCAAATTAAAACATGAATATCTGTCCTTCTTTCGATGCACATGGGCTGACATACCTGAAAATATATGAGGAAGGTTGTCTCAACCCGAATGTTTTCTTATTTTAAAGATAAGTATGAGATGCTCTCTTTCAGATGCAATTCGCTTGGTCAAAATATTCGACATTCATCAAAATACAATATATTCAAACACCGTCGATAAAATACAACAAAAGCAGGAACAACTTGTAATAACTTAATTCTATTGGAATACATAACAGAATAATACATTATTTAACTGCTATAAAGTAACTACTCCAAAATGGCAGCATTCAATAAACACCCACTTTTCACAAAACTAATTCAGGAAACAGATTGTCTCAAATGCAGTTCTCCAATCCAGGAGGAACGAACATTAAAAGACAATTCTGAGAGAATTCTCAGAGCGAGAGTGCAGCAATCGGGAGAAATCTCCTGCCTTCCAACCCTACTGAGACCCCAGCAATAACTGGCAAAAGGTAAAACTATAAATCCTGCTTCTATGAGAGTTTGGTCATCACTCCACAGGACCAGGATGCAGCTTCAAAGACCACAAGGAATGGAGTTTATCTACGCCATCTATGGCACTGCAGGAGCCTCTCAAAAATGCCTAATCCCACCGAAACCGTTAAATGATGGTAAGATAAATGTCAAAGTTAAACATAAATAAATAAAACGAAAGTTTGCAGCAGGCCTGGTGATCAGTCATAGACGGTCTCGGGAACACAGCAATTCCTACCCTGCCAAAACACAGTAAAATCATCTAGCTTGTAAAAAGAAAGCATCATCTACTCTGTCACCTCGAACTTTACAATTGGAGACGTGCCATTCACCCAAGAGTCAGCGATGTCAATACCCCACCCAGACTAAGTATTATTGTGATCTATAAGGGATGCAGTGAAATGGGTTAACTGGAGCTGTTTGTTCAGTGACTATGATTGATGTCAGTCTCCATTGACCCTAACTGTGTCACTGGAGAGTTTCCCTCGTCCATAATTAAGGGGCTTCTTTGAACCTGTTGTCCCGTAGTATCAGGGGCAGCATGACCCTCAACATGACAGGGATCAGCAGCTCCAGAGAGAGGGAGAGGAAGTGAATCAGAACAATAGACTGAAATGTTACAGCAATGGATCAGAATCTGAGAATATTACATTGGAATATCACTACAATGAACGGGAGTTTATCTTTGGATCTTTACTGGCTTTCTCAGGATTGGCCATCGTTAGAGTTGCAGATCGAAGCTGTACTGAGGATTATTCAAGCTGGTTACTACCCCATACTCGCTATTCTTGCTGTTCCTGTTAAGTCTATCCCTGTCAATTCTATAAACTATGGTGAAAATCATTGCTAATTCTGTTATTTATATTTCGCAAAGACGTAGAGTATTTTATTCAGTTTCAGTCACAAACTCCACTTCCTTTAAATTAATTTCAGACTCTTCACTCATAAATATCTCAGAAGGAACATGACTGTTCACAACCTCAACCTCACTTTTGCCCTGTTCTGTTTTATGTCTCGGTATTCCCTCTGTCATCGAATCTGCCCACACCCAACTCGATAATATCCCCAGTCTCGACCTTTGCCTCAATGCTGTTGCTGAATTAAACCTCATCTAGCCCTTTGTTAACTTCAGAATTTACGGCACCCGTTGTATTCTGACCGCGCTACCCGTGACAAATATTTTGACCACAAACTTGTTGCCATCACTATAGGTAGTTGACAACAGGTACTCTGTATGTGATTCATAATGTGTAATTCAGATGCAAAGGTGATGACTCTAAAGGCTTTGTTTGAAATCCTACCATAGCAGATGACTGAACTTAAAGTCGAATGACAAAACTTGGAATGAAATTTCACTGATGGAAAAAATAAACAATCAGGATTTCTTTTAATATTTCACTGATAGCCTTTGGAAACGAAACTTAACATTATTGCCCGGTCTGGACTAATGTCGACTTCAGTTCCACAATAAAATGGTTGGCTCCATGTTGTCTTGACAAATGGCCTCACAGTCAAGGGCAATTAGGATGGACAACACATACTGCCCTTGCCAGTGGTGCTGACATACCATGAAACAACAACATTAAAGGTGAAATAAACCAAAGAACTGTGGGTAATGGAGATCTGAAATAAAATTCTCTAGTGTCCACAGAGAGAGAGACAAAGTAAAAGAAAACAAAAGGATTGCTGATGATGGACATGAAGGAAAATAGAATGGGAAGCTATTTTAACATTCCTGACTTTCCCATGTTCCCAAATATCACGTCCATTTAAGTATGTCCCTGATTAAAGTGAGTTATGTTCCCTCTGTCTCTTTTCTCTGAGTGTGATGATCTATTCCATTGGCAATACTGGTGCTGTCCTGACAGTTGCTGAGATACAGAAAAAGGTAATGTTAAAGTGTCAAATGCTTCTTTGGAGAGAGGAACTGTTACTGTGGGGCTTTGCAGAGATGCAACCGCTTTCTCAGCCAGGAAAAGAAACTAAGGAGAGGGAGGCATTTTCAACACTGAATGGGTGCACCATGTGTGTGGGGCATTGACTTGCTGCTGTCATTAGAAAGTCAGTGGATTTTCTGTGGATGGTGTTCTCAGGTTTGTTTTGTCAGCTGCTGAGTTCATTCATGGAGACCCGAGGGTCTGGTGATCGCACTCTGGACACTGCATTTACAGAGTGTCTGGGTCCATGGTAAACAAATGGAGCGAAGACTACACAGAAGGGTAGCTCTGGAAACAAGGAGGAGCAAAGTACTGCACTTTCCTTCCTGGGATTTCCAGGAACATTTGTCTAAGCTGGACCCATTGAGGTGTAAAATGTGAAACCAGCTTGTCTCAGACATGAGGTGCTCACTGAGCTGTGTCCTTCCTTCAGTATAACCTGTAGCCTCACACCAGGGACAGGACTGTGCTGACTCTCACCATGACTTTACCTGTTTTAATTCTGGAACTTTCCAGGCAGGAGTGGGTAATGTATCCACCATCTCTGAAGTGTAGTCCTCCGATGCATAACGAGCTGACAGAAGCCACCTGCCTGCTGAGAGGATCGCATTGGTTCCATCTCCACAGGGGAAGGTACAGAAACCAACTTCCAGATATACTAGAGAGAAGGTGAAAATGAGGAAATGCAGGAAATTAGAATTAATGCAGGGTATCCTTTTGGAAATCTAATTGAACTGAAGTTTCATAAGTTGCTGCATCTGATGAGTTAAATCCCAGAGTATTGAGGGGATGAAAACAGAGCTAGTGAAAAAATTGTTGATTATTCTTCAAGGCTAGTTAGATTCTGGAAAGGATCCTGCAGACTGGAAAACAACTATTGAAAACAAATATTTAAAACAGGACGGAGAGGGAAAACAGAAAACGAAATAGCTTGATGTTAGCTGTGAGAAAATAAAAAATCATTGGAACCTTTTATAAGGAACGTGACAACTAGACACTTGGAAAATAATGATATGATTTGGTAGAAACGGCCTAGATTCAGGAAAGGGAAATGGTCATCGATAAACCTTTTTGTGGAGATTGCGCATTATGCCATCGACAATTGAGAACCAATGGGAGTGGACTATTTGAGTTTTTAGAAGACGCTTGACCTGATTGAATACAGGTGAATGGGGAATGTGAGAGCCCATGGGTATGTCGGGGAGGAATATATACCATATGGATTAAACATTGGTAATGGAGATACGAAAAAAATACTGTTTTTCTCTGGACTGAAGGCTTGATGGGTGGCAGCAGGATCAGTGTTTGGGCAATAGCTGTTTCCAAAGTATAACAATGATTCAGATGTACATTTATATTTATTAAATGGTGAGAGATTGGGAAGTGCTATTGTTGAAAAGGGCCTGGACGTCCTTGGTCACAATTCGCAAACAGAATTCTTATGGGGCAGGATGTAAGTGATATGTGGCTGTTCATGCAAAATAATTGAATCACCAGAGTTAGAACATCTTTCCCATTGGTCGATTTTTGTTGCGAGAGTATTTGTTTAGTCTGCTTTATAGATAATGATCTCCTTGTCACCGAGACAGCACAAAGGAGTTTTACCAGCTTAAACCCTGGCATGATGAGTGAGTGACCACGCAGAGTGAGTGCAGTGACTATGTGCTTAATGTGTAGGGCTCTGAGAAAATAAAAAGCTGAAACCTGATGATTATGGACGGATATTAATTCTGTCCCAAACAGCTGAATAGTGTGAAAATTCCATACTTTTCATGATTCCCGATAGTTTACATGCATCTGCAGAGCCCCATGTCGATTGACAGAGAGCTACAGGCTCTGAATGAACTCGGGACACTTGAATGCACAGTTAGTGTTTGACACTGCATTGAATGTCACTTTGTGCACAATCCTGTCAGCAGCTACTATAACTTTATTTTGAAAGGGTTAGTCATTCCCCACCAGCTTCTGACCCCCATGGCGACCATGGGTCTGCCTTCTTGGAGATTGAAAGCAATTATTTGGAAAATACTTTAAAAAGGTTGGCTTCATTTCGAATGCCAGAAAACCATGTTGAAGTAACACTTATGTACTATGAGTAATTAAGTCATGTGGATCAATTTGGAGCAGTCTATCTGTGCAGCCCCTGCTCCATTTGTTTGCAGCGTTAACACATCTCTGACCCTTTCCTGTTCCTGTGTTAGTGGCTTGAGAAGCTGAATGACCTCTTCCTGTTCCTTTTTAATGACACTGGGAGTAAAATGGTCTCTTTCTGATCCTTTTTATGTGGGTGTGGGAGTGAGCAGATTCCTTCATTTCCTGTTTTATAGGCAGGAGGGACTGAATGGGCTATCCCTCTTTTTGCTCAGTAGTTTTGATGGGCTGAATGGCTTCCTCATATTCTTGTGAAACCAGATTGAAGTGCTCAATGTGCTCCTCGTTTTACTGTGGAAATGTACAGTGCTGTAACATGAATGTTACCCAGATTTTAATAGCACAATCTTGAATGTTGTCCAGGTCTACTTGTACATGGACACAGACTGCTTCAAGAGCTGAAGAGGGACAACTTGTTCTAAACATTATGTAAACTTCAGTGAATATCCCCACTTCTGCTCAGTTTTGACTAAATGGACTGAACGGCCTCCTTCCAAACTGCAGGATTCCCCGCTGACAAACAGAAGATGCCTGGGCTGAGGGAGCTACCTTGTGGATCTCCTGCAGAGATGCCCCATGGCCGAGATGATTGATGCCCACCAATGGTAATCATCTTCCCTTGTGCCGTGAATGACTCCAAACAGTGGAGAGGTCACAATCGATTCTCATTAAGTGTGATTTTCCTCAGGCTCCTTGATCTCATCCTCAGTCAAATACTGCCTTGAGTTCAGGGCCAGTCTCTCTTACCTGAGCCCCTGTGTTCCCTCTATTGCTCATATCAATAGGTCATGATGGAGAAGCAGAGAAGGTTTTCTTCAAACAGAGGGTAGTGAATGTAAGGAATTCTCTTACACAGAGAGTTCAGGGAGCTAGGTCACTGAAAGGGACCGGTGGTGTTACGCAGGGAGTGGCTCTCGGACCCCTACTCTTTATTATTTCTATAAATGACTTGGATGGGTGTGTGGAATAGTGGGTTAGCAAGTTTGCCAATGACACAAAGGTTTTTGGAGTGGTACAGAATGTGGAGGGCTTTTGTAGGGTGCAACGGGACATTGATGGGATGCAGAGCTGGGCTGAGAAGTGGCAGATGGAATTCAAACTGGAAAAGTGTGAAGTGAATACCTCTGCAAGCTCGAATGTGAATGCAGAATACATGGTAAAAGACAGAATTCTTGGCAGTGTGGAGGAACAGCGCGACTTTGAGGTCCGTGTCGACAAATACCTTAAATATGCTCCCCAAGTTGATGGTGTGGTTAAGAAGGCACATGGTGTGTTGGCTTTCATTAGCAGGGGGATTGAGATTAAGAGCCGTGAGGTTATGCTGAAGCTCTATAGAGCCCTGGATAGACCACACTTGAAATATTGTGTTCAGTTATGCTCATCCCATTCTCGGATGGATGTAGAAGCTTTAGACCAGAAACTTACCAAGATGCTGCCTGGACTGGAGGGCAAGTTTTATGAAGAAAGCTTGAGGGAGCAAGTGCTTTTCTCATTGGAGGAAAGAAAGATGACAGGTGACTTGATAGAGGTGTGCAAGATGATGAGAGGCATAGACAGAGTGAATAGTTAGCGACGAGGGCAGAAATATCTATCATAAGGGGTCATAATTTTAAGGTAATTGGAGGAAGGTTTAGGGGAGATATCAGAGGTAGGTTCTTTAGACAGAGAGTGGTGGGTGTGTGGAATGCACTGCCAACAGTGGAAGTAGAGTCAATTACGTGAGGGAAACTTAAGTGAATCTTGGATAGGCATATGGAAGAACATGACTATCATGTAGGATAGTCTGATCATAGAGTCGGATAAGCGGGTGGCACAACATCGAGAGTCGAATGCCCTGTACTGTGTTCTACTGTTCTTTGTTCTGTGTTCAATGGAAGTGCTCATAGAGGTTGGAGACGGATTTTGATGTATCAGAGTGGTGAGGGGTAAGAAGCCATGATCTTAGTGAAAGGCAAGGCAAGCTTGGGAGGTGAACGACCTGCCTTTGTTTCTGATATTCTCACATTCTGTTATTGGATAATTAGATTAGATTAGATTAGATTAGATTAGAATAGATTAGATTAGATTAGATTAGATTAGATTAGATAAAATGAGATTAATTACAGGAAGGTACCTTCCTTAAAGGTCTGTTATGGGATGTTGCAGTCAAGGAGCCCAGAGGACTTTGTGAGCCATCTCTGGGTGAGGTATGGGGGCTGTATTCACAGTGAATCTGGGTCTACCAACAAATGGAGCACAAGGGGAAGCTCTGTAAAGAGAAATGACGGATCGCTTTCATATCCAGCCTGGGATTTCCAATTACAATTTCCAAATCTCCCAAACCATGTGTGACAGTCATGAGGGAGTGAATGTTCTCCTCTGTTTCTGTGCACCAGGTGATAGCAGGAAGTGGCCTCCAACTGCTCAGAGCCAGCAGGTTTGAGGGTCTAAATGGAACACAGAAACAGGGGACTGACGAGTAGGAGTGGGTCCTGAGATACTTTGAGCCTTCTCCACCAGGCACTAAGATTGTGGCTGATCAGGTTTGGTCTCAGCCCCACTTTCCTGTCTGTATCCCATTAGCCATGACGCAGTCTCTGTGAAATCTTTAACTCACTCAGCTGTGAATACTTGCAATCAGAGAGGCACCACAAACTTCTGGGGAAGAGAATTCCCATTCAAAAGCCCTTTTAGCATTTTTCCTCATCACTGTGATAGAATAGGAGAGTCATACAGCATGGAAACACATCCTTTTGTCCAAATTCTCCATGCCGATGAGGCGTCTTAACCTGACCTAGTCCCACTGCCAGCATTTGGTCCGTATCCCTCTGAACCATTTCTATATATGTATCTATCCAGATATATTTTAAACGTGTAATTGTACCCGCTTTCACCACAGCACTTTCCGTGCACCCACCAGTCTCTGTATGAAAAAGTTTCCCCTCAGGTTCCATCTAAATCTTTCCCCTGTCATCTTCAACCTCTGCCGTCTAGTTCGGGAAGTCCCTACACTGGGAAAAATATATGTTGGCCATTGAGACTATAAATGGCCCTCAGGATTTTATAAGCCTCTGTCATGTCACTATTCAGTCTCCAACAGTCCAGGGGGAAAAGCCCCAACCTGTTCATCCTCACCTACAGCTCAATTCCTCAGGTTCCAGAAAATCCTTGTAATTTTTTTCTGCACCCTCTCAACCTTAGCAACATCCATTCTTTAGCAGTGCCAACTGAATTGTATGCAATATTCTTAACGTGGCCTCACCAACGTCCTGTAGAAGCGTAATATGCTACTCCATCTCCTATACTCAATGTTCTGACTGAACATTAAAACTCTGTCTACCTGCTACTCCACTTTCAAGGAACTATGATCCTGCATCCGTAAGTCTCTTTGTTTCGCAACATTCCCCAGGGTACCACCCTGCTTTAACTTTCCAAAATGCAAAACCTCACAAATGTCTGCATTAAATTCTATCTGCCAGTCCTTGGCCCTTTGTTTGTCAAGGGTGCCGTTGTACTCTGAAATAATCATCACTGTCCACTGCCCCACTTTTTTTTATGTTACCTGTAAACCTACTAACCATACCGCCGATAATCACATACAAGTTGTGTATATGCATGATAAAAAGCACTGAGCTCAGCACTGAATCTTTCAGCACACCCCGGCCCACAGGCCTACAGTCTGGAAAACACCGCATTACCTTCAATCCAATTTTGTATACAATTGATCAGCCTTTCCTGAATTTCATATGACCTAACCTTAGTATTCTGTCTACGATAAGGAACCTTATTAAATGCCTTGCTGAAGTCTGTGTGAATAAAGTATACCACAGTGCCTTCCTCAATCTTCTTCGTCACTTTTTCAAAATACCAATCACATTAATGAAACATGATTTCCATCGTACAAAGCCATGTTGACTATTCCTAATAAGTCCTCATGTTTCTAAATGCATGTAAATCCTATCCCTCAGGATTCCCTCCAACAATCTCCTCCACACTGGCATTAGGCCGACTGAGTCTATAATTTCTTGTGTTTTGAATCGATGTTCCCTTTTCTAGTCCCACTCGTCCACTAGCCACAAAAAAATAATTATAACTAGATTGGTGATATGGCCAATGATATAGTTCTCAGAGTGTGTCAGAGTCAGTGTTAGGAACAAGTCAGACAGATTTCTTTAATCTGTTAAAACAACACATATATGACCAAAGCAAAGTTGCTCAAACTATGATGGAAAGAATAATGACGAGTGGATATTGCAAATATGTACATTGGTATTTCCTTTTGAAAAATACTGCTGAACACACACACACACACACTGATGGATATCAAACTGAAAAGGAAAAGCTCTGCAAAGTTATCTTAAAAGAACGTTGTCCAAGTATTATTCGAACTCATGACGGAAGGAACAATGAGAGTTTGACCCAAATGCTATTACACTTATGGAGTCATCAAATCCTACAGCATGGAGAGAGGCCCTTCGGCCCAAACTGGTCCATGCTGACACAAATATCCATCCACATTCACCTTTTTTCCTAGCACATGTCACTTGTTGTCCTTTCTTGTCCATGTAATTGTCCAAATACCGTTTAAATAATGTTAATACAAATGCTTCAACCCCTTCTGCTGGCAGTTCATTCCCTTTGTGTACCACTCTCTGTGTAAAACTGTTTCCATCAGTTTCCCTTTTATTCCTTCCCATCTCACCTTAAATTGATGCTCTCTAGCCCTCAATTCCCCAACACTGGGAAAAAAAGTTCAGTCCATTCACCCTATCCATGCCTCTCATAATCTTGTACACTTCTATAAAATCCCCCTCAATCTCCTACGGTCTAAAGAAAAAAAAGTTCTCGCTTGTCCAACCTCTTCCTATAATTCATACTATTGAGTCCTGGCAACATCTTTGTAAATTCCGTCTGCACACATTTCAATTTAAAAACATCCTTCTGATCGCAACGTGACCAAAACTGAACACAACACTACAAGTACAGTCGCACCGACATCCTGTATAACTGCAATATAACTTACCAACTTCTCTCCTCCATGTCCTGACCGTTGACTGCCAGTGAGCCAAAAGCCTTCTTTACTGCCCATGTCTCCCTGGGACTCCACTTTCAGAGAACGGTGGACCTGAACTTCATGGTCCCTCTGCTCAACGACACTGCTTAAGGCCTCACCATTCACCATGAAACTCCTACATTGATCTCAGTTTGCAAAAAATATTCCTCTGCCCATTTCTCCAGTTGATCAAGATCCTGCTGCAATTTCTGATAAGCTTCCTCACTGTCCACAATACCCTCAATTTTAGTGCCACCTTCAAATTTACTAATCATGCCTTATACATTCTGAAGAATATCATTGAAATAGATAATAAACAACAATGGGCCCAGCACTAATCACTGAGGCATTTCATGTGTTACAGGCCTCCAGTCGGAGAGCATCCTTCCACTATAACCCTCTGTTTACTACCATCAAGCCAATTGTGCAGACAATTTGTCAGCTCCCTTTGGATTCCATGCGATTCTAACCTTCCAGACCAACCTATCAAGAGTAATCTTATCAAAGGCCTTACTGAAAACCATAGAGACTATGTCGACTGCGCTACCCTCATCAACATTCCTGGTCGCTTCATCAAAGAACTCAAACAAATTTGTGAGGCAGGATCTCCCAGTCACAAAGTCATACAATCGTTCCAGTCTAAAAACAACTATTAATAATAATTATTAAAATAAATACCAACAAGCAATAATAAATAATAGTAAGATGACATTTTCAATGGACAATAAATTATCCATGGCTTGTGGCATTTGAACGTGCATCATTGGTGAAGGGCAGAATAGATTTTGTGGGGAGAGTGAGGACTGCAGATGCTGGAGATCAGAGCTGAAAACGTGTTGCTGGAAAGGTGCAGCAGGTCAGGCATCATCCAAGGAGCAGAAGAATCGACCTTTCGGGCATGAGCCCTTCTTCAGGGAGGGCTTCAGGATGATTCCTGAAGAAGGGCTCATGCCTGAAACGTCGATTCTCCTGCTCCTTGGATGCTGCCTGACCTGCTGCACTTTTCCAGCAACACAGAATAGATTTTGTACGTGTGTCATTGAACTGCGTTTAAAAAAGGCAAGCGTGGCATGGTGGCTCAGTGGTTAGCACTGCTTCCTCATAGTGCCACGGATCCGGCTTTGATTTCAGCCTCGGGTGACTCTCTTTTGGAGTTTACACATTCTCCCTGTGTTTGCGTGGCTTTCCTCTGGGAGCTTCACTTTCCTAACACAATCCAAAGATGTCCAGGTCAGGTGAATTGTCAACAGCCTTATGTGCATTAGTTAGGGGTAAATATAGATTAGGGGCATGGGACTGGGTGGGTTGCTATTCAGAGGGTCGGTGTGGCCTTGTTGGGCCAAATGGCCTGTTTCTATCCTGTAGGAAATTGAAAAAAATAAACTATTTCTCATCAAACCCTGTCTTTCCAAACGTGTGCATGTCTTATCCCTCATAATCTTCTCAAGTAACCTACCTACTACAGATGTTAGGCTTCTCGGTCTATAGTTCCCAGATTTTATCTTTGCTTCCCTTCTTGAAAAATGGCACAAAGTTTGCTACACTTCAATATTCTATAACCTAACCTGCGGCTAACGATGATGCAAAAATATCACGCAGGTCCCCGTAGTTTCTTCTGTAGCCTCTTGCAGTATTCTTGGATGCATCTGTTTAGGACCAGGAGATTTATCCACCTTCATACATTCTAATGCATCCAACACGTCCTCTCCTGTGATATTGACTAACCCCAAGATATCACCACGACCTTTGTTAACCTCCCAAGTCTTCTTGTATTTCTCCACAGTAAAGACAGAGGAGAAACATCCATTGAGAATCTCACACATCTCCTATGGTTCTAGACATGCATGTCCAGTTTGAACCTTGAGGGGTCATATTCTAATGTAGTTATTCATTTAACTTTAATATACTTAAAGAACCTCTTTGGATTCACCCTAATCTTCTCAGACAATGTTATTGTGTGCGCCCTCTTCGCCCTTCTGATTTCCTTCTTCGGTAAACTCCTGTATTCCCTGTACATCGTCAGGGATTTCCTTGATCCCAGCTGCATGGACCTCAGCCACACCTCCTTTTTGCCTGTCAAAGCTTCAATATCTCCTGACATCCAGGGTTCCCTCTTCCTGCCAACCTTGCCTTTTACTCTCACAGGAACATATAGACCTTGAACTCCAGCCATTTCACTTTTAAAGGCCTCCCACTAGCCGGAGGTCCCTTCGCCTCTAAACAAATTTCTCCAACTAACCCCTCCAAGCTCCTATCTAATTCCATCAACATTCGTTTTCCCCCAATTTGGAAATTGATCTCACATGCCAGTTTTGTCCTTCTTCATAAGTATTTTAAATCTATGGTCACTGGTCCCAGAGTGCTCCCCCACTGTCACCTCAGTCACCTGTCCTGCCCTATTTCTTAGAGTAAGTCAAGTTTTATCCCTTCTCAAATTGCTCCCTGTACATACTGCTTGAGGAAACATATCTGAACACACTTAATAGATACACCCCATCTCAGTCCTTAATTCTATGTAATTCTCAGTCAATGTTAGGAAAATTAAAATCCTGTTGGCCCTGCAAGTCTCCCCAATCTCTCTACATATTTTAATTATTCTAACTCCCGTTTACTATTAGGGGGCTATAGTACAACCCAAATAATATCATAATTCCCTTTTTATTTCTTAGCCTCCCCCACAAATCCTTACTGGATGATCCATCAGTTATTTTATCCCTGATTACTGCTGTGGTACTCGCCGTAATCAAAAATGAAACCCCCACACCTCCTTCCACCAACTCTGTCTCACATAAAGCACCTGTACCTTGGTACATTAAGCTGCCAGTCCTGTCCCTCCGTTAGCCATGTTTCTGTAATGGCTATAATATCCCAGTCCCATGCATCTCTCCACGCACTGAGTTCATCGGCCTTACCTGTCAGCCATCTTACATTGAGACAGATGCAATTTAATCCAACAGGCATTCCTTGCTTCCTGTCGTGTTCCTGACTAACCTATCTCTGTTTTACTGTTTGTTTACTCTATTTTACTGTTTGTGATTACGGTATCTCCTTCCAGCCTCGCACTTGTATCCCTGCTGTTGAGAATCCCACGCCGTCCCCCACACCAGCCAATCTTGTTGAAACCCTCCCTTGTAGCACTAGCAATCCTGCCAGCCAGGATATTCGTCCCCTTCCAATTCAGGTACAACCCGTCCTTCCTGAACACGTCACCTCTGCCCCACAAAAGATCCGAGTGATCTAAAACTCTGAATCCCTACCTCCTGTACCAATTATTTATTAACGCATTCCTCTGCCATGTCCGCCTGTTCTTACCCTCACTAGCACGGAACACTGGAAGTAAACCGGATATTACCACTGTCGTGGTCCTATCTTTTACCCTTTTTCCTCGCTCTCTATCATCACTCTGCATGACCTCATCACTACTTCTACCTTTGTCATTTGTACCAATGTGCACAATGACTTCTGGCTGCTCCCCCACCACGGTGAGAATGTTCTGCAGCCGCTCTGAGACATCCTGAACCCTGGCACGGAGAAGGCTATACATCATCTTGGATTCCTATTTACATCCATAGAATCTCTTGTCTGATCCCCTCACATATCGAGTCTGAATAATTACTTCTGAAGTTATTCGTCTCGCATAACCTTCTGACAATGGGATTTCTTCCTGAAACAGTTGGATTTGGCCGAATTACTTTGCTTCAGGCAGTGGGGACATTCCAATGAATCATCATCAGGAATCCTCCATGAGTGGAAAAGACGACGAGGCTTTTTTTCACTCCCACACAGTGCTGTGTTGAGTGGCAGGGAAACAGAATGGGAGCAATCGGCTGTTCTTTCACAGATAGGCTACATTTTTCTATCTGTAAATTAAATCAGTAACGTTATCAGGCCCCAAACGGGACCATGTGAGCTCTCCTTGAATATTGTCCGAACTATATGACTCCATCACATTCTCGACTCCAGGCCAGTGCATTATTGCTGTTGTCATACACCGAATCAATTCATTATCAATAAATGGTCCTACTTGTTTTGAAGATGTGTTAATATGTGCCTGCATAATGTAATCATAAGGGTTTGATTACTTCACAATATCTGTGTAAAGATGAATATGTTTTATTCTTAAACAAATACAGAAATTGCTGGAAAAGCTCAGCCTGTCTGGCATCAGATATGAAGAGAAATCAGAGTTCAATTGTTCGGTCCAATAACCTTTCCTTTGATCCTGACTTATTCTTAAATTATTTCCCCAATTTTATTCTCGCACATAAGAAGAAATATACATCTGGTATTCACCAACTACACACTTCTCAAGATGTTATATGGTCAATAAAACATCTCTGATTCTCAGGTCGATCTGTTCCTTCTTCGTAACGTAATGCCTTCATCCCAAGAATGAGTAAAGAGAAAAATCTTTGAAACGTTTCGAAAGCAATTTTGTTTTTATCAGTTAAGGCAATTATAACGACACATAATACATCAGCTGTGATCTCAGCAATGCCCTGTACTGATGCAAAAATATCGTTACGATCAAACAACACCCCTTACACGAAACAGAATCATTCCATTTATTATCAAATTACCAGCTGCATCTTCAGAGTACTTTACTGTGATTCATGTACTAAGACACACAGATCCCTCTGTACCACTCTGTTCTGCATTCTCCTTGCATTTAAATAATTTTCTGCTGTCTTGTCTTTTCCCCAAAACAGAGAATTCCCATCACATATATAGTACTTTTTTTATGCTGATGGTTTGCTCAAAACTGTCCTCTGTCTGTATGCCATTGCTTGATGCTCTGCCCCTCCCCCTGTCTGTATCCCATTGCAGACACTCTGCCCTCCCCTGTCTGTATCCCATTGCAGACGCTCTTCCCTCCCCTGTCTCTATCCCATTGCAGAAACTCTTCCCTCTCCCTGTCTGTATCCCATTGCAGACGCTCTTCCCTCCCCCTGTCTGTATCCCATTGCAGACGCTCTTCCCTCCCCTGTCTGTATCCCATTGCAGACGCTCTTCCCTACCCTGTCTCTATACCATTTCAGACGCTCTGCCCTCCCTCTGTCTGTATCCCATTACAGATGCTCTGCCCTCCCCATCTGAATCTCATTGCAGATGCTCTTCCCTTCCCTTGTATGTATCCCATTGCAGACGATCTGCCCTCTCCTGTCTGAATTTCATTGGAGACGTTCTGTCTCTATTTGACATCTTATTGATTGACTATCCTGATGTATGAGTAAACTGAGATCCATCCTCTTCATCCAACTCATTGGTGTGGATTGTAATTTGTTGATGACCTCACACAGATCCCTGAAGAATTCCACTAGTTACAGCTTCCAAACACAAAATGAATAATGATCTCTTCTCTGTATTTCCTGACGCTGCCCAAGGCGCCCCATGCTCCTGCGTAACAGCCTGGGATGGTTATATGGCATCCTCCTGTGCTGTGTAATTTATTGAAATGATTTGATTACTTCATTCTATTCCTGTCTAAACCCATAGAGGTGCATTATGGCCTGATCTTGCTGTATTATCACGATGCTGACTGGCTGAATGGGATCTTTCTCTCCCTGTGTAACAGCCTTGTGGGTGAATTGACTGAGCAACGGATGAGGTAGGAGCAGCAGATGGTCGTTCGTCCCCTCCAACTTGCTGCTCAGTTTAGAAACATCATGGCTGATCTGATTGGAACTGAATACCCCTATCCTGTCTGTTCCCAATAAGCATTGACCCTCCTGTCCATCAATGGTCAGTCAGGATCAATCTTGAATATCCTCAATGACACAGACTTCACTGTTCTCGGGGGATGAGAACGCCACAGGTCGCATAATCCAAAGGAGAAAGGAGCAATGTTATCTCAAATGGAAATGGGAGACCCCTTTTATATTAAAGTGTATTAACCTCACAGCAAGTCACCTACTCGTTTCAGAAACAAGGGCACAGAAAATAGGAACAAACATATACCATTCAGCCCCTCAAACGTATCCCACAGTCCCATTGACTGCTTAGTCAGGTATTTATCAAACGTAGCTTCTACTGCACCCTTGGAACATAATCCTGACACCTTAAGGAAACAGAGCATAAGAAATTGGATTTAGGCCATTTGGCCTATCAAGTCTACTTTGCTGTTTGATTCCGTCGGGTGTGTTTCTCAACACAACTTTCCCGCCTTCTCACTGTAACTCTCGATCATTGTTTTAATCTAACCTTTATCTTAAAGATATGGTTGCGTCGGTATCTTTGTATGTGTGTGTGATTGCGTGTGTGTTTCTGTGTATATCTGTTTAATGGCAGGAGACAGGGTGGTGGTGGATGGTTATTTTTGAAATGGAAGCCTGTGGGCAGCGATGATCCAGAGGCAAAATTGTTGGGTCCACTTTTGTTTGTCATTTATATAAATGATTTAGATGAGAGTTATAGAAGGTATATTTCGCAAATTTGTGGATGACATCAAGTTTTGGTGTCCAGTGGACAGTGTCTTTATAATGGTTAACAGCTGAAGATTACAAAGAGTCCTTCATTAATTAAATCAATGATTCATAGAGATGTACAACAGGGAAACAGACCCTTCAACTCGTTCATGCCATCCGATTATTCGAAATTATTCTGCTCCCATTTGCCAGCATTTGGCCCATGTCCCACTAATCATAAAGCCATCCAGTTGCCTTTTAAATGCTGTAATTGTTCCAGCCTCCACCAGATTCTCTGGCAGTTTATTCCATAGAAGCACCACCCTCTGCAGGAAAAAAAAATTCTCTTCCTACCTTCAACCTATGCATTCTAGCTTTAGACTCTCCTACCCTGGGGGGAATGAACCTTGACCACTCACCCTCTTCGTGCCCTTCATAATTTTATAATCCTCTGGAAAGTGTAAATGTGACTCTAATCAAGATGGTTGGCTGCACTTTCAGTCATCCTGGGTCTAGTCTCAAATTCAGTAGTGGTACCTCTTCCTTCTCCATCAAGGCACGATTCCAAAGAAAGTTTAATCAACTTGTTCAGACATATTATGAAACATCTCTGTGGGATTTGGAACTAGAATTTTCGGCGCAGTGATACGGACAATACCCTCATTCAGCATTAGCCCCTAAAGCTGCAACATGATGCGTCTGTGTGTTTGTTCATCAGCCTGTTGTAAAATGCTGTGACACACCTCCACAGGAGATGACTCCACTCCACCTTCTCCAGAGATAGGGGCACTATCAGACATTCATGGACTGGAATCGAATCCAGAGCTCAGGCGCAGAAACGTGGGCACCACCAATTAAACAAGGCCGAAATCATGCCCAGATTTCGGGACATAAATGAAGTGTATGGATTTATTATATTCTGGTTAACATTACCAAATTATACAGGGGACATTTCTAATTGAAATAAAGTACAAGTTATTAGCCTCAACTAAAGGATGTTGAGTGCATTCGCTATGCCATTGAGATAACCAATGAACATCTTCAATTGCTTAGCTATGATTTCCGGTTTAAATGGCTATTACCAGTAATCTGCTATATTAGGGAAAGAAATCCTGCAGACACACTCTGCACTATGAAGGATCTCAAGTAGATATCAATATTGAACACCAGAGAGGAGAAAGGAGCACAATTCTGGGCCCAAAACACCGGTCACTATTTCAAATCTCTATCATGTGCCTTCCCTCTTCCTAAAATCTTCATTGATACAAGGCAACTGTTTCCTTTCCAGCTTTTGCTTACCGACTCCTCCCTCTGCCTGCACAAGGCAAACCAAGCTCTGGGTCTTTGGGAAACACATGGCTGGCGTTTGTAGACCTTCTGGAGAGGGGATTGTCGTTTTAATCCGAAGGGAGAGTGTGAGGGGGCAGTAATATCATTCACTGGGCTGAGGTGTGGCAGATGGAGTTTAATATGGATGCATGAGAGGCATTGCATTTTGGTAAAACAAACAAGGGGAGGGCTTATACAATTAATTGTGGGCTTTGCCAGTTATATAGAAAAGAGGGACCCGGGGCGCAGGAATAATTCTTTGAAGTTGGTGGCGTAGGGTGTTTAATTTTACTTCATTGCTCATATATTTGAGGTTAGAAGTTGGGAAGTCATGCTGAGATTGTGCAGGATATTGATCCAACCTCTTCTGAAGTACTGTGTGCAGTTCTGTTGTAGGAAGGAGATTATTAAGCTGGAAATGGTTGAGAAGAGATTACCAGGATGTTACCAGTAACACCTCATCTTCTGCCTCAGAAGCTACAAACACACAGCATGAACATCGGATTCACTGGTTTATAAATCTCCCCTGGCCAACCCAGATCCCAGATCCAACCCCCGGACTCAATCTGCCCTTTCGAGGAGATCTAATGTCCATCTTCCTTCCCATCATCTGCTCCACACTCCCCGCCGATCTATCACTATCCCCTCCTACCTTCACTCGCCTATCACTGATCTTTCTCCCAGCATCACCCCGTCACCCATTTTCTCTTAGCCCCTTCTCCCTCCCCAGTCCTGAAGAAAGATCCTGCCTGAAACGTCGACTCTCTTGCTCCTCGGATGTTGACTGGCTTATTGTGCATTTCCACCGCCATGCTTTACCTGCACTGAATTATCCAATATCTGCAGTCCCCATTATCTCTTAGGTACAAATCCCTTTTAACATAGCCATGTCGCAGTCTGTTATAACTGCATGTAGTCTTAGTCCAGACAAACGGAAGCGGCAGAGACAGGCCACTATAAATGCCGGAGGAAACAGCACAGAAGCGCTGCACAGGAGGCTCCCAAGCACTGAGGATGTCACCTAGACAGGGGGCGAAACGTTTGCAAGACAAATTCCCAGCTCGGCGAACAGAACCACAACAAAAGAATTCCCATTTGAACAGCCCGTGTGAATTTATCATTTCTGCTCCGAGAAAGTTTGGAGGGTTGCTGTGTCCTTTTCCAGCCCAACTTCTCCACTGGTTACAACAGGTTTGAAGTGTCATCTAGGCCAGAGTCTCGAAAAATGTGAGACATAGAGTCACACACGTACAGACACATACACAATCGCACATGTCTGAAGACGAAAAAGAATAGGAAAAGGTTTCCAGTGTTTCATAGAAGTTGAACTCATTTCAAATGGAAAAGAGATAATGCGTCCTAACTGATATTCTGTCTCCGAGTTATTCTACTCAAACAAGCTGCTGGTATGGGACTTCTTCCTGGAACAGTTGGATTTAGCAGAATTTCCTTTCCTTCAATCAGTGGAGCGATTCCCATGAATCCTCAACAGGAATGCTCCAAGTTTGGTGAAGATGACTCACAGATTTGTTACTCTCACATTTTCCTGTCAGAAGGGACAAAGTGAGAGAGAGGGGGCAATAGTCTGTGGCTTACAACGATAAGATCATCGGATATAGGAACAGAAATTAGGCCATTCAGCCCATCGAGTCTGATCCACTATTCAATTATGGCTGACAAGTTTCTCAAAACCATTCTCCTGCTTTCTCCCTGTAATCCTTGATCCCTTTGATACTCAAGAAGCTAACTACCTCTATCTTAAATATACACAATGACCTGACCTCCACTGCCTTCTGTGAAGATGAATTCCATAGATTCTCCATTCTCTGGCTGAAGACATTTCCCCTTACCTCCGTAATAAAAGGATCTCTCTTTACTGTAAGGTTGTATCCTTGGGTCCTAGAGTCTCCTACCAATGGAAGTCTTCTCACCATCCGGATTGTCCAGGCCATTTAGCATTCTGTATGTTTCAATTATATACCCCCCACATCCCTCTGAACTCCATCAAGAACAGACCCAGAGTCCTCAAACGTTCTCATATGTTAACCTTTTCATTCCTGGGACCATTCCCGTGTACCTCCTGTGATCCCGTTCCAAGGTCAGCACATCCTTCCTGAGATATGGGGCTCAGAACAGCGCACACTACTCCAAATATGGTCTGACAAGAGACTTATAGAGCCTCAGAAGTACGTCCCTGCTTTTATATTCAAATCCTTTCCAAATAAATTCCATCACTGCATTTGCCTTCCTAACTACTCACTCAACCTGCAAGTTTACATTGAGAGAATCCTGGAGTAGAACGCCCAAGTCCCGTTGCACTTCAGACATCTGAATTTTCTCGGTAGTCCATGTTTTTATTCTTCCAAACAAAGTGCATGTTGCCACAATTTCCCACATTGACTCCATCTGCCATTTCTTTGCCCATTATCCTAACCTATCCAAATCCTTTGTGAGCCTCCCTCCCTATTCGACGTTACCTGTCCCTATACCTATTTTTGTTTCATCTTTAAAAGTAGATAGAATGCCTTCAGATCCTTCATCTGGATCGTTCATGTATGAAGTGAAAAGTTGTGGTCCCAACACTGAGCCTTATGGAACACCACTTGTCACCGACTGTCAACCTGAGAGGGACATGTTTATCGACACTCTTTGCTTCCTGCCAGACAAACAAACTTCTATCCATGCTTGCACTTTCCCTCTAACACCATGGGCCCTTGCTTTATTCAGGAGCCTCCTGTCGGCACATTGTCAAAGATCTTCTGCAAGTCCTGGTGGATGACATCCATTGGCTCTCCTTGTTCTAAGCTGATTGCTACATCCTCAAGGTTTTCTAGCAGGTTTTCCAGGCATGACCTCCCCTTGATGAAACCATGGTAACTTTGTTTTACTTTACCATCCACATCCAACTATTCAGAAATCTCATCCTTCACAATGGATTCCAGGATCTTACGTACAGCCAAGTTTAGATTAGTCAGTCTGTAATTTTCCGTTTTGTGCTTTAATTTTAAACAGGGGTATCACGTTAGCGATTTTCCAGTCCTCTGGGAATCTCCCTGATTCGAGAGATTCCTGAAAGATCACCACCAACGCCTCCCCTGTCTCATCAGCTGTCTGCCTTACAAATCTGGAGTGGAGTCCATCTGGTCCAGGTGATTTACTTACCATCAGGCCATTCAGTTTTCCCAGCACCTTCTCCTAGTTGATGCCCACCTTACTCAGGTCTGTCCACTAAGTCGTTTCAATGTTTGGGATATTACTCGTGTTTTCAACCGTGTAGACTGACATCAAGTAATTTTTCAGCTCCTCAGCCATTTCCTTGTTCCACATTACTATCGCTCCTGTGTCAATTTCTAGCGATCAGATGCCCATTTTTGCCTCTCGTTTGCCCTTTATGTATCGAAAGAAGCTCTAACAGTTTTTCTTGACATGACTGGCTTGCTTACCTCATATTTAACTTTCTCACTCGTTATTTCTTTTTTTTTCCTCTCTGTTGATCTTTGCAAGTGTAACGACATGGTGGTGAATGCCTCCGGTAATTAAACCATGCACCCAGGAGAGCTCACCTCCCCTCGTAATCTATTAGAATATGAGTGACAGAGAACTCCGAATTTCCACTATTTAAAGAAAATAACGCCAATTTATTTTTAACTGTAAAAGTGAACATTACGCCACAACTATTTACAACTTTAACCAACCCACCCCACAAAACTGCCCCCAAATCTCTAATAATATGCTGTTTTAATAAGACACTTATGAAGATTACATCAACTTAATTTCACAACCACACAGCCACTGCCATCCTCTGTGATGTTATTCTCATGGCTGCTGAATTCACTGGGTCGTCGTATTTCTGGTTACTGTGAATAGGTTTCATATGAAAAAATATATATAATTAGTTAGTATTTCCTAATTTCTTACGGAGCAAGATGGTTGATGCCCAGGCTTCTTCCATCTCGATGGCATCTGTTCTCTCCCTAATTTTCAAAATATTCGCATTTTTACGTCCCCAGCATCAAATTGTCTTACTGGTTCAATGTTGGCAAAACAATAAATTCAATCTCGATTTGCTTTCAGTGACAGAGAGAGTGTTGCATGCAATAGTGAGAGTGGTGGAGCAAGAGCCTTGTTCGGGGGCAGATGCTGTAACATCTATACAGAGAGTGTGATGGAGTAGAGAGAATAGGGAGACATTTGTCCTGGCCGAGCGGGGAAGGTCATTTTTGCTTGTCCTGTATCGATGTGCATTTCTTTAGATCATCTCAGCAGCGGGGTGAGCCTCCCCAATGTCTTGTCAACGTCTATCACTAATAACACCACAGAACACATCCCTCAGCTTCTTCGGAATCAGTTTGTATGGAACTTGCAAACAACATGGAGGAACACACATTGGTGTCTTATATATCTAAACCAAAACTGTTGTGCAACTTTGTGCATTCGATTCTCTGAAACTTAGATATGCAAATATCGTGGGTGCTGCAGTAATACTGGATGATCTAAAATTGCATCTAAACTGCATTAACTAAATGATTCCTAATGCTGTGAAAAATCTATTTCATATGTATATGAGGTAGGCTGAAGAGAACCAAAGTAGAGAGCAGGTTATTTTGGGCGTGATGTTGTGTGGTCAGAAGGACTAATTATTTACCGTGCTCTGAGGCAGCTATTGGCCAATCGTGACATTAATATGTTGCATTTTACACGGCGCCTGCAAGCAATATAGAATGTTTGAAAATTACACTCAAATATCATGGAACCCCGGAGGCTGGAGGGTCAAGTGAATTGGAAAAATACAATATGACATTTAGTGTGAGACAAATACTGGTTGTTAGTGATAGAAATACTGTAAAGTCTGAAAAATACGTACATATCACTCAGTTACAAACACCAAAGAAAGGGAAGGTGACTCGTTAATCGTTTACATAACAAATTAATGATTGCATTAAATCTAAGGAAGCAGCTTCAGAAGAATTCCAAGTATTGTGGAAACCTGAACATACAGAGAGATTTACTTTTCTGAAAATAAGGACTAAGAAAGTGTTTAGCAAATCAAAAAGAACATGAATACAAACAAACAGGAAACACACAGACTGCTTACATCTACAACCATAAACCAAAGAAGACAAAAGTAAGGCCAAATGTGGAAATTTGTAAGGTATAGGAGAATTTATTGTGGGGAACAAGGAAGTATCACAGAAACTAACCAGCTACTTTGCATCTGCATTCATGAAGAAAGCGCCAGGAAACCTCTGTGTAAAGCAAGTGATCACATGGGACTTGTGGGACGAAAGACATAAAGTCCATTCATATCAGCAACAAGGTAGTACTTGAAAATGGAGCTAGATTGATCATTGCTCATTCTGATGGGCCAGATATACTTCATATCAAAATGTCAGAAATAAAACAGCATATTTATTGAACTGTCAGTGACTGTGTTTTATTTTCTTGCAGATCCTGTAAAGGCCATAGCCATTGTCGATAACTGAAAGGTAGTAAACATGATCCACCTATGTACACAGGAAGAAGAGATAATGATGGAGGACTGCAGACCAATTGATTTGACATATGAAGGGAAAGAGTTGGAAACCATTATATAAGATGTAATATTGGGTACTTAGAAATGAACAGCAAAATTGCAGAGAATCACAATCCATTTCTGACAGAGAAATCATGCCTGACAAACTTCGGAATTATTTGAAGTTGTTTCTTGCAACATAGACCACGGACAACCAGAGGGAGTAGTGTGTTTGGATTTTCAGAAGTCTGGGCGGGAAAAGTGTCTGGCTGTAACAGCTGCTCCTCTTTTTAAGGTATTTTAGGTGTTGGAGGTGATTTCCTCGAATTCCAGAAGCAGCAATTACTATTGTGTAAGCTCTTGCATTATTTTGGAACTTTGCGAAACAAAAGTCAAAGAAACAGCAGTTTTAAGAGGGAAAAGAACGGACAAAGGCAGCACATGGTGAGGGGAAGATGGTGAGGGGAAGAAACTGACAGGACAGCGTACCTGCACAGTTACTGCCTTTGCTGTTTGAATTCATGTATCGCTGGATATCGGAGTGTGTCTAGGAAAATTAACAAACAGTGAAATTTACAACTGGTTTGGAGGAACTGTTTGAGCAAAGTTCCCAGCCAGATAAGGGAATTGTTTTAACTGTGTCCTACAGAAAGTCTGCAGAAGTGATGGAGTGAGTTATTCCTTAATTATATGTTTTTGAGATATATCTCTTGATTAATCTTAAAACATAACCCATAAATATTAATATAGCCTTGGGCAGTGTTTTGTAGAGAAATGAGACAGTTTTTTTTTCTGGGTCTGTAGATTGTGAAGGAACACAAATGGCCTTAGTCGAATCATATGCGCTTTTTGTCAGCTGTGGGAGATTAAGGAGGATTTAATGGTTTCTGTGGATTATACCTGCAATAAATGCTTCTGGTTGTGAATCCTATCAGATCGAATGGATCGGTTGGAGAGACAGTTTCAGACAATGAAGAATTGGTAACAGCAACAGTATGTGATGAATGGCAGTTATAGGAAGGGGGGGAGGTCCCAGATACAGTTATATAGATGGGTTAACTCCAAGAAAGGCAAGATAATGAAGTAGCTAGTGCAGGAGTATTGCGGGGCTGTCCCCATTTCAATCAAATATGCTGTTTTGGAAAATGTAGCGGGTGATGGATTCACAAGGGAACGTAACACAAACAGGTAAGTTTGTGGTATGGAGACTGGCTCTCATGCAACAAGGGATACGTCGGATTCCACGTGGTCAATTGTGTTAGGTGACTCGCTAGTCTGAGGTACTGACAGACGGTTCTGTGGACAGTAGCAAAATAAGCAGATTAGTGTGTTGCTTCCCTGGTGCGAGGATCAAGGATGTCTCAGAAAGGGTGCAGAATGTTCTCACGGGGAGAAGGGCCAGCAAGAGGTCATTGTCCAAATTGGAACCAACGACACAGGAAGGGAAAAAGTTTGAGATTATGGACGGAGATTGCATGGTGAGAGGCAGAATTTTTAAAAAGAGGTTCTTGAGAATAATAATATCTGGATTGCTCCTGGCGCTATGAGCTAGTGAGGACAGGAATAGGAGGATAGAGCAGATGAAGGCATGGCTTTGGAGCTGGTGTATGGGAGAACTATTCACGTTTTTGGATCACTGGAATCTATTTTGGTGTAGAAGGATCCTGTACCAGAAGAACGGATTGTATCTAAATTGGAAGGGGACGAATATACTGACATAAAGATTTGTCACAGCTGCTCGGGCGGATTTAAACTAGTAAAAGGGGGGGGGGTCTGGGGGCAGGGAGATAGTGAGGAAATAGATCAATCTGAGATTGGTACAACTGAGAACAGAAACAGGTCAAACAGTCAGGGCGGGCAGGGACAAGGTAGGACTAATAAAATAAACTGCATTTATTTCAATGCAAAGGGGCCGAACAGGGAAGGCAGATGAACTCAGGGCATGGTTAGGAACATGGGACTGGGATATCATATCAGTTACAGAAACATGGCTCAGGGATCGGCAGGACTGGCAGCTAAATGTTCTAGGATACAAATGCTACAGGAAAGATAGAAAGGAAGGCAGGACAGGAGGGAGAGTGGGAGTGTTTGATTAGGGATAGCATGACAGCTGTACTGAGGGAGGATATTCCTGGAAATACATCCAGGGAAGTTATTTGGGTAGAACTGAGAAATAAGAACGGGATGATCGCCTTATTGAGATTGTATTATAGACTCCCTAATAGTCAGAGGGAAATTGAGAAACAAACTTGTAAGGAGATCTCAACTATCTGAAAGAAAGTACGGTGATTATGGTAGGAGATTTTAACTTTCCAAACATAGACTGGGACTGCTGAAGCGTTAAGAGTCTAGATGGAGAGGAATTTATTCAGTGTGTAAAAGAAAATTTTCTGATTCAGTATGTGGATGAACCTACTAGAGAAGGTGCAAAACCTGAACCACTCTGGGGAAATAAGGCAGGGCAGGTGACTGAGGTGTCAGTGGAGGTGCACTTTGGGGCGAGCTACCATAATACCATTAGATTTAAAATAATTATGGAAAAGGATAGACCAGATCTTAAAGTTGAAGTTCTAAATTGGAGAAAGGCCAATTTTGACAGTATTTGGCAAGAACTTTCAAAACCTGATTGGGGGCAGATGCTCACAGGTAAACAGACGGCTGGAAAATGGGAAGCCTTCAGAAATGAGACAACAAGAATCCAAAGCAAGTATATTCCTGTTAGGATGAAAAGAAAGGCTGGTAGTATAGGGATTGCTGACTAACTAAAGGGTTTGATTAATAAAAAGAAGGAAGTTTATGTCAGGTATCGACAGGATAGATGGAGTGAATCCTTCGAAGAGTATAAAGGCAGTAGAAGTATACTTAAGAGGGAAATCAGGAGGGCACAAAAGGGGACATGAGATAGCTTTAGCAAGTAGAATTATGGAGACTGCAAAGGGTATTTACAAATACATTAAGGACAAAATCATAACCGGGGAGAGAATAGAACCCCTCAAAGATCAGCAAGGCAGCCCTTGTGTGGAGTTGCAGGAAATGGGGGAGATACTAAATGAGTATTTTGCATCAGTATATACTGTGGAAATGGATATGGAAGATATAGAATGCCAGGGAATAGATGGTTACACGTTGAAAAATGTCCATATTACAGAGGAGGAAGTGCTCAATGTCTTGAAACGTGTAAAAGTGGATAAATCCCCATGAGCCGAACAGGTGTACCATAGAACTCTGTGGGAAGCTGGAGGAGTGATTGCTGGGCTTCTTGCTGAGACATTTGTGCCGTTGATAGTCACAGGAGAGGTGCCAGAAAACTGGAGTTTGGCAAACGTGGTGCCACTGTTTAAGAAGGGTGGTACGGACAAACCATGGAACTATAGGCCAGTGAGCCTGACGTCGGTGGTGAGCAAGTTGTTGAAGGGAATCCTGAAGGACAGGATGTACATGGAGTTGGAAAGACAAGGACTGATTAGGGATAGTCAACATGGCTTTAACCGTGGGAAATCATATCTCACGATCTTGATTAAGTTTTTTGAAGAAGTAACGAAGAGGGCAGAGCGGTAGATGTGTTCTATATGGACTTCAATAACGCGTTCGACAAGATTCTCCATGGAAGATTGGTTCACAAGTTTAGATCTCACGGAACACAGGAACAACTAGCCACTTGGATACAGAACTGGCTCAAAGGTTGAAGACAGAGGGTGGAGGTGGAGGGTTATTTTTCAGACTGGAGGCCTGTGACCAGTGGAGTACGACAAGGATCAGTGCTGGTTCCTCAATTTTTTATCATTTACGTAAATGATTTGGATGTGAGCGTAAGAGGTATTGTTAGTAATTTTGCAGATGACAACAAAATTGGAAGTGTAGTGGACAGCGAAGAGGTTTACCTCAGAGTACAACAGGATCTTGATCAGATGGGCCAATGGGCTGAGAAGTGGCAGATGGAGTTTAATTAAAATAAATGCAAGGTGCTGCATTTTGGAAAAGCAAATTTTAGCAGGACTTATACACTTAATGGCAATGTTTTGGGTGTGTTGCTGAACAAAGAGACCTTGGAGGGCACGTTCATGGCTCCTTGAAAGTGGAGTCGCAGGTAGGTAGGATGGTTAAGGCGGTGTTTGGTATGCTTTCCTTTATTGGTTAGATTATTGAGTATTGGAGTTGGGAGGTCATGTTGTGGTTGTACGGGACACTGGTTCAGCTACTGTTGGAATATTGCGTGGAATTCTGGTCTCCTTCCTATCGGAAATATGTTGTGAAAATTGAAAGGGTTCAGGAAAGATTTACAAGGATGTTGACAGGTTTGGAGAATTTGAGGTATAAGGAGAGGCTGTACAGACTGGGGCTGTGTTCCCTTGAGCGTTGGAGGCTGAGGGGTGACCTTCTAGAGATGTACAAAATTGTGAAGGGCATGGAGAGGATAAATAGAGAAAGTCTTTTCCCTGGCGTCGGGGAGTCCAGAACTAAAGGTTTAGGCTGAGAAGTGAAGGATGTTGGGTGGCACAGTGGTTAGCAATGCTACCTACCAACGCCACGAGACTCGGGTTCAATTCCCGCCTCAGGCTGTGTGGACTTTGCACATTCTCCCTATGACTGCGTGGGTTTCCGCCCACAATCCAAAAATGTGCAGGCTAGGTGAATTGGCTATATTAAATTGCCTGTAGTCTTAGGTTAAGAGGTAAATGTAGGGGGATGGATCTGGGTGGTTTGTGCTTTGGTGGGTCGCTGTGGACTTGTTTCCACATTTTAAAAAAATCTAAACGTGAAAGAGACCTAAGGAGAAATTTTTTCACACAGACGGTGGTACGTGTATGGAATGAGCTGTCAGAGGATGTGGTGGAGGCTGGTACAATTGCTGCATTTGAAAGACATTTGGATGGTTATATGAAAAGGAAGGGTTTGGAGGGATATGGGTCAGATGCGGGCAGGTGGGACTAGATTGGGTTGGAATATCTGCTAGACATGGACGGATTGGACTGAAAGGTCTGTTTCCATGCTGTACATCTCTATGCCTCGATAACTCACAGAGTGAATTCGTAAATGCAATCAGTGTGAATGGTATTTGGAGCAATACATGTAATTGGAAAGTTAAAGTTAGGTTGGAGTTTGTTTAAAGGGAATCAGAATATAGAGTAAAGACATCATGAAGCATTTGCATACAGTGTTGGTTGGACTGTACCTGAGGTATTGAGTGCAGTGTCAGTGACCTAATCTAAGAAAGATTACACTGATCACAGAGGACGTGCAATGGACATTATCCAGATTAATTCCTCAGATGACAAGATTTTCTGATGGGGAGATTTGTCCTGCGACCTCTCCAGTTTCAAAGCATGAGAGGTGATCTCAGTGAAATTTCAAAAATCTATGATTCATGTGATGAGGTGGAAATAAACAGGATGTTTCTCTAGCTGTCTACTCTATATTTAAGGCAAATAATGACAGGATAAGGGATATGCCATTTAAGACTGTAAAAAGGAGGAAATTCTTCCCTTGGAGGGGACTGACTAACACAGGGGCATGGAAGCCTACTGGCAGGGCAAGATTAAGGAGAATCCCCAGATATTCATCATGTATATCAAGTGGAACAGAACAACCAGGGAACATGTAGGGCCTATTAGTGACTTGGCAAGTTGCATCCCAACTCAACTTCATGGTAGAAGGCTGTTTGTGTGACTGGAGCCCAATTTCCCTTGGTGTACCGCAGAGATCAGTGCTGTGTTCCGTATTATTTGTGGTATTCATAAGTGATGTGAATGTGGAGTGGGTAGGGGGAGTGTGATAAGTAAGTTTGTGTTTGACACAAAGATTGGCCATGTGGTTGGCAGTGAGGAGGGAGGTCTTATGTTACAGGAAGGTACTGATGGAATGGTCAGATGGTCAGATCAATGGCAGATGGAATGTAACCCTGATAAATATGAGGTGATACACTTTGGAAGAAGGAACCAGACAGGGGAGGACTCAAAGAACGGCATCACACTAGGAAGCTCAGAGCGTGTTTCTCCACACATCCCTGAATGTGACTGGATATGATAATTGATGAGTTCAGCATGACAGTAGATAAAGCCTTTATTCATTGACCCAAAGATTATACGAGTTTTATATAGCACTTTGGTAAGGCCAACTGAAATATTGTGTGCAGTTCTGGGAGCCACATTACAGGAAGGATGTGATTGTACTGGATGAGGTGCAGAAGAGATTCACCAGGATGTTTCCTGGGATGGACCATATGAGCTGTGGAGAGAGGCTGGGTAAGCTCGAGTTATTTATTTTGGAGCAGAAGAAGTTGATTGGGTAATTAATTCAGGTTTAAGATTACAAGGGGCATGGACAGGGTGAATAGAAAACAGCTGTTTTTTTTAGTCAAACAGTCAGAAACCAGAGAATGGACAATGGAGAACAGAGAAACATGACACAACTACTTCACTTTGCTTTCACAGAAAAATACATAAACAAAGCCTTCCCAGCAATAGGAGGAAATCTGAGTCTGATGAGAAAATGATGTCGAATGAAACTAGTAAATCAACTAATTTGGAGAAATTATTGGAACTGCAAATAATGGGCATAGGAAAAAATCAACACACATTGATGAAATGGGAAACATATTTGAGAAACTGACTGGTAGATTAATTACAGAATAAAGCAATAGAGGTACTGAACTTGGATTTTCAGCAAGAATTTTAATAGATTCTCATGCCTCGTGTGCAAAGTAAAAGCACATGGGATGGGGGTAATACATGAACATAGTGTTAAAATGGGAGGGTGGACAGGAAACAATGAGGAGGAATAAATGGATGGTTTTCAGTTTGGAAGGCTCCTGCAGTATTGCAATGATTGGTGCTTGGGCCCCAGATATTCACAATACATCTCAAACATCTCGTTGAGGGAAAAAAATGCAAAGTTTCCAAGTCTGCCGACGGAACTAGGATTTTGAAAGTGAGGAGCATGTGAAAAAAAACTTCAAGGTGATTGAAACAAATGGAGTGAATGAGTAAATATGTGACAGATGAAGAGCAGTGTGGATAGATGTGATGTTGTCTACTTTGTTGGGAAACACTAAAATTCCAGCCAACCATTGGAAAAGGGAGTGGTTGAGAAATGTCGATCTATGAAGGGAACTGCATTTTTCTTCTGTTATTGTTTGGACAGTCCTCTGAGTTCCATGCAGGGCAGTGAGTTTTGAAGACAGAAGCCAATACAGGGAATACATTGGCACACAGACCAGTTTACGCAGACCCATCATGTGGGGAGCTGTAACATTGAAATGGATCTGGAATCGCGTTGTACACCAGTCACTGAAAGCAATATTGCAGGAGCAGAAAGCAGTCAGGAAGATAAATGGGGTGTTGACCCTTATTTAAGGCGGACTTGAGTCCAGGAGTAAGGGTGTCTCAGTGCAGCTGTACAGGCTATTGGTGAGACGTCAACTCGAACATTGTGCAGTGTTGTGTGCAGTTTTGGTCTCCGTACCTAATAAAGGACAAACCTGACATTGAGGGAGTGCAGCGAAGGATGACCAGACTGATCTCTGAGATGACAGACATTTTGTGGAGCAGAGTTTGGGGCGACTGGACCTGTATTCCATGGGGTTTCGGAAAATGAGTGGAGATCTCAGTGAGATATATAAAACACTGACAGGGTTAGGTAGATTGGAAGCAGTGATGATAATTCCCCTGGCTGGGAAGTCGAAAACAAGGGGCCACAGTATTAGGTACAGACAGGTCACGTTGCATTTAGATAAGAATAAATGTCTGCACTCAGAGACTGGTGAACCTGGGAATTCTCTCTCACATAAGGCTGTGGAAGACAAGGCAATAAAGACTAATAAGGATGTCTAGACACCGAAAGGGTGGGGTAGAGAGCAGGAGTATAGTGTAGAAATAAAGGGTCAGCCATCATTATGTTGAATTGGATAGCAAACTCGACAGACCAGGGGGAATACCGCAGTTCCTATTTTATAGCTTCACAAGGTTAATCACATTAAGGCATGTGGCAGTGTGTGGGGAAAGTGCATTGAGGAGATGTTCAGACATTAACTAGAATGGGGCAGGCTCAATGTGCTGTATGGCCTATTCCATTCCCGATGTTTCTGTGCAGCCTGTGGGAAAGCTCTGTAAATGTTGTCACAGATGTTAGGAAGGAGATCTCTGCAGGGTCAACAGGACTGTCTTTCCAGTTCCCTTTCCCATACCGAGGCTGGGGCTGGGTGTTCTGTCCGGTTTTATCCTTTAAGACTTCGGAGCAGTTTGATACAATAGAGTGTCTTGCCTGGCCTTTTCAAAGACCATTGAAGAGTTCATCACATGTCTGTGTGTCTGGAGTCATTTTTTGCCCCGACCAGGAAAACACGGGAGATTCACTTCCTGAAAGTACATTGGAAAAGCAAATTGGTGTTTACAATTGACATTGACTTCAAGGCCACTGTTACTGACACCAGATTTGAGATCTCGATATTTTATTAATTGTTTTTAACTTCCACCATCTGCCAGAGCATTAGTCTGGTCTGTATTATTAATCCAGTGACTTCTCCAAAACAGTACCATCTCCACATGGGGGCCTACCAGAAACCACACTTAGCAAGTTATGTCTGTGCTGCTTGACAGCTCTATCAAAACGAACTCCCAATTTGACTATCGTGCTGAGACTGAGAGGATCGTAATTGGTCAGATTGTAATTATTCCCCGCTTAGGAAGTGGACAGAGCTGAGTAATTTTCCACATTGCCAGGGTGATGTCAGAGTTGGAGCTGGAAGGAAACCGCTTCCCCAGGAACACGGCTTGTTGTACAGCACAAGTCTTCAGTCCTATTGCAGGAATGGGGTCAGGGCTCATTGCCCTTGTCGTATCTACTGTGTTCAGCTGTTTCTTCATGTCACGTGCAGCGAATCGATTTGGTTGAAGACTGATCTGTGATCCTGTGGGCATCATGATGACGGTGAGTTGAATCATCGACTCAACAACGCTAGCTAGGATGGTACAGATACTATTTCCTTGTTTTTTACACTGATGTGCAGAGCTGATCCATTGATAGAATGGGAATAATTGTGGAGGCCTCTCCACCAGTTGGTTGTTTAATCGTCTTTCACGATTTTTGGCCGGATGTGGCAGGCTGCAGAGTTCGATCTGGGTGTATTGACCTTGTGACAATTTCTCTCTTTCTATCATTATATTTGGTTTCATTTGATTTGATAGGAGTCATTGTCGTATGTATCTAAGTAGAGTGAAACTTTTTGTTTATACACAGTTCTGGCAGATCATCGTGAGAATTAGAGCTGCCATTTTTTTGAGACATGGGGTGGCTGAAATTTAAAAGTCTACTTCAACTGTCTGTTTTTGAAGAGCAACAAAATAGCCAGAAATTAAAATAGATTGCTTTAGTATTAGTGAAAAAGGGCCTTTGAGAAGGGAATTATTCCAAGGCAAAAGAAAGGATAATCTGTTTCGCAAGATTCTGAAACATGCCAACATAGTGATAAAGAAAGCTCTTTTTAAAAAAAAAATGATGATTTGTAACAGGGCACAGATGAAATAATGAAATTGTAGCACACAAGCTTTGAAGAGTCACCACAAAAGGTAACTTATTCTGATCTCAGTAAGGATTCTTTTCATCCACAAAAACAGCAACTCAAGTAATCTTTCAGAAGCTCGCTGTGCCTTTGAAACTATTCACAATAGTAATAAGTTCTAGTTAAATATTTGGTGAATAATCATGGACACAGATTTCAACGTAATTCTAAAAGCTTAAAGAGATGCCTGGCATGTCTTGTCTAATTCGCTAAGAAAAAAGGTTAACAGTAGAAATAATAATAACAATACGAATTTTGTAACAGAATCAACTTTTTAATGGAAAATGTGATCATGGAATTTGATAAGAGATAGTGTGCCCATTGGAGAGTAGAATTCATGCAACCCTTCATTATGAACAATGAGGGGTATGACTAAAAAGAGCACAGCCACAAACTTTGGAATGCATTATAGAAAGATCCCAAGGCCTAGAGATAACAAAAATCATTAAACATCCGAAACAAATAAGAATCTCGGGCTGTCCATGCGAGTGTCCATCATTGATCGGTTGTTTTACAAGATTGGTTCTGCAGAAGGGGAGTGGAGGGTACACTGACAAGGTTGTGTACGATCATTGCAACAGAGAACATTTAAAAATATTGTCCTTTTACTGTAAACTCGAAGTGTGTCATTGATTTGCCGTCTGATCTGAGCTAAAGATTAAGGAAACGATTGTCTTCTCATGTCAAAGCCAGATTCGAGGAAGATCCTTTGGTATTCTCCCAGCATTAACCATGTTTTGCTTGAATTTAGGTCCATTCCGTGCCTGTGTCCTGTCTGCCTCCAGAGTCTTTGACCCTAGCTGGGGAATCTCGCTCCGACAATAAGCAAGGACATACAGATCATAGGGAAAAGGAAAAACTTAGACTGAGACATAAAGGCTACAACAGAAAGGGCATGCAATAGGCAATATCAATGTGAGCAAGATCAGCATTATTTGAAGTTAGAGGGTCCATTCCTCAGTTTAATGATGGCTGGGAAGATGTGCTGTTCATGTGCCGCTGGTTTGTGTGTTCAAGCTTCTATATTGTCTGCATGATGGAAGAGATTGTAGGAGATCCAGGGTGCAATGGGTCTTTGATCATGTTATCAGCCTTTCTGCGGCAGTGAGCTGTGTAAATGGAGACAATGGATAGGACGTTGGTTTCCGTGATGGCATGGGCTATGCACACAACCTTCTGTCATTTCTCTTACTGCCCTGGACAGGGCTGTGGCCACACCAGGTCATTATGCACACAAATAGTTTGCTCTCAGTGGTGCATTTGTAGACATTGGTGAGGGTCCTTGTGGACATGTTAAATATTCTGAGCTGCCAGCGAAAGAAGAGGCGTTGTTGTGCCATCTCGGCTGTCACATCTACATGGGAAGTCGGTTATCGTCACTTCAACCAACTTAATGCTTTCCACTCTTTCAACTTCAGTTCCATTGATGCAGATGGGGGCATATTCGCCTCCTTTCTTTCTGAAGTCATTGATCAGTTGGTTAGTTTTGCCAACGTTGAAAGAGAGGTTGGTCTCAGTGCAGCACTTCACCAAGTCCTCTATTTCCGTTCTGTATTTTCACTTGCCATCATTACATACCTGTCCTACTATGATGGTGTCATCAGTGAACATGTAGATGGCATTCGTTCAAAATTGGGATTTCAGTGTCGAATGTTATCATTGAAGAGACACACTTACCTATTTTCACTGATTGTGCACTGTAGGACAGAAAGCTGAGGATCCAACTTCAGAGGGCGGAGCCAAGACTAAGGTCAGGGAGTTTTGTGATCAGTCTGAAGGGAATAATGGTGTTGAAGGTGAACCTATAGTCAATGAGCAGGAACCTGACCCTTTGTGTCCTTGTTGTCCAGATGTTCCAGGAATATGGCAGCCGCCATGGACCAATTCCACTGGAAGGAAAATTGTAGGGGATTGAGGCAGGCTGGGAGACTGGAACTGATGTGGGCCATGACTAGACTCTCGAAGCACTTCATGCCACCCATCAGTCTCCTGCACTCTAAAGAGAAATGTCCCAGCTTATCCAACCTCTCCCTATGACTCAGACACTTGAGTCCTGGCAACATCCTTGTAAAGTTCCAATTTAATTCCATCCTTCCCATAGCAAGGTGACCAAAACTGAACACAACGTTGAACTTGGAACTATTTGCAACTGTAAGTTTTTTTTCTCTGCTGCCAATGGTTATGCTGCTGTGATATAATTTTATTATTTGTGTTATTCTGAAATCTTATTATTTATTAAATCTTCTGATGGAAATCCCCTCGTGTGAACGTCCTCCTAACTGCGTGAATTTGAATCAATCTATTTTTTTTTTGGGAAGATATTTTGAGGCCGCTGTATATCAGAGAACAGGAAGAGATGATGGATGATTGTGCAGTGTGTGTCCTTTACTGGACCAGCTTGTCTCTCCAGGCACCTAAAGCTTTTATTGTGGGTCAGAGTACTTCAGAATTGTTACATCACAGAAGGAAGCTATTCAGCCGATTGTAGGTCCATGAACATAAAACATTACATCTCAGTACCTGCAACATCCTTCAGCACTGCCCATAGCTCCACCGACCTTACTGCGATTCGTAAATGTATCAACTCATCCTTCCATTCCCTCATTAACGTCATTTTCAAAAAGACAAACAGCAGACGCCCCAAAACAGACTTTTACAGTATACCACTAGCGACTGAACTCGAGGATGAACATTCCCCATCAACCACCACCCTCTGTCTTCTTTCAGCTAACCAATTTATGATCCAAACCTCAATTCCACGTCTCTGCATTTTCTGGGAGAAAGTAAGAACTACAGATGTTTGAGATCAGAGTCGAAAGTGTGGTGCTGGAAAAGCACAACAGGTCAGGCACCATCCGAGGGGCTCGGAGAAAGTGAAGACTTCAGATGGTGGAGACCAGAACACTTATTCCTGATGAAGGGCTTACAAATGAAACATCGACTCTCCTACTCCTTGGTCGCTGCCTCATCAGTTCTGCTTTTTCAACACCACACTCTCCATAGTTTCTGCAATAGCCGAACATGGGGAACTTATCAAATGTTTTACTGAAATCCTTATACCCCACTTTACCCTCATCCACCTGTTTGGTCACCTCCTCAATGAACTCAATAAGATTTGTGAAGCATGACATACCCTTCCCAAAACTTTGCTGACTATCACTAATCAAATGATTCCGTTCTAGATGATAATAAATCCTATCTCTTATAATACCTTCCAACAGTTTACCCATAACCAAAGTAAGCCTGGTATATAATAACCAGGGTTGTCTCTTCTCCATTTCTTGAACAAGGGGACATCATTTGCTGTCGTGCAGTCTTCTGTCACTATTCATGTAGACAATGGCGATGTAAAGATTTGAACCAATGGTTGCGTAACGTTCTCCCTAATTTCTCAGAGAATCCTAGGATTAATCCCATCTGGCCAACAGAATTTATCTATTTTCACACTCTTTAGAATTGCTAACATCTGCACCTTACGAACCTCAATCCCATCTAGTCTAATAGCCTTTACTCCTGACAGGCCTCGACAACATTGTCTTTCCATTTTGAATACCGATTCAAATATTTATTTAGTGCCTGTCCTATCTCATTGGACTACACACACAATTTTACACTATTGTCCTTGATTGACACTAATCTTAATTTGGTCATTCTTTTACTCTTGACATACTGATACAAAGCTTGCCAAAGAATTCTCATGCTCTCTCTTGGCTAGTCTTATCTCTTTCTTTAAGACCTTCCAGGCTAACTTGTAACACTCAAGCATCCGAACTGAGCCTTCAAGTTTCATCTTTACATATGCCTCCTTCTTCCTCTTGACAAGAGATTCAACTTCTTTAGTAACCCACAGCAGCCTCACTCGACCACTTCCTTCTTTCCTGACAGGTACAAACTTATCAAGGACACACAGTAGCTGTTGTTTGAAAAAGCTCACATTTAAATTGTGCCCATCACCTGCAGTTTCTTTCCCCATCCTATGTATCCTAAAACCTTTCCTAATCGCATCATAATTGCCTTTCCCCCAGCTATAACTCTTGCCCTGCGGTATAGATATCGCTAAGGTAAACATAACTGAATTGTGGTCACTATCAGCCAAGTGTTCACCTACCTCCAAATCTAATACCTTATCTGGTTAATTACCCAGTACCAAATCCAATTTAGCCTTATACCTTGTTGACCTATGTACATACTGTGTCAGGAAACCATTCTGCACACATTGGACAAAAACTGACCCATTGAAGTTAATTGAACTGAAGCGTTTCCAGTCAATATTTGGAAAGGTAAGGTCCTCCATAACAACTACGATGCACTTTTTGCTCCTATCCAGTATCATCTTTATAATCCTTACTCTACATCTCTGGAACTTTTCAGCTGGCAATATAGAACTGTCAACGGGTGACCTCTCCGTTTTTGTTTCGAACCTCTACCCATACGAACTCAGTGGACGAGTCCTTATCAAACAACCTTTCTGCCACCATAATATTGTCTTTGATTAACAATGCCACCCCCCCCACGCCACTTTCAGTACCTTCCTTGTTCTTAATGAAGCATATAAACCCTGGATCCTCCAACGATCAGTCCTGTCCCTGCTCTATCCATTTCTCCAAATTGGCCACAACATTTGTGAAAAGATTTTTAACTTGGGTGCTCGTTGTTGTGACTCCGTCTGTCCGTCTGTGTATCAGACTGTGTGTTTCTATCCGTGTTTCTGTCTATTTGTGTGTGAATGTACATGTCACTGTGTGCTTCTCCGTGTGTGTATGCCTTTCTCCTTGTATGCATTGGGCATGTTAGTATATTGTGGTGTTTGCGAATACTTCTGTGTATTTCAATGCCTGCATCTCTGTGCAATGGGATATCTGTTCTTTTGCGAGTGAGAGAGATGAGGTGGGAACTGAGAGTGGGTTTAAATTGGGAATTGTTCTTTACTGAATATTGCACCTTACTCGGTTTGTGAGACGTGGACGTTTCCGAATCTCCATTCAAGGCCTCCTGGTCCTCTCTAACTCTTTCTAGGATGCTCCACACATGTCAGGGTAGGGGGCTGAGGGAACGGATACCAGGCACTTCGCCACCGGCTTGGCCCTTGCTGTCCAATTCCAAACTATTTCTCCTGGAGTGGGAGAAGAGTAGGGAAGCAATGAGGGTAGGAGTGGGTGTCCCTGCTGTTAGTGCTGGAGGGGGTAAGGGTGAGGGTTCCGAAGGGGGTCTGACCACAGTGTTGTATCCATGCAGTGTTATTAGTGTGCAGGGCTACTGGGCCAGTGACAGAAAAAGTTGGGGAGGGAATGTGCTGAATGCAATAGTGAGAGTGATCGTGCTTGACCCTTATTTGGAGATAGAGCGTAAGCTTTGCTTGGGGATATGTGTTAAAACAGATATACAGTGAGTGTGAGGGAGCACAGAGAATACGATGACTGTTATCCTGGCAGAGCAGGGAGGATATTGATGCTTGTCCTGTGTTGCTGACCAATTCTTCAGATCATCTAAGCGTCAAGGTGGGCCTCCCCAAACGTCTTGTCCAAGTCTATCACTAATACCTTTTCAGACCCTGTCCCTCAGATCCCACAGAATCAGTTTAGGTGGATCTTACAAATAGCAAGGAGAAGCAAACATCGGCGTGTTATATATCAAGACTAAAACTGTCGTGCAAACTGGAAATTGGATATGCAAGTATATGTAAGGTGAAGCAATGACATAATGATATTATCGCTGGTATCTTAGCCCAGAGATCCAGGTAATGTTCTGAACACCCAAGTTCGAACCCTGCCATGGCAGATGATGGAATGTGAATTTAATAAATATCTGGAATGAATGATTTATGAAGACCATGAATCCATTGTCGATGGTTGGAAAAACTCATCTGGTTCACTGCTGTCCTTTATGGAAGGAAACTGCTGTCCTTCCCTGGTCTGGCCTGCATGTGACTCCAGACCCAAGGCAACGCTGTTGACCCTTAACTGCCCTCTGGAATGGGCAATAGATGCTGGTTATAAATGCGACGCCCTCATCCTGTGAATGAGTAACAAATAATCGTGGGTGCGGCAGTAATAATGGATGGTGTCAATTAGCATCGAAACTGCGTTACCTGCGTTACCTCATGTTGTGAAAAATACATTCCATAAGTGTATATCAGGTAGTTGGAGAGGAGTTTGTGAACCAAACTAGAGGGCAGGTTATTTCGGATTTGGTGTTGTGTGGTCTGGATAACTAATTACTAACCGGGCGCTGAAGCAGCTTTGAGGAATTGTGATGCAATATAGAAATTTTGAACATTATTGTCAAACATCGAGGAAGCCTGGAGGCTAGAGGGTCAAGTTAGTTCCAGTGAATTGGAAAAAAATTAAATATAAAATTCAATGAGAGACAAGCAATGGTTGTTTGAGTCATAGAGTCCTACAGCACAAAAATATTCCATTCGGCCCAAAGTGGTCCATTCCAAACAAAATGCTCATTCACACTAATCCCATTTCCCTGCTCTTGCCCGGTATCCTTCCAATCTTTTCCTACCCATGTATTTGTCCAAATGCCTGTTAAATGTTGTTAATGTACGCACCTCAACTACTTCCACTGGCAGCTCATTCCATATGCATTCACCCTGTGTGCAAAAAAAATTCTTCTCACGTTCCCTTTTATTCTTTCTCCTCGGACCTTCAGCTGATGTCCTCTAGTACGGGATTACCCAACCCTGGGGAAAAATGACTGACTGCATTCACTCTGTTCATGCCTCCCATGATCTTATACACTCTGTCAGATCATCATCAGTCTCATACACCCTAAGGTTAAAAATTTCTAGCTTGTCCAACCTCTCCTTAAAATCCAGACAATAGAGCCCTTGGCAACATCTGTGTAAATTTCTTGTGCACTCTTTCCAGTTTAATAACATCCTTCCAAGAGCAAAGTGAACAAAACTAAACATAACGCTACAGGTATAACCTCACCACCACCCTGTATAACTGCAACAGAACTCCCCAACGTCGGTATTCAATGCCCAGACTGATGAAGGCCAATGTGACAAAAGCCTTCTTCCCTGCCCTGTCTATCTCTGAAACAACTTTCAGCGAACCGAGCACCAGATTTCCAGGGTCCGTCTGTTCCGCTACAACCCTAAAGGCCCAACCACTCACGATGAAACTCCGACCTTGAATTGACTTTGCAAAATGCAAGATCTCACATTATAACATATTCAACTCAATTTGCCATTTTCTGGCACACATTCAAACTGATCAAGGTCCTGCTGCAATTTCTGATAACCTTCCTCACTATCCACGAGACCACATTATTTACTGTCATCTGCAATCTTACTAATAATCCCTTGCACATTCTAAACTAAATCATTTTACATATAACAAGCAGTAATGGTCCTAGCACCGACCACTGAGGCACACCACTAGTGACAAGCCTCCAGTCCGACAAGAATCCTTTCCACTATTACTCTCTGCTCCCTACCATCAAGACAATTTTCTATCTAATTTGCCATGTTCCCACTCCATTCCATGCAATCTACTTTCCAGAGCAGCATACCATGTGAACCCTTATTGAAGCCCTTACTAAAATCAATTGGACTACGTATACCACCCTGCCTTCGTCAACGTTGCTGGTCACTTCATCAAAGAACGCTAATAAATTTGTCAGCCATGATCTCCCATACACAAAGCGGTGCGGACTACTTCTAATCAATGCCTTTCCAAATATGCGTTTATCTTACATCTCAGAATCTTCTCAAGTACCTTACCCACTACAGATGTCCGGTTTACTGGTCTAGAGTTTCCAGGTTTTTGTTTGTCGCCTTTCTTAAATAAAGGCACAACAATCCCTGTCCTCCAGTCATCTGGGACCTCACCCATGGCCAGCGATGATGTAAAAATATCTGCCAGGCCCCCACAATTTCTTCTCTATCCTCTTACAACGTTCTTGGATATATCTAGTTTATACAAATACTGCAAAGTCTGAAACAAAAGCCAATTTCTTTAACGTACAAACACCCAAGAGTGAGAAAGTGAATTAATGAAGGTTAATATAACAAATTAAAGATTATATTAATCATAAGAAGTGACTTCAGAGGAAATCCAGACATTGTGGAAACCTGAGAAATGTCAGAAATGTAGAATCCAGAAAAGGAGGGACATGAAACTGATAAGGAAATCAAAAAGCAAACATGCATGCTAACAAACAGGAACTCAAAGACTGCATAAATATACGATCTGTCTTTCAAAGGAAACAAAATATAAACATGGTAAAATGTGGAAATTTGTAATCGGGAGATGAGATGTTACTGTGGAGAACAGGGAAATTGCACAGAAATAACCAGTTACTTTGCATCTAACTTCATGGAGGAAGAGCCAGAAAATCACCTGTGGGCGGCACGGTGGCACAGTGGTTAGCACTGCTGCCTCACAGCGCCAGAGACCCGGGTTCATTTCCCGCCTCAGGCGACTGACTGTGTGGAGTTTGCACGTTCTCCCCGTGTCTGCGTGGGTTTCCTCCGGGTGTTCCGGTTTCCTCCCACGTCCAAAGATGTGCAGGCCAGGTGAATTGGCCATGCTAAATTGCCCGTAGTGTTAGGTAAGGGGTAAATGTAGGGGTATGGGTGGGTTACGCTACGGCGGGGCGGTGTGGACTTGTTGGGCCGAAGGGCCTGTTTCCATACTGTAAGTAATCTAATCTAATCTAAAATACCAAGTGATCATATCGGCCTTCAGGAGCTATATGCATAAAGTCAATTCTTATCAGTAACAAGGTAGTACTTGAACATGTAGCTGGATTAAGCATTGCTAAGTCTGACGAAACAGATGTCCTCAAAATGTCAGAAATAAATCAGCAATAGAAGTATTATTTGCCCTAGTCATGACTGTGTTTTATTTTCCTGTACAGTCCAAAGAGCTGGAAAGCCATTATAGATAAATGAATGGTAATAAACGTGATCCAAGCATGGTAGGTAGATGAATGGAATGGATCCAAACATCTAGAAAGGGAAAAAGTAATAGTGTGGAGAAATGCAGACCAATTAACTTGACAACTGTAGAAACATTTTTGGAATCTAATGACCGCATGTGTTATTGGATATTTAGAAATTAACAGAAACATTGAAGAGAATCAGTGTGCATTTTTGAAAGGAAATCATACTTAACAACTTCAGAATTATGTAAGTAGAAAGTAAAAGTTGGGTTCACCTTCAATTAAAGGCATCAGAATATCGATGCAACGAAATGTTAAAGTAGTTTCATAGTGTATGGTGAGACTGTACCTGGGGTATTGTGTACAGGGTTGGTGAGATTGTAGCTGGACTATTGTGTACAGGGTTGGTGAGACTGTACCTGGACTATTGTGTACAGGGTTGGTGAGACTGTACCTGAAGTATTGTGTACAGGGTTGGTGAGACTGTACCTGGAGTATTGTATACAGTTTTGGTGACCTAATCTGAGAAAGAATATACTGACCACAGAGGAAGTGCAATGGACATTCTCTGCATTCGTCCCTTAGATAGTGAGATTGATTGATGCAGCAACTCGGCCTGTGTACTCTAAGGTTTCAAAGAATGAGAGGTGATCGCAGTGAAATTTTGAAAGTTTACAAAACATAGAACAAGATGGAAATAAACAGGATGTTTCTCTGGATGCCTACTCTACATTTAAGGCAAAAAAATGGCAGGATAAGGGACAGGCCATTTAATACTGCAATAAGGAGTAAATTCTTCACTCGGAGAGGACTGACTAATACAGGGGCATGGAAATCTGCTGGCAGGCAAGTTTAGGGAGAATCCCCATGTATTCAACAAGTGTGTCAAGTGGAACAGAATAACCAGGGAATAGGTAGGATTCATTAGCGAATTGCCAAGTTGCATCAAAATCAACTTTAGTGGTAGGAGTCAGAGGGTGGTGGTAGAAGCCTGTTGGTGTGACTGGAGGCCGGTGTCTAATGGGGCACCATCGGGATCAATGTTGTGTCCCTTATTATTTGTGATTCGGAAATGCCAGTATTGGACTGGGGTGGACAAATTTAAAAATCACACAACACCAGGTGTATTCCGAGTCACGAGCATTCAATCCTCACAACTACCTGCAGCACTTCGAAAGCTAGTGCCTCTGAATAAACCTGTTGGGCTATAACCTGGCGTTGTGTGATCCATAACCTTATTATTTGTGATATTCATAAATGGTGACCTGTGAAAATAGACGAGGGGTGGGGAGAGTGTGATAACTAAGTTTGTGTTTGATACAACGATTGACCCGGTGGTTGGCAGTAAGGAGGAAGGTCTTATGTTACAGGAAGATACAGATGGACAGATCAGTAGCAGATGGAATGCACCCTGATAAATATGAGGCGATGCACTTTGGAAGAAGGAAGCAGACAGGAGAGTACTCAGTGAATGGCAGCACACTAGGGAGCTCAGAAGGAGCCTGAATGTGACGGGACAGGTCAATCTACAAGTTCAAAATACAAATGTAGTGTTAGCATAGCCTTTATTAATCGATGCACAGATTATAAGTGCTATGTGGAACTTTGGTTAGGCCTAGATAGAATACTGTGTGTATTTCTGGGACCCACATTACAGGAAGGATGTGATTGCATTGGAGGGTGTGCCGAGGAGATTCACCTGGATGTTCCCTGGGAGGGAGCATATCAGCTATGGTGAGAGGCTGGATAAGCTCTGGTTGTTTAGTTTGGAGCACAGAAGGCTAAGGGGGATGTGATTCAGAAGGAAACGATTATGAGGGAAATAGACAGGGTGGATAGACAGCAGCTGTTCATTTTAGTCAGAGGGAGAACAAGGGGGAGCTCATTCTTAAAGTGAAGTGTTTGAGATTTAGAGGGGACTTGAGGATCGTTTTTTACCGAGAGGGTTTTGGGGTCTGGAATGTACGACTGGAGAGGGAGTTGTCACAGGTAACGTCAGAGCTGTTACAAAGTACTTGGACGACCTCATCACATTCCCAGCTCGTGGGACTAATGTAGACTGTGCTGGTTTTCTGACGGTGCAGAGTCTGTGCTTCTATGAGTACGTGGTTGTGCAAGGTCAATCATTGAAAAGCTTATGACAGAAATCGATGAGGTTCAGAACACTTGTTTGCATAAGCGTAATAAGAGTGAACTTGTAATAGCTTCATAAAGTTCGTCATTGGCAAAATTAAGGGAAAAATACGTGCAGGTTCTATACACTTTCGATCCAGAGAATGGAGAATGGAGAAGAGGGAAATGGCAGAACTATGGAGCAAATATTTCAGTAATGTCCTTACAGAAGAAAACAAAACATAAAAACAATCTTCCTAGTAATACGAGGAATGTTGAATCTGGTGAGAGAGAAAAAGGGAATAGAATACAATTACCAAATAAACATTATGGAGAAAGTACTTTAACTGAAAGCAGTGGGCTGAGAAAAAAACAACAGAGATTTATCAAATGGGAATCATATTTGAGAAACTGACTTTCAGCAAAACTATGGAGAAGCAATCAATGCAATACGATTGGATTTTCAGAAAGAGTTTTGATCAAGCCCCAAGCCTATTATGCAAATTTGAATCATATGGGACTGGGGCGAACAGAAGGGCATGGTTTTACAATGGGAGAGCTAACAGGAAACAGTGAGTCGGAATAAATCAATGTTTTTCTTTAGAGCAGAGGACTCGGGGATGTAGCAGGATGCAGTGCTTGGGCCCTACCTATTTCAAACACACACCAAACTTTTATAAGAGGGAATCAAATGCAATATTTCCAATCCTGCTGATGGCATTAATTGATGTCAGATTGTGAGTGGGTGAGGAGGATGTAAACAAAACTCCAAGGTGACTGAGGCAAGTGAAGTTTCTGTGCAAATGCGAGGCAATGTGGGTAGATGTGACGTTGTGCTCTTTGATGGGAAAAAGAGAACGGCAGCCTAACATTTAAAAAGGTTGGAAAATGTTACTCTATAAAGGGACTGATGCTTCTTTTCGTTTCATTCTTCACCGATCTCCGCTGTCCATACAGGGCAGTGAGTTCTGAAGCCAGAAAATACTGGGAATGACATTGGGGCACTGACCAATGTACATAGACCCACCAGTTGGGTACCTTTAATATTGTAAAGGATCTGGATCTCCCTGTATACTAGTCACTGAAAGTATATTTTGCAGGAACAGAAAGGAGTTAGGAAGGTAAATGGTGTGTTGACCTTCATTTCAGGGGGATCTGAGTCCAGGTGTAGTGGTGATTACTGCCGCTGGACAGGGCCTTGGTGAGACCCCATCTCGAACATTGTGCAGTATTGTGTGCAGTTTTAGTCTCCTTACTTGATAAATACAAACCTGACATTGATGGAGAGCAGTGAAGGATGACCAGACTGATCTCTGGGATGACAGGCTTGTTGTGGGAGCAGAGTGTGGGGAGACTGGGCCTTTATTCCATGGGCTTTAGGAAAATGAGTGGAGATCTCAGTGAAATATAGAACCTCTGACAGGGTGAGATAGACTAGAAGCAGGGATGATAATTTCGGAGCCATTACAGAGTCCATTGAAGAGTTTATCACATGTCTGTGCATCTGTAGTCACTTTTAGGCCAGATCAGGAAAGCACGGGAGATTCACTTCCTGAAAGTACATTGGGGAAGCAAACTGGTGTTTTCAATCGACATTGGATTCAGGGTAACTATTACTGGTACCAGATTTTAAATCTCGATATTTTATTAATTGTTTTTAACTTACACCAGCTACCAGAGCATTAACCTGGTCTGGATTAGTAATCTAATGACATTTCCACAACAGCACCATTTCTACATGGGGACCTATCTGAAACCGCACTACACAGGTTATTTCTGTGCTGCTTGACAGTTCTGTCAAAAATAACTCCCACCAATTTGACTGTCGTGATTGTACTGATGGCATGGTAATTGGTCAGATTGTAATTATTCCGCTCTTCAGGGACTGTACATAGCTGAGTAATTTTCCATACTGCCAGGGAGATGTCAGAGTTGGAGCTGGAATGAAACAGTTTTCCCCAGGGACAGGTCATCAGTCCTATTGCAGGAATGGGGTCAGGGCTCATTGTCTGTGAAGTATCTACTGTGTTCAGCTGTTTCTTCATGTCTGGGGCAGTGAATCAAATTGGATGAAGACTGGCATCTGTGATGCTGTGGGCATCATGACGAAAGTGCGATGGATCATTGACTCAACACTTCTGGCTGACGGTGGTGTAGGTATTACATGCTTGTCTTATACACTAATATGCTGGACCGTTCCATGATTTAGGATGGGGATGTTTGTGCCGCCCTTTCCTGTCATTTATTTCATCATCCATCACCATTTATGACTGAATGTGGCAGGACTTCAGAGCTTCATTCAGATCTATTGGTCAAGTGCGGTAGCTTTAATGTGTTAGCATGAGGTGTAGGTTCACGTGGTTCTGACCCTGACACGTTCACCCACACTCATCAGAACCATAGATCGTGTTGATGGTAATGGCAGACTGAGGAGATTATCCCGGGCAAAATGGTTCAGGTTGTGTATGAATGCAGGTCTGCTTCTCCTGCTGCTGTGGTCTACAGCACTACATGAATACACAATTTTGAGCTGCAATATCTGCAATGCAATTCTGCTGTCTGTTCCCCAGTTCACATTGAGACCCATTCACCCAGCAGCCCTCTACTCAATGACCTACTCTGGTTTCTGATGTGCTAATACTTTCATTTTCAAATCATCATTCTGCTGAGGATCTCTCCCTGGGTCATGCTTTCTTCTGACACATTCTGCAAAAGCATTTAACTGATTTTAATTCAATTATTTAATTCATCTATAGTTTTCCTTCAGTAATGCCATCTTCTGTGTTTGAGGTGAATGTGTTTCCCTGTTTCTCTCCCTGACCATGATTAAGAGCTCTGTAGTGTCAGTGATGCCAGCCTTATGTAGTTTCAGAACCAATTAATCATCTGGATTGCCAATCATCTTCACCACATTGTATGTTTCCTCTTTTGGTTTGATATTTCATCGCTCATGGCTGCCTTGTCCTCCCATGAGTATGTTGCATCTCCTTTGGGATGAAATTCTGATATCCTCTGAATTATCCACAGAAAGTCCTGTCATTGCTGTTCCATGGTCTTCCCTGTTCGGCGTCCCTTCCAATTAACTCTGGCCAACCCCTCCCACATGTCTTTGTACTTAAGTTGCTCACTTATTATCACATTACATCAAAATGACAGCAATAGATATAAACCGAAAGAAGGAGTTTTGAGAGATGGGACGTGAGGAATAATTGGGGGATTCCTTAAATAGATAAAAGGAGAGAACGAGAGACAGAATGTAGATGTGGAGATAAGAAAAATGAGAAAACGAGATGATCGAAAGAAGTAGGTGCACATCCTTCAATGGTTTGACAATTCCTGCGTGTTGTGGTCCTTTGTACTGTCCATTTATAACAGAGTCATATGTTCAAATGCTGGGTCTAATGCCAGAATTTTTCTCTCCAATAACATGACAGACACTAGCGTTGGAAAGAACCCAACAGGCCAATATATTTAATTCCTTGTAGAAAGGGGATTAACTGAAATAAGTTGGGACACCATAACCAAGATTTATAACACACATTCTGAAAAGAATGGGAGACAAGTGTAGGGAATCTCAGAAAAGGGGGAACGTTGAGAGAAGGGGAGCATATCACTTAGATGAGGATAAAATAATGTTTTAATGCTTTGTAAATGTTATACATTATGTGCATCATTTTTTTGTTAACTGTGTATCCATTGTTCATTCAGAATGTCTTGTACACATAGGAACAATCTTCCTTATCTGAACACACTCTGATTAAACAGTGTATATAAAATCATTTTTCCTCCATTTCAAACGGTCCTGTTGTCGTGCTACCAGGTTACATGAACACCAACTGGCCACCAAAAGACATAACCCACTATCACTAGTTTCCACACATACAGACAAGGAAGAACACCACTTTGACTGGGACTATACACACATCCTAGGAAAGGCAAAACAAAGACACGCACAAAAGTTCTGACAGGCATTGTCTTCTAACCAGAAGTACATTAATAAACATATCAATTTAGATCCTATCTACCTTCCCTTGAAAAAAAGAACTGGAAATGACATCACCCAGGTTAAGAAATCAAAAATTATAAATAGAGAACCGGGACATACCACCAGTGTATCACAGGAGACTCTTACTGATTATCTTATCTAATCATGGTAACGTAACATCTGAAAACAAACATTCCAGCTCAGCGAGTTAACTTACATACTTATAAACTGTTATTTTTCTTTTAATAGTTGAATTTGGGACGACTTTGTCACTCATGTTTTAACAGAGTATGAGGCGAGATGAGCTTTTCTGGGTGTGTGGTTTTAATTAAAAGAGGGGTTCGACATTGACATCATAACGGTTTGAGGGCTCGTCGTATGGGATTTGGACAGGTTTGGGGTACAAAAGGTCCCAGCAGATTCCATCACTTGGCAGTTAGTGACCTAAATCTTCAAATAAAACAGGTGAGAAAATTCTTTTAATTTTTCTTCCTTGTGGTTGGTTAAATTAAAATAAATTGCTTTTAACGTTACTGAACAGGTTCTGGTTTTGAAGGTGATTCCCAAATTTGCCAAGAAGGCGTGGAAAGACAAAGGAAGGGCAGACTTTTACAATTAACAAGTAGATTAGAATTGGGTTTCACCAGGGACAAAAGGAATTCTGAAATTGTAATGGAGTTAGTCAAGCACTTTGGTGTATCAGAAAAACAGGCAACTGCAGACGAATTAGAAAAACTTAAATTGCACATGTGGCAAAATGAATTAGAAAATAAAGAAAGAGACAGAAAGAGATAGAAAAAAAGAGAAAGAAAGGAAAAAGAGAGGGGGAATTTGAAATTCAGATGTTTGGAATTAGGTAAGAAAGTTAAATTAGCAGGATGAAGATGAAGGGAGAACGTAGAGATGTTTTCTACTTTGTTAATATATTGCCATATTTCGGTGAGGAAAATGTCAAAACCTTTTTTGTTATATTTGCAAAATTGGCTTGGCAGATGGCGTTTCCATGAAACTAGTGGGTAACTGTAGTTCAGATTAAGCTGGTGTGCACAGCTTGAAAGATATGTGCAGTGACATGAGGGAGCAAGAGATTATGCAATGATAGACAGGCTATTTTGAGTGCATATGAATTGGTACTAGAAACATATTGACAGCTGTTCAGAAATATAGAGACGGAACCAGGTCAGGCTGATGTTGAGTTTGAAAGAAGTAACCACAGACATTTTGAGAAATGAGTGCAGGCCTTCAAAATGGACAAGACCTGTGAGGCCCGAAGGGAGATTATTCTGCTGGAGGAGTTTAAAGACTCACTTCCAGAGATGGCAAGAATTCATGTGAATGAATAGAATGTTCAAGAAATGAGAAGCGCGGCAGAAATGGCAAGTAAATATGCATTGGTGCATGAGAAGAAATTTAGCTTCTGGGAGGATTTTCATCCTGTGAGGGATAGAAATTGGGAGAAGGGGCGATCCTACAATACAAAACGAGTAAAACACACAGTAATAGTTTACCACAGGTGAAAGAAAAAGTCCAAGGGGGTTGAAAGGTGGTGAAATGCCTCAGGTGTTCTCAGTATAAGGGAGTGGAACACAAAAAAATCCAGTGCCGATGGTTTAAGAAGGGCACTGGGAAAAGGTGTTTTCACAGCAGTAAGCTGGGACACACAGTGCTGGGGGTTGAAGGAAGGCACTTTGGGAAATGGTGTGTGGAAGAGGTTAAACCAGTGACATGAGTGAAATTGGAAAAGGAGACCCCAAATGGAGCCTAGGGGCTGCAAGAGAGTTGAGGGGGGACGAGAGGGAGAGCACAGGGGCGAGACAGAGGGAGAGGGAGCAAGAAAGAAAGAAACAGGGTTCCAGAGAGAGAGACAATAATGGGACAGACTGAAGTTGGCGAGAGCAAGATAGAGAGAGAGAGTTAGGTTCAGAGGCGTGCGTGTGTGAAAGAGAGAGAGATGGGGAGAGAGAGAGAGACAGGGCGAGTGAGAGAGAGAGATGGAGAGACGGTGAGAGAGCGGAAAGAGAGAGGAAGAGTAAGAAGGAGAGATAGTTGCGAGAGGGTTGTCGAGAGAAGGGGAAGACGGCTGCAGCGGAAAGGAGAGGATGAGAGTGAGGAAGCGAAAGATGGGGCAAGAGCGAGGGGGTGAGAGAGGGAGATAGCGAGAGAGTGACATACGAGAAGAGAGAGAGGATAGGCAGAGGGCAAGCAGTAGAGAGAGGGTGAGAGAGAAAGGACGAGAGAGAGGGTGAGAGAGAGAAAAAAGAGGGTGAGAGAGAAAGATTGAGACAGAGAGGAGCTGAGCAAACCAGAGAGAGAGGAGAGAAGGATGGAGTCGAGAGAGGGGGCAAGAGAGAGGGGGGATGGCGGCAGGAGAGAGAGAGAGACAATGGGCGAGAACAAGAGAGAGACGGCGAGAGAGAGGGAGATGCGGCGACAGTGACTTGATAAAGAGTGTGAGTGAGCAAGGTGGGATTGGTGCAGAGAGAGAGAGTGAAATGGAGAGAAAGAGAGAGAGAGATACACACACAAAGACAGAGGGACGAGATGGTGGGGACAGAGCGACAGAACGAGGGTGGGCGAGAGAGAGAGTATGTGCATGGAGAGTGCATGAGCAGGGAGAGATAGGATGAGTGAGAGAGAGGGGTGCAAGAGAGAGAGAGGGGGCAGAGAGAGAGGGTGGCAAGAAAGCAAGGGGGCGAGAGACACAGGACGAGAGAGAGGGGAGAGAGAGAGAGAGGGAAGAGAGAGAAGGGGGTGAGAGAGGAGAGAGGGAGTGGGAGAGAGGGGATTGAGATAGGGGGCGGTGTTGAATGGGGTTGGAGAGGGGGCTGTGTTGGAATGGGTTGGGGCAAAGGGGTGATGTTGGAGGAAGTGGGCGGTGTCAGACGGGATTGGGGTACTGGATGGTGTCAGACGGGGTTAGGTAGGGGGCAGTGTTGGATGAGGGGCAGTGTAGGATGGGGTTGGGAAGGGGCGGAGTTGGGGACGGGGCGGTGTTGGATGGGTTTGGGGGGGCGGTGTTGGGGATTTGTTGAGGGAGCGATGCTGGACGGCGGTGAGTGTCAGGCTGTGTCAGTGTGTGGGAGGTGGTGAGGGTGAGGCAGGTGACGGTGTGTAAATGGCGGTGGGGGGCAGGCTGGGGGCTGTTTTTGAACAGCAGTGAGGGCCAGGCTGGGAGTGGTGTGTGAACGGCAGTAAGGGTCAGGCTAGGGGCAGTGCATCAACGGTGATGAGGGTTAGGCTGGCGGCATAGTGTGGACGGTGGTGAGGGTCAGGCAGGAGGTGGTGTTGGACGGTGGTGAAGGTCAGGCGGGGGGCTGTGTTTAGACGGCAGTGAGGGTTAAGCTGGGGGCGATGTGTGGACGGCAGGGAGGGTCAGGCTAGGGCTGTGTTGGATGGTGATGAGGGTCAGGCGTGGGGTAGTGATGGTCAAACTGTGTGCGGTGATTGGATGGCGGTGAGGGCAAGGCTGGCGGCATTGTGTGGACGGCGGTGCGGGTCAGGCAAGGGCAGGTGTTGGAGGGTGGTGAGGGTCAGGCTGGGGGCGGTGTGTGGACGGCAGTGAGGGTCAGGCTGGGGGCGTTGTGTGTACGGCGGTGAGGGTCAGGATGGGTGTGGTGTTGGATTGCAGTGAGGGTCAAGCTGGGAGTTGTTAGTGGATGGTGGTGGTGGTTAGCCTGTGGGCGGTGAGTGTGAACAGCGGTGAGGGTCAGGCTGAGGGCGATGTGTGGACAGTGGTGAGGGTCAACCTGGGGATGGTTTGTGAACGGCAGTAATGGCAAGGCTAGTGGCATTTTGTGGATGGCAGTGAGTGCCAGGTTGGGGGCAGTGTTGGATGGTGGTGAGGGTCAGGCTGGGGGCGTTGTGTGGGCGGCAGTGAGGGTCAGGATGGGGGCGATGTGTGGACGGCAGGGAGGGTCAGGCTGTGGGAGGTGTGTGAACAGCAGTGAAGGTCAGGCTGAGGGCGGTGTGTGGGTAGTGTTGAGGGTCTGGTTCGGGGCAGTGTATGAACGACAGTGGGGGTTAGCCTGGGTGTGTTGTGTTCACGGTGAATGGGGTCAGCCTGGGGTCATTGTCTGGATGGCAGTGAGGATCCGCCTGGGGGTGGTGTGTGGACGGCGGTGAGGGTCAGGCTGGCGGCGGTGTTGGATGACAGTTAGGGTCAAGCTGGGGGCGGTGTGTCGACCGCCGTGAGGGTCAGGCTTGTTGTAGTGTCTGGACAGTGGTGAGATTCAGACTGGGGGCATTGTGTGGATGGCGGTGAGGCTCAGGCTGTGGGTGATGTGTGGACGGCATGAGGGACAGGCTGATTGCGTTGCATGGATGGCGGTGATGGTCAGGCTGGGGGTGTTGTGTGTACAGCATTGAGGGTCAGGCTGGGGGCACTGTGTGGACGGGGTGTAGGGTCAAGCTGGGGGTGTTATGCCGATGGCGGTGAGGGGCAGACTGAGGGCGTACTGTGGATGGCGGCGAGGGTCAGATTAGGGGTGGTGTTGGATGGCAGTGAGGTTCAAGGAGGGGCGGTGAGTGGACGGTGGTGAGGGTCAGGCTGTGCGTATTGTGAGGACGGCGGTGAGAGTGTGGCTGGGGCAGTGTGTGGATGGTGGAGAGGGTCAGGATGGGGGCGGAGTGTGAATGGTTGTGAGGGTCAGACTGGGGACGGTGTGTGGACAGTGGTGAGGGTCAGGCTGAGGGCAGTGTGTGGATGGCAGTGAAGGTCAGGCTGTGGTCAGTGTTGGATAGTGGTGAGGGCCAGGCTGTGGGAGATGTTCGATGGCAGTGAGGGTCAAGCTGTGGGTGGTTTGTTGACATCGGTGAGGGTCAGGCTGTGGGTGGTGTGTGGATGGTGGGGAGGGTCAAGCTGGCGGCATTGTGTGGACAACGATGCGGATCAGACTAAGGAAGGTGTGTGGACAGCGGTGAGGGGCAGGTTAGGGCTTTCTGTGGAGAGTGGCGCGTGTCAGATTGGGGACGTTGTTGGATGGCAGTGAGGTTCAAGGAGGGCCGGTGAGTGGACGGTGGTGAGGGTCAAGCTGTGCACATTGTGAGGACGGCGGTGAGAGTCTGGCTGGGCTGGTGTGTGGATGGAGGTGTTGGTCAAGTTGGGGGCGGTGAGTGGACCGTGGTAAGGGTCAGGCTGGATGTAGTGTGTGAACGGTGGTGAGGGTCAGGCTGGGGCTGGTGTTGGATGGCGGTGAGGGTCAAGCTTGGGTGGTTTGTGGACATCGGATAGGGTCAGGCTGGGGCTGCTGTGTGGACGGCAGTGAGGGTCTCCCTGGGGATGGTGTATCAATGGCAGTGAGAGTCAGGCTGGGTATGATGTGTGGATGGCAGTGAGTATCAAGCTGATGACGGTCTGTGGTCGGCGTGGAGTGTCAGGCTGATCGTGGTGTTTGGAATGCGGTGAGGGTCAGGTTGGGGGTGGTGTGTGGACTTCGGTGAGGGTCAGGCTGGGGGTGGCTTGTGGGCGGCAGTGAGTGTCAGGCTGGGGGCAGTGAATGCACGCCGATGAGGGTCAAGCTGAGGGTTTTGTTGGACGGTGGTGAGGGTCAGGCTGGAGGCAGTTTGTGGCCAGCAGTGAGGGTCACGCTGTGGGCTGTGCGTCGACGGCAGTGAGGGTCAGGTTGGGGGGCAGTGTGTGGGCAACATTGAGGGTCAGATTTGGAGCTGTGTGTGAACGGCAGTGTTGGTCAGGCAGGGGGCGATGCTGGACGGCGGTGAGGGTCAGGCTAGGGGCGGTATTGGACTGTAGTGAGGGTCAGTCTGGGAACGGTATGTGGAAGGCCTTTGTGGGTCAGGTTGGTGTGGTGTGTGGATGGTGGTGAGGGTCAGGCAGGGGGCGGTGTGTGGACGACGTCGAGGGTGAGTCTGGGGATGGTGTGTGAACAGCAGTGGGGGTCAGGCTGGGTGAGTTGTGTGGACGATGGTGGGGGTCAGTCTGAGGGCGGTGTGTGGACGGTGGTTAGGATCAGGCTGGGGGAAGTGTGTGAACGGCAGTGGGTGTCAGTCTGGGGGCAATGTGAGGATTTCAGTGCGGGTCAGGCTTTGGGAGGTGTGTGGACGGCAGTCAGGGCCGGGCTAGGGGTGGTATTAGACTGTGGTGGGGGACGGGCTGAGTGCCAAGATAGATGGTGGTGGGTGTCAGGCTGGGGGCGGTGTGTGGAGGGGCAGTGAGGTTCATGCTGGGCGTGGTGTTTGAAAGCAGTGTGGGTCAGGGTGGGGGTGGTGTGTGGATGGTGGTGAGGGCCAGGCTGGGGCGGGATGTGGACGGCAATAACGGCAAGGCTGGGGGCAGCGTGGGGGGGTGGTGAGAGTCAGGCTAGGGACGGTGTTGAACGGTGGTGAAGGTCAGGCTGGGGGCGGTGAGGGTCAGACTGGGGGCATTTTTGGGTGGCATTGATTATCAAGCTGGGGCAGTGTTTGGACGGCAGTGAGCGTCAGGCTGGGATGGTGTTGAACGGTGGTGAGGGTCAGGCTGGGGCCTGTGTTTGGATGGCGATGAGGGTCAGGCAGGGGTGGTGTGTGGAGGGTGGTGAAGGTCAGGCTGGGACATTGTATGGATGGCAGTGCGGGTCAGGCAGGGGGCAGTGTTGGACGGTGGTGAGGGTCAGGCTGGGGGTGTTGTGTGTACAGCGGTGGGGGTCAGGCTGGGGACGGTGTGTGGACGGTCGTGAGGGTCAGGCTGAGGGCGGTATGTGGACTGCGGTGAGGGTCAGGATGGGGGTGGCGTTGGATGGTGGTGAGGGTCAAGCTGGGGGCTGTGAGTGGATGACAGTGATGGTCAGGCTGGGAGCGCTTTGTGGACGGCATTGAGGGCCTTGCTGGAGGTGGTGTGTGGATGGAGGTGAAGGTCAGGCTGGGGGCGGTGTGTGGACAGTGATGAGGGTCAGGTTGTGGGTATTTTGTGGATGGCAGTGAGGGTCAGGCTGGGGCGATGTTTGGACGGTGGTGAGACTCAGGTTGGGTGCGGTGAATGGACGGCAGTGAGGGCCATGCTGGGCGTGGTGTTTGGACGGAGGTGAATGTCAGGATGGGGGCGGTGTGTGGACGGCGGTGAGGGTCAGGCTGGGGGGGTTGTGTGGACGGCGGTGAGGGTCAGGCTGGGGGCATTGTGTGGACAGTGGTGAGGATCAGGATGAGGGCGATGTGTGGATGGCAGTGAGGGTCAGGTTGGAGGCGTGTGTGAACAGTGGTGAGGGTCAGGCTGGGGGTGTGTGTGGGCAGCGTTGAGGTTGTCGTTTGGGGCAGTGTGTGAACGGCAGTGGGGGTTAGGCTGGGAGTGGTGTGTGGATGGTGGTGGGGGTCAGTCTGAGGGTGGTGCTTGGATGGCTGAAAGCGTTAGACTGGGGGCAGTGTGTGAATGTCGGTGAGGATCAGGCTGGGGTCATTGTCCGGACGGCGGTGAGGATCTGACTGTGTGGACAGTGGTGAGGGTCAGGCTGGGGGCGGTGTTGGATGGCAGTGAGTGTCAAGCTGGGGGCGATGTGTGGACTGCCGTGAGGGTCAGGCTTGGTGCGGTGTGTGGACTGCAGTGAGGGTCAGGCTGGGGGCGTTGTGTGGATAGCGGAGAGGCTCAGGCTGGTAGTGGTGTGTGGATGGCGGCGTGGGACAGGCTGATTGTGTTGCATGGACGGCGGTGAGGGTCAGGCTTGGGGCATTGTGTGGACAGCATTGAGGGTGAGGCTGAGGGCGTTGTGTGGACGGCAGTCAGGGTCAGTCTGGGCTGTGCGTGGATGGTGGAAAGGGTCAGATTGTTGGCGGTGTGTAGACGGCAGTGAGGGTCAGGCTGTGGGTGGTGTGTGGACGGCAGTGAGGGTCAGGCTGGTGCGTTCTGTGGACGGTGATTGGGTACGATTGGGGGCAGTGCTGGATGGCAGTGAGGTTCAAGGAGGGGGCGGTGAGTGGATGATGGTGTGGGACAGGCTGGGCGCGTTGTGAGGATGGCAGTGAGGGTGTGGCTGGGGCAGGGTGTGTGGATGGTGGAGAGGGTCAGGATGGGGCGGTCTGTGGATGTCAGTGAGGGTCAGGCTGGGGGCATTGTGGGGATGGTGGTGAGGGTCAGGCTGGGGGCGGTGAGTGGACACCAATGTGGGTCAAGCAGTGGGAGGTGTTGGACGCTGGTGGGGGTCAGGCTGGGGGTAGTGTGTGGTCGGCGATGAGGGTCAAGCTGCGGGCTGTGTATCGACGCCAGTGAGGGTCAGGCTGGGGGGTGGTATTTGGGCAGCGTTGAGGGTCAGACTGGGGTCATGTGTGAATGATAGTGGTGGTCAGGCTGGGAGCGGTGTTGGATGGCGGTGAGGGTCAGGCTAGGGGCAGTATTTTAACTGTGGTGAGGGTCAGTCTGGGGACGGTGTCTGGATGGCCTTTGTGGATCAGGTTAGGGCGATGTTTGGATGGCAGTGAGGGTCCGGCTGGGGGCGGTGGTTGGACAGCAGTGGGTGTCAGGCTGGGTATGATGTGTGAATGGTGGTGGGGGTCAGTCTTGGGGCGGTGTGTGAACGGCATTGGGTGTCATTCTGAAGCGATGTGTGGACGTCAGTGCGTGTCAGGCTAGGGGTGGTGCGTGGACGGTGGTGGAGTTAGTCTGGGGGCAGTGTGTGGAGGACGGTTAGGATCAGGCTGGGGCGATGTGCGAACGGCAGTGGGTGTCAGGCTGGGTATGATGTGTGAACGGTGGTGGGACTCAGTCCAGGGACGGTGTGTGAACAGCAGTGGGTGTCAGGCTGGGGGCGGTGCATGGACGGCAGTCAGGGCCAGGCTAGGGGTGGTATTAGATTGTGGTGAGTGACAGGATGGGTTCCAAGATAGATGGTGGTGGGTTTCAGGCTGGGGGCGTGTGTGGAGGGGCAGTGAGGTTCATGCTGATGGCGGTGTTTGAAAGCGGTGTGGGTCGGGTGGGGGCGGTGTGCAGATGGCGGTGAGGGCCTGGCTGGGGGCGGGATCTGGATGGCGGTGACGGCAAGGCAGGGGGCAGTGTTAGGGCGGTGGTGAAGGTCAAGCTGGTGACGGTGTTGAACGGTGGTACGTGTCAGGCTGGGGGTGGTGAAGGTCAGACTGGGGGCATTGTTGGGTGGCGCTGAGGATAAAGCTGGCGCAGTGTTTGGACAGCAGTGAGCGTTCGGCAGGGGGCGGTGTTGGACGGCAGTGAGGGTCAGGCAGGGGGCAGTGTGTGGAAGGCAGTGAGGGCCAAGCTGTGGCCAGTGTGTGGACGACGGTGAGGGTCAGGATGGGGGTGGCGTTAGATTGTGGTGAGGGTCAAGCCGGGGGCTGTGAGTGGACGGCGGTTCAATCAGGCTGGGGCAGTGTGTGGAAGGTGGTGAGGATCAGGCTGGGGTCAATTTGTGTGCGGCGGTGAGGGTTACCTGGGGGCAGAGTGTGGACAACGGTGAGGTTCAGGCTGGTGTCGGTTTTTGGACAGTGGTGAAATTCAGACTGGGGGCGCTGTGTGGATAGCAGTGAGGGCCATGCTGGGGGGCAGTGTGTGGACGGAGGTGAAGGTCAGGCTGAGGGCTGTGTGTGGATGACAGTGCAGGTCAGGCTGAGGGTGGTATGTGGTCGGCGGTGAGGGTCAGCCGGAGGCCGGTGTGTGGATGGCAGTGAGGGTCAGGCTGGGGATGGTTTGTGAATGGTGGTGAGGGTCAGGCTGGGGGCGTTGTGTGGATGGCAGTGAGGGTCAGGTTGGGGCTGGTGTTGGATGGCAGTTAGGGTCAAGCTGGGGGCGTTGAGTGGACGATGGTGAAGGTAAACTGGGGGCAGTGTGTAGATGGCGGGGAGGGCCATGCTAGAGTCGGTGTGTGGACAGAGGTGAAGGTCAGGCTGGGGGCGTTATGTAGACGTCAGTGAGGGTCAGGCTGTGGGTTTTGTGTGGACGGCGGTCAGGGTTAGGCTGGGGCATTATGTGGACGGTGGAGAGGGTCAGATTAGGGGCGGTGTTGGTTGGCAGTGATGTTCAAGCAGGGGGCTGTGAGTGGACAGTGGTGAAGTTCAGACTGGGCGCGTTGTTAGGAAGGCGGTGGGGGTCTGGCTGTGGGCAGTGTGTGGATAGTGGAGAGGGTCAGGATGGGGGCCGTGTGTGGATGGCAGTGAGGGTCAAGCTGGGGGCAGTGAATGGACCACGGTGAGGGTCTGGCTGGGTGCAATGTGGGTGGTGTTGGGTGGAAGTGAGGGTCAGGCCTGGGGGGGGTGTGTGGACATTGGTGAGGGTCAGGCTGGGGCTGGCGTGATGAGGGCAGTGAGGCTAACGCTGGGGACATTGTATCAACGGCAGTGAGGGTCAGGGTGGGGATGGTGTGTGGACGACAGTGAGGGTCAGGTTGGCAGCGGTGTGTGGACGGTAGTGAGGGTCAGGTTGGGGGCAGCTTGTGGACAGGGGTAAGGGTCAGGCTGGGGGCAGTGAGTGGATGCCAATGAGGATCAAGCTGGGGGCAGTGTTGGAATGTGGTGAGTTTCAGGCTGGGTGCGGTGTATGGGCAGTGTTGAGGGTCAGGCTGGGGGCGGTGTGTGGAGTTCAGTGAGGGCCATGCTGGGGGCGGCGTGTGGACGAAGGTGAAGGTCAGGCTGAGGGCGGTGTGTGGACGGCGGTAAGGGTCAGGCTGGGGGTGGTTTGTGAACGGCAGTGAGGGCCAGGCTTGGGCCGTTGTGTGAATTGTAGTGAGGGTCAGGTTGGGGGCTGTGTTGTATGGCAGTAACGGTCAAGCTGGAGGCGTTGAGTGGACAGTGGTGAGGGTCAGTCTGGGATCATTGTGTGGACGGTGGTGAGGGTCAGGCTGGTGCATTGTGTGGACTGCGGTGAGGGTCAGGATGTGGGTGGTGTGTGGACGTCGGGGATGGTCAGGCAGGGGGTGGTGCGTGAGCTTCAGGCTGGGGTCGTTGTCTGGACGGGGTGAGGGTCTGACTGGGGGCGGTGTGTGGATGGCAGTGAGAATCAGGCTGAGGGCGGTGTATGGACAGCAGTGAGGGTCAGGCTGGGGTTGTTGTGTGAATGGCAGTGACGATCAGCCTGGGGTCAGTGTGTTGGCGGCGGTGAGCGTCAGGGTAAGGGCAGTGTGTGGACCATGGTGAGGGTCATGCTGGGGACATTGTGTGGATGGCAGTGAGGGTCAGGCTGGGGGTGGTGTGAACAGCAGTGAGATTTAGGCTGTGTGCAATGTGTGGGCATCATTGAGGGTCAGGCGGTGGGCGCAGTTGGGATGGCAGCGAGGGCCTGGCTGGGGGTGGTTTGTAGACGGCGATGAGCATCAGGCTGCGGGCGGTATGTGGATAGCAGTGTGGGTCAGGCTGGGGGCAGTGATTGGGCAGCGTTGAGGGTCTGGTTCGGGGCAGTGTGTGAACGGCAGTGGGGGTCAGGATGGGAGTGGTGTGTGGACGGTGTTGGGGCTGTGGGCATTTGTGGATGGTGGTGAGATTCAGGCTGGGTGCAGTGTGTGGGCAGCATTGAGGGTCATGCTGGGGCAGTGCGTGGACGGAAGTGGTCAGACTGGGGACTGTGTGTGGATGGCAGTGAGGGTCAGGCTAGGGGCGGTATGTGGACGGTGGTGAGGGTCAGACTGGGGCTGTGTGTAGACGCGGTGAGGGTCAGACTGGAGGCTGTGTGTGGATGGCAGTGAGTGTCAGGCTGGGGGTGGTGTGTTGATGGCAGCGTGTGTCAGGATGGGGTCTGTGTGTGGATGGTGGTGAAGGTCAGGCTGGGGGCAGTGTGTGCATGGCGATGAGGATCAAATTGGTGGCGGTGTGTGAATGGCAGTGGGGATCAGGCGGGGGCAGTGTTAGACGGCATTTAGGGTCAGGATGGGGGAGACGTGTGGACGGGGAAGAGTGTCAGGCTGGGGGTGGTGTGAAGACAGCGGTGAGATCCAGGCTAGGAGCAGTATTGGACTTTGGTGAGGGTCAGCAGGGGTGCGTTGGTGGATGGTGGTGGGGGTTAGGTTGGGGGCAGTGTGTGGACGGTGATGAGTGCCAGGCTGGGGGCGCTGTGTGGGTGGAGGTGAGGGCAGTGTATGAACTGTGGAGAGTGTCAGGAAGGTGTGGTGTGTGTTGACGGCGGTGAGGATCAGGTTGGGGGTGGTGTGTGGATAGCGCTGAGATTCAGGCTGGGAATGGTGTGTGGATGGCAGTGAGGGTCAGGGTTGGGGCAGTGTTGGATGACGATGAAGGTCAGGCTGCGGGTGGTGTGTGGACGGTGGTGAGGTTCATGCTGGGCGTGGTATGTGGATGGCAGTGAGGGTCATGCTGGGGGCGGTGTGTGGATGGAAGTGAAGGTCAGGCTGGGGACTGTGTGTGGATGGCGGTAGGGGTCAGGCTGGGGGCGGTATGTGGGCGGCAGTTAGTGTCAGGCTGGGGGTGATGATGCTTGCGCTGTTTGGCATGCAGGTTGGGTAGCTTCACCAGGTTGGCACCACATTTTTAGGTATGCCTGGTATTGCTCATGGCATGCCCTGCGGAACTCTCCATTGAACTAGGGTTGATTCCCCTGGCTTGATGTTAATGGTTGTCTGGGGAATATACCAGGCCATGAGATTTCAGATTGGGCTGGAGTACAGTTTTGCTGCTGTTGTTGGCCCACAGTGAGACAGAAGTTGCAGGGTCAAGAGGGCTGATTGTGTTGTTGTATTTTCCAGTGTATTGGTAGATGTAATGTGGTCCATCCAGCTTCATTCCTTTGTTGAGACTGTGCAGTGATTAATACAATGAGTGATTTGATGGGCCACTGTCAGGAATGCAACTTTTAAAAAAAAGGTTTTGTGATTTACACATGAAAGAAATGAAACTATCATGTATTCGAACAGATGAAAGACTCAACAGACAATCAAGGTATTTTTCAATGGATAATTTTAGTTACATCACACTAAATTTTTGCTATAAATTCTTTGCCTTAGAATTGTGCCCTCCACAATCACCTGATGAAGGAGCTGTGCTCCGAAAGCTAGTGTGCTTCCAATTAAACCTGTTGGACTATAACCTGGTGTTGTGTGATTATTAACTGAGAATATTACAGCACTACTAACAGGGCAGCATGTAAACAGGCTCAGTCCAGTTAATCAATACATTTGGAAGGATTTCCTCCAGGTTTGATGACACAACCTTCGCCAAAACCGTCAACTTCAACCTGCAATGTTGTTATTAACAAAACCTCAGGCTGACACAAAGCTCCCCACCCCACTGCAATGTGGTAACCGGGCCCGGCACAGGAATTGGAACTGGGACAATTGTGGACTGTGATCTCAAAGGAAGGGAGCAAACACAATTCTAACAGATTAGTCCTCAAAGATGAGTACCAAGTTTGAGACAAGGCAGGTTGTATGCCTGCTTGCACTTAGATTAATTGCATTTCTATTTACAGTTGTGTTTTGCAAAGTATAAAGAACTATGTGTTTTTTTTCATGGTTGGGGAGTTTTATTCTCGTTGATCACGGTTGCTGCCTCTCGTTCCCCAAGTCAAATCATAGGATCGATAACAAAACAATAAACTGCAGGTGCTGGAGATCTCAACCCCAGAAACAAAGTGCTGGAGAAACTCAGCAGTTCTGAGGGCATTGGTGAAGAGAAAAATAATGTTGCATTTCATTTCAGTGACTCTTTGTTTGAACGGAAAAATGGTCATGAGACTTGGAGCTTACAATGTTTTATTCCCCTCAGAGATGCTGCTGGACCTGTGGTTCTCCAGCATTGTGCTTTCGATCGTGAAATTTATTTACAAAACAGATCGGAAAAATACTAATCTCCAAAAGTGAAAGGTTCATTCCAAACATGAGCATAGTTTCCACACTTGAGTTACACAAGCATGCCTCAGTTTAAAAACAAGATTTAACTCAAAATAATATTCCATTTCAAAATTAGCCAAGTTACACCAGTAATAAAGCTCATCCACCCAATGAGGCACTTCAGCACAACATCCTGCAGTGTTACACACAGCCACCTTTACCAAAGAATGATCACATGTCACAAAATTGAAGGCCAAGAGCATGTCGCTTTAAAGGAGCTGAAGTCAAACTCAATTTTTGGAAGGATTTTTTTTCAACCTGATTGAACATTTAAATCTCAGAGCATATCTTTGTTTTTTTAAACATAGTGTGTGGGAAACATCCCACATCTTGCTAAAGGTTCAGTTCAGTCTGATACATAGAGCCAAAGGTCAAACAAACATCACACTTTCCATTCACTTCTACAAAGGGCTGGCATCATATTTCTTCAGGATTTAAAGTATTTTATAAATTGTTTGCAAAATCATTTGTCACATTAAAGAACTGGACAAAAAATGTCATTGTATGCAATAAGAGTGAAGCCTGTGACAGCAGATTTATCTTTGGAGGGCAGTGTGTGCGCTTTGTAAGTTCTGGGTGCACTTTAGGAGACTGCTCCCAGATGGTGATAGTGAGCATATCTGGAATGAACTGTTTAGATTTGGGAATCCATGGGAGACAACTGTGGTTTCACTAATACTTGGCTTACGTTGTTGGTCTACAGGAATCAATACATAAAGTTACTTATGTATTGTTGTTGACTAATTGAATGGTATTCAAATCTGCCAGGCTGCCTTCAATAGTGTAAATGCATCTATTGTAAATATTTGGAATATTCCAGAACTGCACAGTGCTTGGCAAATTCAGGGAGGACAAAAATTCACAATGAGTAATTTGAAATTAAGAATCCAAGAGGACGTAACCACTGAAGGATTCAATTCAAATAGTTAAATGGAGTGCTGACATTTAAAATATCTGTTATCCATATGAATGGATGGACTGACAGAATTGGGACCAAATTCCTAGCTGGGCATGTGAAATGTGCTTTGATAAAGTCACCTGCATTTACCAACAATCAAATTATTTTAAAAGAGGGCAGATAGATTTTTGAAATATTGAGCTGTTCAGGGCTATGCGGATCAAGCATAAAAGAGGTGTTGAGGTCAGGGTTGGCCAAGCCATGATCTGATAGAATGGGGGAACAAGCTGAAGGCGATGAATGCCCGACGCCTGCTCCAATTCCTTGAGGCTCCATTTTATGTTTTTTTTGTTTCCAAAGAAGAACGTGATACAATGTGCTAAAGATCTCAGATGTTGTGTAAAGCAGTGAAAATGGGGTGTTTATGTACAGGTTCAGATGGCATTGGTTCATCAATCACAGCTATACAGTCATGAGTAGGAAGGTAATTCCCTCCATGAATATAGGAAATCTACTGCAGAGCTCACACAAAGGGAATTCTTCCCCTCAGCAAACTCTCCTATCACATTACCCAGCATATCAGCGAAAGCAGAACGCACTGCGCATGCTCTAGCCAACAAAGTGTCTCGCGGGTGATTGATGTCAGCACCGGACAATGAAAGGTCGGTGGGCGGATCTGGAGGACCGAGCGGGATGTTGGTCCTCCAACCAATCAAAGTAAATGAAGGGCGGTGCTAAACTAAGCCATGTGATCACCCTCGCGCGCGGCGCAGAGTTGCTGTAATGAATGTTCGGGAAGTTATGGAGAGATAGGATACGGTAAGGAAAGAAATAAACAGGGAAACGGGAGAAAAACTGTGTTGCTATGAGCGGAGAGGTTTTACAAACAAATTGTGCACGTCGCAAAACACAAATTTGAATATGCCAGTCACGTGTTTGCAGTAAATGGGGAATTGCCTCAGCGCGGCCGTAGGCCTGAGTGAGCGCCGCCATCTTTATTCGGGACAACGATTCACTGGACACGTGCTGAGCCGCCATCTTCGTAGGGAGCAAGATGCAGCAAGGCGCATGTGCAGCCTTTCTCTCGTACAGAGTCATTGGGACCATAGCAGCCAATACTGCTCTGATTCACCGCTGGGCTCCCTCATGACCACTTTCTCAATATATATCTTCGTCAGTCTCGAAAGTAATGTCCTCAGTGTGGCTGCAGGCCTGAGTGAGCGCCGCCATCTTTATTCGGGACAACGAATCACTGGACATGTGCGCGGTCGCCATCTTTGTAGGGGCAAGGTGCAGCCAGGCGCATGTGCAGCCTTTCTCTAGGAAAGAGTCATTGGGATCAGAGCAGCCAATACTACTCTGATTCACCTCTGGGCTCCCTCATGACCATTTTGTCAAAATCTAGCTTCCTCAGTCTCGAACCATGGGTGTACCTTTGGTCTGTTTACTTCTGTACTATTACTTTTATAGACCCTTTGTAAATGAGTTTTTCACTGCGGCCCAGCCCCTGACCATGTACTGCTCTATTATCCGATTACTTTTTTCTTGAATATTTTTGGCAGTCAAGAATTCTTTTTTCCAACAAGCAAGTGTATTTTCCTTCCATTTCTGACTATCAACTTCTGCACCATTTTCATTCCCTGTAATCCGTTTTGCACTCCCTGAAACATCAACTGTGTTTCTCCTTCCACAGATACCAGTGATTAATGCCAAAGCCCTGTTGCCTGTGGAGAGGGTGATGTTTGACTTTCTTGTACAACAGCAGTTTGTGTGGTGAAGGTGCTCCTACAATGTGGTTGGATAAGAGACATTACAGAAAATTCATTCAGCAACAGTGATGATGATTTGAAAATAATGTCCAAAACAACAACTGTTTATATTTCTATTTTCATGCTTATAATTTCACAAAAATACTATTGAGAACTTTAGACATAAGGCCAGAGATGGAGATATTAGGTCAGGTGACCAAACGCATTGTCAAAAAGCAGGTTTTGAGGGATGTCTTAAAGGTGGAAAGCAGACCTGTGAGGTTTTGGCTACGAATTTCAGACCAAGCTGCTTCAGCAACTGCAGAAACAGCCACACAGGTGAAGTAATGAATTAACAAATGGTTGTGAATCTCGAAGAAAATGGGTTGTCGAGGTCTCAAAGTGTGTGTGGTGCCGGGAGCTAGGGATTATGACAGCCAGGAATTAAATCAAGTGTGAGAATTTTAAATTGAGGGATATTGGCCAGGTGCTGACAGGTAAGACTAGATTGGGTTGGTGTATCTGGTCAGCATGGACGGGTTGGACCGAAGGGTCTGTTTCCTTGCTGTACATCTCTATGGCTGTATGCTGTTGATTCTAATTAGGAACCTTTTGATGAATCAACAAGCAGAGATTTCGACTTTCTTGAGATTACAGGGAGGTTGAATGTGGGAAGCTGGCCCTGAGTATGTTTGGAAAATTAAGTCTGTAGATAACACACAACGGATGTGAGTTTCAGTATATGAGCTGAGATGAGGGTGGAATCAGCTAGAATTAGTGATCTTGGAGTGGGACTGAGTTGTCACACTCACTTCACCTCTGGGATTCACCTGGTTGTCAGGTTGTGAATCAGGGCGGTAACACAATCGGGAGCTGAGTGGCCCTGGTGGAGCCTAAAATGAGTGTCACTCAGCTGGCTGTTGCTGAGCAGCTGTTGCTTGGTAGCCCTATTGATGACATCTTCCATCACTTTACTGCTGATCGAGTGTGGACTGACAGAGGGAAATTGCCTGGGTTGGATTGCCCTGTGTTTTTGTGTTGAACATCCCTGGGCAATGTTCCACATGGTCGGTAGAAGCCAGTGCTGGAGCGGTCCTTGGCTTGGTGGGTGGCAAGTTCTGGAGCACAATATATCAGTATTATTGCCAGAATATTTGCAGGGCATGTAGTCTTTGCACTACTTAACCATTTCTTGATGTTATTCAAACTGAATCGAACTTGCTTCAAACTCACATCAGTGATGTTGGAAACCACTGGAGAAGGTTGAGATGGATCATCCCACTTTGCACTTCTGGCTGCAGATTGCTGCAAATGCTGTTGTCTTATCTGGTGCATGGTGTGTGAGGCTCCTCCATCAGTAAGGGTGGGGATATCTATGATGCTTCCTCCAGTGAGTTGTTTAATTGTCCATCACCGTTCACAACTGGGTGTGGCAGAACTACAGACCTCCGATCTGTTCCACTGGATGTAGGATCACTTAGCTCTGTTGCTTGCTGCTGATGCTGTTTGATATGCAGGTAGTTCTGTTTGGTAGCTTCACCAGGTTGGCACTTCGTTTTTAAGTCTGCCTGGTGCTGCTCATGGCATGCCCACCTTTACTGTCCAATGTGATGGGTGAGAGCGGGATTTACACACCCATGAGATTACAGATTGTGCTGGAGTACAGTTCTGCTGCTGTTGATGTCCCATAGTGCCTCAGAGATACCCAGTTTGAGTTCCTACATCTCTTCGAAGTCTATCCCATTTAGAATGATGATAGTGCCACTCAACACAAAGGAGGTTTTTCTCAACTTTAAGGCAAGACTTTGTCTCCAAAAGGAATGTATGATGGTCGATCGTACTGATACTGTCATGGCTAGATGTATCTGCCGCTGGTCAATGCATAACAATGAGATCAAGTATGTTTTTCCCTCTTGTTGGTTCCCTCACCACCTGCTGCAGATTCAGTTGAGCAGCTATACCCTTTAGGACCTGGCCAGCTCAGTCAGTAATTCTATTGCAGAGCAAGTCTCAATAGTGGACATTGAAATCCTGTACCCAGAGTACGTTTGACACCATTTTACTTCCTCAGTGCTTCCTCCGAGTGTTGTTCAAAATGAAGGAGAACTGATCCATCAGCCAAGGGAGGACGGTACGTGGTAATCAGCAGGAGCCATGAGACCTACTGGTCTCCGGAGCCAATGCTGTGTACTCCAGGGGAAATCCTCCCTGTCTGTAGACCACTGTGCCACCACCTCTGCCTGGTCTGTCCTGCCGGTGGGACAGGACATATCCAGAGATTTCAGGAGAAAGTGAAGACTGGAGATGCTGGAGATCAGAGTCAAGGTCTGGTGCTGGAAAAGCACAGCAGGTCAGGCTGATGAAGGGCTTAGTCTTGAAACATCGATTCTCCTGCTCCTCGGATGCTGCCTGACCTGTTGTGCTTTTCCAGCACCACACTCTCGATATCTAGGGATGGTGATGGTGGTGTCTGGTCATCTTTGTAAGGGATAATTCCGTGAGTATGACTATGTCAGGCTGTTCCTTGACTGGTCTGTGAGACAGCTCTCCACATTTTGGCACCAAAAACCATATGTTAGTGAGGAGGACGTTGCACCATCAAGAGGGCTGATTCTGTGGTTGTAATTTCTGTTGCCAACTGGTCCATCCAGTTTCATTCCTGTGTTGAGACTTTGCAGTGAATAATACAGTGAGTAGCTGGCTGGGCCGCTATCAGGTTGGCAGGATTTTTTTCGCCATTGACAATGGTTACATGGAGATCAGGAGATTCCTAATACATTGTTTTTTTTTCTTGAATTCAGATTCCACCATCTGCCAAGATGGGATTCGAATCAGGACTTCAGTCGTTTGTTTTAATATTCTGGATAAAAGCTAAATACATCAGGATTGTTCACTCATTTTAAATTTCACTAATCCTGGTTTTGTTTCTTTGTAAAACACTGCCCATCATCCTGTGTCCTCCATCCTCTATCCTTCCCTCCAACAACGAGTGAGGAGCACATGGAGTTTCTCTGTCACTAAGACTGAGATAATCCGATCTGCTGCTTCTCTCTCTCCCACTAGCCCACTGAGTCAAACTGCCTCACGTGGTGTTCCTGGTTTTTGTCCTAAACCTACATCTTTCTCCAGTCTCTTGTCAAGCCTTATCAGAGCTCACCTTGACCCTTTACCCTAATCTCGCTAAACTCACTTTCCAACTCTCTTTTCTCCGCTGCCGCCTCATCACTCCCCTTCGCCAATTCATAGATATTGTTCCTTGTTCTGTCTGTTGGTCTTTTTTTTGGTTATGTCCTTCTCTCCCATTCTGTGAAAAACAAATATTTGACCTCACCGTTGTTGGAAAATCCTGCTCCATCTCCACTCTCCCTTTCCTTTCTGAATTCCTTGCATTTGGTGTCCCTCAACGTTCTATCCTTCGTCTCTCCTGCATCTCACGTACATAGTGCCAGGAGGTAATATCATCCAAAAACACTGTGTTAGGTTTGACATGTATACTGACGATGCCCAGCTCGCCCTCCCCATCATCCCTCTCCATTACTCCATTGTTACTCAGTTATCAAACTGCTTTTCACATTCCCACTACTCAATTAGCTGCAATTTCAGCCAATGAAACATTATCATGGTTAAACCCATTGCCTTACCTTTACCTTTCTGCTGATCCCCTCCCTCACACTGGGAACTCTCTGAAGCAGAATGACACTCTTCACAACATTGCTGTTATATCTGACCCCAAGGTGACCTTCTGATCAGACATCCACGCAATCAACACACCAGGAATTCCAATCACTTCAACGTTGCTTTTCTCCACCTCACCCCAGCTCCATTGCTACTGAAACCCCTTACCCGCGTCTGTGTCGCCTTAACTTGAATCCAAGACAGAACCCTTTATTCCGTGACTCATAATCTCAGTATTTACCCTCAGACACATACTCTCAGTATTTATCCTGTCAAACCCCTAAAGAATCCCATCTGTCTCAATGAGATCACCTCTCTTTCTCCAAAATCCATTGAGTAGAGTCCCAACCTTTTCAGCCTTTATTTAAAAGATAATCCCTCCAAACCAGGGATCATCTCATTGAATCTTCCCTGAAATGCCTCCAATAAAGTGACACATTTCCTTATCTAAAGGGACCAAAACTGCTCTCATTCCTGCAGATATGGTGGTCTCACCAGCACTTCCACACGTTACTGTCAGGTAGAGACTCCAAACTCTAATACTGAAAACCTTTGAAACAAAATATTCGATTCCCCTTCCTGATTCCCTGTTGTAACTGTGTGGTAGCTTTCTGTGTTTCCTGAACAATTACCCCAGTCCCTGTGTGGTGCAGCTTTCTACAGTTTCCACCATTTAAATAGTACTTTGTTCTTTTATTATCTCCTCCAAAATGAGCAATTTCCCAATTTTCCTAAGTTACATCCCATCTGGCAACTTATTGCCTCCTTCTATTGTGCATATCTCCCTTTTCATAATCCTCTTAGACCTTTACAGTTATGCCTTTTCTAGGAGATATCCCCCCTTCCCATTCTTCCAAACATTTACTGGGAGCACTGGGCAGTGGGAAGCAGGCAGAGTTGCTATCTTTTTAGGGATACGCTTTGGAGTGATTGAGAGGATCTTCCTACCCATTGGTCAGGATGGAGACAACTTGCCCATCGTTAGGCATTAGCCTTTCACACCCATATCTTATTGATGAGGCAGAGCGGCAGCACGGAATGAAAGAAAAGAAAGTCATTCTTGTTCCCCATATCTCACTGACGCTTGGATCATTTTCTCCAATGTGTCAAAGAACTGGTGTGTTCAGTCACATAAGATCTCAAGTTGGAATCTCCGAGAAACCCACAGATTTTCCCCTGAGTTGACTGCTGATGTCGTCAAGGGTAATATGTACGGTAATCCTGGGCCACGAGGAGGGGATGGTGTGAGTTTCTAACTTGAACTGATAGTGACGGATTTTATAAACTTGTATTACAGGATATTACAAGTGGACATTCAGGTGGTAATCTCAATAAATATTCTGCTAAACTCTGATTGAATTACTCAATATATCAGGATCTATATATTCGCATTGTGTTTCTGAGTATTGTGTTCGAGATCAATCCCATTTGCTGCTTAAAAATTCTCCTTTGAATCATCGCATTCTCTCAAAAGGTCTCCCCAAACCTTCAATGTGTCCTGTAATCCTTTTATGATGACCTGATGAGTGTAAGGTTTATTATTCGAATATGTAATTTTTGTATGAGGATGTCTCAGAGAGGGAGCAGAATATTCTTAAAGGGTAGAATAACCATTTTGAGGGGAGCCTGTTGTTTATTGGTATCAATGACATAGGAATAGAAGAGTTCACATTATTGGATCATTAGAATCTCTTGTGGGGTAGAATTGACCTCCATCAGAAGGATGGATTGTACTGGCACTGGAAGGGAACAGTTGCTAGTGCTATTCAAGAGGCATTAAACCAGTGAAGGAATGTGGGTAAACCCAGAGAGAGAAAGTGAGAGAAGAGCTAAGTCTGATGCTGGTACAGTTCAGACGTCAAACAGTCATGGCAGGCAAGGGCAAGGTACAGAATGAGCAGTTACAGTGCAGTTATTTCAATGCAGGAGGCCCGATAGGTCGGGCAGAGGAGCTCAGGGTATGGTTTTGAACATCGCACTGGGATATTATAACAATTACAGAGGCATGACTTAATGATGGATAGGACCAGCAGCTTAATGTTCCAGTGTATAGATACTATAGCAAAGATAGAAAGGGGGCAACAGAGCAGGGGGAGAGGTATTGTTGATAAGGGATAACATTACAGCTGGGCTTCAAGAGGGTATTCCTGGGAGTACATCCAAGCAGGTTATACAGGTGGAACTGAGAAATAAGAAAGGGATGATCTCCTTATTGGGATGGTACTATTGACCGCCCCCCACTTCCCCAATAGTCAGCAGGGAGTTGAGAAGCAAAGTTTCAAAGAGATCACTTATCTGTAAGAATAGTATGGTTGTATACAAGACTTGACCTTCTTTGTTATTCATTTACAGGATGAGGGCATCACTGGCTGGGCCCAAAGGGCAGTAAAGAGTCAACCACATTGCTGTGGGTCTGGAGTCACATATAGGCCAGACCAGGTAAGGATGGCAGATTCCTTCCCTGTAGGATATTAGTGAATCTGATGAGGTTTTATTTTTCAATAATCAACAATGGATTCATGGTCTTTAATAGATTCTTAATTCTACATTTTTATTGAATTCACATTCCACTGTCTGCCATGACGGGATCCAAACCCTGGGCCCCAGAACGTTATCTGAGTGTCTGGATTATCCATCTAGTGATAATCTCACTAGGCCATTTGGCAGGGTGAGTGACTGAGGTATCCGTGGTGCAGCACATCAGCACCAAAGATCCCATGGTCTCTGCAGAAGATAGAAAGGGCTAGGGAGGGAGATATATCCCTGGTGGTGGGGTCTGACTGTAGGTAGCGGACATAGCAGAGGTTAATGGAGATTAGTGGGTGGCCGGTGAGGACCGGGGGATTATATTCTTATTGTGGTTGGAGGGGTGGGGGGAAGTCGGAGGTACAGGAAGTGGAGGATATGCGTTGGAGTGCATTGTTGATCAAGTGTGAGGGAAATGCGGTCCTTGAAAGAGGAAACCTTTCTGGGATGTCCTGGAGTGGAATTGCTTCTCCTGGGAGCAGATATGGCAGAGAGGGAGGAATTGAGAGTACAGGATCACGTTTTTCCAGGAATATACTCAAGGCTAATCAGGAGAGCAAAAAGGGGACTTGAAATATCTCTAGGAAATAGTTTAAGGAGAATCCAAAGAGATTCTACAAATACATTAAGGATAAAATAATAACCAGACAGAAAATCGGACCCCTTAAAGATCAACAAGGCCATCTATGGAACAACAGGAGGTGGGAGAAATACTATGCCATTCTATTTTGGAGAGTTTGGAGAAATAAATAGTGATAACTTGAAAAGTGTCTATATTAAAGAGGAGGAAGTACTGGATGTCTTAAACAGTAGTAAGGTGGATAAATCCCTGGGACCTGATCAGGTGTATCGCAGAAATTTGTGGAAAGCTAGGAAGGTGATGGCAGTGCCCCTCCCTGAGGTATTTATATCATTGTTTGTGACAGGTGAGGTGCTGGAAGATTGGTGCCATTATTTAAAAAAGGTGGTAAGAAAAGGCCAAGGAACAAGAGAACAGTCAGCCTAACGTCAGTGGTAGGTAAGTTGTTGGAAGGGATTCTGAGGGACAGGATTTACATGTATTTGGAAAGACGAGGATTGATTAGGGATAGTCAACATGGCTTCGTGTGTGGGAAATTCTCTCTCTCTAACTTGATTATTTTTTTTTTTGAAGATGTGACAAAGATGATTGATGAAGGCAGACTGTGGATGTTGTCTATATGGACACTGAACGATGTTCCACAAAGCAGACTGATTAGCAAGGTTAGATAACATGAAATGTTGGGAGAAGTAGCCATTTGGATACAAAACTGGCTTGAAGGTAGGAGGCAGAGGGTGGTGATGGAGGGTTGCTTTGCGGACTGGAGGCCTGTGAGCAGCATTGTCCTGCAAAAATGGATATGGGTCATTGAATAAGTGAATAGGATGTGAATATATGAGATATGGGCAGTGGGTTTACAGAAGACACCAAAATTGGAGGTGTAGTGGACAATGAAGAAGGTTAGTTCAGAATGCAACAGTATCTTGACCAGATGGGCCATTGGAGCAAGGAATGGCAGACGGGGTTCAATTTAGACAAATGTAACCTGTTCGACTTTGGAAAGGCAAGTCAGGGCAGGACTTATACACTTAATGGTAAAGTCCTTGGGAATGTTGCTGAACATAGAGACCATGGAGTGCAGGTTCATTGTTCCTTGAAAGTAGAGTCGAAGTTAGGCAGACTAGTGAAGGTGGTGTTTGGTATGCTTATATTTATTAGTCAATGCATTGAGTACAGAAGCTGGGACGTCAAATTGTGGTTGGACAGGACATTGATTAAGCCATTTCAGGAATTATGTTTTATGTTCGAAATTCCCTGTTCTGGAAAGGATGTTGTGAATCTTGAAAGAGTTCAGACAAGATTTACAAAGACTTTGCTAGGGTTGGAGGATTTGGGCTACAGGGAGAGGCTGAATAGGCCAGGGTTAATTTCCCTGGAGAGTCAAAGACTGAGAGGTGACTTCATGGAGATTTATAAAATCATGAGGGGCATGGATAAGGTGAATAGCCAGGGCCTTTTCCCCACAGTTAGGTGGGTTCAAAACAAGATCACATGGGCTTAAGTTGAGAGGGCAAAGATTTAAAATGGATCTAAGGAGCAAAGTTTTCAAGCTGTGTGTGTGGTGTATGTGTGGACTGAGCTGCCAGATGAAGTAGTGGAGGCTGATACAATTACAACATTTGAAAGGCATCCGATTCGGTACGTGAATAGGAAGGGTTTCCAATGATACGGACCAATAGCTGGCAAATGGGGCTCCGTTTGTTGAAGATTCCTAGTTGTCATGGACAAATTGGACCAAAGGTCTGTTTCTGTGCTGTACATCTCTATGACACTAATACATGAAAATAAGATGTGTTCCTCTTTTGTGGAGAGCTAGCAGAAGCACAGATAATTGTCCTTGGAGCTGAGAAGGTTAAGCAGTGATTTTGACCAGGTGCAAATTTGTTTCTAGGATATCTAATCTGCAGAGAGAGGGGAATTGTTAACAATGTCACAATTTTAGTAGCTATTTTCAGGTAATTGGCAAATAATGTGAATATGTGAACATTATTTTTTTCAGTAAGTTCTGAGTATTTGGAACAATCTGAATGGCAGCTGGACACAGACTCAGGAGTTATTCATAAACAGATTTGGAATCTTACTTTTTTAAGGGAAGATTTGGGGGGCTATGGGCAAATGGGAAGGGAATTGGGACAGATTTGCAGCATCTCCAGAGGGAGAGGGTACATCCCAAGTGGGCTGAATAGCCCCAGCCCTTGTGGTTTGTGATACTGCCCCATTAACTGTGAATGTTGAAGCTCATCCCAGGGCAGAGAGAGGGAGGATCCCACCACTACCTCACAATGGGCCCCGAATGATTGATGTCAGCGCAGACCAATAGGGGTCAGAGGGCAGTCCTGGAGGACCAGGTAGTACCAGTTTGTCCTCCAACCAATCTGAGTGAATGAGGACATCCTCAAGGCTGAAACTAAAGAAAGGCACATATCGCAGATATTTGAGAAACTGGAGGACATGAGATAGGGAGCGTTCTGTGGCTGGTGAGGAATTCTATAAATAAGGAAGAGTTGTGAGGCTGGATGAAGTGACAGTGATCGGGAGAGTTGAGGATGGAGGAATTTAGAGTTAGTGAGGATTAGAGTCCTAATGTTATACAGCAAGGAAATAGGCCCTGTGGTCCACCCAGTCCATGCCGACCATAATTCCAAACTGAACTAATTGTACCTGCCTCTGATTGGTCCACATCCATCCAAATATTTCCTATTTATGTACTTATCTGAATATCTTTTAAATATTGTAATTGTATTCACAGCTACCACTTCCTCTGGAAGTTCATTTCACACGTATAATGTTTTTCAAAAACTCTAATGTCTTTTCTCAAATCTTTCTAATTTCTTCTCAAAATGAATGCACCCGAGTTTTGAATCCCCCTCTCCCCCGGCTATTCACCTTATCTACACTCTTTCTCATTTTGTAAACCTCTAATAAGGTCACCCCTCAACTTCGTGCACGCCAGTGAAAACAATTCGCAGCCTATCCAGCCTCTCCTGAGAACACAATCCCTCCATTCATGGCAATATGCTGGTAAATCTCTTCTGAACCTGCTCCAATTTAATAACATCCTTCCTATAACAGCACAACCAGAACTGGACAGAATGTTCCAGAAGAGGCCTCCCCAACATTCTGTACATCCTCAACATAACGTCCCAACTCCTGGACTCAAAGATCTGAACAATGAAGGAAAGTGTGCTAAGCACCATCTTAACCAGCCTGTCTACATGTAACCTAAACTTCAAAGACGTGCAGCCCTCGGTCTCTCTGTTCCCATATCACTACTTAAGGCCCTACCTTTATTGAATGTAAGTCCTGTCCGCGTTTGTTTTGTTATTTTTTTGCATTTATTCCAATCCAAAAGATTTTTGAGTATAAACTTATCGAAAAGACAGAGAGGTGGGCAGAGGGGGGGGGGGGGGGGGGGGAGGGTTGCCTTGTTAGTTAAGAACAAAATTAAATCTATGGTATTGAATGACATAGCGTCGGATGATGTGGAGTCTGTGTGGGTGGAATTGAGGAACCACAAAGGCAAAAAAAAACCATAATTGGAGTTGTGTACAGACCTCCTAACAGTGGTCAGGACCAGGGACGCAACATGTACCGGGAAATAGAGAAGGCATGTCAGAAAGGCAAGGTTACATTGATCATGGGTGACTTCAATATGCAGGTGGACTGGGTAAATAATGTTGCTAGTGGATCTAAAGAAAGGGAATTCATGGAATGCTTACAGGATGGCTTTTTGGAACAGCTTATCATGGATCCCACAAGAGAGCAGGCTATTCTGGACCTAGTGCTTTGCAATGAACCAGACTCTATAAAAGATCTTAAAGTAAGGGAACCCTTAGGAAGTAGCGACCATAATATGGTAGAGTTCAGTCTGGAGTTTGAAAGGGAGACGGCTAAATCTGATGTAATGGTGTTACAGTTGAATAAAGGTAATTATGAACGCATGAGAGAGGAACTGACTAAAATAGACTGGAAGCAGAGGCTAACCGGGAAGACACTAGAGCAATAATGGCAGGAGTTTGTAGGTATAATTGAGGACACTGTACAGAGGTTCATTCCCAAGAAAAGAAAGATTAACCGGGGAGGGATTAGACAACCTTGGCTGACAAAGGAAGTCAGGAAATGTATTAAAGAAAAAGAGAGATCCTATAAAGTGGCTAAGAACAGTGGGAAATCAGAAGATTGGGAAGGATACGAAAGCCAACAGAGGATAACAAAGAGTGTAATAAGAAATGAGAGGATCAAATATGAAGGTAGGCTAGCCAGTAATATTAGAAATAATAGTAAAAGTTTCTTTCAGTACATAAGAAACAAACGACAGGCAAAAGTAGACATTGGGCCACTTCAAACTGATGCAGGGAGCCTAGTGATGGGAGATAAGGAAATAGCAGGAGAACTTAACAAGTACTTTGCGTCAGTTTTCACAGTGGAAGACATGAGTAATATCCCAAAAATTAAAGGGTGTCACGGGGCTGAGTTGAGTATGGTTGCCATTACGAAAGAGATAGTGCTAGAAAAGTTAAAAAGTCTTAAAATTGATAAATCTCCTGGCCCCGATGGGATACACCCTAGAGTTCTGAGAGAGGTGGCTGAGGAAATAGCAGAGGCATTGGTTGAGATCTTTCAAGAGTCACTGGAGTCAGGAAAGGTCCCGGATGATTGGAAGATGGCTGTAGTAACCCCCTTGTTCAAGAAAGGATCAAGGCAAAAGATGGAAAATTATAGGTCAATCAGCATAACCTCGGTTGTTGGTAAAATTCTAGAATCCATCATTAAGGATGAGATTTCTAAATTCTTGGAAGAGCAGAGTCTGATTAGAACAAGTCAACATGGATTTAGTAAAGGGAGGTCATGCCTGACAAACCTGTTGGAATTTTTTGGAGAGGTAACAAGTGGGTTAGACCAGGGAAACCCAGTGGATGTGGTCTATCTGGACTTTCAAAAGGCCTTTGATAAGGTGCCACACGGGAGGCTGCTGAGCAAGGTGAGGGCCCATGGTGTTCGAGGTGAGCTGCTGGGGTGGATTGAGGATTGTCTGTCTAACAGAAGGCAGAGAGTTGGGATAAAAAGTTCTTTTTCAGAATGGCAGCCGGTGACGAGCGGTGTCCCGCAGGGTTCGGTGTTGGGGCCACAGCTGTTCGCATTATATATTAATGATTTGGATGAGGGAACCGGGGGCATTCTAGCGAAGTTTGTCGATGATACGAAGTTAGGTGGACAGGCAGGTAGTACTGAGGAAGTGGGGAGGCTACAGAAGGATATAGACAAGTTGGGAGAGTGGTCCAGGAAATGGCTGATGGAATTTAACGTGAACAAGTGCGAGGTCTTGCACTTTGGCAAAAAGAATAAAAGCATGGACTACTTTCTAAATGGTGAGAAAATTAATAAAGCCAAAGCACAAAGGGATCTGGGAGTGCTAGTCGAGGATTCTCTAAAGGTAAACATGCAGGTTGAGTCTGTGATTAAGAAAGCGAATGCAATGTTGTCTCTTATCTCAAGAGGGTTGGAATATAAAAACAGAGATGTACTACTAAGACTTTATAAAGCTCTGGTTAGGCCCCATTTGGAGTACTGTGTCCAGTTTTGGTCCCCACACCTCAGGAAGGACATACTGGCACTGGAACGTGTCCAGCGGAGATTCTCACGGATGATCCCTGGAATGACAGGTCTAGCATATGAGGAACGGCTGAGGATACTGGGATTGTATTCGTTGGAGTTTAGAAGATTAAGGGGAGATCTAATAGAGACGTACAAAATAATACATGGCTTGGAAAGGGTGGATGCTAGAAAATTGTTTCTGTTAGGCGAGGAGACTAGGACCCGTGGACAGAGCCTTAGAATTAGAGGGGGTCATTTCAGAACAGAAATGAGGAGACATTTCTTCAGCCAGAGAGTGGTGGGCCTGTGGAATTCATTGCCACGGAGTGCAGTGGAAGCCGGGACGCTAAATGTCTTCAAGGCCAAGATTGATAGGTTCTTGTTGTCTAGAGGAATTAAGGGCTACGGGGAGAATGCTGGTAAGTGGAGCTGAAATGCGCATCAGCCATGATTGAATGGCGGAGTGGACTCGATGGGCCGAATGGCCTTACTTCCACTCCTATGTCTTATGGTCTTATGGAGTATAATTAAGAGGGAAATCAGGAGGCCAAAAAGGGACGTGAGATAGCTTTGGCGAATAGGGTTAAGGATAATCCAAAGGGCTTTTGTAAATACATGAAGAACAAAAGGCTAACTAGGGAGAAAATAGAGACCCTCAAAGATCAGCAAGGCAGCCATTGTGTGGAGCTGCAGGGCGATAGGCGAGATAGGAAACAAGTATTTTGCATCAGTGTTTACTGTGAAGAAGTACATGGGAGATATAGAATGTGGGGAAATAAACGGTGACATCTTGAAAAATGTCCATATTACAGAGGAGGAAGAGGTGCTCAATGAGTGGCTAAGGAGCTAGTGCAGGGGAAAAGGATTCACGTTTTTTGGATTGTTGTGATCTCTGGAGTAGAGTTGACCTGCATAAGAAGGATGGATTGTACCTGAATTGGAAGGTGTCTAATATCTAGGCAGGGAGACTTGCTGGTGATACTCGGAAGGCAGGAAACCAGTGAGGGAGTTGGTGTAAACCCAAGAAGATAGTGAGAAAAGAGATATGTCTGAGGCTGGTACAGTTCAGAAGTCAAATAGTCAAGGCAGGCAAGGGTCAGTATTAATATGATGGGCTGAATGAAGTCGGACTCAGCAGTTGCACTGCATTTACTTCAATAGAAGAGGCCTGACAGGGAAGGCAGATGAGCTTAGGGTATGGTTTTGAACATGGCACTGGGATTTTATAGCAATTAGAGACGGCATCACTCAGGAATGGATAGGCCGGGCAGCTTAATGTTCCAGGGTATAGATGCTATAGGAAGAATAGAAAGGGGTCAAGGGAGGAGGGGGAGTGGCATTTTTGATGCGGGATAGCATTTTGTTTTGCTCACGGAAGATATTCCGTGGAGTACGCCCAGTGAAGTTATTAGGTGGAACTGCGAAATAAGAAAGGGATGATCACCTTATTGGGGCTTTCTGCATGGATTTCGTCCGGGTGCTCTGGTTTCCTCCCATAGTCCAAAGATGTGCAGGTTGGATGGATTATCCAGGCTGAATTGCCCACAGTGTTCAGGGATGTGCAGGTTGGGTGGATTGTCCAGGCTGAATTGCCCATAATGTTCAGGGATGTGTAGGTTGGCTGGCCCTGGGAAATGCAATGTTACAGGGGGAGGATAGGAGGCTCTCCAGGTCAGTATCAATGTGATGGCTGAATGACCTGCTTCCACACTGTTGGGAGTCTCTGATAATTCTACTAGTTTTAAAATAGTTACAGAAAATTATATACCAGATCTAAAAGTTATGGTTCTGAATTGGACAAAGGCCAATTTTGATGGCACAAGGCAAGAACTTTCATCTGGCCCCTCAAACCTGCTCTACCATTCAATAAGATCAGGCCTGATCCTTTCATGGCCTCTGCTCCACATTCCTGATCTCTCACCATAATCCTTAATTCCTTTCCTGTTCACAAATCTACCTTTTGACCTAAAGATAGTCAAGTCGATAATCTAAACTGCTGCACTCAGCAGCAAATTCCACAGATTCACAGATTTAGCTGAAGAGGTCCATCCTGAACTCAGTCCTAAATCTGATACCCCCTTATTTTGATGCTCTGCTCCCTAGTTTGACACACCCCTAGTTGAAATCACCTCCCTGCTTCTATCTTATCTACTCCGTTCATAATTTTATTTTTTTCCCATCCAACCTCCCATACTTCGAAATTCCAGTGTACATACTACCAGTTTCCTCAATCTCTCCGCATATGCCAACCCTCTGAAATACTGACTGAAACTAGTGAACCTCCTCTGTACTCCCTCCAGTGTCAGTACATCCTAGCTAATGTAAGGGGACCAGACTTGTACACAGTACTCCAGGTGTGGCCTCCCCAGCACCCTGTACAGCTGCAGCCTAACTATCCCTCTAGCAATGAAGGACAATATTCCCTTCAATGTCTTATTTACCTGATGCACCTGCAAACCAACTTCCTGTGATTCAAGCACAAGGACACCCAGCTCCCTCTGCACAGCAGCATGCTGCACGTTTTCACCATTTCATCATCAGTTTGCTGTTAGTCTTGCCAAAATGGATGACTTCACGTTTCCCAAACTTTTCCTCCATCTGCCAGATCCTTACCTATTCACTTAATCTATCTGTATCCTTGTGTAGACTTACAGTGGCCTCTGCAAACGTTCATCGACCATTCATCTTAGTGAAGTCTACCTTTCATGAATCGATGCTGTGTCTGCTCAATGAGATAATTTCTATCCACATAGCTCACTATTTCTTCCTTAAGAGATCGGGCATTTTCCCCACCAAAGCATTTATGGTAACAGGTCCATTTTAAAATATTTGCATCACATTTGTAAAATGCCAATCTGTCAGAACTGTCCCAGAGTCCAACAAATTTTAGTGAATTATCACGAGTGCATTTGCTATTTACTCTCTGCCATCTGTTAACGTCCACTGGGATGCATTCCATCAGGGCCAGGCGACCCATCTATCTTTAGGCTGTTATCATTCCCAACACTACCTCTTTACTGAGAATGATTGCTTCTCTGTCCTCATCTGCCACTGCGTCCATAGGCCCGCAACAACGAGAGTACACAGACAGCATGATCCTGTTAAAGCCTTAACAGGTATGTGTGGGGAATGCTGCCTGTCGAGAGAAATTGACGGTCTGGTCAAGAAAATGAAGGAGGGAGATAGCAGGTGCAGACATCTGTGTTATTATGTGAATTCCTGGAGGAGTATAGGGGCAGTAGGAGTATACTCGAGGGAAAACAGGAGAGCAAAAACGGAACATGAGAGAGCTTTGGGAAATAGGTTCCCGGAGAATCCAGAGATTCCAGAAATACACTAAGGATAAACGAGTAACCAGGCAGAGAATAGGGACCCACAAAGATCAAGAAAAAGCTCCTGTTTGTCCTAGATAAGTATATACCTGTCAGGCAAGGAGGAAGCTGTAGAGTACGGGAGCTGTGGTTTACAAAGGAAATGGAACCTCTCTTCAAAAGGAAGAAGGCGGCTAACGTTAGGATGAGATGTGAAGGCTCAGTTAGGGCGCTTGAGGGTTACAAGGTAGCCAGGAAAGTCCTAAAGAAAGAGTTCAGAAGTGCCAGGAGGAGATATGAGAAATTGTTGGCAGATAGGATCAGGGTAAACCCTAACGCTTTCTATAGTTATTAAAGGAATAAACGAATGACGAATAAGATTAGGGCCAATCAAGGATAGTAGGCGAAGCACTAAATGAATATTTTTCAACAGTTTTCCTGTTAGAAAACAACAATGTTGTCGAGATTACTGAGATACAGGCTACTAGATTGAATGGGATTGAGGTTCATAAGGAAGAGGTATTAGACATCTTGCAGAGTGTGAAAATAGATAAAACCCATCCAGCCCAGTGGACTTATCCCAGGATCCTCTGGGAAGCCAGGGAGGAGATTGGCATTTGGCATTGATCTTTAAATCATCATTGTCTACAGGAATAGTGCAGAAGACTGGACGATAGCAAATGTGGTTCCCCTGTTCAAGTAGGGGAGTAAAGACAACCCTGATAATTATAGACCAGTGACCCTTACTTCAGTTGTTGGTAAATTGTTGGAAAAGGTTACAAGTTTAGGATTTATAATCATCCAGCAAAGAATAATTTGATTAGGGATAGTCAGCACGGTTTTGTGAAGGGTAGGTCGTGACTCACAAACCTTATTGAGTTCTTTGAGAAGGTGACCAAATAGGTCGATGAGAGTAAACCGGTTGATATGATGTATATGGATTTCAGCAAGGCGTTCGATAAGGTTCCCCATAGTAGGCTTTTGTACAAAATGCAGAAGGATGGGATTGTGGGAGATAAAGCAGTTCGGATCAGTAATTAGCTTGCTGAAAGCAGACAAAGTGGTGGTTGATGGGAAAAGTTCATCCTGGAGTCCAGTTACCAGTAGTGTACCGCAAGGGTCGGTGTTGGGTCCACTGCTGTTCGTCATTTTTATAAACAACCTGGATGTGGGCGTAGAAGGGTGGCTTAGTATATTTGCAGACAACACGAAGGTCGGTGGAGTTGTGGATAGTGACGAATGATGTTGTACATTACAGAGAGACTTAGGTAAGCTGCAGAGCTGGGCTGAGAGGTGGCAAATGGAGTTTAATGCGGACAAGTGTGAGGTGATTCACTTTAGTCGGAGTAACTGGAATGCAAAGTTCTGGGCTAATGGTATGATTCTTGGTAGTGTAGATGAGCAGAGAGATCTCAGTGTCCAGGTGCACAGATCCTTGAAAGTTGCCACCCAGGTTGATGGTTTTTTTTTTAGAATGCATACAGTGTTTTAGCTTTTATTAATAGAGGGATCGAGTTCCGGAATCATGAGGTTATGCTACAGCTGTACAAATCTCTAGTGAGGCTGCACTTGGCGTATTGTGTACAGTTCTGGTCCCTACATTATAAGGAGAACGTGGAAGCTTTGAAAGGGTGCAGAGGAGATTTACTAGGATGTTGCCTAGTATGGAGGGAAGATCTTACGAGGAAAAGCTGAGGGACTTGAGGCTGTTTTCATTAGAGAGAAGGTTGATACGTGACTTAATAAGAGACATACAAGATAATCAGAGGGTTAGATAGGGTAGACGGGGAGAGCCTTTTTCCAAGAATGGTGAAGGCGAGCACGAGGAGGCATAGCTTTAAATTGAGGGGTGATAGATATAGGACACTTGTCAGAGTTAATTTATTTACTCAGGGAGTAGTAAGGGTATGGAATGCTATGCCTGCAACGGTAGTAGATTCGCAAACTTTAAGTACATTTAAGTCGTTATTGGACAAGCATATGGACGTACATGGAAAAGTGTAGGTTAGATGTGCTTCCGATTGGTATGACAGGGCGACGCAACATCGAGGGCCGAAGAGCCTGTACTGTGCTTTAATATTCTATGTTCTATGAGCAATATGCTGTAAGGATTGTTGCTGGGTCCACTGCTTTTCATCATTGATATAAATGTTTTCGATGTGAATATAGGACGTATGGTCAGTGACTTCACATAGGTACCAAAATTGGAGGTGCAGTGGACAGGGTAATGGAAAGAGGGTGGAGAGGATAATTGGAAAAGAAAATGAACAGGTTGGACAGCTCAAGAGGGTGGTGTCTAGTTGGAGGGTTGGATCTGGGATAAGGCAGGGGAGGACAGATGAGGAAACCTTGATTCTGTGGTTAAAGGGTCCCAATGTGGAAAATGAGGTTTTCTTCCTCCAGGCATTGGGTGACTGTGATTTGGTGGTGGAGGTGGCCCAGGAATTGTATGTCCTTGGCGAGGTGGGAGGAGAAGTTGACGTGGTCGGCCACAGGATGGTGAGATTGGTTGGTGCATGCATCGCAGAAATGTTCCCTGAAACAGTCTGCAAGTTGGTGTCCTGACACCCCAGTGGAGAGGAGACCACATCGAAAGCAAAGGCCATAATAGGTGAGGTATTTGGATGTGCTGGAAATTCTCTGTTGGATCCTTTGGAGGTGAGGGCACAGGTTTTACACCTCTTGCATTGGCAATTGAAGGTGCTGGGAGTGGAGGGTGGATGGATCTAACTAGAAATTCACAGGGAATGGTCTCTGTGGAATGCTGAAAGGAAAGGAGAGGGAAATAAATCTGTGGTGGGATCTGATTGTAGGTGCTGGAAATGGCGGAGGAATAATGCGTTGTATCTAGGTGGAAGGTGAGGACTGGGGGTTTTATCCTTGTTGCAGTTGGATAGGTGTGTTTCAATGGCAGAGGTGTGGGAAGTGGTGGAGATACACTGGAGACTATTGTTGACCACACGGGAGGGGAAATTGCAGTCCTTGAAATACGGGGCGTTTTGGTATGTTCTGGAGTGGTCTCCCAGCTTGCATCAAGCTTCACTGGAACACTGCAGTAAGCGTGAGACAAATGTTGGCCAGGGAACAGACTCATGTGTTAAAGTAGCAGGCAGCTGGAAGTTCAGAGTCTGTTTTGTAGCAGAACGTAGATCACCAGCTGCCGTTTCCACCACCTCCACTGAGATGCTGCCAGAAACAGGTTCCTGTCCCCTCCATTAACAGGTATGCACCCTCCCAACCAGACTGTTATCCGCTCCTTTGTTTTTCCAAATGTTACTGTCTCTTTTGGGCTCCATCCCCACCTATTACTTACTATTTATACCCCTATTTCCTGCAGTCCAAAGATATGTAAGTTAGGTGAATTGGCCAAGCTATATTTCTCATAGTGTTCAGATATGTATAGGTTAGGTGCATCAGTCAGGGGAAATGTAGAATAATAGGGTCTGGGAATGGATTTAGTTGAGAAACTCTTCAGATGGTGGGTGTGGACTTGTTGGGCCGAACGGCCTGTTACAACACTGTATGGATTCTAATTTTCCCAGCTGCTGTCGGTTCTTAGGAAGGGTAACTGGACCTAGAATGACCCTTGGTGTGTGCAGGATGAGGAAGAGGGAAAGGGAAAGGGGAGTTCGATCCAGTTTAGACTGGGAGGGTTTAATTACACTCTGTTCAGGTAGTTGGGTCTGAATTGGAAACTTTTGGTCCCACATTTACAGCAAATGAGAAAATGGTTGTGGCCCTCAGGCGGTGATAGGTCCTGGGTTATGGCCGCCATCTTTATTGGGGGCAAGGTACAGCGAGGCACATGGACATGTCCTCTTCCTGGGTGGGGTCGGGGTGATTGAAAGAGGAGCATTTACACATCAAACGCATACCAAGAGAAGTGTTTGTCTTCATTATTCGTCTTGCACTGACTGTGAGTTTTGTTTTGTGAATTCATTTTATAGGATATTAATTGAGAATAATTGAGACAGGGATCTCAAAAACAATTTTCTATCGTCAGCAGAGTCATCAGGATCTGAATACCATTGTCATTTTCTGTCTGTGGGAAAGTATCTTTTTTTTTTCAAGCAAAAAGCAGAAAGATATTCAAATTTGTGGTTGGATCACCCTTGGGGTTTGTGTTCAATTCTGGGCCCGGCAGTTGTTGAAGGTGTTATTGGCCTGAGAGGGACACAAATTTATCCAAACTGCACCTCGTCTCTTAATAGGAACTGTCAGATTTAGACCCAGTCACCCACTTCATGATGTTAAGCTTTAAACTCCTCATTTACAATTCCCTGCAAACTTCTCATTAAAATTCCGTATGGACTCAAATTCCAGTACCATTTCGGGTGGAATGTTCAGGTTCTGACAACTGTCTGTTCATTCAGAAACTGCTGAAGTCCATGTTGACTCTGGGATTACAAAGGGCTGAATTGAGAGATGAGACGCTGTTTCCTGAGCTCCCATTGAGATGCATTGGAACAGGACAGGAGGCTGAGGGCAATGTAGGTATGAGCAGACAATGAAAATGACAGGGCTGCACTGTGAGGGCTGCTTGGCTCAATGAGAGTGTTTTGGAGTTGGTTGTAAACAGAGCGAGGGGAGATAGGGAGAAGGTGAAGCTGAAACTCAATTTTAGTTCAGGCCGTTCAGAAATTCACATGGTCCCAATGGGAACAACCAAGTTGTAAGCGATGCCTGCTGAGATTTTTTTGGAAACAATTTTCAAAGTATAAAATGTCAGCTTAAGTAAAGATTAGGCCTTTTGATTATAATGGAAATGTTTGAAGAGAAGGAAGGTTGCTCGCTCATTTAAATTCTCCTAATGGGAGTAACTAACTGAAACTAGAGAGACATTGTGACAGTAGACCTCAGAAAATTGGTGTGCTCCTCTTGCTCACTGTGGGAAATAAGGGACACTTCCAGTGTCCGTGACGGCTATGTGTGCAGGAAGGTGCCCATCTGCAGCTACTGGTAACTGCTTTTCAGACCTGGAACTGAGAGTGAACTCACTGTGGAGCATCTGCAATACTGAGAATGTTATGGACTGCAAGTTTAGTGAATTAGTCACACTGCAGGTGAGGGTTACACAGGCAGAAAGGGAATGGGTGACCATCTGATCAAGTAAATGGCTCAGGAAGGAAGTGCAGGACTCCACAGTGATCATTCCCCTCCTCAAACAGATATTGTGCACCGCTTGGGATTCTATAACGGGGGGAACAGGTGGGGTGGACTCTCAGTGGAAATCAGCAACAGCCAGGTTCATGACACCACAGATAGCTCCGCTGCACAGAATGGGAGGAAAGAGAATGGCAGAGCTGTAGTGACAGGGGATCCAGTAGTCAAGGTCGGAGACAGGCGCGTCTGTGGCCACAGACATGAATCCAGGACAGTGGAATTGAACCCAGGTCCATTTATTGATAAATGCACAGACCAATAAAGGTCAGTGTCCCAAATGCAACCTTGAGCACTTGATCACCCTGAGACTCTACTTTCCAGGGACTGTACACTTGTTCTGACCACTTCAGAGGGATTGAAGGGGATAGGGAGAAAACAGGAAAAAGGTTGTGTTGTAGATCAACAAAATAACGGTCACCCTCCCCCTCTCGGTCTTTCCCCTCTGTCTCCCAGGCCCTATCATGCCTCCTCCCCACCGCAGGGAAAAGACCTTGTGTATTTACCCTATTCATGCCCCGACTGATTTTAGAAACCTCTATAAGGTCACCCATCAGCATCTGACGCTCGAGCGAAAACAGTGTTTTCATCCTCTCCCTGCAGCTCAAATTCTCCAACCCTGGCAACATGCCCTTTCAAGTTTCACAATATTGTTTTGATAGGAAGGAGACCAGAATTGCACGCAATATTCCAAGCATGACCTAACCAATGTCCTGAACAGCCGCAATATGACCTCCCAACTCCTACCCTCAGTGCTCTGACCAATAAAGGAAAGCATACTAAACACCTTCTTCACTATCCTATCTACCTGCGATTCTGCTTTCAAGGAGCTATGAACCTGCACTCCAAGGTCTCTTTGTTCAGCAGCACCCCCGAGGACCTTACCATTATGTGTATACAGCCTGCTAGTATTTGCTTTTCCAAAATGCAGCACCTCACATTTATCTAAATTGAACTCCGTCTGCCAGTCCTCAACACATTCAACCATCTGATCAAGATCCTGTTGTAATCTGAGGTAATCCTCTTCACTGTCCACTACACCTCCAATTTTGGTATTATCTTACTAACATTACTTCCTATATTCACATCCAAATCATTTATATAAATTGTGAAAATTAGTGGATCCAGCACCGATCCTTTGTGACACCCCACTGGTCACAGGTCTCCAATCTGAAAAGCAACCTTCCATCACCACCATCTGTCTTCGACCTTTGAACAAGTTTTGTATCCAAATGGCTAGTTCTCTCTGTGTTCCATGAGATCTAACCTTGCTAACCAGTCTCCCATGGGGAACCTTGTTGAACACCATACTGAAGTCCATGTAGATCATTTCCACCATTTTGCCCTCATCAATCCCCTTTGTTGTTACTTAAAAAAATGACTCAAGTTCATGAGACGTGATTTCTCACACACAAAGCCGTTATTAATATCCAGGACTTAACTCTGTACATTGGGATCTGTGTCACCCAGTTATTAGATTAGATTAGATTAGATTAGATTACTTACAGTGTGGAAACAGGCCCAACAAGTCCACACCGCCCCGCCGAAGCGTAACCCACCCATACCCCTACATCTACATCTACATCTACATCTACCCCTTACCTAACACTACGGGCAATTTAGCATGGCCAATTCACCTTGCCTGCACATCTTTGGAGTGTGGGAGGAAACCGGAGCACCCGAAGGAAACCCACGCAGACACGGGGAGAACGTGCAAACTCCACACAGTAAGTCGCCTGAGGCGGGAATTGGACACGGATCTCTGGCGCTGTGAGGCAGCAGTGCTAACCACTGTGCCACCGTGCCACCCACAATGGGTGTTAATATTCTGGATAAAGTTCACGTACACCAGCTTTGTGTTAGTGACTGTGTATTGAGTATTGTTGATATCACCAACACAGGTGAGTTCCTTTTGAAAGGCAGTCCCTATATCCCTAAACCCCCTCCCATCTGCTCTGTCTCCTCCTTCCCCACCGTAGACAGTAAGTGGGAGGAGCTCATAGAATTTCAATGTGAGTGTGATTGAGAAAATCTTCCCTTCTTTCCACTAGCCCACCAAGAAATGGTGGTGGTGTCCTTACCTCTGGACCAAGAGAATCGGGTTCAGAGTTTGGGAACAGTGGCTTTGAAGAGGCTGATTAGAAAACATGCCCAAGCCGCCAGGCCCTACTGTCTCCCAACTGTCCCTGCCTGAGCCTCTAACCAGAACCATCCAGCAGTTTCTCTCCTGTCAGACTCTCCCATTGCTCAATTTGTCCAGGATCCCCTCCTGCTGCTGCACTGCTCCTGTCCCTCACTGACCTGTCCATCCCCCAGTGTCCTCCACATTCATTCGTTGTTTTAACTCCCATTGTCCCAGTCTTCAAGCCCTGCCCCCTCCACTCTATTGGGCACAGCTGCTGTCAATCACCCAGGCACCTGTGTGATCTGGAGCATGCTCTGTAGGAGGGGAGAGCAGTGTATGGGCGCAGTGCTGGGCAATTTTGGCATAAGTGCAGTATGGGTCAGTGCCAGAGAGAGAGTCTGTGGGTGTGTGGGATTAATCTATCATTGCCAGCTCCCTCCCTTCATCCCTCTGAGAACAGGACCCAGGGGAATGGTCCCTGCCCCGGTATCGTGACAAGTGGTCGGCATATCTGTGGGGGGAGCATTTTGCAGAAAGTTATCAGAACTCGGGTGAAGATTCAGGAATGTTATGGAAAGGAACAAAGGTGGGGCCTGCAATTAAAGTTCTAATTTGTTTCATTTTAGTTCAACCAGATATGATATGTCCAGTGTGTGGAGGATGGCTCCCATCAGAGGGTCGGTGTGGGGGAAATAAATAAGAGGTTCCAGATTGGAAAGAAAAATCAATGTGGGTCTGACCAGGAAGGAAACCCTGGAAGGTGGGGGGAGGATTCACCAACACCCAGGAGGCTCCGAGTCAGATTCATTGATTTTATTAGATTAGATTTCCTACAGTGTGGAAACAGGCCCTTCAGCCCAGCCAGTCCATAGCGACCCTCGGAAGTGTCGCCCACCCAGACTCATTTCCCTCTGACTAATGCACCTAACACTCTGGGCAATTTAGCATGGCTGATTCACCTGACCTACGCATCTTTGGATTGTGGGAGGAAACCGGCGCACCTGGAGGAAACCCACGCAGACACGGAGAGAACATGCAAATTCCACACAGACAGTCACCCAAGGTTGGATTCGAACATGGGACCCCAGTGCTGTGGGGCAGCAGTGCCGTCGTGCCACACCTTTGTTTTGGTTCTTAGTCTGCAGGCAGGAGCTAGGAAGCTGAATTGAACGAGAGGCGAGAGTATTAGAAACAGGTGTGGAGGAAAGGAGTGAGGAGATTGGTTTGGATTTCAGTTCACAGAAGGGAAAAATTGTGAGACTGAGAATTAAAGCTTTGGGGGAACAAAGAAACTACAATTTAATCCTATAATTGTCTTATGAATTTCCATCCTGTATTAACAGTGGTGAATTGTTTTCTCTGTTGTAGAGTATTGAAAGGGCGGATTTGTGGATGAGAAATTCAAATTGAACTTCCTGTTCGGTTTTGATGGTTACTTGATCTGTGCCGATCTGAATATCATTGGCCTTTTCATCTGGAAGGAAAGGTGTGTATTCTGTCTGTGGGCGAATATTTCAAATCTCAGTGTGACTGGAAACATTACTGAGACACAGCCAAGTCCATGTTAGTGTGGTGACTGTGGAGAGAGATTTCATTTGTTTTTAAAAGTCTGAAAATACATGACACATTTCCCAGGAACAATTAAGTTACAGATTTGTTTTGTATGAGGACAAGTTTTTAATTAACCATGGAATCAAAGACACAAGCATACCTGCACCATGGAAAATACAATGAAAACGGGATTGTTGTAAAGGAGTTAATTATTGATCATGGTTTGTAATCCGTTGGCGTTGTCACGTTGGTTCCAGTGCCGTGGGGATACACTGGAAATGTGATGAATGCAGTGTAGGTTTCAGTTATTAAACTGGATAGGGTGCAGAAGAAATGGGCTCAGGGGTCTGAGTTAGAGGGAGAGGTTGGACAAGCGAGGATTCTTTGGGTTCGAGCAGAGGAAACAGAGGGGAGATCTATTTCTGGAAGTGTATAAGATCATGACAGGCTTGGGTAAGGTGAATGTACTCAGTCTTTTACCCAGGAAATCAAGGAGTGGAGGGTATCAGTTTAAGGTTAGAGGTGAAATTATGAAAGGGAACCTGAGGGGCAACTGTTTTACACAGAGGGTGGTATGTATATGGACTGAGCTGCCAGTGGAAGTGGTTGAGGTGGGTACATTAACAACATGTAAAAGACATTTGGACAACTACATGGATAGCAAAGGGTCAGAAGCAGATGGGCCAAGTGTGCAGGGAAATGGGGTTCGCGTGGATGGACATATTGGCCGGCATGGGCCAGTTTGGTCCAAAGGGCCTGCCTCTGCTGTAGGATTCTGATTCCAAGTATATTTACTATTTCTCCCGCTATCTCTGATAGTACCCTGGGATGCATTCCATCAGGGCAAAGAGACGTGTCTACCTTTAGCTCCATTAGCTTACCCAGCTCTAAGACATTCATGATAATGGTTGTTTGTTGGTCCTCGTCTTCCTCCGTCTCCTTATCAATTACTGGCATGTTCTTCGTGTTCTCCACTGTGAAGACTGACTGCTGTGCACTCATATTCCTGAACCCTGCTGGATAGGAATAACCAGGTACAGAACTCTGAGAGGTCGTCTTTGAGTCTTTATTGATGAGACATGGCAGTTACCTGGATAGTGTACATGCAGAACACCTCCAGGAAGCATCAGGTAACTCCCCGCCTGTCCGATGTATGGCTCCCATCCTTATACCTTTGTGGTTTGTGGTTTTGAATGGAAGCCGTCTCTCAGTTATCTCCATGGCATTGGCAGTTAAAAAGTCGAGTTCAGCTCAGCATTTTGTGGTTAAACCACATACCCCTCCCTCACGGCCCTGTGGCTCAGTCAGGTATCTGACAGGCACTTCAGTTGCAGTGGGACTGTCTGTCAGGATTCTGATGTGGAAGAGCTGGTGTTGGAGCGGGGTGGGCAAAGTTAAAAGCCACACATCACCAAGTTATAGTCCAACTGGTTTATTTGGAAGTACAAGCTTTTGGAGTGTGCTTTGATTTTGAACTTGATCAGGATTATCTCTATGGTAACAGTTAAGTGCTTCAACAATTACAGAGGCCATATGTTCCCCACACAATAGGTTCCCCTCTAGCAGTGTAAACTGCTATTCTGGCCCTGGGGATAGCTACTTATCGCTTTTCTCCCCCAATCCCATCTAGGTTTCTGTTGATCTTTAAAGTTTTTCTAATCTCCTAGTTTCTCCTCGGTCTTTGCCAATTTGTATGCTTTCTATTTCAGTTTGATAGACTCCCTTATTTCCTTAGTCGTCCACGGCAGATTACTCCTTTTCCTACAGTCCTTCCTTTTCACTGATATATACTTTTGCTGAGCAGTTTGAAAAAAAAATTGATATTCCTCTACTGTCTGTCAACTGTCCCACCCTAAACTCTTTGCTTCCAGTCTACATTCGCCAACTCCTGCCTCATCCTATTGTAGTCTTCTTTGTTTAAGCACAGTATCTTGGGATTGGATTTAATCTTCCCGCTTTCCATCTGTGTTCTAAATTCAACCAGATTAATGACAAGTCTTTTATCAGATTACGAGGTGAGGTGATGTTTCCTGGGTGTTTTGGTTTTCATCGTCAGAGACCTTGGCTTTGTAATAAAGTACAGGATAGATATTCAAAGCAATGTATTCTGGACGGTGTGAATGTACTACACAGTCTAAAACAATAAATCACTGTCTCCCCTCAGTTTACATGATTTGGAGATGCCAATGTTGGACTGGGGTGTATAAATTTAAAAATCTCACAACACCAGATTATAGTCCAACAGGTTTAATTGGAAGTACACTAGCTTTCGGAGCGTTGATCCTTCATGATGATCCAATTAAACCTGTTGGACAAGAACCTGTTGTTGTGTGATTTTTAACTCCCCTCAGTTTAAAATTGCAAAATCATTATCTCCCACACGCTTTCTCACTATCTAAGTTTGGAAGGCTAATCCACCTGACTATCCTGCTTTGTCCAAAAATCTCCTTTGGTGAAGGCGGTGAGTTTTGGATTCAGCTTTCCAGTTATTACCGTAAGAAGATAAGCCCTGGGCACTGGAGAGGCAATGTGCCCTTCGAACTAGCTCCACAATTTAATATGGTGATGATTGAGCTCACCTCGGTCTCAGCTGGATTTTCCCGTTTGCTCTCTCACCCTTCAACTCATTGCAAAATCAACATCTCTCTCTCTAAATTTGCTCATTCTCCTGGCATCCACCGCATTTTGAATAGGGAATTCCACAGATTCACAGCACATTGAGATAGGTACATTCTTCTTCATGAGTATAGAATAGAATCCCTACCGTGCAGAAACAGAGTAATCATCCATGGAGTCCGCACCAATCCTATAATGAGCATCCCATTCAGACTCACCCATTCCCTGTACTTCCCATGGTTAATGGCTTAACCTGCACACGCATGGATACTGTGGGCAATTTAGCATCGCCAATCTACATAACCTGTACATCTTTGGACTGTGGGATGAAACTGGAGCACCCAGTGGAAACCCACACAGATACGGGGAGACCGTGTAAACTCCACACAGTCGCTTAAGACTGGAACCAAATCCAGGTCCCTGACGCTGTGAGTCAGCAATGCTAACCATTGAGCCACCTCTGCTTAAAATCTGCTCCTCCTATTAATCTCTCCACACCCCAGTTGGCTGAATCTATATTCCTTATTTCAGAAAATCAGGTTGTGGAAGCAGATGTCTCAGTAAAACCCAGTGACAGTCCATATTTTCTGTGTATCTGAATGGGGATACTATACATAACACCCTCCAGTCCACAATTTTCTTTCACTTACCTGAGACAGGGCTCCAGTGGCTTCATGGGGACTACAAATCCCACAATGCCTGAGGCAAGGCCCACACGTGTGCGGGGAAACCTGGCACTGTGCATGGACAGAATGTGGGCGGGTTTTGGAGATGTGCTTTGGGTAAGTATACTTTGCGGAAAGTATTTCACACTGTGATTGGCTGGAGGAGGTATGTATCTGCTTATACTATTGATCTGTTGGGGGGTTAAAGTGTCACTACACACATGTACGACCACTCTCCATCCCCAATTCATTGTAATGCTGGGAATCACCTAATGGGGAACAAAGAAGGATCTGACCCATTCTCCCAGACTGAAGGTTCCTCTTCTGTCCAGGGTCTGCCACCTCACTTTCTGTTTCCTTTTGTTTCATTCTGCTGTTACATTATTGACTTGCAGCTACTGAAGGGAAAGCAAGTGAACCCAGAAAGGGTGCAGAGTCTAACCAGGGACGGGAAGTGGTGGCATGGATCTGTTTATCAGTAACACCATGAGAATGTAGAGGGTGTACATTAGGGGGCAGTAGAGTCAGAATGGTGGGAGAGAGGAACTGGGCTGGAGGGTTACAGCTTTGGGGGAAGAAAGGGAAAAAGATATTCCAGAGAAACTAGAATTGTCTGTTCTGAATTTCTAATCTGTACATATTCGTTTATACAGGGTGCCAGATGGTGAAGATTTGCAGACTGAAATCTCAAAATCACGTGCAGGTCGTGATTAAGTTAACCAGCATTTGAAGAAGCAAAGATGGAGAGTCACTGGGCCAAAATCCTGCAACACTCTCCCTCCCAGCATTGTCGGTCTATCTGCGCCAAATGGACTGTGAATGGTACAAGACAGCAGCTCACTACCATCTTCTCAAGGGTAACGAGAGATGGGGAATAAATGCTGGCTGAGCCAGTGATGCCCATATCCTGGAAATGGTTTCTATCTCTCGTTGCTGAAACCCAGTTGATGTTAATGCAGGATAATGAGGGACGCTGAGTGCATCCTCCAGGAGGCAGCACCATCACATTACCCCTGCCTACACCCACACAGTAACACCGCAACGCCACTGAAACAAAAGGCAGTGAAGCTAAAGGAGGACTTAGATATAGTTCTTCGAGGTAAAGCCATGAAAGGGGATTGGAACGCAGCAGGAACAGGAGACTTAGCTGGATGGTCAGCTGATTTCCATTGAATGGTGGAGCAGGATTGAAAGGCCGAATGGCCTCCTCCTGCTGCTATCTCCCAGGTATGTATATAGTCATGGAGCCCGGGTAGGAAGAAGTGGGCAGGGATTCTCCAGGAGATTGCACCTCCACATCAGTTTTCAGTGAGGGATGGTTTGATGGATTTTATTTAACATTTATCTTTAACACAAGGTTTGTAAATTTTGGCTTTAAAATGTTGTAAAAGTTTTTTGCACTGCAAATAAAATTTTGAAAATAAATTAAACTGTCTGAACATAACAGTTTTAAAGCTTTCAACCTCCTGTAAAACTAAATCCCGTATATTCCCGGACACCATCACTTTCCAGCTACTCAAACTCTAGGGAAATATTCCCTCCCTGTCTGAACATTTGGTTTGATTTAACTGCTTTTCAGTTCTCGTTCTGTTAGCTGTGAAGCATTCTTTTTCTCCATTTTCCCGACCCAGCAATGTGATCACAGCAACCTTCCCACCATCAAAATCATCATTATACCATTTTGCTTTTGGTTTACATATAATCACCAGCAGTGCAAAAGTGAGGACCACAGATGCAGGAAACCAGAGCCTAGATGAGGGTGGTGCTGGAAGAGGGCTTTTGCCAAAACGTTGATTTTACAGCTCCTCTGATCTTGCCTGACCTGCTGTGCGTTTCCAGCACCACTCTAATCTTAGACGTATAATCACCAGCAGTAAACCATTTGTGTTACCAATTAAATATTTACAAACAAAGCCCATTAAGGGCCAATCAACCCATTACAAGTGACAGAGTGGGAAGGACTAAATCAAAGTAGAGTTGGGGGGAGAAGGCGGCAGCGGTGAAGATAAAGCACTATACCTCCTGCGGTGCCCACTTCTATCTGAAGGCAGAGAAAGCATTGATTCACACCACATGCTCCTTCTTCAAGGACACCCTGCTATGTATCCTTTATCCTCAATCATAGAATAGAATCCCTACAGTGTGGGAGGAGAGCATTGGCCCATCAAACCCCACCGACCATCCGAAGCACATCACTCCCAGAGCACTCCATCCCTGTAACCCTGCATTTCTCATGGCTGATCCACTTAGTCTGCACAATCCTGGACACTGTGGACAAGTTAGCAGACTGATCCACCTAACGTTCTTATCTTTGGACTGTGGGAGGAAACCAGAGCACCTGGAGGACACCCACACTATCATGGAGAGAATGTGGGAACTCCACACAGTCTGTTGACTAAGGCTGGACTCCAACCTTGTATCTGATGCTGTGAAGCAGCCGTGCTACAGTCACAATTTAAATCAAAACAGATGATCCCTGCTCATTGTCACGTTGCTGTTTGTGGAGACGTACTGCCCAGGGAGACATCCTGAGGTTCAGAAATTGGCAATGTAAGTTCAGTCACCTCCAGCCCAGTTAATGTGGTGAACAACAACATCAATACTCCAACAGTGTCATCATGTAGAAGGTCCACTCCTGACTCTGATGGACAGTAACATCAGAATCAGAGTCCTGCAGTCCACATGGAGCAGGGGGATGACCACTTCCCTGTGAGCACTCACTGGGTCCTCAATCGTGTTGAAGATGCAGCAAATCCCTTGTCACACAGAGGGGTGAACAGCTCCTACCCAGTGTGAACGCGCTGGGGTCTCGGGGGCAGGATGAATCACTGAATCCCTTCTCCTATACTGAGTATCTGAATGGCCTCTTCCCCCGTGTGGGCTCACTGGGACTTCGCAGGTGGTGCATTTGTGCGAATCTCCCCCCACACTGGGAGCAAATGAATGGCCTTTCCCCAGAGTGAGCTCACTGGTGTTTCAGCAGGTCACCGAGTGAATCCTTTCCCACAAACTGAGCAGGTGAATGGCCTCTCCCCTGTAGGAATGCACTGATGTCTCCGCAGGTGAGAGATTTGAATGAATCCATATTACCGATAAGGATCAGGACCTGCGGAATTGGACGACTCTGCAGTTGATGTGATGTTAAAGCTGAGTTTCCCATCTGGGAACACTCTGTCTGTAAAACAAGGTTTCCCCTAACATTACTACAACTCCCAACGCCGGCTCTCCATTCAGTCCCCCTGAATTTCTAAATTTGGACTAATGCAATGACCTACTTAATGTGCCTTTCTCTCACTTGTATCTGAAAGTAAGTTGGGGCCATTTTGAATAACTTTATACACTTTACCAGCAGAACTCGTACTTACTCTGTCACTTACGATTTTTAACCCATGGGAAATTTGTTACCATCTCCGATGACCGTTATAATGCTCTGCCCACTTCTCTGGAGCCAGTGCAAGTAAATTCTAACAATTACCAATAGATTGTATCTGAACGGGATGCCCCCACGACAGTAGGAGCTCTGACACTCAGTGCCCATCATTTAAGTTATTCTTCTTAAAGCCCCTCATGTGTCTGGCAATCTGGCAATACAATCGAAGATATTTTATACAGTAACCTTTCAGTCTCAATTGCCAGTTCCAGCCATTGAAGCAGCCAGTAACATGCCAGTGAATTGAATTCTAACAGCAGCATTGCCCTGGCAGAAGAGATTGAGGAGAATGAAGCTGTCTTCTCTGGAGAATCTAAACATGAAACACTTCAAAAGAACAAAAATCTTCAAGAGATCAATATAGTAGACACAGCAAGGGTGTCTGCCCTGGCTGGTGTGTCTGGAATGAAATAAGCACGAACTGTGGAATCTTTACCCAGCATCCCCTTTAGCTGCATAAATATTTAAGATTTATTTGCTGCTCTAATTCCACTCTCTTGATCACTCCCATTTGTAACTGCGTTAACGTTGGTGGCTGTGCAAATTTATAACATTTGATTTATTCCATCCCAAAACCTCTCTGTATAGGTGTCTCACTTTTGTTCACCGAGACTCTCATTCAATCTGACCTCTTCACAATCCCTGCTCTGATAATTCCTTCGAGGGTTCAGAATGAAATGTTCACAGAAGGACAAAAGGAGGCTGATTGATTCATCAGCTCTCCAAAGGATCACCTCACCAAATGCCATTCTTTACCTTTACCCCATAAACATTCCCATTCATCCCCTTCCAATAACTGTTCAATTCTATTCTCTTCATTGTACCTGGCTCCACTCGCTCTTTGGCAGTGCATTCCATAAACTTTCTCTGCATGAAAACGTTTTGTCTCATGTCACGTGCTTCCTTTGTCAATCTATTTCCATCTGTGCCTTCTCATTATTGATTCTTCCATGCATGTGAACGGTTTCTCCCCATCTACTCTCACTAGATCCCTCTTGGAGATATCTTTACCCAGTATCTCCTGGGATGGTGAATATCATCTCTCCTGGTCCCAGGAGACCAGTGAGAGACCATTCAGGTGCTCTCACTGTGGTACTTGGTTCAGTACACCATCCAGCCTCGCTGTACTCCAGAGAATTCTCACTGGGGAGAGGTCATTCACCTGCCCTGAGTGTGGGAAGCCACGCACTCAGATATCCAGCTTGATGAAACATCGGCGAGCTCACAACTAACCACAGCGATTGGATTTGTTTTGTTTGTTCATGGGATCACGGCATCACTTGCTGGGTCATCCATTCTAACTGCCCAGGAGATGGTTCAGAGTCAACCACATTATTCAGGGTCTGGATTCACATGTAGGCTGGACCAGGTCAGAATTAGCACAATTTCCCAGACCCAGTGACATGAAGATTTCTGGTCTATTATCCTATTTCAGAAATATTGATGAATAATGTTTGCAGTTGAATTAAAAGTGGAAGACCAAAATGGGTTTTATTCTGTTTGAGCATGTCCTCCTGTTTTCCCAGTTGCTATTGACAGTCTCATTCCCCTCGCACCAGAATCTGCTCCAGAGAGTGTTACAGAAAAGGCAGAATGGTCAGCTGCAGCTGGTCACCTGACCGATCACTGGTCCCAAAGGTGCACTCTCCACAGATGCTGCCAGATCTGCTGAGTTTTTCCAGCGATGTCTGATTTTTTTCCTGATTTCCCAACATTTGCAGATGATCAGTTTTTCAATATTCATCTTGTCTGTTGCAGAGGAGTTTATTGATGAGTTTGGAGGGTGTTGAAAATTGCAAGTTAGTCCACAAATCAGCCATGATCATCCTGAATGGCAGAGCAGAATTGAGGGGCTGAATGGCCTCCCCCTGTTCCAATGTAAGTTGTCCATCTGCAGCTTGTGGCAACATTTGGCCCTCACTGTTCACTTCACATCCATGTCGAATACACTGTTACTGACTGAACAAACCTCCTGTGTTTGAACTAAACCTGTTCATGTTCAGTGGCTCCCTCTCCGGCCACCCACGTTTAACTCTCATCATGGAATGCTGTCTCGTGTTACTGCGGGAATGCCTACAAGGCCTCAGCCTGAAGTCTGTATCCCCGGAATCCACAAACCCCGTTTATTTCCTCCTTCCTCTTTCATTCTGGCCATTGAACTGTCAGTTTGAATCCATTTTCCTGTCATGCTCTTCAATATACCCATGTGGGTGGACTATCAGCAGCTGGGATTTAATGAAGGGAAGTGGGGATTAGGCAGAAACACGAAGCGAGGTGACAGCAAAGAAAGCTCTCATGATAACAGCAGAGTTTCTCTGTGACCCAGTGAGTGGTGAGGCACCTGAGATTGTGGGGGGAGACAGATTGAATCAGGGATTCGGGAAGACACTCAGATAATGACCTATCCATCTGATTGTTAACTCAGACAGAAAGAAAGATGCACATTTCGATAGCACCTTTGATGACCTCGGGCAATGAAACATGCTTCAAACCAATGATTTCAACCTCAAATCTCTGAAAATACAGACACAAAGCTTCCTACATATACCAGGTTGTCTCTCAGCCTTCTCTTTTCTTAAGAAAAGAGTTTTAAGCTATGTAACCTTTGCTGGTGATTATAACCTCTGCGTTTCTGTCAGATTTGTGACTGTACCTTTATTTTCCTGTTGTGAGTGATGCAAGTAGCATAAACAGGTGAGGGGTTTTGATTGGAGAATTTATATTTACACATTCATTCCCACCCTCACATACAGTGTGAAATTGCTGTAAAACAGAAGGAAAGGACTGAGTGAGCACCCACAGAAACACCAAGACAGCGTGTGTACCTGAGCTGAATGAACCTGGCATTAAGAAAATGTGACGACAATCACAACTAGTTAGAATCACAGAATCCCTTAGGCACACAAAGAGACTATTCGGTCCAACGAGTCTGCAATGATCTGCTGCTCCACCCTACCCCCATAACCCCACATTTACCATGGTTAACCCAACCCACCTAACCTACACATTACAGGCCATGTTAGCACGGCCAATCCAGCAAACCTGTACATCTGTGGGAGGGTCTCAAATTATGTCTAAGTGCTCAGGATTGTGGAGTCCAAGTGCTCAGGAGTCAAATACTTGACTCTGACGCAAATCCTCTTTTTTTTCAAAATAAAATCTGGGGGAAACTGCAGCCAGAAAGATTTCCGATTATCTCATGAGGAAGAGAATTCAAAACTCGTGCCACTGACCCAGGAGGTGCAGTGAAGTCACAGAGGTCTGGGAACCATCAGAAATGTAACAAGTTGTGAGCAAGGTGGGGGTGCGACAAGGACAAAAAGACAGCCTGGCACATGGGGGAAGGTAGGAAAGATTAAATAGTAGAAATGGTAGACCCTCAAGGCCACGGGCAATACAGTTAGGGCTGGGAAAGAAACCAGGAAACAAGGTATGCAGCGATGAAAGATATACATTATAAGAACAGATTACAACAACATAGAGGGCAGAGTTCACAGTCTGAAATTGTTGCTCTCGTTGGTGTGAACAGAACGCAGTAAAGCCTGGGTAGTTCTATCACAGCCAACACATGCAGGATGGGCCAAGTAGCCTCAATCTGTGCTGTAACTTTCTGATAGTGTTATTCTGACATTTGGAAGTCAGGTCGGATGATGTTCATTAATTCTCAAATTGGACTGGAGTTTAATATTCTGGAGAAATGTCAAGTAAATCACAATGATCCCAATGATTTAGTCTGCAGCCCTGTGTCCTCCAGCATCTCAGTTACATCCATGTCATTTTATTCTAATGTGATGTCGGTTACTGCCTCTGCCACCCCATCAATGAGTTCCTGCTCCCCACCATCTCCGAGTGAAATGAATTCGTCCCTCCCCTTCTTTCTGAGAATTAGTTTCGATCAAAAACCTCCAGTTTCTGACCTCTCAGTTAATGAATAGCTCCTTCCGGTCCAATCGATCTGGATTCCTCAACATTTTATCACTTCAATTAAATCTCAGCTCATCCTCCTCGGAAATCATTCCCAATCTATCCAACATTTCCTCAGAGCAGAAATTTTCCAATTGTAGAAACATTCTGATCAATCTCCTGTGTACCCTTTCTTTTGTGATCACATCAACCCTGGAATATGGGGATCAGAAATGTGTGCAGTACTTTAACTGTGGTCAAACGAGTGTTCCTGTCATTTCCCGTGTCACCTCTGTGTTCCTGTTGTTGTCACTCACACAAGAAGTGTCCTGGTTTTCCCACATGGAACTGGATGTGCACTCCATGGGGCTGGGATTCCCAACCATGTGTTTATTTGTTAACTAATCCTCAATTAACTTCAGATTAAAACAATATTATCAGATACCTACCAATCAATTTATTCCATAATACACATTACCTTACTTTTAAAATCTCTTTAAAATTATTACTATCTAAACACAACAGGCTTTAATTTGCTGAAAAAGTATTCAGATGTCTCCACTGTTACAATCACTTGAAGACTATCGTTACCTTCAGCTACATTTGGTGAATTGAACACTGATTGTAAATATATGAATATCAAACGGACTTGAGTTTTATGGTAATTAATCCAGTCTGACGTTCGTGTTGGTTAATATCTTGAAGAGGACTGTTCTCAGAACTCCAGCTGTGCTCTGACTTCACACAACTGGATGCGGTTGGACTTCAGATCTTAGATCTGTTCTGTTGTTTCCCGGATTGCTTCGCCTGTCCATCACTTGCTGCTTATGCTGTTTGGCACGCAAGTAGTCCTCTTTGGTAACTTCATCAGGTTAACACCTCATTTTTCGGTATTCATGCTGCTGTTACTGGCATGCCCTCCTGAATTCTCTCAGTTGAATGAGGATTGATACTCTGGTTTGATGGTAAGAGGCAAGTTGGGAATATGCCGGGCTGTGATTCTGTAAATTCTCTTGGAGTACAATTCTACTGTTGTTGGTGGAAGGAAAGAGCTAAACTCTTGCACTGTAAACAGTATATACAAGAAGCTACATGCAGTATCATGAACACTGATAGGCCAAGAAATGAAATGCGAGCATCACTGTACAATGATGCAGGATCACAACTGCAGCAAGGGGAGATTTAGATCCAACTTGACATAGGACTAGGGAAAGAAGCAGTTGATCAGATTGTCTCATTCATGGTCACAAAGAGACTCTGTGACATTATTGTACTGTTGGAGGTGAGGATGGAGGAGGTCGGGGAGATGGAGATTCCTTCCACAGAACCTAATCTGCCTTAGAGTTTTGGGATTGACTTGATTTAATAGAAAGCTAATTGAAACTGTTTTTATACACAAAGGATAGCAAGACAATCGAAACAAATCCCAGAATACATGGTTCAGAGATGAGTGTCAATAGCCCATCAACATCCAACTCCTGCAATTATTCAGCTAACGTATGTGTGATTACCCTGTTCTGATGAACCAAAAAACCGCTGTTCACTCTGTGCAGATGGACAGTGATGTGGGGAAGTATTGGCCGAGTGGTATTGTCACTAGACAGTTAATCCAAAGCCCCAGAAAACGTTCTGAAGACCTGGGTTCAAAGCCTGCTGCAGCAGATGGGGGAATTTGAATTCAATAAAAAAAAGCTCTGGAATTTAAGAATCTAATGATGACCATTAATCGATTGTCAGAAAATCCCATCTGGTTCAGTAATGCCCTTTCAGGAAGGAAGCTGCCATCCTTACCTGGTCTGGCCTACATTGTGACTTCTGACCCACAGCAATGTGGTCGACTCTTACCTGCCAATTAGGGATTGGCAGTAAATGCTGCCGGGCCAGCGATACCCTCATCCTGTGAAGGAATAAAGGAAAATAAAAGTCTCGACCCAGTGTGAATCTGTACACGTTCAATGATGTTGTGAACATTTCCAAAGCTAAGTTCTCTATATGCAAAACTTTATGAACTGCTAAAACCATTGTTCATAACTTGGTGACTTGGTGTGAACAAGAGAAAAATATGCTTCAACATGTGGTTATGAGTAGATTCACTGGTGTCTCAGCAGGATGGATGCCTGAGTGAATCCCTCCCCCGCCCCCCCCCCACCCCACACACACACAGCAGGTGAACAGCTTTTCCCCAGTCTGACTGGTTTGGCCACTGTCCAGGTGGGATGGGTAAAGAATTCCCTTCTAGTATTCCCCACATTTCCAGAGTCTGTCCCTAGTCTGGCTGCACTGGGGTTTTGCCATTTCAGATAAATGCTGACAGACTGTTACACACACCGTTAGCAACCCTCCCCCCCCCACCCCCCACCCCAACCCTAGAACCCAGTATAAAGCAGTAAACATTATCTCCTGCTGTCGAAGGACAGCCTGTATTGGTCTGAGTAGGAACACTGAGCAGATTTACCTCAATGACAATTTAATTGGTGACCAGAGCAAGTTAAGCAAGTCCAAATAAAATGCATTATAGCACAGAAAGAAGTCCATCAAATCCAAGCTGGCTCTCTGTAGCAGAATCCAACATTCTCATTCCCCATCTGTCCCCTAAACTCTGCGATTTTATTTCCCTCAGATCTGATATAATTGTTTTTTTTATCAATCATTCATCTTCTCTGCTTGCACCACCATAATAAGCAGCATATTCTGCATTTTTCCAGCCAATACAGTCAGCAGAGATACTTACTCATCTCCCACTGTCTCAAAACCTCACATATGGTCTTAATTCTTGTGCCATCACCTGTCAAATACAGACATTTTTGTCTGCTATATCTAGGTCTGTTATAATCTTATACAGCTTTATCAAAAATATATTTAACTTGTTTATTTCAAAGAAAATAGCAATTTCTACAAATGAATCCAGTGACTGCATTTTCTTCATCAGTGAACCACTCTATTAAGTCTGTACTCCACACTCTGAAGATCACTTATATCCTTCCTTGTTCATGTCTGTTTTGTTCCACAAATCTAGACGACACAAGTTTTCTGTACAACAGCAGTAGTTTTATTATTGGACAGCTGGCAAGAATTTCAAAGCATCTCTAAAGAAGCCGAGTGTCTACTTGTAAAGACACACCTTCACGAATCTCTGCCTTACCCACAGATACAGTATATTTAATAAGAATTAAACAAAGGCATATCAGTCACATGGGCCATTGCCATTACCTCGTTTAAAGCTGGTAATTATGAATTTACAAAGCTTGATGAATACCAATGTCCTGTGATAATGTGCGATGGATTACAGAAACTGATTATCGTATTGTTCATGATTATGTGTTGATGGGAAGAGATTCAGGCAGAAGGGTTCTTCTTTCAGTAAATGGGGGATTCACTTACCTGTGCTAATATGGAGGGGAGGTAAGACAATGGGAGCAGGAGACAGTTTAACAGGGTTGTGCCCAGGGCTCTCAGTCTTGTCTGGAAAGGGCAAATTGCTCGATCTGGGGTTATGGTGGAATCCACATGTGTGGCTCCAAGAGGTTCTATTTCGAAGATACAGTCTGCCTCACCCCTACTGAGGTGTTCAGTCTGTAATGGAAGAGTACAGGCCTTGTACTCTTACAATACGGCAGGAAGACCTTTGGCAGGAGAATGTTTAACTCTTGAGTCGCCAATGCATCCTGAAAGAGAAGCAAAGTATGGAACTGGCCCCTCTGTGGTATTTTAACTTCTTCATCCTGACCAGGAATCTGTTGACTACAATTGGATGCAATGATTGACTGTGACCTAACTAGAACTTTGTCAATGGTCAGCATCTTTTCCATGAGTATGTTATCATTCCCTCTATTAATGAAACCCATCATCCTATACGTTTACTCAAAACAGTTTATGTTCTCTCTCCTTTAAGGATTTGTACACATTGTTCCGCATTTCTGCTGTCCTGCTCTCTATGTCTGTGCCATTCAAATATATATTCCCTTTCTACATTGCTTCTCTCAAAATGCATCAACTTACTGTGTGTTCTAAAGAAGAGACACATTATAATCAAAATATTATCTCTCGCTCCAAACATTCTCGCCCCTGGAAAACAGAACAGTACAGCACTGGAATAATCAATTTTTCGGGCAAAAGCCTTTCATCAGGAATAAAAGCTTTCAGGGCAGAGGAAACGACTTGGGAGTTGCAGTGGGACAGGGACTCCCTGAGATTCTTGTAGAGAGAGGAGGAAAACATCTTCAAGGCAGGCATCCATGCAAGAGGATCCACAGTAGGGTTAAAATCAATGAGGTTAAAACAATGACTGTCGATGCTGGAGACCAGATTCTGGATTAGTGGTGCTGGAAGAGCACAGCAGTTCAGGCAGCATCCAAGGAGCTTCGAAATCGACGGTTCGGGCAAAAGCCCTTCATCAGGAATAAAAGAAGGGCTTTTGCCCGAAACTTCGATTTCGAAGCTCCTTGGATTCTGCCTGAACTGCTGTGCTCTTCCAGCACAACTAATCCAGAATCTGGTTTCCAGCATCTGCAGTCACTGTTTTTACCACCGGAATAATCTGCCCACCATGTCTGTGTGGATCATGATGCCATTCCAAACTGATTCCATCTGCTTGTACATGATCCATATCCTTGCCAACCCATGCCTGCTTATCTGTCTGTCCAAATGCCTCTTAAACATTGTGATTGTTTCTGCTTTTACCATCTCTCAGGCAAGTACATTCTAGTAACTGACCACCTCCTGCATAACAAACTTGTCTGACACAACTCCCTTTTAACTTGCACAGATGTTGTTGAAAATGCTCAGCAGGTCATGCAGCATCTGTGAAGAAAAATCAGTTAATGTTTCGGGTGCGGTCCCCCTTCCTCAGAAATGTTAACTAATTTCTCTTCACACATGCTGCTAGAACTGCTGAGCTTTTTCAGAAACTTCTGTTCTTCTTTCTGGTTTATAACATCTGCTGTTCTTTCGGTTTTCATTTCCTTTAAACTTGCCCCCTCTCCCCTTAAATCTATGGCCTGTGGAATTGGTAATTTCCACTTGGAAAAAGATTCAGATTATTCACTCTGTCTGTGCCTCTCGGATCACTCCACAGCCACTGACTTTCCAAAGACAACGATCCAAGATTTTCCAACCTCTACCAATCCAGGCAACATCCTGGTAAACCCATTACCACCCTCTCCAAAGCCTCCACATCCTCCTTATAATGCGGTGCCCAACACAGCCCACAATACACCAAAGGTGGTCTAATGACAGTTTTATATTCACTCCCCTGACAGAAGAAGGCAAGCCTGCCATCCACCTCCTTCACCACATTCAGGGAGCTGTGAACTTGCACATGAAGATCCCTCTGTATATCAATGCTGCTCAGGGCACTTCCTTTTAGTCGATACATTGCTCTTACAATGAGCCGTCCAAAATGCATCACGTTACACTTGTCTGAATTAAATTCTATCTGCAATTTCTCCGCATAACCTTCCAACTGATCTCGTCCTTGATGTTTCCTTTGACAACATTCTTCACGATTCACAACTTCTTCACTTTGTGCCATCTACAAACTTGCTAATTAAATTGTTTACATTTTCAGGCTAATCATTTATATGTATTACAAAGGACAGATGTCCCAGCGCTGACCCTTGTGGAACAGAGGCACTGGTCACAGACCTCAGCCGGCAACAAACCCCTGCACAACTGTTACTGGGAGAAATATCAAAGAGGATCCTTGAGTTCTGTGCTGAGCAGCACGACCAATGTTTATTCAGAGCTCCTTACTAATGCAGGATGGAAGAGTTCCCTCTCTGGAATTCTGTGGATCCCCCAGCCAAGTCCAGCATTTGGATGTGTTTCTTTCATACGTTCCACTAATATTTCCCCCCCGACCCGATCTCCTGGGTTCGGGATGTCAGCTCGGATGTTTATGAGCTCCCTTTCCCAGTCTCTGATTCTCTGTCCCTCTGCAACTTCCCCTCTCAGCTCATGCAGTTGCTTGGTCAGTTCTTTCACAAATTGTTTCACCCTATTCTTGCCATTGTACATCTCCTGCCCTCCCACTACCATACCCTCTGGCAGCTGCATAGTCCATCCGGTCACTGACTCAAAGGGGGATTGCTCGGTTCCCTTTGCTGGGGTTGACGTCAGTTTCATTAGGATTGTGGGGAGTACACTAACCCATCCCGGCCTGTCTCTGTCAGGGCCTTAGTCAGACTAGCTTTCAGTGTCTGCTTCATTCCTTCTACTGTCCCTGAGCTCTGGGGGTGGTATGTGAGATGGGATTTCTGATCACTACCAAACAGGCCACAGAGCTGCTTAGCTTCATTTCCTGGAGCATGTGTCCCTTGGTCAGAATCTGCAGGGGAATGCTTCCACCCACTGAGTAAACCTGTTTATTAAGACACAGCAGGATTTCCTTCCCTGGGTATGGGAGGGGGGGGAAGGAAAATCCATCTGTAATTGTTCCCGTGGGCCCCAGGGTCCCTGCTGTTGCCTCTATTTTATCCTGATTCTCTTCCCTGGCTCACACTGTGTACAGACTACACTCCTTCGACAAAACCTTCTTGTTCCAGAACACCCCTGTAGTTGATCGTCCGATATTGCATTTTATCCTGCTCACTATGGGCCAGCCCATGATATGTTTCAAATAATATTTGTCTTGTACAATGGCACTGCTGGATCATCCTATGTCCTATTACTGCCCCACCCATTTCCCATTCCTGTTTCTCCTGCTATGGGACTGTTTCTGGAAATATCTTTAAACTTTCCTTTCTCGCTTTTGTAGCTACTGCCACTGCATCCTCCTCAAATGTCTGCACAGTTTCAGTAAGTATGCTCACCCATGCTCACCAACTACCCCGTTGGTGTGGGGTTTTCTACTTTCCTGTGAGCTCTAATCTTCATTATTGCTCCTTCACTGGGAATGTTAGCTGCTTCCACGAACTCTCTGACCTGTTCTTTATGCTCAATGTGGCCCCCAGACAGGGTGATATATCTTCACCGAGCCCAGTCATGAACTATACCAAAGGCATGCTGACTGTGTGCATTTTGCCTCCCTCACCCCTGGTTAATGTCCGCGCTTCTGCCAGGGCTCCTGATGGTTCTCTATTTCTGGATAATTCCTTACAAAATTCCCACAATAAGTAAACAATCCTAATGTTTGCCTGATCCCTTTATGGTGTGTGGGTGGATAATTTTATAATCATAGTTTTTATTCCCGCTGGGACTGTTCCCTCTCCCTTCCTGATTTGATCTCCCTAATATGATGTCCCAGTTCTGTCTCTCCCTACCTTCCCTGTTGCACTCTCTGTGTGTTAATTTTAAGCCTGGCCTGGCTAACCTGATCCAATACACTGTACAATATCTGGATATATTCTTTCTCACCGCTTGAGGTGATGAGGTGTTGGTAAGATCAGTGTGACGAAATCCATCAAACACACACCGGTGAGATATACTGGAATATTGCGGGATCCCTGAGATAATGGTTTCCTGGTGGACTGTTCTCCTCGGTCAGTAAACACCACTCTCTTCTGCAATTCAATGTCCACAGGTATTGACCCAGACTATTTCCAGCTTCTGTCAATCTATCACTGTCACAATTACTGCCTGCTCAGCCCCAGCTTTGATGAGATCCCATTTGTGTGGGGAGTGAGAGGGCCCTCGATCTCTATTGAGTCGATAGATAACAACCCACTTTCCCGTTTGAGTTACGCACACTGCTGAGTGGGTCCGAGCGAAAACCCACCAGATTCTCTGACTGTCCCATTCTCCCTGCAATGTAGCTATCCGGAGAGGTTGCCTTTCCTTTTCTTTCTGTCCCAGTCCTGGCCGGAGCATCCCCATGTTTAAATTCGGGTGTTGACGTCAATAGTTGCCATTTTAGAATAATTCGGAGCAACTCCCAGAATGTTCTCTTCTTGAGTGTCACACCTCCATATCTGAATACATTTTGTCATACTCCTGGTCTACATCGGGGCAGGGTTGCTTCATACAGCTTCCTAGGTTTCCTCTCTGACTGCTCTCATTTTAGTAATTGAGGGGGTGAGGGGTAAATCCTTATCGGTAACTGACAAAGATGCTCCGGTGTTAGAATCATGCAAGTGTTGGCCCCTTAACAGCACGTCAATGAATATTCATGGCCTATGCATATACCTACATGAACACAGGCCAATCACAATATGAACACTTGTCTCCCTCTCTCTGCCTCCATTCCTTATCTATGTGCCCTTTCCTGCTTCCCTTGTAACATTGTGGGTCTGATTACCCTCCATATACTGCAGCTATTCCCCGTGTTTCTGTGTTTGCCTCAGCTCTCATGGCCCAATTCAGAATGTGGTTAGAATTATCTCCCACTGGGAGTCCCATGTTTATAATTACAGTTAAATAGGGTCCCATGTTATCTTTTAAACTCATCAAACCGATTTCATCACCACAGGTTGGGGTTTGGTAATCCCCCGTGGTCGTTACACACCTCAGGCTTCCTCTCTGTATGATCCTCGATATTACCCTTGGTTCCCTGAGACACCAAGGTTATTTTAGCCCATTCAGTCTGTCCCCTCCCCAGTGTGTCCCTGCAATATCTGTAAATGCCTGGTGCCATGGATCAGCTGTCCTCTGGGGGGAACCGGCTCGCACCCCATCCTCTCATTGCTGGTACAGTTTCTGCTGTACATTTCAGGGCATCTTGGGCCGAGGGAGGGTCCGTACATCACCTTTGGTGAGACTGTGTACCTCTACTAATTCATCCATATTGTCCCAATAAGACCCATTATTACCAATTCTCTATCAGGCTGGGTGTTCATTCACCAACATCTGTCATTCAGCGGGTGAACGGTTCAGGTTTGGTTTCTGTCAGTTCCCTTTGTTGCTCCCTACTGTCTAAGTTGAGCTTTGATGCCCAGTTGTTCCATAGACACGGCCTTCTGGGCCTTCCAGGGTGGTGGGTGATCCCACCCATTGCCGCCCCTCTGTCCATACGTGTGCGCTTTGTCATCTAACCCGTTCCAGTCAGTGTCACCATCCTCACTGCCTTCTGAGGAGAGCGAGTCACTAGGTACCTCCCCCACTGTAACTACCACCTGGCACTTTGGCTTTAAGGCCTCACGTCTGATCGCCACCACCTTCACTTGTTCCTGTTTCCCATAATAATTCAACACATCCTGTCATTCCTGGAAGAAAACAGAGCAAAATGTGAATTTGGTTTTACTTTAAATATTAATAATTTGACATTCACTTTACATATGTATAGAGGTGAAAATTCTACTTTGATTATTTAAGTGAATTTAACGTGATCATACAATGAAAATGTCAGATAATTAACGACAATGAATGAACTGAATAATATGTGATATTTTGTACAAGTTCTTGCAATGAAAATTCAATTTTATTTAATGTTTGTCACCCATTACACCATGGGCATTCTTATTAGGTAATAAAGTAATGGAAGGATATCAGAGAAAATAAATAGACTTTAATTTTAGCTTCACTGCAATAATGAACCAAAACATTACTTGGAAATATGGTTGAACTACATAACAAAGTTTCCAGTGTCATTATTGACATGAAAACTATTTTAGTTTGAAAGTTGTTTTGCTCTAAGAATAATTAGAAATGAATTGTGATTTGGAATGCACCATTTAAAATGTATTTTGAAGAGAATAATCAGATACATTTTTTGGAGGAAATTAGGAATGGAAATAAATATATATTCATGGATATTAATAGTTTTAAAATGTTGGGAAGTTGACTGGGATTATTTTAATTGGGAGAGGCTGCATGATTATAAAGACTAATTCGCCATTTTCATTGCACTGTTGGTTTCACTAGAATCTGTTGTGGTCTAAGCTCTTGTTGTGTGCAATGGACTGTCACTAATCACTTAATTAACCTGCGAGTCCCTGATCAGGTTTCCTTTGTCTGTAAGTCAGTCTGTAAGTGAGCAACACACCTCCTTTTGTGAGGGGAAATAAGTGGTAGTTCACACTGAGATTGGTTTATAGCACACACCATCAGCAGGGAAGGGTTTTTCCTAAAGATTTCCAATCTCTATCTACAAATCTGAGTTGTCCATTTGTGGAGGATTCAGCCCCTTTGTTCTGAGCTGTTTTTAAACAAGCAGTTGGTTCATTCTGGCTTTGCCAAGAATGTTGTTTACTTTTCCCTTTTACTGTGATTCTGCAGGTTCGCATATTCTGTGAGTCAATAATGTTCAGTAACTAAACATTGATTGATTTTGTCTCTAACAGAGCAGTGGCCTTGTTTTCAGCTAAGTATTCACTTTCCATTTCCTGGTTGTATTGAATGTTCCAGAACCAGACTCTGAGCAATGTTTCCATTCACTTGTGTTGGATTCACTGACAGCCACATGGTCAGTCAGTTTCAGCATTTTGAATTCAACAATCATCTAGAATTATGAGTCTATTGATGAAATTATTCTCGATTGTCAGGAAACATCCAACTCGCTCACTGATGTTCTTTAGGGAGTGAAGCTGCCATCCTTACCTGATCGAGTCTACATGTGACCCCTGACCCACAGCAATGTGGTTGACTCTTACCTGCCCTATGGGTAATAAATGCTTCCCATAGCCAGTGGCACCTACATCCAGGGAATAATTTTCAACAAAGCTCTTAGTCCTGTGTCATGTAAGAAAGGAGCAGAAGGTGAAGTTTCAGCCCCTCAAGTCCACTCCATCATTCAATAAGACCAGGCCTGATCTGTTAGTGATTTGTGTTCCATCTTCCCCCAACGTCCTTAACAAGAACCTATCAACCTGTATCTTAAAATACTCAGTGAGCCCACCTTCTGGGGCAGAGAGTTCCAAAGTTGCACAGCCCTCTGAGAGGAATTAAATCTCCTCATCTCTGTCCTGAAAGGGTGAATCTAATTTTAAATCAGTTCTCTCGAGTTCACGTATGACCCACAAGAGAAAACATCCTTTCCACATCCTCCTTAAAAAACCATTCAGGATCTTAGACACTTCGATCATGTCACCCCTCACTCTCCCAAATTCCGGCTGAAACAAATCCAGCCTGTCCAAAGAATCCACATTTTATTACTGTCACGCAGGGTTGAAATGTTGTGTTGTGTTTATTATGCAATGTATTGTTCCACTGTGTGGGATCTAAGAGTCACCGTTAGCCATACTAGCTTTCCTGTCTCACTGTGTTACATATATCTTCCATCACTGTGGTGATCCAATCTCTCCCTACCTCATATAACCAAAAAGAATGGCAGAGAGAGATCAAGAAAAGTTGTTATAAAATTTGTTGTTGCCGAAAAGGTACTTGGTCTGTTTGTAGAGATTGCATTGTAATTGAAGTAACCAGTTAATGAAAAGTTACTGACAAAATATTTTAAGCAGAGTTGCTGCTGGTGATGTAAATGCTGCTGGTTGGTATAAGAGAGGGCTGGGGTGAATACTGTACTGATGAGAAAGTTGAGCAAGGTAACCTTTTATCTTTGTCAATAAGAAGAGGCAGAGATTGCAGTTAAGTCAGAGTTGGAGCTGTTTTGATCTTGCAGACATTATTTTAAAATTTATTTGATGTGATTTGGTTGTCACTGTCTGGGCCCAGCATTTATTGCCCGTCCCTAGTTACCCTTGAGAAATTGGTGCGGAGTTGTCTTCTTGAACCGCTGCAGTCTACCTGCTGTGGGTTGACCCACGAGGCCATTGGCGTGGGGATTTCCAGGACATTCACCCACCGACAGTGAAGGAATGGCAATATATTCCCAAGTCAGGGTGGGTTAGTAACTTGGAGGGGATCTTGAAGGGAGTTGTATTTCCATCTAGCTGCTGCCTTTGTCCTTCGAGATGGAAGTGGCCATGTGTTCCTTGAGTGTTGTTAGGGCGGCTCTAATCCAGGCAAGTGGGGAGTATTCCATCACACTCCTGACTTGTGCCTGGTAGCTGTTGGGCAGGCTTTCAGGAGCCAGGAGTGTAATTACTCTTGTAGCCACTGTGTTTGTGTGATGAGACCAATTCAGTTTCTGATCAATGATTATCCCCAGGATAATGTTGATAGTGGGTGTTCAGTGATGGTAACAGCATTGAATGTCAAGTGATGGTAGTTAGGTCATTTCTTATACGTGATGGTCGCAGCCTGCATTTGTGTGGCATGTATGTTACTTGCCCCTTGTCAGCCCAAACCTGGATATTGTCCAGATCTTGTTGTTCTTGGGGTTGGACTGCTTCAGTACCTGAGGAGTTAATTGGTTATCAATGTTCAATAATTACAAAATTATGCAAATTCCTTTTTCAATCAAATGTCATGGACTGTATCTTGTGGTCACTCTGATATTAACTTTTGTTGTCTCCTTATATTCTTCCTAATTCAGACACAAATGTTTGAACATCGATCAGGACAAAGTTAAATAATTTAAAAACATATGTTTCTACATGTAAACTAATTGAATGAAATACATTACTTCTGTATTGTCTGCATTTTGAGCAAAAGTCATTTCTTTTCAATCATGACTGAATAGCTCATTTATTGTCCTCAATCCATCAATCCAGCTGTTCTATTTTAGTCTTCAGTTTACCGATCTTAATGATGTCTAATCAACATCAGAGCAAAGTGCTTTTAAAATGTTGAGTCCCAACTTATTTGTAATGATTACAACATTTATTATGAATTCATTATCCTTATAATAATTATAGAATAATTTGTTTGTCTTTCTAACATGTATAGTCACATCCATATTTTAATTTAATCCATTGTTTCATTTAATCCATTGTAACAATACTATTGTTTTCAGGTCAAGTATCCCACAATGGAACCAATGATTTTGCATCCAACATGCTTTGAAAACTGACTTTTGCTCATTTGAATAATCACAGTAATCTCAGCCTTATAAGTTCAGAGAACTGTAATTACTTTTCACTGCAATGATTGCTGTTCATGTCGACACATTGCACAGTCACATAGTAACATTAAATATTTCCTTCTTTGAAGTGCACTGATATATTTTCAAAAATCTATGTGTTGCTAATATGTAACTATTGTTCAGTTCAGTAAGGCGTATAAATGTGCAATAATAGCTCAGTACGTGAACTGATGTGAATATATTGCAGTGTACAAACTCACAATAATTGTGAAAATCAATTTTTATTTTAACCATGGAAACACAGTTGAATTAATTCAATTATATTTCACTTTAATGCTCGCATTCATTGTATTTCTAATCAAAATAAGAGTGAACTATTTCATGTGACACAATTATTTAAAATTCATGTCACTTTTATATGGACACAAAATAGAATTAATACCTGTTTTTGGTTTCCTTTACCTATCACAGTCAAGTTTGAATTGTAGAAAGTTAGACTGATACAGCACGGAAACAGGCCATTCAGCCGACCAGGTTTCCGAAACTAAACTAGTCCCATTTTCCTGTGTTTGTCCCATATCCCTCTGGATGTTTTCTATCCATGTAACTGTCCAAAAGTCTTTTCGATGTTGTAATTGTACCAGCCGCTGCCTTTCTTGTCACAGCTCATCTCAATACGCCAAACACGCATTGTGAAAAGAGTTGCCCCTCAGATCCCTTTTAAAACTTTCCCCCTCACCTTAATAACATTCATACTTTAATCAGTGACCTGAAGCAAATAAATTCAAGATATTGTGACCATTATAATCAACAACAGATACAAGTTGAGAAAACGTTGGATTGAAAAGTAATTCAATTGACACTTAGATATTTTCTAATCAACTCTGAGGTGCTTTGACACATCTCTGTTTAAGGTAGGAATTGAATGCCTGCCTCCTGGTCTATTAGTACAGACATTACCAGAACCCTCCATAATGTTCCCATGCAGGAAGGGCAGGACTATAATCATATACTTACTGTGGTTACTCACAGGGAAAACTGCTCAGATATTTATCATGATAATTGGACTAGGATTATATTAGACACTTCCAGTGTGTAATGGATAAAAAGAATTCCTAATTTCTAATAATGATGGAACGAAGTGACAATGATCTTAAATAAATATAAGTCTCATGATAATCAAATAAGTCAATATGTTTGAAGCAGTTATTCATATACATAAATTAACACTGACCTGCTTTGTAACGCACGTGAATTGAAAATAAAGCATTCGCCATTCAACGTGACTACTCAGCGAAAGAAAACTTCCCTCAGTTTCACAAAATTGTGATTTCTAAGAATTCAAGATTTATTGTAAAAGAATAGATCAAACATTTGTTAATTCAGGTTTGTGTACACAAGAAACACATGAAATTTAAGTAATGTTTAATGTGAAAAATAGTTAGCTCTTTTGTAATAATCAGAAATATAGAAATGTTAGCATTGAAGTGAAATACAATCAGTACAAGAACGCAAAAAACTGTGGATGCCGGAACTCAGAAACAAAATCAGTAATTTCTGGAAAACAACACAGCAGGTCTGGCAGCATCTGTGGGAAACATTCAGTGTTAATACTTTGGGTCCAGTGACCCTTCCTCAGAATGTATTTTTGCTCACAGCCAATTCAATCCAACTAAGCTTCCATATTGAAAATTATTTTGCTAAGATTAAGAGATTGTAGAGTGCAATATTGTTTGTCAGTTGATGTATTGAGCCATTGTTCCACATCGACAGCTAGATATATTGCATTTAAACAATGATTACCAGTTAGACATTAGCAATAATTAGTTTTAAAGTGGCTGAAACCAAATTTAAGGTTGATAAGAAAATCCTTATTGCAATGTAATTGTGCAGTATATCTGAAAAAACTGAAATATTTAAGTGAAAAATAATTAGCCATCTCTTAATTGATAAGGCTCATTAATAATCCTTCCATTAATACGAGAATTCAAATAAAAGAGAATGAGATAGTTACTATGAGTGTTGGGTGAGAAAACTCTGGTTGATTGCAGGTGTGTTGACCTGAAAAGAATGTTAATATTTCATTATGATACTGGCACTAAGAAATAATGGATTCAACTAAAATGTGAATCTCATGATGGTGTGAGAATTGAAATGACAATCAAATAATAATTAATGTCAGAACTCAACACGTAAAATGATTCAATATATTCAAAGCAGTTTGTACTGGATATTCATTAAGATCAGTAAACTGAGAATTAAAATATTGGGTTAATTTAAAACAAAAATCACAACTTCAGAGATTATTCATCAGAATTGTTTTGTCATTGAAAAAAACACATTTATTCAAGAAATTTCCCTCATTTTCTGTCTTTTTTCCACAGGGATCTGTACTGGAACCCTTCTGGTTACGATACAAATATATAGAAGTGACATGAATTAAAACCTAATTGGGTGAGTTAATAAGCTTGCAGATGATACAAAGTTCAGTGCAGTTGTGAATAATGTAGAAGGTTCTCAAAGAATGTAACAGGAAAAAGATAAACTGCAGCTATGGGCAGAGAAATTAAAGGTAAAGCTTAATCCATACAAGTGTGATTAATATACAAATATTAAGGAAAAGTAGATAGTTAATGGCAGGACCCTGAACAGCTTTGTTGTTCAAAGGGACGTTGGCGTTCAAGACCATGGCTCCCTGAAAGTGTCCATGCAAGTAGATAGGGTGGTAAGGAAGGCAAATGGCATGCTTGCCTTTATTGGTCAGGGAACTGGTTACAAGAGTCAGGGTAACATTTTGCAACTTTGTAAGACTTTGGTTCAGGCATACTTAAAGTATTGTATTCACTTCTGTTCGCCACATTACAGGAAGGGTATGGAGGCTTTGGAGATGGCACAGAGGGCGTTTACCAGGATGCTGACTGAATTTGGAGAGGCTGCCTTTTTGTGGAGTGGCGGTGGCTGGGGCAAGAATTGATTGAAGTCTATGCAATCATGAGATACATAGGTAGGGTTGTCAGTCAGGAAGTTTCTTCCCAGAGTTGAAACATCAAAACTATGAGGCATGCATTTAAGGTTGTGGGGGATGGGGGGGGGGGGGGAGTTCGAGGGGCGTGTGAGGGGCATTTACTTTTTACACAGGGAGTGGTAGGTGTCTTGAATGAACTTCAAGGGTTGGTGGTGGAGGCAGATACATTAAGGCTATTTAATGTTCATTTCGATAATTTGGACGGATATGAACCAAGGATAGGCAGAAGGGATGAGTTTCTTTTGCATTATATTCAGCACAACGTTACGGGCCAAAGGACCCATTCCTGTGCTGCACAGATCTTTCAGAGAAAACTATACCTCACTCATATGACATTTAATCTAATCAATATTTAGCCACTAGTGTCAGAAATAGGAAGGAAATAAGTAGAGAACGAACTTGCCTATAATCTAAAGATAGAGTCAATGACATTTACAGAGGTAATTTTTAGATTTATTTTTAATTATAAGATTAATAACTTTGGAGATGTGTTGAAAATGTTTGCAGTTACTGATGTGCTGAGCCAAAATTACCCTTTTTAAATTGAAGATTGGACTAGAAACCTGTTAGAAAACTTGAAAATATTCAGTAAGGTGTGATGCACATCATAATTTAATCCATTGATTATTACTGCCAATACTAAAATGAAAAAAAATTTCAGCTCTACACCAAAAAGCATCAATTTTCCATCCAATGCTCATTGGAAATATTGGAATATTACTCATTTCAACAATCAAAGTAATCACAGCCTCATCGATTAAGAGATAATCTAATGACATTTCACCAAAAATTACTGTTCAAATGGCAATGTGAAGTTTCTCATTAATATTCAGTTCACTGACAGCATATTAATAATTTAGTTATTGCTAATATCTAACCATTGATCAATCCAGTCAGGGATAGAAAAGTGGAAATATGGCTCAGTACATCAACTGATGGAAAGATATTTCAGTGTTCACTCTGCCAATTATTGTGAATATCGATGTATATTTTGATTTGATTTGATTATATTTTTCTTCAACACAAAGATTTGTTGTAATTCTGATCACAGTAAGATTATTTAAATTTGTGACTTTTTTGTAAACAAAAAAATAGAATTTACAGGTATTTGCTCTTTCCTTTATCAATCAGAATACATTTGGAATTGTTGCAAGTTATCTATTTGTGGAAGGAAGAGAAGATGTCTGCAGCTGAATAGTCACAGTGAATGGCCTTTTCTTCTGATTCCGTCCGAATGCTAAACATTCTCATTATCTTTTTCTTGATAAGAAAAACTGCTTCAAACGTACTCAGCCGTTGTATTTTATATGAATTTACAATAAGATCATGATATGTCGATTTATCTTTCTTCACATTATTCTGATATTAATTTGTAAGTAAGAGCATATGTGCTTAGTACCATTATTATAGTGAATTACTATTTCATTCTCAGTCCATTACACAGAAACAGTCTAATTAATTCCCAGCCCAATTATCGGAATGAACACTGGTTAGTTTTCATTTGAGTAATCCTAATTGATTATAATCCCAACCTTCCTTGTTGGGATGATAATGAAAGGCACTTGGGTATCTCTAGTCATGTCTCTCCTAAGAGACCAGATCACCTGATGCAGAGCCATAGCCTTTAAAGCTAGTGCTTATAAATAAACCTGTTGGACTATAGCCTGGTATCATGTGATTTTTAACTTTGTCCACCCTAGTCCAATACCGAGATCTCCTCCAAATTACTGTTGCACAAAGGAATTCTCGTAATTTTTAAAAGAAAATATGACTTTAGTTAAGGTCTTTAACACACGATTATTAATCCCTTCCTATATTCTTAAAATATAGTTGCAATTGAAAAAAAATGCTCACTGAACACGGCACACACAGCTACACAAATGTCTTCCTGGTCATCTAATTACTGCTCCAGAGAAAAACCTGAGTAAGTATCTTATTGTTTCTGAGAACAAGAACCACAATAAACATTTGGTGAGCAGTTCCATCCAATAAATGCACTTGATTTCTTACATATCACTTCAGTAATTGCACACATAATATTTCACTAAAACCAATAACAATGCTTTATTACAAATGAGCGAGGATGTGAACGTCAGCATACATCGCAGATTTCCAATCCAGTTGAAGTATCGCAAAATAAAATGATGTATTTTGGCTTAGTACAACCAGTAGGTGAAAACATTTTGAGCTTGCACCTTAAAAATCTTTATCTGCTTATTCAGAGAAAATAATGAAAGATGGCACTGTAAATTTATTTTGACTTTCACTCATGAAAATACTCATATGAATCGCTTCTCATTTTCTTCCTAGTTCTGATACAAATGTCAAAATATTTACGATAATAAAACTTTAGGAATAATAAGAGTGTTCTTTGCAAGAATGACATGAAGATGTTCAAGGTCATCGAATTACTGTTGAGTAGAATACCCTTCATAAGGGTTTTATTGTCTCGTGCCGATGTTTTTTGTGACTGGTGACTGATGCATTTTCAAATCATGTGCACGGCTGAAGGATTTTTTTTAATTTTCAATTTGTTATGAGCAAAATAACTGCTTTGAACATGTTGATTTACTTTTCTTACTCCAAAGTTATTTATCAATGTGCAATCATCACAAAATTATGGAAGTTCCCTGTATCTTACGTTCACTGTCATACGTACTTTCACTATCTACTTATTAACTTCCTACTTCTGACACGAATGTCGAAACATTGGTCATGATCAAAAGTATATAAATTAAAAGTACTTCTCAAGAAGAAAACCAATGGATGGTAATATGTCATTCTTGTAATCCTGCATGTTTGACCCAAAAACAATTCTGCTGAATAATAACTGAATTGCTCATTTTCGTGAATCCATAAAGCTAGCCATTATATTGTATTCCTCAGTTTACCGATCTTAATGAATATCCAATAATCATCACAGCAAAGTGCTTTTAGAATATTAAATCAATTTATTTTTTCAGATTATAATGTTATTTTTCCAGTCACTGCCATTACGATAATTGCACAATTATTGGAGTTAATCTTTCTAACAAATATAGTGAGAATCGCATTTTAATTGCATCAATTGTTTCTGAGTACGAACCCTACAATATAAAAATCAAATTACTGTTCAGCTAAACGATCCCATAATGGAACCAATGACTTCCCATTCAATGCCTCATTGTAAATATTTGATGATTGCTCATTTGAATGATCATGGTAATCTCACCCTGAAACATTCAGAAAACTGTAATTACTTTTCATTAGAATAATTCCTGGTCGTTTCTCCACATTGTTCAGTGAAATAATCAACTAAGATTTCTCAGTATTCTTAAATTAACTGATAGAATTTGGACAATCCAATTACTGCTATGATCTAATCATTGTTCAATATAGTTCAGGATATATCTGTGGAATTATGGCTCATGCATGAAATAATGTAAAGATTTGCAGTGTGTGTTGTCAATATCAATTTTTATTTTAACCCTAGCAAAAGTTGAATTGATTTAATTATGTTTCGCTTACATGTTAACATTTACTGTATTTATTAACACAATACAAGTTAATCATTTTTCATGGAACAAAATCATTTAAAATTCTTGTGACGTTTTGAAGTGCAAAAAAAGATATTTGCATCACTATTGTTTCATGAAATAGTCACAGTACATTTTGAACTTTGGGAATTTGAACATTTCTGGAAAGAAGAGAAGTTGTCTTCAGATGAATAGTCGTATTGTGTGACAAATTCATTTATTTTCCTATTCATTTATGTTGCAAAAGCATTTTAATTTTCTTTTTATTCTGTGAAAATTTGCTTTAACATATGGAACTATGTTATTGACTTTTGTTCATCAGTGTACAACGATTAAATGATTAGGCTTTTTTTCCTATCATGGATCTTCATGAGATTCATATTTAATTAAAGTCATAATTGCTTTGTTACAACTTTACTGTAAATTACTAATTCATTTTGTCAGTTCATTACACACAGGAAATATGTAATTAATTCCCATACAAATTATTACAATAAAGAGCTGATTCGTTTTCATTTGTTTTGCCACAGTAAGCATGTGACTATGGTCCTACCCTTCCCGGGGTGGGGACATTATGAAGGGTCCATATGGAGCTCTGACAGTGTCTCTACGACAAGATCAGGAGGAATGATTTCAATTCCCACCTTCAGCAGAGATGTGTCAGAGCAGATCCAAATATTCATGAGAAAATACCTGGCATAGATTGAACTGCTTTTCAAAACAACATGAAATATACTTCAATCTGCTGTGCATTTCAATCATCACCATATCTACCATTTATTTTCTTCAGGTCACTAATAAAACGTATCATATCTGCTAGTTCAGCATTCCTTGAAAAAGTAATTGAGAATGTTGCAATCTTAAAGTTGGAAGAGTCTAAGAAATGATACTCACTGATTTTATTTTATTTTTTAAAAGAACCTACTTTACACTGCAATATTTCTCTTCATTTCTGCACATTACTCAGTGGAATAGTAAGATGAGATACCTCATTATTCTTAAATTCATTAATAGTAGTTTTAAAATCAATTTGTTGCTAATATCAAATAATTGTTCAATTTGGCAAAGGATATAAGTGTGGAATTATGGTTCCATGTAATAACTATTGCAAGGACTTAGCAATGTAGAATCTCTCAATCATTGTGAATATTGCTTTTCATTTTAAACTTGGAAACACTTCTGAAATGATTTGATTGTAATTCACTTCAATGTTAACATTTATTGTGCTTCTAATCACAATAATAGTTTAATATTTTTCTTGTGCACAATTATTTAAATTCCGATGAATTAGGATTGACATCTTGTTTCATTAAACAATCACGGGAAATGGTGACTTCTTAGAAATCAGACATTTTCAGAAACAATTAAAGTTGTCTTCAGCTGAATAGTCCCATTGACTGACCAATTCATCATTTTGTTCCAATTTACGTGTAGAACAAAAAAAATTACGTTGCATTTTATAAAATGAGAAACTATTATGAACATGTAGAATGATTGTATTCATTTTTATTTATCAATTTACAGTAATCACACAAATCTGTCAAGTTGTCATTCCACAAATTATCATAAAATCATATTTAATTAAGACATCTGTTAACACCCATCATTATTGTAAATTACTATTTAATTTTAAGTACATTATACATAGGATCCATCCATTTAATTCCAATCCAATTATCACAATAAACATCTGATTAATTTTCACTTGAGTAACCACAGTGAGCATGTGATTGTAGACCTGCCCAGCCTGGTTGGGAACATTATGAAGGAATGTTGTGCAGCTCTGATAGTGTCTCTGCCGAGACCAGGAGGTACAGTTTCAATTCCCATCTTGCACAGAGTTGTGCCAGAGCAGCTCTGAATGTTGATTAGAAAATATCTAAGAATCAATTGAATTGCCTTTCAATTTAATATTAGATATGCTTCCATCTGTTGTTCATTCCAATAATCACAGTATTTGCCTTTTTTTCAGGTCACTAATAACAGAATGTATCTAATTCCACTCAATCAATATTCGTTGGAAAATATTTGAGAATGTTGCAGTCATACAGATGAAATATACAAAGTAATGATATTAATTTATTTTCTTTTGTTCTGAAGAGCTGAGTTCAAACAGTACATATAACTTGATGCTCCAGTGCTATAAAAATGAGGAGAAAAAATACATTTCTTGTTCAGTCAAATAAACAAATGCCAAATCCTTTTATTTATCAATTTTTAATTATTGATCTGTTTATGAATTGTGTGAGATTTGTTTTTCGTTTTCCACTCATCTATTTATATTGAATGTGAGATTGAACTGCTGTGAAAATATCCAAGTGCATTCATTTGAAATTTGATTTTGCATATTTATCACTGTGGGATATATGTAAAGCAGTGTTACTTCTGCAATCATAATTGTTTATTCAAGGTAAATGAACTCGCACCAGTGTATAATTGTTTCAGCCAAGAGCTGAGTTAACAAGAATGAAAACTATGTGAAGGAAATATATTATTGCTTTTGTATTAGCTAAAATGTGCATACAAGAATGTAATGTGTCTTCAAATAATGGTAGATGTTATAGACAAATAGTTAAGGTGCTGTGAGGGGAGGGGGGTGTAGGTTAAGCTAGATATGCCTGTAGAAATAGTTGCAAGCATCTGTTTCCCGCTTCAGCAGGAACAAAAAAAAACACCATCAAAAGCTCAAAAGGCTCGGTGTAAATAAAAAATAAAAAGAAATTATGCTTTGGTAAGCACGGAAAGAGATGGCAGTGAAGAAGGATAAATAACAATAAGACCACAGAGGGAGGGGGTCAAACGGCCTTGTGAGGCCAGAGATAAACATTTTGTCAGGGACAAGGCTGGATGAGTTCAGAGATAAACAGCCGGTTTAGATTAGAAATAGTTGTAAACAGGGGAGGAGCAATGGGAGGAGGGAAGAGAAACGAATTACATAAATATTGTGTACTCGTTAAATTCAGTGTGTGTGTGTGCCTTGTGGACAGTGAACACCACACCCCTCTTGCAACAGCGTAATAAACGATACTACTGATTCAGGTCTTGTTCCGGACTGAAGTTATTGAAGTGACTGAACTTCGTTTCTCACAATCACTTATCTCATTTATTGCATGATGTCTGAAGTGTGTTTTGCTCAGCAATTCTATCAACTATTTAAAAAGTGTAATCTTAAATAAGATCCTTAACACCCAATTACCAATCTATTCCTAATTCATGTAAATATCTCAATTTTCTTGAAGTCAATGTTCACACAAAACAGTGCACATAAAGCGACACAAAGATATTCATCATCAGCTAATTACTGTTCAGTGGACTAACCTGAGTATCTTATTGTTCCTGAGACTAATGACAACAGTAAGCATTTGTTTACTAGTCCATGCAGTAAGTGCATTTGATATCTTATATTTCAGTTCAGTCGTTAATGACAATTTATGTTGTTTAAATCAATAATTCCAATTTATCATGGATATTGACTGTAATACAATACCATTGGAAACATTTTTCTAAAATATTCTAACAATCTTTAAGCTCCTCTTCTGTTGAGTGTGTGCAAAAGATAATTCAAATTATAATCATTTTTGTTGCAAATTCAACAAACGCTACATTTTGAATTTATGAACTTCTTACAGTTTTGCAAAAAAGGTTAGTCTTCACTGTATGTCATATTAAAAGACTGTTTTTTCCAATCATGCATGCTACAAAATGATTATTGCTTTCATTGCATTGTAAGAAAAGAAATGTTGAATTTTTTGTTGTTTCAATTCCAACATTATTCATCATTGTACAATAATGACACAATTATTACAATCGCTTTATATACCACCCAGCAATGACTTCATTGTTTGTTTATTTTCATGCTCATTTTCATGATCTATTAATTCTCTTCCTAATTCTGACACTTTGATTATAATATTAATCAACATACCATCTCTACAAGGAATCCAGTGGAAAGAAATTCGCAATTTGTATATTGCATATATTTTGGAGTTCAGAAAAGAATTTTGTTCAATAATCACTGAATGTCTCATTTTTTCTTTAATACGTAAAGCTAGCTACTATGTTTTATTCCTTAATTCACTGATCTTAATAAATATTCAATCGACATCACAGTAAAGTGCTTTTGAAATATTGAATCATGTTAATTCTTCATATGTATTGCAGTATACAATCTCTCAATCATTGTAACAATCAATATTTATTTTACCTGTTGAAACATAGTTGTATTAATGTAAGTATATTTCAATTCAATGCAAACACTTAAGACTTAAGCATTTTTCATGCAACAAAATCCAATGAAAAAGCATCAGCATCTCCTTATTGTTTCATTAAACAATGACAATAAATTTTGAATCTTTGAAAGTTGAACATTTTTAGAAAGAAGGAATGTTGTCTTCAGTTGAATGTTCGCATTGAATGACTTCTTCACAGTATCTGCTGTTTATTCTCTTCTTCGGGTTCCCAAGAAAAGAAATTAACTAGTTCTGCTGGTTCTAAATTCCTGAAAAATATTTGAGAATGTTGCAGTCTTAAAGGTAAAAAGCTAAGTGATCGTAAGTGATTAGTTTTTTGTTTGAAAGAGCTTGATTCAAACATTTCGGACATTCACATTTTTATTCTGCTGTGTTACAAGGGTGGAAAACAAGTCGCTTTCTTCGTCTGTAATGTCACTTCCAATTATTCATTAGTCAGCTAATTACCTACATTTGTTATTAAAAATTGCAATTCATCTAAATATTAGAATGACCTTTGATCAAATTAAATTTCTAATTATTTTTCGTTCGTGAATTGTTGGAGTTTTTTTTGTTTTCCATTCATCTATTTGTATTGAATGTAAATTTTACATGCTTTGACAATAGCGGAGGGTGTTGACTTGAAATTTGTCTTTGCATACCTCTCACTGATTTTACTTATTGCATATAGTTGCAAAGTGGCTCAGTCATTTACCCTGCTGCCTCACAGTGCCAGGGATCTCGGTTTGATCCCATCCTCAGGTAACTGTCTTTGTGTACTTTGCCCATTCTCCCCAAGTCTATGTGACTTTGCTGTGGTTTCCTCCCACAATCCAAAGACGTGCAGGTTAGGTGAGCTGGCCATGGTAAATTGTACATTGTGTTCAGGGATGTGTATGTTAGTCAGCAGTAAATGTTGAGGAATATGGTTGGGAAAGTGTTTGGATGGGTTACTCTTTGGAGGGTCTTTTTTTTTTCAACGAAATGACCTGTTACCACACTGTGCTAACAGGGATTCTACAATAGTTTAATTGCGTTTCTCTAAGCAATTCTAACTTTTTAAAAGTTGACTTTAGTTAATACCTTTAACACTTGATTATCAGTGTTCCTAAATCTTGTAAAATATCTCAATATTTTTAAAATCATTGCTCACACAAAACACTAAACATGAGGCCACACAAAGGTCTTCATGACCATCTAATTACTGTTCAGTGGAATAATCAGAATAACTATCTGATTGCTCCTGAGATCAATCCCCACTGCCACAGTAAGGATCTGGTTATCATTCCCTCCAATAAGTGCAGAAGTTGTCCTCTGGTATTTCAGTTCAGTAATTACACACGATACTGGTTGTTCAAAGCAGTGGTTATTCTTTATTATGAATGGCAAAGGATTCTAATGGAAGAGGTGTTCATATGTCCTAATGTGTTGCATGATCACAAACAATTTTCAGTCCAAATATTGCACAAAAAGTGCAAATTTGGTTTTGTTCAACTGCCAAGGCTAACATTTTCAGTTCATGTCCATTACAAATATTTGGAGAAAGTGAGGAAAGCAGATGCTGAAGATCAGAGTCAAGAATGTGGTGCTGGAATAGCACAGAATGTCAGGCAGCATCTGAGGAGCAGGTGAAACCATGTTTCAGGAATAAGCCTTCATCGGGAATCTCCGGCTCCATGGATGCTGCCTGGTCTGCTGTGCTTTTTCACCATCACACTTTCGACATAAAAAATATTTGCTTATTTGGAGCAAATACTCTCTGTTTCATCTGTAATTTAAATTTACTTTGCTTTCTATTCACTCAAGTTCTCATTTTAATAGCTCCTCGTTCTCTTCTTAATCTGATACAAATCTCAAAACTCCGGGCACAATAAAAGTGATATGAATTATAAAATTATTATCTGGACAAGAGAACCAATGAACAGCTACATAGACTTCTTGAACAACAAAGATATTAGAATGAAAAAGCAATGCCTTCCAAAAAAATCTCTGCACGTCTGTATCCTTTTTCAATTCAATAATCCTGCAATTAGCTTATAATTGTCAGTTGATCTCTCTTAATGACTATCTAATCAATGTCATTGTAAACCACTGATAAAATTGAAACTTTTTATTTGTTAAAATGCAAAGATTCATTCTCAATTCGTTATTACAACAATAAGTGAACCATATTTTATCTGTCCGCTAAGGTCAAGTGACCTGTGGTCCATAATTGAACATTCTTAATATTCCGACAGCTGGGGAAAGCAGAGCTAAAAAGGTCAAAGTAAAGGAAACAGTAGACAAAGTAACCAGCTCCAGAAAACAGTGGAAAGCCCGGTCAAAGAGCTCACAAAGGTTCGGGAGACCCTGTTACAACCAGCCCAAGAGCTGTGTTTTGGAGAGTTTGAATCAGACTTCCTGGAACCTTGACTTCCAGCCAGTGCCTGAGCATTAGACACCTCACTTGAGAATGACGACAAGTGAAGGGTGTTTGCATGAAACCCATTGAATGCTTAGAATCCAGGATGTTGGTAAAATGTTGTGAAACATTTCCCAGATCATGGAAATCAGCTCAACATTATTGAAATCAAAGTACTTGTAATGGTCTTCAAGACCACCTAATTACTGTTCGGTGAAAAACACTTTGTACGTGCCTTATTGTGCTCAGGATGAATAATCATAGCAAACATCACAGTCTCACCAGATCCAAACATATGTAAGAGACACCTTATTATAATTTACACACTACATCTTTCCCAGACCCATGATGAAACGTTATGACTGAGGATACTACGTGTAACATGTATCGAGATGAAGCAAGTCCTGAATATAGGATTTTTTTTCTGATAGATTTCCAATCCAAAAATTATGATAAAAATGATATTGTGGTTCATTACATTGTCAACAGATCCCCATTAAACGTATTTATCCGTTTATTCAGAGACAATATTGAAACAAATACGTTGATAAATGCTGTTGACTGTATGCTTCTGTGAAAATAAATCTTCCTTATTGACTTATTTTCATTATAATTCTGACTCAAATGTCTAAATATTGATGATATGAAAAATTGCACGAATTAAATACAATGCAGAATTTGTTCTTGTTGTATATTATATTTCTCCAGAAGAAAAGTAGAGAAACCAAGTATAGAAATCTTGAAGATCTGAGAATTTTGAATGATAAATCATTTCTGATCAACGTTCACTGAATGTCTAATGTCTTTCCATGTCATCATGCCAGAATTTGCATTCTCAGCTGACAGATTAAGAAATATCTAGTCAACATCAGAGCAAATCCATTTGGAAATATTGAATCATTTACTTTGCCAAAGTTCTAAAATTAATTATCAATTCATTGTCATTCCAAAAATCACACAGTAATTCAGTTTAGGTTTTGTAACAAACATTGTCAAATTCACATTTTAATTTAATCCATTATTTCTTAGTGTCAATATTAAAAGAAGAACAATAGTTCTCTTATTCCAGGATAACACAAACACAAACTAATTAATGATTCCCTATCCAACACTCACAGATAATATCTGTTCCCTTCTCATTTGAACGTTCACAGAAATCATTGGATTAATATTCGTCCTTACATATTAAGAGACGTCTGATTATTTCACACTCGAATGAATGCTATTCATTTTTACACATGACGGGCAGCTATATGAGATTTCTAATCATTTTTAAGTTTGCTATGAAATGTTTTTAAGATTAATTGTTGCTTATATCTAATATTTAAGAATTGATCAAATCCAGTATATCTAGCTTTAAGTGTGAAATTAAGGCTCAGTAACGTAAACGTATTGCATTGTACTGAAACCAATGGTAGCGATTGGTGACTTTTATTTCAATACTTGAATCTTAGTTGATTTGCTGTTCTGGGCATGACCTGCCCCCACCTGGAATAGAATGGTCCATATTGGCTCATACAAAATGCCTGACAATCAAAAACAGGCAGAGAAGCGATCAAAAACAGGCAGCCTACCTTAGAACTAAAATACAAGGTGCCAGGGGGTGATAAACTAGATTAACATTCTGTTCCAGCCTTAAATTAAAAGAAAGCACACGACCAATGGACCTACTCCAACGCCAGGACTACAGCATTCCTGACATTTCTTGATAAGATCATGCCAACATACAGACAAATGACCAATCCTGATCTTCATAAATGAAAGGATAATTGTCCCAGTAAATGAATAAGCAGCAGCTGCAGGGTGCAGCCCAGTTAACTCACTAAGCAGCTATCATGATAAAAGAAGAGTTCATTTGTCAGAAATAGTTATTATTTTACAGTTACTCAGAATATTAAACAAAGGTTCTAACTACAGATTCTTGAGTATAATAGGGGAAATTTGCAACATAAGTTTGATATATGTAAACAATGCCTACTAAAAACATTATGGAAAATCATTTAGACAGAGATTTGAAGTTAGCTAGTTTTCGGAATTAACTTCACAGTATGATGTTGATTGCTCATTAATTGTAAAGTCCTGACAGAAAGAGTAGCTGTATTATTTTACACAATATAACAAACTTTATAACACAAGTCATATTACTAATCTTATAGCAAGTAAGCTAAAATTAACTGTCTTTTCTATTTCTTTGTACATATATAATTAAGACAGTGAACGATATGAGGAATAATTGGCTTTGATAAAATAAAATATAATGAATAGCAGAACTCAAAATGTCCCAGCTGATAAGGTATCCTGAGAGCCCCGAGGGAGTTCAGGAATAACTTTGGAATCTAAGTCAATAAGATGCATGGAATGATCCCAATAGGAATCTGGGGATGTCCATTAGAATGCCCATCTGCGATTATGTGTTTCAGTTGGGTGGCTGGATGAGGAGGGAAGGGCTGTAATCACATTGCATGTGGCCATTGTGATGCAGAAAGTCCATTAACATGCTGCTTTTTACTGTACATGTTACAGTGTGTTATGGATCTCCCTTCTGATATTGGCCTCGGGGGACGATCCCTTCATTAACCGATTGCTGCATGAGTAAACATCTTCCACATGCCTGAGCTCAGATTGCCTCCTCACTATTCCCTGCCAGTGAAAACAATTCTACAGCTATGATGACATTTCAATTCAACACATACATTTATTGTGTGTGAAATGATTACATTCAGAGCGATACAATTTTCATGATAAAATTGCTTTACATTTACTTTTTTTGGTGTACAAGGAAACATTTCGATTATATCAATTTGTTCTTTTGTTCAACCAACACTAAGTTTTAAATTATTGTGAAGACTACAATGGGGGAAACGGGAACGAGTCTTCAGCTCAAATGTCATATGAAATGACTGTTTCCTTTTTTCAAACAAATTGCCCTACAAAATTATTTTTATTTTCATTTCATTACAAGAAAAAAATTGCTTGGAAATGTTGACAATTCTCCTTTTCCTCCCGTATTAGATGTCAGTGAACAATAATCACACAATTATGAGGATTCCTTTCCGTATCAAATGTCAGTGACCCTGTGTTTTGTTCACAATAATAGTCACTTTCATGGCCTAATTCTTTTCCTCCTAATTCTGAAATAAATATCGAAACATTTATTGTGGTAAAAATTACATCAACAAAATTGACATGACTCTTCAAGAAAACTATTGGAACCATATAAATCTTGCATTGCCTGCATTTTTAAACAAAATCTTTTTTTTCAATTGCTGCTGAATGATTTTTTTCATGTCATCCAGCTACGTTTTATGCTTTAATTTTCAGTTCCTTAATCTTAATGAATATCCAATCAATATCAGAGCAAAGTGTTTTCAAAATATTAAGTCAATTTAACTGTCAGGATTCTAAAAGCAATTATCAATTACAATAATTGCACAGTAATTTAACATAGACTTTGTAAAAATACAGTGTTTTTTTTAAATGTCATTGATTATTTCTTATTGTCAATGCTACTATATTAATACCTATTTGTTCAGGCCCATGCACATACCAAACGACCAAGAATATCCCTTGCAATATTCTTTGTAAATGTCTGATTTTTGCTCAGGTGAAATATAACGATTATCTCAGCCTTTGAAATTCAGAGAGCTCCAATTCCTTTTCCCTGCAATATTATTCTTCATTTCTACATATTACTCAGTCTAATATCAAGATGAGATATCTCATTATTATCAAATTCACGAATATATATTTTTGAAAATCCCTTTGTTGCTAATATATCTTTTATCTAATAATTGTGCAATCCAGTAAGGGCTACAAATGTGGAATTATGCTTCTGTACAATACATACTGCAAGGACATTGCAATGTACAATCTCTCAATCATTGTGAATATTGCATTTATTTTAAGCTTGGAAACATCTTTGAATTGATTTGATTATAATTTATTTCGATGCTGACAAATACTGTATATCCAATCACAATATCAGTAGATTATTTGAAGGTATCATCGTCCATTCCAATAATCACAGTATCTGCTATATACTTTCTTCTGGTCACTCATAGCAAAATGTATCTAATTCCACTCAATCAAGATTCCTCAGAAAATATTTGAGCATGTTACAGTCATAAAGCTGAAATATACAAAGTCATGAGAGTCATTCATTTTCTGTTGTTCTGTAGATCTTAGTTAAAACAGCACAGAATTTTATGCTCCAGTGCTATAAATATGAGAAAAGATCAATTACTTCTCAGTAAAATAAACAAATGCCACTTGCTATTATTTATCAATTTTTAATTATTGGTCAGTTTATGAATTGTGTGAGATTTGTTTTTAAGCTTTCAAGTTATTTTTTATATTGAATGTGATATTGAAATGGTGTGAAAATATCAGGGTGTATTCATTTGAAAGTTCAATTTGCATATCTCTCACTTATCCCGTTGATTGCATGGTGGTTTAAGAACGTTTCACTCAGCAATCCTCAAAAACATCAAAAACTGTCTGATTTTAAATCAGATCATTCACACCCAATTATCAATCTGTTCCTAATTCATGCAAATATCTCAATTTTATCAAACTTAATGTTCACACTAAACAATACACATGAAGCAGCAGAAAGACTTCCATCACCATTTGATTATTGTTCAGTAGAATAACCTGAGGAAGTAACTTATTGCTCCTGAAACCAATGATAACACTAAACATTTGTTTACTATTCCATGCAACAAGTGCAATTGATATCTTCTATTTCAGTTCAGTAGTTAAAGATGATTTATGTTGCTTAAAACAATGCTTCTACTTTATTACTTATATTGACTGTAATACAATCATGCAAACAACAAACGTTTGTCATTCTAAAAATCTTTAAGTTTACTTATTTTAAATTTGTGTCAAGAGATATTTCAAATTATAACCATTTTTGTTGTATAATTCAGCAAACCTAAATTTTGAATTTGGGAAAATCTCCATTTTTGCAAAATGGAAGTAGTTTTCAATTTATATAACACAGTAAATGACTTTTATTTCAAAATCACGCACTCTGCAAAATGATTATTGGTTTCATTTAATTGCAAGAAATGAACTGTTTTGAACATGTTGATTCTTTTTGTCTTTTCTATTCCAACATTATTCATCACTGCACAATAATGAACAATTATTATAATTCCTTTATGTACCAAATGTCATTGACTGCATCATTTGTTCACTTTCATGCTCACTTTCATTATCTATGAACTTTCTTCCAATTTCTGACACAAATGTCTGAACTCGGATCATAATATTAATCATCTCAATTAAAATAACATGTCTCTTTGATAAAACCATTTGATAGAAATTCATATTTCTTGTGTTACCTTCATTTTTTAGTAAAGAAAGAAAACATTTTTATATAATCACTGAATGGCTAATTTTTTATTCAATTCATAAAGGTAGTTATTATATTTTATTCCACAATTTACCAATCTTAAGAAATATCCAATCAACATAACAGCAAAGTATTTTTGAAACATTGAATCATTTTAATTGCTCATATAACAACATTATCAAGTCATTGTCATGATAATAATTGCGCAATTATTTAAGAAAGTGTTTTGAACAAGTAAAGTGAGACTCACGTTTTAATTTAACCAATTGTTTCTGAGTACCAACACTGCAATATGAAACTTTATTTTAAGGTCAAGTTTCCCACAATGGATCCAAGGACTTCCCATCCAACATTAATTATGAATGTCTAATGTTTGCTTATTTGAATGATCTCCGTAATCACAGACTTTAAATTCACAGACCTGCAATTACTTTTCATTGCAATAATTCCTGTTTGTTTGCACATATTCCTCAGTCACATAGCAAAACGAAATTTCTCATTATTTCTAAATTCATTGATCGAATTTTATAATTCATTTGTTGCTCATAGCTAATAATTATTCAATCCAGTACATGCTGTGAATGTGGAATTACGGCTCTTTACATGAATAACTAATATAGTGTGCAATCTCTCATTCATTGTTTATATTAATTCTTATTTTACCCGTGGAAACATAATTGAATTCAGTTAAATATATTTCACTTTGATGCGAACATTTACTGTATTTCTAATCATCATAAGATTTAAGTATTTTTCATGACACGAAATCATGTAAAAATCCTGCGTTTTGTTCAGTCAAATGAAAAAGAATGAACATTTCTGTATTGTTTCATTAAACAATGACAATGCATTTTGAATTTTTCGAAGCTGAGCATTTTTGCAAAGAAGGGATGTTGTCTTCAGCTGAATATTCACATTGAATGACTAATTCACAGTATCTGCTGTTTATTCTCTTCGAGTTCCCAAGCAACCAAATTGACTCATTCTGCTGGTTCTAAATTCCTGGAAAGTATTTGATATTTTTGCAGTCTTAAAGATGAAGAAGTCAATGTGAATTTACTGATTTTTAAAATTGGAAACAGCTTAATTCAAACAGTTCAGGCACATAAATTGCTATTCTGCAGTGTTACAAAGATGAAAAGCAAGTCAATTTCATCATCAGTGAAGTAAACAAATTCATTAGTTAGCTAATTCCCAAATTTATAATTAAACAATGCAATTCACCTGAATAGTGTTGTGCACTTTGATCATATTAATTTTCAAATTATTGTTCATTCATGATTTGTCAGGGATTTCTATTTTTTGTTTTCCATTCACCTATTCATATTGAATATAAGATTGGTACGCTTTGGCAACATCAGAGTGTTCATTTGAAATTTGACTTTGCACGTCTCTCACTTATCTCACTTCTTGTATGGGGGCTGGGCATTGGGAACAGAGGATCAGTAAAGTAATTGAGAATGTTTCAGTCTTAAGGATGAAGAAGTCGATGTGATTGTACTGATTTTTATTAGCTCATTCCCAAATTTGTTGTTAAACAACGCAATTCACCTGAATATTGTTGTGTCCTTTCATCATATTAATTTTCTAATTATTGTTCATTCATGATTTGTCAGGGGTTTTTCGTTTGCACATCTCTCACTTGTTTCACTTCTTGCATGGGGGCTGGGCATTGAGAACAGAGGATCAGTGGTTAGCACTTGTGACTTACAGTGTTATGCACTTGGGTTTGATTCCATCCTCGGCCACATGTTTGTGTGGAGTTTGCATGTTCTGGTTTTCTCCCACAATCCAAAGATGCGCAGATTAGGTAAATTGGCCATGCTAAGCTGCATGGTCTGTTCAGGGATGTGTAGGTTAGATACATTAGTCAGTGACAAACGTTCAGTAATCTGAGAGCAGAATGGTGCTGAGTGGATTATTCTTTAGAACGTCAGTGTAGACTTGTTGGTCGAAATGGCCTGTTTCCACACAGTAGGGGTTCCATATAATTAGAATTGTGTTTCGCTAAACAAAACTGACAATTTTTAAAAAATGTTGCCTTTAAAACTTATCTTTAACAGGCAGTTGTCAATCTTGTAAAATATCTCAATGTTACTGAAATCAATGTTCAAACAAAACACTGCACATAAAGCCACACAAATATCGTCACGACCATCTAATTACTGTTCAGTGGAATAATCACAGTAAATATCTTACTGTTCCTCAGATCAATCATCACTATCATAGTAAGGATCTGGTTAGCATTCCCTTCAATAAATGCAATCATTGTCCACTGGTATTTCAGTTCAGTAGTTATACAACATACTGGCTATTCAAAGCATGGTTATTCTTTATTATGAATGGCCAAGGGTTCTAACGGCAAGAGATGTTGTTCGATCTGATTTGTTGCATGTTCTCAAACAGGTTTTCACTATAAATATTGCAAAAAAAGTGTTAATTTGGTCTTGTTCAACTGCTGATGCGAACATTTTCAGTTTGTGTTCATTAAACATATTGGGAGAAAGTGAGGAAAGCTGTAGCATTGGAAAAGGGCAGGCACATCCAAAGAGCAGGTGTATCAACCTGTCGGGCATTAGGCCATCATCAGAAAAGATTCCTGACGAAGGGCTCATGCCCAAAACGTCGATTCTGCTTCTCCTCGAATGCTGCCTGACCTGCTGTGCTTTTCCGGCACCACACTCTTTTGACATTAGAAATGTTTGACTGAATATTCAGAGATAATACTAAAAGTTGCCTCTGTCAATTTAATTTACTGTGCTTTCTATTCACTGAAATTTTCATGTTAATTGCTCCTCTTTTTCTTCTTAAATCTGATACAAATTTCAAAATACAGAACACATTAAAATTCACATGAAATATAAATTTGATTTCTCGACAAGAAAACGAGTGGAAGGCGATATAGAATTCTTGAACAGCCAACACATTTGAATGAAAAAGCAATTCCTTCCAAAAAATGTTTGGACGTCTGCATCTTTCTTTCAATTCAATAATCCTGCAAATCGTTTATAATTGTCAGTTGATCTCTCTGAATGAGGACCTAATCAATGTCAATGTCACCAGCTGAAACATTAACAACAGATTGATAACTGGGTATTAAAGACCTTATTTGAAATGAACAAATGTTTGGAATTTACTTGAATTCCACCAGGAAACATTCTTGAATCATAATACAAGAAATGAGATATGTGAGAGATGTGTAAACCTTATTTTTAAACGAATAAACTCCAATATTTTCAAAGCATTTCAACCTTACGGTCAAAATGAACAGGTGAATGGGAAAGTAAAAACAAGTTTCTGACAATTCATAAACTGAACAACCAGTACAAATTCACTTTGATCAAAGGACAGTGTAATATTTAGCTGAATCACACCATTTAGTTACAAAGTAGGCAAACAGCTGACTGACAAGTAATAGGTAGTAGCATTTGTTAGTTTACTGAAGAAGCTATCAAAGTTATTTCCAATTTATAGCACGAGATAATAATGTTTAATGTGTTTCAATTGTTTTGACTTGCCCCTTTGCAACAAAAAATGATCAATCTAATTACTTAGACATCGTAATCTTGAATTCTGCAACATTTTCAAATATTCTCCAGGAACTTATAAGCGACAGAAATAGATACAGGTATCCCCACTATCCGAAAGTAGAGCGTTATTATGAAACCTTTCATAAGCTGAAAAGGCGTAAATCGAAGAAGCATTAATTTATATGGGAAACATCTCCCCTTTTTTTTTATAAAAGTGAAAATCCTCTTCATATTTCTTTCAGTTAGAGAAAACAGGGACAGATATAAGTCTTTTGTAAAAGCAAAGTGGCTAAAGCGAATTTTCCAACACATATTTCTTTGTAACCTGACTCAAATAAGTATCAGATTTGGTGATTATTGATATAATAGATAAAAGCAGATCTAATGTTGGATTGAAAAGCAGTTCAATCTGTGCTTCGGTACTCGCTAATCAACATTCAGAGCAGCTCTTGATATATTTGTGGTGAAGGTGTGATTTGAAACCTTCCCTCGGGTCTAGTAATAGAGGGACTACCACAGCTCCACAAGCTCCTTTCATAATGTTCCCACTCAGGACGGGCAGGACTGCAATACTGTGTTTCATGTGGTTTCTCAAATGAAAACTAATCAGCTGTTTATTGTTGTAATTTGAATGAGAATTAATTAGGTAGTTTTTGTGTGTAATGGAGTGGAACTTAAGCAATATTTTACAATAACAATAAAATAAATGAATGTTACTCTTAAATAAACAGGAATCTCATGACAATTCTTTGAAAGACAAATTGACAAAACTGCGTGATCATTGTACTTTGATTTAAAAATGCATCAGTCATTCAATGTGAATATTCAGCTGAAGACAATTTCCCTTCCTTTCAACAATTTACAACTTCCACTATTTCAAAATGAACATTGAAAAAGAAAGGGACAAGCAGATGATAATTCTATTTTCTGTACATAAACGGGCGATTAATTTTAAGTAAGTTTTATATATGTAAAAATGAAACTCTTATTGTGGTTCGAAATATAATAAACGTTAGCTTGAAGTGAAATATAATCAAATCAATTCAACTGTGTTTTCTCAGTTAAAATACAGTTCAATATTCAAAGTAATCGAGTGATTGTACACTGCATTATCTTTACATTAATTCAGTGCTGAGGCGTAATTCCACATTTATACCCGTTATAGTAAAGCAAGCTTGTGCCAGGAGTCAGAGGCGGTAGGGGAGGTTCTTAATGAGTACTTTGCTTCAGTATTCACGAGTTGAGTGGGACGTTGTTCTTTGTGAGGACAGCGTGAAACCGGCTGATATGGTCGAACAGGTCGATGTTAACTCTGAGGATGTGCTGAAAATATTGAAAAGTCATGGGGATAGATAAGTCCCCTGGGCCAGAAAGGATATAATATAGGTTGTTATGAGAAGGGAGGCAAGGGATTACTGTGTTTTGGCGATGATCTTTGCAACCTCACTGTCCACTGGAGTCATACCAGACGATTGGAGGGTGGCAAATTATTCTTATTCAAGAAAGGCAATTGAGATAATCCTGGGAATCATCGATGAGTCAGTCTTACATCAGTTGTAGGAAATTATTGGAGAGGATTCTGAGAGACAGGATTGATGATTATTTGGAAAAGTATAGATTGATTAGAGATGGTCAGCATGGCTTTGTGAGTGGCAGGTTATGCCTCACAAGCCTTATTGAATTATTTGAGGATGTGACAAGCACATTGGTGAGGACAGAGTAGTGGATGTGGTTTATATGGATTTTAGCAAGGTGTTTGATAAGGTTCCCCATGGTAGGCTCATTTAGAAAGTAATGAGGCATGGGATACAGGAAAACCTGCCTGGTTAGATAATAAATTTGCTGGCCCATAGAAGACAGGGTGAGATTACATAGGTAGTTTTCAGCTTGGAGCATGGTGACCAATGGTCACAAGCAACATGAATTCGACTGGGACAACACTACCATTATAGGGAAAGCCAAACAGAGAACAGCCAGGGAATTCCTAGAGTGTGTGGATGAGTGCCATGCCTCTATCAACAAACACATCGACCTGGACCGAATATACCTGCCACTACAGCGGACAGCTCGAACTGACAACCGGAAGAGGCAGAGACAGGCCACAATAAATGCCGGAGGAAACAGCACAGAAGCGCTTCACAGGAGACTCCCAAGCACTGAGGATGTCACCTAGACAGGGGACGAAACGTTTGCAAGACAAATTCCCAGCTCGGTGAATAGAACACAACAACGAGCACCCGAGCTACAAATCTTCTCCCAAACTTTGAACATCCAGGATTAGTCCTTGTGGGCATTCCTGCAGTAATACAAGACAGCATTCCATGATGAGAGTTAAACCCGGGTGGCAGGAGAGGGAGCCACTGAACATGAGCAGGTTTAGTTCAAACACAGGAGGTTTGTTCAGTCAGTAACAGTGTGTTCGACATGGAGGTGAAGTGAGCAGTGAGGGGAAATGTAACAACAAGCTGCCGATGGGTAACTTTCATTGGAACAGGAAGAGGCCATTCAGCCTCTCAACTCTGCTCTGCCATTCATGATGATCATAGCTGATGTGTGACCTAACGTACAACTTTCAAAACCGTCTAATTTCATCAATAAACTCCTCTGAAACACACAAGATGAGTATTGGAAAACTAAACATCTGCAAATGCTGGGAAATCAGAAATTGCTAGAAAAATTCAGTAGGTCTGGCAGCATCTGTGGAGAGTGAACCGTTCGTGTCCAGTGATCAGTCAGGTGACCAGCTGCAGCTGACCATTCTGTTGTTTCTGTAACACTGGAACAGGCTCTGGTGCGAGGGGAATGAGATTGTCAATAACAAATGAGAAAACAGGAGGACGTACTCAATCAGAATAACGAATTCACTTACCCCACCCAGTGGGACACCCACCGACACAGTCACATTGCGGAGAGGCCGTTCAAATGCCCCACGTATGGGAAGGGATTTACACGATCTTACAATCTGCTGAGGCACCAGAGATCGCACAGTGGTGTTAGACCCTTCACCTGCTCCATGTGTGAGAAAGGATTCAATCAAATCTCTCACCTGTGGAGACATTAGTGCATTCCCACCGGGGAGAGGCCATTCACCTGCTCAGTGTGTGGGAAAGGATTCACTCAGTCCTCTGACCTGCTTAAACACCAGCGAGCTCACTCTGGGGAAAGGTCATTCACTTGTTCCCAGTGTGGGGGGAGTTTCACTCAAATGCAGCACCTGCGGAGTCCCCAGTGAGCCCACAAAAGGGGAGAGGACATTCAGATGGTCAGGGTGGGAGAAGGGATTCAGTGATTCATCCTGACTCCCTGAGACCCCAGTGAGCCCACACAGGGGGAGAGGACATTCAGATGGTCAGTGTGGGAGAGGGGATTCAGTGATTCATCCTGACTCCCTGAGACCCCAGTGAGCCCACACAGAGGGGAGAGGACATTCAGATGGTCAGGGTGGGAGAGGGGATTCAGTGATTCATCCTGACCCCCTGAGTCCCCAGTGAGCCCACACAGGGGGGAGAGGACATTCAGATGGTCAGGGTGGGAGAGAGGATTCAGTGATTCATCCTGACCCCCTGAGACCCCAGTGAGCCCACACAGGGGGGAGAGGACATTCAGATGGTCAGGGTGGGAGAGGGGATTCAGTGATTCATCCTGACCCCCTGAGTCCCCAGTGAGCCCACACAGGGGGGAGAGGACATTCAGATGGTCAGTGTGGGAGAGGGGATTCAGTGATTCATCCTGACCCCCTGAGACCCCAGTGAGCCCACACAGGGGGAGAGGCCATTCAGGTGGTCAGTGTGGGAGAGGGGATTCAGTGATTCATCCTGACCCCCTGAGACCCCAGTGAGCCCACACAGGGGGAGAGGACATTCAGATGGTCAGTGTGGGAGAGGGGATTCAGTGATTCATCCTGACCCCCTGAGACCCCAGTGAGCCCACACACAGGGGAGAGGACATTCAGATGGTCAGTGTGGGAGAGGGGATTCAGTGATTCATCCTGACCCCCTGAGACCCCAGTGAGCCCACACAGGGGGGAGAGGACATTCAGATGGTCAGTGTGGGAGAGGGAATTCAGTGATTCATCCTGACCCCCTGAGACCCCAGTGAGCCCACACAGGGGGAGAGGGGCCATTCAGATGGTCAGTGTGGGAGAGAGGGGATTCAGTGATTCATCCTGACCCCCTGAGACCCCAGTGAGCCCACACAGGGGGAGAGGACAATCAGATGGTCAGTGTGGGAGAAGGGATTCAGTGATTCATCCTGACCCCCTGAGACCCCAGCGAGCCCACACAGGGGGGGGAGAGGACATTCAGATGGTCAGTGTGGGAGAGAGGATTCAGTGATTCATCCTGACCCCCTGAGACCCCAGTGAGCCCACACAGGGGGGAGAGGATATTCAGATGGTCAGTGTGGGAGAGGGGATTCAGTGATTCATCCTGACCCCCTGAGACCCCAGTGAGCCCACACAGGGGGGGGAGAGGACATTCAGATGGTCAGTGTAGGAGAGGGGATTCAGTGATTCATCCTGACCCCCTGAGACCCCAGTGAGCCCACACAGGGGGAGAGGACATTCAGATGGTCAGTGTGGGAGAGGGGATTCAGTGATTCATCCTGACCCCTGAGACCCCAGTGAGCCCACACGGGGGGAGAGGACATTCAGATGGTCAGTGTGTGAGAAGGGATTCAGTGATTCATCCCGTCCCCTGAGACCCCAGCGTGTTCACACTGGGTAGGAGCTGTTCACCCCTCTGTGTGACAAGGGATTTGCTGCGTCTTCAACCCGATTGAGAGCCCAGTGAGTGCTCACAGGGAAGTGGTCATCCCCCTGCTCAGTGTGGAGTGCAGGACTCTGATTCTGATGTTACTGTCCATCAGAGTCAGGAGTGGGCCTTGTACCATGATGACACTGTTGGAGTATTGATGCTATTGTTGTTAATCACATCAACTGGGCTGGAGGTGACTGAACTTACATTGCCACTTTCTGAACCTCAGGATGTCTCTCTGGGCAGTAAGTCTCTACCAACCGCAATGTGACAAGGAGCAGGGATCATCTGTTTTGATTTAAATTGTGACTGGAACATGGCTGCTTCACAGCACCAGGTACAAGGTTGGAGTCCAGCCTTGGTCAACGGCCTGTGTGGAGTTCCCACATTCTCCCCAGGTTAGTGTGGGTCCCCTCCAGGTGCTCTGGCTTCCTCCCATAGTTCAACGATGTGCAGGTTCGGTGGATCAGTCGTGCTAAATTGACCACACTATCCAGGATTGTGCAGACTAGGTGGATCAGCCATGGGAAATGCAGTGTTACAGTGATGGAGTGCTCTGGGTGGGATGTTCTTCGGATGGTCGGTGCGGTCTGATGGGCCAATGCTCTCCTCCCACACTGTAGGGATTTTATTCTATGATTTTATTAAGGCAGGTGTCCTTGGAGAAGGAGCATGGAGTGTGAATCAATGCTCTCGATGCCTTTAGATAGAGGTGGGCACCGCAGGGGATACAGTACTTTATCTCCACCGCTTCCCCCTCCCCACAACTCTACTTTGATTTAGTCCCTTCTCACTCTGTCACTTGTAATGGTTTGCTTGGCCCGTAATGGGCTTTGTTTGGAAATATTCAATTGGTTACACAAATGGTTTACTGCTGGTGATTATATATCAAGATTAGAGTGGTGCTGGAAAAGCACAGCAGGTCAGGCAGGATCCGAGGAGCTGGAAAATCAACGTTTTGGCGAGAGGCCTTTTCCAGCACCACCCTAATCTAGGCTCTGGTTTCCAGCATCTGTGGTCCTCACTTTTGCGCTGCTGGAGATTATAGGTTAACCAAAAGCAAAATGGCATAATGATGATTTTGATGGTGGGAAGGTTGTTGTGCTCACATTTCTGGGTCAGAGAAATGGGGACAAAGTATGCTTCACACGTCACAGAATGACAACTGAAAAGCAGTTAAATCAAACCAAAGGTTCAGACAGGGAGGGAATATTTCCCTGGAGTTTGAGTAGCTGGAAAGTGCTGGTGTCTGGGAATAGACAGGATTTTGTTTTACAGGAGGTTGAAAGCTTTAAAACTGTTATATTCAGACAGTTTGCGTAATTTTCTTTAATTTTATTTGCTGTGCAAAAAGCTTTTGCAACATTTTAAAGCCAAAATTTAGAAGCCTTGTGTTAAAGATAAATGTTAAATAAAATCCATCAAACCATCCCTCACTGAAAACTGTTGTGGAAGTGCAATCTCCTGGAGAATCCCTGCCCCCTTCTTCCTACCCGGGCTCCATGACTATATACATACCTGGGAGAGAGCAGCAGGAGGAGCCCATTCAGCATTTCAATCCTGCTCCACCATTCAATGGGAAACAGCTGACCATCCAGCTCAGTCTCCTGTTCCTGCTCTGTTCCAATCCGCTTTCATGGCTTTACCTTGAAGAACTATAGCTAAGTCCTCATTTAGCTTCATTGCCTTTTGTTCCAGAGGTGTTGCGTTGTTCGTGTGGGTGTAGGCAGGTGTAATGTGATGGTGCTGCCTCCTGGAGGATGCACTCAGCGTCCCTCATTATCCTGCAGTAACATCAATTGGGTTTCAGCAACGAGAGATAGAACCCATTTCAAGGATATGGGCATCACTGGCTCAGCCAGCATTTATTCCCCATCTCTCGTTACCCTTGAGAAGATGGTAGTGAGCTGCTGTCTTGAACCATTCACAGTCCATTTGGTGCAGATCGACTGACAATGCTGGGAGGAGAGTGTTGCAGGATTTTGGGCAAGTGATTCTCCACCTTTGGTTCATCAAATGCTGGTCAACTTAATCACAATCTGCACGTGATTTTGAGATTTCAGTCTGCAAATCTTCACTATCTAGCACCCTGTATAAAGGAATATGTACAGGTTAGAAATTCAGAACAGACAATTCTAGTTTCTCTGGAATACCCTTTTCCCCTTTCTTCCCCCAAAGCTGTAACCCTCCAGCCCATTTACTCTCTCCTACCATTCTGACTCTACTGCCCCCTAATGTACACCCTCCCCATTCTCATGGAGTTACTGATAAACAGATCTATGCCACCACTTCCCGTCCCTGGTTAGAGTCTGCACCCTTTCTGGGTTTACTTGCTTTCCCTTCAGTTGCTGCAAGTCAATAATGTAACAGCAGAATGAAACAAAAGGAAACAGAAAGGGAGGTGGCAGACCCTGGACAGAACAGGAACCTTCAGACTGGGAGAATGGGTCAGATTCTTCCTGGTTTCCCATTGGTCAATTCCCAGTGTTATGACAAGTTGCGAATGGAACCTGGTCCCATCTCGGCGTAGTGACACTTTGATCAACCCCCCCCCCCCAACTGATCAATACTATAGGCAGATGCGTCCCTTCTCCAGCCAATCACAGTGTGAAATGCTTTCCGCTAGTTACTCCAAAGAACATGCTCCAAAACCCGCCCACATTCTGTACATGTACAGTGCTAGGTTTCCCCACACACGTGTGGTCCCTGCCTCAGGGCTTGTGGGAGTTATTGTCCCCATGAAGCATCTGGAGACCTGTCCCTGGAAAGTGAGAGAAAGTGTGGGCTGGAGGGTGTTGTGTATAGGATATCTATTCAGATACACAGGACATTTGGGCTGTCACTGGGATTTACTGAGACATCCGCTTCGACACCCGGACTTCTGACGTAAGGAAGATACATTCAGCCAATTGCGGGGTGGGGAGGTTAATAATGGGCAGCAGATTTTAAGCAGAGGTGGCTCAGTGGCTAGCACTGCTGCCTCACAGCATCAGGGACCCGGGTTTGATTCCAGCGTTAGGCAACTGTGTGGAGTTTACATATTCTCCCCATGTCTGCATGGTTTTGTTCGGTGCTCCAGTTTCCTCCTACAGTCCAAAGATGTGCAGGTTAGGTGGATTGGTCAGGCCAAATTGCTCACAGGGTCCATGTGTGTGCTGGTTAGGCAATTAGCCACGGGAAATGCAGGGTTACAGGGAATGAGTGGGTCTGAATGGGATGCTCATCATAGGGTTGGTGTGGAATTGATGGATGAATACCCCGTTTCTGCACTATAGGGACTCTATTCTATTCTCATGAAGAAGAATGTACCTATCTCAATGTGTTGTGAATCTGTGGAATTTCCTATTCAAAATGCGGTGGATGCCAGGACAATGAGCCAATTTACTGAAGAGATACAGATGTTGAATTTGCAATGAGTTGAAGTGTGAGAGAGAGCAGGCGGGAAAATCCAGCTGAGACCGAGGTGAGTTCAATCATCACCGTATTAAATGGAGGAGCTGGTTCGACGGGCTGCATTGCCTCCCCTGTGCCCAGGGCTTATCTTCTTACGGTAATAACCAGAAAGCTGAATCCAAAACTCAACACCTTCACCAAAGGAGATTTTCAGAAAGAGCAGGATAGTCAGATGGATTAGCGTTCCAAACTTAGGTAGTGAGGAAGCGTGTAGGAGATAATGGTTTTGCAATTTTAAACTGAGGGGTGACAGTGATTTATGGTTTTAGACGGCGTCGTACATTCACAGCGTCCAGAATACTCTGTTGTGAATATCTATCCTGTACTTTGTTACAAAGTCAAGGTCACTGACAATGAAACCAAAACACCCAGGAAACATCGCCTCCCCTTGTAATCTGATAAAAAGACTTGTCAATAATCTGGTTGAATTTAGAACACAGATAGAAAGCAGGAAGATTAAATCCAATCCCAAAACACTGTGCTTAAACAAAGGAGACTACAATAGGGTGAGGCAGGAGTTGGCTAATGCAGACTGGAAGCAAACAGTTTACTGTGGGACAGTTCTCAGACAGTGGAGGAATATCAAATTTCTCAGCAAAAGTATATATCAGTGAAAAGGAAGGACTGTAGGAAAAGGAGTAATCTGCCATGTCTAAGGCAATAAGGGAGTCTATGAAATTGAAGTATGAGGCATACAAATTGGCAAAGACCAAGGATAAATTCGGAGATTGGAAAAACTTCCAAGCTCAACAGAAAGCATGATGAAATTGGGGATAAAAAGTGATGAGTAGCTATCCCCAGGGACAGAATAGCAGTTTACAGTGCTAGAGGGAAACCTATTGTTTGGGGAACATATGGCCTCTGTAATTGTTGAAGCACGTAACTGTTACCATAGAGATAATCCTGATCAAGTTAAAAATCACAGCACACCCCAAAAGCCTGTACATCCAAATAAACCTGTTGGACTATAACCTGGTGATGTGTGGTTTCGCCCATCCCACCCCAACCCCGGCTCCTCCACATCGGCATCCCGATAGAAAACCCCAGTGAAAGCGAAGTGCCTGTCAGATACTTGAGGGAGCCACGGAGGTTTGGGGGAGGGGTGTGTGGTTTAACCACAAAGTGTTGAACTGAACTAGACTTTTGAACTGCTGTTGCCATGGAGATAATATTGAGAGACAGTCTGTATTCAAAGTCACAAATCACCAAAAGGTATAAGAAGGGGAGCCATACATCGGACAGGCGGGGAGTTACCTGATGCTGCCTGAAGGCGTTTTGCATGTACACTATCCAGGGAGCTGCCGTGTCTCATCAATAAAGACTCAAAGAAGACCTCTCAGAGTTCTGTGCCCAGTTATTCATATCCTGCAGGGTTCAGGAATATGAGCACACAGCAGTCAGTCTTCACAGTGGAGGATACGAAGAACATGCCAGTAATGGATAAGGAGACTGAGGAAGGTGAAGACCAAGAAACAACCATTATCACGAAAGAGTTAGAGCTGGGTAAGTTAATGAAGCTAAAGATAAACAAGTCTCCTTGCCCTGATAGAATACATCCCATGATACCAGAGTTAGGGGGAGAAATAGCAAATGCACTTCGAGTCATAGCGTCCTGCAGCAGAGACAGGCCCTTTGGCCCAAACTGACCCATGCCAATCAGAATGTCAATCCACACTAACCCCATTTCCCTGCACTTGGCCCATCTGCTTCTGAAACTTTCCTATCCATGTATTTGTCCAAATGTCTTTTACTTGTTGTTAATATACCCACATCAACCACTTCCACTGGCAGCTCATTCCATATACATACCACCTTTGTGTAGAACAGTTGCCCCTCAGGTTCCCATGTATTCTTTCTCCTCTAACTTTAACCTGATGCCCTCCAATCCTTCAGTCCCTGGGAAAAAGCCCGAGTGCATTCACCTTACCCATGCCTCTCATGGTCTTATACACTTCTATAAAATATTCCCCCTCGGTTTCCTCTGCTCTAAACAAAAAAGTCCTCACTTGTCCAACCTCTCCCTATAACTCAGACCCCTGAGACCTGGCATCATCCTTGTAAATTTCTTCTTCACCTTTTCAGTTGAATAACTGAAACCTACACTGCACTCATCACATTTCCCGTGTTTCCCCACGGCACTGGAACCGATGTGACAACGCCAATGGATTACAATCAATGATCGATAACTCACTCCATTACAACAATCCCATTTTCATAGATTTTTCCATGATGCAGGAATCCTGTTGTCTTTCTGGTTTCATGGTTAATTGTCCTCATACAAAACCAATCTGTGTCTTACCTTTTCCAGGGAAATGTGCCATGATTTTTTAGACTTTCAAAAACCAAGTCCCCACGCTAACACGGACTTCACTGTCTCAGTAATTTTTTCTAGTCACACGGACATTTGGAATATTCGTCCATGGACAGAATGAAAACCTTTCCTTCCAGATGAAAAGGTCAATGATATTCAGATCGGCACGGATCCAGTAACATGAAGTTCAATTTGAATTTCTCAACTGCAAATCCCCCCTTTCAATACTCTATAACAGAGAAAACAGAAAGTGCTGGAGATCCTCAGCAGTTCTGGCCCCATCTGAAATGGTGACAGATGCAGGAAACATTGCAGCCTTGAAGAGGAGTTGAGTTGATCACACCAGGTATATGTACTTGATGACCATTATGGATAAGATGGGGGCAGGGATCCCTTTCTGGAAGGGCCTTGGTGAGACCACACCTGGAGTACTGTATACACCTTTGTTCCCCTTTTCCAAGGAAGGCTCTCCTGGTTATTGAGAGCGTGTAAAGGAGGATCACCAGATGAGTCCTGGGATGTGAAGATAGTTAAAGACTGCAGATGCTGGAAGTCAGATCTGTACAATGTGGACCTGGGGAGGTGCAGCAGGTCAGGCAGCATCAGAGGAGCAGGAAGGTTGATGTTTTGGGTCGGGACCCTTTGTCAGTCTTGATAAATAGCCCTGACCCGAAACGTCAACTTTCCAGCCCCATCGTATTCATGCTGGACATCAAGCACCTATTAATAATAGTCCCACGTTCTGGCACTCAGCGTGTAATCGATATTGTAGTACCTGGTGTGATCATCTAAACACTTCTTCAAGGCTGCAATTTTTCCTGCATCTGTCACCATTTCAGATGCTTACAGACCTGCTGAGGATCTCCAGCACTTTTTGTTTTTATTGCAGATTTCCACCATTTTCCTGAAACACAGAGTCATAGACATGTACACAGCTCCAGATTTTGTTGACTCACCTTCCTGGGATGTCAGGACTGATGGTTGAAGAGGGACTCAATCTTCGTTTAATCCTCCTTTCCTTTGGCTTTCTGAGCCGCTGACTTCATCACTAATATTCTACCTCCCATTCCCTGTCCTGAATCTGACCCATCTAAGCCTACACGTTTGTTCCCATTCCCCTGCCAGACTAGTTACAAACTCACCAACAGAACTGGCAAAAGCCCCCACCAGATTTGTCTCAGCTCTGCCCAGGGGTAACCGGTCAGGCTGTTATAGGTCCCACCCAGAAACAGTTCCAGTGCCTGAAGAATCATAACCCTTCTCTGGTACACCATTTCCCCAGCCACACATCCAGCTGATCTACCTTCTCATTCCTGCTCTCATTAGCACATGGCACTGGGAGTAAGTCTGACATTATTACATTTCAAAAGCTACATTTTAATGTATCTCTGCTCTCCCAATGTCCAGCTTTCAGGCCCTCATCCCTCTCTTTAGCGATATCGTTGGTATCTGTGTGTTGCACGACAACGGCCTGTTTACCCTCAAACTCCAGAATGTCCTGCAGCCACTCCATGATATCATGGATCTTGGCACCAGGGAGATTACATCCCATCATGGATTCATGTCTGTGGGCACAGAAGTGCCTGGCTGTACCCCTGATTATTGAATCCCCTGTCACTATAGCCCTTCCACTCTCATTCCTCTTGTTCTGATCAGCAGAGCTCTCTGTGGTGTCATGAACCTGGCTGATGCTGATTTCCCGAGAAGCCACCCCACCCATTCCCGCCCTTACAGAATCCCAAGCGGTGTACAGTATCTGTACGAAAAAGGATAACAACGGGGGACTTCTGTACTCGCTTCCTGAGCCTTTTACTAGATCTGATGGTCACCCATTCCCTTTCTGCCTGTGTAACCCTCACCTGCAGTGTGACTAACTCACTAAACGTGCTGTCCATAACATTCTCAGTATTGCAGATGCTCCACAGTGAGTCCACTCTCAGCTCCAGCTCTGAAAAGCAGTTTCCCAGTAGCTGCAGATGGAAACCCTTCCTGCACAAATAGCCGTCAGGGACACTGGAAGCGGCCCTTATTTCCCACATTGTGCAAGAGGAGCACACCACGGGTCTGAGGGCTCCTGTCACAACGTCTCTCTACATTCATCTAGTTACTCCCATTCAGAGAATTTAAATGAGTGAGTAACCTTCCTTCACTTCAAACATGTCCATTATAATAACAAAAAAAAATCTTTACTTAAGCTGATTTGTCATACTTTAAAAACTTAAATACTCCACAGGTATCACTGACAAATTGACTATTCCCATTGGGACTGTGAATTTCTGAAAGGCCTGAAGTAAAACGGAGTTTCAGCTTCACCTTCTCCCTGTCTCACCTCACTATTTACACCCAACTCCAAAACACTCTCATTGAGCCAAGCAGCCCCCACAGTGCAACCCTGTCATTTTCATTATCTGCTCACACCTGCACTTCCCTCAGCCTCCTGTACTGTTCCAATGCATCTCAATGGGAGCTCAGACCAGCATTGCATCTTTCAATTCAGCCCTTTGTAACCTCAGAGTCAAAATGGACTTCAGCAGTTTCTGAATGAACAGACAGTTGTCAGAATCTGGAACAGTCCACCTGAAATGGTGCTGGAATTTGAGTCCACGAGAAATTTGCAGAGAATTGGAAGTAGGGAGTTTACAGATTAACATTATAAAGTGGATGACTGAGACTAAATCTGACAGTTCCTGCAAGAAGACGAGGTGTAATTTGGATAAATCTGTTCTCTCTCTCAGGTCAATACCTCCTTCCACAGCTGCAGGGCCAAGAATTGAACACATACCCCAAGGGTGATCCAACCATGAACTTGAACATCTTTCTGCTTTAGGCTTGACAAAAATATTGAAGATATTTTCCCACAGACAGAACAGACAAATCTTTCTTGTTCCACAGTTAAATGCCAATGATATTCAGATCCTGAGGACTCCGCTGACTAGAAACTTGTTTATTGAGATCCCAGTCTCAATTATCCTCAATTAATATCCTATAAAATGAATTCACAAAACAAAGGTCACAGTCAGTGCAAGATGAATAGTGAAGACAAACACTTCTCTTGGTACGTGTTTGATGTGTAAATGCTCCTCTTCAAATCACCCCGCCCCCACCCAGGAAGAGGACACGTGCATGCTCCTTGCTGTACTTTGTCCCAAATAAAGATGGTGGCAATAACCCAGGACCTCTCACTGCCTGAGGCCCAAGCCATCTTCCCCTTTGCTGCAAACGTGGGACCAAGAGTTTCTAATTCAGACTAACGACCTGCACAGAGTGTACCTAAACCCTCCCAGTCTACACTGATACATTTCATCCGGTTTCTGCTGCCACTCTCCCATTTCCCCTTTCCGCCTCCTGCACACACCATGGGTTATCGCGGGTCCAGTGACCCTTCCTCAGAACCGATGACAGCTGTGAAAATTAGAATCCCTTCAGGAAACAGGCCCTTTGGCCCAACAATTCCACACCCACCCTCCGAAGTTTATCCCACCCAGAGCCATTCTCCTACTCTATTACTCTCCATTTCCCCCGAACTAATGCACATCCCTGAACACTACGGGAAACTTAGCTGGGCCAATTCACCTAACCTACAGATCATTGGACTACAGGAGATAGGGGTTAAAGAGTAAATAATAGGTGGGGACAGAAACGAAAGAGACACAGGAACATTTGGAAAGATAAAGGAGTGGGAAGGTGGAGAGCTTTTAATGGAGGAGACAGGAACCTTCTAGAATCTCTGTGGCGGTGGTGGAAATGGCAGCTGATGATCTACATTGTGCCTGCAAAAAAGGCCTTGAGCTTCCAGTTGCCTGCTCTTTAACACAGAAGACTGTTCCCTGTCCAACATCTCTGTCTCATGCTTACTGCAGTGTTCCAGTGAAGCTTGATGCAAGAACACTTCAGAACATACCAAATGACTTCCTATTTCAAGGACTGCAATATCCCCTCAGCGCAGGCAGTGGAATGTTCCTCCTGCAGGATGTTTGAGGTAGGGGTGACCACCGATACTCCTGCCGACTTCGTGTGCAGGAAATGCAGTCAGATCCTGATCCTCACCGAACGAGTTAGGGAACTGGAACTGGAGCTGGATGAGCTGAGGTTTATTCGAGAGGCTGAGAGGGTGATCGATAGAAGCTACAGGGACATAGTTACGCCGGAGAACAGAGGTAGCTGGGTAACAGTTAGAGGTGGGAAGGGGAAGAAACAGGCAGTGCAGGGTTCCCCTGTGGTCGTTCCCCTAAAAAATAAGTATGCAGCTTTGGAAACTGTTGTGGGGGACAGCCTTGCAGGTGTAAGCTGCAGTGAAGGGGTCTGTGGCTCTGAGATTCAGAAGGGAAAGGGGGAGAAGAGGAGAGCGCTAGTTATAGGGGACTCTCTAGTTAGAGGGACGGACAGGCGGTTCTGTGGACATGGGCGAGACTCTCGGATGGTTTGTTGCCTCCCGGGTGCTAGGGTCCGAGACATCTCGGACCGTGTCTTCAGAATCCTTAAGGGGGAGGGTGTGCAGCCAGAAGTCGTGGTACACATTGGCACCAACGACATAGGTAGGAAGAGGGGTGGGGAGGTCATTCAAGAGCTCAAGGAGTTAGGCTGGAAGCTAAAAGCTAGGACAGACAGAGTCGTCATCTCTGGGTTGTTGCCGGTGCCACGTGACAGAGAGGCAAAGAATAGGGAGAGAGTGCAGTTGAACACGTGGCTGCAAGGATGGTGTAGGAGGGAGGGCTTCAGATATTTGGACAATTGGACTGCATTCTGGGGAAGGTGGGACCTGTATAAACAGGACGGGTTGCACCTGAACCAGAAGGGCACCAATATCCTGGGGGGTAGGTTTGCTAGCACTCTTCGGAGGGGTTTAAACTAATTTGGCAGGGGGATGGGATCCGGACTTGTAGTCCAGCAAGTAAGCTAGCTGTGTGTCAGGATGTCCAAGACTGTAGGGAGGCTGTGGAGAAGGTAGCACTGACAGGGACTACTTGCGGACACAGAGATGGGCTCAAGTGCGTATACTTCAATGCAAGGAGTATCAGAAATTAAGGTGGGCGAACTTAAGGCGTGGATCGGTACCTGGGACTACGATGTTGTGGCCATCACGGAAACATGGATAGATGAGGGACAGGAATGGCTGTTGGAGGTTCCTGGTTACAGATGTTTCAGTAAGATTAGGGAGGGTCTTAAAAAAGGAGGGGGGTGGCATTGCTAATTAGAAATGGTATAACGGCTGCAGAAAGGAAGTTTGAGGGGGATCTACCTCTGGAGGTAGTATGGGCTGAAGTCAGAAATAGGAAAGGTGCAGTCACCTTGTTGGGTGTTTATTATAAGCCCCCCAATAGCAGCAGAGATGTGGAGAAACAGATTGGGAAACAGATTTTGGAAAGGTGCAGAAGCCACAGGATCGTAGTCATGGGTGACTTCAACTTCCCAAATATTGATTGGAAGCTCTTTAGATCAAGTAGATTGGATGGGGCGGTGTTTGTGCAGTGTGTCCAGGAAGCTTTTCTAACGCAGTATGTAGATTGTCCAACCAGAGGGGAGGCCATATTGGATTTCGTACTCGGTAATGAACCGGCACAAGTGGTGGGCTTGTTAGTGGGTGAACATTTTGGTGATGGTGACCACAATTCTGTGACTTTCACCTTGGTTATGGAGAGAGAGAGGTGCGCACAACAAGGAAGTTTTTACAATTGGGGGAAGGGAAATTACGATGCTGTAAGACAGGATTTGAGGAGCATACGTTGGGAGCATAGGCTGTCAGGGAAGGATGTGGTGGAAATGTGGAACTTTTTCAAGGAGCAGATACGACGTGTCCTTGATATGTATGTACCAATCAGGCAGGATAGAAATGGTCGTGTGAGGGAGCCTTGGTTGACGAGGGAGGTTGAATGTCTAGTAAAGAGGAAGGAGGAGGCTTACATAAGGTTGAGGAAACAGGGTTCAGACAGAGCAGTGGAGGGATACAGGATAGCCAGAAGGGACCTGAAGAAAGGGATTAGGAGAGCTAAGAGAGGGCATGAAAAATCCTTGGCGGATAGGATCAAGGATAACCCCAAGGCATTCTATGCGTATGTGAGAAACCTGAGTATGACGAGAACGAGGGTAGGTCCGATCAAGGACAGTGGTGGGAGACTGTGTATTGAGTCGGAAGAGATAGGAGAGGTCTTGAACAAGTACTTCTCTTCAGTATTTACGAACGAGAGGGACCGTATTGTTGAAGAGGAGAGTGTGAAACGGACTGATAAGCTAGAAGAGATACCTGTAAGGAAGGAAGATGTGTTGGACATTTTGAACAACTTGAGGATAGACAAGTCTCCCGGGCCTGACGGGATATATCCTAGGATTATGTGGGAAGCAAGAGAGGAAATTGCAGTACCGTTGGCAATGATCTTCTCGTCTTCACTGGCAACGGGAGTGGTACCAGGGGACTGGAGAGTGGTGAATGTTGTGCCCCTGTTCAAAAAAGGGAATAGGGATAACCCCGGGAATTACAGGCCAGTTAGTCTTACTTCTGTGGTAGGCAAAGTAATGGAAAGGGTACTGAGGGATAGGATTTACGAGTATCTGGAAAGACACTGCTTGATTAGGGACAGCCAGCACGGATTTGTGAAGGGTAGGTCTTGCCTTACAAGTCTTATTGAATTCTTCGAGGAGGTGACCAAGCATGTGGATGAGGGTAGAGCAGTGGATGTAGTGTACATGGATTTTAGTAAGGCATTTGATAAGGTTCCCCATGGTAGGCTTATGCGGAAAGTCAGGAGGCATGGGATAGAGGGAAATTTGGCCAATTGGATAGAAAACTGGCTAACCGGTCGAAGTCAGAGAGTGGTGGTAGATGGTAAATATTCAGCCTGGAGCCCGGTTACAAGTGGAGTTCCGCAGGGATCAGTTCTGGGTCCTCTGCTGTTTGTAATTTTTATTAATGACTTAAATGAGGGAGTCGAAGGGTGGGTCAGTAAATTTGCAGATGATATGAAGATAGGTGGAGTTGTGGACAGTGAGGAGGGCATTTGTCGTTTGCAAAGGGACTTAAATATGTTGCAGAGCTGGGCTGAGGAGTGGCAGATGGAGTTCAACCCTGCCAAGTGTGAGGTTGTCCATTTTGGAAGAAAAAATAAGAATGCGGAATACAGGGTTAATGGTAGGGTTCTTAGTCAGGTGGAGGAACAGAGGGATCTTGGGGTCTATGTACATAGATCTTTGAAAGTTGCCACTCATGTGGATAGAGTTTGTAAGAAGGCCTATGGTGTATTATCGTTCATTAGCAGAGGGATTGAATTCAAGAGTCGTGAAGTGATGTTGCAGCTGTACAGGACTTTGGTTTGGCCACAGTTGGAGTACTGTGTGCAGTTCTGGTCGCCTCACTTTAGGAAAGATGTGGAAGCTTTGGAGAGGGTGCAGAGAAGATTTACCAGGATGTTGCCTGGAATGGACAGTAGGTCGTACGAGGATAGGTTGAGAGTTCTCGGCCTTTTCTCGTTGGAATGGCGAAGGATAAGGGGTGACTTGATAGAGGTTTATAACATGATCAGAGGAATAGATAGAGTAGACAGTCAGAAACTTTTTCCCCGGGTACAACAGAGTGTTACAAGGGGGCATAAATTTAAAGTGAAGGATGGAAGGTATAGGGGAGATGTCAGGGGTGGGTTCTTTACCCAGAGAGTGGTGGGGGCATGGAATGCGCTGCCTGTGGGAGTGGTAGAGTCAGAATCATTGGCGACCTTTAAGCGGCATTTGGATAGGTACATGGATGGGTGCTTAATCTAGGATAGAAGTTCGGCCCAACATCGTGGGCCGAAGGGCCTGTTCTGTGCTGTATTGTTCTATGTTCTATGTTCTATGTTCTATGTTCTATGTGGTCAACAATGCCCTCCAGTGTATCTCCTCCACTTCCCACACCACTGCCCTTGAACCCCACCTCTCCAAATGCAACAAAGATGGAATCCCACTATCCTCACCTTCCACCCATATACAATGCATCATCCTCTGCTCTTTCCACCATCAGATCCAACCACCTGAGATATATTTCCCTCCCCACCCCTTTCAGCATTCCACAGAGACCATACCTTCTGTGACTTCCACGTTAGATCCACGGTCCCCACCAACCCACCCTCTACTCCAAGCACCTTCGCTTGCCACTGCAAGAGGTGGAAAACCTGTGCCCACACCTTCCCCTCACCTCCATCCAAGGCACCACAGGATCCTCCCACATCCAGCAGAGAATTCCCTGAACCCAAACACCTCACCTATTGTGTCCCTTGCTCTCAGGATGCCAAATTGTGGAATATTTCAGGGAACATTTCTGGGACACATGCACCAACCAACCCCACCGCCCTGTGGCCGACCACATCGGCTACCCCCCACCCCATCCGCCACCACGCTGCCAAGGACATGCAAGTCCTCCATCCCAAATTCGAGCCACCCGACACCTGGAGGAAGAACACCTCATCTTCCATCTTGGGAACTTTCAACCACATGGCATCAAGGTTTCCTAATCTCCCACTCGCCAATTAATCTCAGATTCAACCCTCCAACTCGGCACTGGCCTCTTGAACAGTCTCACCTGTCCATCTTCCTTCCCAATTGTCCATTCCACCCTCTCACCACGACCCTCCATCTACAACCACCTATTGCCTCCCTAGCTCCCTGCCCCCCAACCTCAAACACCCCTCCCTATTTATCGCTCAGCCATATTCCACCACCCACATTTCTGATGAAGTGCTGACATGCCCAATACGTCAATTCTCCTGCTCCTTGGATGCTGCCTGACCTGCTGTGCTTTTCCAGAGCCACACATTAAAACAAACCGGAAGAACAACACCTCATCTCCCACTTGGGAACCCTGCAACCCTCTGGCTTCAACATCAAATTCAATAATTTTAGGTCCTGAACTCTTCCACGTCCTCGTGTCTTTGCCCCCTACCCCACATACCAGGCCTTGTTATTACGTAGCCTGCCATTACACACTACCTATGGTTAGTCACTAACAGTCCCCATAAACAGCTATTCACCCTCCCCCCGTCAGATTGTTATTCACTCCTTCGTCCAACTGCTCTTATCTCTGTCTTTGGACTCTATCCCCACTTATCATTTACTCCTTAACCCCTACCTTCTGCATAAAAACAGACTTTTTTTCTCAGTAAAATCAGTTCCTGAGGAAGCATCACTGGATCGAAAATGCGAACTGATTTCTTTTCACAGATGATGACAGATCTGCTGAGCTTTTCTAGCACCTTCTAGTTGTTCTGAGTGATTTACAGCATCCGCAGTTCTTTTGGTTCTAATTTACCCGGAGTATCTAATTCAGTTCCAGCAGACTGAAACAGTGTTTATCAACCTTCGCAGTCCACACTACCTCCATCTCTCTCCCAGTATCTGCTGTCTCTCCCACTCCTTCACATTCAGTCCCCCCTCACAGTGACACTGCGCCTGCAAAGCTGATGGTCATGTGTTGGCCTGCTGGACCCACCCCTCATTCACTCCCATTGGCTGGAGGATCATGCCAACTCTCCAACTTGTGACCTGAGTGGTGGGATCCTCCCAGGTGCATCAGAGGCTGAGGGGTGACCTCATAGAGGTTTATAAAATCATGACAGGCATGGGTAGGATAAATGGACAAGGTCATTTCCCTGGTTTGGGGGAGTCCAGAATCAGAGGGCATAGGTTTAAGATAAGAGGGGAAGAATTTAAAATGGATCTGAGGGGCAATGATGCGTGAATGGAATCTTCTGTCAGGAAGTGGAGGATGTAGGTACAATTAAACCATTTGGCATCCGGATGGGTATATGAATAGGAAGTGTGTAGAGTGATATGTGCCAAGTGTTGGCAAATGGGTCTAGATTAGGTTGGGATATCTGGTCAGCATGGACCAGTTTAACCAAAGGGTTTATTTTCATGCTGTACATCTCTACGGCTCTGCCCTGTGATGAGCTTCATCATTCACAGTGAATGGGTCAGTATCACAGAACATAGGGGCTGAGGGCTATTCAGCCCATTGGGGCTGTACTCTCTCCCTCTGGAGATGGTGCCAGTCTATCCCAACTCACATCCCATTTGGACATAGCCCTCCAAATCCTTTCTTAAAAATGTTAAATTTCAAATTTGTTTTGACAATAACTACTGAATCTGCACCCAGCTGACAGTCAAACTGTTCCAGATGCTCAGAACTTACTGAGTAAAATAATCTTCACATTTTTCTTTGCATTATTTGCCACTTACCTGAAAATAGTTACTAAAAATTGTGACGTAAACAATTTCTCACTCTGTCTCTCTGTAAATGAAATACCCTGGAAACAAATCAACTCCTGGTCGAAATCACTGCTTCACCTTCTCAGCTCCAAGGAGAATTGTCTGGCCTTCTGCTAACTCTCCATAAAAGAGAAAACTATCTTAATTTTAATTTATTAGTGCCATAAAGATGTACAGCAGAGAAACAGACCCTTCAGTCCAACTTGTCCATGCCGACCAGATATCCTAAATTAATCTCGTCCCATATGCCAGCCCTTGGCCCATAGCCTTCTAAACCTTTCCCAATCACATATCCAGTGAGATGCCTTTTAAATGTTGTAAATGTACCGGCCTCCACACTTTCTCTGGCAGCTCATTCCATACACATACTACGTTCAGCTTGAAACTTTGCCCTTATAATCCCTTTTCAATCTTTTCCCTCACGCCTGTGCTTTCTGGTTTTGGACTCACCTAAACAGGAATAAGACTCTGGCTGTTTACCCTATCCATGCCCTTAACGATTTTATCAACCTTTATGATCACCTCTCAGCATCCGATTCTCCAGTGAAAACAGCCTCAGTCTTTTCAGCCTCTCTCTATAGCTCAATCCCTCAACCCTGGCAACAGCTTTGCATCTTTTCTGAATCCTTTCAAGTTTCACAATATCATTCCGATAGCGGGGAGACCAGGACTGAAAGCAGAATTCCAGAAGTGGCTGAATGAATGACCTGGACAGCCGCAAAATGACGTCACAACACCTGTACTTAATGTACAGACCAATAAAGGCAAGTACACCAAACACTTTCTTCACTACCCTGCCTATCTATGATTCCACTTTCAAGGAATTTTGAACCTGCACTCCAAGATCTCTTTGTTCAGCAACACTCCCCAGGACCTTCCCATTAAGTGTAGAAGTCCATCCCTGATTTGCTTTTCCAAAATGTAGAACCTCACATGTATCTAAATTAAACTGCATCTGCCACTCCTCAGCCCATATGATCGGAGTCTCATTGTACTCTCAGGAAACTTTGCTATGCATTGCACCTCCAATTTTGGTGTCTATTGTAAACCTACTAACCATAGCTCCTATATTCACATAGAAATCATTTATACAAATGGCAAAAAGCAGTGGACCCAGTACCCAGCCTGACAGCATATTGCTCATCACAGGCTTCCAGTCCAAAAAGCACCCTCCAATATGACACTGACTGCTCAGCAAGGATGGAGCGCATGGCATACAGGGAGATCTAACCATTTGGATACAGAACTGGCTCAAAGGCAGAAGACAGAGGGTGGTGATGGAGGGTCGCTTTTCAGACTGGAGGCCTGTGACTAGTGGAGTGTTTCAAGGATCACTGCTGGATCCACTCCCTTTCGTTAGTTATATCAATGACTTAGATGTGAACATCAGAGGTATAGTTCGTGAGATGACACCAAAACTGGAGGTGTAGTGGACAGTGAAAAAGATTACCTCAGAGTACAATGGGATCTTGATCAGATGGGTGAATGGCTGAGCAGTGGCATTTTGGAAAGCAAATCTTAGCAGGACTTATACACTTAATGGTAAGGTCCTGAGGAGTCTTACTGAACAAAGAGACCTTGGAGTGCAGGTAGATAGGATAGTGAAGGCAGCATTTGGTATGCTTGCCTTTATCGGACAAAGTATTGAGTACAGGAGTTATGAGATCATGTTGCAGCTGTACAGGACATTGGTTAGGTCACTTTTGGAACATTGCGTACAAATCTGGTCTCCCTCCTATTGGAAGGATGTTGTGAAACTTGAGAGGGTTCAGAAAAGATTTACAAGAATGTTGCCAGGGTTGGAGGATTTGAGCTAGGCTGGAGGTTGAATAGATTGGGGCTGTTTTCCCTGCAGCGTCGGAGGCTGAGAGGTGATCTTATCTATGTATATAAAAACATGAGGTTCATGGATAGGATAAATAGACAAAGTCTTTTCCCTGGCGTGGGGGATCCCAGCACTCGAGGACATAGGTTTATGGTATGAGGGGAAAGACTTTAAAGAGACTTGAGGCGCAACATTTTCACACAGAGGGTGGTACGTGTATGGAATGAGCTGCCAGAGGAAGTGGTAGAGGCCATTACGATTGCAACATTTAAAAGGCATCTTCATGTGTATATGAATAGGAAGGATATGGGCCGGGTGCTGACAGGTGGGACGAGATTGCGTTAGGATATCTGATCAGCATGTACTGGTTGGACCGACGGGTCTCTGTTTCTGTGCTGTCCATCTATGACTCTTTGACCTTCCAGCCAATTCCGTATCCAAACAGCTAGTTCCGCCAGAATTCTATGGTGTTGAACCTGCTAACCAGTGTGTTATGTGAAACCTTGTGTCTTTCTCAAGTCCAAGTTACTGATTTCAATGCACAAAGCCATGCTGACTCTCCCTCATCATTTCTTGCTTTTCCAATGACATGTAAATCCTGTCCCTGAGAATCCCTTCCAACAACTTCTCTGCCACTGACTTCAGGCTGACCTGTTTATAGTTCCCTGGCTTTTCCTTCCCACCTTTCTCAAATAATGGCGCCAGTCTTCCAGCACCTCACCTGTGGTGATCGATGATACAAATATCGCAGTGAGGGGCCCAGCAAAAGCTTCCCTAATTACCCACAAAGTTCTGGGATACACCTGATCAGATTCCAGGGATTTATCCACCCTTTATGCATTTTAAAACATCCAGTACCACCTCCTCTGTAATATGTACACTTGCCAAGTTATCACTATTTATTTCTCCAACTTCTCTAACTTCCATATCCCCTTTCAGTAAAAACTGACATGATATACTTACAGAATCTCTCCCACCTCCTGCTGTTCCATAGACAGTCTTGTTGATCATTGAGGATCGCTATTCTCTGCCTAGTTATTCTTTTGTCTTTAGTGTATTTGTAGAATCTCTTTGGATTCTCTTTAAACCTATTTCCCAAAGCTATCTCATGTCCCCTTTCTTGCCTCCTGGTTTCCCGTGAGTATACTCCTACTTCCCTTATAGTCCTCTTGGGATTCGCACAAACACAGTGGTCTGTACCTGCCATATCCTTCCTTCATTTTCTTGACCAGAGCCTCAATTTTGCAGGTCATGCAGCATTCTCGACGCCTCCCAGCCTTGGCCTTAACAGGAACATACTGTCTGTGTACTCTCATTGTCGCAGGCCTCTGGAGGCAATGGCAGATGAGGACAGAGAAACAATCATTATCAGGAAAGAGGTCGGGTTGGGAAAACTGACAACTCATCCTTATCTCTATAATTCCTCTCTAGCCTCAGAACTATCACTATCTCTGGTATCAAAAACATCTCAATCTCTGCAACATCCTCCAATCTCTAATCTCCTCCAGTCTCAACAATCTTTAATCTTGTCCACCCTCTCAAATCTCTGTGATGTGCCTTTCTTTAATTCCAACCTTCAGGATATCACATTTTTATTTTAGATTCCTGCACCCAGAGATCCACAATGTCCCGCTTAGCCTCTGTCACATTTTCCTCCAAAAAACCTTAATCAATCACGTATCATCTATTCTAATATCACCTTCTCTGACCTGGTTTCTATTGTGGCTTGTCATATTCCTATATTACGCGTCTGTGGTCGACATGACAGAAAATGGTTTTGTTTTCCATTGGGTTTACGCTGTAAAGAAATCTCCCAGCTAACTATTTTAATCCCATTTTACAGCACAGAGCACATAGACCTGTCAGCCTTGGCCTTGCAAATGTGTTCCTAAATAGATTTTAAATGCCTTCGGGATTTCTGTCTCTCACTCTCTTCCAGACAGTGAGGTTTAGTGCAACTGTTGCTCTCTGCTATCGCCCACAGGGTTCAGAGCAGCTGGGTCTGTGCGAACCACAGATCGCCCATTGGGAAGGATGGCAGGGTCCCTGAGACAGGGCACAGGAGATTTACCAGGATGGTTCAAGGAATGGGGGATTTTAGTTGCAGAATTTGTGGGGCTTTTTTAACATTAATTGTTCACGTGACATGTGTGTTGCTAATACACATCAAGAACAACCATCCGTAATTAATGGACTCTCCTTTTCAACTTCTCCCCTTGGCTGTGCTGTGGTAATATTCAGGTTAACCACTACCAGACATCTCTCTCTAATGAGGGAGCAGTCCTATGGTCGGGTAGGACAATGCTGACTTGATCTTTTACACAGTGATGCCACTGTGCCTCAAGGGTGGGGAAAGGGAATGCTGAAGGTGGTGGATGGGAAACCACTCAGGTACAGTACTTTATCCTGGAGGATGTTCACTTTCTTTAATATTGTTGGGGGGGGGGGGTGCACTGATGCAGGCAAGTGGAGAATGTTCCAACACAATCCTGATGTGTACATTATAGAGAGCAAACAGACATTGGGGAATCAGCGGTTTGGAAAAACTGAGTGTGTTCTCCTTGTAGCAAAGGAAATTTGGGGATCTGTGACAAAGCGGTTTACAAAAGTTACACATTATAATAATAAACCTTACACCCATCAGCACATTATACAAGGATTACAGGACACATGTTGAAGATTATGGAAGATCTATTGATAGGATGGTTTGATTCAAAGGAGAACTTTTATTCAGCAAATGGTATTGATCGGGAACACAATACTCTCATACAATACAAATATCCAGGGCCTGATGTATTGAGTAATTCTGTCAGAGTTTGGCGTTACAATGACTGAGATTACCATCTGATTATCTGCCTGTAATACAAGTTTATAAAATCCGTCACTGTCAGTTCAAGTTTGAAACTCATACAATCCCCTCCTCCTGGCCCAGGAGGACTGTACACCTTACCCCTGGTGGAGGTTAGCAGGCACTTCAAGGCAAATCTGTGTGGGTTTCTATGAGTTTCCACCTTGGGACTTCATGTGACTGAACATGGGACAGAATGTTCCAAGATTCAGTGAGATATGGAGAGCAGGATTTGCTTTCTTTTCTTTCCTTCCGTTCTGCCGCTGTGCCTCCTCAATAAGACATGGGGGGGGGGGGGGTGAAAGGCTCATGCACCTTGATGGGCAAGTTGTCTCCATTCTGACCAATGGGCAACAAGCTCCTCCCAGTCATGAAACAGAGTATCCCTGAAAGATAGCAACTGAGCATGCTTCCCACTGCCCAGAGCTCACAGTGCATGTTCCGAATAATGAGGGGGGAAATCTCCTAGAAAAGGCATAACAGGAAAGTTCCAAAAGGAGCATAAACAGTTTACGGAGAGATATTCACAGGAAACCTGGGCAACAAGTTGGCAAATAGAGTATAACTTGGGATAAACTGGAGAAAGATGCAGCACAAAGGTACTGGGGGAAAATGAGCAGGAAACACAGAAAGCGAGCACACAGTTACAACATGGAATCAGGAAGGGGAATGGAATGCTGTCCCTTATTTAAAAGAGTTTGCAATATAAGAGTTTGGAGTATATATCGTAGGGCAACTAAACAAATGGCAAGTGAGAGCACATCTGGAGTAACGTGAACAGATTTGGTCACTTTAGTTCATGAAATAGAGCAGTTTATTGAAGGCATTTCAGAGAAGATCCATTGGGATGATCCCTGTTTTGAAGGGATTATCCTGTAAGCAAAGGCTGAATAAGTTGGGAATATACTCACTGGACTTTGGAAGAATGAGAGGTGATCTCTTTGAAACATACAGGATTCTGTCGAGGTTTGACAGGGTAAATATGGAGAGGATGTGTCCCATTACGGGTGAGTCTTGAACCAGATTCTGGAATCAAGGGTTCTGTTTCAGATTTGTTAAGTTAAAGGCAACACCGACACAGGTTAGGGTTTCAGTAGCAATGGAGCTGGGGTGAGAAGGAGACAAGCAACGTTTTAGAAATTGGAATTCGTGGTGTTTGTGATGGTGTAGATGTCTGATCAGAAGGTCACCTTGGGGTCAGATATGAAAGCAATACTGTGAAGAATGTAGTTCTGCCTCAGACACTTCCCAGTGAGAGGGAGGGACACAGCAGTAAGGGAAATGAATTTAGAATAGCAACTGAAGGCAATGGGTTTAACAATTACAGTGTTTCATTGGAGTGAATTGCAGCTAATCGTAGCGTGGTAAGCAGTTTGATAACTGAATAATAGTGGAGTAATGGAGAGGGATGATGGGGAGGGAGAGCTGGGCACTGTCAGTGTACATGTGAAACCTAACACAGTGCTTTTGAGCGATGTTACCTCCTGGCAGTGTGTAGGTGAGAAACAGGACGGGCCAAGGATAGATCCTGGAGGGACACCAAATGCAATTAACTCAGAAAGGAAAGGGAGAGTGGAGACGGAGCAGGATTTTCCAGTGATGGTGAGGTCAAATATTAGGTTTTAGCAGAATGGGAGAGAAGGACATAACCAGGAAAGACAGACAGACAGATCATGGAACAATATCTGTGAATTGCAAGGTGGGGGGGTGGTGGAGGGAGGGAGGGCGGTGACAAGCAGGAGGATTATACAGATTTGGAATGTCCATGATTTAGCTACACTTGGGTAAATGGTCAAGATGACCTCTAATAAGGCTTGACAAGGGACTCGAGGAAATGCAAATTTAGGACTAAAATGAGGAGCACCCTTGTGAGGCAGTTTGGCTCAGTGGGCTAGTGGAGAGGGAGGAAAGAAGCAGAGGCAGCTGATCGCATTGTCTCAATGTTATGGACAGAGAAACTCCATGTGCTTCTCACTCTTGTTGTTGGAGGGGAGGATGGAGGAGACAGGATAATGGACAGTGTTTTTATTTCCAAAACAATAAACAAAACCTGTGATAGTGATTCTAAAAATAAGTGAACAAACCTGTCGTATTTATCATTTGTCAAGAATATTAAAATATACAACTGAACTTCAGGTTTGAATCCCAAATCGGTAGAGGGTGGCTCTGAATTCAAGAAAAACAAAACTGGAATGAAGAATCTACGGTTTGCCATGGAACTAATGGGGATGTTTTTCTGCCATTGACAATGTCCTTGAGGGAAAGAAACCCGACAGTGGCCCATCAAGTCACTCATTGTATTAATCACTGCACAGTCTCAACAAAGGAATAAAACTGGATGGACCACATTACATCTCCCAATGCACCCACACAGTCAGCTCTCTTGACCCTGCAACTTCTGCCTCACTGTGGGCCAACAACAGCAGCAGAACTGTACTCCAGCCCAATGTGAAATCTCGTGGCCTGATATCCCCCACTTAACCATTAACATCAAGCCAGGGGAATCAACCTTGGTTCAATGGTGAATGTAGGAGGGCATGTCAGGAGCAGTACCAGGCATACCTAAAAATTATGTGCCAACCTGGTGCAGCTACCAAACCTGCAAGCCAAACAGCACAAGCAACACCAAATAGAACGAGGTGATCCCATAACCAACAGATTAGATCGGAGTTCTGCAGTTCTGCCACACCAAGTCAAGAATAGTGATGGACAATTAAACAACTCACTGGAGGAAGCATCACAGATATCCCCACCCTTACTGATGGAGGGGTCTCACACATTCATGCAACAGATAAGAGGACAGTAATAGCAGTGATTTTCAGCCAGCAGTGCCAAGTGGATGAGCCTTCTCCATTGGTCCCTGCCATCACAGATATGAATCGACTTGGTTGAAAACTCATTTCCAATCAGATCAAGAAATGGATAAGCAGTGTAAAAGTATGGGCCCTGCCAATATTCTGGCAATAATACTGTTGGCTGTGCTCCAGAACCTGCTGCCCAACAAGACAAGTACTGTTCCAGCACCGGCACCTACTGACTTTGTGGAACATTGCTCAGGGATGTTCCAACACAAAAACACAGGGCAGATGCAACTCAGCCAATTCCCCTCCATCAGTCCACACTCGCTCAGCAGTGAGGTGATGGAAGGTGTCATCAACAGTGCTGTCACGCAGCTGCTCAGCAATAACCTGCTCAGCGATGCCCAGTTTGGGTTCTGCCAGGACCACTCAGTTCCTGAGCTTGTTATAGACTTGATTCACAAACTGAAACAGCTGAATGAGGTGAGGATGACAGACCAGACCCCCTCCAAGACCACTATTTCGACTTCAGTGATATCACTTGATCTCACCACAGTCTCAGCTCATTTCCTGAAACACTCATTCATTCCTTTTGTTAACTCTAGATTTCATTATCTAAACCAGCATCCCACATTCACCTTCACGATAATCTCAAGAATATTGAAAACTCTACTGCCGAAGTGCTCACTTGTACCAAAACTTGCCGATCAATCAAAATACTCCCATTTGTAAGCAACAATTTACTTTTGCACCTTTGAATTAATTCCTGGCTGTAATCATTCCTATCTCCCTGCACCATACACCCTTTCATATCGCAATAATATTTCATTTTAGTCCAGACTCTCAAATGATGTGTTTATTTTTGAGTTTTCCTGTGTTTCCGTTTCTATAGACTCCAAGGGAACATGGTAAAAACAATGACTGCAGATGCTGAAAACCAAATACTGGATTAGTGGTGCTGGAAGAGCACAGCAGTTCAGGCAGCATGCAATTCAAGGGAACATGGTCTGGAATCCCCACTCTAACTCTCTAAGATCTACTTTCTTCCTTTAAGGCATTCTTGAAAAACTGCTTATTTGGCAATGGTTTTGGTCACTGGACACAATATTCTCCATCTGTAGCCTTATGTCAAAACTTCTCAATAATATTTTTGTGAAATTAAAACCATGATGATTTGTACAGATATCTTCTACTCATCAATATCGCTGAGTGAATAATCTGTAATGTCTCTTACCCAACCACCTTCACCATACAAACTGCAGCAGTACAAGGAAGTCAAACATCACCCTCTCCACAGGCAACAAGGCTTTGGCATTGATCACTGGTTTCTGTGGAAGGAGAAATACACAGTTGATGTTTCAGGGAGTGCAATATGAATTACAGGGAATGAAAATAGTGCAGAATTTGACTGTCAAAAATTGAAGGAAAATGCACTCGCTTATTGGAAAAAAGACTTCTTGACTGTCAAAGATATTGTGGAAAAAATAACCTGATAATGGAACATCATACGGTCAGGAGCCGGGCAGCAGTGGACAATTCATTTACATTCCTGAAGAAGGGCTTATGCCCAAAACGTCGATTCTCCTGCTCCTCGGATGCTGCCTGGCCTGCTGTATTTTTCCAGCTCTACATTTTTCAATTCATTTACAAAACAGCTGTGAAGGTAATAGTAAAATACTATACAGAGCAAAAATACACCCATGAGAGACTGAGGAAGCTAGATAATGAACAAGTGGACATCAGAGAACCCAGAGGTGAACCAGAGCAGAGTTCACTTTTATGATCCCACAGTCAAAGATGTCTAGCACAGAAACAGACTTCTTCGATCCAAACTATGGCAACCAGATAACCTAACCTAATCTACCTAAATTAAATCCTTTTTGCCACTCCTCAGCTCATTGGCCCATCTGATCAATATCCCACTGTACTCTGAGATAAACTTCTTCATTGTCCACAATACCTCCAAGTTTGGTGTCACCTGCAAATTTACTAACTATACGGCCTCTATTCACATCCAAATCATTTACATGAATGACGAAACAAATCCAGATAAAAGTCCACTTCTCTGGGTTTGAATGTGCTCTGTGTAAATCCTGCCCTATGACTCTTTTTACCAGGGAAGGCTGTACTGTACATACATCCCTCTGAACTTTGCCCCCGACAAAGCTGGCGGCCGCGCACGTGCCCAGTGAATCATTGCCCCGAATAAAGATGGCGGCGATCACTCGGGCCGATTACTCAACGAGGCATATTTCCGTTTGCTGCAAAAACGGGACTGTAAGTTTCGAATTTATATTTTCCGATGTGTACCAAATGATTGTAAAACCTCTCAGACCATACCAACACCATTTCCCTCCCGCTTCCTGCTGTTTATTTCTTTCCTTACCAACAGCCGAACATCCGCACCCACCGCGAGGATGATCACGTGGTATAGTCTAGTCCCGCCCTCATTCACTGATTGGCCGGCGGACCAACTGCCCCGCCAGATCCTCCAGCTCCTCCCCTGCCTTTCCATTGGTCCGCCGCTGACATCAATCACTTCTTCGGTCCAACCTGTCTATTTCTTCACCATGGATATCCAATCCCTCTACACCTCCATTCGCCATGACCAGGGCCTCCAAGCCCTCCGTTATTTCCTCTCCAGACGTCCCCAACAGTACCCTTCCACTGACACACTCATTCGTTTGGCCGAACTGGTCCTCACCCTTAACAATTTCTCCTTTGAATCCTCCCACTTCCTCCAGACCAAAGGCGTAGCCATGGGCACACGTATGGGCCCCAGCTATGCCTGTCTCTTTGTTGGCTATGTAGAACAGTTGATCTTCCGTAATTACACCGGCACCACTCCCCACCTCTTCCTCCGCTACATTGATGACTGCATTGGCGCCACCTCGTGCTCCCGCGAGGAGGTTGAGCAATTCATCAACTTCACCAACACATTCCACCCTGACCTTAAATTTACCTGGACTATCTCTGACACCTCGCTCCCCTTCCTGGACCTCTCCATCTCCATTAGTGACGACCGACTTGACACTGACATTTTTTACAAACCCACCGACTCCCATAGCTACCTGGATTACACCTCTTCCCACCCTATCTCTTGCAAAAATGCCATCCCGTATTCCCAATTTCTCCGCCTCCGCCGTATCTGCTCCCAGGAGGACCAGTTCCACCATAGGACACACCAGATGGCCTCCTTCTTTAGAGACCGCAATTTCCCTTCCCACGTGGTTAAAGATGCCCTCCAACGCATCTCGTCCACATCCCGCACCTCCGCCCTCAGACCCCACCCCTCCAACCGTAACAAGGATAGAACGCCCCTGGTGCTCACCTTCCACCCTACAAACCTTCGCATCAACCAAATCATCCATCAACATTTCCGCCACCTCCAAAAAGACCCCACCACCAGGGATATATTTCCCTCCCCACCCCTTTTCGCCTTCCACAAAGACCGTTCCCTCCGTGACTACCTGGTCATGTCCACACCCCCCTACGACCCACCCTCCCATTCTGGCACTTTCCCCTGCCACCGCAGGAACTGTAAAACCTGTGCCCACACCTCCTCCCTCACCTCTATCCAAGGCCCTAAAGGAGCCTTCCACATCCATCAAAGTTTCACCTGCACATCCACCAATATCATTTATTGTATCCGTTGCTCCCGATGCGGTCTCCTCTACATTGGGGAGACTGGGCGCCTCCTAGCAGAGCGCTTTAGGGAACATCTCCGAGACACCCGCACCAATCAACCAAACCGCCCCGTGTCCCAACATTTCAACTCCCCCTCCCACTCTGCCGAGGACATGGAGGTCCTGGGCCTCCTTCACCGCCGCTCCCTCACCACCAGACGCCTGGAGGAAGAACGCCTCATCTTCCGCCTCGGAACACTTCAACCCCAGGGCATCAATGTGGACTTCAACAGCTTCCTCATTTACCCTTCCCCCACCTCATCCTAGTTTCAAACTTCCAGCTCAGTTACTGCCTCCTTGACTTGTCCGACCTGCCTATCTTCTTTTCTGCCTATCCACTCCACCCTCTCCTCCTTGACCTATCACCTTCATCTCCTCCCCCACTCACCCATTGTACTCTATGCTACTCTCTCCCCACCCCCACCCTCCTCTAGCTTATCTCTCCATGCTTCAGGCTCATTGCCTTTATTCCTGATGAAGGGCTTTTGCCCGAAACGTTGATTTCGCTGCTCGTTGGATGCTGCCTGAACTGCTGTGCTCTTCCAGCACCACTAATCCAGTATTCCAACCAGTTATCCTAACCTGATCTATCTAAATTAAATCCTATCTGCCTGTCCTCAGCCCATTGGCCCATCTAATCAATATCCCATTGTATTCTGAGATAACCTTCTTCATTGTCCACAATACCAACTGTTGGCTGGAGTTTGCGCACTGCTTCGTGACTTTTGTTGCTATTTCTCAGTTACAAGAGTGAGGGACAAAGTTAAAAATCACACAACCACCTGATGAAGGACCAGCAAAGTAGTGCTTCCAAATAAACCTGTTGGACTATTACCTGGTGTTTTCTGAATTTTAATTTTGTCCATCCTAATCCAACACCAGCACCTCCAAGTCACGAGTGAGGGAGGAATGCATAACATAAGAACAAAAGATCTTGGAAAAAGAGAAGGCCGTCCTGCCCTACATATTCAGTAAGATCATGGTTGATCATTTTGTGGATGCAGAACGATTTACCCACGTTCTCACCGTATTCCTTATTTATTTATTTATTTTTAAAAACTAACTTAGCTTTAAAATCTTTCATTGAACTAGCATCAAATACTTCCCTGGGCAATGCACTCCATCAAGGTCAAGACATTCCTTCTCAATTCACTCCTAAATTTGCTGCTTCTAATCTTGTGGTGATGCCCTCTTGTCCTAAATTCACCTGCCAGTGGATACATCCTCTCTACTTCTATTTTATTTATTCCATTCATTACTTTATATCTATCCATTCTTCTGAATTCCAATGAATATTATCCCAATCTACTCAGTCTCTGTTCAGCCAAATCCCTCACCTCCGGATTCAACATAGTTAACCTCCACTGCACCCCCTCTAGGGCCAGTACATCCCTGAGCACGTAAGGAGATAAAATCTGCATGCAGTACTCCAGGTGTGGCCTCACCAGCACCCACTATAGCTAGAACATAACCTCTGCTTTTAAACACAATCCCTTCAGAAATGAAGGACAAAATTCCCTTTGCCTTCTGAATTGATTGTTATACCTGGTGACTAACCCTCCTGCAGAAGGATGTTCAGGTGCCTCTGCATAGCAAATAATGTAACTTTTTAAAAATTCAAGTAATTATCTTTTTATTAATGTTACTCCAACCAAAGAGTATGACTTTACATTTATGAACATAATATTCCACTTGCCAAACCATTGCCCACTCACCCAATGTATCTCTGTTCCTCTGCAAAGTTTCCCAGTCCTCCGCACACTTTGTTCTGTTACTCATCTCAGTCTCATATGTAAACTTTAACACCCTACATGTGGTCCCCAACTCCAAATCATCTGTATCAATTCTAAATAATTGCAGTCCCAACACTGATCCTCGAGGCACACTACTAGTTACTGATTGCCAGCCAGAATAAGGCTTATTTATCCCCACTCTTTGCTTCCTGTTAGTCAACCAATCTTCTATCCATGCTAATACTGTATCCCATGCACCCTTATATAATGCAACAGCCACTTGCATGGCACCTTGTTGAAGGCCTTTTGGAAATCCAGGTACACCGCATCCACTGGGTCCCCATTGTCCACCTTGCTCGAAATGTCTTCATAGAATTCCAAACGATTTATCAAGCATGACCTGTCCTTCATGAATCCATGCTCTGTCTGCCCAATGGGACAACTTGTATCGAGATTCCCTGCTATTTCTTCCTTGATAATAGACCCAAACATCATTCCAACTACAGAGAATAAACTAACTGGTGTAGAATTCCCTATCTTTTGTCCACTGCCTTTTCTTACAGTCCTTCCTTTTCACTGGAATATGCCTTTGCTGAGCACTTCCTAAAATGTCTTTGAAAATCTTTCACTGCTCATCAACTGTCTCACCATAAAATCTTTGTTTCCAGTCTACATTATCTAGGTTCTCCCTCATTCTATTTTAGTTCCCCATGTTCAAGCACAGGACCAAGGTATTAGATTTTATCTTCGCACTGGAGGAGAAAGTGAGGACTGCAGATGCTTGAGATCAGAGCTGAAAATGTGTTGCTGGAAAAGCGCAGCAGGTCAGGCAGCATCCAAGGAACAGGAGAATCAATGTTTCAGGCATAAGCCCTTCTTCAGGAATGAGGAAAGTGTGTCCAGCAGGCTAAGATAAAAGGTAGGGAGGAGGGACTTGGGGGAGGGGCGTTGGAAATGTGATAGGTGGAAGGAGGTCAAAGTGAGGGTGATAGGCCGGAGTGGGGGTGGGGGCAGAGAGGTCAGGAAGAAGATTGCAGGTTAAGGAGGCGGAGCTGAATTCGAGAGATTTGACTGAGTCAAGGTGGGGGGAGGGGAAATGAGGAAACTGGAGAAATCTGAGTTCATCCCTTGTGGTTGGAGGGTTCCTAGGCGGAAGATGAGACTCTCTTGCTCCAACTGTTGTGTTGCTATGGTCTGGCGATGGAGGAGTCCAAGGACCTGCATGTCCTTGGTGGAGTGGGAGGGGGAGTTAAAGTGTTGAGCCATGGGGTGGTTGGTCCAGGTGTTCCAGAGGTGTTTTCTGAAACGTTCCGCAAGTAGGCAGCCTGTCTCCCCAATATAGAGGAGGCCACATTGGGTGCAGCGGATGCAATAAATGATGTGTGTGGAGGTGCAGGTGAATTTGTGGTGGATATGGAAGTATCCTTTGGGGCCTTGGAGGGAAGTAAGGGGGGAGGTGTGGGCACAAGTTTTGCATTTATTGTGGTTGCAGGGGAAGGTGCCGGGAGTGGAGGTTGGGTTGGTAGGGGGTGTGGACCTGACAAGGGAGTCACAGAGGGAGTGGTCTTTTTGGAATGCTGATAGGGGAGGGGAGGGAAATATATCCCTGGTGGTGGGGTCTATTTGGAGGTGGCTGAAATGACGATGGATGATACGCTGTACATGGAGTTTGGTGGGGTGGTAGGTGAGGACTAGTGGGGTTCTGTCCTGGTGGTGGTTGGAGGGGTGAGGCTCAAGGGCGGAGGAGTGGGAAGTGGAGGAGATGCAGTGGAGGGCATCGTCGACCATGTCTGGGGGGAATTTGCGGTCTTTGAAGAAGGAGGCCATCTGGGTTGTACGGTATTGGAACTGGTCCTCCTGGGAGCAGATGCAGTGGAGATGAAGGAATTTGGAATATGGGATGGCGTTTTTTACAGGGGGCAGGGTGGGAGGAGGTGTAGTCTAGGTAGCTGTGGGAGCCGGTTGGTTTATAGTAAATGTCCGTGTTGATTCGGTCGCCCGAGATAGAAATGGAAAGGTCTAGGAGGGGGAGGGAGGAGGCTGAAATGGTCCAGGTGAATTTGAGGTTGGAGTGGAAGGTGTTGGTAAAGTGAATGAACTGTTCAACCTCCTCATGGGAGCATGAGGCAGTGCCGATACAGTCATTGATGTAGCGGAGGAAAAGGTGGGGGGTGGTGCCAGTGTAGCTGCTGAAGATGGACTGTTCCACATATCCTACGAAGAAGCAGGCATAGCTGGGGCCCATGCAGGTGCCCTTGGCTACTCCTTTGGTTTGGAGGAAGTGGGAGGATTGGAAAGAGAAGTTGTTCAGGGTGAGGACCGGTTCAGTCAGTCGAAGGATACTGGTTGGTACAGTGGGAAAGGAAGAAGCGGAGGGCTTTGAGTTCTTCGTGATGGGGGATGGAGGTGTATAGGGACTGGTGAAGATAAGGCTTTGGGGGCCGGGGAAATGAAAATCGTGGAGGAGGTGGAGGGCGTGGGTGGTGTCCCGAACATAGGTGGGGTGTTATCAATTCTAGAAGGATTAAAGTAGACAAGTCCCCTGGGCTAGATGGGATTTATCTGTAGATTGTCTGGGAAGCTTGGGGGAAGTTAGCAAAGACTTTGGCTTTGATATTGAGTTGTCATTGCCTACAGGTTCAGTGCAAGGGGACTGGATGATTGCAAATGTTATGCCCTTGATCAAGAAGGCCAGTAGAGATGACCCAGGTAATTATATACCAGTGAGCCTTACTTCGGTTGTAGGAATGGTTTTGGAAAGGATTATCAGAGACACTATTTGTAATCATCTGGCAAACAAGAATATGATTTCAGATCGTCAATATGGTTTCGTCAAGGGCAGGTCGTGTCTCACAAACCTCATTAAGTTTTTTGAGATGGTGACCAAGCATATAGATGAGGGTAGGGCAGTTGACGTGGTATACATGGACTTCAGTAAAGCCTTTGATAAGGTTCCACATGGTAGGCTGTTAGAGAAAATGCAGCGTCATGGAATTGAGTGTGATTTAGCAGTTTGGATTAGAAACTGGCTTTCTGAAAGAAGGCAGCGAGTGGTGGATGATGGAAAATAATCAGCCTCCAGTGCAGTTATTCGTGGTGTGCTACAAGGATCTGTTTTGGGATCACTGCTGTTTGTCATTTTTATAAAAGTCTTAGATGCAGGCATAGATGGATGGATTAGTAAATTTGCAGACAACACAAAAGTCAGTGGAGTAGTGGACAGTGTGGAAGAATGTTACAGGTTGCAGGGGGACTTGGATAAACTGCAGAATTGGGCTGAATGGTGGCAAATGGAGTTCAATGCAGCTAAATGTAAGGTGATGCACTTTCTGAAAATAACAGGAAGGCAGAGTACTGGGTCAATGGAAAGATTCTTGGTAGTGTAGATGTGCACAAAGATGTTGGAGGCCATGTACATAGATGCCTGAAAGTTGCCACCCAGGTGTACAGTACTGTTAAGGCGGCATACAGTGTGTTAGGTTTCAATCGTAGATGGATTGAGTTCTGGAGCCGCAATATCATGCTGCAACTATCCAAAACACTGGTGCGGCCATATTTGGAATATTGTGTGCAGTTCTGGTGCCTATGTTTCTGGAAGGATGTGGAAGCATGGGAAAAGGCACAGAGGATATTTACCAGGATGTTGTGTGGTCTGGAGGGAAGGTCTTATGAGGAAAGGTTGAGAGACTTGAACGTGTTCTCATTGGCAAGAAGGCTAAGAGAGGATTTGATAGAGACATACAAGATGATCAGTGACTTAGATAGGGTAGACAGTGAAAGTCTTTTTCCTAGGATTATGACATTAGTGTGTATGAGGGGGCATATCTACAAATTGAGAGGTGATAGATTTAAGACAGATGTCAGAGGCAGGTTCTTTACTCAGAGTGGTTAGGGCATGGAATCCACTACCTACTAATGTAGTTAACTCAGCCACATTAATGAGATTTAAACAATCCTTTAGATAAGCACATGGGTGATTTCAAGATAGTGTAGGGGGACGAGCTGAGAATAGTTCACAGGTTGGCACAACATGAAGGATTGAAGGGCCTGTTGTGCGCTGTATTGTTCTCTGACTATTGTGCTACAAGAGATTTTTACTGTCTTAAACAGAGTGATGGATCTTGTATTGTGGGCTTACGAAGTGTCACTGATCTCTACCAAACATGTACGAGGTAGAGAATGCTGCCTGACCTGCTGCGCTTTTCCAGCAACACATTTTTCAGCTCTGATCTCCAGCATCTGCAGTCCTCACTTTCTCCATGTACGAGGTAGAGTCAGAGCAATAATAAGAGGCTGCAACAGGAGGGGGACAGTTGGCTCCATACAAAACCCGACTCCTTCTCAACTGTTTGCACCACAAAAACAGAGCGCCTTCCAGAAAAGCACCTCTATATCCTACAACTTTGCCCACTATCGTGGTATCTGGCTGTGCACTAAAAGGAGTGCAACAGTCTGGACTGGGACCCTGAAACGCTTGGTAATGAGTCAAATCATCTGAGCATTGAGAGCCCCACCACATTGCATGCATTTTCTCTTGTTTTCACTCTGTTCCTGACTTCCCTTGGTTTTCCTAATGAACCTGCTAAAAGTTGTTATTACACACATCTGCACAAGCTGTGAATTGAACCCAGGCCCCTCGGTCCAAGATTCGGGATATTTTCACCGCGTCACAAAACATCGACTCGAACTTCCTTTGTCCCTTGCCTGGTCAGTCACGCCCGAATCAACTCTGCAATTGGGAGGAAGGGGCGGAACAGGAGGACCGAGTAGCGGCCGGTCCTCTAACCAGAGTGAATGAGGAGAGGGGCCAAAGCATTCTCGGGAGTGAACGCTTCAACATTGGTCAGAGAGCAAACTATTTTGCAGGATTGATCATTCTCACGACATAGTGGAGCATTAAACGTCTCTCATAAATCAATGTGAGATTTTAAAAAATACTGTAGTTTAAATGTAAATCTGATAACGTACATATTTCCAATCGATTTACACTATTCGAGTAAGAAACTTCTTTTCAACCTCCCAGTACGATTGGTAATTTACATACCTGGCCGGTATGGTTGATTTGGACCAGACAATTTGCATGTTAGATAGCTCTATTTCTATAACTCGACAAAGCAATTTTTAATGACTAGTATTTTACCCATAAGTCTGTGCAGTTATGAATATTCTCGATAAACTCACTGATAACCTCAGACGCATGCGCAATTTGGTTTCTATGCAGAGCATGCGCAGTGTCACATTGGTAAGGGCACAGAGAGACATAGAACTGCTTTCTCCTGCAGCGGCTGCGATCGGCTTCAGAGAGCAGCACTCAGAGCCGGTGTGTGGGAGCCTCGCTGGGAGAAAGGAGCGGAGAGAATTCACAAGTCCTGGATACAGGTTAAAAATAACTCGAAAATGATTCTCGAGGCCTGGGTAAGGAGGTGGCGGTCTCTGATCAGGGAAGCGGCCCAGGGTCACGGCCGCCATTTGTTTGAGGGAAGAGGAAGCTCAGGGCCGCCATTTTGAGAAGGTCAAGGTGCAGGAGGGCGGGGCTCCCGGGGTCTGTCGAATAATCAGAGGAAAGGGAAGCCCCATTGTTATTGATTAATTCCACGAACACAGCGTCACTGGGCGATCCTGCAGGAATATCCTCTCTCAGTCCTGCTGGGATGTTTCACCCAATCAGAACCAGCAGCTCTCCTCCTCTCTCAGCTCCCCTTCTGTCCTTCCTGCAGCATCTGTCCCCTGGAACATTGAGCTGCCTGTCCTGTCCCTCCCTCAGCTGTTGTTTCTGTAATACCTGTGATATCCCAGTCCCATCTTAGATTGCTTCACTAAAGACAGGAATGCACCCGTTGGATGTTTCTTAACATCAGCAATTGTTTAATACTCACTTACAGGTTTTTAATTACATAGTTTTTGAAGCATTTACTTCACACTCAATCATTTGCAATGGTGGGATTTGAACCTGTGTCCAGAGAACACTTGCTGAGTTTCTGTATAAATTGTCACACATCATGCCACTAGGCCATCATTTCGCCTGCTCACAGTTTGCATATCCCAGTGCAACATGAATCAAAACCCTTTCTTCCTGCACAATTGTTTGACCCGGCACTCTGGTGATGTGACTCAGTACCTCTCTATATGGTATCCCTCACTGTGTGGGTCTAATTGCTGCCTCTGTCAGCGTCTCTCACTTTTGAAGCTACTCCAGACCATGAGCCAACAGAATTCTTCACTCCAGAGAGATGAGGCAGCACAGGTCAGGAATGGAGACTGGATTTTCCAGATCTCTGTGGGGCTCAGTGCCATTCTATATGTGTAACCCTCAAACCATTAGTCTAATTTCCCATTCTGCCAATTTCGGTGTCTTCTACAGGTACTCATGGAGTTCCTGACTCAATAGACTTGCCAACTGCTGGTTGGGACGATGGTTAGTCAGCCAGAAAGTCAGGGAGGTCGGGAGTCTTCAATAAATCCTGCTGCCCGGTGAGATCATTCCAATGCACAGAGCAGAAAGTAATAAGGGGGATCCAAACATCAGCTAACAAGACATGACATAGAGAAAGTGTTGGAGGGGGAGCACAATACAGACACACCCCAGGCTCAATCACCATGCCTACTGCAAGTTTTGTTGTAATGAGACAGCATCGGGAGTTCCCAGTTATCAGTCCAGGCCTGTGCTTTCTTAGGGAGCATCAGAACAACTGAGGGGAAAGCAGGCTTCCCACGAGAGGGTGGTAATGCTACCTGGGATCTTTCTGTTCCCTATTCCCTCTCCAACACTGTATCTATGGCTTGTATTGAGGACCAGTGTCTTCAATCATTCTAACTCCTATAACAGTTCCTATCTCTGTCATCTCCTCCCCTCTCTCCAATTATTTCACATATTTGAAACCTCCAGTCCAGATGATCATCCGTATCACTGTAACTTGCTTCAGTCTCTACAACATGCCTTGTCTTGATAGTCTTCTCCTCCAATAACTGGAGACATCGGGTCTGTTTCTGTGCAGCATGACTCTTCGGCCGAGGTTTCCTAAATGGAATGATTTGCGTTTGCCTGTGTTTGGCTCATCTCCCTTCAAACCTTCTCCTCTCCATGTACCTGCCCGAGTGTCTTTTCCATATTGTAATTGTACTTGTTTTTACCATTTCCTCTGGCAGTCCATTCTGTCTATGCACCATCCTCTGTGGATACTGTTGCCCCTCAGCTCCCTCTTTAAATCCTTGCTCTCTCACCCCACATTTATGCCTCTAGCTTTGGACTCACCTACCCTTGGCAATTCACCTTACTTAGACTCTAATTGGTTTCATAAACCTTTATAAGGTCACCCCGTGGCCTCCTCTTCCCAGGAGAAATATTGACGACAGTGTTACCAATATCTCCAACTCATGTACTCAATGCTCTGACCAATGAAGACAAGTGTGCCAATTGCCGCTTTCAACACCCTGTCACCCTGTGATGCCAGTCCAAGGACCAATGTAACTGCACCCCTTGGTCTCTCTCTGTTCAACAGCACTGCCCAGGGCCCAACTATTACCCATGTTAGTCCTCCCTGGTTTGTCTTAACTAAATCCAACACCTGAATTAAACTCCATCTTTCATTCCTTGGCCCAGTTGATTAACATCCCCTTCGATAACTATATTCCCTGCCCACTCTTCCACTAACCTTGGTATCCATAAACATACTAACAGGGACTCCTGTATTTTCACTCAAATTGTTTATGTAAGTGGTGCACAACAGTGGTCCCAAGACCAATCCTTACAGCACACTGCTGGTCAGAGGCCTCCAGTCTGAACAACAACCCTCTCCCACCGCCCTCTGTCTCCCACTGTCATCCCATTTTGTATCCAGTTGGCAAGCTCTCCCTGATCCCTTGTGATCTACCCTTACTAACCAATGTATCATGTTACACCCTGAACAAGGATTTGGGGAAGCCAGAAACAACGTCTGTTGCTCTGCCTTCGTCTATCTTTTTGGTCACATCTTGAGCAAACTCCAGTCAAGATTGTGGGACATGTTTTCCCACGCACAAAGCTATGCTGGCTGTCCGTAATCAGGCCTTATCTTTCCAAATGCATGTAAGACCTACCTCTCAGAATGACCTCCAACAACTGACGTGCCAAGATGTCTCGCTCATCAGTCTGCAGTTCCCTGGCTTTCTCTTGTAGCCTTTCTTAATTGATGACACAACATTATAATCATAGTCGGAGTCATACCGTACTATTTGGTTAACGCTAACCATACTCTAAAACTGATCTCATCGCACCTGCCTGTTCCTGGATCACATCCCTTCAAACCTTTCCTATTCCTGTTCTAATCCAAATGTCTTTTAAACATTGTTATTGTCCCCATGTTCACCCCTTCCTTGGGAAGTTCGTTCCACACACAACCCACCCTCTGTGTAGCAATGTGCCTCTTGTGTCTTTTTAAAAAATGTTTCTCCTCTAAACTTAAAAATGTAGTGCCTTGTCTTTAAACTTCCCTGTCCATGGGAAAAGACAACTCCCATTAACTCTATCTATCCCCCTCATGATTTTATAAACTTCTATGAGGTCATCTGTCAACATTCAGGTTTCAGTGAAAAATACCAACCTATTCAGCCTTTCTTTATACTGAAGCCTTTCGTACCCAGCCACATCCCAGTAAATCTCCTCCCAACCCTTTCCAGCTGAATAATATCCTTCCTATAACTGGGCGACCAGAACTGGACACAGTATTCCAGAAGAGGACTCACCAATGGCCTGTATAATCTCAACGCGACTTCCCAACTCCTACATCCAAAGGACTGAGCAATGAAAGCAAGTGAGGCCAGCACCTTTTTTTAAAACCATCCTGTCTCTCCATGTTGCAAACTTCAAAGAATTATGTAGCTGAGCCCTGAGGTCCCTCTGTTCTACAACACTACTGAAGGTCTTGCCATTAATTGTATAAGCCCTGCCCGGGTTTGTTGTACAAAATGCATTACCTTGCATTTATTTAGATTAAACACCATCTACAGTTTTTCAGCCATTCACACATTTCATCAGGATCCCTTTGTAATCTCAGAAAACCTTCTTCACGCTCCACAATGCCACCCTCCAGTGTAACAGCCTATCACACACAGCTCTCTATGGTACAAATATCTCTGCGAGGGGCCCTACAATTTCTTCACCAGCTTCCCACAATGTCCTGAGATCCATTTGATCAGGTCCTGGGGATTTATCTACCTTTGTGTTTTAAAACCTCCAGCTCCTCCTTTTCTATAATGTGGACTCATTTCAAGACATTGAGTCATAGAGATGTACAGCACAGAAACAGGCCCTTTGGACCAACTCCTGCATGACGTTTCTAGTCACATTTGCCACAATTTTGCCAAAATCCCCCTAAACCTTTGCTATTCATACACCCATCCACATGCCTTTTAAATGTATTTGTATCAGCCTCCACGATTTGCTCTGGCAGCTTATTCCATCCACTGTGCGGGAGTCAGTTGTCCTTTAGACCCCTTTGAAAAGTTTCCCTCGCCTGGGGAAATGACCTTGTCTATTGACCCTGTCGATGACCACCATGATTTTAAACACCTTTTATCGGTTAACTCCTCAGCCTCCCATGTTCAACTGAAAACAGCCCCAGCCTATTCAGGCTTTTCCCTGAAGCACAAACCCTCCAACCCTGGCAACATCTTTGGTCATTTCTTCTGAACCCTTTCACGTTCCACAACATCCTTCCGATGGCATTGAGACCAGAATTACACACAGTATTCCAATAGTGGTCAGGACAAACACTGTTTAGTTCCCTGAGTGTCCCAGTCTTTATCCACAGTAAGTTCCAAGGTGAAATATTTGTTTTGGATCTTGTGGTTTTGCACATCGTTGGCTTCATTGATCATTAAGGAGACCGCGTTTGTCCCGAGCTCTTCTTTTGCTCTTAATACACTTGTAGAGTCTCTTTGGATTCTCCTTAACTTTCTCTGCCAAAGCTATCTCATGTCCCCTTTTTACATTCCTGATTTCCATCCTAAGTGTATTTCTACAGCCCCGATGCTCCTGAAGGGATTCCCTTGAGTCAGCCAGTTATATCTGACATGTGCCCCCTTTTTTCTTGACCACAGCCTCGAAACTCAGCCAGTGTTTCCTAATTCAGTCAGCATTGAGCTGCACACTAACAGGAACACGCTGGCGCTGAACGCTCCTTTTATCTCGGTTTTAAAATATTCCTACTTGCCAGACTTCCCTTTATCTGCAAATAGCCTCCCCAGATCTCCTTTAAAAATTCCTGTCTAATACTACTTTGCTCCTTTGAGTAACTTGAACTTGTGGACCAGGCCTGTCCTTTTCCATCGCTATTTTCAAACTAATACAATTGTGGTAACTTTCCAAAGGGCTCCCCCACTAACACCTCAGTCCCGTTCCTGACCTTGTTTCCCAAGGGGAGGTCAGGTTTAGCCCCATTCTCCAGTTGGGCCACTTATATGATTTTCGGAACACACTTAACAAATTCCTTCCATCCAAATGCTTAACTTAGTAGCAATCCCAGTCCAGGTTTGGAACGGTAAAGATCCCCTATCATTACAACCCTATTATTCTTAGAGATATCTGAAATCTCCTGACATATTTGCTCCTCCATCTCCCATTGCCTATCGCTGTAGTCCGACCGTAGAAAACTAATGACCAATTTTTATTTCTCAGTTCCACGAATATCGTTTAACTGGGCGATCCTACATGAATCCTCCCTCTAGGTACTGCTGGGATGTTTCCCCCTATCAAACCCACCAGCTCTCCTCCTGTTTTGCCTCCTGTTCTATCCTTCCTGTAGTATCTGTCTCCAGAACATTGAGCTGCTGGTCCTGTTGCTCCCTCAGCTGTGTTTCTGTAATATCTATGGGATCCCAATCCCATGTTCCCATCCATGCTCTGGGTTCATCTGCCTTATCTGTCTGGCCTTTTGCATTGAAATAACTGCAGTTTAATCCACCAGTTTTCCCTCATTGTCTGCTATGTTCTTGCCTGCCTTGTCTCCTTATATTGCTTTCTTGAACCTTTGTACCAGCCTCAACTTTCTTTCTGACCTTACGACTCTTTGGGGTCACACAGCCCTGCCAGACGAGTTTAAATCCTCTTGAGTAGCTCCAGCAACGTTCCCCACCAGGATGTGGGTCCCCCTCCTGCTCCCAGTTCAGGTGTATTCCCCACCCTGTCTACCTGTGCTGACACCTTCAGACATCCAGGGACTTGCCCACCAAGGTCCCTGTGTTCCTCAGTAATCCAGGAGGACCTACCATTCATGATGTATATCATTCGTTTATCAGACTCCCCACAGTGCATTACCTCACAGTGATCAGAAGTAAACTCTGTCTGCCATAACTCTGCTCAGTTTATCATCTGATCGATATCAGACTGCAGCCTGAGTCCATCCCCCTCACTGTGGACAACACCGTCACCTTTCATGTTATCTGCAAACCTACTAATGTTACCTTCTGCTTTCACATCCGAGTGATTAATGTCCATAATGAACAGCAATGGCTCCTGCACAGATCCCTGTGGTACACCCGCTGGGCAAAGGCTTTCAATCACAAAACTAACCCTCCACCAATTGTGGAGTCAATTTACCAACTTACCTTGGATCCCATGGGACCTTCCCTTTTGGACCAGCCTTCCGTGTGGGACCTTGTCAAAGACCTTAATGAACTCCATATAAACCACATCATCTGCACTGCTCTCATCAATATCAGAGGACAGTCATCGAGCAAATCCATACAGACAATCCCTAATGAAATTGTGCGGGTATCCGTTTTTTGGCGAATACATTGTATAGGTGTTCTTCTTCCTCTTTTTGCAGTTCTGGTGTACTGCAGTGTGTTGTGGCCCTTGTGAACAGTATCTTGATGCAACTTCTTTTGTGTGTGTTGGGGTGGTTGTTTTCGGAGTTCAGGACTTGGTCTGTGTGTGTGGCTTTCCTGTAAATCTTTGTGGTGAATTCTCCGTTCGGTGTTCTCTGTACCATCACGTCTAGGAATGGGAGTTGGTTGTCCTTTTCTTTCTCTGTAGTGAATTGGATTCCTCTGAGTGTGGCGTTGATGATCCGGTGTTTGTTCTCTATTTCTGTGTTTTTAATGATTACAAAGGTGTCATCTACATATCTGACACAGAGTTTGGGTTGAATTTGCAGTAAGACTGTTTGTTCTAATCTTTGCATTACCGTTTCTGCTATGAGTCCAGAGATGGGTGAGCCCATGGGTGTGCCGTTGATTTGTTCATATATTTGGTTATTGAATGTGAAGTGTGTTGTGAGGTACAGGTCCAGTAGTTTGAGTATGCCGTCTTGGTTGATAGGATACTATGTTGGTTGTGATACTATGGGTCTGAGTGGGATGTCTGGATTGTGCACTTTAGGTAGTCCATAGAATCTGGGGGTGTTGTTGCTTTCAGTTTTCATTCTCTGTAGGTCAAACCTGGTTATCTGTCCGTTTTTTTTTGTAGGTTTCTCAGTGTGTTGTTTATCCTATTGGTGAACTGCGGGGTGGGGTCAAACTCCACGCAATTTCATCCACAGATGCCTCAGGGAAAGACAACGGAATGAAGACATGCCACAACCCAAAGGACTAGCCACACTACCATACATCAAGAACATTTCGGAACTGACAGCCAGACTACTGCGACCACTAGGACTCATAACAGCACACAAACCAACAGCCACTCTCAGACAACAACTCACCAGGACGATGGACCTGACACCCAGCATGAGCAAAACCAACGTAGTGTACAAAATCCCATGCAAGGACTACACAAAATACGACATAGGACAAGCAGGAAGACAGCTAACGATCCGCATCCACAAACACCAACTAGCCACGAAACGACACAACCAGCTATCCTTAGTAGCCACACACGCAGATGACAAGCAACGTGAGTTCGACTGGGACAACACTACTATTAGAGGACAAGCCAAACAGAGAACAGCCAGGGAATTCCTGGAGACATGGCACTCATCCACAGACTCTATCAACAAATACATTGACCTGGACCCAATATACCGGCCACTACAGCAGACAGCTGGAACTGACAACCGGAAGCGGCAGAGACAGGCCACTATAAATGCCGGAGGAAAGATCACAGAAGTGCTTCACAGGAGGCTCCCAAGCACTGAGGATGTCACCTAGACAGGGGACGAAATGTTTGCAAGACAAATTCCCAGCTCGGCGAACAGAACCACAACAATGAGCACCCGAGCTACAAATCTTCTCCCAAACTTTGAAGCCCTTTAGACTCTACAAAGCTCCGTCATGAACAATCCACCATCTCTCTGTTTCCTTTGCCTTCTTCACTGTCTGCAACTCTCGCTGTAACTTCAAGTAACGTTCTTTAGTTACTGCAGGTCTGCCTAGCTCCCCAGATAACCTGTTTCATTCCCTACAGCTCCCTCAATCACTGTAACACCCTCTGCTCTGTCTCATTGTCCTCTTTCCCACTGTCTTCCAGGCCCAACGGCGATCCTGTAAGAGAGCAGTGTGGAATGGGATGTTATAAATCTCAGCTGAGGCTTGAGGCCTACCATTACCTCGGGGTCACAAGGGGAGAGAACCTGAGAGAGAGCAGCACAGAGCGGGAGAATATAAATCAGCAGCGAGGGTCAAGGCCGACTGGGACTTGGATTTGGATAAAAAGCAGAGCAGGAGGCTCGAAATCAGCACCGAGTCACAGAGGGAGGGACCGTGTGAGGGAGCAACTTGGAGCAGGAGCTTGAGGCTGACTCCCACCTGGGAGAATATAAATCCGCACTGAGGATCGAGGCCTAGTCGTACCTGGGAGTCACAGAGACGGTGACCCTGTGAGGGAGCAGACTGGAGTGAGAGCTGGACGATTACACGTTAGAGGAGACACATCACTGTGTGTGCACGTGTTCCTCCATTGTTCTGCGTTTGTGTGTGTATGTGTGTGTATCCCCTTCCCTCGCTGTGTGTGTATGTGTGTGTGTATGCCTGTGAGTCCCCTTCCCTCGCTGTGTGTGTGTGTTTGTTCCTCCCTCACTGTGTATGTGAGCATGTCCCTCCCTCACTGTGTGTGTGTGTGTGTGTGTTTGTGCGTATGTCTGCGTGTCTCCCTCCCTCACTTTGTGTGTGTCCCCTCTCGCTTTTTGAGCACATGTCCCACCCTTGCTGTGTGTGTGCGTGTCCCATCCTCGCTGTGTGTGTGTGTGTGTGTGTGTGCCCCTCTTGAAGTGTGTGAGGGTGTCCTCCCCTCGCTCTGTACGTGTGTGTATGCGTATCACTCACTCAGTATGTGTCTGTGTGTCCCTCCCTTGCTATGTGAGTGTGTGTGTGCGCTTGTGTCTCTTGCTGTGTGTGTCCCTCATGCAGTGTGTGTGTGTGTGTGTCCCTCCCTCGCTGAGTGTGTGTGTGTGTGTCCCTCCCTCGCTGAGTGTGTGTGTGTGTGTGTGTGTGTGTATGTGTCCCTCCCTCGCTGCGAGTGCGTGTGTGTGTCCCTCCCTCGCTGCGAGTGCGTGTGTGTGTCCCTCCCTCGCTGCGAGTGCGTGTGTGTGTGTCCCTCCCTCGCTGCGAGTGCGTGTGTGTGTCCCTCTTGCTCTGTGTGTGTCCCTCCCTCGCTGCGAGTGCGTGTGTCCCTTTTGCTCTGTGTGTATCCTTCCCTCGCTGCGAGTGTCTGTCCCTCTTGCTCTGTGTGTGTGTGTGTGTGTGTGTGTGTGTCCCTCCCTCGCTGCGAGTGTGGGTGTGTGTCCCTCCCTCGCTGCGAGTGTGTGTGTGTGTCCCTCTCGCTGTATATGTCTGTGGTTGTGTGCTTCCTCATGTGCATGTCGCTCCCCCACTGTATGTGCGTGTCCCTCCCTAGCTCTGTGTGTTTGTGTGTGTGTATGTGTGTGTGTCCCTCCCTCGCTGTGTGTGTCTGTGTGCTTCCTCATGCGCATGTCGCTCCCTCACTGTATGTGCGTATCCCTCCCTAGCTGTCTGTGTGTGTGTGTGTGTGCGTGTCTCTCCCTCGCTGTGTGTGTGCATGTCCCTATCTTGCTGTGTCTGTCTGTGTTTTTGTGCTTTCTCATGCACATGTCGCTCCCTCGCTGTCGGTGTGTGTGTGTGTGTCCCTCCCTCGCTCTGTGTGTGTGTGTCCCGCTTGCTGTCCTTGTGTGCATGTCCCTCCCTCACTGTGTGTGTGTGAGGTTCCCCCCTTGCTCTGTGTGTGTGTCCCCCTCTTGCTGTGCGTGTGTGTGCGTGTCCCTCCTTCGCTGTGCGTGTGTGTGTGTGTGTCCCTCCTTCGCTGTGTGTGCTCGCATCCCTCCCTCGCTGCGTGTCTCACCAAGTCCCTCACTCGCTCTGTGTGTGTGTGTGAGTGTGTGTGTCCCTTCCTTGCTGTTTGTTTGTGTGTCCCCCCTTCACTGTGTGTCCCTCACTCGCTGTTTGAGTGTGTGTCACTCCATCGCATTGTGTGTATGTTTCTCTCTCTCGCTCGCTGTGTCTGTGTGTGTGTGTGTGTGTGTGTGTGTGTGTGTGTCCCTCCCTCACTGTGCGTGTGCATGTCCCTCTCTTGCTCTGTGTGTTTGTGTTCATCCCTCCCTCACTGTGTGTGTGCGCATGTCCTTCCCTCACTGTGTGTGCATGTACTTCCCTCCGTGTGTGTGTGTGTGTGTGTGTGTGTGTGTGTGTGTGTGAGTGTGTGAACAGCTTGCTGTGTGCGTGTGTCCCACCCTTGCCGTGTCTGTGTGTGTCCCCTCTCAATTTCTGTGCACATGCCCTCCCCCTCAACATGTGTGTGCTTGTCCCTCCTTCGCGGTGAGTGTGTGTCCCTCCCTCACTGTGTGTCTGTGTGTATTCCCCTCACCATAAGTGTGTGTGTTTGTCCCTTCCTCGCTGTGTGTGCACGACTCTCCCTTGCTCTGTGTTTGTGTGTGTGTGTGTGTGTCCCTCCTTTGCTTTGAGTGTGTGTGTGTCCCCGTCCCTTGCTGTGTGTGTGTGTGTGTCCCTCCCTCGCTGTGTGTCTGTGTGCATCCCCCTCACTGTGTGTATGTGCGCGTCCCTCCCTCGCTGTGTGTGTGTCCCCCCATCCCTCAGTGTGTGTGTGTGTCCCTCCCTCGCTGTGTGTGTGTGTGTGTGTGTCCCTCCCTTGCTGAGTGTCTGCCTGTATTCCCCTCACTGTGTGTTTGCCTGTCCCTCCTTCGCTTTGCGTGTGTATCCCTCCCTCACTGTGTATTTGTGTGTGTCCCTCCCTCGCTTTGCATTTGTGTGCCCCCTCTCAATTTGTGTATACATGCCCTCCCTCTCGCTGTGTGTGTGTGCGTGTCCCTCCCTCGCTGTGTGTGTGCGTGTCCCTCCCTCGCAGTGTGTGTGCGTGTGTGTCCCTCCCTCGCTGTATGTGTGTACGTGTCCCTCCCTCGCTGTGTGTGTCCCTTCGCTGCATGTCTGTGCGTGTCACTCCCTCACTGTGTGTGTCCCTTCCTCGCTGTGTGAGTCCTCTCTCTCGATTTGCGTGTGTGTCCCTCCCTCACTGTGTGTCTGCATGTATCCCCCTCACTGTGTGTGTGTGTGTGTGTGTGTGTGTGTGTGTGTGCGTGCTTGCATATCCTTCCCTCGCTGTTTGTCTGCATGTGGGTCCTCTGCTCCAGATCAGACCATTGCTGTCTCTGGAAACACCTCCATTCCTGACAACTCTTCCCATTTGTGTAACCTCGTTCAGACCCCATACTCTCCAGCTTCCTGAATCCTCTTCCTGCATTGCAACCAAAACCACATGTTTCTGTAATATCCACCAGTGCTTACACCCTCCCCGACTCAGTACCACTTGCAGCCCTAATAAAACACCTAAACTGTGAACCCTCTCATTTCCCTACAATCCTCCCTCCCTCCCTCCCTCCTCAAATGTCTTCATCACCATGAGACCTCACAATTACTGAAGCCTCCTTTTGGCGCTGCAACCCTCCAAATGCCTGTAATATCCTCCTGTCCTGATATTCCTCCCTATCTCTTTAACCCCCACCACCCTCCAGTACCCTTCTGGGGAACATGGCAGAGGAGGGAAGATTTGTAAAGTCCGAGCCATGTTACGGAGGTAGAATTCTGGGAATTACAGATTTGGTCGAATGTCTGTGGTGTGCAGATTATTGGTGAGGACTCTAAAGAAAGGATTTATGACGACTTGGAAAACCATAGTTAAATTAGAGACAGTCAGTATGGGTTTGTGAGGGGTCAGGTCATGCCTCACAAACCTTATTGAATTCTTTGAGGATATGGCAGAATATGTTGATGGCTGATTCAGAAAAGAAGGAAAATTGGGATACAGGGAAATCTGTCTGTCTGGATACAGGATTGGATGGTCCAGAGAAGACAGAGGGTGGCAGCAGATGGACAGTATTGAGCCTGGAGCTCAGTGACCAGTGGGGTTCTGTAACAATCAGCTCTGGGACTCTGCTCTCCGTGATTTTTGTAAATGACTTGGATGTGGATGTTGGAGAATGGGTTAGTAAGTTTTCCAATAACATGAAGGTTGGTGGAGTGGTGGGGAATGTGGAGGACTGTTGTAGGTTGCAATGGGACATTGACAGGACGCAGAGCTGGGCTGGAAGTGACAGATGGAGTCCAATCTGGAAACGTCTGAAGTGATTCTTTCTGGAAGGTCGAACTTGAAAACAGAATACAGGGTGAAAGGCAGAATACTTGGCAGTGTGGAGGAACAGAGAGATCATGGGGTCCGTGTCCATAGATCTCTCAAAATCGCCATGCACGTTTGTAGGGTTGTTAAAAAGGCATATGTTGTGTTGGCTCCCCTTAGAAGGGGATTGACTGTAAGAGCCGTGAGGTTTTCCTGCAACTTTATAGCGTCCTGGTGAGACCACACTTGGAATATTGTGTTCAGTTCTGGTCCCCTGTTTACAGGAAGGATGTGCAAGTTTTAGAGAGTGTACACAGGAGATTTACCAAGATGCTGCCTGTAATGGAGGGCAGTTCTTAGGAAGAAAGGTTGAGGGAGCTAAGGCTTTTTTCATTGGAGTGAAGAAGGGGGCAGGGCGACGTTGTGGAGGTGAACAAGATGATAAGAGGCGCAGAGTGAGTGAATAGTCAGAGACTTTTCCTCCTATGGAATAAATGCCGATTACAAGGTGGCATAATTTTAAGGTGAATGGAGGATAGATAAGAGGATAGAGAATTAGACACATCTGGGACATTCAATAGACTCTTGGACAGACACATGGATAATAGTAAAATGAAGGGTATGTAGTTTACTTTGATCTTACAGTCGGATAAAAGGTTTGCATGAAATCATGGCCGAAGAGTCTTGGACTGAACTATTCTGCATTCTGTGTTCTGTCTGGTAAACTGGGTAATAAGCTCAGATCAGTGTAAAAGGGTATGGCATTCAGGAGGAGCTAGTGAACTGGATACAAAATTTGCTTGATGGTTGTAGACAGAGGGTGATGGGGGACATGTTGTTTTTCTGACTGGAGGCATGTGACCAGCGGTGGAGTGGGTCCACTGTTGTTTGTCATTTGGATAAATGGTTTGGATGGGAATATTGGTTTCCTGGTAAGTAATTGTTTTGGGTGACACTGAAATTGGTGGTAAAGTGGACAGTGAACTTGGTTATCTGTGATACAACAGGATGAACAGTACTGCTGGGATAGTGGGCTGAAGAATAGCAGATGGAGTTTAATTAGATAAATGTGAGGTGTTCCATTTTGGTGAAACAAACCAGGGTGGGACTTGTACAGTTAATGTTCGGGCCCTGGGTATGTTGTCAGTCAGAGACCCAGGGATGCAGGTACACAGTTCTTTGTAAGTGCTGTCACAGTTAGACAGACTGAAGCAGGCCTTTGGGATGGTTACCTTCATTGGGAGAGCATTAAGAGTAAGAGTTAGGATGTCATGTTGTATCTGTAAAAGACATTGATTGGACCACCATTAAAACATTGTTGATCAGGAGGAAGAACTCATCTAGTTCACTAAGCTCCTTTAGGGAAGGTCATCAAATATTCTAACCTGGTCTGGCCGACATGTGACTCCAGACCCACAGCAATATGACTGACTCTGAGCAACCCTCTGGGTACTTAGCAGTGGGGTCAAAGAACGTTGTTCCAGGCAGTGACACCCACATCCCATGAATGAATATATAAAAATACCTATGTCCCTCCGTACCTCTGCAAATCCCTCCAGCTGCAGCGATCCGTCCTGGCTTTGTTACACCCTGACCACTGTCTGCAACACTCTCACCACCTCCAGCACCTTCACCTCTCCCTGTTCCTATCGTGTCAATGAACCCTGACCGTGGCTCCCCTTCCCACAGACCTCTTCCTGCGAGCAGACTCATTGTAATCCATTAACATTTACTCCTAAAACACTCTCTCACTTCAGGATTTTAAGTACTTTTTGATGATCTTCTCAGCCTCATAATCTAGTATGATTCTTTTTGTTATGAGTGAGGGATCAGTGGGAATTTCTTGCTGAGGTTTTTACTATTTCAATCGAATATCCTTTTGTTGAGTATTTTGCATTGTCCCTTCAAATGTTTTTCACTGTTCATTTACAGACACACATTTCAGTCTGTTTAGCCTGTTTACCTTGGTCAGTTCTCCTCTCAACCTCATGTCATTGGCTATTTTTGTTTCTAGCTGTAGCTTGTCCTTTCTGTGATTCACTTTAAAACTTTATTTATTTAAACTGCACTTTATCACAATTTCCCGAAGGATCTCTGCAGGTGACATTACTCATTCACTAAGTTTCATTACACCGTCGCTCTGCGATAGTTATGTCCCTTAACAGTTGCACAATGTGTTTTTCAAAGAAACACTGAAAAAAAGATTAACCGAACTCCTCTTCCAATATCGATGTTGATCGTGTGAATGTCCCAGATTATACGAATATTGAGGTTTTCCAAAATTATCACAATGCCTTTGTTAAAAAAAATTCCAATCAGTTCCTGTTTAATGCAGTGATGAGCAATGAAATGCTGTTTGTTGACTAAAACTGTTCTGCTGCTTGTGTCCTTGGCAAGTAGTAGCCAGAATTTACATTCAGACTGACTCTACTTCATGATCTGAGACCAAATGCTTTCTCTGTAATGCCTTTGTTATCCAATATTGTTAGCGTTGCCCATTTTGTCTGAGTTTGCGCAAGATTACGAACCACTGAATATTTTTGTTCACCCTGTATCCATGTCTCCCTGGTGTCTAAATCTCTTTTATCTATGTGTCACAAATCCATCGACCTTATTGCAGCAACGTTGTCCATTAAAAAAAACATAATATTCTCTCTTCCACAGTTTTCTGTCACAAATCTATTTGTTGATGTACCAGTTTAGTTAAACTCTGTCCCATCCTGTTCCTTTCTGCTTGTCTTCAGCCACATTCCCATGCTGTTTCATTGCTTCACCTTTTCCCTTTGGATTTGGAAAGCTCCTTTCACCTGCATCCTCTCTGTCAGTTTAATGCCCTGTCCATAAACCTACCGACATGATTGGCCAGGACACTGCTCCCAGCACAGTTCCAGGGTGACCATCCCAATAGATTTTTTAAAAATCAGATATGGGATGTGTGAGTCTCTGGCTGACCAGCCTTTCTTGCCCAGCCCGAGCTGCCCTTGAACTGAGTGACTTGCTCGGCCATTTCAGAGGGTAATTGAGAGGCAAACCCTTTGCTGTGGGGATGTCGTGCAGACCACGTGAGGATGGGCAGATGTCCTTCTCTAAAAGACAAGTGTTTGGATTTGTTGTACATCAGTCATGGTTTCATACTTATTTGTGGATTGTTAATTATTATTTTTAAAATTATTGATTTCAAATGTCTCCTTTTCAGATGGTGGGATTGAATCCTGCCTCCCCTGGACATTAGCTGAGGTTTTGGATACATTCTCTCACAATAATACCACTAGGCCATGACTTCACCTGCTCACTGGGTGCTCATCCCTGAGCACTGATACCAGGGCATCATGAAGCTAAACCCATTCTTCCAACATGACTGTGTGATCCTGACATCTTCCAGCAATCTGGGACTATTACTTAATATCGCTCCATTTTCCAGATCTCTGTGGGACTCAGTGCCATTCTCCACGTGTAACCCTCACTGCATCTGTTTAATTTCCCATTCTGTCTATTTCTCTGTCTCCTGTAGGTACTCAGGAAAGTCCTGACTCAATCGCCTTCCCAGCTGCTGGGTGGATCGTCCATCACCTCATTGAACACAGTTGGTCTGCCAGAGAGAGACAAAGGGAAAGGAGATCTGGAGCCTTCAATAAATCCTGTAGTGAAGTAAGGTCTCCCACAGTGCAAGAGCAAAGAACAATGAGAGGGCTCCAAACATGTGTGAACACAACATGACATAGATACAGTGCTGGAAGGGAGCACAGTACACACACACACCCCAGGCTCAATCACCACCCCAATGTAAGTTTGTTATATTAAAACTCACTACTCTGCAACAGTCTATCTATGGCATGTATTGTGGTCCAGTGTCTTCAATAATTTTTAATTCCTATAACAGATCCTATCGCTGTAACCTCCTCCCTTCCCGATAGTCCCTCCACATATTTGAAATGTACTGCATTCCAGTCTACCATCCCTATCCCTGTAACTTGGTTCAGTGTCTACAACATTCCTTATCTCGGTGGTCTCCTCCTCCAATAAGGTAAAAACAAGGACTGCAGATGCTGGAAACCAGAGTCTAGATGAGAGTGTGCTGGAAAAGCACGGCAGGTCAGGCAGCATCCGAGGAGCAGGAAATCGACGTTTTGGGCAAAAGGCCTACACCAGGAACAGAGGCCGGGACCCTGCAGAGTGGGGAGATAAATGAGAGGGGGTGGGGATGGGGAGAAAGTAGCATAGAGTACAATAGGTGAATGGAATGGGAAAGAAGGTGATAGGTCAGAGTGGAGGATGGGGGAAGGTAGCAAAGAGTACAATGGTTGAATGGGGGAGGAGATGGGGGGTGATAGGTCAGAGAGGAGGGTGGAGTGGATAGGTGGGAAGGGAGATAGGCCATTAGGACAGGTCATGAGGGCGGTGCTGAGCTGGAAGGCTGGAGGTGGGGTGAGATGGGGGAAGGGGAAATGAGGAAACTGGTGAAGTCCACATTGATGCCCTGGGGTTGAAGTGTTCCGAGGCTGAAGGTGAGGCGTTCTTCCTCCAGGCGTCGGGTGGTGAGGAAGTGGCAGTGGAGGAAGCCCAGGACCTGCATGTCCTCGGCAGAGTGGGAGGGGGAGTTGAAATTTTGGGTCACAGGGCGGTGGGGTAGATTGGTGTGGGTGTACCAGAGATGTTCCCTAAAGCACTCTGCTCGGAGATGTCCAGTCTCCCCAATGTAGAGGAGACCGCAACGGGAGCAACAGATACAATAAATGATATTGGTGGATGTGCAGGTAAAACTTTGGATGTGGAAGGCTCCTTTGGGGCCTTGGATGGTGGTGAGGGGAGAGGTGTGGGCGTAGGTTTTGCAATTCCTGCAGTGGCAGGAGAAGGTGCCAGGAAGGGAGGGTGGGTTTTTGGGGGGCATGGAACTGACTAGGTAGTCACGGAGGGAATGGTCTTTGTGGAAAGTGGAGAGGGGTGGGGAGGGAAATATATCCCTGGTGGTGGGGTCCGTTTGGAGGTGGCGGAAATGGCGGCGAATGATTTGGTTTATGCGAAGGTTGGTAGGGTGGAAGGTGAGCACCAGGGGCGTTCTGTCCTTGTTATGGTTGGAGGGGTGGGGTCTGAGGGCAGAGGTGCGGGATGTGGACGAGATGTGTTGGAGGGCATCTTTTACCACGTGGGAAGGGAAATTCCAATCTCGATAGAAGGAGGCCATCTGGTGTGTTCTGTGGTGGAACTGGCCCACCTGGGAGCAGGTACGGCAGAGGCGGAGGAATTGGGTGTAGGGGTTGGGAATTTTGCAGGCGGTTGGGTGGGAAGATGTGTAATCTAGGTAGTTGTGGGAGTCGGTAGGTTCGTAAAAAATGTCGGTGTCAAGTCGGTTGTGATTAATGGGGATTGAGAGGTCCAGGAAGGGGAGGGAGGTGTCTGAGATGGTCCAGGTAAATTTAAGGTCAGGGTGGAATGTGTTGGTGAAGTTGATGAATTGCTCAAACTCCTCGAGGGAGCACGAGGTGGCGCCAATGCAGTCATCAATGTTGCGGAGGAAGACGTGGGCAGTGGTGCCGGTGTAACTACGGAAGACGGACTGTTCTACGTAGCCAACAAAGAGACAGGCAGAGCTGGGGCCCATACGGGTGCCCATGGCTACCGCTTTGGTCTGAAGGCAATGGGAGGATTTGAAGGAAAAATTGTTAAGGGTGAGGACAAATTCAGCCAAACGTATGAGAGTATCGGTGGAAGGGTACTGTTGTGGATGTCGGGAGATGAAGAAACGGAGGGCTTGGAGGTCCTGGTCATGGTGGATGGAGGTGTAGAGGGATTGGATATCCATTGTGAAGATGAGGTGTTGGGGGCCAGGGAAATGGAGGGTGTGAGTGGTGTCTCAAACGAATGTGGGTAGTTCCTGGACTGGGGGATTGGACAATGTCAAGGTAGGCAGACATGAGTTCGGTGGGGTAGGAGCATGCTGAGAGAATGGGTCGGCCAGGGTGGTCAGGCTTGTGGATCTTGGGAAGGAGGTAGAACCGGGCAGGGGGGATCCCGGACAATGAGGTTGGAAGCTGTGGGTGGGAGATCTCCTCCTGAGGTGATGAGGTTCTGTATGCTCTGGGAGATGACGGTTTGGTGATGGGTGGTGGGTCATGGTAGAGGGGGTGGTAGGAGGAGGTGTCTTTGAGTTGGCATCATGGTTTCAGTGGTGTAGAGGTCAGTGCACCAGACTACCACTGCACCCCCTTTATCTGCTGGTTTGATGGTGAGGTCGGTATTGGAGCAGAGGAAGTGGAGGGCTGCACATTGTGAGGGTGAGAGGTTGGAGTGGGGGAGGGGGTAGATAGGTTGAGGCGGTTAATGTCTCGGTGGAAGTTGGAAATGAAGAAATCGAAGGCAGGTAATAGGCCAGCGTGGGGTGTCCAGGTGGACGGAGTGTATTGGAGGCCGGCAAAGGGGTCCTCAGAAAATAGGCGGGAGTCTTCATTGTAAAAGTAAGCTCTGAGGCGGAGGTGGTGGAAGAAGTGTTCGATGTCACGGCGTGTATTAAGTTCCTTGATGTGTGGATGGAGGGGGATAAAGGTGACGCCTTTGCTGAGGACTGATCATTCGTCCTCAGTGAGGGGGAGGTCAGGGGGAATGGTGAAAACTCGGCAGGACTGGGAGCTGGGACCAAGCGTAGGTGTGGAGCTGGGGGAGGTGACGGAGCCTGTAACTGGAGTGGGTGTGGTGTTAGGGGGAATGGGGATGGAGTCATGAGCAGGGGTGGTGTTCCCCTCAGGGTTCTGGGGGCAGGGATTGTGACGGTGGGACCTGGGGGTGGTGTCAGCAGAATGCAGGTGAGTGGCGTTGGTGGGGGCGGAAGTGGTGGCAAACACGGCAGTGGGGGGGGGGTGTGGAAGTCACTGAGTGTGTGACATCAGCGATGATGTGAGGGGCGGAAGTGATGTCACTTGTGGTGTATGAGGAATTGTGAGGGGTGGAAATGGCATTTACTTTATTTTAACCAATAATTTCCTGTCACAAATCTGTTTGACAATATCGTATTTTAATTAAACTCAGTCCCTTACTGTTTCTTTCTTTTGGTCTTCATTCACATCTCCACGGTGTTCCAATATTTCAACCTTTCTCTTTGGACTTGGGAATTTCCATTCACCCGAGACCTGTCCCCCTCCTCATCTGTGTCCGTTTATAGCACACTGCATAATCTGGTACCATAGGAGCCTATCCCAATAAAATAGCTCAGTCCTCCCTGAGTACTGGTAGCAGTGCTCACTGGTCAGAACCACTTCTGATGATACCATTGTGTGATCCTGATACATTCCTGCACTCTGCTGATATCACTGTCTCTCTCAATGTGGTATCCCTCACTGTGTGCGTCTAATTGCTGCCTCTGTCAGTGTCTCTCACTCTTGCAGCTATTCCAGATCCTGAGCTAACAGCATTCTCCACTCCAGAGGGAAGCAATTGCACAGGCCATGGATGGACACTGGGAATTTCCAGATCTCTGTGGGACTCAGTGCCATTCTCCACGTGTAACCTTCATTCCATTAGTCTAATTTCCCATTCTGTCTACTTCTCTGTCTCCTGTACGTATTTCTGTTGTCCCTGACTCAGCAGAATTCCCAACTCTTATCTCGTCCATCACCATATTGAAGGCAGTTGGTCAGCCAGAGAGAGATGGAGAGGGAGATCTGGAGCCTTCAGTAAATCCTGCAGCCGGTAAGATCACTCACAGTAAACAGCACAGGGAGGAGTTAGTGGACTTTAATTCAGACCCTGAGGGCATGATGTCGGAATAATGCTGGGCAAGAAACATGAGAAAATTCTCAGGCTTCATTATCGCCATCTTGCCTGTAAATTCATCTGTTCCACAGAACCCTCCCTATGTCTGTCAGTTTCTCCATTGTCTGTTTCATCGATACCACTTCCCCTACCTCTATCAGCCCCTACAATCCTGCCTATCCCTGTAAGCTCCTCATATCAGTAAAACTCTCCAAGTTTCTGCCTTTGCCTTTAATCCCAGGTTCTGTCACATCTCTCCTTAACTGAAGAAAAACAACTCTTCAATTCCTTAAGCCATCCCCGTCAGTGTAGTCCTTTCCAGACCTGAAAAACCTCCCTGTCTTTGACTTTTTTGAACTCCTACCACCTTCATAATCTCTGTAACCTTCCCGTCACAACAACTAAAAGGCTCTGTACCTTAGTAACCTCCTCCAGCTGTTAGACTCCTCCTTGTCTCTGGGCACAAAGCAGAGTGACCCTGCTTCTCTCATAAATTAGTTTCTGCATTTCTAATGCTGACTGTGAACTCTTCCTGTCTCTAAAACGCACTCAGTCTCTGTAAACTCTGCTGGTCCCGATTGATGTAATTTCCTACAGTAACGACAAACCTTTATACCTTTAATCTCCTCCAGACGCAACCACACAGTTTATTTCTATAACATCTATGAGTGATAGAGTCGTAGAGATGCACAGCACGGAAACAGACCCTTCGGTCCAACCCGTTAATGCCAACCAGATATCCCAACCCAATCTAGTCCCACCGGCCAGCACCCGACCCATATTCCTCCAAATCCTTCCCATTCATATACCCATCCAAATGCCTCTGAAATGTTGCAATTGTACCATCCTCCACCACATCCTCTGGCAGCTTGTTCCATACATGTACCACCCTCTGCGTGAAAAAGTTGCCCCTTTGGGGTCTCTTTTATATCTTTCCCCTCTCACCCTAAACCTATGCCCTCGAGTTCTGGACTCCCTGACCCCAGGGAAAAGACTTTGTCTATTTATCCTATCCATGCCCCTCATAATTTTGTAAACCTCTGTAATGTCACCCCTCAGCCTCCGAAGCTCCAGGAAAAACAGCCCCAGCCTGTTCAGCCTCTCCCTGTAGCTCAAATCCTCCAATCCTGGCAACATCCTTGTAAATCTTTTCTGAACCCTTTCAAGTTTCACAACAATTCTTCCGATAGGAAGGAGACCGGAATTGCACAAAATATTCAAACAGTGGCCAAACCAATGTCCTGCACAGCCGCAACAGGACCTCCCATCTCCTGTACTCAATACTCTGACCAATAAAGGAAAGCATACCAAATGCCTCCTTCACTTTCCTGTCTACCTGCGACTCTACTTTCAAGGAGCTATGAACTTGCACTCCAAGGTCTCTTTGGTCAGCAACACTCCCTAGGACCTTACCATTAAGTGTATAAGTCCTGCTAAGATTTGCTAACCCAAAATGCAGCACATCACATTTATCTGAATTAAACTCCATCTGCCAGTTAGCTCATTGGCCCATCTGGTCCAGATCCTGTTGTAACCCTCTTCGCTGTCCACTCCACCTCAAAATTTGGTGTCATCTGTAAACTTACTAACTATACCTCTTATGCTCTCATCCAAATCATTTATGTAAATGACAAAAAGTAGAGGGCCCAGCACCGATCCTTGTGGCACTGCACTGGTCACAGGCCTCCAGTCTGAAAAACAACCCTCCACCACCACTCTCTGTCTTTTACCTTTGAGCCAGTTCGGTATCCAAATGGCTACTTTTCCCTGTATTCCATGACCTTGCTAATCAGTCTCCCATGGGGAACCTTGTTGAACGCCTTACTGAAGTCCATATAGATCACATCTATCACTCAATCTTCTTTGTTACTTCTTCAAAAAAACTCAATCAAGTTTATGAGACATGATTTCCCACACACAAAGCCATGTTGACTACCCCTAATCAGTCCTTGCCTTTACAAATACATGTGCATCTTGTCCCTCAGGATTCCCTCCAACAACTTGCCCACCGCTGAGGTCAGGCTCACCGGTCTATAGCTCCCTGGCTTTTTTTACCACCCTTCTTAAACAGTGGCACCACGTTTGCCAAACTCCAGTCTTCCGGCATCTCACCTGTGACTATCGATGATACAAATATCTCAGCAAGAGGCCCAGCAATCACTTCTCTACCTTCCCACAGAGTTCTCTGGTACACCTGATCAGTTCCTGGGGATTTATTCACCTTTAACTGTTTCAGGACATCCAGCACTTCCTCCTCTGTAATCTGGACGTTTTGCAAGATGTCACCATCTATTTCCCTACAGTCTATATCTTCCATGTGCTTTTCCACAGTAAATACTGATGCAAAATATTCATTTAGTATCTCCCCCATTTTCTGCGGCTCCACACAAAGGCCGCTTTGCTGATCTTTGTGGGGCCCTATTCTCTCCCTATTTACCCTTTTTTCCTTAATATATTTGTAAAAACCCTTTGCATTCTCCTTAATTCTATTTGTCAGACCTATCTCATGTCTGCGTTTTGCCCTCCTGATTTCCCTCTTAAGTATACTCCTACTTCCTTTATAGTCTTCTAAGGATTCAATCGATCTATCCTGTCTATACCTGACATATGCTTCCTCCTTTTTCTGAACCAAACACTCAATTTCTTCAGTCATCCAGAATTCCCTATACCTACCAGTCTTCCCTTTCACCCTGACAGGAATAAACTTTCTCTGGACTCTTGTTATCTCATTTCTGAAGGCTTTCCATTTTCCAGCCATCCCTTCAGCTGCGAACATCTGCCTCCAATCAACTTTCGAAAATTCTTGCCTAATACCGTCAAAATTGGCCTTTCTCCAATTTAGAACATCAACTTTTAGATTTGGTCTATCCTTTTCCATCACTATTTTATAACAAATAGAATTATTGTCGCTGGCCCCAAAGTGCTCCCCCACTGACACCTCACTCACCTGCCCTGCCTTATTTCCTAAGAGTAGGTCAAGGTTTGCACCTTCTCTAGTAGGAACGTCCACATCCTGAATAAGAAAATTGTCTTGTACACACTTAAGAAATTCCTCTCCATCTAAACCTTTATCACTATGGCAGTCCCAGTCAATGTTTGGAAAATTAAAATCCCCTACCATACCTACCCTATTATTCTTACAGATAGCTGAGATCTCCTTACAAGTTTGTTTGGCAATTTCCCTCTGACTATTGGGGGGTCGATAATACAATCCCAACAAGGTGATCATCCCGTTCTTATTTCTCAGTTCCACTGAAATAACTTCCCTGGATGTATTTCTGGGAATATCCTCCCTCAGCACAGCTGCAATTCTATCCCTTATCAAAAATGTCACTCTCCCTCCTCTGTTGCCTCCCTTTCTATCCTTCCTGTAGCATTTGTATCCTGGAACATTAAGCTGCCAGTCCTGCCCATCCCTGAGCCATGTTTCTGTAACTGCTATGATATCCCAGTCCCATGTTCCTAACCATGCCCTGAGTTCATCTGCCTTCCCTGTTAGACCCTTTGCATTGAAATAAATGCAGTTTAATTTATTAGTCCTACCTTGTCCCTGCCTGTCCTGACTGTTTGACTCACTTCTGTTCTCAGCTGTACGCATCTCAGATTGAGCTCCCAAAATCCTCCCTGTGATTGTTATCACGTCCCATCCCTGCATTGCTCCAAAATCCCTGTAAAGTCCTCCCCTTCCTAAAACCCACCCTGTATCTGTCACCTGCCCCAGCTTCCACAACCCTCCCTATCTCTGTAAGACACCCCCCACATCCCCGTCCCAGTTACGACAGCCCGCTGTACCACTAAATGCCAGTAGTCGCTATAATATCAGAGTAAGGTGTGAAAGCAGTAATACTGTACTTGGTTAAGGATCAGTCGTGATCATATTGAATGGTGGGACTGACTCTGTGGTCAAATGGCCGATACCTGCTCTTCTTTCTTGTGCTTCTGTATAAACTTACTATCTATATAAGCTCCTTCAGTCCCCACAGCCCTCCCTATCTCCATAAACTCCTTCAATCCCCACGACTCTTCCTATTTATGTAACCTGAATCATTTCCCACAAACCTCCCTAACTCCATAACCTCCAAAAGGCCCCACGACCATCCCTCTCTCCATAATCTCATAATCTCCTTCAGTCCCCATGATCCTCCTGATTTGTACAACCTCCTTCGGGCCCAACAGCCCTGCAGATCTCTTTGGCCCCTTTCAGGCCCCACAGCACTCCCTATCTCCATTATGTTCTTCAGTCCCCACGACCCTCCCTATTTCCAACACCTCTATTACCTGCTGATCCTGTGAGCCACCTTTTTCAGATTGATAAACACGAACTCCCATAACCCTTTCTGCTGCCAGTCTGAAACCAAACAGAGATAAATTGATAGTAGGTCGGGAGCTGAAATATGTTTGAAAGGATATGTCAATGAACAATAACTGGACACTTCCAAAAGCTTTTAATAAAAAGAGAATGTGTTTTTGAGCCTGTTGGATTTTATTTTTATTGATGAGAATGTAAATGGCAGAGTAGATACGGGTGTAGGAGTGGTTGTACCGAGGAAACGGTTTATTTGAATTTTCAGAAACCTTTACACAAGTTTCAATAAGGGCTAAGGGGTAACTGGTAGAGAATAGGGCACCTTAACTGTCAGGAGGTGGGTGAGATATTAGTCAAAATAGTGTTGTCAGAATTTACTGTGGAGAAAGACATGGAAGCTCGGGAACTTGGGGAAATAAATAGTGATGTCTTGGAAAGAATCCTCACCAGAGAAGAGAAAGTGCTGGAATCTTAAAACAAATAAAGCTAGATCAATCCTTAGCAGCTCGTTAGGTCTATCCTTGAATATTAAGGGAAGCTCGGGAAGAGATTGCAGTGTCCCTAACAGAGATACTTCTATTATCAACAAACACAATGAGTTACTGGAAGACTGGAGGGTGGCTAATGCTATTGCATCACTTAAGGACTGCAGGGAAAAGCCAGGAAATCACAGCCCCGTGAGCCAGTGCTGGGTAAGTTGTTGGAGGAGATTCTGAGAGAAAGGAGCTACATATATTTGGAAATGCAAGGGCTGATTAGAGATAGTCAGCATGGCTTTGTGAGTGGGAAACAGTGTTTCACAAACCGTTTGACTCTTCGAGGAGTTGACAAAGAGATAGATGAAGGCAGAGCACTCAGCGTTGTCTACATGAACTTCAGCAAATCATTTGACAAGGTTCCAAGCGATGTAGAACATCTAGTCAAGACGAAGAAGGAAGCTAACTTAAGTTTGAGGAACCAAGGATCAGAAGCAGGGTCCTAGAGAGATAAATGGGGCAGCACGGTGGCTTAGTGGTTAGCACTCCTGCCTCATAGCACTAGGGACGCGATTTCAATTCCAGCCCCAGGCGACTGTCTGTGTGGAGTTTGCACATTCTCTCCATGTCTGCGTGGGTTTCCGACAGGTGCTCCGGTTTCCACCCACAGCCCAAAGATGTACAGGTTAGGTGAATCAGCCATGCGTTGTTCAAGAAAGGGAATAGAGATAATCCTGGGAATCACAGACCTGTCAGTCTTCTGTCTGTGATGTGCAGATTATTGGAGAGGACTCTGAGAGACAGGATTTATGATACCTTGGAAAACCATAGTTTGATTAGAGAAAGTCATCATGACTTGGTAAGGGACAGGTCATGTCTCACAAATCTTATTGAATCCTTTGAGAATGTGACAAAACACATTTATGGCTCATTGAGAAAGTACAGAGCATGGGATACAGGGAAACCTGCCTGTCTGGATAGAGAATTCCTGGCCCATAGAAGACAGAGGGTGATGACAAATGGAAATCATTCAGCCAGGAGCTCAGTGACCAGTGGGTTTCTGCAGGGAGAGGTCAAAACGTCTCTGCTCTTCGTGATTTTATGAATGAGTTGGATGTGTGAGTGGAAGAGTGGGTAAGTAAGTTTGATAATGACACGAAGGTTGGTGGAGTGGTGAATAGTGTGGATGTCTGCTGGAGGTTGCAATGGGACATTGACAGGATGTAGAGCTGGGCTGAGAAGTGGCAGATGAAGTCAAATCTGGAAAAGTCTGAAATGATGCATTTTGGAAGGTGAGACTTGAATCAGAATACAGGGGTAAAGGCAGAATACTGAATAGTGTGGAGGAACAGATGGATCTTGGATTCCATGACCAGAGGTCCATCAAATTTGCAACCAAGCTGATCGTGTTGTTAAGAAAGAATATGTTGTATTGGCTTTCATGAGCTGGGGGATTGAGTTTTAAAGCCATGAGGTTATGCTGCAGCTCTATACAGTCCTGTTTAGATCCCAATTAGAATATTGTGTTCAGTTCTGGTCCCTTCATTTCAGGAAGGATGTGGAAGCTTTAGAGAGGGTAAAGAGGAGATTTACCAGGATGCTACCTGGACTGGAGGGCATGTCTTATGGAGAAAGGTTGAGGGAGCTAAGGCTTTTCACATTGGAGTGAAGAAGGATGAGGGGTGATTTGCTAGAGGTGAACAAGATGGTGTGAGGCAAAGATAGAGTGAACAGTGAGAGACCTTTTTATCCCATGGCATACATGGTACAAGGGGGGCATAATTGTAAGGTGATTGGAGGATGGGTAAGGGGAGATTTCAGATATAGGTTCTTTACACAGAGAGTGGTGGGTGGGTGGAACGGATAACTTAACAGACTCTTCGATAGGCACATGGATGTTAGCAAAATGAAGGGTATGTAAGTTAGTGTGATCTTACAGTCGGGTAAAAGATGGGCATGGCATCATGGCCGAAGGGTCTTGTGCTGTACTGTTCTGTGTTCTACGTTCTGTCTGGTAAAGTGGGTAATAAGCTCAGATCAATGTAAAAGGATATGGCATTCAGGAGGAGCTAGTCAACTGGATACAAAATTGGGCTTGATGGTAGGAGACAGAGGGTGATGGGAGACATGTTGCCTTTCTGACTGGAGACATGTGACCAGCGGTGAAGTGGGTCCCCTGTAGTTTGTCATTTGGATAAATCGTTTGGATGGGAATATTGGATTTGTGGTAAGTTTTTTGAGTGATACTGAAATTGTTGGAAAAGTGGACAGTGAAGAAAGTTATCTATGATACAACAGGACGAATAGTACACTGGGATAGTGGGCTGAAGTATCGCAGATGGAGTTTAATTAGATAAATGTGAGGTGTTCCATTTTGGTGAAACAAACCAGGGTGGGACCTATACAGTTAATGTTTGGGCCCTGGGTAGTGTTGTCAGTCAGAGTCCCAGGGATGCAGGTAGACAGTTCTTTGTAAGTGGTGTCACAGGTAGACAGGCTGGTGAAGCAGGCGTTTGGGATGGTTACTTTCTTTGGGCAGATCATTGCGAGTAGAAGTTGGGAGGTCATGTTGTGGCTGTACAGGACGTTGGTGAGGCCACCATAAAAGCATTGCTGACCAGTAGGAAGTACTCATCTGGGTCACTTACGTCCTTTAGAGAAGAACATCTGACATTCTAACCTGGTCTGGCCTGCATGTGACACCAGACCATCAGCAATATGGTTGACTCTGTGCTATACTCTGGGTAATTAGCAGTGGGGCAAAGAATGTTGGTCCAATCAGTGACATCCACATCCCATACATATATCCCTCCCTATCTCTGCAAACACCTCCAGCTGCAGCAATCCTACTGGCTTTTTAACACCGTTCAGACCCTATCCACTCTCTGTAACACTCTCACCACCTCCAGCACCTTCAGCTCTCCCGGTTCCTTTTGTGACATAAAACCTTGACAATTATTCCCTCTTCCATTTGACCTCCTCCTGCGAGCGGGCCCTTTGCAATCCCTTTCACACTTCATCCTAAAACATTCTCTCACTTCAGGATTTTAAGTTCTTTTTGGTGATCCACTAAGCCCGATAATCTAATATGATCCTTTTTACTTGAGTGAGAGACCGATGGGGATTTTTTGCCGAGGATTTGTCTGTTTCAACGGAATGTCCTTTTGTTGTTTGTTTTACACTGCTCCTTCAAATGTTTTCCACTCTTCATTGACAGGCACATGTTTCAGTCTGTTTCGCCTGTTTATCTTGGTCTGTTCTCCTCTCAAACTCAAACTCGTGCTATTGTTTATTTTTGTTTCTACTTGTAGTTTTTTCCTTTCTGTGATTCACTTTAAAACTTTATATTTCTTTAAACTGCACTTTATCACAATCTCCCAGAGGATCTCTCCCGGTGACGTTACTCATTCACGAAGTTTTATTGCACAATGGTCGCTCTGAGATAGTTATGTCCCTAGCCAGTTGCACAATTTGCTATTCAAAGAAACACTGAAAACTCATTCTCTGAACTCCTCTTCCAATGTCACTCTTGCCAGTGTGACTGTCCCACATTTTGTGAATATTGATGTTTCCCCAAATTATCACAATTTGTTTGTAAAAATAATTCCAATGAGTTCCTGTTTAATGCAGTGATGAGCAACGGAATGCTGTTCGGTGACTAAAACAGTTCTGCAGCTTGTGTCCTTGGCAAGTAGTAGCCAGAATTTACGTTCAGTCTGACTCTACTTCATGATCTGAGTTCAAATGATTTCTCTGTAATACCTTTCTTATGCATTATTGTTAGCGTTGCCCATTTTGCCTGCGTTTGCACAAGGTTGTGATGCATTGAATATTTATGTCCACCTTTTGTTCACCCTGTAACCATATCTCTCTGGTGTATAAACCTCTTTTATCTCAGTGTCACAAATCCATCTGCCTTATTGATAAGACTTCGTCCATTCAAAATAAAACATAATTGACTCTTTCCCACAATTTCCTGTCACAAACCTGTTCACTGATGTCTAGTTTTAGTTAATCGCTGTCCCATCCTGTACCTTTCTGATTGTCTTCAGCCACATCCCCATACTGTTTCGATGCTTCACCTTTTCTTTTTGTATTTGGAAAGCTCCTTTCACCTGGACCCTGACCCTACATCCTATCTGTCAGTTTAAAGCCCTGTCCATAAACCTACTGACATGATTGGCCAGGAAACTGGTCCCAGCACGGTTCCAGTGGGCCCATCCTATTGGATTTTTTAATAAATCAGGTAGGGGATGTGGGTGTCTCTGGCTGACCAGCCTTTATTGCCTATCCATAGCTGCCCGTGAGCTGAGTAGCTTGCTCGGCCATTTCAGAGGGTTATTGATAGGCAAACACTTTGCTGGGGGTGTGTCGTACAGACCACGTGAGGATGATCAGATCTTGTCGAAAGGACAGTGGGCGGCACGGTGGCTCAGTGATTAACACTCCTGCCTCACAGCACCAGGGTCCCAGGTTGGATTCCAGCCGCGGGCGACAGTGTGGAGTTTGCACATTCTCCCCGTGTCTCCGTGAATTGCCTCCGGATGCTTCGGTTTCCTCCCACAGTCCAAAGACGCGCAGGTCAGGCGAATTGGCCATACTGAATTGCCCATAATGTTAGGTGTATTAGGTCGAGGGAGATGGGTCTGAGTGGGTTACTCTTCGGAGGGATGGCATGGACTGGTTGAGTCAAAAGGCCTGTTTCCACACTGTAGGGAATCTAATCGAAGGGATTGTGATTTTTGTACATCAACAATGGTTTCATATTTGTTTATGGATTGTTAATTGCTATTTTTAAAATTATTGATTTTAAATTCCACCATATCTTAAGGTGGGATTCGAACCTGCCGCCCCTGAACATTAACTGGGGTTTTGGACAAATGCCCTAACAATAATGTTATTAGGCCATTACTTCACCTGCTCACTGGTTGCACATCCCTGAGAACTGACACATGAAGCTAAACCCATTCTTACAACATGATTGTGTGATCCTGAAGCCTTCCAGCACGCTGGTGATATCACTCAGTCTCTCTCCAAGTGGTATCCCTCACTGTGTGGGTCTAAGTGCTGCCTCTGTCAGTGTCTCATACTCTTGCAGCTACTCCAGATCCTGAGCTAACAGAATTCTCCACTCCAGAGAGACGCAACAGCGCAGGCCAGGGATGGAGTTTGGGATTTTCCAGATATCTGTGGGGCTCATTTCCATTCTCCTTGTGTAGCCCTCACTGCATCAGTCTAATTTCCCATTCTGTCTATCTCTCTGTCTCCTGTAGGTACTCAGGAAGCTGCTGACTCAATCGACTTCCCAATTGTTGTGTGTCTCATCCATCGCCTCATTGAAGATGGTTGGTCAGCCAGAGAGGCAAAGGGAAGGGAGATATGGAACCTTCAATAAATCCTGCAGTGAGGTAAGATCACTCATAGTGCACAGAGCAGACAGCAATGAGAGGGCTCCAAACATCGCTAACAAGACATGACATCGATACAGTGCTGTATGGGGAGCACAGTATAGACATACCCCATGCTCAATTACTTTAACTTATGTTGCACTGAGACAGCATCGGGAGTTCATAGTTATCAATCCAGTCCTGTGCTGTCTTAGTGAGCATCAGTACAACAGAGGGGAGAGTAGGCATCCGACAAGAGGTTGGGAATGCTGCCTGGGATCTTTCTGTTCTGTGTTCTCCCTCCAACACTGTACTAAGACTCACTACTCTGCAACATTGTATCTGTGGCATGGCTTGTGCACCAGTGTCTTCAGTCATTTTTAACTCCTATAATAGTCCCTGTCCCTGTAACCTCCTCCCTTCCCGATAGTCCCTCCACATATTTGAAATGTACTGCATTCTGGACTACCGTCCCCACCGCTGTAACTTGCTTCAGTGTCTACAACATGCCTTATTTTGGTACACTAATCCTCTTTAACTGGATACAGAGTGATACAGCACAGAAACAGAACCTGTGGTCCAACTTCTCAATGCTGCCCATGTTACCTAAACTGAATGAGTCTCATTTGCCTGCCTTTGGCCCTTATCTCTTCAAACCTTCTCCTCTCCATGTACCTGCCCAAATGTCTTTTCCATGCTGTAATTGTTCTTGTTTCTCCCATGTGCCTGAGGCAGTCTGTTCCGTTTATGCACCATCCTCTGTGGTTAATGTTCCCCCTCAGCTCCCTCTTTAAATCCTTGCTCTCTCACCTCCTGTTTATACCCTCTAGTTTTGGACTCACCTATCCTTGGATGTTCACCATTCTTAGGGTCACCCCATGGCTTCCTGTGCCCAAGGGAAATATTTAGGACAATGTTACAAGTATCTCCAACATATGTAACAAAGTGTTGGCCAATGTCGGCAAATGTGCCAAATGTCGCTTTCCCCACCCTGTCCACCCGTGATGCCACTTCCGAGGAATTATGTTACTTGCACCCCCTGGTCTCTCTCTCTCTCTCTCTCTGTTCAACAACCCTGGCCAGAGCCCTTCCATTAACTGTATTAGTCCTCCCTGGTTTGTCTTAACAAAATCCAACACCTGAATTAAACTCCATCTTTCATTCCTTGGTCCACTGGCCCAGTTGGTCAAGATCCCCTTTGATAACCGTATTTACTGCCCACTACACCATTCATTTGATCATCAACAAACTATCGCACAATCACTCCTATATTTACAACCAAATCGTTTATGTAGATGATGCACATCAGTGGACCCAGCCCTGATCCTTTCTTCAATAATGGAATCAAACCATATTCTTGTCATAGAGCCATACAGCATGGAAACTGACCCTTCAGTTGATACCCACCATAATCTAAAACTAAACTCTTCCCAGCTGCCTGTTGCTGGTCCATATCACTCCAACCCTTCCCTATTCACCTGTTTATCCAAATATCTTTTAAATGTTGTAATTGTACCCACATCAACCCCTTTCTCAGGAAGTTCATTCCACATTCAAACCACCCTCTGTGTAGCAAATTGCCCCATATCTTTTTTTTTTAACATCTCTCTCCTCTAACCTTAAAAATGTGATCCCTCCTCTTGAGACTCCCCATCCTGAGGAAAAGGCAAGTACCATTAAATTGATCTACATACCTCATTTTTTTCATAAACCTTTATAGCATCATTTCTCAACCTCCAGGCTCCAGTGAAAAAAGACTCAGCCTATCCAGCCATTTTTCCGAACTCAAGCCTTGTATACCCAGCAATATCCTGGTAAATCTCTTCTGAATGTCCTGCAGCTTAATAATATCCTCCCTATAACTGGGCGACCAGAACTGGACAGAGTATTGGAGAACAGGCCTCACAAATGTCTGTGCAATCTCAACATGACGTCCCAAATCCTCCACTCAATGGACTGAGCAATAGTCAGGCATGCCAAGCACTGTCTTATCCATCCTGTGATGCAAACTTCAAGAATTATGTACCTGAACCCGGAGGTCCCTCTGCCCTAAAACACTAACCAAAGACTTAACATTAATTGTATAAGCTCTACCCTTGTTTGTTTTACAAAATACATTACCTCGTATTTATTCAGATTGAATTCCATCTCTAGTTTTTCAGCCCATTCACTCCCTTCATCAAGATCCCTTTGTAATCTCAGAAAACCTCCTTCACTGTCCATGATGCCACCCTCCAGCCTGGCAGCCCATCACACATGGCTGTCAGTAGTACACATACCTTTGCTAGGGGCTCCACAATGTCTTCCCCAGCATCCCACAGTGTCCTGTGATACATTTAATCAGGTTCTGGGACTTGCCATAGCTTTGTGTTTTAAATCCTCCAGCACCACCTCTTTTATAACATGCACTCTTTTCAAGTCATAGAGATGTACAGCATAGAAACAGATCCTTCGGTCCCCAACTCGTCCAGGCTTACCAGAAGATCTAAGTAAATCCATTCACTTTTCCAGCATTTGGCCCATATATGTCTACACCCTTACTATTCAGATGCCCATCCAGATACCTTTTAAATGTTGTACTTGTATCAGTCTGCATTACTTTCTCTCTCAGCTCATTCCATACAACTATCACCATGTGTGTGAAGAAGCTGTCCCTTCAGTCCCTCTGGAAACCATTCACCTCTCACCTTAAACCTATGCCCTCTACTTTTGGACTCCCCAACTTCTGGGAAAAGGCCTTGAATGCTTACCCTATCCATGCCCCTCATGTTCATATAAACCTCTGTAAGGTCACCCCTCAGTCTCAGATTCTCCAGTGAGAGGAACCCCAGCTGATTCAGCAACAACCCGGGCAAAATCTTGTTAATCTTTTCTGAGCCCTTTCAAGTTTCACAGCATCCTTCCTGTCGCAGAGAGACTGGAATTGCAGAGAACTCCAATTGTGGTCAAACATATTACTCTTGGTCCCTGAGTTCCCCAGTCTTTCTCCACAGTAAGTTCAGAAGTGAAAAAATTGTTTAGATTCTTAGCAAATATCCTGCAGTTCCACACATCGATGGCCTCATTGATCTTCAATGGACACTATTTTGTCCTGAGTTACTTATGCACTCTTAATATACTGATACAATCACTTTTGGATTCCCCTTTCCTTCTCTGCTGAGTCTATTTCATTTAGCCTTTCTCTATTCCTGTTTTCTACTCAAAGTGTATTCCTACAGCCCCTGTATATCCTCAGGGATTCCCTTAATCTAGCTGGCTATACCCTACATGTGCCCCCTTTTCCTTGACCAGACCCTCAATAGACAGTCAGTGTTTCTGAATGCTGTCAGCATTGACCTGCACACAAACAGGAAAATGCTGGCGCTGATCGATCAGTTTATCTCACTTTTAAAATATTCTCACTTGCCAAACTTCTCTTTCCCTGTAAATAATTCCCTTCCCCAATTACATTTTGAAAGTTCCTGGCGAATACGATCAAGATTGGTAAGGCTCCATTTTATAACTTGCACTTGTGGACCAGGCCTGTCCTTTTCCAAAGCTGTTTTCAAACTATTAGAACTGTGGTCACTTTGGCAAAACGCTTTCCCACTCACATCTCAGTCCCTCTCCCTACCTTGATTCCCAAGTGGAGGTCAGGTTTTGCCCCTTTCTCTTTTCAGGCCATTTACATATTGATTGGCAGTTTTCTGGAACACAATTACTAAATTCCTCCCTTGCTAACACTGAACACTGGCAGTCCCAGTCTAGGTTTAGAACATTCAAAAACCCCTACCATAACAGCCCTATTATTATGGTTGATAGTTAAGATGTCCCAACATATTTGTTCCTCAGTCTGCCACAGATTATTCGGGGTCAGCTGTCCGATCGTATGAAAGTGATGACCCATTCTTATTTCTCAGTTCCACTAACGGAGCTTCACTGGGCAATCCCACAGGAATATCCTCTCTAAGTACTGCTGTGATGATTCATGCAATCAAAACCCACCACCACGCGTCCTCTCTAACCTCCTCTTCCTGTAGCATCTCTACCTTGAAACAATGAACTGCCAGTCCTGCCCCTCCCTCAGCTGTGTTTCTGTAATAACTATAATATCCCAGTCCCATGTTCCAATCCACGCCTTGAGTTCATCTTCCTTAGCTGTCAGGCCCCTTGCATTGATATAAATGCAGTTTAATCATCAGTTTTCCCCCATTCCCTGCTATGTTCTTGCCTGCCTTGTCTGCTGAAATTGCTGTCTTTAACTCGTGTACCTGCCTCAATCTTCTTTCTGGCCTTATGTTTATTTAAGGTCCAATACGCTACCAGACTAGGTTATATCCTCTCAAGCAGCTCCTGCAATTCACCCCACCAGGATATGGGTCCCTCTCCCACTCCCAGTTGAGGTGCCTTTCCCAACCTGTCTCCCTATGCTGACACCTTCAGGGATCTTTGGACTTGTCCACCAAGGTCCCTGTATTCCTCAGTATTCTGCAAGGACCTACCGTTTATTATGTCTGTCCTTCGCTTATCGTACCTCCCACAGAGTATTACCTCACTTCAATCAGAACTAAACTCTGCTTAGATTATCATCTGATCGACATCGGACTGCAGATGGAGACCATCCTCCTCACTGTGAACAACACCCTCACCTTTCATGTCATCTGCAAACCGACTAATGAGACCTTCTGCTTTCACATCCGAGTTATTAATGTTCAATGGTTCCTGCACAGATCTCTGTGGTACACCCGGTGGTGAAAGTATTCTATCCATCAATTTTGCATGCAATCTGCCAACTTGCCTTGGAACCCAGTCCTTTTGGACCAGCCTTCCGTGTTGGATCTTGTTTAAGGACTTAGTCAAGTCCATGTAAACCACATCATCTGCACAGCCTTCATCAATATACTTAAGCACCATTTCAAAAAAACTGAACTGAATTCCTCAGACAGTATCTTCCTCTGCCAAATCCGTGATGACTAAACCGAGTTGATCCTTAACTTTGCAAGTGTTGATTCATCCTCACAATTGTTTCCAATAATATCCCTCCCCCCTGCTGTCAGACTATCTGCTCTGTAATTACCTGGCCTATCCCTGCTGCCCTTCTTGAACAAAGGAACCACATTAGCGATCCTCCAGTCATTCAGCACTTCACCTGTGGCCAGCAAAGTATTATATATATCCACCAGGGCCCCAACAATCTCTGGGTAATTAGCATGGGGTCAAAGAATGCTGGTCCAGGCAGTGACACCCACATCCCATGAATGAATAAATAAAAATACATATGTCCGTCCCTACCTCTGCAAACCCCTCCAGCTGCAGCAATCCGTACTGGCTTTGTAACACCGTTCAGGCCCTGACCACTCTCTGGAACACTCTCACCACCTCCAGCACCTTCACCTCTCCATGTTCGTATCGTGTCAATAAACCCTGACAATGATTCCCCTTCCCATTGTCCCCCCTCCTGCTAGCAGACCCATTGCAATCGCTTTAAAACTTACTCTAAAACTCTCTCTTACTTCAGGATTTTATGTACTTTGTGGTGATCTTCTCAGCCTCATAATCTAATATGATCAATTTTCTCCTGAGTGAGGGACCAGTGGGGATTTCTTGCTGAGTTTTTGTCTGTTTCAGTGGAATGTCCTTTTGTTGAGTATTTTACACTGTTCCTTCAAATGTTTTCCACTGTTGATTTACAGACGCATGTTTCAGTCTGTTTAGCCTGTTTATCTTGGTCAGTTCTCCTCTCCAACTCATGTAATTGGCTATTTTTGTTTCTAGTTGTAGCGTGTCATTTCTGTGATTCACTTTAAAACTTTATATTTCTTTAAACTGCACTTTATCACAATTTCCCAGAGGATCTCTCCAGGTGACATTACTCATTCACTATGTTTTATCGCACAACAGTCTCTCTGAGACAGTTACATCCCTCGCCAGTTGCACAATGTGTTATTTTAAGAAACACTGAAAAAAAATTCTCTGAACTCCCCTTCCAATATCACTGTTGTCAGTGTGATTGTCCCAGACTTTGCGAATATTGATGTTTCACTAAATGTTCGCCATGCCTGTATTAAACATTCCAATGAATTCCTATTTATTGCAGTGACGAGCCATGAAATGCTGTTCGGTGGGTGGTCTAAAACTGTTCTGCTGCTTGTGTCCTTGGCAAGTAGTAACCAGAATTTACATTCAGACTGATGCTACTTCATGATCTGATGCCAAATGCTTTCTCTGTAATGCCTTTCTTATCCATCACTGTTAGCGTCGTCCATTTTGCCTGAATTTGCACAAGGTTGTGAACCATTGAATATTTATGCCCACCTTTTGTTCGCCCTGTAACCACATCTCTCTGGTGTCTAAATCTCTTTTATCTCTGTTTCACAAATCCATCTACCTTGTTGCAGAGACTTTGTCCATTAATAAAAAACATAATTTACTCGTTCCCACAATTTCCTGTCACAAATGGATTTGCTGATCTACAGTTTTAGTTAAACTTTGTCGTATCCTGTTCCTTTCTGTTGTCTTCGGTCACATTCCCACGCTGCTCTGATGCTTCACGTTTTCTCTTTGGATTTGGAAAGCTCCTTTCACCTGAACCCTGTCCCTTCATCCGCTCTGTCAGTTTAAAACCCTGTCCATAAATCTACCAACGTGATTGGCCAGGACATTGTTCCACTGGAACTGTGCTGGGACCAATCTGAATGGATTTTTAAAAAAAATCAGGTCTGGGATGTGGGTGTCTCTGTCTGACTAGCCTTTATTGCCCATCCCTTGCTGCCCTTGAGCTAAGCAGCTGGCTCACCCATTTCACAGGGTCATTGAGAGGCAAACACTTTGCTGTGGGGATGTCGTGCAGACCACATGAGAGTGAACTGTTGTCTTTCTCTGAAGGTCAAGTGTTTGGATTTTTATCAATACTTATTTATGGATTGTTAATTCCAATTTTTAAACCATATATTCATTCAAAATTCCAAATGGTTAGAAGTTAGAAAGAAGAAGGGGGGGGGGGTGGTCACTTTGTTGGGACTGTATTGTAGACTGTTGTAGACCCAAGAGAATCCAGAGGAGCAGCAGTGTGGAGAGATTGCAGATAACTATAGGAATAATAGAGGAGTGCAGGCTGGAGATTTTAATATTCCCTGTATTGACTGGGCCACCTCGAGTATAAAAAGACCTGGACGGAGGGCATTTTTTTCAAATGTGTCCAAGGAAGGTTCCTAAACCAATATGCAGAGGGCCCTACTCTACTCACGCAGGTGCAACACTGGACCTCCCCTCAGAAAACGAGGTCGGGCAAGTGACTGAAGTGTCATTCAGAGAGCACTTTGGGTCCAGTGCCCACAACTGTCTTCGTTTTAACATAGTTATGGAAAAAGATCAGCAGGTCCACAGATTGTAGAGGAAAACTGGAACAGGGCCAGGTTTGGGGCCATTCTGCAGGATCTGGCCAGCGTCAATGCCGTGAATTTAAAATTGCACAATGCCCAGTTATAATCCAACTCACTTTGGAAGGGCTGATGATCACTGTAACAGATGAAAGGCTTAAACTAAATTTGTTTGATATTATATTCCATGACACTGCCATCCTGTTGCTATAAATTCTGTACCTTAGGATTGTGCTCCACAACCACCTGATGAAGAAGCAGTGCTCTGAATGCTAGTGCTTTCAAATAAACCGGTTGGACTGGAACCGAGTGTCGGGTGATTTTTAACTTTGTACATCCCCAGTCCGACAACAGCACCTCCACATTATGATTCTAATCGATTGGGTGAGTCTGTTTGAAGGAAAAGGAACAACTGGCAACTGGGAGGCTTTTCAAAGTGTGATCTCAAGAATCCAGGACCAGTCTGCCCCATTGGGGTAAAGGGAAAAGCTGGCAGGGTTAGGGATCCTTGGCTGATGAGGGATAATAAGGCTCTGGTCTTGAAATGAAGACTGCATACATTGGGTTAAAGATTTCCGTATCTACATATTCTTAAAGACACGATCAATCTGTGGAGACCCGACAATCCTCTCAGTCCCTGTAATACTCCCAATCTGCAGAAGTCATTCCAATGTCTGTGACTCTTTCAATACAGTTCCTACAAGACCCACTATCAATGTGATATCTTTTCATTGCCAGCACCCACCCTGTCAATGTAAGCTCCTCCAGTGTCTCCATCCATCTACTCATTTCCACAATCTTCTCTAACTCTTCCATGTGTAAACATCACCCTCCCCTACAACCCTTCCCACTCTGACCAAACTGGAGGAGGTTACTAATGCTCCCTAATCTGTGAAACTGTCTCCAAACGAAATTGCTGTCTTTATCACTTGGAGAATCTATCTGATTCCACACCCCCTTTATCTAAATAACCTGCAGAACCTAAGCCTTCCTGTGTCTATAAACATCTTCAGTCACGACTACCCTCCTTATGTCTATTTGTTTTTCCAATCTGTACAACCCACTTTGTCTGTACTCAGCTCCATTCACCTGAAACATTCCTGTCTGTGTAAACACCCCATCCTACCAACATCCTTATCCCTGTAAACTGCCCCATTCCTCCCAACCTCCCCATCTCCATGTCCTCCTGTAGGCCCGACAGCTCTCCATATTTCTGTAACCTCCTGTGGCTCTATGCTCCTCCCTCCCTGTGAAAGCACCTCCAGTCCCCACAATTCTCCCAGTCTGGGTCATCTGCTCCAGATCAGACCATTGCTGTCTCTGTTACCTCATACAACTTTAGCAATGCCTCCTATTTGTGTCACTTCATTCAGATCGCATCCTCTCCCGCTTCCCGAAACCTCTTGCTATCATCCTAACCCTTGCTATTTACAACATGGAATAGCACATTCCAGTACAAGCCCTTCCTCCCTCAATATTGTGCTGACCTTTTATCCTAATCTGAAGATGAAATGAACCTACATACCTTACGTTTTATGATCATTGATGTGCCTATCCAAGAGTTGCTTAGATGTCTGTAATGTGTCTGAATCTACTACCACGGCTGGCAGTCCATTCCACACACCCACCACACTCTGTGTAAATAACGTACCAGTCCCGTCCATGGCGACAGGATATCCCAACCCAATCTAGTCCTACCTGCCAGCACCTGGCCCATATCCCTCTAATATCTAAGCTAAACCTTCTGCCAGTTACCTTAAACTTATGTCCCCTTGTGATAGCCATTTCGCCATGGGATGTAGTCTCTGGTTATCCACTCTATCTATGCCTCTCATTCCCTTGTACACCTCTATCAAGTCACCATTCTTCCTCCTTCGCTGTGATCAGAAAAGCCCTAGCTTCCACAATCTACCTTCTATGGGCATGCCCTCCAGTCTAGGCAGCATCCTGCTAAATCTTCTCTTCACTGTCTTTAAAGCTTCCACGTCCTCCCTATAATGAAGCGAACAGAACTGTTCACAATATTCGAAGTGTGGTCTAACTGGGGTTCTGTAGAGCTGCAGCAAAATCTCACATCTCTTAAATTCAATCCCCCTGCTAATGAAAGCCAACACACCATCCGCCTTCTTAACGCCCTGTCAACTTGGTGGGAACCTGAGGGACACAGGATCCCTTTGTTCCTGCATGCTGCTAAGAATCGTGCCTTGAACCACGTAAAGGTTTTCTGCAGAATCCTCCAATCTAAAACTATCCCTATCTTTGTAAGTTCCTCCAGTCCCTACAACACTCATAAATTGTAAAACTTCATTAAGTCCATATATTCCTAATGTCTGCAAAGTCCTCCCGTCCTGATGTCCCTCCATATCTCTGTAACCCCCACCATCCTCCAGTGCTCTTCTGGGGAACATTGCAGAGGAAGGAGGAGTTGGAGAGTCTGGGCCATGTGACGAGGTATGAAGGGCTGCAGAAGCTGGAGGATGGTACAAATGTCGGAAGGGACTTGGGACTTGCAGAAGGTTAGAGGTTCTGCGATTCATTGAACCTGCAGGATGCGACAGGGGATGGCTTGTGGAACATTGAGGATATTATGATTTGAACCACAGGTAATTTTTGCTTGGACCGTTCAGCCGATCTTACAGTCATAGAGATGTACAGCATGGAAACAGACCCGTCACTCGAACCCAGCCATGCCGACAGGATATTCCAACCCAATCCAGTCCCACCTGCCAGTACCTGGCCTATCTCCCTCCAAACCCTTTCTATTCATATATCCATCCAAATGCTTCTTAAATGTGGCAATTGTACCATCTGTAAGATTGGCAGAAAGATCCAATCAAACATTACCTGTGGTTCAAATCATAACATCCTCCAGGTTCCACAACCCATTCATGGTCCCATCCTGCAGATCAGATATCCCAACCCAATGTAGTCCCACCTGCTAGCACCCGGCCCATCTCCCTCTGAACCCTTCCTATTCATATACCCATCCAGGTGCCTTTTAACTGTTGCAGTTGTACTAGCCTCCACCACTTTCTCTGGCAGCTCATTCCATACATGTATTATTCTGTGCGTGAAAAAGTTGCCTCTTTTTATCTTTTTTATCTTTCTACTCTCACCCTAAACCTCGCCCTATAATTCTGGACTTGCACACCCCAGGAGAAAGACTTTGTCTATTTACCCTATCCATGCCCCTCTTGATTTTATAAACCTCTATAAGGTCACCCTCAGCCTCCGACTCTCCAGGAAAAACAACCATCACCTGTTCAAACTCTCCCTCTAGCTCATCCCTGGCAACGTTGTTTTAAATCTTTTCTGGACCCTTTCAAGTTTGCAAGTAGAACAGAGTTGCATGCAGCATTCCAAAAGTGGCCTAACCACTGTCCTGTACACCAGCAACATGACCTCCCAACTCCTGGACTCAATACTCTGACCAATAAAGGAATGCATACCAAGCGCCTTCTTCGCTATCCGAACTAACTGTGACTCGACTGTCAAGGAACTCTATTTCATTTGAAAACTTACATGGACAGGTAGAGTGGCCCGAGGTCTTCTGGGTAATGCTAGTTCAGTCTAAGCTGGTAGGCAGAGCCAGTGAAATAGTTGCAGCGCTGTCTGATGAATGGTCAAGAGATAATGCATATGTCAAACAGGCTATCTTAAGTGCTTATGGATTGCTTATAAAAGGGAAGCCACTACAATTCCCTTTACTGTACCATGGCTGTCTGTCAAAGCTCCTTCAGGTCTATATCCTCTGAATTGTTGAAACCTGCTCTCACCATTGCAACTCACATTATTTCCTAACATTGTTGAGTCTCTAAAAGCTTACCTATCAGGTTAATCTCCTCCACTGCACACAACACTCCTAGCCTGTGTAATATCTTCAATTCCTTCAGTTCCTATATACCTATGTATAGGTGTGACTGCTTTGTGGCCATTGTATCCTCATTTATATCTGCAAAAGGCTCTGTTCACTGTCGCCTATCCTATGCTCATCAGTGAATCTGGTCTCTCACAAGACTATCACACTCTCCTCCAGTCTCGACAAGCTTCCCTATCCCTGTCATATCTTGCAGCACTTACTCACTCTCTCTGATATATCTTCCAGTGCATAAATTCATCTCACCTTCTAACTGTATCCAGTCTACAACTTCCTCCCTATCCGTGCAACATCCTCCAGTCCATACACTCCTCTCTATTGCTGCAGCATTCTCCAGCTTATATCATCTTCCATGTGCTTGCAACATTCTCCAGTCCATCCTACCCACCCTTTCCCTGTAATATTCTTCAGTCCATACCATCCTCCCTATCACTGTGATATTCTCCGGATCCCACAACAACCCTTGTTAAATGTACCACATCCTGGAATTATGCGAATGTTTCTACGCCCTGATCAACATAGTCCATGTAACGATCCACAACCCTATACACATCCCTATCTCTGAAGTCTTATCAAAGATGCTTTGTCTCTCTAACTTCCTCCAAACAATAAAATGTTTTCTCATGCGAACATTCTGTAGCAACTCTAAATATGTTTAACCCTGCAACATTGTCGCGCCCCCAAACATCTCTCCCAGTCTGTGACCTCTAACCAGCCCTCAAAGGCCCTCTCTCAGTGACACGCGCCCTGCATTTGCAACAAGGCAGTTGGAATGACAGCCTTAACTGAGCCAACAGAATTCTCCACTCCAGGGAGATGAGGCAACACAGACCAGGGATGGAGACTGCGATTTTTCCAGATCTCTGTTGGACTCAGTGCCATTCTCCATGTGTAACCCTCACTGCATCAGTCTAGATTCCCATTCTGTCTGTTTCTCTTTCTCCTGTAGATACTCAGGATGCTCTTGAGTCAACAGAATTCCCAATTGCTGTCTCGTCCATCACCACACTGAAGACAGTTGGTCAGCCAGAGAAATGGAGAGTGAGATCTGGAGGCTTCAGTAAATCCTGCAGCGAGGTACGATCACTCACAGTGAACAGAGTAGAGTATATTTAAGGGATCGAACTTTGGTCTAGAAGGCGTGACACAGATACAGTGTTGAAGGGTAAACACAGAGCATGATGGTCTCAGGCTCAAACCCCACCGTCTTGTTAATTTTCATCTCTTCTGTACTGAGCCTTCCTATGTCAATACAGTAAGTTGACAGTTATCAATCCAGGCCTGTGCTGTCTTAGTGAGGATCAGTACAACAGAGGGGAAAGCAGGCCTCCCTCAAGGAGATGGGATTGAAACCTGGGATCTTTCTGTTCTATAGTCCCTCCTCACGCTCTCTCTTGTCATGTGATAGAGTCATCCAACAAGGAAACATGCCTTTTGGTCTAACTTGTTTGTGCCATTGTCTTGAATGCTTGTAATTCCTAGAAATTTTCTTATTTCTGTAACCTCCACCCCTCCGATATTCCTGCTGTATATTTGAAACCTCCTCCGATGCTGACGACTCTCCCTATGTGTAAATTGCTCCAGTGTCGATAACATGCCCAATCCCAGTAATCTCATCCTGCACTCAGTTCAATAATTTCCATTTCTATAGTTTTTCACAATACTTACAGTAACCCCGTCTCTGTAAAATCCTCCAGCCTGGAGCAAAATACCCACCTGTGTACTTTCCTCAACCCCCAAGAAAACATGATATCACTGTAACCTTCTGCACCTCCGATCACACTCCTGCCTCCTGGCCTACACAACCACAGTAACCTTCTCCCAACCCTACCCACCTCCTTACCGATATGAACACCTCCAGACCCTTTTCAAGCCACAGCAATACTCCACATCTCTGTTTGCTCGTCCACTCCCTACAGTCCTCCCAGCACCTCAAACACTCTCTCTTTGTGTAATTCTGCAATTTGTGCAGCACGGTGGCTCAGTGGTGAGCGATGATGCCTCACAGTGCCAGGGACCCAGGTACGATTCCAGCGTTAGGTGACTGTCTGTCTGTGTGGAGTTTGCACCTTCTCCCTGTGTCTGCGTGGGTTTCCTCCCACAGTCTAAAGATGTGCAGGTCAGGTGAATCGGCCATGCTAAATTGTCCATAGTGTTAGGTGCATTGTCGGAGAGAAGTGGGTCTGGGTGGATTACTCTTTGGAGAGTTGGTGTGGACTTGTTGAGCCGAAGTACCTGTTCTCATGCTGTAGGGAATCTAATCTAAATTCTCCCTTTGCGTTCCATATTACTGCCCCTAAATATATCCATCTATCCATAATCAGCCCCAACACCTTCAAACCTCCGAGTCTCTGTGAACTCCCACAGCTCCAACATCCCTCCTTAACTGTGTAAACTTTTCCATTCCTGAAACACTCTGAAAATGTGGACAACCTACAAACCTCCCTATCTGCGTAATCCTCTCAGGACCCTGTAAAACTACCGATCTGTGGAACCAGCTCCAATGCTTGTGACTCTCCCAATCAGTTTCTACAAGACTTACTATCTTTGTAACATTCTCCTGTCGCTATCACCCGCCCTGTCAATGTCGGCTCCTCCAGTCTCCCCACCAATCTAATCATCTCCATAACCTTCTCCAGCTCTTACACCCCTATCTGTGTAAACATTACACTCCCCTACAACCATCCCAAAAGCAGAAACCTCCTCCAGTGTCTGCAATACTCCCTATCTGTGTTAGTGTCTCCAGGATCTATTGCTGTTCCTGTCTCTGTAAGCTCTGACGGATTGTACAGCTTTCCGGTCCATATTCTTTCCAGAACCTCAGCATCTGACATCAACAAAAGTCTTCATTAACTACAGCCTTCCATATCTCTGTTCTTTCCTCAATTCTATACAACTCTCTTAATCTCTGTAAGTAACACAATTCCATAAAATACCCCAAGCCTGCGTAAACTGACCCAATCCGAGAGTGAGAAGCCTCACTGTCCTTTTGATCACCTGTAGTCCCTTCAGATCTCCCTGTATCTTCCCTGACTCCATTGAATACAGCCCGTCTCATGTTATAACTCCTCTGACTCATATGTTCCTCCCCATCTCTGTGATATTTTTCAGTTACTGCATTTCTCATTCTGTATCTCCAGAGTTTCCAATCCCCCGATCGATGTAAGGTTATTGATCTCTTGCAGCATGTTTAACACCTTTAGCAGCCTCCAACTCCTCAACGCATCCTGTCGCTGTAACCTCCTCAAATACTACAGCTCACTGTCTTTGCAATATCTTCCAGTATCTGCAACCCTCTTGATTTTTGTAACCCACTCCAGAACAGCACTCCACATCTCTGTGTAACTGATGGGAATGCTGCAAACATGCCTTCACAGTCCTCAGTATCTCTCTGAACCTCTGCAGCCCTACAACCCTCAGCATCTCTGGCTCCTCCAATCCCTACGCTACTCCCTGGCTGTGTGAACTGATCCAGCCCCTTCAACCCTCCCTATCTCACTCACTCCTGCAGCTCCAACTATTGTCCATGTCACTGTAATTCGAGCACCAACAATCCTCCCGCTCTCTATAAACTCCTGCAGCTCCAACTACCACCCCTATCTGTGTACTCTCCAGTCCCTCCAATCCTCCCTATCTCTATACACTCCTGTAGCTCCAATACCACCCCATCTGTCTACTCTCTAGTGCCTCTGTGTAATCTTTAGTGCCTATATTCCTCCCAATCTCTGTAAGTCCTTCAGAACCGATAATCCTGTAACTCTACTTGACATCTTTCAGCCCGATTACCACCTGATCTCAAATCACCGAACTCTGTAACATCCTCCAGTCTCTACAGCCCAGCTTTTCTCTGTTAGCTTCTCTGGTATCTGTATTCCCCTTTATCTCCGGTTACAGATCCTTGCTCAGTGAAACAATGTCTCAGTACCGAATCTGTAAGAACACAAGAATCTTTGGTGTATCAATAAATTTGCCTCATTTTCTAAATTTTAACGACTGCAAGTTCAACCTTCTCCACCTCTTTTTATCAATATCCCTCCATTTTGAAGATCAGCCTGGTGAACCTTCTCTGGGCTGCCTCCAATGCAAGGACATTTTCCCTCCAGATAGGGGACCAAATCTGTTCACAGTATTCTCCGTGCGGGCTGACTGGAGTCCTCTATATTTATTACAAGGCTTCCCTATTTTTATTCTCCATTCCCTTTGAAATCAATGTCAGCATTCCATTTACATTCTCTTTGTCCTGCTGGCCCTGTATGCCACCTTTCTAAGATTTATACACCAGGATTCCCAGGTTACGCCATAGCATAGCTTTCTGCAGTTGATCTGAAACCAAGAGGTGACAGCAATAATCACGAAAGTACTGGAATGTATGTTAAATGATATGCCAGAAAAACTAACTGCACACTTAGAAACTTATGGAATAAGCGCAGTCCATAAGACCATCATGTATAGGGGTAGAATTAGACCATTCAATCCATCAGGTCTATTCCACTATTCGATTGTGTATGAATTGTTTCTCAACCCCATTCTCTCACTCCCTGTAGCCCTTGATCTCCTTATTCATCCAGAACCTGCTTATCTCTGAGTAAGATACACTGAATCACTTAGCATCCACAGCCCCATGAGGCAGTGAGTTCCACAGATCCATCACCCTCTGGCTGAATAAATTCCTCCACATCTCTATTCTAAAGGGTCCTCCCTTCACTATGAAGCTGTGCCCTTGGCCCCTAGTCTCTCCTGCTCGTGAAACATCTTGCCCACATCCACTCCATCCAGGCCCCTCAGTTTGAATGAGATTCTGCCACTGCTTCTGAAACTTCATCAAGTGCAGACACAGAGACTTCACCTGCTCCTCATATGACACGAATTTCATCCCTGAAATCTTTCTTGGAAACTCATTTCTCGTACCCCTTCACATCCTTTGTTCAGACTCTGAATGAATAACGTGTTGAGTGTAGTCCCAACACTGACCCCTGCGGAGCTCCCCTCGTCACCAGGTCCCATCGTGAAAAAGACCCCTTTCTTCACACTCTCTGCCTTGTGCCAATCAGACAAATCCTCTATCCATGTTCAACATGTTGTTGTGAAACGGAAATGTCATTTCACACCCACTGCTGGATTTAATTTTCTGTCTGGCTGTAAACAGCAGAGTTTCACCATTACCTTCCCATCTGTAATTCCCTGGAGAAGGTGGTGGGGAGCTGCCTTCCTGACCCACTGCAGGCCTTTGGGTGTAGGGACAGACACAGTGCTGGGAGGATAGAGCGTAGCTTGGAGGGCACCTTGGAAATGCTGGTGTTCCCATGCACCCGGAGCTCCTGTCCTTCCAGGATAGAGTTGTTCCAGGTTTGGGAAATGCTGTTGAAAGAGCCTTCCTGAGTGACCTCAGTGCTACTTATAGATCTTTTATTCCCTCATTCATTGGTGAACATGAGCTTTGTTGGCTGAGCCAGCATTTATTGTTGATTTGGAGTTGTCCCTGAGAAGGCGGTAGTGAGCTGCCTTCCTGAGCCACTGCACCAGCCGTTGGAGCTGTTATTATCTGTGTCCCCTCAGCAGGTGCTCCAACACTCCTCACGTCTGTAACTGCAAACAGATAATGCAGCTCTACCTTTTATATCTCACATCCTCCCCGCCATATAAATCTGACAGTTCCTCACCATATCTCACCTCCTCCATTCCCATCTGTGCCTGACATCTCTAAAATTTCTTTATTCTTGTTTAAACTTCTGATCACCTCAACTCTATCCCTTTTTAAATTTGTAAACCCTTAAGCTTCTGTAACTCTCCACATAACTGTAATCAATGACAGCACAGGTTCCCTTCCTAAATCTCTAAATCTCTATAATTACAATGGTTGCGTGTGCATTTTTCATCCTCCTTATCCATCTCAGGACTTCCAGCCCCTATAATCCCATATTTGGAATGCTCCCATTCTCTGCACCTCCTCATGTCCTGAGGGTCCTTGAACACTACAAGTGCTCCAAAAGTTTATATTCCGCCCAGTTGCTGCAAGTCTTCTAACTCTGTAACATTCAACAGTCTCCAGTACGTTACAACACTTGCTGGCTGTCAATTTGCATTTGTTGAAGTCTACACATTTCTGTCAGCAGCTCAGAAAAAGCCTTATAGACTCTACAAAGCACCGTCATGAACAAGCCATCATCTCCCTATTTCCTTTGCCTTCTTCAATGTCTGAAACTCTCACTGTATCTTCCAGCAAACGTCTTTAGTTACTGCAGTTCTGCCTAGCTCCCCAGATAACCTGTTCCATCCCATACAGCTCGCTCAATCACTGTGACACGCTCTGCTCTGTCTAATCCTCCTCTTTTCCACTGTCTTCCAGGCACAACAGCAATCCTATAAGAGACCAGTGCGGAATGGGATGTTATAAACTTCAGCTGAGGCTTGAGACCTACCATTACCTGGGAGTCACAAATGGATGGAACCTGAGAGAGAGCTGCACAAACCGGGAGAATATACATCCGCAACGAGGATCGAGGCCAACTGGGACTTGGATTTGGAGAAACAGCAGAGCAGGAGCCTCGAAATCAGCACCAAATCATAGAGGGAGTGACCATGTGACAGAACAACTTGGAGCAGGAGCATGAGGCTCACTCACACCTGGGAGTTACAGAGGCAGCAAAGTGGGAGGATATAAATCAACACTGAGGATCAAGGCCTAATTGTGCCTGGGAGTCACAGAGACGGTGACCCTGTGAGGGAGCAGAGTGGAGGTGGAGCTGGAGGATTACACGTGCCCGGGAGTCACAGAGACAACTTTCGACTGCTGGGACCTGCCTGCACCGAGTTTGAAAGAAGTGCAAGAGCCATCACAGAAAAGGCTGTAATTTCATTGGCTGATAAATACACCGGTATTAGCGACTGTCAGTTAATTGCTGTAAGTTAGCAATTTTTTTTAACTTCTGAAATAAGGGTTGAGCACAGAAATAAGAGGGAGAAGTGAAATTGTGAGCCAATAATAAATTCAAAGTTTGGGAGAAGATTTGTAGCTTGGGTGCTCGTTGTTGTGGTTCTGTTTTAGGTAGATGAGAGTGTGACTGGAACGATGGTGCAGCAGGAAGGGCTTCAGCTTCCTGGGACATTGGGACTGGTTCTGTGGAAGGCAGCAACTGGACAAGCTGGATGGGCTAACGTGACAGAGCTGGGACTGAATTCATTGTGGGCTGTGTGGGAGGGATTGAAAATAACTTGATGTGTGCTTCGGATCCAAAAAGGAATAGTAGAGTAGACTACCAGGATTCTCAAAATAATGGGAGATACCGTTGGTACTAATTTACAACAACAAGTTAATTAGTGGAAGATGGAGTAAGAAAGGAAGCCTTAATCTGACGTACTCTGCATGGACATAAATACTCGGAATGTAGGGAGTTCCAGATGTAGATTAGTGTGTAGAAATCTGATGTACTGATCACTGAGAGCTGGCTCAAGGAATGGCAGAACTGTGTGTTAAATATTGCTGAGTATAAAGGATTCCAAAATGATAGAAGGGAAGGGAAAGAATGAAGGTAGAAGTATTGGTTTAGATTAGCATTAGTTAAGGAGTCCAAGAGAAAGATGATCCGTCCAAGGACAGAATTTGGCTGGAGCTACGGAACAAAAAGTATGCAATTAAACTGTGAGGTACAGTCTGTCTGCCAGGAACCAAAGAAATGATGGAGACAATAAATACGCAGGGTCATTTGAGAGCGATGACAATACCACAGATTAGTTATACTGAGAAACGTAATGTTTCCAGATAGAGACAGGGATACTGGTGGTGAAGGATCATGAGGGACGAGTGTTCCTGGATTACATGGAGGAGAACTGACTGCAGGAGTATGTGTCCAACCCAAGAGAGCATGTACTATTGGATCTGGTCCTTGGGAAAGAGGTGGGGCAAGTGGATCCAGTGTCAGTAGGGGAACATTTTGGGGCGCAGCGATCATTTTATTGTAAAGTTCAGGATAGTGGTAGCGAATGAAATGCAATAATTGAGAGTGAGAAACAATTAGTTGACTGACAGCAGTCTTCAGTGGGGCAAGAATGAAGCTGGGAACTTTTCAACAAGGCCAGTGAAATGGTAGCTTTAAATAGTGTGAACTAGATCAGATGGAGATGGAGCTGTAGTGTGACCACGACAGACCTGGATAATCAAATCATTTCCCCATTTCTACAGGAAGGATAAACAGGCCAACACAGTGAAGTAGCATTGTGTATAAAGGATGGGATCAGTATTATTGTGATGCTCATCAATTTACACACTGCTCCTCTCTGCCCTAACCCCTCATCCCTGCGTATTAATCCTATCAGATATTTGTCACCTTTGCAAACTTCAGAAAATAGCACAGTATCGAGGAGATACCTCTGTCCACTGTCTGCGTTGGACAAGATGTAACGTTGTTTTTTTAAAGCCCAAGTTCTGTCTCCCTAGACTGTGTAGGACTTCAGGTGCAGATCCCGACACCTTTTTAAAATGGTTTGAGAGTTTCTGCCTCTACTCCGCTTCCATGTGTGACTCCGATATCCCGACCATACTCTGGGTGAAATCACAACTTTCCTCATCACGTCTCTACTATTTCAACCACATACATTAAGTATTCGCCAAAGGTAACTGAGCTCTCCAACAGGAACAAGGTATTATCTCCCTTTCTACCCAGACTCCTGACATTACGTGCACCCCAATCAAATCTCCTCTCAGTATCCTCCATTCCAATCTTTCCCCATAACTGCACTTCCACTGTCACAGGATAACGGATCTCCTCTATTCCCTTTCCAGTCCAATTCCATCCTCCCATGTGATGGAGTGACCAAGCTGTGACTCATTATTTATGCAATTCCTGCATAAGCTTCCTGCTCTGAAATTCTGCACTTTGGCTGAAAGAGGAAATGATGCCATTTGCTCCATTAATGAGATTATTGATGTGTCCAGCCTACTTCATTTACCTTCCCACACTGACCATACTCTCATTTATTGTGTATTCATTCTCTCTTGTTGATGTCCCCAAATGCCTTGCCTTGCACTTCTCTGGATTATTTGCTCCATTACCCTGGATCCTATAGTTTCTGTTTTTAAACAGTCTGCCATGGGATCTCTCGTCAAATCCAAGAAATTCACATGCAGTTACAGGTTAGTGCCTCAAACCGACACAGTCAGATTAATTACACACGATCTTCCTTGAACAAATCCAGACTGACTGCCCTGGAGTCCCTGGGACTTCCTCAGTGACCGTTTATCCACTGTCTCTGAATTCCAGCAGTGACCTATTCCGTCAGTCCCTTGCTCTACATTAAACAAAGCTGCCGTGTTAGCCATTCTCCAGGCCTCCGGCACCATCCCTGCATCCAGTGAGGATTGGATAATGTAGGTAACTATCAGGCCGGGGATTTTCCCCGGCTCCTTTTAACAGCCTGGAACATTGTGTTGCCTCTTTCTAAGGATTTGAGTCTCCTGTATATTTGTCCGCTCCAAGTTTGTTGCTCCCAATATTTCATCCCTATTTTGATCCAGACAGACAAAGACGTAACCCATCTTATGATTAGTCAAGTCTCATTTAATTGGGTTTTATGGAGGATTTCTCTCCACAAGGTGAAGTCCATTTTCTCATGATACCATCCCCAATCTGCCTCATTAACTACCCTCCCTGCCCGCGTGGTCTTCCTCTCATCTGACACTAATGCGATGATTTTTCCCCTTTGTCACAACAACTGCCCTCTGCCTGGATATCCCAGAATGCACCAGCCTCCCTGTTTCCCAGAGCCATCTTTAAAAAGTCATTTTACTTTTGGATTGTGAATCTGAAATTGTCCTGGACATGGCAGAGGGGGTAAAACTGGGGCGGCACTTTGTGGCCAAGCCATGAGTTTCTGGTGGATGGCATGGTGCAGGAGAGGGACATTATCTTCATAAAGGGCTGGCAGGGGAAGCTATGACACCAGACCCTGCCAGCTTCGTCCGAGGCTAACCCCTAGGTCAGTGAGGTACCAGCCTTCTGGGTGCATACTCAGCAGTATAGGAAGGAGGTCAGTGACCTTCTCCACTCCTCCAGGGTAAGTGCCACCATCTGAAATTTGTGACCTCACCCTCACTCTCTCTCTCTGTTACTGCACCAACCCCCAGCAAGGCTAATTTTCTCCCACCGTCAGTGAATGCTTCACCTTCTCTCAGTCTCTCTGTAATCTCTTCTCTGCCCCTCTGCCTGGTGCCTGTGCTGCCCACTCACTCACTCAGAACACCTCGACACCTTCCCCTCAGATGTGCCAGCACTAACAGCTGTACCAACCACTTCCATTTCCCTAATCCTACTTGGTAATTCTCACATTCCAGAAGGAACCATCCCACACTAGGGCACAAAGAGCGAAGAGGGATGTGGGGCAGCCTAACATTCATCTCCTCACCCCATCACAGGGGAAGGATCCTGACCCTAACAACCACGAGAGGCTGACTGACCGTGTCCAAGCTCCCGGACTGGGATCTGAGACTCCCCCGACTCACTGTGCTGGGCACCGTGACTGACCATGTCCAAGCTCCCAGACTGGGATCTGAGACTCCCCCCCCCTGACTCACTGTGCTGGGCACCGTGACTGACCGTGTCCAAGCTCGCTGACTGGGATCTGAGACTCCCCCCTGTCTCACTGTGCTGGGCACCGTGACTGACCATGTCCAAGCTCCCAGACTGGGATCTGAGACTCCCCCTGACTCACTGTGCTAGGCGCCATGACTGACCATGTCCAAGCTCCCAGGCTGGGATCTGAGACTCCCCCTGTCTCACTGTGCTAGGCACCGTGACTGACTGTGGACAATGATATCAAGCTTCCTGGGTTTGTGTCTGCGCTTAACACCAAGACAACACAGCAGATGGGTGAGCCTGGTAGATGTAGCTGAGGAGAAACGCTGCTAAAGGCAGGGTAAGGCAAGGCAATAATTCTGTGAGCATTCAAGTCAGTTCAAAGTGAATGTGTACAAACATGGATTGGGCAACCCAGAGAGACAGCCATGAGGGGGGTGGGTGTCCCTGAGCACAGTGTCCTTGTAGCAGGATTGCAATGAGAGTTGTCAGTGCACCATGAGCTGCAGCATTGAAGTACAGAAGTGTACTGTCAGTGGGTCGGAGATGTGCTGGGATGGCATGGTGAAGCTGGCATGTGTCAGATGTCAGCATTGGTGGGTGTGGAGGACATGCAGCTTCTGTTCATGCAGTTTCCCCTGAGACGTTGGTGTCCAAGACAGAAGTCTGCAGGAGCGAGGGTCAAGGTGGCTTCACCAGGTACCAGCTCTGACAATCATGTCAAATTCTCAATATTCAGTTTCCCCACATTGGGAAAGGATCTGAAGCTGCAAGATGATGAGGGGAGGGATCCACAATAATGTGGCTGTTGATCATCAGTAATCATTCAGTGAGCATCTCGCCACTCCCGTGCTCAAATCTTGTCTTAAAGAACAGTCCAGCACAGGAACAGGCCCTTCAGCCCAGCAAGCCCGCATTGACACAGGATGACCTTCTAAAGTTAAAACAAAAGGTTTTGCTCCAACACCCTCTATGTCATTCTATTCCCTACTTACTCATATTTGTGCCAAGATCCCTCTGAAACCTTGCTATATTAGGTTCTTCCCCTCTATCAGTGCATTCCAGGCACTTTCACATTCTGTCTGGAACAGCAAAAAAACCCCTTACCTATCACATCTCCTGAACTTTCTCCCTTTTACCTAAAACCTATGGTCCTGAGTAATTGACATTTCTACTCTGGGTGGGGGGTGGTGGGGGGGAAGCCTCTAACTGTCCTTCTATCTATGACTCTGATAATTTTGTAAATATCTATCAGGTAGCCCCAGAGCCAATGATGCCCAGGTGCACACGAACCATGTTTGTTCAATTTCTCCTTCTGGGTAATACCCTCCAAACCAGACAACATCCTCGTAAAACTTTTCCATACCCTCTCCAACACTTCAGCATCGTGTGGCAACTAGTACTGAGCACATAATTCTAAATGTAACTCAAACTAAGGTTCCCTACAGCTGCAATGTGACCTGTTAATTTTCATACTGCATGCTCCGATGCCTGTCTGCACGTTTGCCGTCAGTTTTCTTGATCACCCTCTCCACCCGTGTTACCACTTTCAGGGAACTGTGGAGCTGTACACCAAGATCCCTTCGGATGTTGATGCAATCAATAGTTTTTCCATCCACTTTATACTTCTCTCCTGCATTCGACCTTCTAAATGTATCACGTCACAACTGTCCAGATAAAGTTACATCAGTGTTTTCTCTGTCCAAGTCTGCAGCTGACCTATATCCTGCTGTATTCGCTGGCAATCATCCTCACAATCTGCAACTCCGCCAATCTATTTACAGATCTCCAGTCACAAAAACACTGTTCCACCACTACTCTGTCTTCTATGACCAAGCGGTTCTCTATCCATCTTACTAACTGAATGCTGATCCCATTTCACTTCACCTTCTGTATGAGCCTGCCATAAGGAACCATATCAAAGGACTTGCTAAGGTCTAATTGGCCAACATTCAGCCCCATGCCCTCATCAATCAATTATGTCACTTCCTCAAAGCATTCAATTAAGTTTGTGAGACATGATCCTCCCCACGCAACTGCGTTGCCTGTTGCTAGTAAGTTCATACTAGAGTACTGTTGGAGCTACACTCATTCAGACAATTGATTATTCCATCATATTCCTGACTTGAACCTTGCAGAGTAGATTAGATTCCCTACAGTGTGGACACAGGCCCTTTGGCCTATCCAGTCCACATCAGCCCTGTGAAGAGTAACCCACGCACACCCAATTCCCTCTGACTAAAACACTTAAAAAATTAGCATGGCGCATTCACCTGGCCTGTGGGAAGAAACCCATGCAGACACGGGGGGAATGTGCAAACTCCACACAGGCGGTCGCCCGAGGCCGGAATAGAACCCAGGACCTTGGCGCTGTGAGCCACCATGCTAGTCTTGATGGTTCCTGTAGAGTGGGACATATGATGGACCGTGATGGTTACTGTACAGTGGGAGGTATGTTAGGCTGTGATGGTTACTGTACAGTGGGAGGTATGTCGGGCCGTGATGGTTACTGTACAGTGGGAGGTCTGTCTGGCTGTGAGGTTGAAGAGTGAATGAGCTGTACAGAGTATGATTCTGCTGCTGCTGATCGCCCTCTGCACCTCAAGGCTGCATCATCATTAATTATTCAATATGTTTACAGTCTGTCCCATTCAGTACTCAACGGGCTACATATCATAGTGAGGAGGGCCTGCAAAATGTGAAGGTAGCCCTTGCTCCCCATTGTGGAGTAACCATTCTTACTGATAATATGAAATGGAGAGGTGTACCTGCAACAGGCAGATCGGTGACGATGTGGTCAATTATATGTTTCCCTTTTATTGATTCCACCATAACCTGCCATAGAGCAGTCTAGCAGCCAAAGGATCCAGCATCAATGCTGAGCACTATCATTATATTGGATTCCATACAGAATGGGAACTGGCCCTTCGGCCCAACCAGTCCACACTGACCCTCCGAAGACCAACACACGCCTCTATGACTAATGCATGAACACTTTGGGCAGTTTAGCATGACCAATTCACCAGAGTTGCACATCTATGGACTGTGGGAGGAAACCCACGCAGACACAGGGAGAATGTGCAAACTCCACACAGGCAGTTGCCCGATGCTGGAATCAAAGCTAGGACCCTGGTGCTATAAGGCAGCAGTGCTAACCACTGAGCCACCATGCCACCCTATATTGACTATATACCAAGGAGCTGTCCCCCTCTGCCTGGTTGTGTCCTGTCAGTGGGACAGAACCTACCAGCGAGGGTGGTGATGTTGCCTGGGACATAGTCCTGTTCACAGAATCCTGCTTTACAGACAATATCTGACTGTTGCTTGATTAGTCCAAGGGAAATAGATACCAGTTCACTTTTACATTTTCTGTAATGAAGAGTTAATATCACTTTATTTCTTGCATATTTTAAAATAAACCAAACATCATTGTTTTTCAGTTGAAAACAATTGAAGGGAACAATAATTGAATTACCAGAGCGCAGAGCTAACTATTACACAATTCAGTGACTGTAGTAAACAACCGCTTCATGTTCAGATCAGTGAACACACCATCTCGCAGGCAGCAAAGCTGTTGAAAATGACTTTGAGGAAAAGCCTGAATTCAGATATAGTGTTATTGGGCCTCACCACGACCTCCAAAATACTGGCCATCTCCAAAATCTGTCCAAAGAGCTCCCAAACTGGAGCTGGGCAGTTACTCACACAATCCCTCACAATAGACTGGTTAGAGACATACCTGAACAACAGGGAGATGTGTGTGGGGCAGACTGGTCAATGGACTAGCACATGGCGCTGGTCCAGATGCAGTTCAATATTTATAACAACGACCTGTAAACAACCCTGTCTTGCAAGTATATCTCTTCTTGTGTTCCACCTAAACTGTGTAATTCTGCACCTTGGACCCGATCCTGAATGAAGGTGTTATAAAGGTGATGGACTCCCGCAGCACATGGCATCTTACATTGAATCCTTCATAAACCATATCCAGTGTATGTTAGCCCCACAATGTCAGTGTCCAAACAGAATTGTGCAGCTCCATTGATGGCCAGTGTGATCCCAGCCCAACGACCTTGTGTTTGACTTGAGCTGGTTATTTCTGTGTAAGTGTTTGCAGCTTTGTTCTCATCGTTAACAGCCATTAAGTAAAGTCTCTTTCCTGAAGGTCCGATATCCTTTCATAATACCAACGTTTAGATTGTCCAATAAGCACAAAATCCAACCATTTATTCAATACACTGTTATAACAACAATATGATGAAAACTCACAGTAGGTAGCATTGAAATGATGAGTCTCATTGCCACACCCAAGATCAAATTGTTATTAAGTACAGGGACTTTGAAAATATACAATTATTTTCCCTTGTATTAATATTGTTAACTAATAGTCGATTCTCCTGCTCCTCAGATGCTGCCTGAACATCTGAGTTTTTTTTTTCAGAACCACACTTTTTGACTCTTATCTCCAGCATCTGCAGTCCTCACGTTCTCCCTGCTAATATCCACTCATAATCATTTTCGTGGCAACAATATCACTGTGTTTAAACATGTTCCAGTCAAATATGAGTACGTTTTCAGTTGCTTCTGTCTATCTCAGAGGTCAGTAATGTGGGCTGAAAATGCCAGATTCTGTGGTGCTCAATATGTAGGCCATGCCTCTGAGAAACTGACAGATTGTTTCAAAGCATCGTATCCCTTCAGCTGTTCACAACAAGCAAGGTACTGCCTGGACCAACCAGCCTGAACTCACAAAACCCAGCATTGAACAGGTCTAGACAATTTTTTTAATGTTAATTTATTCATGAAATGTGATTGGAACGGCATTTATTGATAGATAGGGAACTTGAAACAGTGACACTGAAGGAACGGCAATATACTTCCCAATCAGGATGGTAGATGGCTTGAAACAGAACGCGAACATGGTGGGGATCCCGTGTATCTGCTTCCCTTGTCCTTCTCGATGGTCGGGTGTTCAGAGGTCCGTTGTAAGGAGCCTTGGTAAATTTCTGCAGAGCACCGTATAGATGGCAGGTATTGCTGCTACTGAGCGTCAGTGGGTGAGGGGTGAAGCTGCACTCACCCGGCAAATGGAAGTATTCAATCACACACACATTCAACATGTGTCTTAGCAATAGGGGACAGGCTTTCGGAAATTTTGAGGTGAGTTATTCCTGCAGAAGTTCTCGCCCCTGACACATTCTTGTAGCCAATATGCGTCAGAAAGTGGCGCTGGAAAAGGAAAAACAGGTCAGGCAGCATCTGCGGTACAGGAGAGTCAATGTTTCAGCATATGCCCTTCACAGAAATGGGTAATGAAATCATATGGTCAGTCCAGTTCAGGCTAACGGTAATCCCCGCGATATTGCATTTTGTGTTTTAAGTGATGGTGGTGGCATTGAACGTTAGAGGATGTGGTTCAATTTTCCATTGTTAGAAGTAATCGTTGTCTGGCACACGTGTAATGGAAATGGTATTGTCATATTTCCAGGTCATGTTCCATTTGGAAAAGGACTGCTTCAGTATCTGAGTAAATCACGAATGGAGTTGAACGTTGCATAATCATTGGCAAACATCCCCACTTGTGATTTTTCAGTCATTTATGAAGCAGCTGAAAATTATTGGTCCTAGGGCAGAGAGCACTCTTATAGCTCACTGATGCTGTCCCTCTCTCTGAGTTAGGAAGCTTGCTTCTAGTTCCACCTTCTCCAGAGGTGTCTAACAACATATCTAAATGGAATAATATTACAATATCTAACCCAAGGAGCTGAGTGAGGACTTGGTTAGCTCAATCAGTTGAACGGCTAGTTTGTAATGCAGGTTAATACTAACAGTGTGGGTTCAATGCTGCACTGACTGAGGTGACTGAAAAGGGCTGTCCTACCTAACATCTCCCTTACCTGAGGCATTATGACTGTCCAGTTAAAATACCGCCAGTTGTCTTTGTTTAACGAGAGAGCAGCCCTATCATCCTGTAAGAGTATGGTACCTTATTTTCCATTTCTTATCGACGGGCTTACTCAAACATCAACACAGGGGAACTGCTGCGGAGCTGTCCTGGAGCTGAGATGGCTGCTGTCCTCCAACTCCAACTCCAACCCCAACCACCTTCCTTTGTACCAGGTATAACTTCAGTCAGTGCAAACGATTCCTATTTGCTCCAGTTTTGCTGTTAATCCTGGATACGACACTTGGTCAAATGTAGTTATGATGATGTTAAGTGCACTCACTGTTGCCTCACCTCTAGAATTCAGCTGCGTGGTCTCTTGTTGTACATCGTTAAACCAAGGCTTCAATGAGCCCGAGGGTTGAGACCCCAAACTGAGCTTCAGTGAGCAGGTTGGTGCTGAGGAAGTGCTGCTTGATCCCATTGTGGGTGACATCTTCCATCCCTTTATTAATGATAGAGATGAAAGCAATGGGGCAGTCATTGATTGTCTGATGATTTGTCTGTGTTTGTACAGGACACACACGGATAGTTTCCCACATTGACAGGTTGATGCCAGTGCTGTATCCCAGCAGGAACAGCTTGAATGGAATGTTATCAGTGCCCACAGCCTTTGCATTCCCCATCCCTCCAGCCTTTTGGAATTACCATACACAGTGAATCGAATTAGCTGAAGACTGCCATCTGGAGGAGACTAAAATAGATCCTCCTATCGATACTTCTGTCTGAACATTGTTGTAGTCGTTTCAGCCTGAGCTTTTCTAGTGTTGTGTTGGGTTCTTCCGTCACTGAAGAAGGTGATATGTGGGGATCCTCCTCCTCCAGTGAGTTGTTTGATTGACACCACCATTCAACCGACTACATGTGACAGGATTGTGGAGATTAGGTCAGATTTGTTGGTTAGATCTGTCTGTCACTAGCTGTTTATGCTATTTGGTGAGTAAGTGGTCCTGTTTGGTAACGTTACCTCATTTTGAGGAGTATCTGGTGCTGCTCTTGGCCAGCCCTTCTGTATTCTCCATTGAACAAGTGTTTATCCCCTGGCCTGATGGTCAGGGTAAAGTGGACCATATGCCAGGCAGTGACAGTAAAACTTGTGCTGGAGTACTATTCTGCTGCTGTTGGTCATGACCCGAATCACCTCACACAGGCCAGTGCTGAGTTCTAGATCTCTTCGAAATCTGTCACGTTTAGCATGGGGATAGTATCTCTCACATGTGCGCTTACGTGTGTACATACACACACACACACACACACACACACACACAGACTCATTGTGAATTGTGTGTGTGTGTCTCCAGAAATTCTGTGTGCGGTAGTTATTGTTCCCAATATGGCCATCGATCAATGTCTCTGCAGCCGTGGTGAAGATGAGGTCAAGTATGTTTCTCCCTGTCAGTCATTCCCTCCCCACCCGGTGCAGACCCAGTCTCGCAGCTATGTTCTTTTTGACATGACCATCCCGATCAGAAATGGTGCTGCTGAGCACCTGTTGGTTATGATTTTGAAATAGCCCATCCAGTATACATTCTTCAGCTCATTCACTCTGTCAGTGTTTCCTCCAAATGTTCAATGTAGAGGGACACTGATCCATCAGCTGAGGGAAGGGAGTCAGCAGGAGGTTTCCATGTCTGTGTTTGATCTGACACGTGAGGCTTCGTTATGTCACATTGTTGCTTGAGCAGTCTGTAGGACGCCTCTCCCACATTTAGCCCTAGCCCCCAGACGTCAGGAAGGAGGGATTTCCAGTGTCTGCAGGGCTTTTACTTTTCTGTCACTATCAATCGAAGGGCCTCTTCTGTGCTGTATGACACTCACTCTATAACTTTTGTGATTGGACAGTCCAAGGTCTCACTCCTTCAGTTCCTCCCAGTACCTTGTTTATTCCACAGATGTCAACAATATTTTCTCTATTAAGACATTGCACAATTCCATTTTTAAACTATCTACGTGTATCGCTGTATCTTTCCCTGTCATCTCCTCCAGCCGCTACATCCATCTGTATCTCAGTAACCCTCCGTAATGACTACAACATTTATATCATACTGTAGCCCCACCTATCACTGTAAACTCCGCCAGCCCCTACACCCCTCCCTATCTCTCTCAATCCCAGCTGCTTCACCTTTCCCCATATCCTAAGAAGGAGTTCAAAAATATCTCACTATCCTGTTCTAGCATGCACAGGCCACAATATTTCTGTAATACCTCCAGTCTTGCTTTCCTATCTCTGTAACATCTCGCACCTTGCTTTCTTATCTCTGTTACATTTCCAGCCTTGCTTTCCTCTCTCTCTGTAACATTTCCATTCTTTTTATCCTCTCTCTGTAACATGTCCAGCCTTTCTTTCCTACCTCTGTTGCATCTCTAGCCTTGCTTTCCTCTCTCTATAACATCTCCTGCCTTGCTTTCCTATCTCTGTAACATCTAGAACCTTGTTTTCCTCTCTCTGTAACATTTCCAGCCTTTCATTCCTATCTCTGTAACATCTCCAGCCTTGTTTTCCTCTCTCTGAAACATCTCCAGCATTGCTTTCATATCCCTGTAACATTTAGAGCTTGCTTTCCTATCCCTGTAACATCTCCAACCTTGCTTTCCTATCCCTGTAACATCTCCTGCCTTGCTTTCCTATCCCTGTAACATCTCCTGCCTTGCTTTCCTATCTCTGTAACATCTTCGGACTTGCTTTCCTTCACACCTCAGTGAATTGGTTTTTACACACCTCGGTGAATTGGTTATACATTTGCATCTGCATGTTCATCTTTCTGGGGCTCTTTAAAATATCCGCAGCATTGTGTCTGTCATCTTTTGGACCCTAACCTCGACCAATAAAGCCTCATTTCAAGACACGTCCAAGGTATCGTCCCTCCTTACTGCAGTAACTGTTCCTTAATTGATAATGCATCACCACCTCCTCTTTAACACCCTCTCCTGTCCTGACTATAGTTCCAGTACAATAGAATATTGAGTTGTTAGCCCTGACCCCTCTCACACACGTCTCTGTGATGGCAAAAAAGTTCCATGTCAACTCATGCCATTGTCACAACAGTCTGTCTGATAATACTCCCAGCATTCATGTAAGCTGGAATATAACACCTGGAATACTCTGTGCCCCGGAGTTCCTCAATCATTCTCTATTTGTTGTCAGGCTGCCCAAACCATGAACCAAAATTGTAACTCTGGGACTGAATGACTATTTGTTGAATTGTAATTTCTTTTTTTTTAAATGTATTCATCAAGTGCAACTTTCCAGAACTGAGCAGTCAGCTCCACATGAAATGATTTTTGATGGTTAATTCCCTGTTCAGTGTGCACAGGGGACAGCCCTCAGTAATGGAGAAAGTGAGGACTGCAGTTCTTGGAGATTGGAGTCGAAAAGTATGATGCTGGAAAAGCACAGCAGGTCAGGCAGCATCCGAGGAGCAAGAGAGTCGACGGTTCGAGTATGAGCTCTTTATCAGGAAGGGATTGGTGCATTCCTTTTTCTTTGATTCCGTGATTCGCAGGACGTTGGGGAAATATACTTGTTCAGGAAGGCAGCACTGTATATAGCACTGAAATGGAAAGCATTCAATCAGTTGGTTGGACAGGGTGTAGACAAGTTGAGGGGAAGTACAGCCTGATTGAAGCACAAACATAAGGATAGATAAATCCCTTGGGCCAGATTGGGTATACACGCGGTTACTCCAGCAAGTGGTGGAAGATGTGCCTTTGGTGATGATCGTTGTGTCTTCACTGTCCACTAGAGTGGGGCCAGATGATTGGAGTGTGGGAAATGTTATTCCCTTGTTCAAGGAAGGGAATAGGGATAATCCTGGGAATGACTAAACAGTCAGTCTTACATCAGTGGTAGGCAAAGTATTGGAAACGCTTCTGAGAGGCAGGATTTACAATTATTTAGAAAATAATAATTTGATTAGAGATAGGAGGTTCACAAACCTTATTGAATTATTTGAAGATGTGAAAAAATCATGTTGATGAAGGTAGATCGAAGGAGAAGTGGTGAACACAAATTTTAGCAAGGCGTTTGATAAGGTTCCCCATTGTAGGCTCATTCAGAAGGTAAGGAGGCATGGGACGCAGGGAAATGTGGCTCTCTGGATACGGGCGTGGCTGGGCCATAGAAGACAGAGGGATGGTTGCAGATGGAATGTATTCAGCCTGGAGCTCAGAGACCAGTGGTGTTCCACAAGGATCGGTTCTAGGACCTGTGCTGTTTGTGATTTTTATAAATAACTTTGATAAGGAAGTGGAATGGTGGGTTAGTAAGTTTACCGAAGACATGGAGGTTGATGGAGTTTTGGATAGCGTGGAGGGCTGTTATAGCTTGCAACAGGACATTGACAGGATGCAGCGCTGGGCTAATAATTGGCAGATAAAGTTCAAACTTAAAAAGTGTGAATTATTTTAATTTGGAAAGTTGCATTTGAATACAGAATACAGAGATAAATGCAGAATTCTTGGCAATGGGGAGGAACAGAGGGATCTTGGGGTCCATGTCCATAGGTCCCACAAAATTGTCACCCAAGTTGATAAAGTTGTTAAGAAGGTGTATGGTGTGTTGGCTTTCATTCGCAGGGGGATTGAGTTTAAGAGCAGTGAGGTTAATGCTTAGCTCTATAAAGCTGTAGTTCAAACACATTTGGAATATTGTGTTCAGTTCTGTTTGCCTCATCATAGGAAGGATATGGAAGCCTTAGAGAGTATGCAGAGGAGATTTGCCAGAATACTGCCTGGACTGGAGGACATGTCTTAGAAGAAAGTTTGAGGGAGCTAGGGATTTTCTCCCTGGAGCGAAGAAGAATGACATTTGACTTGATAGAGGTGTACAAGAGTTGAGAGTCAAAGATTGGACATGGGAGTCTAATCCAATGGCAGAAATGGCTATCTACCAGGGGCGTTATTTTAAGGTGATTGGAGGAAGGTTTAGGGGAGATGTCAGAGATAGCTGCTTTGCACAGAGAGTGGTGGGGTGGAATGCACGGCCAATGATCGAAATAGAGTCAGATACATTAGGGATAATTAAGAAGACTCTTGGGTAGGCACATGGAAGCTAGTGCATTGAAGGTTATGTAGGTTAGTCTGATCTTAGAGTAGGATAAAATGTTGGCAAGGCATTGAGGGCTGAAGGGCTCTTATTGTGCTGCACTGTTCTATGTTCCAAGTATCTCTCAGCTTGTGGATTCTCATTAGTTGGTGAATGTGTGAGGGAGTGAGGTGTGTGAGGTCAGGAAGCTGGAAGGTGCGTAAGGCCAAGACTTCCAGTTATGGTGCGCATGGTTACAGTCAGCTGAGTGCCAACACAATATCTGTGGTTACCTCGACCAGACAAAATCCACCAAGTTTAGTTATTAAACTGATTTTTGTCTTGTCGTTAGCTCCTGGTTTCTTCAGATACATTCTGTTGGGTGACCCATGTATTAATATCTGACCATCCACAGGCAGGTACAATTTTATTTTGATACTGGTGAATGTGAAGGTGCCTTTATTGGATATAATTTCAGAGGATTCACAGTGAGACACAAGATGGTGCAGAAAACTGTCAATTGTGAACATGTTCACACAGCTCTGTAACAGGGAGCAGATGTAGGAAGTATGGGGAACATGCCAGATGTCAGCACCATAACCAATACCGTGTGATTCGGACACTCCATGTCCATACAATGCTCTCTGGGTCATGCCCTGACTGAAGATGAATTTGTAAGACCTGGTTCCTGATCAAACATTGGTATCTAATTTAGACAGTATTTGTAATTACACTGACAACATTGATAGGTAAAAACAAGGACTGCAGATACTGGAAACCAGAGTCTGGATTAGAGCGGTGCTGGAAGAGCACAGCAGGTCAGACAGCATACGAGGTGCAGGAAGGTCGACGTTTCAGGCAAAAGCCCTTCATCAGGAATAATGACTGATAGCATGTTGGCTAGTTTCCTCCTGCCCAAGGTGGAATCCAAATGATTCACTTTGAAGGAATGTTTGAATGATTGTCCTGAACCAGCTTGGAAACTTTCTGGTAAGATTCTGGAGCAGGCCAGTATCTCACTCAGTGTCACAGGCAGCTGTGGGGTCCAGTAGCACGGTGCCTGAATTCAGGCCATTTGGAATCCATTTTTAATGTCGGCCATGATTGCAACGTGGTGGGTTTACTGACCTGAACAATGATCAGGAGTTAGCCATGTTTGTGAATTGGGCAATGATGAGATATGAACTACAATTATTCAACTGAACAATAATTGCAACATCTCTGAAAACAATTAGGTTGGTTCTATATTGATGGAACTAAAATGTAAACACCAACCAACATTTTATGATACAAAAGTAAAGAGTGTGCGTTTTGTTTTATACCAAAAAGAAAATGTTGTCTGATTATTCTGGTGATCACAATGACACACTAAATGCCAGTATTCAAATGCATACATTGTGGCTATATCATTTGCAAAGTGGTTGACCTCTGACTGATTGCATATTCAGAGTAGCAAACGATTGAAAAATCAGATAGAATTATCATTCTGACACATTTATGTATAATCAATCGATTAAATTCTGACTGAAGTGTGTGAGCTTCAGCTATCTGCCAACAATTCAATTAGTTTTAAAATAGTGATGGAAAATTATAGACCAGATCTAAAAGTTGAAGTTCTAAATTGGAGTAAGACTAATTTTGATGATATTAGGCAAGAACTTTCAAAAGCTGACTGGAAGCAGATGTTCGCAGATAAAGGGGCAGCTGGAAAGTGGTAAGTATTCAGAAATTAGGTAACGGAGTCCAGAGACAGTATATTCCTGTTACGGTGAAAGGAAGAGATAGTAGACATAGGTAATGCTGCTTAACTAAAAAAATTGGGGGTCTGGTTAAGAAAAAGAAGGGAGCATATGACAGGTACAGATAAGGTAGATCGAGTAAACCCTTAGAAGAGTACAAATGACAATATGAATATTCTTAAGAGGGAAATCAGGAGGGTAAAAAAGGGGACATGAGATAACATTGGCAAATAGAATTAAGGAAAATCCAAAAGGATTTTGCAAAGACATTAAGTACAAAAGGGTAAATAGGGAAAGAATAGCGCACCTCAAAGATCGGCTTGGAATCCTTTGTGTGGAATGCAGGCGTTGGGGGCAATACAAAATGGGTATTTTGCATCAATGTTTACTGTTGGAAAGGACATGGAAGATATAGAACGTTGGGAAATAAATGGTAACATCTTCGAAATGTTCTTATTACACAGGAGGATGTGCTGGATGTCTTGAAACGTATAAAAGTGGATAAATCCCCGGAACCTGATCAGGTGTATAGAGAACTCTGTGGCAAGCCAGGGAACGGATTGCTGGGCCTGTGACTGAGATATTTGTATCATCGCTAGTCATAGGTGAGGTGCGAGAGGACTGGAGGTTGGTGAATGTGGTGCCAATGTTTAAGAAAGTTGTGAAGGACAAGCCAGGAAAATATAGAACAGTGAGCCTGACAGCGGTGGTGGGCAAGTTGTTGGGGGGAATCCTGAGGGATAGATGGACATGTATTTGGAAAGGCAAGGACTGATTCGGGATAGTCAACATGGCTGTATGCATGGGAAATCATGTCTCACAACCTTCTTTGAATTTTTTGCAGAAGTAACAATAATGATTGATAAGGGCAGAGTGGTGGACATGATTTATTTAAACTTCAGTAAGTTGTTCGACTAGGTTCCCCATGGGAGACTGGTTTGTCAGGTTAGATGTCATGGAATAGAGGGAGAAGTAGCCATTTGGATCCAGAACTGGCTCAAACGTAGAAAGCAGAGGGTGGTGGTGCAGAGTTTTTTTTATCAGACTGGAGGCCTGTGACTGATGGAGTGCCACAAGGGTCGGTACTGGGTCCACTACTTTTCGTCATTTATATAAATGATTTGAATGTGAGCATAAGAGGTATAGTTAGTAAGTTTACAGACAACACCAAAATTGGAGGTGTAGAGAACAGCAAAGAAGATTACCTCGGATTGCAACAGGATCAGATGGCCCAATGGGCTTAGGGGTTTAATTTACATAAATGTGAGGTGCTGCAATTTGGGAAAGCAAATCTTAGCAGGTCTTATACTCCGAATGGTGATGTCCTAGGGAGTGTTGCTGACTGAAGAGACCTTGGAGTACAGGTTCATTGTTCCTTGAAAGTAGAGTTGTAGATAGATAAGATAGTGAAGAAGACATTCGTATGCTTTCCTTTATTGGTCAGAGTATTGAGTACAGGAGTTGGAAGGTCATGTTGTGGCTGTACAGGAAGTTGGTGAGGCCACTTTTGGAACATTGTGTGCAATTCTGGTCTCCTTCCTATCGGAACGAAGTTGCGAAACTTGAAAGGGTTCAGAAAGGATTTGCAAGGATGTTGCCAGGGTTGGAGTATTTCAGCTGTAAGGAGAGCCTGAATAGGCTGGGGCAGTTTTCCCTGGAGTGTCAGAGGCCGGGGGATGACCTTATCGAGTTTCATAAAATCATGAGGGGCATGGATAGGATAAATACACAAGGTGTTCTCCCTGGTGTGGGGGAGTCCAGAACTTGAGGGAAGAGGTTTAGGGTGAAAGGGGAAAAATATATAAGAGACCGAAGGGACAAATTTTTCACGCCAAGGGTGGTACATGTATGGAATAAGCTGCCAGAGGAAGTGGTGGAGGCTGGTACAATTGCAACATTTAAAAGACATCTGGATGGGTATATAAATAGGAAGGGTTTGGAGGGATATGGCCTGGGTGCTGGCAGGTGAGACGAGATTGGGTTGGGATATCTGGTCGGCACGGCTGAGTTGGAGCAAAGGGTCTGTTTTCATGCTGTACATCTCTATGACTCTCTGACTCTAATTTAGAAATGACAATAATTTAACATGCACTGTCAAATAAATAAATGGTTTATGTTATTAAATTGTAACATACAATAAGATGAAAACTTGCAATTTTTAGAATGAAAAAGAAAGAACGACTAACAAAGAAAATTCCAGCGCAGGAGCAGGCCCTTTAGCCCTCCAAGCTTGCACTGTTCCAAATCCTCTGTCTAAATCTGTCGCATATTTTCTGAGGGTGTGTATCCCTTTGCTATCTGCCCATCCTTGTATCTGTCTAGATATATCTTAAATGATGCTATTGCAAATATACTCCAAATATGGTCTGATCAGAGCCTTGTAAAACCTCATCAATCCATCTCTGTTTTAATATTAAAGTCCTCTCAAAATGAATGCCATCACTGTATTTGTCTTTCTGACCGGATAGACCACCAGAAACAATGAACACATGATGGACATTAATAAACTTACCACGGAGTTCTAAAAATGAACAATAATTAAAGCATGGTGGGAAATGGTTCCCAGCCTTGAATAAACTCTTTGCTAATCCATATGCTGCAGAATCCAGACAAGCTGCAGCTACCCACAGACAGTTTGCAAAAAAAAAACCTGACAGCTACAGACCCTGCAATACCCACCTGAAATTGGACTTCAATGGTACAATGGAATGCCGCCTTTGGGCCATCAATAGCTGACACCTGGTTGAGTCTGATTGATCTGGGTAAAGGAACTTGATAATTCCATTGGCAGATCCTCCTAACCCTCCCAAGGGCTTGAAGACTTGCAAAAATACGAATCTCTCAAAGCCGCACAGAGTGCGGCAACTGGAGAATAACCATTGAGAAAGAAAACAACTCTAAGACCATCGGAAGAATAAGAAGGCATCACCACGTGGAGCGCGGCCAAGTTCTAGTGTGGTGGCACTTGATCAGCCAAAGTTAAGTTAAAAAAAAAGATAGTTTGCAGTATTTTTCATTACTTTATAGTAAACTTTATTGGACTAACATTGAGTGTGCTCAATAAACAAATATTATTGTTTGTAAGAGTTGACTCAGTTCTTTTGCTGATTGGAAGAATTTAAGCAAACTGTGCGGCAGATGCAACACCTTCCTAACTATTGACTCAACCTGCAAGTTTACCTTGAGACAATCCTGTACTAGAACTCGCAACTCTCTTTGCTCTTCAGACTTCTGAATTTTTTCTCCATTTATAAAATAGTCCATGCCTATCTCCCTGCTCACAAAGTGCATCGCATCAGGCTTTCCCAAGATGTACTCAATCTGCCACATCGTTACCCAATCTCCTACCCTGTCTAAATCCTTCTGCAGCCTCCCTGCCATCTCAATGCTGCCTGTCCCTCTACCTACCTTTGTATCATCTAAACACCTCGCCAGAATACCCTCAGTTTCTTAATGTAGATCGTTAATGCACAACGTAAAAAGTTGTGGTCCCAACACTGAGCCATGTGGAACACCAGTCGTCATCGGCTGCAATCCCAAGAAGGACCTTTTTTACCACAACTCTCTACTTGCTGCCAGACAGCCAAGCTTCTGCACACACTAGTAACTTATCTCGAACAAAAAGAGGCCTTATTTTACTCAGCAGCCTCCTGTGTGGCACCTTGCCAAAGTCCTTATTGAAATCAAGGTGGATAACATCCACTGACTTTCCTTTGTCTCTCTTGCTTGTTGCATCCTCAAATAACATTAACAGATTTATGAGGCATGACGTCCTCTTGATGACCCCATACTGACTTTGCCCAATTTTACAATTCACATGCAAGTATTCAGAATCTCATCCTTCACAATGGATTCTAGGATCTTACACATGACTGAGGTTAGGCTCATTGGTCTGTCACTTTCTGCCTTTTTTCCTTATTCCCTTTATAAAGAGGGTATCATGTTTGCAACTTTTTAGTCTTTTGAGCCTCTCCCTGATTCTAGAAATTCATGAAAGATCACCACAAATGTCTCCATTATTTCTTCAACTATCTCCCTTGGAACTCTGGGATATTGTCCATCTTGTCCAGTTTATTTACCCATTTAGGTTTTCGAGCAACTTCTAATATGCTCTGTCCCCTCGCTATCTTGAATTTTTGGGGATACTATTCGTGTGGTTCACTGTGAAATGTGACCTGAAATAATTGTTCAGTTTCTCAGCCATTAGTTGTTCCCCATTACTGTATCTCCAGCGTCGTATTCTGCGACCAATGTCCATTTCTGCCTCTCTTTTGCCCTTTATGTATCTAAAGAATCTCTTTACAGTCTTTTATATTACTGGCTAGCTTACCCTCATATTTAATCTTCTTCCTCCTATTTCTTATTTTGTTGCCCTATATTGGCATTTGTCAGCTTCCAAATCTTCTAGTTTCCCACTGCCATTTGCCATGTTATCTGATTTCACTTTTGTTTTTACGCTAATCCTGAATTCCCCTGTCAGCCATTGTTGCCTCATCCTCCCTATACCATGCTTGCTTTAGCTTGGGATGAGTCTCTGCTGTGTCTCCTGAATTACTCCCATTAGTCCTCACCACTGAGCCACTGTGCCACCCAGCTCCAGCTCCCTAACACGGTCTCCCAGGAGCTGAAGCTGGGTGCACAGTCCACACGTATAGTCATCAGGGACGTGAAAATCTCCGTGAGCTCCCACATCTCACAAGAGGAACGTGCGACTGCCCTAACTGCCATCGCGACGGCTGTAACAATAAAGTTGAAAGGACTGTATTTCAGTTTCCCTGTACATTTTGCTGAGCTGGAGCTGTCCGAAGCCTCTCATGTCAATGCCTTACTGCTTACTCTGCTACAACGGCATGTCTCTCTACTCCTCCACAAACAGTTTTGGCCAGGGAAGGAAGGAGACACGACAGTGATGTAGTGTTTAGGCCTTCAGCACTCCTTGACACCTGGCCACTGACTACCAGGTCCCCAGTGGAGGTCTCTGTTGGCCTTGGAGGGTGTCTTGCTGAAGTCTTCCTTCTGGTAGTGATGACTGTCAATGCAAATCTTCCCCCCAACAGGCAATGTGTGTTGTCGCAGTCCTCTCGTACTTTCTGTCTATTAGTATCGCGTTTATGAATTCATTGAATCCTTCGATTGCATTCAAAACTGTGTCTCACTCCATAGCGACAGAGGTGATGTTCTTGTGAGTACAGCGCTTTTGGAAAAGAACACCATTAGACATTGGGACAACAATATGTCTATCCTCTAACTGAGTGTGCTATTCCTTCGATTAGGTTATTTTTATTTAGTTAATCCCCCATTCCACTTTTCTGCAATTTCCCATAACACTTGTATAAAAATCTGTCAGTCTCAGCCTTGAAGAGATTTAATGATCCAGCCTCAACAGCCCACCGAATTTTCTACAATTGTTTCCCTCTCACTGATGTGAGACTTGGTGGTCCTTAATCTGGTGATTTGCCCACACTCTCTTGCATAAACTTCCAATTCTTCCTCAGCTCCTGTGTCAATTTACTCAAGGGTCAAACCGTCACTCTCCCTGAATCCAGAAACTTCTTCTCCAAACTGAAGACCGATTCGTCGAATGTATTTAACATATTCTCTGGCTGTGTAAACAGGCTGTCCCCTTAGTCCCTAACATTCCCATTCTTTCCCGCATTATCGTCTTCCCCTTAATACACCAAACATATGACTTTGGATTCTTGCTAATCTTAGCCGCTAATGTTTTATCACCCCTCCTTCTGCTCTTCCACTAACTTTTTACGTTTAGCCCTCCACTTTCAATATTCTTTTCGGACCTTCGTTGACCTGCTCACTTGGTACCTGCTTTAAGCTTCTCTTACCTTTTTCATCCTGTTCGGGATTTGTGTCGACATCTGAAGTTCTCAGGGCTTGTTTTTCTAAATCTTATCTAATGTAACATGCTGGGCCGACACTGTCACCAATTTGATTTTAATCAAATGATCCCCCAACCCCCGCCCCACCTTGTTCTGCTACAGTTTCACCCAGAAGCAACTGCACTTTGCCCAGATTATGTCTTTTTTTTTGCATAAAATCTGTCTACCCAATAAAAAAAGCTTTTATGATTCAAACATTTTGGGGTCTTTTCCTTAGCAAAGTCAAAATGTGTGATATCACAGTCACTGGTCCGATAATGCTTTCCCACTTATGCCTGGAACAGCTGAGTGGATTCGTTCCCCACAGTGAGGCCCAGCACTGCACTGCCCATTGTTGTATCTGCTCTATGTTGATATACGAAGCTGTTGGGAATAAATTTCAAAGCACCTGCCCCCCTCTTAAGGAGTTATCACTACCATAATGAATGGTTGGAATTGAAATGCCTGAATATAATGATCCTATTATTGTTTTTACACACCTCAATAACTTGGTTATATACCTGCTCCCGTACTTTCCTTTATCTGGGGTTTGACAGTGTATCCCAAGCAGTGTTTCTGTCATGGTTTTGACAATGAGCTTTAACCACCAAACCTCATTAGATGATCCTTTCAAGATATCGTTCCTTTTTAAGCCAGTATCTGACTCCATAATTTATTAGACAACACTACCTCATCTTTTACTCTATCTCCTGTCCTGACAATAGTTCTGGTAGCACAGAATATTGAGTTGTCAGCCATGACTTCCCTCAAACTCTTCTCTGTAATGGTAAGAATGACACACTTCCACATGTCATCTCATTTCCTTGTCATATCTGTCTGTCTGATTATATTCCCAGCATAAAGGTAAAGCACATCCAACCTGGAATATAGTGCCTGGAATACTCTGTATCTCGGAGTTCTTCAGTCATTCACTTTTCGTTATCAAGCTGCCTAATTCATGAACCAAAACTGTAACTCTGGGACTGAATGAATATTTGTTGAATTGTAATTTCGTTTTTAATAAAAGTGTTCATCAAATGCAGCTTTCAAGAACTGAACAGTCAACTCTAACTACAACGGGTTTCTGCTGATTATTTCCCGACTCAGTGTGCAGAGGGAACAGCCCTCAGTAATGGGCAACGTGAGGACTGCAGATCCTGGTAATGAGAGTCGAAAAGTGTGGCGCTGGCAAAGCACAACTATTCAGGCAGCATCTGAGGAGCAGCAGAGTCAAAGTTTTGGCATCTCCCCTTCATGAGAAAGGCATTTCTGCCTTCCTATGTTTTCCATTCCATAATACACAGGATATTGGGATCCATATCCTCAGGAAGGCAGCACTGTACAGAGCCCTGAAACGGAAAGCAGTCAATCAGTTGGTTAGACAGGGAGTAAACAAGTTGAGGTGAAATACAGACTGATTGAAGTACAAACATAAGGATAGATAAATCCCTCATCCAGACAGGAAACACCCTAAATTACTACAGGAAGAGAGGAAAGAGATTTCTGTGATTTTGGCGATTGTCTTTGTGTCTTCACTCTCCATTTGAGTAACGTCGGTTGATTGGAGGGTGGCGAATGTTAGTCCCTTGTCCAGGCAAGGGAACAGGGATTGTCCTGAGAATGACAGACCAAACAGTCTTACATCAGTATTGGCCAAAGTATTGGAGATGATTCAGAAAAATCATAGTTTGAATAGAAACAGTCAGCATGACTTTGTGAGGGGCTGGTCATACCTCACAACTCTTATTGGATTCATTGAGGATGGGATTAAACACACTGAAGAAGGTAGAGCAGTGAATGCAGAGTGCATGGAATTTAACAAAGTGTTTGATAGGCTTCCCCGTGGTAGTTTCATTCAGAATGTAAGGAGGCATGGCATACAGGGAGTCCGATCTGTCTGGATAGAGAATTGGCTAGCCCTTAGAAGGTGGTGGTAAATGGGAAGTATTCAGTGTGGAACTAGGTGAGCAGTGGTGTTCCGTAAAGGATCGGTTCTGGGACCTCTGCTGCTTGTGATTTTGTTAAATGACTTGGATGACGAATTGGAAGGGTAGGTTCGTAAGTTTGATGATGTAACACAGGTTTGTGGAATCGTGGATAGTGTGGAGGGCTGTTGTAGTTTGCAACAGGACATTGACAGGATGCAGGATCCAGCTGCTTAGTGGCATATGGTGTTCAATATGGAAATTTGGGATACGATTCATTTTGGAAGGTCGAAGTTGAATGCAGAATCCAGGGTTAGAGGCAGGATTCTTACATTGTGGAGGAATGGGGGATCATATGGGCCATGGCGTAGCTCCCACAATGTTTCTACATAGGTTCATAAGGTGGTTAAGAAGGTATTTGATGTGTTCATTAGCCGAGGGATTGAGTTTAAGAGCTGGAAGGTTATGCGCCAACTATATGCAGCCCTGGTGAGACCACACTTAGAATATTGTGATCAGTTCTGGTTGCCTCGTTGTAGGAAAGATGTGGAAGCTTTGATGAGAGTGCTGAGGAAATTAATCAAGATGCTGCCTGGACTGGAGGGCATGCCTTGCAAAGAAAATTTGAGGGAGCTGGGGTGTTTTCCTCATGTGGACGTAGAAGAATGGAACGTAACTTGACAGTGGTGTACAAGATGATGAGAAGCATAGATAGAGTGGATAGCCAGAGACTCTCTCCCAGGGTGGAAATGGCTACCTCGAGGGGTTATGATTTTAAGGTAATTGGAGGAAGGTTTAGGGGAGATGTCAGAAGTAGGTTCTTTACACAGAGAGTGGTGGGTGTGTGCAAAGAACAGCCAACAGTTGTAGTAAATTCAGCTATATAAAGGATATTTAATTGGATAGGCACATGAATGATAGTATAATGAAAGGTATGTAGGTTAGTATGATCTTAGAGTAGGATAAAAAGTCAACAGAACGTCAAGGGCCAAAAGGCCTGTACATGCTGCACTGTTCTATGTTTCCAGTTTCACCCAGCTTGTGGATTCCCCTTAAATTGTTGAATGTGTGCGGGAGTGATGTGTGTGAGATCAGGAAGGTTTGGAGGGGTGTAAGGCCAAAACCTCCAGTTGTAGTGTGTATTGTTACAGTCACCTGAAAGCCAGTATAATCTGTGTGGTTACTTAGACCGGACAGAATCCGCCAAGTTCAGTTATTAATGTGATTTAGGATTGCCGTTTGCTGCTGGTTACTTCATATCAGTTCTACTGTGTGATCCATGTAGTAACTCTGACCATTCATAGAGATGTACAATTTTACTTTGATACTGGAGAATGTGAAGTTGACATTTAGTAGATATGGCTTTAGAGACACAAGGCACTGCAATAGACTGTCAACTTGTTTACGTCTTCACCCATGCCTGGTCCGGGGTGCAGATATATGGAGTCTGGGAGGCAGGTCAGGTTTCAACACCATAGGTAACTTGTATGGTGTGATTCTGGCTCTCAATGTCAACACGTCTGCTCTCTGGGCCAGGCTCTGACTGAAGATGAATTTCAAAACCTGGTTGCTCATCAGCCATTAGTATTTAACCTGGACAATATTTGGACCTACACTGAGACCAGTGATAGCCTGTTGGCGGGTTATCCCCCTGCCCAAGGAAGATTTCAATTTACTTGCTTTGAAGTAATGTTTGACTGGCTGCCCTGAAGCAGGTTAGAAGCTCTATGCACAGATTTTGGAACACGCCACTCAGTCTCTCTGTAGCACAGGCAGCTGTGAGTTCCAATACCACTGTAAATGATTTCAGATAAATTGGAAGCAAGTTTCAGCGTAGTTCACTGCAAGATGTTGAGTTTACTGAACAATAATCGGATATTTGCTATAGTTCATGAATTGGGCAATAATAAGATGAGGTAAAAACAATGATGGCAGATGCTGGAAACCAGATTCTGGATTAGTGCTGCTGGAAGAGCACAGCAGTTCAGGCAGCATCCAAGGAGCAGCAAAATCGACGTTTCGGGCAAAAACCCTTCATCAGGAATTAAGGCAGTGAGCCTGAAGCGTGAAGAGTTAAGCTAGAGGACGGTGGGGGTGGGGAGAAAGTAGCATAGAGTACAATAGGTGAGTGGGGGAGGGGATGAAGGTGATAGGTCAGGGAGGAAAGGATGGAGTGGATAGGTGGAAAAGGAGATAGGCAGGTCGGACAAGTCCGGACAAGTCATGGGGACAGTGCTGAGCTGGAAGTTTGGAATTAGGGTGAGGTGGGGGAAGGGGAAATGAGGAAACTGCTGATGTCCACATTGATGCCCTCGAGTTGAACTGTTCTGAGGTGGAAGATGAGGCGTTCTTCCTCCAGGCGTCTGGTGGTGAGGGAGTGGCATTGAAGGAGGCCCAGGACCTCCATGTCCTCGGCAGAGTGGGAGCGGGAGTTGAAATGTTGGGCAACGGGGTGGTGTGGTTGATTTGTGTGGGTGTCCCGGAGATGTTCCCTAAAGCGCTCTGCTAGGAGGCGCCAAGTCTCCTCAATGTCGAGGAGACCACATCGGGAGCGACGGATACAATAAATGATATTAGTAGATGTAAAACTTTGATGGATGTGGAAGGCTCCTTTCGGGCCTTGGATAGAGGTGAGGGAGGAGTTGTGGGCGCAGGATTTACAGTTCCTGCGGTGGCAGGGGAAGAGGCCAAGATGGGAGGGTGGGTTGTAGGGGGGCGTGGACCTGACCAGGTAGTCACAGAGGGAACGGTCTTCGAGGAAGGCTGAAAGGAGTTAGGAGGGATATATATCCCTGGTGGTGGGGTCTGTTTGGATGTTGCGGAGATGTCGTCGGATGATTTGCTTTATGCAAAGGTTGGTATGGTGGAAGGTAAGCACCGGGGCGTTCTGTCCTTGTTACGGTTGGAGGGGTGGGGTCTGAGGGCGGAGGTGCGCGATGTGGACGAGATGCTTTGGACGGCATCTTTAACCATGTGGGAAGGGAAATTGCGGTCTGTAAAGGAGGAGGCCATCTGATGTGTTCTGGGGTGGAACTGGTCCTCCTGGGAGCAGATACCGTGTAGGCGGAGGCATTGGGAATAAGTTACAGGTTCTGCCCCCACTCCCAACTCCACACCAACACCAGATCCCAGCTCCCAGCCCTGCCGAGTTTTCACCATCCCTCCAGACCTTCCCCTCACTGAGGACGAACGATCAGTCCTCACCAACGAATCACTTTCATCCCCCTCCGTCCACACATCAATGAATTTAATACACGCTGTAACGTCGAACAATTCTTCTGTCGCTTCCGTCTCCGAGCTTACTTTCACAATCAGGATTGCCGCCCACCTTCCAAGGACCCCTTCGCCCACCTCCAACACACTGCATCCACCTGGACACCGCACGCTGGCCTATTACCTGCCCTCGATCTCTTCATTTCCAAATGCCACCGGGACATTAACCGCCTCAACCTGTCTACACCCGCCCCCACTCCACCCTCTCACCCTCACAACGCACAGCCCTCCAAACCCTCTGCTCTCATCCAAACCTCACCACCAAGCCAGCGGATAAAGGGGGCGCAGTGGTAGTCTGGCGCACTGATCTCTACACCGCTGAAGCCAAACGCCAACTCGAGGACACCTCTTCCTACTGCACCCTCGACCATGACCCCACCCCCATCACCAAACCATCATCTCCCAGACCATACAGAACCTCATAACCTCAGGAGATCTACCACCCACAGCTTCCAACCTCATAATCCAGGAACCCCGCACTGCCCGGTTCTACCTCCTTCCCAAGATCCACAAGCCTGACCACCCTGGCCGACCCATTGTCTCAGCATGCTCCTGCCCCACTGAACACATTTCTACCTACCTCGACACTGTCCTATCCCCCAAAGTCCAGGGACTCCCCACATACATTCGAGACACCACCCATGCCCTCCACCTCCTTCAAGACTTCCGTTTCCCCTGCCCCCAACGCCTTATCTTCACCATGGATATCCAATCCTCCATCCGCCATGACGAGAGCCTCCAAGCCCTCCATCTTTTCCTCTCCAGACATCCCCAACAGTACCCTTCCACCGACACTCTCATTCATTTGGCCGAACTGGTCCTCACCCTTAATAAATTTATCCTTTGAATCCTCCCACTTCCTCCAGACCAAAGGCGTAGCCGTAGGCACACACATGGGCCCCAGCTATGCCTGTCTCTTTTTTGGCTACGTAGCACAGTTGATCTTCCGTAATTATACCGGCACCACTCCCCACCTCTTCCTCCGCTATATTAATGACTGCATTGGTGCCACCTCGTGCTCCTGCGAGGAGGTTGAGCAATTCATCAACTTTACCAACACATTCCACCCTGACCTTAAATTTACCTGGACCATCTCTGATACCTCCCTTCCCTTCCTGGACCTCTCCATCTACATGAATGACGACTGACTTGACACTGACATTTTTTCCAACCCACCGAAGCTACCTGGATTCCACCTCTTCCCACCCTACCTCCTGCAAAAATTTCATCCTGTATTCCCAATTCCTCCGCTCCACCGTATCTGCTCCCAGGAGGACAAGTTCCACCACAGAACACACCAGATGGCCTCCTTCTTTAGAGACCGCAAATTCCCTTCCCCTGTGGTTAAAGATGCCCTCCAATGCATCTCGTCCACATCGCGCACCTCCGCCCTCATACCCCACCCCTCGAACCATAACCAGGATAGAACGCCACTGGTGCTCACCTTCCACCCTACCAACCTTCGCATAAAGAAAATCATCCGCCGACATTTCCGCCACCTCCAAAATGACCCCACCACCAGGGATATATTTCCCTCCCAACCCCTTTCCACCTTCCGCAAAGACCGTTCCCTCCGTGACCTTCTGGTCAGGTCCGTGCCCCTCTACAACCCACCCTCCCATCCTGGCACTTTCCCCTGCCGCCGCAGAAACTGTAATACCAGTGCCCACACCTCCTCCCTCACCTCTATCCAAGGCCCGAAAGGAGCCTTCCACATCCAATAAAGTTTTACATCCACTGTTATCATTTATTGTATCCGTTGCTCCCGATGCAGTCTCCTCTACATTGGGGAGACTGGGCGCCTCCTAGCAGAGCGCTTTAGGGAACATCTCCAGGACACCCACACCAATCAACCTCACCGCTCCGTGGCCCAACATTTCAACTCCCACTCCCACTCTGTGAGGACATGGAGGTCCTGGGCCTCCTTCACCGCCGTTCCCTCACCACCAGATGCCGGGAGGAAGAACGCCTCATCCTCCGCCTCTGAACATTTCAACCCCAGTTCATCAAAGTGGACTTCAACAGTTTCCTCATTTCCCCTTTCCCCACCTCCAGCTCAGCACTGTCCCCATGACTTGTCTGGACTTGTCCTACCTGCCTATTTCCTTTTCCACCTATCCACTCCACCTTCTCCTCCCTGACCTATCACCTTCACCCCTTCCCCCACTCGCCCATTGTACTCTATGCTACTTCCCCACCCCCCCCACCCTCCTCTAGTGTATCTCTCCACGCTTCAGGCTCACTGCCTTTATTCCTGATGAAGGGCTTTTGCCCGACACGTCGATTTCGCTGCTCCTTGGATGCTGCCTGTACTGCTGTGCTCTTCCAGCAGCGCTAATACAGAACAATAAGATATGAACGATAATCCTTCAACTGTACTATAATCTCTTAAAGCAATTTTGTTGATTCTATATTTATGGAACTAAAATAGTACTCCTGTCAAGATTTCCTAACACAGAAATAAAGCATGTACATTTTATTTTATCGAAGAAAGAACATATCTCTTGTGGTAATGAGAATTAGATATTCAATGTCAGGATTCCGAGCAATGTTTTACCACTCCAATATTTTTAAGGTGTTTGGTTTCTGGATAATTCCATGTTTAGAGTGAGCAGAAGATTGAACATACAAATAGAATTTAGCGTTCTTATACATTTATATATAATCAATCAGTTTAATTTCTCACTGAAATGTACGATCTTCAGCTATTTGCCAGCAATTTAAAATGACATTAATTCAACATGAACTGTGAATATTAAACTAAATAAATTATTTGTGTTATCAAATTTCAGTGAACAATAATTTGAAAACTTCCAATTTTTAGAATGAATGATATTTAATATGAAATGTGGATAGTGAAAAAAAACAACAAACATAATACCGTGTCAGAGAAATGTCAAAGCTTTCCAAAGGGCTTTGTGCCAAAGCAATGATATATTTGTTTTAGTAATTGGAATACAACATGTAAAATATTCATATTCTGAGCAATAATTAGGCTTCATAATGAAGCTGACCTTGCAATACTTGCAATTTAAATACTTATACTGCACCAAATAATCAGATATTTGCGAGCATTTACAATGTGAAATAATTGGATACTGACGTTTATTCATAGCTGACACTTGATAGAGTACAAAACTTTAAAGTACAGGAGAAAGTCATTGGCATTATGTTTGAATCAGCTCCAAAAATGTCTCCCAGCACCTCACATACGCTAGCCCTCTCTGTGTTGCCCGTTAAATTCATAATTTCCAAATATATATCCAGTTCTCTTTTGAATCTTCATTCACAACTTTCCCAGTCTGTCAATTCCAATTTGTAACAACTCTCTAAATAAATACACTTTTCCTTATTTCACTCCTCGCTCTTTTGCTTACAACCTTGCAATTAGAATTCTTTTATGCTATAATGCAAACTTATAGAGTTCTATTTTTCACTCTGACAGTTTATTCATACTTTTGAGCACGGCAATAAACTCATATCTTTGTCTGTTCTGCTCCGGGAACAATAAGCCTTGCAAGAACTATAACAAACACAACAACAGAAAACAAGCAGAAAACTAGTCACCAGGATATATGAACATCAACTAGCCACAAAATATATGATCCCAACACTAATTACTTACGTACTGATGAGGAAATACGCCACTTTGACTAGGTCTGTATATTCATTCTAGGACAGGCCAAACAGAGACAAGCACAAGAATTCCTAGAAACATGGCATTCCAACCGGAACTCCATCAATAAACACATCAAGTTTGATGCCATCTCTCACCCTCTGACGAAAAGGGCCGGAAATGACATCATCGACAGAGGAATTTACATGACCAACGCAAGGAAACCGAACCCCTTAAATAGAAAGTGGCAGATGACACCAGCACTTCACTGGAGGCTCACTCACTGAGTACAGTCAATGGAACAAACCAGGAACTGCCATTAGCTATTGCTTCAGAATATATCAGTGTTCATGGCTGCCACCACATAGAATCATTGAATGAAAATGCGAGCCTGCATCACCAAGTGTATATCCAAAGGCCTTTTAAACGTTTGTGAGATTATCTGCTCAATCTGCCGCCGAGGGAATGCACTCCAGCCACATGTCACCAGGGGCAGAACGGTGGCTCAGTGGTTAGAACTCCTGCCTTAGAGCGCAGGGACCCAGGATTGATTCCAGCCTCGGGTGACAGCCTGTATGGATTTTGCACATTCTCCCCATGTCTGCGTGGTTTCCGCGAGGTACTCCGGTTTCCTCCCACAATCCAAAGATGTGCAGGTTAAGTGAATTCGCCGTGCATAATTGCCCATTGTGTTCAGGGATGTGTAGGTCAGGGGTAAATATAGGAGGAACGTGTTTGTGTGGGCTATTCTTTGGAGGGTCAGTGTGGATTTGTGGGCCAAAGAGCCTATTTCCACACTGTAGAAATTTTATATTCTATGTCTGTGCCACCCTCTCAGTTCAAAACAGACTCACAAATCCTCTCTCAATCCCCTGCCTTTCACTTTAAGTATGTATCCCTTTGTTTTTGACCCTTCGAGTAAGGGAAACAGCTGCCGTCTGTTCATCTTCTCCATTCCCCTTATGCTTTTGTACACCTGTACCAGGTTTCCTCCTCAACCTTCCCCTGCCGCAATGAAAAAAGGAGCAAATTTAGCCCTCACACTTCACAGTTTGAGTACTCATTTGCCTTGTTAATTCAGATGTGCATCATCTCACATTTATCAGTGTTAAACTTCATCGGCCATTAATCTGGATATAGAAATCATCTGTTTATATCATCCTGTAGCCTAACCCTTTCCTCCTCATTGTGAACCACCCAGCTAAACTTTGTGTCATCCCCAACATTTGTTAACCATCTTCCACATTCTCACCATCATCATTTATGAATATCACAAACAAATCTTGATTTCCTTCCTGTTCTCCCGATGTTATTCACAGAAGAGGAATTAAGAATTCCAGTCTTTTGCTATTCTCATTTTGGGGAATTTACAAAGTGATGTAGTTAACACCTATTATGAGGGAGCTGCTAATAGCATTTTCGACACAGAGTTGAATTCACCTTTTACACTCTGCCCCTCAGCATGTCTTATTCATAAAGTGTGTACCTAATTTAAGATGAACTAGGGTTTGGCACCTTGTACTGGAACATTAGCCATTTGTGTGGCACTGTTCTTTTATCAATAGTCAGAGCTGAAGAAGTTTTTCATCTGCAGGGTGGACACAGACTCATTGATTGAATCAGTGATTGTGATGAGGATAACTATTCAATTAAATTCCATGTTATGGGCAAACTGAAGGAGATCAAATCATGTTCTCATGTCTACCTTTAATTGGAAGCAAATACATATTGTTAAAAAATTCAAAAATGAGATACCATACTAGGGGGAAAAAACATGTAATCTGCAATTGATGGAGATACAAAAATACAGAGTGAATGTGCAATCTGAAGAAGAATCAAGTATAGAAAATGAAGTACATCAAATCTTAATTTTCAATGGAACCAGATCCCAATTTTCCTGAACAGTGATATTTTTCACCCAACCTCACGTTTGCGAAAGCAAGTTTTTCCCAGTCACTAATACTTCCTTCGCCATTCTTCCTCGGCCTTATTACTCTTTTCTTACATTCCTACTTCCCTTGCGCCTCCCCATCTGCAGCTACATAATCTTCCATTGATGATATCTCTTCGCATCTTTCTTCTCCCACTCCCACTGTGAGTTACACCAGTTCCCTAGCTGTTCCCACTTCCACTGGAAAATCCTTTCCGTTTTTGCTTTCCAACAGGGGTGATGGGAACTGCTGACTTCTGTGCTGCTATTGTTCATCAGTGAATGATGAGATTGAGATGGTCAATGTCCAATAGGAACAGACAATAGTGTGTGTCTGTCACCGTCCAAAGCACCCTGAACATGATGGTTCTGTTCCCTATAGAGAGTGGAACTTTATTTCTGTCTCTGTGTGACAACGCTTAACCAAGCAGCCTCATCACAAATAGGACAAACCTCTCCTCAGAATCAGATGAACATGCATCAGTTTTTCCTTAAACGTTGTGAGGACAGTGACCACATCGTTGAAATAAGCCGTGTACTATCATTTTGGTATTTACCATTTTAATTGATTTTCCAATGTCATTAGAGGTGAGATCAGAGTAACTTGCCTCGCATCTAAGTAATATTTGACTCATGTAGCATCATTCAACCTCAGCAAACTGTGGTTAACGGGAATCAGAGGAAATTCTGTGCTGGTAATTTCCTCAATGAACAATGACAACTTCCCTAGACCTATTGGGAATGATAAATGAACTCTGCCTTTGCTACTGCCTTCTAAAATCATGGATGGATTTGTCTTATTAATAACATCATTTGTTTTCACGGTTTGGTCTAAAGTCTCAGAAAAGTAAAATCTTGTTGGTTGACTTTCACCCCAATGAAATCAGAGTATGACAATAAGATAACGATAATTTTCAATCAGTTACTTTCTGTGGACTGATCTCAGTGCCACTGAGATCAATATTTTCTCTGTCCAACAGCATCTCATCAAATTGACTCAAGGCTGCACCATTCCACAATTTTGCATCATTCTCCAGCTCATTCGCTGTGCTCGCCAGCTATACGAGTTCTACAAGGTGGAATAACTTAGAGATGCCTATGAGCCTCTGGAACCTGTCACCCCACCCATGCCCTGCGCTCTGAGCCCATCCCCTCTCCCAAGCCCACCTCCTGTCGTGTATTCACCATTCCTCCTAAACTGCCACGCTGTAATGCTGAATGTTCTGTACTCTGCAAAGTTCTCAGCTTTATCCCTCTGCGCCCCCTTTAATGAATTTCAGGAATGACATAATGTTGAACTCCTCTTCCACCGACTTCTCCTCGGTGTCCAGTTGTTTGTGCAAGAGTCCACTCCCCATCCCAAAGACCCTTCCCCCAGCTCCAACACTCTCCCTCCACCTGGACCCATTTCTCTAGCGTTTACTTTGACTCAATCTGTTCTTTGAGAACTTTCAATGTGACTCTGGTTGTTTTAATTTCTCTGCATCCCCCTCACCCTATCCAACCTATCACTCTTTGAACAGTCTATACGCTGTATGCTTCGATCCAACCCTGACTGTGTTATTCAGCCTGTACCGATAAGGGTGGTGCTGCTGTAGAATGTTGGACTCATCTCTCCATTTCAGAGGCTGAGTGCCAGCTCTTAGTTACTTCCACACATCACCTGCTCCTCCATAACCCTGCCATGGCACATCAGGCCATTTTATTAACTAAATCTGAGAACATTTCATCTGGAGATTCCCACCAACTCGCCCCCGCCTAACAGTCCCGAAGCTGATGGTCCTCTGATAGCAGAGCTTGCTTTTATGTCCTCCTGAAAATCCACAAACAGATCTGCCCCGGCAGACCCATTGCTTCAGCCTGCTCCTGCCATTTAGAGGGGGTGCATGGATACCCATGTGGGCTCAAGTTATACCTGTTCCTTCATGGGGTACATAGACCATTCCATGTTCTAGTTCTTTCCAGTCCCCACCCAAACACTTTCTCCGATATGTAGATGATATCATAGCTGCTGCTCCTCTCTCTTGTCCAGAATTGGAAAAGGTCATCGTTTCCAATTTGCACGAATCCCTCACTTTCACAAGGTCTATCTCTGACTCCTTCCTTTCTTTCCTCGACATCTCTGCTTCTATTTTTGGGATAGACGGGTCACTGATATCCAGTATTAAGCCAGCGACTCCCACAGCTACTTGGAATATACATCCTCACACGCTGTTTCCTACAAATGCTCCGTTCCATTCCCCCAGATCCTCCGTCTCCACCGCATTGCTTCTGATGATGTCAAGTTCAAAAATGTGGCCTCTGAAATGCCAATTCTTCCTCAACCGAGAATTCCCCAGCACTGTTCTCGACAGGGCCCTCAACCAGTTCTGACCCAACTCCTGCACTTCTATCCTCACGCTCTCTCCTCCCTCATGCAAGTGTTAGAGTTCTCCTTGTCCTTACCTACCATCCCACCAGCATTCACATGCAGAAGGTCATCAGTCTGCATTCCCCCACCTCCAGCGAGATGCCACCACCAGAGACATATTTGTCTCCTCTCCCTTTTCTGCCTTCTGACCATTTCCTCCGTGACACCCTAGTCCACTCGCTATTCACTGCCAACACATCACCCCACCTCCACCACCCCCCCCAACACAGGTCCACGTCACTTTCCCCTGCCGGAGGTGTCACACTTTCCCATTTACCTCCTCCCTCCTCACAAACCAAGGGCCAAACATACCTCCCAGCTGAAGCATCATCCTATCAACATTTCCCACATTCGCTGCTCACATTGTGGTCTGCTCTAGATTACTTACAGTGTGGAAACAGGCCCTTCGGCCCAACAAGTCCACACCGACCCCCATACCCCTACATTTACCCCTTACCTAACACTACGGGCAATTTAGTATGGCCAATTCACCTGACTGTGGGAGGAAACCAGAGAACCCGGAGGAAACCCATGCAGACACGGGGAGAATGTGCAAACTCCACACAGTCAGTCGCCTGAGGTGGTAATTGAACCCAGGTCTCTGGCGCTGTGAGGCAGCAGTGCTAACCACTGTGCCACCGTTCTACATTGGGGAAACTAAAGTTAGACTGGGTGAACACTTCACAGTATATCCAAACTGTACCTGTGCAAAACTGTACCTGAGTTTCCAGTTTCCAGTTGCCTGCCAGTTTAATACCCCATCCTGCTCCCTGGCCAATATCTCTGAGTCAGACTTGCTGCAGTGTTCCAGGGCATTTCAACGCAAGCTGGAAGAACAACACCTCATTTTCCGAGGGTGGACCCTGCAGCCCTTCAGACTCAAAATAATATTCAATAATTTTAGGGACTGAACTCCTCAATGCACCCTACCCATACACCAAGCCTAGTACTCACCCCCTATTGTTAGCTACTAACAGTCTACATTAACAGCTATTCAGCCTCTTATGTATATCAATCAACATTGTCAGGGCTACCATCCGTTCTGAGGAAGGGCCACTAACCGAGAAACTTTAATTCTGATTTCTCTGCACAGAGGCAGTTAGCCTCGAAACGTCAGCTCTTTTCTCTCGTTACAGATGCTGCCAGACCTGCTGAGATTTTCCAGCATTTTCTCTTTTGGTTACAAATTACTCGAGATTCAACTGAGATAGCAGCTTTGCTTATATCATTCAGATCAGTCAATTTGTCACAGTTCAGAAAGAAAAGAAAAAACGATAGAGGGTAGCTCAGCAGGTCTGGTACTCTCTGAGCCGAGATACGCAGAATTAACCTTTGATTCCAATATGACTTTTTCAAACAGGGTTACATCATATTCGATATATTAACTTTGTTTATCTCTGCAGATACTTCCTCATCTCTGGCACTTCTTCACCATATTTTATTTGTTTTTCATGTTTCTGTATCACTATATTTCATGTTTCTTGGCAGGGCGACAACTGAATTTGGTTATATATGGACAATGTAGTCCTTTCCTGTTACTATTAGAGTTGGTGTGTCTGTGACACCTGTGTTACGGCCGAAATCTGTTGCTTCTTTAAGATTCAAAGGAAAAAAGAATATTTTTCTGATTATCCTGTAAATCTCAGGAACTCCACTTTGTTTGAAAAGATATTTTAGAGGCAGCAGAAATTTCATGAGATAATAGGAACAAATTATTGATGGTGGAGCACTCTGTGACCTTCATTGAACTCGCTTCTCTACCCCCTCCCAAAGGCTTTGATTACATAACACAGAATTATTTACAGCAAAAGTGGGGGAAACTCAGCCCATTGTCTCTTCCAGTTTGGAACGACTACATCTCTACTGTTAGTCTCCTGCACTGTCCCCATAGCCCTCCACATTTTCTTATTAGTGTCTGCTTTTAATTTTAAGTATCCTGCCGAATATGAACACTATGATCAAGCTCAAACAAAAAAAAAGCAGAACTTAGAGGGCAAGTTCAGCTGGTCTGGCAGTATCTGTGAAGAGAAATCAAAGTTAATGTTTCTGGTCCAGTGATCCTAATCGAAGTGTATTCCCAATGATTAAGTGGTGTGTATATTAAACATAGTTCACTTTATCACATTTAAAATGATCCTGTTCAGTTCATATTGTCATTCAGCATTGCATTTCTCAAAAGTTGCTGTTTCCTTGTTGTGCATTAGATTTAATTCTGTCTGGCAGAAAGCGTGATGATGACTGGGGAATATCATTGTACGCCCCCCCCCCCCCCTCCCGAGCAGTCTCCACAGCCACTACCTCATTCTGTCCTATCTCCCAGCGAATGTCATGATCATTCAAACCTGACTCATATATCATAAGTCTTTATGCATAAGTTCATTGTAATTATCACTTTTGGTTTCGACTGAGGCCAAAATGCATAAAAAAGTACGGTTTTACACAAATAAAACTACATTTAGAAGTTTGTCAATTTGTATAAATAAATTACTGAAGCATATTCCCTAGTTGCCTTATTAGAGCAGTGAGAGGAACATTCAGAGAAGTCCACACTTCCTGTCTATGTTCAAGGCAACTTTGTCCAGTGACAGTGTGTTGGCTGGAAGTTGTTCCCGTGGAGGAGAGATCCGCACAGAAACAACATCCTGATTGTGTTTATTTTGGTGGGTGGAGGGATTTGGGGAGAGAAGGTAACAGCATAGTAAATGGACAACCGAGCAGAATTATCTAGCCTACGAAAAGATAACATTCATCTTTCTCCCTCACAACTGACTTCACTAGAGCAATTGGTGATGGGAGATTTTACCAATAGCCAGCAATGTCAACATGTCGTCGAGTCCAGTTATATTGTGAACTGAATATTCTGGATTAAAAGCTGGGACTGATTGCTCAGTGACTATGATTGATGTCAGTCTCCATGCAATGTAACTGTGTCACTGGAGGGTTTCCCTCTCCTATTGGTGAAGGGCTTCATTCAGCGCGCTATCCCAGTGCAGGAGCAGATGCATCAGCTCCAACAGTAACAGAGATCAACAGCTGCGTAGACAGAGAGAGGACAGATCTGAATCTGAGAATAGCGGACTGGAACATTACAACAATGGAGAGGAGGTTTTTCTTGAATCTTTTCAAGTGTGTCCCCTCTTCAGAACAGAAAAGGATTGGAAAATGGGCTTTTAAATCCCTTGACTGCGGTAGAGGAGGGGTGACGGGAAACAAGATGATGTAGAGGAGCAATGCCACTGACAAATTGACTTTTATTTCTGGTAAAAGAGAATCAAATGTAAAATGAGTATTAATTAGATTGTGTAGGGGGAAATGGGTTCGTTAATTAACTGCAAGACAAGCGATTCACAAACAGGGCAAGTTCATTGGGAGACAAGGAGAAAGAATGTGTGAAGAATGGAGACCAGCCATAATGTGGTCAGGCTGTGCAAGTATGGAATTGAATAAAAATTCCATCAGGATAGAACGTTCCAAGGTCTAAAATGAGGTGTTATTCGAGCTTGGGTTTTGCTACATTGGAGCATTACAGCAACCCAGGACTTAAATGTTTGCATGACAGCAAATTAAGTTTTTGAAATGGGAAGCAATGAGAAGGTCAGGGTTATTCCAACAGACAGAGTGGGAGTGTTCCTCAATACAGTTTCTGTTTGGTCTCCCCAATATAAAGGAGACTGAATTGTGAGCAGCAATAACAGGAGACTGGATTGAAAGAGTACAAATGAAATGCTGCTTCTTCTGGAAAATGTGTATTGGGTTGTTAAGAAATAACAGATGTGTCCGCCATTTTTTCAAATGTCCAAATTTATTTCTTCTTATATTTAGACCACCTAGTTCCACAGCTTGGAAAGTGTAAGTACTATAGGTGCGGGAGGCCAGAGTTAATAAAATTGGATCTGGATAAACACAGCAGACCAGACAGAATCAGAGGAGCAGCAAAGGCAATACTTTGATCTTGGACCTTTCGTCAGGACTGATGAGGGGGAGGGGAGCCCAGAAATGGAGTGATGGGATATGGAAGGGTGGCGGGTAAGTATGGTGGTGGTAGGTACATGCAGGTATGAGGTTACTGTGATTGGTCAGTGGGAAGGGTGGAGCAGATTCAGGTGGGTCTGGTTAGGGAAAAGGGACATGGGATAAGGCGGCAGCCGGAGGGTTTTTGAATTGGCTTCAGTCAATGTTGAGGCCATTGGGCTATCAGCTTCAAAGGTAAACTCTCAGGTGGTGTATCTCTGGCAGTGGACTGGCTAAGGAAAGGCATGTCGCCGGGCGAGTGGGAGTGGGAATTAAAATGAATGGTAACTGGAAAGTCATGTTGGTTGTTTCGTACAGAGCACTAATGCTCCACACAGAGCCTGATCCTGGCCCACCTAGCTCATCTCCAAATACCAACGTTGTCTCCTCTATGTTGTGGAGACCAAAGGGAGACTCAGGGACATAATCATGGAGCATCGGCTCTCTGCACGCTTTAACAAATTCAGCATTCCAGTTGCCATCCATTTCAATCACTCCCCTCCCCTTGCTCATCCGACAACAGGCCTCCTCCACTGTCAGAGTGAGGTCAAACAGAAACTGGGGAACACAACTTGATATTTCAGCTGGAGACCTTACAGCTTAATATTGTCTTCACTGGCTTCCAAATCTCTCGACCAACAGCTTTACCCCATGTCCCCTTTCCCTGACCTGACCAAAGCTGTGCATCTTCCCATTCGCATACCTGTTGCACCGTTCCCGCTGACCAATCACAATAATTCCCTGCCTGCATCCCCCTATCGCTATCCCACCTAGCCTTCCACCAGCCCCACGCCCCTCCCTCTATTTACTTCCCGGATCCCCTCCCCCCCACCCCAATCCTGATGAAGTCTTTCAGCCTGAAACGTTGACTTTCCTGTTCCTAGGACGCTGTTTCACTTGCTGTGCTTTTTCAACTTCATATGTATTGGCTACATAGTTGCACGTTGAGACCTTATCAGCAACAGATTTTATTGTGCTTTTTATACATTCCATGTCTGTTTACTGACAAGCTTATCTCAACATTCTCACAACAGGATCTAGGAAACAGTCTTTTTGTCATTAATGCTCCTGTCTGCTTCGAACTGATTTTCTTTGTTTTAACCGTACTTTCATCACTGCTATTCGCAATGGCATTGTAATTATAACTCTTATTATGCTGTAGCTTAACCACACTATTTCCAATATGCTTCACAACTTCCTTGTTCTTATACTCCACACATCTATTCATAAACCCATAGATCCAATACGTCCTTCTATAATTTCTTGTCTTCTGTGTCCCTCTCTCCTTAAACGGGGAGGTTACATTTACCAGTCCTCCCTCACTCCAAAGTTTCCTGAAAGATCACCAGCAATGCCTCTATAATCACCTTCGATATCTCTTTAGAACTACGAGCTGTTGCCCAACTGGTCTCGCTGATTGATTCAACTTCACCCACCCCAGCGCCTTCTCCTTACTGAGGTCAGTATACACACCTCTATACCCTGACTGTCTTGATACACACACTCACACACACAGAGACACACACACACAGACACACACACTCTCTCAATCACAGGCACACATACAGACACACACACAGTCACACAGACACACTCACACAGACACACACACACACACAAGCACGCACACTTTCACACACACACACACACACTCACACATACAGACACACACACTCACACAGACACACACACACTCACACAGACAGACACACACGCGCACAGAGACAAACACACTTTCTCAAACTCAGACACACACACAAACACGCACACACATGGACACGCAGACACACACACACACACTCTCTCTCTCTCTCACACACACACAGATCAATCATTGTTCGGCCATTCCATTTCAAATTATCCTGTTTCATTTGCACTGTCCCTTGCTATTCCTTCTTCCGAATATATATGTTTCTTTCTCTACATTTGATTTTATTCTCTCTGTCAAGAAGACACTGGGGACGGGGGGATGCCACTTTACTCCTCATCAGTCCCCACAGTCACTGTCTTCTATTCCTTTCTGTTTCTTAGCCCATGAAAAATACATACTGTGTCTGACACTTGAATCCCGATAAACATGTTTTTTTTTTAGATTCCTACAGTATGGAAACAGGGCCTTCGGCTCAACAAGTCCACATTGACCCTCCGAACTGTAACACACCGAGATCCATTCCTCTACCCTCGATTCACCCCTGACACTGTGGGCAATTTAGCATGGCCAATTCACCTAACCTGCATATCTTTGGACTGTGGGAGGAAACCGTAGCACCCAGAGGAAACCCACGCAGACACGGTGACAATGTGCAAACGCCACACAGACAGTTTCCCAAGGCTGTTCAGTAAACACAACATTTACTTTTGGGCTACGGCTACAACAAACCTAAAAAAGAAACGGCGTACAACTGTGCATTAAGATGTTTGCACCTTGCAAGTAAATTATTGAATTACATTGTGTAAACGATAATTAACTGAGAAAAGGTATTAGAGTATAATCCAGCAACAGCCGTAGCACTTCAAGAGAATAACAAGCAATTACATTTAAACTTGAGGATTATGGACTAACATTTATTATGTCCGGAAAAAAAGATGATGATTTTGTGAGAAATTGCATTTTCCCCATGATGTGTAATTCCCAGTAGTTCACGTACCAGTGTGGAGACCCCATGTTGGTTGAGAGGGAGCGCCAAGCTCTGAATGAATTCTCACTGTCTCAATGTGCAGTTGGTGTGTGTCTCTGCACTGTTCATAAATCTATCAGCAGCCTTAATGCCTCACTCCTGAAATAGTTCGCTATTTCCACCACCTTCTGTCCTCTGTAGGAGTACAATAATGTCTTCTCGGAGATAGAAGGCATTTCCTTGAGACTTCGTACAAACTTTTCACTTCTCACTTTTCCCTCTCACGTTCAGCAAACCAAGTTAAAGTGACACATATGTACCACGAGCAAAGGAACCAGGAGGAACAACATAGAGCATTCTATCTGAGTAGACTCTGCTTCACTCTTTGTTATGTTCGGGCATCAAAGACATCTTCCTATTTCTGTACACATGTTTCGATAGGCTGAATGGCCACCTCCTGGTCATCTGGAAGCAGCTCAAGGACCTGACTTGGCGACTCCGGTTCCTGTTTAACATCTCGATGTGCTGACTACACTCCTTCACTCCTTGTGTAATAGGCAGGAGGGTCTGAATGGGTTATCCCTATTCTTGTCCAATAGTTTCAATGGATCGAATGTCGTCCTTGTATTCTGTTGAAACCACGTTTAGCGCAGAAGTATATGCTCAGAAACAGCGATTCTCCTGCTCGTTGGATGCTGCCTGAATTGTTGTGCTTTTACACCGCTATACTCTCGAGTCTTCAGTCACTGAATGGTCTCCGCGGTTTCTGTGCACCAGGTTATCGGACTCCAAACGCCCCTGTCTTGCAGTTTTGAGGAACTGAATGGAACATAGGGACGTAGGGCTGAGGAGTAGGAGTGTGTCATTAGACACGTTAAGCCTTCTCAACTAGGCAGTAAGATCGTGGCTGATCTGGATGTGTTCTCAGCCCCACTTCCATATCTGTAGTTCATTGTCCTTTACTGTCCAATATCTGACTGCCATTGCTTTGACTAAATGCAAACACACAGGCACCACAAACTTCTGGGGAAGAGCATTCCCACGCAAACAAACTTTTGTGAAATTATTCTCTTCCCTGTTCAGACTGGGGCTGGATGGACCACTGTTTAATTTTCTAGTCCCGTTCCTCCATTGATCATGATAAATTTTAAATGTAACTCGGTTGGTGATATGACCAATGATATAGGTCTCAGACTAGGTCAGGTTCTTTGCTGGGAACAAGACATCTCGATCTTACATTTGCAAAAATAATTCATCAAAGCAAAGTTACTCAAAGCTAAGATGGAAAAATAAATGGCAAACAGTTTGGACAAATACGTACATTGATATTTATCTTTGAACGCATACTGAGATACAGTCTGTGCATACACACAGACACACACACTAAGACATACACAGTGTCTCACACACGCAAGTGCACACAGACACACACATACACATACCTAAATACAAGCAGGAAAAAAAGCTGCAAAATATCAGCTTGAAAGAGCTTTGTCCAAGCAATAGTTAAACTCAAGACAAAAGTAAAATAATGAAATGTTATTCTGCTTCTGAGGTTGTTCTGCTCACACAAGCAGGATTTATTCCTGGAATAGTCGGATTTGGCTGAATTACCTTTGATTTTAGGCAGTGGGGAGATGCCAATGATTCCTCAACAGTAATCCTACATGAATGATAAAGATGGCACACCGTGGGCGGCACGGTGGCACAGTGGTTAGCACTGCTGCCTCACAGCGCCTGAGACCCGGGTTCAATTCCCGCCTCAGGCGACTGACTGTATGGAGTTTGCACGTTCTCCCCGTGTCTGTGTGGGTTTCCTCCGGGTGCTCCGGTTTCCTCCTACAGTCCAAAGATGTGCAGGTCAGGTGAATTGGCCATGCTAAATTGCCCATAGTGTTAGGTAAGGGGTAAATGTAGATGTAGGGGTATGGGTGGGTTACGCTTCGGCGGGGCGGTGTGGACTTGTTGAGCCGAAGGGCCTGTTTCCACACTGTAAGTAATCTAAACTAATCTAATGACTGAATGGTTTTCATCTCTCATACATTGCTGCGAGAAGGAACAAGGAAAGATAGGTAGCAATAAGCAGTGGCTTCTCCGGCATGTTGCATTTTCTCCATCTCAGAGCAGAAATATACAATGATGTTATCTCAACACCAAACTGGACCACGTGAGGCCTCCTTGAACATTCTCGGAACTGTAGGACTATGTCCCTGTTCTCTGCTCCATGTCGGAGTTTTAATGAAGTTATGTTTGTATGTGTCCTCATATTTTTGTCCAATAAAATCATGTCTTCATAGTATTTGATTTCTTATACTATGAAAAGAGTATATCACATATACATGTTGTTTTCTTAAATTTGAATCCTCAGTTCTAGACTCCCATACCAGAGAAAATGTCCATAGGCTATGCATCAGATACACTCTCCTCAATATCTTATACAGTTCAATACGAACGCCTCTCATTCTCAACCCTGAAGTGCTCTCGCCTTATAGAGGTTTAAAACATCATGAAGAGAAAAGAAATGGTGAAGATCCAAGAACATTTTCCTAGCTTAGGGCAGTCCACAATTAGAGCACATAGATTGAAGGTGAGGGGAGAAACATATAAAAGGGACAAAAGTGGTAACTTTTCACAGAGTGTATAGAATGAACTGCCAGAGGAAATGTTGGAGTATGGGACAGCTACAGCATTTTTAGCCATTTGAATGAAGCCATTTGAGTGAACACGAAGGTTTTATGGGATATGGGCCAAGTGCTGGCAAATGGAACTTGATTCATTTAGGACACCTGGTCGGCATGGACATGGTGCACCGAAGGGTCTGTTTCCGTGCTGTTTGACAGAATAAGGCCTTCTTTCCAAGAGCAAGTGCAGTGAAACATATTCGCAAAATCTTCTAAAGCTATTGAGTATATTTATTTTTCAGTTTATGGAATCATCACAGCCCACAGTACATCAGATGTTGACTCAGAAATCCTCTGTACAGATGCAGTAAAATATCCTGACAGCTTTTTCATGAAGTAATCATTCCAAATACCTTCCTAATTACTTGCTGCATCTGCATACTAACCCCGTGTGATGTATGTACCCGGGTGAACAAATGCCTTTGTACAACTGAGTTTTGTGATCTCTCTTCTTTGAATTAGATTACTTTTGTTTTACCCTTCTGCCACTGCACAAACTTCAGTACCCCATGTTATCCTGTTCCTGCTGAAGGTTTGCACACTAACCTTCCCTGTCTATATCACATTACAGACTCTCTACCTCCACTTGACATCTTATCGAATCTTAGTGGTTGAGCCAATTGATTTCCATCCAATCAGTTCCCACACGCAAATCATTGACAGATTCTAAATAGCTTTTGATGTTGCACTGATCTCTGAGGCACTTCACCAAGTTAAAGAATTCCAACCCGAAAATACACATTTCTCCCGACTATCTATTTCCTCATAGTTACCCAGGACTCCCCTGTTCCTGTGTAGCAATCTAGAAAGTAGGTGTGACCTCCTCTTGCGCTGCGTAATGTACTGAAATGGCTGAAGAGCTTCATCCTATTTCTTTATAATTACTTAGAGGTGCAGATCGATCCTGAATGGCTGAATGCGATCTTCCTCACCTTCTGTAACAGCATCGCGGGGTTGTGTGAGTTAACAATACATGAAGCAAGAGCAGCAGGTGGCCATTCAGCCCCTCGAGCCTGCTGCACAATTCAGAATGTCTATTGTTGATGTGATGGTAACTAAGCATCCCTTTCCTGTCTGTTCCCAACAAACATTGATTCTCTTGTTCATCAACGATCTATATAACTTCTCCTTGAGTGTTTTCATTAACCCAGTCTTCACTGATCCTTGGGCATGAGAAGACCACAGACCATACAATCCTAAAGAAAAAGGAACATCCCTTTTCCAGTCTGAAATAGGAATGCCCTTATTCTCAAAATGAGTTCCCCTCAAACCAATCATTATTCTTTTGACACAACGGTTAGGAACATATACAGACCTTTCAACCCCTCAAACCTCCCCAAATTTCCATTAACCCTCCACAATCAAATACTGATCAGATTAACCTCCACTGAAGTTAAAGGAATTCCAGGTACAATATTTTCACAAGATTTCAAGATATTAGAACAGCGAACATTGAGCAGTACAGCACAGTAAGAGCCCTTCAGCCCTCAATGGTGTGCCAACCTTTTATCCGACTCTAAGATTAAACTAAACTGCAGAGCCTTCATCCTATTATCATCTATGTGCCTATCCAAGAGTTACTTGAATGTCCCTAATGTAGCTAATTCTACGACCACTGCTGGCAGTGCATTCCTCGCACCTATCACTACCTGTGTAAACAACCTGCCTCTTGACATGCCCCCAAAACCCTCCTCCAAACACATTAAAATTATGTTTTACTAGTGTTAGCCATTTCTACCCTATGAAAAAGAATCTACTAATCCATTCTATCTGTGCCTCTCATCATCTTGCACACCTCTATCAATTCACCATTCATCCTTCTTTACTCTAATGAGAAAAGCTAAAGCTCCCTCAAACCTTCTTCATAAGACATGCCATATAGGACAGGCAACGTACTGGGAACTCCCGTCTGCACCCTCTCTAAAACGTCCACATCCTTCCTTTAATGGGGCGAACAGAACTCAACACAATATTCCAAGTGTGGTCTAACCAGGCCTCTATGGAGCTGCAGCATAACCTCGCAGCTCTTAACTCAATCCCCCAGTTTATGAAAGCTAACACATCATACACATTCTTACCTTGAGGGCTTTGGCAATTTTGAGGAATCTACAGACGTGGACCCCAACATCCCTTTGTTCCTCCACACTGCCAAGAAGCCTACCTTTAACCCTGTAATCTGCATTCAAATTCAACCTTTGAAAGCTCTCTCCTGAATATGGGAAAATAGAGCAGAATCAGGCCACTTCGCCCATTGGATCTGCTGTGCCATTGGATTACAGCTGAACTGTTTCTCACCGACATTCTCCTGCCTTCGCCAAATGATCACTGATTCCCAAATTAATGAAAAGCTTATTCAGCTCTATCTTAAAGAAACTGTGTGCAGGAGTGTGTGTGTTTGTTTGTGTGTCCATATCTGTATGTATATGTGTTGTGTGTTTAACGTGTCTGTGTATGTTTTTGTGTATCTCCGTGAGATGATGTCCTGCCGTTTTTTTGGGGTAAATCCATTGAAATTGAGATCAACCCCTCACCACCACCACCCCCCCGCCCCCCCCCCCCCCCCCCCACGCCACACACCTCTACGTCTATCCCTGTTTAGTTTATGGTTATACAATGACACCTTCTGCTCGCCTCCCCATGCCTTTGCACTAGTGTCAGTTTTTTTGTTTCTTTCAGAGGACATCAAACACTGTCAATCTTTCATATATTGCATGGCTGTTTGGTTTTTCAAATAACGTCTTTGGAAGCACAGAGCAGTTTCGTCTGATACCTAACGATATCGTTCCTGAGATATTACCACCACCACTGTGTCCATTTCAAGATTTTCAATCTTTTCTCATTTATAACTTGCAGGAGTATATTATAAAACATGTCAAAATAATGAACGTGAAATGCATTCATTGCATTGACTTACAAATTTTTCCGTCAATCTTGCTTAGATGCATTTGCGATAGAAATACACTTTGATTTGCGCACTCTGTGTCATGAATAATCTTCAAAGACAAATCACTTCCACATTGCAGAGCGACCATAGACATAACTTTACATGAACATTCTCCACTCTAAGGGTCCTCAGTATGATTACCATCCTCCATATACCAAACTGTGGGTGTGTGCGTGTGCAGATGGTTCTGTCAGTTTGGATGGCGCTATGAGCTGCCTCCCTCCCCCTCCCTCCCAGACTGAATTCCCTGATGGTTGTCACCCTGCGGTGCTGTCAACGCAGAGGAGTGTGAAGGCCAGCAGAGAGGGACATTGCATCACTTTAAACACCAGAGAGGCTGACAGATCCGCTGTGCACATGGACACACAGATACACACAGAGACGAATACAGGCACGCAGACAAAATGCAGAGATGAAAACAGACACGCAAATACACAAAGAGAAAAATACAGACACACAGAGATGAATACAGATGCACAGGCGCACACAGAGATGAATACAGACGTGGAGAGACACACAGAAACAAATACAGGCACACAGATACACACAGAGACAAATACAGAAAGGAAGATACACAACAGAGATGAATACCGGCACGCAGATACACACAGAGACAAATATCGACATGCAGATACACACAAAGGAAAATAGACTCACACAGGTGCCCACAGGGATGAATACAGACGCAAGGATACGCACAGAGATGAACACAGACACGCAGATACACACAGAAACAAACGCAGACCCACAGCTACACACAGAGACGAATACAGACACACAGATACTCACACATGAACACAGGCATGCAGATAGACATAGAGATAAATACACACACGCAGATACAGACATGAATTTAAACACGCAGATGCACACAGAGACAGATGCAGACACGCAGATACACACAGAGACATGCAGATAGACAGAGATACGGATAGAGGCACACAGATACACGTAAGAAGAATACAGACACGCAGATACACACACGGATACGCACAGAGATGAAAACAGACACAGATACACACAGCCACAAACACAGATACGCAGACATACATACAGACTCGCAGATACACACAGAGACGAATTTAATGACACACACAGATGGATACAGGCAGGCAGATGCACATACAGATGAATAAAGGCACGCAGATGCACATAGAGATGAATGCAGACACGCAAATGTACACAGAGACGAATACATACACACAGATACACAGAAAGACAAATATAGACACGCAGATACACAAAAGGGCAAATATAGACACGCAGTTACACACAGAGATGAATAAAATCACACAGATACCAACAGAGATGAACACAAATACACGTATACACACAGAGTTGAATACAGGTAAACTGATATACACAGAGACAAAAACACACGTGCTGATACACACAGAGATACGCAGATGCACACAGAGACGAATAGAGACATACAGATACACGCAGAGCTGGATACAGACACGCGGATACACACAGAGTTGAATGCGGACAGTCTGGTACACACAGAGATGAATATAGACATGCAGCTGCACACAGACATGAATACAGGCATGCAGATACACACAGAGACAAATACAGACATGCAGATATACACAGCGATGAATGCAGAAACGCAGATACACACAGTGAAAAAATCAGAAATGCAGAGACACACAGAGATGAATATAGATGCACAGACACACACGGAGACTGATGCAATAGCACATATACAGGCACACATAGACAAATTCCTGAAGAAGAGCTCATGCCCTAAACATTGATTCTCCTGCTCCTTGGATGCTGCCTGACCTGCTGCGCTTTTCCAGCAACACATTTTCAGCACACATAGACAAATGCCGATACACAGATGCACATGCACAAAGAGATACCCAGTCATCAATACAGACGCACTACACCCAGTGCCACACTGACGTTTAAATAGACATTGGGAATCTGCCAGTGTTTACTTTTCACGTGGTGACTTTCTCAATATTTCACTCACTCTGTGTGGCTTGTGAAAACCTTTCTGCTGTTCCATAGATAATTCTCTGCATTCTCTCTATAGCTTCCACCTCTTTCCTTTAATGAGGTGACTAGAACACGGTATTACAAGTGTGGTGTTATCACACGGCGATGAATCCTTCTGTTAATGAAACCAAACACTCAGAAAAGCTCACCTCGCTCATAATCCGTTAAAGTTGAGTGATAGAGAGCTCGCAAATTCCGCTACTTAACAGGAAATAATATCAATGTATCCCTTAATTCTAAAAGTGAACATTGAACAACAGCAGTTATTCCCAACTCTAAGTTTCCCTTTCTCTGAAAGGTTTGTTATCTTTATCCACCTTTAACAATATAATCTTCCAATTAAAGAAAGTTTAAGTATTACAATTACTTAAACCAGACAGTGGCTGTAATGTCCAATGCCCTCCTTCTTTCCACTGAATATCTCCCTGGGTCATGTTCTGTCTTTTAATGCAAGGATATTTCGTTCAAAAAATGAATCTTACACAGAGAATGTTGTTCATGGCAGACTATCACGATGGTAGTTTACTCTCTGTCTAACTTCCGAAATGCGTGCCTCTTTATTCCCTCAACTTCAGATCACCTCCTTGGTTTGATGTTGACAAAACAATAAATTTAAAATTGATTGGGTTTAGTATAGTGGAACATTATTTAAACTTGGTTGTTTAAATTCGAATAGTTGTTAAAAGAGCAACCAAAGCTCAACATATCTGTTTCACAGCCAGATGTCACATAGTTTCAGTACAGTAAACTCTGAAAATATTAGCTAGTCATATGACAAGTACTTGCAAGCTCTCAATGCAGAACAACATTCAACTTTATCACAGTGGGTTAAACAGTGGGATTATAGAGCTGCGGCATAACCTCATAGCTCTGAAACTGATCTCCCCAGCTGTGAAAGCCAACACATCATATGCTTTCTAAACAACAGCACCAACCTGGATGGCAACTTTGAGGATCTATAGACATGGACCCAAGATCCCACTGTTCCAGATTTATCTCGATCTGTCACTCATCAACTCAGTTATGTCAATGTCCTGTTGTAACCTAGAACAGCCCTCCACACTAACCACCAACTCCACCAAAGTTCGTGACATTGGCGAACCTATGAACCCACCCTTCCAATTCATCATCTACTCTCTTATAAAAAAAATCACAAAGAGCAGAGGTCCCAGAACAGATCACCAAGTTAGTCACCAAGCTCCAAGTGGGATCTGTTCCATCTATCACCACCTTCTGTCTTCTGTGGGCCAGCCAATTCTGCATCCAGACATCCAGATCTCCCTGTAAGCCACGCCTCCTTATCTTGTGAATGAGCGACCGTGGATAACTTTATCAAACGCCTTGTTAAAATGCATATATACCACATCCACTGCTCTAATTCATCAACGTGTTTTGTCACATGCTTAAGGAATTCAATAAGATTTATGAGGCATGACGTGCTACTCACAAAGCCATGTTGACTGTCTCTAATCATTTATAATTTTCCAAGTATTCATAAATCCTGTCTCTCAAATCCTCTCCAATACTTTGCCCGTCATTAGTGTAAGACTGGTTAGCCAATACTTCCCAGGATTATCCCTATTCCATTTCTTGAACCAGGCATGAACTTTTGCCAGCCTCCTGACATCTGGCACGACTCCAGTGGACAGTGAGGATGCAAAAGATCATCGTAAAATGCGCAGCAATCTCTTCTCACTTCCGATAGTATCCCAGGGCATATCTTGTTTGACCAAATAAATTTATCTATCCGTGTGTTTCTCAAATTTTTCAACACATCCTCCTGTTCTAGCATATTCGCCTGTTTCATGCTGCCCTCAGAAATGTCAAGGTCTCTCTCATTAGTGAATACTGAAGCAAATATTCATGAAGAACTTCCGTTACCTCCTCCGACTCCTGGCGGAAGTTCCCTCCACTATCCCTGATCGCCCTACCCTCACTCTGGCCATCCTCTTGTTTCTCATGTAAGTGTAGAACGTCTTAGGTTTTACCTTAATTCTACCCGCCAAGCCTTGATCATGCACACTTTTATCTCTCCTGAGTTTATTCTTCATTTACACCCTGGTTACCTTGCAACCTTCTAGGGCACTGCTTAACCCTTGACTCCTCAACCTTATGTAATCTTCATCTTTCCTCTTGATTAGATGTTCTAAAGCGCCTGGCACAATGAAGATATGGAGCTGTAAATGGATGGGAGTTGCACATCCTGTCACTTGCAGCATGGGCTGCAAGTTTCCCGACAGTGTGCAGTGATCAAATACAGTATTACTGAGCAATGCACTCGGATGGTGGACACTGCTCTACATGCTGGAAGGGTAACTTCTCCACGTTTACAAAGTTATTCACTGCACAGCCCCCCGTGCACTGATGTGGTCTGCACAGTCTGTACAGATTGCTGGTTTGTATTGAGCACTACACTAGCCTCATCTGCACAGTGGTTCACACTGAATATATATCTCATCTGGATTATGATGTCTGATTCTTTGAGGTGGAGTTGGTATCGGGCATAACTGACCATTTGAGCTGATCTGTCAGCATATTTATTTTATGTTCTTACTCTTGTTATTGGACCCGTCAGCATCTGACTCCTCCGGCTAATCCCATTTCTCTGAGAAGAGCCGTGTTTATTCAACTTGTTGATCAAGTAATGATCCAAATATAACACGAGTATCTGTCTTTCTGTACCTTAACCTGACCGTTGGTGCTAATATCCCTGAATCCCCGGGGACGTAATTATGAAGTTCAGAAACAACATGCATAGTGCACGGCTCATGCTCTTCTATACATCACGGCTGTGGATCCCATTTGGATCCTTAATGTATCAAGAGCTGGCACTGTGAAGCTCAGAAACAATGAAATGGTGTGTCTCGGGCTTTTCACTGCCTGGTGTGTCCCATGTGGTGCTCCATGAACAGTGGAGTGTGTGTTGGGCTGTTGCTCACTTCCTCATGTGTCCTATGTAGAGGTCCATGGACAGTGGAGTGTGTGTTGGGCTGTTGTTCACTTCCTGGTGTGTCCCATGTACTGCTCCTTGGTGGGCAGGGGTTCCCAGCAGCTTTGAGACACGTCTTTGAAACTTGGTCTGTGCCTGTTCACTGAACATCTGTGTTTGTCCCTCTCAGCTGAACATGCGGTCAGTTACACGAGGAAGCCCCTCGAGTACTATTGTTAATTACCAGGCATCAAACTTGGAACTTAGGGACTCCGGGCTGACTCCTGTTATTGGAAAGCTAGTGGAGCTGCTGGGAATGTTTTATAGGAGGTTGTGCTGTGAGCTACCTCAGACATTCAGGAAGACCTGAGGATTTGGTGACACAACTGTGGATGGAGCATGGGGACGATAGTAAAAGCATCTTGGTCTGTAACATGAACAACAAATGGAGCAGAGGCTGCAGAGAGGGGAAGCACTGAAACCACGCAATGCGTGTATCTGGGGAAAGGGATCTGCTGGATCCACCCCGGGGTTTTCCAGGAACAGCTTCCCAAGCTCCACCTAACCAAGGAGCAGAGTGTGAGGGGACCCTGACTGAACAAGGAGCTGGTCCCAGAGCGGTGTCACCTCCTTCAACACGACCTGCAGCTTCATATCAGGGGGAGGACCGTGCTACCAGTGGTTTTTGGGTCAGAGTTTCATTCAGCTTCTATGTTCCAGAACTTTCCAGGCAGGACTGGGTGACAGCTCCATCAACTCTCCGATCTCAACATCAGTGTCATCATTCAGTGACAGAGGATATATATGGTGGATGAGAGCAATAGGCCCGCTGGGAACATCAGGCAGCAGACAATCAGGGTGATGGAGCAACACATGCCATGTCTGCACGGCTCAGTGTAAACCCTTCAGTACACGCGGTATCACTAAGTCCTGTAATCCCTCTGTATTTCAGTAACATACTACCTGCCGTTCTTCCTGCAAGAAAATGACAGGTTATATATGACATTAAATCCCACCTGCCAAACTTTTATCCATTGATTAACTTGTCCATATCCATTTACAGACTCTACAACTTCCATTGATTATTTATTTTCCTGCTTATATTATTTCCATTGGCAAACTTAGTTACAGTACATTTGTTCCACTGCTCGAGATTATTGATATAGATGGTAAATAGTTGAGGACCCTGCACTGGTCACTGTGTGACCCTACTGGTAACATTCTTTTAAACTGATTAAATCTGATTTATCTGGAGTGCCTGCTTTTTGTCTGATAACCAGCCCTCCCCTATTCCTGTGTAACACGTTTGAAGGGCTGAAGAAAGACGAGGAACATCAGTCAGCAATCCAGCTCCTCTAGCCTGCTCCACCATTGAATACAATCATATGTGATGTCAGCCTGCTCCACCATTGAAAACAATCATGGCTGATGTCAGCCTGCTCCAACATTGAATACAATCATGGCTGATGTCATATCGGTCTCAGTCCCAATTTCCGGCCTATCTCCATATCCCCTCAGTTACTCAATATCCCAGCATCCACTGCACTCTGGAACAGTGAATTACACAGATTTAAAATGCTTTGAGAGAAGTTCTCTCATCACTGTTCTAATTCCTCTCCACTTATTCTAAAACTCTGATCTCTTGTTGTAGGTTGCCCCACATGAGGAAATACCCAATGCATGTCGACATTATCAATCACCTTTAGCATTGTCCAGTCCTCAGTGACATCTCCTCCCATTTTTCTAAACTCCAGAGAATATAGACCTGAACGTTCAATCTCTCTTCAGAGGACAAACTCCTTATCTCTGGAATCAGTCTAGTAAACCTCTTCTGATCTGCCTCCATGGTAATTACATCCCTCCTGCAGTCAGGACACCAAATCTGTACACAGTACTCAATTGCGATCTCACAAATGCCTGGCATTATTGCATCAGTACCTCCCTCGCTTTATAATCTATTTTTTCAGAAATATATACCAAATTTGCAGTTGCCTTTCTCATTATCTGCTACACCTGCATCTGTGTCTTTTGCGATATGGATGAGGATACCAGATCCCTCTGTACCTAAACACTACGTATTTTCCCTCTGTTTGGATAGTAAGTTGCCTTTCTGTTACACTGACCAAAACTGCCGCATACTTTTCATTTTTTCATTTCATCTGCAACCTATCCTTAACCATTCATTACAATTTCTCAACTGAGTCAGTGTCTTCTGAAAAACTGATTATAGCATGTCCATCCCCTCAAATAGGTGATAGTACTTATTGCTAATAGTTGGGGCCTGAGGACTGAGCCCTATGGTATTTTTGGAAACAGAAAATGAACCAGTTATTCCAACTCAATGCAATTCTTTGTTTCGCCAAGCCTACATCCAAGCGAATAAATTACTTGAAACCATATGCAATCTTATTCTGCAGATTAATCTTTTGTGCACACCTTATTCAATGTCTTCTGCAAGTCCTGATTTTACATCTCCAGGATCCTCATTATGCAGCTTGCTTGTCACATTCTGAAAGACTCAAATAAATAATGAAAATATGATTCATCTTTTGTAAAATTATGTTGATTCTGATGGATTGTGGCTTCCCTTTGTAAATGTGCTTTCATTAATTCCTGAATAATCGATTTGAATAATTTTCTTAAATTCCAGCAGTTTTCTCGCTACTTTATATTCCATCGTGAATGTGGTAAGCTTTCACCTCTATATATTCTCTTCATTCCCTCCAATCCAGTATAATTGACACATGCTGTGAAATAACCTACTCTGGTTGCTGTGTAAGATGCATGAGTGGCTGAATGGACTCATTCTCTTCCCTGTGCACAAAATCAATGGGCTGATGTCAAAACAAAATCAAAACAAAACATAGATTAAACCGAGCTGAACCAAGGCAAAATAAATTAAATTACATGAAGTTACAACACCCAGCACAATCCTACCAAAGCTCCCCATCACCGGTAGCATGAGTTGCCATACCCGTACTTGTTCAGAATTCTTCCTCTCAGAGCCCTCACTGTTGCACAAATGTCCTGACCAATATAGCAAATAAAATCATGTCTATATGGTTGAAATAGGGCCGCCACGTCCTATGACAATGTTCATTTCTTGGGTGCCCATACTCATAAGGAAGTCGAGGGGAATGGGCTCCATAACTAGCCTACACCACGATCAGAGTCCTGGGAGGTTTCCTGGAACCCAGTTTATCAGAATGTTCTTCCTCACACAAAATGAAAGAATACTAAACAATTTATTCCCATGCAAGTCCAAAGAGGGAGGATTCAGCGAACACAAGAGGAGGGGCACCGGAATTGCCTTGACCTCGGTTCCCAAAACCCCTTCCAAAACACTTGCTATCGTGCACCAATACATATGAAGCTTGTGGCATGATCACAAGCAATACGTAAGTGTACCAACATCTATTGAACATTTGGAGCACATTGGGGACTCTCCTGTCTTAAATTTAACAGGCTGCTCGGGTGTCAATTAAACCCTGCGGAGTACCTTCAACTGCATAGCCCAAATCCTATTGCAAATTGAAATGTTCCTTCCGGTTTCCCAAATATCTTCCCACTCCTCTGGTGAGATCTCCACCCACAATTCCTGAGCCTAGATTCCATGCAGCCGCTCTATATCATTTGAGACACTACCTCTTAATAAATGATAGAGGGTGCTGACCGAGAGAACACCTGTGGACCAGAGCACTCTTCCCTCGATTTCCGACCTATGGGGACTCACCATTAATGTAGTCTTTTTTTCTGTCTAAAGTTCCTCATCTAAAAGTAACGAAAGTGGCCCCTCCAAGCTAACTCATATTTCTGGCTCAGCTGCTCGAAAACCACCATGACCACCACGTCAAATAATTCTCCGAAACAGGAATCTCCTCTGGACTCTCAGAGCCGAAAGCCATAATCCATCAATCCCAGCTGGGATTCTACCAATCCTACAATGGGAATAAAAGGAGAAGATCATTTTTGTAAATTGTCCTCACTTTGTCGCATCATTTTACAGGCTTTAACTATTTTATGGACAATTGGATTTCTGCAATGGTTCATAACAATCCTTGTCTTGTCCATGAGCAACAGATTAATGAGGGGACATTTTGCCTGGGATGCCTCAATATCCAGCCAAACTGACCGCAGGTCTTTGCAAGCTCAATCAGCCACATCCGATTGCAGGGAACCTAGTTGATATTTGTTAAAGTCCAGAAAATTCACACCCTTAATCTCCGGCAGAAGCTGCAATTTAGCGAGCTTCATACGAGGCCATCTGTGGTGCCAGGTAAACAAGCTTAACAAACTGTAAAGCCTCCATAGAACCGACCTGGAGAGCATCAAAAGAACCATTCGCATGGGATAGAAGAAACGAGGAAGTGCATTCATTTTAACCGGAGGTATTCTACCTAACCAGGATATTGGAATATCTTCCCAGAGCCGAAGGTCCTGTCTTAGCTTCTTGAGCACTTGCACGAAGTTTGCTTTATATAATTGACTGAAGGCCGGTATGATAAAAATGCCTAAATAGAGGAGACCTTCTTGTGTCCATCTGAAAGGGAATCGGATTGCACCCCCCATGATCAGGTACTCAAATAACACCCAACAACCATGGCGTCTGATTTCATAAAATTGATGTTATATCCCGAGATAGATTCAAATAAATCAATCACTTCTTTAAAACGGGGCAAAGATATCATCACGTTAGTTAGAGAGTGAAGAACGTCATCTATGTAAGGATGATGTCATGCCTTCCTGACCCTACCTACCGTTCAGTTATATTGGGGCCCCTCTGGGTGGCCTCTGCTAATGGCTCAATCACCAATACAAATAATAACGGCGAAAGGGGCACCTCTGCCGATGCTAAAATTATACCATTAGTCCTTATACCATTAGTGAGAACTCATGTCGCTGTTGCGTCACTATATAATTCTGCCATCCAACAGACAAAGACACCTCCAAGGCAAAACAGTTCCAAGACATAAAAGAGGTACGGCCACTACACCCAAGCAAATGCTTTCTCTGCATCCAACTAGACTACCAAGCCTGGAATCGACCTTGCTGTCACACCTGAACCATATTTTGCACTCTCCTAATATTAATATGGGACAAGTGACTCCTAATAAAACGTGTCTGTTCCTCTTTCACAATGAAGGAAAAGATCTTCTCCAGCCTCAACGCTAGTATTTTCGACAAAATTTTAAATTCCACGTTTAATAACTGTATAGGGCTGTACGAATAGGCAATCCTCTGGGGCTTTCCCTCTCTTGAGAATAAGATACATGTTTGCTTCTCTCTGAGAGGATGGGAGGCAGTTCTGTCCACAAGAATAATTGAATATATCCAACATTGGTCCAGCCATCATGTCTATGAACTCCTAATAAATCTCACTCCACAAGCCATCTGGCCGATCGCTCTGCCACTCTGGATCTGCTTTACCGCATCCTGTATCTCTTGGATGCCACGGGGCATTCAAAAGAGACTCCTGCTCTGAAGTTATACCTGGGAGGTCCAGGGTTTTAAAATGACTCCGTTTTCACCAATCTGTCCGCACAGTCCTCTGACTGGAGCAAACCAGAGTAGAACTTTCTGAATGCTGCATTAACCCTTTTGGGACGGCAGGTGATAGTACCAGCACCCTCTTCAATGGATGTAATAGATTGGGGGGCACTATTCTTTCTGGCCAAGTGCGCCAAATACCTTCTCAGTTTAGCACCATACTCGAATAACCTCTGTTTCGCAAAGGAAATCTCCCTCTTTGCGGTCTGGGTGAGCTCAGTGTTCAGAGCAGCCCGGAGCAATGTAATCTACTGCAACTTAGTTACAGACAGTCTGTCAAAGAATGCTGTCTCAGCTGCCTTCAGCCAAGCCTTGAGCATAAGCTACTGCTGTCCCTTCTGCCGCTTCTGAGTCACCGAGTAAGAAATAATCAAACCCCTTGTATAGGCTTTGGCAGTCTTCCAGAACACAGATGGATTACTGGCCGTACCCAAGTTAATGTCCCAATAAAAACTTCAATTCCCGCGAAAAGTAATCAATGAATTTGCTATCTTTCAGGAGGCAAGGATCCATGCGCCACTGCTGTGAGCCTGTCCCATCGCCATCGGCCTTAACATCCATGTACACTGCTGCATGATCAGAATTTTGCAGGGCAGCATCGAATTTAAAAAGTCCAATGGGGCAAAATAATGTCAATCCTGGTATAGCACTTACATGGGATAAAAAAAACGTGAAGCCCCTACCTTCAGAGTGAAGACATCTCAAACGTCCACCAACGCAGCTCCCTGTTCAGGTCCACCAGCTGCCTTGATGGCTAGGAAATACCCGTGAGACCCCTTGACATCCTATCCACTTCAGGGTCCATAAGTTGGTTAAAGTCTCCCTTTTAATTGTACAATGTTCCCCAAGGGTAATCAACCTGGAGTGCGCATTTGAGGGGGTGTGGTGGGGCAATATTATACAATGTCCCATATTCCTCTCCATGTATTAAAGCTTTAAGGATCAGAAACCACTCACGTTCGTCGTTAATTTGATCCATCATCTGAAGTGGAAGGTTTGTATGAATGAGTGAAGCTACTTCTCTCCTTTTCGAATTAAAGGATGAAATAAACACCGGACCGAACCTTCCCTGTTGTAACTTTAAGTGCTCCTTATCAGTTAGATGTGTTTCTTGCAGCAAGGCTACATTGACCCCTCCCTTTCTGAGGCTTGAAAGTATCTTCTTCTCTTATTGAGTGAGTGACTCTCCTTAAGGTTCCACGTGCACCATTAAACAAGCGGTTAGCCATATCTATCCGAAGCAGCCCATGACCCACTGGGAGACGAACCCCATTTATAGCACGTCAAGTGAAAGCAGTAAACAGTTCATACAAACTTGAAACTATAACTACAATAACAGCCAAAGCAAAACTTCTCACAAATATTTCTAAAATGAGCCAACATATAACACAAATAAGTGGAGAGATCCCCCACTTCCTGCAGAGGGTGTACATATTATCCATTAATCCCCCATGGCTCTTCCGAGCTGAAGCCGCTCATCAAATCCAGGCAAAATAATGTTTTCAAAAGTTGCATGCGTCTTACAACAAGAAAATTAAATTTGTCCCATCCATACTTTGACATCAGGCAGTCCGGGTGAAACCAAATGTAACCACCCCCACCATCCCCAAACCCACTTTCTCATTCGGCGTTAAGTGAGAGAAACGAAAAGAAGTTGATGAGCTGGCCGTTTTCTTGTCGTTCTGGCAGCCCGACCAGGCTGATGTTCTTCTGATGGCCCTGATTTTCGAGGTCGTCGACCTACTCTTCTAAGGCCCTTAGCTACCATTCCAGGGCTTCGACACGACCCGCCGAGGATTCTGCCATGGTTTCCAAAGCCGCGATCCGCTGTTCCACCTCGACGATGCACGGCCCGAGACACTGGGTCTCCAGATCCTGCTTCTGCAGCTTGGCTGAGATCAGTTCCAGCCTAGTTCAGGTCTCCTCCATCGCTGAATCAATCTTCTCTCGCAGGCTCTGAAGTCTGAGGCCAGGCTCTACTCCACAGATAAGTCTCCTGGAGCATTCGCAGAGGCCGACGTCACAGCCACGGGTGTATCCATTGCTGCGATGCCCTGCTGGTTGTGATCCTCATGATCGTTTTCCCTTAGTTATTTTCCGTTACTCACTTAAAATGGCATAGAGCAATACTGGGGATCAAAAACCTCCGATTTTACCACAATAGGGAAGAAAGAGATGGTGAATGCATGACTTTGTCTGGGTTCTGGTGCAGAGCTCAGCAGGGCAGCCCTACTGGATCGCCGCCATCTTGGATCTCACCCGAATAATCACTGTTAACAAACTTTTTTTGAAATAGTTTGAAGATGTTTCTTGTAGGGGGAGACAATGGAGAACCATTGGATGTGATATAGGTAGATATTCAGGTGGATTTTTTAGAGTTCAGAAAGTAAATAGTAAATAAAATTGAACCAACGTGGTTCAGGGGCGACGTTGGGAAACGGAAAGGTAAAAGTGAAGTTGGCTTTCAGTTAACGGAAATTGGAATATCGAAGTAAAGGCGTTCTGCACAGACTGCATGCAGTGTGGATGAGATTATACCTGTGTTCTGTACTGTTTCAAAGAATGAGAGGTGATCTCAGGGAAACTTAGAAAATTCACCCACAGCAGACTGACTAATACAGGGGCATGGAGAAGTGCAGCAGGCAAAGTTAGGGGGAACCCAAGATGTTCTACAAAAACAAGCTGAACAGAATAACCAGGAAAAAACTCGGACCCATATCGAAACCAATGGGGTAATCAGTATGTGAAACCGGGAAACATTGATAGACTGTGACATGAGAGTTTCACATCTGTTTTATTTGAAAAAGGAAGATGCTGGTACAGAATTCAAGAAGATGGACTGGGAAGTTCTTGAGCAGATTTATGTAAGATGCAAGTTGGGATCAATGGTTTTGGATGATGTAAAGTCCAGATGAGTTGTATCGCAGGATGCTGTTGGAGACAAGAGAGGAAATGTCCTGACCTAAATGTTTTAGTCGAATCTGACCACACAAGGGAGGTGCTAGAGGACTAGAAAACAGCTATGTGGTCCCAAGTCACTGGGAATGTTGTAGCGATAGACCAGTGTCTGGTGGTGTACCACAGCGAGAAGTGTAATGTATCTAATTATTTGTGGTATTCAATAATGATGTAAATGTTAATGTGGAGGGGGTGGTGGGGGTGGGGGCTGAGCGTAATAAGTAATTTTGTGTTTGACACAAAGATTGGCCAGGTGGTTGGCAGTGAGGAGGAAAGCCTTATGATATGGGAAGATACAGGTGGAATTGTCAGATCAATGGCAGATGGAATGGAACATTGATAAATAGGATGTGATGCACTTTGGATGAAGGAACTAGACAGGTGAGAATTCAATAAATAGCAGAACACTAGGGAGGTCAGAGGGTGTTTCTCCATATATCCCTGAATGTGACTGGACAGTATAATAGCCCGTTAAGAAATCGCACGGGACTGTAGGCATAGTGTTTCTTCATCGAGGCGACATAATATGAGTTAAACATGCCATTGGTTAGGCCATAGATAGATTACTGTGTGCAGTTCTGGGAGCCACATTACAAGAAATGTTTTGGTTTCTCAGTAAAATCAGAAGCTATTGGGGTCACCACAGAGTTGGAAGCTTCAGTGGATTTGTTTTCCTTCCTAGATTGGAGAACTGCATCTGACAATCTGTGTCTGATCTTTCCTTTTTGCCAAGTACATGTTTATGGGATATTACTGGATCAGAACATTTCATTGTTGATAGTGTCTAGGCCAAGCCTGCAAATATTTTTGAGGAGCTCAGCGGTCTTCTATAACACGTGACACCTCCTCTTCTTGTATAATTCGTTGGATGCACTAAATGGGTTATCTATAAACTTCTCCAAGAATTTCATTGAGCTGAATAACTTCCTCATATTCCTGTGAAGCCAGCGTGAGGCGCTGAATAATTTCTTCCTTTTAACTGTGGAAATGTGCAGTGCCCAGCAGCACTGTTGCATGAATGTTACCGATACTTCCAACAGAACAAGCCTGAATGTTGTCCAGATCTTGCTGCACATGGACACAGACTAGTTCAGGAGCTGAAGGGGAACATTTTTCCTGAATAATGTGTGACCTCCAATGAACACCCTCACTTCTAATCTTTATGAAGCAGCTGAAGATGTTTGCGCTGAGGAAGCTACCTTGAGGATCTTTTGCAGACATGTCCAGGACTACATGGATTTTTGTACACAAACCACAATCATTGTGCTTTATGCTTTAAATCACTCTAACCAGGGAAGTTTCCAACTCATTCCCATTAAACGCAATCCTGCTCAGGCTCCTTGAGACCATCCTTAGTTAAATGATGCCTTGATGTCAGGGCCGATCACTCTTCCCTGAGCCCTTGTGTTCACGTCTTTTGCTCATATCATTAGGTCACAGTGTGGGGGTAATGAGTGCTTTTTGACCAATCAGAGTTGAGGGCTGTGAAGAACTGGACATGAAAGCGGATATTATACCTTATGATCTTATTGTGGGTGAAGACATGCTTGCGGGGGGAGGGGGGCGTGTGGATGAATGACATACCCCTGGTTGTGGGGTTCTCACATTCTATTATTGGAAAGTAGAGGGTGTAATTTTCCTGGAAGCTCTGTTATTGAATGTTGCCAGATTGTCTGGACCATCTCTGGCTGAGGTGTTGGGGCTGTATTCACCGTGAAACTGGGTCTACAACATGACCAACATATGAAGCACATGTTGCAGAGAGGGGAAGCTCTATAAACAGAGATGAGCGACCTCTTTGATACCCAACCTGGGCTTTCCAATTACATTTTCCAAACCAGCCCAAATTGTGTGTGACAGTTTTGAGGGGCTGAATGGTCTCCTGTGTTTCTGTGCACTAGGGTATCGCAGTAAGTAGCTTCTAACTGTCCGTGTCTAGCAGGTTTGAGAGACTGAATGGAACACAGAAACATGGAACTGAAGAGCAGGAGTGGGCCATTCGACACTTTGAGCCTTCTCCAACAGGCACTAAGATTGTGGCTGATCAGGTTATGGTCACAGCCCCACTTCCCTGACTGTATCCCGTTATCCATGACTCACTTCTCTGCCAAATATTTAACTAACTCTGCTTTGAATCAAAGTAAGCAAAGAAGCATCTCAAACTTGTGGGGAAGAGAATTCCCACATGAAATGCCTGTTTAGAATGTCTCCTCATTCCTCTTATAGAGTCTTATAGCATGCAAATTTGTCCGTGCTGACCAGACATCCCAATCTGATCGAGTCTGATTTGCCAGCATTTGGCTCATATTCCTCTATACCTCCTTATTCAGATTCCCATCAAGATGCCAGACTCCATCACTTCCTCTGGCAGATGATTTCATATGCACACCTCCCTCTGTATGAAAACAATTCCTCTAAGTTCCATCTAAAATATTTCCCCTCGCACCTTAAACCTATACCCTCTATTTTTGGAATCCCCTATTCTGGGAAATAGACCTTGTCTATTTACAAAATCCATGCCCCTTATGATTTTATAAACCTCTATATGGTCAGCCTTAAGTCCGTGATTCTGCAGGGAAAACCGCTTTTGCCTATTCAGCCTCTGCTTATAGCTCAAACTCTCCAAACCTGGCAACATCCTTATAAATCTTTTCTGAACCCTTTCAAGTTTCACAGCAACCTTCGTACAGCAGGGAGAGCAGAACTGCACACAGTATTCCAAAATGTGGCCTCACTGACATCCTGTACAGCTGTAACATGACATCCCAACTCCGAAACGCAATGCTCTGACAAATGAAGGCAAACATGCCAAACACCTTGTTCACTATACTATTCACTTGGAAGGAGAGTTGCACTACATCTCTCCGTATCGTTGCTCAGCAACATCCTCCAATTAATTTCCATTAAGTACCCCTATTTGCTTCCCAAAATGCAGCACTTCACATTTATCTGAATTAAACACCATCTGCCAATCGTCAGCCCATGGGCCTGTCTGATCGAGGTCTCATTGCACTCTGAGATAATTTTCTTCATTACCCACAACACCAAAAATGTTGGTGTAATCTTCAAACTTACTACCCTTACCACCTATGGTCACATCCACATCATTTATATAAGTGACGAAAAGCAGTGGGATCAGCATTGATCCTTGTGGCACACTACTGTTCACAGGCCTCCAGTCTGAAAAGCAATCCTCTACCAACCTCTGTCGCCTTCCTTCAATCTATTTTTTTATTCAATTGTCTTGGGTGCGCTGGTTCCCATGTGATCTAATCTTACTAATTTGCCTAATATGCAGAATCTTGTCGAAGAACTTGCTCCAGTCTGTATGGAAAGCATCTACAACACTGCCTTCATCAATCTGCTTTGTCACCTCTTTAACATACTCAGTCAAATTAGTGTGACACGATTTCTCATGCAAAAAGCCATGGTGACTATCCCCAATCAAGCCTTGCCTTTGAACATGCATGCAATTGGCTATCCCTCAGAATCCCCTCCAACAACTCACCCACCACTGATGTCAGGCTCACCGGTCCAGAGTTGTTGAGTAACTGTTTTCTTTTCTACTGCCACTCCTCTATTGGTCACAGCAAATTATCGGTGTTACCAGTTTGATGATATGGCTTATAATTTCGGTCACACATTGGGTCAGGGTCGTCCTCGGAAGAAGTCATGTAGATTTCCTTCTCTGTTAAAATAACAAATTCATGACTAAAACAAAGTTCTTCAAGCTATGATGTAAAGGTTAATGACAAACAGTGTATAAATTACAAAAATGTACATTGATATTTCCATTACTAAAAGTAATGAGGAGCACAAACATGTGCAGACACACACAGATACATACACAGACACACATAGACAAACTCAAAGACACACACAGACGTGCACACACACACAAACTCAACCTCACAAAAACACAGAAACACAAAAACACGGACACACAGACACACATGCACCCGCAAATACACACATTAACACAGACGAATGCACGTACCATAGTGCGTACTAAATTAGAGCAGTAAAAAGGCCATTTGGCCCATCCAGTCAACTGAACTATTGATCATGGATGACATGTTTTTCAAGCCAGTTCTACTACCCTCTCACAACAAGCCTTGAACCCATCTTTAATCATAACTTATCGAGTTATATCCTAGACTCTAAGATGTATGTGTGTGCGGCACACGCATGCACGTGTGTGTGTGTGTGTATGTCTCTTTGTGCGTCCGTGTGTGTATGTGTTGTCTGTGGGTGGGTGTGTCTGTGCGTGTGCATGTGTCTGTGTGTCTCCGTTTGCGTGTCTTTGTGTGTGTGCATCTGTGTATGTGCATCTGTGCGTTTGTGTGTGTGTCTCTGTGTGTGTCTTCGAGGAGAAAGTGAGGACTGCAGATGCTGGAGATCAGAGCTGAAAATGTGTTGCTGGAAAAGCTCAGCAGGTCAGGCAGCATCCAAGGAACAGGAGAATTGACGTTTCGGGCATAAGCCCTTCTTCAGGAATGTGTGTCTGTGTGTATATATCTGGGTGCGTGTGTATGTGTATGTGTGTCATGTACGTGTCTGTGTATGTGTGTGTGTGTGTCCTAATAGCAGGAGACAGCATTATCGAGGACGGTTGTTTTTCGGACTGGAGGCCTGTTGTTATGGACTAGGCCAGACCACTCAAAATATTCTTGAGCAGGCAGCGCAGACTATAACTTTGTAATTTGTTTCAGTAAGTGCACAGTGAAAATTATCAGGTTTTAACATAGACAAAAAATATTGACAAAACTACACAAAGAACAGAATAAAGAACCCCTACAGAACTCAATCTATTCGAACTAAACTTAATTAGCTGTTCTGGAAGTTCACAACCATCCCAATAAGCAAACCGCCCTTAAAAACAGTACAAATGGAACAAATGATTGCACGTTAAAGTTAGAAGGGCAGAAGGAGGGAGAGAGAGAGAGAGAGAGAGAGAGAGAGAGCCTGTCCACAGAGCTAAACTGCAAACTGGTTCTGGACTGAACTGCTCACCTCGAGAGCTGACCACTCGCCTTTCATTATTCCTTTAATCACAAAACCGTCTAATCTCTGTACCAAACCAATCACCATGGAGCTGGGAACTATTTACGACGCCTCTGAAAAAAAATTCAAGGACACAGTATCTTTGAGGAAAGGAAGCTTTTAGAGAAAAGGGACCAGGTTTGTGACACTGTGCACAGTGGTGTTCCACAGGGACTTCTGCTCAATCCATTTTTGTTTTGACATTTAGACAAATTATTGAGACGAGAATTATAGAAGGCGTGATTAGAAAGGTTGTGGATGAAACCAAGTTTGGCTATATAGTGGACAGTGAAGATTACACAGGGACCATGATCAAATGACTTGATGAATCTGAAGAGTTGTACAGCACCGAAGCAAACACTTTTGACCAACTCGTCCATGCCAACCTGATTTCTGAAAGTAATCGTGCCCTACTTGGGGTGGTGCAGTGGCTCAGTGCTTAGCACTACTGCCTCACAGGACCAGGGACCTGAGTTTGTTTGCTGGTACAGCTGACTGACTGTGTGGAGTTTGCACATTCTCGCTGTGTCTGCGTGGGTTTCTTCCCACAGTCCAAAGTTGCGCAGCTTATGTCAATTGCCCATGCTAAGTTGCACATAATGTCAGATGCATTAGTCGGGGTGAATGTGGTGAGATGGTTCTGGGTGGATAACTCTTCAGAGAGTTGGAGTGGACTTGTGCTACACTGTAGGGAATCTAATCTATTTGCCAGCAATTGGAACATATCATTCTAAATCCTTCCTATCAATATATCCATCTGGGTTCCTTTTAAATGTTGTAATTACACCTACCTCCATTACTTCTTCTGGCAGTTCATTATGTACACGCTCCACATTCTGAGTGATAACGTTGCATCGACGTCACTTTAAAATATTTCCCCTCTCACATTAAATCTATGCCTTCTAATTGTGGACTTCCAAGCATGGGGAAAAGATCTCGACTATTCACCCCCTATCCATGCACTTCATGAATTTATAAACCTCTAGAAGGTGCAAATATGTCTCCCTCCCAAGGTCTGTGCTTTCAGGCATCCGGGTCTTAAATTCTGAAATTCAATACTGACACCTCTTCCATCTCGATCAAACCACAATTTTAAAATCATTTTAGTCAATGCGTTCAGACATATTATTAAACACCTCTAGTTGGATGAGTTGGCCTCCAGTTGGCCCTATAGGGGCCAGAGGTAGGGACACTAACACCATTCCACAATAGCCCCAAAAGTTGCAGCATTATTCTCCTGTGTGTTCGTTCATCAGCCTATTCAGACATGCTGCACCTGAATCCAGACAATCTGGTCTTGAGCTAGGGGCACTTCCAGGGAAGTTCAGGAATTGGAATAGAATCCAGAGCTCTGCCTCAGAGGCAGGGATACTACGGACTGCACAAAATCTAAACCATGCCCAAATTTTTAACTTTAAATGCCAGCTTCCAGATCGGTATGGATTTATTGAAATCTGTTTCACTCTACTGAATTACCCAGTTAATATAGTAACGTTGTTAAAAAATGCAAGGTACTTGCCTCAACTGTAGGATGTCGAGTTTATGGGCTCTGCCTTCGAGATAAACTATGAACATCTTTAAATACTTGTCTATTATTTCCAGATTAAATGGCTATTATCTGTAGTCTGCAATATGAGGGAATGACATCCTGCAGACACACACTGCACTATGAAGGATCTCGAATAAATATCAACACGGAACACCAGAGACAAAAACAGAGCTTACTTTCTGGCCTGAAACACCGATCACTGTTTCCCAGCTCTAACGTGTGACTGCCCTCTTCCTAAAACCAGTAAATGGTACAAGGTAACTGATTATTCTCCAGCCTTTCTTCCCCAGTATTCTCACTCACTGGTCTAAATTACAGATGGAGTTTAATGTTGATAAATGCAAGGTATTATACTTTGGTAAAACAAACAAACAAAAAAATACATATACAATTAAATGTTGAGCCATTGGTAGTGTTGTAGAACAGATCAACCTGGGGTTTCAGGAATAATTCTTTGAAGTTTGCTTCATATGTAGACAGGATGGTTATGAAGGTGTTTCACTTGATGTTCTTCATTTTATAGACATAGTCATAGAGATGTACTGAACGGAAACGGACACGCTGGTACAACTTGTCCATGTCGACCAGATACCCTAACCTCATCTTGTCAATTTTGCCAACACCTGCCCATATCCGTCTGATCCCTTCCTATTTATACACTCATCCAGATGTTTCTTTTTAAATACTTTAACTTAACCAGCCTCTGGCAACTAATTCCAGACGCATACAACCCTCTAAGCATAAAAATTGCCACTGTGGTTCCTTTTAAATCTTTCTCCTCTCATCTTAAACCTCTAATTGTGGACTCGCTTACCCCAGGGAAAAAAAAAACATTGTCTATTTACCCAATGCATGCCTCTCATGATTTTATAAACCTCTATAGTTCACCTTTCAGCCCCTAATGATTCAGAAAAAAAAACAGCTTCAGCCTATTCCGGCTCTCCCTACAGCTCAAATCCTCCAGCTCTGGCAACATCTTTGTCAATTTTTTCTGAAACTTTCCAAGTTTCACAACATCTTTCCGATAGGAATGAGACTAGAATTGTACGCAATATTTCAGAAGTGGCCTAACCAATGTCCTGCACAGCTGCAACATGACCTCCCAACTCTTGCACTCAGTGGTTTGAACAATAAAGGAATGCATATTAAACACCTACTTCACTATCCTATCTACCTGCACCTCTACATTCAAGGAAATATGACCCTGTACTCCAAGGTCTCTTTGTTCAGCAACACTGTCCAGGACTTTATCATATATAAGTCATGCTTTGATTTGCTTTTTCAAGATTTAGCACCTCGCATTAATCTAAATATACCTCTATCTGCCACTCCTCAGTCCATTGGCCTATCTGAACAAGATTCCATTTTACTCTGTGGTAACGTTCTTAACTGTTCACTACACCTCCAATTTTGATGCCATCTCCAAATTTTCTAGCTATATCTTCTATGTTCTCATTCGAATCATTTACATAAATGACGAATAGCAGTGGACTGTCCTTTGAGTACAGGTGTTGGGACGGTATTTTCAGGTTGCACAGGACATCCATGAGGCATGTCCTGTAGGACCTTATGCAGTTCTGGTCGCCCTGTTATACCGAGAATATTATCAAGTTCGGGAGAGTTCAGAAGAAATTTATCAGGATGTTGCTGGGAATGGAGTGTTTGCATATAAGGACAGGCTCAACAGACTCGGACATTTTCTACTGGAGCGTAGGAGGCTGAGAATTAACCTTTTAGAGGTTTATAATATCATGAGAGTTATCGGTAATGTTGAATGGTAGGTGTCTTTTCCCTCGAGTGGGGGATTGTTTTAAGATAAGAGGAGAAAGTGTGTTAAAAGACATGGCGTCATAGAGCTGTATAGCATGGAAACAGACCCTTTGGTCCAACGTGTCCATGGCAACCAGATAGCCAAAATTATTCTCCTCCCATTTGCCGGCATTTGGTCAATTTCCATCTAAACCCTTCCCATTCATCTGTCCATCCAGATGCCTGTTAAATGTTGTAATTGTGCCAGCCTCAATACCTTCCTCTGGAGGCTCATTACACACGGACCATCCTCTACATGAAGATATTGCCCATTAGAGCCCTTTTTTTGTCTTTTCCATCCAACCTTAAACCTTTGCCATCTAGTTTTTGACTGCACTACCCTAGGGAAAAGACTTTGGCTATTCAATCTATCCGTTGTACCCATGATTTTACTAACCTCTAACATCAACCCTCCTGCTCTGAGTCTCCAGGGAAAACAGGCTCAGCCTATTCAGCCTCTCCCTGTAACTCAAACCCTCCAATCATGGCAGTGTAAACCCTTCTTGAACCCTTTCGAGTTTGACAACATGCTTCCTACAGAGCAGGGAGACCAGAATTGCAAACAGTCATCCAAAAGTGGCCCGAACCAATGTCCTGTACAGTCACAGTCCAGTCTCCGAACGCAGATACACAATGCACTTGACCAATTACATATCAAATACTTTCTTCACTGCCCTATCTACCTGCAAATCTACTTTCAAGGAAGTATAAATCTGTACTCTGAGATCATTTTGTTCAGCAACACACTCTAGGATTTTACCAGTAAGTGTATAAGTCCTGCCCTGATATGCCTTTCCAATATGTAGCATCTCACATTTATCTAAATTAAACTCTGTCTGCCACTCCTCGGCCCATTGGCTCATCTGATTAAGATCCCGTCGTAATCTGAAGTGGCCTTCTTTGCTGGCCACTACACCTCCAATTTTGGTGTCATCTGCAAACGTACTAACTGTCCTATGTTCATATCGAAATCATTTATATAAGTGACGAAAAGTAGCGGACCCAGCACCAATCCCTGTGGCACTCCATTGGTCACAGGCCTCCAGTCTGCAAAACAACCCTCCACCACAACCCTCTGTTCTCTACCCTTGAGCCAGTTCTGTATCCAACTGATTAATTCTCCCTGTATTCCATGTGATCTAATCTTGCTAACCAGTCTCCATGGGGAGCTATGTCTTATGCCTAACTGAAGTCCATATAGATCACATCCAGCGTTCTGCCGTAATCAATCCTGTCCGTTACTCCTCAACAAAAACAAAATCAAATTAGTGTGACATGATTATCCACGCACACCCCCATTTCACGATGCATATAAAGGGCTTTTGTCCAGATCGTCGCTTTTCCTGTTCGTCAGATGCTGCCTGACCTGCTGTGCTTTTCCAGTACCACTCTCATCGAGACTCTGATCTCCAGCATCTGCAGTCCTCACTTTGGCCTATCCCTAATCAGTCCTTGCCTTTACAAATGCATTTTAATCCTGTAGCTCATTATTTCCCTCCAACACCATGCCCATCACTAATGTCAGGTTCCCCAATCTATAGTTCTTGGCTTTTTCTTTCCATTTTGTTTAATAGCAAAACTTTAGTCAAACTCATGACTTCCAGCATCTCACCTGTGGCTATTGATGATGACAACATCTCAGCAAGGGACCCAGCAATCACTTCCTAAGTTTCCTACAAATGTATTTAGTCCACCTGATCAGGACCTGTGAGGTGATTCATTTTCACACAGCATGTGGTTCGTGAAGGGAATGCACTTTCTGAGGAAGTGATGGATTATGGGCGAAGTTATAACATTTAAAACGCATTTGGTTATGTACAAGAATAAGAGAACATTTGGACAAATCTGGGCCAAGCGCAGGCAGGTGGGGCTGGTTTAACTTGGGATTATGGTCAGCATGGACGCTATGGGCCGAAAGGCCTGTTTGCAAATACCCTGTATAACTCGGTGGGTCTATGTGTGTTTGCATGTCCAAGAATGTGTCTGCATATTTCTGTTCGTGTTTGTCTATTCCAGTGTGTCTATATATGTCTCTGTTAACCTCTGTTTGCATGCCTATCTCTGTGCTTGTTACATGTGTTCCTGCATTAGTGTGTGGATCTCTGTCTCTGCATCTCTGTGCAATGGGAACTCTTCTTGTTTTTGGTGTGAATCACTGAAACTGGGTCAAAACCACTCTCCCTTCCTCTCCATTTCCCTCTTTTCTAAAAGTGATACAAGTCCACACTCTGCTGATCTGGTTTAGGTCTTTTCAATCCTTTCTCACATGTAAGGTTACTCGTAAGAGTAAAACATTAAAAATTCCAAGTTACAGGAAGTGCATTAAAATTAATCTCATCGCCTTGGAAAGTGGCTCACTCGGAACTCCTTGGATATAATTGCAATGGAAATATGCTTTAATGTGTAAACTGTGTGTTGGAAATACTACCCAGTGACAAAACATTTCCACATTGCAGAAGGAGCGCAGACATTTCTCCACACGAACATGTTCCACTCTGCGGGCCTAAGTACAATGACAATCCTCTCCAAACCAACCGACTGTGTGCACGTGCGTCAGTGTGTGTCCGCGTGTATGTGAGTGTCTCTGTGTTTGTGTATGTTTGGTGCAATAAAAATTCAGGTTGGATTTTGCTGCGAGCTGCTGCCCTCCCTATCTCCCTCTCAGACTGAATCCCTGATCGTTTACACACTTTAGCACCACGATTACAGTGGGGTGGGGGGTGGGGGATCGGGGTGGGGGTGCAACACAGATTGAAAACAAGATAAATCTCAGCAGCTTTGGAAGCATCTTTGGACAAAAATGAAAGTTGACGTTTTGGATCGAGTGATCCTTACTCAGAACTCATATCGGGGGATATTACATCACTTTAAACATCACACAGACTGCCAGACCCACCCCACACAGATACACACACGAATACAGACGCATAGAAGCACTCTCTAGACATTGACAGTAATATAGACCTGTAGAGTGTGTCAATATTTCACTCGCTCTGTTTGGTGTGTGTCAGTATTTTTGAGTGGAGTGTGACTATAGGACAATTTCAATATTTTCAGATACCAAACCTGAAAGAATTGTAAAGTTTGTTGAGGACGGTGTGGAACTCCAACAGGAAAGTTATATGTTGATGTACTGTTCAGGTGTATGGCAGATGAGGATCAATGCAGCACAGTGTGAGGTGATGCTCTTTAGTAGGAAGGACATTGAAAGACAATATAAAACAGGTTGTACCGTTATAAAGGAGGTGCAAGAGCAAAGGGCCAGAGTGTATATGAGAACAGATTACTGAAGATGTCAGGACAGGTGGGGAAAGCAGTAAATCTCACAGATTCGTTTCAGTATCTGAGCTGTTTACAGGGGGAGGTGTAGGAGGGACTCTCCGTGCTCCCTTCCTGGGAGGTGGTGGTGACGATGTGTTGTGAGCCCACCCTCCTGCCCACCGAGACCGTGGTGATTCCATTTGTATCAGCTCGACACAAAAGGGAGATGGCATCAGGGTCACGGCTTCTAAGTTGTGCCGGGGGGGAAACGGAGGTGCCAGTGGGTTTAAAGTGAGAATTGCCCTTCACTGAACATTGCTCCTTACTCAGTTGCTGGGACGTTTCAGAATCTCCACTCGAGGCGTCCCAGTCCTCTCCGGCTTGTACCAGGGTCCCCTGAACATGGCGCGGGGGGGGGGGGGGTGGGGGCGTGAGGGAACGGATATCGGGCACTCCACCACTCGGCTTGACCCTTACTGTCCTATTCCAGGTTGTTTCTCCTGGAATGGGAGAAAGGGAGGGACGGAGGGAGGGAGGGTGTGAGTGGGTACCTCTGCTGTTAGTGCTGGTGTAGGTGGGGGGAGATATGGTGAGGTGTCTGGAGGGAGTCAGTCCACAGTGTTGTATCCATGCAATGTTATTAGTGTGTGTGTGGTGGGGGCGAATAATGGGGAGAGAGAAAGAGAGGGAAGGTACTGCAAACAGCAGTGAGAGTGGTGGAGCATGAATGTTGTTCTGGGTCGCTGCTGCAACAAATATACAGTGAGTGTGAGGAAGCAGAGGGAATACGGTGACCCTTATCCTGACAGAGCGGGGAAGGTTATGGAGTCTTGTCCTGTATTGCTAGACATTTCTTCAGACCTCAAATACTGCATTGAACTGGGTGGGGAGCTCAGACAATTCTCGGTGGGTCTGATAGTGTGACCCTTTCTTGGAAGAGAATGGTCCCCCTCTGTACTAGCCCACCTACCAGGACCACTGTGCCCCTGTCGACAAAATGTGGTGTAATTGCCCCTTATCTGCCATGCTCGGGGTAAACTGTACAAACCAGCTCCGACATCAAAAAACCTCAACTGGCCTTTTAAAATGGCACCAGTGCCAGGGATCACGGAATACCCAGGGGCATCAGTGCGATGGTGAGTGCCTCCAACCATGATGGGTGGGAGAATAGGACTGGCATTGAATGAGAGGGACACCATGGGGTGGGGTAGTTAATGAGGTGAGTTCGATAAGGTAGCACCAGGAAGTTAGCTCGACCTTGTGCAGACAATCCCACTGTCACACTCAATGAAAATGACGCTGAGATAAATTATGGTTTGATCCAGCCCAATGAGTCGAAGACAATGTTGACCCCAATTCCAGTTACAACGCTGCAGCTGCTTGATCAATGCTCTCCATCACAGAGAAGGAGCTCAACGTCACCTTCCCCTTGGGAAATATGGCAGGGCAGGAGACTGAGCTATCAGTGGGGAATCACTTTGAGACACATAATCATAATTTTATTAGTTTCAAAATAGAGATGGAAAAGGATGGACTGGGTCTAAAAGGTAACGCTCTAACTTGGAGGAAGGCCAATTTTGATGATATTAGCAAGAACTTCCAAACTGGATTGGAACAGATATTCGCAGTTACGGGGCTAGCTGAGAAGAGGGAAGCCTTCAAAAAGGAGATGTCAAAATCACAGAGACAGTCTGTCCCTGTTAGGGTGAAGGGTAAGGCTGATAGTTGTAAGGAATGCTGGAGGACGGGAGAAATTGAGTGTCTGGTCACGGATAAGAGGGAAGAATATGTCAGGTAGGGAGAGCAGGAGTCAAGTTTTTTTTCAGTACTCATTCACGGGTTGAGGGTATCACTGGTTGGACCTGCATTCATTACACATTACTAATTGCCCAGCGGGCAGTTACGAGTCACATTTCAACTCTCCCTCCCACTCTGCCGAGGACATGGAGGTCCTGTGCCTCCTTCACCGCCGGTCCCTCACCACCAGACGCCTGGAGGAAGAAAGCCTCATCTTCCGCCTCGGAACACTTCAACCCCTGGGCATCAATGTGGATTTCAACAGTTTCCTCATTTCCCCTTCCCCCACCTCACCCTAGTTCCAAACTTCCAGCTCAGCCCTGTCCCCTTGACTTGTCCTGACTTGTCCTACCTGCCTATCTTCTTTACCACCTATCCACTCCAGCCCTACCCCCGCCCCTGACCTATCAACTTCATCCCCTCCCTCACTCACCTATTGTACTCTATGCTACTTTCTCACCACCTCCCCTCTCCTCTAGCTTATCTCTCCACGCTTCAGGCTCTCTCCCTTTATTCCTGATGAAGGGCTTTTGCCCAAAACGTCGATTTTGCTGCTCCTCGGATGCTGCCTAAACTGTTGTGCTTTTCCAGCACCACTAATCCAGTTACGAGTCCCACACATTGTTGTCGGTCTGGAGTCACATGTAACCCAGGCCTGGTAAGGAGGCAGTTTGCTCCCTTCAAGGCCATCAGCAAACCTGATGGGTTTTCCAAAAATAGAAAACGATAGATTTTCCAAAGATCGAATGAAGTGACTTTCGAGAAGGGTCTAAAGCCAGTAGGAGAATACGTAAGAGAGAAATCCAGAGGCCATAAAAGGGACATGAGATAGTTCTGCAAAATTGAGTTAAGGAGAATCCAAAGGGACTCTACACATATATTAAGGACAAAAGAGTTACTCAGGAGAGTTTTGGGCCACTTAAAGATCTGCAAGGTTGCCGATGTTCAAAACCGCAGGAGATGGAGGCGATACTAAACAAGCATCGTGCGTCAGTATTCACTGTGCAGAAGGATATGCAAGCTAAAGAACTTTGGAAATAAACTGTGACATGTTGAAAAGTGCCTGTATTACAGAGAAGGAGATGCTGGAGTTCGTAAACCCATAAAGGTGGGAAAAAATTCAGGACCTGATCAGATGTACCCGAGACCTCTGTGGGAAGCGAGTGAAGTGATTGCTGGGCCCATTGCTGAGATATTTGTATCGTCAATTGTCACAGATGAGGTACCGGAAGATAGGAGGCTTGCGAACTTGGTGCGATTATTGACAATGTTTAAGAAGGATGGTAAGGAAAAGCTCGTGAGCCTGACTTCAGTGGAGGGCAAGCTGTTGATAAGGATTATGAGGCACAAGGTTTGCATGGATTTTGAAAAGCAAGGACTGATAAGTGATAGGCCACATGGATCGAAGCATGGAAAGTCGTGTCTCACTAAATTGACTGAGTATGGTTGAAGAAGTGACAAAGAGGATTCATTGAGGCAGACGTGTATATTGTTGGTATAGACTTCAGTAAGGCAGTTTCCAACTTCCTGCATGGTAGATTGGTTGACAAGTTTAGTTCATTTGGAATACAGGGAGAACTAGCTATAGGTATACAAAATTAGCCCGAAGGCAGGAGAAAGAGGGTGGTGGTGAAGGATTGATTTTCGAACAGGAGGGTTGTTACCATTGGTGTGCTACAAGGGTTAGTGCTGGCTCCACTGCTTTTCACTATTCACATAAATCATTTGGATGTGATCATTGCAGCAATAGTTGCTAAGTTTGCAGATGAAACCAAAAATGATGGTGCAGTGGACAGCAAAGAAGATTTACCTCAGAGTACAATGGAATCTTGATCAGATGGGCAGATGGGCTGACAATGGGAAGGTGGTTTTTAATCTAGATAAATGGGAGGTGCTGCATTTTGGAAATGCAAATCAGGGCAGGACATGTACACTTCATGCTAACGTCCTGGGGAGTGTTGCTGAACAAAGAGACCTTGGAATGCAGGTTCATAGTTTCTTGAAAGTAGAGTTGCAGTTAGGTAGGATAGAGAAGAGGTCATTTGGTATGCTTACATTTATTGGCCAGTGCTTCGACTATATGAATTGGGTGGTCATCTTGCTTCTGTACAGCACATTACTTTGGCCACTTTTGGAGTACTGCATTCAATTCTGGTCACCTTCCTTTTGGAAATATATTGTGAAACTTGAAGGGAGTCAGTAAAGATTTACAAGGATGTTGCCAGGATTGGAGCTATAGGGAGAGTGCGAGTAAATTGGGTTCTAACAAACTTTGATGATTGGGTTATTTTATTCCTGTAGCGTGAGGAGCATGTATAGTTCCATAGCCAAGGTATTTTTCCCCAAAACTAGAGGGCATGGATTTCTGATGAGAGGGAAAAGATTTTAAAATGACCTAAGGAGCAACTTTTTCCCACAGAGGGTGGTGCACATGTGGAATGAGCTGCCAGAGGAGGTGGTGGAGGAATTTTACAATTATAACGTCTAAATGATATTTGGTTGGGTACATGAAGAGGAAGGGTTTACATCGACATTGGTCAAATGCGATTAGTTTAAAAAGGGGTATCCCATCAGCATGGTCGAGTTAGTCTGAAGCGTCTTATTCTGTGCTGTGCATCTCCGAGACTCTGACTCTATCTGACCTTGCACCAATATCGTATTAATTCATCATTCCCGGACATGCTAACCTATGTTGCTAGACATGATCGAAATGTCTTCATTACAGCATTCTGAAACCTGCAGACACATCCTTCCATTACACTGACTCAGAGTCTCTCTCCCTCTGTCTATTTCCCAAATCCCTCCCGTTTGTTGGTGTTTAAACTGCTTCCCCACCATCTAGTTTTAATTGTTCAGTTTCAATGTGAATAACTGTCCTATATCTTTTCCTGCCCTTGAATCTTGCTCACTCAAGAGCATCAGCTTCCAACAATAAGAAGCTTAGAAACAGTGTTCAAAAAACATTGCTTGTGTTTTCTTTGACTTCCCAGTGTCCTGCCCTGTGCTCCATGTTGGATAATGGGGTTTTAACAGTTTTAAGGCACAGCTTTATAACTTGCTCTGTGCCTATTCATTGATCGCCTGTGTTAATCACTCTCTGCTGCTCATGTGCTCAGTAACATCAGGAATCCTCACAACTGTTAGTGATTCAGACCAGGCATCTCATTTGTCTTTGACTGACATTTGACTTAACTCAAGTTTTTGTACGTTCGGGGATTGTTTTCTGGAGGCTGTGTTTTAAACTGCTGTGGAAATTCAGGAAAACCAGAGGCTTTGGTGATCCAACTCTGGATGAAGCATGGTGACTGTAGTTACAGTATCTGGATCTGCAACATGACCAACAAATGGAGCAGAGGCTGCAGAGAGGGGAATCTCTGTGAAATGGGATGAGGGAATCACAAACAGATCAGCCATGGTTTTGAAGAATGTTGGAGCAGGATTGAATGGTTCGCTCATGCAACTTATTCAGATATTTCTGTTAGTAACAAGCCAATGCCTTTTCTCTCCGAGTGTCTCACAGTGGTGGATAGTGAGTCACCTCCTCCTGTTCCTGGGAAACAGAAATCTGGGCCACACTAGCCTCCAGAATTCCCTGTATCACAGTCTCAAGCAGTTGAGTGACTGCCTACTGTTCCTCTGTCCCAGGCTGGAGCAGTTGAGTGACTATCTCCTGTTTCTCCCTGTTCCTGAGCAGCAGTTTCGATGCTCTGAATGATGTCACAAGGTTAAGAAAGGACTTGATAACAGGGAATTTCGAACTTGGAGCAGCATTACACAAAGGTATCTAGAAACGTCTCCACCAAACATTTTATGCAGCTCGTCTCTTATTTTATTCCTCTCTCCTTTTATAAACACGGTTCCGACAATACTCCCATATAAAAGGAAGACAGATGAAATAGATTGAAAGATTTTATGGTCTATTCCTCAGCAACTCTCATTCATACCATCCAAACATAGTAAATGTTCCCTTTTATTGTGTTATGTAAAATGATGTAAGGAACTGGTTAACTGAACCTTTTTGTTTGGTGACTGACTAATGTCAGTCTCCATGGATTTTAATTATCCCAGTGGAGAGTTTCCATCTTTTAATGACAAAAGGGCTCCATTCAATACGTTATCCCATAGTATGGGAGGGAGCACCACCGATAGCACTAACAGGTATCGGCTGCTCCAGAGAGAGGGAGAGATCAGAAACTGAGAACATTCGACTGGACAGTTCCAACAGTGGATCAGAATCTGAGAATGTTATACTGGAATGTTACAACAATGGATCAGAATGTTAAAACAATAGACTGGAATGTTCCAACAATGGACAGGATATTATCCTATTATGTTTGGATTTTTTCTACACATTATTGGTGGCCGTTAACAGAGCGGATCAAATATGCACTTAACATTATTCAATGTTTTTATTATCCTATCCTGGCTATTGTTGGTGTCCCTGGTAAGTTTCACTGTCGATATATTATTTGCATTAACCATGTGCGACTGTATTACTGTTCTTTTCATTTACTGTACTCTGTAAGTATTCACGCTCCAATCCACAACAAACAACAGTGAACTTGTTCATTCTTTCTCTCCTTCTTTAGTTCTGGCACTGGGCCTTGTTGGTTTACCTACTCACTTTCAGGTATGAACCAGGATTCATTGCATCACTGCCCTTGCTATTTAAATATTGAGAGCTTGGAGGTCACTGTCTTCTGTTCTGGATGCAAACTCCATTTCCTTCCTCTGACTCCATCTCATCCCTGGCCAATAACTGAGGCTGAAACAGACCAGTTACAACTCCGGTGATCCCTTTGGCCACAAGCTGATTACTGACACCATATCCTGACCATTCCTAATTTTAACTATTGACAACTGCAGATTATACTTCACTGGGTCATCCCATCTGCTGTTTGAACCTTCAGCTATGATACACAATCTTAATAAAGCCAATAATCTGCTGCTGCTTAACCAAATCTGAGTCGGTATTCCATGGCTTGTATCTAAAGGCAGACCAAAATCCCATCAATCCTGTACGGATTGCTTTATATTGTTGTTGGGTCTGGCAATGCCTTTACTTTAATATTCAAAAGCACATCGTCACCTCTGTTTATGACACGGTCCTCAGTCTCCCTCTGTTAATGACACAAAGCCCTGTCAGTTGTTCACATTTAAACAGATTTCCTCTATGTCTATTCTCTCTCAAACAATAATTTTCATATCTGCTACCAATAACACACACACACACACACACACACACACACACACACACACAATCTCTTGCCTTATATTTCGGCAGTGGAGATACAGAGCCATACATTTGTGGAAGACCATTTACCGTCACTCACTGCATGGGTTACAAATTGTCCCGTGCAAGACATTTTTGTAGTGCAAGTATATTAGCAATCTCCTGGCAAAGGTTTGCAATGGTCCCCATGCTGAGCAGGTAGTCCCGTTTATAGAGTAGTCCACGAGCATGGTGTGCATAGCTCTCCATTCTGGCTGGTCCCTTGTCCCAGTTTATGGTGTCTGGGATGGTTCTGTAAGGCAGATTCATAATTTGATATAACTAACCATTTCAAGTGATCTGGCAATAATTTTATTGAATGCTCTCATTTTTGCGATTGGACCCACCATTGTCTCACTTCTCCAGTTACTCCCACTCCCGTCTCCTTATCCATATTTTCACAATATGTTATCAGTTAATTAATTATTTGTTTTCTGTACCTTTCCCTGGAGTTGTTTTTTGGCTCCCGAGTGTATCGAGTGCTGGCATTGTGAAGCTCAGAAAAAAAAAGCAATGGTATGTGGCAGGCTGTTGCTCCATGTTGGAAAGGGGGTCCAGGAGCTTTGAGACATGTCTTTGAAACTTGGTCTGTGCATGACCACTGAAAGCCTGTGTTGGTTCCTCTCAGATGATTGTGCGGGCCATAACATAAGGAAACCCGTCGAGAATTATTGTCAAGGCACAGGTCTCTAACTTGGAGTGGATGGGGTTCTGACTGACTCCTGTTATGGAAAGGTTAGTGGAGGTGATGGGAATGGTTTGCCAGAGGTTGTGCTGTGAGCTGCAAAATACATTCAGGGAGACCTGAGGATTTGCTGAACCAACTCTGGATGGAGCATGGAGACTATAGTTACAGCATCTGGGTCTGTAACATGAACAACAAATGGAAAAGAGGCTGCAGAGATGGGAAGCTCTGAAACCACACAGTGTGTGTGGGGAAAGGGATCTGCCAAATCTGCCTGTGTTTTAACAAGGAGACACACATCATTTCCCTCTCCCCTTTAAATACACCCATGCAAATTCACCCTCTCCTCCCCTCAAACAAACACACTCCCCCTCGCTCACATGCGCACACACTTCCCGTCTCTCTCACACACGCATACCCTCTCTCTCCCTCCCAAAGACACACATAATCCCCCTCACTCTCTCACAAACAGACTCTGTCTCTCTCTCTCCCTCCCACAGACACTGCACCTTGTTTTCAAACACCCATGCACGTGCACGCAAACACACATACACACACACACATACACACACACACACACATACACACACATCTAATCTGTAAGATGAATTTTCATTTGCCGGTTTGTATTTCCAGATGCATTATATTTTCTCAAAAATATTTACAATTTGTAGAGTCAGTCCATGAGATATTTTATGAGCTCCGATTTTGGAAATAAACCCAAACTACTTCCAGGTGAAGACGCATACAGACTCCAAACAAGATCACTTGCCTAAAATACGTTGTCTGACTGGAGGGATCACCTCCTTTATATCGATAATACCTGAAGGTATCTCCAGGCAGGACTTGAAAGGAACTCTTGGATTTGCATATTCATCAATCTATACCTGTATCTCTATTCTAAGCAATTAAAAATTTAGCAGCCATCTTAGATATGTTCAATTCATGTGCATGTGTTGTACAACCCTTTCATCTTTTCCTCATAAATTTTGTGCCTAAGGTCTTTTCTCTCTAACACCTGACGAAGGAGCAGGGCAATGAAAGCTTGTGTTTTCAAATAAACCCGTCAGACTATAAATTGGTGCCATGTAATGATTGACCTTACTCAACCCAGTCCAAAGCTAGCACCTCCATATCATGGTTTTTATTGGTTAGCCAATTTTCTCTCCAAGCAAATAAATTGTTCTAACCCCATGTGCTCTTGTCTTGCATATTAATCTTTAGTCAAGCATGTTATGCATTGCCTTCTTGAAGGCCAGATATAATACATCTTTCTGATCCCCGTTACTCAACTTGTTTGTCTTACTTTTTAAAAAAATAGAAAATCATTCAAATATGATTTATCCTTAATAAAATCATGTTGCCTTTAATGGATTGTGGTTTGACTTTCAAAGTCTCCTGTTGTTCATTCCTTAATAACAGATTCGATCAATTTGTCTTCAGTCCCAATCGTTTGCTCATACCTTTCCATTCCCGAGTGAAGTTGGTTATTCTAAATTCATCCTTTTCCATAACCTCGACAGTCCATTTCAGTTCCCGTGAAATAGGCACGAGGCTGTAAAAGATCTGCTCCAATTACTGTGTAAGGGGCATGGGTGGCTGATTGGACTCATTCTGTTCCTGCATTACACACACGATGGGCTGAATGTCCTCCTGATGTTCCGACACTATAGTCCCAATGGCTAGCATGTCCAGCATCTATACCTGACCAAGCCGCCCAAGATCTCAATGTCCTCCTCCTGTTGCTTAATGACAAGTTTGTGGGCTTATGGAATCTCCCTACTGTTTTGCCATATTTCGAGTATTGAATTGTGCAGGCAAGTTGTGTTGCCCACAGTGGTAGCTCAGTGGTTAGCACTGCTGCCTCCCAGCACCAGAGATCTGGGATCAGTTTCAGTCTCGGGTCACTGTTTGTGTGGAGTTTGCACATTCTTCCTGTGCCTGCAAACAATAGCGCAGGCTACATAAATCTCTAATTCATTATAAATAAATACTGTAATGAATTAGTAGTGTAAATGTCACACTTTAACACGACAGTCACTGACTACAGCCCTGCATCTTTCACCGAGATCTTCACCAGAAAGCACGCAAGCTGACTGACCACACGATGCCTATGCGGAATTCCAGTTCTCTCCAAGATATTCCCCTCCCGGTTTGAAATTAATTTCCTTCTAAATGTAGACAAATCCCACATTCAGGCTCAGTTTCAAGGCTTGCTGAGCGGATTATATTCCTGCTTTAGCTGAACACACTGAGGGTGCATTTGGCAGACAGAGGGATGCTGAGGCTGGGATTTGCTGTTCAGCTGGTGCCAGAGACGGTCTCCCATAACAGTGAACGGGAGCTCGCTTTATAAAGAAAGGGGCACAATTCACTAATTGTGTTGCAGCAAATTTGCATTTAATAAACACGCCTTATTGGATAACTGCCTGTATATTGAATGGAGGATCAAAATTGATGGACCAAAGCGAATACAGTAGTTCCTATTTTATGTGTTCCCATGTTTAAGCATACTAAAGGATATGAACACTGCGGGGAAAACTGAATTTAGGAGATTTTCACCATGAAATAGAATGGAGGATGTTCAGTGTGTTGAATGACCTCCTCATTTCCCTATGTTTCTGTACTGTCTGTGGGAAAGCTCTGTAAATGTTGCCACCTGCTCTCAGATGTTAGGAAGCAGATCTCTGCAGGGTCAATACGGTAGTATTTGCCGTTCCAATAGTGAGGGTGGAGTCGGGTGATCTGTTTTATCCTTTAAGACCCCAGAACAGTTTGAGACAACAGAGTGTCTTGCTTGGCTGTTTCAGAAACCATTGAAGAGTTTATCACATGTCTGTGTGTCTGGAGTCACGTTTAGGCCAGATCAGGAAAGCATGGGAGATTCACTTCCTGAAAGTACATTGGGGAAGGAAATTGGTGGTTACAATCGACATTGGCTTCAAGGTCACTGTTAATGACTCCAGGATTTACATCTCGATATTTTATTAATTATAACGTCCACCAGCTGCAAGAGCATTAGCCTGGTCTGGATTAGTAATCCAGTGACTTTTCCACAACAGCACCATCTCCACATGGGGACCTATCTGAAACCACACTGAGCAGGTTATTTCTGTGCTGCTTAACAGCTCTGTCATAAAGAACTCCCACCAATGTGACTATCGCGACGGGACCAAGGGCGTGGTAAATGGTCAGACAGTAGTTATTCCCTTGTTATGGGATTGGACATAGCTGAGTAAATTTTCACATTGCCAGGGAGATGTCAGATTTGGAGCTGGAATGAAACAGCTTCCCCAGGGACACGGCTTGTTGGACAGCACAAGGCTTCAGTCCTATTGCAGGAATGGTGTCAGGGCCAAATGCCTTTGTCGTATCTACTGTGTTCAGCTGTTTCTCCATGTCACATACAGCAAATCAGATCGCTTAAAGACCGAGATCTGTGATTCTGCGGGGAGCATGGCGAGGGTGAGGTGGATCATCAACTCAACATTCTGGCTGAGGACGGTGCAGATAATACAACCATGTCTTTTACACTGATGTACAGGGCTGTCCTGTGATATAGGATGGCGATATTTATGGAGTCCTCTCCTCCAGTGAGTTGTTTAATAGTCCATCGACATTTATGTCTGGATGTGGCAGCACTGCAGAACTTCGATATGATCTGTTCGTCTTGGGATCATTTCGCCCTCTGTATCAGATGTTAGTCCTGCTGTTTCGAATGTAACCAGTCAAGTGCGGTAGCTTTAATGGGTTGTCATCAGGTTTAGTTACACATTGTTCCGACCCTATCATGTTCACCCGCACTCTTCAATGAACCATAGATCAGCTTGATGGTAATGGTAGGCTGAGGGATTTTCCTGGGGAAAATATTACAGATTATAGTTGAATACAATTCTGCTGCAGCTGTGATTCTACCGCACCACATGAATGCCCAGTTTGAGCTCCAATATGTTCAATTCAATTCTACTGACTGTCCCCCAGTTCACACCAAGACCCATTCATCCATCAGTCTTGTACTAGTATCTTAGCCTGGTTTCTGATGTGGTAACACTTCCATTTTCCTATTCTCATTGTGCTGAGGGTCTCTCCCTGGTGTCACACCTCCAATTTGTTACTTTACACAAACCCCTTAACATATGCATCTGAATCTTTTCCATTCCCCCAATGCCATCTTCTGTGTTTGATGTGAATGTGTTCCCCTCTGTTTCTCTCCCTGACCAAGATTAAGAGCTCTGCAGTGTCAGATATGCCAGCCCTATGCAGTTTCAGATCAATGAATTTGTGCACCTTGCATTATCGGTCACATCCCAGTGCATTCTGTATTAGGCCAAGCGTTTGAGCAGCTTTAACACACGTCTATGGAACTTGTTCAAAAACAGAAATTGCTGATGAAACTCAGCAGGTCTGGCAGCATCTTGTGGAGTGAAAGCAGAGTTAATCTTTCAGGACCAGTGACCCTTCTACAAAGCTCCCATTTTCTCCACCAATTTTTGCATTTTCATTTCCAGTATCCAGAGTAATTTGTTTTACTGAAAACTTGTTCTGAGCTTAGTCATTTCTAGAGAAACTCAACAGGTCTGGCATCATCTGCAGAGACAGAGAAACAGAGTTAGCCTTTCAAGCCCAGTATGACACTTCTTCAGAACTGAAAAGGATTGGAAAATGAGCTTTATAATCCCTTGACAGATGTGGGGAGTGGGTTGACGGGTAAAAGAGGGCGTGGCAAAAGATAAACATGCTTTTAGTAGTGGTGAACGAGAAGATCATGTGAAATAGCTTTAAATTAAGATGTGAATGGGGAAAAGAGGTTCTCTCTATTGAGTGAACGATAAAGAAGATACAACCACACAAGGTCATAGGGAGAGCAGGAGGGAGATTGTACGGAAATTGAAGAACAGTTATAATGGGGTCAGACTGTGAAATTGTGAAATTGTACATTAACTCCTAAAGGCTGTAAGGTACGAAAGTGTAACGTGAGTTGTTACTCGAGCTTGGGTTGTCCTGTCTTGGAACATTGCAGCAGCCCAGGGCTGAAATGTTAGCATGAGAGCAAGGTAAGTTATTGAAATGGGAAGCAATGAGAAGGTCAGGGTTATTTCTATCGACAGAGTGGGCGTGTTCCTCAAAGCAGTCTCTGTTTGGTCTCGCCAATATAAAGAGACTGCATTATGAGCAGCAATGACGGGAGATCAGATTGAAAGTTTACAAGTGAAATGCTGCTTCACCTGGAAGCTATGTTTTGGGCCTTGGACATTGAGGAGGGAAGAGATGAATGGACAAGTGTTGCAGCTTCTGTAATTGCATGGGATGGTGCGATGAGGGAGTGGGGAAACGTTCGGGGTGATGGACGGTGACACAGAGGGAACGGTCACTGTGAAATACTGACAGTGGGCGGGAGGGGAAGCTGTGTTTGATGATGCTGTCCTGCTGGAGACGGTGGAAATGGCGTAAGATGAATATGTGAATGTGGATTCTCGTGCAGGAAGAAGTGTGGACAAGGAGGAATCTATCATTGTTCTGGGATGGAGGGGACAGATTGAGGGCAACGCCTTGGGAGATGGGACAGTCATAGCTGAAGTCCCTGTCCACCAGAATTCGGGGATTGCTGGTATGATGGAAAAGGAGGTCACATTAGACGCAGCTCACATAAATGTGGCATCGTCAAATAGAAACAACAGAGATGTAGAAACTTGGAGAATGGAGGCAGCCTCCGCTGATCTTGTGTTCAGCCACAGGCAGAAGATCCCCCTGAATGATTGAAAAGAACCAGGCATCTAATTTGAGGATTTCTGCCTCACGTCTGGTCTGAAGCGGGATGTGAAAATATACGCAGAGGAAGACAGTGAGTATACGTTAGCAGAAATTCAAACAGTTATCCCAAACCGCTCAGTATTTTTTGTTTCTGTTCAAAAAGAACAACTCGATAAGAAGATGAACCACCCATGGTTGACAAAGACTCTCAAGGGTACAACTGATGAGCATTAGTGGAGGGCCAGATTTAGGATGTTTATTGCAGGGACCAGAAGCAGATACTAGGCATGAATTTCAGCTGTGCTTCCTGAATCCCACACAGAAACAACTGCCATTGCTGCTCCATCCTCTTCCCTGCTCGTGTCCCCTTCGTGATTCCAGGTTCTCCCTCTCAAATTACAGAGTACATTCTCTTACATTATGGTCCCTCCCCACTTCACCTGAAACTCTAATCAAGTCTACCTACTCTGCAGTAGCATCAAGCTGCGTTTAGTGCTGCCACTTTGCCTTTGGTCTCAGTGTGGCTCGGCCTCTCCATTCATGCTGTTTTCCACCTGCCACACATCTCATTCTGGAAAGTTTCCTTCTTTGAGTAAACCTTATTGAAAACATCTATCCCCCTTTGCACTGAATTCATACTGCAGTCCAAATTTCAAAAGTTATACTCAGCCTTCATCTCACTCTGCTAAAGGCAACTGCACGCTGACCGTGTGGTACAAGAATTCCCCTTCTTATATGGTTCAGGCCTGTGATGCGCTTTCACTGTAGAGATCATCTCCCCATTTGGACAAAACAATTCAGGTGTTTGACCTCTTATTGGTACTCGTAAGAGTTTCCTGCTGCCTTAGTATTATAACATGGAGAAAAAACAAATCACAGTGTGAAGTTTGGGCTGAATGTTATTTACCTGTCATTTGAATACTGTTTCAAATTTACAGTGCTTTATCTGTAAATGCTTGTTCATAAAGTTAGTGCCAGATAGCGTGTAGGAGGTTGAGGGGTGACATTGTAGAAGTTTATAAAATCATGAGAGGTATGAATAGAGTGAATAGCCAAGGTCTTTTCCCGGAGACGGGGGAGTTCAACCATAGAAGGCATAGGTTTAAAATGAAAGAGGGAAGATTTGAAATGGACGAAGGGCCAATGTTTTCACACAGAGGGTGATGTGTGTATATGGAATGAGCTGTCGGAGGAAGAGTGGGAGATGCAAGTTCAGCAACAACATTTAAAACTCAGTAGGACAAATATATGAATGGGAAAAGCTTAGAGGCATATGGACAAAATGCAATCAGATGTGACTAGTTTAGTTTGGAAAACATCGTCAGCATGGACAAGTTGGACCAAAGGGTCTGTTTGTGCGCGATATGACTGTATGAATCTAGAAAGCGAGGAAAAGGGGAGAAAAGACATGATGTAGAAAATTGGCAAGAAATACAAAAACAAGCAGCAAGAACTTTTCCGAGCATATAAAAAAAGTTCAAAATGAGTGTTATCTTAGGTGTAATTAATTAGGAAAGGATACTGAGGATAATTGGAGGATGTGACTGAAGCATTGGCGACAAGGAGCAGACAGATAATTTACACTCATGTTTTGCATCATTCCTCACAGGGGAAGGTATAGTAAGTTTTTCAATGATGTAAACAAAATGATAATAGGAGGGAAGTTCTTGAATCGTCTCTAACAAAAGGAACAAGGATTTTTCTAACAGGTGAGAGTAAGAGTAGACAGGCCAGCAGTAATTCACAGCTGGTTTTAAAAGAAGTGGTCACAGTCTTGGGATCATGGCGCCCTCTCTATCAGATGTTAGTTCTGATGTTTATTAATGGAAGCAGTAGCTTGAATGGGTTGTCATCAGGTTTAGGTACAGACGGTTCTCACCGTGGCATGTTCACCCACACTCATCACTGAAGCGGAGATCGGCTTCATGGTAATGGTAGACTGAGAGATTATATTGTGGTTGAATATAATTCTACTGCTGCTGCTGCTACTACAGCTGCTGTGATTTACAACATCACATGAATGCTCAGTTTGAGCTGCAATATCTGCAATGCAATTCTGCTGCCTGTCCTCATTCGCACGGGGTCCCGGTCACCCTTCTCCCCTGTAAACAGTGCCCTATCCCGCTTTCTGATGTGGGACAATTTTCTTTTTTAAAAATTCTCGTCCTGTTTGGGTATCTTCATGATGCCATACCTCCAATTTGTCGCATTCCTCAAAAGCATTTAAGGTTTTCACCTGAATCTCTTCCCCACCGGTAATGCCATCTTCTGTTTAAAGCGACTGTGTTTCCCTGTTTGACCATGATTAAGAGCTCTGTAGTGTTGGTGATGACAGCCTGATGTGGTTTCAGAGCAAATGAATTTGTATACCTTGCATTATCATTCACTTCCCGGTGTATGGTGCTCCATGTTGGACAGGGCATGTGAGCAGCTTTGACACACATGTTTGAAACCTGTTCAAAACCAGAAATTGCTGAAGACACTGACAAGTCTGACAGCATCTGTGGAGTGAAAGCAGAATTAATCTTTCGGGTTCTGTGACTGTTCCTCAAAGCATCCAGTAAGTCCAACAATTTTTGTTTTTGTTTCAGATTTCCTGTATCCAATGATCTTTGCTATATTGAAAATGTATTCTGTAACTTTTCATTTTTGAAGGAACTCAGGGGTCTGGCAACATCTGCAGAGACAGAGAAACAATGTTAATGTTTCAAGTCCAGTGCAAATCTTCTTCAGACGTGTAAAGGATTGAAAAGTGAGCGTTTTAGTGTCTTGGCAGAGGTGGGAAAGAGTGTTTGGAGGCCCATTGTGAAAGACAAATGGGCTTTAAATTATGGTGAAAGAGACACACATATATAATGGGTGTATATAAATGTGTAAATTTTAGAAATTGGTTTTCTCTGTTGAATGGAACAAAACAAGACACTGACTTATAAAGCCCAGGAGGGAGAGTGTACGGAAAATGGAGAACAGCCATAATGGGTTCAGGCTGTGAATTTATGGAATTGAATATTGACTCCTACAGACTGAAACGTACCAAAGTGTAAAGTGAGGTGTTACTCGAGCTTGGGTTGCACTTCATTGGAACATTGCAGCAACCTTCATTTTCTTAGATTCACTACAGTGTGGAAACAGGCCCTTCAGCCTAACAGGCCCTACTGACCCTCCAAAGAGTATGCAAACCAATCCCATTCTCTACCCTAATACTGTACATAGACCCTTGACTATTGCACCTAATATCAACATCCCTGAACACAATCGGCAATTCAGCATGGCCAGTTCACCTAACCTACGCAACTTTGAACCGTGGCAGGAAACTAGAACACCCAGAGCAAATCGAACCCAGTTCCTTGATGCTATGAGGCAGCAGTGCAAACCACTGAGACACTGTGCCATCCAGGACCGAAATATTATAAGACCACAACTCTATACGAGCAGAAATGAAGTCATTCGAACCATCATGTCTGCTCCGCCATTCTATCACGACTGACAGGTTTTCAACCCCATTTCCCTCTTCCTGTCAGTTATTTTTGATCCCCTTGTCAAGCAAGAACTTATCTGAGTCTGTTTTAAGTATACTAAATAGAACATAGAACATAGAACAATACAGCATAGAACAGGCTCTTTGGACCACGATGTTGTCCCGAGATTGAATCCTAATGTAAAATGTAGTAATTTAACCTACGCACCCCTCAACTCACTGCTATCCACGTGCAGGTTCATCAGTCGCATAAATGTTCCTAATGACTCTGCTTCCACCATCAGAGCTGGCAATGCATTCCATGCATTCACAACTCTCTGTGTAAAGAATCTATCTCTGACGTCTCCCTTTTACCTTCCTCCTAATATCTTCAGACTATGACTTCTCGGACTAGTCAATCCTACCCTGGGGAAAAGTCTCTGGGTATTGACTCTATCTATTCCTCTCATTATTTTGTACACCTCGATCAGATCTCCTCTCTCCTCCTTGTCTCCAGAGAGAAAGGTTAAAGCTTGTTCAACCTTTCTTCATAAAGCAAGCCCTCAGTCCAGGCAGCATCCTGATAAACCTTCTTTGCACCCTCTCCAAAGCCTCTGTATCTTTCCTATAGTATGGGGTCCACAAGTGGACATGATATTCCAAGTGTGGTCTCACCAGGGACATGTAGAACTGCAGCAAAACCTCACTACTCTTAAACTCTATCCCTCTGTTAATGAAAGCCAAAACACGATATGCTTTCTTGGCACCCTATCCACTTGGGTGGCATATTTGAGGGATCTATGCACTTGCACACACAGATCCCTCTGTTCCTCCACACTGCCAAGAATCCTATATTTAATGCTATATTCAGGATTCGAATTTGATCTTCCAAAATGCATCACTTCTAATTTACCCAGGTTGAACTCCTCTGCCATTTCTCAGCCCAGCTCTGCATCCTGTTTATGTCGCGCTGCAGCCTACAGTCGCCCTCTATACTATCGACGACACCTCCAACCTTTGTGTCATAAGTAAATGTACTAATCCAGCCCACAACCACATCATCCAAGTCATTTATAAAAACTACAAAGAGCAGAGGCCCAAGGACATAGCCCTGTGGAATTCCTCTCAACACTGTCCTCCAACAGAATACTTTCAATCTTCAACCACTGTCTGCCTCTGCCAGCCAGTCAATTCTGAATCCAGATAGCCAAATCTCCCTGTATCCCATACTTCCTGACTTTATGAATGAGCCTTCCATGGGGAACCCTATCAAATGCCTTGCTAAAGTTCACATGCACCACGTCCACTGCTCGACCGTCGTCGACCGATCTTGACACCTCCTCAAAGAAATCAATAAAATTTGTGAGGAATGACCGGTCCCTCACAAAACCATGCTGACAGATTTAATCACACAATGCTTTGCCAAATAGTCATCAATCAAATCCCTCAGTATTTTTTCCAAACTTTGCTGACCACAGACGTAAGACTGACAGGTCTCTAATTGCCATGGATTTCCCTATTACCCTTCTTGAAATAAGGAACAACATTCGCCTCCTTCCAATCCTGCGGTACGACTCCTGTGGGGAATGAGGAGGCAAATATCCTCACCAGCAGCTTAGCAACCTCCTTTTTAACTTCCTGGCACAGTCTAGGATAAATCTGGTCCTGGGGACGTATCCACCTTAAAGTTTTCCAAAATTGCTAGCACATCAACTTCATCAATCTTGACCTGGTCAAGACTGATCTGGCCCAGCTCCTCTAAGTTTTCATTTACAACAAGTTCCCTTTACCTGGTGAAAATCGAAGCAAAAAACTCATTTCGGGCTTCCCCGATCTGCTCAGACTCCACGCATATGTTCTCTACACTATCCCTCATCGGCCCTACCTACTCGCTGATTATTCTCTTATTCCTCATGTATGAGAAAAATGCCTTTAGATTCTCCCTAATCCTTCTTGCCAAGCCTTTTTCGTGCCCCACCATGGCTCGCCTTAGTCCATTTATGAGCTCCTTTCTAGAAAGCCTGTAATCCTCTAATGCTGTGCTCGATCCTTGCTTCCCCCATCTTAGATAAGCTGCCTGCTTCCTTTTGACAAGACGTTCCTCTGTTCTCGTCATCCAAGGTTCCTTAATCTTACCCCTTCTTACCTGTCTCAGAGGAACATATTTATGTATCACTCGCAACAACTGCTCCTTAAAGAGTCTCCACATATCTGCTGTGCCCTTTCTGTGGAACAATTGCTCCCAATCTGTACTTCCCAACTCCTGTCTGACAGCATCATAATTTCCTTTGCCCTAATTAAATTTATTCTCTCGGAAACTGCTCCTTTCACTCTCCCAGACTATGCTACATGTGAGGCATTTGTGATCACTTTCACCAAAGTGCTCTTCCACCGTGAGTTCTGACACCTGTCCTGGTTCGTTGCCGAGCACCAAATCCAAAATAGCCTCTCCCCTCGTCGGTCTGTCTACATACTGAGCAAGGAAACCCTCTTGAACACACCTGACAAAAACGGCTTCATCCACACCATCTGCACCTTAGGAGGTTCCAGTTGATGTTGGAAAAGTTGAAATCATCCATAACAATAATCCTGCTACTATTGCATTTTTCCAGAATCTGCCCGCCTATGAGATCTTCAATCTCTCCACTGCTATTACGTGGTCTATAGGAAACCCACAAATGGGGTGACTGTTCCCTTGCTGTTCCTAACTTCCACCCATACTGACTGACTAGACAAATCTTCCTCAACAACCTTCATTTCTGTAGCTGTGACGCACTCTCTGATAAGCAATGCTATACCATCTCCTCATTTTCCACCCACCCTGTTCTTTTTTCGATTAGATTACTTATAGTGTGGAAACAGGCCTTCAGCCCAACAAGTCCACACCAACCCTCCATAGAGCAACCCACTCAGAACCATTCCCCTGCATTTACCACTTCATCTAACACTACATCTTCACCCAATCTGCACATTTTTGGATTATGGGAGGAAACAGGAGCACCCAGAGGAAACCCACGGGGAAAATGGCAAACTCCACACAGACAGTTCCCTGAGGTGGGAATTGAACCCGGTTTTCTGGCGCTGTGAGGCAGCCGTACTAACCACTGCACCGACCTTGCCGCCCCTAAAGATTTTTAAACGTTCTAAACCCTGGAACATCAAGCAACCATCCCTGTCCCTGTGAAACCTACGTCTCCGTTATGGCCACGATATCGTAGCCCCAAGTACTGATCCATGCTCTAATTTCAGACTCTTATTTCGAACATTCCTTGCATTAAAGCAGACGCACTTTAACTGATCCCTTTGTTTCATCGCGTGAGAAACCTTCCTGATAGGTTCAATATACCCTCTCACTGTCCCGTCTGCATATAACCCCGTCTCAGGCATGTGGTCTTATTCCTAACCCCCTGCCAAACTAGATTAAACCCGCCAGAATCACACAAGCAAACCTCCCAAATAGGCCATTTGTGCCCCTCAAGTTCGGGTGCAACCCGTCCTTCATGTTCAGGTCCCACCTTACCCAGAATGTATCCCGATGGTCTAGGTATCTGAAGCACTCCCTCCTGCACCAACCTCGCAGTCACGTGTAAAGCTGCATTCGCTGACTCATCCTCATCGCACTAGCTCGTGGCACTGGTAGCAAACCTGAGATCACTACTCTAGTCGTCCTGCTCTTCAGTTTCCAAACTAACTCTCTGAGGTCACTTTTCAGATCCTCAGTCCCTTTCCTGGCAATATCGTTGGTGCCAAATGACCTGGTTTCGTCAGCCTTCTGTGGTAAGGAATTCCACAATGTCACTACTCTCTGGCTAAAGACGTTTCATCTTATCTTCATTCTAATGGATTTTCCTTTTGCTCTAAGCCTGCGCCCTCCTGCCAGTGCAAACGTCCTCCCAGTTTTGTCTGTATCCAGGTCATTCAGTATTCTGTAAGTTTCAACTGGATCCCCCCTCATCCTTCTAATCTCCATCGAGTATAAACCCAGAGTTCTCCAACGTTCCTCATGTATTAAGTTTTTCATTTCTGGTGAACCTTCTCTTGACACACACCAAGGCTAATACATCCTTCCTGAGGTATGAGGCACAAAATACTGGAAATGTGGTCTGACCAGAGCCTTAGAAAGCCTCAGAATCCCCACCATTATATCCTACTCCTCTCGAGATGAATGACAACTTTGTGTCTGCCTTCTTAACTGACTCAACCTGCAAGTTTATCTAAGGTGAATCCTGGGCTTGGAATCCAACTCCCTTTGTTAATCAGATTTCTGATTTTTTTCCAATTTAGTAAATAGTCCATGCCTGTATTCTTCATACCAAAGTGCATGACCTCACACTCTCCCACATTGTGTTCCATCTGCTACTCCTTTTCCCACTCTCCTAAACTGTCGAAATCTTTCTGCAAGCTCCCTGCCTCCTCAATAATACATGCCCCTCCACATATCTTTGCATTATCTGCAAATGTAGCCAGAATGCATTCTGCCCCGCCACTCAGATCATTAACTTACAAAGTGAAATGTTGTGGTCCCAACATTGGCTCTTGTGGAACACTGGTAGGCACCAGCTGCCGTCCTGAGAGGGACAATTTTATTCTCACTCTGCATCCTGCCAGAGATCCAACCTTTTATCAATCGTAGTATCTGGCCTCTGACTCCATGGGTCCTTATCTTACTCTGTAGCTTCCTGTGCAGTACCAATTCAGAGGCCTTCTGGAAGTTCAGATAGATAACACTCTCTGGTCCAACCCATCATTAACTCCTCAAAGCATTCTCATAATCATGAGAGCAATGTAGGTTATTGAAATGGGGAGCAATCAGAAGGCCAGGGTCATTTATACAGACAGAGTGGAGATGTTCCTCAAAACAGTTTCTCTTTGGCTCACTAGTGCAAAGGAGACTGCATTGTGCGCAGCAATAACAGGAAACTGGATTGAAAGTGTACACGTGAAATGCTGCTTTACCTGGAAGGTGTGTTTAGGGCCTTGGACAGTGAGGAGGGAAGAGGTGAATGAGCAAGTGTTGCAGCTTCTGCATTTACATGGGAAGGTGCCATGGGGGTGTGGGGAAGTGTTCGGGATGATGGAGGGTGCCACAGAAGGAGTGGTCCCTGTGGAATACTGACAGTGGACGGGAGGGGAAGACGTGTTTGATGGTGCTGTCCTGCTGGAGGTGGTGGAAGCGGTGGAGGATGATTCAGTGAATGTAGATCCTAGTGCAGTAGGAAGTGAAGACAAGGGAGATCTATCATTGTTCTGGGGAGGAGGGGACGGAGTGAGGGCAGAAATGAGGGAGACAGGACAGACACAGCTGAAAGCTCAGTCCATCAGAGTGAAGGGTTTTCTCGTTTGAATGAAAAGGATGACATGTATGAAGCTTCCCAAAGGAATGCGGCATCATCTCACAGAAATGACAGAGGCAGGGAAACTGGGAGAATGGAGACACCCTCAGCTGATCATATGTTCAGCCACATACGTAGGTTCACCCTCAATGATTGAAAAGAGCCAGGTATTTCAAATGCAGATTTATGTCATATATCTGATCAAATACGGAGTGTGAAAACAGACATAGGAGAAGGTCAGCAGATGTGTGTGTGTGGGGGGGGAATCATTTAAGCAGATACTGCTTAATAACGCTCAGTAATGATTGACTCTGGTCAAAAAGAAGATGATATGAAGATGAACCACCCATGATGCACAAAGACTGTGAAGTTTGCTAATCAATCACAAACTGAAGAATTCAGAGTGGGGCTCTCTGGCGTGGCCACATTTGGGAAGTTTACTTCTGAAACCAGAAGCAGATTGTATAAAACAAAATACAAAGAAAAATATTCCAAAACTGGCAAGATATATGAAAAGAAACTAACCACAAGAGTTTTCCCATATCAAATAAAAAAATTACATGATCTATCTGTGACCCTTGGAAGAAAGGCAGGAGAGAATATGTGGGACATCGGGCGGATGTGACTGGGGAAGTGGTTTCAGGGAACAGGCAGAGAATTAAAAACAGTATTTTACATCGTTGCTCACAGGGTAGGCACAAATAGGTTCAACATTATAAATAAAAATTGTAGTCAGATGAACGTTTTGCATAGTCTCTAACAAAACAAACAAGGCCTTTCTCAAACAGAAAAGTCCAAGGGTAAACAGCTCATCAGCAATTCATAGCTTGCTTGAAAAGAAGTGGTTACAGAGTGACTGGTGGCACTGTGTGAAATATTCCAGAACTCTCGGGATTACAGGCGTGTTCCAGTGAAACTGGCGAAACTCCAATGTGGCGCCTGTCTTCAAGAAGAGAGTGAGTCTTCAAGTGTTTAGGTGTTCCCTTTGTCTGAATTATGGAGCATATTTGAGAGGCTTAATGGCCTCATGAGGCACTTTCATCCTGAGTGATTTTGAAAAAAGTAAAACTCTGCTCCTTCCTCTGATGCGTTACATACTGGGGGATGAAAATTTTGCTAAAGTTGAATTATTTTGAAAATTATCGGGAACATTGTACAAATGACATCATCCAGAGAATTCTACAAACAGCACTCATAAGAACATTTTATAACCATGTGGGGGCATTGCGGAGGTGAGAGAGAGGGAGAGAGAAGGTGCTGCATTGCAGTGGTGAGAGTGTTGGAGGCTTATTCTGGGTAACATAGAACATAGAACATAGAACATAGAAGAATACAGCGCAGTACAGGCCCTTCAGCCCTCGATGTTGCGCCGATCAAAGCCCACCTAACCTACACTAACCCACTATCCTCCATATACCTATCCAATGCCCGCTTAAATACCCATAAAGAGGGAGAGTCCACCACTGCTACTGGCAGGGCATTCCATGAACTTACGACTCGCTGAGTGAAGAACCTACCCCTAACATCAGTCCTATATCTACCCCCCCCTTAATTTAAAGCTATGCCCCCTTGTTATAGCTGACTCCATACGTGGAAAAAGGTTCTCACTGTCAACCCTATCTAACCCCCAATCATCTTGTACACCTCTATCACGTCACCCCTAAACCTTCTTTTCTCCAATGAAAACAACCCCAAGTGCCTCAGCCTTTCCTCATAGGATCTTCCTACCATACCAGGCAACATCCTGGTAAACTTCCTCTGCACCCGTTCCAGTGCCTCCACATCCTTCCTATAGTATGGCGACCAAAACTGCACACAATATTCCAGATGCGGCCGCACCAGAGTCTTACACAACTGCAGCATGACCTCAGGACTCCGGAACTCAGTTCCTCTACCAATAAAAGCCAGTACGCCATATGCCTTCTTCACTGCACTATTTACCTGGGTGGCAACTTTCAGAGATCTGTGCACATGGATACCAAGATCCCTCTGCTCTTCCACACTACCAAGTAGTCTACCATTAACCCAGTAATCCATCTTTTTATTACTCTTACCAAAGTGAATCACCTCACACTTAGCTACATTGAACTCCATTTGCCACCTTTCTGACCAGCTCTGCAGCTTCTCTATATCCCGCTGTAACCTGCCATATCCTTCCTCACTGTCTCCAACTCCTCCGACTTTCGTATCATCCGCAAACTTGCTCACCCAACCTTCTAACCCTTCCTCCAGGTCATTTATAAAAATGACAAATAGCAATGGTCCCAAAACAGATCCTTGCGGAACACCGCTAGTGACGGCACTCCAAGATGAACCTTTGCCATCAACTACTACCCTCTGTATTCTTCCAGCCAGCCAATTCCTAATCCAAACCTCCAACTCACCCTCAATGCCATATCTCTGTATTTTCTGCAGTAGCCTACCATGGGGGACCTTACCAAACGCCTTACTAAAATCCATATATACCACATCTACCGCTTTCCCCTCATCTACCTCCTTAGTCACCTTCTCAAAGAATTCAATAAGGTTTGTGAGGCACGACCTGCCCTTCATAAAACCATGCTGACTATCCTTGATCACATCATTCTTATCCAGATGTGCATAAATCCTATCCCTTACAATTCTTTCTAAGACTTTGCCCACAACAGAAGTGAGACTCACTGGCCTATAGTTACTAGGATTATCCCTACTCCCCTTCTTGAACAAGGGAACCACGTTTGCTAGCCTCCAGTCCTCTGGCACTACTCCTGTAGACAAAGAGGACACAAAAATCAAGGCCAATGGCTCTGAAATCTCCTCCCTTGCTTCCCAGAGAATGCTAGGATAAATGCCATCAGGCCCAGGGGACTTATCTATTTTCACCCTTGCCAGAATTTCCAACACCTCTTCTCTACATATCTCAAAGCCATCCATTCTACTTATTCGTACCTCAGTATTCATATCGACAACAATGTCCTGTTCCTGAGTGAATACTGACGAAAAGTATTCATTCAGTGCCTCCCCAATCTCTTCAGCCTCCACACGCAACTTCCCATTACTATCCTTGATTGGACCTATTCCTACCCTAGTCATTCTTTTATTCCTAACATACCGATAGAAAGCCTTAGGGTTTTCCCTAATCCTACCAACTAAGGACCTTTCATGTCCCCTCCTTGCTGCTCTTAGCTCTCTCTTCAGGTCCTTCCGGGCTACATTATAACTCTCAATCGCCCCTATTGAACCTTCACGCCTCATCTTTACAAAGGCCGCCCTCTTCCATTTAACAAGGGATTCCAATTCCTTATTAAACCACGGCTCCCTCACACGACCCTTTCCTCCCTGCCTGATAGGTACGTACTTATCAAGGACACTCAATAGTTGCTCCTTGAACAAGTTCCACATATCAATTACGCTCTTGCCTTGGAATCTACTTTTCCAATCCACACATCCTAAGTCATGCCTCACCGCATCATAATTTCCCTGCCCCCAGCTATAACTCTTGCCCTGTAGTACACACTTATCCCTCTCCATCACTAGAGTAAAAATCACCGAATTGTGGTCACTGTCCCCAAAGTGCTTACCTACCTCTAGTTCTAATAACTGGCCTGGTTCGTTACCCAGAACCAAATCCAGTATGGCCTCACCTCTTGTTGGCTTATCTACATATTGTGTCAGGAAACTCTCCTGCACACATTGGACAAACACTGACCCATCTAACGAACTTGAGCTATAGCTTTCCCAATCAATATCAGGAAAGTTAAAGTCCCCCATAACAACCACCCTATTACTGTCACTCTTCTCCTGAATCATCTTCGCAATCCTTTCTTCAACGATTCTAGGACTATTAGGAGGCCTGTAAAAGACTCCTAACAGGGTGACCTCACCTCTCCTATTCCTAACCTCAAATCAAACTACCTCAGATGGCAAATCTTCGTTCATCTTCCTTTCCACCGCTGTAATACTATCTTTGACAAGCAAAGCCACACACCCCCCTCTTTTACCCCCACCTCTGACCCTACTAAAACATTTAAACCCTGGAACCTGCAACAGCCAATCCTGTCCCTGATCTAGTCACGTCTCCGTAATAGCCACAACATCGAAGTCCCAGGTACCAACCCACGCTGCAAGTTCACCGACCTTATTTCGTATACTTCTGGCATTAAATTATACACACTTCAAGCCACTCTTCTGTTTACAGGCACCCTCCTTTAAGATTGATGCCATATTCCTAACCTCCCTACACTCCAGGTCCTGCACCCTAAAGCTACAGTCTGGGTTCTCATGCCCCTGCAGATTTAGTTTAAACACCCCCCCCCCCCCCCAAGGGTAAGGCGCTAACAGATATACAGTGAGTGTGAAAGAGTAGAGAGAATATGGTGACCCTTATCCTGACAGAGCGGGGAAGGTTATTGATGCTTTTACTGTATTGCTGGACTTTTCTTTGGACCGCAGATACTGCACTCAGCTGAGTGGTGTGCTCAGATCATGTTTGATGAGTCTGGTGGTGCGGCTCCCTCTGGGAAGAGAATGGTCCCGCTCTATACTAGACAATTCACCAGGAATTCCGTGCCCCTGTTGACAAGCTGTGGTGTAATTTCCCAATCTGCCATGCTCGGTGTAAACTGTGCAGGGCAGCTACAAACTGAGAAAGCTCAACTGTGTGCCCATTGGCCTTTTAACGATGGCAGCAGTGGCACGGATCACTGAATATCCAGGGGTACTCGAGCGATGGTGTGTAACTCCAGCCATGATGTCTGGGAAAATCGGGCTGGATATGAATGAGAGGGACACCATGGGGTGGGGTGGGTAGGTAATGATGTGAGTTCGATAAGATAACACCAGGAAACTCGCTCTGCCTCGTGCAGACAATCCCTCCTTCACACTCAAGGAAAATGGCACTGAGACAAATTATTGTTCGATTCAGCCCAATGAGTCGAAGACTCTGCTGATCACACTCCCAGTTACAACACTGCAGGGCAAATGTTTATCCAAAACTCTCCATCATCTTAACTTACACCAATATCCTGCTCACCCATCATTCCTGGAAACAGTGACCTATATTGCAAGATACTATCGAAATGTTCTCATTCCACAATTTTTAATTCTACCATCAGATCCTTCTGTGAAATTCTCTCTCAATCTCCCCCTCTCTTTTAACCAAGCTCCTCCGATTTGTTGGTATTTAAACTGATGCCCCTGTCATCTCTCTCTGGCAGTGGGTTTCACATCCACAGCATGCCTGTGTCATGCCACAATGTAGATATGGAGCTGTAAATGGAGGAAACTGCACATCCTCTCATTTGCAGCATGAGCTGCAAGTTCCCCCGCGCTGGGCAGTGATCTAACACAGTGTTACGCAGCAATGCAGTGATTGGTGTACATAGCTGTGTATGCTTGGAAGATAACTGCTCCACATTATTAGATAAATTCACTGCTATTCACTGCACAGCTCCCCATGCTGCACAGATATCCAGTCCGTGTGTAGAGAACAAGGCCTTTGTGTTTTCTGCACAGCGCCCTGTGCTGAAAAGATTATCTAGCCCAAGTTTATAGATCAGTGCCTGTTGGACAGATAAGTCGTGAGCTGGTGAGTTCTAAACAGTGTTAGATACTGGACGGATTGCTGAGCAGTAGACCAGCGGGGTCTACGCAGTGCTTCATGCTGAGTGGGTCACATCAGGGCTAATACGTATCCGGGCAGGATCTGAGAGGTGGATTCAGTATCCGATATAATTCCTTACATAATTATCACTCCTCCAGCTCGGCCCATTCCACTGGTAAATGTGAGGTGATGTGTTTCAGATAGAATTGACTTGGTAAAAATATTCGACATTAAGCAAAACACTATTTATTTGAATACTGTCGAAAAAAGACAACAAAAGGAAGAGGAACTTGCAATAACTTAATTCTGTTGGAAAACTTAGCAGAATAATAGTTTACTTAATAGCTATACAGTTACTGCTCCAATATGATATCGTCCAATAAGCACACATTTTTTAAAAAAACAAATGCAGGAAACAGATTGTCTCACATGCAGTTCTCCAATCTAGGAGTAAAGACCATCAATAGACAGTTCTGAGAGAAATCACAGAGAGAGTGTGTAGCACCCGGGAGAGATTTACTGCCTTCCAACCCTGCTGAGACCCCAGCAATAACTACCAAAAGGTAAAACTAAGAATCCTGGTTCTGTGAGGGTTCGACCATCACTCCACAGGACCAGGCAGCGGGTGCAAGAACACAAGGAATAGACTGTATCTACATCGTCTATGGCCCTGTAGGTGTCTCTCAAAAATGCCTAAACCCACCTCAGCGTTAAATGCTGGACAGACAAAAGTCAAAGTTAAACATAAATAAATAAAATGAAAAGATGCAGCAGGCCTGGTGATCAGACACAAACGGCCTCGGGAGCCCAGCAATTCCTATATTGCAAAAACACAGCAGAATCATCGAGCTTGTGAAGAGAAAGATTTATCTCGCTCCCCCACCTCTATGTTTACAACTGGAGATATGTCATTAGACCAATAATCATCGATATCAAAATCCCACCCACACCAATTATTGTGATATATCAGAGTTGCCGTGACATGGGTTAACTGGAGCTGTTTGTTCTGTGATTGTGATTAAGAGCAGCTGAAAACGTGTTGTTGGAAAAGCGCAGCAGGTCAGGCAGCATCCAAGGAATCCAACATCCTCTGTGATTAATATCAGTCTTCCTGGACCTAACTTGGTCACTGGCGGCTTTCCCTCTTCCATAATTAGGGACTTCTTTCAACTTATAATGCCATAATATTCGGCGCAGAGTCAACCTCAACAAGATTGGGATCAGCAGCTATAGAGAACGAGAGAAACCAGAATCTGAGAACATTAGAATGTTCCAACAATGGATTTGAATTTGAGAATATTCGGCTGGAATGTTCCAACAATGGATCAGAATCTGAGAACATTAGACTGGAATTTTCTAACAATGGATCAGAATCTGGGAATATTAGACTGGAATGTTACAACAGTGGACAGGATTTTATCCTGGGGTCTTTGTTGGCTTTCTCCGAATTGGCCATGGTTAGAGTTGATGATACTAGCCGTGCTAATGATTATTCAAGCAGGGTAATATCCCATCCTCGCTATTATTGGTGTTCCTGGTAAATCTATCTCTGTCGATTCTATAAATGATTCTGAATGTTATTGCTATTCTGGTTGATTATATTTAACAAATACATAAAATTTCAGTCACAAACGCCACTTCCTTCTCATGCATTTCCAAACTACTTACTCATAAACATCTGAGAAGGAACAAAACTGTTCGGAAACTTGAGTCCCTTTTTACCCGTGAACTATTTTCTGTCTCCATATTCTCTCTGTGCTCAAACCTGCTGACACCACCTTCATAATATCCCCAATCTCCAGCTCTGCCTGAGTTCTGTTGCTGACTTTGCCATCACCTACCCCTTCGTTAACGACAGATTTTATGGCTCCAGTTCTCTTCTGACCTCTCTTCCAGTTACAAATATTTTGACCACAAACTTGTTCTTGTCTCTACAGTTACTTCACAACAGGGAATCTTAAACAGAGTAATAATGTCACTGACTGTGTAATTCAGAGGCACGGGTTATGATTCTAAGACCATTGTCTGAAATCCTATCACAGTCGACGACTAAATTTAAATTCCAATGACAAAAATTGGAATGAAACCTAATTTCACTCATGGCAACGATTAACCATCAGGATTACTTTTCTTCGTTTATTAATAACCTTTGGTAAAGAAACCTAACATGTTTGCCCTGTCTGAACTAAGTGTTACCTCAGTTACACAACAAATGGCCACGTGGTCAAGGGCAGTTAGTGAGTAATGTTCCTCTATCACTCGTCTCTGTGTGTGGTGATCAACTCCATCAGCAATACTTATAGTCGCTGAGATAGAGAGAAACGTAATGTTCCATTGTCAACTGCTTCTCTGGAGAGAGGGATTGTTACTGTGCGACTGTGTGGAGATGTAACAGCTTTCTCAGCCAGGAAGAGAAACTGAGGAGACCGAGGCATTTTCAACACTGAATGGATGCACTGTGGGTGTGGGGAATTGACTTGCTGCTGTCATCTAGAAAGTCAGTGGAGGTTCTGTGGATGGTGTTCTCAGGATTGTGATGTCAGCTACTGGGTTCATTCAGGGAGCCCCGAGGGTCTGGGGACCCCACTCTGGATACTGCATTTACAGTGTGTCTGGGTCCATGGTAAACAAATGGAGCTGAGACTACAAAGAAGCGAAGCTGTGTAAACTAGGAGGAGCAGGGCATTGTACTATACTCTCTGGAATTTCCAGGAACATTTGTCTAAGCTGCACCTATTCAGATGTAAAGTGTAATACCAGCTTGTCTCAAAATTGAGGTTGTCACTGAGCTGTATCCCCTCCTTCATTATAACCTGTAGTATCATACCAGGGACAGGACTGTGCTGGCACTCACGATGAATTAAACTGGATTGATACTGGAACTTTGCAGGCAGCAGTGGGTCATATATCCACTATCTCTGAAGTGCAGTTCTCCAATATATTCACGAGATGACTGAAGCCATCTACCTGCGGAGAGGAATGCTTTGGTTCCATTTCCACAGAGGAAGGTACAGAAACTAATTTCCAGAAATATTGGGGAAAAGAGTGACTGGTAAAAATGGGAAACTGCAGGAAATCAGAATTAATGAAGAGTATGTTATTGAAAATCTAATTGAATTGAAGTTTCATAAGTTGCTGCATCTGATGAGCTCCATCCCAGAGTGATTGAGATGAGATCAGAGCTAATGAAAGAATTACTGATTATTCTTCAAAGCTAGTGAGATTCTGGAAAGGATGCTGCAGACTGGAAAACAACTATTGTAAACTTCATTGTTTAAAACAGGGTGGAGAGGGAAAACAGAAAACTAAATAGCTTGATATCAGCTGAGGGAAAGAAATTGGAACCTTTTATAAGGAATGTGACAACTAGAAACTTGGAGAATAATTATATAATTTGGTACATTCTGCCTAAATTCAGGAAAGGGAAATGATCTTTGATAAACCTGTTTATGGAGATTGTCCATTGTGACATCGACAGTTGAGAACCAATGGGATTAGAGTATTTGTATTTTTAGAAGACGTTTGACATGTTTGAATACAGGTGAGTGGGGAATGTTCGAGTCCATGGGTAGGTAGGGGTGGAATATATACCACATAGATTAAAAATTGGGTAATGGAGATACGAGAATAATAGTGTTTTTCTCTGGACTGAAGGTTTGATGGGTGGTAGCAGGATCAGTGTTTGGGCAATAGCTGTTCACAAGGTATAAAAATGATTCATGTGTGAACAACAAATATCATCATGTACATTTATATTTATTAAATGGTAGAGAGGTTGGCGACTGCTTTTGTTGAAAAGGACCTGGATGTCCTTGGTCAGAAGTCACTGACAAAATTCATATGGTGCAGGAAGTAAATGATATGTGGCTCTTCAGGCAAAATGATTGAAGTATCAAAGTTAGAATATCTTTCCCAATGATCGTGTTTTGTTGACAAAGTATTTGGTGCTTTGTGTAAAGGTTTGGTCTGCTTTATAAACAATGATCCCTTTGTCACTGAGAGAGTGTACGGGAGTTTGACGAGACTAAACACTGGCATGATGTTACCATGAGGAGAGAGTGCAGTAACTATGTGTTTAATCTTTAGCGCTGTGAGAGAATAAGAAGTTAAAGCTTGATGGGTATATGTCCCAAAGAGCTGAATGGGGTGACAATGTCATACTTTTCATTGGATGTTTGATTCACGACAGTTTATGTGCATCTGAAGAGCTCCCATGTCGATTGACAGAGAGGTGCAGGCTCTGAATGAACTCTGAACACTTTAATGCACAGTTACTGTGTGACACTGCATTGAATGTCACTTTGTACACAATCCTGTCAGCAGCCAAAATACCTTCATTCTGAAACAGTTTGTTATTCCTCACCGGTTTCCCCCCTCCACGGAGACCATGGGTCTGCCTTCTTGGAGATGGAAGATAACTTGGAGAATGGCTAAAAATGTTGGCTTCATTCCGACTGCCAGAAACCCATGTTCAAGTAACACATATGTACCATGAGTAATTAAGCCATGTGGGTCAATTTGGAGCAATCTGTCTGTGCAGCCCCTGCTCCATTTGTTTGTGATGTTGGAGCATCTCTAACACTTTCCTGTTCCTGTGTTAGTGGTTTGACAAGCTGAATAACCTCTTCCTGTTCCTTTGTAAGTGACTCCGGGTATGAAATGGCTCTTTCTGATCCCATGTACGTCACATGTGGGAGAGAACAGACTCCCTGTCTTCCTGTGCAACAGGCAGGAGGGACTGAATGGTCCATCCTTCTTCTTGCGCAGTAGTTTTGATGGGATGAAAGGCTTCCCCATATTCTTGTGAAACCAGATTGAGCTGCTGAATAAAATCCTCGTTTTACTGTGGAAATGTACTGTGCTGTTACATAAATGTTACCCAGACTTTAACAGTACGATTTTGAATGTTGTCCACGTCTTGCTGTACATGGTCACAGACTGTTTCAAGAGTTGAAGAGGGACAACTTGTCCTGGAAATTTTGTAAAGTTCAGTGAATGTCCCCTCTTCTGCTGGCACGGTGGCTAAGCAGCTAACACTGCTGCCTCACAGCACCAGTGTCCCAGGTTCGATTCCGGCCGTGGGCAACTGTCTGTGTGGAGTTTCCCCGTTCCCCACTTGTCTGCATAAGTCTCCTCCGGGTGCTCCGGTTTCCTCCCATAGTCCGAAGATGTTCAGGCCAGGTGAATTGGCCATGCTAAATTGTCCATTATGTTAGGTGCATTAGTCAGAGGGAAATGTGTCTGGGTGGGTTACTCTTCAGAGGGTCGTTGTGGATTGGTTGGGCTGCAGTGCCTGTATCCACACTGTCGGGAATCCAATCTGCTCAGTTTGGACTCAGTGGGTTGAATAGCCTTCCTCCACACTGTAGGGAATATGTGATGACAAACTGGAGATGCCTGAGCTGAGGAAGCCACGCTGAGGATCTCCTGAAGATGTGTCCCACGGCTGAGATGATTGATGCCCACCAATGATAATCATCTTCCCTTGTGCAATGAATGACTCTAAAAAGTGGAGAGGTCATAATTAATTCTAATTAAGTGCGACCTACCAGGAGGATACTTACCAGGATGTTGCTTGAACTGGAGGGCAGGTCTTATGAGGAAACCATGAGGAGCGAGGGCTTTTCTCACTGGAGGTGTACAAGATGATGAGAGTCATAGAGAGAGTGAATAGCCAGAAGCATTTTCCCCGGGCAGAAATATCTACGACTAGGTGGCATAATTTTAAGGCAATTGGAAGAAGGTTTAGTGGAGATATCAGCGGTAGATTCTTTACACAGAGAGTGGTGGGTGAGTCGAATGCACTGCCAGCAGTGATAGTAGAGTCAAATACGTGAGGGAAACTTAAGAAACTCTTGGATAGGCACATGGAACAAAGTGAACGGAAGCATGTAGATTAGTCTGATCTTAGAGTAGGATAAATGGCACAACGTCGAGTGATGAAAGTCCGAACTGTATGCATTCATATGGAACTCTGAGCTCAAAAACTGCATGAATTCATGTAAAACACCGTTATCTCACTTTTTAGATTAGAATCAATGTAAACATCATGGCATAGAGAGAGAACACAGGGAGGCAACACTTTCACCATATTGTCTAGGCATCACCATTGTTAACAGTTAACCTGAAAATGCAACTTAAAAAAAAGGTTTTGTGATTTACATATGAAAGAAGAGACACTATCATGGTATTCTAACAGATGAAAGGCTTAACAATCAAATTTTCAATGTACAATTTCACTTCTATCACACTGCAAATTTGTGCTATAAATTCTGTGTTAGGATTGAGCCCTCCACTATCACCTGATGAAGGGGCGACGCTGAGGAAGCTAGTGTGCTTCCAAAGAAACCTGTTGGACTATTACCTGGTGTTGTGTGATTTTTAACTGTGTACACTCCATTCCAACACCGACATGTTCAAATCAGTACTGTTCTTTGTTCTGTGTTCTATGGAAGTGCTCAAGAAGACTTGGACATTGAGGAAGATTTGAGACTTGGAGCAGGTCAGATTGATCTTAGTGAAGGGCAAGACAGGCTTAGGATGTGAATGAACGACCTCTGTTTCTGATGTTCTCCCATTCTGTTATTGGAAAGTTAGTTGGTGTTATTTTCCTGGAAGGTCTTTTATGGAATGTTGCAATCAGTGAGACCAGCGGATTTTGTGAGCCATCGCTGGGTGAGATTTGGGGGCTGTATTCACAGTGAATCTGGGTCTACAACATGATCAACAAATGAAGCACAAGTTACAAAGAGGGGAAGCCATTGCTAGCAGGTTTGAGGGGCTGAATGGAATGCAGAAACATGGGACTGAGGAGCAGAAGTGGGTCATTAGAGAATTTGAGCCTTCTCCACCAGGCATTAAGATTGTGGCTGATCAGATTGTGGTCTCAGCCTCATTTTCCTGCCTGTGTCCCATTATCCATGAAACACTTCTCTGTCAAAACTTTAGCTAACTCAGCTGTGAATACTTGTAATCAGAGAGGCACCTGTTGTGAGAATAAGAGAGTCATACTGCGTGGAAACAGATCCTTTTGTCCAAATTGTCCAGGCCAGTCAGGCATCTTAATCAGATCTCGTCCCACTTGTCAGCATTTGACCCACATCCCTCTTAACCATTCCTATTTATGTACCTATCCAGATACATTTTAAACGTGTAATTGTACCCACTTTCACCACTTCCTCTGACAGTACACCCACCAGCCTCTGTATGAAAAGGTTTCCCCTCAGGTCCCTTCTAAGATTGTTCCCTGTCACCTTCACCCTATGCCGTCTAGTTCTGGATGCCCCGACACTGGGAAAAAGATCTTGCCCATTCAGACTATCCATGCCCCTCAGGACTTGTTAAACCTCTGTCATGTCACCATTCAGCCTCTGACAGTCCAGGGGAAAAAGCCTCAACCTGTTCATCATCTCCCTGTAGCTCAAACCCTCAGGTTCCAGAAAATCCTTGTAAATCTTTTCTGCACACTTTCAAGCTTAACAACATCCATCCTTTAGCAGACACAACTGACATGTACGCAGTATTCTTAACGTGGCCTCACCTACGTCCTGTACAAGCGCAACACCCTTCCCCTACTCCTATACTCAATGCTCTGACGATTAAGGCAAGCACACCAACTACGTTCTTCACCACTCTACCGACCTAAACTCCACTTACAAGGAACTATGAATCTTCACCCGGAGTTCTCTTTGTTCAGCAACATTCCCCAGGGCACTACCCTGCTTTAACTTACCAAAATGCAAAACCTCACAAATATCTAAATTAAACTCCATCTGCCAGTTCTTGGCTCATTGTTGGTCAAGGATCCCGTTATATTTTGAGATCATCTTCTTCACTGTCCACTGCACCACATTGGTGATGTTATCTGTAAACTTACTAACCATGCCTCTGATAATCACATCAAAGTTGTTTATATCCATGATGAAAAGCAGTGAGCTCAGCACTGATTCTTTCAGCACGCCGCTGGCCACAGGTCTTCAGTCTGGAAAACAATCCATTACCTTCAATCCAATTTTGTATCCAATTGATTAGTTTTTCCTCAATTACATATAACCTAATTTTAGTAATCTGTCTACTATGGGGAACTTTATTTAATGCCTTGCTGAAGTCTGTGTAAACAATTTATACCACAGTGTCTTCTTCAATCTTCTTTGTCACCTCTTCATAATACTCAATCACATTAATTAGACATGATTTCCATCACACAAATCCATATTGACTATCCCTAATCAGTCCTTGTCTTTCTAAATAGATGTAAATCCTATCCCTCAGACTCTCCTCCAACGAACTCCTCGACACTAACGTTGGCTGATACTGACCACAAAAATAATTATTACTATGTTGGTGATATGGCCAATGATATAGTTCTCAGAGTGTGTCAGGGTCAGTGCTAGGAACAAATCAGGCAGATTTCTTTAATCTGCTAAAACAACACGTTTATGACCAAAACAAAGTTGCTCAAACTATGATGGAAAGAGGAATGACGAGAGGATATTGCAAATACGTACATTGATATTTTTCTTTGAAAAATACTGAGAAATACACGCAGACACACGCGCGCGCGCACACACACACACACACACACACACACACACACACACACACATGCACACGCACGGACACACACACATATTGTTGAAACAAACTGAAAAGCAAAATATCTGCAAAGTTAACTTGAAAGAATATTATCCAAATATGATTCAAACTCATGACCAAAGGAAAAATGACAGTTTGACTCAAATGCTGTTCTATTTGCAGACTCATCAAGTCCTACAGCATGGAGAGAGGCAGAGAGGCCCTTTGGTACAAACTCGTCCATGCTGACCCAAATATCCAACCACACTAACCTCATTTCCCAGCACTTGGCCCATAGCATTCTCGTCCTTTCCTGTCCATGTACTTGCCCAAACGCCATTTAAATATCGTTAATATAAATGCTTCAACCACTTCCGTTGGCAGCTCATGCCCTTTGTGTACCACTCTCTGTGTAAAACAGTTTCCATCAGTTTCCCTTTTATTCATTACCCTCTCACCTTAAACTGATGCCCTTTCCTCCTCGATTCCCCAACTCTAGGAAAAAAAGGCTGGATCCATTCACCCTAACCGTGTCAACTTCTATAAGATCCCTCTCAGTCTCCTATTCACGAAAGAAAAAAGTCCTCGCTTGTCCAACCTCTCCCTATAATTCATACTGTTGAGTCCTGGCAACATTTTTATAAATTCCATCTGCACACATTCCAAATTAAAAACATCCTTCTGATCGCAATGTGACTAATACTGAACACAGCACTACAAGTGCAGCCTCACCAACTTCCTGTACAACTGCAACATAACTTCCCAACTGCTCTCCTCCATGTCCTGACCGATGCATGCTAGTGTGGCAAAAGCCTTCTTCACTACTATGTCTAACTATGACCCCACTTTCAGAGAATGGTGCACCTAAACTCCATGGTCCCTCTGCTCAACTACACTCCTTAAGGTCCTACCAATCACCATGAAACTCCTACCTTGATCTAGCGTTGCCAAAATATTCCTCGGCCCACTTCTCCAGTTTGAACAAGGTCCTGGTGCAATTTCTGATATACGTCCTCACTGTCCACGATACTACCTGTTTTAGTGTCATCTTCAAGTTTCCTAATCATGCCTTGTACATTCGCAAGAATATCATTGATACAGATAACAAACTGCAATGGGCCCAGCAGCGACCCCTGAGGCACTTCATGTGTCACAGGCCTCCAGTCCAAGAGCATCGTTCCCCTATTACCCTCTGCTTACTACCATCAAGCCAATTGTGTGTCCAATTTGCCAGCTCCCTCTGGATTCCATGCGATTCGAACCTTCCAGACCATCCTATCAATGGTAACATGGTCAAAGACCTCCATGAAAACCATACAGACTATGTCGACCGCCCTGCCCTCATCAACATTCCTGGTCACTTCATCAATGAACTCAAACAAATTTGAGTGGCATGATCTCCAACTCACAAAGCCATGCAATATTTCCAATCTAAAAATATCTATTAATAATAATTATTAATAATAACAAACTTAATAATAAATAATAATAAGATGACATTTTCAGTGGAAAATAAATTATCCATGGTATGTGATACTGGAACGTGCATCATGGGTGAAGGGCAGAATAAATTTTGTACCTGTGTCATTGAACTGTGTTGAAAAAAAGCAAGGGTGGCATGGTGGTTCAGTGGCTGGTACTGCTGCCTCATAGTGCCATGGATCCGGTTTTGGTTCCAGCTTCGGGTGACGATCTGTGTGGAGTTTACACATTCTCACTGTGTTTGTGCCAGTTTCCTCAACGTGCTCCACTTTCCTTCTACAATCCAAAGATATATAGGTCAGGTGAATTTGCCATGCTAAGTTACCCATAGTGTTATGAGCATTCGTCAGGGGTAAATATAGAGTAGGAGAATGGGACTGGGTGGGTTAGTTTGGAGGATCGGTGTGGTCTTGTTGGGCCAAATGGCCTGTTTCCAAACTGTAGGGAATCTGTCAAAAAGACTATTTCTAATCAACCCTTATTTTTCCAAATGCATGTATATCTCATCCCTCAGAGTCTTCTCAAGTAACCTACGTACCACAGATTTATACTTCCTGGTCTATTGATCCCAGATTTATCTTTGCTTCCCTTCTTGAATAATGGCACCACATTTGCTACTCTCCAATATTCTGGAACCTAAACTGTAGCTAACGCTGATGCAAAAATATCAACCAGGGTCCGCGTAGTTTCCTCTGTAGCCTCTTGCAGTCTTCTTGGATGCATCTGTTTGGGACTAGGAGATTTATCCACCTTCATACATTCTAATGTATCCAACACGTCTTCTCCTGTGATATTGACTCACCCCAAGATAACACTACGACCTTTCTTAAGCTCCCAAGTCTTCATGTATTACTCCACGGTAAAGGCAGAGGAGAAATATCCATTGAGAATCTCTCAAATCTCCTACGGTTCTAGACATGCATGTCCACTTTGGATCTTAAGGGGTCATATTCTCATTTAGTTATTCCTTTTACTTTAATATACTTAAAGAACCTCTTTGGATTCACCCTAATCTTCTCAGCTAATGCTATCTTGTGCCCCCTTTTCGCACTCCTGATTTCCTTCTTCAGTAAACTACTGTATCCCCTGTACACCTCCAGGTATTCCCTCGATCCCCAGCTGCCTGGACCTGAGCCACGCCTCCTTTTTGCTGGTCAAAGCCTCAATATCTCCTGACATCCGAGGTTCCCTCTTCCTACCAACCTTGCCGTTCTCCCTCACAGGACCATATAGACCTAGAACTCTAGACATTTCACTTTTAAAGGCCTCCCACTTGCAGGAGGTCCCTTCGCCGGCAAACTCCTCCAACCAACCCGTACAAGCTCCTGTCTAATTCCATCAAAATTCGCCTTGCCCCAAATTTGAACTTGAACATGTGGAGCAGTTTTGTCCTTCTCCATAATTATTTAAAAATTAATAGAACTATGGTCACAGGTCCCGGAGTGCTCCCCCACTGTCACCTCAGTCACCTGTCCTGCCCTAGATCTTAGAGTAGGTCACGCTTCGTCCCTTCCCGAGTTGCACCCTCTACTTACTGCTTGAGGAAACTATTCTGAACACACTTAATAAATACACCCCATCTCAATCCTTAATTCTCTGTCATTCCCAGTCTATGTTAGGAAAATTTAAATCTCCTACTAATGCAATCCTATTGGGCCTGCAAGTCTCCCCAGTCTGTCTACATATTTTTGTTCCCCTAATTCCTTGTTTATTATTTGGGGGCCTATAGTACAATCCAAATCCTATCACCATTCCCTTCTTATTTATGAGGTCCCCAGACAAATCCTCACAGGATGTTCCATCAGTTATTTTATCTCTGATTACTGCTGTGTTACTCGCCTTAATCAAAAATGAAACTCCCCGTCCCCTCCTTCCACCATCTCTGTCCCGTATAAAACACCTGTACGTTGATACTTTAAGCTGCCGGTTCTGTCCCTCCCGAAGCCGTGTTTCAGTAATGGCTATATTATCCCAGTCCCACGCACCGATCCATGCCCTGAGTTCATCGGTCTTACTTGTCAGCCATCTTGCATTGAAACAGTTGCAATTTAATCCAACAGACATTCCTTGCTCCCTGTCGTTGTCTAGCCTGACCTGTCTCTTCATTTTACTGTTTCTGATTACTTCTAGCCTCGCACTTGTCTCCCTGCTGTTGAGGATCCCACCCCTCCCCAACCCCAGCCAATCTAGTTGAAACCCTCCCTTGCAGCAGTTGCAAACCTGACTGCTTGGATACTGGTCCCCTTCCAGTTCAGGTACAACCCGTCCTTCCTGAACACGTCACCTTGCCCCACAAAAGATCCCAGTGATCCAAAAATCTCTGCCCCCTGCACCAATTCTTTAGCCACTCCTTTATCTGCCATATCCTCCTGTTCTTACCCTCACGAGCATGGAGGACTGGAAGTAAAGTGGATATTACCACTGTCTTTTCTCCTTTTCCCTAGCTCTCTATAATTACTCTGCAGGATGTCATCACGATTTCTACCTGTGTCACTCTTTCCTTTGTACCAATGTGCACAATGACCTCTGGCTGCTTCCCCCCACCCCCACCCCCGGTGAGAACATTCTGCAGCAGCTCTGAGACGTCCTGGACCCTGGCATGTGGGACGCGACACACCATTCCGGATTCCCATTTGCTGCCACAGAATCTCCTGTCTGTTTCCCTCTCTATCACGTCAGATAATTACTTCTGTAGTTATTCTACTTGCACAGCCTTCTGACAATGGGAAATCTTCATGAAACAGTTGAATTTGGCTGAATTGTTTTGCTTCAGGCAATGGGTAGATTCCAATGAATCCTCAACAGGAATCCTCCATTAGTGGGAAAGACGATTGGGCTTTTTTTCACTCCCAAACATTGCTGTGATGAGCGATAGAGAAACAGAAAGGGAGCAATAGAATGTTTCTCCACAGATAGGCTACATTTTCCATCTGTAAGTTAAATCAATAACGTTATCAGTCCCACACTGAACTCCATGAACTCTTCTTGAACATTGTCCAAACTATATGACTCCATTACATTCTCGACTCCAGGTCAGTGCGTTATTGCAGAATCAATTCATTCACAATAAATGGTCATACTTGTTTTGAAGATGTGTTAATATGTGCTTGCATAATGTAAAAATAAACGTTTCATGTCTTCACAATATTTGTTTTAAAATGAATATTCTAAAACATATACAGTAATTGCTGGAAAAGTTCAACCTGTCTGTCAGCATGTAGGAAGAGAATTCAGAATTCAATGTTTCTGTCCAATGACATTTCCTTTGGAACTGACTTATTCTTAAAGTATTTCCCCAGTTTTATTCTTCCACACAAGAAGAAATATCCATCCGGTATTCACCAAATACACTCTTCTCAAGATCTTATATGGTCAACAAAACATCCCTCATTCTCAGGCCGAACTGTTAATTCTTCACAACGTAATGCCTTCAGCCCAAGAATGCATAAAGAGAAACATCTTTGAGACATTTCGAAAGCAATTTTGTTTTTTTTTTCAGTTTAGACAGTTATAACTACACATAATACAACAGATGTAACCTCAGCAATGCCCTGTGCTGATGCAGAAAACATCGCTAAGATCATACCCAACACCCCTTGCACGAAACAGGATCATGACATTTACCTTCCAAATCATTTGCTACATCTTCAGGTTAATTTGATGTGATTCATGTACTAAAACACACACAAATCTCTCTATACCACTGAGTTCTGCATTCTCCTTGCATTTAAATAAATTTCTGCTGTTTCATCTTCCCCAAAACAGAAAATTTCCATCACATATATATTGCACTGTTTTTTTTCTGCTGAAGCTTTGCTCACAGCCATCCTCTGTCTGTATGCCATTGCTTGTTGCTGTGCCCTCCCCAGTCTGTGTCCCATAACAGACGATCTGCCCTTCCCTGTCTGTCTCCCATTACAGACGTACTGCCTTCAGCCGTCTGTATCGCATTGCAGAGGCTCTGCCCTTCCCTGTCTGTGTCCCACTATAGATGTACTGCCCTCGGTCTGCCATCCTCCATCTGTATCCCATTGCAGACAGTCTTCCCTCCCCCTGTCTGCATCCCACTGCAGACGCTCTGCCCTTCCTCGTCTGTGTCCCACTGCAGACTCTCTGCCCTCCATCTTCTGTATCCCATTTCAGATGATCTGCCCTCCCCCTGTCTGTATCCCATTGCAGACCCTCTGCCCTCCCCCTGTCTGCATCCCATTGCAGACGCTCTGCCCTCCCCCTGTCTGTATCCCATTGCAGACGCTCTGTCTCCAGTTGACATCTTATTGAATGACTATCCTAGTGCATGATCAAACTGAGCTCCATCTCCTTCATCCGGTTCATTAGAATAGATTGTAATTTGTTGATGACCTCACACAGGTCCCTGAAGAACTCCACTCGTTACAGCTTTCCAAACACAAAATGAGTAATGATCTCTACTCTGCATTTCCTGACAGCTACCCAGGATGTCCCTGCTTCTGCATAACAGCCTGGGATGGTTATATGGCGTCCCCCTGTGCTGTGTAATTTACTGAATACTTCATTCTGTTTGGTGGGGTCTGTTTGGTGCAGCCCATTTTGCCGCAGACCCATTTTGGCGCAGAACTATTTCAGCGCAGCTCATATTTATTCCTTTTCAGGCTTAGATAAAAGCATTAATCAAAGCAATCAAACTTAAAATAATGTTTATTCCCTTCAGTAAAAATGTTAAAAAGACACTTGAGTAAGTATAACACTGACTCAGAGTTTTCTTTAAGGGCTAAAATGATCATTGGTCTTGCATTTATTCACATTGAAAACATTCATGAAGCTATTGAACGTTTGGCTGATGCGCTTCCAGATGAACTGCAACCGCTGCTGGACTGGTTCAAGGATAACTATGGAGGTAGAAGATTACGCAGAGGAAATGGTCGGTGTCCACCGCTTTTTCCAGTTGGAATGTGGAATTTATATGAAAGAACTTTAAACAATGAGGACAAAATAAACAATAATGCAAAAGCTTCCCACAGGAGATGACAATGCGAACTTGATGTGGAACACCTAGTTATTTGGAAACATATTGAGAGTTTACGAAAAGTTCAGCGAGGAAGGGACATTTACGATGAGCATCTGATAGCAGGGCACGATATTCCGTTGAAATTAAAGAAGCAGATACTAGAATACAAACACTGGTAAGAAGATTTAGTGAGAGAAATGATGTCGAGTATTTACGAGGATTGTCCATAATTTTGAATGAACGTCGTGTTTTAGATTTTTTGTAATGAACCTATATCATTTATTTTTTTCTTTTTAACATTTTTACTGAGGGGAATAAACATTATTTTTACTTTTAGTCTTTCATTAATGCTTTTAACTAAGCCTGAAATGTGAGAGAGATGAGATTGGAACTGCCAGCGAGTTTAAATTGAGAATTGCTCTTTCCTGAACATTGCTGCTTACTTGGTTGGTGGGACGTCGATTTTTCAGAATCTCCACACAAGGTGTCCTGGTCCTCTCTGGCTCTTTCCAGGATCCTCCCCACATCTCGAGTTCGAGGGTGAGGGAATGGATATCGGGCACTCTAACACCAGGCTTGGCCTTTTATGTCCTATTCCAGGATGTTTCTCCTGGAATGGGAGAAGAGGAGAGATGGAGTGAGGGTGGGAGTGGGTGTCCCTGCTGTTAATGCTGGTATAGGGGAAGGGGGAAGGGCGAGATATCTGGAGGGAGTCTGATCACAGTGTTGAATCCATGCAGTCGTATTCGTGCGTGGGGCTATTGCGTCAGTGACAGAAAAAAGTGGGGGAAGGAAGGTGCTGAATTCAACAGTGAGTATGGTCGTGCTTGAGCCTTATTTGGAGATAGAGTGTGAGCCTTGTTCGGGGGTAGGTGTTATGACAGATATACAGTGAGTGCGAGGGAGCAGAAGAATATGGTGACATGTATCTTGGCAAAGTGGGGAGGAAAGAATATTGATGCTTGTCCTGTATTGCTGACCAATTCTTCAGATCATCTCAGCGTTGAGGTGAGTCTCGCTGAACGTCTTGTCTAAGTCTATCGGTAATAACACCACAGACCCTTTCCATCACTTCCCACAGAATCAGTTTGGGTGGATCTTACAAATAGCAAGGTGAAGCAAACATTAGTGTATAATATATCAAAACCAAATCTGTCACGTAAATACTTTACAACATATGCTCTGGAAATTAGGTATGCAAGTATATTCAAGGGGGAGCAATGACACAGTGATATTATCGCTGGACTCTTAACCCAGAGACCCAGGTAATATTCTGGGGACATGAATTCAAATCCTGCCATGGTGGAATTTGAATTCAATATGTATCTGGAATCAAGGGTTTATGATGACCAGGAATCCATTGTCAATTGTTGGAAAAACTCATTTGGTTCACTGATGTTCGTGAAGGAAGGATACTGCTGTCCTTACCTGGTGTGGCCGACATGTGACTCCAGACTCAAGACAACGCTGCTAACTCTTAACTGCCCTCTGGCATGGGCAATAAATACTGGTTATCCAGCGACGCCCTCATCCTGTGAATGAGTAACAAATAATCGTGGGTGCTGCAGTAATACTGGTTGGTCTCAAGTTGCACCGAAACTGCAGTGACTACTAATACTGTGAAGAAAAACTTCTGTAAATGTGTATTAGGTCGGTTGAACACTATGTTGTGAACCAAACTAGAGAGCAGGTTATTTCAGATTTGGTGTTGTGTTGTCAGGAGGACTAATTACTAACCTTGCTCTGAAGCAGCTTTGGAGGAATAGTAACATCAATATGTTGCATTTTTACACAGCGTCTGAATACAATATCGAATGTTTGAACATTCTGGTCAAACATCATGGAAGCCCGGAGGCTCGAGGGTCAAGTTCGCTCCAGTGAATTGGGGAAGGAGAATATAACATTCAATGGAAGAAGCAATGATTGTGAGAGTCATAGAGTCCGACATCACGGAGAAAGGCCCTTCAGCCCAAACTGGTCTTCCAAACAAACTGTCCATTCACATTAACCACATTTCCCTGCCCTTGCCCCGTATCCTTCTTATTCTTGCCTATCCGTGTATTTGTCCAAATGCATTTCAAATTTTGTGAATGTACCTCCCTCAACCACTTCTACTGGCAGCTCATTCCATGTGCATACCACCCTGTGTGTAAAAGAAATTGCCCCCCAGGTTCCCTTTTATTCTTTCCCCTCGGATCTTAAATTGATGCCCTCTAGTCCATTGGTTGCTCTATCCTGGGGGGAAAAGACTGAGTACATTCACTCTGTCCATGCTTCCCATGATCCTATAACATTTCTATCAGATCCCCCTCAGTCTCATACACTCTAAAGTAAAAACTCCGAGCTTGCCCAACCTCTCACTACATCTTAGACCATTGAGTCCGGGCAACATCCTTGTAAATTTCTTCTGCACTATTTCCAGTTTAATAAAATTCTTCCTATAGCAAAGTGAACAACACTGAACATAACACTACCAGTATTGCCTCACCAGCATCCTGTATAACTGCAACATAACTCCCTAATTTCGATACTCATTACTCTGACTGATGAAGGCCAGTGTATTGAGACAAAGGGACCTTTGAATTCAGGTTCAAAGTCCTCTGAAAGTCGAGTCACATGTAGATAGGGCAGTTAAAAAGGCATTTGGCACACTGGCCGAAGCGCACCCATACATCTACCCCTTACCTAACACTACGGGCAATTTAGCATGGCCAATTCACCTGACCTGCGCATCTTTGGACTGTGGGAAGAAACCGGAGCACCCGGAGAAAACCCACGCAGACACGGGGAGAATGTGCAAACTCCACACAGTCAGTCGCCTGAGGCGGGAATTGAACCCAGGTCTCTGGCGCTGTGAGGCAGCAGTGCTAACGACTGTGCCACCGTGCCGTCTTAATGGAGTAACATCCAGAAAATCACCCAGAAATACGAAGTGATCGTATAGGAGTTGTGGAAGTAAAGACATAAAGTCAATTCATATCAGTAACAAGGCAATATTGAACATTCAGCCGGATTGAGCATTGCTAACCTTGACAAACCAGATGTACTTTATACCAAACTCTTCAGAAATAAATCACAAATAGAAGTATTGATTGCATTGTCGATGACTGCGTTCTATTTCCCTGTACATTCTGCAGAGTCTGGAAGCTGGTGTATATAATTGTACATGAGTAAACGTGATCCAAGCATCTACAAAGGGAAGAAGAGATAGTGTGGAGAACTGCTGACAAATTAACTTGACATTTGTCGGGAAACTGTTGGAATCTATTATATAGGATGTGATATTGGATACTTAGTCATAAACAGCAACATTGGAGAGACTCTGTATGCATTCTTGAAAGGGAAATCATACTTTACAAACTTTGGAATTGTTTGAAGTTGATTCTTACAGCATAGATAATGGTGATCCAGTAGAATTGGCATATTTTAGATTATCAGAAGGCTTTCTATAAGAACTCACACAATGAGTTCGAAAATGCAATGAAAGGAAAGGGTATTTGGAGGAATATATGTAAGTGGAAACTTAAAGTTTGGTTTGCCTTCCTTTAAGGGAGTCAGAATATAGATGTAAAGACTCGTTGAAGCAGTGTGTTGGTGAGACGCTTACTGGAGTATTGTGCACAGTTTTGGTGACCGAATCTGAGAAAGAATATACTGAACACAGAGGAAGTGCAATGGACATTATCCAGACAAATCCCTCAGGTGGCAAGCTAGCGTGATGAGGAAACTCGGCCTATATTCTCTTGAGGTTCAAAGGACCAGCGGTGGTTCACTGTGAACTTTATAAAACTATCAAAACACACGACAATTGGAAATTAACAGGAAATTTATCAGGCTGTCTAATCCACATTAAAGGCAAATAATGGCAGGATAAGGGACAAACCATTTAAGACTGCAAAAAGGAGGAAATTCTGCGCATGGAGGGGACTGACTCACACAAGGGCAAGGCAAGGCGAGATTACGGAGAATCTCCAGATAACCGACAAGTGTGTCATGTGGAGCAGAATAACCAATGAACACGTAGGACTCATTAGTGACTTGCCAAGTTGCATTTAAATCAACTTTAGTAGTAGGAGAAAGAGGGGAGTGGTAGAAGGCTGTTTGTGTGACTGGAGGCAAGTGTCCAATGGTGTACCACGGGCATCAGTGCTGGGTCCCTTATTATTTGTGATTCGGAGGTGCGAGTCTTGGGCTGGGGTGGACAAATCTAAAAATAGTGTCACACCAGACTATAGTCTAACAGGTTTATTCGGCAGCACGAGCTTTCGAAACGTAGCATCTTCATCAACGTGCACAACCACGTGATATAACTGATGTGGAGAGATTTTTAACCTTATTATTTGTGGTATTCATAAATAATGCAGCTTTGAATATGGACGAGGGGTGGGGTGTGTAATAAATAAGTTTGGATTTGATACAAAGATTGGCCGGGTGGTTGGCAGTGAGGAGGAAGGCCTTATTTTACAGGTAGATACTGATGGAATGTTCAGATGGGTGGATCAATGTCAGATGGAATGTAACCCTGATAAATATGAGGTGATGCAACTTTGGAAGAAGGAACCAGTCAGGGGAGTACTCAATGAATGGCAGCACACGAGGAAGCTCAGAGGGTGCTTCTCCAGACATCGTTGAATGTGTCTGCTCAGGTTAATACACAATCTGGGAAAGGCTAGGGGAATGTAAACATAGCCTTTATTAATCGAGGCATAGATTATAAGAACTATGCAGAACTTTGGTGAGGGCAAGATGGAATACTGTGTGTGGGTCTGGGAACAACATTACAGGAAGGATGTGATTGTAGTGGAGGGGGTGCAGAGCAGATTCACCAGGATGTTCCCTGGGATCGAGCATATCAGCTATGGAGAGAGGCTGGATAACCTCAGGTTGTTTAGTTTGGAGGAGAGAAGGCTGAGAGGTCTGTGATTCAGAGGGATAGGATTACGAGGTACTTGGACAGGGTGGATAGACAGCAGCTGTTGCTTTGACTCAAAGGGCCACACTTTCAAAGTGAAGGCTTTGCGGTTTAGTGAAGATTTGAGAATTGTATTACAACCAGAGTGTGTTGGGGTCTGGAATGCACTTCTTGAGAGTGGAGTTGTCATGGTAACCTCAAACCATTAGAAACCACATGGTTGTGCACTTCAAATGCTTTAAGATTCACGGCTACGGTCTTGTGTCGGAAAGTGGGCATAAAGTAGACCGTGCTGTATTTCTGGTAGGACAGAGTCTGTGCTTCTGTGATTGTATGGCTGTGGAAGGTCAATCATTGAGTAGCTTAAGGTAGGAATTGATGGGTTTCTGAAGAATATCTTAACAAAGTTGTTAATAGAGAACTTGCAATATTTTCTGGAAATATGTCAATGGCAAAATTAAGAGAAAAAAGTTTCAGATTTATTACAGCCTGATGCCAGATAATTGAGGACCGGGAAATAGCAGAACTATGGAGCAAATATCTTAGTTATGCCTTCACAGAAGAAAACAAATCCAAAAATAAAACTTCCTAGCAAAACTAGGGAATTTCAGTCTTGTGAGAAAAAGGGAATAGAATGAAAATAGCAACTAAACAGTTTAGAGAAAGTATTGGACTGAAATTAATGGGCATAGACAAAGTCAACAGAGATTTATGGCATGGGAATCATATTTGAGAAAGTGACTTTTAATAAAATTCTGTAGGAGGTATCGATGCCATGCGAGTGGAATCTCAGAAGGATTTGTAATAAAGCCCCAAGCCTATTGTACAAATTCGAATCCTATGGGACTCGGACTAATAAATGGTCATAGATTTAGAATGGGAGAGCTGGCAGGAAACAGTGAGTAGGAATAAAACAATGTTTTATTCTTATATGGAAGGCTTGGAGGATATTGTAAGGATCGTGTCTTGGGTTCCAGCTATTCCCAATATCTTTGGGTGAGGGGCGCAAATGCAATATTCCCAAGTCTGCTGACAGCACTAAACGAAGTCAGCTTGTGATTGGATGAGGAGGATGTAAAAAATGTTCCAAGGTGATTGAGACAAGTAGAGTGACTCGGCAAATACGTGGTAAATGGAGAGTAATGGGGAGATGTGATATTGTGCACTTTGATGGGAACAATAGAATGGCAGCCTCCCATTTGAAAAATGAGTGTTTGAAAAATGTTGCACTATAAATTAACTTAAGCTGCATAATTGTTTATTTCTGCGTAGCTCTCAGAGTCCATGGAGGGCAGTGAGTTCTGAAGCCAGAAGTCAATACTGGGAATGGCATTGGCACGCTGACAATTGTATATAGGCCCAATAGTGGGGAACTGTAACTTTGAAAGGAATCTGGATCTCCCTGTACACCAGTCACTGAAAGCAATATTGCAGGAGTATAAAGCAGGAAGGAAGATAAATGCTGTATTCACCTTCATTTCAGGGGATTTGAGTACAGGAGTAAATATATCTCACTGCAGCTGTCCAGGGCCTTGGTGAGACCCCATCTCGAACATTGTGCAGTTTTGGTCTCTTTTCCGAACAGACGACAAACCTGACATTGAGGGAGAGTAGCAAAGGATGACCTGACTGATCTCTGGGATGACAGACTTCTTGTGGGAGCAGAGTTTGGGGCGATTGGACCTGTATTCAATGGGCTTAAGGAAAATGAGTGAAAATCACAGTGAAATATATAACACTCTGACAGGGCGAGACAGATTAGAAGCAGATCAGTAAATCACCTGGCTGGAACGTCTAAAACAAGGGGCCACAATATTAGGTACAGACAGGCCACTTTGCATTGAGATGAGAATAAATGCCTGCACTCAGAGAGTGGCGAACCAGGGGTACTCTCTCCCAGATCAGGCTGTGGAAATCAAGGGGCTGAATATAAATAAGGATTTCTGGAAACTAAAGGGATAGGGAGAGAGCAGGAGTATGGTGTGAAGATAGAAGATCAGCTATTATTCCAGGTTGTTCTCCAATAACACAATAACTGAGTTCCTGTACAACACTGTGTTGTAGAAAATCGTGCAATATTAATAATGTGGTCTATGGAAAAAAAGAGGGTAAGTGGCGAACTCCCAAAAATATCAGTAAAACCCAAAATTTAAATTTGGTCTAACACACAATAGGACAGTCTAAATAAATCTTTAAATTACATGTTGTAATGGAACAGTGCTGTAAGTGTAACGCTTTCACACGACAGTCACTCACTGGTGCACTGTACCTTTCACCACAATCTTCAGCAGAAAGCGCGCGGGGGCTGACCGACCATGTGATACCGATACCAAATTCCAGTTTTCCCCAAGCTTCTCCCCACAGTTTGAAATAAAGTTCTCTCTAAATATAGACTACAATTCCCAGTTTCAGACTCAGTTTCAAGGCCTGAAGAGCCAATTGCATTCCTGTTTTAGCTGAACACATTGATTGTACCTTTTGTAGACAGAGGGTTTCTGAGGTTGGGTTTGCTGTTCAGCTGGTGCCAGCCAAGGAATCGTGTCACAGTGAACACCAGTTCACTTTATAGAAAAAGGTTCGTGAATTTGCAGCCGAATTGTATTTAATCAACACGTGTTATTGATAAACTGCCTGTACATAGAATGGAGGCGCAAAACTGGTGGGCTGAATGGACTACAGCAGTTCTCATTTTATGGTTCACAATGTTTAACCATGTTAAGGGATATGTATATTGTATGGGGAAAACTGCGTTGAGGAGATGTTCGGCCATTAACTAGAATAGGGAAAGCTCAATGAGTTGTATGACGTATTCCTTTCCCGATACTTCTGTGCAGTGTGTTGGAAAGCTCTGTAAATATTGCTACAAGCTCTCAGCTGTTAGGAAGGAGGTCTCTGCAGGGTCGACAGGATTGTGTTTCCCGTTCCCTTTTCTGATAACGAGGCTGGTGCCTGCTGTTCTCTCCGGTTTATCCTTTAAGACCCCAGAACAGTTTGATACAATTGAGTGCCTTGCTTGGCCGTTTCAGAGACCATTGAAGAGTTTATCACATGTCTGTGTGTCTGGAGTCACTTTTAGGCCAGACCAGGAAAGCACGGGAGATTCACTTCCTGAACTTATACTGGGGAAGGAGATCGTCGTCTACGATCGACATTGAACAAATGATCACTATTACTGACACCAGATAATAGATCTCGATATTTTGTTAATTGTTTTTAACTTGCACCAGTTGCCAGAGAATTATCCTGGTCTGGATTAGCAATCCAATGACAATTCCCCAACAGCACCATCTCCACATGGGGGCCTATCGGAAACCACATTGAACCGATTATTTCTGTGCTGTGTGACAGCTCTATCAAAAATAACCCCAACCAATTTGACTATCGTGATGGGACTGAGGGCGTGGTAATTGGTCTGATTGTAATTATTCCCTTCTTAGGGGATGGGACATAGTTGAGTAATTACCCACATTAGGAGAAAGTGAGGACTGCAGTTGCTAATTACCCACATTGCCAGGGAGTTGTCAGAGTTGGAGCTGGAATTGTCAGAGTTGGAGCTGGTGTCAGGGCCAAATGCCTTTGTCGTATCTGCAGTGTCCAGCTGTTGCTTCATGTCACGTGCAGTGAATTGAATTGGTTAAGACGGGCATCTGTGCTTCTGAGGGTATCATAATGAGGGTGAGGTGGGTAATCGACTCAACACTTCTGGCTGAGGATGGTGCAGATACTGCATCTTTTACATGGATGCACAGGGCTGTTCCATGATTTGGGATGGGGATATTTGTGGAGTCCTCTCCTCCAGTAAGTTGTTTAATGGTCCATCGACTTTTATGCATGGATTTGATAGGACGACAGAGCTTATACCTGATTTGTTAGTCTTGGGATCATCTCTCTCTCTCTGTATCAGATGTTAGTCCTGCTGTTCGTAGTGTAACCAGTCAAGTGCGGTAGCTTTAATGGATTGTCATCAGGTTTAGGTGCACGTGATTCCGACCCGACCATGTTCACCCACACTCGTCACTTGACCCATGGATCGGCTTGATGGAAATGGTAGGTGGATGGACTATCCTGGGGGAAAGGTTACAGATTGTCATTGAAATCTACAGCATCAGATTATAACGAAATTTTAGCTGCAATATCTACAATTCAATTCTACTGACTGCCCCCCAGTTCACACCGAGACCCATTCACCCATCAGCCCTCTATTCAGTGCCCTACTCTAGTGTCTGATACGGAAATACTTCCATTTTCACATTCTCTTTCTGCTGGAATTATTTTCTTGGTGTCACGCTTCAAATTTGTTACATAAACAATATCCATTTAAGGGAATAATCTGAATCTTTTGCTTTCAGTAATGTCATCTTCTGCATTGGAAGTGAATGTGTTTCCTTCTGTTTTTCTCCCTTGACCATGAATCTGAGCTCTGCAGTGTCAGTGATGCCAGCCTTATGCAGTTTCAGAATCAAGGAACTTGTCACCATGCGTTACTGTTCAGTTCCCAGTGTACGGCACTCCATGTTGGACAGGATGTTTGGGCATCTTTGACAATATGTCGTTGGAAATTATTCATAAACAGAAGTTGCTGAAGAAATTGCAAAAGATGTTGAAGAAGTTTTTGGAGTGAATGCAGAGTTTAACTTTCAGGTCCAGTGAACCTTCTATTTAGGTTTTTTATTTTTATTTCCAATATCCATAATTATTTATTTAATTGAAATATTGTTCTGCACCTATTCATTTCTGGAGAAACTCAGAAGGTCTGTCAACATCTGCAGTGAAAGAGAAACAGAGTTACCGTTTCCAGTCCAGTGTGACAATTCTTCATAACTGAATACAATTGCAAAATGGTCTTTTCGTCGCTTGCCTGATGTGGAGGATGGGTTGCAGGGAAAAGAGGGTGTGGCAAAAGAAAAACAGGCTTTTAGCAGTGGTGAAAGGAAAGATTCTGTATAACGGTTCGAATTTAAGGTGTGAATGGGGGAAAGGGGTTATCTCTATTGAATGCAAGATAAAAAGACACAACCACACAAAGTTATACGGAGGCCAGGAGGGAAAATGTTGACCATGTGGTATATACATTTGGCCACAGATACGTTTTCACTTTTGTGAACATCACCCCCCTTTAGATAAAGGAATTCAGGTGCTTGACTTCTTATTGGCACTAGTAAGCTTTTCATGTTGCCTTAGTATTGTAACATGGAGAAAAACAAATCACAGTTTGACTTTTGGGCTGAGTGTTGGTTACCTGTCATTTTTAATATTGTTTAATTTTGCAGAGCTTATCTTTAAACGCTTGTTCTTGAAGTTAGTATCAGCTGGAGTGTAGGATGTTGAGGAGTGACATTATAGAAACTTATAAAATCTTGAGAGGTATGGATAGGGTGAATAGCCAAGGTCTTTTCCACAGGATAGGGGAATCCAAACATAGTGGGAATAGGATTAAGGTGAAAGAGGGTAGATTTAAAAGGGACTAAAGGGCAGCATTTTTACACAGAGGGCGGTGTGGGTATGGAATGAGTTTCCAGAGGTAGAGTGGGAGATGCAAGGACAGCTACAACATTTAGAACTCATTTGGACAAACATATGAATGGGAAACATTTGGAGGCACATGGACCAAATGAAAACAGATGGAAAACCTGGCAAGCATGGACATTTAGAAAAGCTTCACGCAGAGTCAGTGCAGTTTTGTGAAAGGGAAATGATATTTTGCCCTGTAAAATCATACAAAGTATTTCTGGAGATGCCTGTAAATGTAACAAGTGGACTTGATAAAGCGGATCTGGTGGACACCAGGCTTTCCAGAGATTTTCCACAAGGTATTATAAAACAAAAGGTCTTACACAAAACAGAAGCTCCAGGACGTCGTAAACTTTATTAACATGGGATGATGATTGTTTAACACAGATATCGGAGAGTCAGGATTAATGGATCTTTATGGTCAAGGTGTATCTGCTGGAGTACCACAAATATCAGTCTGATGGCTACAGTTATTTACAATCTATGCTGACAGCCTGAAGGAGGGAGCTGAGTGCAATATACATCCGAGTTTGAGGATGACACTGAGAATCAAAAGGCAGGCTGTTACTTAATGGGGAGGACTTCCAGAAAAGGAACAGTACAAAGGGATTGCAGTCTTCCTGTGTATGTAACATAAAGTCAGCATGATGATGCAGCAAGGAACTCGGTTGGTACATTAGGCGGTTTCCTGGGAAGAAAGGGCTGTGTTATTGAGAATCTCCACGATGGTGAGGCGATAATTCATTGGGGTTTAAATGAATGAGGAGTGATCCTGCTGAAACATACAAGAAACAGAAGGGGTTGGAGAAGGTAGAGGTTGAGAAGTGTTTTTCCATTCTTGAGCAAAGTATCAAACTCGATGATATAGATACCGAATAAGGGACATCGATTTCAATCTGAGATGCAGAGTAATGTCTTCTCTCCGAAAGTAGTGAATGTCTGGAACTCCCTAACTCAGAGAGGTGTGGAGGAATACAAGGAGTCGGCAAGAGAGTGGAGTTGAGCCCTGGAGTCGATCAGCCATGTTCTTATTAAATGACAGGGTTAGCTTGAGGGGCCGATTGACCTACTCCTGTTCCCATTTATTAATTTCACACGTCATGCTTTTGGAAAGTAACGGGTTATTTTGCTGGAAATCGTGTTGTACAATGTTGCATTCAGGGAGAGCAGAGGATTTGTATTTTTAACCCTGGGTGGGGTATGTGGCTGTATTCCCAGCATATCTGGGTCTGCAACATGATCCACATCTGGAGCAGAAGTTACAGAGAGGGGAAGCCTGGAAACAGGGACTGGGGGGTGGGGTTGGTGGTCATTTCCTGATCCAGCCTGGATTTTCCAAGTACATTTACAGAACTCCACCTAACCATCGGAATGGCCTCGATCTGTCCCTTTTCCGCAGGTTCGAGGGCTGAATGGAACATCAGAACATAGGGCTGAGGGACACCATTGGGCCATTCGGCCCATTCACATTACTCCACCAGTAAATAAGGTCATGGCTCATCTCATTGTGGTCCCAGCTGCACTTTTCTTTCCATGCACCATTATCCCTGATTAACCTGTCCATGGAAAATCAGACAAAGCCAGCTTCGATGTAATATAAAGGTCCAGCCACCCCAAACTACTGGGGAAGAGAATTCCCACTTGACTGAAATCCCACTTTCTGGATTTATCTTAATTCCTGCTCTGACGGAGATTAGATGGTGTCACTGTTTCCTTTTCTCGTCCCATTCCTCCACTGCTGACACCAAATTTAAAATGTAACCAGGTTGGTGATATGGCCGAAGATAAAGTTCTCAGACCGAGTCAGCTTCAGTGACAGGAGCAAGTCAGGCAGATTTCTTTAGTTAGCCACAAGTAACTAATAAAACTAACGGATGTGCATGGTGGATCTGTGGTTAGCACTGATACCTCCCATCACCAAGTAGCTGCGTTTAGTTCCAACCTCGGGCAACCCTCTATGTTGATTTTGAGCATTCTCCCCATGTCTGTGTGGATTTCCTCCCAGTGTTCTCGTTTCTTTTCATCGTCCATAGATATGCAGCGTAGAGCGGATTGGCCATGCTAAATTGTCCATAGTGCCCAGGGATGTGTAGGTGAGATAGGTTAGCCTTGGGAAATGCAGGGTTACATGGATAGAGTAGGGGGGGGGGGGCAGGTCCAGGGGGCATACTGTTCCGAGGGTCAATGTGGACTTGATGGATGGAATGTCCTGCTTCCACACTGTAGAGATTCTATAAAAACAACAAGAAGTTTGGACGATACAAACACCCAGTGGGTATCTATCTGATCACTCTCCTCTAGGTTTTGTATGTTACAATAAGATCGCCTCTGATTCCAAGAGTAACCTGTTCAAGCCTTCATATCATAAGTCCATCATTCCTGTAATACATGTAGTGAAACATCTCCGAACTGCTTCCAATTTAATTATATCATTTCTCAGGTAAGGAGACAAAAATAATCTTACATGCAGATGAAGTTATTTTTTGTTTTCTCAATGGTGAGAGTATTTGGAACTCTGTTCCCTGCAGATCATTGGAGGCAGAGATATTGAATATGTTTGAGGCACAGACAGAAGGTTCATAAATAATAACGGAGTCAAGGATTAGCAGGGAATGGCAGGAAAGTGCAGTGTTGGGGAAATGCTGACAGTGGTAAAAAAAATCACATTGCTCCAACACATCCAGGAATATAATGCAAAATGAAATTTTAATATCGATAAAATGTTTAGGGCAAATCCAAGATGGTGGCGATCTGGAAGGTCTGCTTTGTTGGATTCTGCATCACAGCACGGGCAACGTGGTTCCCTAATCCACTCCATCCCAGCCATTTACTTAAAATGCTTAGTTTTTGAAAGTTTTGAGAGTTGGCATTTGTAGTAGCCTTAGTTTGTGAAGTTTCTAAACTCTATGAGACTTTGTTTATTAATGATTAGTAATTCGAGTTCTTCCTCTCTTGAGTTTAAATGTTGCTACAGTGTGTTCTGGGTAATGATGTGCTTAAATGGTGTTCCTGGAGCATTATGGTGAGCCATTGGCCAGAAAAGAGGAAAATATTACTTTCTAGTCTTAAAACGAGGGGGTGGATGTTGTCCTATTGCAGTAGATGCACCTTGATGATAAGAAACATTTGACATTAGAGCAGGTCGGGCTTGATCGGGTTTATTTCTCCTCTTTTAATATTATGAGGAGGGGAGAAGCCATAATGGATAAAAAGAATCTTCAATTTAACCTACTAGATTGTATTTGACACTCATTGGAGGTTCATAATACCCAAAGCCTTGAACTATAGACTATAGAAAAGAATATAGTATTTTGAATGTTTATTGCAGCCCCCACCCACTCCCGGTGCACCCTCTTAAATTCCTGGTAGATGCATTTTCCAAATTCAGTTATCTTGCATCGTAGCACATTATTGGAGAAGTTTTCAAAAGTCTGATGGACCCCACGGTGGACAGAATGTCCAAAGGTGCCCCAATAGCCTCGTTATAATGTAAGCAATTAGTGGATATGTGTGCAGAACGAGAGCTGGTGGATGTCTGGTGGCAGATCCACATCACAAGTAGGGATTTTATTTTCTTCTTTAACCGGCAGAAATGCCACATGAGGGTTCATATCTTCCCCATTCCTGCAACAATCTTAGATTCGGTGGCATCCTGCACAATTGGGAATATTACCATTTCTGACCATGAAGCAGTATACTTATTGATTAAGATTAAGGGCAATATAATAGCTTCGAGACACTAACGAATGTATCCCTTTAGTCTTAAGACTAGTTGATTAATTGAGTAGTTAGATTAGATTACTTACAGTGTAGAAACAGGCTCAGATCTTTCTTAGCCATTAATTCAGATTCAACCAGTAACTCATCCACTTTATGGGAAATTGCTAAGGCTTATGCCAAGGGAATAATTATTCCTTCTGATGTAGCAGAAGGGGGAGCAGGAACACTGGTTTGAGGCAAAGCTGAGGGCAGCCAAGAGTGCATACTGTGATTGTCCCTCGGTGGCTAAGCTGCAGAGGATCACAATACTTCAGTATACAGTGAATTCCACGCTCAAACAGACAGCCAAGAAGGAACTTACTTTTGCTAAACAAAGGCTGTTTGAACATGGTGATAAGCCAGGCAGGTATTTATTCTATCTTTCCAGGAAAACGATCGCCCCTTTTAAGCCATTACCTCAATTAGGAAAGGTATTGGGATCCTTACCTTCAATTCCAAAAAGATTAATGTCTCCTGTCCGAGATTTTTCACCGAATTATTTCAGACTGAACATTTTGAGGATAGATGGATTAAGATTGAGTTATTTTTCAAGAACCTGGGTCTTCCAGGAGCAACTCCTGAATAGGTGTTGTGCCTTAATGCACCATTGTCAGCGAGGGGGGTGTGAAGCAGCTTCAGAATGTAAAGGCACATTTCCTGATGGATTTCCGAGTGAATTTTATAAACAATTTATAAACCTATTGTCAGAGCTGATGTTTAACATGTTCCGTCACTCATACAGTCTCGAACCCTCCCTCCATCCTTAAGAGAGACTCATATCTCTCTGATGCTGAAGAAAGGAAGACCCTGGAGGATTGTGCTTCTTACACACCAATCTCACTTTTAAATGTTGGTCTCAGAATCCTGTCTGAGATCCGTGCATTCAGGCTGGAAACTTTGCTGCCTTCCGTTACTAAAGAGGACCAAACAGGCTTTATAAAGAATTTACTCAATATAATCCAAGAGTGTCAACAACAATCTGTCCAGGGAATATTGATCTCATTAGATGAGGGAAGGCATTTGATTGGGTTGAGTGGCCGGATCTCTTCTGTACATCAGAACGGTTTGGTCTACACAAAGTTTTATCAACTGGGTGAGGGTCCTTTACCGCGATCCTCTGGCTGCGGTTCTCACTAATGGTGTGGCCAACCAGTAATGTTAATATTTCTCCAGGCAGCCGACAAGGTTGACACCTTTCACCATTCTTGTTGACGTTGGGGATGGAGCCACTGGCGGAGGCCATCCATCGGCATGTCAACATATCTGCCCCAGAGGTGGGATCGAAGTCTCGAAAGATTACATTGTATGCAGATGAGGGTCTTATGTTTTTGTCAAATCCCACAATTTCGGTAGTTCATGTGATGCAATGCATTGATTCACTTGTTGCCTTTCCGGGCGATAAGATTAATTTTACAAAGTTGGAGGCCATGCCTATGGGAGGTCTTAGGGAAATACCTGATACTGAGGGAAAATCCTGGTTTCCTTTTAAATGGTCACTGGGGTGGTTTCCCTAGTTCAGTATATTCATTACATCTGTCTTTGATCATTTATTTAACGTGAACTATGTCAATTTGTTTGACAAAATTAAACAAGACCTTCAAAAATGGGAGGCATTTCCAATACCCTGGCTTGGTCAGATAGCTGTTATTAAAATGAATGTCCTTCCTCATTTCCTACACCCAGTTCAAATGCTTTCTATGATGTTTCCCAGACAGATATTTCGGAAACATAATGGCTGGTTTAGCTCTTTTATTTGGCACCATAAGCGATTTTTTATCTAGCTAACAAAATTGCAACTGACCCACAAATTGTGAGGAGTAGATCTCCCCGATTAAAAGCAATCAATTAAGTTTTTTTTTAATCGTATGTTAGTGCCTGGGCGGCTGAGGACTCGGCGTCAATGCGGCTAGACATTGAGCCCTCTCAGACAAAGTAAATCCTTATTCGTCTGTTGTTCTTAGATAAAATGACAACATTTTGGAATATTGTCATAAAATAATGATTATCAATACTGTTAAAACTTGAAGGACAATGTGTCAGATCGAGGCAATACAGCCAAAACCATGTTTCTTACCCCTACAATTGGTATACCGGGGATAATGGATTCCAGGTTGAAACTGTGGGCAGCGAGGGGGATACCTTGTTTGGGTGATTTAGAATTAGTAGTATCCCTACAGTGTGGAAACAGGTCCTTGGGCCCAGTAAGTGCACTTCGATCCTCTAAAGGGTAACCCACCCTCATCCATTCCCCTACCATCCTATATTTACCCTGATTAATGCCCCAACTTATAGATCCTGGAACACTATGAGCGATTGAGCAATGGCCAAGTCATCTAACCTGCACATGTTTGTGACTGTGGCACGAAACTTACGCAGTCACAGTTGAGAATATACTAACTCCACACAGCGAGTCACCCAAGGCTGGAACTAAACCCGTGACCCTGGTGCTGTGAGTCAGCAGTGCAAACCACTGAGCCAACACGTGTTACTTGAAGGAGAAACAATGATACCGTTTGATCAAATAACTCGTAAGTATGGTCTATCTAGTAGAGACCTCTTGTGTTTTTTTTCCAGATTAGAGATTTGATTAAAAAACACAATTTTACAAGACACTTATAAATCCGATACAGAGAAGCAGGTAAAGAATACACTCTCTATCAGCACCCTTTACCATTTGTTGGAGAGTGTCCCCGCAGACAAGACTGTGCAGCTTCGTGACGTCTGTGCGAGACAGTTGGGGGTTTAGATCTTTTCGGAGACGTGCGAGGATATTTGTGAAAATGCTCGAAGGATTTTGATCAGTAATAGAACCCATTCCATGCAGTTGAAAAATCTTCATAGGTTCTATCTGACCCCAGATTTTCACTCAAAATTCAAAGTGGGATTATCTTCAGCGTGTCCTAAATGCAGAATGACTACAGGCACTCTTATTCATTGCATGTGGTCCTGCTTCAGGCTTCGTACATATTGGAGCACTGTGTTCAGTGTGGTAGAGTGGGACTTGAGGACCCAATTGGAGATGGACCCGGTTTCTCTTTTCCTGGACCTGCCCAGAGTATCTTACAAAAACGCATATGGGAAAAAAAAACTATCCTTACTTTTTATGCTCGGAAAAATATTATGTTGTGTTGTATGTCTGAAAACTCCCCGGGTCTGTTGAGACATTGTAAGCTCAACATGGACAATATCCCTTTGGACTTTCTCACCAGCATGTTGCACCAAAAAAACAGAGATTAATATAAGTCATAGAATCATAGAGTTATGGAGACATACAGCATGGAAACAGTCCCTTCCGTCCAACCCGTCCATGCCGACCAGATATCCTGAACCAATGTGGTCCCACCTGCCAGCACCTGGCCCATATCCCTCCAAACCCTTCTTTTTCATTTACCCATCCAAATGCCTCTTAAATGTTGCACTTGCATCAGCCTCCCTGACATCACCTGGCAGTTCATTCCATACACGTACCACTCTCTGTGTGAAATAGTTGCCCCGTAATTCTGTATTATATCTTTCCCCTCTCACCCTAAAACTATACACTCTCGTTCTGACTCCCGACCCCAGGGAAAAGACTTTAATTACTTAGCCTATCCATGCCCCTCATAATTTTGTAAATCTCGATAAGGTCACCCCTCAGCCTCCGACGCTCCAGGGAAAACAGTCCCATCTGTTCATCCTCTCCCTGAACCCTTTCAAATTTCACAATATCTTTCCGATAGGAAGGAGACGAGAATTGCACGCAATATTTCAACACTGGCCGAACCAGTGTCCTGTACAGCCACAACATGATCTTACAACACCTGTACTCAATACTCTGACCAATAAAGGAAACACCTTCTTGACTATCCTATCTACCTGCAACTCCACTTTCAAGGAGCTATGAACCTGCACTCCAAGGTCTCTTTGTTCAGCAACATTCCCTGCGACCTTGCCATTAAGTGTATAAGTCCTGCTAAGATTTTCTTTCCCAAAATGCAGCACCTAGCATTTATCTGAATTAAACTCCATCTGCTACTTCTCAGCCCATTGGCCATTTGGTCAATCTGAGGTGACCCTCTTCACTCTCCACTACATCTCCAATTTTGGACTCATCTGCAAACTTACTAATTTTACCTCTTATGCTCGCATCCAAATCATTTATGTGAATGACAAGAAGTAGTGAATCCAGCACCGATCCTTGTGACGCTGCACTTGTCACAGGCCTCCAGTCTAAAAAGCAACCCTCCACCACCACCCACTGTCTTCTACCTTTGAGCCAGTCCTGTATCCAAATGGTTAGTTCTCCCTATATTCCATGAGATCTAACCATGCCATTCTGTCTCCCATGGGGAAACCCCATCAAAACCCTTAGATCACATCTACCCCTTTGCCCTCATCAATCCTCTTTGTTATTTTCTCAAACAACTCAATCAAGTTTGTGAGACATGATTTCTCATGCACAAAGCCATGTTGACAATCCCTAATCAGTCCTTGCCTTTCCAAATACATGCACTTCCTGACCCTCAGGATTCCCTCCAACAATTTGCCCATCACCAACGTCAGGGTCACTGGTCTACAGTTCCTTGGCTTGTCCTTAACACCCTTCTTACACAATGGCACAACGTTAGCCAACCTCCAGTCTTCCGCCACCTCACCTGTGACTATCGATGATACAAATATCTCAGCAAAAGGCCCAGTAATCACTTCTCTAGCTTCCCACAGAGTTCTAGGGTACACCTGGTAAGGTCCTGGGGATTTATTCACCTTTACCCGTTTCAAGACATCCAGCACTTTCTCCTCTGTAATATCGACGTTTTGCAAGGTGTCACCATCTATTTCCCTACACTTAATATCTTCCATATCATTTTCCATAGGAAATACTGATGCACAATACTCCTTTAGAATCTCCCCCATACTTCCTGTGCTATTAAAAATATTCTGTTGTGTTGGATGTCTGAAAAACCTTCGGGTCTGTTGTGTCATTGTAAGCTCATCATGGAGAATATCCCTTTGGACATTCTCACAAGTATGGTGCACTGAAAAGCAGAGATTTATATAAGATATGGCAACCCTTTTTGGATTACCGCGATACAGGCTGATCTGACTCTCTAAAAAGGGCTTTTGTACAGCCATGACGATATTGTCTCATGAATCACATATTAAGAATTATGAACGTATGAATGTGTATCAGTTCATGCTCTCGAAGAACGAGAGCTATCACTTTATTATGCTGAGCCGTATTATTTATTTATTATTTATTGTTTATTTTTGTTTTTCTTCTGTCCGTTTAGAGACTTTAACTTATTTTGCATATACATGCACATGGGTGTAATTTTGTTCCGTTATTGAACTTGTTTCGTTATTGGTTTAATATAAATAATAAAATATCTTTTTCAATAAAAAAAATTGTTAAAAAAGTAAAATGGTAACATTGATAGATTAGAGTCCCAAATAACTCTCATTAGAGAGACCACACATGGTGGTTTATGTTGAAGGTCACCACACGGGTGATGGGGTGAGGTTGAGAGAGCATCCCCTTCATGGTAACCTCTGTCAGTGTGGGGAATTGAACCTGCGCTGGTGGCCTCCCTCTGCATCACAAACCAACCACCCAGACAGCTGAGTGGGAGACTGTGTAATGTTGCCCACAGAATCAGTCACAAAAAGGGGCAAGAGAAATTTTAATGACAAGGGAAAAGGTGGATTCGAGATAAAAATGTTCTCTGCTAGAAATTATATTTTATAATGAGACAAGTGTTTGGAAGTTGTCTTTGGCTGAATACAATAAGGTGAGACAAGTGAAATAACCAGAATGACTAATTGTTGTTATATATCGATAACCATAAAATAAGTGCATGTTTTTGATTGGTCTGTGGAAAGCCTGCTGACTGTTGCATGAATTTATAAATCAGATGAAATATATTGTAAGGAGAGTCTGTCCCTATGTGAAATGCCTTCTGAACACATGCTAGAAGAAACCCGGGGTATAAAGTGTCTGAGAATCGTCTGCTCGGTAACAGGAACCTGGGGGTTGAATGACTGGAAGTTCCCGTAACATGGAGCTGAGAAAACCATCAGAACACCCCCAAATGAATTGAATGTTGGAGCACATTTGAAGTACTGAATGGCCTCATGATGGATTTTAATTGTGTGTGATTTGAAAAACGTACATCTCTACTCCATCCTCTTACGTGTTACACACTGGGGCACAGCCGTTTTCCTGAAATTGGGAATAAGTTGGAACAATACATGGAACATTCCATAAGTGACATTCTGCAGAATATTCTCTAACTATGTGGGGGGCATTAGAAAGGCAAGAGAGAAAGAGAGGGAAGGTGCTGTATGCAGTAGTGTGAGTAGTGGAGCATGAGCCTTGTTCGGGGGTCGGTGCTATAACAGATACACAACGAGTGTGAGGGAGCAGAGAGAACACGGTGACCCTTATCCTGACAGAGTGGGGAAGCTTATTCATACTTGTCCTGTTTTGCTGGACATTTCTTCAGACCGCAGATACTGCACTGAGCTGGATGGTGAGCTCAGCCCATGCTCGGTGGTTCTGGTTGTGTGGCCCCCTCTGGGAGGAGAATGGTCCCCTTTTGTACGAGTGCATCCACCAGGACCTCCGTGCTGCTGTCGACAAACCGTGGTGTAATTTCCCCTTAGCTGCCATGCTCGGGGAAAATGTGCAGGGCAGTTCCAAACTGAGAAAGCGCAACCGTGTGCCCATTGATCTTTTAAAGATGGCACCAGTGTCAGGGATTACGGAAGATCCAGGGGCATCCGGGCGACTGTGAGTACTTCCAGTCATCATGGGTGGGAGAATCGGGCTGGCATTGTATGAGAGGGACACTATGGAGTGGGATGTGTAGTTAATGTGATCAGTTTGGTAAGATAGCACCATGAAACTATCTCGGCCTCGTGCAGACAACCTCTCTGTCACACTCAATGAAAATGTCACTGAGACAGTTTTTTGTTAGGTTCAGCCCAGTGAGGCGAAGACTCTGCTGTCCTCACTCCCAGTTGCAAAGCTGCAGAACAAATGCTCATCCAAAACTCTCCATCGCCTGAACTCACAGCAATGTCCCTTTTACTCATAATTCTTGGAAATACTGACACGTGTTGCATGATACTGTCGAAATGCCTTCATTTCAGCATTCTGAACCTGTGAACATATCATTCCATGACATTTTATCTCAGTCTCTCCACCCCCCCCACCCTGTCTTCACCCAAAAATAACACTCATTTTCAGTTAGACTGCACGAGACTGCCAGTATGACTGGCCATTTGGCCCAGCTGGTCCATGGCAACCAAAATGCCATTCCAGACTCACCCCATTTCCCTGCCCTTGTTCTGTATCCCTCTCATCCTTTCCTATCTGTGTATTTGTCCAAATGCCTTTTCAATGTTGTTATTGTACCCACCTCAATCACTTCCACTGACAGCTCAGTCCATATGCGTACCACACTCTATGTAAAAAAGTTGCCCCTCAGTTTCCTTTATATATTTTGTATCCTTTCCAAACATTAATGGATGTCCTCTAGTTCTCGATTCCACAACCTTGGGAAAAAATTTTGAAGTATTCGCCCCATGCACACCTCTCATGATTTTATAAGGGATCCACTTCCATAAGAACCCCCTCAGTTTCCTACGCTGTAAAGAAATAATTCTAACCTGTCCAACCTCTGCCTATAACTTAGAGGCTTTAGCCCAGGGAACATCTTTGGAAATTTGTTCCTTGTACTTTCTTGTTCAATAATATCCTTTCTAGATCAAACTGAACAAAACTGAACACAATACTCCAATACAGCCTTACCAACATCCTGTACAACTGCAACATAACGTCCCAACGTCTATACTCAATGCGTTGATGAAGGCAAATGTGCCAACAGCCTTCTTCACTGTCCTGTGTATCTGTGACTCAAATTTCAGACAACCGTGCACCTGATCTCCAATGTCCTTTTGTTGCACTACACGCCTTAAGGCCCTCTCATTCGTCATTAAACTCCTACCTGGATTTGACTTTCTTAAATGCAAGACACTTACCTATATTAAACTCCATTTGCTATTTCTCAGCCCACTTCCTCAGCTGATCAGAGTACTGCTGCAATTTCTGATAATGTTCCTCACTGTAAATGATGTCTCCTAATTTAGAGTCATCTGCAAACTTACTAACGTTGCGTTGTGCACTCTGGTCCAAATCATTGATATAGATAACAAACAGCAATGGGCCCAGGACCGACCACGAAGGCACTCCACTAGTCACAGGCCTCCAGTCCGACAAGCATAACTCCACCATAGTCATTTGCTTCATAACGTCAAGCCAATTGTGTCACCAATTTGCCAGTTTACATTGGAGTCCACGTAATCTAACCTTCCAGAGCGGCCTACCATGTGGAACCTTATCAAAGGCCTTACTGAAATCCATATAGGATATGCCTACCGCCCTGCCCTCGTCAACCTTCCTGGTCACTTCCTCAAAAAACTCTATCAAAATTTGTCAGGCATGATCTGCCACGCACAAAGCTATGCTGACTACTCCAAGTCAAACTCTGTCTTTCCAAATGCATGCATATCTTATATCTCCGAATCTTCTCTAGTGGTTTCCAGAAACAGATGTGAAGTTTACTGGTCTATATTTCCCAGGCTTTTCTTTGCTGCCCTTCTGAATAAGGGCATTTGCTACTGCCCAGTCTTACGCGACCTTGCCCCTGAACTATATTCTCTCGCCTCTTGCAGTGCTCTTAGATATATCTGGTCAGGTCCAAGAGATTTATCTGACTTTATGATTTCTAATATGTCCAACAGCACCTCTACTGTGATATGGACTGTACCAAGATACCACAACTAACCTCCCAAAGGTCACAGGTCTTCATGTCTTTCTTCATGATAAACACAGAGGGGAAATTGAGGACCACACCCATCTTTTGAAGTTTTACACATGCATGCCCATTTTGGATTTTAAGGCTTCGTATTCTCTCTCTAGTTGTTCTTTTTCTTTACTAGACTGAATTTGGATTCACCCTAATCTGCTCAGCCAAGGCTATCTCATACCCCACTTTAGCCCTGCTGATTTCCTTCTTCAGTAAACTCCTGTAACCCCTGCGTACCTCCAGAGATTCCCTTGGTCCCAGCTACCTGTACTTGAGTGACGCCTACTTTTTTTCTGATCAGAGCCTCAATATCTCTTGTCATCCCGGGTTCTCTCTTCCAGCCTCACTTTCCATTCACCCTCACAGGAACATCTAGACCTTGAAATCGAGCTATCTCATTTTTGAAGCCCTCCCATTTTCCCTGGATCGTTTTACCTGGAAATACACTACTCCAATCAAGCCTTGCAATCCCCTGCCTAATTCCAACAAAATTCGCCTTGCCCCAGTTTAGGACTTGAATCTGTGGACCACTTTTGTCCCTACCATAACTATTTTAACATTAATACAGCTCTGGTCACTTTTCCCAAAATGCTCCCCCACTTTATCTCCATCACCTATCCATCCCTATTTCCCAACAGTAGGTCGAGTTTGTCCCTTCCCGAGTAGGACCCTTTACATGCTGCTTGTGGAAGCTTTCCTGAACACACTTAACAAATTCCGTTCCATCTAAGTTCTTAACCCTCTGGAAGTCCCAGTCTGTGTTAGGATAATTAAAATCACCTATTATGACAACCCTATTGCTCCTGCAAGTCTCGCCAGTCTCCCTGCATATTTGTTCTTCTAATTCCCATTGATTATTTGAAGGTGTATAGTGCAACCACTATAACATTACCATCCCCCTCTTATTGTTTGCATCATTTACAAAATCTCATTGGATATTATCTCAGTTATTTCATCTTTAAATACTAGAGTGATATGTGCCTTAATCAGAACTATTGGTATTTAAATTGTTTCCATTTACATCTCTTCCTCGAAGTGACTTCCACATTTGCAGCATCCCTTGTCAAGGCACAGTGGAGATATGGAGCTGGAAATGGATGGGAATGCCACATCCTGTCAGTTCCAAAATTGGCTGCAAGTTTCCCCACACTGGGCTGCGATCGAACACGGTGTAACCGAACAATGCAACAACCTGGGTTTATATATGAATGAATCAGTGTGGACTGCACAGCCCCCCATGCTGGACATTTAGCCCAGGATTATAGATCCAGCATTGGTGTGGGCTGCATGTAGTTTCACTCTGGACATAGTTGGGTTGCATTCAGCAGTACACTAGCCGGATCGACACAGTGGTCCATCCTGAATATGTAATGGATGGGCTGGTTAGGTGAGTTATGTGAGTTGCGAATATGAGAGAAGTAAACATCTGGCTATGTCTGTATTTTGTGTTTTAATTCTTGTGATTGGAGTCTTCAAATCCTGACTCATCCGGTTCGAAAAAATCCCTCTGGATGAGTCATGGTGACTGTTGTTACAGCATCTGAGTCCGCAACATGACCAATAAATGGAGCAGAGGCTGCAGAGAGGACAGCCTCTGTAAAATGGAATGAGGGAATCACAATCAGATCAGCCGTGGTCTTAGTGAATGTTGGGGCAGGATTGCAATATATGATAATGCAATTTATCATATATTTCTGTTTGTTCCAAGCAAACTCCCTTTCTCTCCCAGTGTGCCATACTGATGGGGACTGAGTCACCTCTTCCTGTTCCTGCGTAACAGGATCCTTGATCCTCACTAGCCTCTAGATTTCCCTGTGCCCCAGTTTTAAGCAGTTGAATAATTGGCTCCTGTTCCTGTGTCCAAGTCTCGAACAGTTGAGTGACTGTCTCCTGTCCCTGTGCCCCAGTTTCAAGCGATTGAATGACTCCCTCCTGATCCCAAGTTTGTGAAAGTAGATGTCCTCCTCCTGCTCTTGAGTAACAGGCTCCAATAGCTCTGTGCTCACCTGCTGCTCCTGTGGAATGGAGGTGAGGGACTGAATGGCCTCTTCACATTCCTTACAGCTTTTCTTAACTAAAGGCCTTTCCCCTGTTTCTGTAAAACACCATCAAAATCTGAATGATGTATTTTTGTATTTGACTCTCTGTAATTGAGCAAACAAGCCGATTGGCAAAATTCAGATCCTGAATAGCTTCCTCCTGTTCCCGTTCCTGTTTCTGTTCTCAATAGACTCTCAGAGGTGTACAGCACGGAAAAAGATATTTTGGTCTGGTCATCATACTGCCAAATATCCTAAATTAATCTCGTCCCCCTTGCCAGCAATTGGCCCATCTCCCTCTACACACTTCCCAGCAATATATCCATCCAAATGCCTTTTAAATGGTATAACTGTACCTGCCTCCACCACCTCTTTTGTCTGTTCAATCCATAAACACAGCAGTCTCTGTGTGAAAATGTTGTCCCTCATGTCGCTTTTTAAATCTTTCTCCTCTCACCTTAAACCTTCATCTTCTAATTTTGGACTCGTCTCTCCTGGGAAAATACGTTGACTGTTTACCTTATCTATGCCCCTCATGATTTTATAAACCCCTTTAAGGTCACCCCTCAGTCTCAACACTTGAAAATAGTCCCAGCCTATTCAAACTCTCCTTGTCACTCTGACCCTCCAACACCTGCAATATTCTTTTAAATTTCTTCTGAACCTTTCAAGTTTGACAACGCCTTTCCGACAGCAGGGAGACCACAATTAAAGGCAATATTACAAAAGTGGCCAAACCAATGTCCTGTACAGATTTAACATGTCATGAAAATGCTTCGACTCAAAGCACGCACCAATACAGGGAAGATCACCAAATGCTTTCATCACTGCGCTGTCTACCTGTGACGGCAATTTCAAGGAACGGAGAACCTGCACCACGAGGCTAGCTTTGCTGCCTCACAGGGCAGCGACCTGGGTTTAATTCCAACCTTGAATGACTGGATGTGTGGAGTTTGTACATTCTCCCGTGTCTGTGTGAGTTTCCTCCGGGTGCTATGTTTTACTCCAACTGTATAAAGATATACAGGTAAGGGTAGATTGGCCATGCTAAATTGCGTACCGTACCCAGGGATGTGTAGGGTAAGTGGATTAGCCATGGAAAATGCAGGCTCAGAGGGATAGGGCAGGTGTTTGTCCAGTGGGATACTGTTTAGAGGTTCAGTGTGGCCTCGATGGGCCGAAAAGCCTGTTTCCTAACTGTAGGGATTCGATAATTTCTATGGCGTTCTCCTTCATTGGCAGCTTTCGACAGAACCCTACCTACATGTCTTGCCTTGATTTGTCTGCCAAAATACAACACATCACATGTAACTAAAATATACTCTATCTGCCACTCCTGGGTTCACCTAAACAAGGTCCCATTATCGTCTGAGAGATCATTCTTCACTGTCGACTACACCACCAAATTTCGTATTATCTACAAACTTACTGACCATACTTCATATACTCAAATGTACATGAATTGTATAAGTGACAAAAGGCAGTGGACCCACTATTGATCTTTGCGGCACGCCACTGTTCACATGTCTCCAAGTTTAATGAAGAAATATCCACTGTCACGGCCTGTCTCCAATATTCAAGAAAATTTTGGATCTAAATGGCGAGTTCTCCCTGGATCCCAGGCAGTCTAACCTTGCTAACCAGTCTACCATGTAGACCATTTTGGTTTTCTTACTGAGTTCCATAAAGACAACATCCATTCTCCTGCCTTCATCAATCATCTTCATCATTCCTCAAAAGATTACACCGAGTAACTGAGACGTGATCTCCAATGTACAAAGCCCTCATCAGTCCTTGTCTTTTCAAATGCATGCACATCCTTTCCAACAAAATCCCATCCAACAATTTAGTCACCATTGACGTCAGGCTCACTGATCCATAGTTGCCTATTTTTTTTTCGCTTACTTTTTAAATAATGACACTGTGTTTGCAGCCCTCCAGTCTTTTGACACCTCACCTCTGGAAATCAATGATACAAATATATCAGCAAAATGCTGACCAATCTCTTTCCAAGCTTCTCACAAACATTTGGGATACAACTGATCAGGTCCCAGGGATTTGTTCACCTTTATATGTTTTAATGTCGAACCCCTCCTTGTAATATAGACACCTTTCAATGTATCACTGTATATTTATTCATTCTCTCGCTCTTGGAACCTCCTCCTCATTAAATACTGAGGAGAAATTTTTGTTTCATATCCGTCCAATCTCGGGTGGTTCCACACATAGGTAGCCTTACTGACCTTTAAGGGGCCCAGTTCTCTCCCTCGTTAATCTTTAGCCATTAAAGGATTTGTAGAATTTCTTCAATGCCTCTTTAGCCCTATTTTTAAAGCCATCTCATATCCACATTTTTCTGGCCCAATTTCCGCATTGACTATGCACTTTATGCCCTTATACACCTCTCGGGATTTACTTGATCTCAGCTTTGTTTAGCTGACAAATGCCTTCTTCCTTACCTTGACCAGACCATCAATATATCTAGCCATCCAGCACTCCCTGCACCCACCAGTCTTGCCCATCTCACTAATGGGAACACGTTGGCTCTGGACTCTCTGAAACCAGGTTTTGATGGCCTTGCATTTTCCAACCATCCCTTTACCTGTGAATAGGGTATTCCAATCTGCCTTTCACAAGGCTCGCCGAACACTTTCAAAATTGTCCTTGTTCAAAGTTAGAACTTTAATGTTTACATCAGGTCTTTCCTAATCCACAACTAATTTAAAACTAATATTTATGCGTAACAGAAAGTTAACAAAACACTTGCTGCCATTCTGTAACAGGCTTGAGAGGCTGAATGGCCTCCTCCTGTCCTTGTGTAACAGACCCGAGACATTAAATGACACAGCAACCCATGGATTACGAGCAGCCGTTAAACTGTATCTGATGGAGGTCCATCCCTTCTCAGTTTCAGTAACACAACCAACACAATGTACTCCAGGTGCCCTCTCAGTAACACCTCATATAGCTGGAGTGACACATCTCTTTGTTTTGAATGATACTGTTGGCAAAATGTGCTGAAAAATGTGTTGCTGGAAAAGCGCGAAACGGCGATTCTCCTGCTCGTTGGATGCTGCCTGACCTGCTGCGCTTTTCCAGCAACACATTTTTCAGCTCTGATCTGCAGCGTCTGCAATCCTCACATTCTCCTTGTTGGCCAAATTTGCCAATATTCTAGATTTCCACCTTTTCAAGTTGCAACAGGCTAATATGGGCTGAATGCCCTTCTATTATCCCTCTGTAAGAGGCCCATAGGGAGAGAATTGCTTTGGCCTGTTTCTGAGCAGCAATCTCAATGTTCTGTCTCAAGATTATGAAAGGATTTGGTAGCAGGGCACTTAAAACCAGGAGTAGCCTCACACTGGTCAATAAGGAATCTAAAGACTTGCCCACCCGACCTTTCTTTATGCAACCGATCTGATATTTTATAACTGCTTCTTTCATAAACAGAGTGGAACATATATAGATTCCTGCCGTGTTCTGTTAATGCTCTCATATCCAAGTTTAATAAAAGATTTAAAGATTTATGGTCCATTCCATTTTTTATTGTCCATTCCATCCAAACCCAGTAAATGTTCTCTTTTGTAGTTATATGGAAAGTGATGTGTGGAACTGGTTAATTGAGCCTGTTTGCTCAGTCATGATTTGGAGATGCCGATATTGGACTGGGATGTACAAAGTTAAAAATCACACAACACCAGGTGAGAGTCCAACAGGTTTAATTGGAAGCACACTAGCTTTCGGAGTGCCTCTCCTTCATCAGGTGATAGTGGAGGACTGAATTTATAGCGGAGAAGGTGAGGACTGCAGATGCTGGAGATCAGAGCTCAATATGTGTTGCTGGAAAAGCGCAGCAGGTCAGGCAGCATCCAAGGAACAGGAGAATCGACGTTTCGGGCATAAGGGCTTATGCCCGAAACGTCGATTCTCCTGTTCCTTGGATGCTGCCTGACCTGCTGCGCTTTTCCAGCAACACATTTTCAGCACAGAGTTTATAGCAAAAATTTACAGTGTGATGTAACTGAAATTATACCTTGAAAAATACCTTGATTGTCTGTTGGGACTTTCATCTGTTTGAATACCATGCTAGTTTCATTTCTTTCATTTGTTTAAATCACAGAACCTTTTTTTAAAAAAAATGTTGCATTCTCAGGTTAGCTGTAACATTGAGTTTTAGTTTGACAATATGGTGAAGGTGTTAGCCCCCTGTGTTCTCTGTTTATGCCATGATGTTTAGATTGATTCTGATCTGAAAATTGAGATAACAAGAGTTTTACATGAAGCCATACAGTTTTTTAGCTCAGAGTTTTACATGGATTCATGCAGTTTTTGAGCAATGTACAATGTAACTCTGCAAGTACAAATTCATCCCACAAACGTGTATATGTGTGCATGTGGGTCTTTGTCGGTTTGTGTGTCTGTGTCTGTCTGGGTTGGGGGGTTTGTGAGTGTGAGAGAGAATGTATATATGTGTGTAGTGATGTAGAGTGTCTTAAGTCTGTGATGGGGTGCATGTGTGAGTGTGGGAGTGTGTGTGCGTGTCTGGGGTGGGGGTTTTGACTATCAGTGAGAGAGAGAGTGTGTATGTGTGTGCATGAGTGTAGAGTCATGTTGACCTGTCACAACATGTCTGGAAAGCACACTTAGCATCTATATTCAAAATAAGGAAAGGTTTGGGTCAAAGCGGCCTTCTGGAAATATTTTGCGGGGATCTTGTCTGGTCCTCAATACTTGTACTAAGGGGTTTCTGACTGGCTCCTGTAATTGAAAATTTAGTGGAGAGGCAGGGGATGTTTAGCTGGAGGTTGTGCTGTAAGTTGCCTCAGACATTCAGGGAGACCTGGGGATTTGGCAACCCAACTCGGGATGGAGCATGGGGACTGTAGTTACAACATCTGGGTCTGCAACATGAACAACAAATGGAGCAGAGGCTGCAGAGAGGGGGAAGCTCTGAAACCACGGAGTGAGTATGTGGGGGGAAAAGGGATCTGCTGTGTCCACCCCGGATTTTCCAGGAACAGCCTCCCAAGCTCCACTTGACCCAGGAGCAGAGTGTGAGGGGACACTGATTAAACAAGGAGCTGGTCACAGAGCGATGTCACCTTCTTTAACACGTCCTGCACCTTCACTCCAGGGGGAGGATGGTGCTGCCAGGGGCTGTGAGGGTCACTGTTTCATTCAGCTTCTATGATCCAGAACTTTCCAGGCAGGGCTAGGTGACATATCCATCATTTCCCAGTATCTCAACATCAATGTCACCATTTGGTGATGAAGGATACATGTGGTGGATGAGGTAAATACATTGTTTCTCCCACAGCGGGGAGCTGCCGGGTGTATCCAGTACAGTGGGATTCCCGATGGTATACATGGTATCTGCAGAATACCCATGTCAATGGGGAGAGGTAGAGGAACTGAAGGAGCTCTCTCTCTCTATGAATGTTACAGTGTGTCCATGCACAGTACATCATGTTGGTGAATACCCACTGTCCTGACAGCAGTCACGGCCTCTTCATTCAGAAGCAGTCAGCCATTCACATCGTCATCGGGTCTCCACGTGGAAAGAAATAACTATATCTTGGATAAAGGACGTCCCCTTTATGCACGTTTCAAAATATCATCTGCACCATCAATTAAGCACATCAAAGTATTCCATGTGTACACAGAGCAATTGGGTCACTTGGAGAGTCTGGGAGTAGACGATCGGGGATGGAGCAAAACTTCCTATGTCTGAACGAGTCTAAGTGAACGCCCCACTCCACAGCATCATTACGTCTTGTAATCTCTCTCCTTTTCAGTAACATATTGGTTTCCATTATTCCTGTAAATGAAACGACAGTTTCTATCCTATTAAATTCCACCTGCCAAACTATTATATATTGCCTTTACCACTCTGAATCTATTTGCAGACTCTCCACATTCTCTTGATTATTTAATCTCTTGCTTACCACAGGGACATCACCAAACTCAGCATCATTAATATAGATTGTAAATAGTTGAGAAACCCAGTGCTGTTCACTGTGTGAACTTCTTGGTTACGTTCTGTCTAACTGATTCAGACTGATTTCTCCTGAGTGCCTGCTTCCTGTATGATACCCAGTCCTCTGATACATAGAACATAGTAAGTAAATGGTTTAGGAGAAATTATTCTGGCTGAAAGTATTGGTCATCGGCAACACTAACATAGATTTATGAAATGGGAATTATGTTTGAGAAACAGAATGGGAGACAAATGAAAGAGAAGCAATGGATGTAAAACATGTGGATTTTTAGAAAGATTTTGATAAAGCTCCAAGCCCAATTTGAAAAATCAAATCTGAGTGGATTGGGGCTAATATATGACTATGTTTCCAGAATGGGACAGCTAGCAGGAAACGGTGAATATTAATAAACAGACTCGGCAAGCAACAACCTGACATTGTCTGTAACGTATGATTCTGTGAGTATGACTATATCGCAGACACCCCATTGCCTACCCCGAATATCTTCTGTCTCATCAGCAGGGCGGACACAGCAGAAGTGGTGGCACAGTGGGATACAGTTGGAAGGGAATTGCTTTTGAAGTCCTCAACAGTGACTCCGTATCCCATGAAGGCTCATGTCATTATTTTACACATGGGAAAGGAAACCTCCTGCTGATTACCATGTACCAGCCTCTCTCAACTGATGAATCAGTACTCCTCCATGCTGACCAACACTTGGAGGAAGCACTGAGGGTAGCACGGACGCAAGATCCACTCTGGGTGGTGGATTTCAATGTTCACCACAGATCTAGCAGCTCAAACCTGAACGTCCATAAGGTGTTGTGGGTCATCAATAGCAGCCACCTTGTACTCCCGCATAACCTCATGGCCTGGCATATCCCCCTCGCAACAACTGCCATCAATCTAGAGGATCAACACTGGTTCCGTGGAGTGTGCAGGGAGGCAGGAGCTGCACCAGGCATACTTTTTAATGAGGTGTCAGCCTGGTGAAGCCACCAATCAGGACTACTTGTGCACCAAACAGCATAAACAGTAAGTGATAGACAGAGCTAAGTGATCCCACGAGCAAAGGAACAGATCTAAGCTCTGCAGTTGTTCCACATCTAGCCGAGAAACGTTGGGGACAATTAAACAATTCGCTGGAGGAAGAGATTCCACAAATAACCCCTTCCTCCATGATGGAAGACCCTAGCACTTCAGTGTATAAGATAAGGCTGATTCATTCGCAACAGTGTTCAGTCAGAAATGCTGAGTGGATGATCCATCTCAGCCTCCTCCAGTGGTCCTCAGCAATTCAGTTACCAGTCATCACCAATTCGATTCAGTCCACACGATATCCAGAAACGGTTGGAGATACTGGATACTCCAAAAGGTGCATAATCTGACACCATTATGGCAATAGTACTGAAAACGTGTGCTCCATAACTTGCCACTCCCCTAGCCAAACTATTTCAATACAGTTACAACAATGGCTTTTCCTGATTATGTGGAAAATTACCCCAAGTATCTCCTGTATATAAAAAGCAGAACAAATCCAATCCGGCCAATTACCACCCCATCAGTCTACTCTCGATCATCAGTAAAGTGGTGGAAGGTCTCAGTGTTTTAAAGCAGCACCTGCTCAGCAATACCCTGGTCAATGACGCCCAGTTTGGGCTCCACCAGGGCCACTCAGCTCCTGACCTCATTACCGTGGTTCAAACATGGACAACAGAGCTGAATTACAGTTGTGGGGTGAGAGTGATAGTCCTTTAAATCAAGGCTACCTTCGACCAAGTGTGGCATCAATGGGCCTTAGCAACACTGGAATCAATGTGTATCAGGGGCAAACCCCCTGCTGGTTAGGATCATACCTGACACGTAGGAAGATGGTCATGGTTGATGAAGGTCAGTCAACTCAGCTCCAAGTCTGTAGGAGTCCCTCGAGCAGTGGCCGAAAACTTCTTCAGGGCTACTTCATCAATGACCTTCCCTCCATTTTAAGATCAGCAGTGGGGATGTTCGCCAATGATTGTACAATGTTCTGCAACATTTGTGGCTCCTCAGATACTGAAGCAGTCCATGTTCAAACGCGACAAGATCTGGACAGTATCCAGGCTGGCAAGTGGTGAGTAATATTCAGCTCACACGAATGCCAGACCATGACCATCACCAATAAAATACAATCTAACCTGCCCCTTGGCATTCAATGGTGTTACTATCACTGAATCCCCCAGTGTCAAATTCCTGGTGGGTAATCATTGCTCAGAAACTCACTGGTCTCGCCACATGAACACAGTAACTATAAGAGCAGGTCCGAAGCTAGGAATACTGCGGCGAGTAATTCTCATCCTGACCTCCAAAAGTCTGTCCATCATCTACAATGCATAAGTCAGAAGTGTGATGGAAGTCTCCCAATTTGCCTGGTTGAGTGCAACCCCAACAACACTCAAGAAGCTTTGTACCATCCAGGACAAAGCAGCCAGTTTGACTGTCCCTTCATCCACAATGCTCTACCATCAAAGCTCAGCAGCAGCAGCAGTGTTTTACTATCTACATGCTGCAATGAAATGATTCACCAAAGATCCTCAGAGACCATATTCCCAACTCCCATGTCTATCTAGAAGGACAAGGGCTGCAGATGGATGGGAACACTATCATCTTCAGGTTCCCCTCCAAGCCATTCACCATCCTGACTTGGAAATTTATCACTGCTCCTTCACAGTCGCTGGGTCAGAATCTTGGGATTCCCTCCCTAATGGCATTGGAGGTCAACCACAGCAGGTGGACTGCAGCGTTCAACAAGGCAGCTCACCACCACCTTCTCAAGGGCAACTAGGGGCAAGGAATTGATGCTGGCCCAGCCAGTAAATCCGAGATTCACGAAATAAATAAATAGAAATTAACAGAGGACGGTTGTTGAGGTGTCACAGGGATCAGTGCTTGGGGCCTAGCTGTTCACAATGCCCTTTAAACATTTGGTTGCTGGAATCAGATTAAATATATCCCAGCCTGCTGACATCTCTAACGGATGTGGGATTGTGAGTGGGTGAGGAGGATGTAAAAAAGCATCGAGAAGTCTAAGACAAGTGGAGAGAATGGGTAAATACGTGATAGATGGAGAACAATGTGGATCGAGGTGACGGTGTGCCCTTTGGTGGAAACGATAAATTGGCAGCCTACCATTTGAAAGGGATTGGTTGAAACATGTTGATCTACATAAACCTTCTGCATAAACCTCTGAGGCCCATGCACCGCAGTGAGTTCAGTAACCAGAAGTCAATACTGGGCATGGCATTGGCACGCTGCCCAGCGTACACAGACCCACCAAGTGGGGAGCTGCAACACTGAAAAGGATCTGCATCTCCTTGTACACCAGTCATTGAAAGGAATATTGCAGAAAGAGAAAGCAGTGAGGAAGATAAATGGTGTGTGGACCTTCATTTCAGGGGGATGTGAGTCCAGGAGAAAAGGTGTCTTACTGCAGCTGTACAGGGCCTTGGTGAGATATCATCTTGAACATTGTGCAGTATTGTGGGCAGTTTTTGTCTCCTTACCTAATAAAGGACAAACCTGACATTGATGGAGAGCAGTGAAGGATGACCAGACTGATCTCTGGGATGACAGTCATGTTGTGGGAGCAGAGTTTTGGGTGACTGGGCCAGTATTCCATGGGGTTCAGGAAAATGAGTGGAGATCTCAGTGAAATATACAAAACTCTGACAGGGTGAGACAGATTGGAAACAGGGGTGACAATTCCCCTGGCTGGGACTTCTAAAACAAGGGGCCACAGTATTAGGTACAGACAGGCCATTCTTCATTGAGATGATAATAAATGTCTGCTCTCACTGACTGGGGAATCTGGGGAATTCGCTCGCACCGGGAAACCGAGACACTGATTATAAATAAGGATTTAGAGACAGTAAAGGGGTGGTGGGAGAGCAGGAGTACGGTGTGGACATGAAGGGCCAACCAACATTATATTGAATTGGTTAGCAAACTCGATGGACCAAACGTACTACTGCACCGCCTATTTTAATAGCTTCCCAAGGTTACTCACATTAACGGATATGTATATCGTGTGGGGTAAGTGCATTGAGGAGATTTTTTCCATGAACTAGAATGAGGAGGCTAAATGTGTTTTCCATTCCCGCTATTTCTGTGCAGTCTGTGGGAAAGCTCTGTAAATGCTGTCACAAGCTCTCAGATATTAGGAAGGAGGTTTCTGCAGGGTCGACAGGACTGTGTTCCCATTCCCTTTTCCGACACTGATGCTGAGGCCGGGTGTTCTGTCCAGTTTCTTCCTTTCAGACCTCGGAGTAGTTTGATACAAATGAGTGCCCTTGCTTGGCAATTTCAGAGATCATTGAAATGTTTATCACATGTCAGTGTCTTTGGAGTCACTTTTAGGCCAGCCCAGGAAATCATGGGAGATTCACTTCCTAAAACTACATTGGAGAAGGAAATTCTGTTTACAATCGATATTGGCTTCAAGGTCACTGTTACTGACCCCAGATTTTAGATCTCGATATTTTATTAATTGTCTTTAACTTCCACCCACTGCCAGATCATTATCCTGGTCCGGATTCGTAATCCAGTAATATTTCCACAATAGCATCATCTCCACATGGGGATCTGTCAAAGATCACACTGAGCAGGTCATTTCTGTGCTGCTTGACAGCTCTGTCAAAAAGAACTCCCACCAATTTGACTGTCGTGATGGGACTGAGGGGGTGGTAAATGGTCAGACTGTAATTATTCCCGTTTTAGGCGAAGGGACTTAGCTGAGTAATTTTCCACATTGCCAGGGAGATGTGAGAGTTGACGCTGGAATGAAAAAGCTTCTCCAGGGACACGGCTCGTTGTGCAGCACAAGTCTTCAGTCCTATTGCAGGAATATAGACAGGACCCATTGTTTGTGTCGTATCTACTGTGTTCACCTGTTTCTTCATGTTATGTACAGCGAATCGAATTGGTTGAAGATTGGCATCTGTGATTTTGTGGGCATCATGATGAGGGTGAGGTGTATCATCGACTCACCACTTCTGACAGAAGATGGTGCAGATAAAGCATCCTTATCTTTTACACTGATGTGCAGGTCTGTTCCATTATTTAGGATGGGGATGTTTGTGGAGCCCTCTCCTCCAGTCATTTGTTTAATCATCCATCATCATATATGACTGAATGTGACAGGACTGCAGTGCTTCGATCAGATCTGATGGTCAAGTCCGGTAGCTGTAATGAGTTAGCATCAGGTTAAAGTTCATGTGATTCTGACTCTGACATGTTCACCCACACTCGTCACTGAGCCATAGATGGTGTTGATGGCAATGACAGACTGAGGTGTTATCCTGACAAAAAGTTTCAGGTTGTGGTTGAATGCAGGTCTGCTTCTCCTGCTGCTGTGGTCTACAGCACTACATGAATACGCAGTTTCAAGCTGCAATCTCTGCAATGCAATTCTGCTGTTTGTTCCCCAATTCTCACTGAGACCCATTCAACCATCAGCCCTGCACTCAGTGACCTAACCTGGTTTCTGATGTGGAAATACTTCAATTTTCAAACTCTCATTCTACTGAGAGTCTGTTTCCCCGGGTCTTGCTTCCAATCTGACACATTCCGCAAAAGCATCTAACTGATCTTAATGCAAATGTTTAATTCACCTGAATGTTTTTCCTTGACAAATACGATCTTCTGTCTTTAAAGTCAATGTGTTTCCTCTGTTTCTCTCCCTGACCACGATTAAGAGCTCTGTAGTGTCAGTGATGCCAGCCTTATGTAGTTGCAGAGCCAATGAATTCTCTGGATTCCCAATCATCTTCACCACATTGTATATTTTCTCTTTTGGTTTGATGCCTTATCACTCATGGCTGCCTTGTCTTCCCATGAGTATATTTCAAGTTCTTGGGGTTGCATTTCTGGTATTATCTTCCGAATTATCCCCAGAACCTCCTCCCATTGCTGCTCCATGGTCTTTCCTGCTCAGCTCCCCTTCCAATTAACTCTGGCCAGCTACTCCCGCATGTCTTGGTAGTTACATTGCTTAATTATAAGCACATTACATCTTGAAGAGAGCGTTAGATATAAACTGAAAGAAGGAGTTTTGGGAGATGGGACACGAAGAATAATTGGTGGATTTCTTAACTTGATACAAAGGGAGAACGAGAGACAGGATATAGATATGGAGATGTGGAAAATGAGAAAACTACGTTATCGAAAGAAGTAGATGAACATCCCCCAATGTTTTGGCAATGCCCGTGTGCTGTGGTACTTTGTACAGTGCATGTACAACAGAGTAATATGTTCAAATGCTGAATCTGATGCCAGAATATTTATCTCCAATAATATGACTGACACCAGCTTTGGAAAGAACCCAGCAGGCCAATATATTGAAGTGCCATTAGAAAGGGGATTAACTGAAATAAGTTGGGACACCAGAATCAAGAATTTGGAGCACACATCCTGTTAAGAATGAGAGATTAGAGTTGGGAATCCCAGAAAAAGAGGGAACATGAGAGGATCAAATCATGTTTTAATGTTTTAACAATTTTATACATCATATGCATTATTTTTCGTTAACTGTCTCTGTTGCTCATTTACAATGTGTTGTGCACATGTGAAAAATGCGACATATCTGCACACACACATTGATTAAACAATGTATATAAAATCCTTGTTCGACCATTGAAACTGTCCTGTTGTCGTGTTCCGAGGATACATGAACACCAGCTAGCCACCAAAAGACATGACACACTACCACTATGTTCCATACATACAGACAAAGAAGAGCACCACTTTGACTGGGACAAAGCACACACACATACTAAGACAAGCAAGGACCTTGTTAGAGGAATGGTATTATAACCAGAAATCCATCAATAAACGCATCAATTTAGATCCTGTCAACATTCTCTTGTTAAAATAACCAGAAATGACATCACCCACTTTAAGAAACCAAGACCTATAAATAGAGAGGTGGGACATACCACAGGAGCTTCAGCAGATACTCTCACTGATGATGTCACCTAGTCATGGTGACAAAACTTCTGTAAACATACCTTCAAGCTCAGTGACCAAACTTGCACTCATATAAATTGTTATTTTTTGTTTATTTCTGGAAGTTAGGATTTCTCTGTCGCTCACGTTTTGACAGATTATGATGTGAGGTGAGCTTTTCTAGGTGTTTGGTTTTAATTAACAGAGGGGTTCGACATCAATGTGGCACTTGAACCGACTTGAACCGAATTGAGATACGACAGGTCCCAGCAAATTCCAACTCTTTGCTATTCGTGACTTTGATCTTCAAATAAAACCAGTGGGAAAATCGTTTAATTTTGTTACTTGTGATTGGTTAAATGAAAAGTGAGGGAAATGTCTTTTAACATTCCTAAAGAGGTTTCGAAATTTTCCAAGGAAATTTAGAAAGACAGAAGGAGGACATTTTTTAGAATTAGCAAATAGGTTGGAATTGGGTTTAACCAGGGAGAAAAGAGCAGCTGAAATTGTAATGGAGTTAGTTAAGCACTTTGATATATCAGAGAAATAGGCAACTGCAGTAGAGTTATAAAAAACTTAAATTGCAAATGTGGCAACTGGAGTTAGATGATAAATAAAGGGACGGAAACAGAGAGACGAAAGAGAAAGAGGAAAAAGAAAAGGAGAGGGGATTTGAAATTCAGAAGTTGGGAATTAGACAAGAAATTTAAATTAACAGGATGGGGATGAAGGGAGAACGTAGGGATGTATACAACTAGGTTAGTATCTTGCAATATTTTGTTGAGAAAATTGTCAAAACCTTTTTTGTTTCATTTGAAACAATGGCTAGGCAGATGACGTGCCCAGTGAACTTGTGGATAATGCTAGTTCAGACTAAGCTGGTGGGCACAGCTGGTGAGGTATGTGCAGCGCTGTCAGATGAGGGATCAAGAGATTATCAAGATGTTAAATTGGCTATTTTGATTAGTTATGAATGGGTACTAGAAGCATATAGACAGAACTTCAGAAAAATAGAGACGGAACCAGGTCAGACTTACATTGAGTTTGAAAGAATTATTCACAGTCATTTTGATAGATGGGTGCTGGCCGTAAAAATGGATAATACCTGTGAGGCTTGAAGAGAGATTAATCTGCTGGAGAAGTTAACAGACTCACTTCCAGAGATAGTAAGAATTCATGTGAATGAATAGACAGTTCAGGAAGTGAGAAGCGCGGCAGAAATGGCAGGTAAATATGCATTGTGGCATGTGATTAAATTTAGCTTCTGGCAGGAATTTCATCCTGTGAGGGATAGAAATTGGGAGAAGGGACAATCACACATTACAAAGCGAACAGTAGCTCACAATAGTTCACTACAGGTGAAGAAAGAAGCCCAAGGGGGTTGAAAGGTGGTGAAAGGCCTCAGGTGCTCTCACTATAAGGGAGTGGAACACATAAAATTACAGTGCTGGTGGTTTAACAAGGGCACAGGGAAAAAGTTGTTTTCACTGCAGTAAGCTAGTACACACCGTGCTGGGCGTTAAAGGAAGACACTTTGGGGAAAGATGTGGTAGAAGAGGCTAAGGCCAGTGGCATTAGTGAAACTGGTAAAGGAGACCCCAAGTGGAGCCGGGGAGCTGCAGGAGAGTGCACAGCCTAGGCCAGGGCTGGGTATGGAGGCAGTGCCTGATCTCTCGAAAGAATTCACCTCTGTAGATAAAGTTTACTCAGAAAGAACAGGGGGAGAAGGACAAGAAGTTATAATTTTGTAAGATATGGGATCTGCTCAGTCTCTAATAGTTGAGGAGTGAGGCGCCGGAAAAACACAACAGATCAGGCAGCATCCAAACATTAGGACAATCGAATATCAGGCAGAAACCCATCGTCAGGAACATGGTGGGGGGACAAGGGGGCTGAAAGATAAATATGAGGGTAGTAGCTGAGCTGGTGGGAGGGTCACTGGGAAGACAATAAGAAGATGTAGGTGGGAGTGATAGTGATATGTCGTAGGGTAGGGTGGAGTCGATAGGTGGGAAGGAAGAAGGTTAGTTAGGGCAGTCCAAGAGGGCAGTGCTAGGTTGAACGGTTGGATCTGGGAGAGGTTGGTGGAGGGGAGATTTGGAATTTGGTGAAGTCAACGTTGATGCTATACAGTTTGAGGGTTCCAGCTGTCCTACCATCGATAGGAGTCCTATCACCCTCCTCTCCGACCTATCACCATCACACCCCACTTACATCGACCTATCGCCTTCCAAGTTCCCTTCCACCCCAGCTCCACCCCCACCCTTCCATTTATTTCTCAACCTCCTTCCCCCTCACTTACCTCCCACTTTCCTGATGAAGGATTTATGCCTGAAACGTCAACGCTCCTTCCCCTCGGATGATGCCGACATGCTGTGCTTTTCCAGCCCCACACTTTTCAACTCTCATCTCCAGCATCTGCAGCCCTCACTTTCTCTCATCCTCTAATAGTAAGAGATGAAAGATTTTTTCACACTTTCTGGCATGTTAATCAAGAGCGTGTAAATTTGTCGAATGGCGACAGAAATTAAGCATTCCCTTGTGTAACAGCAGGATGGAATGCCAAATCAAGATTAGGGAAGTAACAGTGACAGTGAGTAACAGAGTGTCAGTTCCAGGAATACAGTTTGTTCTTGGGAACGATTTAGCAGGAGGCGAGGTGGAATAGGCACCCTTTGTGGTGGAGAAGCCAAAGGAAGACTAGGGAATTGGTGAGTTAAAAGAAAATTACCCAGGAATTTTTCCAGACTGTGTAGTAACAAGATCCCACTGTCATAAGTTACAGCAGGAAGGAAAAACGAACGAAAAAGACCAATGAATTGATGCTCCGTGAACTGACACCCTGTTTGATGTAACGGTGCAGGAAAACCCTGAACAGGCAGAGGATCAGGCAGAGGGGTTTAGTCCTGAAAGGCTAATGGACTTACAACAGATACATACACACACATTCACACACACATATACACATGCACATACACAGAAAAGGAATCAAAATATATTGTCGAAAGATATTAACTTTAGATATAATCATAAAATTAAAATGAAGACCCCGATAGGTTAGTGCAGAAGGGAAATGGTCCGAAGTGCACCAGATTGTGTTAACATTGACGGACAATGTTACGGGTAGCTCATAAACTAAGTGCAGGCGGTCACCGAGGTGTACAGAAGACTCAGGCTAAGGTTCAGAAGCATTTCCACTGGCCTGGAATGCACAAGGACGCTGTTAATTTTTGTTTTACGTGACATACATCCCAAATGGTAGGTAAGTAACAGGCAGTAATAAAACCAGTACCTTTCTTGCCAATTCCTGCATTCGAAGAACCTTGCATGTCGGTTATGATTAATTGTGTAGCTCCCCTTTCTAAAGTAAAAGTGGAAACCAATATTTGCTGACCATATTGGATGTGTCTAACAGATTTCCAGAGGCAATTCCATTATTGGAGTGTCAAGGCAAAAAGGGAGGTGGAGGAGTTGTTAGCGTTCTTTACTCGCTGTGGGCTACCCAGAATGCTTCAGTCAGACCAAGGGTCTCATTTTACCGCTCAGCTGTTTAAGGAAGTCATGGATTGCTTAGGCATACAGCACTTCAAATCAAGGGCATCCCATCCTGAATCCCAGGGAGCCTTGGAAACTTAGCATCAGATGCTGAAGACAATGTTAACAGCGTACTGTCAGGGTTGTCCAAATGATTGGGATAAAGGTGCCCCATTAAATTGTTTGCCATTAGAGATGCCCCAAATAAATCTACTCACTTTACTTCCTTCGAGTTTATATACGTACATGAAGTGAGAGGTTCTTTGAAATTAATTGCAAATAAATTGACAGAACCGAAGTCGGAAATCGCACACCTGGATTATGTGTATGAGGTGAAGAAGAGAGTAGATGGAGCAAGTGAGCAGGTGAGTTTGCTAAACAGTATCTGAAGAGCACAGCATAGAGTGAAGCAGGTGGCAGATAAAAACACTGAAACTTTGAAAATTTCCAGAGGGGATGACGTATTAGTATTGCCACCAGTGGTAAGAAATGTGGAGTCAGTTAAACTATCTAGTAAAGATGCCAAAGATGACAAAAAACTTTATCGAGTTTTTCATTCATTATCCATATGAATGAATAATGCACCACACAATTTAAGACACAGAAACAGAGTTGTGGCCATATGAACAAATGGTGCATTTTATCTGTTTGATGTAGTGATCTTTGGCAAGTGATTGAAAGCTCACATGTTACAGTTGGCAGAGCATGTTGAACGATTACAAGAAGCAAACTTGGTAATAAACTTAAAGAAAACATAATTCGCGAAGGCAGTGGTGACGTACTTGAGACATTACATTGGCCATGGAAGGTTGACCCCATGGAACACAAAGACGAAGGGCTTTGAGGAATTTCGACGAACATGCTCGAAGAAAGAGATGCTTCGATTTTTGGAACTGAGTGGATTCTATCGGAAGTTTGTTCCAAACTTCAGCAGCGTATTGGCACCACTGATGGATTTATTAAAGAAGGAAACAGAATTGTGGTGGACAGAACAATGCCAGGAGGCATTTGAGGATTTTAAATCAGGATTAATCACCGCACCAGTTTTAGCTACACCAAATATTCTGAAACCCTTTGAAAATTGTGTTTGATGCTCGGGATATCGGGGTCGGAGATGTATTGATGCAAAAAGATGATAATGGAACTGAATGGCTAATTGGCTACTTCGAAAAAACTCAATATCCACGAGAAAAAAAATACAAAATCTCCATTATTGAACAAGAATGATTAAGTTTCACACTGGCCTGACAATATTTTAATGTATATATGACAAACAAATTGTCGGAGATTTTGGAATATTTAAAGACCAGAATATGAGACTATTTAATTGGAGTCTTACCTTACTGACTTTAAACTCACAAAATGTACACGCTGTGGCTCCTACAACGTGATAGCAGATGGGTTTTCGCTGATTTAAAGGAAAGCAGTGCAGATAAGATTTGACTTATTCCAGTGTTGTATTGGTGTGCAGAATTAATATGAATGATATAACTGAGATTAATACTTTTGTATTTCATATAATTGGAATTAAGAGTTAGAGGAAAAGAAATCTAGCCAACTTTTCATTCTGCTGGTTCATTTTATTTTCTGAAGTGGGAAGATGTTATGAGCCAAAAACATGTATGCGCACTTTCAGACAGATCGGGTTTTGTTGAATAGAAATTAAAGCCACAGATGCCAGCTAAAGGTCACACTGTTCCACATGTCACCATTAGCTGAGAAATTGATACCTGAGTTTTAGTTGCTTGTTTGACAGCCATTCAAATGCAATCAAAGAGTTTAAGTAACGCTCAGGATACCGGAAACCAACAGAATTTGAATATTATTGTTTGGACACCTGGACAGCAATCAAACTATGAGAATTATTATATCATGGGGAGTATATAAACTCAGCATTTTGAACACTAGAGGGAGAGCTGCTGCCATCCAACAGCAGAGAAACTGCTGTAGAGCAGGTGTGCTAACTGACCATCTCAAACAGTCTCTATCAAAGACACATGTTCATGTAAACCTACTTGCAATAAAAAAATGACCCAGGGAGAACAGCAGCTGAAAGAGTGAACACAGCGGGGAAGATGGAGAGTGTGTGGTCTTGAGATTTTAATTTTCATATGTGGGTTGTTGGAACAGCATATTTTGACAGAGTTGGAGTCAGATAGTAAGTAGCGAAGAAAAGAGGGGCTTGTATTTGTGAATAGTTTTTGTTTAGTGTTCACTATTAAAGTTAAGAAACTAACTTGATAATTTTTGCTTAAATAGTGGAATGTAGGAGATCTGTGTGGCTCATATTTTAACAGTTTACGAGGTGAGGCGAGCTTTTCTGGGTGTTTGGGTAAATTAACAGAGGGGTTCGAGTCCACATTTTAACTGTCCATCTATGCTAACCCCATTTCCCTGCAGTTGGCCCATATGCTTCCAGTCCTTTCCTATCCACATATTTATCCAAATGCTTTTGAAATGTTGTTAATGTACCCCCCTCAACCACATCTGCTGGCAACTCATCCACGTACCAGCCCTCTGTGTAAAGGAGTGGCCTCTCAGGTTCCCTTTTATTCCTTGCCCTTTAACCTTAAACTGATCCCCTCTAATCCTCGAATCTCTACACCTTGGAAAAAGACTGAGAACATTAACCCTATCATACCCCTCGTGATTTTATACAGCTCTATAAGGACTCCCTCAGTCTCTTACACGCTAAAGAAAAGGTCCTAGCTTGTCCAACCACTCCCTATAACTCAGACCATTGGGTCCTGGCAACATCTTTGTAAACTTCTTCTGCACTCTTTCTCATTTAATAACATCCTCCCTATAACAAGGTGACAAAGCTGTACACAATACTCCAAGTGCGGCCTTACCAAAGTCCTGTGTAAATGCAACATAAGGTCCCAACTTCTATACTCAATATCCTGCCTGATGAAGGCCAATGTGCCAAAAGCCTTCTTCACTGCCCTGTCTACCTGTGTCTCCACTCTTAGAGAACTGTGCACCTGAACACCAAGGTCCCTCTGCCAAACGCACCCCTTAAGACCCTCCCATTCACCATGAAACTCCTACCTTGATTTGAGTTTACAAATTGCAAGACCTCAGGCTTCTATATTAAATTCCATTTGCCATTTCTCTGTAAATATCCCACTTGATTAAGGTCCTGATGCAATTTCTGATAAACTTCCTCACTGATCATGCTCCCAATTACTTTAGTGTCATCTGCAAACTTACTAATCATACCTTGTACATTCTCAACCAAATCATAGATAACAAACAGCAATGGACCAAGCCTCCGGTCTGACAAACATCCTTCCACTCAACCCTCTGCTTCCGACCATCAACCCAACTGTGTATCCAATTGGCCAGTTCCCCCCGCATTCTACGAGATGTAACCTTCCTGAGCAGCCTGCTATGTGGAACCTTACCAAAGGCCTTACTGCAATCCATAGAGACTGCATCTATCACTCTGCCCTCATCAAACCTCCTGGTAACTTCATCAAAGGACTCTAAGAAATTTGGGAAGCATGATCTCCCACTCACAAGTCTATGCTGACTGCTCCGAATCAAACCCTGTGGAAGTATTGGGTGCAGACAATGGTATGCTGTGCTTCATTGTAAGATGATTCAAGTACATAAGTAAAGCCATCTTCCTGCTGTTGTAGAGCCTTGCTGAGAGAGCATTTGGGGCACTCTGTACGGATTTGATCTTAATGATTCCGTTACCACAGACACCGGTGATGGTAACATGAGCATAGAGTGAATAAGCTGAGTGTTTAATCTGTAGAGTTGTGAGAGACGAAGAAATGGTGATGCTGAAACATGAGGAGTGGCAGCGATCACTTATTTACAAAACAGACATTGACAGGGAGAGAAATTCCATACTTTACCCATACTTTGATTGGTTTGATTTGATTTGGTTTGATTTATTGTCACGTGTACCTCAGTACAGGAAAACACTTTGTTTATGAGCAGTGGAGGCAGATCATAGTAAGCATGGCCAGACAGATCATAGGGTGGAAGTAGACTTGGACAGAGTAAGGCATACAGGTTTCACTGAACAGGACGTGCACTAGACAAGACCAACATGAACAAGATCACCATTATTTGAACTTAGAGAGTCCATTCATCAGTCTAACGTGACTTTCCTAATAGTTTATATGACTTAATTAACTCTCCCCACGTTATTGTGCAGTCAGCGTGTGAACCCTGTACTGAACGTTATGTTGCTCACAACCCCCAAGAGCAGCCATAATACCTTTCATCTGAAACAGGTCGCCATTCCCACCAGCTTCCGCCCTACATAGAGAACACCAGGCTGTCTTCTCGGAGATGGAAGGTGCCTTCTTGAGACTTCACACAAGACATATGGCTTCCCTGCTCAACACTAGAAAACCACGTTAAAGTCCCACATGTGTATCATAAGCAACAGAGCCAAGAGGGACAACGTGGAACAGTCTGTCTGTGCAGCCTCTGCCCCACTTGTTCATCATGTTGAAGCATCAATTAGGAGACAATTAAGACTGCCGATGCTGGAGATCAGAGTAGAGCATCAATTGCTGGAAAAGCACAGTGGGTCAGACAGCATCCCAGGAGCAGGATAATCTCTGTTTTGGGCGTGAGACATTCATCAGGAATCAGCAAAAATTACCTAATTCTGCCACCGTGTAAGTGCATTGAGGTGGGAATGGCCTCCTGCTGTTCCTGTGTAAGTGACTCAAGGGAGTGATTGGCTTCAACCTCTTCCGTTTGGACAGGGCTAAGATCCTGACTGGTTAACCCTGGTTCCTGTTTGACAGCTCATTGTACTGACTTTTATGACAATGCTGAAGCTTTAAGAGGTTATTTTGTCCTGATTTCTTTTCAGAGAGAGATTGAACGATCGTGACCAAGCTGGCTAGTTAAGACCACTTTAGTAACAGCTAGCGAGGCCTTGTGTTTATTTTAGTGCAGCCTGAATGGGTGTGGCCAGCTCTCACAGATTAGGATCTCTGGGTTTTGGTTTCTCGGCAACATCAGAAACTATTGGGGTCTCCACAGAGTTGGAAGCTTCAGTGAATGTTTCCCGGTTGCTATCCTCTCTGAAGTTTCTCTTGATGTTGTTTTTAATTCCTGGATTGGAGAAATGTTTGTGACAATCTGTGTCTTAATATTTATTTTTGCTAGTGGCTGTGTTTATGGGAGTTTCCTATATTGGAACAGTTCATTAGTAATAGTTCCTAGATCTATTATTCTGCTGACTTGTCCAATAGAATTACGTTATTCTAAATTCCTCTTTCTTTGGTTTCATTTTCTCTTTCGTGTTTAAGTACATGGTGTTTTGCTTCACACCGAGTAGTTTGATTAATCACATTGCATCTGGAACAGACACTTTACATTTCCTTTAAAATATGAAAACATTAGAGTCAAGGCTACCTCCTTCAAATATTTTCGAGGGGCTCTGGTGTGGTCCATCACACTAGACTCCTTCTCTTCCTGAGTAATAGGCTGGAGGCACTGAATGGGCTGTCCCTGTTCTACTCTAATACTGTCAATGGGCTGAATGACTTCCCCATATTACTGTGAAACCAGCGTGAGCTGCTGAATGAACTCTTGTTTTACTTTGGCAATGTGCAGTGCCCATCAGTGCTGTTACATGAATGTTATGGACATTTTAACAGCACAAGCCTCAATGGAGTCTGGATCCTGCTGCACATGGACAAAGACCAGTTCAGGAGCTGACGGGGGACAAAACTTTCTGAACATTGTGGAATCTTCAGTGACCATCCCCACTTCTGATCTTATGGTGGGGAGGCTGGGGGCGGGGAGACATTGGTGAAGCAGCTGAAGATGTTTGTGAAGGGGAAGCTACCCAGAGGATGTCCCACAGAGGAGACCCAGGACTGAGATGGTGAACATCTTCCTTTGTGCCATGTTTGATACCAAACACTGGAGAGTTTACTCTGATTCCAATGATGTCCAGTTTTGTTAAGCTCCTTGATGTCAACAGACGTCAACCATTGCCTTGATATCAGGGCCAGACATTTTTACCTAAACCCTTGTGTCAACCTCTTTTGTTCACATCAATAGGCCATGATATCGGAGCAGCAAGTGTTTTCTTCAAACAGGTGGTATTGAATGTCAGGATTTCTCTTCTCAAGGGTGTTCGGGGAGCTAGATGACTGAACGTATTTGAAGAGGAGGTAGATGGAAATTGACTGTCAAAGAGTTCAGGGCTATGAAGAATTGGATATGAAATAGGATTTGAGATGAAGAGCAGATCAGTCATGATCTTAGTGAGGGGCAAGGCAGGTTTGGGGAGTGAACAACCTGCCCCTGTTTCTGATGTTCTCACATTCTGTTATTGGAGTGTTAGTGGGTGTTATTTTCATCAATGTTCTGTTATTGAATGTTGTTGACAAGGAGACCAGAGGATTTTGTGAGCAATCCCTGAGTGAGGTATGGGAGCTGTATTCACACTGAATTTGGGTGTACAACATGACCAACAAATGAAGCACAAGTTGCAGCGAGGGGAAGCTCTGTGAAGAGAGATGAGGAGCCTCTTTCATACCTAGCCTGAGTTTTTCAATTACATTCCCAATTCACTTCAAACCGTGTGGGACAGTACTGAGGGGCTGAATGGTCTCCTGTGTATCTGTGCAACAGGTTATAGGAGTAAGTTGCCTCCAACTGCTCCTGTCTAGCAGGCTTGAGGGGCTGAATGGAACACCGGAACATGGGAATGAGGAGCAGGAGTGGGTCATTAGATACTTTGAGCCTCCTCCACCAGGTACTAAAATTGTAGCTGATCAGATTGTGGTCTCAGCCCCACTTTCCTGTCTGCGTCCCATTGTGCATGAATCACTTCTTTGTCAAATATTTAACTAACGCAGCTTTGAATCAATGTGAACATAGAGACACGATAACATTCCACTGAAGAGAATTCTGACTTGAAAAGTCCTTTCAGAATTATTCATCATCCCTCTTATAGAATCTGACAGTCATGCAGAATGGAAATAGACCCATTAGTCCAATCTGTTCACTCCGATCAGATATCAAATCTGATTTAGTCCCATTTGCCAGCATTTGGCCAATATTCCTCCTGTGATTGTACCCACCTTGACCACTTCCTCTGACTGCACTTTCTGTCCACACACCACTCTGTGTGAAATATTTACCTTCAGGTCCCTTCTGAATCATTCGCCCTCTCCCCTCCAACCTATGCTGTTTTGTTCTTGACTCCCCTATCCTTGGGAGTAGAACATGGCTGTTCAGAATATCCATGCCCCTGATGATTTTATAAACCTCTATAATGCTGCGTCTCAACCTCGGACACTCCAGTGGGAAACACCTCAACGTATTCAGCCTCTCCCTATAGCTCAAGCCTCGAGTCCTGGAACGTACGTGGAAGTCATTTCTGAAGAAAACCGAGTTGTACGCAGTATTCTTAAAGTGGCCTCACCAACATCCTGTACAGATACAACATGCCATCACAAGTCTTATACTCAATGATTAAGGCAAATGTGCCAAATGTGTTCAGCACAACTCTGTCTACCGGCGACTCACTGCTACAGGTAATCATGTACGTAAACATCAAAGTTAACATGATGGTAGTGCCAGCAGATAGCAGGACCAGTGATGCATTGATCATTATTAAGATTAGATTGTGTTGGGAACATGAGCTTAACATGTCAGGAAGTGAAATCAAATCAATGGGTTCAGGGTGGTTAATATACAGAATAATAGATAGCCCGGAGTGAGTTACAGCCTGGAATCTAATCGAGGTGTTCGGGTGGTTAATATATAGAATACCAGATACCCTGGAGTGAGTTACAATCTGGAATCTAATCAAGGGGTTCGGGGTGGTTTATATACGAATAACAGATACCCCGGAGTGAGTTACAGCCTAGAATCTAATCGAGGGTATCAGGGTGGTTGAGATACAGAATAACAGGTAGCCCGCAGTGAGTTACAACCTGGAATCTAATTGCAGGGTTCAGGGTGGTTTATTTACAGAATAACAGATAGCCCAGAGTGAGTTACAGCCTGGAATCTAATCGAGGGGTTCAGGGTGGTTTATTTACTGAATAACAGATAGCCTGGAATGTGTTAAAGGCTGGAAACTAATCGAGGGGTTTAGCATAGTTTATGTACAGAATAACAGATACCCCGGAGTGAGTTTCAGCCTGGAATCTAATCGAGGGTTCCAGGGTGGTTTATATACAGAATAACAGATACCCCGGAGTGAGTTACAGCCTGGAATCTAATCGAGGGATATGTTAACCTTTTTATGTGAAATACCTTGTAACTGGGAGTGAGTCACAAAGTGTACTACTGGCCAAGTGGTATCAAATCTTGACTCACATAAACACAAACTACACAACTTTACTGACTCCCAACTTTCCTAGTTTGAGGACTATTCTCTTGTATTCCCCTTTCACTGAAAGTATTAATATACCTTTTATACTGTACTGCCATTCTGATTACAGTGCTGCCTATCTCTCACTGTCTCATTTATCTTCATTCCTGTTGAACGATACTTAAACCAACAGATGCACAAAGTTCCAGAAAGAGTTTTGTTTAATTGCAGGTGCAGTATTTTCTTTTATTTGTAGACAACACACAAGTTGAACCCTCAGAAGGTCAGTGTGGGATTTGAGAAACCCTTCATTTTGGGATAGACCTAGCCAGGCAGGATTCTGGTCCAACTCTGCAAATCTACAATTCAGTGGCTGAGCACTTATCAGGTTTTGTATATTATGTTTCTCTCATATATTAGGAGCTTGGAAAGTAAGGCAGACCTTACTGGAATGTCACATTGTCTCTCCACATTCACTGTAAACAGGTTCTGGGATTTGCATTTTAATCACCTTCAAAGAGCTGTCTCCATTTCCTATCTCTGCTGGCATCAATGAATGGAAATGGCTTTTGACACATTGTCCCCTCTCCATTGCTGAAACTATTCCTGACACAAATCAGTGAGGCAGACATTTTAGATTTGTCCACAGCCACCATTTTATATCAGCAAAACGATGACATTGAGTTTATAAATAAGGAAAAGCAAGAGAGACTGGCAACATCAATACAGTTCGAAAATATATGAAACATTGAACACGCACACAGAATCACACATAAACGTGCATTCACAGACACACAGAATCACACACACAGAGATACAGACACCTTCCAGAAGCTGTCTCCATTTCCTATCTTGCAAGAGAATTCATGTTATGATGATGCATTCATGCAGGACAGTAAACAGCTTTTGAGACTTTCCCCATTGTGACAGAAATTCAGCCCCAATCTGAAACTTGGAGATATGTAAAAGGACAGAAATGAACCAGCAGCTTTCTGTGTTCCTGCTCCCAATGTAACATTTGACCATTTAGTTTATCTTGTCTTCGGTCTAACATCAAACAAGGATCACTTCAAAGATCCAATAACAGATCCGCAGGAGTGAGTTCCAGACTGGAATCTAAATGAGGGGTTTAGGGTTTACATACAGCATAAGAGAGACCCAGGAGCGAGTGACAGAGTGGAATCTAACCGAGAGGTTTGCGGTGGTTTACATACAGAATAACAGATAACAAGTAGTAAGTCACAAAATCGCGGAGTCATACAGTCATAGAGATGTCCAGCATGGAAACAGACACTTTGATCCAACCCGTCTATGCCGACCAGATATCCTAACCTGGTCTAGTCTCTTTTTCAAGCACTTGGCCCATCTCCCTCCAAACCTTCCCATTCATATACCCATTGAGCTGCATTTTAAATGTTGCAATTGCACCAGCCTCCACCACTTCTTCTGACAGTTCATTCCATTCATGTACCACACTCTGACTGAAAAAGGTGCCCCTTAGGTCTCTTTCATATTACCTCTCACACTAAACCTCTGCCCTCTAGTTCTGGACTCCCTACCCCAAGTAAAAGACTTTGTCTATTTATCCTATCCATGCCCGTCATGATTTTATAAACCTCAATAAAGTCAGGCCTCAGCCTCTGATGCTCCAGGGAAAACAACCCCAACCTATTCAGCCTCTCCCTGTAGCTCAAAACCTCTAACCCTGGCAATCTCCTTGAAAATCTTTTCTGAACCCTTCCACGTTTCACAACATCCTTCCGATAGGAAGGAGACCAGAATTGCATGCCATATTCCAACAGTGGCCTAACCCATGTCCAGTCCAGACACAACATGACCTCTCAATGCCTATACTCAAAACACTGACCAATAAAGGAAAGCATACCAAACGCTGCCTTCATTATCTTATCCACCTGCCACTCTACTCTCACGGAGCTACGAACCTGCACTTCAAAGTCTCTTTGTTCAGCAACACTCCCTCAGACCTGACCATTAAGTGTATAAATCCTGCTCAAATTTGCTTTCCCAAAATGCAGCGCCTCGTGTTTATCGAAGTGGAATAGAATTGAAGGTTTTAGGGTGTTTTTGAAACATACCAGTCACACATACATGGAAGTGAGTTACACGTTGGAATCTAATCGAGAGGGTTCTGGGTGATTCATATAATCCCAACAGTGGGGAAACAAGCCCTTCAGCCCAACAAGACCACACTGACCCTCAGAAGAATAACCCATCCAGATCCATTTCCCCACATTTACCCCTGATTCATGCACCTCACCTACACATCCCTGAATACCATGGGCAATTTTAACAGGGTTTGGATAGGATGGTTACTATACAGACTAACAGATACCCAGGAGTGTGATCCAGACTGGAATCGAATCAAAGGATTGAGGTGGCTAATGTGCAGAGCCCCTTAAAATTGGAAGTCAGTTACAGATTGGAATTTTATCAAGGGGAGTCGGGACGATTATGTGTACAATAACAGATACCCCAGAATGAGTTACAGACTGGAATCTAATCGAGGGTTTCAGGGTGGTTTAGATGCAGAATAAAGGTATTCCGGAGTGAGTAAAAGAGTCATAGAATCAGAGAGATGTACAGCATGGAAACAGACCCTTCAGTCCAACCTGCCAATGCTGACCAGGTATCCCAACCCAATCTAGTTCCACCTGCCAGCACCTGGCCCATGTCCCTCCAAACCCTTCCTATTCATATACTCATCCAAATTCCTCTTAAATATTGCAATTGTACCAGCCTCCACCACTTCCTCTGGCAGCTCACTCCATACACGTACCATCTTCTGCGTGAAAAAGTTGTCCCTTAGGTCTCTTTTATATCTTTCCCCTCTCAAACTAAACCTATGCCCTCTAGTTCTGGGCTCCCTTACCCCAGGGTAAACCTCGATAAGTTCACCCCTCAGCCTCCGACACTCCAGGGAAAACAGCCCCAGACTATTCAGCCTCTCCCCATTGCTCAAATCCTCCAACCCTGGCAACATCCTTGTAAATCCGGGTGCTCCGGTTTCCTCCCACAGTCCAAAGATGTGCAGGTCAGGTGAATTGACCATGCTAAATTGCCCGTAGTGTTAGGTAAGGGGTAGATGTAGGGGTATGGGTGGGTTGCGCTTCGGCGGGGCTGTGTGGACTTGTTGGGCCGAAAGGCCTGTTTCCACACTGTAAGTAATCTAATCTAATCTGAAACTTTTCTGAACCTTTTCACGTTTCACAACATCTTTCCGATAGGAAGGAGACCAGAATTGCACGCAATATTCCAAGAGTGACCTAACCAATGTCCTGTATAGCCGCAACATGACCTCTCAACTCCTGTACTCGGTACTCTGACCAATAAAGGAAAGCATACCAACCGCCTTCTTCACTATCCTATCGACCCTCGACTCCACTTTCAAGGAACAATGAACCTGCGCTCCAAGGTCTCTTTGTTCAGGAACACACCCTAGGACCTTACCATTAAATGTAGAAGTCCTGCTAAGATTTGCTTTCCCAAAATGCAGCACCTCGCATTTATCTGAATTAAACTCCATCTGCCACTTCTCAGCCCATTGGCCCATCTGGTCCAGATCCTGTTGTAATCTGAGGAAACCCTCTTCGCTGTCCACTACACCTGCAATTTTTGTGTCATCTGCAAGCTTACTAACTGTACCTCTTGTGCTCGCATCCAAATCATTTATATAAATGTCAAAAAGTAGAGGGCCCAACACTGATCCTTGTGGCATTCCACTGGTCACAGTCCTCCCGTCTGAAAAACAACCCTCCACCACCACCCTCTGTCTTCTACCTTTGAGCCAGTTCTGTATCTAAATGGCTACTCCTCCCTGTATTCCATGAGATCTAACCTTGCTAATCAGTCTCCCATGGGGAACCTTGTCGAACGCCTTACTGAAGTCCATATGGATCACACCCACTACTCTGCCCTCATCAATCTTCTTTGTTCATTCTTCAACAAACTCAATCAAGTTTGCGAGACATGATTTCCGACCCACAAATCCATGTTGACTACCCCTAATCAGTCCTTGACTTTCCAAATTCATGTACATCCTGTCCCTCAGGATTACCTCCAACAACTTTCCCACTGCCGAGGTCAGGCTCACCGGTCTATAGTTCCCTGGCTTGTCTTTACCACCCTTCTTAAACATTGGCACCATGTTTGCCAACCTCCAGTCTTCAGCATCTCACCTGTGACTATCGATGATACAACTATCTCAGCAAGAGGCCCAGCAATGACTTCTCTAGCTTCCCACAGAGTTCTCAGGTACACCTGATCAGGTCGTGGGGATTTATCCACCTTTAACCGTTTCAAGACATCCAGTACTTCCTCCTCTGTATATCTGCAACATTTTGCAAGATGTCACAATCGATTTCCCTGCAGTCTATATCATCCATATCCTTTTCCAGAGCAAATACTGATGCAAAATATTCTTTTAATATCTCCCACATTTTCTGTGGCTACACACAAAGGCCGCCTTGCTGATCTTTCAGTGGCCATATTCTCTCCCTAGTTACCCTTTGGCCTTAATATATTTGTAAAAACACTTTGGATTCTCCTTAATTCTATTTGCCAAAGCTATCTCATGTCCGCATTTTGTCTTCCTGATTTCTCTCTTAAGTATACTCCAACTTCCTTTATACTCTTCTAAGGATTCACTCGATCTATCCTGTCTATACCTGACATATGCTTCCTTCTTTTTCTGAACGAAACCCTCAATTTCTTTCGTCAGCCAGCATTCCCTATAACTACCAGCCTTTCGTTTCAACCCTGACAGGAAGTTACTGCCTAGAATCTAATCGTGGGGTTCAGCGTGGTTTATATACAGAATAACCGATAGCCCGGAGTGAGTTACAGCCTGGAATCGAATCGAGGTATTCAGGGTGGTTTATATACAGAATAACAGATAGCGCGGAGTGAGTTACAGCGTGGAATCTAATTGAGGGGTTCAGGGTGGTTTATATGCAGTATGACAGATACCCCGGACTGCGTTACAGCCTGGAATGTAATCGAAGGGGTAAGGGTTGTTTATATACAGAATAACGGATACCCCTGAGTGAGTTACAGCCTGGAATCGAATTGACATGTTCAGGGTGGGTTATATACAGAATAACAGATAGTTCAGAGGGAGTTGCAGCCTGGAATCTAATTGAGGGGTTCAAGGAGGTTAGTATGCAGAATAACAGATAGCCCGGGGTGTGTTACTGCCTGGAATCTAATCAATGTCTGTTCACTTTGAGATAGGACGGGTTTTGCTGAATCGAAAGTACAGCTACAGATGCCAGCTTAAGGTCAGACTGTTACAAATGTAACAATTAGTTGGGAAATGGAAGCCTGAGTTTTGGTTGCTGTTTTGACAGCAATTCAAATGCAATCAAAGACTTTAAATAGTGCTCAGAATTACCGAAGCCAATGGAATTTGAATATTATTGTTTGTACACTTGGAAAGCGATCAAATTATGAGAATTAGTGTTTCATGGGAAGTATATAATCCCAGAATTTTGAAAATAGAGGGAGAGCCACTGCCATCCAACAGCAGATTACCTGCTGAGAGAGTGAACACAGCAGGGAAGATGGAGACTGTGTGGTCTTGAGATTGTAACATTTAATATGTGGGTTGTTGTAATAGCAAATGTTTACAGAGTTGGAGTCAGATAGAAAGTAGCGAAGAAAAGAGGGGCTTGTATTTGCGAATACTTTTTGTTAAGTGTTCACTATTAAAGTTAAGAAACTAACTTGCTAATTTTTGTTCAAATAGTGGAACGTAGGAGATCTGTGTCACTCATATGTTAACAGATCACGATGTGAGGCGAGCTTTTCTGTGTGTTTGGTTTTAATTAACAAAGTAGTTCGACTCCACATTGTAAATGTCCATTCACACTAACCCCATTTCCCTGCAGTTGGCCCATATCCTTCTAGTCCTTTCCTATCCACATATTTATCCAAATGGTTTTGAAATGTTGTTAATGTACCCCCCTTAGCCACATCTTCTGGAAGCTCATCCACGTACCAGCCATTTATGTAAATAAATCGTCCCTCAGGTTCCCTTTAATTCATTCCCCTTTAACCTTAAATTGGTCCCCTCTCGTCCTTGATTCTCTAAACTTTGGAAGAGACTGAGAGCATTCGCCCTATCCATATCCCTCATGATCTTATTCAGCTCTATAATGTCACCCCTCAGTCTCCTACACTCTAAAGAAAAGGTCCTAGCTTGTCCAACCTCTCCCTATAACTCAGACCATTGGGTCCTGGCAACGTCCTTGTAAATTTCTTCTCCACTCTTTCTCATTTCATTATATCCTCCCTATAACAAGTTGGCAAAACTGAACACAATACTCCAAGTGTGGCCTTACCAAAGTCCTGTGTAACTGCAACAGAAATTCCCAACTTCTATACTCAATGTCCTGCCTGACAAAGGCCAGTGTGCCAAATACCTTTTTCACTGCCCTGCCTACCTGTGACTCCTCTCTCAGGGAACCGTGCACCTGAATTCCAAGGTCTCTCTGCCCACTACACACCTTAAGGCCCGCCCATTCACCGTGAAACTCCTACCTTGATTTTAGATTCCAAAATGTAAGACCTCACACATCTATATTAAATTCCATTTGTCATTTCTCGGTCCATTTCCCACCTGATTAATGTCCTGCTGCAATTTCTGATAAGCTTCCTCACTGATCATGCTCCCAATTACTTTAGTGACATCTGCAAACTTACAAATCATACCATGTACATTCTCAACCAAATCATAGATAACAGACAGCAATGGACCAAGCCTCCAGTCTGACAAACATCCCTCCACTAAATCCGCTGCTTCCTATCAACAAGCAAACTGTGTATCCAATTGGCCAGTTCCCCCAGTATTCTACGCCATCGAACCTTCCAGAGCAGCCTGCCATGTGGAACCTTCTCAAAGGCCTTACTGAAATCCACAGAGACTACGTTTATCGCTCTGCCCTCATCAACATTCTTGGTCACTTCACCAGAGGACTCTAAGAAATTTGGTAAGCATGATCTCCCACTCACAAGTTTATGCTGACTGCTCCGAATCAAACCCTGTGTAAGTAATGGGTGCAGACAATGGTATGCTGTCCTTCATTGTAAGAAGATCTGAGTACATAAGTAAAGCCATCTTCCTGCTGTTGTCGAGCCTTGCTGAGAGAGCTTTTGGGGCACTCTGTACAGATTTGATCTCCTTTGTAAGGAATGATCTCCTTACCACAGACACGGGTGATGGTAACATGAGGATAGAGTGAATAAGCTGAGTGTTTAATCTGTGGAGCTGTGAGAGACAAAGAAATTGTGATGCTGAAACACGAGGAGTGGCAGCGATCACTTATTTCCAAAACAGACATTGATAGGGTGAGAAATTCCATACTTTACCCAGGATTGATTGGTTTGATTTATTGCCACTTGTACCTCAGTACAGGGAAACACTTTGTTTATGAGCAGTGGAGACAGATCATAATAAGCATGGCCAGACAGATCATCGGGTGGAAATAGACTTGGACAGAGTAAAGCATACAGGATACACTGAACAGGACGTGTACTAGACAAGGTCAACATGAACAAGATCAGCATTATTTGAAGTTAGAGAGTCCATTCATCAGTCTAACATGACTTTCCTAATAGTTTATATGACTTAATTAACTCTCCCCACGTTATTGTGCAGTCAGCGTGTGAACCCTGTACTGAACGTCAGGTTGCTCACAATCCCCAACAACAGCCATAATACCTTTCATCTGAAACAGGTAGCCATTACCACCAGCTTCTGCCCTACATAGAGAACACCAGGCTGTCTTCTCGGAGATGGAAGGTGCCTGCTTGAGACTTCACACAAGACATATGGCTTCCCTGATCACCACTAGAAAACCACGTTAAAGTCCCACATGTGTATCATAAGCAACAGAGCCAAGCGGAACAACGTGGAACAGTCTGTCTGTGCAGCCTCTGCTCCACTTGTTCATCATGTTGGAGCATCAATTAGGAGACACTTAAGACTGCCAATGCTGGAGATCAGAGTAGAGCATCAATTGCTGGAAAAGCACAGCAGGTCAGGCAGCATCCGAGGACCAGGAGAATCGATGTTTTGGGCGTGAGACATTCATCAGGAATCAGCAAAAATTACCTCATTCTGCTCCCATGTAAGTGCATTGAGGTGGGAATGGCCTCCTGCTGTTCCTGTGTAAGTGACTCAAGGGAGTGATTGGCTTCAACCTCGTCCGTTTGGACAGGGCTAAGGTCCTAACTGGGTTACTCCTGGTTCCTGCTTGACAGCTCATTGTACTGACGAGTGTGACAATGCTGCAGCTTTAAGAGGTTATTTTGTCCTGGAATATTTTAAGAGAGGCTGAACGATCGTTACCAAGCTGGTTAGTTAAGATCACTTTAGTAACAGCGAGGGAGGCCTTGTGTTTATTTTAATGCAGCCTGAATGGGTGTGGCCAGCTCTCACAGATTAGGATCTCTGGGTTTTGGTTTCTCAGTAACATCAGAAACTATTGGGGTCTCCACAGAGTTGGAAGCTTCAGTGAATGTTTCCTGGTTGCAACTCTCGGTGAAATTTCTCTTGCTGCTGTTTAAATTCCTGGATTGGAGAAATGTTTGTGTCTGAATATTCCTTTTTGCCAGGGGCTGTGTTTATGGGAGTTTCCTATATTGGAACAGTTCATTAGTAATAGTTCCTAGATCTATTATTCTGCTAACTAGTCCAATAGAATTACGTTATTCTAAATTTCTCTTTCTTTGGTTTCATTTTCTCTTTCGTGTTTAAGTAGATGGTGTTTTGCTTCACACCGAGTAGTTTGATCAATCACATTGCATCTGGAACAGACACTTTACATTTCCTTTAAAATAAGAAAACATTAGAATCTACGCTACCGCCTTCAAATATTTTCGAGGGGCTCTGGTGTGGTCCATCACACTAGACTCCTTCTCTTCCTGAGTAATAGGCTGGAGGCACTGAATGGGCTGTCCCTGTTCTTCTCCAATAATGTCAATGGGGTGAATGACTTCCCCATATTCCTGTGAAACCAGCATGAGGTGATGAATGAACTCTTGTTTTACTGTGGCAATGTGCAGTGCCCAACAGTGCTGTTTCCTGAATGTTACAGACACTTTAACAGCACAAGCCTCAATGGAGTCTGGGACTTGCTGCACATGGACACAGACCAGTTCAGGAGCTGACGGGGGACAATACGTTCTGCACATTGTGGAATCTTCAGTGACCATCCCCACTTCTGATCTTATGGTGGGGAGGGTGGGGACGGGGAGACATTGATGAAGCAGCTGAAGATGTTTGTGAAGAGGAAGCTACCCTGAGTATCTCCCACAGACTTGACCCAGGACTGAGATGATGAACATCTTCCTTTGTGCCATGTTTGACCCCAAACACTGGACAGTTCAGTCTGAATACCATTAAGTCCAGTTTTGTTAAGCTTCTTGATGTCAACAGAAGTTAACCACTGCCTTGATATCGGGGCCAGTCATTTTTACCTAAACCCTTGTGTCAACCTCTTTTGTTCACATCAATAAGCCATGATATAGGAGCAGCAAGTGTTTTCTTCAAACAGGTGGGATTGAATGTCAGGATTTCTCTCCTCAAGGGTGTTTGGGGAGCTAGATGACTGAACGTATTTGAAGAGGAGTTGTATGGACATTGACCTGTCAGAGAGTTGAGGGCTATGAAGAATTGGGTATGAAAGAGGATTTGAGGCCAGGAGCAGATCAACCATGATGGTAGTGAAGGGCAAGGCAGGTTTGGGGAGTGAACAACATGCCCCTGTTTCAGATGTTCTCACATTCTGTTATTGAAAAGTTAGTGGGTGGTTTTTTTTATGATTGTTCTGGTATTACATATTGCAGTCAGGGAGACCAGATGATTTTGTGAGCCATCTCTGGGTGAGGTATGTGGGCTGTATTCACAATGAAGCAACATGACCAACAAATGGAGCACAAGCTGCAGATAGGGGAAGCTATCTAAAGAGAGATATGGGCCTCTTTCATACCCAGCCTGGGTTTTCCAATTACATTTCCCAAATCACCTCAAAGCATGTGTGACAGTCTTGAGGGACTGAATGGTCTCCTCTGTTTCTGTGCACCATGTTATAGGAGTAAGTGGCCTCCAACCGTCCATGTCTAGGTATGAGGGGCTGAATGGAACACAGGAACATGGCAGTAAGATTGTGGCTGATCAGGTTGTGGTCTCAGCCCCACTTTCCTGTTTGTATCCCATTATCCGTGACACATGTCTTTGTCAAATATTTAACTAATGCAGCTTTCAATCAATGTAAACATGATAAACTTCCAGAGAAGAGAAGTCCGACATGAAAGGACCTTACAGAATATTTCATCATCCCTCTTATAGAACCACAGAGTCATGCAGAACAAAAACAGACCCGTTAGTCCAATCTGTTCACTCCGATCAGATATCAAATCCTGATCTCGTCCCATTTGCCAGTATTTGGCCAATATCCCTCCCCTTTCAGATACTTTTTAACTGTGTGATTGTACCCACCTTGACCACTTCCTCTGACAGCACTTTCTGTACACACACCACTCCCTGTGTGAAACATTTACCTTCAGGTCCTTTCTAAATCATTTGCCATCTCGCCTTCAACCTATGCCCTCTTGTTCTGGACTCCCCTACCCTAGGGAGCAGAACGTGGCTGTTCAGAATATCCATGCCCCTTATGGTTTTATAAACCTCTATAATGTCACCATTCAGCCTCTGACACTCCAGGGGGAAACACCTCAACCTAATCAACCTCTCCCGACAGCTCAAACCTCCAGTCCTGGGACATCCGTGTTAGTCATTTCTGCAGAAAACCGAGTTGTACACAGTATTCTTAAAGTGGCCTCACCAACATCCTGTACAGATACAACATACCACCACAACTCCTGTACTCAATGCTCTGACTGATTAAGGTAAATGTGCCAAATGTGTTCAGCACCACTCTGTCAACCTGTGACTCCACTTTCAAGGAACAATGCACCTGCAGCCCTATGCCCCTTTGTTTCACAACACTCCCCAGGACCTGACCATGACGTATATAATGTCTGCACTGATTTGCCTTCCCAAAATGCAAAGCTTCATATTTATCTAAATTAAACTTCATCTGCTACTCCTTGTCCCCTTGACCCATCTATTTGTGGTCTTGTTGTACTCTGAGATAATCTACTACACCACCTTCCTGATGTCATCTGTAACCTTACTAACTATTGCCCCAATATTCACATCTAAATCCTTTACATAAATGATGAAATTCAGTGAACTCAGTACTGATTCTTACAGCACACTGCTGCTCACAAGCCTCCAGGCTGAAAAATATCCTTCTTCCTTCAAACCATTTGTGACTAGCTTCTTCTGTATCTTATGTGACTGAAACTTACTAATCTGTCTACCAATCAGAATGAAATACTATCTATGAAGAGAGGCTGAGTAGGTTAGGTTTATTTTCACTCGATAAAAGGAGATTGAGTGGGGGACCTGATTAAGGTTCGCAAAATCAGGAAGAGTATAAACAGGGTGGACATAGACAAGCTTTTTTCCAGGTTGAAGGATTCAATAACGAGAGGTCGTGCTTTCAAAGTGAGAGGTGGAAAGTTTAAGGGGGATACATGCGGTAAGTACTTCACAAAGAAGGTGGTGGACATTTGGAACGCGTTGCTAGCAGAGCTGGTAGAGGCAGGCACGATCGATTCATTTAAGATGCGTCTGGACAGATGCATGAGTAGGTGGGGAGCAGAGGGATACAGATGCTTAGGAATTGGACGACAGATCATTTGGATTGGCTTAGGCTTGGAGGGCGAAGGGCCTGTTCCTGGGCTGTAAATTTTCTTTGCTCTTTGTTCTTTAAAAGAACAACTTGCTGAAGTCAATATCGACAATGTCTACCAAATTCCCTTCATCAATCTTCTTTCTCACCTCTTCAAAAAACTCAACCAAATTAATGAGACATGATTTCCCATGCAGAAAGCCACATTGTCTACTCCGATCAGCCCTTGCCTTCCCAAATGTATGAAAATTGTGTCCCTCAGAATCCCCTCCAACAAATTACACACCACTGACATCAGGCTCACGGGTCTATAGTTCCCCGGCTTTTTGGGGTCACTGTTTCCTTTTCTAGTCCCACTCCTCCACTGCTCACAACAAATGTTAAATGTAACCAGGTTGGCGATATGGCCGATCATATCGGTCTCAGACTGGGTCACGGTCAGTGTTCGGAACAAGTCAGGCTAGTTTCTTTAATCTGTTAAAACAACACATTTATGATCCAGAGCAATGTTACTCAAACTATGATGGAAAGATGAATGGCAAACTGTTTGGGTATTGCAATTATATAATCAATATTTCCCTTTCTAAAAATGCAGACACACACACACAGACACACAAAAAATCTCTGCAATTTTAACTTGAAAGAACTTGGTCCAGATATTATTGTAAGTCATGGCAAAAGGAACAATTGTGAGATTGTCCAAAACGTTATTCTGCTTCTGAAGATATTGTACTCACACAGCTGCTAGCAATGGGATTTCATCCTGGGAGAGTTTGGTTTTGGCTGAATTCCCTTTGCTTTAGGCAGTGAGTAGATTCCAGTGAATTCTGGTTCGGGATTATCCAAAGGGTAGCACGGTGGTTAGCACTGCAGCCTCACAAAACCAGGGACTTGGGGTCGATTCCAGCCTTGGGTGACTGTCTGTATGGAGTTTGCACATTCTCCCCTTGTCTGTGTGAGCTTCTAATGGGTGATCCAGTTCCCTACCACAAACTGTGTAGATTCGGTGGATTGGTCATGCTAAATTGTCTGTAGTGTTCAGGGATTTCTAGGTTATGTGCAATAGTCAGGGGTAAATATAGGGAAATGGGTTGGGAAGTTTGGTATGGACTTGTTGAGCCAAAGGGCCTGTTTCAACACTGCAGGGATTCCATTAAAATACGAATGGTAACTATGACTGTGGAGGATTTTTTTAGCTCTCAGACATTGCTGTGATGAGGAACAATGAAGGAGAGAGAGTGTAATAGGCCTTTCCTTCTCAGGCAGATTACATTTTCTCCCTCTCTGAGTTGAATCACACAGTAATGTCATCCTCTCCCAAACTGGACCATGTGAGATCCCCTTGTACATTGTCGAAACTATGACTCCATCATATTCCCTGTTCCATGTAGGTGCATCATTGCTGCTGTCATACACAGAGCAATACCCTGAGCAGAAAATGGACTCGGTCGATTTGAAGATATGTTTATATGTCCCTGCGTCATTAAAAAATAAAAATGTTTAATTTATTCAGAATACCTGTGTTAAACTGAATGCATTTTTAAAAGAAATACAGAAGTTGCTGGAAAAGCTCGCCAGGTCTCTCAGTACCCAGATGCTGTAGTTGTACCAGCATCCACCACTTCCTCTGGCAGCTCATTCCATACGCACACCACCCTCTGTGTGAAATGGTGCCCTTGAGGCCTCCTCAAAACCTTTCCCCTCTCACTTTCCACCAAAGCCTTCTAGGTTTGGATGTCCCTAACCTGGGGGAAAACCCCTGACTACTCACACTATCTATGACCATTCTGATTTTATAAACCTTTACTGCTGCAAAATGTGACTCCAATCAACACGAATGGCTGTACTTTCAGTCATCCTGGGGCAAAATTCTGAAATGCAATACTGACACCTCTTCCTTCTCCATCAAGTCCTAATTCTAAATATATTTTAATCAATTTGTTCAGATGTATCATGAGACACTTCTGTGGGCTTTACGCCTGGACATTTGTGCCCGGAGGTAGGGACACTAGCATCACTCAGCAATACCCATTAAGCTGTAACATTATTTTCCTGTGTGTTTGTTCATCAGACTGTCCTGACATGCTGGTACATACCTCTGCAACAGGCAGGACTTGAATTCAGGCATTCTAGCCCAGAGCTAGGAACACTACCACACAAGATCAGGAATTGCAATCAAATCCAGAGCTCTGGCTCAGAGACAGGGACACTACCACCACACGACCATACCCAGACTTGGGTCATATTTTAGTGCCCACTTTCAGCTCGGCGTGGATTTATTATAATCAGGTTCCCATTACTGAACTACACAAAACACTTTGTATTGTTAAATAAATGCAAGATATTTGTCTCAACTGTAGGATATTGAGTGTACATGCTGTGCCATCGAAATTAACAGTAAATATCTTTAATTGCTATTATCTGTAGTCTGCAATATTAAGGAAAGAAATCCTGCAGACACACTCTGCCCAATGAAGGGTCTCAAATAGATATTTATTACTGAACACCAGAGACGAAGGAAGAGCTTAATTTCTGGCCCCCAAACACCGATCACTCTTCCCAACTCTCACGTGTGACTCCCCTTTTCCTAAAACCATGAAATGACACCAGGCCAGTGATTACTGTCCAGCCTCTCCTCCCCACTGACTGTGTCTGCAATCTGTCCCTCCTCCCCCTAACCACACAAGGCAAACCAAGCTCAGGGTCTTTGTGAAAATCAAGGCCGGAGTGTGTAGGCATCCTGGAGAGGGATGGGCATTTTAAAATTGAAGGGGGAGGGTGAGGTGGCAGTAATATCACTCACTGGGCTGAGGGGTGGCTGATGGTGTTAAGTTTGGATTAATGCGAGGTATTGGATTTGGTAAATCAAACAACAGCAGGACCTATATAATTAAAAGTAGTGCCTTTGGCAGTGCTGTTGTACAGAAACCTAGGCCGTCAGGTTTAATTCTTTAAAATTTGCATCTCATATATATAGTGTGGTTAAGAAGGTGTTTAACACACATGTCATCATAGGACAGACCTTTGAGTATCGGAATTGAGATGTCATGTTGTGGTTGTAGAGGACATTGGTGAGACCTCTTCTGGAATACTGTGTCCAGTCTGGTCATCCTGCCCGCTCATTCCACAGGCAGACCACCCTCTGGGTGAAAGCGCTGCCCCTTAGGTCACTTTTAAATGTTTCCCCTCTCACCTTAAGCCTATGTCCTCTAGTTTTGGACGCCCCGTACCCTTAGAAAATACCTTGACTATTCACTTTGATATTGCTGACGTGAATATTATTAAGATGGAGAAGATTGAGAAGAGATTAACCTGAATTTTGCTGGGATAGGAGGGAGTGAGCTATAAGGAGAGGCTGGATAGGCTGGGATTTTTTTCACGGAAGAATATGAGATTAAGCAGTAACTTTACAGAGGTTTATAAAATAATGGGGGGTACAGAAAAGTTGAAGGGCTGGTGTCTTTTCTCTAGATTTGAGGATTCAAAACAGGGATTTTTAAAGGTGCAAGGTAAAAGATTTACGAAAATCATGTTAGACAGAAGGTGGCTTGTGTGTGGAATGAACTTCCAGAGGAAGTGGTGAAAGCAGGGACAGTTACAACGTTTAAAGGACATTTAGATGAGTACATGAATAAGACATCAGTTTGGATGTTGCTGTGAGCAGCTGCCCTCTCCCTCCCCTTCTCTGAATGAATCCCTGTTGGTTTTCACCCTCTGCCAATGTCTGTGCAGTGGCGTGTGGAGGCCAGCAGAGGGTAGCATTGCATCACTTTAAGCACCACAGAGACTGCCAGACATGCCCCATACAGAGACACACAGATACACACACAGGGATGGTTCGGACACGGCGTGAAGCTCATCTGACAACTTAAATGAAACATAAAAACATGCTCAATTCGCCTCGTAAACTGTTAAAATATGAGTGACAGAGAACTCCCAAATTGCACTGTTTAAATAAAAACATCAATTTATTTTTTTCACTCTGAAAGTGAACATTTTACATCAACTGTGCACAACTCTGGGACCCTCTTTCGCTGAACTGATTATTACCTGACTCCAGCTCTTTTGCAATATATTGTTTCTGGGTTTTCTATCCTCTCGTATCACAGGTGCTTGTAAGCTCTCAGTTCAGGACAGCATTCCCTCTCTTGAAGATACAGTACACACTTTCAACTTCATCACATTATACCCTGATGAATATAGATAAGTGGGACCTATCCGGATTTCTCTTGCTCTGTGGTTTGTCAATATTTCATTCGCTCCATCTGGTGTGTGTCAGGACTTTTGTTGCTCCATTGACAGCATGTCATTATTCGACTTTGTCCATAGGAATATACCAGTATTTCACTTGCTCACACTCGTGAGTATGGGGCAGGATTTCAGTTGTTTCATGGGGACTGTGACACTATAACAATCTCAATGTTTGTAGATGGCACCGAACCTGGAAGAACTCTGAAGTCTATGGAGGAGAGTGTGGAACTCTAACAGGACAGTGACATGTTAGAGTAGTGTTCAGGTGTAAGGCAGATGGGGATCAATGCAGAATTGTGTGAGGTGATGGACTGTGGTAGGAAAGACAATGAAAGACAATTTAAAACAGGCTGTGCCGTTATAAAGGGGGTGCAGGAGCAGAGAGCGCTGGGTGTATATGAGCACAGATTGTGGAAGATGTCAGGACAAGTGAGGAGAGCAGTTACTATCACAGATTAGTTTCAGTATCTGAGCTGTTTACCGGGGGAGGTGTAGGAAGGAGTCTCCGTGCTCCCTTCCTGGGAGGTGGTGGTGACGATGTGTTGTGAGCCCACACTCCTGCCCACCGAGACCATGGGGATTCCATTTGTACCAGCTCGACACAAAAGGCAGATGGCATCAGGGCCACGGCTTCTATGTTGTGCCGGGGGGAAACGGAACTGCCAGTGGGTTTAAAGTGAGAATTGTCCTTCACTGAATATTGCTCCTTACTCGGTCGGTGGGACATGGATGTTTTAGAATCTCCAGACGAGGTGTCCCCGTCCTCTCTGGCTTGTACCACGATCCTCCCCACATGACGGGGGGAGTGGTTGAGTGAACGGATATCGGGCACTCCACCACCCGGATAGGCCCTTCCTGTCCTATTCCAGGCTGTTTCTCCTGGAATGGGAGAAAAAGAGGGAGAGAGTGAGGGTGGGAGTGTGTGGTCCTGCTGTTAGTGTTAGTGTAGGTGGGGAGGGGGTCATGGTGAGGTGTCAGGAGGGAGTCAGTCCACAGTGAGGAATCCATGCAGTTTTATTAGTGTCGGGGGGGGGGTGGATAAGAGAGAGGGAGATAGACAAAGACAGAGAGACAGAGACAGAGAGAGAAGGAGCAGCATGTGGCAGTGAGAGTGGTGGACCATGAGCCTTGTTTGGGGGTCGGTGCTATAAGAGATATACAGTGAGTGTGAGGGAGCAGAGAGAATACAGTGACCCTTATCCTGACAGAGTGGGGGAGGTTATTGATGCTTGTCCTGTATTGCTGGACATTTCTTCAGACCCCAGATACTGCACTGAGCTGGGTGGTGAGCTCAGACCATTCTCGGTGGGTCTGGTGGTGTGGCCCCCTCTGGGAAGAGAATGGTCCCCCTCTCTTCTAGCCCATCCACCAGGACCTCTGTGCCCCTGTCGACAAACCGTGGTGTAATTGCCCCTTACCTGCCAGGCTCGGGGTAATCTGTGCAGGGCAGCTCCAAACTGAGAAAGCTCAATCATGTGCCCAATGGGCTTTTAAAGATGGCCCCAGTGTCAGGGATCACGGAATATCCAGGGGCATCTGGGTGATAGTGTGTACCTCCAGCCGTGAAGGACTCCATTTACAAAGCTGTAGAACAAATGCTCATCCAAAACTCTCCATCATCTGACCTCACACGAATATCACTTTTTCCCATCTTTCCTGGGAAGACCGGCTCATGTTATCGAAGTGTCTACATTTCAGTATTCTGAAACCCGGCAACACATCCTTCCATGACACTGTCTCTCAGTCTCCCCCTCTCTGTCTATACCCCAAACCCCTCCCATGTGGTGATATATAAACTGATTCCCCCGCCACCTCTCTGTGGCAGTGATGTTCACACCCACAGCAGCCCCTTGTCATGGCACAAAGGAGATTATGGAGCTGTAAATGGATAGGAGCTGCACATCCTGTCACTTCCAGCGCGGGCTGCGAGTTTCCCCACACTGGGCAGTGATCGAACACAGTGTTACTGAGCAATTTACTGGGGTGGGGTACACAGTCCAACATGCTGGGAGGGTAACTGTTCCTGGGTTACAGATCAATGCACTGGGGTGGGGTACACAGTCCTACATGCTGGGAGGGTAACTGCTCCTGGGTTATAGATCAATGCAATGGGGTGGGGTACACAGTCCTACATGCTGGGAAGGTAACTGCTCCTGGGTTACAAATCAATGCACTGGGGTGGGGTACACAGTCCTACATGCTGGGAGGATAACTGCTCCTGGGTTACAGATCAATGCACTGGGGTGGTGTACACAGTCCTACATGCTGGGAGGGTAACTGCTCCTGGGTTACAGATCAATGCACTGGGGTGGGGTACACAGTCCTACATGCTGGGAGGGTAACTGCTCCTGGGTTACAGATCAATGCACTGGAGTTGGGTACACAGTCCTACATGCTGGGAGGGTAACTGCTCCTGGGTTACAGATCAATTCACATGTGATCACTGCACAGGTCGCTGTCGTGAATAGACTATCTGGTTGAGGTTTATAGATAATGCAATGATGTGGTCTGTGCAGCTCCCCACGCTGGATAGTACATCATTTTGGTGGGGTGGGGAGGGGGAAAGGTGATGGGCATTTCAAGGGTTTCCCCGGAACGTTCTGTCCCTGACATTCTATAACTGACATTCCCCGGAACGCTCTGTCCCTGACATTGTATAACTGACATTCCCCGGAATGCTCTGTCCCTGACATTGTATAACTGACATTCTCTGGAACGTTCTGTCCCTGACATTCTATAACAGACATTTCCCGGAACGTTCTGTCCCTGACATTCTATAACAGACATTCCCCGGAACGTTCTGTCCCTGACATTGTATAACTGACATTCTCTGGAACGTTCTGTCCCTGACATTCTATAACAGACATTTCCCGGAACGTTCTGTCCCTGACATTGTTTGTGAACGGCCGGACGTCAGTGAATGGAACAAACGATAAGATCTCGAGGGAAGAGATCCCGTTCCAGTGAGAAGGAGACACTGTTCCGAAGGCCCCTCAGGCAGTTAAAGGGGTGAATACGTTTTCCCTGCATTTACATTTCTCCACGACACAGGATCGACCACAATTTAGACCAAAATACAGGAATTCCCAAACTCCCAGTCTTCAGGAAACTGGGAGAGAATCTTTCAGGACAGCAACGTTTCCACCCTCCGTATGAGGAACTGGGAAGGAGTGACCTGTGTCTGCTCTCGTGTGATCGAGTGTGTGGGAATGTTCTAGAAACCATCTGTCCTTCTGGATGTGTCTCTGTGTGTTTGGGGAGGGAGGGTTTCTTGTGGTTTATGTCACATTTTTGTCAGTAATTCCGATCTTCCCATTTGTTATTCCAGCTCCAATTATTTTAATAAATCCCCGAATACAGGGACACATTTGAAAATCTCACTGGGTCCCCGATCAAACGTGTCCCTTTGCCTCCAGGCTGATGGATAATGGGTTTGTTTTCCTTCCTCACAGTTAACGTAGTGACCATCTACGTCCTGCTTTATAAAGATTGTGGAATGTCTCCATGTGTCAGACGTTACCTGGCGGCCATGGTAGCGGCGGATCTCCTGGTCATTATCCTCGACCTGATCCTGAGACACATTCCCATTGTTTACTGGGAACAGTTTTATTTCCTGAAGTACTCCGTCCCCGTGTGTAATATCCACGCCGTCCTGCTTTATGCAGCCACTGACTGCTCTGTCTGGTTCACCGTCACTTTCACCTTTGATCGGTTTGTGGCCATTTGTCGCCAGAAGCTGAAAAGTAAATATTGCAGTGAGAAAACGGCGGCTGTGGTTCTGGGAGCAGTGACTGTACTGAGCTGTTTAAAGAACATTTTCTGGTATTTTATGTTCACGGCTCGGTATTTGGTGAGGAACGTCCCCTGGTTTTGTGTTGTATCAGCCCCTGTTTATTTCTCCAGTGTCTGGGTCACAATCGAGTTCCTCCACCACATTCTAACCCCGGGTGTCCCATTTCTCCTGATTCTGCTGCTCAATGTTCTCACCGTCAGACACATTTTAGTGACCAGCAGAGCCCGCAGGAGACTCCGCGCTCACACCAATGGGGACGCTCAGTCTGACACTGAAATGAGAAACCGAAAAAAATCCATCATTTTACTGTTTGCGATCTCGGCAAATTTCATCCTGTTATGGTCAATGTTAATGCTGTATTCTATATGGTACCGGATGTTGTTTATTGGGTATGAGTCTGTGAATCTCAATCCCTTTGTGCAGGAAATGGGCTTCATGCTGCAGCTCTTCAGTTGCTGCACAAACACCGCGATTTATGCTGTGACCCAGACTAAGTTTAGGCAGCAGCTGAAGAATGTGCTGAAATATCCCTTCACCCAAATCCATCCATCCATCAAATTCCCTCATTAATCAATCCATCCGGGATTTTCTCATTTCAGTTCAGTGTTTCAGCGATGGAGCAGCCTGTCACTATGGTAACAGACTGAGGGTAGCGCTGGTTTGTCCATCCTTATCCCACAGGGGTTACATGGAAACATTTCAATGTTTCTCACAACTCAGGGGCCAGTGAGAAAAGGCACCATCCCACTGACTGTATCCATCACTTCCATTTGTAAACAATAAAAATGTTGATTAAAGCGTGCCGAGCAGCAGAGTGACCGATGTTGTTGTGTGTCTTTGTGTTGGAGAAGCTGAGCTGGAGAGAGACTGACTCAGCCCCAAGTCCTGGTCCTCAGGGAAGGGGAGGGCACCGCGCCCTGAGCTCAGGAGCTGGGTTTAACTCCCTCTGTCCCCCCACTCCCACCTGGACTCCCTATTTCCTCTCCCCTACCCTTTCTCCTCATTGCTCTCCCTCTCTATCTCTGCATCCTCTTTCCTTCTCAACACCTCTCCTTTTCACTCTCACTCATTCCCCCGTCTCTATCACACACACACCCAATCCCGGTTTCTCCACCTGCCTCCACTCTTCCCTCTCTCCCTCCCTGAGAGAGAGAGAGAGGAGACAGGGATGAAGTTGAGAGAGGGAATGAGAGAGGGGCAAACAGAGGGGGCAAGAGATCGAGGGAGATGGCAGCAAGAGAAATAGAGAGAGAGGGGGGAGAAGGAGAGAGAGAGGGAGGAGAGAAAGGGAGATGAGGCGACAGTGATTCGAGAGAATGTGAAAGAGCAGGGAGAGACAGGGTGGGGGGACGAGAGACAGTGGGGTGAGAGAGAGGGGCAAGAGAGAGAGAGGAGGTGGGCGAGAGAGAGGGGGGACCGACAAAAGGGGTGAGAGAAACGGGGGGTGCGAGAGAGAGGGGGGCGAGAGAGGGGAGGCCGAGAGAGGGGGGGACGAGAGAGAGGAGGCAAGAGAGACAAGGGTTCGGGGGGGGCGAGAGAGACCGGGGGCGAGAGAGAGGGGATGACGCGAGAGAGAGAGGCGGTGAGAGAGAGAGAGGCGCTGAGAGCGAGAGGGGGGCAAGGGGGGTGCGAGAGAAAAGGGGCCAAGAGAGAGGTGGACAAGAGAGGGAGGGGGTGCGAGAGAGAGGGGGCTGACTGAGGGGGGGGCGAGACAGAAGGGGATGAGAGAGAGACTGGGGGCGACGAGAGAAACCGGGGACGTGTGAGACCGGGGGCGAGAGAGACCGGGTTGACGAGAGAAACCAGGAACATGAGAGTATAGGGGAGTGACAGCAACCGGGGGCAAGATGGAGGGGGTGACGAGAGACTGGAGGTGACAAGAGAGACCGGGGGTGAGCGAGACAGGAGCCGATGAGACAGACCAGAAGCGAGAGAGACCAGGGAAGAGAGAGACCTGGGGCAACGAGAAACCGGGCGCAACGAGAGAGAACGGGGTCGGGGGGGGGTACGAGAGAGACTGGGGCAAGAGAGAAACCGCGGGCAATGAGAGACCATGGGTGAGAGAGAGGCCGGGGGCGAGAGAGACCGAGGGCAACAAGACAGAACGGGGGGCAAGAGACACTGGGAGTGAGAGAGTCCGGGGGCGAGACACCGGGGTGACGAGACACAGAGGGCAACAAGAGAGATCGGGGGCGAGAGAGAATGGGGCAAGAGAGAGACCGGGGCCAAGACACCGGGGGTGAAAAGAGACCGGGGGCGTGAGAGACCGGGGGCGTGAGAGACAGGGTGAGATGAGAGACCGGGGGTGAGAGAGAGGAGTTGATAAGAGAGAGACTGTTGGTGATAAGACAGACGGGGAGCGAGAGAGAGACCGTGGCGAGAGGGAGACCGGGGCGAGAGAGACCAGGGGGTGAAAGAGACCGGATTTGAGAGAGAGCCTGGGGGGGTGGGCGGGGCGGGGCCGGGGGAATGTGACAGACAGACCGGGAGCACGAGAGAGAGTCCTGGGGCAGCAAGAGTGACCGGGGTGTGGGGCTAGAGAGAGACGGGGGCAATGAGAGACCGGGGTGGGGGGTATCAGAGAGACTGGGGGTGAGAGCGACTGGGGATGACGAGACAGACTGGGGGCGATGAGAGAGGCCAGGAGTGATGAGAGAGACCGGAGGTGAGACAGACCGGGGGCGAGACGAACTGGGGTGGAGAGAAAGACCGGGTCGAGAGAGACCGGGGGCGAGAGACAGGGGTGACGAGAGCCTGGATGCCTGAGAGACCAGGGACAAGCGAGAGACCAGGGGGGATGAGAGAAGGGTTGACAAGAGAGACTGTTGGCGACAAGATAGAACGGAGCAAGAGTGAGAGTGAGACCGTGGTGAGAGGGAGACTGGGGGTGAAAGAGAGGGGGTGACAAGAGAGACCGGGTACGAGAGAGACTGGGGTTGAAGAGAGACTGGGGGCAACGAGAGACCGGGGGCAACATGAGAGATTGGGGGCAAGAGAGACTGGGGCGATGAGAGACTGGGGGCAACAAAAAAGACCGGGGGGGAAGAGAGACCGGGGGAAATGAGAGAGCGGGGGCGATGAGAGAGCAGAGAGCGAGAGAGAGACTGGGGGACGAGAGAGTGACCAAGGGCGAGAAAGAGAGAGTCCCAGGGCAGCAAGAGAGACCGGGGGCGAGAGATACCAGGGGCAAGAGTGAGACCGGTGGGGTGGAATGAGAGAGAGACCGGGGGCACGAGAGAGAGAGTCCAGGGGTGGGAGTGACTGGGGCGAGAGAGGGGTTCACAAGAGAGACCGGGGCGAAGAGAGAAACCGGGGGCGAGAGAGAGACTGTGGCAAGAGAGAGAGACCGGGGCAATAAAGACTAGGGGTGATAGAGACCGGGGGTGAGAGAGCGACCGGGATGGGGTGGGGTGGGGTGGGGGAAGAGACCAAGGGCGAGATAGAGGGGTTCACGAGAGAGACTGGGGCAACAAGACAGACCGGGGGGCAAAAGAGAGACAGTGGCGAGAGAGAGAGAGACCGGGAGCGATAGAGACCAATGGCAAGAGAGAGACCGGGGGCAAGAGGAACCGGGGCGAGAGAGATCAGGTGTGACCAGAGCCCGGGTGCAATGACAGACCGGAAGTGATAAGAGACGGGGTTGAGAGACCGGTGGCGATGAGAGACAGGAAGTGAGAGAGACCAGGGGCGAGAGAGAGACGAAGAGAGAGACTGGGTCGAGAGAGAGGGGTTGATGAGAGAGACCGGGGGGCAGAGAGAAACCGGGGGCGAGAGAGAGACCAGGAGGGGGAGAGAGAGAGACCAAGGGCGTGAGAGAGAGAACAGGGAGTGCGAGATAGACCGGGGGCGATAGAGACCAGTGGCAGGAGAGAGACCGGCGGTGGCGGGGGGGTGCGAGAGAGAGACCGGAGGAGATAAGAGAGACAGGGGGTGATGCGAGAGACTGGGGGTGAGAGAGAGGGGTTGACAAGAGAGACCGGGGGCGAGAGAGAGAGACGGAGGGGGGTGAGAGAGAGAGAGAGACGGGGGGTGGGGCGAGAGAGAGAGAAAGAGACGGGGAGGGGGAGCAAGAGAGGGACTGGGGGAGATTAGAGATACCGGGGGTTATGCGAGAGACTGGGGGCGAGAGAGAGGGGTTGACAAGAGAGACCGGGATGACAAGACAGACTGGGGGCGAGAGAGAGAGACGGGGGGTGGTGCGAGAGAGAGACAGAGGGGCAAGACAGAGACCGGGGGTAAGAGAAAGACCAGGGGTGGCGAGAGAGACCGGCGGCGAGAAAGACCGGGTTTAGAGACTGTGTGTGACGAGAGACCGGGTCGATGAGAGACTGAGGGCGAGATAGACCGCGGGCGAGAGAGACGGGGGCAAGAGAGAGACCGGGGTCGAGAGAGTCCGGGGGAGAGAGAGAGACCGGGGGCTAAAGAGACCAGGGGTGCGAGAGAGACTGGGGGGGGCGAGAGAGAGCGGGGGCGAGAGAGACCGGGGGCGAGACAGAACGGGGGCAAGAGAGAGGCCGGGGTCGAGAGAGTCCGGGGGCGAGAGAGACCAGGCCTAAAGAGACCGGGGCGAGAGAGACCGGGGGCGAGAGAGACCGGGGGCAAGAGAGTCGAGGGCAAGAGAGAGACTGGGGTCGAGAGAGTCCGGGGAACAGAGAGACCAGGACTAAAGAGACCAGAGGCGAGAGAGACCGGGGGTGAGAGAGACCGGGGGCGAGAGAGACCGGGACTAAAGAGACTGTAGGCGAGAGAGACCGGGGGGCGAGAGAGACCAGGGGGGAGAGAGACCAGGGGCGAGAGAGACCGGGGGTGCCAGAGAGAGTCTGGGGGCACGAGAGAGAGTCCCGGGGCAGCAAGAGAGACCAGGGGCAAGACAGACCGGGGGCGAGAGAGAGAGGGGGTGGTGAGAGAGAGGGGTTCACGAGAGAGACCGGGGTGACAAGACAGACCGGGGGCGAGAGAGACTGGGTGCGAGAGAGACCAGGGGCAAGAGAGACTTTGGGGGGGCGAAGAGAGACTGGGGGCAAGACACAGGGTGGGACGAGAAACTGTGGACAACAAGAGAGACGGGGGGAGAGAGAGCAGGGGCGAGAGTCGGGGGGCAGCGAGAGAGACTGGGGACAAGACAGACCGTGGGTGAGAGAGACCAGGGCGAGAAAATCAGGGGGCAGTGAGAGAGACTGACCAGAGGCGAGAGACCGGGGCCGATTAGAGACTGGGGGGGGGGGCGAATGATACCGGGGGTGGGAGAGACTGCGGAATTGACAAGAGACCGGGGGCGAGAGAGAGCGGGAGGCGAGAGAGACCAGGGGTGCCTGAGAGACCGGGGGTGACGAAAGACACGGGGGGGGCATAGAGAGACCGGGGCGACGAGAGAGACCGGGGGCGACAAGCGAGACTGTGGGCGAGAGAGACCGGGGGAGAGAGAGACTGGGTGCGTGAGAGAGCAGGGGCAAGAGAAACAGGGTGACGAGAGAGACCAGGGATGAGAGAGAATGGGGTCGAGAGATACCGGGGGGGGGGGGTCGAGAGAGACGGGGGGGCAATAGACCAGGGGCGAGAGAGGCCGGGGGAGGGAGCAAGAGACCAGGGGCAAGAGAGACCGATTGGCAAAAGAGGCCGAGGGTGAGAGAGACTGGGGGTCAGAGATAGAAGGTGACAAGAGACCGGCAGTGACGAGCGAGACCGTGGTCAACGAGAGGTAGCAGGGGGCAACAGGAGAGCATGGGTGAGATAGACCGGGGGCGAGAGACCGGGGGCGAGAAGCCGGGGGCGAGAGAGACTGGGGGTGAGAGAAATGGGGTGAGAAGAGACCGGCGGTGACGAGTCACACCGGGGGCGAGAGAGACCGGGGGCAAGAGACCAGGGGCAAGCGAGACCGGGGGCGAGAGAGACTGGAGGGGGCGTGAGACCGGGGGGGCCGATAGATATCGGGGGCGAGAGAGACTGGGTGGGACGAGAGAGATTGGGGGGGGCGAGAGAGACTGGGGGGTCGAGAGGCCGGGGGGGCCGAAAGATATCGGGGGCGAGAGAGACTGGGAGCGAGAGAAAGGGGGTGATGAAAGAGACCGCAGACGAGAGACCGGAGGGGGGGGATGCAAGAGAGACTTGGGCGACAGAAATGGGGTGAAAAGAGAGCCCGGGGGTGATAGACCATGGCGAGAGAGACCATGAGGTGACGGGGGATGAGAGAGACTGGGGGCAACGAGAGAGAGACGTGTTGCGAGACAGACCGGGAGATGAGAGTGAGACCCGGGGGCGAGAGAGACCGGGGGCAATGAGAGACCGGGGGGATTGGAGAGACTGGGGGTGAGAGAAAGGGGGTGATGGGAGAGACTGGGGGGGAGCGAGAGAGCATGGGGGCAGAGACACCAGGGGACGGCAAGAGTCACTGGGGGCGAGAAAGACCAGGTCAAGAGAGACCGGGAACAAGAGACCAGGGGTGGCAAGAGACCAGAGGAGATAAGAGAGATGGGGGGGGCGACGAGAAAGAGAATGGGGTGATGTGAGAGACCAGGGTTGGGAGAGAGTCCAGGGCGAGGGAGATTGGGGTGATAGAGACCAGGGTTGGGGGGGGTGGTGGGGGAGTGGGGGCAAGAGAGACCGGGGGGGTGACCGGAGAGACCGGGGGCGAGAGAGAGGGTGTGATGAGATAGACCGGGGGCCATGAGAGAGACCGGGGGCAACGAGAGTGGCCGGGAGTGACGACAGAGACCGGGGGAAGCGAGGGAGAATGGGTACGAGAGAGACAGGGGTCGAGAGAAACTGTGGGTGAGAGAGACCGGGGGGCGAGACACCAGGGGTGACGAGAGACCGGGGGCGACTAGAGAGACTGGCTGCGAGAGAGAGCGGGAGCGAGAGAGACCAGGAGCGAGACAGACCGGGGCGGAGCGAGAGGGACTGGGGGGGAGATTGAGACTAGGGACGAGAGAAAGGGGGTGACGAGAGAGACCGGTGATGAGAGAGACTGGGGGGACGAGAGAGATCAAGGGCGAGAGAGACCAGGGGTAATGGGAGAGACCAGCAGCAACGAGAGAAACTCGGGGCGAAAGAGAGAGGCCGGGGTCGAGAGGGACTGGGGGGAAGAGACCAGGGGCAAGATAAACTGGGGGCGAGAGAAAGGGGATGACGTGAGACACTGGGGGCAAGAGACCGGGGGTGAGAGGACAGGGGCTAGAGAGGAACGGGGGTGAGAGAGACTGCGGAGGTGAGAGATACCGGGGGTTGGGGGGTGGTGGCTAGAGACTGGGGTCGAGAGGTGAGTGGGGGCGATAGAAATGGGGTGACGAGAGAGACCGGGGGTGAGAGACCGTGGCAAGAGAGACGGGGGGGGGTGAGAGAGACCGGGGCAACGAAAGAGACCTGGTGCGATAGAGACCAGGGGGCGAGAAAGACCGGGGGCAAGAGAGAGACTGGGAGCAAGAGAGGCCGGGAAGTGAGATAGCAGGTGCTAAAGAGACAGGGGGCGATGAGACACACCAGGGGCAAGAGAGACTATGGGTGAAAGAGACCAGGGGTGAGACACCGGGGGGGTAATGAAAAACGGGGATAAGAAAGACCGGGGATGAGTGATCAGGGGTGAGAGAGAGACCGGGAGTAAGTGACCAGGGGCGAGAGGTCGGGAAGCAAGAGAGGCCGGGTGCAAGAGAGACAGGGAGTGATGAGACCGACAGGGGGTGAAAGAGAGACCGGGAGGTCGATAAGACAGACCGGGGGCGAGAGAGACTGGGGGCAAGAGAGAGACCGGGGAGCAAGAGAGACCGGGGAGCGAGAGAAATGGGTTTGCGAGAGACACCAGGGGGCTAGAAAGACTGGGGGCAAGAGAGAAACCGGGAGCAAGAGAGGCTGGGAATTGAGAGGCCAGGTGCGAAAGAGACAGGGAGCGATGAGACACACCAGGGGCAAGAGAAACTATGGGTGAGAGAGACCGGGGGTGAGACACTGGGGGGGTAATGAAAAACGGGGATAAGAGAGACCGGGGATGAGTGATCAGGGGCGAGAGAGAGACCGGGGGTGAGTGACCAGGGGCGAGAGGCCGGGAAGCAAGAGAGGCCGGGTGCAAGAGAGACAGGGAGTGATGAGACCGACAGGGGGTGAAAGAGAGACCGGGAGGTCGATAAGACAGACCGGGGGCGAGAGAGACTGGGGGCAAGAGAGAGACCGGGGAGCAAGAGAGACCGGGGAGCGAGAGAAATGGGTTTGCGAGAGACACCAGGGGGCTAGAAAGACTGGGGGCAAGAGAGAAACCGGGAGCAAGAGAGGCTGGGAAGTGAGAGGCCAGGTGCTAAAGAGACAGGGAGCGATGAGACACACCAGGGGCAAGAGAGACTGTGGCTGAAAGAGACCAGGGGTGAGACACCGGGCGTGATGAGAAACGGGCGTAAGAAAGACCGGGGGTGAGTGACCAGGGGCGAGAGAGAGACCGGGGTTGAGAGACCGGGAAGTGAGAGAGGCCGGGTGCAAGAGAGACAGGGAGCAATGAGACAGATCGGAGGCGAGAGATATTGTGGGTGAGAGAGACTGTGGGCGAGACACTGGGGGTGACGAGAGACTGGGGGCGATGAAGTAGACCGGGAGCGAGTGAGAGACCGGGGTCAAAGAGAGACCAGGGGTGAGAGAGACTGGGGGCGAGAGAGACCGGAGGCGACAAGAGAGACCGGGAGCGAGTGAGAGACTGGGGGGCAAAGAGAGACTATGGGTGCCGAGAGACCGGGGCCAACGAGAGACCGGTGACGAGAAAGAATGGGGGGCCGAGAGAGAAAGGGGGCGAGAGAGACTGGGGGGCTTGAGACTGCGGGGGGGTTGAGAAAGCACGGGGGCGAGAGAGACTGGGGGCGAGAGATGCCGGGCGTGACGAGAGACAGGGGGCAACAATAGAGACCTGAGTGAGAGAGACCAGGGGTGAGAGAGCCCGGGGGCAAAAGAGAGTGCGGGATTGACAAGAGAGACCAGGGCGATGAAACATACCAGGGGCGAGAGAGAGACCGGGAGATCGATAAGACAGACCGGGGGCAAGAGAGACCGGGGGAGAGAGAGACTGGGGGCAAGAGAGAGACCGGGGAGCGAGAGAGACCGGGGGGGGCGAGAGAAACGGGTGTGCGAGAGAGACCAGGGGGCTAGAAAGACCGGGGGCAAGAGAGAGACCGGGAGCAAGAGAGGCCGGGAAGTGAGAGAGGCCAGGTGCTAAAGAGACAGGGAGCGATGAGACACACCAGGGGCAAGAGAGACTGTGGGCGAGAGAGACCAGGGGTGAGAGAGAGAGAGAGAGGGAGTGAGAATAGTCCAGCGGCAATGAGAGAGACTGAGGACGAGAGAGACTGGGGGTGACGAGAGTGGCTGGGTGTGGCGACAGAGACCAGGAGGGTGAGGGAGACCAGAGGCGAGAGAGACTAGGTGCGAGAGAGACTGGGGGCGAGACACCGGGGGTGACAAGAGAGACCGGGGCGAGAGATAGGGAATGACGAGAGACACCGGGATGAGAGAGACCGGGGCGGGCGAGAGAGACCGGGGGCAAGAGAGACCGAGGGGCAAGAGAGACCGGGGGAGAGAGAGAGAGGGGTTGACAAGAGAGACTGGGGGCAACGAGACAAATTGGGAGCAAGAGAGGCCAGGTGCGAGACAGACCGGAGGTGAGACACCCGGAGTGACAAGAGACCGGGGGTGAGAGAGAGACCGGGGGCAAGAGAGACCGGGGGCAAGAGAGATACAGGGGGCAAGAGAGACCGGGGTCAAGAGAGACATGGGGTGAAGGGAGAGACTGGGGTTGACGAGAGTGACCTGGAGTGACGACAGGGACTGGGAGGGCAAGGGGGACCGGGTGCGAGAGAGAGACTGGAGCCGAGAGAGAGTGGGGAGCAAGAGAGGCCAGGTGCGAGTGAGATCGAGGGCGAGACACCGGGGGTGACGAGAGACTGGGGCAACAAGAGAGACCGGGGACGAGAGAGAGGGAGTGACAAGAGAGACCCGGGGCGAGAGAGATCGGGGGCGAGAGAGATCGGGGGCGAGAGACCGGGGGTGACCTGAGACCGGGGCCGATTAGAGACCAGAGGGTGAAAGAGACCGGGGGCAACGAGAGAGACCAGGGTGAGAGACACCGTGGGGTGAGAGAGACCTGGTGGCGCGAGAGAGACCGGGGGTGACGAGAGGTACCCGGGGGGGCGACACGAGAGACCGGAGCCGAGAGAGACAGAGACCGGGGGTGACGTGAGAGTCCAGGGCCGATGAGAGGCCAGAGGGTGAAAGAGACCAGGGCCGAGAGAGACCGGGGATGACGAGAGACTGGGGGTAACGAGAGAGACCGGAGTCGAGAGAGACAGAGACTGGGGGTGACGTGAGCGTCCGGGGAGCAAGAGAAATCGGGGGCGACGAGAGCGACCGGGGGCGACGGGAAAGACTGGTGGTGATGAGAGAAACCGGGGTGAGAGAGAGAGAGACATGGGGTGAAGAGAGAGACATGGGGTGAAGAGAGAGACGGGGGGTGAAGAGAGAGATGGGGGGGGGCGACGAGACAGACCGGGGGCGAGAGAGAGACCGTGGCGAAAGAGAGACAGGGGGCGAGAGACAGACCGGGGGCGGCGAGAGAGACTGGACGCGAGAAAGTTCAGGAGTGAGAGACCGGGGTTGACGAGAGATCAGGGGTGTCGAGAAAGATTAGAGGCAAGAAAAACCAGATGCAAGAGTGACCGGCGGCGAGAGACTGCGTGTGACGAGACACCGGAGGCGTCGAGAGACGGGGTGGGGGGGGGAGGAGAGAGACTTGGGGCGAGAGAGAACGGGGGGCGAGAGAGCGGGGGTGAGAGAGACCGGGGGGGGGGGTTGAGAGACCGGGGGGTAAGAGAGAATGGGGGCGAGAGAGACCTAGGGCGATGAGAGAGGCTGGGAGTGATAAGGGACACGGGGTGTGTGAGAGAAACTGGGGATGAGAGAGAGCGGGGTCGCCTGAGAAAACGGGGGGGTGAGAGACCGGAGGCGAGAGAGACCAGGAGTGACGAGAGACAAGGGGGGGGGGTGGCTGAGAGCAACCGCGGCGCAAGAGAAGGGGGGTGATGAGAGACCGGGTGCGAGAGAGACCTCGAGCGTGAGACCAGCGGTGACGACAAACAGAGGGGGCGAGAGAGAGGGGTTAACAAGAGAGACTGAGGCAACGAGACAGATCGGGAACATGAGTCAGACCGTGGCGAGAGGGACCGGGGATGATGACCAACCGGGGGCGACGAGAGACCAGGGGGCGACAATAGAGACCGGGGCCAAAGGAGTGAGGGGGGCAGAGACCGGGGGCAAGAGAGACTGTGGGCAAGAGAGACCGGGGGGCGAGAGAGAGAGACCGGGGGTGAGAAAGAGGGGGTGACGAGAGAGACCGGGTGCGAGAGAGAGAGAGAGACCAGGGGTGAAGAGAGACCGGGGGGGGGTGGGGGGACGAGAGAGACCGAGGTGGGGGGGAGCAATAAGACAGGTGGGGCAAGAGAGACCTGGGGCGAGAGAGACCGGAGTGCAAAAGAGACCTGTGGTGAGAGAGATTGGGCGCGACGAGAGAGACTGGGGGTGAGAGAAAGTGGCGTCGAGAGAGACCAGGGGCTAGAGTGAGACCGGGAGCGAGAGAGGCCGGTGAGGGATAGAGGCCAGGTGTGAGAGAGACAGTGAGCGACAAGACAGACCGGGGGCGAGAGAGACTGTGGGTGAGAGAGACCGGGGGAAAGACACTGTGGGTGAGGAGAGACCGGGGGGTGAGAGAGACTGGGGGGCCGAGCGAGACTGGGGGAAGCAAGAGAGACCAGGGGCGAGAGAGACTGGGGGCAAGAGAGAGCCAGGGATGACAAGAGACCGGGGGGCGACAATAGAGACCGGGGGCGAGAGAGATTGGGGTGGAGAGAGACCCAGGGGTGACGAGAGACCGGGGACGACGAGAGAGAGACGGATGGCGAGAGAGACTGGGGGCGAGAGAGACCCGGGGGTGACAAGTGACCGGGGGTGACAATAGAGACCGGGGGCGAGAGAGACTAGGGGTGAGAAAGACCGGGGGCGAGAGAGAGCCTGGGGGCAAGAGAGAGGGGGTGACAAGAGATGCTGGGGATGAGAGAGACTGGAGGCGAGAGAGAGAGAGATCGGGGGTGAAGAGAGACACGGTTGTGAGAGAGAGGGGTTTGCGAGAGAGACCGGAGGGCTAGAGGGACGGGGGTCAACGAGACAGACCGGGAGTGAGAGAGACTGGGCAAGAGAGCCCGGGGGCGAGAGAGAGGGGGTGACAAGATAGACCAGAGATGAGAGAGACTGGAGGTGAGAGAGAGAGACTGGGGGTGAAGAGAGACCAGGGGGTGATAGAGAGGGGTTTGCGAGAGAGACAGGGGGGTGAGAGGGATGGGGGCAACGAGACAGACCGGGAGTGAGAGAGACCGGGGGTGAGAAAGACAGGGGGCGAGAGAGATCAGGGGGTGAGAGAGACCGGGGGTGAAAAAGACGGGGGGCAAGAAAGAGACCGGGGGTGAGAGATAGAGGGGGTGATGAGAGAGACCGGGAGCGAGAGACAGAGAGAGAGACAGGGGTTGAAGAGAGACCGGGGTGCGAGAGAGACCGGGGTGGGGAGCGAGAGAGACAGGTGGGGCAAGAGAGACCGGGGCGCAAAAGAGACCTGGGGTGAGAGAGACGGGGGCGAGAGAGAGACCGGGGGTGAGAGAGAGGGGGTGACGAGAGAGACCGGGTGCGAGAGAGAGAGAGAGACCAGGGGTGAAGAGAGACCGGGGGGGTGGGGGGACGAGAAAGACCGAGGTGGGGGGGAGCGAGAAGACAGGTGGGGCAAGAGACACCAGGGGCGAGAGAGACCGGAGTGCAAAAGAGACCTGGGGTGAGAGAGATTGGGCCCGACGAGAGAGACTGGGGGCGAGAGAAAGTGGCGTCGAGAGAGACCAGGGGCTAGAGCGAGACCGGGAGCGAAGAGGCCGGTGAGGGATAGAGGCCAGGTGTGAGAGAGACAGTGAGAGACTAGACAGACCGGGGGTGAGAGATTCTGTGGGCGAGAGAGACCGGGGGCAAGACATTGTGGGTGACGAGAGACCGGGGGGTGAGAGAGACTGGGGGGCCGAGCGAGACTGGGGGAAGCAAGAGAGACCAGGGGCGAGAGAGACTGGGGGCAAGAGAGAGCCGGGGATGACAAGAGACCGGGGGCGATAATAGAGACCGGGGATGAGAGAGATTGGGGTGGACAGAGAACCAGGGGTGACGAGAGACCGGGGACGAAGAGAGAGACTGGGGGCGAGAGAGACCCCGGGGTGACAAGTGACCAGGGGCGAGAGAGAGCCTGGGGGCAAGAGAGAGGGGGTGACAAGAGATGCCAGGGATGAGAGAGACTGGAGGCGAGAGAGAGAGAGACCCGGGGTGAAGAGAATCCGGGGTGTGAGAGAGAGGGGTTTGCGAGAGAGACCGGGGGTCTAGAGGGACGGGGGGGCAACGAAACAAACCGGGAGTGAGAGAGACTGTGGGCAAGAGAGCCCGGGGGCAAGAGAGAGGGGGTGACAAGATAGACCAGTGATGAGAGAGACTGGAGGCGAGAGAGAGAGACTGGGGGTGAAGAGACACCGGGGGGGTGATAGAGAGGGGTTTGCGAGAGAGACAGGGGGGCTAGAGGGATGGGGGCAACGAGACAGACCGGGAGCGAGAGAGACCGGGGGTGAGAAAGACAGGGGGCGAGAGAGACCAGGGGCTGAGAGAGACCGGGGGTAAGAAAGACGGGGGGCAAGAAAGAGACCGGGGGTGAGAGATAGAGGGGGTGACGAGAGAGACCGGGGGCGAGAGACAGAGAGAGAGACAGGGGGTGAAGAGAGACCGGGGTGCGAGAGTGACCGGGGTGGGGAGCGAGAGAGACAGGTGGGGCAAGAGAGACCGGGGCGCAAAAGAGACCTGGGGTGAGAGAGACCGGGGGCGAGAGACAGGGGGAGACGAGAGAGACCGGGGGTGACGAGAGAGACCGGGGGGCGAGAGAAAGTGGGGTTGAGAGAGACTGGGGGTGAGAGTGACCGGGGGCGAGAGAGAGACTGTGAAGGAGAGAGGCCGGGGACCGAGACAGGCCGGGTGTGAGAGAGACAGTGAGCGACAAGACAGACCGGGGACAAGAGAGACTGTGGGCGAGAAACCGGGGGCAAGACACTGGGGGTGACGAGAGCCTGGGGGCAACAAGAGAGATCTGGGACGAGAGAGACCCGGGGGGGGCGAAAGACACTGGGGGCGAGAGAGATTGGGGTGGAGAGAGACCCGGGGTGACGAGAGACCAGGGACAACGAAAGAGACCGGGGGCGAGAGAGACTGGGGACGAGAGAGACAGGGGACGAGAGAGTGAGACCGGGGACGAAGAGAGACTGGGGGCGAGAAGGAGACCGAGAGTGAGAGGGAGAGGGTGACGAGAGAGACCAGGGGTGTGATAGCGGAGGTGAGAGAGAGAGACCGGGGGGGGGTGGTGAAAGACTCCGGGGGCGAGAGAGATTGGGTTGGAGAGAGACCAGGGACAACGAGAGAGACTGGGGGCGAGAGAGACTGGGGAGCAACAAGGGAGACCAGGGGGCAAGAGAGACAGGGGACAAGAGTGAGACTGGGGGCGAGAAAGAGACCAGGGGTGAGAGGGAGGGGGTGACGATAGAGAGTGGGAGCGAGAGATACCAGGGGCGAGAGAGAGAGATCGGGGGTGAAGAGAGACCGGGGGTGAGAGAGAGCCCGGGGGCAAGAGACACGGGGTGACGAGAGAGATCGGGGGTGAGAGTGACCAGGGGCGAGAGAGACCGGGGGCGAGAGAGACCGGGGGTGAGAGAGAGAGAGACCGGGGGCAAGAGAGACCGGGGTGGGGTGGCGCGATAGACCGATGGGGCAAGAAAGACCAGGGGCGAGAGAGACCCGGACGCAAAAGAGACCTGCGGTCAGAGAGACCGGGGAGCGAGAGACAGGGGGAGACGAGAGACACCAGGGGCGACGAGAGAGATTGGGAGCGAGAGAGAAAGTGGGATCAAGAGAGACTGGGGGCGAGAGTGACTGGGGACGAGAGAGGGAGACCGGGATCAAGAGAGGCCGGGGAGCGAGAGAGGCCAGGTGCGAGAGAGGCAGGGAACAACGAGGCAGACCGGGGGCGAGAGAGACCAGAGGCGAGAGAGACAGGGCGTGATGAGAGACTGTGGGTGACGAGAGAGACCGGAGGCAAGAGAAACTGGGAGCAAGAGAGACCGGGTTTGACAAGTGACCAGGGGCGGGAGAGACCGGGGGTGACAAGAGAGACCGGGGGCGAGTGAGACCAATGGTGAAGAGAGAGACCAAGGGACGATAGAGACTGAGGCTGAGGGAGACCGGGAGCGAGGGAGACCGGGGTTGATGAGAGACCGGGGGTGACAATAGATCAGGAGTGACGAAACAGACCGGGGGCGAGAGAGAGAGAGACTGGGGGCGAGAGAGAGACTGGGGGTGAGAGAGAGACTGGGGGAGAGAGAGAGAGACTGGGGGTGAGAGAGAAACCGGGGGCGAGAGAGAGACTGGGGGTGAGAAAGAGACTGGGGGAGAGAGAGAGAGACTGGGGGCGAGAGAGAAACAGGGAGCGAGAGAGAAACTGGGGTCAAGAGAGAAAGCGGGGGCGAGAGAGATAACGGGGGCGAGAGAGAGACTGGGGGCGAGAGAGAAACTGGGGGGCGAGAGAGAAACTGGGGGCAAGAGAGAGAACGGGGGCGAGAGAGAGACTGGGGGCGAGAGAGAAACTGGGGGCGAGAAAGAGACTGGGGGCAAGAGAGAGAATGGGGGTGAGAGAGAAACCAGGGGCGAGAAAGAGACGGGGGGCGAGAGAGAAACCGGGGGCAAGAGAGAGAACGGGAGCGAGCGAGAGTCCGGGGGCCAGAGAGAGAATGGGGGCGAGCGAGACCGGGGGGTGATGAGAGACTGGGGGCGAGATAGACCAGGTGCGAAAGAGACCAGGGGCGAGAGAGACCAGAGGCGACGAGACAGACGAGAGGCGAGAGAGACCAGGGGCAATGAGAGAGACCGGGGGTGACAAGAGAGACCGGGGTCAAGAGAGCCCGCGGGCGAGAGGGAAAGGGGGCGAGAGAGAGACCGGGTTCGAGAGAGAGGGGATGACGAGAGAGACTGGGTGCGAGAGAAACGGTTGTGTGTGAGAGACTGGGGGCGAGATGACGGGGTGGGGGGTGTGGGCGACAGAGACTGGGGGCGAGAGAGGGGGGTTGAAAACAGAGACTGGGGAGTCGAGACAGACCGAGGGCAAGAGAGAGACCGTGGTGAGAGAGAGAGACCGGGGTGATAGAGACTGGGGTCGAGGGACAGGCCAGGGGACGAGAGAGAGACCAGGGCAAGAGAGAGAGAGAGAGAGAGAGAGAGAGAGAGAGAGAGAGAGAGAGAGAGAGAGAGACCGGGGGGTGATAGAGACCGGGGGTGAGAGAGAGGGGGCTGACGAGAGAGATTGGGTGCGAGAGAGACCAGGGGCGAGAGAGAGACTGCGGACGAGAGAGGCCGGGGGCGAGACACCGGGCACTAGAGAGCACGGGAGAGAGAGAGACCGGGTGCGAGAGAGATCGGGGGCAAGAGAGACCGGGGGTGACCAGAGAGACCGGGGTCGAGAGAGAGGGGATGACAAGAGAGACCGGGGGTGAGAGAGACGGGGGGTGGGGGGGGGGCGAGAGCGACTGGGGGCGACGAGAGAGACCAGGCGCGAGAGAGACCGTGGGGTGAGAGAGAGGGAGTGACTTGAGAGACCAGGGGCGAGAGCGACTGGGGGCGACGAGAGAGAGACCAGGCGCGAGAGACACCGTGGGGTGAGAGAGAGGGAATGACGTGAGAGACTGGGGGCGAGAGAGACTGGGGGGTGACGAGGGACCCGGGTGGGGGGGGGGAGAGAGACTGGGGGCACCTGAGAGACCAGGGGCAAGAGAGACTGGGGGTGACGAGAGACTGGGGGTGACGAGAGAGACCGGCAGCAACAGAAACTGGGAGCGAATGAGACGGGGTTTGAGGAGAGACCAGGGGCGAGAGACACCAGGGACGACAAGAGAGACCTCAGAAAATGCTCCCTCAATACCTCAATACCTCAGATTGTGCACCCTCTATACTCTATGCCGCCGTGGGCGGCACGGTGGCACAGTGGTTAGCACTGCTGCCTCACAGTTCCGGAGACCCGGGTTCAATTCCCGCCTCAGGCGACTGACTGTGTGCAGTTTGCACATTCTCCGGGTGTGGGTGTAGATGACCACACCGCACCGGCGGGTCTCACTACGCCTGGCAGTGCTCCCTCATTACCTCAGAAAGTGCTTCCCCAATACCTCAGGTATCGCTCCGTCAATACCTCAGAAAGTGCTCCCTCAATACATCAGAATGTGATCCCTCTGGGTGAGAGAGAGAGAGAGGATGAGAAATAGAGACGGGTAAGAGAGCGCGAGGGGTGAGGGAGAGAGGGGGTGTGAGCGAGATGGAGGTGGAAGAGAGGGAGGGTGAGAAAGTGACAGAGTGAGAGAGAGGGGTGAGAGAGAGAGGGGCTCTGAGAGAGATCAGGGTGGGAGAGACTGGGGTGAGGGAGGGGATGTGAGAGAGAGAGGGGGTGAAAGAGACAGGGGTGAAAAAGGGTGAGAGTGAGAGGCGTGATAGTGAGAGAAGCGGTGTAAGAGAGAGAGAGAGGGGCTGAAAGAGAGGGTAAGAGAAAGAGAGGGGTGAGGAAGAGAGTGGGTGTGAGAGGGAGCTGGTGAGAAAGAGACATGGGTTTACAGAGAGACGGGGTTAGAGAGATGGGCGAGAGAGAGTGGTAAGGGAGTTAGAGGGGAGAGGGCTGATGAAGAGGGTGAGAGGGAGAGGATGAGGGAGAGAGGTATGATAGAGAAGGTGTGTGAGAGAGATCAGGGTGGGAGAGACTGGGGAGGGAGAGAGAGGGAGGGAGAGAGGGTGAGAGAGAGGTGGGTGAGAAAGAGGTGTGTGAGAGAGAGAGAGGGGGAGAGGGGGAGAGAGAGGTGGGTGAGAATGAGGTGTGTGAGAGAGAGAGGGGTAAGAGAGAGAGGTGTGTGAGAGAGAGAGGGCCTGAGATTGAGGGGGTGAGAGAGGGAGTGAGAGAGAGGGTGAGAGAAAGAGAGTTGAGAGAGAGGGGTAAGAAATGGAGGGGTAGGTGAGAGAGGGGGTGAGAGAGAGAGAGAGTGAGAGACAGGTGTGTGAGAGAGAGGGGTAAGAGAGAGAAGGGTGAGGGAGAGAGTGTGGGTGAGAAAGAGAAAGGGGTGAAAGAGAGAGAGGCTGAGAGAGGGAGGGCGTGAGAGAGAGGGGTAAGAGAGCGAGGGTGAGAGAAAGGCGTGGGAGAGAAGGTGTGCGAGAGAGATCAGGGTGGGAGAGACTGAGGAGAGAGCGAGAGGGGGGCTGAGAGAGAGAGGGGTGAGAGAGCGAGGGGGTGTGAGAGAGAGATCGGAGTGGAAGAGAGAGCGGGTGAGAAATAGAGAGGGGGTGAGATAGAGACAGGCGGTGAGAGAGAGGCGTGAGAGAGCGCGGGTGAGAGAGAGAGAAGGGTGTGAGAGAGAGAGGTCTGTGAGAGAGAGGGAAAGAGAGAGAGAGGGGTGAGAGACAGGGTGTGTGTGAGAGAGAGAGAGGTGTCTGAGAGAGAGGGGTGAGAGAGAGGGGGTGAGAGAGAGAGGAGGTGTGAGAGAGACAGTTGGTTGAGAAAGAGGTGTGAGAGAGAGGGGGGGTGTGAGAGAGAGAGGGGCTGAAAGAGAGAGGGTGAGAGAGAAGGGGTGAGAGAGAGAGGTGAGAGACATAGAGAGGGGTAAGAGAGAGGGGTTGGAGAGAGAGGGTGAGAGAGAGATAAGGGTGTGTGAGAGGTGTGTGTGTGTGAGAGAGAGAGGGGTAATGAGAGACAGGGTTGAGAGAGACAGGGTGAGAGAGAGGTGTGTGAGAAAGAGTGTAAGTGAGAGAGGGGTGAGAGAGAGACAGTGGGTTGAGACAGAGGTGTGTGAGAGAGAGAGGTGTGTGAGAGAGAGAGGGGTGTGAGAGAGAGAGTGGCTGAAAGAGAGGGCCAGAGAGAGGGTGAAAGAAAAGGGGTGAGAGAGAGAGAGGTGCGAGACAGAGAGAGGGGTAAGAGAGCGAGGGTGAGAGAAAGGCGTGAGAGAGAAGGTGTGCGAGAGAGATCAGGGTGGGAGAGACTGAGGATAGAGCGAGAGGGGGGCTGAGAGAGAGAAGGGTGAGAGAGAGAGAGAGTGGTGAGAATGAGGGGTGAGAGAGCGAGGGGGTGTGAGAGAGATCGGAGTGGAAGAGAGAGCGGGTGAGAAATAGAGAGGGGGTGAGAGAGAGACAGGCTGAGAAAGAGAGGGTGAGTGAGAGAAGGTGAGAGAGAGGCGTTAGAGAGAGGGGGTGAGAGAGAGATAAGGGGGTGAGAGAGGTGCGTGTGTGTGAGAGAGAGGGTAATGAGAGAGAGGGTTGAGAGAGAAAGGGTGATAGAGAGAGAAGGGTGTGAGAGAGGGACGTGAGAGACAGGGTGAGAGAGAGAGAGGTGTGCGAGAGAGAGGGTAAGGGAGAGAGGGGTGAGAGAGAGAGGGATGAGAAAGAGAGAGGGGTGTGAGAGAGACAATGGGTTGAGAGTGAGGTGTGTGTGAGAGAGGGGGGTGTGAGAGAGAGAGAGGCTGAAAGAGAGGGCCAGAGAGAGAGAGGGTGAGAGAAAAGGGGTGAGAGAAAGAGAGAGGTGCGAGACAGAGATAGGGGTAAGAGAGAGGTGTAGGAGAGAGAGAGAGAGGGTGAGAGAGAGATAAGGGTGTGAGAGAGAGGTGTGTGTGTGTGTGTGAGAGAGAGAGAGGGTAATGAGAGAGGGTTGAGAGAGAAAGGGTGAGAGAGAGAGAGGGGTTAGAGAGAGAGGGAATGTGAGAAAGATCTGGGTGGAAGAGAGAGCGGGTGAGAAAGAGAGAGGGGATGAGAGAGACAGGCAGAGAAAGAGTGGGTGAGAGAGAAGGTGAGAGAGAGGATTGAGAGAGAGAGGGGAAGAGAGAGGGGAAAGAGAGAGAAGGGTGAGAGGGTGAGAGAGAGAGGGAGGATGAGAAAGATCGGGGTGAGAAAGAGAAAGGGGGTAAGTGAGAGTGGGGGAGAGAGAGGGAGGAGAGAGTGGGGGAGAGAGAGGGTGTGAGAGAGGGCGTGAGAGAGAGGGGTAAGAGAGAGAGGGTAAGAGAGAAAGGGGGTGAAAGAGAGAGGGAGTGTTAGACAGAGGGGGTGTTAGAGAAAGGGTGTGAGGGTGAATGAGAAACAGGGGACTGAGAGAGAGGGGGGTGAGAGAGAATGAAAGTGGTGAAAGTGGGAGGGGATAAGAGAGTGAGAGGTCTAAGAAAGAGAGGGTGTGAGAGAGTGAGAGAGAGTGAGAGGGTGAGAGAGGGGGAGAGAGGAAGGGGATGACAGATAGAGCGGGGTGAGCGAGAGAGGGGGTGAGAGAGAGAGAGTGTTGAGAGAGAGAGGGGTGAGAAACAGAGGGGTGTGAGAGTGAGGGGGGTGAGAGAGAGGATGTGTGAGAAAGAGGGGTGAAAGAGAGGGGGGTGTGACAGAGAGGGGAAGAGAGAGGGGGTGAAAGAGGGGCAATGAGAGAGAGAGGGTGAGAGAGAGGGGGTGAGAGAGAGATAAGGGGGTGAGAGAGAGGTGTGTGTGAGAGAGAGAGGGTACTGAGAGAGAGAGGGTTGAGAGAGAAAGGGTAATAGAGAGAGAAGGGTGTGAGAGAGGGACGTGAGAGACAGGGTGAGAGAGAGAGAGGTGTGCGAGAGAGAGGGTAAGGGAGAGAGGGGTGAGAGAGAGAGGGATGAGAAAGAGAGAGGGGTGTGAGAGAGACAGTGGGTTGAGAGAGAGGTGTGTGAGAGAGAGGGGGGTGTGAGAGAGTGGCTGAAAGAGAGGGCCAGAGAGAGAGAGGGTGAGAGAATGGGGGTGAGAGAGAGAGAGAGGTGCGAGACAGAGATAGGGGTAAGAGAGAGGTGTAGGAGAGAGAGAGGGTGAGAGAGAGATAAGGGTGTGAGAGAGAGGTGTGTGTGTGTGTGACAGAGAGAGAGAGGGTAATGAGAGAGGGTTGAGAGAGAAAGGGTGAGAGAGAGAGAGAGGGGTTAGAGAGAGAGGGAATGTGAGAAAGATCGGGTTGGAAGAGAGAGCGGGTGAGAAAGAGAGGGGATGAGAGAGACAGGCAGAGAAAGAGTGGGTGAGAGAGAAGGTGAGAGAGATGATTGAGAGAGAGAGGGGAAGAGAGAGGGGAAAGAGAGAGAATGGTGAGAGGGTGAGAGAGAGAGGGAGGATGAGAAAGATCGGGGTGAGAAAGAGAAAGGGGGTAAGTGAGAGTGGGGGAGAGAGAGGGAGGAGAGAGTGGGGGAGAGAGAGGGTGTGAGAGAGGGGGTGAGAGAGAGGGGTAAGAGAGAGAGGGTAAGAGAGAAAGGGGGTGAAAGAGAGAGGGGTAAGAGAGAGAGGTGTGAGAGAGAGGGGTAAGAGAGAGAGAGAGGTAAGAGAGAGGGGGTGTTAGAGAGAGGGAGTGTTAGAGAGAGGGGGTGTTAGAGAAAGGTTGTGAGGGTGAATGAGATACAGGGGACTGAGAGAGAGGGGGGTGAGAGAGAATGAGAGTGGTGAAAGTGGGAGGGGATAAGAGAGTGAGAGGGCTAAGAAAGAGCGGGTGTGAGAGAGTGAGAGAGAGTGAGAAGGTGAGAGAGGGGGAGAGAGGAAGGGGATGACAGATAGAGCGGGGTGAGGGAGAGAGGGGGTGAGAGAGAGGGTTGAGAGAGAGAGGGGTGAGAAACAGAGGGGTGTGAGAGTGAGGGGGGTGAGAGAGAGGGGGTGAGAGAGAGATAAGGGGGTGAGAGAGAGGTGTGTGTGAGAGAGAGGGTACTGAGAGAGAGAGGGTTGAGAGAGAAAGCGTGATAGAGAGAGAAGGGTGTGAGAGAGGGACGTGAGAGACAGGGTGAGAGAGAGAGAGGTGTGCGAGAGAGAGGGTAAGGGAGAGAGGGGTGAGAGAGAGAGGGATGAGAAAGAGAGAGGGGTGTGAGAGAGACAGTGGGTTGAGAGAGAGGTGTGTGAGAGAGAGGGGGGTGTGAGAGAGTGGCTGAAAGAGAGGGCCAGAGAGAGAGAGGGTGAGAGAATGGGGGTGAGAGAGAGAGAGAGAGGTGCGAGACAGAGATAGGGGTAAGAGAGAGGTGTAGGAGAGAGAGAGAGAGGGTGAGAGAGAGATAAGGGTGTGAGAGAGAGGTGTGTGTGTGTGAGAGAGAGAGAGAGGGTAATGAGAGAGGGTTGAGAGAGAAAGGGTGAGAGAGAGAGAGAGGGGTTAGAGAGAGAGGGAATGTGAGAAAGATCTGGGTGGAAGAGAGAGCGGGTGAGAAAGAGAGAGGGGAAGAGAGAGACAGGCAGAGAAAGAGTGGGTGAGAGAGAAGGTGAGAGAGAGGATTGAGAGAGAGAGGGGAAGAGAGAGGGGAAAGAGAGAGAAGGGTGAGAGGGTGAGAGAGAGAGGGAGGATGAGAAAGATCGGGGTGAGAAAGAGAAAGGGGGTAAGTGAGAGTGGGGGAGAGAGAGGGAGGAGAGAGTGGGGGAGAGAGAGGGTGTGAGAGAGGGGGTGAGAGAGAGGGGTAAGAGAGAGAGGGTAAGAGAGAAAGGGGGTGAAAGAGAGAGGGGTAAGACAGAGAGGTGTGAGAGAGAGGGGTAAGAGAGAGAGAGGTAAGAGAGAGACAGGTAAGAGAGAGGGGGTGTTAGAGAGAGGGGGTGTTAGAGAGAGGTTGTGAGGGTGAATGAGAAACAGGGGACTGAGAGAGAGGGGGGTGAGAGAGAATGAGAGTGGTGAAAGTGGGAGGGGATAAGAGAGTGAGAGGGCTAAGAAAGAGAGGGTGTGAGAGAGTGAGAGAGAGTGAGAGGGTGAGAGAGGGGGAGAGAGGAAGGGGATGACAGATAGAGCGGGGTGAGGGAGAGAGGGGGTGAGAGAGAGAGAGGGGTGAGAAACAGAGGGGTGTGAGTGTGAGGGGGGTGAGAGAGAGGATGTGTGAGAAAGAGGGGTGAAAGAGAGGGGGGTGTGACAGAGAGGGGAAGAGAGAGGGGGTGAAAGAGATCAGTGAGAGAGAGGGGGTGAGAGAGAGGGGGTGAGAGAGAGATAAGGGGGTGAGAGAGAGTTGTGTGTGAGAGAGAGAGGGTACTGAGAGAGAGAGGGTTGAGAGAGAAAGGGTGATAGAGAGAGAAGGGTGTGAGAGAGGGACGTGAGAGACAGGGTGAGAGAGAGAGAGGAGTGCGAGAGAGAGGGTAAGGGAGAGAGGGGTGAGAGAGAGAGGGATGAGAAAGAGAGAGGGGTGTGAGAGAGACAGTGGGTTGAGAGAGAGGTGTGTGAGAGAGAGGGGGGTGTGAGAGAGTGGCTGAAAGAGAGGGCCAGAGAGAGAGAGGGTGAGAGAATGGGGGTGAGAGAGAGAGAGAGGTGCGAGGCAGAGATAGGGGTAAGAGAGAGGTGTAGGAGAGAGAGAGAGACGGTGAGAGAGAGATAAGGGTGTGAGAGAGAGGTGTGTGTGTGTGAGAGAGAGAGAGGGAGAGGGTATTGAGAGAGGGTTGAGAGAGAAAGGGTGAGAGAGAGAGGGGTTAGAGAGAGAGGGAGTGTGAGAAAGATCGGGGTGGAAGAGAGAGCGGGTGAGAAAGAGAGAGGGGATGAGAGAGAGATAGACAGGTAGAGAAAGAGGGGGTGAGAGAGAAGGTGAGAGAGAGGATTGAGAGAGAGAGGGGAAGAGAGAGGGGAAAGAGAGAGAAGGGTGAGAGGGTGAGAGAGAGAGGGAGGATGAGAAAGATCGGGGTGAGAAAGAGAAAGGGGGTAAGTGAGAGTGGGGGAGAGAGAGAGGGAGGAGAGATTGGGGGAGAGAGGGTGTGAGAGAGGGGGTGAGAGAGAGGGGTAAGAGAGAGAGGGGTAAGAGAGAAAGGGGGTTAAAGAGAGAGGGGTAAGAGAGAGAGGGGAGAGAGAGAGCGGTAAGAGAGAGAGGGGTAAGAGAGAGTGGCTTTTAGAGAGAGAGGGTGTTAGAGAGAGGGGGTGTTAGAGAAAGGGTGTGAGGGGGAATGAGAGACAGGGGACTGAGAGGGGGGGGTGAGAGAGAATGAGAGTGGTGAGAGTGGGGGGGGATAAGAGAGAGGGAGGGCTAAGAAAGAGAGGGTGTGAGAGAGTGAGAGAGTGTGAGAGGGTGAGAGAGGGGCAGAGAGGAAGGGGATGACAGATAGAGCGGGCTGAGGGAGAGAGGGGGTGAGAGAGAGAGGGTTGAGAGAGAGAGGGGTGAGAAAGAGAGGGGTGTGAGAGTGAGGGAGTGAGAGAGAGGATGTGTGAGAAAGAGGGGTGAAAGAGAGGGGGGTGTGACAGAGAGTGGATGAGAGAGAGGGGGTGAAAGAGGGGCAATGAGAGAGTGGGGGTGAGAGAGAGGGGGTGAGAGAGAGAGGTGAGAGAGAGGGCAAGAGAGAGAGGGGTGAGATAGAGAGAGGGATAAGAGAGAGGCGTGAGAGAGAGGGTGAGAGAGAGGCATGAGAGAGAAGGTGTGTGAGAGAGATCAGGGTGGGAGAGACTGGGGAGAGGGAGAGGGGCCTGAGGGAGAGAGAGTGGTGTGAGACAGAGCGAGGGGTAATAGAGAGAGGGGTGAGAGAGAGGGGGTGTGAGAGAGATCGTAGTAGAAGAGAGAGTGATTGAGAAAGGAGAGTGGGTGAGAGAGAGAGAGAGACAGGCAGAGAAAGAGTAGGTGAGAGGGAAGGTGAGAGAGAGGCATGAGAGACGTGGGTAAGAGAGTGAGAGGGCTTAGAAAGACAGGGTGCGAGAGAGAGGAGAGAGCGAGGGGATGACAGAGAGAGCAGGGTGAGGGAGAGCGGGGGTGAGAGAGAGAGGGGCTGAGAGAGGGGCGTGAGAGAGAGAGAGGGGTGAGAGAGAGAGGGGTGTGTGAGCGAGGGGGTGAGAGAGAGGGGGTGTGAGAAATAGGGGTGAAAGAGAGGGGTGTGTGACAGAGAGGGGTTGAGAGAGAGGGTTGAGAGAGGGGGCAGTGAGAGAGGGGATGAGAGAGAGAGGGATGAGAGAGAGGGATGAAAGAGAGAGATGTGGGAGAGAGGGGAGACAGAGAGAGGGGTGAGAGAGAGGGGGTGTGAGAGAGAGGGTATGTTAGATAGAGAGGGGTGTAAGAGAGAGGGGTGTAAGAGAGAGAGGTGTGAGAGAGAGAGAGGGCCTGGAAGAGAGGGTGAGAGAAAACGGGTGAGAGAGAGTGGGGTGAGAGAGTGAGATGGGCTGAAAGAGAGGGGTGAGAGAGAGAGAGGTATGAGAGAGAGAGGGTGTGAGAGAGAAGGGGGTGAGAGAGAGTGTGTGAGAGAGAGGTGTGTGAGATATAGGGGTAAAAGAGAGAGGTGTGAGAGAGAGAGGGTGAGAGAGAGGTGAGAGAGAGAGAAAGGTGTGAGAGAGAGGGGGAAAGAGAGAGGGTTGAGAGAGAGAGAGGGTGAGAGAGAGAGGAGTGTGTGAGAGAGACAGGGGGTTGAGAGAGAGGTGTGTGAGAGAGAGGGGTGTGAGAGAGCAAGGGGTTGAGAAAGCGGGTGAGAGAGAAGGGGTGAGAGAGAGAGGGTGAGAAAGATGGGGTGAGAGAAAGAGAGAGGTGTGTGAGAGAGAGAGGTGCGAGACAGAGGGAGGGGTAAGAGAGAGGGGTAGGAGAGAGAGAGGGTGAGAGAGAGATAAGGGTGTGAGAGAGAGGTGTGAGAGAGAGAGGGTAATGAGAGAGGGTTGAGAGAGGAACGGGGTGGGAGAGCGCGGTTGAGAAAGAGAGAGGGGGTGAGAGAGGGAGACAGGCAGAGAAAGAGAGGGTGAGAGAGAAGGTGAGAGAGAGGGGATAAGAGAGAGAGGGGGAATGAGAGAGAAGGGTGAGAGGGCGAGAGAGAGAGAGGGAGGATGAGAAAGATTGGGGTGAGAAAGAGAAAGGGGGTAAGTGAGAGTGGGGGAGAGAGAGGGGGGAGAGAGTGGGGGAGAGAGAGGGTGTGAGAGAGGGGGAGAGAGGGGTAAGGGAGAGAGGGGTAAGGGAGAAAGGGGGTGAGAGAGAGGGGGTGAGAGAGAGGGGCTGTTAGAGAGAGCGTGGGAGGGTGAATGAGAGACGGGGGCTGAGAGAGAGGGGTGAGAGAGGATGAGAGTGATGAGAGTGGGAGGGGATAAGAGAGTGAGAGGGCTAAGAAAGAGCGGGTTTGAGAGAGTGAGTGACAGTGAGAGGGTGAGAGAGGGGAGAGAGGGAGGGGATGACAGATAGAGCGGGGTGAGGGAGAGAGGGGGTGTGAGAGAGAGAGGGGTGAGAGAGAGAGGGGTATGAGAGTGAGGGGTGTGAGAGAGAGGATGTGTGAGAAAGAGGGGTGAAAGAGAGGGGGTGTGACAGAGAGGGGATGAGATAGAGGGGGTGAAAGAGGGGCAGTGAGAGAGTGTGTGAGAGAGAGGGGTGAGAGAGAGGGCTTGAGAGAGAGGGTGTGATAGAGAATGGGTGAGAGAGAGAGAGGGTTAGTGAGAGAGTGAGAGGGGTGGAAGAGAGGGCCTGAGAGAGGGGGGATGAGAGATGCAGTGAGAGAGAAGGGATGAGAGAGAGAGGTTTGAGAGCGAGAATGTGTGAGGGGGTGTGAGAGAGAGAGGTGTGTGAGAGAGAGAGGGGTAAGAGAGAGAGGTGTGAGAGAGAGGGGGTGAGAGACAGAAGGGTAAGAGAGAGAGGGGTGAGAGAGTGGGGGTGAGAGGGAGAGGTAAGAGAGAGATGGAGGGGTGAAAGAGAGACAGGGGGTGAGAGAGAGAGGGCCTGAGACAGAGGGGGTGAGATAGAGAGAGGGGTAAGAGAGAGAGGGTTGAGAGAGGGAGTGTGTGAGAGAGAGAGGGGTGAGAGAGAGAGAGAAGGGTGAGAGAGAGGGGATGTGAGAGAGATCGGAGTAGAAGAGAGAGCGGGTGAGAAAGGAGAGTGGGTAAGAGAGAGACAGGCAAAGAGTAGGTGAGAGAGAAGGTGAGAGAGAGTAATGAGAGAGAGCGGGTAAGAGAGTGAGAGGGCTAAGAAAGAGAGGGTGTGAGAGAGACGAGTTAGAGATGGGATGACAGAGAAAGCAGGGTGAGGGAGAGAGGGGGTGAGTGAGAGAGGGGTGAGAGAGAGAGGGGGTGAGAGAGGGCGTGTGAGAGAGAGGGGTGAGAGACAGAGGGGTGTGAGAGTGAGGGGGTGAGAGACAGGGGGTGTGAGAAAGATGGGTGAAAGAGAGGGGTGTGTGACAGAGAGGGGGTGGGAGAGAGAGGGGTGAGAGAGGGGGCGGTGAGAGAGGGGATGAGAGACAGAGAGGGTTGAGAAAGAGAGAGGGATGAGAGAGAGCGATGTGTGAGAGAGAGGGATGAGAGAGAGAGCGAGGTGAGAGAGAGGGGGTGTGCGAGAGAGAGAGGGGTTGTAAGAGATAGAGGGGGTGCAAGAGAGAGGGGGGTGAGAGAGAGGTGTGAGAGAGGGAGGGCCTGAGACAGAGGGTAAGAGAGAATGGGTGAGAGAGAGGGGGTGAGAGAGAGAGCGGGGTGAGAGAGAGAGAGATGGATGAGAGAGTGAGAGGGGCTGAAAGAGAGGGGTGAGAGAGAGGGGTGAGAGAGAAGTGGTGAGAGAGAGAGGTATGAGAGAGAGACGGTGTGAGAGAGAGGGGGTGAGAGAGAGGGTGTGAGAGAGAGGTGTGTGAGAGAGATAGGGGTACGAGAGAGAGGGGTGAGAGAGAATGGGTGAGAGAGAGAGGGTGAGAGAGAGGTGAGAGAAAGAGAAGGGTGTGAGAGAGAGCGGGGGGGGTTGAGATAGAGGGTTGAGAGAGAGAGGGTGAGAGAGAGAGAAGTGTGAGAGAGACAGGGGGTTTAGAGAGTGGTGTGTGAGAGTGAGGGGAGTCTGAGAGAGCAGGGGGTGAGAGAGGGGGTGAGAGAGAACGGGTGAGAGAGAGGGTGAGAGAGAGTGGGATGAGAGACAGAGAAATGTGTGAGAGTGAGAGACGGGTGAGAGAGAGAGAAGCGGTGTGTGAAAGAGAGGGGTCAGAGAGAGAGAGGTTGGTGAGAGAGCGAAAATGCATGAGAGAGAGATGGTGCGAGAGAGGTGATGAGAGAGAGGTGTGAGAGAGAGCGGGATGAGAGAGAAAGGGATGAGAGAGAGGAGCTGAGAGAGAGAAGGGGCAGCGAAAGAGAGGGTGAGAGAGAATGAGTGAGAGAGAGAGAGAGGTGTGTGTGAGAGAGGGCTGCGAGAGAGGGGGTGAGAGAGATAGGCATGAGAGAGTGCGAGGGCCTGAAAGAGAGGCCCTGAGAGAAGGGGTGAGAGACAATGAATGAGAGAGAGAGAGGATATAAGAGAGATGGTGAGAGAGAGAGGTGTGAGAGAGTGGGGGTGAGAGAGAAAGGGATGAGAGAGAGAGAGGGGCTGAGAGAGAGAAGGGGGCAGCGAAAGAGAGGGAGATAGAGAATGGGTGAGAGAGACGGGTAAGAGCGAGAGGGTGAGAGAGACGGGGTGAAAGAGAAAGGGGTGAGAGAGAGAGGGGTGGAAGAGAGAACGGGTGAGAAAGAGACAGGGGGTGACAGAGAGACAGGCTTAGAGAGAGGGGGTGAGAGAGAGGGGGGTGAAAGAGAGAGGGGTGAAACAGAGAGAGGGGGTGAGAGAGAGAGAGCCTGAGAGAGAGGGGGTGCGAGAGAGGGGATGAGAGAGTAGGGTGAGAGAGAGAGAGGGTGAGAGAGAGAGACAGGTGTGAGAGAGAGGGGTAAGAGAGAGAAGTTTGAGAGAGAGAGTGTGTGGTGAGAGAGGGGATGAGGGAGAGAGTGTGGTGGGAGAGAGAGCGGGTGAGAAAGAGACAGGGGTGACAGAGAGACAGGCTGAGAGAGTGAAGGGGTGAGAGAGAGAGGGTGAGAGAGAGTGTGTGAGAGAGATCAGGGTGGGAAAGACTGTGGAGATACTGGGGGGCTGAGAGAGAGAGGGGTTGAGAGAGAAGGGGTGAGAGAGAGAGGGTGAGAGTGAGAGGGTGAGAGAGAGAGAGAGGGGTGAGAGAGAGGGGTAACAGAGAGGGGTAAGAGAGAGAGGGGCGAGAGAGAGAGAGAGAGGGTGGTGAGAGAGAGGGATCAGAGAGAGGTGTGTGAGAGAGAGGGGTGAGAGAGAGAGGGATCAGAGAGAGAGGGATGAGAGAGAGCGCGAGGGGTGGGGGGGTGCTGTGAGAGAGATCAGGGTGGGAGAGACTGGGAAGAGAGAGGGGCTGATAGAGAGAAAGGCTGCCAAAGAGAGGGTGAGAGAGAGAGGATGAGAGAGAGAGTTGTGAGAGAAGAAGAGACTGGTTAGAGATAGAAGGTTGAGAGAGAAAGGGGTGACAGACAGAGGAGTGAAAGAGAGAGGGGTGACGGGAGCGAGGTGGTGTGAGAGAGACAGGGGGTGAGAGAGAGAGACAGGCTGAGAGAGAGAGATGGTGAGAGAGAGAAGCGGTGTGAAAGAGAGAGGGGTAAGAGAGAGAGGGTGAGAGAGAGAGAGAAGGGTGTGAGAGAGAGAGAGAGAGTGAGAGAGGGCCTGAGAGAGAGAGTGTGAGAGAGAGTAGGTGAGAGAGAAAGGGTGAGAGAGAGTGTAAGAGAGAGAGAGGGGAGTGAGAGAACGAGGTTTGAGAGAGAGAGGTGTGTGAGGGGGGGGGTGAGAGAGAGAGAGGGACTGAAAGCGAGGTCCTGAGAGAGAGGGGGTGAGAGAGGGTGCGAGAGAGATGGGGTGAGAGAGAGAGGGTGTGAGAGAGAGGTGAAAGAGAGAGAGGGATGAGAGAGAGAGGGGGGTATGTCAGAGAGAGGGGGTTGAGAGAGAGAGGGTGAGTGAGAGAGGGGTGAGAGTGAGAGAGGGGTGAGAGAGAGAGAAGCGGTGTGAAAGAGAAGCGCTGAGAGAGAGGGGGTAAGATAGAGAGGGTGAGAGAGAGAGGTGTGAGAACAGAGAGGGGTAAGAGAGAGTGGTGAGAAAGGGGTGTGTGTGAGAGAGAGGAGGGTGAGAGAGAGAGGGGTGACAGTGAGAGAGGGCTGAGAGAGAGAGAAGCAGTGTGAGAGAGAAGCGCTGAGGGAGAGAAAGAGGAGTGAGATAGAGAGAGGAGTGAGAGAGAGAGGGCCTAAGAGAGTGAGGGTGAGAAAGAGGGGGTGTGAGATAAGGGGTGAGAGAGAGACAGGGTAAGAGAGAGGTGTGTGAGAGAGAGAGGGGTGAGGGAGAGAGGGGCTGTGAGAGAGATCAGGGTGGGAGAGACTGGGGAGAGAGAGGGGCTGAGAGAGAGAGCGGGGCTGCGACAGAAGGGGTGAGAGAGAAGGCGTGAGAGAGAAAGGCTGAGAGAGAGAGGTGTGATAGAGACGGGTAAGAGAGAGAAGCGTGAGAGAGAAAGAGAGAGAGGGGTTAGAGAGAGTGAGGTGAGAGAGAGGGGTGAGGGAGAGAGGGGTGAGGGAGAGAGGGGTGAGGGAGAGAGGGGTGAGAGAGATCGGGGTGGAAGAGAGAGTGGGTGTGACAGGGACAGGGGGTGAAAGAGAGACAGGCTGAAAGATTAGATTACTTACAGTGTGGAAACAGGCCCTTTGGCCCAACAAGTCCACACCGCCCCGCCGAAGCGTACTCACCCATACCCCGACATCTACATCAACCCCTTACCTAACACTACGGGCAATTTAGCATGGCCAATTCACCTGACCTGCACATCTTTGGACTGTGGGAGGAAACCGGAGCACCCAGAGGAAACCCACGCAGACACAGGGAGAACGTGCAAACTCCACACAGTAAGTCGCCTGAGGCGGGAATTGAACCCGGGTCTCCGGCGCTGTGAGGCAGCAGTGCCACCGTGCCTCCCACAAAGAGAGGGGGTGAGAGAGAGAGGTAAGAGAGGGAGGGTGAGAGAGAGGGGTGTGTGAGAGAGAGGGGTGTGAGAGAGATCGGGGTGGAAGGGAGAGCGGGTGAGAAAGAGACAAGGGATGACAGAGAAACAGGGTGAGAGAGAGGGGATTAGAGAGCGGGGGTGAGAGAGAGATGTAAGAGAGAGAGAGTAAAAGAGAGAGACGGGTAAGAGAGAGAAGGGTGAGAGAGAGAGAGGGTTGAGTTGACAGGGGGTGTGAGAGAGATCGGGGTGGAAGGGAGAGTGGGTGTGAAAGAGACAGGGGTTGAGAGAGAGAGACAGGCTGAGAGAGAGAGAGAGAGGATGAAAGAGAGGGGGTGAGAGAGGGGGGTGAGAGAGAGGGCGTGAGAGAGGGGGGTAAGAGAGAGGGTGAGAGAGAGAGACGTGTGAGAGAGAGAGAGAAGGGTAAGAGAGACGGGTGATCGAGAGAGAGGGGTGAGGGAGAGAGGGGTTAGGGAGAGAGGGGGTGAGAGAGAGATGTAAGAGAGAGAGGGTAAAAGAGAGAGACGGGTAAGAGAGAGAAGGGTGAGAGAGAGAGAGGGTTGAGTTGAGAGGGGGTGTGAGAGAGATCGGGGTGGAAGGGAGAGTGGATGAGAAAGAGACAGGGGTTGACAGAGAGATAGGCTTAGAGAGAGAGAGGTGTGAGAGAGAGGGGGAAGAGATAGAGAGGTGAGAGAGAGGGTGTGTGAGAGAAATCAGGGAGTGCGAGACTGGGGAGTCAGTAGGGGGGCTGAGAGTGAGAAAGGGTTGAGAGAGGAGGGGTGAGAGATGGGTTGAGAGAGAAGGGATGAGAGAGAGGGTGAGAGAGAGAGTGAAGAGAGAGAGAAGGGAAGAGAGAGAGGCGTGAGAGAGTGAGAGAGAGGATGCTTGAGAGAGAGGATGGGTGAGAGAGAGATGGGTTAGAGAGAGAGAGGGTGAGCGAGAGGTATGTGTGAGAGAGAGAAGCGGTGTGAGAGAGGCAGGTAAGAGAGAGAGGTGTGAGACAGAGAGAGGATGAGAGAGAGAAGCGGTGTGATAGAGAGGGGTAAGAGAGAGAGGGGTGAGAAGAGAGGGTGAGAGAGAGAGAAGGGTGTGAGAGAGAGAGGGGTGAGAGAGAGGGTGAGAGAGTTGTGTGTAAGAGAGAGGGGTATGAGAGAGATGGGTGAGAGAGAGAGGGTGAGAGAGAGAGAGGGGTGTGAGAGAGAGGGGTGTGAGAGAGGGTGAGAGTGAGAGGTGTGCGTGAGAGAGAGAGGGGTAAGAGAGAAAGAGAGAGGGGTGAGAGAGAGAGGGTGAGAGAGAGGGGGATGTGAGAGTGAGAGGGGGTTGAGAGAGAGAGGGGTGAGAGTGAGAGGGGTGAGAGAGAGAGAAGCGGTGTGTGAGAGAGAGAGAGACGGTTAAGAGAGAGAGGGGTGAGAAAAAGAGGGGTGAGAGAGAGCGACTGAGAGACTGAGGGTGAGAGCGGGTGAGAGAGAGGGGTGAGAGAGAGGGTGTGATCAGAGAGAGAGGGATGAGAGAGAGAGAGGGATGAGAGAGAGGGGCTTAAGGGAGCTCAGGGTGGGAGAGGCTGGGGAGAGAGAGACGGTCTAAGAGAGAGAGGTTTGAGAAAGAAGGTGAGAGAGAAGGCGTGAGACAGAGAGGCTGAGAGAGAGAGGTGTGACAGAGGGAGAGACGCGGTATGAGAGGGAGGGGTAAGAGAGAGGGGTGAGAGAGAGAAGGGTGAGAGAGTGAGTGGTTGAGAGAGATGGTGAGAGAGAGAGAGGTATGTGAGAGAGAGGAGTGAGACAGAGAAGTGTGAGAGAGAGGGTGAGAGAGAAATGGTGAGAGAGGGGTGAGAGAGAGAGGGTGAGAGAGAGAGAGGTGTGTGAGAGAGAGGTGTGAGAGAGAGGGGGGTGAGAGAGTGGGGGTGAGATAGAGAGCAGCTGAAAGAGAGGGCCTGAGAGAGAGGGGGTGAGAGAGGGGAGTGAGAGAGAGGGGTGAGAGATAGAGGGATGTGAGAGTGAGAGGGGGTTGAGAGAGAGAGGTTTGTGAGAGAGAGGGGTGTGAGAGAGAGGTGTGAGAGAGAGATGTAAGAGAGAGGGGTGAAAGAGAGAGAGACGGGTAAGAGAGAGAAGGCTGAGAGAGTGAGAGTGTTGAGAGAGAGAGGGGTGAGAGAGAGAGGGTGAGAGAGAGAGGGGTGAGGTAGAGAGCGGGTGTGAAAGAGATCGGGGTGGAAGAGAGAGTGGGTGAGAAAGAGACAGTGAGTGACAGAGAGACAGGTTGAGAGAGAGGTGTGAGAGAGAGGGGTAAGAGAGAGGGTGTGTGAGAGAAATCAGGGTGTGAAAGACTGGGGAGTTAGTATGGGGGCTGCGAGAGACAAAGGGCTGAGAGAGAGGGGGTGAGAGATGGGTTGAGAGAGAAGGGGTGAGAGAGAGAGGGAGAGAGAGAGAGAGGTAAGAGAGAGAGAAGGTAAGAGAGAGAAGGGTGAGAGAGTGAGAGAGAGGGTGCGTGAGAGAGAGAGGGGGGTGAGAGAGAGAGGGTGAGCGAGAGGTGTGTGTGTGAGAGAGAAGCGGTGTGAGAGAGACAGGTAAGAGAGAGGAGTAAGAGAGAGAGGGATGAGAGAGACAGGGTGAGAGAGAGAAGGGTGTGAGAGAGACAGGTAAGAGAGAGAGGGATGAGAGAGAGAGGATGAGGGAGAGAAGGGTGTGCGAGAGAGGGAGGGGGTGAGAGAGAGGGTGAGAGAGATGTGTGAGATAGAGAGGGTTAAGAGAGAGAGGGATGAGAAAGTGAGGGTGAGAGAGGGGGGTGAGAGAGGGGGTGAGAGAGAGAGGTGTTAGAGAGAGGGGGGTAAGAGAGAGAAGTGTGTGTGTGAGAGAGGGGTGAAGTAGAGAGGGTGTGTGAGAGAGATTGGGGTGGAAGAGAGAGTTGGTGTGAAAGAGACAGGGGTGAGAGAGAGAGACAAACTGAGAGAAAGAGAGAGGGTGAAGGAGAGGGGGTGAGAGAGAGGTGTTGAGAGAGAAGGGGTGAGAGAGAGGGTGTGAGAGAGAGACGGGTAAGAGAGAGAGATGGGTGAGAGAGAGAGCGGGGTGAGTGAGTGAGAGGGGTGAGGGAGGGAGGGGGTGAGGGAAAGAGAGGGGTGAGGGAGAGACAGGGTTGAGAGAGAGGGGGAGTGAGAGAGATCGGGGTGGAAGAGTGAGCGGGTGAGAAAAAAACAGGGGATGACAGGGAAAGAGGCTGAGAGAGAGAGAGAGGGTGAGAGTCAGGGGGTGAGAGAGAGGAGTGAGACAGTGATGTAAGGGGGGGTGAAAGACGGAGACGGGTAAGAGAGAGAAGGGTGAGAGAGAGAGGGTTGAGAGAGAGAGGTGTGTGAGAGAGAGGGGAGTGGGAGAGAGAGGGATCAGACAGAGAGGGATGCGAGAGAGAGGGTGAGGGTGAGAGGGGCTGAGAGAGAGATCAGGGTGGGAGAGACTTGGGGGAGAGAGAGGGGCTGAGAGAGAGGGGCTGCAAAAGAAAGGGATGAGAGAGAGAAGTGTGAGAGAGAAACGGGTAAGAGAAAAAAGGGTGAGAGAGAGAACGGTGAGAGAGAGAGGAGGGGAGAGAGAGAGGGTGAGGGAGAGAGCCTATGTGAGAGAGATGGGGTGGAAGAGAGAGCGGGTATGAAAGAGACTGGGGGTGAGAGAGAGACAGGCTGAGAGAGAGAGGGTGAAAGAGAGGGGGTGAGAGAGAGAGAGGGGGTGTGAGAGAGATCGGGGTGGAAGAGAGAGCGGGTGAGAAAGAGACGGGGATGACAGCGAGACAGGCTGACAGAGAGATGTAAGAGAGAGGGGTAAGAGAGCGAAGGGTGAGAGAGAGAGAGGGGGTGAGAGAGATGTAAGAGAGACAGAGGGGTGAAAGAGAGAGAGAGGGGTGAGAGATAGAGGGCCTGAGAGAAATGGGTTGAGAGAGAGGGGCTCAGAAAGAAAATGTGAGAGAGAGAGGGTGAGTGTGAGAGAGGTGTGAGAGAGAGACGTCAGAGAGAGAGGGGTGAGAGAGGGAGAGGGGTGAGAGAGAGTTTTTGAGAGAGATCGGGTGGGAGAGACTGGGGAGAGGGGGGCTGAGAGAGAGAGAGGACTGAGAGAGAAGAGGTGATTGAGAGGGGTATGAGAGAAGGGGTAAGAGAGAGAGAATGATGAGAGAGAGAGGGGTGAGAGAGAGAGAGGGGTGTGAGAGAGATCGGAGTGGAAGAGAGAGCGGGTGAGAAAGAGAGAGGGGTGAGAGAGAGACAGGCTAAGAGAGACAGGGTGAGTGAGAAGGTGAGAGAGAGGCGTGAGAGAGGGGGTAAGAGAGAGTTAGCGGAAAGAGAGTGAGGGGTGAGAGGGTGATAGCGAGAGGGGGGATGAGAGAGAGATCAGGGTGGGAGAAAGCTCGTTGGATGCTGCCTGAACTGCTGTGCTCTTCCAGCACCACGAATACAGTATTTGGTTTTCAGCATCTGCAGTCATTGTTTTTACCAGGGTGGGAGAAAGAGCAGGTGAGAAAGAAGAGAGGGGGTGAGAGAGAGTGGGGGAGTGAGATTGGGTGAGAGAGTGGGGCAAAGATTGGGGAGAGGGGGAGAGAGGGGAGAGGGGGAGTGTAAGGGGGAGGGGGGGGTGAGAGAGGGATGAGAGAGAGGGGGGAGAGAGGGGGAGAGAGAGGGGGAGAGAAAGGGGTGAGAGACGCCAGAGAGAGGGGGAAGACAGGGGTGGGGAAGGGAATGAGAGAGGGGGAGAGTGGGGTATGAGAGAGGTATGAGAGAGAGAGGGAGAGAGAGAAGGGGAGAGAGGGGGACAGAACGTGGGAGAGAAAGGGAGTGAGAGAAAGGCGGGAGAGAGCGCGGGGAGAGAGAAAGGGGAGGGAAGGGGATGGAGAGGGGTGAGAGAGGGGGAGAGAGGGAGAGAGAGGGGAGAGAGAGAGGAAGGGGGTTGAGAGCGAGGGGGTGAGAGAAAGGGGGTGAGAGAGGGGGGAGAGAGAGGTGGGAGAGAGAGGAGGGAGAGAAAGGGGAGAGGGTGAGAGGGGGAATGAGAGCGAGGGGTGAGAGAAAGGGGGTGAGAGAGGGGGGAGAGAAGGGAAGAGGGGTGAGAGGGGGTGGGGAGTGAAAGGGAGGGAGGGGTGAGTGAGAGTGGTGGAGTGAGAGAGGGGGAAGAGAGCACAAGAGGGGCACAGAGAGAGGGGAAGAGAGTGAGAGGCGGTGAGAGAGATGAGTTGAGAGTGAGGGGGTGTGAGAGAAGGGTGAGAGAGAGGCGCGAGCGAGCGAGAGAGGGGGCGAGCGAGAGAGAGAGGGGGCAAGAGAGCGAGAGAGGTGCAAATGAGCAGGAGGGAGGGGACGGAAATGAGACAGAGTCTGAGGGCGAGAGAGCTCACGAGAAGGGGACAAGAGAGAGAGAGAAAGATAGATAGCGATCTCCCCCTCCCTGACTGATCCCTACACAACATTGCACTCACCCCCTCCTTAACTGATCCCCACCCAACACTGCAATCTCACCCTCCCTGACTGATCCCTACCCAACACTGCAATCTCCCCCTTCCTTAGTGGTACCTACACAACTCTGCACTCACCACTCCCCCTCCCCCCAGATGGTTAGATCGCATGGAATCCAGGAGGCGTTGGCAAACTGAGGACACAATTGTCTTGATGGTAGGAAGCAGAGGGTAACAGTCAGACTGGAGGCCTGTGACAAGTGGTGTGCCTTAGCGGTCATAGAATCATAGAACCCCTACTCTGTGGAAACAGGCCCTTCGGCCCAACAGGTCTCCTGGCCCTCTGAAGATTGTTCCACCCAAACCCATTCCCCTACTTTATTACTCTACATTAACCCCCGACTAATGCAACTTACTTACACATCAATGAACATTCTCGGCAATTGAGCATTGCCAATTTACCTGACCTGCACATCTTTGGATTGTGGGAGGAAACCGGAGCACCCAGAGGAAACCCACGCAGACATGGGGAGAACATACAAACTCAGTTGGGGTGGCATAGTGGCTCAGTGGTTGGCACTGCTGCCTCACAGCGCCAGTGACCCGGGTTTGACCCCAGCCTCGGATGATTGTCTGTGTGGAGTTTACACATTCTCCCTGTGTCTGCGTGGGTTTCCTTTGGGTGATCCGGTTTTCTCCCACAATCCAAAAATGTACAGGTCAGATAAATTGGCAGTGCTAAATTGTCCATAGTGCTAGGTGCATTCGTCAAGGGTAAATATTGCGCAGGGAGAATGGCTCTGGGTTAGTTTTCGGCAGGTCGGTATGGACTTGTTGGGCCAAATGGCCTGTTTCCATACTGAAGGAAATCTAATCCTAACAGGATCTAACCCAGACAGAGCATCCTGTGAGGTTGGAATTGAACCCAGATCCACAGTGCTGTGAGGCATCAGAGCTAACCACTGAGCCATTGTGCCGCTGAGCTGGTCAGTCCTAGGCCCATTACTGTTTGTCATCTATATCAATGATTTGGATGAGGATGTTTAAGGCATGATTAGGTAGTTTGCAGATTACACTAAAAAGAGGAAGGTTCTCAGCAATTGCAACAGGGCCTTGATCAGCTGGGGAATTGGGCTGAGAAATGGCAAATTGAGTTTAATATAGACAAGGGCGAGATCTAGCATTTTGGAAAGTCACATCAAGACAGGGGTTTTATGGTGAATGGTAAGTTCTGAAGGAGTGTAGTGGAACAGAGGGACCTTGGATTCCAGGAGCACGGCTCTCTGAACTGAGGGTGACAGGGCAGTGAAGAAGGCTTTTGGCACACTGGGCCCTTCACCAGTCATGGCATGGAATATCGAAGTTGGGAAGTTCTGTTGTAGTTGTACAGGATGTTGGTGAGGCCGCACTTGGAATATTGTTTTCAGTTTTGCCCACCTTGCTTTTCAAAGGATGTTATTGTACTGGAAGAGTCCAGAAGAAATTTACAAGGATATTGCCAGAACTCAACAAGACGGTTATAGTGAGAGGTTGGACAAGCAAGGACATTTTCTTTAGTGTGTAGGAGACTGAGGGGTGTCCTTATAGAGGTGTATAAGATCATGGGAGGCATGGATAGGGTGAATGCACTCAGTCTTTATCCAAGGCTTGGAGAATCGAGGACGAAAGGGCATCAGTTTAAGGTGAAAGGGGAAAGATTAAAAGGGAACGTGGGGGACAACGCTTCTACCCAGAGGGTGGTACATCTACGGAATGAACTACCAGTGGAAGTGGTCGAGGAGGATACATTTAATAACATTTAAAAGGCACTTGGACAAATACATGGAGAGGAACGTATTGGAAGGATATGGGCCAAGTGCAGGGAAACGGGGTTAGTGTGGATGGACCAGTTTGGACCAAAAGGCCTGTCTCCATGCTGTAGAACTCTATGACTCTATGAGTATACCCAGGTGTCCCATAATACAGAAGCAGCCAAAGCAATAGGAACACGAGCCGGTACAAATGTGAAACAGTCCTGCAGAATCCGGTAGGAAGCCAGCCTGGCCTTGCAGCGAAGGATTCCTGGCACAGGAGCTGTGGTGAGATGCCCATAGAGAACTGGGTAGGGGAGCTGGAAAGCTCACTCCACTGCCGATAGCCTGGAGGAGCCCCAGCTGGGATAAGGCAGCTGGGATCCGGTCACCCCAGGGAAACCTACAGGCTGTGACCGAGCTAGGTCTCCGACACAATGAGCAGGGCAGAACGTTGCAGGAAAATCTCACCCACATGGGACTACTCCATGGGAAGAACCCATTCCAGTGAAAGGGGGGTCTCTGGGGATGGGGAGGCAGCCTCAGGTTACATTGACAATCTGGAAGGACAGTGTATGAGCTCCAAGCAGCTGCAGGGCCCTGTACACCTGCAACACGGAGCAACACACATCAGGCCCTAGTAGGAGGTGCCAGGAGCAAATACAGTCCCGAGGGAACTAGGACTCCTTCCAGAATGGAATAGTGTGTGCCTTTGGGGTTCTACCTCCCCAGGGAGATAATGACAGGCCCCACACTGACACATCCACACCCTCCCACGGATGGGGAATCCCACTGCCTGTCTCCCTGGTATCTTCACCTTTTGCCCCCAGTTCTGGCCCACAGCCGAACTCAGAGTCCATGAATCCTGTGGTTACCCAGAGTCAAACAGCTGATGGTCTTACTCCATACACAACAGCCGTTCCAGCCACCCAGCTGTTGGGCAGCACTAAAAAGGCCACTCTGTTTGATCCTGTCTGAAACCCAGATACGTTTTTGGATGAGACAGGCTGACAGTCTGTCATACACGGACTGGATGCTGACAAACAAATTAAATTAATCACCATGTGACTTTGTCCACCAGGCCATTCAACCCTCCCTGAGAGACAACAGTGAGGGAGGGCCGTCCATGATTAAATGAAGGCAGCGGTCCTCACTGCTCGAGAAAAGTCCCATCCCGGGTTAGTGACAAACTGCGTAAACATTTGTTCCAGGAGAACACCCACACGAACATGTCTCACTGTCAGTTACAGCAGCTCAACAAGGGCTGGGTTAATGACAGCTGTAAGGATACTTTCGGTGGGGCACTGGGCTTGGTGCGAGGGATTCCAATTATCCCAAGTGACAATGTTAGGATGGGGAGCTTTGAAGTCGAAAGAATCGGAATTATATTAAAAAAGGTATTTGGATGGGTTATCATGATTCCCTCCCACATGCTGTGGAGAAAGAGGGGACATTGACAGGGTCCACACATACGTAAATGTGAAGGAACAGGCCATACCACGGCATTCCCATCGCCTGTCATTAACGAATTCGGCTGCTCTCACATCAAGCTGTGGTCCTAACTGCACTCACCTTGATATATCTCGGGATACCAGTGGTTAGGATTGCCGGCTGGAACAGATGGGTACGATCATGGTGAATAATGCCTGGACACACCCCCAGGGACTGGAAGGTAGATGGAACTCCCTGGGTGATCATCTTAGTTTCATTCATTTGCAGCGTTTGAGTGTTCCTGGCTGGGCCCAGTATTGATTGCCTGTCCGTAGCTGCTCGGGAGATGGTTTTGGTGGTGAGCTGCCTCCTTGAACTGTTGCAGGTGGTGCACTCACAATGTCCTTCGGGAGGGAATTCCTGGAGTTTGAGCCAGGAGGTCTCATTCACTAGCAATAACATTAGCAAATTTGCTGATGACACAAAGCTAGGTGGTAGGGTGAAATGTGATGAGGATGTTAGGGGATTACAGGGTGACCTGGACAAGTTAGGTGAGTGGGCAGATGCATGGCAGATGCAGTTTAATGTGGATAAATGTCTGGTTATCCACTTTGGTGGCAAGAACAGGAAGGCAGATTACTACCTCAATGGTATCAAATTAGGTAAAGGGGCTGTTCAGAGAGATCTGGGTGTTCTTGTCCACCAGTCAATGAAGGCAAGCATGCAGGTACAGCAGGTCGTGAAGAAGGCTAATAGCATGCTGGCCTTCATAACAAGAGGGATTGAGTATAGAAGCAAAGAGGTGCTTCTGCAGCTGTACAGGGCCCTGGTGAGACCACACCTGGAGTACTGTGTACAGTTCTGGTCTCCAAATTTGAGGAAAGACATTCTGGCTATTGAGGGAGTGCAGCGTAGGTTCACGAGGTCAATTCCTGGAATGGCAGGATTGCCTTACACGGAAAGACTGAAGCGACTGGGCTTGTATACCCTTGAGTTTAGAAGACTGAGAGGGGATCTGATTGAAACGTATAGGCTTATGAAAGGACTGGACACTCTGGCAGGAGGGAACATATTTCCGTTGATGGGGGAGTGCCGAACCAGAGGACACGACTTAAAAATACGGGGTAGACCATTTAGGACAGAGATGAGGAGAAACTACTTCACCCAGAGAGTGGTGGCTGTGTGGAATGCTCTGCCCCAGAGGGCAGTGGAGGCCCAGTCTCTGGATTCTTTTAAGAAAGAATTGGATAGAGCTCTTAAAGATAGTGGAGTCAAGGGGTATGGAGATAAGGCTGGAACAGGATACTAATTAGGAATGATCAGCCATGATCATATTGAATGGCGGTGCAGGCTCGAAGGGCAGAATGGCCTACTCCTGCATCTATTGTCTATTGTCTATTGTCATTTATTCTGCTCACCGGATGTTGGCTATGCATCACAATTCTGTATGGATTCTCAGAACGGAATATGTTTATTCGAAACAGTTAGGAGATCCACAGTTGCTCAGTGGTTAGCACTGTCACCTCACAGCGCCAGAGACCTGGGTTTGATTCCACTCCTGAGCGACTGTCTGTGTGGAGTTTGTACATTCTCCCTACATCTGTATGGGTTTTCTCCCACTGTTCAATGATGGGCATTTTTGACAGATTGCCCGTAGTGTCGAGGGATATTCAGGTTAGCTGGAATAGTCATGGGAAATGCAGGGTTTCAGGGATATCATCACGGGATGGATCTGAGTTGGATTCTCTTCAGAGGGTCATTGTGGACTCGATGGGCTGAAGGGCCTGTTTCTGCTCTGTAGGAATTCTATGATATCACTTATCAGCCATATGACAGTCAGATTGGCCAATGTACAAAATGGCTTTCGCTCAAATAGCAGGCTACTCTGACAACAAACATAACCAGCTTTTAAAATTAGGTTTGTAATTCATTGTATAAGCTTCTTTCTATTCAAAAGACTGGGTGGGGGAGGGGGAATGGGTGAAATGTTGCTGCCTCCTTGCAAAAACACAGATAGACAGCCAAGAGATGCTGGGTATATTGGACAAGTTATACTCCCAAACCAGAAAAGCCAGACAGCAGCCAGATGGTTATACCATCAGCATAATGTCAAAGGAAACAGTTCCCCTGGGCAGACATATCCCTAATAACGTCTCCACCAAACAACTTCTCCAAATGCCTCCCCTCCCAGCAGGTCAGGCCTGAACCATCGACTCTCCTGGCTGACCTGCTGTGCTTCCCCAGCTCCTCACTTTGTAACTCTGACTCTCCAGCATCTGCAGTCCTCACTTTCTCACACTGGTAAATGAGTCTGGGTTAACTGACTTGCCTATGACTGTTTTAATGCTCAGCAAGATCCCGGTCCCAGAATTACAGAAGGTTTGCATCACAGATGGAGTCCTTTCTGCCCATCATCCCCTCTCTCCCATTAAATGATCCTGGTCCTGTTCAGGATCCTAAGGATTGGCCCATGAATGGCCTCATTGACTATCCTTCCTGTGGATACCTCTTCTCCACCCTGTCTCAGATTTTGCATCACATGCTATTCCTCCCTCCATCTCTCTCTGACAACAGCCCCTCCTTTCTCCACCAACCCCAAAGCCCCATCAAACCCTCCCCCTGTCTCTGGCTGTACACTCTCTCCTTGTCTCCCACTCTCCCCCTTCCCATGCAGACTCACTGCCCCTGGGCTGGAGGACATAGTGCAGAGACTAACTCGCCTTTTGATTGACTGCTGTAATGCACAGCAAGATCCCACTCTAAATCCATCGCCAAGTACACACACTGTCCTTCTCCCTCCATATATGTCCTTCTCACTCTCTCTCTCCCTGTCTCTCTCACTCTGTCCTTTTCTCACTTCACCTCCCTGACTCTCACTGCCCATCTCTCTCTCCACTTTCTCCATCTCTACTCTCTCCATGTCTCTTTCTCTTTTTGTCACTCTCCCTTTCTCTTTCTCTTTTTCTCTATTTCAGACTCACTCAGAAAAGTACTTCATGTTTCTTCTATTCTTCCCCCGCCCACAGTGGGGGTAAAACCTGGGAGAGAGCAGGCACTGAGGCAAGCTCTTCCCAATACCCCTTCACCCAGTCACTGGGACAGAGCAGAGGGGTCCAGGGAGAAAGAGGGAGAGAAACTACAGGAGAGAACGAGAGATGGACGGATAGACAGTGAGAGCGAGGGAGATAACAAGAGAAAGACAGGCAGGTGGAGGGGGTGGTGGGGGGAGTGGAAGTGAGAAGAATTGGGACTGAGCAGGACAGAGACAGAGAGAGAGAGAGAGTGAAACTCCAGGAAGAGAAATACAATGTCTGACAGTTACAAGGTGAAAATGGGGAGAGAAAGATAGGGAGAGAAGTTCAGGCAGACAGCAAGACAGTAATCCCAGGGAGAGATATAGGACAGAGAGAGAGGGGAGTTACAACAGCAGAGAGATAGAACTGAGAGAGTGGGGTGGTGGTGGGGGCTGTGATGTAGCTAGAATGATGTACAGACAGCAATAGCAAGATCCCACAGAGCTGACAGACATGCTGAGAGAGATGACCAAGGTATTGGTTTTGTGAAAGACTGAATGAACAAGCATTCCTGAAAAACCTAGTGAGATGAAAAATGGGGAAGGGAATCTACTGGGAAATGTAAACAGGACAGAGATGTGAAGGATTTTGAGAGATAGGGATTAAAGGAAAGATGTGGGAGAGAGAACTGGGAACACAGAAATAGACATGAGAGCTGCAGAGAGAGAGGGAAACTGTGTGTGTGTGTGTGTGTGTGTGTGTGTGTGTGTGTGTGTGCGCGCGCGCACGCTTTCGTCTGATGATTCCTCATGGCAGAATAATTTGATTCTCTGTCTCTGTACTGTCCGGGTTTCAGCTCCCAAATCAAATGCTAAATCATTCACGATCCTAATGAATAGTAGAGCAGCTACTGAGGGGCTGAATGGTCTCCTCCTGTTCCTATTTCGGGTGGTGTTATGTTCTTAACACTACCTCCCAGCTCTTGGTCCCCACACTGGAGGTTATGACTCCACAAGGCCCTGATCTGTAGAGTGCTGCACTCTTCCGTGAGTCTCGGAGGGAACCAGCCTGATTTGGATTGGAGTTGCAGCCTCTCAGTGAGAAGTGAAATCTCCTCGAGATTCCCCTCAGTTTCTTACTGTAAGGTGGAGCAGGACAGTCTCGGGGAAGCAAACAGCAGGCCAGGTCTGCCATGTCCTCCAGCTCCATTTCAGAAGGCCACATGGGAGGGGCTTGGTTCCTTCATCAGCTTCCCGTGCTCTCCCTTCTGGGTTAGGGTGGGGGCTGAATGGCCTTGCTCCCGGCTCCTATTGAGGTGCAAACTGGCTATGGTTGGGTTATAAAATACATGCCCCTGGAGTGAGATCAGTTAGTTCAGTTGGCTGGGCAGTTAGCTTCCACACCAGCTGGGGTTACCCTGAAGAACTCTCCTTCACAACCTCTCCCCTCAGCTGGGCCATGGTGACCCTCTGATTAAAACACCACCAGACACCACTCTGTAATGAGGAGCTGTCCCATGCTCTGGTAAGACTATGGTGACATTACATTGGTTTGTACCTGGAGCACTGTGTGCAGGACTAGTCACTGCATTGCCAGAGGGATGTTAGTGTGTGGGGACGGTTTACCGGATGAATCCCCACCGGAATGAACAGCACTCTCTTTCCTCCAGTTAAGCCTCCCTGACAGATTTTGAGTCTTTGGAGACACAAGGACCAATTCACTTAAAACAGCAGCTGGGCACACAATAAGACTGGCTAGTTTACACCCACACACTTACCCACACACACACACACACACACACACACACACACACACACACACTCTCACAGTCACTCACTGTCCCGAACACACACACACTCTCAATCCCTCAAACATACACACACACATTCTCTCACACACACACACGAACACACACTGTCTTTCAAACACAAACTCTCACTCCCTCAAACACACACATTCCTCTCTCTCACACACACATGCACACAAACACACACTCAGACAGACACATACATAAACACACATTCCCTCTCTCACACACACAGACACACAGAGATACACACACATGCACTCTCTCTCTCTCACACAGACAGACACTCGCTCTCGGTCTCTCTCTCTTTCACACAGAGATACACACTCACACAACCACGATTACTGTACAAACATGGAGGAATGTTCGATGGAGAGATTACTTCTTCTAGGACTGAACCCTGATCTCGCATGATGACTGCTCTCGGGAGACAGACAGCAACTGTAAATGACTTGTTGGATCTTCCTGTGTACCACGTCTGCATCGTAAGCGTTGGTCTGTTTGGGTGCCTGCTTTTCTAGAGAGTCTCCAAGCAACAAGTGACCATAGATTGACAACAGTTTTCCTCCAATCCATGTTTTAGACACATGGTGATGTTATTTTTCAATGTTTGTTTAAAAAGATCTGAATCTTCTAAAATGGACGTGGCCTCCATCCCAAATTGCGACACCAGTGTGCCTTGCGGACGCTAAGGGAATGATCAGTGAAGTGTATCTGTACTTTCCTACATTCTGCACCTTGTACCACCAGATAGGGCTGCCTCATACCTCAGAAAGCATCACTCCATTGTGTTTACCACAATGCCCCTCAGACAGTACCTCCACAAAATATTCACACCCTTAACACCTCAGAACACAACCCTGCCCAACTCTCAGACTGCATTCATCCGCAAACCCCTTCAGACTGTAAGGACCCACATCCACTGCAGTCCAAGATTGGAGCTCTTGTCCTCAGAACATTATTGGCTCTCTTGATTAATCATTGAATTCCTACAGTGTAAAATCATGCCATTCAGCCCATCAGGTCCACAACAGCCGTCTGAAAAACATCCCACCTGCACTCACACTCTCTATTCTATCCCTGTAATGTTGCATTTCCCATGTCCACCCCACCTAACCAGCACATCTTTGGATTGTGGGTAGAAACCGGAACACCCGCAGGAAACCCACAGATACAGGGAGAATGTGTAAAGTCCACACAGACAGTGGCCAGGTGCTAGAATCAAAGTTGCATCCTTGGTGCTGTGAGGAAGCAGTGCTAACCACTGAGGCACCGTGCTGTCCAGTCTCCCTGGATGTCATGTCATCTAACCTTTAACAAACCAGTCTCCCATGTGAAACCTTCTCATTTATCTTCTCAGTCAACCCTTCAAAACCTCTATCAAGTTGGATAAACTATATCCACAAGCCAAGCTGACTATCCCGAATCGATTCTTGCTTTTCCAAATGCATGTAAATTGTCTCTCAGAATGCCCTCCAGCAGCTTACCCACCACTGACCTCAGGCTAACAGCTCCATAGTTCAATGGCTGTTCCTTGCAGCCTTACTTCAATAATGGCCCATCATTAATCACCCTCCAGTCTTCAGGCACCTCACCCGTTGCCACTGATCGGTCCATCTGGCAAGGCCATCTCCATCCTTCTGTAATCTAAGGCTATCATCCTCAGTATTTATCACCCAACCAATCTTCATATCATTCATGAACCCACTGATTAACCCTCCACCATTCAAATCTAAATCTTTTCTATCAACCACATCAGAAAGACCCCAACAGAGAGACATGAACAGACTGAGATTTCTAATTGTGCCATCACTCTCTGCTTCTTGCCACTCAGCATTCTGCACCAAATTCCTTGGATCTTGAGTTTTTATGTTCACTATCAGTTTCCAATATGGATCCTGATAAAAGCCTTACTGACCTCCAAGCAGATGACAGGAAAGCATTGCCCTTATTTACATACCTGGTCACCTCCTTAAAAAGTGCAATCCCATTGGTCAGACCTGACCTCCCCCTTAACAGAACCATTCTGACTGTTCTTCATGAACTCCAGCCTCTTTAAATGCTGATTAATTCTCTCTCCCAAAATTGTTTCCAACAGATGTCCCACCCACGATATTAGCCTGACTGGCCTGTAGCTGCCTGGTATATCCCATGTTCCTTCTTGAATAACAGTACCACATGGTCAGTCCGACGACACCTCTCCTGTGGCCAGAGGGGATTTGAAAATGTTTGCAAGTGTACCTGTTACTTCCTCCATCACCTCATTCGGTAAACTGAGATACATTTCCACCGTCTTTGGAGATTTATTGGGTTGTAAGAAGGCCAGACCACGCAGAACCATCTCTCTCTATATATATGCTAATTCATTTAATTGTATCACAGAGCATCTTCACGATTTCATATCAACAATGTCCCAATGAGCATTGACAAAATGCATTCATTCATTGTAGCCTCTGGGTCCATGCACAAATTCTCACTGTGTTTCTCTCATTATCAATTCACCCTTAATGTCACTGTAAGGTACATTCAGAATTCTATTTCCCCTCTTAGCACTCCTCTCTCCCAGGCAATTAGCCTGCGATACGATTTGGAGGAATGTGGGATGTCAGTCTGGATGTGGAGTTGCATTGGGAAGCTCAGAAATAAGGAACACACGACTGTGCTGAGTGTGGGACAGTGGGATTCATTTGGGATGAGCACATGGAAGCTGAGGAATAAACCTCAGGCCTGCAGCATGAAAATATCCCTTTGAGCTGGCAGGTCAGTCACAAGAAACAAAAACTCCAACACTGGGAAAAGAGAGTGGAACCTCTTCATGTTCAATATCCAATTAAAGATGGTCTGTTTGAACACAGTCTCTGGAATCTAGACGTGGGAATCATTGCTGAGCAGGGTATGTAGGATGCTGAGGCAGAAATATACTGAACAATTTCAGATATTCCTCTAAGACCACAAAACATTGGAGCAATAATTAGGCCAATAAGACCATCTGCTAGTATGGCACTCACTCAGTACTGACTCTCTGACAATGCAGGTATCCCCCAGACTGACGCTTTGACAGTGCAGCACTCCCACAGTACTGAACCTCTGACAGTACAGCGCTCCCTCAGTAATGACCCTCTGACAGTGTGGCACTCCATCAGTACTGACCATCTGACAATACAGCGCTCCCTCAGTCATGACCTTCTGAAAGTGCAGCACTGCCCCCAGATTGACCCTCTGACTTTGCGGCAATCCCCCATTACTGACCCCCTGATAGCGCAGCACTCCCTCAGTCGTGACTCTCTGACAATGCAGCATTTCCACAGTACAGACCCTCCGACAGTGCGGCACATCGGCAGTGCTGACTCTCTGACAGTGCAGCACTCCCTCTGACAGTCCGGCCCTCCCTCAGAACTGACCATCTGACAGTGCGACACTCCCTCAGTACTGACACTCTGACAGTGCGGCACTCCCTCAGTACTGACCCTCTGACAGTGCAGCACTCCCTCAGTACTGACCCTCTGACAGTGCAGCACTCCCTCAGTACTGACCCTCTGACTGTGCAGCACTCCCTCAATACTGACACTCTGACAGTCCAGCACTCCCTCAGTACTGACCCTCTGACACTGCAGTATATCCTCAGTACTGATCCTCTGACAGTGCAGCACTCCCTCAATACTGACCCTCTGAATGTGCAGCACTCCCTCAATACTGACCCTCTGACTGTGCAGCACTCCCTCAGTACTGACCATCTGACAGTGCAGCACTCCCTCAATACTGACCCTCTGACGGTGCAGCACACCCTCCATGCTGACAATGTGGCAGTGCAGCACTCCCTTGGTCCTGCGCCTCTGACAGTGCAGCGATCACTTTGTACTGACCCCTCCAACAATGCAGCACTCCCTCAGCACTGATACTTTCACACTGCAGCACTCCCTCAGAAGTGAGCCGCTTACGCCACAGCATTCCCTCATTAGTGACCCTCTGACTCTGCAGCACTCTCTCTGTACTGACATTTCTACAGTGCAGCACTCCCTCAGTACTGACTCTGTGACAGTGCAGTGCTCCCTCAGTACTGACCGTCTGACAATGCAGCTCTCCCACAGTAAAGACCCTCTGACAGTGCAGCACTCTCTCCTTACAGACCCTCTGACAGTGCAGCACTCCATCCGTACAGACCCTCTGACAGCGCAGCACTCCCTCAGTACTGACCCTCTGACATTGCAGCACTCCCTCAGTACTGACCTTCTGATGGTGCAGCACTCCCTCAGTACTGACCCTCTGACGGTGCAGCACTCCCTCAGTACTGACCCTCTGACAGTGCAGCACTCCCTTGGTACTGACCATCTGACAGTGTGACTCCCCCTCAGTACTGACCCTCTGACACTGCAGCAATCCCTCAGTACTGACCCTCTGACACTGCAGCACTCCCTCAGTACTAACCCTCTGACAGTGAGGCATTGCACGTATACTGACCCTCCCACAGTGTGGCGCACCTTCATACTGACTTTAAGACAGTGCAGCGCATCCTCTGATCATTCAATACTCACTCAGAACTGACCCTCTGACACTGCAACAGCCCCTTGGCCCCTGACGGTGCTGCAATCCCTCAGCACTGCTCCTTTGACACTGCAGCACACCCTCAGAAATGACATTCTGACACAATGGTATTCCTTCAGCACTGACATTTCTACAGTGTGGCATTCCCTCAGTACTGACCCTCCGATAACACGGCATTCCCTCAGTACTGACCCTCCGACAGTGCAACACTCCCTCTGTACTGACACTCTGATAGTGCGGCACTTCCTCAGTTCTGACACTCTGACAGTGCGTCACTGCCTCATTCCTGCACTTCTGATAGTCCAGCACTCCCTCAGTACTGACCCTTTGGGAGTGTAGCACTCTGTCAGTACTGACACTCTGTAACAACACTCCCTCAGAACTGACAAACTGACTGTGTAGCGCTCCCTCAGTCATGACCCTTTGAGTGTGCATCACTCTCTCAGTACTGACCCTCTGGCAATGCAGCAATCACTCAGTACTGACTGTCCAACACATAGTGTGGAGCTCCCTCAGTACTGACCCCTCACAGCACGGTGATCCCTCAGTACTGACCCCCTCACATCGCGGTGATCCCTCAGTACTAATCCCCTCACAGCGTGGTGATCCCTCAGTACTAATCCCCTCAGAGTGCGGTGCTCCCTCAGTACTAACCCCCTCACATCACGGTGATCCCTCAGTACTAATCCCCTCAGAGTGCGGTGCTCCCTCAGTTCTAACCCTTTCACAGTGCAGCGCTCCCTCAGTAGTAACCCTCTAACAGTGAAACACTCTGACAGTATGGCCATCCATTAGTACTGACTCTCAGAGAGTGCGCACTTCATCATTACTGACTCTCTCACTGAACATCAATCCCTCCGTCCTGACTCTCTGACAATGCTGCACTCCCTCCACACTGACCCTCTGACAATGCTGCAGTCCCTCCATACTGATCCTCTGTCAATAAAACACTCCCTCCATACTTATCCTCTGACAATGCTGCACTCCTCCACACTGATCCTCTGTACGTGATGCACTCCCTCAGTACTGACTCTCTGACAGTGTGGAAGTGGCCCTATACTGACCCTCCGACAGTGTGGCCCAATCTCAGGACAAAACCTCTGACATTACAGCACTCCATCAGTACTGACTCACTGACAATGTAGCACTCCCTCAGCACTGACCCATTGACAGTGTAGCACTCCCTCAGTACTGACCATCTGACAGTGTAGCACTCTCTCTGTACTGACCATCTGACAGTGTAGCACTCCCTCAGTACTGACCCATTGACAATGTAGCACACCCTTAGTACTAACCCTCTGGCTCGGTCCTGCAACTCTGACAGTCCAGCAGTGCCTCAGTACTGACCATCTGACAGTGTAGCACTCTCTCTGTACTGCCACTCTGACAGTATGGTGCTCCCTCAGTGCTGACCGTCTGTCATTTTCAACCCACCCTTTGATTCTTCATTATGCTGATTTGAACAGAGGTAAGGAAACAGAGTTAGTGACTATCCAGTGTGACCCTGTAATAAACGTTATTTTCAAATGTGGCTTGCATGTAATTCCCACACACTTTAATATTTGCCTGGAAGGTGGGGGTGGGGTGTACTCTCCTGATGCAGTCCTTGGGTGTCCCACAGTGATGTTAGGGAGGGAGCTCCAGGATTTTGACCTGAACCATGTAAAGAGCTCTCTTACTGGAGTGCCTTTTAAAAGTTGGGAAGTTATTATAGACCAGGAGGACCCGAGAGCTGCTGTCTTGTCAGAGAGAGAGGCCTGGTGGGTCACACACCTCAGGTGAGGGGCGAGGTTGAGAAGCTGGGGGCTTCACGGTCATTTCAGACATGATAGAGATTGAACCAACAATGTTGGCATCACGAACCTGTTAGCTGTGGTAACTGACCCCCCTTTGTAGCAAAAGGGATTCAATCCCTTGAACAGAGCAAGCTTGAGAATTCAACACTAAAATCAATCTGTACGGACGCGCTGGAGACCTGACACATCAATACAGAGATTGCTGAAGAAGCTCAGCATGTCCGGCAGCATCTCTGAAGGGAGAGGGAGAAAGAGACAGAGAGAGAGTTCACCTTTCAATCCAGTGATTTCTGCGGGAAAGGTCCTTCAGAACAGACCGTTTTGAGGAAGGATCACTTGAAATGCGAATTGTTCCTCTCTCTCTTCACTGTTGCTACCTGCTGAATGTCCTCAGCCATCTGTTTGCTTGAGAATTTGACCTGATCCAAGCGTCACTGAGTAATTCAGTCTGTGTTCAATGCCCTGAGGCTGCTTCTGCTGAAAGTTGACAAACAGGTTTAAGGCTGTGTAAGGTACTGTATTCGGAGGGAGGGGTACATGGGAGAACTGATACAGAACACAGGCACTTCACAAAGATCCTTGTCAATGTAACTTTGTGATGTTAATTCGGAAGGAACAGCTCAGACCTAACATTTCAGTTAATCAGCCAAGGGGAGTATATATGTCATGACAAAGACTTGTTGTAAAGACTGTACAGAACCGAACTTTAGTGACTATGTTTGTATGTAAGGTTTTTTTGTGAATAAAGTCTCTTTTTGATATTGATATAAATGTTTTTTTTCAAGGGGGATCAAGCATCTTGAGTTTATGGAGGCATTGCCCTGTTCCCTAATCTTTCTTAAATAACGCTAGACAAGTTAGATACTCCCCGGGTATAGACAGCAAACGATCATCAACGGGGCGGAGATGTTGGGATTGTCACGGGGGCTCAGTGTTGCCTCACGCCACCCGGGTTCGATTCCAGCCTCGGGCGACTGTTTGTGTGGAGTTAGCACATTCTCGCCGTGTCAGCCTCCTGGTGCTCCACTTCCATCCCACTGTCCAAAGATGTGCAGGCTAGGTGGGTTAGCCAGAGGAAATGAAGGGATCCAGGGATAGAGTAGGGGGAAGGGCTGCTCTGCTGAGTGTCAGTGTGAACCTAATAGACCGAATGGCCTGCTTCCACATCTTAGGGAATCTATGATCAATCCAGAGACTCAAATAATGTTCTGGGCCCTGGGCTTCAATCTTGGGGGTGGCAGACGGTCAACACAGTGAGAACAGGTTTGGTGATGAACACGGTCCAAGGGGGCAACAGGTTTGCTTTCTGAGGTGTTGAGGGCATGAATGTTCTGTCGAGGTGTTTTGGGGATAAATATACTGAGGGGATTGTTTCTAAGGCATTGAGGGAACACGATCTGTCAGTACAGGGTGCAGATGGTCGAAAGGTACAGATACACTTCATAGAACATAGAACATAGGACATAGAACAGTACAGCAGAGAACAGGCCCTTCAACCCACGATGTTGTGCCGACCATTGATCCTTATGTGAGGTAAACCTAATGTATGAACCCTCAAATGTCTGTGACCATATGCATGTTCAGCAGTCTCTTAAATATCCCCAATGACCTCGCTTCCACAACTGCTGCTGGCAACGCATTCCATGCTCTCGCAACTCTCTGTGTAAAGAACCCGCCTCTGACATCCCCTCTATACTTTCCACCAAACAGCTTAAAACTATGACCCCTCGTGTTAACAAATGCTGCCCTGGGAAAAAAGTCTCTGGCTATCAACTCTATCTATGCCTCTCATTTTCTTGTACACCTCAATTAGGTCCCGTCTCTTCCTTCTTTTTTTCCACTGAAAAAAGTCCGAGCTAAGTCAACCTCTCTTTGTGAGGTAAGCCCTTCAGTCCAGGCAGCATCCTGGTAAACCTCCTCTGAACCCTCTCCAATGCATCCACATCTTTCCTATAATAGGGCGACCAGAACTGGACACAGTATTCCAAGTGCGTTCTAACCTGTGTTTTATAGAGTTGCATCAAGATCTCACGACTCTTAAACACAATCCTCCTGTTAATGAAAGCCAAAACAACATACGCTTTCTAAACCACCCTGTCCACTTGGGTAGCCTTTTTAAGGGATCTATGTACCTGCACACTAAGATCCATCTGTTACTCCACACTGCTAAGAATCCTGTCTTTAATCCTGTACTCAGCTTTCAAATTCGACCTTCCAAAATGCATCACCTCACATTTATCCAGGTTGACCTCCATCTGCCACCTCTCAGCCCATCTCTGCATGCTGTCAATGTCCCGCTGCAGCCAACAACAGCCCTCTATACTGTCAACGACACCTCCAACCTTTGTGTTGTCTGCAAACTTGCTGACCTATCCTTCAATCCCCTCATCCAAGTCATTAATAAAAATTACAAACAGTAGAGGCCCAAGGACAGATCCCTGTGGAACACCACTCACCACAGACTTCCAGGCAGAATATTTTCCTTGTACTACCACTCGCTGTCTTCTGTTGGCAAGCAAATTCTGTATCCAGACAGCTAAGTTTCCCTGTATCCCATTCCTCCTTAACCTCTGAACGAGCCTACCATGGGGAACCTTATCAAATGGCGTACTGAAGCCCGCATACGCAACATCCACAGCTCGACCCTCATCAACTTGCCTAGTAACATCCTCGATGAACTCGATAAGGTTTGTGAGGCATGACCTACCCCTCACAAAGCCGTGCTGACTGCATTTAATCAAGCCTCGCTCTTCCAGATGGTCATAAATCCTGTCCATCCGAATCCTTTCTAAGTCCTTACAGACGACAGACGTGAGAGTGTCTGGTCTGTAATTGCCGGGGATTTCCCTCTTTCCTTTCTTGAAGAGAGGAATTGCATTTGCCTCCCTCCAGTCCTCAGGTACGACTCCAATGTAGAGCGAGGATGTAAAGATCTTCGTAAGCAGTGAAGCAATCACATTTCTCACTTCCCAAAGCAGCCGAGGACAAATCTGGTCTGGCTTTGGTCAATCTTAATATTTGTCGAAATGTTCAGCACATCAGCTTCCTCTATCCCTATTGGTTCCAGCATGCTTACCTGCTCCTCAATGGTTTCATTCACTACAAGGTCCATTTCTTTCGTAAAGACAGAAGCAAAAACCTCATTTAGGGCTTCCCCTAACTCCTCAGACTCTACACACATGTACTCTATGCTATCCCTGATCGGCCCTACTCTTTCTTTGATCATTCTATTACTCCTCACATAGTTGTAAAATGCCTTTGGATTCTCCCTAATCCTTCCAGTCAAGCCTTTTTCCTGCCCCCTCCTGGCTCGACTCAGACTATTTTTGAGCTCCTTCCTCGCCTGCCTGTAATCCTCTAGAGCTGAGCAAGAACCTTGCTTCCTCCATCTTACGTAAGTTGCTTTTTTTCTTTTGAAAAGAAGCTCCTTCGCTCTCGTCTTCCAAGGTTCCTCAATCTTGCCTGTCTCAGAGGAACACATTTATGCATCACTCGCAACAACTGTTCCTTAAACCGTCTCCACATGTCTATAGTGGCCTTTCCATGGAGCAGTTGCTCCCAGTCCATGGTTCCCAACTCACGTCTGATAGTATCATAGTTTCCTTTTCCCCAATTAAATATCCTCCCATTGTGCCTGCTTCTCTCCTTCTCCATAGCTATGTAGAATGTGAGGCAGTTGTGGTGACTATCACCAAAATGCTCTCCAACCGCGAGATTTGACACCTGCCCTGGCCCATTACCGAGCACCAAAATCAAAATTGTCTCTCCCCTCGTCGGCCGCTTCAATGTGCTGAATTAGGGAACCCTCCTGAACACACCTTACAAAAATAACTCCTTCCAAACCATCTGCTCGAAGGAGGTTACAATCAATATTTGGAAAGTTAAAGTTACCCATTACAACAACGCTATTACATTCACACTTTACCAAAATCTGCCGACCTATGCTTTCTTCAATCTCCCTGCTGCTATTGGGGGGGCCTGTAGTAAACTCGTAATGAGGTAACTGCTCCCTTACTGTTCCTAATATCCACCCATACTGACTCAGTAGGCAGACCCTCCTCGACAATGGTAACTTCTGTAGCTGTGATACCCTCTCTGATTTCCTTTCTGAATTCATTGCATCTGGTGTCCCTCAAGGGTTGGGCACCACGGTGGCTCAGTGGTGAGCACTGCTGCCTCACAGCACCAGGGACCCAGGTTCGATTCCAGACTCGGGCGACTGTCTGTGTGGAGTTTGCACATTCTCCCAGTGTCTGCGTGGATTTCCTCCGTGTGCTCCACTTTCTTCCCACAGTCCAAAGATGTGCAGGTTAGGTGAAATGGCCATGCTAAATTGTCCATAGTGTTAGGTGCATTAATCAGGGGTAAATGTATGGGAATGGGTCTGGGTGGGTTCATCTTCGGAGGGTCGGTGTGGACTTGTTGGGCCGAACGGCCTGTTTCCACACTATAGGGAATCTAAGGATCTATCCATGCCCCCTCCTTTTTCTCACGTACATATTGCCAGGAGGTGACATTGACCAAAAGCACCGTGTTAGGTTTCACATGTACACTGACAATGCCCACCTCTCCCTCCCCATCATCCCTCTTCATTACTCCACTGTTACTCAGTTATCAAACTGCTTACCATGCTCCCACTACTCAATTAGCTGCAATTTTCTCCAATGAAACATTGTAATGGTTAAAACCATTGCCTTCAGTTGCTATTACAAATTACTTTCCCTTACTGCTGAACCCCTCCCTCCCACTGGGAAATATCTGAGGTAGAACTACATTCTTTCCAATATTGCTGTTATATCTGACCCCAAGGTGGCCTTCTGATCAGACATCCACACAATGTCAAACACCAGGAATTCCATTCTCTAAAATGTTGCTTGTCTCCACCTCACCCCAGCTCCATTGCTACTGAAACCCCTTACTCGTGTCGGTGTTGCCTTACACTTGATGAATCTGAAGCTGAACCCTTGATTCCGTTACTGACCCAGAATCTGCTAGCTTTCTGTGTTTCCTGCACAATTACCCCTGGTCCCTTTGTGGTGTAGCGTTCTACAGTTTCCACCATTTAAATAGCACTCTGTTCTTTTATTATCTCCTCCAAAATGACCAACTTCCCATTTTCCCAAATTATACTCCATCTGCCAACTTGTTGCCCCCTTCTCCTGTGCATCTCTCTTCACAATCCTCTTAGAACTTTACAGTTATGCCTTTTCTGATAGATTGCCACCCCCCAATTCTACCAAGCGTTTACTGGGAATCCTGGGCAGTGGGAAGCGTGCAGTGTTGCTCTGTTTTTCGTGAGACTCTGTGGGATGACTGGGAGGAGCTTGCTGTCCATTGGTCAGAATGGAGACAACTTGCCCATCAAGCTGCATGAGCCTTTCACTCCCCATGTCTCATTGATGAGGCACAGCGGCAACACGGAAGGAAAGAAAAGGAAGGCAATCCTGGTCTCCACATCTGACTGCCTCTTGGATCATTCTATCCCATCTATGAAAGATCTGCCCTGCTCAGTCACATGAAGTCCCAAGATAGAAACTCATAGAAACCCACATAGATTTCTCCCTGACCTAACCGCTGACCTCCACAAGGGGTAATGTGTACAGTCATCCTGGCCCAGGAGGAGGGGATGGTGTGAGTTTCTAACCTGAACTGACAGTGACAGATTTTATAACTTGTATTAGAGGATACTACAGGTGTATATTCAGATGGTAATCTCAGTAACTGTAATGCCAAACTCTGACAGCATTACTCAGTTAATCAGGACCTGGATATTCACATTATGCGTGATTATTGTGTTCCAGCTCAATCCCATTTACTGCCTAAAAGTTCTCCTTTAAATCATCCCATTCTCTCATGTGTTCTCCCCACACCTTCAATCCTTGTATAATGAGCTGATGTGTGTAAGGTTTATTATTATAACGGGTAACTGTTGTAAACCCCTCTGTCACAGCTCCCCTCAATTTCCTTTAATACAAGGAGAACAATCTCGGTTTCCCCAAATCCTTGATTCCCCAATGTCTGTTTGCTCTCTATAAGGTACACATCAGGATTGTGTTGGAACAGTGTCCACTTGCCAGCATCAGTGCAGCTCCCAGCAATGTTAAAGAACATGAACATCCTCCAGCACAAAGCACTGTGCCTGAGTGGTGTCCCATCCACCACCCTCAGCATTCCCACTCTCCACCCCCGAGGTACAGTGAAATCACTGTGTACGAGGCAAAGTCAGTATTGACCTACCAGACCATAGTTTTGCTCTCTCATTAGGGAGAGATGACTGGTCGTGGTTTAACCTGAAGATTACCCCAGCCCAGGCAAGGGGAGAGTTTGAGAAGGAGAGTCCATCTATTGTAAATCGATATTATCTACCCAATGTATTAGCAACAACTATATCATACCAATGAATAATGTAAAAGAATATCCAAAACATGCTACAACAATTCCCCATTCATTGAAACATCCTGGTAAATCAACTGTGCCCCCTCTCAGGGACCCTGCCATCCTTCCCAATGTGTGGGCGATCTCTGGTTTGTACAGACCCAGCTGCTCTGTGTTCCTGTGGGTGATGTCATCATCGAGCACCAGTTGCACTAAACCTCACTGTCTGGAAGGGTGGGAGACACAGAATACCCAATCGAATTTAAGACATGTTTAGGTGCACACTGGTGATACCAAGACAGATGGTGCGAATGACTGTGTGTTGGAAAATGGATCAGGATAGTTTGGTGATAGTTTTCTTTACTGGCACAGACTAAATGGCCCACAGAGCCTTTTTCTGTGCTGTAAACCTCATGACACTTAATATAGGAATATGACAGGCCACCATTGAAACCAGGACAGAAAGAAATGATATTAGAATAGATGACACATGATTGGTCAATGTGTTTGGGAGGAAAGTGAGATGGAGAGATTTGGGAGGAAACTCTGGAGCTCGATGCAGGAATCTGAAAGGGCCGTAATCAAGTGAGCAATAAAAATGGGGAATCCTCAAGGCTAGAATCAAAGAAAGGCGCATATAGCACAGCTTTGAGAGACTGGAGGGGATTAGAGTTAGGGAGGGGTCTAAGGCTGGAGAGGAATGATTCGACAGAAGGAAGATGTTCGCCGATCTGGAAATTTGTGTTGCAGACGTTTCGTCCCCTGTCCGTTGCAGCTGGAACTGACAACTGGAAGCAGCACATACAAATCAGTATATATGCCAGAGGAAACATCACAGAAGCGCTTCACAGGAGGCTCCCAAGCACTGAGGATGTCACCTAGACAGGGGACGAAACGTCTGCAACACAAATTACCAGCTCGGTGAACAGAACCACAACAACGAGCACCCGAGCTACAAATCTTCTCACAAACTTTGAAGATAAGGAAGAGTTGTGAGGCTGGATGAGGTGACAGAGATAGGGAGAGATGTGAAGAGGGAGGAATGCAGAGATAGCAAGAATAAGAGTCGTAATGTTATGCAGCATGGAAACAGACCCTGTGATCCAATCAATCCATGTCAAACAGAATTCCGAACGGAGTTAATCTCACCTGCCTCCCCTTGGTCCACATGTATCCAAACATTTCCTATTAGGTACCTGTCCAAATGAGTTTCTCGTAGAATCACTGTGGAAACTGGCCATTTCGAGTCAGAGTCATTGAGATGTAAAACATGGAAACACACCCTTCCGTCCAATCCATCCATGCTGACCAGATAGCCCAATCCAATCTAGTCCCACCTGCCAGCACCCGGCCCATATCCCTCCAAACCCTTCCTATTCATATATCCACTCAAATGCTTCTTAAATGTTGCAATTGTACCTGCCTCCACCACTTCCTCTGGCAGCTCATTCCATGCACGTACCACCCTCTGCGTGAAAAAGTTGCCACTTCGGTCTCTTTTATATCTTTACCCTGTCACCCTAAACCTATGCCCTCTAGTTGTGCACTAGTTGCTGGAAGACTTGTGCCATTATTTGAGAAAGGTGGTAAGGAAAAGCCAGCAAACTATAGACCGGTGAGCGTAATGTCAGTAGAAGGCAAGTTGTTGGAAGGGATTCTAAGGGGCAGGATTTACATGTAATTGGAAAGACAAGAATGATTAGGGATAGTCAGCATGGCTTTGTGCATGGCAATCACTAACTTGGACTTCAGAAAGACGTTCAGCAAAGGTCCATATAACACACGGGTTAGCAAGTTCATCACCATAGAATACAAGGAGATGGGGAGATTGGGATATAAAATTGGCTGGAAGGTCATAGAGTCATAGAGATATACAGCACAGAAACAGACCCTTCGGTCCAACCCGTCCATGCTGACCAGGTATCCCAACCCATTCTAGTCCCACCTGCCTGCACCTTACCCACATCCCTCTAAACACTTCCAATTCATGTTCCCACTGACAGAGGAACCTCTATTATGTGAATGAGTTGGGTGGGTACTAATTCATTCGGATAATCAATGATTCGGTGAATTGATTAAATTCCTTACCTCTGGGGCTCGGAGTTTTCAAAGTCTGCTCCCCATTCAGGAGATTGCAGCAGCACACAGCATGATCGCCCGCGCACACACCGTCTCCAACCTGACCCTCACTGCCATCCACACACCGTCCACAACCTGACCTTCACTGCCTCCCACACACCGACCCCAACCTGACCCTCACTGCCATCCACACACCGTCCCAAGCCTGTCCCTCACCACCATCGAACACTACCACCAGCCTGACCCTCATCGCCGTCCAACACCGCCCCCAGCTTGACCCTCACTGCTGCCCACACACCATCCCCAACCTGATCCTCACTACCATCCAACACCGCCCCCAGCCTGACCCTCACTGCTGTCCACACACCGTCCCCAACCTGACCCTCACTGCCTCCCACACACCGCCCCCAGCCTGGCCCTCACCACCATCCAACACCACCACCAGCCTGGCCCTCATCACCGTCCAACACCGCCCCCAGCTTGACCCTCACAGCCACCCACACACCATCCCCAACCTGACCCTCACTGCCATCCAACACCGCCCCCAGCCTGACCTTCACCAGCATTGACACACCACCCCTAGCCTGACCCTCACTGCTATCCACACACCGACCCAGCCTGACCCTTACTGCCACCGACACAACGCTCCCAGACTGACCCTCAGTGCCATCCACACACTGCCTACAGCCTGACCTTCACCACCTTCCAAAGACCGCCCCCAGCCTGGCCCTCAGTGATGCCCATACACCGCCCCCAGCCTGACCTTCAGCACCATCCACACACTGCCCCCAGCCTGACCCTCACCACCGTCCACACACTAGCCACAGCCTGACCCTCACCACCGTCCACACACTGCCCCCAGCATGACACTCACCACTGTCCACACACTGCCCCCAGCCTGACCCTCACCACCGTCCACACACTGCCCCCAGCATGACACTCACCACTGTCCACACACTGCCCCCAGCCTGACCCTCACCATTGTCCACACACTGCCCCCAGTCTGACACTCATGCCATCTACACACTGCCCCCAGCCTGACCCACGCCACTGTCCACACACTGCCCCCAGCCTGACCCTCACTGCCACTCACACACCAACCCCAAACTAACCCTCACCACCATTCACACACAGACCCCAGCCTGACCCTCACCACAGCCCACACACCGTGCCCAGTTTGACCCTCACCGCCATTCACACAGCGCCCCCAGCCTGTCCCTCACTGCCATCCACACACCGTCCCAAGCCTGTCCCTCACCACCATCGAACACTACCACCAGCCTGACCCTCATCGCCGTCCAACACCGCCCCCAGCTTGACCCTCACTGCTGCCCACACACCATCCCCAACCTGATCCTCACTACCATCCAACACCGCCCCCAGCCTGACCCTCACTGCTGTCCACACACCGTCCCCAACCTGACCCTCACTGCCTCCCACACACCGCCCCCAGCCTGGCCCTCACCACCATCCAACACCACCACCAGCCTGGCCCTCATCACCGTCCAACACCGCCCCCAGCTTGACCCTCACAGCCACCCACACACCATCCCCAACCTGACCCTCACTGCCATCCAACACCGCCCCCAGCCTGACCTTCACCAGCATTGACACACCACCCCCAGCCTGACCCTCACTGCTATCCACACACCGACCCAGCCTGACCCTTACTGCCACCCACACAACGCTCCCAGACTGACCCTCAGTGCCATCCACACACTGCCTACAGCCTGACCTTCACCACCTTCCAAAGACCGCCCCCAGCCTGACCTTCACCACCTTCCAAAGACCGCCCCCAGCCTGGCCCTCACTGATGCCCACACACCTCCCCCAGCCTGAACCTCAGCACCATCCACACACCGCCACCAGCCTTACCCTCAGCGCCATCTACACACTGCCCCCAGCATGACACTCACCACTGTCCACACACTGCCCCCAGCCTGACCCTCACCATTGTCCACACACTGCCCCCAGTCTGACACTCATGCCATCTACACACTGCCCCCAGCCTGACCCACGCCACTGTCCACACACTGCCCCCAGCCTGACCCTCACTGCCACTCACACACCAACCCCAAACTAACCCTCACCACCATTCACACACAGACCCCAGCCTGACCCTCACCACAGCCCACACACCGTGACCAGTTTGACCCTCACCGCCATTCACACAGCGCCCCCAGCCTGTCCCTCACTGCCATCCACACGCCGCCCCCAGCCTAACCCTCACCGCCGTCCACACACCACCCACAGCCTGACCCGCACCACCGTCCACACACTGCTCCCAGCCTGTCCCTCTCTGCCGTCCACACACCGCCCTTAGCCTGACCCTCACCAACGTCCAACACCGACCCCAGCCATACCTTCACTGCCGTCCACACACCACCCCCCAGTCTGACCCTCACTGTCCCGGACTCACTGCCCCCAGCCGGACCCTCACCACCCTAGCCTGACCTTACCGACCCCAGCCTGACCCTCACTGCTGCCCACACACTGCCCCGAACTAACACTCACCATCGTCCACACACTGACACCAGCCAGACCCTCAGTGCGTCCACACACCACCCCCCAGCCTGATCCTCACCGCCCTGGACACACTGGCCCGAGCCAGATCCTCACCGCACCCAGCCTGACCTTACTGCCCCCTGTCTGACTCTCACCACTGTCCAACATTGCCACCAGCCTTACCCTCACTGCCGTTCTACACTAGTGCCACCCACACACGGACCCCAGCCTGACCCTCAGCGCCATCCACACACCGCCACCAGCCTGACCCTCACCACCTTCCACACATCACCCCCAGCCTGGTCCTCACGACCTCCCACACTCTGCCCTCAGCCTGACCCTCAGCGCCATCTACACACCGCCCCCAGCCTGACCAGCCTGATCCTCACCACCATCCGCACACTGCCCCCAGTTTGACCCTCGCTGCCATCCACACACCACCCCTCGACAGACCCTCAGCGCCATTCCCACATCGTCCCAAGCCAGACCCTCGCCGCTGCCCACACACGGTCCACAGTCTGACCCTCACCACCACGCAAACACCATCCCCAGTCTGATCCTTTCCGCCATCCACACACCGCCCCCAGCCTGGACCTCACCGCCGTCTACACTCCACACCCAGCCTGACCCTCACTGCTGTCCACACGCCACCCGCCGCCTTACCCTCACCTCTGTCCACACACTGCCCCCATCCTGAACCTCACTGGCATCCACACAACGCACCCAGCCTGACCCTCACCGCCGTCCAACACCACCCCCAGCCTGACCCTCACCGATGTCCACACAGCGCCTCAAGCCTGACCCTCACTGCCTTCCAACACCAGTCACAGCCTGACACTCACTGCCGACCACATACCGCCCCCAGCCTGACCCTCACCGCCTTCAAACATTGCCCCCAGCCTGACCCTCACCGCCGTCCAACATTGCCCCCAGCCTGACACTCACTGCCGTTAAAGACTGCCCCCAGCCTGATCATCATGCCGCCCACACACCACCCCCAGCCTGAACTCCACCGTCATCCAACACTGCTCCCAACCTGACCCTCAATGTCACTCACACATTGCCCCATAGCCTGACACTCACCACCGTCCATTCACTGCCCCCAGCCTGACCCTCACCAGCATCCACACGCCACCATCAGCCTGACCCTCACCAGTGTCCACTCACCACCCCCAGCCTGACACTCACTGCCGTCCATTCACAACCCCCCAGCCTCACCCTCACATGAATCCATACACCTTCCCCATCCTGACCCTCACCGCCATCCAACACTGCCCCCTGTCTGACCCTCACTGCCGCCCATACACCGCTCCCAGCCTGACCCTCAGTGCTACTCACACAACACCCTCAGATTTACCCTCACCGCCAATCACACACTGCCCCCAGCCTGACTCTCACTGCCACCCAGACACCGTCCCCAGTTTGACCCTCACCACCATCCACACACCACCCCCAGACTGACATTCACAGCCGCCCATACACCGCCCCCGAACTAAATCTCACCATCGCCAGCCAGACCCTCACTGCATCCACACACCACCCCTAGCCTGTCCCTCACCGCCCCGGACACACTGCTACCAGCCTGACCTTACCGTGCCCAGCCTGATCCTTACCACTGTCCAATATTGCCATCACCCCCGACAGACCCTCAGCGCCATTCACACACCACCCCTAGCCTGACCCTCCCCACCGCTCACACACGGTCCCCAGTCTGACCCACACCACCACGCAAGCACCGTGCCCAGTCTGACCCTTTCCGCCGTCCACACACCACCCCCAGCCTGACCCTGACCGCCGTCCACCCTCCACGCCCAGCCTGACCCTCACTGCTGTCCACACACCGCCCCCAGTCTGATCCTCACCACCATTCACACACTGCCCCCATCCTGAACCTCACCGCTGTCAACACACCGCACCCAGCCTGACCCTCACCGATGTCCACACAGCACCTCCAGCCTGACCCTCACTGCCGTCCAACACTGCCCCCAGCCTGTCCCTCACTGCCGTCCAACATCGCCCCCAGCCTGACCCTCACCGCCGTCCAAACCCCGCCCCAGCCTGACCCTCACCACTGTCCACAAACCGCACCCAGCCTGACCCTACACCGCTGTCCAACACCACCCCCAACCTGACCCTCACCGCCGTCCAACATCGCCCCCAGCCTGACCCTCACCGCCGTCCAACACCGCCCCCAGCCTGACCCACACTCATAACCACACATCGCCCGAGACTGGCCCTCAGTGCCATCCACACACCAGCTCAAGCCTGATCCTCACGGCCGCTGAAACACCGCCTCAGTCTGATCCTCACCACTGTCCACACAACGCCAACAGCCTGACCGTCATTGTAATTAACACACCATTCCCAGCTTGACCCTCAATGCCATCCACACACTGCCCCCAGCCTGACCCTCAGCGCCATCCACACACCGCTGCCAGCCGGACCCTCTCCACCGTCCACACAGCACCCCAAGCCTGGTCCTCACTGCCGCCCACACATCGCCCTCAGCCTGACCCTCAGCGCCATCTACACACTGCCCCCAGCTTGACCCTTGCTGCCACCAACACACCACCCCTAGACTGACCCTCAGCACCATTCACACACCACCCCCAGCCTGTCCCTCACCGATGTCCACACAGCGCCTCCAGCCTGACTGTCACCGCCATCCAACACTGCCCCCAGCCTGACCCTCACTGCCGTCCAACACCAGTCCCAGCCTGACACTCACTGCCGACCACATACCGCCCCCAGCCTGACCCTCACCGCTGTCAAACACTGCCCCCATCCTGATCGTCACTGCCCCCCACACACCACCCCAAGCCTGACCTTCACCGTCATCCAACACCGCTCCCAACCTGACCCTCAATGTCCCCCAACACTGCCCAATACCGCTCCCTCCCCCAAGCTTTCCAAAACCGCCCCCTCCCCAACCCTGTCTCACACCGCCCCCTCCCCCAACCCCATCGAACACCACACCCTCCCCCAACACTGTCCAACACCTTCCCCTCCCCAATCCCGTCCGATACCCCCCCCCCACAATCCCATCTCACACTCTCCCTCCCCCAAGGCTGTCCAAAACACCGCCCCCTCCCACAACCCTGTCCAACACCGCCCCCTCCCCAACCCCGTCCGACACTGCCCCCTCCCCATTCCCGTCCAACACCCCCCCCGCCCCCAACCCCGTCCAACACCGCCGCTCCCTCAACCCCGTCCAACACCGCACCCTCCTCCAACCCCGTCCGACACCGCCCCCTCCCCCAACCCCGTCCAACACTGCCCCCTCCCCAACCCCGTCCAACATTGCTCCCTCCCACAAATCCCTTCAAATACCTCCCCCTCCCCAACCACATCCAACACCGCCCACTCCCCTTGCCCCGTTCAAAACTGACCACTCCACTCACCCCGTTCAAAACCACCCCCTCCCTAACACCCTCCAACACCGCCCCCCCAACCCTGTCCTACACCGCCCTCTCATCCTAACCCCATCCATCACTGCCCCCTACCCCAACCCCATCAAACACCGCCCCCATCCCCAACACCATTCAACACTGCCCCCTCCGCCAACACCACCCAACACTGCCGACTCCCTCAGCCCTGTTCAAATCAGAACCCCTCCCCAAACCTTTCCAGTATCAGATCATTCCCAACAATGTCCAACACTGCCCCCTGCCCAACCTGATCAAACACCGCCCCCTCCCCAACACCATCCAACACCATCCCTCCCTCAACCCCGTCCGACACCACCCCTCCCCCAACCCCATCAAACACCGCCCCCTCCACCAACACCATCCAACACCGCCCACTCCCCGAGCCTCGTTCAAATCCGCCCCCCTCCCCAACTTGGTCCAACACCGCCCTCACCCCAACCCTGTCCAACACCGCCCACTCCCCAACACTGTCTAAAACCGCCCTCTCCCCAACCCTGTCCCACAACACCCCTTCCCCCAAACCCATCCCACACTACCCCCTCCCCCAAACCCGTCCCACACCAACGCCTCCCCCAACACCATTCAACACCACCCCACCTTCAACCCCATCCCACACCACCTGCACCAAACCCTGTCCAACAGCACCCTCTCCCCCAAAACTGTCCAAAACCGACCCCTCCCCAACCCAGTCCAAAACTGCACTCTCCCCCAACCCCGTCCAATGCCTCCCCGTCCCCCCAACCCCGTCCAACACCGGCCCCTCCCAAACCCTATTCAACACCACACCCATCCCCAAACTAGTCCAACGCTTCCCACTCCCCAGCTGCGTCCAACACCGCCTCCACCCCAACACTGTACAACACCTCCCCATCCCCCAACCCCATAAAACACTGTCACCTCCCCAACCCTGTCCCACACCACTCCATCCACCAAATCCGTCCCACACCAACCACTCCCCCAACACCGCCCAACACCGCCGCCTCCCAATCCCCGTCCGACACCACCCCCTCCCCAATCCCGTCCAACACCGCCCCTCCGCAACCCTGACCGACACCGCCCCCTCCCCCAACACCGTCTAACACCGCCGACTCCCAAACGCCGTCCGACACTGTCCCCGCCCCAACCCTGTCACACACCACCTCCTCCCCCAAAACCGTCACACACCACACTCTCCCCCAAACACGTCCCACACCAACCCCTTCCCCAACACCATCCAACAGCGCCTCCACCTTCAACCCCATCCGACACCACCCGCTCCCCAATCCCGTCCAACACCGCCCCCTCCCCAACACCATCCAACACCACCCCTCCCTCAACCCCGTCCGACACCGCCCCTCCCTCAACGCCGTCCGACACCACCCCCTCCCCCACTCCCATCCGACACCATCCACTCCCCAATCCCGTCCAACTCCGTCCCCTCCCCCAACCCCGTCGAATACCGCCCCTCCCTCAACCCCGTCCAATACCGCCCCCTCACCGCAACCCCATCTATCACTGCCCCCTACCCCAACACCATCAAACACCGGCCCCATCCCCAACACCATCCAACACCGCCCCCTCCCCAACACCATCTAACCCCACCCCCTCCCTAACCCCGTCAAACACCGACCCATAACCAACACTGTCCAACCCTGCCCCCTCCTCAACCCAGTCCAACACCACCCCCTACCCAACCCCGTCCATCACTGCCCCTCCCCCAACCCAATCAAACACCACCCCCTCCCCCAAACCTGCCCAACACCGCACCCTCCCCAACCCTGTCCAAAACCGCCCCCTCCCCAACACTGTCCAACACCACCCCCTCACCAAACCTGTCCGACAATGCCCCCTCCCTAATCCCGTCCAACTCCGCCCCTCCCCCAACCGCATTGAACACCGCCCCCTCCCCAACTATGTCCAACACTGCCCCCTCCCCATCACCGACCAACAACGCTGCCTCACCAACTCCGTCCAACACACCACCCCCACCCCAACACTCTCAAAAACCACCCCATCCCCAAACCTGTCCAACATCACAACATCCCCCATCCCATTCAACACCGCCCGCTCCCCAACCCCGTCCATCACTGCCCCCTCCCCAACACCTTGCAGCACCGCTGCCTCACCAACCCCGTCCAACACCACCCCCTCCCCAATACTCTCCAAATCCAACCCCTCCCCAAACCCGTCCAACATCGCACCATCCCCCAACCCCGTCCACACCGCCCCCTCCACCAACACTGCCCACTCCCCCAGCCCCGTTCAAAACCGCCCCCTCCCCAACACAGTCAAACACCGCCCCCACCCCAACCCTGTCAAACACTGCTCCCTCACTGCAACCCTGTCCAGCACCATGCCCTCCCCAACACCGTCCAACACCGCCGCCTCACCAACCCCGTCCAACACCACCCCCTCCCCAACACTCTCCAATACCATACCCTCCCCAAACCCGTCCAACACCGCACCATCCACCAACCCCATCCAACACCGCCCCCTCCCCAATCCCGTCCATCACCGCCCCCTCCTCAAGCCCATCCAACACCACCCCCTCCCCAGCCCCGTTCACAATCGCCCTCTCCCCAACACCACCCAACTCCGCACCCTCTACCTACGCCATCCAACACTGCCCACACCCCTCCTCAACCACGTCCAACATTGCCCCCTCCCATGAACCCCTTCAAACACCACCCCCTCTCCAACCCCGTCCAATGCTGCCCCCTCCCCTATCCCCATCCAACACTGCCCCCTCACGTGAACCCCTTCAAACACCGCCCCCTCACAAACCCGGTCTAACACTACCCCTCCACCCAACACCATCCAACACCGCCCCCTCCCCAACACCGTCCAAAACCGCCCCCCTCTCCCAACCCCGTCAATCACCGCCCCCTCCCCTAACTCCGTCCAACACCGCCCCTTCCACCAACACTATCCAACACCACAAACTTCCTCAACCCCATCCAACACCTCCCCCTCCCCAACCCCGACCAACAATGCCCACTCCCAAAACCTCCATCACCGCCCACTACTCTCAACCCCCTCCATCACCAACCCCACCCCCAAACCTGTCCAACACCGCCCCTCACCACATCCCATCCATCACTGCCCCCTCCCCATCCCCGTTCAACACTGCCACCTCCCGTGAACCCCTTCAAACAACGCCCCCTCACAAACCTGGTCTAACACTGCCCCCTCCACCTAACCCCGTCCAACACTGCCCCCTCCCAATTCCGTTCAACACCGCCCCCTCTCCCAACCCCGCAATCACCGCCCCTCCCCTAACACCGTCCAACACCTCCCCCTCCCCCCAAGCTCGTCCAACACCACCCCCTCACACCACCCCGTCCATCCCTGCCCACTCCACTATCCTGTCCAATACCGGCCCCTCACCAATATCGTTCAACACCGCACCCTCCCGTAACACCGTCCAAACCTCCCCCCGCCCCCAAACACGCCCCACACTAACCCCGCCCCCAACACCACCCAACACCGCCGCCTCCCCAACCTCGTCCGACACCAACCCTCCCCAATCCCGTCCAACACCACCCCCTCCCCCAACACCGTCCGACACCGCCCCCTCCCCCCCAAACAGGTCCCACACCTCCCCCTCCCCCAACACAGTCCAAAACCGCCGCCTCCCCAACCCCGTCCGACACCGCCCCCTCCCCAACCCATTCTTTCAACACCCCTTTGCCCAAACCCATCCCACATTAACCCCATCCCCCAAACCCATCCCACACCAACCCCTCCCCGAACACCATCCAACACCAGACCCACCTTGAACCAAGTCCCACACCACTCGCTCCCAAATCCCGTCCAACACTGCCCCTCCCCCAACCCTATCCAACACAGCACTCTCCACCAACCAGGTCCAACACCTCCCCCATCCCGCCAAGCCCGTCCAACTCCGGCCCCTCCAAAACCCTGTTCAACACCGCACCCTCCCCAAGTCAGTCCAACACCTCCCCCTCCCCAACCCCGTCCAACACCGCCCCCACCCCAACACTGTCCAACATAACCCCACCCTCAAACCCCGTACAACATTGCCACTTCCCCAACCCTGTCCCACAACACCCCCTCCCCAAAACTAGTTCCACACCACCCCCCCAAAACCCGTCCCACACCAACCCCTCCCGCAACAATGCCCAACACCGCTCCCACCACAAAACCAGTCCCACACCGCCCCCTCCCCAACACCGTCCCACACCGCCCCTTCCCTAATCCCGTCCAACACCGCCCGCTCCCCCAACCCCAACCAACACCGCCCACACCCCAAAACCCATACCACACCGCCCCCTCCCTCAACACGGTCCAACACCACTGCCTCTCCAACCCTGTCCGACACTGCCCTCTCCCCCAAACACGCCCCACACCAACCCCTTCCCCAACACCATTCAACAGCGCCCCCAACCTTCAACCCTGTCCCAAACCACCCCCTCCCAAACCACATCCAACACCACACCCTCCTCCAACCCCGTCCAACACCGTCCCCTCCCCTCAATCCCGTCCAACACCGCCCCCTCCCCAACCTTGTCCAACACCGCCCCCTCCCCAACACCATTCAACACTGCCCCCTCCACAACCCCGTACAACACCGCCCCCTCCCCAACCCCGTCCAACACCGCCCCCTCCCCAACCCCGTCCAACACCACCCCCTCCCCAACCCCGTCCTACACCACCCTCTCCAAAAACCCCGTCCAACACCACCCCTTCCCCAACCCCGTCCAACACCACCCCCTCCCCAACCATATCCAACACTGCACCCTCACCAAACCCGTCCAACACGGCCCCCTTCCCCAACCCCATCCAACACCTCCCCCTCCCTCCAAAACCCGACCAACACCGCTACCTCCCAAAACCACCATCACCGCCCACTCCCCTCAACCCCCTCCATCACTGCCCTCACCCCCAACCCCGTCCAACACCACCCCCTCAACCCAACCCCGTCCTTCTCTGCCCCCTCCACAACCCCATCCAATACCACCCCCACCCCAACACTGTCCAACACCGCCCCACCCCCAAACCCGTACAACACCACCCACTCCCCAACCACGTCAAAAACCACCCCCTCCCCAATCCCGTCCAACACCGCATCCTCCCCAACCCCGTCCAACATCGCCCCCTCCCCAACCCCATCCCACACCAACCCCTCCCCCAAACCCATCCCACACCTCCCCCTCCCCCAACACTGTCCAATACCGACTGCTCCCCAATCCCGCCCGACACCACCCCCTCCCACAATGCTGTCCCACACCGCCCCCTTCCCCCAACCATGAACAACACCGACCCCTCCACCAACACCATCCAACACCACCCCTCCCCAACCCCGTCCAAAACCACCCCCTGCCCAAACCGTCCAACACCGTAACCTCCCACAACCCCGTCCAACACCGGCATCTCCCCAACCCATCCAACACAGGCCCCTCCGCTATCCCCGTCCATCACTGACCCCTCCCCAACCCCATCCAACATTGTCCCCTCCTGTGAACCCCTTCAAACACCACCCCCTCCCCTATCCCCGTCCAACACTGCCCCCTCCCCCCAACCCCGTCTAACACTGCCCCCTCGCCCAACACCATCCAACACCCCCCTAACCCAGTCCAACACCGCCCCCTCCCCCAAACCCGTCCATCACCTCCCCCTCCCCCAACTCAGTCCAACACCGCCCCTTCCAACAACACCATCCAACACCGTCCACTCCTCCAGCTCCGTTCTAAACCAACCCCTCCCCATCCGCGTCCAACACCTCCCACTCCCCCCAACCCAGTCCAACACTGCCCCCTCCCAAAACCTCCATCACCGCCCACTACCCTCAACCCCCTGCATCACCGCCCCTGCCCCTCACTCCCATCCAACACCGCCCCCTCCCCTATCCCGTCCAAAACTGGCCCCTCACCAATATCGTCCAACACCTTCCCCTCCTCCAAACCCCTTCCAAACCCCGTTCAACACCGCACCCTCCCCCAACCTAGTCCAACACCTCCCCCTCCCCAGCCACATCCAACACTGCCCCCAACCCAACACTGTCCAACACAGCCCCACCGCCCAACCCCGTACACCACACCCTCCCCAACCTTGTCCAAAACCACCCCATCCCCAAACCCATTCAACACCGCCTCCATCCCCAACTCCGTCCAACACCGCCCCTACCCACAACCGTTCCCCCAAAACCCATCCCACTCCTCCCCCTCCCCAACCCCGTCCGACACCGCCCCCACCCAACCCTGTCCCACAACACGCCCTCCCCTAAACCCGCCCCACTCCAGCCCCTCCCCCAAAACCGTCCCACACCAACCCCTCCGCTAACACCGCCCAACAGCGCCGCTTCCGCAAATCTGTATGACACCGCCCACCTCCCCTCCCAAGGGGGTGGTTATGGAGGGGGTTGGGGAGGGGGCGGTGTCAGATGGGGTTGGGCGAGGGGGTGGTGTTTGATGGGGTTGGGGTGAGGGGGCAGTAATGGAGAGGGTTGGGGGAGGGGGTAGTGTTCGACAGGGTTTGGGCGGCAGTGTTGGACGGGGTTGGGGGAGGGGTGGTGTTGGATGGGGCTTGGGAGGGGGCAGTGTTGGATGGGGTTGGGGAAGGGTGTGGTATTGGACGGGGATGGAGAGGGGGCGGTGTTGGACGGAGTTGTGTATGGATCGGTGCTTGATGGGTTTAGGGAAGGGTCGGTGTTTGACCGTGTTTGGGAGGGGGCAGAGTTGGACGGTGTTGGAGAGGGGGCAGTGTTGGACAGTGTTGAGGAGAGGGCGGTGTTTGAAGGGATTTGGGGAGGGGGGGTCGTGTTGGACGGGTTTGGGGAGGGAGTGTAGTTGGACGGGGTTGGGGATGGGGCCGGTCTTTGATGGGGTTGGGGGAGGGGGCGGTGAAGGTCAGGCTTAGGGTGAGGGGGCAGTGTTGGACAGGTTTGGGGAGGGGGCGGTGTTGGACGGGTTTGGGGCGGGGTCGGTTTCGGACGGGGCTGGGTGAGTGGGCGGTGTTGGATGGTGTTGGTGGAGTGGGTGGTGTTGGACAGGTTTGGAGAGGGGGCGGTGTTGGACGGGGTTGGGGAGGCGGCGGTATTGGACGGTTTTGGGGATGGGGCCAGTGTTTGATGGGGTTTGGGGAGGGGGCAGTGATGGACGGGGTTGGGGTGAGGGGGTGGTGTTGGACGGGTTTGGGAGGGTGTTGGACGGGGTTGGGGAGGAGTCTGTGTTGGACGGGATTGGGGAATGGGCGGTGTTGGACGGGGTTGGGGAAGCGGTGGTGTTGGAATATGTTGGGGGTTGGGAGTGGGGGCAGCGTTTGACGGTGTTTGGGAGGGGGCGGTTTTGTACGAGGCTGGGGGAGTGGGCGGTGCTGCATGGTGTTGGGGAGGGGGCGGTTTTGGACGGGGCTGGGGGAGTGGGCCGTCTTGGATGTTGTTGGCGAGGTGGTGTTGGATGGGGCTGGGGGAGTGGGGGGGTGTTAGATGGGGTTGGGGAGGGGGCGGTGTAGGACAGCGTTTGGTGGAGGGGGCGGAGTTGGACGGCTTTGGGGACGGGGCGGTGTTGGATGGTGTTGGGCAAGGGGCGGAGTTGGACAGGGTTGGGGGAGCGGGCGGTGTTGGACAGGGTTGGTGGAGGGGGCAGTGATGGACGGGATTGGGGAGGGGGCAGTGATGGACGGGATTGGGGAGGGGGCAGTGATGGACGAGAATGGGGGGAGGGGGCAATGATGGACGGGATTGGGGAGGGGGCAATGATGGACGGGGTTGGGGTGAGGGGGCGGTGTTGGATGGGGTTTGGAGGATGGTGCAATGATGGACGGGGTTGGGGAGTGGGCGATGATTGTCGGGGTTGGGGGAGGGGGCAGTGTTGGACGGTGTTTGGAGGAGGTGGCAGTGATGAACAGGGTTGGGGTGAGGGGGCGGTGTTGGACGGAGTTGGGGGAAGGGGGCAATGATGGACGGTGTTGGGGAGGGGGCAGTGTTGAACGGGGTTAGGAAAGGGGGAAGTGATATATGGGGTTGGGGAGGGCGGTGTTGAGGAGGGCTGGGAGAGGGGGTGGTGTTGGACGGGTTTAGGGAGGGGGCGGTGTTTGACGGGGTTTGGGAGTGGGCGGTGGTGGACGGTATGTGGAGGGTCAGTGTTGAACATGTTTGGAGAGGGGGCGGTGTTTGACGGGGTTGGGGAGGGTGCTGTGTTGGACAGGGTTGGAGGATGGGGCGGTGTTGGACGGGGCTGGGGGAGGGGGCTGTGTAGGACGGGGTTGAGGGAGCGGGCGGTGTTGGACGGGTTTGGGGAGGGGGCGGTGTTGGACGGGTTTGGGGGGAGGGGGCGGTGATGGACGGGGTTGGGGGAGGGGGCGGTGTTGGACGGTGTCGGGGGGAGGGGGTGGTGTTGGACAGGTTTGGGGAGGGGGCGGTGATGGACGGGGCTGGGGAGGGGGCGCTGTTTGACGGGGTTGGGGGATGGGGTGGTGTTGGATGGGGTTGGGGAGGGGTGGTGTTTGACAGTATTGGGGAGGGGTCGGTGATGGACGGGGCAAGTGGGAGGGGCGGTGTTGGATGTGATTGTGGGAGGGGGCGGTGTTTGATGTGTTGGGTATGAGGGCAGTGTTGGACAGGTTGGGGGAGGGGGCGGTGGTGAGGGTCAGGCTGGGGGCGGTGTGTGGACAGTTATGAAGGTCAGGTTGTGGGCGATGTTGGACGGTGATGAGGGTCAGGCTGGGGCTGGTGTGTGGTCAGCAGTAAGGATCAGGCATTGGCTGGTGCATGTACGGCGGTGATGGTCAGGCTGGGGTGGTAAATGTCAGGCTGGGGGTGGTGAGGGTCAGGCTGGAGCCGGTGTGTGGACGGTGGTGAGGGTCAGGCTGGGGGCAGTGAGTGTCAGGCTGGGGCCGGTGAGGGTCAGTCTGGGGGCGGTGTGTGGACGGTGGTGAAGGTGAGCTGGGGATGGTGTTAAATGGACGTGAGGGTCAGGCTGGGGTGCGGTGTGTGGGTGGCTGTGAAGATCAGGCTGTTGGCGATGTGTGGAGTGCGGTGAGTTTCAGACTGGGGACGGTGTGTGGACAGCGGTGAGGGTCAGGCTGGGGGTGGTGTGTTGGGGTGGTGAGGGTCGGTGCTGAGAGTCAGGCTGAGAGCAGTGTGTGGATGGGGCTTAGGGTCAGGCTGGGGTGCTGTGTGGGCGGCAGTGAGGGTCAGGCTGGGGACAGTGTTGGACGGCGGTGAGGGTCAGGATGGGGGCGGTGTGTGGGCGTAAGTGAGGGCCAGGCTGGGGGCAGTGTGTGGACGGTGGTGAGGGTCAGGCTGGGGGCGTTGACTGGACGGCGGTGAGGGACGGGCTGTGGGGTAATGTGTGGGCGACATTGAGGGTCAGGTTGGGAGCAGTGTTGGATGACAGTGAAGGTCAGGCTGGGGGTGGTGTGTGGGTGGCAGTGAGGGTCAAGCTGGGGGCAGTGTTGGACGGCAGTGAGGGTCAGGCGAGGGGCAGCAGTGAGGGTCAGGCTGGAGGTAGTGTGTCGGTGGCAGTGATAGTCAAGCTGGGGGCAGTGTTGAACAGCGGTGAGGGTCAGGCTGGGGGCACTGTTGGACGGCGGTGACGGTCAGGCTTGGGTCGGTAAGGTCAGGCTGGGGGTGGCGAGGGTCAGGCTGGGGGGTGGTGTGTCGTGGATCGGTGAGGGTCAGGCTGGGGGGTGGTGTCTGTGGGATCGGTGAGGGTCAGGTTGGGGGGTGGTGTGTGGACGGCAGTGAGGGTCTGGCTGGGGTTGGTGTTGGACGTTGGTGAGGGTCATGCTGGGGGCGGTGTGTGAATGATTAGATTTTTTAGATTAGATTAGTTTACATTACAGTGTGGAAACCGGAGAAAACACACGCAGCCATGGGGAGTATGTGCAAACTCCACACAGTCAGTCACCTGAGGCGGGAATTGAACCCAGGTCTCAGGCACGGTGAGGCAGCAGTGCTAATGGTGGTGAGGGTCAAACTGGGCATGGTGTGTGGGCAGCGGTGAGGGTCAGGCTGGGGTCTGTGTGTGAATGGCGGTGAGGGTTAGTCTGGGGGCTGTGTATGGGTGGCAGTGAGGGTCAGGCAGGGGGCAGTTTGTGGACGGCAGTGAGGGTCAGACTGAGGGCGGCGTGTCGGCGGTGGTTAGGGTCAGGCTGGGGGCAGTGTGTGGATGGCGCTGAGAGTCAGGCTGAGGGCAGTGTGTGGATGGGGCTTAGGGTCAGGCTGGGGTGCTGTGTGGGCGGCAGTGAGGATCAGGCTGGTGGCAGTGTTGGACGGTGGTGAGGGTCATGATGGGGTGGTTTGTGGGCAGCAGTATGGTTCAGACTGAGGGCGGTGTGTGGGTGTCAGTGAGGTCCAGGCTGGGTGCGATCTTGGATGGTGGTGAGGGTCAGGCTGCGGGCGGTGTGTGGATGGCGCTGAGGGTCAGTCTGGGGGCGTTCAATGGGTGGCAGAAAGGGTCAGGCTGGATCGGTGTGTGGATGGCAGTGAGGGTCAGGCTGGGGGTGTTGGGAGGATGCCGATGAAGGTCAGGTTGGGGGCGGTGTGTGAACGGCGGTGAGTGTCAGACTGGGGTGGTGTGCGTACGGTGGTAAGGGTCAGGCTGGGGCTGGTGTGTCGATGCTGGTGATGGTGAGGCTGGGTGTGGTGAGTGTCAGGCTGCGGGACAATGTGTGGGCGGCATTGAACGTCAGGCTGGGAGCGGTGTTGGATGATGGTGAGGGTCAGGCTGGGGGCGTTGAGTGGACGGCGGTGAGTGTCAGTCTGTGGGGCAATGTGTGGGCGGCATTGAGGGTCAGGCTGGGAGCGGTGTTGGATGGCAGTGAGGGTCAGGCTGGGGAAGGTGTGCGCACGGGCGATCGTGCTGTGTGCTGCTGCAATCTACTGAATGGGGAGCAGACTTTGAAAACTCCGAGCCTCAGAGGAACGGCATTTAATCGATTCACCGAATCATTGATTATCCGAATGGATTCGTGCCCACCCAACTCGTTCACATAATTGAGGTTCCTCTGTCAGTGGGAACATGAATTGGAACGGTTTAGAGGGATATGGGCCAGGTGCTGGCAGATGGGACTAGAATGGGTTGGGATACCTGGTCAGCATGGACGGGTTGGACCGAAGGGTCTGTTTCTGTGCTGTATATCTCTATGACTCTATGACCTTCCAGCCAAATTTGTATCCCAATCTCCCCATCTCCTTGTATTCTATGGTGATGAACTTGATAACCCGTGTGTGATGTGGACTCTTGATGAACGACTTTCTGAAGTCCCAGTTAGTGATTTCCATGCACAAAGCCATGCTGACTATCCCTAATCATTCTTGTCTTTCCAATTACATGTACATCCTGCCCCTTATAAGCTCTTCCAACATCTTACCTTCTACTGACTTCAGGTTCACCGGTCTATAGTTTGCTGGCTTTTCCTTACCACCTTTCACAAATAATGGCACAAGTCTTCCAGCAACTAGTGCACAACTAGAGGGCATAGGTTTAGGGTGACAGGGTAAAGATATAAAAGAGACCGAAGGGGCAACTTTTTCATGCAGAGGGTGGTACGTGCATGGAATGAGCTGCCAGAGGAAGTTCTGGAGGCTGGTACAATTGCAACATTTAAGAGGCATTTGGATGGATATATGAATAGGAAGGGTTTGGAGGGATATGGGGCGGGTGCTGGCAGGTTGGGATATCTGGTCAGCATGGATGGGTTGGACGGAAGGGTTCATTTCCATGTTGTACATCTCAATGACTCTGACTCTAAATGGCCAGTTTCCACACCACAGTGATTTTACGAGAAACTCATTTGGACAGGTACCTAATAGGAAATGTTTGGATACATGTGGACCAAGGGTAGGCAGGTGAGATTCACTCCGTTCGGAATTCTGTTTGACATGGATTGATTGGATCACAGGGTCTGTTTCCATGCTACATAACATTACGACTCTAATTCTTGCTATCTCTGCATTCCTCCCTCTTCACATCTCTCCCTATCTCTCTCACCTAACCCAGCCTCACAACTCTTCCTTATCTTCAAAGTTTATGAGAAGATTTATAGCTCGTGTGCTCGTTGTTGTGGTTCTGTTCGCCAAGCTGGGAATTTGTGTTGCAAATGTTTCGTCCCCAGTCGAGATGACATCCTCAGTGCTTGGGAGCCTCCTGTGAAGCGCTTCTGTGATGTTTCCTCCGGCATTTATAGTGGTTTGTATCTGCCGCTTCCGGTTGTCAGTTCCAGCTGCAGCAGACAGTTCCAGCGGACAGCTGGAACTGACAACCGGAAGCAGCAGATACCAACCAAAATAAATGCCGGAGGAAACATCTCAGAAGCGCTTCACAGGAGGCTCCCATGCACTGAGGATGTCACCGAGACAGGGGGCGAAATGTCTGCAACACAAATTCCCAGCTCGGCGAACATCTTCCTTATCTCTAATCATTCCTCTCCAGCCTTAGACCCCTCCCTAACTCTAATCCCTTCCAGTCTCTCAAAGCTTTGCTATATGTTTCTTTCTTTGATTTCGGCCTTGAGGATTCCCCATTTTTATTTCTCACTTGATGACGGCCCTTTCAGATTCCTGCATCGAGCTCCAGAATTTCCTCCTAAACATCTCCATCTCACTTTCCTCCCAAACACATTGACCAATCATGTGTCATTTATTCTAATGTCATTTTTTCTGACCTGGTTTCAAAGGTGGCCTGTGATTTTCCTATATTAAGTGTCTTGAGGTTTACAGCACAGAAAAAGGCTCTGTGGGCCATTTAGTCTGTGCCAGTAAAGAAAACTATCACCAAACTATCCTGATCCATTTTCCAATACACAGTCATTCGCACCATCTGTCTTGTTATCACAAGTGTGCAACTAAATATGTCTTAAATGCTATTGGGAATTCTGTGTCTCCCACCCTTCCAGACAGTGAGGTTTAGTGCAACTGTTGCTCGATGATGACATCACCCACAGGAACACAGAGCAGCTGGGTCTGTACAAACCAGAGTTTGCCCACACATTGGGAAGGATGGCAGGGTCCCTGAGAGGGGGCACAGGAGATTTACCAGGATGGTGCAAGGAATGGTGAATTGTAGTGGCATGTTTTTACATTATTCATTGGTATGATATCGTTGTTGCTGATACATTGGGTAGATAATATCGATCTACAATAAATGGAGTCTCCTTCTCAACCTCTCCCCTTGCCTGGGCTGTGGTAACCTTCAGGTTAAACCATGACCAGTCATCTCTCCCTAATGAGAGAGCAACCCTATGGTCTGGTAGGACAATGCTGACTTTGCCTCTTACACAGTGATGTCATTGAACCTCGGAGGTGGAGAGTGGGAATGCTGAGGGTGGTGGATGGGACACCACTCAGGCACAGTGATTTCTCCTGGAGGATGTTCACGTTCTTTAACATTGCTGTGAGCTTTACTGATGCTGGCAAGTGGACACTGTTCCAACACAATCCTGATGTGTACATTATAGAGAGCAAACAGACATTGGGGAATCAGGAATTTGGGGAAACCGAGATTGTTCTCCTTGGAGCAAAGGAAATTGAGGGGAGCTGTGACAGAGGGGTTTACGAAAGTTACCCGTTATAATAATAAACCGTACACCCATCAGGTCGTTATACAAAGATTACAGGACACATTGAAGGTGGGGGGAGAACTATTGAGAGAATGGGATGATTTAAAGTAGAACTTGTATGCAGTAAATGGGATTGATCTGGAAAACAATACTCACACACAATGTGAATATCCAGGTCCTGATTAATTGAGTAATGCTGTCAGAGTTTGGCATTACAGTTACTAAGATTACCATCTGAATGTCCACCTGTAGTATCCTCCAATACAAGATATTAGATTAGATTACAGTGTGGAAACAGTCCCTTCAGCCCAACAAGTCCACACCGACGCACAACCCACCCATACCTCTGCATCTACCCCTTAGCAAATACCAAGGGCAATTTAGCACGGCCAATTCACCTGGCCTGCACATTTTTGGAAGGAAACCGGATCACCCGGAGGAAACCCACGCAGACACAGGGAGAGCGTGCAAATTCCACACAGTCAGTCGCCTGAGGTGGGAATTGAACCTGGGTCTCTGGCACTGTGAGGCTGCAGTGCTAACCACTGTGCCACCGCGCCGCCCGCAAATATTACTTACAGTGTGGAAACAGGCCCTTTGGCGCAACAAGTTCACACCTAATACTGCAGGCAATTATAAAATCTGTCTCTGTCAGTTCTGGTTAGAAACTCACACCATCCCCTCCTCCTGGGCCAGGGTGACTGTACACATTTCCCCTTGTGGAGGTCAGCAGTTAGTTCAGGGGGAAATCTATGTGGGTTTCTATGCGTTTCCACCTTGGGACTTCATTTAACTGAACAGGGCAGATCTTTCATAGATGGGACAGAATGATCCAAGAGTCAGTGAGATGTGGAGAGCAGGATTTCCTTCCTTTACTTTCCTTCCGTGTTGCCGCTGTGCCTCATCAATGAGACATGGGAAGTGAAAGGCTCATGCAGCTTGATGGGCAAGTTGTCTCCATTCTGACCAATGGGTAGCAAGCCCCTCCCAGTCATCCCACAGAGTCTCACGAAAAACAGAGCAACACTGTACGCTTCCCACTGCCCAGGATTCCCCGCAAACGTTTAGAAGACTTGGTGGGAGGGGTGGGTTTCCATCAGAAAAGTCATAACTGTAAAGTTCTAAGAGGATTATAAATGGTGGAAACTGTAGAAAGCTGCACCACAAAGGGACCGGGGTAATTGTGCAGGAAACACAGAAAGCTAGCAGATTCTGGGTCAGTCACGGATTCAAGGGTTCTGTTTCATTTCCGTCAAGTTTAAGGCAACACCGACACGGGTAAGGGGTTTCAGTAGAAATGGAGCTGGGGTGAGCTGGAGACAAGCAACATTTTAGAGAATGGAATTCCTGGTGTTTGAGATTGTGTGGATGTCTGATCAGAAGGCCACCTTGGGGTCAGATATAACAGCAATATTGGAAAGAATGTAGTTCTACCTCAGATATTTCCCAGTGGGAGGGAGGGGTTCAGCAGTAAGGGAAAGTAATTTGTAATAGCAACTGAAGGCAATGGTTTTAACCATTACAATGTTTCATTGGAGAAAATTGCAGCTAATTGAGTAGTGGGAGCGTGGTAAGCAGTTTGACAACTGAGTAACAGTGGAGTAATGAAGAGGGATGATGGGGAGGGAGAGGTGGGCATTGTCAGTGTACATGTGAAACCTAACACGGTGCTTTTGGACAATGTCACCTCCTGGCAGTATGTAGGTGAGAAAAGGGCGGGGCCAAGGATAGATCCTTAGATTCCCTACAGTGTGGAAACAGTCCCTTCGGCCCAACAAGTCCACACCGACCTCCGAAGATGACCCACCCATACCCATTTCCGTACATTTACCTAACCTGCACATCTTTGGACTGTGGGAAGAAACAGGAGCACACGGAGGAAACCCACGCAGACACTGGGAGAATATGCAAACTCCACACAGACAGTCGCCTGAGTCTGGAATCGAACTTGGTCCCTGGTGCTGTGAGGCAGCAGTGCTCACCACTGAGCCACCGTGGTGCCCAACCCTTGAGGGACACCACATGCAATGAATTCAGAAAAGAAATCAGAGAGGTTATCACAGCTGCAGAAGTTACCATTGTCGATTAGGGTCTGCCTACTGAGTCAGTATGGGTGGAAATTAGGAACAGTAAGGGAGCAGTTACCTCATTACGAGTTTTACTACAGGCCCCCAATAGCAGCAGGGAGATTGAAGAAAGCATAGGTCGGCAGATTTTGGTAAAGTGTGAATGTAATCGGGTTGTTGTAATGGGTGACTTTAACTTTCCCAATATTGATTGGAACCCCCTTCGAGCAGATGGTTTGGAAGAAGCTATTTTTGTAAGGTGTGTTCATGTGGGTTTCCTAACTCAGCACATTGAAGCGGCCGACGAGGGGAGAGGCCATTTCGATTTTGGTGCTCGGCAATGTGCTGTGGCAGGTGCCAGATCTTGCGGTGGGAGACCATTTGGGTGATCGTGACCACAACTGCCTCACATTCGACATAGCTTTGGAGAAGGAGAGAAGCAGGCACAATGGAAGGATATTTAATTGGGGAAAAGGAAACTATGATACTATCAGACGTGAGTTGGGAACCATGGACTGGGAGCAATTGCTCCATGGAAAGGCCACCATAAACATGTGCAGACGGTTTAAGGAACAGTTGTGCGAGTGATGCATAAATGTATTCCTCTGAGACAGGCAAGAAAGGGAAAGATAAAGGAACCTTGGATGACGAGACCGGTGGAGCTTCTTTTCAAAAGAAAGAAGGCAACATATGTAAGATGGAGGAAGCAAGATTCTTGCTCAGCTCTAGAGGATTATAGGCAGGCGAGGAAGGAGCTCAAAAATGGTCTGAGGAGAGCCAGGAGAGGGCAGGAAAAAGGCTTGACAGGAAGGATTCAGGAGAATCCAAAGACATTTTGCACGCGTGTGAGGAGGAAGAGAATGATCAAAGAAAGAGTAGGGCCGGAGAAAGTAGCATAGAGTACAATGGGTGAGTGGGGGAGGGGATGAAGGTGATAGGTCAGGGAGGAGAGGGTGGAGTGGATAGGTGAAAAAGGAGATAGGCAGGTCGGACAAGTCCAGACAAGTCATGGGGACAGGGCTGAGCTGAAAGTTTAGAACTAGGGTGAGGTGGTGGAACGGGAAATGAGGAAACTTTTGAAGTCCACATTGATGCCTGGGGTTGAAGTGTTCCGAGGTGGAAGATGAGGCGTTCTTCCTCCAGGCGTCTGGTGGTGAGGGAGCGGCGGTGAAGGAGACCCAGGACCTCCATGTCCTCGGCAGAGTGGGAGGTGGAGTTGAATTTTGGGCCACGGGGTGGTGTGGTTGAGTGGTGCGGGTGTCCCGGAGATGTTCCCTAAAGCGCTCTGCTAGGAGGTGCCCAGTCTCCCTAATGCAGAGGAGACCATATCGGGAGCAACGGATACAATAAATGATATTAGTGGATGTGCAAGTAAAACTTTGATGGATGTGGAAGGCTCCTTTAGGGCCTTAGATAGAGGTGAGGGAGGAGGTGTGGGCGCAGGTTTTACAGTTCCTGCGGTGGCAGGGGAAAGCGCCAGGATTGGACGGTGGGTTGTTTGGGGGCGTGGACCTGACCAGGTAGACGTGGAGGGAACGGTCTATGCGGAAGGCGTAAAGGGGTGGGGAAGAAAATATATCCCTGGTTGTGGGATCTGTTTGGAGATGGCGGAAATGTCGGCGGATGATTTGGTTTATGCGAAGGTTGGTAGGGTGGAAGTTGAGCACCAGGGGCGTTCTGTCTTTGTTACGGTTGGAGGGGTGGGGTCTGAGGGCGGAGGTGTGGGATGTAGACGAGATGTGTTGGAGGGCATCCACCCTCCTCGAGCTTATCTCTCCACGCTTCAGGCTCACTGCCTTTATTCGTGATGAAGGGCTTTTGCCCGAAACATCGATTTCAAAGCTACTTGGATGCTGCCTGAACTGCTGTGCTCTTCTAGCACCAGTCATCCATAATCTGGTTTCCAGCAACAGCAGTCATTGTTTTTACCCCGATCAGGGATAGCATAGGGAACTTGTGTGTAGAGTCTTAGCAGGTAGGGGAAGCACTAAATGAGTTTTTTGCTTCTGTCTTTACGAAAGAAAAGGACCTTGAAGTGAATGAAACTATTGAGGAGCAGCTAAGCATGCCGGAACAGATAGAGATTGAGGATGCTGATGTGCTGAACATTTCGACAAATATTAAGATTGACCAGAGCCAGACCAGATTTGTCCTCAGCTGCTTTGGGAAGTGAGAAATGTGATTGCTTCGCAGCTTGCGAAGATCCTTACATGCTCGCTCTACATTAGAGTCGTACCTCAGGACTGGAGGGAGGCAAATGTAATTCCTCTATTCAAGAAAGGAAATAGGGAAATCCCCGGCAATTACAGACCAGACACTCTCACGTCTGACGTCTGTAAGGAGTTAGAAAGGATTCTGAGGGATAGGATTTATGACCATCTGGAAGAGCATGGCTTGATTAAATGCAATCAACACGGCTTTGTGAGGGGTAGGTCATACCTCACAAACCTTACTGAGTTCTTCGAGGATGTTACTAGGCAAGTTGATGAGGGTCAAGCTGTGGATGTTGTGTATGTAGACTTCAGTAAGGCATTTGATAAGGTTCCCCATGGCAGGCTCGTTCAGAAGGTCAGGAGGAATGGGATACAGGGAAACTTAGCTGTCTGGATACAGAATTGGCTGGCCAAAAGAAGACAGCGAGTGATAGTAGAAGGAAAATATTCTTCTTGGAAGTCAGTGGTGAGTGGTGTTCCACAGGGCTCTGTCCTTAGGCCTCTCTTGTTTGTAATTTTTATTAATGACTTGGATGAGGGGATTGAAGGATGGGTCAGCAAGTTTGCAGACAATACAAATGTTGGACGTATCGTTGACAGTATAGAGGGCTGTTGTTCTCTGCAGCGGGACATTGACAGGATGCAGAGATGGGCTGAGAGGTGGCAGATGGAGTTCAACCTGGATAAATGTGAGGTGATGCATTTTGGAAGGTCGAATTTGAAAGCTGAGTACAGGATTAATGACAGGAATCTTAGCAGTGTGGAGTAACAGCGAGATCTTGGTGTGCAGATACATTGATCCCTTAAAAAGGCTACCCAAGTGGACAGGGTTGTTAAGAAAGCATATGGTGTTTTGGTTTTCATTAACAGGAGGATTGTGTTTAAGAATCGTGAGATCTTGATGCAACTCAATAAAACACAGGTTAGAACACACTTGGAATACTGTGTCCAGTTCTGGTCGCACTATTATAGGAAAGATGTGGATGCATTGGAGAGGGTTCAGAGGAGGTTTACCAGGATGCTGCCTGGACTGAAGGGCTTTACTAACAGAGAGAGGTTGACTGAGCTCGGAGTTCTTTCAGTGGAAAAAGAAGGAAGACAGGGGACTTAATTGAGGTGAACAAGATAATGAGGCATAGATAGAGTTGATAGCCAGAGACTTTTTTTCCCAGGGCAGAAATTGTTAACTCGAGGGGTCATAGTTTTAAGCTGTTTGGTGGAAAGTATAGAGGGGATGTCAGAGGCGGGTTCTTTACACAGAGAGTTGCGAGAGCATGGAATGCGTTGCCAGCAGCAGTTGTGGAAGCGAGGTCATTGGGGATATTTAAGAGACTGCTGAACATGCATATGGTCACAGACATTTGAGGGTTCATACATTAGGTTTACCTCACATAAGGATCAATGGTCGGAACAACATCGTGGGTTAAAGGGCCTGTTCTCTGCTGTACTGTTCTATGTCCTATGTTCTATGTTCTTTGAAGTGTATCTGTACCTTTCGACCATCTGCACCCTGTACTGACAGATCGTGTTCCCTCAATACCTTAGAAACCATCCCCTCAGTATGTTTATCCCCAAAACACCTTGACAGAACATTCATGCCCTCAACACCTCAGAAAGCAAACCTGTTGCCCCCTTGGATCGTGTTCATCCTCAAACTATTTCTCCCTGTGATGACCCGCTGCCACCCCCTAGATTGGAGCCCAGGCCCCAGAACATTATTTGAGTCTCTGGATTGATCATAGATTCCCTAAGATGTGGAAGCAGGCCATTCGGCCTATCAGTTTCACACTGACCCTCGGCAGAGCATCCCACCCATCTTCTCTATCCCTGCATCCCTTCATTTCCTCTGGCTAACCCACCTAGCCTGCACATCTTTGGACAGTGGGATGGAAGTGGAGCACCAGGAGGCTGACACGGCGAGAATGTGCCAACTCCACACAGACAGTCGCCAGAGGCTGGAATCGAACCCGGGTGGGGTGAGGCAACACTGAGCCCCCGTGACAATCCCACCATCTCCTCCCCGTTGATGACCGTTTGATGTCTATAGGATCTAACTTGTCTAGCATTTATTTAAGAAAGATTAGGGAACAGGGCAATGCCTCCACAAGCTCAAGATGCTTGATCCCCCTCGAAAAAATATTTATATCAATTTCAAAAAGAGACTTTATTCACAAAAAAACTTTACGTCCAAACATAGTCACTAAAGTTCGGTTCTGTACATTTTTTACAACAAGTCTTTGTCATGACATATATACTTCCCTTGACTGATGAACTGAAATGTTAGGTCTGAGCTGTTCCTTCTGAATTAACATCACAAAGTTACATTGACAAGGATCTTTGTGAAGTGCCTGTGTTCTGTATCTGTTCTCCCATGTACCCCGCCCTCCGAATACAATACCTTTCACAGCCTTAAACCTGTTTGTTAACTTTCAGCAGAAGCAGCCTCAGGGCATTGAACACAGACTGAATTACTCAGTGACGCTTGGATCAGGTCAGATCAAATTCTCAAGCAAACAGATGGCTCGTGAAATTCAGTAGCAATGGTGAAGAGAGAGAGGAACAATTCGCATTTCAAGTGACCCTTCCTCAAAACGGTCTGTTCTGAAGGACCTTTCCCGCAGAAATCACTGGATTGAAAGGTGAACTCTCTCTCTGTCTCTTTCTCCCTCTCCCTTCAGAGATGCTGCCGGACATGCCGAGCTTCTTCAGCAATCTCTGTATTGATGTGTCAGGTCTCCAGCGCGTCCGAACAGATTGATTTTAGTGTTGAATTCTCAAGCTTGCTCTGTTAAAGGGATTGAATCCCTCTGTTACAAAGGGGGGTCAGTTACCACAGCTAACAGGTTCGTGATGCCAACATTGTTGGTTCAATCTCTATCATGTCTGAAATTACCATGAAGGCCCCAGCTTCTCAACCTCGCCCCTCACCTGAGGTGTGTGACCCACCAGGCCTCTCTCTCTGACAAGACAGCAGCTCTCGGGTCCTCCTGGTCTATAATAACTTCCCAACTTTAAAAAGGGCACTCCAGTAAGAGAGCTTTTTACATGGTTCAGGTCAAAATCCTGGAGCTCCCTCCCTAACATCACTGTGGGACACCCAAGGACTGCAGCAGGAGAGTACACCCCACCCCCACCTTCCAGGCAACTATTAAAGTGTGTGGGAATTACATGCAAGCCACATTTGAAAATAAGTTTTATAACAGGGTCACGGTGGATGGTCACTAACTCTGTTTCTTTACCTGTGTTGAAATCAGTGTAATGAAGAAGCTATGGGTGGGTTGAAAACGACAATGATGGCCTTTCGTAGGTTGGTGTTTATTCGAGTTTGTATCGACGGTATGAATGTTTGAGCACTTATTCAAGGGCATGCAGGTAGCTGCCAGAGGAAGTGTTGGGGGCTGGTATAATTGTGACATTTAAAAGGCATCACGATGAGTATGTGAATAGGAAGGGTTTAGAGGGATATCAGCCAAATGCTAGCAAATGGAATGAAATGAGATGAGAATATCTGGTTGGTATGGACGAGTTGGACAGGATGGTCCATTTCCAAGCTGTGCATCTCTGAGACTCTGTGCCTCTGAATAGTCTATTGCAGAGAGTTTCAGACAGGATTTGGTTTGTGTGTCTCTCTCATGCTTCCTCAGAATCTGCAAACCCTATGTCTCCAAATTTCCACAAGACTCTGTGAAATAGAAAAAAAGAGGGTCAGTGCTGAGGGAGAGCTGCACTGTCAGAGGGTCAGTAGTGAGGGAATGCTGCACTGTCGGAGGGTCAACACTGAGGGAGTGCTGCACTGTCGGATGGTCAGTACTGCGGGAGTGCTGAACTGGCAGAGGATCAACAATGAGGGAGTGCTGCACTGTCAGACGGTCAGTACTGAGGGAGTGCTGCACTGTTAGAGGGTCAACACTGAGGGAATGCTGCAGTGTCAGAGGGTCAGTACTGAGGGAGTGCTGCACTGTCAGAGGGTCAGTACTGAGGGAGTGCTGCACTGTCGGAGTGTCAACACTAAGGGAGTGCTGCACAGTCAGACGGTCAGTACTGAGGGTGGGCTGCACTGTCAGAGGGTCAGTACTGAGTGGGTGCTGCACTGTCGGAGGGACAGTACAGAGGGACTGCTGCACTGTCGGAGGGTCAACACGGAGGGAGTGCTGCATTATCAGAGGGTCAGTACTGAGGGAATGCTGCACTGTCAGAGGGTCAGTACTGAGGGAGTGCTGCACTGTTGGAGTGTCAACACTGAGGGAGTGCTGCATTATCGGACGGTCAGTACTGAGGGAGTGCCGCACTGTGAGAGTGTCAGTCCTGAAGGAGGGCTGCATTGTCAGAAGGTCAGTACTGAGGGAGTGCCGCACTCTCAGTGGGTCAGTACTGAGGGAATGCCGCACTGTCAGATGGTCAGTACTGAGGGAGTGCAGCACTGTCAGATGGTCAGTACTGAGGGAGAGCTGCACTGTTGGAGGGTCAACACTGCGGGAGTGCTGCACAGTCAGAGGTTCAGTACTGAGGGAGTGCTGCACTGTCAGATGGTCACTAGTGAGGGAGTGCTGCGCTGTCGGAGGGTCAGTACTGAGGGTGTGCTACACTGTCAGAGGGTCAGTACTGAGGAAGTGCTACACTCTCAGAGGGTCAGTACTGAGGGAATGCAGCACTGTCAGAGGGTCAGTTCTCAGGGAGTGCTGGACTGTCAGAGAGTCAGCTTGAGGGAGCACCGTTGTGGGAGGGGGTCAGCACTGAGGGATCTCCAAACTATGTGTCGGACAGTCAGTACTGAGTGATTGCTGCATTGCCAGAGAGTCAGTACTGAGAGAGTGATGGACTGTCAAAGGGTCAATTCTGAGGGAGCGTTACACGGTCAGTGTGTCAGTTCTGAGGGAGTGTTGTTTCAGAGGGTGAGTACTGAGGGAGAGCTGCACTGCCAAAGGGTCAGTACTGAGGCATTGCTGGACTATCAGAAGTGCAGGAATGAGGCAGTGCCGCACTGTCAGAGTGTCAGTACTGAGGGAGTTCTGCTCTGTCGGAGGGTCAGTACTGAGAAAATGCCACGTTATCGGAAACTAAGAACCGAGGGAGTGCTACACTGCAAAACATCAGTATTGATGGAGTGCCACATTGTCAGAGGGTCAGTACTGAGGGAACAACACACTGTATGAGTATCAGTACTGAAGGAATGCTGCATTGTCGAAATGTCAGTACAAAGAGAGTGCTGCAGAGTCAGAATGTCAGTACTGAGGGAATCCTGTTGTGTCAGAGCGTCATTTCTGAGGGTGCACTGCAGTGTCAAAGGAGCAGTGCTGAGGGAGAGCTGCACTGTCAGAGGGTCAGTACTGAGGGAGTGCTGCACTGTCAGAGGGTCAGTACTGAGGGAAAGCTGCATTGTCAGAGGGTCACTACTGAGGGAGCACTGCACTGTCAGAGGGTCACGACTGAGGGAGTTCTGCTCTGTCGGAGGGTCAGTACTGAGTAAATGCCACGTTATCGGAGGGTCAGAACCGAGGGAGAGCTACACTGTAAGAGCATCGGTATTGAGGGAGTGCCACTTTGTCGGAGGGTCAGTACTGAGGGAATGCCACACTGTATGAGTATCAGTACTGAGGGAATGCCACACTGTAGAAATGTCAGTACAAAGAGTGCTACAGAGTCAGAGTGTCAGTACTGAGGGAATGCTGTTGTGTCAGAGCGTCATTTCTGAGGGTGCACTGCAGTGTCAAAGGAGCAGTGCTGAGGGAGAGCTGCACTGTCAGAGGGTCAGTATTGAGGGAGTGCTGCACTGTCAGAGGGTCAGTACTGAGGGAGTGATGGACTGTCAGAGGGTCAGTACTGAGGGAGCACTGCACTGTCAGAGGGTCAGTACCGAGGGAGTACTTCACTGTCAGAGGGTCACAACTGAGGGAGTGCAGTACTGTCAGCGAGTTAGTACTTTGGGAGTGTTGCATTGTCAGATGGTCAGTACTGAGGGAGTGCTGCACTGTCAGAGGATCAGTACTGAGGAAATACTGCACTGTGTGAGTGTCAGTACTGAGGGAGTGCTGCACTGTCAGAGGGTCAGTACAGAGGAAATACTGCACTGTGTGAGTGTCAGTACTGAGGGAGTGCCGCACTGTTGGAGGGTCAGTACTGAGGGATCATTGCACTGTCAGAGGGTCAGTCTGAGGGACTGCTGCATTGCCAGAGGGTCAGTACTGTGGGATCACCACACGGTCGGACAGTCAGTAGTGACGGACTGCTGCATTACCAGAGGGCCATTTCTGAGGAATACTCGACTGTCAGAAGTTCAGTACTGCGGGAGTGCCACAGAGTCACAGGGTCAGTATTGAGGGAGTGCTGCACTGTCAGATGATCAGTACTGAGGGAGTGCTGCACTGTCGGAGGGTAAACACTGAGGGAGTGCTGCATTATCAGAGGGTCAGTATTGGGGGAGTGTCGCACTGTCAGAGGGTCAGTATTGAGGGAGTGCTGCACTGTCAGAGGGTCAGTGCTGAGGGAGTGCTGCATTGTCAGATGGTCAGTACTGAGGGAGTGCTGCACTGTTGGAGGGTAAACACTGAGGGATTGCTGCATTATCAGAGGGTCAGTACTGAGGGAGTGCTGCACTGTCAGAGGGTCAGTCTGAGGGACTGCTGCATTGCCAGACGTTCAGTACTGAGGAATCACTGCACTGTCGGTCAGTCAGTAGTGACCGACTGCTGCATTACCAGAGGGCCATTTCTGAGGAGTACTACACTGTCAGAGGGTCAGTACTGAGGGAGCACCACACTGTTAGAGGTTCAGTCCAGAGGAAATGCCGCACTGTCTGAAGCTCTGTACACTGAGAGCACTGCACCATAAGAGGGTCAGTACTGAATGAGCACTACACTGTCAGAGAGTCATCACTGAGGGAGCACGCACTGTCAAAAGGTCACTACTGAGGGAGTGCTACACAGTGAGAGTGTCAGTTCTGAGTGAGTGCTATTTCAGAGGGTCAGTACTGAGGGAGTGCTGCACTGTCAGAGAGTCAGTGCGGAGTGAGCACCACACTGTCAGAGTTTCAGTCCAGACGGCAAGCCTTACTATCAGACGATCTGCACTGAGAGAGCACTGCACCATCAGAGGGTCAGTATTGAGGGAGTGCCTCAATGTCAGAGGGTCAGTACTGAGCGAATGCTGCACTGTCAAAGGGTTAGTACAGAGAGAGTGGTACACTGTCATATAGACAGTACTGAGGCACTGCTGGACTGTCAGAGGCACAGGACCGAGACAGAGGGTCAGTATGGAGGAAGTGCTACACTGTCAATGAGTCAGTACTGAGGGAGTGCTGTACTGTCAGAGTGTCAGTTCTGATGGAGTGCTGTACTGTCACAGGTTTTGTGCTGAGATTGGGCCACACTGTCGGAGGGTCAGTATAGGGCCACTTCAACACTGTCAGAGAGTCAGAACTGAGGGAGTGCATCACTATCAGAGGATCAGTGTGGAGGGAGTGCAGCATTGTCAGAGGATCAGTATGGTGGGAGTGCAGTATTGTCAGAGGATCAGTGTTGCGGGAGTGCAGCATTGTCAGGGATTCAGGACGGAGGGAGTGCAGCATTGTCAGAGGGTCAGTGTGGAGGGAGTGCAGCATTGTGAGAGGGTCAGTGTGGAGGGAGTGCAGCATTGTCAGAGGTCAGTGTGGAGGGAGTGCAGCATAGTCAGAGGGTCAGTGTGGAAGGAGTGCAGCATTGTGAGGGATTCAGGACAGAGGGATTGCTGTGCAGTAAGAGGGTCAGTAATGATGAAGTGCGCATCTCTCAGGGTCAGTGCTAATGGATGACCATGCTGTCAGAGTATCGCACTGTGAGAGGGTTACCACTGAGGGAGCGCTTCACTGTGAAAGGGTTAGAACTGAGGGAGCACCACACTCTGAGGGGATTAGTACTGAGGGATCACCGCACTCTGAGGGGGTTAGTACTGAGGGAGCACCACACTATGTGTCGGACAGTCAGTACTGAGTGATTGCTGCATTGCCAGATGGTCAGTACTGAGGGAGTGCTGCACTGTCAGAGGGGCAGTACTGACTGAACACCACACTGTCAGAGTTTCAGTCCAGATGCAAGCCTCACTATCAGAGGATCTGCAATGAGAGTGCACTGCACCATCAGAGGGTCAGTACTGAGGGAGTGCAACATTGTCTGAGGGTCAGTACTGTGGGAGCGCTGCACTGTCAGATAGTCAGTACTGAGGCACTATTGGACTGTCAGAGGTGCAGGACCGAGACAGAGGGTCACTCCTGAGGGAGCGCTACACTGTCAATGAGTCAGCACTGAGGGAGTGCTGTACTGTCAGAGGTTTTCTCCTAAGATTGGACCACACTGTCGGAATGTCAGTATAGGGCCACTTCCAAACTGTCAGAGAGTCAGTACTGAGGGAGTGCATCACTATCAGAAAATCAGTACAGTGGGAGTGCAGTATTGTCAGAGGATCAGTGTGGAGGGAGTGCAGCATTGTCAGGGATTCAGGACGGAGGGAGTGCAGCATTGACAGAGGATCAGGACAGAGGGAGTGCTGTATTGTCAGAGGATAAGGACGGAGGGTGTGCTGTATTGTCAGAGTCAGTGTGGAGGGAGTGCAACATTGTCAGAGGGTCAGTGTGGAGGGAGTGCTGTATTGTCAGAGGATAAGGACGGAGGGAGTGCTGTATTGTCAGAGGGTCAGTGTGGAGGGAGTGCAGCATTGTCAGAGGATCAGTGTGGAGGGAATGCAGCATTGTCAGATGGTCAGTGTGGAGGGAATGCTGTAGTGTCAGATGGTCAGTGTGGAGGGAGTGCAGCATTGTCAGAGAGTCAGTGTGGAGGGAGTGCTGCATTGTCAGAGGATCAGGACGTAGGGAGTGCAGAATTGTCAGAAGGTCAGTGTGGAGGGAGTGCAGCATTGTCAAAGAGTCAGTGTGGGGGGAGTGCAGCATTGTCAGAGGGTCAGGACGGAGGGATTGCAGTATTGTCAGACGGTCAGTGTGGAGGGAGTGCAGCATTGTCAGAGGGTCAGTGTGGAGGGAGTGTAGCATTGTCAAAGAGTCAGTGTGGGGGGAGTGCAGCATTGTCAGAGGGTCAGGACGGAGGGATTGCAGTATTGTCAGACGGTCAGTGTGGAGGGAGTTCTGCATTGTAAGAGGGTTAGTGTGGGGGGAGTGCAGTATTGTCAGAAAGTCAGTGTGGGGGGGAGTGCAGCATTGTCAGAGGGTCAGTGTGGAGGGAGTGCAGCATTGTCAGAGAGTCTGTGTGGAGGGATTGCAGCATTGTCAGAGGGTCAGGACGGAGGGATTGCAGCATTGTCAGAGGGTCAGTGTGGAGGGAGTGCAGCATTGTCAGAGGATCAGTGAGGAGGGAGTGCACATTGTCAGAGGGTCAGTGTGGAGGGATTGCAGCATTGTCAGAGGGTCAGGACGGAGGGATTGCAGCGTTGTCAGTGGGTCAGTGTGGAGGGAGTGCAGCATTGTCAGAGAGTCAGTGTGGAGGGATTGCAGCATTGTCAGAGGGTCAGTGTGGAGGGATTGCAGCATTGTCAGAGGGTCAGGACGGAGGGATTGTTGTGCAGTGAGAGAGTCAGGAATGATGAAGTGCGCACTGTCTGACAGTCAGTACGAATGGATGGCCATGCTGTCAGAGTGTCGCACTGTGAGAGGGTTACCAATGTGGGAGCGCTGCACTGTGGAAAGGTTAGAACCGAGGGAGCACCACACTCTGAGGGGATTAGTACTGAGGGATCACCGCGTTGTGAGGGGGTCAGTACTGAGGGATCTCCAAACTATGTGTCGGACAGTCAGTACTGAGTGATTGCTGCATTGCCAGAGAGTCTGTACTGAGAGAGTGATGGACTGTTAATGGGTCATTACTGAGGGAGCGCTACATGGTAAGTGTGTCAATTCTGAGGGAGTGTTGTTTCAGAAGGCGAGTTTTGAGGGAGAGCTGCACTGCCAAAGGGTCAGTACTGAGGCATTGCTGGACTATCAGAAGTGCAGGAATGAGGCAGTGCCGCACTGTCAGAGTGTCAGTACTGAGGGAGTTCTGCTCTGTCGGAGGGTCAGTACTGAGAAAATGCCACCTTATCGGAGGCTCCGAACCGAGGGAGTGCTACACTGTAAAACATTCGGTATTGAGGGAGTGCCACATTGTCGGAGGGTCAGTACTGAGGGAATGCTGCACTGTCGAAATGTCAGTACAAAGAGAGTGCTGCAGAGTCAGAGTGTCCGTACTGAGGGAATGCTGTTGTGTCAGAGCGTCATTTCTGAGGGTGCACTGCAGTGTCAAAGGAGCAGTGCTGAGGGAGAGCTGCACTGTCAGACGGTCAGTACTGAGGGAGCGCTGCACTGTCAGAGGGACTGTCCGGAGCGTTTGCTGCACTGTGAGAAGGTCAATACTGAGGGAGTGCTGCACTGCCAGAGGGTCAGTACTGAGGGAGTGCTGCACTGCCAGAGGGTCAGTAGTGAGGTACTGCTGCACTGTCAGAGGGTCAGTACTGTGGGATTGTTGCATTCTCAGAGGGTCTGTACTGTCGAGAGCTGCATTGTCGAAGGGACTGTACTCTGGGAGAGATGTACTGTCGGAGGGTCAGTACTGAGGGAGCACTGCACTGTCAGAGGGTCAGTACTGAGGGAGTGCTGTACTGTCAGAGGGTTAATACTGTGGGATTGTTGCATTGTCAGATGGTCAGTACTGAGGGAGTGTCTCACTGTCAGAGGGTGAGTTCTGAGGGAGTGCTCGAATGTCAGAGAGTCCGTTTGAGGGAGGGCTGCACTGTCAGAGAGTCAGCACTGCCGGTGTGCCGTACTGTCGGAGGGTCAGTACTGTGGAAACGCTGCACTGTCTCAGGGTCATTCCTGAGGGAGTGCTGCACTGTCAGGGGGTCAGTAATGAGGGATTTCCGCAATATCAGAGGGTCAATCTGGGGGCAGTGCTGCCCTGTGAGAAGGTCAGTACTGAGGGAGTGCCACACTGTCAGCCCATCAGTCTGGGGGATACCTGCATTGTAAGAGAGTCGGTACTGAGTGAGTGCCATACTAGCAGAAGGTCTGAATGGCCTAATTTTTGCTCCCATGTCTTGTGGTCTAAGAGGAATATCTGAAATTGTTCCGTACATTTCTGCCTCTGCGTCCTTCATACCCTGCTCAGCAATGATTCCCACGTCCAGATTCCAGATTCAAACAAACCGTCTTAATTTGGTTATTGAACCTGAAGAGGTTCCACCCTTTTTTCCCAGGGATCGAGTTTTCATTTTGCATGACTGACTTGCCAGCTCAAAGGGATATTTTCATGCTGCAGGCCTGAGGTTTATTCCTCAGCTTCCATGTGCTCATCCGAAATGAATCCCACTGTCCCACACTCAGCACAGTCGTGTGTTCCTTATTTCTGAGCTTCCCAATGCTACTCCACATCCAGAATGAAATCCCACACTCCTTCAAATCGTATCGCAGGCTAATTGCCTGGGAGAGAAGATTGCTAAGAGAGGAAATAAAAATCTGAAAGTACCTTACCTAAGGGTGAATTGATAATGACAGAAAGAGTAGGTTGTGGAACACAGTGAGAATTTGTGCATGGACCCAGGGGCGACAGTGAACGGATGCATTTTGTCAGCGCTCATTGGGACAGGGTTGATATGAAATCATGAAGATGCTCTGTGATACAATTAAATGAATGAGCATATATAGAGAGAGGGATGGTTCTGAGTGGTCTGGCCTTCTTAAAACCCAATAAATCCCCAACGACGGTGGAAATGTATCTCAGTTTACCGAATGAGGTGATGGAGGAAGTTGCAGGTACACTTGCAAACATTTTCAAATCCCCTCTGGCCACAGGAGAGGTGTCGTCGGACTGACCATGTGGTACTGTTAGTCAAGAAGGAGCATGAGATATATCAGGCAACTACAAGCCAGTCAGGCTAATAGCGTGGGTGGGACGTCTGTGAGAGGCAATTTTGGGAGAGAGAATTAATCAGCATTTAAAAAGACTGCAGTTCATGAAGAACAGTCAGAATGTTTGTGTTAAGGGGAGCTGAGGTCTGACCAATGGGATTGTACTTTTTAAGGAGGTGACCAGGTGTCTAAATAAGGGCAATACTTTCCTGTCGTCTGCTTGGAGGTCAGCAAGGCTTTTATCAGGATCCATATTGGAAACTGATAGTGAACATAAATACTCAAGATCCAAGGAATTTGGCGCAGAATGCTGAGTGGCAGGAAGCAGACAGTGATGGCCCAATTAGAAATCTCTGTCTGTTCATGTCTCACTGTTGGGGTCTTGCTGATGTGGTTGATAGAAAAGATTTAGATTTGAATGGTGGAGGGTTAATCATTGGGTTCATGAATGATATGAAGATTGGTTGGGTGATAAATACTCAGGATGATAGCCTTACATTACAGAAGGATGTAGATGGCCTTGTCAGATGGACCGATCAGTGGCAACGGGTGAGGTGCCTGAAGACTGGAGAGTGATTAATGATGGGCCATTATTGAAGTAAGGCTACAAGGAACAGCCATTGACCTATGGAGCTATGAGCCTGATGGCAGTGGTGGGTAAGCTGTTGGAGGGCATTCTGAGAGACAATTTACATGCATTTGGAAAAGCAAGAATTGATTAGGGATAGTCAGCTTGGCTTTGTTTGTGAAAATGATGTGTCCCAACTGATAGAGCTTTTGAAGGGATGACCACAGAGACAGATGAGAAGGTTTCACATGGGAGACTGCTTAATAAAAGGTTAGATGAGATGTCATCTAAGGAGAGAGGACAGCACGGTGCCTTAGTGGTTTGATTCTAACTCCCGGTGACTGTCTGTGTGGAGTTTACACATTCTCTCTGTATCTGTGCGGGATCCCTCCAGGTGCTCCAGCTTCCTCCCACCGCGCAATGATGCCATGGGAAATGCAGCATTACAGGTTTAGAGTAGTGGATGTGAGTCTGGGTGCGATGCTGTTCAGACAGTCCGTGTGGAGCCAATGGACGGAATGGCTTGCTTCTACACTGTAGGAATTCTAAAATTAATCCAGAGAGACAAGTAATGTTCTGGGGACCTGGGCTCCAATCTTGGACAGGGGTGCATGTGGGTCCTTCCAGTCTGAAGGGGTTTGAACACAATCTGAGGGGGGAGCTGGGCTGAGCCCTGAAATGTTGAGGATATGAATGTTTTGTGGAATTAATGTCTCAGGGGCTTTGGGGGTTAAACACAACAAAGTGATGCTTTCTTCGGTATTGAGGGAGCACTTTCTGAGGTATTGAGGAAGCACCATCTGAGGCATTGAGGAAGCATTTTCTAAGGTTTTGGGGGAGCACTTTCTGAGGTATTCAGGGAGCACTTTCTGAGCTATTGAGGGAGAACTATCTGAGGTGTTGAGGAAGCACTTTCTGAGGTATTGAGGAAGTACTTTCTGAGGTATTGAGGAAGCACTTTCTGAGGTATTCAGTGAGCACTATCTGAGGTACTGTGGGAGAACTATCTGCGGTATTGAGGGAGCACATTCTGAGGTATTAAGGGAGTACTATGTGAGGTACTGAGGGAGCACTTTCTGAGGTATTGAGGGAACACTGTCTGAGGTTTTGAGGGAGCACTGTCTGAGGCATTGAGAGAGCACTATCTGAGGTACTGAGGGAGAACTATCTGAGGTATTGAGATAGCACTCTCTGAGGTATTAAGGGAGTACTATCTGAGGTACTGAGGGAGCACTTTCTGAGGTATTGAGGGAGCACTGTCTGAGGTTTTGAGGGAGCACTGTCTGAGTTGTTAAGGGAGTACTAGCTGAGGTACTGTGGGAGCACTTTCTTCGATATTGAGGGAGCACATTCTGAGGTACTGAGGGAGAACTATCTGAGGTACTGAGGGAACAATTTCAGAGATATTGAGGGAGAACTGTCTGAGGTACTGAGGGAGAACTATCTGAGGTATTGAGGGAGCACTTTCTGAGATATTGAGGGAGCACTATCTGAGGTACTGAGGGAGAACTATCTGAGGTACTGAGGGAGCACTATCTGAAGTATTGAAGGAGCAGTATCTGAGCTATTGTGGGAGAACTATCTGAGGTATTGAGGGAGCACTTTCTGAGGTATTGAGGGAACATTATCTGAGGTATTGAGGGAGCACTACCTGAGGTACTGAGGGAGAACTATCTGAGGTATTGAGGGAGCACTTTCTGAGGTATTAAGGGAGTACTATCTGAGGTACTGAGGGAGAACTATCTGGGATACTGAGGCAGCACTATCTGAGGTATTGAGGGAGCACTTTCTGAGGTATTGAGGGAGCACTTTCTGAGGTATTGAGGGAGCACTACCTGAGGTGCTGAGGGAGCTCTCTCTGATGTATTGAGGGAGAAGTATTTGAGGTATTGAGGGACCGCTTTCTGAGGTATTGAGGGTGAACTATCTGAGGTACTGAGGGAGCACTTTCTGAGGTATTAAGGGAGCACTATCTGAAATATTATTTGAGAACTATCTGAGGAATTGAGGGAGCACTATCTGAGGTATTGAGGGAGAACTATCTGAGGTAATGAGGGAGAACTATGTGAGGTATTGAGGGAGCACTTTTAGAGGTATTTAGGGAGTACTATATGAGGTACTGAGGGAGAACTATGTGAGGTATTGAGGGAGCTCTTTTAAAGGTATTTAGGGAGTACTATCTGAGGTACTGAGGGAGAACTATCTGAGATACTGAGGCTGCACTATCTTAGGTATTGAGGGAGCACTTTCTGAGGAATTGAGGGAGCACTGTCTGAGGTATTGAGGGAGCACTACCTGAGGTACTGAGGAGCATTTTCTGAGATATTGAGGGATTACTATCTGAAGTACTGAGGGAGAACTATCTGAGGTATTGAGGGAGCACTTTCAGAGGTATTTAGGGAGCACTCTCTGAGGTACTGTGGAAGATGTATTTGAGGTATTGAGGGAGAATTTTCTGAGGTATTGAGGGAGAACTATCTGAGGTATTGAGGGAGCAGTATCTGAGGTACTGTGGGAGAACTACCTGAGGTATTGATGGAGCACTTTCAGAGGTATTTAGGGAGCACTATCTGAGGTACTGATGGAGAACTATCTGAGGTACTGAGGGAGAACTATCTGAGGTATTGAGCGAGAACTATCAGTGGTATTGAGGGAGCACTATCTGAGGTATGGAGGGAGATAGATCTGAGGTACTGAAGGAGAAGTATTTGAGGTATTGTGATAGAACTATGTGATGTTCTGAGGGAGAACTATCTGAGGTATTGAGGGATAACTATCTGATGTACTGAGGGAGCACTATCTGAGGTACTGAGGGAGCACTATCTGAGGTATTGAGGGAGCACTATCTGAGGTACTGAAGGAGCACTATCTGAGGTATTGAGGGTGCACTATCTGAGGTACTGAGGGAGCACTTTCTGAGGTATTGAGGTAGAACTATCTGAGGCATTGAGGGAGAACTATCTGAGATATTGAGGGAGAACTATCTGAGGGATTGAGGGAGCACTATCTGAGGTACTGAGGGAGCACTTTCTGAGGTATTGATGGAGCACTATCTGAGGTGCTGGGGAGAAATATCTGAGGTATTGAGGGAGCACTATCTGAGGCACTGGGGGAGAACTATCTGAGGTATTGAGGGAGAACTATCTGGGGTATTCAGGGAGAACTATCTGAGGTTCTGAGGGAGCACTATCTGGTGGTACAGAGTGCAGAGGATAGAAAGGACCAGATGCAATTCCCTAATCATTTCCACAGGGTCCCCGAGGCACTCTGGTGTCGTAATTTGAAATGGAAGCCACTCCCCATTTCAGAAGATTCAGATCATTTTAAACAATCAGTGAAAAATAACAGCAGCATGTGTTTGAAACATGGTTTGGGGGAAAACTTTCATCAATCTATTGTCACTTGTTGCTTGCAGACGCTTTAGAAAAGCAGGCACTCAACCAGACTAACGCTGTCGATGCAAGAGGTGGTGCACAGGAAGATCCAACAAGTCATCTGTAGCTGCTGTCTGTCTCCCTGGAGCATCATGTGAGATAGGGTTCAGTCCTCAGAGAAATCATTTCTCCAGCAATACCTCAACCACGCCTTTACAGCTGTGTGTGTGTGTGTGTGTGTGTGCGCATGTGTGTGAGAGAGAGAGAGACAGAGGGAGATAGAGAGATAGAGACTGCCCGTGTTTGTGTGTGTGAAAGAGTGGATGCATGTGTATCTCTGTGTGTCTGTATATGCGTGCATGAGAGAGAAAGTGCATGTTCACATGAGATTGTTTGGCTGTCTGTCTGTTTAAGGGTGTGTGTGTCTCTGTGTGCATGTGTGTGAGTGAGGGTCTGTGTGAGAGAGTGTGTATGTGTGTGTGAGAGAGTGTGTCTTTGTGTATGTGTGTGTGAGAGTGTGTCTCTGTGTGTGAGAGAATGTGTCTATGTGTGTGTGCTTGTGTGTCTATGTGTGCATGTGTCTTTGTGTCTGTGTGTGCATGACAGTGTGTCTTATGTGAGAAATAGTGTGTATGTGTGAGACAGAGAGTGTGCGTCTGTGTGCATGTGTGTGTGAGAGTGAGTGTTTCTGTGTGTGAGAGAGATTGTGTGTCAGTGTGTGTGAGAGAGAGTGTGGGTGTCCGTGTGTGTGTGTGAGAGAGAGTGTGTCTATGCATATTTGAGGGAGCGTGTGTCTGCGTGTGTATGTGTGTGCGAGAGAGAGTGTAACTGTGTGTTTATGTGTGTGTGAGAGAGAGCGTCTGTGTGTGAGAGAGAATGTGTGTCCATGTGTGTGTGTAAGAGAGAGTGTGTCTATGTGTGTTTGAGGGAACGTGTGTCTGCGTGTGAGAGAGAGAGTAACTGTGTGTTTATGTGTGTGTGAGAGAGTGTGTCTGTGTGCGTTTGGGGGATCGTGTGTCTGTGTGCGTGTCTGTGTGTATGTGTGTGAGAGAGAATGTCTATGTGTGTGAGAGACATAGAGTGTGCGCGTGTGAGACAGAGTGTGAGTGTGTGAGAGACAGAGAGTGTGTATGTGTGAGAGAGAGAGAGTGTCTGTGTGCGTGAGAGTGAGTGGGTGTGTGACAGAATAAGTATGTGTGTGTGAGAGAATGTGTGTGTAAATGAGAGAGAGTGTGTGTATGTGTGTGTGTGAGAGAGTGTGTCTGTGTGTGTTTGAGGGTTCGTGTGTCTGTGTGCCTGTCTGTGTGTATGTGTGTGAGAGAGAATGTCTGTGTGTGTGAGAGACAGAGAGTGTGTGTGTGAGACAGAGTGTGAGTGTGTGAGAGACAGAGAGTGTGTATGTGTGAGAGAGAATGTCTGTTTGTGTGAGGGACAGAGACTGTGTGTGTGAGAAAGAGTGTCTGTGAGTGTGTGAGAGACAGAGATTGTGTGTGTGAGAGAGAGTGTCTGTGTGCATGAGAGTGAGCGGGTGTGTGAGAGAATGAGAGTGTGTGTGAGAGAGAGTGTGTGTGTAAATGAGAGAGAGTGTCTGTGTGTGGGAGAGATAGTGTGTCTGTGTGAGTGTGTCTGCGTGTATGTGTGAGAGAGTGTGTCCGTGTGTGTATTTGAGGGAGCGTATGTCTGTGCGTGTATGTGTGTGAGAGATATAGTGTGTGCTTGTGTGTGTATGTGGGTGAGAGAGTTGTGCCTGTGTGTATGAGAGTGTGTCTGTGTTTGTGTTTGAGGGAGCGTGTGTCTCTGTGTGTGTGCATTTTGTTTGTGTGTGTAAACTAGCCAATCTTATTGGGTGCTCATGAATATAAAATCCAGCTGCTGCTTCAGGTGAATTGGTCCTCGTGTCTCCAAAGACACAAAGGCTGCAAGAGTGAATTCACTGGGAGAAAGAGAGTGCTGTTCATTCCAGTGGGGATTCATCCAGTAAACCTTCCCCACACACTAACATTCCTCTGGCAATGCAGTGACTCGTCCTGCACACAGAGCTCCAGGTACAAACCAATGTAATGTCACCATAGTCTTACCAGAGCATGGGACAGCTCCTCATTACAGAGCGGGGTATCGTGGGGATTTAATCAGAGGGTCACTATGGCCTAGCTGAGGCGGGAGGTTGGGAAGGAGAGTCCTTCAGAGTAACCCCAGCTGGTGTGGGAATTGAACACACGCTATTGGTTTTACTCTGCATTATAAACAACTGTCCAGCCAACTGAGCTAATTGACTTCACTCCAGGGGCATGCCCTGTATAACCCAATCATATGCCACCTTGCACCTCAATAAGAGCCAGGAGCAAGGCCATTCGGCCCCCACTCTAACCCAGAAGGGAGAGCACGGGAAGCTGATGAAGGAAACAAGCCCCTCCCATGTGGCCTCCTGAAATGGAGCTGGAGGACATGGCAGACCTGGCCTGTTGTTTGCTTCTCCGTGACTGGTCTGCTCCACCTTACCAAGAGAGACTGAAGGGAATCTCGAGGAGATTTCACTTCTCACTGAGAGGCTGCAACTCCAATCCAAATCAGACTGGTTCCCTCCGAGACTCACGGAAGAGTGCAGCACTCTACAGATCAGGGCCTTGTGGAGTCATAACCTCCAGTGTGGGGACCAAGAACTGGGAGGTAATGTTAAGAACATAAGACCATCCGAAATAGGAACAAGAGACTATTCAGCCCCTCGAGCCTGCTCTACTATTCATTAGGTTCGTGAATGATTTCGCATTTGATGTGGGAGCTGAAACCCGGACAGTACAGAGACAGAGAATCAAATTATTCTGCTGAAAGGAATCATCAGACAGGAGCTGGAACCAGAGAGAGTGAACACACACACACACACACACACACACACACACACACACACACACACACACACACACACACACACACACACACACACACACACACACACACACACACACACACACACACATTGTGGGATTCAGGCTGTCTGTGGGAATTTTACCACAAGATGCGAGCTCTACACTGAGGAGAGACAAAGGCACAAAATGCTAGAGAGAGGGCAGCTGTACAGTCTGATCCTACCGAACTCACTGCTTCCCACTCCCATGAGAGCTCTTCTGTATATTTCTGTGTTCCCAGCTGTCTCTCCCACATTTTCCCTTCAATCCCTATCTCACAACATCCTTCATATCTCTGCCCTGTTGACATTTCCCTGCAGATTCCCTTCCTCCAACACTCTGCCCCTTTGACACCCCATCATGTTTTTCAGGAATGTTTAATCATTCAATCTTCCACAAAACCAACACCTTGCTCATCTCTCTCTGCATCTTTCTCTCAGCTCTGTGGGATCTTGCCTTTCTTGTCTGTAAATCATTCTCGTTGCATCGCAGTAGCAACCCCCCCCCCCCCCACTCCACACTCTCTTAGCTCTTTGCTGCTGCAACTCCTCTCTCTCTCTCTCTCTGTCCTATATCTCTCCCTGGGTTTTCTCTCTTGCTGTCTGTCTGACCTTCTCTCCCTGTCTTTGCCTTCCCTTTTCCCACTTGTATCTGTCTGACATTGTATTTCCCTTCCTGGGGTTTTACTCTCTCTCTCGCCCTTTCTCTCTCTGCCTCTCTCCTGCTCTTTTTCAGTTCTTCTCACTTTCTCTCTCACCCTCTGCCTGCCCGTCTTTCTCTTATTCTCTCCCTCCCTCTCACTGTCTGTCTACCCATCCCTCTATCTCTCTTGTAGTTTCTCTCCCTCTGTCTCCTTAACAAACACATCGACCTGGACCCAATATACCGGCCACTGCAGCGGACAGCTGGAACTGACAACCGGAAGCGGTAGAGACAAACCACTATAAATACCGGAGGAAACATCACAGAAGCGCTTCACAGGAGGCTCCCAAGCACTGAGGATGTCCCCTAGACAGGGGACGAAACGTCTGCAACACAAATTCCCAGCTCGGCGAACAGAACCATAACGCGGAGAAGAGGTCTCCACAGAAAGGATAGTCAGTGAGGCCATTCAGAGGACAATCCTCAGGATCCTGAACAGGAGCAGGATCATTTAATGGGGGAGGGGGGGAATGGGCAGAAAGGACTCCATCTGTGATACAAGCCTTCTACAATTCTGGGACTGGGATCTTCCTGTGCATTAAAACAGCCACAGGCCAGTCAGTTGACCCAGACTCATTTACCTGTGTGAGAAAGTGAAGACTGCAGATGCTGGAAAGTCAGAGTTATAAAGTGTGGAGCTGGGGAAGCACAGCGGGTCAGCCAGGAGAGTCGATGGTTCTGGCCTGACCTGCTGGGCTTTTTCAGCTCCACACTTTTCCACTCATTTCCCTCTGCCCCAGGGAGTGGGGCTCACAGCAATGTTGGGGGGACTGCAAAATATTTGAGGGGGGATAATGTGGTGAGGCAATTATTTGGGAGGGAAGATATTTGGGAAAGGGGATAAATTTGGGAGGACAGTGAAAATGAAGGGCATAGTATTTTTGAGGGTGTACAAAACTGGGTGAGATCTTTCAGGTCTGAAATAACGAAAAACAGAGAGTGAGGGTGAGAAAAAGAGAGAGAGATGGAGAGAGTGGGGATGGAGAAGGGGGATGGGAGAAAGCTGGGCAGAGAGAGACAGGGAGAGGGAGAGAGTGAGAGAAAGAGTGTGTATGTGAGAGAGAGACAGACAGAAGGATAGAGAGAGAGGGGACAGAGAGAAGGAGAGAAGGGGAAGTCAGACTAAGACTGAGGAGTTAAAACATGGACAGACTGAAGGGGTGTGACACTTGTTATTCCAGTTGGTTCCAACTCTCTCTCTCTCAATTGATTTTCACATTCCCTTTCTCCCATGCCCCTGGGTTTTGCTTCAGCCTGTCTCTCTCTCTCTCTCTCTCTCTCTCTCTCTCTCTCTCTGGTTCTGCTTCTGGGTCTGCGAAACTGTTTTCTCTCGCCCTCTCTCTCTCTGGATGGTCAGATGGTCTCTGTCTCTTGCCATGCTGGTCTCCTCAGAAGGCCTCCAGATATTCAGGCAACCAGTCTGCAGATAAATCCTGATTTTGTTCATTCTGGATGGTTTTCAGGAAATTTCTATCGTTGTGGCCAATTAGGAGAATCCATTAATAGTTTGAAGCATTGCCAGACATTTGGATGGCTTGTTGCTGCTAGTTTCTTTGTGTAGCAGGACCCAGTGCCTTCCTGTCTGGGCCCTCATTTGTTTTGTAGCTACGTCTGTCCAGAATAACTGCTGCCTTTTACATTATGCTATGTTTGCGCTGTGCCTGGTGTGCAGTTTTTGTGATTTGGGAGATTTCCTTGGCCAATAAACCTTGGCTGCCTATCTGTGTTTTAGCCAGGAGGTTGTGACATCTCCCCCAAGTCATTCACTTGAATGGAAAGAAAAGAAGCGTATGCAATAAATTACAAACCTAATTTTAAAAGCTGGTTATGCTTGCTGTCTGTGCAAAAGCCATTGTGTAAGTTTTCCAAACCGATGGTCTTATAGCTTCACTTGAAGGTTGCCACTGATGATGCTACCCAGCCAGGTAACGAAACGTCTGGATATCAAACCTATCACCGAGCAAATCTACACCCCAAGTCTTATAGCTGATAAATGATATCATAAAATCTTGACAGAACAGAATCAGACCGTTCGGCCCATTGTGTCCACAATGACCCTCTGAAGAGAATCCAACTCAAACCCACTCCCCCAATGATATCCCTAAAACCCTGCATTTCCTATGGCTATTCCAGCGAGCCCGAATATCCCTTGAGACATTGGGAAAATTAACATGGCCAATCTGTCATAATGGCAACTATGGCAGGAAATCAATACTGGCCCAGCCAGGAACATTCAAACACTGCAAATGAATGAAACTAAGGTGATCACCCGGGGAGTTTCATCTACATTCCTGCCCCTGGGGGTGTGTCCAGGCATTATTCACCATGATCGTACCCATCTGTTACAGCCTGCAATCCTAACCACCGGTATCCCGAGATATATCAAGGTGAGTGCAGTTAGGACCACAGCCGATGTGAGAGGAGCCGAATTCTTGGATAACAGGCTATAGGAATGTCATGGTATGACCTGTTCCTTCCCATTTACGTAAGTATGGTCCCTGTCAATGTTCCCTCTATCTCCACAGTAAGTGGGAGGTAATCATGGTAGCCCATACAAATACCTTTTGAATACAACTCCGATAAGTTGGACTTCATCCTAACTTTGGTCACTTGGGTTAAGTGGAATCCCTCATACCAAGCCCAGGTGTCCCACCGAGAGTGTCCTTACAGCTGTTATAAACCCAGCCCTTGGTGAGCTGCTGTCACTGACAGTGAGAGACGTTGGTGTGGGTGTTCTCCAGGAACAAATATTTATGCTGTTTGCCACTAACCTGGGATGGGACTTTCCCTTGGCTGGACTGCCTGACCTCCTCCCTCACCTCCTCCATCATCCCGTTACCATAGATACTGCACAGGGTGTGGTTTTACTGCTCACCGTCATCTCTGATTGGGCCCTGGATGATCTGGTTAATCGTGTTGGCGTGACCATCCAGTTCGGTCACTAAGTAATGGTTAGCCTGATTCTCCACGAGTTGTCCCATGGTCTCCTCTGGGTTTTCTGTATTAAGTCTTTCTCAGGCTCATTAGAGAGTTGTTGGGTCAGGATCCTGAGTTTATTCTCCAAATTAGCCAAGTCAGCGTACTGACCAGTAACACTCCTGCCCTGGGAGTGGACTCGTATACTGTGGTTCAATCATTAAGGTGTTCCCTTTTCTTTTGTCTGCTAATTGCTGTTCTGGGTTCTGTGTTTTCCCTCAAGTATCCCTGTCCCTTGTCCCATTATCCTGTGGGTCAGTTGGGAACATGATTATTTTAATGGGGAAGGACACCACTCTGATTACTGTATCCCTGATACATTCATTATGACTAGTGTCAGTTTGTGATAAATGTTCGTGAACAAGGAATTCCCTGTGAGTTTAATGCCTAGTCCATTGTGAGAGCCTGGTATGTGCGGGATAAGCTGGGGGAGTAGCCTTCCCTCCTGGTCACAGCCCGTTGTTAATTTTGTTTCTGAGGAATTCTCCCTGGTGGGCTTCCTGGGATATTGCTGTCTGAAAATGACCCCTAGTCCAGGCAAGGTGCTTGGTATCCTACGACCATGCACCCATTCTCGGGGAAACCCTACCAATCGCTTCTGATCCCTGAGCTCCTGTAACACAATGTGGAAATCCCTAAAGTCTATTTCGTATTCAGCAATTAATTAGCAGAGAGCCCAAGCCTCATTATGGGCGTGATTTTGGGTCGAATCCCAGTTGTCCCTCCTCCTTTCTGAGACATGGGAGACAAAGGGTCGGGCCCAGTTTCTCATCGCTCAGAGAGGTGCAGGTCATATCCCCAAAAATCCAGACAAATTGGACACAGAGTCTCCGGGTGAAGTTGACAGGGGGAGGGGAGGGACATTCCCCTGGTTGTTGTTCTGCAGTTATGTAGCGGCTCTGCAGGATATGCCTTATCCTGCCCTCGAGCATTGAGGATCGCTGCCTTCATCTCATCATGGATGCCCCTCCCTAGCTGTTGGCCCTCAGGGAGGGCTGAATGGCCTGCTGGACTTAGGCACATGGCGATTCATTTGGTTTACTCCTCAGCGTCCACTCTGTGTATGACAGACTGTCAGTCAGTATCTGTGACAGAGATGGGATCTTTTTGGTGCTGCCCACCAGCTGGGTGCCTGGAATGGCTGTTGTGTATGGAGTGAGACCATAAGCTGCTTTACACTGGGTAAACACAGGATTCATGGAATCTGAGTTCGGCTGTGGCTCAGGGCTGGGGGCAAAAGGTGCAGTTGCCTGGGAGACAGGCAGTGGGATTCTCCATCTGTGAGTGGGTGTGGATGTGTCAGTGTGAGGCCTGTCATTATCTTCCTGGGGAGGTAGAATCCCAAAGGCACACATTATCCCATTCTTGGCGGAGTCCTAGTTCCCTCGGGATTGTATTTGCTCCTGGCACTTCCTACTAGGGCCTGATGTGTGTTGCTCCGTGTTGCAGGTGTACAAGCCCATGCAGCTGCTTGGAGCTCATACACTGTCCTTCCAGATTGTGAATGTGACCTGAGGCTGCCTCCCCATCGCCAGAGACCCTCCTTTCACTGGATTGGGCTCTTCCCAATTGGAACTGGAGTAGTCCCATGTGGGTGAGATTTTCCTGCAACCTTCTGTCCTGCTCATTGTGTCGGAGACCGAGCTCCGTCACAGCCTGTAGGTTTCCCTGGGGCGACTGGATCCCAGCTGCCTTATCCCAGCCGGGGGTCCTCCAGGCTATTGGCAGTGGAGTGAGCTTTCCAGCTTCCTTCCCCAGTTCTCTTTGGGCATCTCACCACAGCTCCTGTGCCAGGAATCCTTCACTGCAAGGCCAGGCTGGCTTCCTGCCGAATTCTGCACGACTGTTTCACATTTGTACCGGCTCGGGTTCCTATTGCTTTGGCTGCTTCTGTATTATGGGACACCTGGGTATGTTCATAGATTCATAGAGTTCTACAGCATGGAGACAGGCTCTTTGGTCCAAACTGCTCCATCCACACTAACCCCGTTTCCCTGCACTTGGCCCATATCCTTCCAATACGTTCCTCTCCATGTATTTGTCAAAGTGCATTTTAAATATTCTTAAATGTATCCTCCTCGACCACTTGCACTGGTAGTTCATTCCGTATGCGTACCACCCTCTGAGTAAAAGCATTGTCCCTCAGGTTCCCTTTTAATCTTCCCCTTTCACCTTAAACTGATGCCCTTTCGTCCTTGATTCCCCAAGCCTAGGATAAAGACTAAGTGCAATCACTCTATCCATGCCTCCCATGATCTTATACACCTCTATTAGGACACCCTCAGTCTCCTACACATGAAAGAACATGTCCTTGCTTGTCCAACCTCTCTCTATATCTGTCTAGTTGAGTTCTGGCAACATCCTTGCAAGTTTCTTCTGCACTCCTTCCAGTTTAATGACAACCTTTGTATAACAAGGTGGATAAAACTGAACACAATATTCCAAGTGTGGCCTCACCAACATCCTGCACAACTACAACACAACTTCCCAACTTCGATATTCCATGCCCTGACTGGTGAAGGGCCCAGTGTGCCAAAGGCCTACTTCACTGCCCTGTCTCCCTGAGTTCAGAGAGCCGTGCTCCTGGAATCCAAGGTCCCTCTGTTCCACTACACTCCTTCAGGCCCTACCATTCACCATGAAACGCCTTCTTGATGTGACTTTCCAAAATGCGAGATCTCGCCCTTGTCTATATTAAATACCATTTGCCATTTCTCAGCCCAATTCCCCAGCTGATCAAGGCCCTGTTGCAATTGCTGAGAACCTTCCTCACTTAATTTAGTGTAATCTGCAAGCTTACAAATCATGCCTTAAACATCCTCATTCAAATCATTGATATAGATAACAAACAGCAATGGGCCTAGCACTGACCAGCGCAGCGGCACAATGGATCAGTGGTTAGCTATGCTGCCTTACAGCACCGTGGATCTGGGTTCAATTCCAACCTCACGGGATGGTCTGTGTGGGTTAGATCCTGTTAGGGTTAGATTTCCTCCAGTATGGAAACAGGCCATTGGGCCCAACAGGTCCACATCGACCTGCCGAAGGCGAACCCACCCAGAGCCATTCTCCCTGCGCAATATTTACCCTTGTCGAATGCACCTAGCACTATGGACAATTTAGCCTGTCCAATTCATCTGACCAGCACAGTTTTGGATTGTGGAAGGAAACCGGAGCACCCAGAGGAAACCCACGCAGACACAGGGAGAATGTGTAAACTCCACACAGACAGTCACTTGAGGCTGGGGTCGAACCCGGGTCCCTGGCGCTGTGATGCAGCAGTGCCAACCACTGAGCCTCCATGCCACATCAAGTGAGTTTGTACGTTCTCCCCATGTCTGCGTGGGTTTCCTCTGGGTGTTCCGATTTCCTCCCACAATCCAAAGATGTGCATGTCAGGTAAATTGGTTATGCTAAATTGCCTATAGTGTTCATGGATGTGTAAGTAAGTTGCGTTAGTCAGGGGTAAATGTAGAGTAACAGAGGAGGGGAATGGGTTTAGGTGGAATAATCTTCAGAACGCCAGTGGTTTGTTGGGCCGAAGGGCCTGTTTCCACAGAGGAGGGATTCGATGATCCTATGACCTCTGAGGCACACCACTCGTCACAGGACTCCAGTCTGACGGTTTTCCACTGCTCTCTTCCATCAGGCCAACTGTGTACCAGTTTACCACGGCCCCTGGATTCCATGTGATCTAACCTTCCGGGGGGAGTGGTGAGGGCAGAGTTTTATTAGATTAGATTAGATTACTTACAGTGTGGAAACAGGCCCTTCGGCCCAACAAGTCCACACCGCACCACCAAAGCGTAACCCACGCATACCCCTACATCTACATCTACATCTACCCCTTACCTAACACTACGGGCAATTTAGCATGGCCAATTCACCTGACCTGCACATCTTTGGACTGTGGGAGGAAACCGGAGCACCCGGAGGAAACCCACGCAGACACGGGGAGATAGTGCATACTCCACACAGTCAGTCGCCTTAGGCGGGAATTGAACCCGGGTCTCTGGCGCTGTGAGGTAGCAGTGCTAACCACTGTGCCACCGTGCCGCCCGTGTGTCGGTATCACAAAAGAAGGGGGAGATTTCAGTGCTGGATATGGATCAGTCAGGAAGGGGGTAATTGCATTATTGTGTCCAAATCAGTCACGGAGTGTTTGATTCAGTGATGTATCAGGATCAGTCAGTGAGGGGCTGAATTTAGTGAAGGGTAGGGATCTGTCAGGGAGGGGGACATTGCAGTGTTGGGTCAGGATCAGACAGGGAGGGGGTGATTACAGTGTTAGGTCGGAATCATTCAGGGAGGGGAAGATGCAGTGTTGGGTAGGGATCAGTCAGGGAGGGGGTGATTACAGTGTTAGGTAGGAATCATTCAGGGAGGGGAAGCTGCAGTGTTGGGTAGGGATCAGTCAGTGAGGGGTGAATTTAGTGTAGGGTAGGGATCAGGCAGGGAGGGGAAGATTGCAGTGTTGGGGAGGTATCAGTCAGGGAGGGGGAGATTGCAGTGTTGGGGAGGGATCAGTCAGGGAGGGGGAGAATGCAGTGTTGTGGAGGGATCAGTCAGGGAGGGGGTCATTGCAGTGTTAGGGAGGGTTCAGTCAGGGAGGGGGAGATTGCAGTGTTGTGGAGGGATCAGTCAGGGATGGGCTGATTGCACTGTTAGATCGGGATCAGTCAAGGAGGGGAAGATTGCAGTTTTGGCTAGGCATTAGTCAGGGAGTGGGTGATTACATTTTTGGGTAGGGATCAGTCAGGGATGGAGTGATTACAGTGTTGGGTAGGGATCAGTCAGGGAGGGGGTGTTTGCAGTGTTGGGTAGGGATCGGTCAGGGAGGGGGTGAGTGCAGAGATGGGTAGGGATCAGTCAGGGAGGGCGAGAATGCAGTGTTGGGTAGGGATCAGTCAGGGAGCGGTTGTTTGCAGTGTTGTCTAGGGATCAGTCAGGGAGCGGGTGAGTGCAGAGTTTGGTAGGGATCAGTCAGGGAGGGATATTTTGCAGTGTTGGGTAGTGATCAGTCAGGGAGGGGGAGATTGCAGTGTTGAGTAGAGATCAGTCAGGGAGGGGGTGAGTTCAGAGTTGGGTAGGGATCAATCAGGGAGTGGGTGAGTGCAGTGTTGGATAGGGATCAGCCAGGAAAGGGGGAGATTGTAGTGTAGGTTAGGGATCAGTCAGGGAGGCGGTATATTGCACTGTTGGGATGGGATCAGTCAGGGAGGGGGTGATTGCAGTGTTGGGTAGGGATCAGTTATGGAGGGGGTGATTACACTTTTGGTCGGGATCATTGAGTGAGGGGGCGATTGCAGTGTTGGGTGGGGATCAGTAAGGAAGGGGGAGATTGCAGTGTTGAGTAAGGATCAGTCAGGGACGGGGTGAGTGCACTGTTGGTGAGGGATCAGTCAGGGAGGGGGAGATTGAAGTGTTGGGCAGGGATCAGTCAGGGAGGGGGAGTTTGCAGTGTTGAGTAGGGATCAGTCAGGGAGGAGGTGATTGCAGTGTTGGGTAGGGATCAGTCAGGGAGGGGGAGATTGCAGTGTTGGGGAGGGATCAGTCAGGGAGGGGGAGATTGCAGTGTTGTGGAGGGATCAGTCAGGGAGGGGGTGATTGCAGTGTTAGGCAGGGTTCAGTCAGGGAGGGGGAGATTGCAGTGTTGTGGAGGGATCAGTCAGGGATGGGCTGATTGCACTGTTAGATAGGGATCAGTCAAGGAGGGGGAGATTGCAGTTTTGGCTAGGCAATAGTCAGGGAGTGGGTGATTACAGTGTTGGGTAGGGATCAGTCAGGGATGGAGTGATTACAGTGTTGGGTAGGGATCAGTCAGGGAGGGGGTGTTTGCAGTGTTGGGTAGGGATCAGTCAGGGAGGGGGTGAGTGCAGAGTTTGGTCGGGATCAGTCAGGGAGGGGTGAGTGCAGAGATGGGTAGGGATCAGTCAGGGAGGGCGAGATTGCAGTTTTGGGTAGGGATCAGTCAGGGAGGGGTTGTTTGCAGTGTTGGCGAGGGATCAGTCAGGGAGGGGGTGAGTGCAGAGTTGGTAGGGATCAGTCAGGGAGGGATATATTGCAGTGTTGGGTAGTGATCAGTTAGGGAGGGCGTGATTGCAGTGTTGGGTAGGGATCAGTCAGGGAGGGGGTGAGTTCAGAGTTGGGTAGGGATCAATCAGGGAGTGGGTGAGTGCAGTGTTGGATAGGGATCAGTCAGGGAAGGGGGAGATTGTAGTGTAGGTTAGGGATCAGTCAGGGAGGCGGTATATTGCACTGTTGGGTTGGGATCATTCAGGGAGCGGGTGATTGCAGTGTTGGGTAGGGATCAGTTATGGAGGGGTTGATTACACTGTTAGGTAGGGATCATTGAGTGAGGGGGCGATTGCAGTGTTGGTTGGGGATCAGTCAGGAAGGGGGAGATTGCAGTGTTGAATAAGAATCAGTCAGGGAGGGGATGAGTGCAGTGTTGGTGAGGGATCAGTCAGGGAGTGTGAGATTGCAGTGTTGGTAGGGATCAGTCAGTGAGGGGGTGATTGCAGTGTTAGTAGGGATCAGTCAGTGAGGGGGTGATTGCAGTATTAGATAGGGATCAGTCAAGGAGGCGGAGACTGCAGTGTTGGTTAGGCATCCGTCAGGGAGGGATATATTGCAGTGTTGGGTAGCGATCAATCAGGGAGGGAGTGATTACAGCGTTGGGTAGTGATCAGTCAGCGAGGGGGTGTTTGCGGTGTTGTGTAGGGATCAGTCATGGTGGGGGTGATTGCAGTGTTGGGGAGGGATCAGTCAGGGAGTGGGAGATTGCAGTGTTGGTAGGGATCAGTCAGGGAGGGGGTGATTGCAGTGTTGGTAGGGATCAGTCAGGGAGGGGGTGATTGCAGTGTTAGTAGGGATCAGTCAGTGAGGGGGTGATTGCAGTATTAGATAGGGATCAGTCAAGGAGGCGGAGATTGCAGTGTTGGTTAGGCATCCGTCAGGGAGGGATATATTGCAGTGTTGGGTAGCGATCAATCAGGGAGGGAGTGATTACAGCGTTGGGTAGTGATCAGTCAGGGAGGTGGAGATTGCGGTGTTGTGTAGGGATCAGTCATGGTGGGGGTGATTGCAGTGTTGGGGAGGGATCAGTCAGGGAGGGCGAGATTGCAGTGTTGGGTAGGGATCAGTCAGGGAGGTGGTGATTGCAGTGTTCGATAGGGATCAGTCAAGGAGTGGAAGATTGCAGTGTTGGCTAGGGATCAGTCAGGGAGGGGGTGAATGCAGTGTTGGATAGGGATCAATCAGGGAGGGAGTGATTTCAGTGTTGGGTAGGGATCAGTCAGGGAGGGGGTGAGTGCAGAGTTTGGTCGGGATCAGTCAGGGCGGGGGAGATTGCAGTGTTGGGTTGGGATGAGAGAGGGAGGACGGAGGGTTGATTGCAGTGTTGGGTAGTGATCAGTCAGGGAGGGCGTGACTGCCATGTTGGAGAGGGATCAGTCAGGGAGGGGGTGAGTGCAGAGTTGGGTAGCGATCAGTCAGGGAGGGGGTGAGTGCAGTGTTGGGTAGGGATCAATCAGGGAGGGGGTGAGTGCAGTGTTGGGTAGGGATCAGTCAGGGAGTGGTTGAGTGCAGTGTTGTGTAGGGATGAGTCAGGGAGGGGGAGATTGCAGTGTACGGTAGGGATCAGTCAAGGAGGTGATGATTGCAGTCTTGGGTCGGGATCAGTCCGGGAATGTGGTGATTGCAGTGTTGGGTAGGGAGCAGTCAGAGGGGGAGTGCGTGCAGTGTTGTGTCGGGATCAGTCAGGGAGGGGGTGAGTCCAGTGTTGTGTCGGGATCAGTCAGGGAGGGCGAGATTGCAGTTTTGGATAGCGATCAGTGAGGGAGGGGGTGAGTGCAGTGTTGGATAGCGATCAGTGAGGGAGGGGGTGAGTGCAGTGTTGTGTAGGGATCATTGATGCAGGGGGTGAGTGCAGTGTTGGGTAGGTATTAGTCAGGGAGGGTGTAAGTGCAGTGTTGGGTAGGGATCAGTCAGGGAGGGTGAGATTGCAGTGTTGGGTAGGGGTGAGTCAGGGCGGGTGTTAGTACAGTGTTGTGCAGGTATCAGTCAGGGAGCGGATGATTTCAGAGTTGGGTAGGAATCAGTCAGGGAGGGTGTGATTGCAATGTTGGGTCGGGATCAGTCAGGGAGGGGATGATTGCAGTGTTGGGTAGGGAACATTTCGGGAGGGGGAGATTGCAGGTTTGCGTAGAGATTCATCAGTGAAGGGGAGATTGCAGTGTTGGGTAGGGATCAGTCAAGGAGGGGGTGATTGCAGTGTTGGGTAGGGATCAGTCAGCGAGGGGGTGATTACAGTGTTGGGTAGGGATCAGTCAGGGAGGGGGATATTGCACTGTTGGGTAGGGATCAGTCAGCGAGGGGGTGATTGCAGTGTTGGGTAGGGATCAGTCAGGGAGGGGGATATTGCAGTGTTGGGTAGGGATCAGTCAGCGAGGGGGTGATTGCAGTGTTGTTTCGGGATCAGTCAGGGAGGGGGTGAGTGCAGTGTTGGGTAGGGATCATTCATGGAGGGGGTGAGTGCAGTGTTGGGTCGGTATTAGTCAGGGAGTGCGTGATTGCAGTGTTGGGTAGGGATCAGTCAGGGAGGGTGAGATTGCAGTGTTGGGTAGGGGTCAGTCAGGGAGGGTGTGAGTAGAGTGTTGCGTCGGGATCAGTCAGGAAGTGGATGATTGCAGAGTTGGTTTGGGATCAGTCAGGGAGGGTGTGATTGCAGTGTTGGGTAGGGATCAGTCTGGGAGGGGGTGAGTTCCGCCTTTGTTCGGGATCGCTCAGGGAGGGGATGATTGCAGTGTTAGGTAGGGATCATTCAGGGAGGGGGAGATTGCCGGTTTGGGTAGAGATTCATCAGTGAAGGGGAGATTGCCGTGTTGGGTAGGGATCAGTCAGGGAGGAGGAGATTGCAGTGTTGGGCAGGGATCAGTCAGGGACGGGGTGAATGCAGTGTTGGGCAGGTATCAGTCTGGGAGGGGGCGTTTGCAGAGTTGGGTAGGGATCAGTCAGCGAGGGGGTGATTGCGGTGTTGGTTTGGGATCAGACAGTGCGGGGGATATTGCAGTATTGTGTAGGTATCAGTCAGGGAGGGGTTAGTCCTGTGTTGGTTTGGGATCAGTCAGAGAGTGGTTGATTGCAGTGTTTGGTAGGGATCAGTCAAGGTGGTGATGATTGCAGTGTTGGGTCAGGATCAGACCGGGGATGTGGTTTTTGCAGTGTTGGGTAGGGATCAGTCAGGGGGGGAGTGAGTGCAGTGTTGGGTAGGGATCAGTCAGGGAGGGGGAAATTGCAGAGTTGGATAGCGATCAGTCAGGGAGGGGGTGAGTGCAGTGTTGGGTAGGGATCAGTCAGGGAGGGGCAGATTGAAGTGGTGGGTAGGCATCAGTCAGGAAATGGTGTGATTGCAGTGATGTGTAGGGATCAGTCCGGGAGAGGTGATTGTTGTGTTGGATAGGGATCAGTCAGGGAGGAGGTGATTGCAGTGTTGGGTAGGGATCAGTCAAGGTGGTGATGATTGCAGTGTTGGGTCAGGATCAGTCCGGGAATGGGGTTTTTGCAGTGTTGGGTAGGGATCAGTCAGGGGGGGAGTGAGTGCAGTGTTGGGTAGGGATCAGTCAGGGAGGGGGAAATTGCAGAGTTGGATAGCGATCAGTCAGGGAGGGGGTGAGTGCAGTGTTGGGTAGGGATCAGTCAGGGAGGGGCAGATTGAAGTGGTGGGTAGGCATCAGTAAGGAAATGGTGTGATTGCAGTGATGTGTAGAGATCAGTCCGGGAGAGGTGATTGTAGTGTTGGGTAGGGATCAGTCAGGGAGGAGGTGATTGCAGTGTTGTCTGACGTTCCATAAGGGAGGGTGTGATTGCAGTGTTGGGTAGGGATCAGTCAGGGAGGGGGTAATTGCACTGATGTGTAGTCATCAGTCAGGGAGTGGGTGAGTGAAGTGTTGGGTAGGGATCAGTCAGTGAGGGGGTAATTGCACTGTTGTGTAGGCATCAGTCAGGGAGTGGGTGAGTGCAGTGTTGGTTAGGGATCAGTCAGGGAGGGGGTGAATGCAGTGTTGGATAGGGATCAGTTATGGACGGGGTGATTACAGTGTTGGGTCGGGATCAGTCAGGGAGGGGGACATTACAGTTTTGGAAAGGGTCCAGTCAGTGAAGGGGAGATTGCAGAGTTTGTTATGGATAAGTCAGGGAGTGGCTAAGTGCTGTGTTGTGTCGGAATCAGTCAGGGAAGTAGTTTGCAGTGTTTGTTAGGAATCAGAAAGGAGGGGAAGATTGCAGTGTTGGCTAGGGATCAGTCAGGGAGGGGGTGAATGAAGAGTTGGATAGGGATCAATCAGGGAGGGAGTGATTTCAGTGTTGGGTAGGGCTCAGTCAGGGAGGGGGTGAGTGCAGAGTTTGGTCGGGATCAGTCAGGGAGGGTGTGAGTGCAGATTTGGGTAGGGATCAGTCAGTGAGGGGGAGATTGCAGTGTTGGGTACGGATCAGTCAGGGACGGGGTGAGTGCAGAGTTTGGTAGGGATCAGTCAGGGAGGGGGAGATTGCAGTGTTGGGTTGGGATGAGAGAGGGAGGACGGAGGGTTGATTGCAGTGTTGGGTAGTGATCAGTCAGGGAGGGCGTGATTGCCATGTTGGAGAGGGATCAGTCAGGGAGGGGGTGAGTGCAGAGTTGGGTAGTGATCAACCAGGGAGGGGGAGTTTGCAGTTTTGGTAGGGATGAGAGAGGGAGGATTGCAGTGTTGGGTAGTGATCATTCATGGAGGGCGTGATTGCCATGTTGGAGAGGGATCAGTCAGGGAGGGGGTGAGTGCAGAGTTGGGTAGCGATCAGTCAGGGAGGGGGTGAGTGCAGTGTTGGGTAGGGATCAATCAGGGAGGGGGTGAGTGCAGTGTTGGGTAGGGATCAATCAGGGAGGGGGTGAGTGCAGTGTTGGGTAGGGATCAGTCAGGGAATTGTGTGATTGCAGTGTTGGGTAGGGATCAGTCAGGGAGGGGGAGATTACAGTGTTGGGGGGGATCAGTCAGGGAGGGTGAGATTGCAGTTTTTAGTGGGGATCAGGCAGGGAGTTGGAGATTTCAGTGTTGGGTAGGCATCAGTCAGGGAGGGGCAGATTGAAGTGATGGGTATGCATCAGTCAGGAAATGGTGTGATTGCAGTGATGGGTAGGGATCAGTCTGCGAGGGGTTATTGTCGTGTTGGGTAGGGATCAGTCAGGGAGTAGGTGATTGCAGTGTTGTCTAACGTTCCATAAGGGAGGTTGTGATTGCAGTGTTGGGTAGGGATCAATCAGGAAGGGGGTAATTGCACTGTTGTGTAGGCATCAGTCAGGGAGTGGGTGAGTGCAGTGTTGGGTAGGGATCAGTCAGGGAGGGGGTAATTGCACTGTTGTGTAGGCATCAGTCAGGGAGTGGGTGAGTGCAGTGTTGGGTAGGGATCAGTCAGGGAGAGGGTGAATGCAGTGTTGGGTAGGGATCAGTCAGGGAGGGGGAGATTACAGTGTTGGGGGGGATCAGTCAGGGAGGGTGAGATTGCAGTGTTCGGTAGGGATCAGTCTGGGAGGTGGGAGATTGCATTGTTGGTTATGGACCAGTCAGAGAGGGGGGAATTGTTATATTCTGTATGGATCAGTGTGGGAGGGGAGATTAAACTATTGGGTGGGGATGAGTCAGGGAGGGGGTGATTGCAGTGTGAGGTAGGCATCAGTCAGGGAGGGGGTAATTGCACTGTTGTGTAGGCATCAGTCAGGCAGTGGGTGAGTGCAGTGTTGGGTAAGGATCAGTCAGGGAGCGGCAGATTGAAGCGGCAGATTGTGTATGGATCAGTCAGAGAGGGGGAATTGTAGCATTGGGTAGGGATCAGTCAGGGAGGGGGACATTACAGTTTGGAACGGGTCCAGTCAGTGAAGGGGAGATTGCAGAGTTGGTTATGGATAAGACAGTGAGTGGCTAAGTGCAGTGTTGTGTCGGAATCAGTCAGGGAAGTAGTTTGCAGTGTTTGTTAGGAATCAATCAAGAGGGGGAGTTTGCAGTGTTGGGTAGGGATCATTCATGGAGGAGGAGAGTGCAGTGTTGTGTAGGGATCAGTCAGGGAGGGTGAGATTGCAGTGTTGGGTAGGGATCTATCAGGGAGGGGGTGATTTAGTGTTGGGGGTTATCAGTCAGGGAGTGTGAGATTGCAGTGTTGTGTATGGATCAGTCAGAGAGGGGGAATTGTAGTATTGGGTAGGAATCAGTGTGGGAGGGTGAGATTGCAGCATTGGGTGGGGATCAGTCAGTGAGGAGAATATTGCAGGGTTGGGGAGGGATCAGTCAGTGAGGGGGAGATTACAGTGATGTGTAGGGATCAATCAGGGAGGGGGTGATTGCAGTGTTGGGGAGGGATCAGTCAGGGAGGGGGAGATTGCATTGTTGGTTATGGACCAGTCAGAGAGGGGGGAAATGTTGTATTGTGTAGGGATCAGTGTGGGCGGGGAGACTAAAGCATTGGCTGGGGATGAGTCAGGGAGGGGGTGCTTGCAGTGTGAGGTAGGGATCAGTCAGGGATGGGGAGATTGCAGTGCAATGTCGGGATCAGTCAGTTAGGGGGAGATTGCAGTGTTGGGTAGGATCAGTGTCCGAGGGGGAGATTGTAGTATTGGGTTTGGATGAGTCAGGGAGGGGGTGATTGCAGTCTTAGGTAGGGATCAGTCAGGGAGGGGGAGATTGCAGTGTTGGGTAGGGATCAGTCAGGGAGGGGGGAGATTGTAGTATTGGGTTTGGATGAGTCAGGGAGGGGGTGATTGCAGTCTTAGGTAGGGATCAGTCAGGGAATGGGGTGATTGCAGTGTTGGGTAGGGATCAGTCTGGATCGGGGAGATTGCAGTGTAGTGTAGCGATCAATCAGTTAGGGGGAGATTGCAGTGTTTAGTGGGGAACAGGCAGGGAGTTGGAGATTTCAGTGTTGGTTAGGGATCAGTCAGGGAGGGGCAATTGAAGTGATGGGTAGGCATCAGTCAGGAAATGGTGTGATTGCAGTGACGGGTAGGGATCAGTCCGGGAGGGGTGATTGTAGTGTTGGGTAGGGATCAGTCAGGGAGAGCGTAACTGCACTGTTGTTTAGGCATCAGTCAGGGAGTGGGTGAGTGCAGTGTTGGGTCGGGATCAGTCAGGGAGGGGGTGAATGCAGTGTTGGGCAGGGATCAGTCAGGGTGGGGGCGATTGCAGTGCTGTGTTGGGATAAGTGAAAGAGGGGGTGATTGCAGTCTTGGATATGGATCAGTTTTGGACGGGGTGATTACAGTGTTGGGTAGGGATTAGTCAGGGACGGGAAGATTGCAGTTTTGGTAAGGGTCCAGTCAGTGAAGGGGTGATTGCAGAGTTGGTTATGGATAAGACAGGGAGTAGTTAAGTGCAGTGTTGTGTAGGAATCAGTCAGGGAAGTAGTTTGCAGTGTTTGTTAGGAATCAGTCAGGAGGGGGAGATTGCAGTGTTGGGTGGGGATCAGTGTCGGAGGGGGAGATTGCAGTATTGGGTTTGGATGAGTCATGGAGGGGGTGATTGCAGTGTTCGGTCGGGATCAGTCGGGGGGGGGAGATTGCAGTGTTGGGTAGGGATCAGTCAGGGAATGGGGTGATTGCAGTGTTGGGTAGGGATCAGTCTGGATCGGGGAGATTGCATTGTAGTGTAGCGATCAGTCAGTTAGGGGGAGATTGCAGTGTTTAGTGGGGATCAGGCAGGGAATGGGAGATTTCAGTGTTGGCTAGGGATCAGTCAGGGAGGGGCAGATTGAAGTGATGGGTAGGCATCAGTCAGGAAATGGTGTGATTGCAGTGATGGGTAGGGATCAGTCTGGGAGGGGTGATTGTTGTGTTGGGTAGGGATCAGTCAGGGAGTGGGTGATTGCAGTGTTGTCTAACGTTCCATAAGGGAGGGTGTGATTGCAGTCTTGGGTAGGGATCAGTCAGGGAGGGGGTAATAGCACTGTTTTTTAGGCATCAGTCAGGGAGTGGGTGAGTGCAGTGTTGGGTAGGGATCAGTCAGGGACGGGGTAATTGCACTGTTGTGTAGGCATCAGTCAGGGAGTGGGTGAGTGCAGTGTTGGGTAGGTATCAGTCCGGGATGGTGTGAATGCAGTGTTGGGCAGGGATCAGTCAGGGAGTGGGCGATTGCAGTGTTGTGTTGGGATAAGTGAAAGAGGGGCTGATTGCAGTCTTGGATATGGATCAGTTATGGACGGGGTGATTACAGTGTTGGGTAGGGATCAGTCAGGGAGGGGGAGATTGCAGTTTTGGTAAGGGTCCAGTCAGTGAAGGGGAGATTGCAGAGTTGGTTATGGATAAGACAGGGAGTAGTTAAGTGCAGTGTTGTGTAGGAATCAGTCAGGGAAGTAGTTTCCAGTGTTTGTTAGGAATCAGTCAGGAGGGGGAGATTGCAGTGTTGGGTAGGGATCATTCATGGAGGAGGAGAATGCAGTGTTGTGTAGGGATCAGTCAGGGAGGGGGAGATTGCAGTGTTGGTTAGGGATCTATCATGGAGGGGATGATTCAGTGTTGGGGGTGTATCACTCAGTGAGTGTGAGATTGCTGTGTTGGGTATGGATCAGTCAGAGAGGGGGAATTGTAGCATTGGGTAGGGATCAGTGTGGGAGGGGGAGATTGCAGCATTGGGTGGGGATCAGTCAGTGAGGAGAATATTGCAGAGTTGGGGAGGGATCAGTCAGTGAGGGGGTAATTGCACTATTGTGTAGTCATCAGACAGGGAGTGGGTGAGTGCAGTGTTGGGTAGGGATCAGTCATGGAGGGGGAAATTGCACTGTTGTGTAGGCATCAAACAGGGAGAGGGTGAGTGAAGTGTTGGGTAGGGATCAGTCAGGGAGGGGGTGAATGCAGTGTTGGGCAGGGATCAGTCAGGGAGTTGGCGATTGCAGTGTTGTGTTGGGATTAGTGAAAGTGGAGGTGATTGCAGTCTTGGATATGGATCAGTTATGGACGGGGTGATTACAGTGTTGGGTAGGGATCAGTCAGGGAGGGGGAGATTGCAGTTTTGGTAAGGGTCCAGTCAGTGAAGGGGAGATTGCAGAGTTGGTTATGGATAAGACAGGGAGTGGCTAAGTGCAGTGTTGCGTAGGAATCAGTCAGGGAAGTAGTATTTGCAGTATTTGTTAGGAATCAGTCAGGAGGGGGAGATTGCATGTGTTGGGTAGGGATCATTCATTGAGGAGGAGAGTGCAGTGTTGTGTAGGGATCAGTCAGGGAGGGGGAGATTGCAGTGTTGGGTAGGGATCTATCAGGGAGGGGGTGATTCAGTGTTGGGGGGGTAGCAGTCAGGAGTGTGAGTTTGCAGTGTTGGGTATGGACCAGTCAGAGAGGGGGAATTGTAGTATTGGGTAGGGATCAGTGTGGGAGGGGGAGATTGCAGCATTGGGTGGGGATCAGTCAGTGAGGAGCATATTGCAGAGTTGGGGAGGTATCAGTCAGTCAGGGGGAGATTACAGTGTTGTGTAGGGATCAGTCAGGGAGGGGGTGATTGCCGTGTTGGGGAGGGATCAGTCAGGGAGGTGGGAGATTGCATTGTTGGTTATGGACCAGTCAGAGAGGGGGGAATTGTTGTATTGTGTAGGGATCAGTGTGGGAGGGGAGATTAAAGTATTGGGTGGGGATGAGTCAGGGAGGGGTGATTGCAGTGTGAGGTAGGGATCAGACAGGGAGGGGGAGATTGCAGTGTAGTGTCGGGATCAGTCAGTTAGGGGGAGATTTCAGTATTGGGTTTGGATGAGTCAGGGAGGGGGTGATTGCAGTGTTAGGTAGGGATCAGTCAGGGAGGGGGAGATTGTAGTGTTGGGTAGAGATCAGTCAGGGAATGGGGTGATTGCAGTGTTGGGTAGGCATCAGTCAGGGATGGGGAGATTGCAGTGTTGGGCAGGGATCAGTCAGGGAGTGGGCGAGTGCAGTGTTGTTTCGGGATCAGTCAGGGAGGGGGTGAGTGCAGTGTTGCGTAGGGATCATTCATGGAGGGGGTGAGTGCAGTGTTGGGTCGGTATTTGTCAGGGAGTGTGTGAGTGCAGTATTGGGTAGGGATCAGTCAGGGAGGGTGAGATTGCAGTGTTGGGTTGGGATCAGTCAGGGAGGGTGTGATTGCAGTGTTGGGTAGGGATCAGTCTGGGAGGTGGTGAGTTCCGCCTTGGGTCGGGATCAGTCAGGGAGGGGATGATTGCAACGTTGGGTAGGGATCATTCAGGGAGGGGGAGATTGCCGGTTTGGGTAGAGATTCATCAGTGAAGGGGAGATTGAAGTGTTGTGTAGGGATCAGACAGGGAGGAGGAGATTGCAGTGTTGGGCAGGGATAAGTCTGGGAGGGGGTGAATGCAGTGTTGGGAAGGTATCAGTCTGGGAGGGGGCGTTTGCAGAGTTGGGTAGGGATCAGTCAGCGAGGGGGTGAGTGCGGTGTTGGTTTGGGATCAGATAGTGCGGGGGAGATTGCAGTATTGTGTAGGTATCAGTCAGGCAGGTGTTAGTACAGTGTTGGTTTGTGATCAGTCAGGGAGGGGGAGATTGCAGTGTTGTGTAGGGATCAGTCAGGAAGGGGGAGATTGCTTTGTTGGGTTGGGATCAGTCAGGGAGGGGGAGATTGCAGTGTTGGGTAGGGATCAGTCAGGGAGGGTGAGATTGCAGTGTTGGGGCGGGGTCATTCAGGGAGGGTGTGAGTACAGTGTTGTGTAGGGATCAGTCAGGGTGGGGATGATTGCAGATTTGGGTAGGGATCAATCAGGGAGTGTGTGATTGCAGTGTTGCGTAGGGATCAGTCTGGGAGGGGTTTGATTGCAGTGTTGGGTAGGGATCATTCAGGGAGGGGGAGATTGCAGGTTTGCGTAGAGATTCATCAGTGAAGGGGAGATTGCAGTGTTGGGGAAGGATCAGTCAGGGAGGGGGCGTTTGCAGAGTTGGGTAGGGATCAGGCAGTGAGGGGGTGAGTGCGGTGTTGGTTTGGGATCAGACAGTGCGGGGGATATTGCAGTATTGAGAAGGGATCAGTCAGGGAGGCGTGAGTACAGTGTTGGTTTGGGATCAGTCAGAGAGCGGGTGATTGTAGTGTTGGGGAGGGATCACTCAAGGAGGGCGTGATTGCAGTGCTGGGTAGGGATCAGTCAGGTAGTAGTTGAGTGCAGTATTGTGTAGGGATCAGTCAGGGAGGGGGAAATTGCAGTGTAGGGGAGGGATCAGTCAAAGAGGTGATGATTGCAGTCTTGGGTCGTGATCAGTCGGGGAATGGGGTGATTGCAGTGTTGGGTAGGGATCAGTCAGAGGGGGAGTGCGTGCAGTGTTGTGTCGGGATCAGTCAGGGAGGGAGTGAGTCCAGTGTTGTGTCGGGATCAGTCAGGGAGGGCGAGATTGAAGTGTTGGATAACGATCAGTGAGGGAGGGGGTGAGTGCAGTGTTGGGTAGGTATTTGTCAGGGAGTGTGTGAGTGCAGTATTGGGTAGGGATCAGTCAGGGTGGGTGAGATTGCAGTGTTGGGTTGGGATCAGTCAGGGAGGGTGTGATTGCAGTGTTGGGTAGGGATCAGTCTGGGAGGTGGTGAGTTCCGCCTTGGGTCGGGATCAGTCAGGGAGGGGATGATTGCAACGTTGGGTAGGGATCATTCAGGGAGGGGGAGATTGCCGGTTTGGGTAGAGATTCATCAGTGAAGGGGAGATTGAAGTGTTGTGTAGGGATCAGACAGGGAGGAGGAGATTGCAGTGTTGGGCAGGGATAAGTCTGGGAGGGGGTGAATGCAGTGTTGGGAAGGTATCAGTCTGGGAGGGGGCGTTTGCAGAGTTGGGTAGGGATCAGTCAGCGAGGGGGTGAGTGCGGTGTTGGTTTGGGATCAGATAGTGCGGGGGAGATTGCAGTATTGTGTAGGTATCAGTCAGGCAGGTGTTAGTACAGAGTTGGTTTGTGATCAGTCAGGGAGGGGGAGATTGCAGTGTTGTGTAGGGATCAGTCAGGAAGGGGGAGATTGCTTTGTTGGGTTGGGATCAGTCAGGGAGGGGGAGATTGCAGTGTTGGGTAGGGATCAGTCAGGGAGGGTGAGATTGCAGTGTTGGGGCGGGGTCATTCAGGGAGGGTGTGAGTACAGTGTTGTGTAGGGATCAGTCAGGGTGGGGATGATTGCAGATTTGGGTAGGGATCAATCAGGGAGTGTGTGATTGCAGTGTTGCGTAGGGATCAGTCTGGGAGGGGTTTGATTGCAGTGTTGGGTAGGGATCATTCAGGGAGGGGGAGATTGCAGGTTTGCGTAGAGATTCATCAGTGAAGGGGAGATTGCAGTGTTGGGGAAGGATCAGTCAGGGAGGGGGCGTTTGCAGAGTTGGGTAGGGATCAGGCAGTGAGGGGGTGAGTGCGGTGTTGGTTTGGGATCAGACAGTGCGGGGGATATTGCAGTATTGAGAAGGGATCAGTCAGGGAGGCGTGAGTACAGTGTTGGTTTGGGATCAGTCAGAGAGCGGGTGATTGTAGTGTTGGGGAGGGATCACTCAAGGAGGGCGTGATTGCAGTGCTGGGTAGGGATCAGTCAGGTAGTGGTTGAGTGCAGTATTGTGTAGGGATCAGTCAGGGAGGGGGAAATTGCAGTGTAGGGGAGGGATCAGTCAAAGAGGTGATGATTGCAGTCTTGGGTCGTGATCAGTCGGGGAATGGGGTGATTGCAGTGTTGGGTAGGGATCAGTCAGAGGGGGAGTGCGTGCAGTGTTGTGTCGGGATCAGTCAGGGAGGGAGTGAGTCCAGTGTTGTGTCGGGATCAGTCAGGGAGGGCGAGATTGAAGTGTTGGATAACGATCAGTGAGGGAGGGGGTGAGTGCAGTGTTGGGTAGGTATAAGTCAGGGAGGATGTGAGTGCAGTGTTGGGTAGGGATCAGTCAGGGAGGGTGTTAGCACAGTGTTGTGTAGGTATCAGTCAGGGAGGGGATGATTGCAGAGTTGGGTAGGAATCAGTCAGGGAGGGTGTGATTGCAATGTTGGGTAGGGATCAGTCTGGGAGGGGGTGAGTTCCGTGTTGGGTCGGGATCAGTCAGGGAGGGGATGATTGCAGTGTTGGGTAGGGAACATTTAGGGAGGGTGAGATTGCAGGTTTACGTAGAGATTCATCAGTGAAGGGGAGATTTCAGTGTTGGGTAGGGATCAGTCAGGGAGGGGGAGATTGCAGTGTTGGGAAGGGATCAGTCAGGGAGGGGGAGATTGCCGTGTTGCGTAGGCATCAGTCAGGGAGGGGGAGATTGCAGTGTTGGGCAGCGATCAGTCAGGGAGTGGGTGAGTGCAGTGTTGTGTAGGGATCAGTCAGAGAGTGGGTGAATGCAGTGTTGGGTAGGGATCAGTCAGCGAGGGGGTGATTGCAGTGTTGGGTAGGAATCAGTCAGGGAGGTGGTGAGTGTAGTGTTGAGTCGGTATTAGTCAGGGAGTGTGTGATTGCAGTGTTGGGTACGGATCAGTCAGGGAGGGTGAGATTGCAGTGTTGGGTAGGGGTCAGTCAGGGAGGGTGTGGGTAGAGTGTTGCGTAGTGATCAGTCAGGAAGGGGATGATTGCAGAGTTGGTTTGGGATCAGTCAGGGAGGGTGTGATTGCAGTGTTGTGTAGGGATCAGTCAGGGAGGGGATGATTGCAGATTTGGGTAGGGATCAATCAGGGAGTGTGTGATTGCAGTGTTGCGTAGGGATCAGTCTGGGATGGGTTTGATTGCAGTGTTGGGTAGAAATCATTCAGGGAGGGGGAGATTGCCGGTTTGGGTAGAGATTCATCAGTGAAGGGGAGATTGCAGTGTTGGGCAGGGATCAGTCAGGGAGGAGGAGATTGCAGTGTTGGGCAGGGATCAGTCAGGGACGGGGTGAATGCAGTGTTCGGCAGGTATCAGTCTGGGAGGGGGCGTTTGCAGAGTTGGGTAGGGATCAGTCAGTGAGGGTTTGAGTGCGGTGTTGGTTTGGGATCAGACAGTGTGGGGGATATTGCAGTATTGTGAAGGGATCAGTCAGGGAGGCGTGAGTACAGTGTTGGTTTGGGATCAATCAGAGAGCGGGTGATTGCAGTGTTGGGTCGGGATCAGTCAGGGAGGGCGTGATTGCAGTGTTGGGTAGGGATCAGTCAAGGTGGTGATGATTGCAGTGTTGGGTCGGGATCAGTCCGGAAATGGGGTTTTTGCAGTGTTGTGTAGGGATCAGTCAGGGAGGGGGAAATTGCAGAATTGGATAGTGATCAGTCAGGGAGGGGGTGAGTGCAGTGTTGGGTAGGGATCAGGCAGGGAGGGGCAGATTGAAGTGGTGGGTAGGCATCAGTCAGGAAATGGTGTGATTGCAGTGATGGGTAGGGATCAGTCCGGGAGAGGTGATTGTAGTGTTGGGTAGGGATCAGTCAGTGAGTAGGTGATTGCAGTGTTGTCTGACGTTCCAAAAGGGAGGGTGTGATTGCAGTGATGGGTAGGGATCAGTCAGGGAGGGGGTAATTGCAGTCTTGGGTCGGGATCAGTCCGGGAATGGTGTGATTGCAGTGTTGGGTCGGGATCAGTCAGAGAGGGCGTGAGTCCAGTGTTGTGTCGGGATCAGTCAGGGAGGGCGAGATTGCAGTGTTGGATAGCGATCAGTGAGGGACGGGGTGAGTGCAGTGTTGGATAGCGATCAGTGAGGGAGTGGGTGAGTGCAGTGTTGTGCAGGGATCATTCATGGAGCGGGTGAGTGCAGTGTTGGGTAGGTATTAGTCAGGGAGGGTGTGACTGCAGTGTTGGGTAGGGTTCAGTCAGGGAGGGTGAGTTTGCAGTGTTGGGTAGGGATCAGTCTGGGAGGTGGGAGATTGCATTGTTGGTTATGGACCAGTCAGAGAGGGGGGAATTATTGTATTGTGTCGGGATCAGTGTGGGAGGGGAGATTAAAGTATTGGGTGGGGATGAGTCAGGGTAGGGGTGATTGCAGTGTGAGGTAGGGATCAGTCAGGGAGGGGGAGATTGCAGTGTAGTGTTGGGTCAGTCAGTTAGGGGGAGATTGCAGTGTTGGGTGGGGATCAGTGTCGGAGGGGGAGATTGCAGTATTTGGTTTGGATGAGTCAGGGAGGGGGTGATTGCAGTGTTAGGTATGGATCAGTCAGGGAATGGGGTGATTGCAGTGTTGGGTAGGGATCAGTCTGGATCGGGGAGATTGCAGTGTAGTGTAGTGATCAGTCAGTTCGGGGGAGATTGCAGTGTTTAGTGGGGATCAGGCAGGGAGTTGGAAATTTCAGTGTTGGTTAGGGATCAGTCAGGGAGGGGCAGATTGAAGTGATGGGTAGGCATCAGTCAGGAAATGGTGTGATTGCAGTGATGGGTAGGGATCAGTCCGGGAGGGGTGATTGTAGTTTTGGGTAGGGATCAGTCAGGTAGTAAGTGATTGCAGTGTTGTCTAACTTTCCATATGGGAGGGTGTGATTGCAGTGTTGGGTAGGGATCAGTCAGGGAGGGGGTAATTGCACTGTTGTGTAGGCATCAGTCAGGGAGTGGGTGAGTGCAGTGATGGGTAGGGATCAGTCAGGGAGGGGGTAATTGCACTGTTGTGTAGGCATCAGTCAGGGAGTGGTTGAGTGCAGTTTTGGGTCGGGATCAGTCAGGGAGGGGGTGAATGCAGTGTTGGGCAAGGATCAGTCAGGGAGTGGGCGATTGCAGTGCTGTGTTGGGATAAGTGAATGAGGGGGTGATTGCAGTCTTGGATATGGATCAGTTATGGACGGGGTGATTACAGTGTTGGGTAGGGATCAGTCAGGGAGGGGGAGATTGCAGTTTTGGTAAGGGTCCAGTCAGTGAATGGGAGATTGCAGAGTTGGTTATGGATAAGACAGGGAGTAGTTAAGTGCAGTGTTGTGTAGGAATCAGTCAGGGAAGTAGTTTGCAATGTTTGTTGGGAATCAGTCAGGAGGGGGAGATTGCAGTGTTGTGTAGGGATCATTCATGGAGGAGGAGAGTGCAGTTGATGTGTAGGGATCTATCAGGGAGGGTGTGATTCAGTGTTGGGGGGTATTTGTCAGGGAGTGTGGGATTGCAGTGTTGGGGATGGATCAGTCAGAGAGGGGGAGATTGCAGTGTTGGGTACGGGTCAATCAGGGAGGCGGAGATTGCAGTGTTGGGTAGGGATCAGACAGGGAGGGGGAGATTGCAGTGTTGGGTAGGGATAAGTCAGAGAAGGGGAGATTGCAGTGTTGGGTAGGGATCAGTCAGCAAGGGGGAGATTGCTTTGTTGAGTTGGGATCACTCAGGGAGTGGGAGGTTGCAGTGTTGGGTAGGGATCAGTCAGGGAAAGGGGTGAGTGCAGTGTTGGATAGGGATCAGTCAGCAAGGGGGAGAATGCTTTGTTGGGTTGGGATCACTCAGGGAGGGTGAGATTGCAGTGTTGGGGCGGGGTCATTCAGGGAGTGTGTGATTGCAGTGTTGCATAGGGATCAGTCTGGGAGGGGGCGTTTGCAGAGTTGGGTAGGGATCAGTCATTGAGGGGGTGAGAACAGTGTTGGTTTGGGATCAGACAGTGCGGGGGATATTGCAGTATTGTGAAGAGATCAGTCAGGGAGGGGTGAGTACAGTGTTGGTTTGGGATCAGACAGAGAGCCGGTGATTGTAGTGTTGGGGAGGGATCACTCAAGGAGGGCGTGATTGCAGTGCTGGGTAGGGATCAATAAGGTCGTGGTTGAGTGCAGTGTTGGGTAGGGATCAGTCAGGGAGGGGGAGATTGCAGTGTTGCGTAGGGATCAGTCAAGGAGGTGATGACTGCAGTCTTGGGTCGGGATCAGTCCGGGAATGGTGTGATTGCAGTGTTGGGTCGGGATCAGTGAGGGACGGCGTGAGTTCAGTGTTGTGTCGGGATCAGTCAGGGAGGACGAGATTGCAGTGTTGGATAGCGATCAGTGAGGGACGGGGTGAGTGCAGTGTTGGATAGCGATCAGTGAGGGAGTGGGTGAGTGCAGTGTTGTGTAGGGATCATTCATGGAGCGGGTGAGTGCAGTGTTGGGTAGGTATTAGTCAGGGAGGGTGAGTTTGCAGTGTTGCGTAGGGATCAGTCTGGGAGGTGGGAGATTGCATTGTTTGTTATGGACCAGTCAGAGAGGGGGGAATTGTTGTATTGTGTAGGGATCAGTGTGGGAGGGGAGATTAAAGTATTGGGTGGGGATGAGTCAGGGAGGGGGTGATTGCAGTGTGAGGTAGGGATCAGTCAGGGAGGGGGAGATTGCAGTGTCGTGTCGGGATCAGTCAGTTAGGGGGAGATTGCAGTGTTGGGTGGGGATCAGTGTCGGAGGGGGAGATTGCAGTATTGGGTTTGGATGAGTCAGGGAGGGGGTGATTGCAGTGTTAGGTAGGGATCAGTCAGGGAGGGGGAGATTGCAGTGTTGGGTAGGGATCAGTCAGGGAATGGGGTGATTGCAGTTTTGGGTAGGGATCAGTCTGGGTCGGGGAGATTGCAGTGTAGTGTAGCGATCTGTCAGTTAGGGGGAGATTGCAGTGTTTATTGGGGATCAGGCAGGGAGTTGGAGATTTCAGTGTTGGTTAGGGATCAGTCTGGGAGGGGCAGATTGAAGTGATGGGCAGGCATCAGTCAGGAAATGGTGTGATTAAAGTGATGGGTAGGGATCAGTCAGGGAGGGGGAGATTGCAGTTTTGGTAAGGGTCCAGTCAGTGAAGGGGAGATTGAAGAGTTGGTTATGGATAAGACAGGGAGTAGTTAAGTGCAGTGTTGTGTCGGAATCAGTCAGGGAAGTAGTTTGCAGTGTTTGTTAGGAATCAGTCAGGAGGGGGAGATTGCAGTGTTGGGTAGGGATCATTCATGGAGGAGGAGAGTGCAGTGTTGTGTAGGGATCAGTCACTGAGGGGGAGATTGCAGTGTTGGGTAGGGATCTATCAGGGAGGGGGTGTTTCAGTGTTGGGGGTTATCAGTCAGGGAGTGTGAGATTGCAGTGTTGGTTATGGATCAGTCAGAGAGGAGGAGATTGCAGTGTTGGGTAGGGATCAATCAGGGAGGCGGAGATTGCAGTGTTGGGTAGGGATCAGTCAGGGAGGGCGTGAGTCCAGTGTTGTGTCGGGATCAGTCAGGGAGGGCGAGATTGCAGTGTTGGATAGCGATCAGTGAGGGACGTGGTGAGTGCAGTGTTGGATAGCGATCAGTGAGGGAGTGGGTGAGTGCAGTGTTGTGTTGGGATCATTCATGGAGCGGGTGAGTGCAGTGTTGGGTAGGTAGTAGTCAGGGAGGGTGTGAGTGCAGTGTTCGGTAAGGATCAGTCAGGGAGGGTGAGTTTGCAGTGTTGGGTAGGGATCAGTCTGTGAGGTGGGAGATTGCATTGTTGGTTATGGACCAGTCAGAGAGGGGGGAATTGATGTATTGTGTAGGGATCAGTGTGGGAGGGGAGATTAAAGTATTGGGTGGGGATGAGTCAGGGAGGGGGTGATTGCAGTGTGACGTAGGGATCAGTCAGGGAGGGGGAAATTGCAGTGTAGTGTCGGGATCAGTCAGTTAGGGGGAGATTGCAGTGTTGGGTGGGGATCAGTGTCGGAGGGGGAGATTGCAGTATTGGGTTTGGATGAGTCAGGGAGGGGGTGATTGCAGTGTTTGGTAGGGATCAGTCAGGGAGGGGGAGATTGCAGTGTTGGGTAGGGATCACTCAGGGAATGGGGTGATTGCAGTGTTGGGTAGGGATCAGTCTGGATCGGGGTGATTGCAGTGTAGTGTAGCGATCAGTCAGTTAGGGGGAGATTGCAGTGTTTAGTGGGGATCAGGCAGGGAGTTGGAGATTTCAGTGTTGGTTAGGGATCAGTCAGGGAGGGGCAGATTGAAGTGATGGGCAGGCATCAGTCAGGAAATGGTCTGATTGCAGTGATGGGTAGGGATCAGTCCGGGAGGGGTGATTGTAGTTTTGGGTAGGGATCAGTCAGGGAGTAGGTGATTGCAGTGTTGTCTAACGTTCGATATGGGAGGGTGTGATTGCAGTGTTGGGTAGGGATCAGTCAGGGAGGGGGTAATTGCACTGTTGTGTAGGCATCAGTCAGGGAGTGGGTGAGTGCAGTGTTGGGTAGGGATCAGTCAGGGAGGGGGAAATTGCACTGTTGTGTAGGCATCAGTCAGGGAGTGGGTGAGTGCAGTTTTGGGTAGGGATCAGTCAGGTAGGGGGCGATTGCAGTGCTGTGTTGGGATAAGTGAAAGAGAGGGTGATTGCAGTCTTGGATATGGATCAGTTATGGACTGGGTGATTACAGTGTTGGGTAGGGATCAGTCAGGGAGGGGGAGATTGCAGTTTTGGCAAGGGTCCAGTCAGTGAAGGGGAGATTGCAGAGTTGGTTATGGATAAGACAGGGAGTAGTTAAGTGTAGTGTTGTGTAGGAATCAGTCAGGGAAGTAGTTTGCAGTGTTTGTTAGGAATCAGTCAGGAGGGGGAGATTGCAGTGTTGGGTAGGGATCATTCATGGAGGAGGAGAGTGCAGTGTTGTGTAGGGATCAGTCAGGGAGGGGGAGATTGCAGTGTTGGGTAGGGATCTATCAGGGAGGGGGTGATTCAGTGTTGGGGGGTATCAGTCAGGGAGTGTGAGATTGCAGTGTTGGTTATGGATCAGTCAGAGAGGGGGAGATTGCAGTGTTGGGTAGGGATCAATCAGGGAGGCGGAGATTGCAGTGTTGGGTAGGGATCAGTCAGGGAGGGGGAGATTGCAGTGTTGGGTAGGGTTAAGTCAGAGAGAGGGTGATTGCAGTGTTGGGTAGGCATCAGTCAGCAAGGGGGAGATTGCTTTGTTGGGTTGGGATCACTCAGGGAGGGGGAGATTGCAATGTTGGGTAGGGATCAGTCAGGGAAAGGGGTGAGTGCAGTGTTTCATAGGGATCAGTCAGCAAGGGGGAGATTGCTTTGTTGGGTTGGGATCACTCAGGGAGGGGGAGATTGCAGTGTTGGGTAGGGATCACTCAGGGAGGGGGAAATTGCAGTGTTGGTTTGGGATCAGTCAGAGAGCGGGTGATTGTAGTGTTGGGGAGGGATCACCCAAGGAGGGCGTGATTGCAGTGCTGGGTAGGGATCAGTCAGGTAGTGATTGAGTGCAGTGTTGTTAGGGATCAGAAAGGGAGGGGGAGATTGCAGTGTTGGGGAGGTGTCATTCAGGAAGGGTGTGAGTACAGTGTTGTGTAGGGATCATTCAGGGAGTGGATGATTGCAGATTTGGGTAGGCATCAATCAGGGAGTGTGTGATTGCAGTATTGCGTAGGGATCAGTCTGGGAGGGGTTTGATTGCAGTGTTGGGTAGGGATCATTCAGGGAGGGGGAGATTGCAGGTTTGCGTAGAGATTCATCAGTGAAGGGGAGATTGCTGTGTTGGGTAAGGATCAGTCATGGAGGGGGCGTTTGCAGAGTTGGGTAGGGATCAGTCAGTGAGGGGGTGAGTGCGGTGTTGGTTTGGGATCAGACAGTGCGGGGGATATTGCAGTATTGTGAAGGGATCAGTCAGGGAGGCGTGAGTACAGTGTTGAATTGGGATCAGTCAGAGAGCGGGTGATTGTAGTGTTGGGGAGGGATCACTCAAGGAGGGTGTGATTGCAGTGCTGGGTAGGGATCAGTCAGGTAGTGGTTGAGTGCAGTGTTGGGTCGGGATCAGTCAGGGAGGGGGAGATTGCAGGGTTGTGTAGGGATCAGTCAAGGAGGTGATGATTGCAGTCTCGGGTCGGGATCAGTCCGGGAATGGTGTGATTGCAGTGTTGGGTCGGGATCAGTCAGGGAGGGTGTGAGTCCAGTGTTGTGTCGGGATCAGTCAGGGAGGGCGAGATTGCAGTGTTGGATAGCGATCAGTGAGGGACGTGGTGAGTGCAGTGTTGGATAGCGATCAGTGAGGGAGTGGGTGAGTGCAGTGTTGTGTAGGGATCATTCATGGAGCGGGTGAGTGCAGTGTTGGGTAGGTATTAGTCAGGGAGGGTGTGAGTGCAGTGTTCGGTAGGGATCAGTCAGGGAGGGTGAGTTTGCAGTGTTGGGTAGGGATCAGTCTGGGAGGTGGGAGATTGCATTGTTTGTTATGGACCAGTCAGAGAGGGGGGAATTGTTGTATTGTGTAGGGATCAGTGTGGGAGGGGAGATTAAAGTATTGGGTGGGGATGAGTCAGGGAGGGGGTGATTGCAGTGTTAGGTAGGGATCACTCAGGGAATAGGGTCATTGCAGTGGTGGGTAGGCATCAGTCAGGAAATGGTGTGATTGCAGTGCTGGGTAGGGATCAGTCCGGGAGGGGTGATTGTAGATTTGGGTAGGGATCAGTCAGGGAGTAGGTGATTGCAGTGTTCTCTAACGTTCCAAATGGGAGGGTGTGATTGCAGTGTTAGGTAGGGATCAGTCAGGGAGGAGGTAATTGCACTGTTGTGTAGGCATCAGTCAGGGAGTGGGAGAATGCAGTGTTGGGTAGCGATCAGTCAGGGAGGGGGTAATTGCACTGTTGTGTAGGCATCAGTCAGGGAGTGGGTGAGTGCAGTTTTGGGTAGGGATCAGTCAGGGAGTGGGTGAATGCAGTGTTGGGCAGGGATCAGTTAGGGAGGGGGCGATTGCAGTGCTGTGTTGGGATAAGTGAAATTGTGGGTGATTGCAGTCTTGGATATGGATCAGTTATGGACGGGGTGATTACAGTGTTGGGTAGGATTAGTCAGGGAGGGGGAGATTGCAGTTTTGGTAAGGGTCCAGTCAGTGAAGGGGAGATTGCAGAGTTGGTTATGGATAATACAGGGAGTAGTTAAGTGCAGTGTTGTGTAGGAATCAGTCAGGGAAGTAGTTTGCAGTGTTTGTTAGGAATCAGTCAGGAGGGGGAGATTGCAGTGTTGGGTAGGGATCATTCATGGAGGAGGAGAGTGCAGTGTTGTGTAGGGATCTATCAGGGAGGGGGTGATTCAGTGTTGGGGGGTATCAGTCAGGGAGTGTGAGATTGCAGTGTTGGTTATGGATCAGTCAGAGAGGAGGAGATTGCAGTGTTGGGTAGGGATCAATCAGGGAGGCGGAGATTGCACTGTTGTGTAGGCATCAGTCAGGGAGTGGGTGAGTGCAGTGTTGGGTAGGGATCAGTCAGGGAGGGGGTGAATGCAGTGTTGGCAGGGATCAGTCAGGGAGGGGGCGATTGCAGTGTTGTGTTCGGATAAGTTAAAGAGGGGGTGATTGCAGTCTTGGATATGGATCAGTTATGCACGGGGTGATGACAGTGTTGGGTCGGGATCAGTCAGGGAGGGGGACATTACAGTTTTGGAAAGGGTCCAGGCAGTGAAAGGGAGATTGAAGAGTTGGTTATGGATAAAACAGGGAGTGGCTAAGTGCAGTGTTGTGTAGGAATCAGTCAGGGAAGTAGTTTGCAGTGTTTGTTAGGAATCAGTCTGGAGGGGGAGATTGCAGTGTTGGGTCGGGATCATTCATGGAGGAGGAGAGTGCAGAGTTGTGTAGGGATCAGTCAGGGAGGGGGAGATTGCAGTGTTGGGTAGGGATCTATCAGGGAGGGGGAATTGTAGTATTGGGTAGGAATCAGTGTGGGAGGGGGAGATTGCAGCATTGGGTGGGGATCAGTCAGTGAGGAGAATATTGCAGAGTTGGGGAGGGATCAGTCAGTCAGGGGGAGATTACAGTATTGTGTAGGGATCAGTCAGGGAGGGGGTGATGGCAGTGTTGGGGAGGGATCAGTCAGGGAGTGGAAGATTGCAGTGTTGGGTAGGGATCAGTCAGAGAGGGGGAGATTGCAGTGTTGGGTAGGGATCAATCAGGGAGGGGGAGATTGCAGTGTTGGGTAGGGATCAGTCAGGGAATGGGGTGATTGCAGTGTTGGGTAGGGATCAGTCTGGGATGGGGAGATTACAGTGTTGGGGGGGATCAATCAGGGAGGGTGAGATTGCAGTGTTGGGTAGGGATCAGTCTGGGAGGTGGGAGATTGCATTGTTGGTTATGGACCAGTCAGAGAGGGGGGAATTGGTGTATTGTGTAGGGATCAGTGTGGGAGGGGAGATTAAATTATTGGGTGGGGATGAGTCAGGGAGGGGGTGATTGCAGTGTGAGGTAGGGATCAGTCAGGGAGGGGGAGATTGCAGTGTAGTGTCGGGATCAGTCAGTTAGGGGGAGATTGCAGTGTTGGGTGGGGATCAGTGTCGGAGGGGGAGATTGCAGTATTGGGTTTGGATGAGTCAGGGAGGGGGTGATTGCAGTGTTGGGTAGGGATCGGTCAGGGAGGTCGAGATTGCAGTGTTGGATAGCGAACAGTGATGGACGGGGTGAGTGAAGTGTTGGATAGGGATCAGTCAGGAAGGGGGAGATTACTTTGTTGGATTGGGATCACTCAGGGAGGGGGAGATTGCAGTGTTGGGTATGGATCAGTCAGGGAGGGTGAGATTGCAGTGTTGGGGCGGGGTCATTCAGGGAGGGTGTGAGTACAGTGTTGTGTAGGGATCAGTCAGCGAGGGGATGATTGCAGATTTGGGTAGGGATCAATCAGGGAGTGTGTGATTGCAGTGTTGCGTAGGGATCAGTCTGGAAGGGGTTTGATTGCAGTGTTGGTTAGGAATCAGTCAGGAGGGGGAGATTGCAGTGTTGGGTAGGGATCAATCAGGGAGGGGGAGATTGCAGTGTGAGGTAGGGATCAGTCAGGGAGGGGGAGATTGCAGTGTAGTCTCGGGATCAGTCAGTTAGGGGGAGATTGCAGTGTTGGGTGGGGATCAGTGTCGGAGGGGGAGATTGCAGTATTGGGTTTGGATGAGTCAGGGACGGGGTGATTGCAGTGTTGGGTAGGGATCAGTCAGGGAGGGTGAGATTGCAGTGTTGGGGCGGGGTCATTCAGGGAGGGTGTGAGTACAGTGTTGTGTAGGGATCAGTCAGTGAGGGGATGATTGCAGATTTGGGTAGGGATCAATCAGGGAGTGTGTGATTGCAGTGTTGCGTAGGGATCAGTCTGGGAGGGGTTTGATTGCAGTGTTGGGTAGAGATTCATCAGTGAAGGGGAGATTGCAGTGTTGGGTAAGGATCAGTCTGGGAGGGGGCGTTTGCAGAGTTGGGTAGGGATCAGTCAGTGAGGGGGTGAGTGCGGTGTTGGTTTGGGATCAGACAGTGCGGGGGATATTGCAGTATTGTGAAGGGATCAGTCAGGGAGGCGTGAGTACAGTGTTGGTTTGGGATCAGTCAGAGAGCGGGTGATTGTAGTGTTGGGGAGGGATCACTCAAGGAGGGCGTGATTGCAGTGCTGGGTAGGGATCAGTCAGGTAGTGGTTGAGTGCAATGTTGGGTAGGGATCAGTCAGGGAGGGGGAGATTGCAGTGTTGGGTAGGGATCATTCAAGGAGGTGATGATTGCAGTCTTGGGTCGGGATCAGTCCGGGAATGGTGTGATTCCAGTGTTGTGTCGGGACCAGTCAGGGAGGGCGAGATTGCAGTGTTGGATAGCGATCAGTGAGGGACGTGGTGAGTGCAGTGTTGGATAGCGATCAATGAGGGAGTGGGTGAGTGCAGTGTTGTGTAGGGATCATTCATGGAGCGGGTGAGTGCAGTGTTGGGTAGGTATTAGTCAGGGAGGGTGTGACTGCAGTGTTGGGTAGGGTTCAGTCAGGGAGGGTGAGTTTGCAGTGTTGGGTAGGGATCAGTCTGGGAGGTGGGAGATTGCATTGTTGGTTATGGACCAGTCAGAGAGGGGGGAATTATTGTATTGTGTAGGGATCAGTGTGGGAGGGGAGATTAAAGTATTGTGTGGGGATGAGTCAGGGTAGGGGTGATTGCAGTGTGAGGTAGGGATCAGTCAGGGAGGGGGAGATTGCAGTGTAGTGTTGGGATTAGTCAGTTAGGGGGAGATTTCAGTGTTGGGTGGGGATCAGTGTCGGAGGTGTAGATTGCAGTATTGGGTTTGGATGAGTCAAGGAGGGGGTGATTGCAGTGTTAGGTATGGATCAGTCAGGGAATGGGGTGATTGCAGTGTTGGGTAGGGATCAGTCTGGATCGGGGAGATTGCAGTGTAGTGTAGTGATCAGTCAGTTAGGGGGAGATTGCAGTTTTTAGTGGGGATCAGGCAGGGAGTTGGAAATTTCAGTGTTGGTTAGGGATCAGTCAGGGAGGGGCAGATTGAAGTGATGGGTAGGCATCAGTCAGGAAATGGTGTGATTGCAGTGATGGGTAGGGATCAGTCCGGGAGGGGTGATTGTAGTTTTGGGTAGGGATCTGTCAGGGAGTAGGTGATTGCAGTGTTGTCTAACGTTCCATATGGGAGGGTGTGATTGCAGTGTTGGGTAGGGATCAGTCAGGGAGGGGGTAATTGCACTGTTGCGTAGGCATCAGTCAGGGAGTGGGTGAGTGCAGTGTTGGGTAGGGATCAGTCAGGGAGGGGGTAATTGCACTGTTGTGTAGGCATCAGTCAGGGAGTGGGTGAGTGCAGATTTGGGTAGGGATCAGTCAGGGAGGGGGTGTATACAGTGTTGGGCAAGGATCAGTCAGGGAGTGGGCGATTGCAGTGCTGTGTTGGGATAAGTGAAAGAGGGGGTGATTGCAGTCTTGGATATGGAACAGTTATGGACGGGGTGATTACAGTGTTGGGTAGGGATCAGTCAGGGTGGGGGAGATTGCAGTTTTGGTAAGGGTCCAGTCAGTGAATGGGAGATTGCAGAGTTGGTTATGGATAAGACAGGGAGTAGTTAAGTGCAGTGTTGTGTAGGAATCAGTCAGGGAAGTAGTTTGCAGTGTTTGTTAGGAATCAGTCAGGAGGGGGAGATTGCAGTGTTGTGTAGGGATCATTCATGGAGGAGGAGAGTGCAGTGTTGTGTAGGGATCAGTCACTGAGGGGGAGATTGCAGTGTTGGGTAGGGATCTATCAGGGAGGGGGTGATTCAGTGTTGGGGGGTATTTGTCAGGGAGTGTGGGATTGCAGTGTTGGGTATGGATCAGTCAGAGAGGGGGAGATTGCAGTGTTGGGTACGGATCAATCAGGGAGGCGGAGATTGCAGTGTTGGGTAGGGATCAGACAGGGAGGGGGAGATTGCAGTGTTAGGGTAGGGATAAGTCAGAGAAGGGGAGATTGCAGTGTTGGGTAGGGATCAGTCAGCAAGGGGGAGATTGCTTTGTTGGGTTGGGATCACTCAGGGAGGGGGAGATTGCAGTGTTGGGTAGGGATCAGTCAGGGAGGGGGAGATTGCAGTGTTGGGTAGGGATCAGTCAGGGAATGGGGTGATTGCAGTTTTCGGTAGGGATCAGTCTGGATCGGCGAGATTGCAGTGTAGTGTAGCGATCTGTCAGTTAGGGGGAGATTGCAGTGTTTAGTGGGGATCAGGCAGGGAGTTGGAGATTTCAGTGTTGGTTAGGGATCAGTCAGGGAGGGGCAGATTGAAGTGATGGGTAGGCATCAGTCAGGAAATGGTGTGATTGCAGTGCTGGGGAGGGATCAGTCCGGGAGGGGTGATTGTAGTTTTTGGAAGGGATCAGTCAGGGAGTAGGTGATTGCAGTATTGTCTAACGTTCGATATGGGAGGGTGTGATTGCATTGTTGGGTAGGGATCAGTCAGCAAGGGGGAGATTGCTTTGTTGGGTTGGAATCACTCAGGGAGGGGAAGATTGCAATGTTGGGTAGGGATCAGTCAGGGAAAGGGGTGAGTGCAGTGTTTCATAGGGATCAGTCAGCAAGGGGGAGATTGCTTTGTTGGGTTGGGATCATTCAGGGAGGGGAGATTGCAGTGTTGGGTAGGGATCAGTCAGGGAGGGTGAGATTGCAGTGTTGGGGCGGGGTCATTCAGGGAAAGGGGTGAGTGCAGTGTTGGATAGGGATCAGTCAGCAAGGGGGAGATTGCTTTGTTGGGTTGGGATCACTCAGGGAGGGGGAGATTGCAGTGTTGGGTAGGGATCAGTCAGGGAGGGTGAGATTGCAGTGTTTGGGCGGGGTCATTCAGGGAGGGTGTGAGTACAGTGTTGTGTAGGGATCAGTCAGGGAGGGGATGATTGCAGATTTGGGTAGGGATCAATCAGGGAGTGTGTGATTGCAGTGTTGCGTAGGGATCAGTCTGGGATGGGTTTGATTGCAGTGTTGGGTAGGGATCATTCAGGGAGGGGGAGATTGCAGGTTTGGGTAGGGATTCATCAGTGAAGGGGAGATTGCAGTGTTGGGTAAGGATCAGTCAGGGAGGGGGCGTTTGCAGAGTTGGGTAGGGATCAGTCAGTGAGGGGGTGAGTGCGGTGTTGGTTTGGGATCAGACAGTGCGGGGGATATTGCAGTATTGTGAAGGGATCAGTCAGGGAGGCGTGAGTACAGTGTTGGTTTGGGATCAGTCAGAGAGCGGGTGATTGTAGTGTTGGGGAGGGATCACTCAAGGAGGGCGTGATTGCAGTGCTGGGTAGGGATCAGTCAGGTAGTGGTTGAGTGCAGTGTTGGTAGGGATCAGAAAGGGAGGGGGAGATTGCAGTGTTGGGGCGGTGTCATTCAGGAAGGGTGTGAGTACAGTGTTGTGTAGGGATCATTCAGGGAGGGGATGATTGCAGATTTGGGTAGGGATCAATCAGGGAGTGTGTGATTGCAGTATTGCGTAGGGATCAGTCTGGGAGTGGTTTGATTGCAGTGTTGGGTAGGGATCATTCAGGGAGGGGGAGATTGCAGGTTTGGGTAGAGATTCATCAGTGAAGGGGAGATTGCTGTTTTGGGTAAGGATCAGTCATGGAGGGGGCGTTTGCAGAGTTGGGTAGGGATCAGTCAGTGAGGGGGTGAGTGCGGTGTTGGTTTGGGATCAGACAGTGCGGGGGATATTGCAGTATTGTGAAGGGATCAGTCAGGGAAGCGTGAGTACAGTGTTGGTTTGGGATCAGTCAGAGAGCGGGTGATTGTAGTGTTGGGGAGGGATCACTCAAGGAGGGTGTGATTGCAGTGCTGGGTAGGGATCAGTCAGGTAGTGGTTGAGTGCAGTGTTGGGTCGGGATCAGTCAGGGAGGGGGAGATTGCAGTGATGGGTAGGGATCAGTCAAGGAGGTGATGATTGCAGTCTTGGGTCGGGATCAGTCAGGGAGGGCGTGAGTCCAGTGTTGTGTCGGGACCAGTCTGGGAGGGCGAGATTGCAGTGTTGGATAGCGATCAGTGAGGGACGTGGTGGGAGCAGTGTTGGATAGCGATCAGTGAGGGAGTGGGTGAGTGCAGTGTTGTGTAGGGATCATTCATGGAGCGGGTGAGTGCAGTGTTGGGTAGGTATTAGTCAGGGAGTGTGTGAGTGCAGTGTTCGGTAGGGATCAGTCAGGGAGGGTGAGTTTGCAGTGTTGGGTAGGGATCAGTCTGGGAGGTGGGAGATTGCATTGTTGGTTATGGACCAGTCAGAGAGGGGGGAATTGTTGCATTGTGTAGGGATCAGTGTGGGAGGGGAGATTAAAGTATTGGGTGGGGATGAGTCAGGGAGGGGGTGATTGCATTATGAGGTAGGGATCTGTCAGTTAGGGGGAGATTGCAGTGTTGGGTGGGGATCAGTGTCGGAGGGGGAGATTGCAGTATTGGGTTTGCATGAGTCAGGGAGGGGGTGATTGCAGTGTTAGGTAGGGATCACTCAGGGAATGGGGTCATTGCAGTGTTGGGTAGGGATCAGTCTGGATCGGGGAGATTGCAGTGTAGTGTAGCGATCAGTCAGTTAGGGGAAGATTGCAGTGTTTAGTGTTGATCAGGCAGGGAGTTGGAGATTTCAGTGTTGGTTACGGATCAGTCAGGGAGGGGCAGATTGAAGTGATGGGTAGGCATCAGTCAGGAAATGGTGTGATTGCAGTGATGGGTAGGGATCAGTCCGGGAGGGGTGATTGTAGTTTTGGGTAGGGATCAGTCAGGGAGTAGGTGATTGCAGTGTTGTGTAACGTTCCAAATGGGAGGGTGTGATTGCAGTGTTGGGTTGGGATCAGTCAGGGAGGGGGTAATTGCACTGTTGTGTAGGCATCAGTCAGGGAGTGGGAGAGTGCAGTGTTGGGTAGGGATCAGTCAGGGAGGGGGTAATTGCACTGTTGTGTAGGCATCAGTCAGGGAGTGGGTGAGTGCAGTTTTGGGCAGGGATCAGTCAGGGAGGGGGCGATTGCAGTGGTGTGTTGGGATAAGTGAAAGAGGGGTGATTGCAGTCTTGGATATGGATCAGTTATGGACTGGGTGATTACAGTGTTGGGTAGGATTAGTCAGGGAGGGGGAGATTGCAGTTTTGGTAAGGGTCCAGTCAGTGAAGGGGAGATTGCAGATTTGGTTATGGATAATACAGGGAGAAGTTAAGTGCAGTGTTGTGTAGGAATCAGTCAGGGAAGTAGTTTGCAGTGTTTGTTAGGAATCAGTCAGGAGGGGGAGATTGCAGTGTTGGGTAGGGATCATTCATGGAGGAGGAGAGTGCAGTGTTGTGTAGGGATCTATCAGGGAGGGGGTGATTCAGTGTTGGGGTGTCAGTCAGGGAGTGTGAGATTGCAGTGTTGGGTATGGATCAGTCAGAAAGGGGGGGATTGCAGTGTTGGGTAGGGATCAATCAGGGAGGCGGAGATTGCAGTGTTGGGTAGGGATCAGTCAGCGAGGGGGAGATTGCAGTGTTGGGTAGGGATAAGTCAGAGAAGGGGAGATTGCAGTGTTGGGTAGGGATCAGTCAGCAAGGGGGACATTGCTTTGTTGGGTTGGGATCACTCAGGGAGGGGGAGATTTCAGTGTTGGGTAGGGATCAGTCAGGGAAAGGGGTGAGTGCAGTGTTGGATAGGGATCAGTCAGCAAGGGGGAGATTGCTTTGTTGGGTTGGGATCTCTCAGGGAGGGGGAGATTGCAGTGTTTGGTAGGGATCAGTCAGGGAGGGTGAGATTGCAGTGTTGGGGCGGGGTCATTCAGGGAGGGTGTGAGTACAGTGTTGTGTAGGGATCAGTCAGGGAGGGGATGATTGCAGATTTGGGTAGGGATCAATCAGGGAGTCTGTGATTCCAGTGTTGCGTAGGGATCAGTCTGGGAGGAGTTTGCTTGCAGTGTTGGGTCGGGATCATTCAGGGAGGGGGAGATTGCAGGTTTGGGTAGAGATTCATCAGTGAAGGGGAGATTGCAGTGTTGGGTAAGGATCAGTCAGGGAGGGGGCGTTTGCAGAGTTGGGTCGGGATCAGTCAGTGAGGGGGTGAGTGCGGTGTTGGTTTGGGATTAGACAGTGCGGGAGATATTGCAGTATTGTGAAGGGATCAGTCAGGGAGGCGTGAGTACAGTGTTGTTTTGGGATCAGTCAGAGAGCGGGTGATTGTAGTGTTGGGGAGGGATCACTCAAGGAGGGCGTGATTGCAGTGCTGGGTAGGGATCAGTCAGGTAGTGGTTGAGTGCAGTGTTGGGTAGGGATCAGTCAAGGAGGTGATGATTGCAGTCTTGGGTCGGGATCAGTCCGGGAAGGGTGTGATTGCAGTGTTGGGTCGGGATCAGTCAGGGAGAGCGTGAGTCCAGTGTTGTGTCGGGATCAGTCAGGAAGGGCGAGATTGCAGTGTGAGATAGCGATCAGTGAGGGACGGGGTGAGTGCAGTGTTGGATAGCGATCAGTGAGGGAGTGGGTGGGTGCAGTGTTGTGTAGGGATCATTCATGGAGCGGGTGAGTGCAGAGTTGGTTAGGTATTAGTCCGGGAGGGTGTGACTGCAGTGTTGGGTAGGGATCAGTCAGGGATGGTGAGTTTGCAGTGTTGGGTAGGGATCAGTCTGGGAGGTGGGAGATTGCATTGTTGGTTAAGGACCAGTCAGCGAGGGGGGAATTGTTGTATTGTGTAGGGATCAGTGTGGGAGGGGAGATTAAAGTATTGGGTGGGGATGAGTCAGGGAGGGGGTGATTGCAGTGTGAGGTAGGGATCAGTCAGGGAGGGGGAGATTGCAGTGTAGTGTCGGGATCAGTCAGTTAGGGGGAGATTGCAGTGTTGGGTGGGGATCAGTGTCGGAGGGGGAGATTGCAGTATTGGGTTTGGATGAGTCAGGGAGGGGGTGATTGCAGTGTTAGGTAGAGATCAGTCAGGGAGGGGGAGATTGCAGTGTTGGGTAGGGATCAGTCAGGGAGGGGGAGATTGCAGTGTTGGGCAGGGATCAGTCAGGGAGTGGGTGAGTGCAGTGTTGGGAAGGGATCAGTCAGCGAGTGGCTGAATGCAGTGTTGGGTAGGGATCTGTCAGGGAGGGGCAGATTGCAGTGTTTGGCAGGGATCAGTCAGGGAGTGGGTGAGTGCAGTGTTGGGAAGGGATCAGTCAGGGATTGGGTGAATGCAGTGTTGGGTAGGGATCAGTCAGCGAGGGGGTGATTGCAGTGTTGGGTAGGGATCAGTCAGGGAGTGGTTGAGTGCAGTGTTGGGTAGGGATCAGTCAAGGAGAGGGTGATTGCAGTGTTGGGTAGGGATCAGTCAAGGAGGGGGTGATTGCAGTCTTGGGTAGGGATCAGTCAGGGAGGGTGTGAGTCCAGTGTTGTTTCGGGATCAGTCAGGGATTGGGTGAGTGCAGTGTTGCACAGGGACCATTCATGGAGGGGGTGAGTGCAGTGTTTGGTCGGTATTTGTCAGGGAGTGTGTGAGTGCAGTATTGGGTAGGGATCAGTCAGGGAGGGTGAGATTGCAGTGTTGGGTAGGGGTCAGTCAGCGAGGGTGTGAGTAGAGTGTTGTGTAGGGATCAGTCAGGAAGGGGATGATTGCAGAGTTGGGTTGGGATCAGTCATGGAGGGTGTGATTGCAGTGTTGTGCAGGGATCAGTCAGGGAGGAGGAGATTGCAGTGTTGGGCAGGGATCAGTCAGGGAGGGGATGAATGCAGTGTTGTGCAGGTATCAGTCTGGGAGGGGGCGTTTGCAGAGTTGGGTAGGGATTAGTCAGCGACGGGGTGAGTTCGGTGTTGGTTTGGAATCAGACAGTGCGGGGGAGATTGCAGTATTGTGTAGGTATCAGTCAGGGAGATGTTAGTACAGTGTTGGTTTGGGAACAGTCCGAGAGGAGGTGATTGTAGTGTTGGGTCGGGATCAGTCCGGGAATGGGGTGATTGCAGTGTTGGGTCGGGATCAGTCCGGGAATGGGGTGATTGCAGTGTTGGGTAGGGATCGGTCATAGGGGGAGTGAGTGCAGTGTTGTGTAGGGATCAGGCAGGGAGGGGGGGATTGCAGAGTTGGATAGCGATCAGTCAGGGAGGGGGTGAGTTCAGTGTTGGGTAGGGATCAGTCAGGGAGGGGCAGATTGAAGTGATGTGTAGGCATCAGGCAGGGAGTGGGTGAGTGCAGTGTTGGGTAGGGATCAGTCAGGGAAGGGGTGAATGCAGTGTTGGGCTTGTGTCAGTCAGGGAGGGGGCGATTGCACTGTTGTGTTGGAATAAGTGAAAGAAGGGAGATTGCAGTCTTGGATATGGATCAGTTATGGACGGGGTGATTACAGTGTTGGGTAGGGATCAGTCGGGAGGGGGTGATTGCAGTTTTAGTAAGGGTCCAGTCAGTGAAGGGGAGATTGCAGAGTTGGTTATGGATACGACAGGGAGTGGCTAAGTGCAGTGTTGTGTCGGAATCAGTCAGGGAAGTAGTTTGCAGTGTTTGTTAGGAATCAGTCAGGAGGGGGAGATTGCAGTTTTGGGTAGGGATCATTCATGGAGGAGGAGAGTGCAGTGTCGTGTAGGGATCAGTCAGGGAGGGGGAGATGGCAGTGTTGGGTAGGAATCAGTCTGGGAGGGTGTGATTGCAGTGTTGGGTGGGGATCATTCAGGGAGGGGGTAATTGCACTGTTGTGTAGGCATCAGTCAGGGAGTGGATGAGTGCAGTGTTGGGTAGGGATCAGTCAGGGAGGGGGAGATGGCAGTTTTGTGTAGGGATCAGTCAGCGAGGGGGAGATTGCAGTGTTGGGTAGGGATCAATCAGTGAGGGGGTGAGTGCAGTGTTGTGTAGGGATCGGTAAGGGAGAGGGTGAGTGCAGTGTTGGGTAGGGATTCGTCAGGGAGGGGGAGATTGCAGAGTTGGGAAGGGATCACTCAGAGAGGGGTGATTGCTGTGTTGGGTAGTGATCAGTCAGGGAGGGGGAGAATTGCATGTGTTGGGTAGGGATCAGTCAGGGTGGGGAGTGGCAGTATTGGATAGCGATCATTCAGGGATGGGTTGAGTCCAGTGTTGTGTAGGGATTAGTCAGGGAGGGGGTGATTGCAATTTTGGGTAGGGATCAGTCAGGGATGGGATGATTGCAGTGTTGGGTCCGGATCCGTCAGGGAGGGTGAGATTGCAGTGTTGGGTAGGGGTCAGTTAGGGAGGGTGTGAGTACAGTGTTGTGTAGGGATCAGTCAGGGAGGGGGTGATTGCAGTGTTGGGTAGGGATCAGTCAGGGAGGGGTGATTGCAGTGTTGGGTAGGGATCATTCAGAGAGGGGGAGATTGCAGGTTTGGGTAGAGATTCATCAGTGAATGGGAGATTGCGGTGTTGGGTCGGGATCAGTCCGGGAGGGGGAGATTGCAGTGTTGTGTAGGGATCTTTCAGGGAGGGTGAGATTGCAGTGTTGGGTAGGGATCAGTCAGGGAGGGAGTGAGTGCAGTGTTGTGTCGTATTCAGTCAGGGATGGGTGAGTGAAGTGTTGGGTAGGGATCATGGAAGGAGGGGGGATTGCAGTGTTGCGTTGAGATCAGTCAGGTAGGGGGAGAGTGCAGTGTTGAGTAGGGATCATTCAGGGAGGGGGATATTGCAGTGTTGTGTACGGAGCAGTTAGGGAGGGGGAGATTGCAGTGTTGGGTCGGGATCAATTAGGGAGGGTGTGAGTGCAGTGTTGTGTAGGGATCATTCAGGGAGGGGGACATTGCAGTGTTGTGTAGGGATCACTCAGGGAGGGGGAGATTGCAGTGTTAGATAGCAATCAGTCAGGGAGGGGTTGAGTCCAGTGTTGTGTAGGGATCAGTCAGGGAGAGGGAGGTTGCAGTGTTGTGGCGAGATCAGTCAGTGAGGGGAAGATAGCAGTGTTGAGCAGGGTTCAGTCAGTGAGGGGGTAAATTTAGTGTGGGCAGGGATCAGTCAGGGTGGGGGATATTGCAGTGTTAGATAGGGATCAGTCAGAGAAGGGGAGATTGCCGTGTTGGGTAGGGATCTGTCAGGGAGTGGGAGATTGCAGTGGTGTGGAGGGAGCAGTCAGGGAGGGTGAGATTGCAGTGTTGGGTCGGGATCAATCAGGGAGGGGGTGAGTGCAGTGTTGGGTCGGGATTAGTCAGGGAGGGGGAGATTGCAGTGTTGGGAACGGATCAGTCAGGGAGGGGGAGATTGCAGTGTCGGGTAGGGATCAGTGAGGGAGGGTGTGAATGTAGTGTTGGGCAGGGATCAGTCAGCGAGGGGGTGAGTGCCGTGTTGGTTTGGGATCAGACAGTGAGGGGGAGATTGCAGTATTGTGTAGGGATCAGTAAGGGAGGGGATGATTGCAGAGTTGGGTAGGGATCTATCAGGGAGGGTGTGATTCAGTGTTGTGGAGGGATCAGTAAGGGAGGGGATGATTGCAGTGTTAGGTAGGGATCTATCAGGGAGGGCGTGATTGCAGTGCTGGGTAGGGATCAGTCAGGGAGTGGTTGAGTGCAGTGTTGAGTAGGGATCAGTCAGGGAGGGGGAGATTGCAGTGTTGGGTAGGGATCAGTCAGGGAGGTGATGATTGCAGTCTTGGGTCGTGATCAGTCGGGGAATGTGGTGATTGCAGTGTTGGGTAGGGATCAGTCAGAGGGGGAGTGCGTGCAGTGTTGTGTCGGGATCAGTCAGGGAGGGCGAGATTGCAGTGTTGGATAGCGATCAGTGAGGGACGGGGTGAGTGCAGTGTTGGATAGCGATCAGTGAGTGAGGGGGTGAGTGCAGTGTTGTGTAGGGATCATTCATGGAGGGGGTGAGTGCAGTGTTGGGTAGGGATCAGTCAGGGAGGGTGAGATGGCAGTGTTGCGTAGGGGTCCGTCAGGGAGGGTGTTTGTACAGTGTTGTGTAGGTATCAGTCAGGGAGGGGATGATTGCAGTGTTGGGTGGGGATCAGTGTCGGAGGGGGAGATTGCAGTATTGGGTTTGGATGAGTCAGGGAGGGGGTGATTGCAGTGTTAGGTAGAGATCAGTCAGGGAGGGGGAGATTGCAGTGTTGGGTAGGGATCAGTCAGGGAGGGGGAGATTGCAGTGTTGGGCAGGGATCAGTCAGGGAGTGGGTGAGTGCAGTGTTGGGAAGGGATCAGTCAGCGAGTGGCTGAATGCAGTGTTGGGTAGGGATCTGTCAGGGAGGGGCAGATTGCAGTGTTTGGCAGGGATCAGTAAGGGAGTGGGTGAGTGTAGTGTTGGGAAGGGCTCAGTCAGGGATTGGGTGAATGCAGTGTTGGGTAGGGATCAGTCAGCGAGGGGGTGATTGCAGTGTTGGGTAGGGATCAGTCAGGGAGTGGTTGAGTGCAGTGTTGGGTAGGGATCAGTCAAGGAGAGGGTGATTGCAGTGTTGGGTAGGGATCAGTCAAGGAGGGGGTGATTGCAGTCTTGGGTAGGGATCAGTCAGGGAGGGTGTGAGTCCAGTGTTGTTTCGGGATCAGTCAGGGATTGGGTGAGTGCAGTGTTGCACAGGGACCATTCATGGAGGGGGTGAGTGCAGTGTTTGGTCGGTATTTGTCAGGGAGTGTGTGAGTGCAGTATTGGGTAGGGATCAGTCAGGGAGGGTGAGATTGCAGTGTTGGGTAGGGGTCAGTCAGCGAGGGTGTGAGTAGAGTGTTGTGTAGGGATCAGTCAGGAAGGGGATGATTGCAGAGTTGGGTTGGGATCAGTCATGGAGGGTGTGATTGCAGTGTTGTGTAGGGATCAGTCAGGGAGGAGGAGATTGCAGTGTTGGGCAGGGATCAGTCAGGGAGGGGGTGAATGCAGTGTTGTGCAGGTATCAGTCTGGGAGGGGGCGTTTGCAGAGTTGGGTAGGGATTAGTCAGCGAGGGGGTGAGTGCGGTGTTGGTTTGGAATCAGACAGTGCGGGGGAGATTGCAGTATTGTGTAGGTATCAGTCAGGGAGATGTTAGTACAGTGTTGGTTTGGGAACAGTCCGAGAGGAGGTGATTGTAGTGTTGGGTCGGGATCAGTCCGGGAATGGGGTGATTGCAGTGTTGGGTCGGGATCAGTCCGGGAATGGGGTGATTGCAGTGTTGGGTAGGGATCGGTCATAGGGGGAGTGAGTGCAGTGTTGTGTAGGGATCAGGCAGGGAGGGGGAGATTGCAGAGTTGGATAGCGATCAGTCAGGGAGGGGGTGAGTTCAGTGTTGGGTAGGGATCAGTCAGGGAGGGGCAGATTGAAGTGATGTGTAGGCATCAGGCAGGGAGTGGGTGAGTGCAGTGTTGGGTAGGGATCAGTCAGGGAAGGGGTGAATGCAGTGTTGGGCTTGTGTCAGTCAGGGAGGGGGCGATTGCACTGTTGTGTTGGAATAAGTGAAAGAAGGGAGATTGCAGTCTTGGATATGGATCAGTTATGGACGGGGTGATTACAGTGTTGGGTAGGGATCAGTCGGGAGGGGGTGATTGCAGTTTTAGTAAGGGTCCAGTCAGTGAAGGGGAGATTGCAGAGTTGGTTATGGATACGACAGGGAGTGGCTAAGTGCAGTGTTGTGTCGGAATCAGTCAGGGAAGTAGTTTGCAGTGTTTGTTAGGAATCAGTCAGGAGGGGGAGATTGCAGTTTTGGGTAGGGATCATTCATGGAGGAGGAGAGTGCAGTGTCGTGTAGGGATCAGTCAGGGAGGGGGAGATGGCAGTGTTGGGCTTGTGTCAGTCAGGGAGGGGGCGATTGCACTGTTGTGTTGGAATAAGTGAAAGAAGGGAGATTGCAGTCTTGGATATGGATCAGTTATGGACGGGGTGATTACAGTGTTGGGTAGGGATCAGTCGGGAGGGGGTGATTGCAGTTTTAGTAAGGGTCCAGTCAGTGAAGGGGAGATTGCAGAGTTGGTTATGGATACGACAGGGAGTGGCTAAGTGCAGTGTTGTGTCGGAATCAGTCAGGGAAGTAGTTTGCAGTGTTTGTTAGGAATCAGTCAGGAGGGGGAGATTGCAGTTTTGGGTAGGGATCATTCATGGAGGAGGAGAGTGCAGTGTCGTGTAGGGAACAGTCAGGGAGGGGGAGATGGCAGTGTTGGGTAGGAATCAGTCTGGGAGGGTGTGATTGCAGTGTTGGGTGGGGATCATTCAGGGAGGGGGTAATTGCACTGTTGTGTAGGCATCAGTCAGGGAGTGGATGAGTGCAGTGTTGGGTAGGGATCAGTCAGGGAGGGGGAGATGGCAGTGTTGTGTAGGGATCAGTCAGCGAGGGGGAGATTGCAGTGTTGGGTAGGGATCAATCAGTGAGGGGGTGAGTGCAGTGTTGTGTAGGGATCGGTAAGGGAGAGGGTGAGTGCAGTTTTGGGTAGGGATTCGTCAGGGAGGGGGAGTTTGCAGAGTTGGGAAGGGATCACTCAGAGAGGGGTGATTGCTGTGTTGGGTAGTGATCAGTCAGGGAGGGGGAGAATTGCATGTGTTGGGTAGGGATCAGTCAGGGTGGGGAGTGGCAGTATTGGATAGCGATCATTCAGGGATGGGTTGAGTCCAGTGTTGTGTAGGGATTAGTCAGGGAGGGGGTGATTGCAATTTTGGGTAGGGATCAGTCAGGGATGGGATGATTGCAGTGTTGGGTCCGGATCCGTCAGGGAGGGTGAGATTGCAGTGTTGGGTAGGGGTCAGTTAGGGAGGGTGTGAGTACAGTGTTGTGTAGGGATCAGTCAGGGATGGGATGATTGCAGTGTTGGGTAGGGATCAGTCAGGGAGGGGTGATTGCAGTGTTGGGTAGGGATCATTCAGAGAGGGGGAGATTGCAGGTTTGGGTAGAGATTCATCAGTGAATGAGAGATTGCGGTGTTGGGTCGGGATCAGTCCGGGAGGGGGAGATTGCAGTGTTGTGTAGGGATCTTTCAGGGAGGGTGAGATTGCAGTGTTGGGTAGGGATCAGTCAGGGAGGGAGTGAGTGCAGTGTTGTGTCGTAATCAGTCAGGGATGGGTGAGTGAAGTGTTGGGTAGGGATCATGGAAGGAGGGGGGATTGCAGTGTTGCGTTGAGATCAGTCAGGTAGGGGGAGAGTGCAGTGTTGAGTAGGGATCATTCAGGGAGGGGGATATTACAGTGTTGTGTACGGAGCAGTTAGGGAGGGGGAGATTGCAGTGTTGGGTCGGGATCAATTAGGGAGGGTGTGAGTGCAGTGTTGTGTAGGGATCATTCAGTGAGGGGTTGAGTGCAGTGTTGGGTCGGGATCAGTCAGGGAGGGGGAGATTGCAGTGTTGGGAAGGGATCAGTCAGGGAGGGGGAGATTGCAGTGTTGGGTAGGGATCAGTCATGGAGGGGGGAGATTGCATGTGTTGAGTAGGGATCAGTCAGGGAGGGGGAGATTGCAGTGTTGAGTAGGGTTCATTCAGGGAGGGGGAGATTGCAGTGTTGGACAGCGATCAGTCATGGAGGGGTTGAGTCCAGTGTTGTGCAGGGATCAGTCAGGGAGGTGGAGATTGCAGTGTTGGGGAGGGATCAGTCAGGGAGGGGGAGATTGCAGTGTTGTGTAGGGATCAGTCAGGGAGGGGGAGTTTGCAGTGTTGTGTAGGGATCAGTCAGGGAGTGGGAGATTGCAGTGTTGCATAGGGATCAGTAAGGGAGGGGGTGATTGCAGTGTTGGTTCGGGATCAGTCAGGGAGGGGGACATTGCAGTGTTGTGTAGGGATCACTCAGGGAGGGGGAGATTGCAGTGTTAGATAGCAATCAGTCAGGGAGGGGTTGAGTCCAGTGTTGTGTAGGGAACAGTCAGGGAGAGGGAGGTTGCAGTGTTGTGGCGAGATCAGTCAGTGAGGGGAAGATAGCAGTGTTGAGCAGGGTTCAGTCAGTGAGGGGGTAAATTTAGTGTGGGCAGGGATCAGTCAGGGTGGGGGATATTGCAGTGTTGGATAGGGATCAGTCAGAGAAGGGGAGATTGCCGTGTTGGGTAGGGATCTGCCAGGGAGTGGGAGATTGCAGTGGTGTGGAGGGAGCAGTCAGGGAGGGTGAGATTGCAGTGTTGGGTCGGGATCAATCAGGGAGGGGGTGAGTGCAGTGTTTGGTCGGGATTAGTCAGGGAGGGGGAGATTGCAGTATTGTGTAGGGATCAGTAAGGGAGGGGATGATTGCAGAGTTGGGTAGGGATCTATCAGGGAGGGGGTGATTCAGTGTTGTGGAGGGATCAGTAAGGGAGGGGATGATTGCAGTGTTAGGTAGGGATCTATCAGGGAGGGCGTGATTGCAGTGCTGGGTAGGGATCAGTCAGGGAGTGGTTGAGTGCAGTGTTGAGTAGGGATCAGTCAGGGAGGGGGAGATTGCAGTGTTGGGTAGGGATCAGTCAGGGAGGTGATGATTGCAGTCTTGGGTCGTGATCAGTCGGGGAATGTGGTGATTGCAGTGTTGGGTAGGGATCAGTCAGAGGGGGAGTGCGTGCAGTGTTGTGTCGGGATCAGTCAGGGAGGGCGAGATTGCAGTGTTGGATAGCGATCAGTGAGGGACGGGGTGAGTGCAGTGTTGGATAGCGATCAGTGAGTGAGGGGGTGAGTGCAGTGTTGTGTAGGGATCATTCATGGAGGGGGTGAGTGCAGTGTTGGGTAGGGATCAGTCAGGGAGGGTGAGATGGCAGTGTTGCGTAGGGGTCCGTCAGGGAGGGTGTTAGTACAGTGTTGTGTAGGTATCAGTCAGGGAGGGGATGATTGCAGTGTTGGGTGGGGATCAGTGTCGGAGGGGGAGATTGCAGTATTGGGTTTGGATGAGTCAGGGAGGGGGTGATTGCAGTGTGAGGTAGAGATCAGTCAGGGAGGGGGAGATTGCAGTGTTGGGTAGGGATCAGTCAGGGAGGGGGAGATTGCAGTGTTGGGCAGGGATCAGTCAGGGAGTGGGTGAGTGCAGTGTTGGGAAGGGATCAGTCAGCGAGTGGCTGAATGCAGTGTTGGGTAGGGATCATTCAGAGAGGGGGAGATTGCAGGTTTGGGTAGAGATTCATCAGTGAATGAGAGATTGCGGTGTTGGGTCGGGATCAGTCCGGGAGGGGGAGATTGCAGTGTTGTGTAGGGATCTTTCAGGGAGGGTGAGATTGCAGTGTTGGGTAGGGATCAGTCAGGGAGGGAGTGAGTGCAGTGTTGTGTCGTAATCAGTCAGGGATGGGTGAGTGAAGTGTTGGGTAGGGATCATGGAAGGAGGGGGGATTGCAGTGTTGCGTTGAGATCAGTCAGGTAGCGGGAGAGTGCAGTGTTGAGTAGGGATCATTCAGGGAGGGGGATATTGCAGTGTTGTGTACGGAGCAGTTAGGGAGGGGGAGATTGCAGTGTTGGGTCGGGATCAATTAGGGAGGGTGTGAGTGCAGTGTTGTGTAGGGATCATTCAGTGAGGGGTTGAGTGCAGTGTTGGGTCGGGATCAGTCAGGGAGGGGGGGATTGCAGTGTTGGGAAGGGATCAGTCAGGGAGGGGGAGATTGCAGTGTTGGGTAGGGATCAGTCAGGGAGGGGGGAGATTGCATGTGTTGAGTAGGGATCAGTCAGGGAGGGGGAGATTGCAGTGTTGAGTAGGGTTCATTCAGGGAGGGGGAGATTGCAGTGTTGGACAGCGATCAGTCATGGAGGGGTTGAGTCCAGTGTTGTGCAGGGATCAGTCAGGGAGGTGGAGATTGCAGTGTTGGGGAGGGAGCAGTCAGGGAGGGGGAGATTGCAGTGTTGTGTAGGGATCAGTCAGGGAGGGGGAGTTTGCAGTGTTGTGTAGGGATCAGTCAGGGAGTGGGAGATTGCAGTGTTGCATAGGGATCAGTAAGGGAGGGGGTGATTGCAGTGTTGGTTCGGGATCAGTCAGGGAGGGGGACATTGCAGTGTTGTGTAGGGATCACTCAGGGAGGGGGAGATTGCAGTGTTAGATAGCAATCAGTCAGGGAGGGGTTGAGTCCAGTGTTGTGTAGGGATCAGTCAGGGAGAGGGAGGTTGCAGTGTTGTGGCGAGATCAGTCAGTGAGGGGAAGATAGCAGTGTTGAGCAGGGTTCAGTCAGTGAGGGGGTAAATTTAGTGTGGGCAGGGATCAGTCAGGGTGGGGGATATTGCAGTGTTGGATAGGGATCAGTCAGAGAAGGGGAGATTGCCGTGTTGGGTAGGGATCTGTCAGGGAGTGGGAGATTGCAGTGGTGTGGAGGGAGCAGTCAGGGAGGGTGAGATTGCAGTGTTGGGTCGGGATCAATCAGGGAGGGGGTGAGTGCAGTGTTGGGTCGGGATTAGTCAGGGAGGGGGAGATTGCAGTGTTGGGAACGGATCAGTCAGGGAGGGGGAGATTGCAGTGTCGGGTAGGGATCAGTGAGGGAGGGTGTGAATGTAGTGTTGGGCAGGGATCAGTCAGCGAGGGGGTGAGTGCCGTGTTGGTTTGGGATCAGACAGTGAGGGGGAGATTGCAGTATTGTGTAGGGATCAGTAAGGGAGGGGATGATTGCAGAGTTGGGTAGGGATCTATCAGGGAGGGGGTGATTCAGTGTTGTGGAGGGATCAGTAAGGGAGGGGATGATTGCAGTGTTAGGTAGGGATCTATCAGGGAGGGCGTGATTGCAGTGCTGGGTAGGGATCAGTCAGGGAGTGGTTGAGTGCAGTGTTGAGTAGGGATCAGTCAGGGAGGGGGAGATTGCAGTGTTGGGTAGGGATCAGTCAGGGAGGTGATGATTGCAGTCTTGGGTCGTGATCAGTCGGGGAATGTGGTGATTGCAGTGTTGGGTAGGGATCAGTCAGAGGGGGAGTGCGTGCAGTGTTGTGTCGGGATCAGTCAGGGAGGGCGAGATTGCAGTGTTGGATAGCGATCAGTGAGGGACGGGGTGAGTGCAGTGTTGGATAGCGATCAGTGAGTGAGGGGGTGAGTGCAGTGTTGGGTAGGGATCATTCATGGAGGGGGTGAGTGCAGTGTTAGGTAGAGATCAGTCAGGGAGGGGTAGATTGCAGTGTTGGGTAGGGATCAGTCAGGGAGGGGGAGATTGCAGTGTTGGGCAGGGTTCAGTCAGGGAGTGGGTGAGTGCAGTGTTGGGAAGGGATCAGTCAGCGAGTGGCTGAATGCAGTGTTGGGTAGGGATCTGTCAGGGAGGGGCAGATTGCAGTGTTTGGCAGGGATCAGTCAGGGAGTGGGTGAGTGCAGTTTTGGGAAGGGATCAGTCAGGGATTGGGTGAATGCAGTGTTGGGTAGGGATCAGTCAGCGAGGGGGTGATTGCAGTGTTGGGTAGGGATCAGTCAGGGAGTGGTTGAGTGCAGTGTTGGGTAGGGATCAGTCAAGGAGAGGGTGATTGCAGTGTTGGGTAGGGATCAGTCAAGGAGGGGGTGATTGCAGTCTTGGGTAGGGATCAGTCAGGGAGGGTGTGAGTCCAGTGTTGTTTCGGGATCAGTCAGGGATTGGGTGAGTGCAGTGTTGCACAGGGACCATTCATGGAGGGGGTGAGTGCAGTGTTTGGTCGGTATTTGTCAGGGAGTGTGTGAGTGCAGTATTGGGTAGGGATCAGTCAGGGAGGGTGAGATTGCAGTGTTGGGTAGGGGTCAGTCAGCGAGGGTGTGAGTAGAGTGTTGTGTAGGGATCAGTCAGGAAGGGGATGATTGCAGAGTTGGGTTGGGATCAGTCATGGAGGGTGTGATTGCAGTGTTGTGTAGGGATCAGTCAGGGAGGAGGAGATTGCAGTGTTGGGCAGGGATCAGTCAGGGAGGGGGTGAATGCAGTGTTGTGCAGGTATCAGTCTGGGAGGGGGCGTTTGCAGAGTTGAGTAGGGATTAGTCAGCGAGGGGGTGAGTGCGGTGTTGGTTTGGAATCAGACAGTGCGGGGGAGATTGCAGTATTGTGTAGGTATCAGTCAGGGAGATGTTAGTACAGTGTTGGTTTGGGAACAGTCCGAGAGGAGGTGATTGTAGTGTTGGGTCGGGATCAGTCCGGGAATGGGGTGATTGCAGTGTTGGGTCGGGATCAGTCCGGGAATGGGGTGATTGCAGTGTTGGGTAGGGATCGGTCATAGGGGGAGTGAGTGCAGTGTTGTGTAGGGATCAGGCAGGGAGGGGGAGATTGCAGAGTTGGATAGCGATCAGTCAGGGAGGGGGTGAGTTCAGTGTTGGGTAGGGATCAGTCAGGGAGGGGCAGATTGAAGTGATGTGTAGGCATCAGGCAGGGAGTGGGTGAGTGCAGTGTTGGGTAGGGATCAGTCAGGGAAGGGGTGAATGCAGTGTTGGGCTTGTGTCAGTCAGGGAGGGGGCGATTGCACTGTTGTGTTGGAATAAGTGAAAGAAGGGAGATTGCAGTCTTGGATATGGATCAGTTATGGACGGGGTGATTACAGTGTTGGGTAGGGATCAGTCGGGAGGGGGTGATTGCAGTTTTAGTAAGGGTCCAGTCAGTGAAGGGGAGATTGCAGAGTTGGTTATGGATACGACAGGGAGTGGCTAAGTGCAGTGTTGTGTCGGAATCAGTCAGGGAAGTAGTTTGCAGTGTTTGTTAGGAATCAGTCAGGAGGGGGAGATTGCAGTTTTGGGTAGGGATCATTCATGGAGGAGGAGAGTGCAGTGTCGTGTAGGGATCAGTCAGGGAGGGGGAGATGGCAGTGTTGGGTAGGAATCAGTCTGGGAGGGTGTGATTGCAGTGTTGGGTGGGGATCATTCAGGGAGGGGGTAATTGCACTGTTGTGTAGGCATCAGTCAGGGAGTGGATGAGTGCAGTGTTGGGTAGGGATCAGTCAGGGAGGGGGAGATGGCAGTTTTGTGTAGGGATCAGTCAGCGAGGGGGAGATTGCAGTGTTGGGTAGGGATCAATCAGTGAGGGGGTGAGTGCAGTGTTGTGTAGGGATCGGTAAGGGAGAGGGTGAGTGCAGTGTTGGGTAGGGATTCGTCAGGGAGGGGGAGATTGCAGAGTTGGGAAGGGATCACTCAGAGAGGGGTGATTGCTGTGTTGGGTAGTGATCAGTCAGGGAGGGGGAGAATTGCATGTGTTGGGTAGGGATCAGTCAGGGTGGGGAGTGGCAGTATTGGATAGCGATCATTCAGGGATGGGTTGAGTCCAGTGTTGTGTAGGGATTAGTCAGGGAGGGGGTGATTGCAATTTTGGGTAGGGATCAGTCAGGGATGGGATGATTGCAGTGTTGGGTCCGGATCCGTCAGGGAGGGTGAGATTGCAGTGTTGGGTAGGGGTCAGTTAGGGAGGGTGTGAGTACAGTGTTGTGTAGGGATCAGTCAGGGAGGGGATGATTGCAGTGTTGGGTAGGGATCAGTCAGGGAGGGGTGATTGCAGTGTTGGGTAGGGATCATTCAGAGAGGGGGAGATTGCAGGTTTGGGTAGAGATTCATCAGTGAATGAGAGATTGCGGTGTTGGGTCGGGATCAGTCCGGGAGGGGGAGATTGCAGTGTTGTGTAGGGATCTTTCAGGGAGGGTGAGATTGCAGTGTTGGGTAGGGATCAGTCAGGGAGGGAGTGAGTGCAGTGTTGTGTCGTAATCAGTCAGGGATGGGTGAGTGAAGTGTTGGGTAGGGATCATGGAAGGAGGGGGGATTGCAGTGTTGCGTTGAGATCAGTCAGGTAGGGGGAGAGTGCAGTGTTGAGTAGGGATCATTCAGGGAGGGGGATATTGCAGTGTTGTGTACGGAGCAGTTAGGGAGGGGGAGATTGCAGTGTTGGGTCGGGATCAATTAGGGAGGGTGTGAGTGCAGTGTTGTGTAGGGATCATTCAGTGAGGGGTTGAGTGCAGTGTTGGGTCGGGATCAGTCAGGGAGGGGGAGATTGCAGTGTTGGGAAGGGATCAGTCAGGGAGGGGGAGATTGCAGTGTTGGGTAGGGATCAGTCAGGGAGGGGGGAGATTGCATGTGTTGAGTAGGGATCAGTCAGGGAGGGGGAGATTGCAGTGTTGAGTAGGGTTCATTCAGGGAGGGGGAGATTGCAGTGTTGGACAGCGATCAGTCATGGAGGGGTTGAGTCCAGTGTTGTGCAGGGATCAGTCAGGGAGGTGGAGATTGCAGTGTTGGGGAGGGATCAGTCAGGGAGGGGGAGATTGCAGTGTTGTGTAGGGATCAGTCAGGGAGGGGGAGTTTGCAGTGTTGTGTAGGGATCAGTCAGGGAGTGGGAGATTGCAGTGTTGCATAGGGATCAGTAAGGGAGGGGGTGATTGCAGTGTTGGTTCGGGATCAGTCAGGGAGGGGGACATTGCAGTGTTGTGTAGGGATCACTCAGGGAGGGGGAGATTGCAGTGTTAGATAGCAATCAGTCAGGGAGGGGTTGAGTCCAGTGTTGTGTAGGGATCAGTCAGGGAGAGGGAGGTTGCAGTGTTGTGGCGAGATCAGTCAGTGAGGGGAAGATAGCAGTGTTGAGCAGGGTTCAGTCAGTGAGGGGGTAAATTTAGTGTGGGCAGGGATCAGTCAGGGTGGGGGATATTGCAGTGTTGGATAGGGATCAGTCAGAGAAGGGGAGATTGCCGTGTTGGGTAGGGATCTGTCAGGGAGTGGGAGATTGCAGTGGTGTGGAGGGAGCAGTCAGGGAGGGTGAGATTGCAGTGTTGGGTCGGGCTCAATCAGGGAGGGGGTGAGTGCAGTGTTGGGTCGGGATTAGTCAGGGAGGGGGAGATTGCAGTGTTGGGAACGGATCAGTCAGGGAGGGGGAGATTGCAGTGTCGGGTAGGGATCAGTGAGGGAGGGTGTGAATGTAGTGTTGGGCAGGGATCAGTCAGCGAGGGGGTGAGTGCCGTGTTGGTTTGGGATCAGACAGTGAGGGGGAGATTGCAGTATTGTGTAGGGATCAGTAAGGGAGGGGATGATTGCAGAGTTGGGTAGGGATCTATCAGGGAGGGGGTGATTCAGTGTTGTGGAGGGATCAGTAAGGGAGGGGATGATTGCAGTGTTAGGTAGGGATCAGTCAGGGAGTGGTTGAGTGCAGTGTTGAGTAGGGATCAGTCAGGGAGGGGGAGATTGCAGTGTTGGGTAGGGATCAGTCAGGGAGGTGATGATTGCAGTCTTGGGTCGTGATCAGTCGGGGAATGTGGTGATTGCAGTGTTGGGTAGGGATCAGTCAGAGGGGGAGTGCGTGCAGTGTTGTGTCGGGATCAGTCAGGGAGGGCGAGATTGCAGTGTTGGATAGCGATCAGTGAGGGACGGGGTGAGTGCAGTGTTGGATAGCGATCAGTGAGTGAGGGGGTGAGTGCAGTGTTGTGTAGGGATCATTCATGGAGGGGGTGAGTGCAGTGTTGGGTAGGGATCAGTCAGGGAGGGTGAGATTGCAGTGTTGCGTAGGGGTCCGTCAGGGAGGGTGTTAGTACAGTGTTGTGTAGGTATCAGTCAGGGAGGGGATGATTGCAGAGTTGGGTAGGGATCAGTCAGGGAGGGTGTGATTGCAGTGTTGGGTAGGGATCAGTCTGGGAGGGGGTGAGTTCCTTTTTTGGTCGGGATCAGTCAGGGAGGGAATGATTGCAGTGTTGGGTAGGGATCATTTAGGGACGGGGAGATTGCAGGTTTGGGTAGAGATTCATCAGTGAAGGGGAGATTGCAGTGTTGGGTAGGGATCAGTCAGGGAGTGGGTGATTGCAGTGTTGGGTAGAGATCAGTCAAGGAGGGGGTGATTGCAGTGTTGGGTAGGGATCAGTCAAGGAGGGGGTGATTGCAGTGTTGGGTAGGGATCAGTCAGGGAGGGGGAGATTGCAGTGTTGGACTGCGATCAGTCAGGGAGGGGTTGAGTCCAGTTTTGTGTAGGGATCAGTCAGGGAGGGGGAGATTGCAGTGTTGTGTAGGGATCAGTCAGCGAGGGTGATATTGCAGTGTTGGACAGCGATCAGTCAGGGAGGGGTTGAGTCCAGTGTTGTGTGGGGATCAGTCAGGGAGTGGGAGTTTGCAGTGTTGTGTAGGGATCAGTCAGAGAGTGGGAGATTGCAGTGTTGTGTAGGGATCTGTCATGGAGGGGGTGATTGCAGTGTTGCGTAGGGATCAGTCAGGGAGAGTGTGTGTGCCGTGTTGGGTAGGGACCAGTCAGGGAGTGGGTTATTGCCGTGTTCGGTAGGGATAATTCAGGGAGGGGGTAATTGCAGTGTTTTGTAAGGATAAGTCAAATGGAGGAGATTGCAGTGTTGGATAGGGATCCGTCAGGGAGGGGGAAAATTTTGTTTTGGTTAGGGGTCAGTCAGGAAAGGGTGATTGCAGATTTGGTTATGGATCAGACAGGGAGTGGTTAAGTGCAGTGTTGTGTAGGGATCAGTCAGGGAGGGGATGAGTGCAGTGTTGGGTCGGGATTAGTCAGGCAGGGGGAGATTGCATGTTTTGAGTAGGGATCAGTCAGGGAGGGGGAGATTGCAGTGTTGAGTAGGGATCATTCATGGAGGGGGAGATTGCAGTGTTGGACAGCGATCAGTCAGGGAGGGGTTGAGACCAGTGTTGTGTAGTGATTAGTCAGGGAGGGGGAGATTGCAGTGTTGTGTACGGATCAGTCAGGGAGGGGGAGATTGCAGTGTTGTGTAGGGATCAGTCAGGGAGGGGGGAGATTGCATATGTTGGATCGGGATCAGTCAGGGAGGGGGTGATTGCAGTGTTGGTTAGGGATCAGTCAGGGAGGGGGACATTGCAGTGTTGTGTAGGGATCAGTCAGGGAGGGGGACATTGCAGTGTTGCGTAGGGATGAGTCAGGGAGGGGTGATTGCATGTGTTGTTTAGGGATCAGTCAGGGAGGGGGAGATTGCAGTGTTGAGTAGGGATCATTCATGGAGGGGGAGATTGCAGTGTTGGACAGCGATCAGTCAGGGAGGGGTTGAGACCAGTGTTGGGTAGGGATCGTTCAGGGATGTGGTGAGTGCAGTGTTGGGTGGGGATCAGTCAGGGAGGGGGTGATCGCACTGTTGGGTGGGGATCAGTCAGGGAGGGGGGAGATTGCAGTGTTGGGTAGGGATCAGTCAGAGAGGGCGAGATTGCAGTGTTGGGTAGGGATCAGTCAGGGAGGGGGGAGATTGCATGTGTTGTGTCGGGATCAGTCAGGGAGGGGGAGATTGCAGTGTTAGATAGCAATCAGTCAGGGACGTGTTGAGTCCAGTGTTGGGTAGGGATCATTCAGGGAGGTGGTGAGTGCATTTGTGGGTATGGATTAGTCAGGGAAGGGGTGATTGCAGGGTTGGGTCGGGATCAGTCAGTGAGGAGGTGAGTGCCTTGTTGGGTAGGGATCAGTGAAGGAGGGGGGAGATTGCAGTGTTGGGTAGGGATCAGTCCGGGAATGGGGTGATTGCAGTGTTGGATAGGGATCAGTCAGGGGGGAAGTGAGTGCATTGTTGTGTAGGGATCGGTCAGGGAGGGGGAGATTGCAGTGTTGTGTAGCAATCAGTCAGGGACGGGGTGAGTGCAGTGCTGGGTAGATCTTAGTCAGGGAGGGTGTGAGTGCAGTGTTGGGTAGGGATCGGTCAGGGAGGGGGAGATTGCAGTGTTGGGTAGGGATCAGACCGGGAGGGGGTGATTGTAGTGTTGGGTAGGGATCAGTCAGGGAGTAGGTGATTGCAGTGTTGTTTAAGTTTCAGTAAGGGAGGGGAAGATTGCAGTGTTGGGTTGGGATTCATCAGTGAGGGCTGACTGCAGCGTTGGGTAGGGATCAGTCAGGGAAGGGGTGAGTGCCGTGTTGCGTAGGGATCAGTCAGGGAGGGGGTGATTGCAGTGTTGGATAGGGATCAGTCGGGGGGAAGTGAGTGCAGTGTTGTGTAGGGATCGATCAGGGAGGGGGACATTGCAGTGTTGTGTAGGGATCAGTCAAGGAGGGGGGAGATTGCAGAGTTGGGTAGGGATCAGTCCGGGAATGGGCTGATTGCAGTGTTGGATAGGGATCAGTCAGGGGGGAAGTGAGTGCAGTGTTGTGTAGGGATCGGTCAGGGAGGGGGAGATTGCAGTGTTGTGTAGGGATCAGTCAGGCTGGGGAAGATTGCAGTGTTAGATAGCAATCAGTCAGGGAGGGGTGGATTGCAGTGTTGGATAGGGATCAGTCAGGGAGGGGGGAGATTGCATGTGTTGGGTAGGGATCAGTCAGGGAGGGGGAGATTGCAGTATTGAGTAGGGATCATTGAGGGAGGGGGAGATTGCAGTGTTTGACAGCGATCAGTCAGGGAGGGGGAGATTGCAGTGTTGTGTAGGGATCAGTTAGCGAGGGGGAGATTGCAGTGTTGGGGAGGGATCAGTCAGGGAGGGGGAGTTTGCAATGTTGTGTAGGGATCCGTCAGGGAGGGGGAGATTGCATGTGTTGGGATCAGTCAGGGAGGGGGAAATTGCAGTGTTAGATAGCAATCAGTCAGGGAGGTGTTGAGTCCAGTGTTGGGTAGGGATCATTCAGGGAGGTGGTGAGTGCATTTGTGGGTATGGATTAGTCAGGGAAGGGGTGATTGCAGGGTTGGGTCGGGATCAGTGAGGGAAGGGGGGATTGCACTGTTGGGTTGGGATCACTCATGGAGGGTGTGATTGCACTGTTTGGTAGGGATCAGTCAGGGAGGGGGTGATCGCACTGTTGAGTGGAGATCAGTCAGGGAGGGCGTGATTGCAGTGTTGGGTAGGGATCAGTCTGGGAGGTAGAGATTGCAGTGTTCGGTAGGGATCAGTCAGGGAGGGCGAGATTGCAGTGTTGGGTAGAGATCTGTCAGGGAGGGGGTGATTGCAGTGTTGGCTCGGGATCAGTCAGGGAGGGGGTGATTGCAGTGTTGGGTAGGGATCAGTTAGGGAGGGGGTGAGTGCCGTGTTGGATATGGATCAGTCAGAGAGGGGGAAATTACAGTGTTGGGTTCGGATCAGTCAGAGAATGGATGTGTGCAGTTTTGGGTCGGGATCAGTCAGGGAGGTTTTGTGTGCCGTGTTCGGTAGGGATCAGTCAGGGAGGGGGAGATTGCAGTGTTGCGCAGGGATCAGTTTGGGAGGTGGTGAGTTCATATTACAGAGGAGGAGTTGCTGGATGTCTTGAAATGGTTCACGGTGGATAAATCCCCAGGACCTTTTCAGGTGTACTCTCGATATCTGTGGGAAGCTAGAGAAGTGATTGCTGGAATATTTGTATCATCGATAGCCACTGGTGAGGTACCAGAAGACTGGAGGTTGGGCTAACGTCGTGCCACTGTTTAAGAAGGGCGGTAAGGACAAGCCAGGGAACTACAGACTGGTTCACCTGACGTCAGTCGTGCGTACCTTGAAAGACGGATACATGAGGGACAGGAATTACATGTGTTTAGAAAGGCAATGTCTAATTGGGGATAGTCAGCATTGCTTTGTACATGGGAAATCATGTCTCAAGATATTGCGTTTTCTGAAGAAGTAACAAAAGGATTGATGAGGGCAGCGCGGTGGATGTGGGCGACATGGACTTCAGTAAGGTGTTCGAAATGTTTCCACATGGGAGATTGGAGAGTAAGGATAGATCTCATAGAATACAGGGAAAACCAGCCATTTGGATACAGAACTGGCACGAAGGTAGAAGACAGAGGGTGGTTGTGGAGGGTGGTTTTTTTCAGACTGGAGACCTGTGACCAGTGGAGTGCCACAAGGGTCGGTGCTGCGTCCACTACTTTCCATTAATTATATAAATGATTTGAATGTGAACACAGCAGGTATAGTTAGTAAGTTTGCAGATGACACCAAAATTGCAGGTGTAGTGGACAGTGAAGAATGTTACATCACATTATAATGGGATGGTGAACTGATGGGCCAATGGGCTGAGGAGTGGCAGATGGAGTTTAATTTAGATAAATGGGAGGTGCTGCATTTTGGGAAAGCAACTCTTCGCAGGACTGATACACTTAATGTTAATGTCCCAGGGAGTGTTACTGAACAAAGAGACCTTGGAGTGTAGGTTCATTGTTCCTTGAAAGGAGAATTGTGTGTCGATAGGATAGTGAAGAAGGTGTTTGGTATGATTGTGTTTACTGATCAGTGCATTGAGTAGAGGAGTTGGGAGGTCACCTTGTGGCTGTATAGGACATTGGATAAGTCACTTTTGGCATATTGTGTGCAATTCTTGCCTTCTCCCTATCGGAAGGATGTTGTATAAATTGAAAAGGTTCAGAAAAGATTTACAAAGACGCTGACAGGATTGGAGGATTTGAGCTAAAGGGAGAGGTTAAATGGGCTGGGGATGTTTTCCCTGGAATGTCTGAGGCTGAGGGGTACCCCAGATGGAGGTTTATAAAGCCATGAGAGGAATCGATAGGTATAACAGACACGTTCTTTTCCCTGGGGTTCTTTTCTCTCAATCTCCCAGACTCTCTCTCGCATTCCGTCCCCGGCACTCACTCTCTCTCTCTCTCTCTCTCTCGCCCCATCTCTCGCCCGTCTCTCTTGCTCACACCTCGCTCTTACCTCTTTCTCCCTTCACTCTCTCTCCCTTCTCTATCACTTTCTCCCCCCTCTCTGCCCCCTCTCTCTGCCCCCTCTCTCTCTCCGCCCTCTCTCCCCACTTTCTCCCCTCTCTCTCCCCGCCTTACCCCATTCTCTCACCCCTCTCTCATACCTCTCTCTCACCCCCTCTATCACCCCTCTCTCACCCCCCTCTCTCACCCCCTCTGTCACACGCTCTGTCACACCCTCTTTCGACTTATCTCTCTCGACCTCCCTCTCTCAACCCCCCTCTCTCTCCTTCTCTCTCCCCACCCGACCCCTCTCTCTCACCCCCTTTCTCCCTCTCTCTCCCCCACTTTCTCGATCCACTCTCTCGACCCCCTCACTTGACCCGTTCACTCGACCCCCCTCTCTCGACTCCCTCTCTCAACCCCGCTCTCTCAACCCTTCTCTCTCTACCCACCTTTCTCCACCCCCCTCTCCCCACTCTCTCTCCCCCCTCTCCCCATCTCTCCCCTTCTCAAACCCCTCACTCGACCCCCTCTCTCATCTCCCCTCTCTCGACACCCTCTCTCGACTCCCTCTTGCTCTCCCAACCCCTCTAGCTCCCCTCCACCCCTTTCCCCCTCCGCCCTCTCTCCCCCTCTCTCAACCCCCTCACTCTACCCCCCTCTCTCGACTCCCTCTCTCTCATCCCTCTCTCCCCATCTCTCCCCCTCCCCCCCCCTCACTCGATCCCCTCACTCCACCCCCCTCTCAACTCCCCCTCTCTCGACTCCCTCTCTCACCCCTCTCTCCCTTTCTCTCTTCCCCCTCTCAGAACGCACTCTCTCCCCCCACTCACCCCCTTTCTGTTTCCCTCTCTCCATCCTCCCTCTCCCCTTCCTCCACCTCCCCCCTCTCACTAATCCTGTCTCTCCCCCTTTCTCTCCCCCTCCCTCTCCCCCCTCTCTCCCTCTCACTTGACATCCCCCCTCTCTCGACACCCCTCTCTCCACCTCCCCCTTTCAAACCCCCTCACTTTACACCATCTCTCGACACCCTCTCGCGACCCGCCTCTTCCGACCCCACCTCTCGACCCATTCACTCGAACCGCCTCACTTGAACCCCCTCTCTCTCCCCCGCCCTCCACCTCTCTCTCACTCGATCCCCTCTCTTCCCCTCTCTTGATCCCTCTCTCCCCCTCTTTTCCCCCTCTCTCGAACCCCCTCTCTTGACCCCCTCTCTCATTTCCCTCACTCGAACCCCCTCACTCGACCCCCTCACTCGATCCCCCTCTCTCGACCCCTTCACTCGAACCCTTCACACAACCCCGCCTCACTTGGCCCCCTTACTCGACCCACTCTCTCGATATCCCATTGTCTATACCCTCTCTCTCCCGCATCTCTCTCGCCTCTCTCCCCCGCTCTCCCCCTCTCTCCCATTCTCTCCCTCCTCTACCATACTCTCTCCCCCACTCTACCCTACTCTCCCCTCTCTCCCCCTCTCTCCCCTCTCTCCCCCGCTCTCCCTCCTCTCTCACCCCTCTCTCCCCCTCTCTCCCCCCTCTCTCTCCTCCTCTCTCTCCTCCTCTCTCTCCTATTTCTCCTCCTCTCTCTCCCCTCTCTCGAAACCCCTCATTCGAACCGCCTCAATCTAACCCCCTCACTGGACCCCCTCAACTCGACCCCCCACTCTCCCTCTCTCTCTTCCGCTCTCTGTCCCTCACCCCCTTTCATTCCCCCTCTCTCCCCACACCGTCTCCCCCTGCCTCACCCTCTCTCTCCCCCTCTCTTCTCACCCTCTCTCTCTCCCCCTCTCTCTCCCCCTCTCTCTTTCCCCCTCTCTGTCCCCCTCTCTCTCCCCTCTCTCTCCCCTTTCTCTCTCCCCTCTCTCTTTCTCCCCCTCTCTCTGCCCCCCCTCTCTCTCCCCCTCTCTCTCCCCCTCTCTTTCCCCCTCTGTCTCTCCCCCTCTCTTTCTCCCCACCTCTCTCTCCCCCCTCTCTCTCCCCCCTCTCTCTCTCCCTCACTCTCTCTCCCCCGCACTTTCTCCCCCTCACTTTCTCCCCCTCTTTCTCGCCCCGTTCTCTACCCCCTCTCCCACTCTATCTCACCCCTCCTCTCCCCCCACTCTCTCCCTCTCTCTCTCTCAGCCCCCTTCACTCTCCTCCTCACTCTCCCCCAACTCTCCACCTCTCTCTCTCCTCTTTCTCCCTCGCTCTCTGCCCCCTCTCTCCTGCACACTCTCCCCCTCTCTCTCCCCACTCTCTTTCCCCCCTCTGTCTCCCCCTCTCCCTCTCTCTCCACCTCTCTCTTCCCTCACTCCCCCTTCTCTCTTGCCTCCTCTCCCTCCTCTCTTTCGCCCCTCTCTCTCTGACCCTTTCTCTGCCCCTCTCTCTCACCTCACTCTGTCACCTCACTTTCCCTCCCTCTCTCACTCCCTCCCTCTCTCCCTTCCTCCCTCTCTCACCCTGTCATTCACTATCCTTCCTCTCCCCCACTCACTGCTTCCTCTCTCTCCCCTTTCTCAAACACACACACCCCCGTCTCTTTACTTCTCTCCCTCTCCCCCTCTCTCTCTCCTCTCTCTCCCCTTCAATCTCCCCATCGCTCTCCCCCTCTGTCCCACTCTCTACCCCTCTCTCCCTCTCTCCTTCTCTCACCGCCTCTTTCCCCATCTCTCTATACTGTCTCTCTCACCCATCTCTCTACACCTCTCTCTCTCTCCCCCTCTCTCTTTCTCTTCACTAACTCTCTCCACACCCTGTCACCTAACTGTCTCCCCCCTCTCTCTCTCACTCCCTCCCTCCCTAACCCTCTCCCTTCCCACTCTCGCCGGCCACACTCTTCCCCCACTCTCTCTCCACAATCTCTCTGCCCGACTTTCTCCCCCCACTTTCCCCCCCACTTTCTCCCCCATTTTCTCTCCCCACTTTCTCTCCCCACTTTCTCTCCCCACTCTCTCTCCCCACTCTCTCTCCACATTCTCTCTCCCCACTCTCTCCCTAACTCTCTCCCCATCTCTCTCCCCATCTCTCTCCCCATCGCGCTCCCCACCTCTCTCCGAACCTCTCTCCCTTCCCTCTCTCCCCATCCTCTCTCCCCATCCCTCTCTCCCCCTCACTCTCTTCCCCTCACTCTCTCCCCCTCTTTCTCAACCCGTTCTCTGCCCCCTCTCCCACTCTATCTCCCCCTCTCTCCCCCTTTCTCCAGTCTGTCTCCCCCCTCTCTCTCCCCACTCTCTCCCCCCTCTCTCTCACCCCCTCACTCTCCCCTGCTCTCTCACCCCCTCACTCTCCCCTGCTCTCTCACCTCCGCTCTCTCACACCCCTCACTCTCCCCCTCACTCTCCCCATTTCTCTTCCCCCTCTTTCTCGCCGGCTCTCTGCCCGCCTCTCCCCCTCTCACTCTCTACTGCCTCTCTATCTCCCCATCTCTCTCTCCCCCTCCCCTCTCCCCTCTCTCTACCCCCTCCCTTGCCCCCTCTCTGTCGCCTGTCTCTCTCCCCCTCTCTCTTTGACTCTCTTTCCCCTCTCCCTTGCCCCTTCTCCCTTGCCTCATCTCCATCCTTCTTTCACCCTCGCTCTCTCGCCCCTCTCTCTCTGCACCTCTCTCAGTCTTCTCTCTCTCCCCTCACTCTGCCACCTCACTCTGCCTCCCTCTCTCACGCCCTCCCTCTCTTCGTCCCTCTCTCTCTCACCCTGTCACTCACGATCCTCTATTTCCACACTCACTCCCCCTCTCTCTCCCCATCTCTAACACCCACACTCCTCCTCTCCAATTCCCTCCTTCCACCCCCTCTCTTTCTCCCCCTCTCTCCCCCTCTCTCCCCTTCTCTCTCCCCCTCACTCTCCCCCCTCCCCTCTCCCCATCTCTCTTCCCCAGTGTCTATCTCGGTCTACGTCCTCTCTCTTCCCCACCTCTGCATGACTCTTTCTCGCTCCACCGTCTCTCCACACCCCCTCTCCCCCCTCTCTCTCCCCCCTCTCTCTACCGTCTCTCTCTCAACCCCTCTCTCTACACCTCTCTCTCACACCCCTCTCTACCCCTCTCTCTCTCCCCTCTCTCTTCACTAACTCCCTCACCCACTCGCTCCCACTTTCTCCTTCGCTCCCTAACACTCTCCCTCCCCCACTCTCTCCCCCCACTCTCACCCACTCTCTCCCCACTCTGTCTCCCCACTCTGTCTCCCCACTTTCTCTCCCCACACTCTCTCTCTCTCCCAGTCTCACCCCCATTTTCCCCCCACTCTCTCTGCAACTCACTCTCTCTCCCACTCTCTCTCTGCCCCTCTCCCTTCCTCTGTCCCCAAACTCTCTCTCCTTCTTTTTCTCCCCATTTCTCACTCCTTCTCTCCCCTTTCTCTCCACCCAGCCTCCTCTCTCTCGCCTCTCTCTCTTACCCTCTCTCTCCTCCCACATTCTCCCCCTCTTCCCCCTCTCTCTGCCCCCTCTCATCCCCTTCTCCCCCCTCTCTACCCCCCCTCTCTCCCCCTCTACCCGACTCTCTCCCCCTCTCTGCCACTCCCCCTCTCTATCCCCACACTCTCCCCCTCTTTCTCCTCTCTCTCTCCCCCCCTCCCCCCTCTCACTCCCTCTCCCCTCCCTCTCTCCCCTCTATCTACCAATCTCTCTCGCCCCTCTCTCTCGCCCCCTCTCTCTAGCCCCCTCTTTCTTGCCCCTTCTGACCTCCATCTCCCCTCTATCTTGCCCCACTCTAACTCCCCTCTCCCGCCCCCTCCTTCGCTCCCCCCTCTCTCTACCTCTCTCTCCCCCATCTCTCTCTCTTCTCTACCTCTCTCCCCTTACTCTGTCACCACTTCTCCCTCCTCTCTCACACCCTCCTCTCTCCCTCCCTCCCTCTCACTCTCCCCCACTCACTCCCCTCTCTCCCTCACTCTCTCCCCTCTCTCGCTCTCTCCCCCCTCTCTCTCCCCCTCTTTCGACCCGTCTCTTGCCCTCTCTTGCCTCCTCTCTGTTGCCCCTCACTCTCATCCCCTCTGTCTCGCCCCCTCTCCCTCACCCTCGCTCTCCACCTATCTCTCTCCACCCATCTCTCTCCACCCATCTCTCTCTCCACCCATCACTCTCCATCCATCTCTCTCCACCCTCTCTCTCCCTCTCCCCCCTCTTTCACCCCCTCCCCCCCTCTCTCTCCCCGTCCCACGCCCACTACCTCCCCATCTGTCTCCGCCCATTCTCTCCCCTCCTCTCGCCCCCTCTCTCCCCTTCCGTCTCTCTCTCCCCGCCTCTCTCTCCTGCCTCTTTCTCCCCACCTCTCTTCCCGTCTCTCCCCGACTCTTTCCCCATCTCTCTCCCCATAATTTCCTCCCTCACCCCCCTTTCTAGCTACATACTCTCTCGCCACTCTCTCCCCACTCACTCTCCTCTCTCTCTCCCCCGTCTCTCCTCCCCTCCCCATATCTCCCCCCCTCTCCCCCTCTCTCTCTCCCCCCTCTCTCTCCCCCCTCTCTCCCCCTCTCTCTCCCTCTCTCTCCCCCCCTTGCCTCCTCTCTCTCGCCTCTCTCTCTCTTCCTCTCTCCCCTCTCCCTTGCCTCCTCTCCCTCCCCTTTTTCACCCTCCCTCTCTTGCCACTCTCTCTCTACCCCTCACGCTGCCCTCTCTCTCTCTCTCTTTTCACTCTGTCACTTCACTCTCCCCCCCTCCCTCCCTCTCACTCTCCCCTCTCTCACCCCCACTCACTCCCCTGTCTCACCCCCACTGACTCCCCCTCTCTCTCTCACTCTCCCACCCTCTCACTCTCCCTCTCTCTCTCTCTCAATTGCTCCCCACTCTCTCCCCCAATCTCACTCCCCCATTTCTCTCCCCTATCTCTGTCCCTTTTACTCCCCTTTCTCTGCCCCCCATCTCTCTCCCCCACACCCCACTTTTCCTTCCCTCTCTGTCCCCCACTATGTCTTTCCCCCCTCTCTGCTCCCTCTCGCTCTGTCCCCCCTCGCTCTGTCCCCCTGCTCTCTGCTCCCTCCTCTCTGTCCCCCCTTCCTCTCTGTTCCCCCCTTCTCTCTGTCCCCTCTCTCTCTGTCTGCCTCCCTCTGTCCCCCTCTTTCTGTCCGCCTCTGTCCCCCTCAGTCTCCCTCTCTCTGTTCCTCTCTCTCTGTCCCGTCTCTTTTGTCCCCCACTCTCTGTCCCCCCTCTTTCTGACTCACCTCTCTTTGCCACCTCCCTCTTTTTCCCCACCCACCCTCTGTCCCCCTCTCTCTCTCCCCCTCTTTCTGTTCCCAATCTTTGACTCCCCCTCTCTCTGTCACTCTCTCCCTGTCCCCCCTCATTGTCCCTCACTCTCTGCCCACTCTCTCTGCTCCCCATGACCCCCGTCTCTCTGTCTACCGTCTCTCTGGTCCCCTGTCTCTCTGTCCCCATCTCTGTCCCCACTCTCTCTGTCCCTATCTCTGTCCCTACTCTCTCTGTCCACCCTCTCTGTCCCCCCTCTCTGTACTCACCCTCTGTTCCACCCCTCTGTCCTCCGTCCCTTCTCTTTCTGTTCCCCTCTTTCTGTCCCCCGTCCCCCCCCTATCGTCCCTCTCTCTGTCCCCCTCGCTGTCCTTCATTCTGTGCTCACTCTATCTCCTCCCCATGACCCCCTTTCTCTGTCCCCCGTCTCTCTGTCCCCCCTCTCTCTGTCCCACCTCTCTCTTTCCACCCTCTCTCTGTCACCCCCTCTCTGTCCCCCCACCGCCCGACTTTACCACCCACTCTGTCCCCTATCTCTGTCCCTTCTCTCTCTGACCCCACTGTTCCCCTCACTCTGTCGCCCGTCTCTCTGTCCCCATCTCACTATTCCTGCTCTCTCTGTCCTCCTCTGTCTGTCCTCCTCTCTCTGTCCCACTCTCTCTGTCCTCCTCTCTCTGTCCTCCTCTCTCTGTCCCCCTCTCTCTGTCCCTCGCTCTCTGTCCCCCCTCTCTGTCCCGCGCTCTCTATCCACCCTCTCTGTCGCCCCTCTTTCTGTCGCCCCTCTATTTGTCCCTCTCTCTATTCCTGCACTTTCACCACCTCTCTCTGTCCCTTCTTCCTCTGTCCCTTCTCTCTCTGCCCTTCTCTCTCTGTCTCCCTCTCTCTGCCCCTCTCTCTGCATCTCTCTCTCTGTCCCACATCTCTGTCCCCTCTTTCTGTCCCCCCTCTCTCTGTCCCCCTCTCTCTGTCGCCCCTCTCTCTGTCCCCATCTCACTATTCCTTCTCTCTCTGTCCTCCTCTGTCTGTCCTCCTCTCTCTGTCCTCCTCTCTCTGTCCCTCGCTCTCTGTCCCCCCTCTCTGTCCCGCGCTCTCTGTCCCCCCTCTCTGTCGCCCCTCTTTCTGTCGCCCTTCTATTTGTCCCTCTTTCTATACCTGCCCTCTCTCTCCTCCTCTCTCTGCACCTTCTCTCTCTGTCCCATCTCTCTGTCCCTTCTCTCTCTGTCCCTTCTCCCTCTGTCCCTTCTCTCTCTGCCCTCCTCTCTCTGTCTCCCTCTCACTGCCCCTCTCTCTGCCCCTCTCTCTGTCCCCCCCTCTCTCTGTCCCCGCCCTATCTGTCCCCCATCTCTTTGTCCCCCATCTCTCTGTTCCCCATCCCTCTGTCCCCCATCCCTCTGTCCCCCCTCTCTCTGTCCCCTCTCTCTGTCCCCTCTCTGTCCCGCTTCTCGATTCCCCCCTTTGTCCCCCACTTTCTGTCCCCCGACCCCCAGTTTCCCTCTCTCTGTCCCCCTCTCTCTCTGTCCACCTCTCTCTCTGTCCCCCTCTCTCAGTTTCCTCTCTCTCTGTCCACCCTCTCTTTCCCCAGCCTCTGTTGCCGCCTCCTCTTTCTGTTCCCCTCTTTCTGTACACCCTCTCTCTGCCCCCCTCACAGTCCACCTCTCTCTCTGTTCCCCCTCTCTCTGTCCCCCTCTTTCTGTACCCCCTCGCTGTCCCTCACTCTCTGCCCACTTTCTCTGCTCCCTAAGACCCCTGTCTCTCTGTCCCCCGTCTCTCTGTTCCCCCTCTCTCTGTCCCCATCTCTGTCCCCACTCTCTCTGTCCACTCTCTCTGTCCACCTTCTCTGTCCCCCTCTCTGTTCCCCCCCGTCCCCCGTCCCTCCTCTTTCTGTTCCCCTCTTTCTGTTCCCCCCTCTCTGTCCCACCTCGCTCAGTCCCCCCGCATTCTGTTCCCCCCTCTCTGTCCCCCCTCTTTCTGTCCACCTCTCTGTCCCCACCTCCCCCTCTCTCTGTCCCCCCTTCTGTCCCCCCTCGCTGTCCCTCATTTGCTGCACACTCTCTCTGCTCCACATGACCCCATTTCTCTGTCCCCCATCTCTCTGTCCCCTGTCTCTCTGTCAACCCCTCTCTGTCCCACCACCGCCCCACTGTACCACCCACTCTGTCCCCTAACTCTGTCCCTTCTCTCTCTGACCCCCCTGTTCCCGTCACTCTGTCGCCCCTCTCTCTGTCCCCATCTCACTATTCCTGCTCTCTCTGTCCTCCTCTGTCTGTCCTCCTCTGTCTGTCCTCCTCTGTCTGTCCTCCTCTCTCTGTCCCCCTCTCTCTGTCCCACCTCTCTGTCCCGCGCTCTCTGTCCCCCCTCTCTGTCGCCCCTCTTTCTGTCGCCCCTCTATTTGTCCCTCTCTCTATTCCTGCTCTTTCTCCATCTCTCTCTGTCCCTTCTCTCTCTGTCCCTTCTTCCTCTGTCCCCCTCTCTCTGCCTCTCTCTCTGCCCGTCTCTCTGTCCCACATCTCTGTCCCCTCTTTCTGTCCCCCTCTCTCTCTATCCCCCGCTCTCAGACCCGCCATCTCTGTCTCCCCTCTTTTTGTCGCCCCTCACGTTGTCTCTCTCTCCCTATTCCTGCTCTCTCTCTCCTCCTCTCTCTGTCCCTTCTCTCTCTGTCCCTTCTCTCTCTGTCCCTTCTCTCTCTGTCCCCCTCTCTCTGTCCCTGCTCTCTCTGTCCCCCTCTCTCTGTACCCCGCTCTCTGTCCCCCCTCTCTGTCGCCCCTCTTTCTGTCGCCCTTCTATTTGTCCCTCTCTCTATTCCTGCCCTCTCTATCCTCCTCTCTCTGCCCCTTCTCTCTCTGTCCCATCTCTCTGTCTCTTCTCTCTCTGTCCCTTCTCCCTCTGTCCCTTCTCTCTCTGCCCTTCACTCTCTGTCTCCCTCTCACTGCCCCTCTCTCTGCCACTCTCTCTGCGCCTCTCTCTGTTCCACCTCTCTGTCCCCTCTTTCTGTCCCCCCTCTCTCTGTCCCCCCTCTCTCTGTCCCCGCGCTATCTGTCCCCCATCTCTCTGTCCCCCTCTCTCTGTTCCCCATCCCTCTGTCCCCCATCCCTCTGTCCCCCCTCTCTCTATCCCCCTCTCTCTGTCCCCTCTCTCTGTCCCCCCTCTCGATTTCCCCCTTTGTCCCTCTCTTTCTGTCCCCCCCGACCCCCAGTTTCCCTCTCTCTGTCCCCCTCTCTCTGTCTCCTCTCTCTCTGTCCCTCTCTCTCTCTGTCCCCCTCTGCCAGTCTCCTCTCTCTCTGTCCACCCTCTCTTTCCCCAGCCTCTGTTGCCGCCTCCTCTTTCTGTTCCCCTCTTTCTGTACACCTTCTCTCTGCCCCCCTCACAGTCCACCTCTCTCTGTCCCCCCTCTCTCTGTCCCCCTCTTTCTGTACCCCCTCGCTGTCCCTCACTCTCTGCCCACTCTCTCTGCTCCCTAAGACCCCTGTCTCTCTGTCCCACGTCTCCCTGTCCCCCCTCTCTGCTCTCCCCCGTCCCCGTCCCTCCTCTTTCTATTCCCCTCTTTCTGTTCCCCCCTCTCTGTCCCTCCCCTCTGCCGCCCGCTCTGTCCCCCCTCTCTGTCCCCCTCGCTCAGTCCCCCCCGCATTCTGTTCCCCCATCTCTGTCCCCCCTCTTTCTGTCCACCTCTCTGTCCCCACCTCCCCCTCTCTCTGTCCCCTCTCTCTGTCCCCCCTCGCTGTCGCTCATTCGCTGCACACTCTCTCTGCTCCCCATATCCCCCTTTCTCTGTCCCCTCTCTCTCTGTTCCCCCCTCTCTCGGTCCCCCCTCTCTCGGTCCCCCACTCACTCTGTCCACCTTCTCTGTCCACCCTCTCTGTACCCACCCTCTGTTCCCCCTCCCTCCTCTTTCTGTTCCCCTCTTTCTGTTACCCCTCTGTCCGCGCTCTCTCTCTGTCCCCCCTCTCTCTTTCCCCCTCTCTCGGTCCCCACTCTCTCTGTCCACCCTCTATCTGTCCCCCCTCGCTCTGTGCCCTCTCTCTCTGTACCCCTCTCTCTGTCCACCTCCCTCGGTGCCCCCTCTCTATCCCCCCTCTCTGTCCCCCACTTTCTGTCCCCCTGCCCACCCTGTCCCCTTCTCTCTGTCCCCCTCTCTCTGTCCCCCCCTCTCTCTGTCCCCCACCTCTCTGTCCCCCTCTCTCTCTGTCCCCCTCTCTCTGCCCCCCGCCCCCCTCTCTCTTTCCTCCTCTCCATGTCCCACTCTCTTTGTCCCCTCTCTCCATCCCCCAGTCTCTGTCCCCTCTGTCTTCACCCTTCTCTCTGTCCCTCTCCCTGCGTCTCTCGCTCTGTCCCTTTCTCTCTGTACACCAATCTCTGTCCACCCTCTGTCTCTCCCCACTCTGTCCCCTTCTCTCTGCCCCCGTCACCCTCTTTCTGTCCTGCCCTCTCATCTGTCCCGCCCTCTCTCTGCCCACCCTCTCTTTCCTCCTCTCAGTGTCCCACTCTCTTTGTCCCCTCTCTCTATCCCCCTGTCCCTGTCCCTGTCCCCCTCACTCTGTCCCCCCTCTCTCTGTCCCCCCTCTCTCGGTCCCCCCTCACTCTGTCCACACTCTCTCTCTGTCCACCCTCTCTGTACCCACCCTCTGTTCCCCGTCGCTCCTTTTTCTGTTCTCCTCTTTCTGTTCCCCCACCCCCCGTCCGCACTCGCTCTCTGTCTCCCCCTCTCTCTTTACCCCTCGCTCTGTCCCACTCTGTCCGCCCCCCCTCTCTGTCCCCCTCTCTGTCCCCCTCTGTCTCTCCCCCCCGTCCCCTTCTCTCTGCCCCAGTCACCCTCTCTCTGCACCCCCTCTCTCTTTCCCCCTTCTCTCTGTTCCCCCTCTCTCTGTCCCTTCTCTCTCTGTCCCCCTCTCTCTGTCCCTGCTCTCTCTGTCCCCCTCTCTCTGTACCCCGCTCTCTGTCCCCCCTCTCTGTCGCCCCTCTCTCTGTCCACCCTCTCTGTATCCACCCTCTGTTCCCCGTCCCTCCTCCTTCTATTGCCCTCTTTCTGTCCCCCCTCTGTCCGCGCTCTCTCTCTGTCCCGCTTCTCTCTTTCCCCCCCTCTCTGTCCCCCCCCTTTGTCCACCCATCTCTGTCCCAGCCTCTGTTGACCCCTCCTCTTTCCGTTCCGCTCTTTCCGTTCCCCTCTTTCTCTCTACGATCTCTGTCCGCCCTCTCTCACTGTCACCCTCTCTCTGCCCCCCTCTCTTTCCTCCTCTCCATGTCCCAAACTCTTTGTCCTCTCTCTCTAACCACCTGTCTATGTACCCCCTGTCTCCGTCACCCCTCTCTCTGTCCCTCTCTCTGCGTCTCTCTCTCTGTCCCTTTCTCTCTGTACCCTTCTCTCTGTTCCCTTCTCTCTGTTCCCGCTCTCTCTGTACCGCACTCTCTGTCCCCCCTCTGTCTGTCCCCCCCGACCCCTTCTCTCTGCCCCCATCACCCTCTTTCTGTCCTGCCCTCTCTCTGTACCCCCTTCTCTTCCCCCCCTCTGTCCCCCCTTTCTCTGTCCCCCCTCTCCCTGAACACCCCTCTCTGCCCCCTTTGACCCCCTTTCTCTGTCCCCCATCTCTGTCCCCATTTTGTTCCTTTCTCTCTCTGTCGCCCCTCTCTGTCCCCCTCTCTGTCCCCACTCTCTCTGTCCCCCACTCTCTGTCCCTGTCTCTCTCTGTCCCCCCTCTCTCAGTCCCCCTCTCTTTCTGTCCCCCTCTCTCTCTGCCCCCTCTCTCTGTCCCCCCTCTCTCAGTCCCCCCTCACTCTGTCCACCCTCTCTCTGTCCACCATCTCTGTACCCACCCTCTATTCCCCATCGCTCCTCTTTCTGTTCCCCTCTTTCTGTCCCCCCCCTCTCTGTTCGCACTCTCTCTCTGTCTCCCCCTCTCTCTTTCCCCCTCTCTGTCCCCCTCTCGCTGTCCCCCTCTCACGGTCCCCACTCTCTCTGTTCCCCCCTCTATCTGTCCCCCCCTCTCTGTCCCCCTCTCTCTGTCCCCCTCTGTCTGTCCCCCCTCTCTCTGTCGCCCCTCTCTGACCCCATCTCTCTGTCCCCCCCTCTCTGCCCACCTCTCTCTCTCCTCTCTTCGTGTCCCACTCTCTTTCTCCCCTCTCTCTATCACCCTCTCTCTGTCCCCCCTCTCTCTGTGCCCCTCTCTCTGTCACCCTTCTCTCTGTCCCTCTCTCTGCGTCTCTCTCTCTGTCCCTTTCTCGCTGTTCCCTTCTCTCAGTTCCCGCTCTCTCTGTACCCCTCTCACTGTCCCCCTCTGTCTCTCCCCCCTCTGTCCCCTTCTCTCTGCCCCAGTCACCCTCTCTCTGCCCCCCCTCTCTCTCTCCCCCGTCTCTCTGTCCCCCCTCTCTCTGTCCCCCCTCTATCGGTCCCCCCTCTCTCTGCCCCCCTCTCTCTGCCCCCCCTCTCTCTGTCCCCCCTCTCTCTGTCCCCCCTCTCTCTGTCCCCCCTCTCTCGGTCCCCCCTCACTCTGTCCACCCTCTCTCTGGCCACCCGCTCTGTCCACCCTCTGTACCCACCCTCTGTTCCCCATCTCTCCTCTTTCTGTTCCCCTCTTTCTGTCCCCCCTCTGTCCGCGCTCTCTCTCTGTCCCGCTTCTCTCTTTCCCCCTCTCTCTGTCCCCGCCCTATGTCCACCCCTCTCTGTCCCCAGCCTCTGTTGACCCCTCCTCTTTCCGTTCAGCTCTTTCTGTTCCCCTCTTTCTGTCTACGATCTCTGTCCGCCCTCTCTCACTGTCACCCTCTCTATGCCCCCCTCTCTCTTTCCTCCTCTCCATGTCCCACTCTCTTTGTCCCCTCTCTCTAACCCCCTGTCTCTGCCCCCCTCTCTCTGTCACCCCTCTCTCTGTCCCTCTCTCTGCGTCTCTCTCTCTGTCCCTTTCTCTCTGTTCCCTTCTCTCTGTTCCCTTCTCTCTGTTCCCGCTCTCTCTGTACCCCACTCTCTGTCCCCCCTCTGTGTGTCCCCCCTCTGTCCCCTTCTCTCTGCCCCCGTCACCCTCTTTCTGTCTGCCCTCTCTCTGTACCCCACTCTCTGTCCCACCTCTGTCTGTCCCCCCTCTCTCCCCTTCTCTCTGCCCCGTCACCCTCTTTCTGTCCTGCCCTCTCTCTGTCCCCCGCCTCTCTGTCCCCATCTCTGTCCCCACTCTCTCTGTCCACCCTCTCTGTCCCTCCTCTCTGTACCCACCCTCTGTTCCCCCCCCACCCCGGTCCCTCCTCTTTCTGTTCGCCTCTTTCTGTCCCCCGCTCTCTGTCCCCCCATGTCCCCCTTCTATCGGCCCTTCTCTGTCCCCCCCACTCTGTCCCACCCCTCTCTGTCCTGCCTCTCTCTGTCCCCCCTCTCTCTGTCCCCCCTCACTCTGTCCCCCTCTCTTTCCCCCCTCGCTGTCCCTCATTCTCTGCCCACTCTCGCTGTCCCCATGACCCCCTTTTTCTGTCCCCCGTCTCTCTGTCCCCCCCTCTCTGTCCCTGTCTCTCTTACCGCCCTCTCTGCCCCCTTTCAATTTGCCCCCCTCTCTCTGCCCTCCTCTCTCTGCCCCCTCTCTCTGCCCCCTCTCACAATCCACCTCTCTCTCTTTCCCCCTCTCTCTGTACCCCCTCTCTGTCCCCCACTCACTGTCCCGCCCATTGTACCTCTCCCCTCTGTCCCCTTATCTTTGTCCCTTCTCTCTCTGTCCCCCTGTCAGTATTCCTGCTCTCTCTGTCCCCCTCTCTCTGTCCTTCTCTATCTGTCCCCTCGCTCTCTGTCCCCCCCTCTCTGTCGCCCATCTCTTTGTCCCTCTCTATATTCCTGCTCTCTCTGTCCCTCTCTCTCTGTCCCTTCTCTCTCTGTCCCCCTCTCTCTGTCCCCCACTCTCTTCCCCCTGTCTCTGTTCCCCTCTCTCTGTCCCCCCTCTGTCTGTTCCCCTCTCTCTGTCCCCCCTCTCTCTGTCGCTCTCTGTCTGCCCCTTTCTCTCTGTCCCCCCTCTCTTTGTACCCCCTCTCTGCCCCCACTCACTGTCCCGCCCATTGTACCTCTCCCCTCTGTCCCCTTATCTTTGTCCCTTCTCTCTCTGTCCCCCTGTCAGTATTCCTGCTCTCTCTGCCCCTCCTCTCTCTGTCCTTCTCTATCTGTCCCCCCGCTCTCTGTCCCCCCCTCTCTGTCGCCCATCTCTTTGTCCCTCTCTCTGTTCCTGCTCCCTCTGTCCCCCTCTCTCTGTCCCTTCTCTCTCTGTCCCCCTCTCTCTGTCCCCCACTCTCTTCCCCCTGTCTCTGTCCCCCGCTCTCTGCCCCCCCTCTCTGTCGCCCCTCTTTCTGTCGCCCCTCTCTCTGTCCTTCTCTCTCTGTCCCCACTCTCTCTGTCCCTCCTCTCTCTGTTCCCCTCTCTCTGTCCGCCTCTCTCTGTCCCCCTCTTTCTGTCCCCCTCTCTCTGTCCCCCCTCTCTCTGTCCCTCCTCTCTCTGTCCCTCTCTTTCTCCCCCTCTCTCTCTCCCCCCTCTCACTCTCCCGCTCTCTCTCCCCTCTCTCTCTCCCCCTCTCTCTGTTCCCCTCTCTCTGTCCCTCCTCTGTCTGTTCCCCTCTCTCTGTCCCACCTCTCTCTGTCGCTCTCTGTCTGCCCCTTTCTCTCTGTCCCCCCTCTCTTTGTACCCCCTCTCTGTCCCCCACTCACTGTCCCGCCCATTGTACCTCTCCCCTCTGTCCCCTTATCTTTGTCCCTTCTCTCTCTGTCCCCCTGTCAGTATTCCTGCTCTCTCTGTCCCCCTCTCTCTGTCCTTCTCTATCTGTCCCCTCGCTCTCTGTCCCCCCCTCTCTGTCGCCCATCTCTTTGTCCCTCTCTCTGTTCCTGCTCTCTCTGTCCCCCTCTCTCTGTCCCTTCTCTCTCTGTCCCCCTCTCTCTGTCCCCCACTCTCTTCCCCCTGTCTCTGTCCCCCGCTCTCTGCCCCCCCTCTCTGTCGCCCCTCTTTCTGTCGCCCCTCTATTTGTCCCTCTCTCTATTCCTGCTCTCTCCTCCTCTCTCTGTCCCTTTTCTCTCTGTCCCTTAGCTCTCTGCTCCTTCTCCCTCTGTCCCTTCTCTCACTGTCCCCCTCTCTCTGTCCCCCTCTCTCTACCCCTATCTCTGCCCCTCTCTCTGCCTCTCTCTCGGTCCCACATCTCTGTACCCTCTTTCTGTCACCCCTCCCTCTGCCCCCTCTCTCTGTACCCCCTCTCTGCCCCCTCGCTCTGTCTACCCTCCCTGACCCCCTGTCTCTCTGTCCCCTCTCGCTACCTCACCCCTCTCTGTCCCCCCTCTCGCTGTCCCCCCTCTCTCTGACACCACTGCTCTCTGTCCCCCTAGGTCTGCCCCCCTCTCTCTGCCCCCTCTCTGCCCCTCTCTCTGTCCCCACGCTCTCTTCCCCCTTTCTATTTCCACCTCTCTCTGTCCCCCCTGCCCCTGTCTCTGTCCCACCCTCGCTCTGTCCACCCTCCCTGTCCCCTGTCCCTCAGTCGCCCCCTCGCTCTGTCGCCCCCCTCGCTCTGTCCCCCTGCTCTCTTCCCCGCTCCTCTCTGACCCCTCTTCCTCTCTGATCCCCCTCTCTCTGTTCCCCCCTCTCCCTGCTCCCCCCTCTCCCTGAAACCCTGTCTCTGCCCCCCTATGACCCACTCTCTCTGTCCCCGTCTCTCTGTCCTCATCTCTGTCCCCTTATCTCTGTCACCCTCTTTCTGTCCTCCCTCTCTCTCTTTCCCCCACTCTCTGTCCCTGTCTCTCTCTATCCCCCCCTCTGTCCCCACACTCTGTCGCCCCCACTCTGTGCCCTGCTCTCTGTCCTCCCTCTGTCCCCCCTTTCTGTTCCACTCTGTCCGCACTCTCTCTCCGACCTCTCACTTCGCCCTCTCTCTCCGCCCTCTCTCTCTCTGTCCCTCTCTCTCAGTCCCCCTCTCTCTGTTGCCCCTCTCTCTGTCGCCCCTCTCTCTGCCCCCATCTCAGTCCCCCTCTCTCTGTCCCCACTCTCTCTGTCCCTCTCTCTCTGTCCCCCTCTCAGCGTCCCCACTCTCTGTCCACCCTCTCTCACTGTCCCCCTCTCTCTGCCCACCTCTCTCTTTCCCCCTCTCAGTGTTCCACACTTTGTCCAACTATCTGTGTCCCACTCTCTCTGTGCACCCCCGCTCTGTGTTCCCATCTCTCTGTCCCCCTCCCTTTGTCCCCCTCTCCCTGTCCCCCTCTCCCTGTCCCTCACTCTCTGCCCACTCTCTCTGCTCCCCATGACCCCCTTTCTCTCCCCCCCGACTCTCTGTCCCCCGTCTCTCTGTCCCGTCTCTCTGTCCCCCTCTCTCTGTCCCACCACTCTCTGTCCCCCCTCTCTCTGTCCCCCCTTTCTCTGTCCCCCTCTCTATTCCCCCCTCTCTCCCCCTCTTTCTGTCCCCCACTGCACCCCAGTCTCCCTCTCTCTGTCCCCATCTCTGTCCCCCCATCTCTGTCCCCCTCTCTCTGTCCCCCTCTCTCTGTACCCCCATCTCTGTCCCCCTCTCTCTCTCCCCCTCTCTCTGTCCCCCCATCTCCATCCCCCTCTCTCTGTACACCCCTCTCTGTCCCCCCTCTCTGTCCCACCTTTCTCTGTCCCCCCTCTCCCTGAACACCCCTCCTTGCCCCCTTTGACACCCTTTCTCTGTCCCCCATTTCTGTCCCCTTTTTATTCCTTTCTCTCTGTTACCCCCTCTCTGTCCCCCTCTGCGTCCCCACTCTCTCTGTCCCACACTCTCTGTCCCTGTGTCTCTCTGTTCCCCCTCTCTCTGTGCCCCCCTCTCTCTGTCCCCTCTCTCTGTGCCCCCCTCTCTCTGTCCCCACTCTCTCTGTCCCCCACTCTCTGTCCCTGACTCTCTTGCTCCCCCTCTCTGTCCCCATTTAAATTTCCCCCCCTCGCTCTGCCCTCCACTCTCTGCCCCTCTCTTTGCCCCCCTCACAATCCACCTCTCTCTCTCTGTTCCCCCTCTCTCTGTCCCCCCTCTCTCTGTCCCCCCTCGCTCTCCCTCACTCTCTGCCCACTCTCTCTGCTCCCTATGACCCCCTTCTCTCTGTCCCCCGCCTCTCTGTCCCCATCTCTGTTCCCACTCACTCTGTCCACCCTCTCTGTCCCTCCTCTCTGTACCCACCCTCTGTTCCCCCCCATCCAGTTCCCTCCTCTTTCTGTTCCCCTCTTTCTGTCCCCCGCTCTCTGTCCCCCTATGTCCTCCCTCTGTCCCTCCTTCTCTGTCCCCCCTCTCTGTCCCACCCCTCACTGTCCTGCCTCTCTCTGTCCCCCCTCTCTCTGTCCCCCTCACTCTGTCCCCCCTCCCTTTCTCCCCTCTCTGTCCCTCATTCTCTGCCCACTCTCTCCGCTCCCCATGACCCACTTTCTCTGTCCCCCGTCTCTCTGTCCCCCGTCTCTCTGTCCCCCGTCTCTCTGTCCCCCGTCTCTCTGTCCACGTCTCTCTGTCCCCCGTCTCTCTGTCCCCCGTCTCTGTCCCCCCTTACTCTGCCCCATCTCTCTTTCCCTCCTCGCTGTCCCTCATTCTCTGCCCACTCTCTCTGTCCCTCATGACCCCTTTTTCTGTCCCCCCTCTCTCTGTCCCTGTCTCTCTTACCCCCTCTCTGCCCCCTTTCAATTTGCCCCCCATCTCTTCCCTCCTCTCACTGCCCCCTCTCTCTGCCCCATCTCACAATCCACCACTCTCTCTGTTCCCCCTCTCTCTGTACCCCGTCTCTGTCCCTCACTCTCTGTCCGTCCCCCCACTGTACCCACACCCCTCTGTCCCCTTATCTCTGTCCCTTCTCTCTCTGTCCCCCCTGTTCCCCTCTCTCTGTCGCCCCTCTCTCTGTCCCCCTGTCACTATTCCTGCTCTCTCTGTCCTCCTCTCTCTGTCCTTCTCTCTCTGTCCCCCGCGCTCTCTCCCCCTCCTCTCTGTCGCCCCTCTCTTTGTCCCTCTCTCTATTCCTGCTCTCTCTGTTCCCCATTCTCTGTCCCTTCTCTCTCTGTCCCACTCTCTCTGTCCCCCGCTCTCTTCCCCCTGTCTCTGTCCCCCGCTCTCTGTCCCTCCCTCTCTGTCGCCCCTCTAGTTGTCCCTCTCTCTATTCCCGCTCTCTCCTCCTCTCTCTGTCCCCTTTTTATCTGTCCCTTCTCTCTCTGCTCCTTCTCCCTCTATCCCTTCTCTCACTGTCACCCTCTCCCTGTCACCCTCTCTCTGCCTCTCTCTCTTTCCCACATCTCTGTCCCCTTTTTCTGTCACCCCTCTCTCTGCCCCCTCTCTCTTTTCCCCCCCTTCTGCCCCCTTGCTCTGTCCACCCTCCCTGTCACCCTGTCTCTCTGTCCCATCTCTCTCCCTCACCCCTCTCTGTCCCCCCTCTCTCTGTCCCCCCTCTATCGCCTGCCCCCCTCTCTCTGACCCCACTGCTCTCTGTCCCCCTAGGTCTGCCACCCCTCTCTCTCTGCCCCCTCTCTGCCCCTCTCTCTGTCCTACCTCTCTCTGTCCCCACGCTCTCTGTCCCCCTCTCTATTTCCCTCTTTCTCTGTTCCCCCGCCCCTCTCTCTGTCCCACCCTCGCTCTGTCCACCCTCCCATTCCCCTGTCCCTCAGTCGCCCCCTCGCTCTGTCGACCCCCTCGCTCTGTCCCCCACTCTCTGTCCCTGTCTCTCTCTGTCCCTGCCTCTCTCTATCCCCCCTCTGCCCCCACACTCTGTCGCCCCCACTCTGTGCCCTGCTCTCTGTCCTCCCTCTGTCCCCCCTTTCTGTTCCACTCTTTCTGCCCCCCACTCTGTCCGGTCTCTCTCTCCGCCCTCCCTCTTCGCCCTTTCTCTCCGCACTCTCTCTCTGTCCCTCTCTCTCAGTCCCCCTCTCTCTGTTGCCCCTCTCTCTGTCGCCCCTCTCTCTGTCGCCCCCCTCTCTGCCCCCATCTCATTCCCCCTCCTCTGCCCCCCTGTCTCTGTTCCACCCTCTCTGTACCCCCATCCGTCCTCTTTCTGTTCCCCTCTCTCTGCCGCCCTCTCTGTCCCCATCTCTGTCCCCCCTCTCAGAGTCCGCACTCTCTCTGTCCCTCTCTCTCTGCCCCCCTCTCAGAGTCCCCACTCTCTCTGTCCACCCTCTCTCACTGCCCCCTCTCTCTGCCCACCTCTCTCTTTCCCCTCTCTGTGTTCCACTCTGTGCCCGACTATCTGTGTCCCACTCTCTCTGTGTCCCCCCTCTCTGTGTCCCCCTCTCTCTGTCCCACTCTCTCTGTCCCACTCTCTCTGCTCCCCATGACCCCCTTCCTCTGTCCCTTCTCTCACTCTGCCCCCTCTCTGTCCCCCTCTCTCTGCCACTATCTCTGCCCCCTCTCTGCCCCTCTCTCTGTCCCACCTCTCTCTGTGCCCACGCTCTCTGTCCACCTCTCTATTTCCCCCTCTCTCTGTCCACCCCCACCCCTCTCTCTGTCGCCCCCCTCGCTCTGTCCCCCTGCTCTCTTCCCCGCTCCTCTCTGTCCCCTCTTCCTCTCTGATACCCCCTCTCTCTGTTCCCCCCTCTCCCTGCTCCCTCCTCTCCCTGAAACCCTGTCTCTGCCCCCCTATGACCCACTCTCTCTGTCGTCGTCTCTCTGTCCTCATCTCTGTCCCCTTATCTCTGTCCCCCTCTTTCTGTCCTCCCTCTCTCTCTGTCCCCCACTCTCTGTCCCTGTCTCTCTCTGTCCCTGCCTCTCCCTATCCCCCCCTCTGTCCCCCACACTCTGTCGCCCACACTCTGTGCCCTGCTCTCTGTCCTCCCTCTGTCCCCCCTTTCTGTTCCACTCTTTCTGCCCCCCACTCTGTCCGCTCTCTCTCTCCACCCTCTCTCTTCGCCCTCTCTCTCCGCCCTCTCTCTCTGTCCCTCTCTCTCAGTCCCCCTCTCTCTGTTTCCCCTCTCTCTGTCGCCCCTCTCTCTGTCCCCCCTCTCTGTCCCCCCTCTCTCTGTCCCCCCTCTCTCTGTTCCACCCTCTCTGTACCCCCATCCTTCCTCTTTCTGTTTCCCTCTCTCTGCCCCCCTCTCTGTCCCCATCTCTGTCCCCCCTCTCAGAGTCCCCCATCTCTCTGTCCCGCTCTCTCTGCCCCCCTCTCAGAGTCCCCACACTCTCTGTCCACCCTCTCTCTCTGTCCCACTCTCTCTGTTCCCTCCTCTTTGTCGCCCCTCTCTCTGTCGCCCCTCTCTATGCCCGTCATCTCTGTCCCCCTATCTCTGTCCCCCTATCTCTGTCCCCCTCTCTCTCTCCCCCTCTCTCTGTCCCCCATCCCGGTCCCCCTCTCCCTGTCCCCCTCTCTCTGTCCCCCTCCCTTGTCCCCCTCTCTCTGTTCCCTCCTCTCTGCCCCCCCTCTCTCTGCCCCCGTCCACGATCCCCACTCTCTCTGTCGCCCCTCTCTATGCCCCTCATCTCTTTCCCCATCTCTGTCCCCCATCTCTGTCCCCCATCTCTGTCCCCCATCTCTGTTCCCCTCTCTCTGTCCCACTCTCTCTGTCCCTCCTCTTTCTGTTCCCCTATTTCTGTCCCCTTCTCTGTTCGCCCTGTCTCTGTCTGCGCTCTCTCTCTGTCTGCGCTCTCTCTCTGTCCCCCCTCTCTCTTTCCCCCTCTCTCTTACCACCTCTCTGTGTCCCCCCTCTCTGTCGCCCCTCTCTCTGTTCCCCTCTCTCTATGTCTCCTCTAGCTCTGTGCCCCCCTCTCTGCACCCCACCACTTCTCTCTGTCCCCCCTCTCTCTGTCCCACCTCTCTCTGTTCCCCCCTCTCTCTGTCCCCCTCTCTCTGTACCTCACTCTCTGCCCACTCTCTCTGCTCCCCATGACCCCGTCTCTCTGTGCCCGTCTCTCTGCCCCTCTCTCTGTCCTCCCTCTCTCTGTCCCCCCTCGCTCTGCCCCCCTCTCTCTGTCCCCCTCGCTCTGCCACCCTCACACAGTCCACCTTTCTCTCTGTCCCCCACTCTCTGTTCCCCCCTCGCTGTCCCTCACGCTCTGCCCACTCTCTCTGATCCCTGAGACCCCCGTCTCTCTGTCCCCCTCGCTCTGCCCCCCTCTCTCTGTACCCACCCTCTTTTCCCCCCTCTGTCCCCATCCCTCCTCTTTCTGTTCCCCTCTTTCTGTCCCCCCTGTTTGCCCCTCCACGCCCCCTCCCTCTGTCCCCCTCTCTGTCCCCCCTCGCTGTCCCTCACTCTCTGCCCACTCTATCTGCTCCCCATGACCCCCTTTCTCTGTCCCCGTCTCTCTGTCCCCCGTCTCTCTGTCGCCTGTCTCTCTGTCCCCTGTCTCTCTGTACACACCCTCTGTTCCCACCCGTCCCCCCATCCCTCCTCTTTCTGTTCCCCTCTCTCTGTCCCCCTCTCTCTGTCCCCCCTTTCTCTGTCCCCCCTTTCTTTCCCCCTCTCTGTCCCCCTCTTTCTGTCCCCATCTCTCTGCCTCCCTCTCTTTCCTCCTCTCCGTGTCCCACTCTCTTTGTCCCCTCTCTCTATCCCCCATCTCTGACCCCCTCTCTCTGTCACCCCTCACTCTGTCCCCCTCTCTCTCTCTGTCCCCCTCTCTCTGTCCCCCCCTCTCTCTGTCCCCCTCTCTTTCCTCCCCTCCGTGTCCCACTCTCTTTTTCCCCTCTCTCTATCCCCCTGTTTCTGTCCTCCCTCTCTCTGTCAGCCCTCTCTCTGTCCCTCTCTCTGTGTCTCCCTCTCTGTCCTTTTCTCTCTGTTCCCTTCTCTCTGTTCCCGCTCTCTCTGTACCCCACTCTCTGTCCCTCTCTGTCTCTCCCCCCCTCTATCCCCTTCTCTCTGCCCCAGTCACCCTCTTTCTGTCCAGCCCTCTCTCTGTCCCCCCTCTCTCTGACCCCACTCTCTCTGTCCCCCTCTCTCTCTGTCACCCCTCTCTCTGTCCCCGTCTCTCTGTCCCCCACTCTCTCTGTCCCCCTCTCTCTCTGTCCCCCTCTCTCAGTCCCCCTCTCTCTCTGTCCCCCTCTCTCTCTGTCACCCCTCTCACTCTGTCCTCCTCTCTCTCTGTCACCCCTCTCTCTGTCCCCGTCTCTCTGTCCCCCACTCTCTCTGTCCCCCCTCTCTCAGTCCCCCTCTCTCTCTGTCCCCCTCTCTCTCTGTCACCCCTCTCACTCTGTCCCCCTCTCTCTCTGTCACCCCTCTCTCTGTCCCCGTCTCTCTGTCCCCCACTCTCTCTGTCCCCCTCTCTCTCTGTCCCCCCTCTCTCAGTCCCCCTCTCTCTCTGTCCCCCTCTCTCTCTGTCCCCCATCTCTCTGTCCCCCTCTCTATTTTCCCCTCCCTATTTCCCCCTCTCTCTGCCCCCTCGATCTGCCCCCTCTCTCTGCACCCCTCACTCTGTCCCCCTCTCTCTGTCCCTCTCCTCTCTGTCACCCTGCTCTCTGTCCCCTACTCTGAGTCCCCCCCTCTGTCCCCTCCTCTCTGCCCCCTCCTCTGACCCCCCTTCTGTCCCCTCTCTATTTCCCCCTCTCTATTTCCCCATCTCTCTGCCCCCTCTCTCTGACCCCCTCACTCTGTTCCCCTCTATCTGTCCAGCTCCTCTCTGTCCCCCTCCTCTCTGTCTCCCGCTCTCTGTCCCCCTCTCTCTCTGCCCCCCTTTCTATATCCCCATCTCTATGTTCCCACGCTCTGTGTCCACCCTCTCTCTGTCCCCCTCTCTCTCTACCCCCTCTCTGCACCCCTCTCTCTGCCCCCCGTCTCTCTATCCCTATCTCTCTGTTACCGCGCTTTCTGTCCCCTATTTCGCTGTCCCACTCTCTGTCTCTCCTCTCTATATCGCCCTCTCTCTGCTCCTCTCTCTGCTCCTTTCTCTGCCCCTCTGTCTGCCCCACATCTCTGACCCATCTTTCTGTCCCCTCTTTCTGCCCCCTCTTCTGGCCCCTCTTTCTGCCCCCTCTTTCTGCACCCTCTTTCTGTCCCCTCTCTCTGCCCCCCTCTCTCTGTCCCCCCTCTCTCTGACCCCACTCTCTCTGTCCCCTCTCTCTCTGTCCCCCCTCTCTCTGTCCGCGTCTCTCTGTCCCTCTCTCTCTGTCCCCCTCTCTCTCTGCCCCTCTCTCTCTCTGTCCCTCCTCGCTCTGTCCCCCTTCTCTCTCTGTCCCCCTCTCTCTCTCTGTTCCCCCTCTCTCTCTCTGTCCCCCTCTCTCTCTCTGTCCCCCCTCTCTGTCCCCAACCTCTGTTACCCCCTCCTCTTTCTGTTCCCCTCTTTTTGTCCCCCTCTCTGCCCGCCCTCTCTCTGTCCGCGCTCTTTCTCTGTCCCTCTCTCTCTTTCCCGATGTCAGCCCCCTCTCTGGGTCCCGACTCTCTCTGTCCGCCGTCTCTCACTGTCCCCCCTCTCTACCCCCCCCCTCTCTTTCCTCCTCTCCGTGTCCCACCCTCCTTATCCCCTCTCTCTAACCCCCTGTCTCTTTCCCCCCTCTCTCTCTATCACCCCTCTCTCTGTCCCTTTCTCTGTCCCTTTCTCTCTGTCCCTTTCTCTCTGTCACTTTATCTCTGTTCCCATCTCTCTGTTCCCTTCTTTCTGTTCCCGCTCTCTCTGTACCCCAGTCTCTGTCACCCCTCTGTCTCTCACCCCTCTGTCACTCTCTCTTTGCCCCCCTTTCTATATCCCCATCTCTATGTTCCCACGCTCTATGCCCACCCTCTCTCTGTCCCGCTCTCTGTCCCTCCTCTCTCTGTCAATCTCTCTCTGTCCTTCTCTCTCTGCCCCCTCTCTGCACCCATTTCTCTGTCCCCCATCTCTCTATCCCCATCTCTCTGTTCCCGCGCTCTCTGTCCCCTCTTTCTCTGTCCCCCTCTCTGTCTCTCCTCTCTATATCCCCCTCTCTCTCCTCTCCTCTCTGCCCCTTTCTCTGCCCCTCTGTCTGCCCCACATCTCTGACCCGTCTTTCTGTCCCCTCTTTCTGCCCCCTCTTTCTGTCCCCTCTCTCTGCCCCCTCTCTCTGTCCCCCCTCTCTCTGTCCCCTTCTCTCTCTATCCCCCCTCTCTCTCTATCCCCCTCTCTCTGTCCGCCCTCTCCCTGTCCCCCTCTGTCTCCCACTCTCTCTGTCCCCACCTCTCTGTCTCCCCTCTCTGCCCCCCGTCCTCACGTCTCTCTGTCCCCCTCAATCTGTCCCCTCTCTCTCTGTCACCCCTCTCTCTGTCCCACCCGATCTCTGCCCCCTCACTCTGTCCACCCTTCCTGTCCCACTGTCGCTCTGTCGCCTCTCTCTGTCCCCCTCTCTCTGTCCGCCCTCTCTGTCCCCCTCTGTTCCCCTGTCTCTGTCCCTCTCTCACTTTCCCACTTTCTCTCTGCCCCCCGTGCCCCCTCTATCTGTCCCCCCCTGTCTCCCTGTCACTGTCCTCCCCTCCCTGTCCCCTGACTCTGTGTCACCCCCTCTCTGTCCCCTCTCACTGTCCACCCTCTCTGTCCCCCTCTGGTCCCCTATCTCTGTCCCTCTCTCACTGTCCCCCTCTCTCTCTCTGCCCCCCCTCTGCCCCTCTACCTGTCCCCCCTCGCTGTCCCCTTGTCTCTGTCCTCCCCTCCCTGTCCCCTGACTCTGTGTCACCCCCCTCTCTGCCCCTGTCTCCGTCCCCCCCCTCTCTGCTCCCTCGCTCTGTCCACCCTCCCGGTCCCCCTGTCTCTCTGTCCCCTCTCGGTCGCTCACCCCTCTCCGTCCCCCCTCACTCTGTCCCCCTCACTCTGTCCCCACGGTTCTCTGTTCCCCAAGGTCTGTGCCCCCTCTCTCCGCCCCGCTCTCTGTCCCACCACTCTCTGTCCCCCTCTCTATTTCCCCCTCTCTCTGTCCCTCACTCTCTCTGTCCCCCCTCTCTCTGACCCTGCTGCTCACTTCCCCCCACTCTCTGCCCCCTTTGCTCTGCCCCCCTCCTCTCTGCCCTCCCTCTCTCTGTCCCCTTCTCTCTGTCCCCTTCTCTCTGTCCCCTTCACTCTGTCCCCTGCTCTCTGTCCCCTGCTCTCTGTCCCCTGCTCTCTGTCCCCTGCTCTCTGTTCCCTTCTCTCTGTCCCCTGCTCTCTGTCCCCTGCTCTCTGTCCCCATTCTCTCTGTCCCTCACTCTCTGTCCCTGTCTCCCTCTGCCCCCCTCTCTCTGTCCCCACTCTCTCTGTCCACCTCTCTCTCTGTCCACCTCACTCTCTGTCCACCTCTCTCTCTGTCCCCATCTCTCTGTCGCCACTCTCTCTGCCCCCACTGTCTCTGTCCCCCTCTCACTGTCCCCCTCTCACTGTCCCTTCTCTCTCTGTCCCCAGTCTCTCTGCCCCCCTCTCTCTGTCCCTGTCTCACTCTGTCCACCCTCTCTCTGACCCCCCCTCTCTGTCCACCTCTCTCTCTCTCCACCTCTCTCTCTGCACCCCCTCTCTGCCCCTCTCTCTGTCCGCCCATCTCTGCCCTTCTCTCTGCCACCCCTCTCTCTGCCCCACTGCCCCCTCTCTCTGCCTAGCTCTCTCTGCCCCCTCTCTCTGCCCTCCCTCTCTCTGCCCCCTCTCTCTGCCCCTCTCTCTGTGAACCTCTCACTGACCCCCTCCCTGAACCCCTCTCTCTGCCCCCCATGACCTCCTCTCTTTGTCACTCATCTCTCTGTTCCCCCCTCTCTGTTCCCCTGTCTTTGTCCTCCTCTTTGTTTGCCCCTCTCTCTGTCCCCCTCTCTCTGTCCCCACTCTCTCTGTTCCCCTCTCTCTGTCCGCCTCTCTCTGTCCCCCTCTTTCTGTCCCCCTCTCTCTGTCCCCCCTCTCTCTGTCCCTCCTCTCTCTGTCCCCCTCTTTCTCCCCCTCTCTCTCTCCCCCCTCTCACTCTCCCGCTCTCTCTCCCCTCTCTCTCTCCCCCTCTCTCTGTTCCCCTCTCTCTGTCCCCCCTCTGTCTGTTCCCCTCTCTCTGTCCCCCCTCTCTCTGTCGCTCTCTGTCTGCCCCTTTCTCTCTGTCCCCCCTCTCTTTCCACCACTCTCTCTGACCACACCTCTCTGTCCCTTTCTCTCTGTCCCCCTCTTTCTGTCCCCCTCTCGCTGTCCCCCTCTCTCTGTCCCCTTCTTTCTCCCCCTCTCTCTCCACCTCTCTCTCTCCCCCTCTCTCTCCCCTCTTTCTCTCCCCCTCTGTCTGTTCCCCTCTCTCTGTCCCCCCTTCTCTCTGTCCCCCCTCTCTTTCCCCCACTCTCTCTGACCACACATCTCTGTCCCCTTCTCTCTGTCCCCCTCTTTCTGTCCCCCTCTCGCTGTCCCCCTCTCGCTGTCCCCCACTCTCTGACCCGCTCTCTCTGACTCCTCACTCTGACCCCCCTCTCTCTGTCCCCCTATCTCTGCTCCTCCTCTCTCTCTGTCCCCCTTTCACTATGCCCCCGACACCCTCTCGCTGTCCACCCCTCACTCTGCCCCCCTCTCGCTGTCCCCCTCTCTGTGACCCCCTCTCTCTGACCCCCTCACTCTGACCCTCTACTCTCTCACTCTTTCTGTCCACCCTTCGCTCTGTCCCCCCCTCTCTATATCCCGTTATCTCTGCTGCTCTCTCTCTGTCCCCCTTTCTCTATCCCCCTCTCTGTGCCCCCTCTCTCTCCCCCCACTCGCTTTCCCCCCGTCCACCTCTCTCTGCCCCCTCTCTCTGTCCCCTCACTCGGCCCCCCTCTGTCTGTCATCCCTGTCTCTGTCAGCCCTCTCTCTGTCAACCCTCTCTCTGTCACGCTCCTCTCTGTCCCCTCCTCTCTGTCCCCTCCTCTCTATCCCCTCCTGTCTGTCCCCCATCTCTCTGTCCCCCTATCTCTGCTCGTCCTCACTCTCTGTCCCCCTTTCTGTTTCCCCCCCTCTCTGACCCCCCTCTCGCTGTCCCACTCTCTCTGCCCCCCCTCTGTCCCCAATTCTCTGACCATCCTCTCTCTGTCCGCCCGTCCACCCCCTCTCTGTCCACCCCTCGCTCTATCCCCCCGTCTCTCTGTCCCCCTCTCTCTGTCCCCCGCTTTCTGTCCTCCTCTCTCTGTCCCCCCTCTCTCTGTCCCCCTCTTTCTGTCCCCCTCTCTCTGTCCCCCCTCTCTCTGTCCACCCTCTCTCTGTCACCCCTCTCTCTCTACCCCCCCTCTCTGTCCCCACTCTCTCTGTCCCCCCCTCTCTGTCCACCCTCTCTCTGTCCCCCTTCTCTCTCTACCCCCCCTCTCTCTCCCCACTCTCTCTGTCCCCCCTCTCTCTGCCCCCACTCTCTCTGTCCCACTCTCTGTCATTCTCTCACTGTCTCACTCTCTCTCTGGCCCTGTCCCTCTGTCCCCGTCTCTCTGTACCCTGTCCCTCTGTCCCCCCTCTCTCTGCCCCCCCTTCTCTGTCCACCTTTTTCTGTCCACCTAAGTCTGTCCCCCTTCTCTGTTCACTCTCCCTGTCCCTCTGTTTCTCTGCCCCTCCTCGCTCTGTCCCCCCTCTGTCCTCCCCTCTCTCTGTCCCCCCTCTCTCTCTGTCCCCCTCTCTCTCTGTCCCCCTCTCTCTCTGTCCCCCACATCTCTCTGTCCCCATCTCTCTGTCTCCATCTCTCTGTTCTCCTCTCTCTGTGCCCCCTCTCTCTGACCCCTATCTCTCTGTCCCCTATCTCTCTGTCCCTAATCTCTCTGTCCCCCCTCTCTTTCGCCCCTCTCTGTCCCCCCGTCCCCTGTCTCTCTGTTCACCCTCTCTCTGCCCCCTCTCTCTCCCCAACTCTCTCCCCTCTCTCTCACTCCCCCCTCCCCTCTCTCTCTCCCCCCTCTCTCTCCCCCTCTCTCTGTCCCCCTCTCTCTGCCCCCCCTGTCTGTCCCCCTCTCTCTGTCCCCCTCTCTCTGTCGCTCTCTGTCTGTCCCTTTCTCTCTGTCCCCCACTCTCTCTGACCACACCTCTCTGTCCCCTTCTCTCTGTCCCCCTCTTTCTGTCCCCCTCTCGCTGTCCCCCTCTCGCTGTCCCCCACTCTCTGACCCCCTCTCTCTGACCCCCTCACTGACCTCCCTCTCTCTGTCCCCCTATCTCTGCTCTTCCTCTCTCCCTGTCCCCCTTTCACTATTCCCCCCGACCCCATCTCGCTGTCCCACTCTCTTTGCCCCCCTCTGTCCGTCCCCAGTTTCTGACCATTCCTCCCTCTCTCCGCCCGTCTACCCCCTCTCTGTCCACCCCTCACTCTGCCCCCCTCACGTTGTCCCCCTCTCGCTGTCCCCCTCTCTCTGGCCCCCTCTCTCTGACCCGCTCACTCTGACCCTCCACTCTCTCTCTCTCTCTCTCTCTCTCTGTCCACCCCTCGCTCTGTCCCCCCCTCTATGTCCCGTTATCTCTGCTCCTCTCTCTCTGTCCCCCTTTCACTATCCCCCTCTCTGTCCCCCCTCTCGCTGTCGCACCCGTCCACCTCTCTCTACCCCCCTCTTTCTGCCCCCTCTCTCTGCCCCCCTCTCTCTGTCATCCCTCTCACTGACCCCCTCTCTCTGCCCCCCCTCCCTGACCCCCCTCTCTCTGACCCCTCTCTCTCTGACCCCCCTCTTTCTGTCCCCCTCTCTATGCCCCCCTCTGTCTCCCTATCTCATTCCCCTCCTCTCTGTCCCCTTCTCTCTCTGTCCCCTTCACTCTGTTCCCTTCTCTCTGTCCCCTGCTCTCTCTGTCCCCTGCTCTCTGTCCCTATTCTCTCTGTACGTCACTCTCTGTCCCTGTCACCCTCTGCCCCCCCCTCTGTCCCCAATCTCTCTGTCCACCTCTCTCTCTGTCCCCACTCTCTGTCCCACTCTCTCTGTCCCCCTCTCACTGTCCCACTCTCTCTGTCCCCACTCTCTCTGCCCCCCTCTCTCTGTCCCTGTCTCACTCTGTCCCCCCTCTCTCTGATTCCCTCTCTTTGTCCCCCTTCTCTCTGTCTCCCTCTCTCTGTCCCCACTTTATATGTGCCTCTCTCTGTCCCCCCTCTATGACCCCCCCATTCTGTGACCCTCTCTCTGTCCCCCCTCTCTCTTTCCCCCCCTCTCTCTCTCCCTCCGTCTCTCTGTATCCCGTCTCTCTGTACCCCGTCTCTCTGTTCACATCTCTCTGTTCCCCTCTCTCTGTCCCCCCTCTCTTTGTCCGCCCGTCCACCCCCTCTCTGTCCACCCCTCGCTCTGCCCCCCTTCTCTCTGTCTCTCTATCTCTGCTCCTCCTCTCTCTCTCTCTCCCCCGTTCAATATCCCCCTCTCTCTGCCCCCTTCTCTCTGCCCCCACACTCTCTGTCCCTCTCTCTCTGTACCCCTCTCCCGGTCCCCCTTCTTGCTGCCCCCCTTCTCGCTGTACCCCACTCTCGCTGTCCCCTACTCTCGCTGCACCCCCTTTCTCTGTCCCCCTCCCTCTGTCCTCCTCTCTCTTTCCCCCTCTTTCTGTCCCCCTCCTCTCTGTCCCCCCTCTCACTGACCCCCTCTGACCCAACCCTGCACACCCCCTCGGTCCCCCCACTCACGGTCCCCCCTCTCACGGTTCCCCCTCTCTCTGTGGCCCACTCACGGTCCCCCATCTCACGGTCCCCCCTCTCTCTCTCCCCCCTCTCTCTGTCCCCCCCTCTGTCCCTTTCTCTCTGTCCCCCATCTCTGTCCCCCAACTCTCTGTCCCCCTCTCTCTCGCCGCCCTCGCTAAGTTCAGCGCGCTCTCTGTCCCCCGCTCTCTATCCCCTCTCTCTGTCCACCATCTCTCTGTCCCCCTCTCTCAGTCTCCCTCTCTCTGTCTCCCTGAACCACTCTCTCTGTCCCCCTGTCTCTGTCCCCCCTGTCTCTGTCCCCTCTCTCTCTCTGCCCCGTCTCTCTCTGCCCCCTCTCTCTGCCACCCCTCTCTCTCCCCCCTCTCTCTGTCCCCCCCTCTGTCCCTTTCTCTCTGTCCCCCATCTCTGTCCCCCAACTCTCTGTCCCCCTCTCTCTCGCCGCCCTCGCTAAGTTCCCGCGCTCTCTGTCCCCCGCTCTCTAACCCCTCTCTCTGTCCACCATCTCTCTGTCCCCCTCTCTCAGTCTCCCTCTCTCTGTCTCCCTGAACCACTCTCTCTGTCCCCCTGTCTCTGTCCCCCCGTCTCTGTCCCCTCTCTCTCTCTGCCCCGTCTCTCTCTGCCCCCTCTCTCTGCCACCCCTCTCTCTGCCCCCTCTCTCTGTCCCCCATCTCTGTCCCAACTCTCTGTTCCCCCCTCTCTGTCCCTCTCTCTCTGTCCACCATCTCTCTGTCCCCCTCTCTCAGTCTCCCTCTCTCTCTGTCTCCCTGAACACCTCTCTGCCTCCCCGTCCCCCTCTCTCTGTCCCCACTATGTGTCCCATGCTCACTGTTCCCTTCTCTCTCTCTGCCCCCCTCTCTCTGCCTCCCTCTCTCTGCCCCTCTCTCTCTCCCGCTCCTCTCTGTACCCCTCCTCTGTCCCTCGCTCTCTGTCCACCCCTCGCTCCATCCCCCTCTCTCGGAACTCCCTCGCTCTGACCCGCTCTCCATGAACCTCTCTCTCTGCCCCCCTATGACACCGTCTCTCTCTGTGCCCCCTCTCTCGGCCCCCCTCTCTGTCCCCCCTCTTTCTATCCCATCTCTCTCTGTACACCTCTCTCGATCCCCCTTCTCGCTGTCCCCTTTCTCACTGTTCACCCCTCTAACTGTCCCCCCCTCGCAGTCCCCCACTATCGCTGCCCCCCTTTCTCTGTCACCTCTCTCTGTCCCCCTCTCTCTCTGTCCCCCTCTCTCTGTCCCCCCTCCTCTCTGTCCCCCCTCTCTCTGTGCCGCACTCTTTGTCATGCCTCTCTCTCCCCCGTTATCTGTCCCCCTCTCACTTTCGCCCCCTCTCTACTCCCCCGTACCCCCACTCTCTGTCGCCCCTCTCTCTGTCGCCCCTCATCTGTCGAACTCTCTCTGCCCACCTCACTCTGTCCCCCCATGTGTCTGCCCCCCTGTCTCTGTCCCCATTTTCTCTGTCTCCCTCTCTCTGTCCCCCTCTGTCTGACCCCACTCTCTCTGATCACCCTCTCTGACCCCTTCCTCTCTGACCCCACACTCTCTGCCCCCCTCTCTCTGTCCTGCCCCTCTCTGTCCCCCCTCTCTCTATCCCCCCATGTGTCTGTCCCCCTCTCTCTGCACCCCCTCTCTCTATCCCCCATGTGTCTGTCCCCCTCTCTCTGTCCCCCCTCTCTCTATCCCCCCCTGTCTCTGTCCCCCTCTCTCTATCCCCCCGTGTGTCTGCCCCCCTCTCTCTGTCCCACTGTCTCTGACCCCCGTCTCTGTCCTCCCTCTCTCTTTCTGCCCACCTCTCTCTGCCCCGTCTCTCTCTGCCCCCTGTCTCTGCTACCACTCTCTCTGCCCCCTCTCTCTGTCCCCCTATCTCTGTCCCAACTCTCTGTCCCCCCCGTCCCTCTCTCTCTGCCCCACTTTCTCTGTCCCCCTCTCTTCGCCCCTCCGTCCCTCCTCTCTCTGTCCCCCTCTCTCTGTCCACCTTCTCTCTGTTCCCCCTCTCTCTATCCCTCTGTCTCTGTCCCTCTCTCTCTGCTCCCCCCGTTCCTCTCTCTCTGCCCCCCCATCTCTCTTTCCCCCAACTTTCTGTCCCCGCACTCTCTGTCCCCAACTCTCTGCACCCCCTCTCTCTGTCCCCCTCTCTCTGTTCCTACTCTCTGTCCCAATTCTCTCTGCCCCCACTGTCTGTCCCTTTCTCTCTCTGTTCCTCTCTCTCTGTCCCTCTCTCTCTGTCCCACTCTCTTTCTGCCCTCCTTTCTCTGTCCCCTTCTCTTTGTCCAACCCTCGCTCCGCCCCCCTCTCACGCCCCCCTCTATCTGTCCCCCGTCTCTCTGTCCCCCACTCTCTGCCCCCTCTCTCTGTCGACCCTCTGTCTGTCGCCCACTCTCTGTACCCTCTTTGTTCCCCTATCTGTCCCCACTCCCGCCTCTCACTGTCCCCCTCTCTCTGTACCCCATCCCTGTTTCCCCTCTCTGTTCCCCCCTCTCTGTCCCCCTCTCAATGTCTACCCTCTCTTTGTCCCCAACTCTCTGTCCCCCCAATCTCTGTACACCTCTCTGTCCCGCCTCTCTGCCCCACTCTCTCTAACCCTTTCTCTGCCCCCCCTCTCACTGTCCCCCCTCTCTCTGCACCCCCGGCCCCCTGTCACGTTACCCCCTCTCTCTGTCGCCCCTCTCTCTTTCGTCCCTCTCTCTTTCATCCCTCTCTCGGTCGCCCTCTCATTTTCCAACCCTCTCTCTGCACCCCATTTTCTGCACCTCCTCTCTCTGTCCGCCCTCTGTCTGTTCCCGTGCTCTCTGCCCCTTCTCTCTCCCCCTTTCTCTCTGCCCCCTTTCTCTGACCCAACTCTCTCTGACCCCCCTCTCTGACCCCACTCTCTCTGTCCTCCCTCTCTCTGTCTCCCTCTCTCTCTCCCCTCTCTCTGCCCCCCTCTCTCTGTCCCCCCTCTCTATCCCCCCATGTCTCTGTCCCCCTATCTCTGTCCCCCCTGTCTCTGTCCCACCCCTCTATCCCTCACTCTCTCTGTCTCCCCGTCTCTGTCCCCCCTCGCTCTGTCCCACCGCGCTCTCTGCCCCGCCTCTCAATGCCCCGTCTCTCTCTGCCCCGTCTCTCTCTGTCCCCCTCTCTCTGTCCATCTTTCTCTGTTCCCCTCTCTCTGTCCATCTCTCTCTATCCCGCTCTTGCTGTCCCTCTCTCTCTGCCCCCCCTTCTCTGCCCCTCTCCTCTGTGCCCCCCTCTCTCTGTCCCTTCTCTCTCTGCCCCCTCTCTCTGTCCCTCTCCTTTCTGTCCACCTCTCTCTGTCCATCACTCTCTGTCCCCCTCTCTCTGTCCCTCTCTGTCTGCCCCCCTTCTCTGCCCCTCTCCTCTGAGCACCCCCTCTCTCTGTCCCTTCTCTCTCTGTCCTCCTCTCACTGTCCCTCTCCTTTCTGTCCCCCTCTCTCTCTGTCCATCACTCTCTGCCCCCCTCTCTCTGTCCTCCTCTCTGACCCCCTCTCTCTGTCCCTCTCTCTCTGCCACCCCTTTTCTGCCCCTCTCCTCCCTGCCCCACCTTCTCTGCCCCTCTCCTCTTTGCTCCCTCGTCCCTCTCCTCTCTGTCCCCTCTCTCTGTCACTCTCCTCTCTGTCCCCCTCTCTCTGTCCACCTCTCTCTGTCCCCCTTTTCTCTGTTCCCCCTCTCTCTATTTCCCTCTCTCTGTCGCGCTCTCTCTGCCCCCGTCCGTCTCTCTCTGTTCCCCCATCTCTCTGTCAGCCCTCTCTCTCTATCCCCCCTCTCTTTGTCCCTCTCTCTGCCACCCCCGTCCCTCTCTCTCTGTCCTCCATCTCTCTTTCCCCCAACTCTCTGTCCCCCAACTCTCTGTCCCCCAACTCCCTGCCCCCTCTGTCTGTCCACCCCCTCTCTGTCCACCCTCTCCCTGTCCAACCTCTCTCTGACCCCACTCTCTCTGACCCCACTCTCTCTGCCCCCCTCTCTCTGTACCCCTCTCTCTGTACCCCCTCTCTGTCCCCCATCCCCCTCTTCTCTGTCCCCCCTCTGTCCCCTCCCTCTCTGTCCCCCCTCTCTCTGTCCCCCCTCTCTCTCTGTCCCCCTCTCTCTCTGAACCCCCCTCTCTGTCCCCCCGTTCCCCACCTCTCTTTCCCCCCTCTCTGTACGCCCCTCTCTGTCCCCCTCTCTGTCCCCCGCTTCTCTGTCCCCCCTCTGTCCCCTCCCTCTCTGTCCCCCTTCTCTCTGTCCCACCGCCACTCTGTCCCCCCTCTCTCTGTTCGCCCTCTGTCTGTTCCCGCGCTCTCTGCACCCTCTCTCTGCCCCCCTGTCCACTCTCTCTCTGTCCACCTCTCTCTGTCCATCTCTCTCTGTCCACCTCTTCTCTGTCCCCCCTCTGTCCCCTCCCTCTCTGTCTCCCCTCTCTTCCCTCTTCTCTCTGCCCCACTTCTCTGTCCCCCCTCTCTCTGTCCCCCTCTCTGTGTCCACCCTCTCTCTGTCCCCCGCTCTCTCACCCCCCGCTCTCTGACCCCACTCTCTCTGACCGGCCTCTCTGTCCCTTTCCTCTCTGACCCCACTCTCTCTGCCCCCTCGCTCTGTCTCCCTCTCTCTGTCCCCCCTCTCTCTATCCCCCCATGTCACTGTCCCCCTGTCTCTATCCCCCTGTCTCTGTCCCCCTCTCTCTATTCCCCCATGTCTCTGTCCCCCTGTCTCTGTCCCTCTGTCTCTGTCCCCCCTCTCTCTATCCTCCATGTCTCTGCCCCCCCCTTGCTCTGTTCCCCCCTGTATCTGACCCAACTCTCTGTCCCACTCTCTCTGTCCCTCGCTCTCTGCCCCCCTTTCTCTGCCCTTCTCCTCTCTGCCCTCTCTCTCTGTCCCTCTCCTCTCTGTCCGACCTCTCTATCCCTCTCCTCTCTGTCACCCCTCTGTCTGTCCCTCTCCTCTCTGTCCCCCTCTCTCTGTCCCTCTCTCTCTCTGCTCCACTTTCTCTGCCCCTCTCCTCTCTGCCCCCTCTCTCAGTCCCTCTCCTCTCTGTCCCCCTCTCTCTGTCCCTCTCCTCTCTGTCCCCCTCTTCTCTGCCCCTCTCCTCTCTGCCCCCCTCTTCTCTGCCCCCTGTCTCTGTCCCTCTCCTCTCTGTCCCCCTCTCTCTGTCCATCTCTCTCTGTCCACCCCTCGCTCCGTCTCCATCCCACGCCCCCGCTATCTGTCCCCTGTCTCTATGTGCCCTGTCTCTCTGCCCCCCCCGCCCCCTCTCTCTGTACCCCCCTCTCATTCCACCTTTCTCTGTCGACCCTCTCTCTGTCCCCAACTCTCTGTACCCCCTCTTTGTTCCCCTCTCTCTGTGCCCCCTCTGTCCCCTACTGTCCCGCCTCTCACCGTCACCCCTCTCTATGACCCCATCTCTCTGTACCGCATCTCTGTCTCCCCCCTCTCTTTTCCCCTCTCTGTTCCTCCCCACTGTCCCCCCACTCAATGTCTCCCCTGTTTCTGTCCACAATTCTCCGTCCCCCCACTCTGCACACCTCTCTGTCCCGCCTATCTGTCGCTCCCTCACTGTACACCTTTCTCTGTCCCCCCCTCACTGTCCCCCTCTCTTCGCCCCCCAGTCCCTCCTCTCTCTGTCCCCTCTCTCTGTCGCCCCTCTCTCTGTGTCTCTCTCTCTGCCCCCATCCCTCTCTCTGTCCCCATCTCTCTTTCCCCCAACTCTCTGTCCCCCAACTCTCTGTCCCCCAACTCTCTGCACCCCCTCTCTCTGTCCACCCTCTCTCTGTTCCCGCGCTGTCTGCCCCCTTCTCTCTGACCCCTCTGTCTGTCCACCCTCTATCTGACCACCCTCTCCCTGTCCACCCTCTCCCTGTCCACCCTCTCTCTGACCCCACTCTCTCTGACCCCACTCTCTCTGTCCCCCCTCTCTCTGTCTCCCTCTCTCTCTCCCCCTGTCTCGGACCCCACTCTCTCTGACCCCACTCTCTCTGTCCCCCTCTCTCTGCCTCTCTCTCTGTCCACGCTCTCTCTGTCCCCCGCTCTCTGACCCCCCTCTCTCTGACTCCCCTCTCTGTCCCTCCTCTCTGTCCCCCCCTCTCTGTCCCCCCCGCTCTGCTCCCCCCGCTCTGTTTCCCCCCCGCTAAATCACTCCTCTCTCTGTCCCCCTCTCTGTCCCCCGCTTCTCTGTCCCCGTCTGTATGTCCACCCTCTCTCTGTCCACCTCTCTCTGTCCCCCTTCTCTCTGACCCCCGTCTCCGTTCCCCCGTCCCCCATCTCTGTCCCCCTCTCTCTGACGCCTCTATCTGTTCCCCCCGTCCCCCATCTCTGTCACCCCCTCTCTGTCCACCTCTTCTCTGTCCCCCCTCTGTCCCCTCCCTCTCTGTCTCCCCTCTCTTCACTCTTCTCTCTGCCCCACTTCTCTGTCCCCGCTCTCTCTGTCCCCCTTTCTCTGTCCACCTTCTCTCTGTCCCCCGCTCTCTCACCCCCCTCTCTCAGACCCCCCTCTCTCTCCCTCCTCTCTGTCCCCCCCTCACTGTCCTCCCCGCTCTGTGCCCCCCGCTATGTTCCCCCCCCGCTAAATCACTCCTCTCTCTGTCCCCCTCTCTGTCCCCCGCTTCTCTGTCCCCGTCTGTATGTCCACCCTCTCTCTGTCCACCTCTCTCTGTCCCCCTTCTCTCTGACCCCCGTCTCCGTTCCCCCGTCCCCCATCTCTGTCCCCCTCTCTCTGACGCCTCTATCTGTTCCCCCCGTCCCCCATCTCTGTCACCCCCTCTCTGTCCACCTCTTCTCTGTCCCCCCTCTGTCCCCTCCCTCTCTGTCTCCCCTCTCTTCACTCTTCTCTCTGCCCCACTTCTCTGTCCCCGCTCTCTCTGTCCCCCTTTCTCTGTCCACCTTCTCTCTGTCCCCCGCTCTCTCACCCCCCTCTCTCAGACCCCCCTCTCTCTCCCTCCTCTCTGTCCCCCCCTCACTGTCCTCCCCGCTCTGTTCCCCCCGCTATGTTCCCCCCCCGCTAAATCACTCCTCTCTCTGTCCCCCTCTCTGTCCCCCTTCTCTGTCCCCCTCTCTCTGTCCACCCTCTCTCTTTCCCCCTCTCTCTGTCCCCCTCTCTCTGTCCACCCTCTCTCTGTCCCCCTCTCTGTGACCCCCCTCTGTCTGACCCCCCTCTGTTCCCCCCTCTCTGTCCCACCCTCTCTTTCCACCCTCTCTGTCCCCCCTCTCTTCCCCCCTTTGTCCCCACCCCCGCTCTGTCCCCCCTCGCTCTGTCCCCCCCTCGGTCTCTCCCCCCTCTCTCTCTCTCTGTCCCCTCCTCGCTCTGTCCCCACTCTCTCTTGCCCTCCACTCTCTGGCCCTCCTCTCTCTCGCCCTCCTCTCTCGCGCTCCCCTCTCTTACACTCCCCTCTCTTACATTCTCCCTCTCTCTTGCGCTCCCCTCCCTCCCGCCCCTGTCTCGTCCTCCCCGCTCTCAACCTCTCCCCTCTCTCTCCCCTCCCTCTCCACCTCTCTCGCCTTCCACACCCTCCCTCACCTCTCTCGCACTCTCCCTCCCTGTCGCCTCCCCTCCCTCTCCCCCTCTCTTGCCCTCCCCCACACTCATGCTCCCTCAGCTCTCTCAACCGCTCCTTTCCTCTCGCCCTCCCCTCCCTCAGTACCCTCTCTCACCCTCTCCCTTCCTCTCACCCTCGCTTCCCACCCTTCGCTCGCCCTCCCCTGCCTCCCTCCCCTGCCTCCCTCCCCCTTTAGCCGTCCACCCTCTCCCTCCCCTCTCTCGTCCTTGTGTCCCGCCATCTCCCTTCCTCTCGCCCTCGCTTCACTCCAATCTCTCACTCTCTCCCTCACTCTCGCCTCCCCCTCTCCCCCCTCTCATCCTCCCCCTCTCTCGTCCTCCCCTCTCTCACCCTCACCCTTCTCTCGCCCTCCCCTCCCTCCCTAAAATCTCTTGCTCCCCCTCTCCCTCTCGGCCTCCCCTCTTTCCCTCATCTCTCACACCCTCCACGATGTCTCGCCGTCCCCACTCTCGCCCTCTCCTTCCCTTTCGCCCTCACGTCCTTCAATCCCCTCTATCGCCACCCCCCTCACACTCCCCCTCTCACCCTCACCCTTCTCTTGTCCTCCCCTCCCTCCTCTCTATTGCCCTCCCCTTCTCTCGCCCTCTCCCTACCTCACGTCTTCACCTCGCTCCCCCTCTCTCGCACCCCCCTCTCTCGCACTCCCCCTCTCTCGCCCTCCCTCTTACTTGCCCTCCCCCCTGTTTCGCTCTCCCGTCCCTTCCCTTCCCTCTCACGGTCTCCCCTCTCTCGCCTTCCCCTCTCTCGCCCTACCCTCTATCGCACTCCGCTATCTCACCCTCCTTCTCTCGCCCTCCCCTCCCTCCCTCCCCTGTCTCGTCCTCCCCTTTCTCAACCTCTGCCTTCTCTCGCCCACCCCACCCTCCCTCCCCTCTCTCGTCCTCTCCCTCCCACTCTCCCCTCTCTCGCCCTCCCCCTCTCGCACTCCTCCTCTCTCTGCCCCCTCTCTCTGCCCCCCTCGCTCTGCCGCCCCTCTCTCTGTCCCTCTCCTCTCTGTCCCTCTCTCTCTGTCCCACTCTCTCTGCCCCTCCTTCTCTGCCCCTCTCCTCTCTGCCCCTTCTCTCTGTCCCTCTCCTCTCTGTCCTCTTCTCTCTGTCCCTCTCTCTCTGTCCACCCCTCGCTCCATCTCCATCCCACGCCTCCCGCTATCTGTCCCCTGTCTCTATGTGCCCTGCCTCTCTGCCCCCCCATTCTCTGCCCCCTCTTTCTGTATCCCCCTCTCAGTCCACCTTTCTCTGTCCGCCTCTCTCTGTCCCCCACTCTCTGTACCCCCTCTTTGTTCCCCTCACTCTGTCCCCCACTCTCTGTACCCCCTCTTTGTTCCCCTCTCTCTGTCCCCCCTCTGTCCCCCACTGTCCCGCCTCTCACCGTCGCCCCTCTCTATGTCACCATCTCTCTGTACCCCCCTCTCTTTTCCCCTCTCTGTTCCTCCCGATGTCCCCCCTCTCAACGTCTCCCCTGTCCCTGTCCACAATTCCCTGTCACCCCACTCTCTGCACACCTCTCTGTCCCGCCTATCTGTCCCCCCCTCACTGTACCCCTTTCTCTGTCCCCCCTCTCACTGTCCCCCTCTCTTCGCCCCCGTCCACCTTCTCCCTGTCCCCTCTCTCTGTCGACCCTCTCTCTATCCCCCCTCTCTGTCCCCCTTCTCTCTGTTCCCCCTCTCTCTATCCCCCCTCTCTCCATCCCGCTCTCTCTGCCCCCCCATCCGTCTCTCTCTGACCCCCCATCTCTCTGTCAGCCCTCTCTCCATCTCCCTCACTCTGTCACCCTCCCTCTGCGCCCCCGCCCCTCTCTCTCTGTCCCCCCATCTCTTTTTCCCCCAATTCTCTGTCCCCCAACTCTCTGTCCCCCAACTCTGCACACCCTCTCTCTGTCCACCCTCTCTCTGTTCCCGCGCTGTCTGTCCCATAGAACATAGAACATAGAAGAATACAGCGCAGTACAGGCCCTTTGGCCCTTGATGTTGCGCCGATCCAAGCCCACCTAACCTACACTAGCCCACTATCCTCCATATGCCTATCCAATACCCGCTTAAATGCCCATAAAGGGGGAGAGTCCACCACTGCTACTGGCAGGGCATTCCATGAACTCACGACTCACTGAGTAAACAACCTACCCCTAACATCTGTCCTATATATACCACCCCTTAATTTAAAGCTATGCCCCCTCGTAATAGCTGACTCCATACGTGGAAAAAGGTTCTCATGGTCAACCCTATCTAAACTCCTAATCATCTTGTCCCCTAATCATCTTGTCCCTTCTCTCTGCCTCCTCTCTCTGTCCCCCTCTCCCTGTCCACCCTCTCTCTGACCCCACTCTCTCTGACCCCACTCTCTCTGTCCGCCTCTCTCTGTCCCACTCTCTCGGACCCCACTTTCTCTGACCCCACTCTCTCTGTCCCCCTCTCTCTGTCCCCCTCTCTCTCTGTCGCCCCATCTCTGTCCCCCTCTCCCTGCCCCCGCTCTTTGACCCCCTCTCTCTGACCCCTCTCTCTGACCCCTCTCTCTGTCCCTACGTCTTTGTCCCTCACCTCTCTGTTCCCCCCTCTCTGTACCCCCCTCTCTGTTCCCCCCTCTGTCCCCCTCTTCCCTGTCCCCCTCTGTCCCCTCCCTCTCTGTCTCCCTTCTCTCTGTCCCCCTCTCACTGTCTCCCCTCTTTCTGTCCCCCCTCTCTCTATCCCCCTCTCTCTGTCCCTCTCTCTCTGTCCCCCTCTCTCTGACCCGCCTCTCTCTGACTCCCCCTCTCTGTCTCCCCCCGCTCTGTCCCCCCCGCTCTGCCCCCCCCCTCTGTCCCCCCTCGCTCTGTCCCCCCTCGCTCTGTCCCCCCCTTGCTCTGTGCCCCCCTCGCTCTGTCCCCCTCTCTATCTGTCCCCCCCTCGCTCTGTCCCCTCTCTCTGTCCCCCTTCTCTCTGTCCCCCTTCTCTCTGTCTCCCTCCCTCTCTGTCCCCCTCTCTCTTTCCCACTCTCTCTGTTCCCCCTTCTCTCTGTCCCCCTCCCTCTCTGCCCCCTCTCTCTGTCCCCCCTCTCTCTGTTCCCCCTCTCTCTTTCCCCCTCCATCTCTGCCCCTCTCTCTGTCCCCTTCTGTCTGTCCCCCTTCTCTCTGTCCACCCTCTCTCTGTCCCTCCATCTCTCCATCCTCCTCTCTCTTGCCCTCCCCTCTCTGGCCCTCCTCTCTCTCGCACTCCTCTCTCGCGCTCTCCTCTCTTACACTCCCCTCTCTTACACTCTTCCTCTTTCGCGCGCTCCCCTCCCGCCGGCCCCTGTCTCGTCCTCCCCTTTCTCAACCTCTCCCCTCTCTCGCCCCTCCCTCTCCACCTCTCTCTCCCTCCACACCCTCCCTCACCTCTCTCACACTCTCCCACCCTCTCGCCTCCCCTCCCTCTCCCCCTCACTCACCCTCCCCCTCTCTTGCCTTTCCCCTCACTCGTGCTCTCTCACCTTTCTCAACCTCTCCTTTTCTCTTGCACTCCCCTCCCTCCGTCCCCTCTCTCACCCTCTCCCTTCCTCTCACCCTCCCTTCCCACCCTTCGCTCGTCCTTTCCTGACTCCATCCCCCTCTCGCCCTCCACCCTCTCCCTTCCTCTCGCCCTCGCTTCACTCCCCTCTCTCACCCTCTCCCCCACTCTCGCCTCCCCTCCCTCTCCCCCTCTCTTGTCCCCTCCTCTCTCGTCCTCCACTCTCTCAATCTCACCCTTCTCTCGCCTTCCCCTCCCTCCCTAATCTCTCACGCCCTCCCCGCTGTCTCGCCCTCCCCTCTCTCGCCGTCTCCTTCCCCTCGCCCTCACGTCCTTCACTCCCCTCTCTCGCCATCCTCCCTCTCTCACTCTCCCCCTCTCATCCTCACCCTTCTCTTGCCCTCCACTCTCTCCCCTCCATCGGCCTCCCCTCTCTCGCCCTCTCCATCGCTCTCGCCTTCACCTCGCTCCCCCTCTCTCGCACCCCCCCTCTCACCCTCCCCCTTTCTTGCCCTCCCCCTTTCACGCCCTCCTCCCTCTCTCGCCCTCCCCTTTATCGCCCTACTGTCTATCATACTCCCCTCTATTGCCCTCCTCTCTCTCACCATCCTCCTCTCTCTCCCTCCCCTGTCTCGTCCTCCCCTCTCTCAACCTCTCCCCTCTCTCGCCCTCCCCACCCTCCCTCCCCTCTCTCGTCCTCTCCCTTCCACTCTCCCCTCCACTCTCCCCTCTCTCGCCCTCCCCTCTCTCCCATTCCCTCTCTCGCCCTCTCCCTCCCTCTCTCTCTCCCTCCCCTCCCTCCCCTCTCTCGCCCTCCAGTATCTCACCCTATCTCTCCCTAGCCCCCCTCTCTCTCCCCCCGCTCTTTCACTCTCGCTCCACCTTCTCACTCTTGACCCCCTCAATCAGTGTCTCTCTGTCCCCACCTCCCTCTGTTTGTCTCTGACTGAATCTCTCTCCCTCCCTCCCTCTTTCTCTGTCACAATCTGTTTTCCTGGTCCTTCCCTCTTCCTCTGACCCAGAGACTGGGGGGATGGGGGGGTGATTGGTCGTGAGTCTGCCTGTGGTGAGGGGTGGGAGATGTGGGAAGTAGGAGAGGGGGATAATGGGGTATAGATGGAACTGCTGGAGGGAGGCAGAGACGGCAGGACAGAGAGAGTGAGGGTGAGAGGAAAGGGAACAGTGGAGTCAGGTGGAGAAACTGGGGTTGGGGGTTGTGTGTGAGAGGGGGGACGAGGGAGTGTGAAGATGAGGGGTGGTGAGAAAGAGGAAGAGAATTGAGTAGAAAGTGGGGGGAAGATGAAATGGGGAGACCAGGCTGCAGTGGTGGGACAGAGGGAGTTAAACCCAGCTCCTGAGCTCAGGGCACGGTGCCCTCCCCTTCCCTGTGGACCAGGACTTGGGGCTGAGTCTGTCTCTCTCCAGCTCAGCTTCTCCAACACAAAGACACACAACAACATCGGTCACTCTGCTGCTCGGCACGCTTTAATCAACATTTTTATTGGTTACAAATGGAAGTGATGGATACAGTCAGTGGGATGGTGCCTTTTCTCACTGGCCCCTGAGTTGTGAGAAACATTGAAATGTTTCCCTGTTACCCCCCTGGGGGATAAGGTTGGACAAACCAGCGCTACCCTCAGACTGTTACCATAGCGACAGGCTGCTACATCGCTGAAACACTGAACTGAAATGAGAAAATCCCGGATGGTGTGATTAATGAGGGAATTTGATGGATGGATGGATTTGGGTGAAGGGATATTTCAGCACATTCTTCAGCTGCTGCCTGAACTTAGTTTGGGTCACGGCATAAATCGCGGTGTTTGTGCAGCAACTGAGGAGCTGCAGCATGAAGCCCATTTCCTGCACAAAGAGATCGAGATACACAGACCGATGCCCAAACTCATTCATCCGCCTCCATATAGAATACAGCATTAACGTTGACCATAACAGGATGAAATTGGCCGAGATCACAAACAGTAAAATGATGGATTTTTTTCGGTTTCTCATTTCTGTGTCAGACTGAGCGTCCCCATTGGTGTGAGCGCGGAGTCTCCTGCGGGCTCTGCTGGTCACTAAAATGTGTCTGACGGTGAGAACATTGAGCAGCAGAATCAGGACAAATGGGACACACGGGGTTAGAATGTTGTGGAGGAATTCGATTGTGACCCAGACAATGGAGAATAGGACAGCGCGTGTTACTTCACAAAACCGGGGGAGGTTCATCATCCAATACCGAGCCGTGAACATAAAATACCAGGAAATGTTCTTTAAACAGCTCAGCACAGTCACTGCTCCCAGAACCACAGCCGCCGTTTTCTCACTGCAATATTTACTTTTCAGCTTCTGGCAACAAATGGCCACAAACCGATCAAAGGTGAAAATGACGGTGAACCAGACAGAGCAGTCAGTGGCTGCATAAAGCAGGATGGCGTGGATATTACACACGGGGACGGAGTCCATCAGGAAATAAAAGTGTTCCCGATAAACAATGGGAATCTGTCTCAGGATCAGGTCGAGAATAATGACCAGGAGATCCGCCGCTGCCATGGCCCCCAGGTAACGTCTGACACATGGAGACAATCCACAATCTTTACAAAGCAGGACGTAGATGGTCACTATGTTAACTGTGAGGAAGGAAAACAAACCCATTATCCATCAGCCTGGAGGCAAAGGGACCTGTTTGATCGGGGACCCAGTGAGATTTTCAAATGTGTCCCTGTATTCAGGGATTTATTAAAATAATTGGAGCTGAAATAACAAATGGGACGGTCTGAATTACTGACAAAAATGTGACATAAACCACCAGAAACCCTCCCTCCCCAAACACACAGAGACACATCCATAAGGACAGATGGTCTCTAGAACATTCCCACACACTCGGCGGCACGGTGGCACAGTGGTTAGCACTGTTGCCTCACAGCGCCAGAGACCCGGGTTCAATTCCCGCCTCAGGCGACTGACTGTGTGGAGTTTTCACGTTCTCCCCGTGTCTGCGTGTGTTTCCTCCGGTTTCCTCCCACAGTCCAAAGATGTGCAGGAAGTGGTAGATGTAGGGGTATGGGTGGGTTGCGCTTCGGCGGGGCGGTGTGGACTTGTTGGGCTGAAGGGCCTGTTTCCACACTGTAAGTAATCTAATCTAATCACTCGAGAGCAGACACAGGTCACTCCTTCCCAGTTCTTAATACGGAGGGTGGAAACGTTGCTGTCCTGAAGACAAACGGAGTTTGGGAATTTCTGCATTTTGGTGTAAATTGTGGTCGATGCTGTGTCGTGAAGAAATGTAAACACAGGGAAAACGTATTCACCCCTTTAACTGCCTGAGGGGCCTTCGGAGGGAATGAGGGAATTTGATGGATGGATGGATTTGGGTGAAGGAATATTTCAGCACATTCTTCAGCTGCTGCCTGAACTTAGTCTGGGTCACGGCATAAATCGCGGTGTTTGTGCAGCAACTGAGGAGCTGCAGCATGAAGCCCAATTCCTGCACAAAGAGATCGAGATACACAGAGTAATACCCAAACTCATTCATCCGCCTCCATATAGAATACAGCATTAACGTTCCTTCTCCCTGGAACTAGATCTCTTCCCTCGGGATCTTATCGTTTGTTCAATTCACTGACGTCCGGCCGTTCACAAACAATGTCAGGGACAGAACGTTCCGGGGAATGTCAGTTATAGAATGTCAGGGACAGAACGTTCCAGGGAATGTCAGTTATAGAATGTCAGGGACAGAACGTTCCGGGGAATGTCAGTTATCGAATGTCAGGGACAGAACGTTCCGGGGAATGTCAGTTATACAATGTCAGGGACAGAACCTTCCGCAGAATGTCAGTTATAGAATGTTGGGGACAGAACGCTCCCATCCACTTACTGCTCCATATCCCCATTGTTGCCCTGACAAGGGGTTGCTGTGGGTGTGAACATCACTGACAGGGAGAGATGACGGGGGAATCAGTTTAAATATCACCACATGGGAGGGGTTTGGGAAATAGACAGAGAGGGGGAGACTGAGAGACAGTGTCATGGAAGGATGTGTTCCCAGGTTTCAGAATGCTGAAAGCTAGACACTTCGATAACATCCTGTAACATGAGCCTGTCTTCCCAGGAAAGATGGGAAAAAGTGATATTGGTGTGAGGTCAGATGATGGAGAGTTTTGGATGAGCATTTGTAAATGGAGTCCTTCACGGCTGGAGGTACACACCATCACCCAGATGCCCCTGGATATTCCGTGATCCCTGACACTGGGGCCATTTTAAAACCCAATGGGCACACGGTTGAGCTTTCTCAGTTTGGAGCTGCCCTACACAGTTTACACTGAGCATGGCAGATAAGGGACAATTACACCACGGTTTGTCAACAGGGACACGGAGGGCCTGGTGGATGGGCTAGTACAGAGGGGGACCATTCTCTTCCCAGAGGGGGCTACATCACCAGACCCACCGAGCATGGTCTGAGCTCACCACCCAGATCAGTGCAGTATCTGGGGTCTGAAGAAATGTCCAGCAATACAGGACAAGCATCAATAACCTTCCCCACTCTGTTAGGATAAGGGTAACCATATTCTCTCCGCTCCCTCACACTCACTGTATATCTGTTATAGCACAGACCCAGAACAAGGCTCATGTTCCACCACTCTCACTGCCTCATGCTGCACCTTCTCTCTCTGTCTCTGTCTCTGTCTCTCTCCCTCTCTCTTCCTCCTCCCTCCACTTTACCTCCCCCCCACCCCACATTAATAACACTGCATGGATACAACACTGTGGACTGACTCTCTCCGCATCCCTCACCATGACCCCCTCCCCACCTACACTAACACTAACAGCAGGACCACCCACTCCCACCCTCACTCCCTACCTCCCTCCCTTTCTCTCAATCCAGGAGAAACAGCCTGGAATAGGACATAAAGGGCCTATCCGGGTGGTGAAGTGCCCGATATCCGTTCCTTCACCCCCGTCCCCCCTCCATGTGGGGAGGACCCTGGTAGGAGCCGGAGAGGACAGGGACACCTCGTGTGGAGATTCTGAAACATCCACGTCACACCTACCAAGGAGCAATGTTCAGTGAAGGGCAATTCTCACACAAACCCACTGTATGTTCCATTCCCCCGGCACAACTTAGAAGCCGTGGCCCTGATGCCATCTCCCTTTTGTATCGAGCTGGTACAAATGGAATCCCCACGGTCTCAGTGGGCAGGAGCTGGGCTCACAACTATCGTCACCACCACCTCCCAGGAAGGGAGCATGGAGACTCCCTCCTCCACCTCCTCCTGTAAACAGCTCAGATACTGAAACTAATCTGTGATATTTACTACTCTCCCCACTTGTCCTGACATCTTCAACAATCTGTGCTCATATACATCCAGCGCTCTCTGCTCCTGCAGCCCCTTTATAACGGCACAGCCTGTTTTAAGCTGTCTTTCATTGTCTTTCCTACCAAAGTGTTTCACCTCAAACTGTTCTGCATTGATCCCCATCTGCCATAAACTTGAACACTACACCAATGTGTGATTGTCCTGTTAGAGTTCTACACTCTCCTCCATAGACTTCAGAGTTCTTCCAGGTTCGGTGCCATCTACAAACATTGAATTGTTATAGCGTCACAATCCCCATGAAACAACTGAAATCCTGCCACACTCACGAGTGTGAGCAAGTGAAATACTGATATATTCCTATGGACAAAGTCGAATAATGACATGCTGTCAATGGAGCAACAAAAGTCCTGTCACACACCAGACAGAGCAAATGAAATATTGACAAACCACAGAGCAAGAGGAATCCGGATAGGTCCCACTTATCGATATCATCAGGGTATGATGTGATGAAGTTGAAAGTGTGGACTGTACCTTTAAGAGAGAGGGAATGCTGTTCTGAACTGACAGCTGCCAAGCACCTGTGATACGAGAGGATAGAAGACCCAGAAACAGTATATTGCTATAGAGCTGGAGTCGGGTAATAAGCAGTTAAGAGAAAGAGGGTCCCAGAGTTGAGCATAGTTGATGTAAAATGTTCACTTTCAGAGAGAAAAAATAAATTGATGTTTTTATTTAAACAGTGGAATTTGGGAGTTCTCTGTCCCTCATATTTTAACAGTTTAGGAGGCGAATTGAGCATTTATTTATGCTTAGTTTAATTTACAGGATGAGCTCCATGTCGTGTCCTAACAATTGCTGTGTGTGTATCTGTGTGTCTGTGTGTGGGGCAGGTCTGGCAGTCTCTGTGGTGCTTAAAGTGATGCAATGCCACCCTCTGCTGGCCTCCCCACGCCACTGCACAGGCATTGGCAGAGGGTGAAAACCAACAGGGATTCATTCAGAGACGAGGAGGGAGAGGGCAGCTGCTCACAGCACCATCCAAACTGATGTCTTATCCATGGAATGATCTAAATGTCCTATAAACGTTGTAACTGTCCCTGCTTTCAGCACTTCCGCTGGAGGTTCATTCCACACACAAGCCAGATTCTGTCTAAAATATTTACCTCTCATGACTTCCATAAATCTTTTTTCCTCGCACCTTAAAAATCCCTCAGTTTTGAAAACTCAACCCGAGAGAGAAGACATCAGCCCTTCAGCTTCTCTGTAACCCTCATTGTTTTATAGACCTGTGTAAAGTTACTGCTTAATCTCATATTCTTCAGTGAAAAAAGTCCCAGCCGATCCAGCCTCTCCTGATAGCTCACTCCCTCCTTTCCCAGCAACATCCAGGTTAATCTCTTCTCAATCCTCTCCAGCTTAATAATATCAATGTCAGTAATATCAAAGTGAATAGTCAAGGTATTTTCTAAGGGTACGGGGAGTCCAAAACTAGAGGACATAGGCTTAAGGCGAGAGGGGAAACATTTAAAAGTGACCTAAGGGGCAGCTTTTTCACCCAGAGGATGGTGTGCCTATGGAATGAGCGGGTAGGGTGACCAGACTGGACCCAGTTCCAGAAGAGGTCTCACCAATGTCCTGTACAACCACAACATGACATCTCAATTCCGATACTCAAAGGTCTGTCCTATGAAGACGTGTGCTAAACACCTTCTTAACCACACTATCTATATGAGATGCAAATTTTAAAGAATTAAACCGGATGGCCTAGGTCTCTGTTCTACAATACTGCCAAAGACCCTACTTTTAATTGTATAGGTCCTGCTGTTGTTTGATTTACCAAATCCAATACCTCGCATTAATCCAAACTAAACTCCATCAGCCACCCCTCAGCCCAGTGAGTGATATTACTGTCACCTCACCCTCCCCCTTCAATTTTAAAATGCCCTCCCCCTCTCCAGGAGGCCTGCACACTCCGGCCTTGAATTTCACAAAGACCCTGAGCTTGGTTTGCCTTGTGTGGTAAGGGGGAGGAGGGACAGATTGCAGACACAGTCAGTGGGGAGGAGAGGCTGGACAGTAATCAGCGGCCTCGTAGCATTTCATGGTTTAGGAAAAGGGGAGTCACACGTGAGAGTTGGGTAAGAGTGATCGGTGTTTTGGGGTCAGAAATTAAGCTCTTTCTTCATCTCTGGTGTTCAGTAATAAATATCTATTTGAGACCCTTCATTGGGCAGAGTGTGTCTGCAGGATTTCTTTCCTTATATTGCAGACTACAGATAATAGCACTTAAAGATATTCATAGTTAATTTCGATAGCATAGAAAGTATACTCAATATCCTACAGTTGAGACAAATATCTTGCATTTGTTTAATAATACAAAGTGTTGTTTGTAATTCAGTAATTGTAACCTGATTATAATAAATCCACATCAAGCTGAAAGTGGGCACTAAAATATGACCCAAAATCTGGGTATGGTAGTGTGGTAGGTAGTGTCCCTGTCTCTGAGCCAGAGCTCTGGATTTGATTCCAATTCCTGAACTTGTGTGGTAGTGTTCCTTGCTCTGGGCTAGAAGGCCTGGATTCAAGTTCTGCCTGTTGCAGAGGTATGTCCCAGCATGTCAGAACAGGCTGATGAACAAACACACAGGAGAATAATGTTACAGCTTTATGGGTATTGCTGAGTGATGCTAGTGTCCCTACCTCCGCGCACAAAGGTCTAGGTGTAAAGCCCACAGAAGTGTCTCTGGATACATCTGAACAAACTGATTAAAATGGATTTAGAATTGTGACTTGATGGAGAAGGAAGAGGTGTCAGTATTGAATTTCAGAATTTTGCCCCAGGATGACTGAAAGTACAGCCATTCGTGTTGATTGGGGTCACATTTTGCAACAGTAAAGGTTTATAAAATCAAAATGGCCATAGATAGGGTGAGTACTCAGGGGTTTTTCCTCAGGTTAGGGGCGTCCAAAACTAGAGGGCTTTGGTGGAACGTGAGAGGGGAAATGATTTGAGGAGGCCTAAAGGGCACCATTTCACACAGAGGGTGGTGTGCGTATGGAATGAGCTGCCAGAGAAAGTGGTGGAGGCTGGTACAACTACAGCATCTGGGTACTGAGACCTGGCAAGCTTTTCCAGCAATTTCTGTATTTCTTTTAAAAATGCATTCAGTTTAACACAGGTATTCTGAATAAATTAAACATTTTTATTTTTTAATGACGCAGGGACCTATAAACATATCTTCAAATTGACCGAGACCATTTTCTGCGAAGGGTATGGCTCTGTGTATGACACCAGCAATGATGCACCTACATGGAACAGGGAATGTGATGGAGACATAGTTTGGACAATGTACAAGGAGACCTCACATGGTCCAGTTTGGGAGAGGATGACATTACTGTGTGATTCAACTCAGAGAGGGAGAAAATGTAATCTGCCTGAGAAGGAAAGGCCTATTGCACTCTCTCCCCTTCATTGTTCCTCATCACAGCAATGTCTGCGAGCTAAAAAACCCTCTACAGTCATCGTTACCATTCTTATTTTAATGGAATCCCTGCAGTGTGGAAACATGCCGTTCGACCCAACAAGTCCATACCAACCTTCTCAACCCATTTCCTTATATTCACCTCTGACTATTGCACATAACCTAGAAATCCCTGAACACTACGGCCAATTTAGCATGACCAATCCACCGAACCTACACAGTTTGTGGTAGGAAACTGGATCACCCATTAGAGCTCACACAGACAAGGGAAGAATGTGCAAACTCCACACAGACAGTCACCCAAGGATGGAATCGACCCCAAGTCGCTGGTGTTGTGAGGCAGCGGTGCTAATCACCGTGCTACCCTTTGGATGATCCCGAACCAGAATTCACTGGAATCTACTCACTGTTTAAAGCAAAGGGAATTCAGTCAAATCCAAACTCTCCCAGGATGAAATCCCATTGCTAGCAGCTTGTGTGAGTACAATATCTTCAGAAGCAGAATAACGTTTTGGACCATCTCACAATTTTTCCTTTGTCACGTGTTCCAATAATATCTGGACTAAGTTATTTCAAGTTAAAATTGCAGAGATTGTGTGTGTGTGTGTGTGTGTGTCAGCATTTTTAGAAAGGGAAATATTGATTATATAATTGCAATACCCAAACAGTTTGCTATTCATCTTTCCACCATAGTTTGAGTAAGATTGCTCTGGATCATAAACATGTTGTTTTAGCAGATTAAAGAAACTAGCCTGACTTGTTCCTAAAACTGACCCTGACCCAGTCTGAGACCAATATCATCGGCCATATCACCGACCTGGTTACATTTAACATTTGTTGTGAGCAGTGGAGGAGTGGGACTCGAAAAGGAAACAATGATCCCAAAAAGTCGGGGAACTATAGACGGGTGAGCCTGATGTCAGTGGTGGATAAGTTGTTGGAGGGGATTCTGAGGGACACGATTTACATACATTTGGGAAGGCAAGGGCTGATCGGGGTAGACAATGTATCTTTCTGTATGGGAAATCATGGCTCATTAACTTGGTTGAGTTTTTTGAAGAGGTGACAAAGAAGTTTGATGAAGGCAATTTGGTAGACATTGTCTATATGGACTTTAGCAAGGTGTTCATTTAAAGAACAAAGACCAAAGAAAATTTACAACCCAGGAACAGGCCCTTCACCCTCCAAGCCTGAGCCAATCCAAATGTACTGTCTAAATCTGTCGGTCAATTCCTAAGCATCTGTATCCCTCTGCTCCCCACCTACTCATGCATCTGTCCAGACGCATCTTAAATTAATCGACCGTGCCTGCCTCTACCACCTCTGCTAGCAACACGTTCCAAACGCCCACCACCCTCTGTGTGAAGTACTTACCGCGTGTATCCCCCTTAAACTTTCCACCTCTCACCTTGAAAGAACGACCTCTCGTTATTGAATCCTTCAACCTGGGAAAAAGCTTGTCTCTATCCACCCTGGCTATACCCTTCATGATTTTGCAAACCTTAATCAGGTCCCCCTTCAAACTCCTTCTATCTAGTGAAAATAAACCTAACCTACTCAGCTTCTCTTCATAGCTAGTATTTCATTTTGATTGGTGGACAGATTAGTAAGTTTCAGTCACATGGGATACAGAAGAAGCTATTCACTATTGGCTCGAAGAAAGAGGGATATTTTTCAGACTGGAGGCTTGTGAGCAGCAGTGGGCTGGAAGAATCAGGACTGAGTTCACTGCATTTCATCATTTATGTAAAGGATTTAGATGTGAATATTTGGACAATAATTAGTAAGGTTACAGATGACATCAGAAAGGTGGTGTGGTAGATTATCTCAGAGTACAACAAGACCACAAATAGATGGGACAAAGGGGCAAGGATGGACAGATGAAGTTTAATTTAGATAAATATGAAGCTTTGCATTTTGGGAAGGCAAATCAGGGCAGACATTATATAGTTCATGGTCAGGTCCTGGGGCATGTTGTGGAACAAAGGGACATAGAGCTGCAGGTGCATTGTTCCTTGAAAGTGGAGTCGCAGGTAGACAGAGTGGTGCTGAACACATTGGGCACTTTTGCCTTAATCAGTCAGAGCATTGAGTATAGTAGTTGTGGTGGTATGTTGTATCTGTACAGGACGTTGGTGAGGCCACTTCAAGAATACTGTGTACAACTCGGTTTTCTGCAGAAATGACTTACACAGATGTCCCAGGACTGGAGGTTTGAGCTTTAGGAAGAGGCTGGTTAGGTTGAGGTGTTTCCCCCTGGAGTTTCAGAGGCTGAAGGGTGACATTATAGAGGTTTATAAAAACAGTCTGGGGCATGGATATTCTGAACAGCCACATTCTGCTGTCCAGGGTAGGGGGGTTCAGAACAAGAGGGCATAGGTTGAAGGCGAGAAGATTTAGAAAGGACCTGAAGATAAATGTTTCACACAGCGAGTGGTGTGTGTATAGAATGTGCTGTCAGAGGAAGTGCTGAAGGTGGTTACAATCGCACATTTAAAAAGTATCTGAAAGAGGAGGTATACTTACCAAATTCTGGCAAATGGGACTGGATCAGATTTGATATCTGAACGGAGTGAACAGATTGGACTAATGGGTCTGTTCCCACTCTGCATGACTCTCTGATTCTATAAGAGGGATGATGAATAATTCTGAAAGGACCTTTCAAGTCGGAATCCTCTTCAGTGGAAGGTTGTCGTGTCTCTACGTTCACATTGATTGAAAGCTACTTTCGTTACATATTTGACAAAGAAGTGAGTCATGCACAATGGGACGCAGACAGGAAAGTGGGGCTGAGACCACAACCTGATCAGCCACAATCTTAGTGCCTGGTGGAGAAGGCTCAAAGTATCTAATGACCCACTCCTGCTGCTCAGTCCAATGTTCCCGTGTTCCATTCAGCCCCTCAAACCTGCTAGACAGGAGCAGTTGGAGGCTACTTACTGCTATAACCTGGTGCACAGAAACGCAGGAGACCAATCAGCCCCTCAGTACTGTCCCACACGGTTTGAGATGATTTGGGAAATGTAATTGGAAAATCCAGGCTGGGTATGAAAGAGGCCCCTCATCTCTCTTTAGAAAGCTTCCCCTCTCTGCAGCTTGTGCTCCATTTGTTGGTCATGTTGTAGACCCAGATTCACTGTGAATACAGCCCACATACCTCACCCAGAGATGGCTCAAAACATCATCTGGTCTCCCTGACTGCAATATGCAATACCAGAACATTCATAAAAATAACACCCACTAACATTCCAATAACCGAATGTGAGAACATCAGAAACAGGGGCAGGTCGTTAACTCCCCAAACCTGCCTTGCCCTTCACTAAGATCGTGGCTGATCTGCTCCTGGCCTCAAATCCTCTTTCGTACCCAATTCTTCATAGCCCTCAACTCTCTGACAGGTCAATATCCATCTATTTCCTCTTCAAATACTTTCAGTCATCTAGCTCACCAAACACCCTTGAGAAGAGAAATCCTGACATTCAATCCCACCTGTTTGAAGAAACCACGTGCTGCTCCTATACCATGGCTTATTGATGTGAACAAAAGAGGTTGACTCAAGGGTTCAGGTAAAAATGACTGGCCCTGATATCAAGGCAATGGTTGTCTTCTGTTGACATCAAGGAGCTGGACTTAATGGGAATCAGAGTAAACTCTCCAGTGTTTGGGGTCAAACATGGCACAAAGGAAGATGTTCATCATCTCAGTCCTGGGTCACCTCTGTGGGAGATCCTCAGGATAGCTTCCTCTTCACAAACATCTTCAGCTGCTTCATCAATGTCTCCCCAACCTCACCCTCCTCACCATAAGATCAGAAGTGGGGATGGTCTCTGAAGATTCCACAATGTTCAGAACATTTTGTCCCCCGTCAGCTCCTGAATTGGTCTGTGTCTGTGTGCAGCAAGACGCAGACTTCATTGAGGCTTGTGCTGTTAAAGTATCAGTCACATTCATGTACCAGCACTGCCTGACACTGCACATTGCCCCAGTAAAACAAGAGTTCATTCGGCACCTCACTCTGGTTTCACAGGAATATGAGGAAGTCGTTCAGCCCATTGACGTTACTGGAGATGAACTGGGATAGCCTATTCAATGCCTCCAGCCTGTTACTCAGGAAGAGAAGGAGTCTAGTATGATGGACCACAACAGAGCACCTCGAAAATATTTGATGGCAATAGCCTAGACTTTTATGTTTTCTTATTTTAAAGGAAATGTAAAGTGTCTGTTCCAGATGCAATGTGACTGGTCAAACTACTCGGTGTGAAGCAAAACACCACCTATTTCAACACGAAAGAAGAAATAACACCACAGAAAGAGGAATTTAGAATAACGTAATTGTATTGACAGCGAAATAGAATAATAGATCTAGGAACTATTACTAATGAACTGTTCCATTATAGGGAAGCCCCATAAACACAACCCTTGGCAAAAAGAAATATTCAGACACAGAATGTTACAAATACTTCTCCAATCCAGGAATTAAAAACAGCATCAAGAGAAAATTCAGAGAGGGTAGCAACCAGGAAACATTCCCTGAAGTTTCCAACACTGTGGAGACCCCAATAGTTTCTGATGTTACTGAGAAACCAAAACCCATTGATCCTAATTTGTGAGAGCTGGCCACACCCATTCAGGCTGCATTAAAATAAACACAAGGCCTCCCTAGCTGTTACTCAAGTGGTCTTAACTAGCCAGCTTGGTAACGATCGTTCAATCTCTCTCATAAAAGAAACCCGGACAAAATAACCTCTTAAAGCTGCAGCACCAGCACACTTGTCAGCACATCGAGCTGTCAAACAGGAACCAGGGGTAACCAGCCCGGCCCTTGGCCCTGTCCAATTGGACGAGGAAGAAGCCAGTCAGTCCCTTGAGTCACTTATACAGGAACAGTAGGAGGCCATTCCCACCTCAATGCACTTCCACGGGGGCAGAATGAGGTAATTGATGCTGATTCCTGATGAATGTCTTATGCCCAATAAGTCGATTCTCCTGCTTCTCGGATGCTGCCTGACTTGCTGTGCTTTTCCAGCAATCGACTCTCTACTCTGATCTCCAGCATTGGCAGTCATATGTATCTACTAAATGATGCTCTAACATGATGAACAAGTGAGGCAGAAGCTGTACAGACAGACTGTTCCACGTTGTTCCAGGTAGCTCCGTTGCTCATGATACACATGTGGGACTTTAACGTGGCTTTCTAGTGGTAAGCTGAGAAGCCATACGTCTTGTGTGAAGTCTCAAGAAGGCACCTTCCATCTCTGAGAAGACAGCCTGGTGTTCTCTATGTAGGGCGGAAGCTGGTGGGATTTGCTACCTGTTTCAGGTGGAAGGTATTGTGGCTGCTGTTGGGGATTGTGAGCAACCTGACGTTCAGTACAGGGTTCACACGCTGACTGCACAATAACATGGGGAGAGTTATTTTAGGCATATAAACTATTAGGAAAGTCATGTTAGACTGATGAATGAACTCTCTAAGTTCAAATAATGGTGATCTTGTTCATGTTGACCTTGTCTAGTGCACGTCATGTTCAGTGTAACCTGTATGCCTGACTCTGTCCAAGTTTATTTACACCCTATGATCCGTCTGGTCATGCTTACTATGATCTTCCTCCACTGCTCATAAATAAAGTGTTTCCATGTACTGAGGTACACGCGACAATAAATCAAACCAATCAATCCTGGGTAAAGTATGGAATTTCTCACCCTATCAATGTCTCTTTTGGAAATAAGTGATCGCTGCCACTCCTCGTGTTTCAGCATCACCATTTCTTCGTCTCTCACAGCTCTACAGATTAAACACTCAGCTTATTCACTCTATCCCCATGTTACCATCACCGGTGTCTGTGGTAAGGAGATCATTCCTTACAAAGGAGATCAAATCTGTAGAGAGTGCCCCAAATGCTCTCTCAGTAAGGCTCTACAACAGCAGGAAGATGGCTTTACTTATGTACTCGAATCACCTTACAATAAAGGACAGCATACCATTGACTGCATCCATTACTTACACAGGGTTTGATTCATACCAGTCAGCATAGACTTGTGAGTGGGAAATGATGCTTCCCAAATTTCTTAGAGTCCTTTGGTGAAGTGACCAAGAATGTTGATGAGGGCAGAGCGGTTAACGTAGTCTCTGTGGATTTCAGTAAGGCCTTTGATAAGTTTCCACATGGCAGGCTGCTCTGGAAGGTTCCATCACGTAGAATACTGGTTGAACTGGCCAATTGGATACACAGTTTGCTTGTTGATAGGAAGCAGAGGATTTAGTGGAGGGATGCTTGCCTGACTGGAGGTTGGGTCCATAGCTGCTTGTTATCTATGATTTGGTTGAGAATGTACAAGGCATGATTAGTAAGTTTGCAGATGACAGTAAAGTAAGTGGCAGCATGATCAGTGAGGAAGTTTATAAGAAATTGCAGCAGGACTTTAATCAGGTGGGGAAGTGGGCTGAGAAATGGCAAATGGAATTTAACATACATGTGTGAGGTCTTGCAGTTTGGAATCTCAAATCAAGGTGGGAGTTTCACGGTGAATAGGCGGGCCTTAAGGGGTGTAAAGGGCAGAGAGACCTTGGAATTTATGTGCACAGTTCCCTGAGAGTGGAGTCTCAGGTAGGCAGGGCAGTGAAGAAAGCTTTTGGCACACTGGCCTTCGTCAGGTAGGACACTGAGTATAGAAGTTGGTAATTTATGTTGCAGTTACACAGGACTTTGGTAAGGCCGCACTTGGAGTATTCTGTTCAGTTTTGTCAACTTGTTATAGGGAGGATATCATGAAATTAGAAAGAGTGCAGAAGACATTTACAAGGACGTTGCCAGAACCCAATGGTCTGAGTTATAGGGAGAGGTTGGACAAGCTAGGACCTTTTCTTTAGAGTGTAGGAGACTGTGGGGGACCTTACAGAGCTGTATAAGATCATGAGGGGTATGGATAGGGTGAAGGCTCTCAGTCGATTCCAAAGTTTAGAGAATCGAGGACGAGAGGGGACCAGTTTAAGGTTAAAGAGCAAGGAATAAAAGGGAACCTGAGGGACCACTTATTTACATAAATGGCTGGTACGTGGATGAGCTGCCAGAAGATGTGGCTGAGGGGGTGTATTAACAACATTTCAAAAGCATTTGGATAAATATATGGATAGGAAATGACTAGAAGGATATGTGCCAACTGCAGGGAAATGGGGTTAGTGTGAATGGACATTTACAAGGTGGAGTCGAACCTCTTTGTTAATTAAAACCAAACACCCAGAAAAGGTCGCCTCACCTCGTAATCTGTTAACATATGAGTGACACAGATCTCCTACATTCCACTATTTAAACAAAAATTAGCAAGTTAGTTTCTTAACTTTTATAGTGAACACTAAACAAAAACTATTCGCAAATACAAGCCCCTCTTTTCTTAGCTACTTAATATCTGACTCCAACTCTGTAAAAAATATGCTGTTCCAACAACCCACACATTAAACGTTACAATCTCAAGACCACACAGTCTCTATCTTCCCCGCTGTGTTCATTCTTTCAGCTACTGATCTCCCTGGGTCATTTTTTTTAATGCAAGTATGTTTTACATGAATATGTGTCTTTGATAGAGAGTGTTTGAGATGGTCAGTTAGCACTCCTGCTCTACAGCAGTTAATCTGCTGTTGGATGGCAGCGGCTCTCCCTCTATTTTCAAAATGCTGGATTTATTTACTTCCCATGATACAATAATGCTCATAATTTGATTGATTTCCAGGTGTACGAATAATAATATTCAAATTCTATTGGCTTCGGATATTCTGAGCATTATTTAAAGTCTTTGAGTGCATTTGAATTGCTGTCAAAACAGCAACCAAAACTCATGCTTCCATTTCCCAGCTAATTGTTACATTTGGAACAGTCTGACCTTTAGCTGGCATCTGTGGCTGTACTTTCGATTCAGCAAAACCCGTCCTATCTTAAAGTGAACAGACATTGATTAGATTCCAGGCAGTAACACAACCCGGGCTATCTGTTATTCTGTATACTAACCTCCTTGAACCCCTCGCTTAGATTCCAGGGTGTAACTCACTCCGGGGTATACGTTAATCTGTATATAAACAACCCTGAACCCCTCGATTACATTCCAGGCTGTAATTGATTCCGGGGTATCTGTTAATCTGCATATAAACCACCCTGAACCCCTCAATTAGATTCCAGGCTGGAACACACCCCAGAATATCTGTTATTGTGGATATAAACCACCCTGAACCCCTCGATTAGATTCCAGGCTGTAACTCACTTCGGGCTATCTGTTATTCTGTATATAAACCACCATGAACACCTTGATTCGATTCCAAGCTGTCACTTCCTGTCAGGGTTGAAAGGGAAGGCTGGTAGTTATAGGGAATGCTGGCTGACTAAAGAAATTGATGGTTTCGTTCAGAAAAAGAAGGAAGCATATGTCAGGTATAGACAGGATCGATCGAGTGAATCCTTAGAAGAGTAGAAAGGAAGTAGGAGTATACTTAAGAGGGAAATCAGGAAGACAAAACGCGGACATGAGATAGCTTTGGAAAATAGAATTAAGGAGATTCCAAAGTGTTTTTTACAAATATATTAAGGCCAAAGGGTAACTAGGGAGAAAATAGGGCCCCTAGAAGATCAGTAAGGCGGCCTTTGTGTGGAGCCACAGAAAATGGGGGAGATATTGAATGAATATTTTGCATCAGTATTTACTGTGGAAAAGGATATGGAAGATATAGGCTGCAGGGAAATCGATGGTGACATCTTGCAAACTGTTGCAGATATACAGAGGAGGAAGTGCTGGATGTCTTGAAATGGTAAAAAGTGGATAAATCCCCAGGACCTGATGAGGTGTACCTGAGAACTCTGTGGGAAGCTCGAGAAGTGATTGCTTGGCCTCTTGCTGAGATATTTGATTCATCGATGGTCACAGGTGAGATGCTGGAAGACTGGAGGTTGGCAAACATGGTGCCAATGTTTAAGAAGGGCGGTAAAGACAAGCCAGGGAACTATAGACCAGTGAGCCTGACCTCGGCGGTGGGCAAGTTGTTGGAGGGAATCCTGAGGGACAGGATGTACATGAATTTGGAAAGTCAAGGACTGATGCGGGATAGTTAACATGGCTTTGTGCGTGGGAAATCATGTCTCACAAACTTGATTGAGTTTTTTGAAGAAGTAAAAAAGAAGATTGATAAGGGCAAAGCAGTAGATGTGATCCATATGAACTGCAGTAAGGCATTCGACAAGGTTCCCCATGGCAGACTGATTAGCAAGGTTAGATCACATGGAATACAGGGCGAAGTCGCCATTTAGATACAGAACTGGCTCAAAGGTAGAAGACAGAGGGTGGTGGTGGAGGGTTGTTTTTCAGACTGGAGGCCTGTGATCAGTGAAGTGCCACAAGGATCAGTGTTGGGCCCTCTACTTTTTGTCATTTATATAAATAATTTGGATGTGAGCATAAGAGGTACATTTAATAAGTTTGCAGATGACACCAAAATTGCAGGTGTAGTGGACATCGAAGAGGGTTTCCTCAGATTAAAACAGGATCTGGGCCAGATGGGCCAATGGGCTGAGAAGTGACAGATGGAGTTTAATTCAGATAAATACGAGGTGCTGCATTTTGGGAAAGCAAATCTTAGCAGGACTTCTACATTTAATGGTAAGGTCCTAGGGTGTGTTGCTGAACAAAGAGGCCTTGGAGTGCAGGTTCATAGCTCCTTGAAAGTGGAGTCACAGGTAGATAGGACAGTGAAGAAGGCGTTTTGTATGCTTTCCTTTATTGGTCAGAGTACCGATTACAGGAGTTAGGAGGTCATGTTGCGGCTATACAGGACATTGGTTAGGTCACTCTTGGAATATTGCGTGCAATTCTGGTCTCCTTCCTGTCGGAAGGATGTTGTGAAACTTGAAAGGGTTCAGAAAAGATTTACAAGGATGTTGCCAGGGTTGGAGGATCTGAGCTACGGGTACAGGCTGAACAGTCTGGGGCTGTTTTCCCTGGAGTGTCGGAGGCTGAGAGGTGAACTTATTGAGGTTTACCCTGGGGTAAGGGAGTCCAGAACCACAGGGCATAGGTTTAGTTTGAGAGGGGAAAGATATGAAAGAGACCTAAGGGACAACTTTTTCACGCAGAAGGTGGTACGTGTATGGAGTGAGCTGCTAGAGGAAGTGGTGGAGGCTGGTAAAATTGCAACATTTAAGACGAATTTGGATGAGTATATGAATAAGAAGGATTTGGAGGTACATGGGCCAGGTGCTGCCAGGTGGAACTAGATTGGGTTGGGATATCTGGTCGGCATTGACAGGTTGGACCTAAGGGTTTGTTTCCATGCTGTACATCTCGATGATTCTGTGACTCTATAACTCACTCCGGGTGACATGTTATTCTGCATATAAACCACCCTGAAACCCTCGATTAGATTCCAGTTTGTAACTCACTCTGGGGTATCTGTTATTGTACATATAATCGTCCCGAATCCCCTTGATAAAATTCCAATCTGTAACTGACTTCCAATTTTAAGGGACTCTGTACATTAGCCAATTCAATCGTTTGATTAGATTCCCGTCTGTATCACACTCCTGGGTATCTGTTATTCTGTATATTAACCATCCAATCCAAACCCTGTTAAAATTGTCCACAGTGTTCAAGGATGTGTACGTGAGGTGCATTAGTCAGGGGTAAATGTGGGGAAATGGATCTGGATAGGTTATTCTTCTGAGGGTCAGTGTGGTCTTGTTGGGCTGAAGGGCTTGTTTCCCCACTGTCGGGATTATATGAATCACCCGGAACCCTCTCGATTAGATTCCAATGTGTAACTCACTTCCATGTATGTGTGATTCGCATGTTTCAAAAACACCCCAAAACCTTCAATTATATTCCACTTCGATAAACATGAGGCGCTGCATTTTGGGAAACCAAATTTGAGCAGGACTTATATCTTAATGGTCAAGTCCGAGGGAGAGTTGCTGAACAAAGAGACTTTGAAGTGCAGGTTCGTAGTTCCGTGAGAGTAGAGTGGCAGGTGGATAAGATAATGAAGGCAGCGTTTGGTATGCTTTCCTTTATTGGTCAGTGTTTTGAGTATAGGCATTGAGAGGTCATGTTGTGGCTGGACTGTACATGGGTTAGGCCACTTTTGGAATATGGCATGCAATTCTGGTCTCCTTCCTATCGGAAGGATGTTGTGAAACTTGGAAGAGTTCAGAAAAGATTTACAAGGAGGATGCCAGGGTTAGAGGATTTTAGCCACAGGGAGAGGCTGAATAGGCTGGGGCTGTTTTCCCTGCAGTGTCAGAGGCTGAGGGGTGAACTTATCAAGGTTTATAAAATCATGACGGGCATGGATAGGATAAATAGACAAAGTATTTTCCTTGGGGCGGGGAGTAAAGAACTAAAGGGCATAGGTTTAGTGTGAGAGGTAATATGAAAGAGACCTAAGGGGCAACTTGTTCACTCAGAGTGTGGAACATGAATGGAATGAACTGTCAGAGGAAGTGGTGGGGGCTGGTATAATTGCAACATTTAAAATGCAGCTCGATGGGTATATGAATGGGAAGGTTTGGAGGGAGATGGGCCAAGTGCTTGAAAAAGAGACTAGCGTAGGTTAGGATATCTGGTCGGCATGGTCGGGTTGGACCAAAGGGTCTGTTTCCATGCTGTACATCTCTATGACTGTATGACTCCGTGATTTTGTGACTCATTCCTTGTTATCTGTTGTTCTGTATGTAAACCACCTTGAACCCCTCGATTAGATCCCAGTCTGTAACTCACTCCTGGGTATCTCTTCTGCTGTGTGTAAACCCTAAACGCCTCAATTAGATTCCGGTCTGGAACTCACCCCTGAGGATCTGTTATTGGATCTGTGAAGTGATCCTTGTTGGATGTTAGGCCGAAGACAAGATGAACTAAATGGTCAAATGTTACATTGAGAGCAGGAACACAGAAAGCTGCTGGTTCATTTCTGTCCTGTTACATATCTCCAAGTTTCAGATTGGGCCTGAATTTCTGTCACAATGGGGAAAGTCTCAAAAGCTGTTTATTGTCCTGCATGAATGCATCATCATAACATGAATTCCCTTGCAAGATAGGAAATGGAGACAGCTCCTGGAAGGTGTCTGTATCTCTGTGTGTGCGATTCTGTGTGTCTGTGTGTGTCTGTGTGTGATTCTGTGTGCGTGTTCAATGTTTTATATATTTTCAAACTGCATTGATGTTGCCAGTCTCTCTTGCTTTTCCTAATTTATACACACTCAATAGACAATAGACAAAGACAATAGGTGCAAGAGTAGGCCATTCAGCCCTTACAGTCTGCACCGCCATTCAATATGATCATGGCTGATCATTCCTAATCAGTATTCTGTTCCTAGCTTATCTCCATAACCCTTGATTCCACTATCTTTGAGAGCTCTATCCAACTATTTCTTAAATGAATCCAAAGACTGGGCTTCCACTGCCCTCTGGGGCAGAGCATTCCGCACAGCCACCACTCTCTGGGTGAAGAAGTTTCTCCTCATCTCTGTCCTAAATGGTCGACCCCGTATTTTTAAGCTGTGTCCTCTGGTTCGGCACTCACCCATCAGCGGAAACATGTTTCCTGCTGCCAGAGTGTCTAATCCTTTCATAATCTTATACGTCTCAATCCGATCCCCTCTTAGTCTTCTAAACTCAAGGGTATACAAGCCCAGTCGCTTCAGTCTTTCAGTGTAAGGTAATCCCACCATCCCAGGAATTCACCTCGTGAATCTACGCTGCATTCCCTCAATAGCCAGAATGTCTTTCCTCAAATTTGGAGATCAGAACTGCACACAGTAGTCGTGCAGTTTTACTGATATAAAATTGTGGCTGTGGACAAATCTAAAATGTCTGCCTGACCGATTTGTGTCAGGAATACTTTCAGCAAGGGAGAGGGGGCAATGTGCAAAAGCCATTTCCATTCATTGATGCTAGCAGAGATAGGAAATGGAGACAGCTCTTTGAAAGTGATTAAAATGCAAATCCCAGAACCTGTTTACAGTGAATGCGGAGACAATGTGGCATTCCAGTAAGGTCTGCCTTACTTTCCAAGCTCCTAACATATGAGAGAGACATACTATACAAAACCTGATAGAGCTCAGCCACTGAATTGTAGATTTGCAGCGTTGGATCAGAAACCTGCCTGGCTAGGTCTCATCCCAAATTGAAGGGTTTCTCAAATTCCACACTGTCCTTCTGTGGGTTCAAATTGTGTGTTTTCTACAAATAAAAGAGAATAATGCACCTGCAATTGAACAAAGCTTTTCTGGAACTTTGTGTCTCTGTTGGTTTAAGTAACTTTCAACAGGATTGAAGATAAATGAGACAGTGAGAGATAGGTAGCACTATAACCAGAATGGCAGTGCAGTATAAAAGGTACATTAATACTTTCAGTGAAAGGGGAAAACAGAGGAGGATAGTCCTCAAACAAGGAAAATTGGGAGTCAGTAAAGTTGTGTAGTTTGTGACTGCATTATGTTTATTGGAGTCAAGATTTGAAACCACTTGGCCAATAGTACACTTTGTGACTGACTCCCAGTTACAAGTTATTTGACATAAAATGGTTAACATATCCCTCGAGTAGATTCCAGTCTGTAACTCACTCCGGGCTATCTGTTATTCTGTATCGAAAACTCCCTGAACTCCTCGATTAGATTCCAGTCTGTAACTCACTCCGGGCTATCTGTTATTCTGTATCTAAAACTCCCTGAACCCCTCCATTAGATTCCAGGCTGTAACTCACTCCATGGCATCTGTTATTCTGTACATAAACCATCCTAAATCCCTCGATTAGTTTCCAATCTGTAACACACTCCAGGCTATCTGTCATCCCGTATATAAACCACCCTGAAATCCTCGATTAGATTCCAGACTGTAACTCACTCCATGGCATCTGTTATTCTGTACATAAACCATCCTAAACCCCTCGATTAGGTTCCAACCTGTAACACATTCCAGGCTACCTGTTATTCTGTATATAAACCACTCTGAACCCCTCAATTAGATTCCAGGCTGTAACTCACTCTGGGCTATCTGTTATTCTGTATATTAACCACCCTGAACCCTGCAATTAGATTCCCGGCTGTAACTCACTGCGGGCTACCTGTTATTCTGTATATAAACCACCCTGAATCGCTCGATTAGATTCCAGATTGTAACTCAAACCGGGGTATCTGTTATTCGTATATAAACCACCCTGAACCCCTTGATTAGATTCCAGATTGTAACTCACTCCGGGGTATCTGGTATTCTGTATATTAACCACCCGAACCCCTCGATTCGATTCCAGTCTGTAACTCACTCCGGGCTATCTGTTATTTTGTATATTAACCACCCTGAACCCATTGATTTGATTTCACTTCCTGACATGTTAAGCTCATGTTTCCAACACAATCTAATCTCAATAATGATTAATGTATCACTGGTCCTCCTATCTGCTGTCACTACCATCATGTTAACTTTCTGATGTTAACGTACATGATTACCTGTAGCAGTGAGTCGCAGGTAGACAGAGTGGTGCTGAACACATTTGGCACATTTGCCTTAATCAGTCAGAGCATTGAGTATAGGAATTGTGGTGGCATGTTGCATCTATACAGGATGTTGGTGAGGCCGCTTTAAGAATACTGCGTACAACTCGGATTTCTGTAGAAATGACTTACACAGATGTTCCAGGACTGGAGGCTTGAGCTATAGGGAGAGGCTGATTACGTTGAGGTGTTTCCCCCAGAGTGTCAGAAGTTGAGAGGCAACATTATAGAGGTTTATAATTGCATCAGGGACATGGATATTCTGAACAGCCATGTTCTACTCCCAAGGATAGGGGAGTCCAGAACAAGACAGCATAGGTTGAAGGGGAGAGGGCGAATGATTTAGAAGGAACCTGAAGGTAAATTTTTCACACAGAGAGTGGTGTGTGGACAGAAAGTGCAGTCAAAGGAAGTGGTCAAGGCGGGTACAATCACAGGAGGAATATTGGCCAAATGGTGGCAAATGGGACTAAATCAGATTTGATATCTGATCGGAGTGAACAGATTGGACTAATGGGTCTGTTCCCATTCTGCATGACTCTCTGATTCTATAAGAGGGATGATAAATAATTCTGAAAGGACCTTTCAAGTCGGAATTCTCTTCAGTGGAAGGGTATCGTACCTCAATGTTCACATTGATTGAAAGGTGTGTTAGTTAACTATTTGACAAAGAAGTGAGTCATGCACAATGGGACGCAGACAGGAAAGTGGGGCTGAGAGCACAACCTGATCAGCTACAATTTTAGTGCCTGGTGGAGAAGGCTCAAAGTATCTAATGACCCACTCGTGTTCCTCAGTCCCATGTTCCTGTGTTTCATTCAGCCACTCAAACCTGCTAAACAGGAGCAGTTGGAGGCTACTTACTCCTGTAACCTGTTGCACAGAAACACAGGAGACCATTCAGCCCCTCAGTACTGTCCCACGCGGTTTGAAGTGAATTGGGAATTGGAAAACCCAGGCTGGGTACGAAAGAGGCCCCTCATCTCTCTTCACAGAGCTTCCCCTCTCTGCAACTTGTGCTTCATTTGTTGGTCATGTTGTACACCCAAATTCACTGTGAATACAGCCCCCATACCTCACCCAGAGATGGCTCACAAAATCCTCTGGTCTCCCTTTCTGCAACATTCAATAAGATAACATTCATGAAAATAACACCCACTAACTTTCCAATAACAGAATGGGAGAACATCAGAAACAGGGGCATTGTGTTCACCACCCAAGCCTGCCTTGCCCTTCACTAAGATCATGACTGATCTGCTCTTCGTCTCAAATCCTCTTTCATATCCAATTCTTCATAGCCCTCAACTCTCTGACAGGTCAATTTCCATCTACCTCCTCTTCAAATACGTTCAGTCATCTAGCTCCCCGAACACCCTTGAGAAGAGAAATCCTGACATTCAATACCACCTGTTTGAAGAAAACACTTGCTGTTCCTATATCATGGCCGATTGATGTGAACAAAAGAAGTTGAGACAAGGGTTCAGGTAAAAATGACTGGTCCCGATATCAAGGCAGTGGTTAACTTCTGTCGACATCCAGGAGCTTAACAAAACTGGACTTAATGGGCATCAGAGTAACCTCTCCAGTGTTTGGGGTCAAACATGGCACAAAGGAAGATGGTCATCATCTCAGTCCTGGGTCACCTCTGTGGGATATCCTCAGGGTAGCTTCCCCTTCACAAACATCTTCAGCTGCTTCATCAATGTCTCCCCGCCCCCACCCTCCACACCATAAATCAGAAGTGGGGATGGTCGTTGAAGATTCTACAATGTTCAGAACATTTTGTCTCCCATCAGCTCCTGAACTGGTCTTTCTCCGTGTGTAGCAGGATCCAGACTCCATTGAGCCTTGTGCTGTTCAAGTGTCCGTAACATTCATGTAACAGCACTGGCAGGTACTGCACATTGCCACAGTAAAATAAGAGTTCATTCAGCACCTCGCGCTGTATTCACAGGAATATGAGGAAGCCATTCAGCCTATTGACACAATTGGAGAAGAACAGGGACAGCCCATTCAGTGCCTGCAGCCTATTACTCAGGAAGGGAAGGAGTCTAGTGTGATGGACCACAACAGAGCCCCTCGAAAATGTTTGAAGGCCGTAGCGTAGATTCTAATGTTTTCATATTTTAAAGGAAATGTAAACTGTCTGTTCCAGATGCAATGTGACTGGTCGAACTACTCGGTGTGAAGAAAAACACTATCTACTTAAACACGAAAGAGAAAATGAAACCAAAGAAAGAGGAATTTAGAATAACGCAATTCTATTGGACAAGTTAACAGACTAATAGATCTAGGAACTATTACTAATGAACTGTTCCAATATAGGAAACTCCCATAAACACAGCCCTTGGCAAAAAGAAATATTCAGGCACAGATTGTCACAAACATTTCTCCAATCCAGGAATTAAAAACAGCACCAAGAGAAATTTCAGAGAGGGTTGCAACCAGGAAACATTCACTGAATCTTTCAACTCTGTGGAGACCCCAATAGTTTCTGATGTCATTGAGAAACCAAAACCCATTGATCCTAATCTGTGAGAGCTGGCCACACCCATTCAGGCTGCATTAAAATAAACACAAGGCCTCCCTAGCTGTTACTCAAGTGGTCTTAACTAGCCAGCTTGGTAACAATCGTTCAATCTCTCTTAAAATATTCCAGGACAAAATAACCTCTTAAAGCTGCAGCATTGTCACACTAGTCAGTACAATGAGCTGTCAAACAACAACCAGGGGTAACCAGTCAGGACCTTAGCCCTTTCCAATTGGACGAGGTTGAAGCCAATCACTCCCTTGAGTCACTTACACAGGAACAGCAGGAGGCCATTCCCACCTCAAAGTATACGGGGGCAGAATGAGTTAATTGTTGCTGATTTGTGATGAATGTCTTATGCCCAAAACGTCAATTCTCCTGGTCCTCAGATGCTGCCTGACCCACTGTGGTTTTCCAGCAATTGATGCTCTAATCTGATCTCCAGCATCGGCACTCTTAAGTGTCTTCTAATTGATGCTCTAACATTATTAACAAGTGGGGCAGAAGCTGCACAGACAGACTGTTCCACGTTGTTCCTCTTGGCTCTGTTGTTTATGATACACATGTGGGACTTTAACATGGTTTTCTAGTGGTGAGCAGGGAAGCGATATGTCTTGTGTGAAGTCTCAAGAAGGCATCTTCCATCTCCAAGAAGACAGCCTGGTGTTCTCTATGTAGGGCGGAATCTGGTGGGAATTGGTACCTGTTTCAGACGGAAGGTATTGTGGCTGCTGTTGGGGATTGTGAGCAAACTGATGTTCAGCACAGGGTTCACTCGCCGACTGCACAATAACGTGAGGAGCGTTAGTTTAGGCATATAAACTATTTGGATAGTCACGTTAGACTGATGAATGGACTCTCTAAGTTCAAATAACGCTAGTCTTGTTCATGTTGATCTTGTCTACTGCACGTCCTGTTCAGTGTAACCTGCATGTCTTACTCTGTCCAAGTCTATTTCCACCCTATGATCTGTCTGGCCATGCTTACTATGATCTGTCTCCACTGCTCATAAACAAAGTGTTTCCCTGTACTGAGATACACGTGGCAATCAATCAAACCAATCAATCCTGGGTAAAGTATAGAATTTCTCTCCCTGTCACTGTCTGTTTTGGAAATAAGTGATCGCTGCCACTCCTCGTGTTTCAGCATCACCATTTTTTTCGTCTCTCAAATCTCTACACACTAAACACTCAGCTTATACACTCTATTCTCATGTTACCATCACCAGTGTCTGTGGTAAGGGAATCATTCCTTACAAAGGACATCAAATCTGTACAGAGTGCACCAAATGCTCTCTCAGCAAGGCTCTACAACAGCTGGAAGATGGCTTTACTTATGTCCTTGAATCATCTTACAATGAAGGACAGCATACCATTGACTGCACCCATTACTTACACAGGGTTTGATTCGGAGCAGTCAGCATAGACTTGTGAGTGGGAGATCATGCTTCCCAAATTTCTTAGAGTCCTTTGATTAAGTTACCAGGACGTTTGATGAGGGCAAAGTGATAGACGTAGTCTCTATGGAGTTCAGTAAGGCCTTTGATAAGGTTCCACATGGCAGGCTGCTCAGGAAGGTTACATCTCGTAGAATGCGGGGGTAGCTGGCCAATTGGATACACAGTTGGCTTGATGGTAGGAAGCAGAGGGTTGTGTGGAAGGATGTTTGTCAGACTGGAGGCTGGGTCCATTGCTGTCTGCTATCTATGATTTGGTTGAGAATGTACAAGGTATGATTAGTAAGTTTGCAGATGACACTAAAGTAATTGGGATCATGATCAGTGAGGAAGTTTATCAGAAATTGCAGCAGGACCTTAATCAGAAGGGAGATGGGCCGAGAAATAGCAAATGGAATTTAATATAGAAGCGTGAGGTCTTGCATTTTGGAAACTCATATCAATGTAGGAGTTTCTTGCTGAATGGGAGGGTCTTAAGGGGTGCAGTGGGCAGAGAGACCTTGGTGTTCAGGTGCACAGTTCTCTGAGAGTGGAGTCACAGGTAGACAGGGCAGTGAAGAAGGCTTTTGGCACATTGGCCTTCATCAGGCAGGATATTGAGTATAGAAGTTGGGACCTTATGTTGCAGTTACACAGGACTTTGCTAAGGCTGCACTTGGAGTATTGTATTCCGTTTTGTCACTTGTCATGGGTGGATGTTATTAAATTAGAAAGAGTGCAGAAGAAATTTGCAAAGACGTTGCCAGGACCCAATGGTCAGCGTTATAGGGAGAGGTTGGACAAGCTAGGACCTTTTCTTTAGAGTGTAGGAGACTGAGAGAGTCCTTATAGAGCTGTATAAAATCACGAGGGGTATGGATATGTTTAATGCTTTCAGTCTTTTTCCAAGGTGTAGAGAATCGAGGATTTGAGGGGATCAGTTTAAGGTTAAAGGGGAAGGAATAAAAGGGAACCTGAGGGGCCACTTCTTTACACAGAGGATGACACGTGGATGAGTTGGCAGCAGATGTGGTTGAGGGGGGTACATTAACAACATTTCAAAACTATTTGGATAAATATGTGGATAGGAAAGGACTGGAAGCATATGACCCAACTGCAGGGAAATGGGGTAAGCGTGGATGGACATTTACAAGGTGGACTCACCCCCTCTGTTAATTAAACCCAAACACCCAGAAAAGCTCGCCTCACCTTGTAATCTGTTAAAATATGAGCGATACAGATCTCTTACATTCCACTATTTAAACAAAAATTATCAAGTTAGTTTCTTAACTTTAATAGTGAACACTAAACAACAACTATTCACAAATACAAGTCCCTCTTTTCTTAGCGACTTACTATCTGAGTCCAACTCTGTAAAAATATGCTGTTCCAACAACCCAAATATGAAACATTAAAATCTCAAGACCATACAGTCTCTATCTTCCCCACTGTGTTCACTCTTTCAGCTGCTGATCTCCCTGAGTCATTTTTTTATTGCAAGTAGGTTTACATGAACTTATGTCTTTGATAGAGAATGTTTGAGATGGCCAGTTAGCACTCCTGCTCTACAGCAGTTACTCTGATATTGGATGGTAGTGGCTCTCCCTCTATTTTCAAAATGCTGGTTTTATATATTCCCCATGATATAATAATTCTCATAATTTGATTGCTGTCCAGGTGTCCAAACAATAATATTCAAATTCTGTTGGTTTTGGTATCCTGAGCGTTATTTAAACTCTTTGGTTGGATTTGAATGGCTGTCAAAACAGCAACCAAAACTCAGGTATCCATTTCTCAGCTAAAGGTGACATGTGGAACAGTGTGACCTTTAGCTGGCATCTGTGGCTTTAATTTCTATTCAACAAAACCCGATATGTCTTAAAGTGCCCATACATGTTTTTGGCTTCATAACATCTTCCCACTTCAGAAAATAAAATGAACCAGCAGAATGAAAAGATGGCTACGTTTCTTCTCCTCTAATTCTTAATCCCAATTATATGAAATACAAAAGTATTAATCTCAGTTATATCATTCATATTAATTCTGCACACCAATACAACACTGGAATAAGTCAAATCTTATCGACACTGCTTTCCTTTCAATCCGCGATAACCCATCTGCTATCACATTGTAGGAGCCACAGCATGTATATTTTGTGAGTTGAAAGTCGGTAAGGTAAGACTCCAATGAAATAGTCTCATATTCTAGTCTTTAATTATTCCAAAATATGCGAGAGATTTGTCGTTGTCCACAACCATCTCCGATAATTTGTTTGTCATATACACATTAAAATATTGTCAGGCCAGTGTGAAACTTTATCATTCTTGTTCAATAATGGAGATTTTGTATTTTTTTTCTGGTGGACATTGAGTTTTTCAACAAGTAGCCAATTAGCCATTCAGTTCCATTATCCTCTTTGCGGGCCACTAGAATTGGTTATGTACTTTAGCCTGAGTCTTCCATAAACTTAGGTGACCACCTGCAGTTAGTTGATGTGCTAACCGTAACACGGTATGTGACCAATAACACAATCCGGTGCACTTCGGCTCATTTCCCTTCTGCACTAACCTACCGTTTTTCTCCACGTTCAGGTTTTTCCTGCACCGTTACATCAAACAGGGTGTCAGTTAATTGAACATCAACTCTTTTGTCTTTTTCTTCCGTTTGTCCTTTCTGCTGTTAACTTATAACAGTGGGATCTTGTTACTACACAGTCTGGAAAATTCCTGGGTGTACTTGCTTTAACTCCTCAGTTCCCTAGTTTTCATTTGACTTCTCCACCACAAGGGATGACTCTCCCACCTTGGATCCTATTAAATCATTCACAAGAACACACTGCATTCCTGGGACTGACAATCTGTCACTCACTCTTACTGTTAGTTCCCCAATCTTGATGTTTCTGTCCGCATCCTTAATTTCTGTCCTAATTCAACAAATTATGTCGCTCTTGAGTAACATGTCAGAAAGAGTGAAAATACAAATGGTTGGAGTGCCAGGCCTCTAGGAATTCTCTGGCATGTCTTTGCTTAGCCTGTCCCAGGATAGATCCAACCACAACGCACTAAACAAACACATAGATCTAGATACCATCTATCAACCTCTCAGAAAACGAACAGGAAATGACATCACCATAAACCCCAGGAACCCCATCCAGGAGAAAGATATAAATAGAAAGCAGGAGCCAACAGCTTGGCTTCACTTGGAGGTCGCCACTGATGATGTTACTTAGTCAGGTAATGAAATGTCTGGATATCAATCCTACAGCTTAGCGAGCAAACCTACACCCTAAACCTCAACCGGAGCTACAAATTTTCACAAACCATGCATTTGCAATTTAAGTCTTTTCTAACTCTACTGCAGTTGCCTGTTTCTCTGACACACCAAAGTGCTTGACCAACTCCATTACAATTTCAGCTTTCCTTTTGTCCCTGGTTAAACCCAATTCTAACCTACTTGCTAATTCTAAATATTTTCTGTCTTCTGCCTTTCTAAACTTCTTTGGCAAATTTGGGAACCTCTTAAGTAATGTTAAAAGCCATTTCTCTCAGTTTTAATTGAACCAACCACAAGTTAACAGAAGTCAATGAATTTTCTCACCGGTTTTATTTGAAGATCTAGGTCAATAATTGCCACGTGTTGGAATCTGCTGGGACCTTTTGTACCCCCAATCTGTTCAAGTCGGTCCAAATCCCATACGGCAAGGCCCCAAACTGTTATGATATCAATGTCGAACCCCTCTGTTAATTGAAACCACACACCCAGAAACGCTAATCTCACATCATAATCTTTTGAAAAGTGGGTGACAGAGAACTAATAAATTCCACTAATTAATTAAAAACAACAATTTTTATGTATGCAAGTTAGCTTGCTGAACTTGAAGGTTTGTTTTCGGAAGTTTCATCACCATGGCTAAGTGACATCATCAGTGAGGGTCTCCGCTGAAGCTCTGGTGGTATGTCCCGCCTCTCTATTTATAGGTCTTGGTTTCTTTAGGTGGGTGATGTCATTTCCAGTTCTCTTTATTACAAGATAAGGTAGATAGGATATAAATTGATGTTTTTACTGATGGACTTCTGGTTACAATGCCATTTCTCTAAGAACGTCCTTGCGTGTCTTAGTATGTGTGTGTTGTTACAGTCAAAATGGTGCCCTTCTTTTTCTGTATTATGGAACATAGTGATAGTGGGTCGTGTCTTTTGGTGACCAGTTGGTGTTCATGTATCCTGGTAGCATGACAACAGGACCATTTCAATATCAGAAAAATGATTTTGTATACACTGTTTAATCAATGTGTGTGCAGATATTTTTCATATGTGCACAACACATTCTAAATGAATAACAGTTATCGAAAAATGATGCACATGATGTATAAAATTGATGAAACATTACTTCATGCTCATCTAATGTGATATGTTCCCCTTTTCTCAATGTACCCTCCTTTTTCTGGAATTCTCTACACTATACTCTCATTCTTATCAGGATGTGTATTATAAATTCTTGCTTGTGGTATCGCAACGTATTTCAGTTAATTCATTTTCTACAGGGAATTCAATATATTGACCTGCAGGGTTCTTTCCAAAGCTAGTGTCTATCGTATTATTGGAGATTAAAATTCTGGCATCAGACCCAGCATTTGAACAGATTCCTCTGTTGTACATGTACTGTACAAAGGACTACAGCACACCGGAATTACCAAAACATTGAGGGATGTACATCTACTTCTTTAGATAATCAAGTTTTCTAATTTTTCACATTTCCTCGTCTATATCCTCTCTCTCATTCTCTCTTTGTATCTAGTTAAGAAATTTGCTAATTATTCTTTATGACCCATCTCTCAAAAATTCTTCATTCGGTTTATATCTATTGCTCTCTTTTTGAAGTAATGTGATTATAATTGAGCAATGTAACTACAAAGACATGAGGAAGGAGCTGGCTAGAGTAAATTGGAAGGGAAGCCGAGTAGGGAAGACCATGGAGCAGCAATGGCAGGAACTTATGCGGGATAATTCGGAGGATATCAGAAACTCTCCCAAAAAAGATGAAACGTACTCATGGGACGATAAGGCATCAAAACAAAAGAGAAACCATACGATGTGGTGAAGATGATTGGGAATCCAAAGAGTTCCTTGGCTCTGAAACTACATAAGTCTGGTATCACTGACACTACAGGGCTCTTCATCATGGTCAGGGAGAGAACCAGAGGGAAACACATTCAATTTAAACACAGAAGATGGTATTACTCAAGGAAAAAGATTCAGATGAATTAAACAATTGAATTAAAATCAGTTATTTTTTTATTGATTGTGTCAGATTAGAAGCATGACCTCAGCTGAGTGAGAATATGAAAATGAAAGTGTTACCACATCAGAAACAAGAGCTGGCCACTGAGTACAGGGTTGATGGGTGAAAGAGTCTCGATGTGAACGAGGGGACAGACAACAGAGTTGCATTTCAGATATTGCAGCTCAAAACTGCGTATTCATGGAGTGCTGTAAACCACAATAGCAGGAGAAGCAGAACACCATTCAACCACCACCTGTAAAATTTTGACCAAGGATAATCTCCTTAGTCTGCCATTACAATCAACACGATCTATGTTTCAGTATTGACTGTGGCTGAACATGTCAGGGTCAAACCATGTGAACCTAAACCTGATGCTAACCCATTAATGTTACCGCACCTGAGCAACAGATCTGATCGGAGCTTTGCAGTCCTGCCACATTCAGTCATAAATGGTGATGGATGATTAAACAAATGACTGGAGGAAAGGGCTCAACAAACATCCCCATTGTAGATAATGGAACAGACCAACGCATCAGTGTAAAAGACAAAAATGTCGTATCTGCCTGATCCTCAGCCAGAAGTGATGAATCGATGATCCAGTTCACCATCGCCATGATGCCCGCAGAATCACGGATACCAGTCTTTAATCAATTCTATTCGATGCACGTGAGATGAAGAAACAGCTGAACACAGTAGATACGACAAAAGGCAATGGGCCCTGACCCCATTCCTGCAATAGGACTGAAGACTTGTGCTGCACAACAAGCTGTGTCCCTGGGGAAGCTGTTTCATTCCAGCTCCAACTCTGACATCTCCCTGGCAATGTGGAAAATTACTCAGCTATGGCCAGTCCCCTCAGAGGAGAATAATTACAATCTGACCATTTACCACCTCCTCAGTCCCATCACGGCAGGCAAGTTAATGGGAGATCTTTTTGACAGAGCTGTCAAGCAGCACAGAAATAACCTGCTCAGTGTGGTTTCTGATAGGTCCCCATGTGGAGATGTCACTGGATTACTAATCCAGACCAGACAAATGCTCTGGCAGATTCTGGAAGTTAAGAATAATTAATAAAATATTAAGATGCAAAATCTGGTGTCAGTAACAGTGACCTTGAAGCCAATGTTGATTGTAAACATCGATCTCTTTCCCCAATGTACTTTCAGGAAGTGAATCTCCCGTGCTTTCTTGGTCTGGCCTAAAAGTGACTCCAGACGTACAGACATGTGATACACTCTTCAATAGTCTCTGAATCGGCCAAGCAAAACACTCTATTGTATCAAACTGTTCCGAGGTCTTAAAGGATAAAACCAGACAGAACACCCGGCAGCAGCCTCGGTATTGGAAAAGGGAACGGTAAACACAATCCTGTCGCCCCTGCAGAGACCTCCTTCCTAACATCTGAGAGTTTGTGACAATTTTCCCACAGACTACACAGAAACGCCGGTAAAGGAGGAGGACAGTGAAGGAACGGTGATATATTTCCAAGTCAGGGTGGTGATTGGCTTGTTGGGGAACTTGAAGATGGTGGTGTTCCCATACAGCTGCTGCTCTTGTCCTTCTGGATAGACGTGGTCATGAGTTGGGGAGATGGTGTCTGAGGATCTTTGGTGAAACATTTCAGTGCAACTTGTAGATAGTAAAAGTCTGCTGCTGAGCGTTGATGGTGGAGCATTGCGGATGAAACGACACTCAAACTCGTTGCTTTGTCCTGGATGGTATCAAGCTTCTTGATGTTGCTGGGGCTGCAATCATCCAGGAAAATCGGGAGTATTCTATAACACCTCTGACTAATGCATTGTAGATGATGGACAGACTTTTGGAAGTCAGGATGTGAGTTACTCACCGCAGTATTCATAGCTTCTGACCTGCTCTTGCAGTTACTGTGGGCGAGTCCAGTGAGTTTCTGAGCAATGATTACCCCCCAGGATTTTGATACTGGGGGATTCAGTGATAGTAGCACCATTGAATGCCAAGGGGCAGTTTTTAGATTGGAGTTTAGTGGTGATGGTCAGAGTCTGGTATTTGTGTGGCGTCAATATTACCTGCCACTTGTCAGCTTGGATACTGTCCAGATATTGTGGCATGTGGACATGGATTACTTCAGTATCTGTGGAGCCACAAATGTTGCTGAACATTGTGCAATCATTGGCGAGCATCCCCACTTCTGACATTATAATCGATGCAAGCCATTGATGAAGCAGTCCTGAAGACGCTTGGGCCTAAACCACTGCCCGAGGGATTCCTACAGAATTGTCCTGGAGCTGAGTTGACTGATCTTCATCAGCCATGACCATCTTCCTACGTGTCAGGTGTGATTCGTACCAGTGGGGAGTTTGACCCGGACACCCATTGATTGCAGTTTTGCTAAGGCCACTTGATGCCACACTTGGTCGAAGGCAGCTTAGATTTAAAGCCCCTGTCTCTCTCCCCCCACCTCTGGAATTCAGCTCTTTTGTCCATGTTTGAGATAATGAGGTCAGGAGCTGAGTGGCTGTGGTGGACTTCAAACTGGCGTCATTGACCAGGTTATTGCTGAGCAGGTGCTGCTTGAAAGGACTGACACCTTCCATCACTTTACTAATGATTGCGGGTAGACTGATGGGTTGGTAATTGACTTGATTGGATTTGTTCTGCTTTTTATGTATAGGAGATACTTGGGTATTTTCCCACACAATCAGGTAAATGTCATTGTTGCAACTGTATGGGAACTGCTTGGCTAGGGTTGTGGCAAGTTCTCGAGCACAAGTTTTCAGTACTATAGCCAGAATGTAGTCAGGGTATGTACCCTTTGAAGTATCCAGTGTCTACAACCGTTTCTGGACATCGCGTGGACTAAATGGAATTGCTGATGACTGGTAACTGAATTACTGAGGAACACTGAAGGAGGCCAAGATGGATCATTCACTCAGCATTTCTGACTGAAGATTGTTGTGAATGCATCAACCTTATCTTTTGCACTGAAGTGCTGGGCTATTGCATCATTAAGGATGGGGATATTTGTGGAATCTCCTCCTCCAATGACTTGTTTGATTGTCCCTACCATTTCTCGACGAGATGTGAAAGAACTGCAGATCTTAAATCTGATCCGTTGCTTTTGGGATCACATAGCTCTCTCTATTACTGATTGCTTATGCTGTTTGGCGCACAAGTTGTCCTGTGTGGTAGTTTCGTCAGGCTGACACCTCATTTTCAGGAATGCCTGGTGCTGCTCCTGCCATCCTGCACACTCCATTGTACCAGGGCTGATCCTCTGGCTTGATGGTAATTGTTGCAAGGGGGATATGCCAGGCCATGAGGTTGTACAATTGCTGACTCACAACACCTTATGGAAACCCAGAATTGAACTGCTAGATCTGTTCGAAGTCAGTCCTATTTATTACGGTGACAGTGCCACCCAATATGATGGAGGCTATTCTCAATGTGAAGGTGTGACTTTGTCTCCATAATGACTATGCGGTGGTCACTCTTACAGATACTGTCATGGAGAGATACTTCTGCAACTGGCAGATTAGTACGGATGAGGTCAAATATGTCTCTTCCCTCTTGCTAGTTCCTTCACCAACTGCGGCAGATCCAGTCTAGCAGTTATATCCTTTAGAACACCACCAGTTCGATCAGTAATGCTGCAGCTGAGCCCCACGTGGTGGTGGACATTGAAATCCCCCACCCAGAGCACAAATGTGTGTCCTTGCTACGCTCAGGGCTTCCTCCAAGTGTTGTTCAGCATGGAAGAGTACTGATTCATCAGTTAAGAGAGTTTGGTACATCGTAATCAGTAGGAGGTTTTCTTTCCCATAGGCAAACTAACACCATAAGACTTCATGGGATACGGATTCACTGTTGAGGACTCCCAGAGCAATTCCCTCCCAATTGCATCCGATTGCTATGCCACTTCTGCTGTGTCTGTTCTAAGTTTGTGAGAAGATTTGTGGCTCGGGTGCTCATTGTTTTGGTTCTGTTCGCCGAGCTGGAAATTTGTGTTGCAGATGTTTCATCCCCTGTCTAGGTGACATCCTCAGTGCTTGGGAACCTCCTGTGATGCGCTTTTGTGATCTTTCCTCCGGAATTTGCAGTGATTTGTATCTGCCGCTTCCGGCTGTCAGTTCCAGCTGTCCGCTGCAGTGGTTGATATATTGGGTCCAGGTCGATGTGCTTATTGGTTGAATCTGTGGATGAGTGCCATGCCTCTAGGAATTCCCTGGCTGTTTTCTGTCTCTTCTGCTGGTGAGACAGGAAATATCCGGGGAAGGTGATGGGGTGTCTGGGATATAGTCATACTCACTGAATCGTACCTTACAGACAATGTCAGGTTGTTGCTTGACGAGTCTGGTTATTTCGATTCACTGTTTCCTGCCAGCTGTCCCATTCTAGAAACATGGCCATATATTCGCCCCAATCCACTCAGATTTTATTTTGCAAACTAGCTTTCCCAAAACTTTCCTGAAAAACCAAATACTTGTCTTCCAGACCATTTCGTAAACATAATCCCCATTTCCTAAATCCGTGTTACTGTTGTTTCTGACCATTACTTTCAGTCCCAATAATTTCTCCTAAATCTTTTATTTACTATGTTCTATGTTCCATGTACTAGAACCCTTTTCCACACCCGAATTGGTTTTTCTCGTATTGTTAGAAAGTTCTGTGAAGACAGAACTGAAGTTTGATAGTACTGCCATTTCCCTGTTCTCCATTGCCCATTCTCTGGTTTGATTGTAAGGAAGCTGCACTTATTTTCTCGTACTTCTCACATTGACATGATTTGACAAGCTATTACAGTTCACTCTTATAGCCCTTGTGAATATACTCTTCAGAAACCCATCAATCCTGCCTTTAGCTACTCAATAATTGACCTTCCACACCATACACTCACAAGAGCATAGACCAACAGAAATACAGCACGACCTATATTAGTCCTACTTTCCAACACCAGGCCCATAGCAGGGAATGTTATGACACTTCCACGTGCTCGTTCAAGTACCTTTTGATGGTTGTGAGGTTACCTGTGATAACTCCGCTCTCAGGAAGTGCATTCCAGACCCCAACAGCCTTTGGGGGAACAAGAATCCTCAAATTCTCTCTAATCCTCAAACCCTTCACTTTAAAAGTGTTCTCGACTCTCTGACTAAAAGGAACAGCTGCTGTCTATCCATCCATGTCCATGCTTCTCATAATCTTTGCCTTCTGAATCACATCCCCCTCAGCCTTCTCTGATCCAATGTAAACAACCCGAGCTTAGCCAGCTTCTCTCCATAGCTGATATGCTCCATCACAGGGAACATCCTGGTGAATCTCCTCTGCATACCATCCAGTACAACCATATCCTTCCTTTTAAGTGGCTTCTAGAGCTACATACAGTACTCCATCTTGGCCTAACCAAAGCCCTGTATAGCTCTTATAATCTACGCCCCGATTGATAAATGTTACACCTAAGGTCCAGTTCTTAACTCGTCCATTACCCTACTCGGTCGCATTCAGTGATGTGTGGAGAAGCAGCCTCTGAGCTTCCCAATGAGCTGCCATACATTGAGCACTCCCCTGTCTGGTTCCTTCTTCCAAGATGTATCACCTCATATTTATCAGGGTTATGTCCCATCTGCCCTTGATCTGACTATCTGACCATTCCATCTGTATCTTCCTGTAACATAAGACCTTTCTCCTCACTGCCAACCAACCGGCAGACTTACTTATCACAAACTTACTAATCACAAACCCCACCCCCTTCATTCACATCTGCACCATTTATAAATACCACAAATAATAAGGGACAGAGCACTGATCCCCGTGGTACACCAGGAGACACTGGTCTCCAGTCACACAAACAGCCTTATCCCACCACCCTCTGTCTCCTGACACGAAGATACTTTTCATTGTTACTTGACACGTTAGCCTTGATTGCATGAGGCTTTACTTTATTTTAAATTTTCCCATATGGGGCTTTGTCAAAGGCCTTGCTGCAAAACTAAGTAAGCGACCTCCTCAAACTAATTTAGTCAAATTCATTAGATGTGACTTTCTTCTGATAAAGTCATGATGATTATCCCTGATCAAACCTTGCTACTCTGACTGGAGCTCAATTTTCTCCTTCTGTGTTTTCTCCAGTAGTTTCCTTAACAGTGATCTAATACTCGTTCGTCTATAGTTCCCTGGTCTATCTCTACCACCCATACTGTGAAGTTAAAAATCACACAAGACCAGGTTCTCGTCAAACAGGTTTAACTGGAAGCATACTAGCTTTCGGACAGTCGCTTCTTCATCAGGTGATTGTGGAGGACGCAATTGCAAGGCACAGAATTTATATCAAAAATTTAGTGTGATGTAACTGAAATTACACATTGAAAAATACCTTGATTGTCTATTGAGTCTTTCATCTGTTCGAATATCATGACAGTTTCAATTCTTTCATTTGTATATCAAAAAATAAATTATTAAAAGTTGCTTTCTCAGGTTAAATGTAACAATTGGTGTGTGTGTGGATATTTGTGTCTGTCTGTGTGTGTCTGTCTGTCTTGGTTGGGGGTTGTGAGTGTGAGAGAAAGTGTATATATATATGTGTAGTGAGTGTAGAATGTCTTAAATCTGTGAGGGGGTGTATGTGTGAGTGTGGGAATGTGTGTGGATCTGGTGTGGGGGTTGTGAGTGTCTATGAGAGAGCGGATATATGTGTGTGCATTAGTGTAAAGTGGTCTCAGTCTCTGAGAGGATGCATGTCTGGGTGTGTTCCATGTGTATATGTGTGTATAGGAGTGGCTTTGTGTTGGTGTGAGTGTGTGTGTGTGTGTGTATGTATAGTGAAATGGTAGTCACCTGTAGTGTGACATGAACCTAAGGTCTCGGTTGAGGCCCTCGCAATGAGTATGGAACTTAGCTATCAGCCCCTGCTCGCCCACTTTTCGCTGTTGCCTCTCCCGAATTCCGCCTTGGAGGATGGTCACCCAAAGGTCCGAGGTCAAATGTCCTGGACCACTGAAGTGTTTCCCAACTGGGAACCCTCCTGTCTGTTGATTGTTGTGCAGTGCCCATTCATCCATTGCCATAGCCTTTGCTCGGTTTCCCCAATGTACCATGACTCAGGGCATCCTTGCCTGCAACGTATAAGACAGACAACGTTGGCTGAGTTACATGAGTACCTGCCACATACATGGTGGGAGGTTTCCCCACGTGTAATGGTGATATCCATGTCCACAATCGGACACGTCTTGCAGCGCCTACCGTGACAGGGTTGTATGGAGTTGTCCTGAGAGCCCGGCAACGTGCTATGAACAATGATCTGTTTGAGGTTTGGCGGTTGTTTAAAGGAAAGCAGTGGAGGTGTGGGAAGGTCGTGGTGAGGTGCTCATTCACATTGATAATGTGTTGCAGGTCAAGAATTACATGGTGAAGTTTTTCAACTCTTGGGAAGTACTGAACAATGAAGGGTACCCTGTCGGTTGCAGCACGTGTCTGTCTCCTGAGGAGGTCATTATGGTTCCTTGCTGTGGCAACCGACAGGGTACCCTTCGTTGTTAAGTATTTCCCAGGAGCTGAAAAACTACGCCATGTCCTTCGTGACCTGCAACATATTATCAATGAGAATGAGCACCACACCAAGACCTTCCCCACACCTCCACTGCTTGCCTTTAAATAACCGCCAAACCTCCAACAGATCATTGTTCATAGCAAGCTGCCCAGCTTTCAGGACAACTCCATACAACCTTGTCACGGTCGGCGCTGCAAGACGTGTCAGAATGTAGACATGGGTATCAAAATTACATGTGAGGTCACTTCCCACCATGTACGTGGCAGGTACTCATGTGACTCAGCCGTGGGTTTCCTCCGGGTGCTCCGGTTTCCTCCGACAGTCCAAAGATGTGCAGGCCAGGTGAATTGGCCATGCTAAATTGCCCATAGTGTTAGGTAAGGGGTAAATGTAGATGTAGGGTTATGGGTGGGTTACGCTTCGGCGGGGCGGTGTGGACTTGTTGGGCCGAAGGGCCTGTTTCCACACTGTAAGTAATCTAATCTAATCTAATCTAAGTAATCTAATCTAATCTAATCTAATCTAATGCTGTCTATCTTATACGTTGCAGGCAAGGATGCGCTGAAGCATGATACATTGGGGAAACCGAGCAAAGACTACAGCAATGGATGATTGGGTACCGCACAACACTCAACAGACCAGAAGTGTTGCCTCCCAGTTGGGGAACACTTCTGCAGTATAGGACATTTGACCTCAGACCTTCGGGTGACCATCTTCCAAGGCGGACGTCTGGACAGGCAACAGCGAAAAGTGATCAAGCAGGGGCTGATAGCTAAGTTCGGTACCCATAGGGAGGGCCTCCACCGGGACTTGAGTTCATGTCACATTACAAGTGATCACCATTGCACTATATACACACACAGGCACACCTACACACACACACACACACACACACACACACGCACTCCTATACACACATACACACACACGGACACACATATACACAGACACGCATACAGACAATCGCACACACCCTTACAGACACACATGCTCCCATACTCATACATGCATCCTCTCAGAGATTTAGACTACTCTACACTCATGCAGGCACATATACCCTCTCTGACAGACACTCTCAAATCCCCACCCCAGACACACACACACTCTCACACTCACACGTGCACCCCCTCACATAATTAAGGCACACTGCACTCACTACACACACATATATACACTTTCTCTCACACTCACAACCCCCAAGCTAGACAGACATATGCACAGACAGACACAAAGACCCACAGGCACACATACATTTTGGGGGGTGAATTTGTACTTGCAGAGTTACATTGTACTTTGCTCAAAAACTGCATGAATACAGTAAAACTCTGTTATGTGACTTTTTAGATTAGAATTGATCTAAACATTATGGCGTAGACAGAGAACACAGGGTGCTAACACCTTCGACATATTGTCTAGCTAAACCAATTGTTACAGTTAACCTTAGAATGCAACTTTTTAAAAAAGTTTTTTTTTTAATTTACACACGGAAGAAGCGAAACTATCATGGTATTCGAACAGATGAAAGACTCAACAGATAATCAAGGTATTTTTCAATGTGTAATTTCAGTAACATTATACTGTAATTTTTTGCTATAAATGCGGTGCCTTGCAATTTTGTTTTTCACAATCACCTGATGAAGTTGCAGCTCTCTGAAAGCTAGTGTGATTCCAATTAAACCTGTTGGACTATAACCTGGTGTTGCGTGATTTTTAACTTTGGACACTCCAGTCCAGCAGCTTCTGAATGCTGCAGCTAAAAACAAAATGAGCAAACCTGGTCTGGGAGAGCTGGCCACTGCCCTTCCATTGTTACCACCATTTTAATAAAACCTAAAGGCCTCCTCAGTTATTTACTAAAACTTTTTTCAGACAGCAGTTCGGCACCTCTGCCTTTAAAACCTCTCTTAAAAGAAACAAGAGAAAATAACCTTTTTATAGTGATAGTATCCTCACAACTCCACCTTTAATAAAATGATCTATCATTATACAAAGATGGATTCATTTTAGACCTCCTAATCTTCCTTTATTAGTAGCAGGTAGATAGGATAGTGAAGAAGGCGCTTGATATGTTTTCCCTTATTGGTCATAGTATTGAGTACACGAGTTGGGAGGTCATGTTGCGGCTGGACAGGACATTGGTTAGGCCACTGTTGGAATATGGCATGCAATTCTCGTCTCCTTCCTATCGGAAACATGTTGTGAAACTTGATAAGGTTCAGAAAAGATTTACAAGGGCTGGAGGATTTGAGCTGTAGGGAGAGGCTGAACAGGCTGGGGCTGTTTTACCTGGAGCGTCGGAGGCTGATGGGTGACCTTATAGATATTAACAAAATTATGTGGGGCATGGAAAGGATAAATAGGCAAAGTCTTTTCCCTGGGGTCGGGAAGTCCAGAACTAGAGGGAATAGGTTTAGGGTGAGAGGGGGAAGATATAAAAGAGACCTAAGGGCAACTTTTTTCACGCAGAGGGTGGTACGTGTATGGAATGAGCTGCCAGAGGATTTGGTGGAAGCTGGTACAATTGCAACATTTAAGAGGCATTTGGATGGGTATATGAATAGGAAGGGTTTGGAGGGATATGGGCCGGCTGCTGGCAGGTGGGACGAGATTGGGTTGGGATATCTGGTCTGCATGGACGGGTTGGACTGAAGTGTCTGCTTCCATGCTGTACATCTCTATGACTCTGTGATTCTATAACTGCAATGCATATATATTATATTGACTCTGAGCATATAAATGTTCTCAACGAGATTAGATTTCAGTCATTTTACTCCTGCCATAGAATGCCTTTGTCTTTCTTCATCCAAGTCTCCAGAATGTGTCAAAACTTAGGTTTTCTCACCCTGTCACCTATATAATTTCAAATTGAATGGCAGCAATAATAAGCTTAATTGAAACAGACTGGTATTCTTCTCCCTAAACTTCTCCAAAAGACGTTAAGGGGTCACGATCAGTGATAAAGATTTGTCTCATGTATGTTATTCGCAATTTAAATGCTGAAATGTTGTACCATCAACACCAAGCTCAAGACCTCCTTCCCCATTGTGGAATAAATCTGTTGATGTTTCCACTGGACACCCCAACCACACATTACATAATGGAGCACTTCTCATCTCTCCAATAGTCCTTCTGAATGACATAACTCCTTAGTTCTCAGCATAAAAGAATTACATGCTTCTGTACCTCTTAATACTCTAACCTCTTTACCTGCTACTCCTGCCCTATGCTAATAAACCTTACATTCACAGGTAAATGTTTTAATCGCAACAGACTGGTATTTTATCGCCTGAACGTCTCCAAAAATGTAAGGGGTCACGATCAGTGATAAAGATTTGTCTCAGGTATGTTAGTGGCAATTTAAATGCTGAAATGTTGTAACGCCAACACCAAGCTCAAGGCCTCCTTCCCCATTGTGGAATAAATCTGTTGATGTTTCCACGGGACACTCTAACCACTGATTACATAATGGAGCACTTCTCATCTCTCCAATAGTCTCTCTGAATGACACAGCTCCTCAAGTCTCAGCATAAAAGGATTACATACTTCTGTACCTCTTAATGCTCTAACCTCTTTACCTGATACGCCTGGCCGATGCCAGTTAACCTTACTCTCACAGGTATATGTTTTAAGAAGATCTCGCACGTTCTTCTCAATCTCCCACAGAAACCAAACTTTGATTTCTGAACCAAATTATCATCATCAGACATTTCAGCTTCTAATCTTGCCATTGTTACTCTCTGCTCTTCCACACGAGTTCTCACGACTGCAGGAAGTGAATTGTTGAACTTCTCCAAAATAAGAATCTCTCTAAGTGTGCCATAGTTTTGCTCTGTTTTTAATGCCCTTCCGCACCTTTCAAAATTACTGTGTTTGATTCTTTCAAACTCAATGTGCGTTTAACGAGGCAGCTTGATTTAGATTCCAGAAACGCTGTCTGTAGGGGCTTCTGGCCCAAGCTCATATGCATTTCAGATGGCTTTCTTCACCACCCCACACTGGCCAGATACCTCTACTGATCGGGATGCAAAAACCTATCAGCTCTGTGTGGACCAACTAAGTCCACATGGTAACTGATCACTGTATTTGTTTAGCTACTTTATCAAATGAAATTAAAAAGACTTCCCCATCCTTCTCATCAAATTTAGATAATGCTTGGGCATACTTAAACAGATCCCCATCAAGCCTTTGGCTACTAAAGGGTTGCTCATCCTTTCTATCCTCCTCATCCAGCCTACCGTCTCCCTTCATCTCCGCCTTCTTTGTCAACTTTCCTCTCAAATTGCAAACTATTGAAGTTGAAACTCTCTGCTTTTCTTCTCTCTTTTTTCTCTCTTTCTTCTTCATTTTCTTTTCTTTCCATTCTACTTCTCATTTTAATTTAAATGGTTTCAGTTGCTTCTCATGTTCAAGGTGCCTCATTTGAAATTGAATTCGAACCATTTCCAAAGAGTCTGATGGCAGTTCCACCAAATGTAATTGCCGAGCTATAGCTGTAATTATCTCTCATTTTCTCACAGACAAACACAACCCCAACTCCAGCTTGTCTGCCAATTCCTACAGCTTTATCTTCATTACCTTTTGTAAAACCCCCAACTTCACTTCTTCCACACCCAGAGAACTCTCAGTGACTGAAAGAATCTTTACACCCAAAACACGTTTTAAACCAATCGAATTCAACATCCGCAACAACTACCATACACGACCTTTGAACCCAATAGCCTCCCGGTGCACACTCTCCAGTGTTTGCATGAGCTTATTCTGGATTCTCTGGTTTCCTCCCACAATCCAACGATGTGCATGTCAGGTGAATTGGCCATGCTAAATTGTTCATAGTTTTAAGGGATGTGTAGGTTAGGTACCTTAGTCGGGGTAAATGTGTAATAATAGGGTAGAGGAATGGGTCTGGGTAGGTTACTCCTCGGTGGGTCGGAATGGACTTGTTGGGTCGAATGGCCTGTTTGTACACTGTAGGGATTGTAATTCTAAACCCAATTTGGTATTACCGATTTATAACCAGACGAGAGTCCCCAGTTTACTATAGACCAACCAGACTGTCTCAAACTATTTCAAGAAGGTAGCTTGGATGCCAACATTTTCTTATTTTAAAGGCAGATGCGAAGTTGAATTTCCAGATATGATGCTACTCGCCAAACCACTCACCATTAATTTAAACATAATCATTTAAACACTCTCATGAAAATCCATACAAAATGAAGAGGATTTTAGAATAACTTAACTGTTGGAAACCTTAACTGAATAATGGATACAATACCTTCTACAAATAAACTGTTCCAATATACTAACATCACCTAAACTCACTCCATGTTAAAAAGGAGCATTCAGATACACAGTTCTCCAATCCAGGAGGAAACAGCATCAAGTGAAGCTTCAGAGAGAATAGCAGCTAGGGATAATTTACTAAAACTTCCAACCCTTCTGGGACACAAGCACCTGGTGACTTATAGCCATATGGAAAAAGAACTAGAAAGCCTGGTCTGTGCGAGCTGGCCATTATTACTACGATTTATTAAAAACCCTAAAACCCTAAAAGTTATTTACTTGAGCCGTTTACAGTAGGCAGTTTGGACTTTAAGATCTCTTGTTAAAAAAAGGGAAAATAATCTTTTTTAAAAACCGTGACAGCATTGTCACACAATTTAGATGCCTGGTACTTTACTCAAAGAGCTTCCCCGTGTTACTGATTGCAAGGTCACCTGAGTTGGCAAATACAGGTACAGTCCAAGTTACAAGGATGTGTCTCATAACTTCTGAAACACGCCTGTCCATGGGCAATCACATGGGACATACCGGGAAGTGAAAAACAGCCTGACACACACCATTTCACTGTTTCTGAGCTACACAATGCCAGCACTTGATAAAAAATGTAGCCAAAACCCAAAGCCAGGGAAAGATACAGAGGGACAGAGAGATTCACATTAAATACAGAAACAGAGAGTTAATTAACTAGGAGGAGGTTGTGGAAATATGTGGAAATAGACAGGGCAGTGGGACTAACTGGAGAAGTGAGATCTTCGAGAGTGTAATTACAATAATAAGAACATTGAATAAAGGAATTGTCAGATCAGCTGAAGTGGTTTGTTATATCAAATTCTCAATCTTCTTCACAGAACACCACAAACAACATAAACTGGGACAAGATGACAGCCCAGCATGGAGAGCTGTGCAGAACATGCTAGTGTGTTGCTCAGTAAACTGCACTATCTGCCAGCATAGAGAGTATTGCAAACTTTACTATCATATGCTAACTATACTCGCCTCAGATTACCGTCTCCAATGGGAAGGATTGCTCTCTCTGCGCGCGTGTGTGTGTGTGTGTTCATCAGAGTGTGAAAGAAAGAGTCCGTGTGTGTGCGCGATATGCGTGGTTGAAAGCAAAACTCATTGTTTGAGAAGGAACGCACATGTAGGAAACTATTTTAAATATGAACAACTGGCAGGCTTTTGGATAATCGACAGAGAGAGAACGAGAGAAGTTTCATGGACAGATGAGATAAAGTGTTTGAGAATGTTAAAATAAAGTCATTGTCAGACACAACAGCAATATACATCAGCGTGCACATGAATGACAGATGGATGCGAGTTTGGTGTGAGGTCGAATCAGATTTGCTTGGGCAGGTTTGAAGCCAGGAGCATCAGCAGCAGATTATTGGCTTCATTAAGACTGTATTTCATAGCTCAAGGTTCAAACAGCAGATGGAATAAACCAGTGATATATATTCTGGAGTGGGGAGTATTTCAAGTTAGAAATGTTCATGGAATGGTGTCAGGAATCAGCTCATGGTCAAAGGGATCACCCACAGTTGTGACTTGTCTGCTTCATCAGCAGATATTGGCCAGGAATGGGATGGAAACAGTGGAAGGAAGTGGAGTTTGTAACCAGAACAGTGGAGAGTGACCTCCATGCTCTTAATATTTAAACAACAAAGGCTATGATACAATAAATTGCAGTTCTCCGCTGAAACTAAGTAGTTCAACATAGAAACCCGTGAGTAACACTGCCAGAGCAGAGAGGGAGACAGTAATTGAACACCTTCATTGACGTAGTTAGTAGTGGTCTGGATGGTGAATATCTGGATTGTGAGATTCAACAGGAACGATAATAGTGAGTAGAAGTGTAGAATATATGAAAGAACAGAAATACAGTCAATACTAGTTTATAGAAAAAAAAGGACAGTGACACTTACCAGGAACACCAACGATAGCCAGGAAGGGATAATAAAAATATTGAATAATGAGAAGAGCATAATAGATCTGCGATGACAATGGCAACCAATCATATGCAGAAAGATACCAAACATGAGCAGATAAACTCCTGTCTATTGTTGGAATATTCCAGTCGAATGTTCTCTGTTTCTGATCCATATTTGGAACATTCCAGTCTAATGTTCTCAGATTCTGATCCATTGTTGGAACATTCCAGTCTCATGTTCTCAGATTCTGATCCATTGTTGGAACAGTCCAGTCTAATGTTCTCAGTTTCTGATCTCTCCTCCCCTTTTCTCTGGAGCTGCTGATCCCTGTCAGTGCTGTCGGTGATGCTCTGCTCATGTTAGGGGATAACACATTGAACGGCGCCCATTTATCATTAAAAGAGGGAAACCTTCCTCTGGGATAATTAGAATCCTTGGAGACTGGCATTAATCACAGTCACTGAACAAATAGGATCAGTTAACCAGTTCCATACATCACTTTTCAGAACACTATAAAAGGAAACATTTACTGTGTTTGGATGGAATGTATGAGAGTTGCTGAGGGATGGACCATAAACCTTTCAATCTTTTAAATCTTTTTTGCCTTGTATATGAGAGTATTAACAGAACACTGCAGGGGTCTATATATGTTTCACTCTGTTTATGAAAGGAAGCAGTTATAAAATAACAGACCGGCTGCATAAAAAAAACGATGGATGGGCAAGATTCTAGATGCCTTAACCTTCAGTACGGTACTTATTGACCAATGTAAGGCTACTCCGGGTTTTAAATGCCCTGTTTTCAAATCCTTTCATAACCTTGAGAAAGCATTGCGACTGCTGCTCAGGAACAGGGCGAAGCAATTCTGTCCCTATGGGCCTCTTACAGAGGGATAGGAGAAGGCCATTCAGTTCATATTAGCCTGTTGCTACTAGAAAAGGTGGAACGCTGGAATATTAGTACATTTTGCCAACAAAAGCATTCAAAATAAAAGGATTTGTCGCTGCAGCTGTGTGAGGTGTCACTGAGAGGACACCTGGAGGTCATTGATTCTGTAACTGAGAAGGGATGGACCTCCATCAGATACAGTTTATTGGCTGCTCGTAATCCAGGGGTTGATGTGTGATTTAAAGTCTCGTGGCTGTTATACAGGGAGTGGAGAAACCCATTCAGCCTCTCGAGCCTGTTACAGAGGGGCAGGAAGTATTTATTTAACATTTCAAGTCTGTTACGCATAAATATTCTTTTACACTAGTTATGGAATAGGAAAGACCTAATGTAAACAATAAAGTTCTAACTTTAAACAAGGCCAATTTTGAAAGTGTTAGACTAAGCCTGTGAAAGGCCAATTGGAATACTCCATTCGAAGGTAAAGTGATGGTTGGAAATTGCAAGGCAATCAAAACTTGGTTTCAGAGAGTCCAGAGCCAACGTGTTCCCATTAGTGAGAGGGGCAAGGCTGGTGGGTGCAGGGAGTGCTGGATGGCTAGATATATTGATGGTCTGGTCAAGGTAAGGAAGGAGGCATATGTCAGGTAAACAGAGCTGAGATCAAGTGAATCCCCAGAGGATTATAAGGGCAATAAATGTATAGTCAACTCGGAAATCGGGCCACAAAAAATAGAAATAGGGTTTAACGAGGTATTGAAGAAATTCTACAAATCTTTTCATGGCAAAAGATTACCGAAGGAGAGAATAGGGCACCTTAAAGATCAGGAAGGCTATCTATGTGTGGAACCACAAGACAGAGGAGGGATATTAAACGAGTATTTCTCCTCAGTATTTAATGTGGAGGGAGTTACAAGAGCGAGAGAATGAAGAAATGTATAGTGATAGCTTGAAAAGTATCTGTATTACAAGGAGGTGTTGGACATTGTAAAACACATAAAGGTGAACAACTCCCCGGGACCTGATCAGTTGTATCGCACAAGTTTGTGGGACGCTACGAAAGAGATTGCTCTACATTTTGCTGATATATTTGTATAATTGATTTCCACAGGTGAGTTGCCAAAATACTGGAGGGCTCCTAACGTAGTGTCATCATTTAAGAAAGGAAGGAAAAACCATGTAACTATAGACTGGTGAGCCTGACGTCAATGGTGACTAAATTGTTGGAGGGGGTTTTGAAGGAAAGGATGTGTATACATTTTGAAGGACAAGGACTGAAGAGGGCTTTGTACATTGGAGATCATGTCTCACTGACTCGGTGGAATTTTTGAGGAAGTGATGAAGATGATTGATGAGGCAGAATAGTGGATGTTGTCTTTTTGGAATTCAGTAAGAAAACTAAACTGTGGGCTATGCCCGAAACGTCGATTCTCCTGTTCCTTGGATGCTGCCTGACCTGCTGCGCTTTTCCAGCAACACATTTTCAGCTCTGATCTCCAGCATCTTCAGTCCTCACTTTCTCATCGAACGTTCTACATGGTAGACTGGTTAACAAGGTTAGACTGCCTGGGATCCAGGGAGAGCTCGCCATTTAGATCCAACATTTTCTTGAATATTGGAGACAGGCCGTGACAGTGGACATTTGTTCATTAAACTTGGAGACCTGTGACCAGTGACGTGCCACAAAAATCAATCGGGGGTCCACTGCCTTTTGTCACTGATACAAATCATTTACATTTGAGTATATGAAGTATGGTCAGTAAGGTTGTAGATAATTACAAATTTGGTGGTGTAGTCGGCAGTGAAGAATGATATCTCAGAACACAGTGGAAACTTGGTTAGGTGAACCGAGCGGTGGGAGATGGAGTTTAATTTGATAAATGTGAGGTGTTGCATTTTGCAAGATAAATCAGGGCAAGATATGTAGGTCAAGTCCTGTCAAAAGTGGCCAATCAAAGAGATCTCCATTGAAATTATCGAATCCCAACAGGGAGGAAACAGGCTTTTCGGCCCATCGAGGCCACATCGACCCTCGGAACCGTATCCCACTGGATCCACCCCTACCCTATCCCTCCGAGCCTGCATTTCCCATGGCTAATCCACCTCGCATACACATCGCAGGGTACTTGGGGCAACTGAGCATGGCCAATCTACCCTTACCTGTGTATCTTTGTACTGTGGAGGGAAAATGTGACACCCGGAAGAAACTCATGCAGACACGGGGAGAATGTGCAAACTCCACACAGGCAGTCATTCAAGGATGGAATTAAACCCAGATCGCTGTGCTGTGAGGTAGCAATGCTCGTCACTGAGCTGCTGTGTCACCTGGTGGTGCAGGTTCTCCGTTCCTTGAAAGTGCTGTCACAGGTAGACAGCGCAGTGAAGAAGGCACTTGGTGATCTTCCCTTTATTGGTGCGTGCTTTGAGTCGAAGCATTTGCATGATATGTTAAATCTGTACAGGACATTGGTTTGGCCACTTTTGGAATATTGCCTTTAATTCTGGTCTCCCTGCTGTCGGAAAGATGTTGTCAAACTTGAAAGAGTGCAGAAGAGATTTTTTAAAATGTTGCAGGTGTTGGAGGGTTTGAGCTACTGGGAGAGTTTGAATAGGCTGGGGCTATTTTCAAGTGTTGAAGCTGAGGGGTGACCTTATAGCGGTTTATAAAGTCATGAGGGGCATAGATAAGGTAAACAGTCAACGTCTTTACCCCAGCATAGGCGAGTCGAAAATTAGAGGACAAAGGTTTAAGGTGAGAGGAGAAAGATTTATAAAGGGAAATGAGGTACAACACTTTCAAAGAGAGACTGCTGTGTTTATGGACTGAGCACCCAAAAGAGGTGGTGGAGGCAGGTCCAGTTGCACCATTTAAAAGGCATTTGAATAGGTACATGCATGGGAAGGGTTTAGAGGGATATGGGACAAGTGCAGGCAAGTGGGACGAGATTAATTTAGGATATTTGGTCAGAATGGACAACTGGATCGAAAGGTCTTTTTCCGTGCTGTACATCACTGAGACTCTGTTGACACTTGAGTGTATAACACTGGAACAGGAAGGGGCTATTCCGGTTCTGAATTCTGTCAGTCAGTTTGTTTGCTCAATTACTGAGAGTCAAATACAAAAATGCATCATTCAGATTTTGATGGTATTTTACAGGAACAGGAGAAAGGCCTTTCGTCAAGAGAAGCTGTAAGGGATGTGAAGAGGCCATTTAGTCCCTCACCTCCATTCCACAGGAGCAGCAGGTGAGCACAGAGCGATTGGAGCCTGTGAGTCAGTAGCAAGAGAAGGACATCTATTTTCACAAACTTGGGATCACGAGGCATCAATCAGTTGCTCAAGACTGGGACACAGGAACAGGAGGCAGTCACTCAACATGCTCGAGACTGGGACACAGGAACAGGAGGCAGTCACTCCACATGATCGAGACTGGGACACAGGAACAGGAGGCAGTCACTCAACATGCTCGAGACTGGGACACAGGACAAGGAGGCAGTCACTCCACAAGTTCGAGACTGGGACACAGGAACAGGAGGCAGTCATTCAACTGCTCGAGTCTGGGACACAGGAACAGGAGGCAGTCACTCAACATGCTCGAGACTGGGACACGGGAACAGGAGGGAGTCACTCAACTGCTCGAGACTGGGACACAGGAACAGGAGGCAGTCATTCAACTGCTCGATACTGGGACACAGGAAGAGGAGGCAGTCACTCAACATGCTCGAGACTGGGACACAGGAACAGGAGGCAGTCATTCAACTGCTCGAAACTGGGACACAGGAACAGGAGGCATTCACTCAACTGCCGAGACTGGGACATAGGAACAGGAAGAAGTCCCTCAACTGCTTGAGACTGGGACACAGGAACAGGAGGCAGCCATTCAACCGCTCGAGACTGGGAAACAGGAACAGGAGGCAGTCGCTCAACTGCTCGAGTGTGGGACACAGCAACAAGAGGGTGTCATTCAACTTCTAGAGACTGGGACACAGGAACAGGAGGCAGTCATTCAACTGCTCGAGTCTGGGACACAGGAACAGGAGGGAGTCACTCAACTGCCGAGACTGGGACACAGGAACAGGAAGAAGTCCCTCAACTGCTCGAGACTGAAACACAGGAACAGGAGGGTGTCATTCAACTGATCGAGACAGTCACTGGGAAATCTAGAGGCTTGTGAGGCCCCAGGATCCTGTTACTCAGGGATAGCAGGAGGTGAATTACTCCCCACCAGCTTTGGGCACTGGGAGAGCAGGGTTTTTAGCCTCTAACAAACAGAAATATATGAATAAATTGCATTCGTGGTCCACACAATCCTGCCCCAACATTCACTAAGAGCACGGCTGATCTGACTGATTCCCTCATGCCATTTTACGGAGATTGTACTCTCTGCAGCCTCTGCTCCATTTGTTGGTCATGTTGCAGACTCAGATGCTGTAACAATAGTCACTATCACTCATCCAGAGGGTCAGGTCTAATCGGATGAGTCAGGATTTGAAGGGTCCAATCACAAGAATGAAAACACAAAATAAAGGCATGGCCAGGTGTTTAGTTCTCTCACATTCACAATCCAACTCACATAACCAGCCCATCCATTATATATTCAGGATGGAGCACTCTGTAGATCCAGCAAGTGAACTGCTGAATGCAACCCAGCAATGTCCAGAGTGGAACTCTGTGCAGCCCACACCGATACTTGATCTATAATACTAGGCTAAATGTCCAGCGTGAGGAGCTGTGCAGCCCGCACTGGGTTATTCATATATAACCCCTGGTTTTTGCATTGTTCGGTAACGCTGTGATAGATCACGGCCCAGTGTGGGGAAACTTGCAGCGAATGCTGGCAGTGACAGGATGTGCAGCTCTCATCCATTTACAGCTCTGTATCTCCATTGCGCCTTGACAAGGGGTGCTGTGTGTGTGACAATCACTGGGAAGGAGAGATGTAAATTGAAACAGTTTAAATACCAATAGTTCCGACTCAGGCGCATACCACTCCAGTATTAAAGATGAAATAACTGAGATAATGTCCAGTGAGGTTTTGTGGATGGTGCAAAGAAGTAAGAGGGGGTTGGTGATGTTATAGTGGTGGCACTATAAGCCTCCAAATAATCAATGGGAATTAGAGAAACAAATATGCAGTGAGAGTGGCGAGACTTGCAGGAGCAATAGGCTTGTCATAATAGGTGATTTTAATTATACTAACATAGACTGGAACTTCCAGAGGTTTAAGGACTAAGATGGAAAGAAATTACTTAAGTGTGTTCAGGAAAGCTTCCACAAGCAGCATGTAGAGGGTCCTACTCGGGAAGGGACAAACTCGACCGACTGTTGGGACATAGGGCAGGATAGGTGACGGAGGTAAAGTGGGGGAGCATTTTGGGACCGGTGACTAGAATTGTGTTAATTTTAAAACAGTTATGGCAGGGACAGAATTGGTCCACAGATTCAAGTTCTAGTTTGGGGCGAGACGAATTTTGTTGGAAATAGACAGGGACTTGCAAACGTTGATTGGAGCAGCTTGGTTTCAGGCAAAAGGATCTCTGGTAAGTGGGAGTCCTTTAAAAGTGAGATATCTCAAGTTCAAGGTCGAAATGTTCCTGTGAGGGTGAAGGGAAAGTGAGGCAGGAAGAGAGAACCCTGGATGACAAGAGATAATCAGGCTCTGACCAGGAAAAAAGGAGGCGTGGCTCAGGTTCAGGCAGCTGGAATCAATACAATCTCTGGAGAGACCCAAGGGATGCAGGAGTTTACTGAAGAAGGAAATCAGCAAGGCGAAAAGGGGGTATGACATAGCCTTGGCTGAGAAAAGTAGGGAATCCAAAGATGTGCTTTCAGTATAGTAAAGAAAAAGAGCGACTAGAGAGAAAATAGGACGCCTTAAAATGCAAAGTGGGCATTCATGTGTAAAACCACAACAGATGGGCGAGGTCCTCAATTTCCCCTCTGTGTTTACCATGAAGAAATTCATGAATATCTGTTACCTTTGGTGGGGTTAGTTGTCATATCTTGGTACCGTTAATATCACAGTAGAGGTGCTGTTGAACATATTAGAATGCATAATGTCAGATAAATCTCTTGGTCCTGACCAGATATATCCAAGAGCACTGAAAGAGGCGAGAGAAGACAGTTCAGGGGCAAAGTCCCGGAAGACTGGGCAGTAGCAAATGGAGTGACCTTCTTCAAGAAGGGCTGCAAATAAATGCCTGGGAAGTATGCACCAGTAAGCTTCACATCTGTTTTCGGTAAACCACTTGAGAAGGTTCTGAGAGATAAGATGTGCATGCATTTGGAAAGAAAGAGTTTGATTTGGAGAAGTCAGCACAGCTTTGTGCCTGGCAGATCATGCCTGACAAATTTTGTTCGTAGTTTTTTGAGGAAGTGGGCAGGAAGGTTGACGAAGGCAGGGCGGTGGATATAGTCTATATAGATTTCAGTAAAGCCTTTGATAAGGTTCCACATAGTAGGCAGCTCGAGAAGATTAGATTGCATAGACTCCAAGGTAATCTGGCAAATTGGCAACACAATTGGCTTGGCGTTAGGAAGCAAATGGTATGGTGGAGGTATGCTTGTTGGACTGGAGGCCTGTGACTCGTGGAGTGCCTCAGGGGTCTGTCCTGGGCGCTTTGCTGTTCAATGATTTCGATGAGAGTGCACAACGCAAGGTTAGTAAGTTTGCAGATGACACTAAAATAGAAGTGGTCCAATGAGGAACATTACCAGAAATTGCAGCAGTACCTTAATCGGCAGTGGAAGTGGGCTGAGAAATGACATGTGAAGTTTAACATCGGCAATGATGACGTCTTGCATTTTGGAAAGTCAAATCCAGGTAGGTGTTTAATGATGAACGAGAGTGCTTTAAGGAGTGTAGTGGAACAAAGGACATTAGAGATTAGGTGCACGGTTGTCTGAAATTTGGGTCACAGATACACAGGACAGTGAAGAAGGCGGTTGGCACACAGGCCTTCATCAGGGCATTGAGTATAGAAGTTGTGACGTTATGTTGCAATTATACAGGAAGTTGGTAAGGCTGCAGTTGAAGTATTGGGTTCGGTTTTGTTCACCTTGCTCTAGAAAGGATATTATTGAATTAGAAAGAGTGCAGAAGAAATTTCAGAGTTCTTTCCTGGGCTAAAGGTATTAAGTTATAGGGAGAAGTTGGACAGGTTAGAACTTATTTCTTTACAGCCTAGGAAACTGGAGGGGTTCTTACAGAAGTGTAGATAGTTTGTGAGAAGATTTGTAGCTCGGGTGTTCATTGTTGTAGTTCTGTTAGCCGAGCTGGGAATTTGTGTTCCAGACATTTCATCGGACAGCTGGAACTAACAACCGGAAGCAACAGATACAAACCACTATAAATGCCAGAGGAAACATCACAGAGGCGCTTCACAGGAGGCCCCCAAGCACTGAGGATGTCACCTAGACAGGGGACGAAACGTCTGCAACACCAATTCCCAGCTCGTCGAACAGAACCACAACAAGGAGTGTAGATCTTATCAAATTATGAGAGACGTACATAGTGTTCAATACTTTAATTTTTTTCGCAAGGTTGGGGAATCGAGGACTAGAGAACATCTGTTAATGCTTCGAGAGGAATAAAATGAAAATTAACCCGTAGGGGCAACTTTTTTACAGAGTATGGTATACTTATGGGATGAGCTGCCAGTAGAAGTGGTTGAGATGGGTACAATAACAACATTGAAAAGGCATTTCGACAAATAAACAGATAGGAAACGATTAAAGGATACAGAGCAAGGGCAGAGAAATTGGATGAATGTGGATGGACATTTTGTTTGGCATGGAACAGCTGGGCAGAAGGGCCTGTTTCCGTCTGTAGAACCGTATGACTGTAAATATGTGTATTTTGGGATAGAGACAGGGAGGGGGAGACCGAGAAAAAATGTCATGGAAAGATATGTTCGCTGTTTCCAGAATGCTGAAATGAAGACATTTCGATCGTACCATGCAACACGGATCAGTATTATGAAGAATTATGATTGAATGGTATATTAGTATGAGTTCAGGCGATAGAGAGTTTTGAATGAGCATTTGTCCTGCAACTTTGTAACTGGGAGGGAGGAAGGACTGCAGAATCTTCATTACATTGAGCTGTCTAAAACAGTAATTTGTCTCAGTTTCATTTTCGATGAGTGTGACAGAGGGACTGTCTGTACAAAGCTGAGCTAGATTCCTGGTGCTATCTTATCGAACTCACCTCATTAGCTATCTACCCCACCCCATGGTGTCCCTCTCATTCAATGCCAGCCCGATTCTCCCACCCATCATGATTGACCAGACGGCACGCCGGCACTTTTACCCCATTTTTCTTCAAGTGCCTGTTCGAGGGCATTTCCCATGGAACGCACTCTCCTAACAATATATTCCATCTGCTTTATACTTTCATATGACGGTCAGCATGCTTTATACAGACTAAGCAAGAAATCTACACTTATTTTATGGTTATAGATTCCAATCACACTTAGTAATTCTGGTTATTTTACTTGACTCACCTTAACGATATTAAATCAAAGACAGATTCTAAACATGTCTTGTTATAAAATACAATTTCGAGCAGAGAACGTATTTACCCTCAGCCGTTATCTTGACCGTTATCTGAATTTGCCATTTTCCTTGTTATGAAAGTTTCTCTTGCCCTTTGCATGTGACTGTTTCTGTCTGTAACAGTTGCACTATCTCCCACTCAGTTCGTTGGATGGCAGGTTTGTGATGCAGAGGGAGGCCAACAGCACAGGTTCAGTTCCTCACACTGACAGAGGTTACCATGAAGGAGACGCTCTCTCAACGTCAACCTCACCCCATCACCCGAGATGTGGTGACCCTCAGGGTAAACCAGCATAAGTGGTCTCTCTAATGAGAGTTCTTTGGGACTCTATTCTATCAACGTTAGCATTGTAATTTTAAAAAATAATTTTATTGAAAAGAGATTTTTAATATTTTAATAACTCAATAACAACACAACTCAAATAACTGAACAGAATTACACTAATGCGCATGTACATATAAAACAAGTTAAAAACGTTAAATGGACAGAAGAAAAACAAAAATAAACAATAAATAATGAACACATAGTACAGCTCAGCATAACAAAACGATAGCTCTTGTTCTTGAAAATCATTAACTGATACGCATCTTTATGTTCATAAATGTTTCTCATTGGGTATTAGATTCATTAGACAATATTGTCATCGCTATATAAAACCCCTTCTTAATGTGACAGATAAACCTGCATCGTGGTAATCCAAAAAGGTCTTATGTAAATCTCTGTTTTTTTTTGATGCACCATACTAGTGAGAAAATCCAAAGGGATATTCTGCATGAAAAACTTACGACGACCCAACAGGCCCGGGGTTTTTAGACATCCAACACAACAGAACATGTTTCCTAGCACAGAAAGTAAGGATATAATGCTTTTCCTCGTGTGCATCTGCGTCAGGTACCCTGAGCAGGCCCAGGAAAGGAAAAACCGGGTCCATCTCCAATTCAGTCCCCAAAACCTACTCTATCACACCTAACACAGTGCTCCAATATATATGAAGCCTGCAGCAGGACAACAATCAAGGATAAGAGTGCCTGTAGTCATTCTGCATTTACCACATGCTGAAGATAATCCCACTTTGCATTTTGAGAGACAATCTGGGGTCAGATAGACCCACTGAAGAATTTTCAACTGCATGGAATGGGTCCCATTACAGATCAAAATCCTTCGAGCATTTTCACAAACGTCCTCTCAATCTCTCCGAGTTTTTCGGAACCCCCAACTCTCTCTCACAGCCATCCCAAAGCTGCACAGTCTCGTCTGAGGGGACACACTCCAACTAATTAAAAAGGCTACTCACAGAGAGTGTATTCTAAGCAATAAGCACCCACTTCTCTCTATCGGATCTGTAAGAGTCTGTAAAAGGTGTATTTTTTAAAAATCAAATCACTGATCTGGACAAAAAAAACAGAAGAGGCCTCTACTAGGTAGTCCATACTTACGAGTTATTTGATCAAATGATGTCATTCTTTCTCTTTAAAATAATACGTGGTGGCTCAGTAGATAGCACTGCAGCCTCACAGCACCAGGGTCCAAAGATGCGCAGGTTAGATGAATTGGCTATTGATAAATCACCCATAGTGTTCAGGGATGTGTAGGTTGGAGCATTAGTCAGGGTAAATATAGGATGGTAGGGGAATGGGTCTGGGTGGGTCGAAGTCGACTTGTTGGGCCCAAGGACCTATTTACACACTGTAGGGATTTTATTAATTCTAAATCACTGAAGCAAGGTACACCCCTGGCTTCCCATAGTTTAAACATGGAATCCATTATCCCCGATTGACAATTCGGTATACGAATTATAGGGGTAAGAAACATGGTTTGGCTATATTGCCCTTGACCTGACGCATTGGCATTCATGCTTTAACTTTATTGATAATTATTGGGTAATGATAATACTCCATAAATGTTTTCATTTTGTCTAAGAACAACAGACTATTAAGGTTTCACTTTGTCTGAGAGGGTTCAATATCTAACCGTATTGACACAGAGTCCTCAGTGGTCCACACACTAACATAAGATAATAAAGAACATAATTGATAGCTTTTAATCTGGAAGATCTACTCCCCACACTCTGTGGGGTAGTTTCAATTTGGTTAGCTTAATAAAGAGTCGCCTATAGTGCCAAATAAAAGAGCTAAACCAGCCATTGAGTCTCCAAAATATCTGTCTGGGAAATATCTGTGTGGGTCCATATGACAGTTGAAATCTCCTTCTACAATAATCTGCCACGATGCAAGATAACTTACTTTGGAAAATGCATCTACCAGGATTTTAAGAGGGTTCGCCAGGTGGCAATAAACATTCAAAATACTGTATTATTTCCCATAGTTCAACCATTCACATGGGGTATAGTAAATGAGGAAGGACATTCATTTTAAGAACCGCTATCCGACCTAACCAGTATATTGGAAGTGCCTCTCATCTTTGACGGTCTTGTTTAATTTTGTCAAACAAATGGACATAGTTCACGTTAAATAAATGATCAAAGATGGATGTAAAGAATATACTAAAATAGGGAAACCACCCCCGTGACCATTTGAAAGGAAACCAGAATTTGCCTTCAACATGAGGTATTTCTCTGAGACCTCCCACAGGGAAGGCCACAAATGTGTAAAATTAATCTTATAGCCCGAAAAGGTGATAAGCGAATTTATGCATTGCATCACGTGAGCTGCCGAAACTGTGGGATTTGACAAAAATATAAGACCCTCATCTGCATACAACATAATCTTATGTTACTTCTATCTTACTTCTGGGGCAGATATGTTAGGGCAATATTCCCAATTGTGTAGGATGCCACCGTATCTAAGATTGTTGCAGGGATGGGGAAGAGATCAACCCTCGTGTGCCATTTGTGCGGGTTAAAGGAGAAAATAAAATCCCTACTTGCGATGTGGATCTGCCTCCAGACATCCACCAGCTCTAGTTCTGCACACATATCCACTCATTGCTTACATTATATCGAGGGTACTGGGGGACCTTTGGACATTCTGTCCACCGTGGGTCCATAAGACAGTTGAAATCTCCTTCAACAATCATGTGCTACGATGCAAGATACCTTAATTTGGAAAATGCATCGACCAGGATTTTAAGAGGGTGTGCCGGGTAGCAATAAACATTCAAAATACTGTATTATTTCCCATAGTTCAAGACTTTGGGGATGATGATCCTTCCATGATTATCTAATACAATCTAATAATTTAAATAAGATTCTTCTTCACTAGTATGGCTTCTCCCCTACTCCTAGTACTAAAAGACGAGAAATAAATCCGATCAAATGCGCCCCGCTGTAATGTCAAATGTTCCTTGTCATCAAGGTGCATCTCCTGAAATATGACAACATCCACCCTCTCGTTTTGAAGATTAGAAAATACATTTTTCCTCTTGACTGGCAGATGGCTCCCCTTAATGTTCCAGGTACAACATTTAAGCACATCATTATCCATAACACACTGTAGCAACATTTCAACTCTAGAGTTTCACATCGAATTACACATCGCTGATCATTAATGAAAAAAAGACTCATTGAGCCTAAAAACTGTACAAACTAAAACTACTACAACTAACAAGCTCTCAAAACTTTCCAAAGCTAAACACATAAAAAACCAAAAAACGAAATAAAATCAAAAATGCCAATGACACTTGATTGGGGAATTTATCCCCCACCGCCCACTGGGAATGCTTACATATCTCAAAGCTTTATCTTGTGCCCGCTACCAATATGGAATCCAGGGCAATTAACAACAAACATCGGGCTTGAACTGCCCTTCGGTCGGCACTTAGTCAACACAAATACCTTTGTAACCCCCTCCAGCTTGAGCTGCACCCCAGACACAAGCAAAGAAAGAAAAATAGAAGTAATACTAATGAGGATGTTAAAAATGGGTACTCAACCCATTCCCAGCTATAATTTAACACTGATTAATAGCAAAAAAATCCAAAAAAATTTCTTTAAGATTGAAACATGATTATCTAAATATCCAGCTTACTTTAAAAGTTTTCGCTTTCTCTGGAGAGTCAGAAGGGTTCAAGGATCCATTCAAAGCAATACGGAACACATCGGGGAACCGTAAGGAATACTGAATCCTGAGTTCCCTTACTCTTCTCTTGATATTATCAAAAGATTTTCTTTCTTGAATCACCGCCGCTGAAAAGTCCTGAAAGAACATCATCCTGGAGCTCTTGTCAATTAAACCCATTGGATTTCAGAACCCCTGGGTTCTGAAAGATTCCATCAGTCTTTGTTTGTCCACATAACTGTGTAATCGAAAAAGGACAGGATGAAGGCGTTGGTCTGAGTCTGACTTCCGTGCCATAACCTGATGAACTTTCTCAGTCTTTATCCGTCCCTCCTCAGTTTCGAAGTGAAGGAATCGCTGCAGCCAGTTCTTGAAAAAACTCACCAGCTGACCACCTTCTGTCCACTCCAGCAAACCGACGATGTGAATATTCTTCATCCTACCCCTGTTCTCGTGGTCGTCATCTTCTTCAGTTGAGATGCAGACCTGTTTTCATGGGCGAGGATCCTCTCCCGAGAGGAATCGATCACGGTCTCTGTCACTGCAGTTCGGCCCTTGGCATCGTCTGTTCTGTTTCCAAGGCTGTCAAGTTGCTGCTCATGTTTCTGTGGCATGGCTGAGAGCGGCTCTAGCGCGGCTGAACGGTTCTTCAATCATGGCTTCAATCATTTCACGTAACTTGGTGAACTCAGTGACCAAGGCCTGGTGAGGAACTGGGTCGATGAAACGAGCAGAGTGGATTGCAGCTGCAGCCTCAGGTATGCTCGATGCTTCTGACGGGTGCACTGTGTGTTGGGACTTACTCGATCCTTTTCCATGTTTTGTCATCTCCCTTTGACAAAATGGGATTAGTAAAGATTCTATCGCTCTTTTAGTGTTGAAAGTTAGGTAAATGGCTTGGATGGGGTGGATTAGAGAAACACTTTGCCCGTGCTGTGATGCAGAGCCCAGCAAACCAGACCTTTTGGATCGCAGCCATCTTGTATTCTCTCTTAACATTTTATCGATATTATCATTTCATTTTACATCATATTCCTGGTGGTTCTGAAGCCGTGTTATTTGATACCACTCTCTACATTTCCCTCCACACTGCGCATTGCTGCCCATTCCTCGATAATCCTTGACTCTGTTGTTATTCATGAACCTTCCGTCTGTGCCTCAAAAAAATATTCAATATCTCTGCTTCGATTGCTCCGTGGGAAAGAGGGTTCCAAAGACATTATAAAGCCATTATAAACAGTATGATCTGAGTGTGAGATTAGTTTTTTGTGTCTCCTTATCTGAGAAAGGATATAATTACATTGGAATCAGTTCAGAGATATTTCATTTCACGGTTTCCTGGGGTGAAAGGCTTTAACAGGTTACTCTTGGAATGAGAGAAAATGACATACGAGACCTTGAGGAGAATGGATCAGGTATATACCCACTGGGTGTTTGCATAGCCTAAATTTGTTGTCATTGTCATAGAACCTCTACAATGTGGAGGCAGGACATTCCGTCCATTAAATCCACACTGACCCACCAAACGACATCCCACCTGGACGTGCCCCCCAATCTTATCCATGTAACCCTTCATTTCCCATAACTAACCCACCTAACCTACGCATCCCTGGGCACTATTGGCACTCCACTTTAAACTGCACATCTTTGGACTGTGGCAGGAAACTGGAGCACTGAGAGAAAACCCACACAGGCGGGGAGGATGTTCAAACTCCACATAGAGGGTCGCCCGAGGTTGGAATTGGACCCAGCTCCTTGGTGATGTGAGGCAGCAGTGCTACCCACAGATCCATCATACTCCTCCATTAGTTCTGTTAGTAACTTGTGGCTGACTAAAGAAATCTGCCTGACTTGTTCTTATCACTGAACCTGACCCAGTCTGAGACCTTTATCATCGGCGACGTCACCAACCTGGTTACATTTAAAATTTGTTGTGAGCAGTGGACAAGTGGGACTAGAAAAAGAAAGAGTGACACCCTCCATCCTCAGTCACACCTGGAGTGAGAATAAAATCACAAAGTGGGAATTCATTCAAGTGAGAATTCTCTTTCCCAGAAGTTTGGGATGGTTGAATCTTTATATTATATCGAGGCTGGCTTCATCCGATCTTCCATAGACAGGTGAATCAGGGATAATGGTGCATGGAGAGAAACGTGCAGCTGGGACCACAATGAGTTGAGCCATGACCTTATTGACTGATGTAGTAGTGTCAAAGGACCGAAAGGCCCCCTCTTGTCCCTCAGCGCTGTCTTCTGAAGTTCCATTCAGCCCTTCGGACCTGCTACACAGGGGCAGATCAATGCCACCCCGATGGTAAGGTGCAGTTTTGGAAATGTACTTGGAAAATCCAGGCTGGGTCAGGAAGAGACACACACCCCCATACCCTGTTTCCAGGCTTCCCCTCTCTGCAACGTCTGCTTCAGATGTGGGTCGTGTTACAGACCCAGATTTACTGTGAATACACCCACCATACCCCACCCAGCGTTAACTCAAACAAATCCTCTGCTCACCCGAATGTAGCATTACACAACACAACTTCCGGGAAAATAACCAGTAACTTTGCAAAAGCATAACATGTGGAATCAATAAAGAGGAACAAAAGTAGGCTATTCGGCCCCTTAAGATTTCCTGTCATTTAATACGAACATGGCTGATTTACTCCAGGTTTAACTCCACTTTCTTGCCGACTCCTTGTATCCCTCCACACCTCTCTGGGTTAGGGAATTCCAGGCATTCACTACCTTCTGAGAGAAGACATCAATTTGTATCTCAGATAGAAATTGATATTTCATATTCGGTATCTATGTCCTCGAGTTCGAGACTCCACTCAGGAATGGTAACAACTTCTCAACATCTACATTCTCAAATCCCTTCTGTGTCTTGTAATTTTCAGCAGTATCACTCCTCATTCATTTAAACCCCAATGAATAATCGCCTCACCATTTTAGAGATTCTCAATATCACAGCCCTTTCATCCCTGGAAGCCGGCTAATGTACCAACCTCGTTACTTGCTGCAACAGCATGCTGACTTTATGTTTCATACACAGGAACAGTCCAATCCCTTTGTACTGTTCTTTTTCTGGAAGCGCTCTCCATTAAATACCAGCCTGCCTTTTGATTCTCAGTGTCATCCTCAAACTCAGATGTATATGCACTCAGCTCCCTCCTTCAGACTATCAGTATAGAGTGTAAATAACTGATGCCATCGGACTGATAGCTGTGGTCCTCCAGCAGATACACCTTTATCATGAAGATTCATTTATCCTGACTCTCCGATTGCGATGTGTGAACCAATCATCATCCCATGTTAATACATTTTCCATCATCCTACGAGCTTCTGTCTTGTGTAAGAACTTTTGTTCTGTAATACCTTGAGGAAAATCTCTGGAAATCCTGGTTTCTACCAGATCTCCTTTATCAAGTCCACTTGTTACATTCTCAGACATCTCCAGAAATACTTTGCATGATTCTACAGGGCAAAGTATAATTTTCCTTTCACAAAGCCACTCTGAACCTGAGTGAAGCTTTTCTAAATGTCCATGCTGGCCAGGTTTTCCAAATTATGCTCGTCCCATCTGCTTTCCTTTGGCCCCATAGGCCTCGAAATGCTTCCCATTCATACGTTTGTCTAAATGAGTTTTAAATGTGTTAGCAGTACATGCATCTACCACTCTTTCTCTGGCAGCTCATTCCATACCCATGCCACCCTCTGTGCAAAAACACTGCTCCTACGTCCCTTGTATATTTTCCCTCTTTCACCTTAAACCTATGCCTTCCACGGCTGAACTCCCCCATCCTGTGGAAAAACCCTTGCTATTCACCTTATCCACACCTCTCATGATTTTAGAAACTTCTATAATGTCATCCCTCAACCTTCTACACTCCACCCAATACTAACTTTAAGAACAAGCATTTAAAGATAAATACTGCAAATTTGAAACTATAGTAAACATGACAGATAAACAATACTTCGCTCAAACGACACACTGTGATTTGTTTTTTCTCCCTATTACAAAACTAAGGCAGCATGAAACACTTACTAGTGCCAATAAGAAGCCAAGCACCTGATAGCCTTTGTCTAAAGGAGGCGATGATCTCGACAGTGAAAACATATTTATGGCCAGATCTTTATAATGCCACATAGTCAACATTCTCCCTCCTGGCCTCGCTATGACCTTGTGCGATTGTGTCTTCTTTATCTTGCACTCAATAGAGAGAACCCCTTTCCCCATTCACACCTTAATTTAAACCCGTTTTGTATCATCTTCTCAATCACCACTGCTAAAAGCTGGTATATCTTTACCACGCCCTCTTTTCCCTGTCACCAATCTCCCACCTCTGGCAAGGTATTAAAAAGTCAAGTTTCCAATGCTTTTCAGTTGTGAAGAAATGTCAAACTGGGCTTGAAATGCTAACGCTGTTTCTCTGTCTCTGTAGATGCTGACAGACCTGCTGAGTTTCTCCAGAAATGAATAGGCACAGAACAAATTTTCACAAAACAAATAACTATGGATACTGGTAAGAAAAATAACAAAATTGCTTGAGAAACTGAGAGTTTTGTAGAGGCTCACTGGACCTGAAAGTTTAACACTGCATTCATTCCAGAAGATGCTGCAACATCTTCAGCAATTTCTTCAGCAATTTCTGTTTTTGGACAATTTCCAAAGAAGTATGTCAAAGATGCTCAAACATCCTGTCCAACATGGAGCGTCGTACACTGGGGCCTGAACAATAACGCATGGTGGACAAGTTCCTTGACTCTGAAACGACATAAGTCTGGCATCACTGACACTATAGAGCTCTTAATCACGGTCAGGGAGAAAAACAGAGGGAGACACATTCACTTCAAATACAGAAAGTGACATTGTGGAAGAGAAACCATTTAGATCATTAGTATAAATGGATTGAATTAAAGTAACAAATTAGAGGCGTGACACCAGGGAGAGGCCCTCAGCAGAATGAGAATATTAAAATGCAAGTGTTACCGCATCAGAAACCAGGTTAGTACAGAATACAGTGCTGATGGGTGAAAGGGTCTCGGGGTGAACTGGGTGACAGTCAGTAGAATTGAATTGTAGGTTTGCAACTCAAACTGGGTTATCATTTGATGCTGTAGACCACAGCAGCAGCAGAAGCTGAACTGTATTCAATGACAATCTGTAACATGTTACCGAGGATAATTCATCAGTCTACCATTACCAACAAGCCGATCCATGGTTCAGTGATGACTGTGGGTGAACATTGCAGGGTCGGAATCACATGGATCTAAACCTGTTGACAACCCATTAAAGCTACCACACTTAACTGGTTAAATTCAGACCAGCAGAACTAATGTCTGATGGAGAGGGGAAATGATCCCAAGACTAACAGATCAGATCTAAGCTCTGTCGTCCTGCCAAATCCAAACATAGATGTAGATGGACTATTAAACAATTTACTGGAGGAGAGGACTCCACAAATATCCTCATCCTAAATATCGGAACAACTCTGTACGTCAGTGAAAAAAGTCAGGGATGTGGTGTCTGCACTATCCTCAGCCAGACATGTTGAGTGAATGATCCACCTCACACTCATCATGATTCCCACAGAATCAAAGATACCAGTCTTCAAGCAATTCGATTCGCTGTACGGTCATGACGAAACACCTGAACACTATAAATACGACAAAGGTAATGGACCTTGACCCCATTCCTGCAGTAGGACTGAAGACTTGTGCTGCACAACAAGCCGTGTCCCTGGGAAACTGTTTCATTCCAGCTCCAACTCTGACATCTCCCTGGCAATGTGGAAAATTACTCAACTATGTCCAGTCCCCGAAGAGGAGAATAATTACAATCTGACCAATTCCCACACACCCCAGTCCAATCACGACAGTCACATTGGTGGGAATACTTTTTGAATGAGCTGTCAAGTAGCACCGAAATAATCAGGTCAGTATGGTTTCCGATAGGTTCCCGTGTGAAGATAGTGCTGTGGTGAACATATCATTGGATTACAAATCCAGACCAGGTCAATGCTCTGGCAGCTGGTGGAAGTTAAAAATAATTAATAAAATATCGAGACCTAAAATCTGGTGTCTCTAATAGTGATCTTGTGTCTAATGTTGATTGTAAACATCAATCTCCTTCCCCAATGTACTTTCAGGAAGTGAATCTCCCGTGCTTTCTTGGTCTGGCCGAAAAGTGACTCCAGACACACAGACATGGTCTCTGAATCAGCCACGTGAGACACTCAATTGTAGCAAACTACTCTGAGGTCTTAAAGGATAAAACCTGACAGAACATCTGGCATCAACCTCGTTATCAGAAAAGGGAATGGGAAATACTATCCTGTTGTCCCTGCATAGACATCTTTCCTAACATCTGAGAGCTTGTGACAACATTTACAGAGCTTTCCCACAGACTGCACAGAAACATCGGGAGAGGAGGAGGTCATTCAGCACATTGAGCTTTCCCCATGCTATTTCATGGGCGAACATCTCCTCAATGCAGTTTTGCCCACACAATGTTCATATCTCAAAATATGTTTAAACATTATGAAATACAGTGCCTTCGGCCCATCAATATATAGGGAGTTCTTTGATAATGCTTGTTTAGTAAGTACGATGTGAGTGCAATACGATTCGTGAACTGTTTTCTACAAAGTGAACTATCATCCCTGATTCCAATCTGTCATACCCTGTCAGAGTGTTATATATCTCACTGATATCTCCACTCATTTTCCTAAAGCTCATGGAATACAGGCACAGTCACCCCAAATTCTGCTCCCACAACTAACCTGTCATCCCAGAGATCAGTCTGGTCATCCTTCACTGCACTCCCTCAATGTCAGGTTTGCCCTTTATTAGGTAAGGAAACCAAAACTGCACACAACACTGCACAATTTTCGAGATGGGGTCCCACCAAGGCCCTGATCAGCTGCAGTAAATGACCCTTACTCCTGTATTCTAATCCCCTGAAATGAAGGTGAATGAATCACTTATCTTCCTACCTGCTTTCTGCTCCTGCAAAATTGCTTTCAGTGACTGGTGTACAGGGAGATCCAGATTCTTTTCACTGTTACAGCTCCCCACTTGCTGGGTCTATGTACACTGTATACAGCATGCCAATGCCATTCCCAGTATTGACTTCCGTGTTCAGAACTCACTAACCGAGATGGACTCGGATAGCTTTGCAGAAATAAACAAAAATGCAGGTTTAGTTCATTTATAGATCAACATTTTCAACCAATCCCTTTTCAAATGATCGGATGCTATTCTATTGTTCCCATCAAAGTACACAACCTCTCATCTCTCCCATTGCTCTCCAACTGCCACGTATTTGCCCAGACACTACACTTGTCTCAATCATCTTTGGAGCCTTTCTTACATCCTCCTCATCCACTCACAGGCTGACATCGTTTAGTACTGTCAGCAGACTTGGGAATATTGCAATTGAGCCCCTCAACCAAAGATATGATGTGTATTGGGAATAGCTGGATGCCAAATCTCGATCCCTGTTATATCCTCCAAGCCTTCCATTCAAAAAAACATGGTTTTATTCCTACTCACTGTTTCCTGCCAGCTCTCCCATTCTAAAACCATGACCATATATTAGCCCCAGTCCCACTGAATTCGAATTTGCACAAATGGCTTGGGGCTGTATCAAAAGTCTTTCTGAGATTCCAGTCGTATTGCGTTGATACCTTCTCCATAATTTTGCTAAAAGCCACTTTCTCAAGTATGATTCCTATTTCATAAACCTCTCGTGACTTTGTCTATGCCCATTAATTTCAGTCCAATATTTTCTCTAAAACGTTTTAGTTGCTAATTTCATTCTATTCCCTTTTTCTCACCAGACTAAAGTTCCCTCGTATTGCGAGGAAATGTTATTTTTGGTTTTTTTTCTGTGAATGCATAACCGAAGTATTTGCTCCATTGATCTGCTATTTACCTGTCCTCAATTATCTGGTATCAGACTGTAAGTAAGCTGCACCTTTTTCTCTTAATTTTGCCATCGATGTATTTTCAGAAGATATTACAAGTTCACTCATATACACTGTGATAAGATATTCTTCAGAAACCCATCAATTCCTATCTTGAGCTACTGAATGATTGACCTTCCACAGCCATACAATCACAGAAGCACAGACTCTGTACTATCAGAAATACAGCACGGTCTACAGTAGCCCCACTTTCCAACACAAAACCCGTCGCTGTGAAGCTTATGGCATTTCAAGTGCACAACCATGTATTTTCTAATGGTTTTGGGGTTACCATGACAATTCCCCTCTCACGAAGTGCAACCCAGACCCAACATACTTTGGGTGAAAAACAGTCCTCAAATCCTCACTAAGTCTCAAACCCTTTACTTTAAAAATGTGTCCCTTTGATGAAAAGGACCAGCTGTTATCTATCCACCCCGTCCATGTCTCTCATAATCTTATCCTCCTGATTCACGTCCCCCTTAGCCTTCACTGCTCCAATCTAAACAACCCGAGCTTACCCAGCCTCTCTCCATAGCTGATATGCTCCATCACAGGGAACATCCTGGTGAATTTCCTCTTCACCCCCTCCAGTGCAATCACATCCTTCCTGTAATGTAGCTCCCAGAACTACACACAGTATTCCATCTTGGCTAAGAAAGTTCCACATAGCTCTTATAATCTATGCTTCGACGTGTGAAGGCTGTGTTTACGCTCCCGTACGCTTTCTCAAATTGTGTGTTACCCTGTCCAGCCACATTCAGGGATGTGTGGAGAAGCACCCTCTGATCTTCCTCGTGTGCTGCCATTCATTGAGCCCGACCCTGCCTGGTTCCTTCTTCCAAAGTGCATGACTTCATATTTATCAGGGTTACATTCCATCTGCCATTGATGTGACCATCTGACCATTCCATCTATATCTTCCTTCAACATAAGGCCTTCCTTCTCACTGCCAACTACCCGGCCAATCTTTGTATCAAACACAAACTTACTTATGACACTCCCCACCCTTCGTCCATATTCACAGCTGCATCCTTTATAATAAGGTTTAAAATCAGAAAACATCAGCTTGGAGTCCAACAGATTTATTCGGAGGCACGAGTTTTCGAAGCGCTGCGTCTTCATCAGGTGGCTGTGCACTTTGATTAAGCACTTCGAAAGCTAGTGCCACCGAATAAACATTTTGGAGTATAACCTGGTGTTATGCAATTTTTAGCTTTGTCAACCCCAGTCCAACACCAACACCTCCGAATCACAAAAATTAAGAGACACAGCACTGATTCCTGTGGTACACCATTGGACACGAGCCTCCAATCGCACAAACAGCCTTCTACCACCACCCTCTGTCTCCTACCATTAAAGTTGATTTGGATGCAACTTGGCAAGTCACTAATGAGTCCTACCTGTTCCCTGGTTATTCTGTTCAGCTGGAGACACTTGTAGAATATCTGGAGATTCTCTCTAATCTTGCCTGTCATTTGCTTTCCATGCCCCTGTATTAGTCAGTCCCCTCCAAGTGATGAACGTCCTCCTTATTGTAGCCTTAACTGGCCTGTCCCAGATCCTGCCATTATTTGCCTTGAATGTGGAATAGACAGCGAGGGAAGTGTTCTGTTAATTGCCAACTTGTCATATGTTTTGTGAATTTTCTAAATTTCACTGTGACCCACCTCTCATTCTTTGAAACTCGAGAGAACACAGGCCGAGTTCCTCCTCAGGCAATCTCAGCATCTAAGGGATTAATCCGGAGAATGTCCTTTGCACTTCCTCTGTGGTCAGTATATTATTTCTGAGATTCAGTCACCAAAACTGTACACAATACTCCAGGTATAGTCCCATCAACACGCTGTGAAACTGCTTCAATAAGTCTTTACATCAATGTTCTGACTCTCTTTAATGAAGGCGAACCAAACTTTAATTTTCCACTTACATATATTCCTCCAAATACACTTCACATTCATTGCATTTACGAACTCACTGAGATCTTATAGAAACCCTTCCGAAATTCTAATATATGCCATGTCTACTGGTTCCCCATTATCTATGCTGTAAGAAACAACTTCAAACAATTCCGAGGTTTATCAAGTATGATTTCTCTATCAGAAATGCATGCTGATTCTCTCCATTTTTGCTATTAATTTCTAAATATCAAAAATGTCATCCTGTGTTATAGATTCCAACAGTTTCCCTACAAATGTCAAGTTAACTGGTCTGCAGTTCTCCGCGCTATGTATTTTTCCCTTTGTAGCTGTTTGGATCCCTTCCATTCATCTATAGTGCTTAATTCACGTTTATCCACAATAGTTTCTGGTCTCTGCAGAATGTACAGGAAAATATAACACAGTCATCGACAGTGCAATTAATACTTCTATTGGTGATTTATTTCCGACATTTTGATAGGAAGTACATCTGTTTCGTCAGTCTTAGCAATGCTCAATCCAGCTCCATGTTCAAGTACTACTTTGTTACTGATATAAAATGACGTTATTTCTTTAGCTCCAGGAGTCCGATATGATCACTTGGTGTTACTGGGTGATTTTCTGGATCTTCCTCCATGAAGACAGATGCAAAGTTACTGTTTGTTTTCTTGGCCTTTTCCCTGTTCTCCACAATGACCTCTCCTCTCCCGATTACAAATTTCCACATTTGACGTTGCTTTTATTTTGTTTCCTTTGAAATATAGATCGCAGATTGATGCAGTATTTGTGTTCCTGTTTGTTAGCATGTGTGTTCCCTTTTTGGTTTCCTTTTCAGTTTCATGGCCTTCCATTTTTGGATCGTTAATTTCTGAGAATTCTCAGGTTTCCACAATAGCTGGAATTCTTCTGAAGTCACTTCCTCTGATTAACATATTTTCTAATTTGTTTTGTTAACCATCATTGAGTCACTTTGCCACTCTTTGGTGCTTGTACCTGAAATAAATAGACGTATGTTTCAGACTTTGCAGTATTTCTAAAAACTCCTGGTCCTGACCAGATATATTCAGGAACACCACAGGAGGATAGGAGGATAGAGAGGAAATTGCGGGAGCATTGCTTGCCTCTTTTCTATCATCGCTGGCCAACGATTGAAGTCCTGGACAACTGGAATATAGTGAATGCTGAGCCAGTATTCAAGAAATGCTCCATAGATAAATCTGGGAACGAAAGACCAGTAATCCTAAAAGCTAGTGGGTAGGTTACTTTAGAAGATTCAGAGAGTTTGGACATACATGCATTTGGAAAGACAGGGTCTGGAGCGGAGTAAGATTAGAATGGTGCTGGAAAAGCAGAGCAGGTCAGGCAACATCCGAGGAATAGGAAAATCGATGTTTTGGGCAAAAGCCCTTCATCAAATTCAGCACGGAACTTTGTGCAAAGAGAGAACATGACTCACAATTTTGTTGGAGATCTTTGCTAAAGTGACCAGCAACTTTGAGGAGGTCCGGATGGTATACGTAGTCTGGATGAATTCCAGTAAGGCCTTCAATAAGGTTCCACATGGTACGCCGCTCTGGAAGGATAGATCGCATGGAATTGAGGGGGAGCTGGCAAATTAGATCCCAAATTGCTTTGATGGTAGGAAGCAGAGAGTAATAGTGTAAACATGCTGGTAAGACTGGAGGCCTGTGAATAGTGGAATGCCTCAGGGGTGGATGCTGGGACCACTACATATTACATAGATCTATGATTTACATGGTAATGTACAGGCATGATTTGTAAGTTTGAAGACTGTACTAAAATAGGCGGCATCATGGAGAGTGAGGAAGGTTATCAGAAATTTCAGAAATTACAGCAGTACTTGATTAGCTGGAGAAGTGGCTGAGAAATGGCAAATGGATTTTAATGTAGATCAGTGTAGATTAGAAAGTCAAATCGAGTTTGGAGTTTCATGGTGAATGGTTGGGTCCTAAGGAGTGTAGTGGATCAGAGGGACCTTGGATTCAGGTGTATGGTTCTCTGGAAGTTGATTGAGCGGTAGACATTGAAGAAAGCTTTTGGCACACTGGCCTTAATCGGTTTATATCACTGAGTATCGAAATTAGAGAGTTATGTTGCAGTTATACAGGATGCCGGTGAGGCCATATTGGTAGTGGTATGTTCAGCTTTGTTCACTTTGGTATAGGAAGGATGTTATTAAACTGGAAAGAGTGCAGAAAAAAATTATAAGGGTGTTGCCAAGGTCTCAATGGTCTGAGTTACAGAAAGAGGTTGGACAAGCTAGGACTTTTTACTTTTGTATGCATGAGGCTGAGGGAGGATCATATTGAAGTTTATAAGAACATGTCAGGCATGGATAGAGTGAATGCACCCAGTCTTTTTTCCCAGGGTTCGGTAATCACAGACTAGAGGGCATCAGTTTAAGGTCAGAGGGGACAGAATAAAAGGGAACCTGAGGAACAACTTTTTAACTCAGGAGCTGTTACACATATGGAATGAGAAGTGGTTGAGGCGGATACATTACCAACATTTAAAAGGCATTTGAACAAATACACAAATAGGAAAGGATTAGAAGGTTACTGGACAATGGCAGGGAAATGGGGTCAGCGTGGATGGGCATTTTGGTCGGAATGGACCAGTTTGGGCCGAAGGGCCTGTCTCCATGCTGTCGGACTCTATGACTCTAATAACCATTGCTTGTCTCCCACTGAATGTTATTTTATACTTTGCAAATTCACTGAAGATATCTTGAAACTCTAGCCTCCAGTCTTCCATGATGTTTGACAAGAATATTCAAGCATTCTATATTGTCTTAGACACCTTGTAAAATGCACCTTATAAATGCCATTATTCCTTAAAGGCAGCTTCAGACCAAGGTTAATAATTCGTCCTTCTGACCACACAACACCAAATCCGAAATAACCTGCTCTCTAGTTTGCTTCGCAACATACTCTCCAACCCACCTCATATAAACTTATGGAACTTATTTTTCACAGCTTCAGCAGTCACTTACTTAACACAGTTTAGATACAACTTGAGACCATCCAATAAGACTGCGGTATCCACAATACTTGCCTATCTAATTTCCAGAGCATATGATGCTTACTTTCTGCTACCGTTTTGGTTTGATATATAACACACCAATATGTGCTTCTCCTTGCTATCTGTAAGCTCTACCTGAACGGATTCTGTGGAAGCTGAGGGACAGGTCTGTGTCATTATTAGTGACCGACTTGGAAAATACATTCGGGTAGGCTCACCTCGACGCTGAGAAGATCTGAAGAAATGTCTCACAATATTGGGCAAGCAACAATATCCTCCTCGCTCTGTTAGGATCAGAGTGACCATATACTCTCTGCTCCCTCACACTCACTGTTATAGCACCTAACCCCGAACAAGGTTCACGCTCTGTCTCCAAATAAGGCTCAGGCACTACCACTCTCACTATTGAATTCAGCAAATAATAATACTATATGGATTCAAAACTGTTGACTGACTCATTCCAGACACCTCAGAACTCCCTCCACCTACACCAGCACATACAGCCGGGTCACCCACTCCCACTCTCCCTCCATCCATTTCTCCCATTCCAGGAGAAACAGCCTGAATAGGACAGAAATGGCCAAGCCGGGTAGTGGAGTGCCCGATATCCGTTCCTTCACTCCCTTCCCCCCGTCATGTGGGGAGGACTCTTAAAGAGCTGGAGAGGACCAGGATGCCTCGTGTGGAGAATCTGAAACATTAACGTCCTACTGACCAGTTGCTGAGCAATGTCCAGTGAAAGGCAATTCTCACTTTAAACCCAGTGGCCGTTCCAACAATAGTCCTTTCACTTCCAAAAAGCAAAACACAGATACCGCACTGCACAGAGACTCAGACACCGAAATATACAGACGAACACACACAATACTTACAAGGAGATAGGTATACATACACGTATAAACACAGAAATACATATACAGTCACAGACAAATCGACATAAATACAGATAGAAACACAGGCTGAAACACAGACAGACAGATGTAGACATGCAAACACACAGATAACAAGCACATGGACACAAACACGCACACACACCGGCACATACACATACACACACACACAAACAGAGGCACAGACACACGCACAAACACTTACTCACATACAGATACACAGATGCTAGTGTCGTTAAGACAAAAATCGATATGTTTTTTATTTGTAAGGGGGTCAAGGATTCTAGGGAGAAGGCAGAAGAATGAGGTCGAGGTACATATAAGAAATTATTGAATGGAATTTCCGACTCGATAAGCTGAATGGCCTCAATCTGCTCATTTCCATAATGCTCCTGCGGTATTTTGCTCTCAGGCATTCTCTTCCTGAGACAGCAACAGAGGCTGGGTGCGATACATATTTGTTTGGTAATGATCAGCGGGAATGTGGGATAGGTCTGGAGTTGGGAATGGATTATGTTCCTAAGTATACTTAATTATTCTGTCCTTATGTCTGAAAAGAGGTGGTGATTTGATGTTCAGTTAACATAGTTTTAAAATATTATTCCCCCAATGAAATAAGGATGTCCTTTTCCATTTAGTGTTGTGCTACCCGTGGTGTCCTCATCCTCAGAGAGCAGTGAAGACTCGGTTATTGAAGGTATTCAAGGCTGAGCTCGACTGATCTTTACTAGACAGAAGGGTCAGTGTTTATTGGGAACAGACAGGAAATGGATGGTCAGACACAATCGGATCAGTCATGAACATTCCGAATGGTGCAGCCGAATGGGCAACTTCTTCCCCTATCCCATGTGTTGCTCCCTCAATCCACCCTCGAGGCTGTAACAGAGATATACTGCTGCCACTACCCCATGTGTTGTTCCCTTAATCCACCCTCGAGGCTGTAACAGAGATATACTGCTGTCCCTACCCCATGTGTTTTTCCCTCATTCCACCCCTCGATGTTGTTACAGGGTTGGGGACCACTCCATTCTGTCAGACAGGATCATTACAATAACAGAGGAGGAGACCATTCCGCCCCTCTAAGGAATTACACAGGAGTATAGAATGAAGTAATTCAGCTCGTTCATTACACTACACAGTCCAGGAGGAGACCATTCAACCCACCTGAGCTGCTACACAGGAACAGGGAAGCTGTCGGTTACAGGAAATAGAAAGTAGAGATAAATGTTTATTTTCAGGCTGCAAAGCTGTAACTGATGGAGTGCCGCAGACATCATAAAAGATCTGGAGGAAGGGGAGGGAATGGGTTGGAGCTCAATTAGCTCATACACCAAGATGATCATTCAAATGGAGATAGTGAGTCTGCAATGTGATATAGACAGGGAAGGTTAGTGAGCAAACCTTCAGCAGAAATAACTTAACCTAAGTTGTCTATTTTGGCATGAAAGATGAAACAATGGTAAACAATTTAAATGGAGAGAGATTGCCGAGCTCTGTGATACAGGAGGTTTCCATGTTCTTGCGACATGAATCATATGAAGTCAGATGCAGCAAATGATTTGAAGGTAAGTGGAATGATGCTGTTTTTGGCAAAAGGTATCAGATTTAATGGGAGGAATGTTTTACTGCATCTGTGCAGGGCATTGCTGAGACCACAAATGATGTACTGTGTGCAGGATTGATCGCCTAAACTAAAATAAAAGGATATAATTATTTTCAAAGAAGGTTTCTCTTTACTCGTTCCTGGAATGCCGGCCTTTTGTTATGGGAGATTAGCAGTTTTGATCTTAGCTGAGGAATAGTACTGAACCAGCCATGACTTTTGGAAAGTGTATTAGCTGGATGCATATTATCTCCTGTCAGGGAGACTAAAGCGAGAGAATAAACTTTAAGATAAAGATGCATTGATATTAAAACACATACTATGAAGACACCTACCAATATTTACAAATTACACAGACAAATGTAAGCATGTCTTCAAATTATAAAGTGTGGACTTTTTTTTGCGATTGGAAGGAATTGCGTACAACAAGACCAACGACGCACCTGCATATAATCCATTATCAGGTTTTCCAGAGAATGTTCCAGGAGTTCGCACATGGTCCAGTTTGGTGTTCAGTTAACAAAATTGTATGTTCCAACACAGAGAGGGAGAAAAATGTTCCCTGTCTGAGAAGCAGAAGCCGATTGATCCCTCTCACTTACTTTGTTCCGCCCGATAGCAAAGTGTGAGACCAGAAACTCCCTGAGTTATCTTTACCACTTGTGAAGGATTCCTGGTGAGGATTCATTGGAATCTCTCCTCTGCCTGAAACGAAGGGAATTCAGCCAAATCCCACTGTTCCAGAAAGAAATCCCACTACCAGTAGCTTGTGTGAGCAGAATAACTTCAAAGGCAGAATAACAATTTGGGGCACTCTATCATTTTACCATTTGTTATGAGTTCCACTTTCTGTGTCTCACATTTTTCAGGCCTAGCCTGAGACCTAAATCATTGGCCACCTCACTAAACTGGCTGCATTTAAGATGGGTGCAACCAGTGGAGGAGTGGGACTGGAAAAGGACACAGTGACACTCCAACATTTGTTGGAACACAAATGAGAAATTCTCAAAGGGCTGTTCAAGTGGAAATCCCCTTCCCCAGAGGACCGTGGTGCCTATATGTTTGCATTTATTCAAAGTTCTTATTGTATAATTTGTAGTAAAATGGCATACAGACAGAAACGTGCTGCTGTGACCCAAAGCACCTGGAGCGGTGACAAAGTATCTAATGGCTCACTCCTGCTGCTCAGTCCTGTGTTGCTATGTTCTATTCAACCCCCTCACACCTCCTGCAAGGAGCACATGGAGGCTACTTGCTTCAAATACCTGGTCAACAGTAACACAGAATCTCATTCAGTCCCTCAAGACTTGGTTTGGTGTCGGTTTGAAAGTTCTATTTGTTTCAACAGACGCCTCTGGTCTCTTTACAGAGTGTTTCCTCTATGCAACATGTGGTTCATTTGTTGTTGATATTATCGACTCAGATTCACCGTGAATACAGTCCCCATACCTCAACACGAGATGACTCACAAAATACATTACTCTCTCTGATTGCAACATTCAATAAAAGAACATTCGTGAAAATTACAGCCATTAACATTGCAATTACTGAATATGAGGAGAAAACGAACCCGGTCTCGTAATTCGGATGATCAAGCCATTGCATAACATCATGGCTGATCTACTGTTGACAGTAACTCCTCTTTAATGCCCAATTCTTCACCCGTTAGCTATCTGACAGGTCAAAAATCCATCTAACTTCTCTTTAAATGCTTTCAGCGATAAAGCTGCCCTAGCTCTCTAACCCAGATAATTCCTGACATTGATAACTATCTGTGAGAGGAAAGTACTCCCTACACATACACCGTCACCTATTGATATGAACAAGAGGCGAACACAAGGGCTCAGGAAAGAGCGAATGGCTTTGATACCAAGGCAGTGATTGACTGAGGATGGCATCGGGACCACCTACTTATTTGAGCTGAATGTGGATCAGGTGTAACCTTCCCACTGGACGGGGTCTTTCGAAACACAAATAAAGATGTTTGCGGTCAGTCACCAACAATCCTCTCAGTCTCGGGACATCTCTGCAGGACATCCTCAGGTTAGCCTCCTCAGCACAAATATCTTCAGCTGCTCCAACCATGTATTTTCTCATCAAAAGCTCTGAAGTCGGTATGATGACTGAAGATGACAGAATGTTCAGAACATTTTGTCCCCCATCAGCTCCTCAACCATTCTGTGTCCATGTGCAGCAAGACCCGGACAGCATTCCGGTTTGTGTTGTTAAAGTGTCGGTAACATTTATGTAACAGCACGGCCAGACATTGTACATTTTCACAGTTAAAAGAGGAGCTCATTCAGTATCTCAAGCTGGTTGCACACGGGTATGAGCTAGCATTCAGGAACAGGAAGAGTGACAGCAGATTCAATACTCCTGCCTGTCACACAGGAAGGAGAGTGGTCTGTTCAGTGCATCGAGCTGTTAAACAGGAGCAGGCAGAGCCCAATTAGACCATTAAACCTGTTCCATGAGACCAGGAGGAGGCTGTTCATCCCCACGAGATAGTTATACAGGAACAAGTGGGGGTCACAGATGTTCCATCATGACAAACCAATGAAATCGAGACTGCACTGCTAGAGGACTCCATGATGTTAAACATGGTTCCATTGTTTGTAGAACGTGTGCTGCTTTAACATAGTTTGCTGGTAATGAGGAGGGAACCCAAATGATTTGTGCCAAGTCTCAAGGAGGCATTTTCCATCTCCGAGAAGACACACCTATGTTCTCCATGGAGGTCAGAATCTGGTGGGAATAGTTAACTGTTTTAGCATGAAGGTATTGTGGTTGCTGTAGGGATTGTGGATAACGAGACATTCAGTGCAGGACTACGCACTAAATGAACTGTATTAACGTTGGGAGAGTTTATTCAAATACTGGCCCTCTGTCTCTCTCATGCTTCATGGGGATCGGGTGTGGAGTGAGGGGAATATTGTCAGAGACTCTTAAACTATCGACACTCATGCAACCCGAGTAAAACAGAAGCCATGGAATTTTTCACCGTACCAATGTCTATTTAGAACATCGTATGTGACTGTTCCTCTTCCTCAAGTTTCAATGCAATCGCCTCTCATTCTCTCACAACGCCAGAGATTAATCTTCACTGTGTCCTCATGGAATCATAATCCCAGGGATTAGTCTGGTGAAAGTCCATTGCACTCTCTCTGTGGCAAGGCGATAATTCCTTATATAGGAGAGAATGTCTGTCCACAATATCCCAAATACTGCCTCAACAACACTCTCAGAGATGATCATAACAACTCTTTTTCCTCTTAGACATCTTCGTTTCTTTCCTGTGGCGAAAGAAGACTTTCACTCTCTCTACACTGCTGGAAAGAGTTAACACATTTATAATGAAGGTATTGCTGCTGCTGTCGGGATAACATAACATTCATGGTAGGATCACGTACCAATTGAACTGTATTAATGTTGGGAGAGTTTATTCAAAAGCCTGAACTTCCCTCACTCTCTCTCGTCCCTTTCTCCTCTCTTTCTCTCTCTGTCTCAGTTGAAATAGGGAGTGGGGGTGGTTGGGTGGAACGTTCTCTGCGGCTCTTAAACTATCGAGAATCATATAATCTGAGTGGGAAAAAAAAGCCATGTTCTTATCACCATATCAGTGTTTGTTTAGAACATTATGAGTGATTGTCCATCCCCGTTAAGTTTCAATGCAATCACCTCTTATTCTCTCACTGAGTTTCACTCACTGCTCATGGTGCCATCATCCCAGGGATTAGTCTGGTGAAACTTGAGAGAAAGTCTATCCACAATTCCCCAAATACTGCCTCAACAACACTCTCAGGGATTGTCAAAAAACATATTTCTCTCACTTATACATCGCCATTTCTTTCCTGTGCCACAAAGAGCCATTCCTTCTCTATACACTGTGACTGACATGGAACTTATCAGTCCCTTGCATCTGTACGTAGCATCAATAAAGCCAGCACCAGAGATATCTATGGAGATGTGCATCACTCTTGGGGAGAATTTCAATGAGATTGAATACACCTAAAATAGGGGATGATCGCTGACCTGAATAGAAATCACATGTAGCAATACAGAAAACAGGCAGAGAAAGGGAGCTATCTTCACCTTAGTTCTTCTCTCAAGGGATGTGTGAAGCCCTGGTCAGGGCAGCATGTTATCCAGATCTTGAACTGAGTGGCTGATTCAGCTGTTCCACAGTACCGTAAAGAGTAAAACACATCGCTGTGGGTTTGTAGGGTTACAACAAAGGATAAATCTTTCTGCTAAATTAAAACCAGCAACAGCGAAAAGATTTATCCCATGCAATAATCTGTGATAATTCTAGAGTCCAGATCTATTTAAAGTAAAAAATTAACAACTTTATTTCTTAAAGTAATACAGAGAATGATAAACAAACGACTATTTACAAATTCTTACTCTAATCTATCTTTGACCTTCCCCCTCCACAATACTATTCCGATAAAACTCCTAATTAAGAATTACAAAACATAACTTCTTATCTCAAAACCAGGAAGCTTTCGGTTCTTCTCCATATTCCTGTCTTCTTTTCTTCTTGGGTACTCTGCTTCACCAGTTACTAATCCATAAAGGTACCTATAGGCGAGCTATTTTTCAGACAGTCTTTGCATGCTGGTGGGTTGGCAGTTCTCCTCTCAACTGTTCAATTTGCCATGGTCTTGTACCGCCAAACTATTGTATTGTATCATTGGCTGTTAAGATTGTCAATATAATAAATTGAAAATTGGTTGGAGGTGGGTATTTTGGGGTAAAAATTTAAAATGTTTTGCTGAATTTGTTTCGAGACAATTAGCTAATTGGGTTGTTCAACCAAATGTTACATTATATCTATTTTTCAGAACTCTTGGTGCTGTCAGGTAGTTATTGTTGGTTTTTAATTCTCTCAAAGGTACAGTACACCCACGTGTTCATCACAGAAGTCACACAGAAACCTGACGATGGAAGCATGACATATTGACTTCCCTAAACGACTTGAGGCAAGCAGATTGGCTTTTATAACAAATGATAAAGGTTGCTTTTAAACTCCCCGATTTCCTTCATGATATATCAACAGACCATTATTCTGTGGCTCTAGATTATGAGTAAATGGCTTGACCACCATAAGCTGTCTTCCCTGATGTGCATGAACAAGTTAAACATTCTCAAGAGCAATTATTTAGTGACAGACATGTGGTTACAAGGAACTTGAAACTGTTGCATCCGGATTGAACAAAGGCACAAATGGTTTATTCAGATATTGCACTGAGACTGAGGACGAGACTGGGATATCATGATGGTGGTATTGGACAGGATTGGTGCGTGGGGAGGACATGGAGATATAAATCTGTGAAGGACAAAATGGATTATGGAGTTTGAGAAGAGTCTGGTTCCTTCTCGCATATCAGTGAGTAACTTATAAATGGTAGTTTGATACTTATAACATATAAGGACATGAATTTTTGTTTGGAACCGAAGATATTGACTTGCACTTTCCACAATTTACATATCATGAGCAGAAATTCAGTTCAACCCGGTTTAGTTGACAAATATAATGACGTAACAGGAACACCAACTATCGCGAGGATGGGATAGTAACCACCTTGAATAATCCAAAGATATCGTGGATACGATATGCTAATGATATCAAAGCCTGAGAAAGTCGGTAAAAACCCAAGGATAAACTCCTGTCCATTGTTGGAACATTCCAGTCTAAAGTTCTCAGATTTGATCCATTGTTAGAACATTCCAATCCATGGCCCTCAGATTATGAACAATTATTGCAACGTTCCTGTCTAAAGTTCTCATGATTCTGATCTCTCCTCCCCCTCTCTCTTGAGCTGCTGGTCCCTGTTAGTGCTGTCAGTGATGTTCCTACTCAAACTATGGGATAACACATTGAATAGAGCCCATTTATCCTTCAACGATTGAATCTCTCTACTGTGATAATTAGGATCCACGGAGATGGACATTAATCACAGTCACTGAACAAATAGCTCAAGTAAACCCCTTTGTGTTCAATATTGATTTTATTAAAATTCAAAAGAACGTTTAAAATTTACTCGTTTAACTTGGGATATGTCGGGGTGGCTGAGGGAAGGAATATTGGAGTTGATAGATGGATACCGTGTAATCATTCAATCTGCATCGGATATGGGAGTAATGTCAAAGGATTGTCAGAACATAACCAAGTATCTCCGTTTATGAATGGAAACATACAGTCTGTAACTACCGATCAGTGATTATAACGTCAGTAAAATATGGAGAGACCTTTTCTAGTCCATAATCTTACAGGCAAATGTGCCCACTACAACATGAGTTATAATAGACAAATGTCATGGATATGTTAACAGAGAATATGATGTGACACACAATTCAGATGGTTTTCCGAGGATCGGAGAGGACAGGTGAGTGTCCTACTGTTAATGTTGTCGATGTCAATCAACTGTGATTAAGTACAATGCACTGCTTTTCAATTTCAGTGTGATTATGATATTGGGGACATGGGTGCAGAGACTGGAGGGAGGGAACATGATATTTCCCAGTTTTCAGTATTGGGATGTTGCCCTTTATAAATCATAAGAAAATTAAACTCCAGTGTACATCTCCGATGAGGAATGAGGAGAGCCAATATTAACCATATGACCAGAAGACATTGGAGCAGAAATTTGGCCTTTCAGGCCATTGAGCCTGCTCCACCATTCAATGATGATTGTTAAGCTTCTTAAACCCATTCTTGTGCTTTCTATCTGTGACCCTTCATTCCCTTTACAATCAAGAACCTATCTGTCTTACTCTTAAATATACTCAATTACCTGGCCTCGACAGCCTTCTGTAGCAGTGCATTCCCTAGATTCACCACTCTCTGGCTGAAGAGGTTCGTCTTTATCTGTGCTTGAAAAGGTCTTCTCTTTACTCTTTCCCCTCGGGTCATAGTCTCCCCTCCATTGGAAATATCTTCCCAAAATCCACCCTGACCTGGTATTCAATATTTTGTAAGTTTCAATTAGACCTCCTAACATCCTTCTGAACTAGATCAAATATAGACCAAGAACCCTCAGATGTTCTTCAATTGTTAAGCTTTTCATTCTGGGGACCACTTTCGTGAATCTCATCGGGGAATGCTCCAGATCCAGTACATCCTTCCTGAGATATGGGACCCAAAACTGTGCACAATAATCCAAATGTAGCATGGCCAAAATCTTATAGAGCCTCAGGCGTACATCCCTGCATTAAAATCAATCCCTCTTGAAATAACTGGAATCATTTTATTTGCCTTTCCAACTGCTGACAACCTGCAGATTTACTTTTCAAGATCCTTGGATTGGACCCCCCTCCCCCCAAGTCTTCTGAACTTGCTCGCTATTTAGAAAATAGTCCATGCCTTTATTTTTCTTGGCAAACTGCATGATCTCACATTTGCCCACGTTATACTCCATCTGCCACTTCTTTGCTCACTCCCCTAACTTGTGCAACTCCTTCAGCAGGAGAAAGTGAGGACCGCAGATGCTGGAGATCAGAGTCAAAAAGTGTAGTGCTAGAAAAGCGCAGCCAGTCAGGCGGACTCTGAGGAGCAGGATATTCGATGTTTCAGTCATAAAGCCTTTATCACGAATGAAGTGAGTGGGCGGAAGGGGGTTGAGAGATGAATTGAAGGGGCTGTGAGGAAGATAGCTTGGAAGGCGATGGCTAAATGAAGGTGAGTGGTGGGAGTGGAAGGTGGAGTGGATAGACGGGAAGGAAGATAGACAGGTAAGACAATTCAACAGGCAGTGCTCAATTGGAGGGTTAGATCTGGGATAAGGTGGAGGGAGGGAGATGAGGAAACTGGTGACATTGCGCTGGATACTGTGTGGTTGAAGGGTCCCAAGGTGGAAGACGATGTGCTCTTCCTCCAGAGGTCTGGTGGTTGGAATGTGGCAGTGAAGAAGGCCAAGAACTTGCATGTCCTTGGAGAAGTAGTAGGGGGAGGCGACGTATTCAGCCACAGGGAAGTGGGGTTGTTGGGTGTGTGCACCCTGAACCATTCTGCAAGTTGACGTCATGTTTCCCCAGTGTCGCGGAGACCAGGAGCAATGGACAGAGTAGATGAGGTGTTTGGATTCACAGGATATTCCCTGCCTGATGTGGAAGGATCCTTTGGGGCCTTGGATGGAGTTGAGGAGGAAGTTGTTGGCACAGCTTTCATACCTCTTGCAATGGCAAGGGAAGGTTCCGGAAGTGGAAGGTGGCTTCTTGGGTTGTGGGAGGGGTGATGTGTGAATCTAACGAGGGAGTCGTGAAGGGAATGGTCTCTGCAGAATGCTGATAGGGGTGGGGAGGGAAATATATCTCTGGTGGTGTGGTCTGACTGTCGGTGGCGGAGGATGATGTGTTGTATCCTGAGGTTGGTGGTCTGGAAGGCGAGCATCAGAGGGGAGCTACTGCACCCTCTTGCAGCCGAACCAAATCTTCGATGCTCCCTATCCCTCTATTCCATCTCTGCACTGTTTGAAAACTTAGCCAGAATGCCCTCTGTTCCTTCACGTAGACCATTATTGCACAAAGTGAATTGTTGTGGTCCCAACACTGAGTCTTAAGGAATACCACTTGTAACTGGATGCCATCCTGAGAAGGACATTTTTATCCCCACTCTGCTTTCTGTCAGACAGCCAACATCTATCCAAACTAGCACCTTGCCTGTCACACCAGGGGCCCTAATCTTTCTCAATAGCTTCCTGCGTGGCATCTTATCAAAGGAATTTAGAGAAGCAGGTGGATAACATCTACTTGTTCTCCTTGGTCAAATCTGCTCGTTACTCCCTCAAATTATTCCAGCAGGTTTTTCAGGCATGACCTCCCATTGATGAAACAATGCTGACTTTGCACTATTTTACTAAATACTTCCAAGTATTCAGAAATCCCATCCTTCACGATGGATTCCAGGATGTTACCCACAACCAAGGTTAGGCTAATCAGTCTGTAATTTTCCATCTTTTGCCTAACTCCCTTATTAAATGAAGTATCACGTTAGCAATTTTCCAGCCTTTCCTGATTTTAGTCATTCCTGAAAGATTACCACTTTCACTTTCACGACATCTTCAACTATCTCCCTTACAATGCTGGGGTGTAGTCCATATGGTTCAGGTTATTTTATCCAAATTCAGGCCATTCAGTTTTCTAAAATGTTCTTCTTGGTGATGACCACCATACTCAGCTCTGCCCTATCACTTTCTTCATTTTATTGGGAAATTACTCGTGTCTTCCAGCATGAACATTGATGCCTCATTCATTTCTTTGTTTCCCACTACTGTTTCTCCAGCATCATTTTCCAGTGGTCCATATTCACTTTTGCCTCTTTTTTTGCACTTTATCTATCTAAAGAACTTCTTACAGTCTCCTTTCTATTACTGGGTAGCTTATCTCCATATCTAATCTTCTCTGTCCTTTTTTTTGCCCTCTGTTAGTCTTTGTAAGTTTTCCAATTCTCTCGTTTCCCACTGTCCTTCATCACATTATACGCTTACTCTTTTGCTTGTATGCAATCCCGGACTTCCCTCGTCAGTGCTGGCTGTCTCATCCTCCCTGTACCATGCCTCTATTCCTCGGTAAGGATCACGGCTGTGTCTCCTGGATTAATCTTGGAATCTGCTGCCATTGCTGTTCCCTTGTCTTTTATGCTTGACCTCTTTCCCAGTCAATTCTACCCAGCCTCTCCCTTATGCCTCTGCAGTTGCCTTTATTCAGCTGAAATACTGTTATCTCTGATTCTATCTTCTCTCTCTCAAATTGCAGAATAAATTCGTCCATGTTCCGATCCTTGCTTCTGAAGTTTAACTTCACCGTAACCAATTTCATCTTTTCCCGAGTGGACTCCACTAGAAGTTGCTCCAAAAAGCCATCTCATAAACATTCCTAAAATTCATTTTCTTGCGAACCACTACCATCTGATATTCCCAGTTCCCCTGCCTGTCACGCAGTGTCTTGAGGGGCTACAAGTTCCTGTTGGCCTAGAATATTTAAATTAATCCACCTTCTCCCTGGAACCAATCTATTGGTCTATTGGATTGTGTTTAGCTGTCAGCAACTCAGCTCTGGGATGATATTGGCGATAAATGATCTGGGATGACAGCCAGTATCAGCATGGTGTTCACAGGGTATGGCACCAGACAAATGGCTTACAGTCTGTGAGAGTTTCTCAGAAAAGTTTCTGTGTATTTCTCCTCATGCTGTCTCCTGATCTAACTTCACATTCGTCTGACAACCCTTGCTCTCACTCACTCACCCTGTCGCTCATTTTTTTCACTCTGTTTATCTCACTGCACTGTCTTTCTCTCTGTTTATTTCTCTCCCTCTCAATCTAGCTCCGATAATTCCCTCTACTTTCAAGTTGACAAATTGGAGAACTCATGTACACATAGTGGGCTGAATGGCCTCCTTCTGTGTTGTATTAATTGTAAAGTTCTCTGACCAACACAGTAACAAGTTTTGGAGCCTGGAGAGACAAGCTGGTCCAGTGAAGGACACTGTTAATTAACCATTATCTCTTCCTATTTTCTGACATGCAGCGATATCGAAATATCTGTTCAAACAAATTCCTCATATTAAAATCAGCACACTTCAGACTGCCAGGCCACTGTATTCAGTACCCTCTGTTTTGTTTTGTTGGTCGAAGCTGTACTGGGATTAGTCTCCAACTCCTCCTCAGTCACTGTACCTGTGGACCTACTTTTGTGGTTCCACACACCCCTCCCCCACCACCACCACACACTATTCTAAACCCTCATAAAGGATTATATCAAACCTGCCTGCCAGGAGATTGCTGCCAGTCCAAGACCATCCTGTCCACCTTGTTTATATCCTACCAACCCGGGAATCTCAATGATCCACATATCGGAGATTGTTATCAGTTCATGTGCATCCCGTCCTTCTTTTGTGTATCCTACTGACCCGTGAATCCCAATAATCCACATATCGTAAACTGCTGCCAGTTCAGGTTCATACCGTCGTTTTTGTGTATATCCTACCGACTCGGAAATCCCAATGATCCACATATCGAAAGTGCTGCCTCCCCGACCAGCACATTGATCGTGTATTTAACTGTGCGACCTTATGATTAGTAACCTCACTCGCACATGACATATTCTAATGTCTCCAAAGTTCAAGTATCCTTTCAGCACAACTCCAGCAAGGTCTTTTCTTTAAACTGGATAGACTTGATAATAAAAACTTAAGTGTGACGTCAGGAAAGTGAGACCACTGAATCAGTCCAATGACTACCGGATCTGATATCTATCCCCGCCACCAAACCTGCTTGACAAGGCATACATATTGATCATCTATTTGCAGATGGCCGAGGATAAACAGAAGATTAGAAAATGTCAGAGCAGATGAATGTAATTCAGCCAGTATACTCAGCTTTGCTATTCAACTGGATTCTCGTTATTCTGTTCCTTTCAAAAGCAGGGTCATAACCCAGCATCCCCAGCGGGTCAGAAAGTTTCCAGTGTCATTGTGTGCACAGTCCTATGAAGGGAGTATCTGGTGCCAGGAAATGGGGTGTGGGGTGTCCCATGGATGGCACAAGGAAAGTCTGCATGTAGTGACGATGGACTGAGGGAACTGAGAGAGATGGAATGGATATCCAGGGACACTGCACTCAGACAAGTGGCCGGGCAAGATTCCTAAACACCCAGGAGAACCCACGAACCACGGCTGCTTTTACAAAAACCTATCACATTTGCTGCATTTCTCTATCGAACAAAAACAAAAATACTGTGGATGGTAGAAATCTGAAGCAAACACAGAGACGTACTTTGGAGAGAGAAAAGAGTTAATGCTCCCAATGCAGATACAGGAAGAATGTACAAAGTCCACAAAAACAAGGTCTGGAGATTGGAAATGAACCCAAGTACCTCGACTGTGAGGCAGCATTCCTGTGTCACATGCTGCCCAATGATGGATAATTGGGGATAGTATAGTTTAAAGCATAGATACTGTTCTCTGTGATCGGGATTAAGAGTTATGAAGGTTGTGTTGCCTACATGGTGCTCGGGTTTGGGATATATCATCTGGGTTGCAGAACTTGGAGCGGGAGGGAAATGATCCACTGGTCAGGGTCTGTGTAGGTACCAACGGCTGGACAAACAAATGACAATGAGAAGAGCGACGGGTAATACAGGACTGAACTATTATATCGGAATACATGCAGTGTAAGGAATAAGGTAAATGAGCTTGTGACTCATCCATAAATTGGCAGGTACGACATAGTGGGCAGAACAGTGACATCGCTGCAAGAGGATCAGGATTGGGAGCTGAATATTCAAGGATATTCATCCTGTCGAAAAGATAGGCAAGTGGGCACAGAGATAGAGTTGTCTCAGTATTAAGAATGGAATTGAATCAATAATCAATAATCATAAATCAAATAAGGTCAGATGGTGTAGAATCTGTGTCGGTAGAATTGAGGAATCAAAAAGGTGAAAAAAATGCAGTTGGAGTTATATAGAGAGAGCTTGGGTGTAAGTTACACCAGGAGCTAGAAAGATCTGTAGGAAAGGCAAAGTTACAGTGATCATGTGGGATTTTATTATACTGATGGTCTGGGAATTCAGATTGATAGTGGTTGGCAGGAAAAGGAATTTCTGGAATGTCTACGAGATGGCTTTTTGGAGCAGCTTGTGCAGGCAGACTAGATGATGGGAGCTTGAGGTGACAGTGATCATAATATGATTGAATTTACTCTGCAATTTCAGATGGAGAAGTTAGAATCAGAAGTAACGGTATTGCAGCTGAATAAAGGCAATTACAGGGACATGAGTGAGGAGCTGGGTAGAATTGACTGGGAGACGGGCCCAGCAGGAAAGACAGTACAACAGCAATGGCAGGAGATTTTTGGAGAAATTCAGGATACAGCAGAGATTTATCATGAGGAAAGAGAGGCTTATATAGGGAGGATGATGCAACCATAGCTGACTAGGGAAGTCAGATATAGCATAAAAGCAAAAGAGAAAGGATATAATGTGGGAAACCTGAGGATTGGGAAGCTTCCAAAGACAAAACAGAGGGCAAATAAAATAAAATAAGGAGGGAGATTATTAAATATGGGGTAAGCTCACTAGTAAGATAAAGGAAGACTGTAACATTTTCTTACAATATATATAGTACAAAAGAGTGGCAAAAGTGAACATTGGACTGCTGGGAAATGATACTGGAGAGATAGCAGTGGGGAACGAGAAAATGGCCAAGGAACTGAATAATTACTTTGTATTAGCTTTCATGGTGGAAGGCACGAGTAATACCTTAAACATTCAAGAGATTGAGGGGCCAGAGCTGAGTATGATGGAACCCGCCATGGAGAACATGCTAGAAAAATAATGTAATGGCCCGAAGATTTTAAATAACCTTGACCAGATGGATAACATCCCAGTATTACAAGGGAGATAGCTGCAGAGGAATGGAGGCAATCGTGGTTATCTTTCAGGAATCACTAGAGTAAGGAACGATCCCAGAGCACTGGAAACCTTCTAAACCTTTTTAACAAGGGAGTAAGGAAAAAGACAAAAAACCCCACTATGAATAGTTTATCCTCTGTCATGGATAAGATCCTGGAATCCATTGTGATGGATGAGATTTCTGAATACGTGACAGTGTTTGGTAAAATATGGCAAAGTCGGCATGATTTCATCAAGGCAAGTTAATGCCTGACAAATCTATTGGAATTCTTTGAAGAGGAAATGAGCAGCTCGACCAAGCAAGCCAATGGATGTTATCTCTCTGGAGTTCAAGAAGGCCTTTGACAAGGTGTCACACAGGAGATTACTGAGTATGATAAGGGTCCATGGTGTTAGAGGCAAGGTAGTAGCATGGATAGAAGCTTGACTGTCTGGCAGAAAGAAGAGAGTGGGGATAACAGAGTAGTTCTCAGGATGGCAGCCGGTGACAACTGGTGATCCAGAATGCTCAGTGTTGGAATCATAATTTTTTACTTGTTACATTAACGAATCTAGATGAGGGAATTGAGAGCACTCTGGTTAGGTTTGCAGACGATACGAAGATAGGGAGATGGTCAGGTCGTATTGAGGATGCGGAGAGGCCGAACAAGAATTTGGACAGGTAAAGAGATCATCAGATGCATTTCAACGTTGGAAAGTGTGAAGTCATGCACTTTGGCACGAAGAAGAGAGGCAAAGTCTATTTTCTAAATGGCGAGAAAATTCAGAAATCTGAAGTGTAAAGGGACTTGGGAGTTCTAGTGCAGGGTTCTCTCAAGGTCAGCTTGCAGGTTGAGGCAGTAGATAGGAAGGCAATTGTAATTATGATTGGGAGCATTTACTATGAGAAGAATTGAATATAAGAACTAACTGTATACGGCTCTGGTCAGATGACATTTTGAGTATTGTGGTCATTTTTGAACTCCATACCTCAGGAAGGATGTACTGATCCTGGAGCATGTTCAGAAAATTTTCACGAGAATGGTCATAGGAATGAAAAGCTTATTGCATGAGGAATGTTGAGTACTCTGGGTCTATACTTGATACATTTTGAAAGGATGAGAGGGAATGTAATTGAAATAGACAGGATACTGAATGACCTGGAGAGAGTGGATGCTGATAAGGTGTTTCCATTGGATTAGAATCCGAGGGCACAGCCTTAAATGAAAGGGAACACTTTTTAGAACAGTGATACGGAGAAAGTTATTTAACCATAGAATGGTGACTCTTTGAAATTTATTGCCACAGAAGGCTGTGGGCTCAGGTCATTGAGTATATTTGACACGGAGATAGATAGATTTTGATTATCCAGGGGATCAAGGGTTATGGGAGAAGGTCGGAGAATGGGTTTGAGAAACCGATCAGCGATGATTGAATGACGGAGCAGACCCGATGGGCTAACTGTCCTAATTTATGCTCCAATGTCTTACAGTCTTCTGGTCTAAACCTTAAGGAGGCACCGTGCATCTCCGAGAAGATGGATTCATGTTCTTCATTGATGTCAGTAGCTGGTGGGAATAGTTAACTGTTTTAGAATGAAGGTGCTGTGCCTGCTGTCGGGGTGGTGGATAATATGACACTCAGTGCAGGATCACACACCAACTGCACCGTGTTAAGTTAGGGAGAGTTTATTCAAAACTTGGACCTCACCGTCTCTCGCAATGGGGAGTAGGGGTTCGGGTGGGTGGGCGTAACGTCCGCTCAGGCATTTAAACTATCCCGAATGATGCATCCTGAGTGAAATAGCAGTCATGGAATTTATCACCTTCTCATCGTCTGTTTCGAATATAGGGAGTGATTGTCCATCCCTCTCAGGGTTCAATGCAATCACCTCATTCCCTCACAGCGCTACAGATCAACCTTCACTCACTCCTCATGGTGCCATCATCCCAGGGATTAATCTGGTGGAACTCCTCTTCACTCTCTCTGTGGTATGGAGATCACTCCATATAAAGGATAGAAAATCTGTCCACAATACCCCAAATACTGCCTCAACAACACTCTCAGGTTTGGTCACAATAATTCCTTTCCCTCACTTTGCTGGCTCCATTTCTTTCATGTGACACAGGAAACCATTGATTTACGATGCACTGCCACTGATGTAGAATTTAAAAACATCCTCACATCTGTAGGTCAGCATCAATAAAGCCAGCACAAGAGGTGCCCAAGGAGATGGACATCACTCTTGGACGAGACTCAATCACAAAGAATAAACCTAAAACAGTGAATGGCTACCTACCTGAATGGAAATGAGCCATTGGAATATGGGATGCAGGCAGAGGAAGGGAGCTACTTTTCCTTTTATTCTGCCCTCACGGGATGTGTGCAGCTCTGGTCAGGCCAGCATGTTATGCCGATCTTGAACTGAGTGGCTGTTTCAGCTGTTCCACAGGACATTAAATAGTAAAACAAATTGCCGTGGGTTTGCAGTTAAACAGAGACTTGACCAGAGAATGATGACCCACTGCCTTCTCTAATGGGCATAAGGCAAGCCGATCTCAACAAGTTATTATTCTGTGACTCGAGAATACGAGCCAATGACGTGCCCCACCGTACACTGTCTGCCCATCTTTCAGATTTTGTGCAGAGAACAAGTTAAACATCTCAAGTGCAATTATGTTGCAATGGACACGTGGTTAGAAGGGACTTGAAACAGATGTATCTGGAATTAACAAAGGAACAAACGATGGTATATTCAGGAATTAAACTGAGGCTGAGGAGGAGAATGGGACGTCTTAATGGTGGTACTGGACAGGATTGGTATGTGGGGAGGATATGGAGATGTACACTTTGCAGGAGAAAATGAATCAAAGAGGTTGAGAACAGTGTGTTTTATTCTCGCATATTGGTGAGTAATTTGTCAATAATAGTTTGCTAGTTATAATTTCTAAGGAATGGAATCATTGATTGGAGCTAAAAACGTTGGCTTGCACCTTTCCAAAATCTGCATATAATGAACATCGAATCAATTTAGACCATTTCACTAAACAGACAGAGTAATTTACCAGGAACACCAACTATAGCAAGGATAGGATATTAACCAATTTGAATCACCAGCAGTACATCTTCAATCCGTGATGCTAATGATATCCAAGGCTGGGAAAGTCGGTAAAGACCATAGGATAAACTCCTATCCATTATTGGAACATTCCAGTCTAATGTCCCCAGATTTCCAACTCTCCTGCCCTTCTCTCTGAAGCTGCTAATCCCTGTTACTGCTGTTGGACATGCTCCCGCTCATACTATAGGATACAACACTGAAAGCATTCCCTTATTGATAGAAGAGAGAAACCCTCTAAGGACGCATACGATCCATGGAGACTGACATTATTTCAATTGCTGAACAAATATCTCCAGTTAACCCATTTGAATTCAATGCTACTTTATGAAAATTCAAAATAACGTTGAACATTTATGCATTCTGGGTGTGCAATGCGAGTGTGACTGAATGAAGGAATGTTGAAGATGGCAGATTGATTGTGTGTAATCATTCAGTCAAACTTGGATATGGAAGTAATGCCAGAAGTTTAACGGAACATAAACATGCTTCTCTGTTCATAAATACAAAAATAAATCCCGTAACTACAGATCAGTCATTGCAAAATCAGTAAAACATTGAGAAAACATCTATCATTCATGATCTGATGGCAAAATGTGCCAAAAGAAACGTGGGTTACAACAAACAAACGGTATGGATACGTAAACAGAGATTTGCACATGGCAAACACAGTGCAGATTGTTATTCCAGGATCAGAGAGGGCAAGTGTGGGTCATGCTGTTGATGTTATCGATGTTAAGGAACTGTCATTAAGTGTCTTTTAATGGACTTCAATTACATTGTGATTATGATATTGGGGAAAGCCAGAAGATGGAGAGGACTGGGGGACATGGCTGATTAGAATGGGTGGAGGGACAGTGATGTTCCCCATTTACCACAATTGGAATGTTACTCTTTATAACTCATATGAAGAACAGATTCAAGAATACATCTGCAATCAGCAGAGACAATATTAATGAAATGCGTTTATGCAACATAAAATATAGGAACAAAATGATTTTCTGCACACACCAATATATGCAAAGTACAAAAAGATAAGGTTGTTAAAATACACTCCTGATATTGAGCTATATAAATTGAAATGTAAATTACATAACTAGGAAAGTGGTGTGCAAACATTATCAATCATTATTTGACCCACAGCTAAGATCGTGATTTCACCTCTGCCCGTTAGTCCCCTTACTGAGATTCTTTGGCCGAGTCTCTCATACAGTATCGCTGTGTGTGTGTGTGTGTTGGGGGCGGGGGGGTGGTGGGTGAGTCGTGGAGGCGGGGTGGTGGTTATCATTTCCTGCTGCTCTTGGCACAGTCTATTTAAAAGCTCTGCTTTCTCGATACAACGAATCTATTGGCCTAATGGGTTCTGTGTAGCTGTCAGTAACCCAGCTCTGTGATATTATTGGAAATAAATAATCTGGGATGACAGCCAGTATCAGCAAAGTGCTCACAGTGTATGGAGCCCAGACAAAGGGCTTGCCGTCCAGAGGAATTTCTAAATAAAGCTTCTAACTTCTGTCTGTCCGTATTATCTACCATAATGCAGTCTTCTGATCTATTTAACATCACCCTCATCTAACACCTCTTCCTCTCACACTCAGTCAGTCGCTCCCCTTTCTATCCTCTCTCAGTCTATCTCCTTTCACTTGCTCTCTCTCTCTGTTTACTTCTCTCTCACAAAATCTCTCGTCACACTCTCTCTCTAACTCCAATTGTGCATTTGGAGAGCTTGTTGACTCCACGATGGGCTGAATGGCCTCTATCCATGCCATAATAATTGAGGTTTTCTGACCCACAATAAATGCTTCCTGGACAGACATACTGGTCCGGCGGCAGATACAATGCACAATCACCCATTAACTGTTCCTGCTCTTCTCTCGTGTACAGCTGTCTTGAAATGTCTGTTCAAACAAAACAGACTGAATGAAATCTGAGCAGTGGAGAAGACGTTCATGACGGTGTATTTCATCAGGATTTAATGAAGGATGAGATTCCAGAATAACATAAGCAATGAATAAAAAACAGGGTAACACAAGGAATGGCAGCTGAGTACAACATGTGGTTCCAAGTAGGTCTCATGGTATTACCAATAGATTATCAATCCAGAAAAATCAGCTCCTGTTCTGTGGATCCAAGTTGAATCCCGCCACTGCAGACGGTGGAAATTCAATTCAATAATGTAAAAATATCCCTGGAATTAGGAATCTACTGCTGAGAATGAAATCATTGCCGATTCTCAGAAAACTCCATCTGGTTCCCTAATATCCTGCGATGAAGGAATCTTCCATTTTCACCTGGTCTGGCTGAGATGCAACTCCAGACCCAAAGCAATGTCATTGACTCCAAATCGCCCTCTGAAATGGTCTAATGAGTCATTCAGTTCTTCCAATCGCTACAAAGTTTCAAACAAATGAAACTGGATGGACCACCTGGCATGGAAATAGGCACCGGAAAAGTCAACATTAGAAACATCACTGTAGAACCTGCAAGGTCTTCCTTAATCACACCTGAGGTCTGGTGCTAACATCGGAACAACTGCCTTACAGACTAGTCAAGCAACAGTCTGACATAGTCATACTCACGGAATTATACCTTACAGAAATAACACAAATTAAACATAGAGAAAGTAGTCTCTTACTGATTACCACGTAACGTCGTTCCTCAGCTGAATCAGTCTTCCTCCATGTTAAACAACACTTGGAAAAAGCATTGACTGTGTCAAGGGCACAAAGTGTATTCTGGCTGGGGGATTTCAAAGTCGACTGTTATGAGTGGTTTGGCAGCAGGAATACTAATCATGCTGGTCGGCTCCTAAGGACATAGCTATTACATTGGGTCTGCAGAAGGTGGTGAGGGAATGAACGAGAGGGTAAAAAATATACCTGACCTCATCCTTACTAATCTACCAACTGCAGATGTATATGTCCATGACAGTATCGGTAAAAGTGACCACCACACTGTCCTTGTGGAGACCAAGTCTATTGTCTCCATAAACTCTATCGTGTTGTGTGGCACTATCACCATGCTAAATGGCACAGACTTTTAGCAGACCTAGCAACTCAAGACTGCGCATCCATACAACACTGTGGTCTATCAATAGCAGCAGAACTATACTCCAGCACAATCTGTAACGTCACGGCCCAGCATGTCCCCCAATCACCCATTAGCATCACACCAGAGATTTAACCCTGGTTCAATGGAGGAGGGCAGGAGGGCATGCCAGGAGCAGAACCAGGAATATATAAAGATAAAATGTTCATCTGCTGAAGCTTCCAAACAGAAATACTTGTTGCCACATAGCATAAACAGCAAGGGACAAATAGAGCTTCGCAATCACAGAACCTGTGCATCTGCAGTCCTACTAATCCGATCTTGAATGGTGGCGGACGATTAAACAACTCACCAGAGTAGGAGTCTCCACAAATATCTCCAACCTCAAAGATGGAAGAGCCCAGCACATCAGTGCAAAATATAAGGCTGAAGTTTTCGTTGCAATCTTCAGTCAGAAGTTTCGAGTGGATGATCCATTTCAGCTTCCTCCCGTGGTCCCCATCATTACAGATAGTAGCCTTCAGCAAATTGGATTAACTGACATCAAGAAAAGGTTGAAGGCACTGGATACTGCAAAGGCTATGGGCCCTGATAACATGCCGGCAATAGTCCAGAAGACTTGTACTCCAGAACATCCCATTCCCCTCATCAAGCTGTTCCAGTATGTTTACAAACCAATAATGGGGAAAAACTGCTCAAGTGTGTTCTATACATAAAACGCAGGACAAATTAGACCCGTCCAAATACTGCCTTATCAGTCTACTCTCCATCAACAGTAAAATGATGGAAGGTGTCATCAACAGTGCTATCAAGCAGCACCTGCTCAAAAATAACCTGCTCAGTGACGCCCAGTTTGGGGTTTGCCAGAGTCACTCAGCTCCTGAACTCGTCACAGCTTTGGTGCAAACATTGAAAAAAGAACTGAATTCCAGCCCTTGACATCAAGGCTGCATTCTGCCAAATGTGACATCAAGGACCCCAAGCAAAAACAGTATCGCGGGCCAACACTCCATTATTGGAGTCATACCTGACAGATAGGAAGATGGTCATTGTTGTTGGAGGTCAGTCATCTCTGGTCCAGAACATCTCTGCAGTAGACCCTTAGGATAATGTCCTAGGTCCAAACATCTTCAGCTGCTTCAATAATGATCTTCCTTCCATCATAAGGTCAGAAGTGGGGATATTCGATGATGACTGCACAATGTTCAGCACAATTGGCAAATGTTCAGATACGGAAGCAGTCCATGCCCAGAGCAACAATATCTGGGCAATATCCAGGCTTGGGCTGGCAAGTGGCAAGTAACATTTGCGCCACATAAATTCAGACAATGACTGTCATCATTAAGAAATAATATAACCACTTTGTATTCAGCATCATTAACGCCACTAAAATCCCCCACTATCAATATCCTGGGGGCATTATTGACCAGAAACTCAACTGGACTCGCCACATGAATATAACAGCAGATCAGAGGCTAGGAATACTGCAGGAGAAACTGACTACCCAAAGCCTGTCCATCATCTACAAAGCAGAAGTCAGGAATGAGATGGAATATTCTCACTTGCCTGACTGAGTGCAGCCCCAACAACACTAAAGAAGCTTGACACCATCCAGGACAAAACAGCCCATTTGATTTGCACCACATCCACAAGCATTCACTCCCTTCACCACGGTCGCTCAGGAGCAGCAGTGTGCACTATCTACAAGACACAATGGAGAAATTCCCCAAAGATCCTCGGATAGCTCCTTCCAATCTCACGCACAATTCCATCTGGAATAACAAGAGCAGTAGACTTTTGGGAACACCACCATCTTCAAATTCCCCTCCAAACCAGTCAACATCCTGATTTAGAAATGTATTGCCGTTCCTTCACTGTTGCTACGTGAAAATCTTGGAATTCCCTCTTTAATCACTAGTGGGTCACCACACTGCAGGTAGATTGCAGCAATTCGAGAAGTCAGCTCATCATCACCTTCTCAAGGGCAACTGGGCATCCAGCGATGCCCACATCCCAAAAAAAAACTTTTTTAAAGAATAGTTCGAATTGAGCATCTCGATGGGACAGGTTATCTGATTTGAACACGAACAGGAAAGCAGTGTTTCTAATATTGAACATTTTAGACTTTTCTGTTATTAGAAGGGTGTTCAGTATTCGATGACATATTGTTACTGAGTGCTGTGATAAATTGCACCTGTTTTGTTTAAATCAACAATACTGGCGTAACAGGATCAATCCTTCGAAAATACCAGACAGAAAATGACAATCATCGTAGAGAGAATGTCCTCCCGCCAGATGAGACTCACTGACAGCAGCTCACATTCAAAATATTAATGGAGTCCTGGCTGACACTGAATCTTCTTACCGTCCAGATCACAGGGGTTACCAATGAACAGAACGTGAAGTCAAAGCGACATACAAATACAAGGGTTATAAGAGCAGGTCAGAGACTTACAAGTCTTTACTGAATAATAGACCTATGACCGAAACGAAATGAGATATAGCAATAGACTTAGGCCATTCAGCCCATTCCTTCACTCTGATACTGTGCCATTTTGTCACTGTCTCTAGGAAAAGTGGAAATATCTTCTGCATACTGACTGTATCAATCTTTGCAGTAATTAATTCGTTTCAATCAGACCATCCACCTCTCCCCGCCCCTCCCCACCCCACAATTCTTCTACATTCCATCGAGTACACACACTGCCGCTCATATGACAAGCCGTCATCCCCAGGATGGATCACCTCCAACACCAGCAGATCTTTCTCTAGAGATAGTGTCCAAAACAGCTCACAATTGTCCAAATGCCACCCGTCCATAGCCCATTACATTCTTAGCAGTATGTCTCCCGTCTTGCATTCTTGCTCTCTTGAAATGAATGCGAACATTGCTTTTGCTTTCCTAACTGCCAACTGAACATGCACATTAACGGTAAGAGAGGACGAGTGCCTCAAAATCTTTTTGTACTTCAGATTTAATGGATTCTATTAGAACATATTGTCTCCTCTATTCCGCCTACCAAAGTGCATATTCTCACACTTTCCCATATTGTGTTCCATTAGCCACGTGTTTTCCCACAGTCCTAAACTGTTCAAGCCTTTCTGCAGCTTCACCACTTCCTTAATATCATCTGCAAACTTCGCAAAACTGCCCTTTATTCCTTTGTTCAGTTTGTTCATATATCATACATTTCTTGGCTCCCTAAGGACCGTCCACCCTCTCCAAGGCACAACAGCGAAGGTGCTTGACACCATTCAGGTTGAAGCAGTGGCTTGACTTGAATTACACCTGTAAAGTCTTCACTCCCTGCACCACTGACTCTCTGTAGAAGCACACCCTACCCCCATTTGGTGTGAGTTTACTTAACTATGGCTCACAATCCCAGTCTATTGATGTCACTCAGTCTCAACACTAACTGAGTTGTGCTCACACCAACCATGTCACTGTGTATTGATGATGATGGAGGGAGGTCAGCGAGGAGATGTCGACAATGTATAACTGTGTGACTGCCAGGTTGAAACCTGCCCCGACAGCCTCGGATGTACCTGTGCCCGCTGTCACCGCTGCAGGCATGATCAGTCTTCCTACAGGTCAAATCAAGGAAAGCGCCGGGCCTGGATAGTTTTCCCGGCTGAGCACTCAGATCCTGGGAGGACCAACTGGAAGAGGTATTCATATACAATTTCAGCCTTACCGTCCCACAAGCTGAAGTCCCAACCCTCTTTAAGAAGACCAACATCAACCTTCATCATTGTGCTTCCAATTAAACCTGTTGGACTATAACCTGGTGTTGTGTGATTTTTAACTTTGTACACCCCAGTCCAACACCAGCATCTCCAAATCATAACAATTACCTTGTAAGTGAGAAAACTCATGTTTTAATGACTTAATGATTACAGCCCAGTGGCTGTAACACCAATACACATGGAGTGATTTAAAAGGTTGGTTATGGCCCACATCACCTCCAATCTCCCAGCCTGACTTGATCCCCTATAATATGGCGACTGAGGTAACGGGTCCACAACAGATGCCGCATCCCGAGCCCTGCACTCATCCCTAGGACATCTGGACACCAAAGACACCTACACTAGACTCCTGCTCAATGACGACAGTTCCACCTTATACATCATTACCCCCTCCAGACTGATCTCAAAATTCCGTGACCTTAGTCACGGCTCCACCCTCTGCAACTGGATCCCCCGGTTTCTGAACCACAGACCACAATTAGTGAAGAGGTATCTGCACCTCTGCCACAATAACACTCAACACTGGAGCTCCTGGAGCATGTGTCCGCAGCCCCCTACTGTACTCCCTGAACACTCAACGCTGTGTCCTCAGCCCCCTACTGTACTCCCTGTACACACAGGGCTGTGTCCTCAGCCCGCTACTGTACTCCCTGTACATACACGGCTGTGTCCTCAGCCCCCTACTGTACTCCCTGTACACACACTGCTGTGTCGTCAGCCCCCTACTGTACTCCCTGTACAGCGACGGCTGTGCCCTCAGCCCACTACCATATTCTCTGTACACGCAAGACTGTGTCCTCAACCCTGACTGTACTCCCTGAGCACCAAGAGATGTGCCCTCAGTTCGCTACTGTACTCCCTGTACACACACGGCAGTGTCCTCATCCCCCTACTGTACTCCCTGTACACACACGGCAGTGTCCTCATCCCCCTACTGTACTCCCTGTACGTCCACGGCTGTGCCATCAATCCCCCATTGTACTCCCTGTACACCCACTTCTGTCTCCTCAGCACACTACTGTACTCCCTGTACACACACGGCTGCGTCCTCAGCCCCCTACTGTACCCCCTGTACACACACGGCTGTGTCCTCAGTGCCCTACTGTACTCCCTGTACACACACGACTGCATCCCTCTGCCCCTACTGTACTCCCTGTACAACCTTGGCTGTGTCCTCAGCCCCCTACTGTACCCCCTTTACTCCCATAGCTGTGTCCTCAGTCCCCTACTGTACACCCTGTACTCCCACGGCTGAGTCCTCCATCCCCTACTGCACACCCTGTAAACCCACTGCTGTGTCCTCAGCCCCCTACTGTACTCCGATACACACATAGCTGTGTCCTCAGTCCCCTACTGTACTCCCTGTACACACACGGCTGTGTCCTCAGCCCCCTACTGTACTCCGATACACACATAGCTGGGTCCTCAGTCCCCTACTGTACTCCCTGTACACACACGGCTGTGTCCTCAGTCCCCTACTGTACTCCCTGTCCACACACGGCTGTGTCCTCAGCCCCTACTGTACTCCCTGTACACACACGGCTGTATCCCTCAGCCCCCTACTGTACTCCCTGTACACACACAGCTGTGTCCTCAGTCCCCTACTGTACTCCCTGTACACACACGGCTGTGTCCTCAGTCCCCTACTGTACTCCAGTACACACAGAGCTGTGTCCTCAGTCCCCCTACTGTACTCCGGTGCACACAGAGCTGTGTCCTCAGTCCCCTACTGTACTCCGGTACACACAGAGCTGTGTCCTCAGTCCCCCTACTGTACTTCCTGTACACACACAGCTGTGTCCTCAGTCTCCTACTGTACTCCCTGTACACACACGGCTGTGTCCTCAGCCCCCTACTGTAGTACCTGTACACAAACGGCTGTGTCCTCAGCCCCCTACTGTACTCCATGTACATATGTGGCTGTGTTGCCAAATTCCAAACAATGCCAACCGTAAGTTTGCTGCTGACATCACCAAAGCAGGAGGGATATCAAACAACGATGAGTCTGAACACAGTAAGGAGATAGTGGGTTTGGTGGCATGGTGGAATGATAATAACCTCCCTCTCAAATTCGGCAAAAGTAAAGAACTGGTCATTGACTTTAGACCCAAAGGAGGGGGACAAGCCCCTATCTACTTCAACGGTCGAGACACTGCAGAGCGTCAAGTCCCTCGTAGTGATGATAACTGGCAACCTACCCTGGAGTTCTCACATAGGTCTGACAGTCAAGATGGTTCAAAAACGTCACTGCTTCCTCACTTGGCTCAGGATATTTAGCATGCACTATTTCTACAGATGCACTATTGTGAACTTACTGTCCGGGTGTGTAATGGCCTGGTACAGCCACACTCTGCCCAGAGCCATCGGAAACTACAGAAGATTGTGTTCACAGCCCAGACTATGATGGACTCCAATCTCCCAACCATTGGCTCTAGTTACATGGCTCATTGCCGCAGAAAGGCTGCCAACATCTATCCAAAATTACTGAGGGAAGGGAGAGAGGAAATAGCTAGGGCCTTAACAGATATCTTCGTAACATCCTTGAACACAACTGAGGAGAGGACTGGAAAGTTTCTAATCCCCTTGTTTAAGAAGGGTAGCATGAATAATCCAGTTCATTATAGACAGGTGAGCCTGACGTCTGGGGTAGGGAAGCTGTGAGAGAAGATACTGAGGGATAGGATCTATTCTCATTTGGATGAAAATGGTCTTATCAGTGAGAGGCAACATGGTTTATTGTGGGGAAGGTCATGTCTTACCAACTTAATAGAATTATTGGAGAAAGTGACAAAGTTGATTGATGAGGGGAGGGATGTAGATGTCGTGTACATGGACTTCAGGAAGACGTTTGATATGATTTCCCCTGGTCTGGTTATGTGGAAAGTGAAGTCACATGGTGTCCAGGGTGTTCTAGCTACATGGATAAAGAACTGGCTTGGCAACACGGGACAGAGCGTAGCTGGGGAAGGGAGTTTCTCGACATGTAGAACTGTGACCAGTGGTGCTCCATTTCAGATGTTTCAGAAATATACATGAATGGGCAGGGAGCATAGGGATACAGACCTTTAGAAAATAGGAGACAGGTTGAGATTGAGAATTTGGATCGGCGCAGGCTTGGACCACCAAATGGCCTGTTCCTGTACTGGAATGTTCTTTGTTCTAACATTGCCAAAGACCCATCATATGCCTGTAAAGATCTCCCACAACCTGCTCCATCAGGCTAAAAGATGCAGACGCTTGAACACACAGAGCAGCAAGATCAGGAACAGCTTCTTCCTGGCTGTTATAAAACTGATGAATGGACTTTCTAATCTCAGATAATGCTGAATTTGTTCATATTGATCTCGCCGAGTGCACACCCTGTGCAGCGTAACCTATATGCATTTCAGACATGTTTTCCAGCCATCATTCAGTACATCCATTCTTACCATGATCTTCCTGGACATCTTGGCACATGACAAAATAAATCCTCACCTCCCTACCCCCAGCTTCCTCCAGTGCTCACGCCCAGGTCTCTCTGGTCCTCACCCCCATCTCCTCCCATTATCCCCAGCTTTCCTTGACCCTATCCCCAGCTCGGTGTGACCTTTGTCTCCCACTGTCTCTCACACTGTCCATTTCCCTGTGTTTTCCTTTTCCCTGCCTTCTGTTCCTTTCCCTGAACCTATTATCTTCCCTTCTCCCTGCACATGCGACTGTTTGTTTCCTTGTTTTGTTTCCTTTCTCTCTTTGACTGACTGTCCATTTGTTTCCCTCGCTGTGTTCTCTCTCTCTCCTTCCCTTTGTTTCTGTTTCTTTCTCCTTCGTTGTGGTGGTGATGGCTTCTCTATTCGTTTGAAGCAGGTGATGGCTCATTGGTTCGATGTTGGCAATACAATTCACTCAACAGGGTTTTGGTATAGAGGACATAATTTAAAATTATCAGGAACATTTCAATTGTTGTCAAAACAGCAACCAGAACGTGGGTATCCACTTAACAGCCAATTGTTACATGTAACTATTTTGAAACCGCCCGTCTCCCAGTGCTTTGTATACTGGCAACTCAAAGCATTCTATTCGGGTACATAATGACCTGTCATGATAACTGCTCTGCCTAGGACCATATGAAACTACAGACGGTTGTGTGCACAGCTCAGACCATCACGGAAGACATTTGTACTTGTCATTGTCGCAAACAGGCTGGCAACATCAAAGATCTCTCCCAAACTGGTCATGATCTCCTACAACCTCTTCCAACAGGGAGAAGAAACAGAGGCTTGAAAACATGGACCAGCATGCTCAGGAACACTTCCTTCCCTACCATTATTAGACTGACAAATTGACATCTCTCACTTTTCAAATAATATTAATCTTGCTAATGTCATCTTACTTTGCCCACCTTCTGTGAAGCTGTCACCTTGTATGACTCACTCTGTGTAAGTACCCCACGATCTCTGTTTTCTTGTTTACTATCATGTGCCTGCACTACAATAAAAACAAACCTTTCCATTGTACATTTGACTAAAATAAACGAAACCAAATCAGATCAAGCACGTGGACTGCAGTGGCTCAAGGTCTTCTCAACTGGAAAAATGAACTCATGCTGCCCCAGTCAGAGATACCCATATCTAATTAATGAATATAAGAAGATGACCACACTTAGGGAGGACAGACAGAGGGAATCAAATTGCTTTAAACATGATCTTAGATATATACAGGTTTCCGTCACTATTTGTAAGCAGAGTGTTCCTACGAAACCGTTCGCAAGCTGATATGTTGGAAAGTGCAGTACCACTAATTTATATGGTAAAAAAATCGGCTTTCTTCGTAAAAGTGAAAATCCTGTTCGAATATCTTTTGGTGAGTGAAACAATGTCCTAATTTAATCATTTGGAAAGGGAAGTGGCAAAAAGCGAAAATTTGAAAAGCGGGGGATACCTGTATTTACAAGGGCATGATATTGAGGAAGATGGGAAAGGCGAAAAATAAATGGAGCTGAATCTCACATTTGATTTCCAGCCCAGCTGATCATCATTCTCTTTGTTTGCTCTTTTTCTTCTATATCTCTCTTTCTCTATTGATTCCTCCTCCCCTTCAAAGCAGACTTCCCTGTCAATGGTATTAATCACACTCCTTTCCAGCTGCTTTCAGTTCAGGAAAGTTTCCCAGCACATTCTGTTCATTTCTTTACATTTCTTTCTATAATTTCAGATTTTCAGCTACGTCCTTTATTTGATTTAACCTTCAATTTTGTTAATTCGTGGAATGTTGGCATTCCTGGGAAGGGCAGCATTCGGTGACCATCACTAATTGCTCTGATTATGAGGCCATTCCACAAGCCAATACAAAGTAAAGTACATTGTCATGGGTCTCAAGTCACAATTAACCCAGACTGGCTAAGAACATTAGATTTCTTTACCGAAGGTGATCGGTGAAAGATGAAGGTTTTCAGACAAAATGTTGCTTTTATGTTTGGTTTTCGTGAAATTCATTTTTATTCCAATTCTTATCATTTTTATTTAAGTTCTGTAATCAGCTGTAGTGGACTTGAAACAAATCACTTGAAACAATATCTTTCGTTTTATAGGCCTTGCTTCTGAATTACATCCAGCGACATTCCTACATTCATACATTGTCCTAAACATGAAGTAACGTCCGAGACAAGAGCAATTTTGTGATTGAAATATTTGTAATTGGAAAAGTGGTCAGAAGAGAGCTTGAAACATTAAGTCTGAATTTTACCAACGTGCAGCCAATGGCTTGTTCAGCAACAATACTGACACAGAGATGAAATTGGGGATAACAGGAGACATAAATCAATTCTGGGCAAAAAGGGATCTCGAGGTTGTGCACAGTTTTGTTCGCAGATGTTGGTGAGGGAGTGGTCTGCAATTCATGGGTAATGAATGGAGACTGCAATTGAAACTGAAGACCATAGTTTCTTTCTCTGACAAATATAGAAAACGAAATTGCAACGAAGTTCAAGCTTGTTTATGGGATTAATGAATACACAGAGGTAGAGAACACCAACAATAGCGAGAATAGCTGAGTAGCTCACCCTCCACCCCGCCCAGAATAATCATCAGTCCTACTGATATCCGATATGGTAGAAATCCCCAATAGGGTTCAAAGTTTGGGAGAAGATTTGTCGCTCGGGTGCTCGTTGTTGTGGTTCTGTTCGCGGAGCTGGGAATTTGTCTTGCAAACGTTTCATCCCCTGTCTAGGTGACATCCCCAGTGCTTGGGAGCCTCCTGTGAAGCGCTTCTGTGCTGTTTCTTCCGGCATTTATAGTGGTTTGTCTCTGCCGCTTCCGGTTGTTAGTTCCAGCTGTCCACTGTAGTGGCCGGTATATTGGGTCCAGGTCGATGTGTTTGTTAATAGAGTTTGTGGATGAGTGCCATGCCTCTAGGAATTCCCTGGCTGTTCTCTGTTTGGCTTGTCCTATAATAGTAGTGTTGTCCCAGTCAAACTCATGTTGCTTGTCGTCTGTGGGTATGGCTACTAAGGACCGTGTCGTTTCGTGGCTATTTGGTGTTTATGTATACGGATCGTTAACTGTCTTCCTGTTTGTCTGATGTAGTGTTTTGTGCAGTCCTTGCATGGGATTTTGTACACTACATTAGTTTTGCTCATGTTGGGTATCGGGTCCTTCGTTCCGGTGAGTTGTTGTCTGAACGTTGCTGTTGGTTTGTGTGCTGGTATGAGTCCTTGTGGTCACAGTAGTCTGGCTGTCAGTTCAGAAATGTTCCTGATGTATGGTAGTGTGGCTAGTCCTTTGGGTTGCGGCATGTCCTCGTTCTGTTGTCTCTCCCTTAGGCATCTGTTGAAATTGCGAGGGTATCCGTTTTTGGCGAAAACTTTGTATAGGTGTTCCTCTTCCTCTTTTTGCAGTTCTGGTGTGGTCAAGGTATTCGCCTAAAACGGATACCCTCGCAATTTCATCAATTATAGGGCAAGCCAAACAGAGAACAGCCAGGGAATTCCGAGAGGCATGGCACTCATCCACAGACTCTATCAACAAACACATCGACCTGGACCCAATATACCGGCCACTACAGTGGACAGCTCGAACTGACAACCGGAAGCGGCAGAGACAGGCCACTATAAATGCCGGAGGAAACAGTACAGAAGCGCTTCGCAGGAGGCTCCCAAGCACTGAGGATGTCACGTAGACAGGGGATGAAACGTTTGCAAGACAAATTCCCAGCTCGGCGAACAGAACCACAACATCCCCAAGAGGGGAAACCTTGAAAAGACTCAAAGGAAACCTCCTCTCCATTGTTGTAATGTTCCAGTCCGCTATTCTCAGATTCAGATCTATGCAGCTGTTAATCTCTGTTACTGTTGGAGCTGATGCATCTGTTCCTACACTGGGATAACGCACTGAATGAAGCCTCTTACGAATAGGAGAAGGAAACCCTCCAGTGACAATGTTGCATTGCATGGAGAGATGACATCAATCACAGTCAGAGCAAACAGTCCCAGCTTTCAATACAGCACATTCGGTTCACAATATCTCTGGACTGGACTACATGTTGACATTGCTTCCTATTTGTCACATCTCACATCATTAATTGACAAAAGACAATACGCAATAGACAATAGACAATAGGTGCAGGAGTAGGCCATTCAGCCCTTCTAGCCTGCACCACCATTCAATATGATCATGGCTGATCATTCCTAATCAGTATCCTCTTCCTGCCTTATCTCCATAACCCTTGATTCCACTATCTTTGAGAGCTCTATCCAACTCTTCCTTAAAAGAATCCGGAGGCTGGGCCTCCACTGCCCTCTGGGGTAGACCATGCCACACTGCCACCACTCTCTGGGTGAAGAGGTTTCTCCTCATCTCTGTCCTAAATGGTCTACCCCGTATTTTTAAGCTGTGTCCTCTGGTTCGGCACTCACCCATCAGCAGAAACATGTTTCCTGCTGCCAGAGTGTCCAATCCTTTCATAATCTTATATGTCTCAATCAGATCCCCTCTCAGTCTTCTAAACTCAAGGGTATACAAGCCCAGTCGCTTCAGTCTTTCAGTGTAAGGTAACCCCACCATTCCAGGAATTGACCTCGTGAACCTATGCTGCACTCCCTCAATAGCCAGAATGGCTTTCCTCAAATTTGGAGACCAGAACTGCACACTGTACTCCAGGTGTGGTCTCATCAGGGCCCTGTACAGCTGCAGAAGTGGCTGAATACTTGTTAATGGAGACTGTTAGTAGCGAACAATAGGGGGTGAGTCATGGAAGGCCACGTGAGAACTAGGCCTGGTGTACGGGTATGGGCATTGAGGAGTTCAGTCCTTAAAATTATTGAACATTATTTTGAGTCTGAATGGCTGCAGGAACTACCTGCGAAAAATGAGGTGTTGTTCTTCCAGCTTGCGTTGAAATGTCCTGGAACACTGCAGCAAGTCTGACGCAGAGATATTAGCTAGGGAACAGGATGGGGTATTAAACTGGCAGGCAACTGGAAACTCAGGGTCTCTTGCATAGGTACAGCTTGGTTATTCTGTGAAGTAGTCACCCAGTGTGCCTTTAGTTTCCCCAATGTAGAGCAGACCACAATGTGAGCAGTGAATGTAGTCGACCGGATTGTGGGAAATGTTGGTAGGATGCTGCTTCACCTGGGAGGCATGTTTGGGCCCTTGGATAGTGAGGAGGGAGGAGGTAAATGGGAAAGTGTTACACCTCTGACAGGGGAAAGTGAAGTGGAATTGTGGTGAGGTGGTAGGGGGGCGGTGTGGGGGGGGGAAGTGTGGGGAGTGAATAACGAGCAGACCAGGGTGTCCTGGAGGAAATGATCACTTCAGGAGGCGGTAAAAGAGAGAGGAGGCAAATATGTGTCTGGTGGTGGCATCTCGCTTGAGGTGGGGGAAATGCAGGCTGATGATCTTCTGAATGTGAATGCTGGTGGGATGGTAGGTAAGGACAAGGGGAACTCTTCACGCTGTTGCAGGAGGGAGGAGAGGGGGTGAGGGTAGAAGCGCAGCAGGTGGGACAGAACTAGTTAGGGGCCCTGTCAACAACAGTGCTGGGGAATTCTCGGTTGAGGAAGAAGGTGGACATTTCAGAGGCACATTTCTGAAGCTGACATCATGAGAAGCAATGCGGTGGAGACAGAGGAACTTGGGGAATGGAATGGAGCCTTTGTAGGAAACAGGGTGTGAGGATGTATACTCCAGGTAGCTGTGGGAGTTGGTGTGTTAATACTCGATATCAGTGACCCATCTATACCCAGAAACAGAAGCACAGATGTCAAGGAAAGGAAAGGAGGAGTCAGAGATAGACCAGGTGAAAGTGAGTGAGGAGTGCAAATTGGAAACGATAAACTTGTCCATTTCTGGACAAGAGAGAGGAACAGCAGCTATGATATCATCTACATATCGGAGAAAGTGTTGTGGATGGGGGGTGGAAAGAACTGGAACAAGGAATGGTCTACGTACCCTATGAAGGTACAGATATAACTTGAACCCACATGTGTATCCATGCACACCCCTCTGTGTGTCAGGAGCAGGCTGAAGCAATGGGTTGCCCAGGCAGTTCTGTTTGTGGATTTTCAGGACAATATAAAAGCGAGCTCTGCTATCAGAAGACCATCAGCTACGGGACTGTTAGGTGGGGGTGAGTGGGTGGGAATCTCCAGATGAAATGTTGTCAGATTTAGTTAATAAAATGGTCTGATGTGCTATGGAAAGGTGATGGACCAGCAGTTGATATGTGGAAGTATCTGAGAGCTGGAACTCAGCCTCTGAAATGGAGAAGTGAGTCCACCACCCTTATCGACACAGGCTGAATAACACAGTCAGGGTTGGATCGAAGCATACAGCATACAGTCTGTTCAGAGGGTGATAGGTTGGATAAGGTGAGGGGGATGCAGAGAAATTAAGACAACGAGTATCACATGGAAAGTTCTCAATGAACAGATTGAGCTCAAGTAAACACCAGAGGAATGTGCCCAGGTGGAGGGACAGTGATGGAACTGAGTGAAGGGCCAGTGGGATGGGGAGTGGACTCTTGTCCAAAGAAATGGACACCGAGGAGAAGACGGTGGAAGAGGATTTCAACATTATGTCGTTACTGAAATTCATTAAAGTGGGCGCACAGCGGGATAAAGCTGAGACCTTTGCTGAGTACAGAACATTCAGCATTAGAACGCGGAAGTTTAGGAGGGATGGTGAATACTCGACAGGAGGTGGACTTGGGGGAGGGGATGGATCAGATGAAATGTGAGGAGAGATTCAGGTGTGCATCATCTAGGTCCCCAAATGTGAGAAATGTGAAAAGGAGATGGGATGGACTCAGAGCACAGGGCATGGGTGGGGTGGCAGGCTCCAGAGGCTCATAGGCATCTCTAAGTTATTCCATCTTGTGGGCCTCGTATATCTGGCGAACATGGCAAATGAGCTGGAGAATGAAGTAGAATTGGGGAATGTTGAAGCCTTGAGCCAATGTGATGGGACGCTGTTGGACAGAGAAAATGTTGATCTCAGTGGCACTGACATCTTACGATCAGTCCTCAGAAAGTAACTGGTTGAAAATAATCAGAATCGTTATCTTATCGTAATCCTCTGATTTCATTGGGTTGACACTCAACCAGCAAGGTCTTACTTTTCTGAGACTTTAGACCAAACTGTGAAAACAGATATATCTTGATGTTATTAATAAGTCAAATCCATCCATGGTTTGGAAGGCACTAGCAAAGGCTGAGTTTATTTGTCATTCCCAATAGCTCGAGGGAAGGTGTCATTGTTCAATGAGAAAGTTGACAGCACAGAATTTCCTCTGATTCCCATTAACCACAGTTTGCTGAGGGGTAATGATGCTACTTGAGACAAATATTACTTTGATGCAAGGGACGTTACTCTGATTGCACTTCAAATGACATTGGAAAATCAGTTAAAATGGTAAAGAGCAAAATGATCGAACACGGCTTGTTTGAACAATGTGGTCACTGTCCTCACAACGTTTTAGGAAAAGCTGATGCTTGGACTTCTGATTCTGAGGAGAGGTTTGTCTTGTTTGTGATGAGGCTGTTTGCTTGAGCGCTGTGACACAGAGGCAGAAAAAAGTTCCACTCTGTATGGGTAACAGAACCATCCTTTTCATATTGTATTGGACAGTGACAGACACACACTATTGTCTGTTCGTATTGGACATTGATCATCCCAATCTCATTGTTGACTGATGACCAATAGCAGCATGAAACCAGCAGTTCCCATCTCCCTAGTTGGAAAGCAAAAAGAGCAAGGGATGGCCAGTGGAAATGGGAGTAACTAGGGAACTGGTGTAACTTACCGTGGGAGTGGGAGAAGAAAGACGTGAAGAGATATCATCAATGGGAGAGTATATAGCAGCAGAAGGGGCAATACAAGGGAAGTCGGAGTGTTAAAAAAAAAGAGTCGGAAGACAGAGGAAGAATGGCTAATGAAGTTTTAGTGACTGGGAAAAAAAACTTGCTTTAGCAAAAGTGAGGTTGGGTGTAAAATTATCACTGTTCAGGAAAATTGGGATCTGGTTCCATTGAAAATTATGATTTAATGTATTTCTTTTTAAATCAGTTGATTCTTGTTCAGACTGCACATTCACTCTGTATTTCTGCATCTCCATCAAAAGCAGATGACATGTTCCAACAACCCTCCCCACCCCCCCACACCCCCCTCCCCGGAATGGCGTCTCAACACTTTTGAATTTTTTTTAACAGTATGTATTTGCTTCCAATTCAAGGTAGACATGAGAATATGATTTGATCTCCTGCAGTTTGTCCATAACGTAGAAGTGAATTGAGTATTTATCCTCATCACATTAGCTGATTCAAGCAATGAGTTTGCGTCCATCCTGCAGATGAAAAATTCTTCAGTTCTGACTATTGTTGCAAAGAACAGTGCCACACAAAAGGCGACTGTTCCACAGCAAGGTGCCAAACCATTGTTCATTCTAAATTAGGTATACATTTTATGAATAAGACATGTTGAGGGGCAGAGTTTAAAAGGTGAATTCAACTCTATGTTGAAAATGCAATTTGCAGCTCCCTCATAATAGGTATTAACGACATCACTTTGTAAAATCCCAAAAAAAAGAATAGCAAGAGACTGGAATTCTTAATTCTTCTTCTGTGAATAACATTTGGAGAATAAGAAGGAAATCAAGATTTGTTTGTGATATTCATAAATGATGATGGTGAGAATGTGGAAGATGGATGGCAGTTCAATGATAACTAATGGGGATGACACAAAGATTAGCTGGGTGGTTCACAGTGAGGAGGAAATGGTTAGGCTACAGGACGATATAAACAGATGATTTCTATATCCAGATTAATGGCCGATGAAGTTTAACACTGATAAATGTGAGATGATGCACATCTGAATTAACAAGACAAGTGAGTACTCAGACTGTGAAGGGCGAGGGCTAAATTTGCTCCTTTTTTCATTGCAGCAGGGAAGGTTGAGGAGGGAACCTGGTACAGGTGTGAAAGAGCATAAGGGGAATGGAGATGATGAACAGACAGCAAATGTTTCCCTTACTCAAAGGGTCAAAAACAAAGGGATACATGCTTAAAGTGAAAGACAGGGGATTGAGAGAGGATTTGTGAGTCTGTTTTGAACTGAGAGGGTGGCACAGACATTGAATATAAAATCCCTACTGTGCGGACATAGGCTCTTTTGCCCAACCAATCCACATTGACCCTCCAAAGACGAACCCACCCAAACACGTTCCTCCTATATTTACCCCTGACTAATGCACCTAACCTACGCATCCCTGAACAATATGGGCAATTAGCACGGCCAATTCACCTAAGCTGCACATCATCGTATTGTGGGAGGAAACTGGATTACCTCGAGGAAACCACGCAGACACAGGGAGAATGCGCAAAATCCATACAGGCAGTCACCCAAGGCTGGAATCAAACCTGGGTCCCCAGTGTTCTAAGGCAGGATTGCTAACCACAGATCCGCCGTTCTACCCCTGGTGACATGTGTCTGGAATGCAGTGCCTTGGTGGGTGATTGAGCAGGTAGTCTCACAATCTTTTAAAAAACTCTTTGGATATGCATTTGGTGGTGCAGGCTCACACTTTAATTCAATGATTCTATGTGGTGGCAGCCATGAGCACTCTGATCTATTCTGAAGCAATAGCTAATGGCAGTTCCTGGTTAGTTCCATTGACTGTACTCAGTAAGTGAGCCTCCAGTGAAGTGCTGGTGTTATCATCCACTTTCTCTTCAAGTGTTTCGGTTTCCTTGGGTTGGTATTGTAATTTCCTGTGACGATGATGTCAATTTTCGGCCCTTTTTTCTCAGAGGGTGGTAAATGGAGTCAAAATTGACGTGTTTGTTGATGGAGTTCTGGTTGGAATACCATGTTTCCAGGAATTCTTGTGCTTGTCTCTGTTTGGCCTGTCCTAGGATGGATATGCAGACTTAGTCAAAGTGACGTACTTCCTCATCGGTACGTAAGAAATTATTGTTGGGGTCATGTCTTTTGTGGCTAGTTGATGTTAATAAATCCTGATGACTAGTTTTCTGCTTGTTTTTCCATTATAGTAGTTGTTATTGTTCTTGCAAGGTTTATTGTTCCTGGAGCAGAACAGAAAAAGATGTGAATTTATTGCGGTGCTCAAAAGTATGAAAAATGTTGCAGAGTCGAAAAAGAATACTCTATTAGTTGGCATTACAGTATCAAGGAATTCTAATTTCAAGGTTGTCAGCAAAAGAGCTCGGAGTGAAATAAGGAAAAATGTCTTATTTAGAGAGCTGTTTCGAATTGGAATTGACCGGCTGGGAAAGTTGTGGATGAAGATTCAAAAGAGAACAGGATATATATTTGAAAATTATGAATTTAACGGGCAATAGAGAGAGGGCTAGCAAATAGGAGGTGCTTGGGGGACATTTTTGGAGCTGATTCATACCTAATGGCCAATGGTGTCCTCCTGTACTTTAAAGGGGTACCGTGTTAGGGAGCTGGAGCTGGGTGGCATGGTCGCTCAGTGGTTAGCACTGCTGCCTCACAGCACCAGGGACCAGGTTCCAAAACCAGCCTCGGTCTGAGTGGAGTTTGCATATACTCCCCGTGTCTGTGTGGGTTTCCTCTGGGTGTTGTGGTTTCCTCCCACAGTCCAAAGATGTGCAGGTTAGGTGAATTGGTCATGCTAAACTGCTCATAGCGTTGGGTGTAGGGGAGTCGGTCTGGGTGGGCTGCTCTTCAGTGGGTCGGTGCGAACTTGTTGGGCAGAAGGGCCGGTTTCCACACTGTAGGTACTCTAATCTCGGATGCACGCAGGGTCATCCGAGCTACTGAGAACTTCATAGATAAGTGCTTTAGTGTGGTGGCCACACCCAAGACACGCTTTAGTTATGATTCTTTAATTACTGCAATATTCCAGTCTAACATTCATCGCCCTGAGTTCATTAGCCTTACCTGTCAGTCCTGTTGTATTTAAATAAACACAATTTAATCCAACAGGCGATCCTTGCATCCTGACCTATTCCAGGCAGAGAGTAGATGGGCGACAACCGGGAATGGCAATGGGAGTAGGCAGGAAGTGCAGGAGTCCCCTGTGGCCATTCCTCTCGAAAACAAGTATACCATTTTGAATTGTTGGGGGAGATGAACATTCAGGGGAAAGCAGCAGTAGACAGGTTGGTCGTACTGGCTCTGAGGCACAGCGGGAAAGAATATAAGTAAACAGGACGTTAAATATAGGAGGGTCGATTGTTAGAGGAACAGATCGGAGATTCTGTGGTCACAAACGGGAATCCAGGATGGTGGGTTACCTCCCAGGTGCGAGGGTCAAGGATGTCTCCAAGTGGCTGCAGAACATTCTCAAGGGGGAGGGGGAGCAGCCAGAAATCATTATGCACGTTAGCACAAATGATACCCGCATAAATAGGGTCGAGGTCCTGCAGTGTGATTACAGAGAGCTAGGAGAAACATTTTTTTAAAAAAAACCTTGACAATTAGATTAGATTAGATTAGATTACTTACAGTGTGGAAACAGGCCCTTCGGCCCAACAAGTCCACACCGCCCCGCCGAAGCGTACCCACCCATACCCCTACATCTACATCGACCCCTTACCTAACACTACGGGCAATTTAGCATGGCCAATTCACCTGACCTGCACATCTTTGGACTGTGGGAGGAAACCGGAGCACCCGGAGGAAACCCACGCAGACACGGGGAGAACGTGCAAACTCCACACAGTCAGTCGTCTGAGGCGGGAACAATGGTAACCTCCTGAGAGGAAGATTACCGTCAGAGACTTGCACTGGAGGGGACACCAATATCTTGGCGGCCAGTTTTGCTAGTGTTACAAGGCAGTGTTTAAAATAGTTTGGCAGGGGGTGGTATCCTCAAGAGCAGCGAGGCAAGTGCAAGGCTGGAAGGAGATACAGTAATCCGAAATCAGTAAGATTAGGCTGGTAAACGACAGAGAGAAAGTACTGCCTTTTGGATTAAATTGCATCTATTTCAATGCAAGAAGACCTACAGGTAAGGCCGATGAGCTCAGGGCGTGAATATGGAGGTGGAACTGGTATATTATAGCCAGTATAGAAACATAGCTTAGTGATGGATAGGACTGACAGCTTAATGTACCAGGGTAAATGTGTTTTAAACAAGACAGAGATGGTGGAAGGAGGGGAGGGGAGTTGCATTTCTGATTAAGGGGAGTACAACAGCAGTAATCAGAGATAAAATAACTGATGGATCACCCAATGAGGCTTTGTGAGTGGAGGTAAGAAATAGAAAGGGGATGGTGACATGTACTATAGGCCCCCAAATAGTCAATAGGAATTCGAGTAACAAATATGCAGGAAGAGAAGGGAGATACCTGCAGGAGCAATAGGGTTATCATGATAGGGGATTTTATTTTTTCTAACATAGACTGGAACTGCCTGAGCGTTAAGGGATTGATGAGATAAAATCTGTAAATGCGTCACGAAAGTTTCCTCAAGCGGTATATAGAGTGTCCAACTCGGGAAGTGGCAAAACTCAAAATTTTCTCAGGAATAGGGCAGGACAGGCGACTGAGTTAATAGTAGGGGAGCACTTTGGGACAGGAACCACAGTTCGATTAATCTTCAAATAGTTATGGAGAGGGACAAAACAGGTCCACAGGTTCATGTTCAAACTTGGGGCGTGGTTCAGGTACAAGCAGCTGGGATCAAGGGAATCCCTGGAGATACATAAGAGATACAGGAGTCTGTGGAAGAAGGAAATCAGTAGGATGAAAAGGGGGCAAGAAAGAGCCTTGGCTGAGAAGATTAGAATGAATCCAAAAAGGTACTTTAAATATACTAAAAGAAAAAGCAACAGCTACAGTGAAAATAGGACCCCTCGAAGATCAAAGTGGATAAGTACGTGTCAAACCATAAGAGATAGGTGAAGTCCTCAATGAATATTTCTACATTATGTTTACCGCGGAGAAATACATGAATACTTGGGAACTTGAGGAAGTTAGTCATGATATCTCAGGGACAACCAATATCATAGGAGAGAAGATTTTGGACGCAATTTTTCTTTCATGCGCAATTCATTATAGAACTCGATTCCCGCCTCAGGCGACTGACTGTGTGGAGTTTGCACGTTCTCCCCGTGTCTGCGTGGGTTTCCTCCGGGTGCTCCGGTTTCCTCCCACAGTCCAAAGATGTGCAGGCCAGGTGAATTGGCCATGCTAAATTGCCCATAGTGTTAGGTAAGGGGTAAATGTAGATGTAGGGGTATGGGTGGGTTACGCTTCGGCGGGGCAGTGTGGACTTGTTGGGCCGAAGGGCCTGTTTCCACACTGTAAGTAACCTAATCTAATCTAATCTAATCTCTGATGTGTCAAAATTCATTGACACCCACTCGCACCCCTGAAACATTTCAGTGATGTCGCCTCCCCTAACTGTCTGGTCCCAACCGTCACTATCCTCTGAGAGAAGGAAACACTCCCCACACATATAGCTTGGCCAATTGACAAGAACAAAAGATGTGAACACACCGTCAGAGTGATTGACCCTGATATCATGGCAGTAATTGACTGAGCAAGGTGTCAAGGAGACTGAACAAAATTGAATTTGATGGAAATCAGTTGTAAACTTCCCACTGGTTGGATCATTCATAACACAATGTGGCTGGTGGACATATATCCTCTCAGTGCCTGGATATCTCTGTGGACAATCGCAGGGTAGCTTCTTCGGCAAAAACATCTTCAGATGCTTCATCAATGTTTTTCCCTCTGTAATGCGATCAGTGGTGGGATGTTCTGTGGAGATTACATAATGTTCAGAACAATGAGTCACCTCGTCGGGTATTAAAGTATCGAATCTGAACAACATTCAAGCTTGTGCTGTTAATGAATAGGTAACATTAATCAAAAGCACTGCTGGGCAATAAATATTTCCACGGTTAAAAAGAAGGAACCCCTACAGCAACTCTAGCTGGTTTCACAGTCAAATAAGAAAGCCATTCAGCCCATCAAAACCATTGGATAAAAAACAGATGCAACGCATTCCCTCTCTCCTGCCTATTCCACAAGAAGACAATTAAAAAAAAATACAGCAGCTATTGGAATCCAAAATAGACATGCAGGAGGCTGGAAGAACAGAATAAGCAAGGCAGCGTCAAGACATCGAGAAGTCAACACCTAGGATATAACCTTTCGTCAGGACTGTGGTTAGGAGTAAGGGGTCTATAGATAAAGGGGCGGGTGAGGGAGGAGGAGGCAGAGTGGCGAGATGGGCATAAGTGAACCCACATAAAGGGTATCAGTCGGTTGGTGATGGGAGGACTGAATCCAGTTGGTAGCTGGATCAAGTGTTCAGAGGAAGCCAAGGAGGGCAAGGCCTGGGAAGGGAATCATAGGATTAGAAGGAAGGTTATTTGAAACTGGAGAATTCAATGTTGAGTCCCCAGGGTGTAGGCTGCACAGGTTACATATCAGGTCTTGTTCCTCCAGTTTTTGGTTTGGTTCATTGTGGCAATGGAGGAGGCTAAGGATGGCTATGTCAGAAAGGGATTTGGGGGTGGGGGGGGGAGAATTGAAATATGAAGTGATTGGGAGGTCAGGTCAGCCCTTAGAAGCCTGACTGCAATACTCATCAAATCATTCACTTCATTTACATTTGGTCTTCCCGATGCAGTGAAGACCAGGTCGGGTGCACCAGATGCAGTAAACTAGGTTTGGATCCCACCAGCTGGCACATCTCCCACAAGACTGTTTGCTTCGTTATCGTGCTACACTCCCCACCGATCTCCCCCATAACCACCAGGTAACTTCTCCTGCAACCACAAATGCTGGCAGACCACCACTTCCACCTCCTTATAGGGCTTCAATCAGTACTTGCTGGTCAGACAGAGATTCACCTGCCTCTCTTCCAACCGAGTTTACTGCATCAGATGCTCCCGATGTGGTCTTTTCTACACTGGGGAGACTGAACATAAACTAAGGGCACATTTCACTGAACATCACAGCCGGGCCTGCAAGGGCCAAACTGACCTCCCAGTCACCGCCCATTTGAATTCCCCTTCCAACTCCCTTTCTGACATAACCACCCCTGGCCTCCTCTGTTGCCTTGGTGAGGCAGACTGCAAATTGGAGGAACATCAGCTCATCTGCCTGGCAAGCCTACCACATGGAAGATGTAACATTGACTTCTCCAATTTGAAATAACCTTGCTACCCATGCCCTTACTCCATTTGCTGCCCATACTCCTCCCTTCCATTCCACCTAATGACTCCGCCTTCCAGCTCCCAACTGGATTCATCCCTCTGGATTCATCAGAACCGGCCATTAGGCCCTCTATGATGCACTGACCTTTGAAGTATTCTCAGCTCGTCCCCTATAATATCTCAAAATAATCCATGAGCATATCTAAGGATGGTTCAAGTCCCCCTAATGTGGCTGAGTTGACTACATTAGCAGGTGGGGCATTCCAAGCCCTTACATCTCTCTGTGAAATGAACCTGTCTCTGATGTCTGTCTTAGATCTATCACCCCTCAATTTGTAGCTATCCCCCCTCGTATATGCTAACGTTAACATCCTAGCAAAAAGACGTTAACTGTCTACCCATCTCATCCTCTGATCATCTTGCATGTCTCTAACAAATTCCCTCTTAGGCTTCTTCTTTCCAATGAGAACAGACCCAAGTCTCTCAGCCTTTCCTCATACGACCTTCCCTCCAGACCAGGCACCATCCTGGTAAATCTCCTCTCCACATTTTCCAATGCTTCCACATCCTTTTTGTAATGGGGCGACCAGAACTGTACACAATATTCCAAGTGTGGCCGCACCAGCGTTTTGTATAGTTGCAGCATGATATTGTGGCTCCGGAACTCAATCCCTCTACGAATGAACCCTAACAAACTGCATGCCACCTTAACAGCACTATCAAGCTGGGTGGCAACTGTCAGCACTCTATTGACATGGACTCCAAGATCACTCTGCATATCCACACTACCAAGGATCTTTCCATTGACCCAGTACTCTGCCTTTCTGTTATTCTTCCCAAAGTGCATCACCTCACATTTAGCTGGATTGAACTCCATTTGCCACCTCTCAGCCCAATTCTGCTGTTTATCCAAGTTCCCCTGCAACCTGTAACATTCTTCCAAACTGCTCACAACTTCACCGACTTTAGTGTCGTCTGCAAATTTACTACTTCATTCACCAGTGCCTGCGTCTAAGTCATTTATAAAAATGTCAAACAGCAGTGGTCCCAAAACAGACACTTGTGGCACACCAGGCTGAAACCGGACTCCAGGCTGAATATTTTCCATCAACCACCAGTCTCTGCCTTCTTTCAGAAAGCTAGTTTCAAATCCAAACTGCTAATTCACCGTGAATTCTACGCCTCTGCGTTTTCTCCAACAGCCTACCACGTCGAACCTTATCAAAGGCTTTACTGAAGTCTATGTATACCAGGTCATCTGCCCTACCCTCATCTACATGCTTGGTCACCTTCTCAAAAAAAATCAATGAGATTTGTGAGACAGGATCTGCTTTTGACGAAACCATATTGACTATCTGAAATCAAATTGTTGCTTGCTAGATGATTATAAATGTTATCTCTTATAATCCTTTCCAATACATTTCCTACAACAGAAGCAAGGCTCACTGGTCTATAATTGCTTGGGTCATCTCTACTACCCTTCAAGAACAAGGGCATAAAATTTGCAATCCTCCAGTCCTTGGGTACTAAACCTGTAGACAGTGATGACTCAAATATCAAAGCCAAAGGCTCTGCTATCTCCTCCCTAGATTCGCAGAGAATCCTTGGATAAATCCATTCGGTCCAGGGCGTTTCTCTACTTTCACTCCTTCCAGAATTGATAACACCTGTTCGTAACTAACCTCGATCATTTCTAGTCTAATATCTCATACCTCATTCTTTTCCTCTACAATATTCACCTTTTCCTGAGGGAAAACCGATGAGAAATGTTCAATTAGCAACTCTCTGATCTCCACAAGGTCCACACTCAACTTCCCACTTCTGTCTTTGACTGGGCCTATTCCTACCCTCATCATCCATTTATTCCTCACATACCTCTTTAGGGTTCTCTTCTATTCTATTTGCTAACGACTGCTAGTGTCCTCTCTATTTTCTTCTTAACTCTCGCTTAAATCCATCCTAGATGATCTGTAACTCTCCATCGCCTCATCTGAACCATCTTGCCTCATCAACACATAAGCCTCCATCTTCTTCTTAACAAAAAGTGCAATTTCTGTTATAAACCACGGTTCCTTACCTTATCACTTCTTCCCTGTATGACAGGTACATACCTATCAAGGACACACAATAACTGTTCCTGAAACCAGCTCCACATTTCCACTCTCTGCATCCCCTGTATTTTGCTACCCCATTCTATGCATCCTAATTCTTGCCTAATCACATTATAATTGCCCTTACCCAATTGATAATTCTTGACCTGTGGCATGTACCTATCCCTTTCCATCGCTAAACTAAACATATCGGAATTATGGTCACTGTCTCCAAAGTGTTCAACTACAACTAAATCAAACACTTGGCCTGGCTCACTACCAAGCACCAGATCCATTGTGGCCTCCCCTCTTGTCGGCCCTTTGACATACTGGGTCAGGAAACCCTCCTGTACACATTGGTCAATAACTGATCCATCCGACGTATGAGAGTTATAGCATTTCCAGTCAATGTTAGGAAAGTTAAAGTCCCCCATAATGATCACCCTGTTCCTTTCACTCCTACCCAGAATAATTTTGCTAATCCTCTCTTCCACCTCCCTGGAACTCTGCGGAGGCTATAAAAAAACTCCAAGCAGTGTGACCTCTCCTCTCCTGTTTCTAACCTCAGCCCACACTACATCAGTAGGTGAGTCCTCAGCAAAAGTTCTCAGAGCCAGCATTATACTATCCTTGGCTAAAAAGACCACACCTCCTCCTCTTTTATCGTCTTGCCTGTTCTTATTGAAAGATCTTGAACATCTTTCACCCAAGTTCCTATAATAGCTATGATGTCCCAATCCAATGTTCTGAAACATGCGCTGAGTAGATTAGCGTTCCCTGTAAATCCCATTGCACTGAAGTAAATGCATTTTAGTTCTTCAGAATTACTCTATACTCTGACTCTCTCATCTTTATATTCTAACTGGCATGTTCTCATCATATTCAGAAATTTCTTCATTCATCCTACCATTTACACTGCTACTTAGAGTACCTCTACTTGCCTTGTCTGTCAATATAAGTTCTGCCTTTATGGGTGAGCAAATCTCCCTGCTAAGCTATTGGTGGCTTTCCCATTTAGATTAGACCGATCCTTTTGGAATGGGCCTTTTCTATTTCTAAAGTCATTCCAACCTCCCAAAAATCTGAATCCGTTAACAGCACAGCAGCTCTTCGTGCCATTGATTTTTTCTCCTTTAATCTTTCTTTTTTTCCTTCCCTGCTTGAATTTGTCAGAAATTACTATTTTAAGGGTTGATTTTTAATCCATTACATCAACTCTTTAATTCACTACAGACTGTTTTAGTCTATTCCCTAAAAATGTCATTCATAACAATATATACAATAATTTATGGGTTCTAAATCACACCTTTAACAATATGCTTAAGACTTTCAGAGATGTTCTTAATCCTAGTACCGATAAACCAATAAACTATCCTAAATTTTCGCCCACTGCCACAGAATGTCCTGTTTATGCCCCTGACAGGAGAGACCGCTGTCGCAATAATTATACAAAATCTTCTCAATCGCTGCCGATCATAAGATTTGTTCCAACAGTCCAAGGCTCTTCAATTTTCCTCAGAGAGACTACCCCCTTCAACAGTTCCAAATACTGAACATCTGTTTGATAGAGGAATAGCCATCGGAGACTTTTGAACGACCTTCTTACCTGTCCTGACAGTCACCCATCTATCTGACTGATTTTGCTGGATAATAACTTCCAGCTATCTCTCTCTCTACCTGAAATATATGGCCTTAATATTATTACACTTATAAACAGAATTTTGTATGATATTAAAATAGAAAATATATCCATATACATATCAAACATATTAAAAATAAATAAAATCAACCATTTGGAAAACTAACTCAACAAAAATATTCCTCTGCAATAAATTTCTCGAAGAAGAATGTCTTCTCCAGAGCTTAACACGTGTTGGACTCTCCAGAATAAAGGCACATCTTCCTATTTAAAAATAGTTTTTGAAACAAAAAAAAACTTGTACATTTGAAACAAAGAAGATGACTTTTGAAACATATGTAGACTTTTCTAGTTTGTTTTGTAGAGAAATTTGAACGTTTGAAAGAAATTTTCTTTTGTTTTTTTGAATTTCTATAAAACAAAGTGGAAAAATAATCTTATATTAATAAACTATATGAACTACATTAAATGGAATATAAAACTATAATTAATCTTTAATTATGCTTGCAATCCCACCAGCGGCTGTAAGATCCATACTGCTCTAAGAACACGTATTAAAACTTTTTTTTTACAATTTAAAGAAGAGTGGGCATATGTTCTAATAATTTGTTTCAAATGCAGGGTAGACTTGGCGATATGATTTGCTCTCCTACCGTGTGTATATGTGCAGCATTTAATTAAATCTTTATGCTCATCTCTCCAGCTCTTTCAAGCAATCATATGAGCCTGTGCCCATCCTGCAGATGAAAAATTCCTTCAGCTCTGAGTATTGCAGGGAATATTACAAAGAACGTTATCCACGTCCACGTAAAATACAAATGTTGCAGAGGAAGTAAGCCCGACCTAGTCCAATATTAAACACATGCAAGCATTATGAATAAAACATACAGAGAAGAATAGGATAAAAGGAGAATTCAGCTACATGTCCAAAACAAATCTGTGGCTCTCTCATAAAAAGACCTCAACTGCATCACGCTGTAAAATTACCAAAAATAGGAAGAACAAGAGACTGGCATTCTTAATTCTTCTCATTTCAACAACATCTGAAGAACAGAAGAAATAAGACAATTCTTATCTGTGAGCTTCATAAGTGATGATGATGAGAATGTGAGGGATGGATTTTGGGGGAATGATAAATAACGTTATGGATGACACAAAGGTTAGGTGGGTGGTTCACAGTGAGGAGGAACATGCTTGTTTAAAGATGATATAAAGAGCTTGTTCAGGTGGCTAGATCAATGGCTGATGAGATTTGACTGATAAATGTGAGGTGATACATTTCAGAAGTAACAAGACAAGAGAGAGTACTCAAACTATGATGAGGGGTTAGATGTTTTTGAAGCAGAGGAGGTTGAGAGGTGTTCCTGATTGAGGCAATTAAGAGCATGAGGTTTATGGACAGTTTGAACAGAGAGCAGCTCTTCCCCTTATTCGAGTGCTCAATACAAAGGAGACATAATTTTGAAGTGAAAGTGATCTCACCATTAATCTGTAAAGCTTATTTGCAGATTGATGTTGAATTTAGATTCCAGCATTTGCAGTGGCGGCATTTGAATCTGAGTTCCCAGAATATTATCTTGATCGCTGAATCAGCAGTTGGCAATAATACCACCAGGACATCACTTTCATCTTATCATAATCTTCTTTGTTAAGGTATGAGTGACGTTTTATCTTTTTTTACAATTCCTCTTCCACTCAGGAATAAACTTTAATTGATGTGTTTTTACTATCTTCCTAAGTATTTGCCATTGTTCTTCAAATGTTCTGCCCTTCAATGTTATTTTTGCGAGTCCATTCAGGCCAATCCTTCCACATAATTATCACTGCCCGATACTAAAACCCTTGTATCTTTGAATCCGAATGTGAAACTCCAGCATGTTATGGTCCCTCTTTCTAGAGGATCCTCTACTATAAGATGATTTATCACTCCTTCCTCATTATTCACACCAAATCTAAAAGCCAGTTTTCTGGTTTGTTGTTTTAAGAAATAATCCCTCATACATTCTGCGCATCGTTATTTGAGGCTACCCTTGCCAAATTGATTAATTAAGCCAATATGTATATACAGATTGCTCACTCTTGTGCCCTTCTCACAAGCCATTGGTATTCCCTGGTTTTTGAAAGTATATTTGGAGGATGGGAGTATTGTGGCATGAAATTACTCCAAGAAGCAGGTTTGCTTCCATATGCTTTATTTGGATCCAAACTGGTTTGTCATTTTGGTCTCTCGTGCTAATGTCATTTTAATGCAGCCTTGATATCATTCTTAATCAATGCAGTAACTCAACCTGCTGTACGTTCTTGTCTGAGTAATGAGTCCCCTTGGACATTTCACTTCCCAACACTGATCTTCCTCCCCACCAGGTCGTATCTTTTTAACTCTGTTTGTGCAGTTATTTTTTACAAATATTCCATGCATTTAGGTACAAGGTATTTACATAAATTCTATTGGATTGGTTTATCACCTTTAATACTTTTGGCACACTCCACACACTCCATTCTTATTTTTTGATCTCCGATAATACTGAACTTATCATTTCCACTCACATTGTTAAAATTGCTATGATTATTTTCCTCAGCATAGTCATTAGGCTGGCCCTGCCTGTCTATTCTATTAAACTCTAATTTCAGCTCGCTTGTTGTCCTGCTGCTCTGGTTTTCAGTCTCCTGCATTATTCATTTAACTCCACCCAAGATGCATCATCAAACCTCCCTGCCAGGATGTTGGTGTCCCTCCAGTTAAAATGGACCCTGTCCTTTTTTACAGGTCCCACCTGCCCTGGACAAAATCCCAACGAGCCATATATCTGAAACCCTCTTCCTGAACCAGTTCTTCCACCACATATTAAAGTTTTCTCTCTTCATCTTCCTTATCCCACTTCCACCTAGCAGGAGGATTAACCCAAGATTACAAGCCCAGATATCCTGCATTTCCACTCAGGTCAATCTCCCTGCACTCTCCTTGCAGGATCTTGTCACATTTCCTGCCAATGTTATTGATGCCAATGTGTACCACTGGCTGTAAACCCGTCCCTTCAGTATGCCCTGAGACTTCTCAGAGACATCCCTGATCCTCGCACCAAAGACATTTTTTATGAAGAATGCATAGAATCGTCGAATCCCTATATTGTGGAAATAGGCCATTTGGCCCAACATGCCCACACTGACCCTCCAAAGAGTAACCCACCCAGACCTGTTAGCCTATTCTCATACTCTACATTTACCCCTGACTAATACACCTAACCTACACATCCCTGAACACTATGAGCGTAGTAACCTGGCCAGAGCCAGTTGCCTACCATATATTGATTCTGCTTTCGCACCACAGATACTGCCAGTACTTCTGAGCATTCCCAGCAACTTCTGGTTTTGTCACCAATGATAATCACATACTGATCAAAACATATCCAACTCAGATCTGAAAAAAAAACCTGAATTGATTTTCTCAATAAAATTCCAAATATTTGGTCATTCAAGGATCACAGCAAATATCCATTAAATTATTTTTGTTTGGTCCATGATTGTCATTTGTTCACTTTGCCAATCCATGAATAAAAGACATGTTTGCATGTTTTGTGCATTATCTTTTGGGAGGAGTTAGAGAGAGGTGGTGGGGGGGGGGGGGGGGAACGGGCTGGGACCAGGGGGTTGCTGGGAAGGTTAATTTCCCACTTAAAATGGACTTACCTCGAGCATCAGGCCTCCATTTGCAGCAGCGGTGAGAGCGAGGAGCGGAGTGGGAGAGGACGAATTGTGCACTCGGAGGGTAAGTGATCTAACATATTTGGACAGCGTTTGAACGAGAGACACTACACGTGTAATGTCTCCCACCCCGAACTCCACATCTAACCAATGCAAAAGAACTCTGTACTGTGTTGATAAGGTGCTTCTCCTCTTTTTTTTTTACTCCTGTGATTGGTTAAAGAAAACCCTTTCCTTTCCGTGTATCTAATTTAAGACCAAGTTAAGCTTTAGAGTAAAAGTGACAGGAGATCTCAAAGCCCCCATGTTATGCTCAACTTGCTCAATGTGGGAGCTCAGGGACACAGCTGCTGTCCCTGTGTCCATATCCCTGCACTCTCCTTACAGGATCTTGTCACGTTTCCTGCCAATGTCATTGGTACCAATGTGTACCACAGCCGCTGGCTGTTCACCCTCCCCTTCAGTATGCCCTGAGCATGCTCGGAGACATCCCTGATCCTCGCACCAAAAACACTTCTTATGAAGAACGCATAGACGGGATGATGGCTCTGGAGCGGTGGATGGACTCACCTTGGAGCACACACAATGCAGAGGAGGTTGTCGATAGCACATTTAGTGAACTGATCACATCACAGATTAGGATTGCTGAAGGAGAAAGGGAATTGGTGACCAAAAGCAGAGAAAGAGCAGGAAGGCACTGCAGGTGTCCCCTGCGGTCACCTCTCTCCTTAGCAGGTATACTGTTTTGGATACTGTTTGGAGAGATGGCTCACCCCAGGAGAAGACAGCAGTAGCCCCGTTAAATGCACCGTGGTTGGCCTGCTGTTCAGAAGGGCGGGAAAATACTGGATTGGCTAGGTCATAGGGAATTCAATTGTAAAAGGAGTAGATAAGCATTTTTCTGTTCGAAGTCAATACTCCAGAATGGTTTGTTGCCTTCCAGGTGCAAGGGACAGTAATACCTCAGATCGACTGAAGAACATTCTGAAGGGGGAGGGAGAATATTCAGTTTTCATGGTGCATGTAGGCACCAATGATATAGGATAAAAATAAGGATGGGCTCCTACAAACACAATTTAGGGAGTTAGGAGTCAAGTTAAGAAGTTGGACCTCAGAGGTTGTAATATCAGGATTGCTACCAATGCCACGTGCTAATCAGAGTAGAAATGAAAGGATAGCATTGCTTGAGAGATGGTGCAGGAGGAAGGAGTTCTGATTTTTGAGACATTGGGACTAGTTATCTGGGAGGTGGAACTATTACAAATTGGACCGCCTACACCTGAATTGGAATGGAAACAATGTCCTTCGGGGTACTTTTGCGAATGCTGCTTCGGAGGGTTTAAACTAATGTTGTAGAGGGATGGGAACCAAATGAGGAGCTTAGTTGATATTAAGGAAATAGCAACTGCAGCCTTTAAGGAAATAGATAATGATGTCAGCGTGAGTTAGGGGAAGAGTTGGAAGGAGTAGATGATGAACACAAAGGGACAGGTTATCTGAGGTGCATTTGTTTTAATGCAAGAAGTGTAGTATGTGCAGATAAACACAGGGCTTGCATTAGTACCTGGGAGTTGATATTATTGCTATTACTGATACTTGGTTGAGGGAAGGGCATGATTGGCAAGTAAATATCCCAGGATATTAATGCTTCATGTGGGATAAACAGGGGGGTAAAGGGGTATAGGAGTTGCATTACTGGTCAAAGAGGATACCACAGCTGTGCTGAAGGAGGGCACTATGGAGGACTCAAACAGTAAGGCAATAAGGGTAGAGCTCAGAAATAGGAAGGGTGCAGTAACAATGATGGTGCCTCCCAACAGTGAGCGTGAGATGAAAGTACAAATATTTAAACAGATCATGGAAAGATGTGGGAGCAACATGGTGGTGGTGAAATGCGATTTTATTTTCGCAACATTGACTGGGGTTCACTTAATATTAGACGACTGGATGGAGCAGAATTTGTAAGGAGCAGCCAGGAGGGTTTTTTGAGCAGTATGTAAACAGTCCAACTCAAGAAAGAGCCATTTTTGTCCTGATGCTGGGGAATGAGTCTGGCCAGGTGGTTGAAGTTTCAGTTGGGGATTTCTTTGGGACTATTGATCACAATGCCATACATTATAGAATACGCAAGGACAAAGACAAGAGTTGTCCTAAAGGAAGAGTGCTAAATTGGGGGAAGGCCAACTATACCAAAATTCAGCAGAAGTTGAGGAATATAGATTGGGAGCAGTTGTTTGAAGGTAAATCCACATTTGATACGTGGGAAGCTTTTAAAGAGAGGTTGATTAGAGTTGAGGTCAGATATGCTTCTGTGGAAATGAGGGATAGGAATGGCAAAATTAGGGAACCATGGATGACAGGTGAAACTGTAAGACTAGCTTAGTGGAAAAAGGAATTGTACATAAGGTCTAGACGACTGAAGACAGACAAAGCTTGGGAAGAAAATCGGGAATGTAGGACCAATATGAAACAAGGAATTAAGAGGGCAAAAAGGGGTCATGAGATATATTTAGCAAACATGATTTTGGAAAATCTCAAAGACTTTAATTCATATATCAGTAGCAAGAGGGTAACTAGAGGAAGGGTTGGACCACTCAAGGACAAAGGAGGAAAGTTATGCATGGAGTCAGAGGAAATGGGTGAGATTATTAATGAGCACGTTGTATCAGTATTCACCAAGAAGAAATGTTGAGATGAGGTGTGGATGCTTGATTCCTCGAGGTCAAGCTGAAATAAGGACGTGTTGGTTATTCTAAAAGACATTAATGTACCAGGTTCCCAGGTCCGGATGGGATCGTGGATGAGAGAGGAAACAGGTGGGACCATAGCAGATATCTTTGCAGCATCTTTGAACACAGGTGAAATTCCTTAGTACTGGGAAATTGCTAATGGTGTTCCCTTGTTTAAGAATGGTGACCCTGACGTTAGTGGTATGGAAGCTGCTGGAGAAATACTGAGGGATAGGATGTATTCCCAGTTGGAAGAAAACGTGCTCATAAGTGATAGGCAACATAGTTTTGAGCAGGGAATGTCATGTCTTGCCAACTTAACAGAATTCTTTGAGGAAGTGACAAAGTTTCTTGTTGAATGACGGTCATTAGATGTCATATACATGGACTTTAGTATGGCGTTTGATAGGGTTCCCCATGGTACGCTGATTGAGAAAGTGAAGTCGCATACGGTCCAGGCTGTACTAGTTAGATGGATAGTCGAGTCCCCTATTCCCTTTCTTCTTCTTGGCTGTCTTTTCTGCAGCATGATCTGCTCTCTGTGTGAGCTATTCACCTAACTCTCAGCGTCACAGATGTCCCATAGAGTCTCTAGTTAATATCTGAGCTCCAAGACCCAGTGTTCATCTAGGACACGAGCAGGGGCTATGACTTCCCAACGTAACAGAACATATTTTCCATCTAACAAATATGTCTTGTCATGTCTTAAAATGCAACATGTCGAGAGTAACTTCATTAATTACTTAGAATTAAATTAACATCAGGGAAAAAATAACAATATGGTTAACTCCCTTATACAACTGTGGCTTACTGAGGGTAATATATATATTGGCTCAAAATTTCACTTCTGCCTCTTATTTCTGAGTTCAATCCTTATTTCAGAAGTTGAAAAAACAAATTTGCTAACTTCTATCAATTCACTGACAGTCCCTAATAACGGTGTATTATCTGCCAATGAATTTACAGCCTTTTCTGTGAAGGCTTTTGTACTTCTTCCAAATTCAGTGCAGGCCCGTCCAAGCAGCAGAAAGTTATCTGTGTGACTCCCAGGTACGTGTAATCCTCCAGCTCCCACTCCACTCTGCTCCCTCACACAGTCACCGTCTCTTTGACTCCCAGGGATGTGTAATCCTCCAGCTCCCACTCCACTCTGCTCCCTCACAGGGTCACCATCTCTGTGACTCCCAGGCACAATTAGGCCATGATCTTCAGTGCTGATTTATATCCTCCCACTTTGCTGCCTCTGTAACTCCCAGGTGTGAGTGAGCCTCATGCTCCTGCTCCAAGTTGCTCCGTCACATGGTCACTCCCTCTGTGACTTGGTGCTGATTTCGAGCCTCCTGCTCTGCTGCTTCTCCAACTCAGAGTCCTAGTCGGACTCGATCTTTGCTACTGATAAATATTCTCCCGCTTTCTGCTGCTCTCTCTCAGGTTCTCAGCCTTTGTGACTCCCAGGTAATGATAGGCCTCAAGCATCAGCTAAGATTTATAACATCCCATTCCGCACTGCTGCCTTACAGAATCGCTGTTGTGCCTGGAAGACAGTGGGGAAGAGGAGGATTAGACAGAGCAGAGGGTGTTACAGTGATTGAGCGAGCTATATGTGATAGAACAGGTTATCTGGGGAGCTAGGCAGACCTGCAGTGTCGTAAGCAGGTTATTGGAAGATACAGTGAGAGTTGCAGACACTGAAGAAGGCGAAGGAAATAGAGATAGTAGCTTGTTCATGACGGAGCTATGGAGAGTCAAAAGTGCTTTTTTTGTGCTGCTTACAGAGATGGGTAGACTTCAACAAATACAAATTGAGAGCCAGCAAGTGTTGTATGGTACTGGAGGCTGTTGGATACTACAGAGTTAGAAGACTTGCAGTAACTGGGGGGAGTATAAACTTTTGGAGTACTGGTGGTGTTCAAGGACCCTCAGGACATGAGGATTTGCAGAGAATGGGAGCATTCCAAATTGTGGGATTGTGGGGGCTGGAAGTCCCGAGATAGATAAGGAGGATGAAAAGTTCCAATTTACCACACGCAACCATCGTAATTATAGAGGTTTAAGGTAGGGAACCTGTGCTGTCATTGATTACAGCTATATGGAGAGTTACAGAAGCTGAAGGGGTTACACATTTAGAAAGGGAGAGATTTTAGGTGATCAGAAATTTAAACAAGAATAAAGAAATTTTAGAGATCTCGAACACAGATGGGAATGGAAGAGGTGAGATAGTGTGAGGAAGTATAAGCGTTATAAGTCGGGGAGGATGTCAGATATAAAAGGGAGAGCTGCATTGTCTGTGTTCAGTTAGAGACATGAGGAGTGAGTGTTGAAGCACCTGCTGGAGGGGACACAGATAACAACAGTTCCAACGGCTGGTGCAGTGGTTCAGGAAGGCAGCTCACCACCACCTTCTCACGGACAACTCCAAATCAATAATAAATGCTGGCTCAGCCAACAAAGCTCATGTTCACCAACGAATGAAGGAATAAAAGATCTACAAGTAGCACTGAGGTCACTCGGGCAGGGTCTTTCAACAGCACTTTACAAACCCGGAACCACTATACCCTGGAAAGACAGGAGCTCCAGGTGCACGGGAACACCAGCATTTCCAAGGTGCCTTCCAAGGCACGCTCCATCCTCCCAGCACTGTGTCTGTCCCTACACCCAAAGGGCTGCAGTGGGTCAGGAAGGCAGCTCCCCACCACCTTCTCCAGGGAATTACAGATGGGAAGGTAATGGGGAAACTCTGCTGTTTACAGCCAGACAGAAAATTAAATCCAGCAGTGGGTGTGAAATGACATTTCCGTTTCACAACAACATGTTGAACATGGATAGAGGATTTGTCTGATTGGCACAAGGCAGAGAGTGTGAAGAAAGGGGTCTTTTTCACGATGGGAACTGGTGATGGGGGAGCTCCGCAGGGGTCAGTGTTGGGACTACACTCTACACGTTATTCATTCAAAGTCTGAACAAAAGATGTGAAGGGGTACAAGAAATGGGTTTCCAAGAAAGATTTCAGGGATGACATTCGTGTCATAGGAGGAGCAGGTGAAGTCTCTGGGTCTGCACTTGATGAAGTTTCAGAGGCGGCGGCAGAATCTCATTCAAACTTACAGAATACTGAGGGGCCTGGATCGGGTGGACGTGGGCAAGATGTTTCCACGAGCAGGAGAGACCAGGGGCCAAGGGCACAGCTTCAGAATGAAGAGACGACCCTTTAGAATAGAGATGTGGAGGAATGTATTCAGCCAGAGGGTGATGGATCTGTGGAATTCACTGCCATATGGGGCTGTGGATGCTCAGTGATTCAGTGTATCTAACTCAGAGATAAGCAGATTCTGGATGAATAAGGAGATCAAGGGTTACAGGGAGTGAGAGAGTGGGGTTGAGAAACAATTCATACACAATCGAATAGTGGAAAGACCTGATGATTGAATGGCCTAATTCTTCCCCTATACATGATGGTCTGATGGACTGCGCTTATTCCATAGGTTTCTAAGTGTGCAGTTAGTATTTCTGGCATATCATTTAACATACATTCCAGCACTTTCGTGATTATTGCTGTCAGCTTTTGGTTTCAGATCAACTGCAGAAAGCTACACTATGGCGTAACCTGGGAATCCTGGTGTATAAATCTCAGAAAGGTAGCATTCAGGGACAGCAGGACATTGAGAATGTAAATGGAATTGATTTCAAAGGGAATGGAGAATAAAAATAGGGAAGGCTTGTAATAAATATAGAGGACTCCAGTCAGTCCACAGTGAGAATACGGTGAACAGATTTGGTCCCCTATCTGGAGGGAAAATGTCCTTGCATTGGAGGCAGCCCAGAGAAGGTTCACCAGGCTGATCTTCAAAATGGAGGGATATTGATAAGAAGAGGTGAAGAAGGTTGACCTTGCAGTTGTTAAAATTTAGAAAATGAGACAAATATATTGACACACCAAAGATTCTTGTGTTCTTACAGATTTGGTACTGAGACATTGTTTCACTGAGCAAGGATCTGTAACCGGAGATGAAGGGGAATACAGTTACCAGAGAAGCTAACAGAGAAAAGCTGGGCTGTAGAGACTGGAGGACATTACAGAGTTCGGTGATTTGAGATCAGTGTTGGTGGTTAGAGATCAGATGGTTGGCAGGCTGAAAGATGTCAAGGATTATCAGTTCTGAAGGATTTACAGAGATTGGGAGGAATATAGGGATTTGAGATTACACACAGAAGTAGTTGGAGCTACAGAAGTTTTTCGAGAAAGGGAGTGTTAAAGGCACTGGAGAGTAGACAGATGGGGTAGTATTGGAGCTACAGGAGTTGATAGAGAAAGGGAGGATTGGAGGGACTGGAGAGTACACAGGTAGGGGTGGTAGTTGGAGCTGCAGGAGTTTATAGAGACTGGGAGGATTGTTGGTGCTCGAATTACAGTGACATGGACAATAGTTGGAGCTGCAGGAGTGAGTGAGATAGGGAGGTTTGAAGGGTCTGGATCAGTTCACACAGCCAGGGAGAAGTGTAGGGATTGGAGGAGCCAGAGATGCTGAGGGTTGTAGGGCTGCAGAAGTTCAGAGAGTTACTGAGGACTGTGAAGGCAGGTTTGCAGCATTCCCATCAGTTACACAGAGATGTGGAGTGCTGTTCTGGAGTGGGTTACAAAAATCGAGAGGGTTGCAGATAATGGAAGATATTACAAAGACAGTGAGCTGTAGTATTTGAGGAGGTTACAGCGACAGGATGCGTTGAGGAGTTGGAGGCTGCTAAAGGTGTTAAACATGCTGCAAGGGATCAAAACCTTACATCGATCGGGGGACTGGAAGCTCTGGAGATACAGAATGAGAATTGCAGGAACTGAAGAATATCACAGAGATGGGGAGTAACATATGAGTTAGAGGAGTTATAACATGAGATGGGCTGTATTCAATGGAATCAGGGAAGATACAGGGAGATCTGTAGGGACTACAGGTGATCAAAAGGACAGTGAGGCTTCTCACTGTCAGATTGGGTCAGTTTACGCAGGCATGGGGTATTTTATGGAATTGTGCTACTTACAGAGATTAAGAGAGTGGTATACAATTGAGGAAAGAACAGAGATATGGAAGGCTGTAGTTAATGAAGACTTTTGTTGATGTCAGATGCTGAGGTTCTGGAAAGAATATGGACTGGCAAGCTGTACAATCTGTCTGTGCTTACAGATGCAGGAACAGCAATAGATCCTGGAGACACAAACACAGAAAGGGAGTATTACAGACACTGGAGGAGGTTTCTGCTTTAGGGATGGTTGTAGGGGAGTGTAACGTTTACACAGATAGGTGTGTAAGAGCTGGAGAAGGTTATGGAGATGATTAGATTGGTGGGGAGACCGGAGGAGCTTACATTGACAGGGCGAGTGATAGCGACGGGAGAATGTTACAGAGATAGTAAGTCTTATAGAAACTGATCGGGAGAGTCACAAGCATTGGAGCTGGTTCCACAGATCGGGGGGTTTTACAGGGTCCTGGGAGGATTACGCAGATAGGGAGGTGTGTAGGATGTTCACATTTTCAGAGTGTTTCAGGAATGGAAAAGGTTACACAGTAAAGGAAGGATGTTGGAGTGTGGGAGTTCACAGAGACTCGGAGGTTTGAAGGGGTTGGGGCTGTTTATGGATAGATGGATATATTTAGGGGCAGTAATATGGAATGCGGAGGGAGAGTTTGGATTAGATTCCCTACAGCATGAGAACAGGTACTTCGGCCCAACAAGTCCACACCAACTCAGCAAAGAGTAATCCACCCAGACCCACTTCTCTCCGACAATGCACATAACACTATGGACAATTTAGCATGACCAATTCACCTGAGCTGCACATCTTTGGACTGTGGGAGGAAACTGGAACATCTGGAGGAAACCCAAGCAGACACAGGGAGAAGGTGCAAACTCCACACAGGCAGACAGTCACCTAACGCTGGAATCAAACCTGAGTCCCTGGTACTGTGAGGCACCATCGCTCACCACAGAGCCACCGTGCTGCCCCAAATTGCAGAATTACACAAAGAGAGAGTGTTTGAGGTGCTGGGAGGACTGAAGGGAGTGGACGAGCAAACAGAGATGTGGAGTGCTGCTGTGGCTTGAAAAGGGTCTGGAGGTGTTCATATCGGTAAGGAGGTCGGTCGGGTTGGGAGAAGGTTACTGTGGTCGTGTGGTGCTATAGGCCAGGAGGCAGGAGTGTGATCGGACCTGCAGAAGGTTACAGTGATATCATGTTCTCTTGGGGCTTGAGGAAAGTACACAGGTGGGTATTTTGCTCCAGGTTGGAGGATTTTACAGAGACGGGGTTACTGTAAGTATTGTGCAAAACTACAGAAATGGGAATTATTGTACTGAGCGCAGGATGAGATTACTGAGCTTGGGCATGTTATCGACATTGGAGCAATTTATATACAGGGAGAGTCATCAGCATCGGAGTAGGTTTCAAATATACAGCGGGAATTTGGGAGGGGTGAGGTTACAGAAATAGGAAAATTTCTGGGAATTACAAGCATTCAAGACATTGGCACAAACAAGTTAGACCGAAAGGCATGTTTCCTTGCTGTCTGACTCTATCACATGACAAGAGAGAGTGTGAGAGGGAGAATATAGTACAGAAAGATCCCAGGTTTCAATACCATCTCCTTGAGGGAGGCCTGCTTTCCCCTCTGTTGTACTGATCCTCACTGAGACAGCACAGGCTTGCATTGATAACTGTCAACTTACTGTATTGACATAGGAAGGCTCAGTACAGCAGAGATGAAATTAACAAGGGGTGGGGTTTGAGCCTGGGACCATCATGCTCTGTGTTTACCCTTCAACACTGTATCTGTGTCACGTCTTCTGGACCAAAGTTTGATCCCTAAAATATACTCTGCTCTGTTCACTGTGAGTGATCTTATCTCACTGCAGGATTTACTGCAGGCTCCAGATCTCACTCTCCATCTCTCGGGCTGACCAACTGTCTTCAGTGTGGTGATGGACGAGACAGGAATTGGGAATTCTGCTGAGTCAGGAGTATCCTGAGTATCTACAGGAGACAGAGAAACAGACAGAATGGGAAATTAGACTGATGCAATGAGGGTTACATAGGGAGAATGGCACTAAGTCCCACAGAGATCTGGAAAACCCCAGTCTCCATCCCTGGTCTGTGTTGCCTCATCTCCCTGGAGTGGAGAATTCCGTTGGCTCAGGATCTGGAGTAGCTGCAAAAGGTGCAGTCACCGGGATCAATTAGACCCTCACAGTGACAGATACCACATGGAGAGAGACTGTGTGATATCACCAGAGTGCAGGAAGTTATCAGGATCAAATCACGGTCTGGAAGAAGGTGCACTGGGATCAGTACTCAGGGGTGAGGGAGCTATCAGTGGACCAGGCAATGCCTCGTATTACTCTCACTAGACGGTTCATCCAGAATTTAATGCCAGAGTCAGGGATACACATCTAACCGCTTAATAATATCCTTTAAGTAAGCAAATTTGTTCTAGGCTGCCAGTCTGGCCTTCATATGAATCGAGACCCAGGGCAATTGGATTGACGCTCAAATGCCCACTGTAATGATCTGGGAAGCCACTCAGCTCTAAGTCTGGTCAGGGTGGGCATGCGATGCTGGCCAGCCAGAAACAGCAACATCCCATGAGTGATTTAAAATCAACACTGCTGGGAGCAGTGTCCTGGCCAATCACGTCGGTAGGTTTATGGACACGGCTTTAAACTGACAGAGTGGATGCAGGAACAGGGTTCAGGTGAAAGGAGCTTTCCAAATCCAAAGAGAAAATGTGAAGCCTCGGAACAGCATGAGAATGTGGCTGAAGACATGCAGAAAAGAACAGGAAGGGACAGAGTTTAACTAAAACTGTACATCAATGAATTGGTTTGTGACAGGACATCGTGGGGAAGAGGAAATTATAATGTTGTTTTGATTTGGAATGGACAAAGTATCTACAATAAGGTAATAGACTTGGGACACAGAGATAAATGAGACTTAGTCACCAGACAGACGTGATTACAGGGTGAACGAAAGGTGGAACATAAATATTCAATAGTAAACAACCTTACAGGATCTCAGGCAGAATGGAAAAGCAAGATGGGACCCCTGACACTAATGGATAACAAAGGTATTACAGAGAAAGCATTTGGTCTCAGATTATGCAGCTGAATCAGCCTGAATGCAAATTCTGGGTGCTATGTGTCAAAAACACAAGCAGGAGAACAGTTTTTATGCTGGTAAAAACAATGACTGCAGATGCTGGAAACCAAATTCTGGATTAGTGGTGCTAGAAGAGCACAGCAATTCAGGCAGCATCCAATGAGCAGAGAAATCGACGTTTCGGGCAAAAGCCCTTCATCAGGAATAAAGGCAGTGAGCCTGACGCGTGGAGAGATAAGCTCGGGGAGGGTGGGGGTGGGGAGAGCGTAGCATAGAGTACAATGGGTGAGTGGGGGAGGAGATGAAGGTGATAGGTCAGGGAGGAGAGGGTGGAGTGGATAGGTGGAAAAGGAGCTAGGCAGGTCGGACAAGTCCGGACAAGTCAAGGAGACAGTGCTGAGCTGAAAGTTTGAAACTAGGATGAGGTGGGGAAACGGAAAATGAGGAAGCTGTTGTAGTCCACATTGATGCCCTGGGGCTGAAGTGTTCTAAGGCGGAAGATGAGGCGTTCTTCCTCCAGGCCTCTGGTGGTGAGGGAGCGGCGGTGAAGGAGGCCCAGGACCTCCATGTCCTCGGCAGAGTGGGACGGGGAGTTGAAATGTTGGGCCACGGGGCAGTTTGGTTGATTGATGCGGGTGTCTCGGAGATGCTGCCTTGCGGTATTTCATTGCTCATCCCTGCATTAAACAGGAATTCATTAGAAATTGTAGCAAAGGTGGTGTGATAATTTTTGGAGACTTCAATCTTTGTATAATCTGGGACAGACACATTGGCAAGAGTGATATTATCCGAGATCCTCCTTGAATGTTTTTGTCAGTGTTTCTTTGAATAACACATTGTGCAAATAGCGAGGGATGTATCTATCTCAGATCGACTGTTGGGTGATGAAGCTCAGTGAATGAGTAATATCACACCGAGATCCTCCAAGAAATTATACCGGAATTCAAAGAGTTTATGACATTTTAAAGTGACCATAAAGCACACCCGAGAATCAGTAACAAAGCCCATTATATGATTTTGAGAGAGAACTGACCAAGGTAAACAGGGGAAACAGACTGAAATGTCAGGCTGTAAATGAACAGTGGAAAACATTTAGAGCGTGAGAGACCTAGAGACGTACAGCACATAAACGGACCCTTCGGTCCACCTCGTCCACGCCGACCAGATATCCTTTCCTAATCTCGTCCCATCTGCCAGCACTTGGCCCATATCCCAATAAACCCTTTTTATTCATATACCAATCCAGATGCTTTTTGAATCCTGCAATTGTACCAGACTCCACCACTTCCTCTGGCAGTACATTCCCTACATAACCACACTCTGCGTGAAAAGGTTGCCCCTTAGGTCCCTTTTAAATGTTTCATCTCTCACCCTAAACCTACGCCCTCCATTTCTGGTCTCCACTACCCCAGGGAAAAGACCTTGTCTGTTTATCCTATCCATGCCCCTCATGATTTTATAAACCTCAAGAATGTCACCCCTTTTCCTCTGACACTCCAGGGAAAACAGTCTCAGTCGTTTCAGCCTCTCCCGATAGCTCAAATCGTCTAACCCTGGCAACATCCTTGTAAAACTTTTCTAAACACTTTCAAGTTTCACAACATCCTTCCAATAGGAAAAAGACCAGAGAACTGCAAGCAATATCCCAAAAGTGCCCGAAACAGTGTGCTATACAGCTGCAACATGACCTCCAAACTCCTATAATCAATGCTCTGACCAATAAAGGAAAGAATACCAAACACCTTCTTCACTATCCGCTTACCTAGGTAACACTTACGGGGGCATGGGCGTGGACATGGATTGGACGGTGGGTGTGGTGGGTGGGGGGCGGTGTTTAGCAGATTTGGGGACGGGCTGAGGGTGATGTAGGATGTGTCTGGGAGGTGGGGGCAGGCGGCGAGTGGAGGGTGGTGTCAGATGGTTTTGGGGGCAGGATTCGCTGTTGGGTCGGTTTGGGGGGGGGTGATGTTGAGAGGCGGGTGGGGGCAGTGTTCGATGGGTTTGGAGGCAAGCGGGGTGTGTTTTTGGGGTTTGGCAGGGTGTGGGGGTTCACTCATGGCTTGCTGCTGCCTAGTCACCTGAACAGGGAGCAGACTGGACTGAAAACTCCGAGCCCCAGAGGAAAGGTACTCAATCGATGAACCGAATAATCAATTATCCGAACGGAATAGTGCCCGTCCATCTCGTTCAGATAATCGAGGTTCCTCTGTAAACCATCTGGACTATACCCTAGTGTCGTGTGTGTTTTACCTTCACCCAATCAACCCCTGCTCGATCCTCCTGAATGGCCCCAATATTGGCCCAGTTCCAGTTTAAGACCTAAATCTGTCAACCTGCCTGATCTTTTTCCACAATTATGTTAAAACAAAGACAGTTGTGGTGACTGGACGCAATGTGCTCTCCGACTGATACTTCATTCACTTGCCTGACCTGGTTTTCTGAGGAGAGGTCCAGTGTTGCACCCGCCTGAGTAGCATAGAGCCCTCTACGTCTTGATTGAGGAAACTTTCTTGGACACGTTTTACAAATTCCACCCCGTACGGTCCTTTTACACTCTGGGTGACCCAGCCAATCCAGGGGAAGTTAAAATCTCCATCCAATACTACTCTATTATTTGTATAGGTACCTGCAAACTCATTACACATTTGCTCCTCTCGTACCCGCTGGCTATTTGAGGGTCGAGAACACGATCCCAGCAGACTGACCACCTGGTCTTTGTTTCTAGCTTTTAAATTTATGGCCTCACTTGGTGACTGCTTAACGGAATTGTCTCAATGCACTGGTGTTATGTCCTTCCGAATCAAAAGGACAACTCCCCCTCCTCACTTACTTGTCCTTCTGTCACGCCTGTAGTTTCTTTATCTTGGAACACTGAGCTGCCAGTCCTGCCCTTCTCTCAGCCATGTTTCTGTTACGGCTATAATATCCCAGTCCCCAGAGATAATCCATGGTCTGAGCTCGTCTGCCTTACCAGTCAGGCCTCGTGTGTTGAAATAAATGCCCTTTAAACCAGATGTCTTTTCCCTCCCTCGACTGTACCCCTGGATATCCTGAATAGGTAACTTGCTCTTGATGGCTGATGTATTTCCCCTGACTTTTCGATGATCCCTCTCCTCACTCAGAGTCTCAACTCCCTGCCAAATTAGTTTAAATCATCCTGGGTAACACTAGCAAATCTCCTCCCTGGGATACTTGTGCCCCTTTGCTTCAAGTGCAAACCATCCCCTTTGTACAGGTCCCCTCTACCCCAGAAGAGATCCCAATGACCCATGAACTGAAAACCCTGCCCACTATACCAGCTCCTCAGCCACACATCCATCCGGCCTACCTTTCTATTTCTATCCTCACTGGCACTTGGCACTGGGAGTAATCTGGAGATCATTAAGGTCAATATCCTGCTTTTGTAACTTCTTACCTGACTCCCTGTACTCATTTCACAGGACCCCATCCCTTTGTCTACCTCTGTCATGTGGACCAATGTGCACAATGACCTCTGGATGTTCACCCTCCCCCTTCATAATGTTCAATAACGACTCAGAGACATCCTTGACCCTGGTACCTGGGAGGCAGCACACCATCCTGGGGTCTCCTCTGCAGCCACACAGTCTCCTGTCTGTCCCCCTCACAACTGTGCCTCCTATCAGTATCAGGATCATTACAGAGGATCTGGCAAACAGAGACAGGGAGGAACTCCCTGCAGTTGGGTCCATGTTAGGAAAGTGGAGCATTTTAAAGTGATGCAGTGAGACCGCAGGGCCAGTGTGCTCCTTGAAGAGTGAATAGTAAAGGCAGCAAGTCCAGGGAATACTGATCAAGTGATACAGTGAGTTTGATAAAGAAAATACAGTGCAATAAAATCAGGTGAAGCCCTTCACAAGTATAGAGAGTGCAAGGGGATTGTGGAAAATGAGGGACAAACAATGGTCATGAAATACATTTGGCAGATACGATTGCGGAAAAGCCACAGGTATTTTATAAGCATCGTGAGAGTAAGAGGATTCCCAGCGAAAGAGGAACCAAAGGAACAATCTGTGCATGGAGCCAGAGAAATCAGGTGAGGTCTTCAATGAATACTTCCCATCTGTATTCACACAGGAGAAAGGCATTGTATTGGGGGATTTCAGTTGGGATGGTGAGGTTCCAGAACATGTTAAGATCAATAAAGAGGAGGTATTAAATGTTTTCACAGGCAAAAAGGTGGAGAAATCTCCAGTGCCCAATGAAATGTATAGAACATAGATAGAACATAGATCAATACAGCACATAATGGGCCCTTCGGCCCACGATGTTGTGCCGAGCATTTATCCTAGCTTCAGCACCCATCCATGTACCTATCCAATTGCCGCTTAAAGGTCACCAATGATTCTGACTCTGCCAATCCCACAGGCAGCGCATTCCATGCCCCCATCACTCTCTGGGTAAAGAACCTACCCCTGACATCTCTCCTATACCTTCCACCCTTCACCTTAAATTTATGTCCCCTTGTAACACTCTGTTGTACCCAGGGAAAAAGTTTCTGACTGTCTACTCTATCTATTCCTCTGATCATCTTATAAACCTCTATCAAGTCACCCCTCATCCTTCGCCGTTCCAATGAGAAAAGGCCTAGCACTCTCAACCTATCCTCGTACAACCTATTCTCCATTCCAGGCAACATCCTGGTAAATCTTCTCTGCACCCTCTCCAAAGCTTCCACATCTTTCTTAAAGTGAGGCGACCAGAACTGCACACAGTTCTCCAAATGTGGCCTAACCAAGGTCCTGTACAGCTGCAACATCACCTCACGACTCTTGAATTCAATCCCTCTGCTAATGAACGCTAATACACCACAGGCCTTCTTACAAGCTCTATCCACCTGAGTGGCACCTTTCAAAGATCTACGAACATAGACCCCAAGATCCCTCTGCTCCTCCACTTACTAAGAACCCTACCATTAACCCTGTATTCCACATTCTTATTTGTCCTTCCAAAATGGACAACCTCACACTTGACAGGTTGAACTCCACCCGCCACTCCTCAGTCCAGCTCTGCATCATATCTAAGTCCCTTTGCCGCCAACAACAGCCCTCCTCACTATCCACAACTCCACCAATCTTCGTATCATCTGCAAATTTACTGACCCACCCTTCGACTCCTTCTTCCAAGTCATTAATAAAAAATACAAATAGCAGAGGACCCAGAACTGATCCCTGTGGAACTCTACTTGTAACTGGGCTCCAGGCTGAATATTTACCATCTACCACCACTCTCTGACTTCGACCGGTTAGCCAGTTTTCTATCCAACTGGCTAAATCTCGCTCTATCCCATGCCTCCTGCCTTTCCACATGAGCCTATCATGGGGAACCTTATCAAATGCCTTACTAAGGGCTTTTGCCCGAAACGTCGATTTCGCTGCTCCTTGGATGCTGCCTGAACTGCTGTTCTCTTCCAGCACCATTAATCCAGTTACTAAAATCCAGTTACACTGCATCCACTGTTCTACCCTCATCCACATGCTTGGTCACCTCCTCAAAGAATTCAATAAGACATGTAAGACAAGACCTACCCCTCACAAATCCGTGCTGGCTTTCCCTGACCAAGCAGTGTCTTTCCAGATACTCATAAATCCTATCCCTCAGTACCTTTTCCATTACTTTGCCTACCACAGAAGTAAGACTAACTGGCCTGTAATTCCCGGGGTTATCCCTATTCCCTTTTTTGAACAGGGGCACAACATTTGCCACTCTCCAGTCCCCTGGTACCACCCCGTTGACAAGTGAAGACGAAAAGATCATTGCCAACAGCTCTGCAATTTCCTCTCTTGCTTCCCACATAATCCTAGGATATATCCCGTCAGGCCCGGGGGACTTGTCTATCCTCAAGTTTTTCAAAATGCCCAACATATCGTCCTCGCTAACAAGCATCTCTTCTAGCTTACCAGTCAGTTTCACACTCTCCTCTTCAACAATATGGTCCCTCTCGTTTGTAAATACTGAAGAAAAGTACTCATTCAAGACCTCTCCTATCTCTTCCGACTCAATACACAGTCTCCCACTACTGTCCTTGATCGGACCTTCCCTAGTTCTCGTCATTCTCATGTTTCTCACATACACATAAAATGCCTTGGGGTTATCCTTGATCCTACCCGCCAAAGATTTTTCACGCCCTCTCTTAGCTCTCCTAATCCCTTTCTTCAGCTCCCTTCTGGCTATCCTGTATCCCTCCAACGCTCTGTCTAAACCTTGTTTCCTCAACCTTATGTAAGCCTCCTTCTTCCTCTTTACAAGACATTCAACCTCCCTTGTCAACCAAAGTTCTCTCACACGACCATCTCTTCCCTGCCTGACAGGTACATACATATCAAGGACACGTTGTATCTGTTCCTTGGAAAAGTTCCACATTTCCAAACATTCTTTCCCTGACAGCCTATGCTCCCAACTTATGCTCCTCAGATCCTGTCTTACAGCATCGTATTTACCCTTCCCCCAATTGTAAAACCTACCCTGTTGCACACAACTATCTCTCTCCATAACCAAGGTGAAAGTCACAGAATTGTGGTCACGATCACCAACATGTTCACACATTAACAAGCCCATCACTTTTCCCGGTTCGTTACCAAGTACCAAATCCAATATGGCCTCCCCTCTGGTTGGACAATCTACATACTGAGTTAGAAAAGCTTCCTGGACACACTGCACAAACACCGCTGCAGGTATCCCAGGCTGCTATGTCATTCAGAGAAGGACATCTGCCCATCCTCACGTAGTCTGCACGACATAGCCACAGCAAAGTATTTGCCTCCCATTTACCCTCTTCAAAGGCCAAGAAAGTTATTCAGTTCAAGGGCAGCTTGGACTGGGCAAGAAAGGCTGGTCAGCCAGAGACACCCATACCCCATACCTGACTTAATAAATAATCCATTCGGATGGTCCCACTGGAACCGTGATGGGACCAGGGTCCTGGCCGATCATATCAGTAGGTTTATGGACAGGGCTTTAAACTGACAGAGAGGATGCTGGGACTGGGTTCAGGTGAAAGGAGCTTTCCAAATCCAAAGAGAAAAGGTGAAGCATTGGAGCAGCATGGGGATGTGACTGAAGACAAGCAGAAAGGAACAGGAAGGGACAGAGTTTAACTAAAATTGTACATCAGCGAAAGGATTTGTGACAGAAGATTGTGGGAAAGAGTAAGTTATGTTTTTTTTAATGGACAATGTCACTGGAATAAGGTAGATGGATTTGTGACACAGAGATAAAAGAGATTTAGACACCAGGGAGATATGGATATAGGGTGAACAAAAATATTCAATAGTTCACAATCAGGAAAAATGGGTAACACTAACAATAATGGATAACAAAGGCATTACAGAGAAAGCATTTGGCTGCAGATCAAGAAGTAGAGTCAGTCTGAATGTACATTCTGGCTACTATTGCCAAGGACACAAGTAGCAGAACAGTTTTAGCCACTGAACAGTATTCCATTGCTCATCACTGCATTACACAGGAACTCATTGGAATTTTTTAACAAAGGCATTGTGGCAATTTTGGAAAACCTCAATATTCTTATAATCTGGGACATTCACACGGTCAACATTGATATTGGAAGAGGACTTAGGTTATTTTTTTTCAGTATTTCTTTGAAAAACACATTGTGCAACTGTTAAGGGACATAACTATCGCAGAGCAACCGTGTAATGAAACTTGGTGAATGAGTCATGTCACCTGCAGAGATCCTTCGGGAAATTGTGATAAAGTGCAGTTTAAATAAATATAAAGTTTTAAAGTGAATCTCAGAGGACAAGCTGCAACTAGAAACAAAAATAGCCAATTACATGTGTGTGAGAGGAGAACTGACCAAGGTAGACAGGCTAAACAGACTGAGACATGTATCTGTAAATGGACAGCAGAAAACATTTGAAGGAACAGTGTAAAACGCTCAACAGAAGGACATTCCATTGAAACAGTATAAACCTCAGCAAGAAATCGCCATTGGTCCCGCACTCAGGACAAAAGGGATCATACTAGATTATGAGGCTGAGAAGATCCCCAAAAAGTACTTCAAATCCTGAAGTGAGAGTGTTTTAGGAGTAAATGTTAAATAGATTGCAAAGGGTATGCTAGAAGGAGGAGGGCAGTGGGAAGGGGAGCCATGGTCAGGGTTTATTGACACAATAGGAACAGGGAGAGGTGAAGGTGCTTGAGGTGGTGAGAGTGTTACAGAGAGTGGTCAGGGTTGGAACGGTGTTACAAAGCCAGTACGGATTGCTGCAGCTGGAGGGGTTTGCAGAGGTAGGGAGGGACATATGTATTTTTATTTATTCATTCATGGGATGTGGGTGTCACTGCCTGGAACAACGTTCTTTGATCCAACTGCTAATTACCCAGAGGGTAGCTCAGAGTCAGCCATATTGCTGTGGGTCTGGAGTCAAATGTTGGCCAGACCAGGTTAGAATAGTTAATGTTCTTCCTTAAAGGAAGTAAGTAACTAGAGGAGTTCTTCCTCCTGATCAACAATGTTTTTATGGTGGCCCCACCAATATCTTTTACAGATACAACATGACATCCCAACTCTTCCTCTTAATGCTCTCCCCAATGAAGGTAACCACCCCAAACGCCTGCTTCACCAGCCTGTCTACCTGTGACACCACATTCAAAGAACTGTGTACCTGCATCCCTGGGTCTCTGACTGACAACACTACCCAGGGCCCGAACATTAACTGTACAAGTCCCACCCTGGTTTGTTTCACCAAAATGGAGCACCTCACCTTTATCTAATAAAACTCCATCTGCTATTCTTCAGCCCACTATCCCATCAGTACTGTTCATCCTGTTGTATCATAGATAACCTTCTCCACTGACCACTTTACCACCAATTTCAGTGTCACCCAAAAACCTTACTTACCAGGAAACCAATATTCCCATCCAAACCATTTATCCAAATGACGAACAACAGTGGACCCACTCCACCGCTGGCCCCACGCCTCCAGTCAGAAAAACAACATGTCTCCCACCATCAAGCAAATTTTGTATCCAGTTCAGTAGCTCCTCCTGAATGCCATATCCTTTTTACATTGATCTGAGCTTATTACCCAGTTTACCAGACAGAACACAGAACAGTTCAGCACAAGACCCTTCGGTCAAGATTTCATGCCAACCTTTTATCCAACTGTAAGATCAAACTAGCCTACATACCCTTCATTTTACTATTGTCCATGTATCTGTCCAAGAGTCTATTAAATGTCCTGAATGTGTCTAATTTTACTACCACCATTGGCAGTCCATCCAACCACCTACCATTCTCTATCCTCTTATCCATCCTCCATTCACCTTAAAATTACACCCCCTTGTAATAGCCATTTATGCCAGAGGAGAAAAAGTCTCTCACTATTCACTCACTCTGTGCATCTCATCACCTTGTTCACCTCTACCAAGACACCCCACCCCCTTCTTCTCTTCAATGAGAAAAGCCTTATCTCCCTCAAACTTTCTCCATAAGAAATGCCCTCCATTCCAGGCTGCATCTTGGTAAATCTCCAGTGTCCGCTCTCTAAAACTTGCACACCCTTCCTGTAAAGATGGGATGAGAAATGAACACAATATTCCAAGTGTGGTCTCACCAGGTCGCTATAAAGATGCAGTAAAACCTCACGGCTCTTGAAATCAATCCCCTTGCTAAGAAAAGCCAACACAACATATGACTTTTTAGCAACCCTATCAATGTGCGTACCAACTTGAGGGATCTATGGACATGGACGCCATGATCTCTCTGTTCCTCCACAATGCCAAGTATTCTATATTCAGGTTCAACCTTCCAGAATGAATCACTTCACACTTTTCCAGATTGAACTCCATCTGCCACCTCCAGCCCAGCTCTGCGTCCTGTCAATGTCCCATTGCAACCGACAACAGCCCTCCACATTCCCCACCACTCCATCAACCTTCGTGTGATTGGCAAACTTACTAACCCACTCTCCAACATCCACATCCAAGTCATTAACAAAATTTAAAAAGAGCACAGAGTCCCAGAGCTGATTGTTACAGAACACCACTGGTCACTGAGCGCCATGCTCAATACGCTCCATCTGCTGCCATACTCTGTCTTCTCTGGGCCATCCAATCCTGTATCCAGACAGACAGATTTCCCTGTATCCCAATCATCCTTCTTTTCTGAATGAGCCATCAACGTATTCTGTCATATCCTCAAAGAATTCAATAAGGTTTGTGAGGCATGACCTGCCCCTCACAAACCCATGCTGTCTCTAATTTAACTATGGCTTTCCAAGTAGTCATAAATCCTTTCTTTAGAGTTCTCGCCAATAAACTTCACACTACATACATTAGACCAAATCTGTAATTTCCAGAATTCTACCTCCGTAACATGGTCCAGACGCTACAAATCTTCTCTCCTCTGCCATGTTCCCCAGAATGACACTGGAGGGTGGTGGGGGTTACAGAGATAGAGAGGAATATCAGGACAGGAGGATTTTGCAGACATTAGGAGGGTTGCAATGCCAAAAGGAGGCTTCAGTAATTGTGAGGTTTCATGGTGATGAAGGCATTTGAGGAGGGACGGAGGGAGGATTGTAGGGAAATGAGAGATTTCTCAATTTAGGTGCTTTGTTCGGACTGCAAGAGGTTACTGAGTTGGGGAGGTTTAAGCACTGGTGGATATTACATAAACTTGTGGTTTTGGTTGCAATGCAGGAAGAGGATTCAGGAAGCTGGAGAGTATGGGGTCTGAACGAGGTTACACAAATGGGAAGAGTTTTCAGGAGTGGAGGTGTTCACAGAGACAGCAATGGTCTGATCTGGAGCAGAGGACCCAGACTGGGAGGGACGTGGGGACTGGAGGTGGTTTCACAGGGAGGGAGGACCATAGGGCCACAGGAAGTTACATAAATGTCGAGAGCTGTAGGGCCGACAGGTTCATGGAGTTGGGAATGTTGGGAGGGATAGAGAAGTTTACAGGGATAAGGATGTTTGTAGGACAGGGCTGGATTACACAGACAGGGACTGTTTTAGGGAGCTGAGCAGATTACAGAGATAAAGAGGTTTGCATCATCTGGCGGAACAAACAGAGATATGGAGGGTCATCGTGACTGAAGATGTTTATAGATATGGGAAGGCTTAGGTTCCGGGGGTTATTTAGACTTGGAGGCTGTGGAATCTGGATTCTTTTTTGAGAGATTGGGTAGAAAGATTAGTTGGAGACAGTTTCACAGATAAGGGAGCATAGCACTAACAGAAGGAAGTTCCTGCGGTAGGGAGGGTTCGAGTGGAGAGTGATGTTTACACAGATGGGGGTAAGAGCTGGAGAAGATTATGGAGATGAGTAAATGTTTGGAGATACAGGAGGAGCTTACATTGACAGGGTGGGTGATAGTGATGGGAGGATGTTACATTGTGAATGAGTCTTGTAGGAACAGGACCGGGAGAGGCACAGGCATTGGAGTAGGATCTACAGATCGGGAGTGTTGCAGGGACCTGAGAGGATAACACAGAGAGGGATGGTGATAGGGTCTCCACAGACTGATGGTGTTTTAGGGACTGGAAGAGGTTTGGTCGATAGGGAGGGCTGTAAGAGCTGCAGGAGCTTATGGAAAGTTGAAGCGTTGGAGCAGTTCACAGAGGGAGGGTTCTCCGACAGGAGTAGATCACAGATAGTGAGGGATGTGTGGCCTGAGAATGTTAAAGAGCGGGGAGTTTTCAGGACTGGAAGATATTACACTGACAGGGATAGTTGAAGAGACTGTAGCAAAAATGGATGGAGATGGTTACACAGATAGGGAGGTGAGTAGGGACTGAAGGTGAATACATAGACATGGAGGGTTGTATTGTTAGACGGAGCTGAGAGGGATAGGGACTGGTGTAGGGATTTACACAGATAGGGAAGTTTGTGTTTTTGGAGAAGGTTACAGTGATACAGACAGTGTTAAAGAGTGTGGCATGGACTACAGAGGAGCTCAGAGAGAATGAATTATGGGAAGTGGAGGAGATTACAGACACAGAGATGGCTGTCGGTTTGAAAAGAGCTTCTATAGATCCTCAGTGCTGTAAAGCTGGAGGGAGGTTGCAATAATAAGGGTTACCGACACTTAATGATTTTTTTGATAGAGAGAAAGTCTCAGAACGGGATTGTCAAAAGGAAGTAGAGACAGTCCAGATGGGTTTACATAGATATAAATGTTTTTGGTGGTTTCAGGATGGAACAGTGATTGGGAGTGATGTAACAAATGGCAACAGTTATAGGGATTGTTCTAAAAGCAGGAAGAGGTGACAGTCATATCGATCGTGGTAAGGACTGGAGAAGCTGACATCGCCAAGGAGTGTTTTAGAAACTGTTGGAGATTACACATATAAGGAGAGTATTGGGGATGAGGCAAGGTTCAAGAGACAGGGATGGTTGACAGGACTGGACAATAACTTGAATAAAATCTCCACAGTGTGGAAACCGGCCGTTCAGCCCAACAAGTCCACACCAACCCCTCTAAAGAGCATCCGAACCAGACCCATCCCTCTTCCTGTCCAATAAACCCTGCATTCCTCATGGTGAACTCACCTAAACCACACTTGCCTGAATACTACAGTCAATTTATGATGGCTAATCACGTATCGTGCAAATGTTGGACTATGGCAGGAAACCAGAGCCCCTGGAAGAAACCCACACATTCGGGGCGAGAACATGCAAAGTCCACACAGAGAGTCGGCCAAGGCTGGAATTGAAGCCAGGTTCCAGGCACAGTGAGGCTGATTATACAGAGCACTGCAGAGATTGGACTAGGTCACAAAGTTCACAAGGGTTTATTGGAACAGGAGGAAAATATAGTCAGGAACAGGAGATGCTTACATGGATGGTGTCCATGAGAGGGGCTGGAGGTGGTTAACGCTTTAGGGAGGGTTGTGCATTCTCTCGACAATTAGAGATAGGGACTGTTGGGGAGACTGGATGAAGTTAGTCATACTCAGTAATTGCAGTAATTGTCCACACTGAGTAATTGCAGATGGAGTTTACTTCTGATCACTGTGAGGTAATCACTGTGGGAAGTCTCATAAGCGAAGGATATACATCATGAAGGGTAGGTCCTGCTAGAAAACTGAGTAAAAACGGGACCTTGGTGGCCAAGTCCCTGGATGTCTGAAGGTGTCAGCACAGGTTGACAGGGTGGGGAAGGCACCTGAACTGGGAGCAGGAGGGGGACCCACATCCTGATGGGGCGAATTGTTAGAGCTGCCTGAGAGGATATAATCTAATCTGGCAGGGTGTTGGACCTTAAACAGTCATAAGGCCAGAAAGAAGATTCAGGTTGGTGCACAAGTTAAAGACAGCAATTTCAGCAGACAAGGCAGGCTAGAACATAGCAGGAAATGGAGGAGGGGGAACTGATGATTAAACTGCATTTATTTCAATGCAAGGGGCCTGCCAGCTAAGGAAGATGAACTTAGGGCATGGATTGGAACATGGGACTGGGAGATTTATAGTTATTACAGAAACACAGCTGAAGGAGGGACAGAGCTGGCAGTTCATTGTTTCAAGGTGGAGATGCTACAGGAAGCATCGGGGGGGGGGGGGGGCAAGAGAGGACGCGTGGTGGTGGGTTTTGATTGCATGAATCATTACATCAGTACCTAGAGAGGATATTCCTGTGGGATCACGCAGTGACACTATGTTAGTGGAACTGAGAAATAAGAATGGGTCATCACTCTGACACGATTGTCCTACTGACCCCGAATAATCAGTGGCAGACTGAGGAACAAACATATCAGGAGATCTCAATTCTCAATCATAATAATAGTCCTGTTATGGTTGGGGTTTTTGAACTTTCCAAACCTAGTCTGGGACTGTCAGTGTTCAGTGTGTAAGGGAGGAATTTGGTAATTGTGTTCCAGAAAACTCCCAATCAATATGTAAATGGCCTGAAAAGAGAAAGGGGCAAAACCTGCCCTCCCCTTGGGAAACAAGGTCGGGAAAGGGACTGAGGTGTGAGTGGGAAAGCATTTTGCCAAAGTGACTCAAGTCTATTCGTTTGAAAATAGTGATGGAAAGGGACAGGGCTGGTCCACAGGTTCAAGTTATAAAATGGGGCCAGACTAATCTTGATAATATGAGCCAGGAACTCTCAAAAGCTGATTGGGGAGCCGATTTGCAGGGAAAGGGAAGTCTAGTAAGTGAGAATATTTTAAAAGTGAGATAAATTGAGCGATCACCACCAGCATGTTCCTGTTTGTGTGCAGGTCAATGCTGACAGCATTCGGAAACACTGGCTGTCTACTGACGGTCTGGTCAAGGAAAAGGGGGCACATGTCAGGTATAGCCAGCTGGATCAAGGGAATCCCTGAGGATCACAGGGACTTTAGGAATACACTTTGGGTAGAAATCAGGATTGCAGAAAGTGTACATGCATTAGCTTTGGCAGAGAATGATCAAGAGAATCCAAAAGCGATTGTATAAATATATTGAGTAAAAGAGTAACTCGAGACAAAATGCTGTCACTTCAAGATCAATGAGACCATTGATGTGTGGAACAGCACGATATGTCAAAGAACTTAAACACTTTTTTTTAACTCCAGAACTTATTGAGGACAAAGACTGGGGAACTCAGGGAACAAGAGTAATATGTTAGACCACATTTGGAGTTCTCTGCAATTCCAGTATCCCCGCTATAGGAAGGATGTTGTGAAAGTTGAAAGTGTTCAGAAAAGATTGACAAGATGTTCCCAGGGTTGTTGCTGAATAAGCTGGGGTTATATTCTCTGGAGCATCAGAGACTGAGGGGTGACCTGACAGAGGTTTATATAAACATGAGGGGTATGGATTGGGTAAACATTCAAGGTCTTTTCCCAGGGGTTGGAGAGTCTAAATCTAGAGGGCATAGGTTTAAGGTTAAAGGGGAAAGGTTTAAACGGCACTGCAGGGACAGCTTTTTTATGCACACGGTGGTGTGTGCATGGAATGAGCTGAGAGAGAAAGTAGCAGATACTGATACTATGACTACATTTAAGAGATATTTGGATGGGTATATGAACAATAAGGGTTTAGAAGTACATGGGCCAAATGCTGGTAAATGGGATGTATTTACTTAGATCTTCTGGTCAGCGTCGACGAGTTGGATGGAGGGTCTGTTTCCATGCTGTACATCTCTATGACTTGAAAAGAGTGCATGTTATAGAAGGTTTTAAAACACAAAGCTATGGAAAGCCCAAGGACCTGATTAATTGTATCACAGAACATTGTGCAGCCCCGAGCAAAGATATTTGTGCCATTGATTGCCATGTGTGATGTGCTGGAAAGGCTGGAGGGTGGCATAGTGGACAGTGAAGACGTTGTAATCGACGATAAAGCGGATGGCCCTCAGGACAACTCTGTACAACCCTGTTACGGTGGACGCTGCAAGACGTGTCAGATTGTGGATACAGATACCACTATTATGCGTGGGGACACCTCCCACCTTGTACATGGCAGGTACTCATGTAACTCAGCCAACGTTGTCTGTCTTATACTATGCAGGCAATGATGCCCTGAGTCATGGTACATTGGGGAAACCGAGCAAAGGCTAAGATAATGGATGAATGGGCACCACACAACAATCAACAGACAGGAGGGTTCCCTCCCAGTTTGGGAACACTTCAGTGGTCCAGAACATTCAGCCTCGGACCTTCGAGTGACCATCCTCCAAGGTGGACTTCGGGACAGGCAGCAGAGAAAAGTGGCCGAGCAGAGGCTCCGGGACCTTGGGTTCATGTCACATTACAGGTGATCACCATTACACTACACACACACAGATATTCCAACACACACACACTCTCACATACACATGGACACAGGTACACACAGACGCGCACACAGACACCCACACACAACCTTATAGACACGCACACTCCCACACTTACACATGCACCCCCTCACAAACTTAAGACACTCTGCACTCACTACACACACACTTTCCCACACTCACAACCCCCACCCCAGACAGACACACACAGACAGACAAAGACCCACAGACACACATATATTTTGTGGGGTGAATTTGCACTTGCAGGATTACATTGTACTTTGCTCAAAAACTGCATGCATTCATGGAGAACTCTGTTTTCTCACTTTTTAGATGATAATCAATCTAAATATCAGGGCACAGACAGAGAACACAGCGGGCTAACACCTTCACATATTGTCTACCTATCACCATTGTTAACTGCTAACCCGAGAATGCAACTTTAAAAAACAGTTTTGTGATTTACACATGAAAGAAGTGAAACTATCACTGTCTTCGAAACGATGAAAGGCTTAACAGACAATCAATTTTTCAATGTATAATGTCAGTTACATCACACTGTAAATTTTTGTTATAAATTCTGTGTTATGATCGAGCTCTCCACTATCACCTGATGAAGGAGCGTCATTCCAAAAGCGAGCGTGCTTCCAATTAAACCTGTTGGACTATAACCTGGTGTTATGTGATTTTTAACTCTCTTCAGTAAGGTAGATTGATTTGTGACACAGAGATAAAAGAAATTTGGGCACCAGAGAGATGTGGTTACAGGGCGAACAAAAGGTGGACACAAATATTCAATGGATCACAACCTTGCAGAAACTCAGGCAAAATGGGTAACACTCACAATAATGGATAACAAAGGCAGTGCAGAGAAATCATTTGGCCTCAGATCATGAAGTAGAGTCAGTCTGAATGTAAATTCTGGCTATTACTTGCCAAGGACACAAGGAGCAGAACAGTTTTAGCCACCGAACAGCATTCCGTTGCTCATCACTGCATTACACAGGAACTCATTGGAATTTTTTAACAAACACTTTGTGATAACTTTGGGAAACTTCAACATTCCCATAATCTGGGACAGTCACACTAACAACAGTGATATTAGAAGAGTAGTTCAGAGAATTTTTTTTCAGTGTTTCTTTGAATAACAAATTGTGCAACTGGCTAGGGACAAAACTATCTCAGAGCGATCGTAGGGTGATCAAACTTAGTGAATGAGTAATGTCACCTGGAGAGGTCCTTCGGGAAATTGTGATAAAGTGCAGTTTAAAGAAATATAAAGTTTTAAAGTGAATCACATAACAGACATGCTACAACTAGAAACAAAAACAGTCAATGACATGGTTTGAGATGAGAACTGACCAAGGTAAAGAGGCGAAACAAACTGAAGTATGTCCCTGTAAATGAACAGTGGAAAACATTTGAAAGGATAGTGTAAATCACTCAACAAAAGAACATTCCACTGAAACAGACAAAACCTCAGCAAGAAATTCCCACCGGCCCCTCACTCAGGACAAAATGCATCATATTAGTTTATGAGGCTTAGAAGATCACCACAAAGTACTTAAAATCCTGAAGTGAGAGAGAGTGTTTTAGGAGTAAGTGTTAAAGGGATTGCAAAGGGTCTGCTAGCAGGAGTTGGGCAGTGGGAAAGGGAATCAGTGTCAGGGTTCAATGTCACAAAAGAAACAGAGAGAGGTGAAGGTGCCGGAGGTGGTAAGAGTGTTGCGGAGAGTGGTCAGGGCATGAACGATGTTACAAAACCAGTACGGATTGCTGCTGCTGGAGGGGTTTGCAGAGGTAGAGAGGGACATATGTATTTTTATTTATTCATTCATGGGATATGGGTGTCACTGTCAATTACCCAGAGACAGCTCAGAGTCAGCCATATTGCAATGGGTCTGGAGTCACATGTTAGCCAGGCCAGGTTAAAATGTCAGATGTTCTACACAAAAGGAGGTCAGTGAACCAGATGAGTTCTTCCCACTGATCAACAACGATTTTATGGTGACCTGACCAATGTCTTGTAAAGATACAACATGACATCCCAAATCCTACTCTCAATGCTCTCCCCAATGGAAGTAACCATCCCAAACATCTACTTCACCAGCCTGTCTACCTGTGACACAACTATTAAAGAACTGTACCTGCATCCCTGGGTCACTGACTGACAACACTACCCAGGGCCCGGACATTAACTCTACAAGTCCAGCCCTGGTTTGTTTCACCAAAATGGAACACTTCACCTTTATCTAATTAAACTCCATCTGCTATTCTTCAGCTCACTATCCCAGCAGTACTGTTCATCCTGTTGTATCACAGATAACCTTCTTCACTGTCCAGTTTACCACCAATTTCAGTGTCGCCCAAAAAACTTATTTAACTTACTTAACAATATTTCCGTCCAAATTATTTATCCAAATGACAAACACCAGTGGACCCACTCCACCGCTGGTCACATGTCTCCAGTCAGAAAAACAACATGTCTCCCATCACCCTCTGTCTCCTACCATCAAGCCCAATTTTCTGTCCAGTTGACTAGCTCCTCCTGAATGCCATAACCTTTTACACTGATCTGAGCTTATTACCCAGTTTACCATAAGACACGTAGAACACAGAACAGTACAGAACAAGACCCTTAGGCCGTGATGACATGCCAATCTTTTATTCGACCGGAAGATCAAAAATAAAAGTGGCATATAGAGTTTAATTCAGATAAAGGCGAGGTGCTGCATTTTGGGAAATCAAATCTTAACAGTACTTATACACTTAATGGTAAGGTCCAAGGGAGTGTTGCTGAACCAAGAGACCTTGGGATGCAGGTTCATAGCACCTTGAAAGTGGAGTCGCAGATAGATATGATAGTGAAGAAGGCGTTTGTTATGCTTTCCTTTATTGGTCAGAGTATTGAGTACAGGAGTTGGGAGGTCATGTTGCGACAGTACAATACATTGGTTAGGCCACTGTTGTAATATTGCGTGCAATTTTGGTTTCCTGCCTATCGGAAAGATGTTGGGAAACTTGAAAGGGTTCAGAAAAGATTAAAAAGGATGTTGCCAGGGCTGGAGGATTTGAGCTATAGGGAGAGGCTGAACAGGCTGGGGCTGTTTTCCTTCGAGCATCGGAGGCTGAGGGGTGACCTTATAGAGGTTTACAAAATTATGAGGGGCATGGATAGGGTAAATAGACAATGTCTTTTCCCTGGGGTTGGGGTGTCCAAAACTAGAGGGCATAGGTTATGGATGAAAGGGGAAAGATATAAAAGAGACCTAAGGGGAAACCTTTTCATGCAGAGGGTGGTATGTGTATGGAATGAGCTGCCAGAGGAAGTGGTGGAGACTGGTACAATTGGAACATTGAAGAGGTATTTGGATAGGTATAAAAATAGCAGGGGTTTGGAGGGATATGGACCGGGTGCTGGCAGGTGAGACTAGATTGGGTTGGGATGTCTGGTCAGCATGGACAGGTTGGACTGAAGTGTCTGTTTCCATGTTGTACATCTCTACGACTCTAACTTCCATACCCTTCATTTTATTATCATCCATGTGCCTATCCAGAAGTATATTAAATGTCCCTAATACATCTAATTTTACCGCCACCGCTGGCAGTGCACTCCACATACACCACTCTATATGTAACAAACCTACCTCTGAAATCTCCGCTTAACCATCCACTAATCACCCGAAAATTATACCCCCTTGTAATAACTATTTATATGAGGGTAAAAAATATCTCTCTCTATTCACTCTATCTATGACTCTCACCACCTTGTTCACCTCTGCCAAGTCACACCTCACCCTTCTTCAATCCAATGAGAAAAGCCTTAGCTCCCACAAACTTTCGTCATAAGACATGTACTCCAGTCCAGGCAACATCCTGGTAAATATCCTCTTTACCCTCTCTAAAGCTTCCACAGCCTTCCTGCAATGATGGGACCAGAACTGAACACAATATTCCAAGTGGGGTCGAACTAGGTCTCTATAGAGCTGCAGCATAACCTCACAGCTTTAAAACTCAATCCCCAAACTAATGAAACCCCACACAATATATTGCTTCTTAACAAGCCAATCAGCTTTGGTGGCTACTTTGAGAGATCTAGGGACTTGGAACCCAGGATCCCTCTGTTCCTCCACACTGCAAAGGATTCTGCCTTTAACCCTGAATTCTGCATTCAAATTCAATCTTCAAAACGAATGACTTCACACGTTTCCCAGATTGAACTCCATCTGCCACTTCTCAGCCCAACTCTGCATCTTGGCAATGTTCCACTGCAACCTACAACAGCCCTCCACACTATCAACCATTCCACCAACCTTTGTGTCATTGGGAAGCTTACTAACCCCTCTTTCAATCACACATCGAAGTCATTCATAAACTCACAAAGGGCAGAGGTCCTGTAACCTCTCCCTGCAGAAAACCACTGGTCACGGAGCTCCAGGATGAATGCTTTCCACCTATCATCACCCTCAGTCTTCTGTTTATCAGTAATCCTGTATCCAGACAGACAGGTTTCCCTGTATCCGATGCCTCCGTACTTTCTGAATGAGCCATAAAGATGTTTTGTCACATTCTCAAAAGATTCAATAAGATTTGTAAGGCATGACCTGCCCCTTACAAAACCATGCTGACTATCTCTAATCAAACTATGGTTTCCAAATGAATAATCAATCCTGTCTCTCAGAATCCTCTCCAATAATCTGCACACCACAGACATAAGACTGACAGGTGTGCAATTCCCAGGATTATCCCTATTCCCTTTCCTGAACAAGGGAATAATATTGTCCTGCCTCCAATCATCTGGTCCGATTCCAGTGGACAGTGAGGCTGCAAAGGCCATCACCAGGTGCTCAGTAATCCACTCCCTCGGTTGCTGTAGTAACTTTGGACACATCCAGTCTGGTTCAGTGACTTATGTGTCCTTATCTTTTAGAAAATTCTCAGCACATCCTCCTTCTTAACATCCACCTGTTCATGTACATCAGCCTGTTTCATGCTGTCCTCACAAACGACAAGATCCTTCTCAGCAGTGAATACTGAGGCATAGTATTCATTAAGGACCTCCCCTACCTCCTGTGACTCCAGGCACAAGTTCCTTCCACTATCCCAGATTGACCTTATCCTCACTCTGGCCTTGCTCTTGTTCCTCGCATAAGTGGAGAATGCCTCACGGTTTTCCTTAATCCTTCCCAACAAAGCTTTTTTATGCCTCCTTCTCGTTGCCCTAAGTCCATCTCTCGGTTCCTTCCTGCTACCTTCACAGAATCCCTACAGTGTGGAAACAGGCCATTTGGCCCAACTCCATATCAACCCTCCAAACAGTATCCAACCCAGCCCCATTCCCCCACCCTATTACTCTCCATTTGCCCTGACTAATGCACCAAACCTACCCATCCCTGAACACTATGGGTAATTTAGCATGGCTAAGCCACCAAACTGGCACATCTTTGGGCTGTGGGGGGGAAACCGGAGCACCTGGAAGAAACCCACAGGGAGAATGCGCAAACACCCCAGAGACAGTCGCCTGAGGCTGTAATCGAAATGGAGTCCGTGGTGCTATGAGGTAGCAGTGCTAACCACAGACACCGTGCCATCCAATGTAACTCTCTGGAGCCCTGTCTGATCCTTGCTTTCTCGACCTTAAGTAAACTTCCTTCTTCCTCTTGATTAGATGCTAAAGTCCACGTGGACAATGCTCTGCCTTCATCTATCTTTGGCTACCTCCTCGAAGAGTCAATCCGGTTTGTGAAATATGGTTTTCCACTCACAAAGCCATGCTGACCATCTCGATTCAGCCCTTGCCTTTGTAAACGTAAGGAGCTCTTTTCTCTCAGAAACTCCTCCAACAACTTCCCCATCACTGGTCTCACGGGGCTGTCATTTCCTGGCTTTTCCCTGCAGTCTTTCAGTGATGGAACAGCATTAGCCAACTTCCAGTCTTCCAACATCTTACTGTCCCTGTTGATAATATAAATATCTCGATAAGGGATACTGCAATCTCTTCCCTAGCTTCCCACAATATTCTAGGATCGAACTAATGAACTACTGAAGACTGATCTACCTTTATTTGTTGTAAGATTCCAGCACTTTCTCTTCTTTGGTGAGGATTCTTTCCAAGACATCACTATTTATTTCCCCACGTTCCCAAGCTTCCATGTCTTTCACCACAGTAAATACTGACAAGACTATTTTGTCTAATATCTCACCCATCTACTCTGGTTCCACACATTGGCGACCTGATTGATTTTTAAGGGACCCTATTCTCTACCAGGTTACTCTTTAGCCCTTATTGAAACTTGCATAAAGGCTTCTGATAATTCAAATACACCATATCCCCCATACCACTACACCCCTCCTACACCCTTACAATTCTGCCATTTATATTCACACCAACAAATTAAATCCAACAGGCTCGTTGCTGTATCAGTCGGCATGGAGACCACTGTCACTCACAGTTACTGTACTGCCCTTGCCATAAGTACATTCAGTGTCCTGACTGTAACCATATTGACATTCCCATCACTGTTTGGTGCCTACAAAAGAATTCCTGCTAACGGTTGCTGCTGCTTGCTTATTCTCAGCTCCACTTTTGATATTCAGATCCACATGACTGTCTCATTAATGCATTAACCTCATCCTTCCTTCACAACTTGTTGGCTTTTTGCTTAGTCTGCCTATTGGGACGAGATTGGGTTGGAATATCTGCTCAGCATGGATGGGTTGGACCAAAGGGTCAGTTTCCATGTTGTACATCTCTCTGACTCTATAACTCGATCCCAACAACACTTCTCATTCACCTCCCAGTGATGGTCATTCTGCAGCTACATCTCTGTAATGACAGTTCCATCATATCTGATCACTGTCATTCCATCTGCCTTATGGCGAATACAGGGAGTCATTCCTCAGTAGTGGGGCGTTGAACAGATGGGTAGAGGTTACAGAAATAGGGAGGCTTAGAATTAAACAGAGTTATATCTGGTCAAGAATGTCAGAGGGACAAAGGTGTTTGGGGATTGGAGAAATTTACAGAGACAGATGGAGCTGGATTAGATTCTCGAAATAGGGATAGGGATGGAGAAAGGAAGAGGCAGGCAGTCTCAGAGGCACAGACAGGGAGCTGTTTCATCTCGGAGATTATTGTGTATACTAACAGAGATATGGAAGGTTGTCGTGACTGAAGACATTTACAGATATAAGAAGGCTTGTAGGCTCTGGAGGCTACAGAGATAGGAAGGCAATGGAGAATGCCAGGTTACTGGGTTGGAGACAGTTACACAGATGGGGAGCGTTGCACAAACTGAAAGAGGTTCCTATGGTTGGGAGGGGTATGGTATCGGGAATGAGGATGAAATTTAACAAGATAAAGATCGAAGAATTGGAGAAGGATAAGGAGATTACAAATTTTTCACAGCTAAGGAAGGGTTGTAGGAGCTGGCACTGAGTCCAGCAGGGATCTCGATAACCCCAGTCTCCATCCCTTGCCTGTGCTGCTGCATCACTCTGTTGTGGACAATTCTGTTGACTCAGGATCTCAGACCATCTGTAAGAGGGAGAAATGCTCACAAAGGCAGTAAATAGACTGACACAGCGAGGGATACCAGATGGAAAGAAACTAAGTGATAGCACATTATTAGACACTGTATTAACAGGGAATTGTTTGAATTTGTAACAAAGACACCGGGATAATTGTGAGGGGATTCAACCTTCCTATCTCATCATCTCTTTGGCAGTGGCTCACAGATGAGGCTGACTCTCTCCCACTCTCAGTGGGGGTGGGGGAGTCTGAGGTTGGCTGTAGAGACTGATATGGCCTTCCACAGACTCTGTTACACTTGAGGCAGAAGGTGGACATGGAAAGGGGGCGGGTGGGGCGTTGATATGACAGCGCGCTCCTTGTGCTGTTTTCTCCTGGATTCCCGTTTTCCCCACAGAAAGTCTCGAGGTGCTCGACACCTTCCCAATGCTCCTTCCCCACTTCAGACGGTCTTGGCCGATTTGATTAAGAGATGAAAAAGAACCGACCAATTCTGAAGTAACCAACATTTAGAAATGTGGAGGAGTGCAGTAGGAAGAGGAAACATTGTCAGTGTTTAATCAGAGTAGAGGAACAGGGAGAATTGAAGGTGCCGGAGGTGGTGAGAGTGTTACAGAGAGGGGCAAAGGCCTGAACAACGTTACAAAGCCAGTATGGATTGCTGCAGCTAGAGCTGTTTGCAAAGGTAGGGATGGACATATGTATTTTTCATTGATTCATTCACGGACTAAGGATGTCACCGGATGGACCAGCATATATTACCCTCCTGCTAATTGCCCAGAGGCAGCTCAGAGTCAGCCATATTGCTGTGGGACTGGAGTCACATGTGAGCCAGACCAGGGAAGAATGCCAGATGTCCCTCTCTAATGGACATATGTGAACAAGTTGATTTTTATCAGATAATCAACAATGCTTATACAGTGGCCTCACTAATGTCCTATACAGATACACCATGACATTCCAACTCCTACTCTCAATGCTCTGCCCAATGAAGGGTGACCATCCCAAACACCTGCTTCACCAGCCTGTCTACCTGTGACGCTACTTTCAAAAAACTCTGTACCTGAGTTCCTGGGTCACTGATTGACAGCAGTACCCAGGGCCCGAACATCAATTGAACAAGTCCAGCCTGGTCTGCTTTACCACAATACAACATCTTGCATTTCTCCACCTGTTATTCCTAACCTCACTGGTCCAGCAGTACTGTTGATTCCATTGTACTCTCCGATAACCCTTTTCACTGTCCACTTTATCACCAATTTCAGTCTCACTCACAAACTTGCTAACCATGGCGACTGTATTATCATCCAAACTGTTTATATAAATGATGCACGACAGTGACCCAGCACCGAACCCCATGGCACACCGTTGGTCACAGGCCTGCAGTTTGAGCAGTAACCCTCTATGAACATGCTCTGTCTCCTACCGTCAATCCTGTTTTGTATCCAGTTGGTGAGCGCTCCCTGGTTATGTCTGATCTAAACTTACTATCCAGTCTGTTATGCAGAACCTTGTCAAAGGCCTTGCTAAAGTTCATGTGGACATCGTGTACTGCTATGCTTTGATCTCTCACTTGTCTACCTCCACACTCAGGTTTGAGGCATGATTTCCAATACACAAAGCCATGCTGATGATCATTAATCTGTCCTTACCTTTCCAAATGCACGATGATCGTTTCTCTCAGAATCTCCTCCAACAACTTACCACCCTGCCATCAGTCTCACTGGTCCGTAGTCGCTGTCGATGATACAAATATCTCTGGAAGGGTCCTGTAATTTCCTCCCTCGCTTCTCACAAGGCGCTGGGATACATCTGACCATGTCCCAAGATTTTATCTAACTTTTCGTATTTTAAGACATCCAGCACCTCCTGTTCTCCAATGTGCACTTATTTCAAGATATCCCTATGTATTTTCCCAAGTTCCCGAGCTTCCATGTCTTTCACCACAGTAAATCCGAACACAAAATATTTTTTCAGTATCTCACCCATCAGCAGTGATTCCACACAGACAGCCTCATTGTCCTTTCAGGGGCCCTATTCTCTCACGAGCTAAGTTTTAGCCCCTTGTTGAAACTTGTCTCAATGCTTCTGAAATTTCAAATATCTCTCTACCGCAACTAGTCTCCCCCACCCTTATCTATTCTGCATTTATGGTCACACCAAAATATAGAATCCAACAGATTTAAAAATATTCCCCTTTTATAAAATCATACATCTCCCATTGTTGCTAAGTATCTAGTTATCATTTATTGTCATATCCTTTAAAACACATTCTAGCACGTTCCCGACTTACTGTCAGGCTAACACCGTTTGGTTCAGACTGACTGCACAAAGGGTTTTGGGAATCCTTGTGTATCAATCTGAAACAGGTAGCTGACAGGATCAGCAGGTCATAGAGAAGGCAAATCAAATGTTGCCATTTATTACAAAGGGAATGGAGTCTAAAAATAGGGAGGGCTTGCTAAAACGATGTCAGACCACACCTAGATTATATTGAACAGAATGAGTGCCCTAAGGAAAGACATTCTTGTATTGGAGGCAGGCCAGGGAAGGTTCACTCGGCTGATCCTAGAGATGGGGGATTTTCCAATGAGAAGAGATGGAGTAGATTGACCTTGAACCTATTGGGGTTTTGAAGAATGGGAGAGAAATTGAATGAAACTTCCAGGATTCAGAGGGGCTTTGACAGGTTAGATGTCGTTAAGTTAGAAACTCGAACAGTACAGCAGAGGAACAGGCCCTTCTGCCCACCATGGCTGTGCTGACCATGATGCTATTCTAAACTAATCCCATCTGCCTGCACATGGGTGATATCCCTCTATTCTCGGGCTGTTCATGTTTCTGTCTAAATGCCACTTCAAAACTTTGCTCTCATTGCCACCTCTCCCACCTCCTGAGCAGCTTCTACCCTCTCGGTAAAGACAACTGGCCTCATTCATCTCACTTTAAACTTCTCACTCTCACCTTAAACCGATGCGCCCTAGTATTTGATATTTCTACATTGGAAGGAGGATTCCAACGATTCACACTATTCACGCCTCTCCTAATGCTATATATCTGTACCAGGTCACCCCTCAGTCTCCGATACTCACGCAAAACAATCCAACTGTGTCCAACCTCCTTACAGTAAACACATTCTCATCCAGGCAACATTCTGCCAACCCTCTGTTACACCCTCCACATCCTTTCTGTAGTGTGGCAACGAGAATGACACGCAATCTTTCAAACATGTCTGACTGAAGTTTCATTCAGTCACAACATGACATGCAAATGTCTGTACTCAATACTGTGCCCAATAAAGGTAAGCATACCATACTCCCCCCTCGACCACCACATCCTACTGTGTTGTTATTTTGAGGGAGCTATGGATTTGCTTCCAATGTCTCTCTGTTTATCAATGTTTCCAACTAGTCAATTAGTGTACTTCTCTCTTCCATTTGGCTTCATAAATATAACACTTCACACCTGTCCCGATGAAATTCAATTTGCCACATCTCTGCCCAGCGTTCCAGCTGATCTACATACTGCTGCAACCTTTAACACTCTTCCTCACGATCCACAATTCCCCTAACTATCCCTAATCATTACATGCCTTTCCGAATGTCGTCTGTAAAATTACCACTCAAACTGCTGACTTTTTCATCTGAATCACAGATATAAATTACACACAGACATCGCAGCACTGATCCTTGTGAAACATCATTGGCCACAGACGTCCAATCAGAAATTCACCACTCCAAATGCCTCTGTCAACTATCACCAAGAAAATATTGCATCCAACTTACCAACGAGCATGGATCGTGATTTGATCTTCCAGATCTCCCTTGCTATTTGGAAGCTGTCCATTCAAAACGACTCTATATTTTGATTCCCAGAATAAATTCGCTGTCTCACCAATGCACTGACTGCATCCTTTCTTCACAACAAAATGGGACCTTGTTTGTTTTTTTGCTGATCCTGCCTAAATCCCTACAACCCCTCAATAATCACATTGCTGTCATGATCATTCTGCAGCCACATCTCCACAATAACAGTTCGATTATATCTGTTCTCTTCAGTTAATGCTGTCATTCCATCTGCCTTGTTGCAAATGCATGGTGCGTGTCACCGAGAGAGGGCCTTTGAGGGATGGATAGAGGTCACAGAGTGGGAGAGATGTTTGGCGGCACGACAATGTTGCAGGGTTAAACATAGTTACAGTTGCTGCAGAATGTTCGCAGAAGAAAATATTTTATTGTTTGGAGGAAGTTAGACAGATAAAGCGTCTTTGATTAGATTCCAGAGATAGGGATGTGTGTAGGGTTGTGGATCATTATATGGACTATGTTGATCAGGGTGAAGAAACAATCACATATTCCAGGATGTCGTACATTTAACAACAGTTGTGGGATCTGGAGAATATCACAGTGATAGGGAGGATGGTATGGACTGGAGAATATTACAGGGAAAGGGAGGGTGGTATGGACTGGAGAATGTTGCAAGCACATGGAAGATGATATAAGCTGGAGAATGTTGCAGCATTAGAGATGAGTATATGGACTGGAGGATGTTGCACGGACAGGGATGAAGTTGTAGACTGGATACAGTTATAAGGAGAGATGAATTTATGCACTGGAAGGCATGTCAGAGAGAGTCAGTGGTGTGCATATTGCAAGATACGACAGGGATAGGGAAGCTTGTAGAGACTGGAAGAGAGAGTGATAGAGATCTTGTGAGAGACCAGGTTCACTTATGAGCAGAGGATGTGCTACAATGAGCAGAGCCTTTTGCAGATATAAATGAGGATACAATGGCCACAAAGCAGTCACACCTATACATCGGTATATAGGAATTGAAGAGATTACACAGGCTAGGAGTGTTGTATGCAGTGGAGGAGATTAACCTGATAGGGAAGCTTTTAGAAAGTCAACAATGTTAGGAAATAATGGGAGTTGCAATGGAGAAAGCAGGTTTCAACAATCTGGAGGATACAGACCTGAAGGAGCTTTGACAGATAGAGATGGTACAGTAAAGGGAATTGTAGTGGCTTCCCTTTCATAAGCAATCCATAAGCACTTAAAACAGCCTGTTTGACATGTGCATTATCTCTTGACCATTCATCAGACAGCGCTGCAAATATTTCACTGGCTCTGCCTACCAGCTTAGACTGAACTAGCATTACCCAGAAGACCTCGGGCCACTCTACCTGTCCATGCAATTATTCAAATGAAATACAGAGTTCCTTGACAGTAGAGTCACAGGTAGTTAGGATAGCGAAGGTGGCGCTTGGTATACATTCCTTTATTGGTCAGAGTATTGAGTACAGGAGTTGGGAGGTCATGTTACGGCTGTACAAGACAGTGGTTAGGCCACTTTTGGAATACTGCATGCAACTCTGTTCTACTTCCGATCGGAAGGATTTTGTGAAACTTGAAAAGGTCCAGAAAAGATTTCCAACAACGTTGCCAGGGATGAGCTATAGGGAGAGTTTGAACAGGTGATGGTTGTTTTTCCTGGAGAGTCGGAGGCTGAGGGTGACCTTATAGAGGTTTATAAAATCAAGAGGGGCATGGATAGGGTAAATAGACAAAGGCTTTCTCCTGGGGTGTGCGAGTCCAGAATTATAGGGCGAGGTTTAGGGTGAGAGTAGAAAGATATAAAAGATAAAAAGGGGCAACTTTTTCACGCAGAGGATAGTATATATATGGAATGAGCTGCCAGAGGAAGTGGTCGATGCTTGTACAACTGCAACAGTTAAAAGGCATCTGGATGGGTATATGAATAGGAAGGGTTTAGAGGGAGATGGGCCGGGTGCTAACAGGTGGGACTACATTGGGTTGGGATATCTGATCTGCAGGATGGGACCATGAATGGGTTGTGGAACATGGAGGGTATTATGATTTGAACCACAGGTAATGTTTGGATCTTTCAGCCAATCTTACAGATGGTACAATTGCAACATTTAAGAAGCATTTGGATGGATATATGAATAGAAAGGGTTTGGAGAGAGATAGGCCAGGTACTGGCAGGTGGGACTAGATTGGGTTGGAACATCCTGCCGGCATGGCTGGGTTAGAGTGAAGGATCTGTTTCCATGCTGTACATCTCTATGACTGTAAGATCGGCTGAATGGTCCAATCAAAAATTACCTGTGGTTCAAATCATAATATCCTCCAGGTTCCACAAGCCATCCCCTGTCCTATCCTGCAGGTTCAATGAATCCCGGAACCTCTAACCTTCTGCAAGTCTCACGTCCCTTCCAACATTTGTACCATCCTCCAGGTTCTGCAGCCCTTCATACCTCGTAACATGGCCCAGACTCTCCAACTCCTCCTTCCTCTGCAATGTTCGCCAGAAGAGCACTGGAGGATGGTGGGGGTTACAGAGATATGGAGGGACATCAGGACGGGAGGATTTTGCAGACATGAGGAATATATGGACTTGAGGAGGTTTCACAGTTTATGAGTGTTGTAGGGACTGGAGGAACTTACAAAGATAGGGATAGTTTTAGATTGGAGGGTTCTGCAGAAAACCTTTACGTAGTTAAAGGCAGGATTCTTAGCAGCGTGCAGGAACAAAGGGACCCTGTGTCCCTCAGGTTACCACCCAAGTTGACAGGCTGTTAAGAAGGCGGATGGTGTGTTGGCTTTCATTAGCAGGGGGATTGAATTTAAGAGATGTGAGATTTTGCTGCAGCGCTACAGAACCCCAGTTAGACCACTCTTCAAATATTGTGAACAGTTCTGTTCGCTTCATATAGGGAGGACGTGGAAGCTTTAAAGACAGTGTAGAGGAGATTTAGCAGGATGCTGCCTGGACTGGAGGGCATGCCCATAGAAGGTAGGTTTTGGAAGCTAGGGCTTTTCTGATCACAGCGAAGGAGGAAGAATGGTGACTTGTTAGAGGTGTACAAGGGAATGAGAGGCATAGATAGAGTGGATAACCAGAGACTATTTCCCATGGCAAAATGGCTATCACAAGGGTACATAAGTTTAAGGTAACTGGCGGAAGGTTTAGTTTAGATATCAGAGGGATATGGGCCAGGTGCTGGCAGGTAGGACTAGATTGGGTTGGGATATCCTGTCGGCATGGAAGGGACTGGTACGTTATTTACACAGAGTGTGGTGGGTGCATGGAATGGACTGCCAGCCATGGTAGTAGATGGGCGGCACGGTGGCACAGTGGTTAGCACTGCTGCCTCGCAGCGCCGGAGACCCGGGTTCAATTCCCACCTCAGGCGACTGACTGTGTGGAGTTTGCACATTCTCCCCGTGTCTGCGTGGGTTTCCTCCGGGTGCTCCGGTTTCCTCCCACAGTTCAAAGATGTGCAGGTCAGGTGAATTGGCCAAGCTAAATTGCCCGTAGTGTTAGGTAAGGGGTAGATGTAGATGTAGATGTAGGGGTATGGTTGGGTTACGCTTCGGCGGGGCGGTGTGGACTTGTTGGGCCGAAGGGCCTGTTTCCACGCTGTAAGTAATCTAATCTAGATTCAGACACATTACAGACATCTAAGCAACTCTTGGATAGGCACATCAATGATAGTAATATGTAAGGTATGTAGGTTCGTTTCATCTTCAGTGTAAGAAAAAAGGCAAGCACAATATTGAGGGCTGAAGGGCTTGTACTGGAATGTGCTATTCCATGTTCAAAATAGCCAGGGTTATGATGGCAGCAAGAGGTTTCGGGAAGCGGGAGAGGATGCGATCTGAATGAAGAGACACAAATAGGAGGCGTTGCTAAAGTTGTATGAGGTAACAGAGACAGCAATAGTCTGATCTGGAGCAGATGACCCAGACTGGGAGAATTGTGGGGATTGGAGGTGCTTTCACAGGGAGGGGGGAGCATAGAGCCACAGGAGGTTACAGAAATCTGGAGAGCTGTCGGGCCGACAGTAGTTCATGGAGATGGGGAGGTTGGGAGGAATGGAGCAGTTTATAGGGATAAGGATGTTGGTAGGATGGGGTGTTTTACACAGACAGGAATGTTTCAGGTGAATGGAGCTGAGTACAGAGATAAAGTGGGTTGTACAGATTGGAAAAACAAATAGACGTATGGAGGGTAGTCGTGACTGAAGATGTTTATAGACACAGGAAGGCTTAGGTTCTGCAGGTTATTTAGATAAAGGGGGTGTGGAATCAGACAGATTCTCCAAGTGATTAAGACAGCAATTTTGGTTGGAGACAGCTTCACAGATTAGGGAGCATTAGAAACCTCCTCCAGTTTGGTCAGAGTGGGGAAGGGTTGTAGGGGAGGGTGATGTTTACACATGTAAGAGCTGGAGAAGATTGTGGAAATGAGTAGATGGATGGAGACACTGGAGGAGCTGACATTAACAGGGTGGGGGCTGGCAATGAAAAGATATCACATAGATAGAGGGTCTTGTAGGAACTGTATTGAAAGAGTCACAGGCATTGGAATGACTTCTGCAGATTGGGAGTATTACAGGGACTGAGAGGATTGTAGGGTCTCCACAGATTGATCGTGTCTTTAAGAATATGTAGATATGGAAATCTTAAACCCAATGCATGCAGTCTTCATTTCAAGACCAGAGCCTTATTATCCCTCATCAGCCAAGGATCCCTAACCCTGCCAGCTTTTCCCTTTACCCCAATGGGTCATACTGGTCCTGGATTCTTGAGATCACACTTTGAAAAGCCTCCCATTTGCCAGTTGTTCCTTTTCCTTCAAACAGACTCACCCAATCTATTAGAATCATAATGTGGAGGTGCCAGTGTCGGACTGGGGGTGTACCAAGTTAAAAATCACCTGACACTCGGTTCCAGTCCAACCGGTTTATATGAAAGCACTAGCTTTCAGAGCACTGCTTCTTCATCAGGTGGTTGTGGAGCACAATCCTAAGGTACAGAATTTATAGCAACAGGATGGCAGTGTCATGGAATATAATATCAAACAAATTTAGTTTAAGCCTTACATCTTTTACAGTGATCACCAGCGCTTCCAAAGCGAGTTGGATTATAACTGGGCATTGTGCAATTTTAAATTCACGGCATTGACGCTGGCCAGATCCTGCAGAATGGCCCCAAACCTGGCCCTGTTCCAGTTTTCCTCTTCAATCTGTGGACCTGCTGATCTTTTTCCATAACTATGTTAAAACGAAGACAGTTGTGGGGACTGGACCCAAAGTGCTCTCTGAATGACACTTCAGTCACTTGCCCGACCTCGTTTTCTGAGGGGAGGTCCAGTGTTGCACCTGAGTAGAGTAGGGCCCTCTGCATATTGATTTAGGAACCTTCCTTGGACACATTTGAAAAATTGCCCTCCGTCCAGGTCTTCTTATACTTGAGGTGGCCCAGTCAATACATGGAATATTAAAATCTCCAGCCTGCACTCCTCTATTATTCCTATAGTTATCTGCAATCTCTCTACACAGCTGCTCCTCTGGTATCTGTTGGGTCTACGACAGTCTACAATACAGTACCAACAAAGTGACCCCCTTCCCCCTTCTTCTTTCTAACTTCTAACCATGTGGAATTTTAAATGAATATATGTTTTAAAAATTGGAATTAACAATCCATAAATAAGTATTGATAAAAATCCAAACACTTGACCTTCAGAGAAAGACAACAGTTCACTCTCATGTGGTCTGCACGACATACCCACAGCAATGTGTTTGCCTCTCAATTACCCTGTGAAATGGCCGAGCCAGCTGCTTAGCTCAAGGGCAGCAAGGGATGGGCAATAAAGGCTAGTCAGCCAGAGACACCCACATCCCAGACCTGATTTTTAAATAAGATCCATTCAGATTGGTCCCAGCTCAGTTCCAGTGGAACAATGTCCTGGCCAATCACGTTGGTAGATTTATGGACAGGGCTTTAAACTGACAGAGAGGATGGAGGGACAGGCTTCAGGTGAAAGGAGCTTTCCAAATCCAAAGAGAAAACGTGAAGCATCAGAGCAGCATGGGAATGTGACTGAAGACAACAGAAAGGAACAGGATGGGACAAAGTTTAACTAAAACTGTAGATCAGCAAATCCATTTGTGACAGGAAATTGTGGGAACTAGTAAATTATGTTTTTTTCTTAATGGACAAAGTCTCTGCAACAAGGTAGATGGATTTGTGACACAGAGATAAAAGGGATTTAGACACCAGAGAGATGTGGTTACAGGGCGAACAAAAGGTGGAACAGAAATATTCAATGGTTCACAACCTTGTGCAAATTCAGGTAAAATGGACGACACTAACAATAATGGGTAAGAAAGGCATTACAGAGAAAGCATTTGGCATCAGATCATGAAGTAGAGTCAGTCTGAATGTAAATTCTGGCTAATACTTGCCAAGGACACAAGCAGCAGAACAGTTTTAGACCACCCACCGAACAGCATTTCATGGCTCGTCACTGCAATAAATAGGAATTCATTGGAATTTTTAATAAATGCATGGTGAACATTTAGTGAAACGTCAATATTCGCAAAGTCTGGGACAATCACACTGACAACAGTGATATTAGAAGGGGAGTTCAGAGGATTTTTTTCAGTGTTTCTTAGAATAACACATTGTGCAACTGGCAGGGGACATAACTGTCTCAGAGCGACTGTTGTGTGCTAAAACATAGTGAATGTGTAACGTCACCTGGAGAGAACCTCTGGGAAATTGTGATAAAGTGCAGATTAAAGAAATATAAAGTTTTAAAGTGAATCACAGAAAGGACAACTAGAAAGAAAAGTAGCCAATTACATTGGTTTGAGAGGAGAACTGACCAAGGTAAACAGGCTAAACAGACTGAAATGTGTGTTTGGAAATGAACAGTTGAAAACATTTGAAGGAACAGTGTAAAATACTCAACAAAAGGACATTCCACTGAAACAGACAAAAACTCAGCAAGAAATCCCCACCAGTCCCTCACTCAGGACAAAATGGATCATATTAGATTATGAGGCTGAGAAAATCACCACAAAGTACTTAAAATCCTGAAGTGAGAGAGAGTTTTAGAGTAAGTTTTAAAGGGATTGCAATGGGTCTGCTAGCAGCAGGAGGGCAATGGGAAGGGGAATCATTGTCAAGGTTTATTGACTCGATACGAACATGGAGAGGTGAAGGTGCTGGAGGTAGTGAGAGTGTTACAGAGAGTGGTCAGGGCCTGAACGGTGTTACAAAGCCAGTACAGATTGCTGCAGCTGGAGGGGTTAGCAGAGGTAGGGAGGGACATATGGATTTTCATTTATTCATTCATGGGATGTGGGTGTCACTGCCTGGACCAGCATTATTTGACCCCATGCTAATTACCCAGAGATTGTTGGGCCCTGGTGGCTAAATATAATACTTTGCTGGACACAGGTGAAGTGCTGAATGACTGGAGGATCGCTAATGTGGTTCCTTTGTTCAAGAAGGGCAGCAGGGGTAGGCCAGGTAATTACAGAGTAGATAGTCTGACAGCAGGGGGAGGGAAATTATTGGAAACAATTGTGAGGATGAATCAACACTTGCAAAGGTAAGGATCAACTCGGTTTAGTCATCTCGATTTGGCAGAGGAAGATACTGTCTGAGGGATTCAGTTCAGTGTTTTTGAAATGATGCTTAATTATATTGACGAAGGCTGTGCAGATGATGTGGTTTACATGGACTTGAATAAGTCCTTAAAACAAGATCCAACATGGAAGGCTGGTCCAAAAGGACTGGGTTCCAAGGCAAGTTGGCAAACTGGATGCAAAATTGATGGATAGAATACTTTCACCACCGGGTGTACCACAGGGATCTGTGCAGGAACCATTGAACATTAATAACTCGGATGTGAAAGCAGAAGGTATCATTAGTCAGTTTGCAGATGACATGAAAGGTGAGGGTGTTGTTCACAGTGAGGAGGGTGGTCTCTGTCTGCTGTCCGATGTCAATCGGATGATAATCTAAGCAGAGTTTAGTTCTGATTGAAGTGAGGTAATACACTGTGGGAGGTACGATAAGCGAAGAACAGACATAATAAACGGTAGGTCCTTGCGGAGTACTGAGGAATACAGGGACCTTGGTGGACAAGTCCATAGATCCCTGAAGGTGTCAGCACAGGGAGACAGGGTGGGAAAGGCACCTCAACTGGGAGCGAGAGAGGGACCCATATCCTGGTGGGGTGAATTGCTAGAGCTGCTCGAGAGGATATAACCTAGTCTGGCAGGGTGTTGGACCTTAAACAGTCGTAAGGCCAGTAAGAAGATTGAGGCTGGTACACTAGTTAAAGACAGCAATTTCAGCAGACAAGGCAGGCAAGAACATAGCAGGGAATGGGGGAAAACTGATGATTAAACTGCATTTATTTCAATGCAAGGGGCCAGACAGCTAAGGAAGATGAACTCAAGGCGTGGATTGGAACATGGGACTGGGATATTATAGTTATTACAGAAACACAGCTGAGGGAGGGGCAGGACTGGCATTTCATTGTTTCAAGGTAGAGATGCTACAGAAAGGGGAGGCAAGAGAGGACGTGTGGTGGTGGGTTTTGATGGCATTAATCATCACAGCAGTACTTGGAGAGGATATTCCTGTGGGATCGCCCAGTAAAGCTATGTTAGTGGAACAGAGAAATAAGAATGGGTCATCACTTTGATACGATCGGACTGCTGACCCTGAATAATCTGTGGCAGACTGAGGAACAAATATGTCGGGGCATCTTAAATATCAACCATAATAATAGGGCTGTTATGGTAGGGGTTTCTGAACTTTCCAAACCTAGACTGGGACTGCCAGTGTTCAGTGTTTGCAAGGGAGGAATTTAGTAATAGTGGTCCAGAAAACTCCCAATCAATATGTAAATGGCCTGAAAAGAGAAAGGGGCAAAACGTGACCTCCCTTTGGGAATCAAGGTAGGGAAGGGGACTGCGATGTGAGTGGGAAAGCGTTTTGCCAAAGGGACCACAGTTCTTGTAGTTTGAAAACAGCTTTGGAAAAGGACAGGCCTGGTCCACAAGTGCAAGTTATAAAATGAAGCCTGACCAATCTTGATCGTATTAGACAGGAACTTTCAAAATGTGATTGGGGAAGGGAATTATTTACAAGGAAAGGGAAGTTTGGCAAGTGAGAATATTTTAAAAGTGAGATAAACGGATCGATCAGAGCCAGCATGTTCCTGTTTGTGTGCAGGTCAATGCTGACAGCATTCGGAAACACTGGCTGTCTATTGAGGGTCTGGTCAAGGAAAAGGGGGCACATGTCAGGTTTAGCCAGCTGGATCAAGGGAATCCCTGAGGATATACAGGGGCTGTCGGAATACACTTTGAATAGAAAACAGGAATGAAGAAAGGCTAAATGAAATAGCCTCAGCAGAGAAGGAAAGGAGAATCCAAAAGTAATTGAATCAATATATGAAGAGTGTAGAAATAACTCGGGACAAAATAGTGTCCATTAAAGATCAATGAGGCCATCGATGTTTGGAACTGCAGGATATTTGCTCAGATCGTAAACTATTTTTTCACTCCAGAACTTACTGTGGAGAAAGACTGGGGAACTCAGGGAACAAGAATAGTTCATTAGACGACAATTGGAGTTCTCTGCGATTCCAGTCTCTCTGCTGCAGGAAGGATGTTGTGAAACTTGAAAGGGATCAGAAAAGATTAACAAGATATTGCCCGGGTTGTTGCTGAATAAGCTGGGGTTACTGTCACTGGAGAATCGGAGACTGAGGGATGACCTTACAGAGGTTTATATAAACATGAGGGGCATGGATAGGGTAAGCATTCAAGGCCTTTTCCCAGAAGTTGGGGAGTCCAAAACTAGAGGGCATAAGTTTAAGGTTAGAGGTGAATGGTTTACAGAGGGACTGAAGGGACAGCTTCTTCACACATATGGTGATGGGTGTATGGAATGAGCTGAGAGAGAAAGTAATGGAGACTGATACAATTACAACATTTAAAAGGTGTCTGGATGGGCATCTGAATAGTAAGGGTGTAGGCGTATATGGGCCAAATGCTGGAAAAGTGAATGGATTTATTTAGATCTTCTGGTAAGACTGGACGAGTTGGGGACCGAAGGGTCTGTTTCTATGCTGTGTATCTCTATGACTTGAAAAGAGTGCATGTTATAAAAGAGGTGGTGCTGGAGGTTTTAAAACACAAAGCTATGGCAAGTCCCAGAACCTGATTAAGTGTATCACAGGACACGTGGGATGCTAGGGAAGAAATTGTGGAGCCCCGAGCAAAGGTATGTGTACTACTGACAGCCATGTGTGATGGGCTGGCAGGCTGGAGGGTGGCATCATGGACAGTGAAGGAGGTTTTCTGAGATTACAAAGGCATCTTGATGAAGGGAGTGAATGGGCTGAAAAACTAGAGTTGGAATTCAATCTGAATAAATACGAGGTAATGTATTTGGTAAAACAAACAAGGGTAGAGCTTATACAATTAAGGTTTGGGCCTCAGTTCGTGTTTGAGAGCAGAGGGACCTCAAGGTTCAGTACATAATTCTTGAAGCTTGAGTTCTGATAAATGGCTGGATAGGCTGAGTCTTTTTTCACTGGAGCCTGGAGGTTGAGACATGATGCTATAAAGGTTTATGAAAAAAAAGAGATATATATATATCAATTGAATGGTAGTTGCCTTTTCCTCAGGATGGGGGAGTCTCAAGAGGAGGGGCCACATTTTTAAGGTTGGAGGAGAGAGATGTTCAAGAAAAAAGATATGGGGCAATTTGCTACACAGAGGGTGGTTTGAATGTGGAATGAACTTCCTGAGAAAGGGGTTGATGTGGGAACAATTACAATGTTTAAAAGATATTTGGATAAACAGGTGAATAGGGAAGGGTTGGAGTGATATGGGCCAGCAACAGGCAGCTGGGAAGAGTTTAGTTTTAGATTATGGTGAGTATCAGCTGAAGGGTCAGTTTCCATGCTGTATGGCTCTATGACAAGAATATGGTTTGATTCCATTATTGAAGAAAGGATCAGGGCTGGGTCCACTGATGTGCATCATCGACATGAACGATTTGGTTGAAAATATAGGAGTGATTGTGCGAAAGTTTGTTGATGATCAAATGAATGGTGTAGTGGGCAGTAAATACGGTTATCAAAGGGGATCTTGACCAACTGGGCCAGTGGACCAAGGAATGAAAGATGGAGTTTAATTCAGCTGTTGGATTTTGTTAAGACAAACCAGGGAGGACTAACACAGTTAATGGAAGGGCTCTGGCCAGGGTTGTTGAACAGAGAGAGAGAGACCAGGGGGTGCAAGTTACATTGTTCCTCGGAAGTGGCATACCAGGTGGACAGGGTGGGGAAAGTGACATTTGGCACATTTGCCGACATTGGCCAGCACTTTGTGACATACGTTGGAGATATTTGCAACATTGTCCTAAATATTTCCCTTGGGCAGAGGAGGCCACGGGGTGACCCTAAGAATGGTGAATAACCAAAGGTAGGTGAGTCCAACACTAGAGGGTAGAAACAGGAGGTGAGAGAGAGCAAGGATTTAGAGAGGGAGCTGAGGGGGAACATTATCCACAAAGGATGGTGCATAGATGGAACAGACTGCCTCAGGCATATTGGAGAAACAAGAACAATTACAGCATGGAAAAGACATTTGGGGAGGTACATGGAGAGGAGAAGGTTTGAAGAGGGCCAAAGGCTGGCAAATGAGACTCATTCAGTTTAGGTAACATGGGCAGCATTGAGGAGTTGGACCACAGGTTCTGTTTCCGTGCTGTATCACTCTGTATCCAGCTAAAGAGGATTAGTGTACCAAAATAAGGCATGTTGTAGACACTGAAGCAAGTTACAGCGGTGGGGATGGTAGTCTGGAATGCAGTACATTTCAAATATGCGGAGGGAGTATCGGGAAGGGAGGAGGTTACAGGGGCAGGGACTATTGTAGGAGTTAAAAATGACTGAAGACACTGGTGCACAAGCCATGCCACAGATACAGTGTTGCAGAGTAGTGAGTCTTAGTACAGTGTTGGAGGGAGAACACAGAACAGAAAGATCCCAGGCAGCATTCACAACCTCTCGTTGGAGGCCTACTCTCCCCTCTGTTGTACTGATGCTCACTAAGACAGCGCAGGACTGGATTGATAACTCTGAACTCCCGATGCTGTCTCAGTACAACATAAGTTAAAGTGGAGTTGGTGATTGAGCATGGGGTGTGTCTATACTGTGCTCCCCATCCAGCACTGTATCTATATCATGTATTGTTAGCGATGTTTGGAGCCCTCTCATTGCTCTCTGCTCTGTGCACTGTGAGTGATCTTACCTCACTGCAGGATTTATTGAAGGCTCCAGATTTCCCTTCCCTTTGAAGATGGTTGGTCAGCCAGAGAGACAATGAGGTGATGGATGAGACACACAGCAGTTGGGAAACCTATTGAGTTAGCAACTTCCTGAGTACCGACAGGAAGAGATAGACAGAATGGGAAATCAGACTGATGCAGTGAGGGTTACACAAGGAGAATGGAAATGAGCCCCACAGATATCTGGAAAATCCCAAACTCCCTCCCTGGCCTGTGCTGTTGCGTCTCTCTGGAGTGGAGAATCCTGTTAGCTCAGGATCTGGAGCAGCTGCAAGAGTGAGAGACGCGGACATAGGCAGCAATTAGACCCTCACAGTGAGGGATACCACATGGAGAGAGACTGAGTGATATCACTGGAGTGCTGGAATACTTCGGCATCACACAATCATGTTGGAAGAATGGGATTAGCTTCATGTGTCAGTGCTCAGGGATGAGCAACCAGTGAGCAGGTGAAGTGGTGGCATAGTAACATTATTGTTAGGGCATTTGTCCAAAACATCAGCTAATGTTCAGGGGAGGCAGATTTGAATCCCACCATAAGATATGGTGGAATTTAAAAATCAATAATTTTAAAAATAGCAATTAACAATCCATAAACAAATATGAAACCATTGCTGATGTACAAAAGTCACAATCCCTCAGATTAGATTCCCTACAGTGTGGAAACAGGTCTTTCGGCCCAAGAGTAACCCACTCAGACCCATCACCCTCGACCTAATACACCTAACATTATGTGCAATGTAGCATGGCCAATTCGCCTGACCTGCGCGTCTTTGGACTGTGGGAGGAAACCGGAGCATCCGGAGGCAATTCACGTAGACACGGGGAGAATGTGCAAACTCCACACAGTCGCCCATAGCTGGAATCGATCCTGGGACCCTGGTGTTGTGAGGCAGGAGAGCTAATCACTGAGCCACCGTGCTGCCCACTTGTCCTTTCGACAACGAGATCTGATCATCCTCACGTGGTCTGCACGACATACCCACAGAAAAGTGTTTGCCTCTCAATTGCCCTCTGAAATGGCCGAGCAAGTTACTCAGCTCACGGGCAGCGAGGGCTGGACAAGAAAGGCTGGTCAGCCAAAGACACCCACATCCCCTACCTGATTTATAAAAAAATCCAATAGGATGGTCCCACTGGAACCGTGCTGGGAGCAGTTTCCTGGCCAATCATGTCAGTAGGTTTATGGACAGGGCTTTAAACTGACAGAGAGGATGCTGGGACAGGGTCCAGGTGAAAGGAGCTTTCCAAATCCAAAGAGAAAAGGTGAAGCATCGGAACAGTATGGGGATGTGGCTGAAGGTAATCAGAAAGGAACAGGATGGGACAGAGTTTAACTAAAACTGTACATCAGTGAATAGGTTTGTGACAGGAAATTGTGGGAAAGAGTAAATTATGATTTAGTTTGAATGGACGAAGTCTTATCAATGAGGTAGATGGATTTCTGACACTGAGATAAAAATGATTTAGACACCAGAGAGATATGGTTACAGGGTGAACAAAAGTTGGACATAACTATTCAATGGATCACAACCTTGCAGAAACTCAGGCAAAATTGGTAACAAAAACAATAATGGGTAAAAAAGGCATCACAGAGAAAGCATTTGGTCTCAGATCATGAAGTAGAGTCAGTCTGAATGTAAATTCTGGCTACTACTTGCCAAGGACACAAGCAGCACAACAGTTTTAGCCACCGAACAGCTATCAGTTGCTCATCACTGCATTAACCAGAAACTCATTGGAATTTTTTTAAACAAACACATTGTGATAATTTTGGGAAACTTCAATATTCACATAATCTGGGACAGTCACACTGACAACAATGACATTGGAAGAGTTCAGAGAATTTTTTTTTCAGTGTTTCTTTGAATAACAAATTGTGCAACTGGCTAGGGACGTAACTATCTCAGAGCGACCGTTGTGTGATGAAACTTAGTGAATGAGTAATGTCACCTGGAGAGATCCTCATGGAAATTGTGATAAAGTGCAGTTTAAAGAAATATAAAGTTTTAAAGTGAATCACAGAAAGGACAAGCTACAACTAGAAACAAAAATAGCCAATGACATGAGTTTGACAGGAGAACTGACCAAGATAAATAGGCTAAACAGACTGAAACATGTGCCTGTAAATGAACAGTGGAAAACATTTGAAGGAACAGTGTAAAATACTCAACAAAAGGACATTCCATTGAAACAGACAAATCCTCGGCAAGAAATCCCCATCGGTCCCTCACTCAAGTAAAAAGGATCATATTAGATTATTGGGCTTGGAGGATCACCAAAAAGTACTTAAAATCCTGAAGTAAGAGAATGTTTTAGGAGTGAGTTTTAAAGGGATTTCAAAGGGTCTGCTCGCAGTAGGAGGTCAGATGGAAGAGGGAATAATTGTCAAGGTTTTATGTCACAAAAGGAACTGGGAGAGGTGAAGGTGCTGAAGGTGGTGAGAGTGTTACAGACAGTGGTCAGGGCCTGAACGGTGTTACAAAGCCAGTACGGATTGCTGCAGCTGGAGGGGTTTGCAGAGGTAGGGAGGGACATAGCTATTTTTATTTATTCATTCATGGGATGTGGGTGTCACTGATTGGACCAGCATTCTTTTGCCTCACTGCTAATTATCCAGAGTATAGCAGAGTCAGCCTTGTAGCTGTGGATCTGGTGTCACGTGCAGGCCAGACCAGGTTAGAATGTCAGATGTTCTTCTCTAAAGGACGTAAGTGAACCAGATGAGTACTTCCTACTGGTCAACAATGCTTTTATGGTGGCCTCACCAATGTCCTGTACAGCCACAACATGACGCCCCAACTTTTACTCTCAATGCTCTGACCAAAGAAGGTAACCATCCCAAAGGCCTGCTTCACCAACCTGTCTGCCTGTGACACCACTTTCAAAGAACTGTCGACCTGCATCTCTGGGTCTCTGACTGACAACACTACCCAGGGCCCAAACATTAACTATACAGGTCTCACCCTGGTGTGTGTCACCAAAATACCCTATCCTCTACCAAGTTACTCCTTAGCCCTTATTGAAACTTGTGTAAAGGCTTCTGATAATTCGTATAAACCGTATCCTCGGTACAGCCACTCCTTCACCCGTATCTACTCTGCCATTTATATTCTCACCAATAAAAATGCAATCCAACAGGCTCAAAACCACATTCTCTTTTTATTAAATGTGTTTCTAAGGGTTCAGTTATTGTTCATTGACATATCCTTTCAAACATATTTCAGCTCCCGACCTACTGTCAGGCTAACACTGTTTGATTTCAGACTGACAGTAGAAAGGGTTATGGGAGTTCTTGTTTCGCAGTCTGAAAAAGGTAGCTTACAGGTTCAACAGGTAATGGAGGCTTTGGAATTAAGGAGGGTCATGGGGACTGAAGGACATTATGGAGATAGGGAGTGATGTGGGGACTGTATTAGATTATGGACACAGAGAGTGCAGTGGTGACTGAAGAACATTATGGAGATAGGGAGTGATGTAGGGCCTGAAAGGGGCCAAAGAGATCTGGAGGGCTGTTGGGCCTTAAGGAGGTTGCATCGATCAGGAGGATCATGGGGATTGAAGGAGATTACTCTGAATGGGAGGGTCGTTGGGTCAGGATGAGATTATGGAGATAGGGAGGGTCGTGGGACCTTTTGGAGGTTATGGAGTTAGGGAGGTTTGTGGGGAATGATTCAGGTTACGTGGATAGGAAGAGTTGTGGGGACTGAAGGAGTTTATGGAGACAGGGAAGGCTGTGGGGACTGAAGGAGGTTATATCGATTGTAAGTTTATAGAGATGCACACTGACTACTGGCATTTAGTGATGCAGCGGGCTGTAGTAACTGGGACAGGGGTGCTCTTACTGAGATAGGGAGGGTTGTGGAAGATGGAACAGCTGACAGATACAGGGCAGGTTTTAGGAATGGGAGGACTTTACAGGGATTTGGAGGAATGCAGGGATGGGACGTGGTAACAATCACAGGGAAGATTTTGGGAACTTGATCTGAGACTGGTACGGCTGAGAACAGAAGTGAGTCAAACAGTCAGGACAGGCAGGGACAAGGTAGGACTAATAAATTAAACTGCATTTATTTCAATGCAAGGGGCCTAACAGGGAAGGCAGATTAACTCAGGGCATGGTTAGGAACATGGGACTGGGATCTCATAGCAATTACAAAAACATGGCTCAGGGATGGGCAGGACTGGCAGCTTAATGTTCCAGGATACAAATACTACAGGAAGGATAGAAAGGGAGGAAAGAGAGGAGGGGGAGTGGCATTTTTGATAAGGGATAGCATTACAGCTGTGCTGAGGGAGGATATTCACAGAAATACATCCAGGGAAGTTATTTGAGTGGAACTGAGAAATAAGAAAGGGATGATCACCTTATTAGGAATGTATTACAGACCCTCCAGTAGTCAAAGGGAAATTGTCAAACAAACTTGTAAGGAGATCTCAGCTATCTGTAAGAATAATAGGGTAGGTATGGTAGGGGATTTTAACTTTCCAAACATTGACTGGGACTGCCATAATTTTAAAGGTTTAGATGGAGAGGAATTTGTTAAGTGTGTACAAGACAATTTTCTGATACAGTATGTGGATGTACCTACTAGAAAAGGTGCAAAACGTGACCTACTCTTGGCAAATAAGGCAGGGCAGGTAACTGAGGTGTCAGTGGGGGAGCACTTTGGGGCCAGCGACCATAATTCTATTTGTTTTTAAATAGTGACGGAAAAGGATAGACCAGATCTAAAAGTTGATGTTCTAAATTGGAGAAAGGCCAATTTTGACGGTATTAAGCAAGAACTTTTGAAAGCCGATTGGAGGCAGATGTTCGAAGGTAAAGGGACAGCTGGAAAATGGGAAGCCTTCAGAAATTAGATAACAAGAGTCCAGAGAAAGTATATTCCTGTCAGGGTGAAAGGGAAGGCTGGTAAGTATAGGGAATCCTGGATGACTAAAGAAATTGAATGTTTGGTTCAGAAAAAGAAGGAAGCATATGGCAAGTATAGACAGGATAGATCGAGTGAATCCTTAGAAGAGTATAAAAGAAGTTGGAGTATGCTTAAGAGGGAAATCAGGAGGGCAAACATGGACATGAGATAGGTCTGACAAATAGAATTAAGGAGAATGCAAAGGGTTTTTTACAAATATATTAAGGAAAAAAGGGGAACTAGGGAGAGAATAGGGCCCCACAAAGATCAGCAAGGCGGCATTTGTGTGGAGCCACAGGAAATGGGGGAGATACTAAATGAATATTTTGCATCAGTATTTACTGTGGAAAAGCATATGGAAGATATAGACTATAGGGAAACAGATGGTGACATCTTGCAAAACGTCCAGATTACAGAGGAGGAAGTGCTGGATGTCCTGAAATGGTTAAAGGTGAACAAATCCCCAGGAACAGATCAGGTGTACCCAAGAGCTCTGTGGGAAGGTAGAGAAGTGATTGCTAGACCTCTTCCTGAGATATTTGTATCATCGATAGTCACAGGTGAGGTGCCAGAAGACTGGAGGTTGGCAAAAGTGGTGCCACTGTTTAAGAAGGGTGGTAAAGAGAAGCCAGGGAACTATAGACCAGTGAGCCTGACCTCGGCGGTGGGCAAGTTGTTGGAGGGAATCCTGAGGGACAGGATGTACATGTATTTGGAAAGGCAAGGACTGATTGGGGTAGTCAACATGGCTTTGTGTGTGGGAAATCATGTCTCATAAACTTGATTGAGTTTTTCGAAGGAGTAACAAAGAAGATTGAGGAGGGCAGAGTGATAGATGTGATCTATATGGACTTCAGTAAGGCGTTCCACAATGTTCCCCATGGGAGACTGATTAGCAAGCTTAGAACTCATGGAATACAGGGAGATCAAGCCATTTGGATACAGAACTGGCTCAACGGTAAAAGACAGAGGGTGGTGGAGGAGGGTTGTTTTTCAGACTGGAGGCCTGTGACCAGTGGAGTGCCACAAGGATCGTTGCTGGGTCCACTACTTTTTGTCGTTTACATAAATGATTTGGATGTTAAGCAGAAGATGTACAGTTAGTAAGTTTGCAGATGACACCAAAATTGGAGGAGGTGGAGTGGACAGCGAAGAATGTTACCTCAGTTTACAACAGGATCTGAACCAGCTGAGCCAATGGGCTGAGAGCTCGCAGATGGAGTTAAGGTCAGATAAATGCGAGGTGCTGCATTTTGGAAAGCAAATCTTAGCAGGACTTATACACTTAATGGTAAGGTCCTAGGGGGTGTGGCTGAACAAAGAGACCTTGGAGTGTGGGTTCATAGTTCCTTGAATGTGGAGTCGCAGGTCGTCAGGATAGTGAAGGCGGCATTTGGTATGCTTTCCTGTATTGGTCAGAGTATTGAGTACAGGAGTTGGAAGGTCATGTTGTGGCTGTACAGGACATCGTTATGGCCACTGTTGGAATATTGCGTGCAATTCTGGTCGACTTCCTATCGGAAACTTGAAATGGTTCTGAAAAGATTTACAAGGATGTTGCCAGGGTTGGAGGATATGAGCTACAGGGAGAGGCTGACCAGGCTGGGGCTGTTTTCCCTGGAGTGTCAGAGGCTGAGGGGTGACCTTACAGAGGTTTACAAAATTATGAGGGGTATGGATAGGATAAATAGACAAAAGTCTTTTCCCTGGGGTCAGGGAGTCCAGAAGTAGAGGGCATAGGTTTGTGGTGAGAGGGGAAAGATATAAAAGAGACCCAAGAGGCAGCTTTGTCACACAGAGGGTGGTACCTGTATGGAATGAGCAACCGGATGATGTAGTGGAGGATGGTACAAATGCAACATTTAAGAGGCATTTCGATGGGTATATGAATAGGAAGGGTTTGGAGGGATATGGGCCGGGTGCTGGCAGGTGGGACTGGATTGGGTTGGGATATCTGGTCGGCATGGACGGGCTGGACCGAAGGGTCAGTTTCCATGCTGTACATCTCTATGACTCGATCACTCATAGAGGTTATAGAAATAAACTGCGTGGTCGCATCTGGAGGAGATTAAAGGTATAAAGGTTTGTAATTACCGAAGGAAATTACATCAATCGGGACCAGCAGAGTTTACAGAGACTGAGTGCGTTTTAGAGACAGGAAGAGTTCATAGTCAGCATTAGAAATGCAGAAACTAATTTATGAGAAAAGCAGGGTCACTCTGCTTTGTGCCCAGAGACAAGGAGGAGTCTAACAGCTGGAGGAGGTTACTAAGGTACAGAGCTTTTTTGTTGTCGTGACGGGAAGGTCACAGAGATCATGAAGGTAGTCGGAGTTCAAAAAAGTCACAAAGACAGTGAGGTTTCTCAGGTCTGGAAAGGACTACACTGACCAGGATGGCTTAAGGAACTGACGAGTTGTTTTTCTTCAGTTAAGGAGGGATGTGACAGAACCCGGGATTAAAGGCAAAGGCAGATACTTGGAGATTTGTAGTGGTAGGAAGAGCTTACAGGGATAAGCAGGATTGTAGGGGCTGATCGAGATAGGGGAAGTGGTATCGATGAAACAGACAATGGAGAAACTGACAGACATAGGGAGGGTTCTGTGGAACAGATGAATTTACAGACAAGATGGTGATAATGAAGCCTGAGACTTTGCTCATGTTCCTTGCCCAGCATTGTTCAGACATCATGCCCTCAGGGTCTGAATTAAAGTCCACTAACTCCTCCCTGTGCTGTTCACTGTGAGTGATCTTACCGGCTGCAGGATTTACTGAAGGCTCCAGATCTCCCTCTCCATCTCTCTCTGGCTGACCAACTGTATTCAATGTGGGTGATGGACAAGACAGGAATTGGGAATTCTGCTGAGTCAGGGACATCAGGAATACCTACAGGAGACAGGGAAATAGACAGAATGGTAAATTACACTGCTGCAACGAAGGTTACACATGGAGAATGGCACTGAGCCCCACAGAGATCTGGAAATTCCCAGTCTCCATCCATGGCCTGTGCAGCTGCTTCCCTCTGGAGTGGAAAATGCTGTTGGCTCAGGATCTGGAGCAGCTGCAAGAGTGAGAGACACTGACAGAGGCAGCAATTAGACCCACACAGTGAGGGATACCACATGGAGAGAGACTGAGTGATATCAGCAGAGTGCAGGAATCTATCAGGATCACACAATGGTATCATCAGAAGTGGTTCTGACCAGTGAGCACTGCTACCAGTACTCAGGGAGGACTGAGCTATTTTATTGGGATAGGCTCCTCTGGTACCAGGATTATGCAATGTGTGATAAATGAACGCAGATGAGGAGGGGGACAGGTCTGAGGTGAATGGAAATTCCCAAGTCCAAAGAGAAAGGTTGAAATATTGGAACACCATGGAGATGTGAATGAAGATCAACAGAAAGAAACAGTAAGGGACTGAGTTTCATTAAAATACGACATTATCAAACAGATTTGTGACAGGAAATTATTGGTTAAAATAAAGTAAATGCCATTTCCGCCCCTCACACAGCACAAGTGACATCACTTCCGCCCCTCACATCATCGCTGATGTCACACAGTCACTGACTTCCTCGCCCCCCCACTGCCGTGTTTGCCACCACTTCCGCTCCCACCAACGCCACTCACCTGCATTCTGCTTACACCACCCCCAGGTCCCACATCACCATCCCTGCCCCCAGAACCCTGAGGGGAACACCACCCCTGCTCATGACTCCATCCTCATTCCCCCTAACACCACACCCTCTCCAGTTACAGGCTCCGTCACCTCCCCCAGCTCCACACCTACGCTTGGTCCCAGCTCCCAGTCCTGCCGTGTTTTCACCATCCCCCTGACCTCCCCTTCACAGAGGACGAATGATCAGTCCTAAGCAAAGGCCTCACCTTTATCCCCCTCCATCCACACATCAATTAATTTAATACATGCCATGACATCAAACACTTCTTCCACCCCCTCCACCTCAGAGCTTACTTTTACAATGAAGCCTCCCGCCTATTTTCTGAGGACCCCTTTGCCGGCCTCCAATACACTCCATCCACATGGACACCCCGCGCTGGCCTATTACCTGCCTTCCATTTCTTCATTTCCAACTTCCACCAAGACATTAACCGCCTCAACCTATCTACCCCCTCCCCCACTCCAACCTCTCACCCTCACAACGTGCAGCCCTACACTCCCTCTGCTCCAATACCGACCTCACCATCAAACCAGCAGATAAAGGGGGTGCAGTGGTAGTCTGGTGCACTGACCTCTACACCGCTGAAGCCATGATGCCAACTCAAAGACACCTCCTCCTACCACCCCCTCTCCCATGACCCACCTCCCATCACCAAACCATCATCTCCCAGAGCATACAGAACCTCATCACCTCAGGAGGAGATCTCCCAACCACAGCTTCCAACCTCATTGTCCGGGATCCCCCACTGCCCGGTTCTATCTCCTTCCCAAGATCCACAAGCGTGACCACCCTGGCCGACCCATTGTCTCAGCATGCTCCTACCCCACCGAACTCAAGTCTGCCTACCTCAACATTGTCCTGTCCCCCAGTCCAGGAACTACCCACGTTCATTCGAGACACCACTCACACCCTCCACTCCTCCAAGACTTCCGTTTCCCCAGCCCCCAACGCCTCATCTTCACAATGGATATCCAATCCCTCTACACCTCCATCCACCATGACCAGGACCACCAAGCCCTCCGTTTTTTCCTCTCCTGACGTCCATAACAGTATCCTTCCACCGATACTCTCGTTCATTTGGCTGAACTTGTCCTCACCCTTAACAATTTTTCCTTCAAATCCTCCCACTTCCTCCAGACCAAAGGGGTAGCCATGGGTACCCGTATGGGCCCCAGCTATGTCTGTCTCTTTGTTGGCTACGTAGAACAGTCCATCTTCCGTAGTTACACCGGCACCACTCCCGTCTTCCTCCGCAACATTGATGACTGCATTGGCACCACCTCGTGCTCCCTCGAGGAGTTTGAGCAATTCATCAACTTCACTAACAAATTCCACCCTGACTATAGATTTACCTGGACCATCTCTGATACCCCCCTACCCTTCCTGGACCTCTCCATCCCCATTAATGATAACCAACTTGACACCGACATTTTTTACAAACCTACCGACTCCCACAGCTACCTGGATTACATATCTTCCCACCCTACCGCCTGCAAAATTCCTACCCCTATTCGCAATTCCTCCGCCTCTGCCGCACCTGTTCCCAGGAGGGCCAGTTCCACCACAGAACACACCAGACAGCCTCCTTCTTTAGAGATCGGAATTTCCCTTCCCACGTGGTAAAAGATGCCCTTCAACACATCGTCCACATCCCGCACCTCCGCCTTCAAACCCCACCCCTCCAACCGTAACAAGGACAGAACGCCCCTGGTGCTCACCTTCCACCCTACCAACCTTCGCATACACCAAATCATCCGCCGAAATTTCCACCACCTCCAAACGGACCCCACCATCAGGGGTATATTTCCCTCCCCACCCCTCTCCACTTTCCACAAAGACCATTCCCTCCGTGCCTACCTGGTCAGTTCGACGCCCCCCAAAAGCCCACCCTACCTTCCTGGCACCTTCTCCTGCCACTGCAGGGATTGCAAAACCTGCGCCCACACCTCTCCCCTCACCACCATCCAAGGCCACAAAGGAGCCTTCCACATCCAAAGTTTTACCTGCACATCCACCAATATCATTTATTGTATCCGTTGCTCCCGATGCGGTCTCCTCTACATTGGGGAGACTGGACACCTCCTAGCAGAGCACTTTAGGGAACATCTCTAGTACACCTGCACCAATCAACCCCACCACCCTGTGACCCAACATTTCAACTCCCCCTTCCACTCTGCCGAGGACATGCAGGTCCTGGGCTTCCTCCACCACCACTTCCTCACCACCCGACGCCTGGAGGAAGAACGCCTCACCTTATGCCTCGGAACACTTCAACCCCAGGGCATCAATGTGGACTTCACCAGTTTCCTCATTTCCCCTTCCCCCATCTCACCCCACCTCCAGCCTTCCAGCTCAGCCCCGCCCTCATGACCTGTCCTAATGGCCTATCTCCCTTCCCACCTATCCATTCCACCCTCCTCTCTGACCTATCACCCCCATCCCCACCCCCATTCACCCATTGTACTCTTTGCTACCTTCCCCCACCCTCCTCTCTGACCTATCACCCCCCATCCCCACCCCCATTCACCCAATGTACTCTTTGCTACCTTCCCCCATCCTCCACTCTGACCTATCACCTTCTTCCCCACCCCATTCACCTATTGTACTCTATGCTACTTTCTCCCCATCCCCACCCCCCTCTCATTTATCTCCCCACTCTGCAGGCTCCCAGCCTCTGTTCCTGATGAAGGGCTTTTGCTGTTCGATGTTCCTGCTCCTCGGATGCTGCCGGACCTGCTGTGCTTTTCCAGCACCACTCTAATCTAGACTCTGGTTTCCAGCATCTGCAGTCCTTGTTTTTACATTATTGGAGGAGGAGACTACCAAGATAAGGCATGTTGTAGACACTGAAGCAGGTTACAGGGATAAGGAAGGTAGTCTGGAATGCAGCACAATTCAAATATGTGGAGGGACTATCGGGAAGGGAGGAGGTTACAGCGATAGGATCTGTTATCGGAATTAAAAATTATTGAAGACACTGGACAACAAGACATGCCATAGATACACTGTTGCAGAGTAGTGAGTTTTAATATAACAGAACTTACATTGGGGTGGTGATTGAGCCTGGGGTGTGTGTGTGTACTGTGCTCCCCCTCCAGCACTGTATCTATGTCATGTTGTGTTAACAGATGTTTGGAGCCCTCTCATTGTTCTTTGCTCTGTGCACTGTGGGTGACCTTACCTCACTACAGGATTTATTGAAGGCTCCAGATCTCCTTTCCCTTTGTCTCTCTCTGGCAGACCAACTGCATTCAATGAGGTGATGGACGATCCACCCAGCAGCTGGGAAGGCTATTGAGTCAGGACTTTCCTGAGTACCTACAGGAGACAGAGAAATAGACAGAATGGGAAATTAAACAGATGCAGTGTGGGTTACACATGGAGAATGGCACTGAGTCCCACAGAGATCTGGAAAATGGAGCGATATTAAGTAATATTCCCAGTTTGCTGGAAGATGTCAGGATCACACAATTGTGTCGGAAGAATGGGTTTAGCTTCATGATGCCCTGGTATCAGTGCTCAGGGATGAGCACCCAGTGAGCAGGTGAAGTAATGGCCTAGTGGTATTATTGCGAGAGAATGTATCCAAAACCTCAGCTAATGTTCAGGGGAGGCAGGATTGAATCTCACCATCTGAAAAGGAGACATTTGAAATCAATAAATTTTAAAAATAATAATTAACAATCCACAAATAAGTATGAAATCATTACTGACATACAACAAATCCAAACACTTGTCCTTTCGAGAAGGACATCTGCCCATCCTCATGTGGTCTGCACGACATCCCCACAGCAAAGGGTTTGCCTCTCAATGACCCTCTGAAATGGCCGAGCAAGTTACTCAGTTCAAGGGCTTCTAGGACTGGGCAAGAAAGGCTGGTCAGCCAGAGACTCACACATCCCATACCTGATTTTTAAAAAAAATCTATTAGGATGGTCCCCCTGGAACCGTGCTGGGTCCAGTGTCCTGGCCAATCATGTCGGTAGGTTTATGGACAGGGCTTTAAACTGACAGAGAGGATGCAGGTGAAAGGAACTTTCCAAATCCAAAGGGAAAAGGCGAAGCAATGGAACAGCATGGGAAGGTGGCTGAAGACAAGCAGAAAGGAACAGAATGGGACAGAGTTTAACTAAAATTGTACATCAGCAAATAGATTTGTGACAGAAAATTGTGGAAGAGAGAATATTATGTTTTTTTTAATGGACAACGTTGCTGCAATAAGGTCGATGGATTTGTGATACAGAGATAAAAGAGATTTAGACACCAGGGAGACATGGATACAGGGTGAACAAAAATATTCAGTGGTTCGTAATCTTGTGCAAACTCAGGCAAAATGGGCAACGCTAACAATAATGGATACCAAAGGCATTACAGAGAAAGCATTTGGTCTCAGATCATGAAGTAGAGTCAGTCTGAATGTAAATTCTGGCTACTACTTGCCAAGGACACAAGCAACAGAACAGTTTTAGCCACCGCACAGCATTTCATTGCTCATCACTGCATTACACAGGAACTCATTGGAATTTTTTAACAAAGGCATTGTGATAATTTTGGAAAACGTCAATATTTCTCTAATCTGGGACAATCACACGGTCAACATCGATATTGGAAGAGGAGTACGGTTTTTTTTTCAGTGTTTCTTTGAAAAACACATTGTGCAACTGTTAAGGGACATAACTATCGCAGAGCAACCGTGTAATGAAACTTAGTGAATGAGTAATGTCACCGGGAGAGATCCTTCGGGAAATTGTGATAAAGTGCAGTTTAAATAAATATAAAGTTTTAAAGTGAATCACAGAAAGGACAACCTACAACTAAAAACAAAAATAGCCAATGACATGAGTTTGAGAGGAGAACTGATCAAGGTAAATAGGCTAAACAGACTGAAATATGTGCCTGTAAATGAACAGTGGAAAACATTTGAAGGGACAATGCAAAATATTCAACAAAAGGACATTCGATTGAAACAGTAAAAACCTCAGCAAGAAATTCCCACTGATCCCTCACTCAGGACAAAAGGAATCATATTGGATTATGAGGCTGAGAAGATCACCAAAAAGTACTTAAAATCCTGAAGTGAGAGAGTGTTTTAGGAGTAAATCTTAATGGATTGCAAAGGGTCTGCTCGCAGGAGGAGGGCAGTGGGAAGGGGAATCACGGTCAGGGTTCATTGACACAATAGGAACAGGGAGAGGTGAAGGTGCTGGAGGTGGTGAGAGTATTACAGAGAGTGGTCAGGGTCTGAACGGTGTTACAAAGCCAGTACGGATTGCTGCAGCTGGAGGGGTTTGCAGAGGTAGGGAGGGACATAGGTATTTTTATTTATTCATTCATGGGATGTGGGTGTCACTGCCTGGAACAACGTTCTTTGACCCCTCTGCAAATTACCCAGAGGGTAGCTCAGAGTCAGCCATTTTGCTGTGGGTCTGGAGTCTCATGTCGGCCAGACCAGGTTAGAATATTTGATGTCCTTCCCTAAAGGAGGTCAGTGAACTAGATGAGTTCTTCCTCCTGATCAACAATGTTTTAATGGTGGCCCCATCAATGTCTTTTACAGCCACAACATGACATCCCAACTCTTACTCTTAATGCTCTCCCCAATGAAGGTAACCATCCCAAACGCCTGCTTCACCAGCCTGTCTACCTGGGACACCACATTTAAAGACTGCGTACCTGCATCCCTGGGTCTCTGACTGATAACACTACCCAGGGCCCTAACATTAACTGTACATGTCCCACCCTGGTTTGTTTCACCAAAATGGAACACCTCCCCTTTATCTAATTAAACTCCATCTGCTATTCTTCAGCCCACTATCCCAGCAGTACTGTTCATCCTGTTGTATCAGAGATAACCTTCTTCACTGTCCACTTTCCCACCAATTTCAGTGTCACTGAAAACAATTACTTACCAGGAAACATATACTCCCATCCAAACCATTTATCCAAATGACAAACACCAGTGGACCCACTCCACCGCTGGCCCCATGCCTCCAGTCAGAAAAACAACATGTCTCCCACCACCCTCTGTCTCCCACCATTAAGCAAATTTTATATCCAGTTCACTAGCTCCTCCTGAATGCCATATCCTTTTACACTGATCTGAGCTTATTACCCAGTTTACCAGATAGAACACACAACACAGAACAGTTCAGCCCAAGACCCTTCGGCCATGATTTCATGCCAACCTTTTATCCATCTGTAAGATCAAACTAACCTACATACCCTTCATTTTACTATGATTCATGTGTCTGTCCAAGAATCTATTAAATGTCCCAGATGTGTCTAATTTTACTACCACCATTGGCAGTCCATCCAACCACCAACCATTCTCTATCCTCTTATCCATCCTCCATTCACCTTAAAATTACACTCCCTTGTAATAGCCATTTATGCCATAGGAGGAAAGGTCTCTGACTATTCACTCACTCTGTGCCTCTTATCATCTTGTTCACCTCCACAAAGTTACCCCGTCCCCTTCTCCAATGAAAAATACCCTTAGCTCCCTCAACCTTTCTTCGTAAGAACTGCCCTCCATTACAGGCAGCATCTTGGTAAATCTCCTGTGTACACTCTGTAAAACTTGCACATCCTTCCTGTAAACAGCGGACCAGAACGGAACACAATATTCCAAGTGTGGTCTTACCAGGACGCTATAAAGATGCAGTAAAACCTCACGGCTCTTACAGTCAATCCCTTTCGAAGGGGAACCAACACAACATATGCCTTTTTAACAACCCCACCAACGTGCGTGGCAATTTTGAGGGATCTATGGACACGGACCCCATGATCTCTGTTCCTCCACACTGCCAAGTATTCTGCCTTTCACCCTGTATTCTGTACTCAAATTCGACCTGCCAGAATGAATCACTTCACACTTTTCCAGATTGGACTCCATCTGTCACTTCCAGCCCAGCTCTGTGTCCTGTCAATGTCCCATTGCAACCTACAACAGCCCTCTACATTCCCCACCACTCCACCAAACTTCATGTGATTGGGAAACTTACTAACCCACTCTCCAACATCCACATCCAAGTCATTTACAAAATCCACAAAGAGCAGAGTCCCAGAGCTGATTGTTACAGAACCCCACTGGTCACTGAGCTCCAGGCTCAGTGCCACCCTGCTGCCACCCTCTGTCTTCTCTAGGCCATCCAATCTTGTATCCAGACAGACAAATTTCCCTGTATCCCAATTTTCCTTCTTTTCTGAATGAGCCATCAACATATTCTGCCATATCCTCAAAGAATTCAATAAGGTTTGTGAGGCATGACCTGACCCCTCACAAACCCATACTGACTGTGGCTAATTTAACGATGGTTTTCCAAGTAGTCATAAATCCTGTCTTTTGAGTCCTCTCCAATAATCTGCACACCACAAACATTCGACCAAATCTGTAATTCCCAGAATTCTACCTCCGTAACATGGCTCGGACTTTACAAATCTTCCCTCCTCTGCCATGTTCCCCAGAATGACACTGGAGGGTGGTGGGGGTTAAAGAGATAGAGAGGAATATCAGGACAGGAGGATTTTGCAGGCATTCGGAGGTTCGCAGTGCCAAAAGGAGGCTTCAGTAATTGTGAGGTCTCATGGTGATGAAGGCGTTTGAGGAGGGAGGGAGGATTGTAGGGAAATGAGAGGTTTCACAGTTTAGGTGTTTTGTTCGGGCTGCAAGTGGTTACTGAGTTGGGGAGGGTGTAAGCACTGGTGGATATTACATAAACATGTGGTTTTAGTTGCAATGCAGGAAGAGGATTCAGGAAGCTGGAGCGTATGGGGTCTGAACGAGGTTACACAAATGGGAAGAGTTGTCAGGAGTGGAGGTGTTTACAGAGACAGCAATGGCCTGATCTGGAGCAGAGGACCCAGATTGGGAGGGATGTGGGGACTGGAGGTGGTATCACAGGGAGAGAGGACCATAGACCCACAGGAGGCTACAGAAATGTGGAGAGCTGTAGGGCTGACGGGTTCATGGAGATGGGAATGTTGGGAGGGATGGAGAAGTTTACAGGGATAAGGATGTTTGTAGGACAGGGCTGGATCACAGACAGGAACTGTTTTATGGACCTGAGCAGATTACAGAGATAAAGGTGTTTGTATCGACTGGAAGAACAAACAGAGATATGCAGGGTAGTCATGACTGAAGATGGTTATAGACATAGGAAGGCTTAGGTTCTGGGCGTTATGGAGACTGTGGAATCTGGATTTCTTTTCAGAGACTGGGATAACAATTTTGGTCAGAAACAGTTTCACAGATAAGGGAGCATAGCACAAACAGGAGGAAGTTGTAGAGGTAGGTGACGTTTAAACAGATAGTGGTGTAAGAGCTGGACAAGGTTATGGAGATGGGTAGATGGTGGAGACACAGGAGGAGCTTACATTGACATGGGGGTGATAGTGACAGGAGGGTGTTAAATAGATAGTGGGTTCTGTAGGGACTGGATTGGGAGAGGCACAGGCATGGAGTGAGTTCGACAGATCAGGATTACTGCAGAGACCTGAGAGGATTACACTGATAGGGATGGTGGTCGGGTCTCCACAGACTGTTGGTGTTTAGGGAATGGAAGAGATTTGGTCGAAAGGGAGGGATGTAAGAGCTGCAGGAGCTTGTGGAGAGTTGAAGAGTTGAAGCAATTTGCAGAGGTAGGTTTCTCAGACAGGAGTAGGTTATAGATAGTGAGGGTTGTGTGGTCTGAGTAAGTCAAAAAGAGGAGAGTTTTCGCGTCTGGAAGAGGTTACACTGACAGGGACAGTTGAAGAGACTGAAGCAAAAATGTATGGAGAAGGTTACACAGATAGGGAGGTGAGTAGGGACTGAAGGTGAATACACAGACACAGAGGGTTGTATTGTTAGACGGAGCTGAGAGGGATAGGGACTGGTTTAGGGATTTACACAGATAGGGAAGGTTGTGTTTTTGGAGAAGGTTACACTGATACAGACAGTGTTAGGGAGTGTTTAGTGGACTACAGAGGAGCTCAGAGAGAATGTATTATGGGGAGTGGAGGAGATTACAGACACAGAGATGGCTGTCGGGTTGAAAAGAGCTTCTCCAGATCCTCAGTGCTGTAAGGCTGGAGGGAGATTATAACAGTGAGTGTTGCCAAGACTTAATTACTTCACTGATATAGAGCAGGTCTCAGCACGTAACTGTCAAAGGGAAATTTAGACAGTCCAGATGAGTTTTCAGAGATACAAATGTTTATGGGAGTTTCAAGAGGGAACAATGATTGGGAGTGCTGTACCAAATGGGAATAGTTATAGGGAGGGTTCTAAAAGCAGGAAGAGGTGTCAGACATATCGATCTTTGTAAGGACTGGAGAAGGTTACATTGCCAAGGAGTGTTTTAGAGTCTGGAGGAGATTACAGTGTTAAGGAGAATATTGGGGATAAGGCAAGGTGTAATAGACGGGGATGGTTGACAGGGCTGGACAATAACCTGAATAGAATCGCCATCGTGTGCAACCAGGCCATTTGGCCCAACCAGTCCATTCCTAACCTCTGAAGAGCATCCAACCCAGACTCACCCCTCTACCTATACATTAAACCCTACATTTCTCGTGGTGAACTTACTTAAACCACACATTCCTGAATACCACAGTCAACTTATGAAGGCCGATTCACTGATGGTGCAAATTTTGGACACACACACACACACACACAGATACAGCAAGGGAGCGACATGCAAACACACACAGTGCGGGAGATACCCGCAGACACACAGCAAGGGAAGGACCTGCACACACACACAGCGAGGGGGATACATGCAAGAAACACAGCAAGGGAAGGACATGCAAACACACACAGTGAGGGGGATACACGCAGACACACAGCGAGGGAAGGACATGCAAACACACACACACACAGTGAGGGGGATACATGCAAGAAACACAGCAAGGGAAGGACATGCAAACACACACAGTGAGGGGGATACACGCAGACACACAGCGAGGGAAGGACATGAAAACACACACACACACAGTGAGGGGGATACACGCAGACACACAGCGAGGGAAGGACATGCAAACACACACACACACAGTGAGGGGGATACACGCAGACACACAGCGAAGGAGGGATGCACACACACACAAATCGAGGGAGGGACACAGACAGCGAGGGAGGGACATGCACACACGAAGCGAGGGAGGGACACGCACACACGAAGCGAGGGAGGGACACGCACACACGAAGCGAGGAGGGACACGCACACACGAAGCGAGGGAGGGACACGCACACACGAAGCGAGGGAGGGACACGCACACACACACACACACACACAGAGGGAGGGACACACACACACACAGCGAGGGGGGGGAACATGAATACGCACACACACATAGACACAGCGAGGGAGGGACACGCACACACAGAGCGAGGGAGGGAGACGTGCACACACAGAGCGAGGGGGATATGCACACACACAGCGAGGAAGGGACACTCACACAGCAAGGAAGGGACACGCACACACACACACACAGCAAGGGGGAACGCACAGACACACACAGCGAGGGAGGGACACGCACGCGCGCGCACACACACACACACACACACACGAACACACACGAACACACACGAACACACACGAACACACACGAACACACACAGCGAGAGAGGGACACGCGCACACACACAGCCAGGGAGGGACACACACAAACACACACAGAGAGCAAGAGAGGGACACATGCACACACAGCGAGGGGGGAGACACATGCTCACACACGCACACCAGGAGGGACACACACACACACACACACACACAGTGAGGAGGGACGGAAACACACACACACACCAAGGGAGGTACACGTGCACACACACAGCAAGGGAGGTACACGCGCGCACACACACACAGCAAGGGAGGTACACGCGCGCACACACAGCACGGAAGGGACACACACAGCGAGGAAGGTATACACAGCGAAGGGACACACACACACTGCGAGGGACGGGGACACAAACACGCAAAGCAAAGGAGGAACACATAAACACACACAAACACACAGCAAGGGAGAGACGCGCACACACAGTGAGGAAGGGACAAACACATTCACTTACGGTGAGGGGAATACACGCAAACACACCGTGAAGGAGGGACAAGCACACACATGTCGAGGGGGAGAGCATGTGCACAGAAATTGAGAAGGGGCACACACATGCAAAGCGAGGGAAGGACATGCACAAATACACACACACACACACACACACACACACACACACACAGCAAGGGAGGGACACGCACATGCACACAGTGAGGGGGATACATGCAGACACACAGCGAGGAAGGGACACACACACGCAAAGTGAAGGAGGGACACGCGCACATACACATACACACAAATATAGAGCAAGGGAGAGAGATGCACACACAGCGAGGGAGGGGCAAGCACACACACCTATGGTGAGGGGAATACACGCAGACACACAGTGAGGGAGGGACACGCACATACACTGCAAGGGAGGGACAAGCACACACCGCGAAGGAGGGACAAGCACACACACATGTTGAGGGGGAGGGCATGTGCACAGAAATTGAGAGGCGGCACACACACGCAAAGCAAGGGAGGGACATTCACAAATACACACAGAGCGAGGGAGGGACATGCACACACACACACACACACACACACACAAGGGACGGACACACACACGCAAAGCGAGGGAGGGACACGCAAAGATACACACACACACACATAGACACACACATAAACACAGAGCAAGGGACGGACGTGTGCACACACAGCGAGGGAGGGACATACAAACACACACAGTGAGGTAGTTACCCACAGACGCACAGTGAGGAAGGGATACACACACAAACACACAGAGCGAGGGAGGGACACACACACACAAACACACGTCGAGGGGGAGGGCATCTGCACAGAAATTGAGAGGGGGCACAAACACACATGGCAAGGTTGGACACGCGCACACAGCAAGGGGGGACACGCACTCACACACACAAGGGACGGACACACACACGCAAAGCGAGGGAGGGACAGGCACACACAGCGAGGGGTGACACGCACATACACAGCGAGGGAGGGACACGCACACACAGTGAGGGAGGGATACACGCACAAACAGCGAGGGAGGGACACGCGCGCGTACACACACACGGAAGAGCACGTACACACAGCGAGAAAGGGACACACACACAGCAAGGGAGGGATGCACGCGCACACACACACACACACACACACACACACACACACACACGGAAGAGCACGTACACACAGCAAGGGAGGGACACACACAGAGCAAGGGAGGGACATGCGCACACACGCACACACGTACAAACATTCAGAGTGAGTGAGAGACACGCAAACACAGTGAGGGTAGGATATACACACACAGCAAGGGAGGACCTACATAAACACACACAGAGATGGAGGGACACACACGCACACACAGGGAAGGAGGCACAAGCACACACACGGCGAGAGAGAGGGCATGTGTACAGGAATTGAGAGGGGACATGCACACAGCGAGAGGGGACATGGACAGACACAGCGAGGGAGGGACACACACACAGCGAGGGGGGACATGCATTCACACAACGAGGGGAGAATCGCACACAGTGAGGGGGATATACACAAAGTGCAATGGAGGGACACACACACACACCGAGGGAGGGAAGGACATGCACACACAGCGAGGGAGGGACATACACAAACACACACAGCGAGAGACACACACACACACACAGGGAAGGAGGGACAAGCACACACATGGCGAGGGGGAGGGCATGTTTACAGAAATTGAGAGGGGACACGCACACACAGCGAGAGAAGACACGCACAGACACAGCAAGGGAGGGACACACGCACATATAGTGAGGGGGGACATGCACTCACACACCAAGGGGAGAAGTGCACACACAGTGAGGAGGATATACACAAAGAGCAATGGAGGGACACACACACACACAGAGACAAAGAGCGAGGGAGTGACATGCGCACACACAGCAAGAGGGACACGCAAACACAAAGCGAGGGAGGGACACGCACACACAGCGAGGGAGGGACACGCACACACAGCGAGGGAGGGACACGCACACACAGCGAGGGAGGGACACGCACACACAAACACACACACAGCAAGAGAGGGACACGCACACACACAGGGAAGGATGAACAAGCAGACACACGGCGGGGGGAGGGCATGTGCACAGAAATTGAGAGGGGGCATGCACAGACATGGCAAGGGAGGGACACACGCACACACAGCAAGGGGGGACAGGCACTCACACAGCGAGGGGCGATGTGGACACAAAATGGTGGGGATATGCACAAACAGCAAGGGAGGGACACACACACACACACACACACACACACACAAGGGACAGACACACACTCAGAGTGAGGGAGGGACACGCACACAGTGTGGGAGTAAAACGCATACATACACACACACACGCAGCGAGAGAAGGACACACACACACTGTAAAAGGGTCACACATACTCACAGCAAGAGAGGGACACGCGCACACACACAGAGAGGAGGAGACACATGCACGCGCAGCGAGGGAGGGCCACACACACACATACGCACAGCAAAAGGGACACACACACACACACACACACACAGAGCGAGGCAGGGACACACACACACAGACAGCGAGGGAGCAACACACACAAGCAAGAGAGGGACACGCGCACACACAGCGAGGGGGGAGACACATGCTCACACAACGAGGGAGGGCCAACACACGCACGCACACCAGGAGGGACATGCACGCGCACACACACACACACACACACACACAAATCAGAGCAAGGGAGAGACACACACACACCGTGAAGGAGGGACAAGCACACACATGTCAAGGGGGAGGGCATGTGCGCAGAAATTGAGAGGGGGCACACACACGCAAAGCAAGGGAGGGACATGCACACATGCACACAAGGGACGGACACACACATGCAAAGCAAGGGAGGGACATTCACACACGCACACAAGGGACGGACACACACACGCAAAGTGAGGGAGGGACATGCACACACGCACACAAGGGACGGACACACACACGCAAAGTGAGGGAGGGACACACAAAGATACACACACACACATAGACACACACATAAACACAGAGCAAGGGACGGACGCGTGCACACACAGCGAGGGAGCGACATACAGACACACACAGTGAGGTAGTTACCCGCAGACACACAGTGAGGGAGGGATACACACACAAACACACAGAGCAAGGGTGGGACACACACACACACACACACGTCGAGGGGGAGGGCATAAGCACAGAAATTGAGGGGGAGCACACACACACACACGGCAAGGTTGGACATGCGCACACAGCAAGGGGGGACACGCACTCACACACACAAGGGACGGACAGACAAAGCGAGGGAGGGTCACGCACACATACATACACTCAGAAACACAGAGCAAGGGAGGGACATGCACACACGCACACACACACACACACACAAGGGACGGACACACACACGCAAAGCGAGGGAGGGACACGCACGTACAATGCGAGGAACGGACGCACAGACACAGCGAGGGAGGGACATGCACACACAGCGTGTGAGAGACACACACAGCAAGGGAGGAACATACACAAACACACACAGTGAGGGAGGGACACGCACATACACAGCAAGGGAGGGACACACACGCACACACAGGGAAGGAGGCACAAGCACACACACGGCGAGAGAGAGGGCATGTGTACAGGAATTGTGAGGGGACACGCACACAGCGAGAGGGGACATGGACAGACACAGCGAGGGAGGGACACACACACAGCGAGGGGGGACATGCATTCCCAAAACGAGGGGAGAAGCGCACACAGTGAGGGGGATATACACAAAGTGCAATGGAGGGGGACACACACACACACAAAAAACAAGGGAGTGACACATGCACACACAGCCAGAGGGACACACACACACACACACAACGAGGGTGGGATATGCACATACGCTGCAAGAGGGATACACATACTCACAGCAAGAGGGACAGATGCACACAGAGTAAGGGAGGGACACGCGCATGCGCAAGCACGCAAACAGAAACACACACAGCGAGAGAGAGATACACACACACAGCAAGAGAGGGACATGCGCACACACTGCCAGGGAGGGACATGCATACACAGCGAGGGAGGGTCACACACACACAGCATGATGGACACACACACAGCAAGAGCGACGCGCACACAGTAAGAGGGGGACACGTATTCACACACATACTCACAGCGAGGGAGGGACACACAGACACACAGTGAGTGAGTGATACGCATACACACACATACAGAGCGAGGGGAGGACACACTCACACACTGCAAGAGGGACACACACACACACACACAGCGAGGGTGGGACACGCAGTAGCAGCGAGGGTGGGACATGTGCTCAGAAAGCGAGACGGGACACACACACACACACACACAGCGAGGGGACACACACACACAGTGAGGGAGGGAGACACACAGATATACGCACACACAAACACACACACCAGTGAGGGAGGGACATGCACACACACACAGTGAGGGAGGGACAAGCACACACAGTGAGGAGAGTTACACGCACACACAGCGAGGGAAGGGGACACACACGCATACACACACAGAACAATGGAGGGACACGTGCACACACAGTGATGTGTCTCCTCGGACGTGTAATCGTTCAGCTCTCACTCCAGCCTGCTCCCTCACAGGGTCACCGTCTCTGTTACTCCCAGGTACAACTAGGCCTCGATCCTCAGTGCTGATTTATATTCTCCCAGCTGTGAGTCAGCCTCAAGTTCCTGCTCCAAGTTGCTCCCTCACACGGGGTCCCTCCCTCTGTGACTCGGTGCTGATTTCGAGCCTCCTGCTCTGCTTTTTATCCAAATCCAAGTCCCAGTCGGCCTTGACCCTTGCTGCTGATTTATATTCTCCCGCTCTGTGCTGCTCTCTCTCAGGTTCTCTCCCCTTGTGACTCCCAGGTAATGGTAGGCCTCAAGCCTCAGCTGAGATTTATAACATCCCATTCCGCACTGCTCTCTTACAGGATCACCGTTGTGCCTGGAAGATAGTGGGAAAGAGGAGGATTAGACAGAGCAGAGGGTGTTACAGTGATTGAGGGACCTGTAGGGGAAGAAACAGGTTATCTGGGGAGATAGGCAGACCTGCAGTAACTAAAGAACATTACTGAAAGATACAGCGAGAGTTGCAGACACTGAAGAAGGCAAAGGAAATAGAGAGATGGCGGCTTGTTCATGACGGAGCTTTGTAGAGTCTAAAGGGCTTCAAAGTTTGGGAGAAGATTTGTAGCTCAGGTGCTCATTGTTGTGGTTCTGTTCGCCGAGCTGGGAATTTGTGTTGCAGACGTTTCATCCCCTGTCTAGGTGACATCCTCAGGGAGCCTCCTGTGAAGCGCTTCTGTGATGTTTCCTCCGGCATTTATAGTGGCCTGTCTCTGCCGCTTCCAACTGTCAGTTCCAACTGTCCGCTGCCGGTATATTGGGTCCAGGTCGATGTGCTTATTGATTGAATCTGTGATGAGTGCCATGCCTCTAGGAATTCCCTGGCTGTTCTCTGTTTGGTTTGTCCTACAATAGTAGTGTTGTCCCAGTCGAACTCACGTTGCTTGTCATCTGCGTGTGTAGCTACGAAAGAATAGCTGGTCATGTCGTTTCGTGGCTAGTTGGTGTTCATGGATGCGGATCGTTAGCTGTCTTCCTGTTTGTCCTATGTAGTGTTTTGTGCAGTCCTTGCATGGGATTTTGTACACTACATTGGTTTTGCACATGCTGGCTATCGGTACTTCATCCTGGAGTTGTTGTCTGAGAGTGGATGTTGGTTTGTGTGCTGTTATGAGTCCGAGTGGTCGCAGTCATCTGGCTGTCAGTTCAGAAATGTTCTTGATGTATGGTAGTATGGCTCGTTCTTTGGGTCGTGGCATGTCTTCATTCCATTGTCTTTCCATGAGGCATCTGTGGATGAAATTGCGTGGAGTTTGATCCCACCCCGCAGCTCACCAAAAGGATAAACAAAACACAGAGAAACGTACAAAAACAAAAGGGACTTATAACCAGGTTTGACCGACAGAGAATGAAACCTGAAAGCAACAACACCCCCAGATTCTATGGACTACCTAAAGTGCACAAACCAGCCATCCCACTCAGACCCATAGTATCACTACCAGGGACACCATCACACAAACTGGCTAAAGAATTACAGCAGAAACTGAAACACCTGATCAGTGGATCCAGACACTCTGTACAGTCAACACAGGAATTCTTGGACATCATCAGAAATATACACATAGACAACGAAGAAACCATGGTCTCATTCGATGTAACGGCACTGTTCACCTCTATCGACAAAACCCTAGCCAGAGAAACAATAGCCAACCTGCTGGACGTACAGAACAGACAACAGGACGGGGAACCTATCAACAAAGACGGCATACTCAAACTACTGGACCTGTGCCTCACAACACACTTCACATTCAACAACCAGATATATGAACAAATCAACGGCACACCCATGGGCTCACCCATCTCTGGACTCATAGCAGAAGCGGTAATGCAAAGATTAGAACAGTCTTACCGCAAATTCAACCCAAACTCTGGGTCAGATATGTGGATGACACCTTTGTAATCATTAAAAACACAGAAATAGAGAACACACACCGTATCATCAACGCCACACTCACAGGAATCCGATTCACGAGAGGGGAAGAAAAGAACAACCAACTCCCATTCCTAGACGTGATGGTACAGAGAACACCGAACGGAGAATTCACCACAAAGGTATACAGGAAAGCCACACACACAGACCAAGTCCTGAACCACGAAAGCAACCACCCCAACACACACAAAAGAAGTTGCATCAAGACACTGTTCAAAAGGGCCACAACACACCAGAACTACAAAAAGAGGAAGAAGAACACCTATACAATGTATTCGCCAAAAATGGATACCCCCGCAATTTCATTAGGGATTGTCTGTATGGATTAGCGAGATGACTGTCCTCTGATATTGATGAGGGCAGTGCAGATGACGTGGTTTATATGGAGTTCATTAAGGTCTTTGACAAGGTCCCACACGGAAGGCTGGTCCAAAAGGGAAGATCCCATGGGATCCAAGGTAAGTTGGTAAATTGGCTCCACAATTGGTGGAGGGTTGGTTTTGTGATTGAAAGCCTTTGTCCAGTGGGTGTACCACAGGGATCTGTGCAGGAGCCATTGCTGTTCATTGTGGACATTAATCACTCGGATGTGAAAGCAGAAGGTAACATTAGTAGGTTTGCAGATAACATGAAAGGTGAGGGCGTTGTCCACAATGAGGGGGGTGGACTCAGGCTGCAGTCTGATATCGATCAGATGATAAACTGAGCAGAGTAATGGCAGATGGAGTTTACTTCTGATCACTGTGAGGTAATGCACTGTGGGAAGTCTAATAAATGAATGATATACATCATGAATGGTAGGTCCTCCTGGAGTACTGAGGAATACAGGGACCTTGGTGGGCAAGTCCCTGGATGTCTGAAGGTGTCAGCACAAGTAGACAGGGTGGGGAATACACCTGAACTGGGAGCAGGAGGGGGACCCACATCCTGGTGGGGAACGTTGCTGGAGCTGCTCGAGAGGATTTAAACTCGTCTGGCAGGGCTGTGTGACCCCAAAGAGTCGTAAGGCCAGAAAGAAAGTTGAGGCTGGTACAAATGTTCAAGAGAGCAATATAAGTAGACAAGGCTGGCAAGAATATAGCAGACAATGAGGGAAAACTGGTGGATTAAACTGCAGTTATTTCAATGCAAAGGGCCAGACAGATAAGGCAGATGAACCCAGAGCATGGATGGGAAAATGGGATTGGGATCCCATAGATATTACACAAACACAGCTGAGGGAGCAACAGAAGCAGCAGCTCAATGTTCTGGAGACAGATACTACAGGAAGGATAGAACAGGAGGCAAAACAGGTGGAGAGCTGGTGGGTTTGATTGAGGGAGGATTCATGTAGGATCGCCCAGTTAAACGATATTAGTGGAACTGAGAAATAAAAACTGGTCATTAGGTTTCTACGGTCGTACTACAGCGATAGGCAATGGGAGATGGAGGAGCAAATATGTCAGGAGATTTCAGATATCTCTTAGAATAATAGGGTTGTAATGACAGGGGATCTTAACCGTTCCAAACCTGGACTGGGATTGCTACTAAGTTAAGCATTTGGATGGAAGGAATTTGTTAAGTGTGTTCCGAAAATTATATAAGTGGCCCAACTGGAGAATGGGGCTATACCTGACCTCCCCTTGGGAAACAAGGTCGGGAACGGGAATGAGGTGTTAGTGGGGGAAGCACTTTGGAAAGATACCACAATTGTATTAGTTTGAAAATAGCGATGGAAAAGGACAGGCCTGGTCCACAAGTTCAAGTTACTCAAAGGAGCAAAGTTGTATTAGACAGGAATTTTTAAAGTAGATCTGGGGAGGCTATTTGCAGATAAAGGGAAGTCTGGCAAGTAGGAATATTTTAAACCCGAGATAAAAGGAGCGTTCAGCGCCAGTGTGTTCCTGTTAGTGTGCAGCTCAATGCTGACTGAATTAGGAAACACTGGCTGAGTTTCGAGGCTGTGGTCAAGAAAAAAATGGGTCGCATGTCAGATATAACTGGCTGACTCAAGGGAATCCCTTCAGGAGCATCTGGGCTGTAGGAATACACTTAGGATAGAAATCAGGAATGTGAAAAGGGGACATGAGATAGCTTTGGCAGAGAAAGTTAAGGAGAATCCAAAGAGACTCTACAAGGGTATGAAGAGCAAAAGAAGAGCTCGGGACAAACCCGGTCTCCTTAATGATCAATGAAGCCAACGATGTGCGAAACTACAAGATCCAAAACAAATATTTCACTTTGGAACTTACTGTGGATAAAGACTGGGGCGCTCAGGGAACTAAACAGTGTTTGGCCTGACCACTATTGGAATATTGTGTGTAATTCTGGTCTCAATGCCACAGGAAGGATGTCGTGGAACATGAAAGGGTTCAGAAGAAATGACCAAAGATGTTGCCAGGGTTGGAGGGTTTGTGCTTCAGGGAAAAGCCTGAATAGGCTGGGGCTGTTTTCAGTTGAACATGGGAGGCTGAGGAGTTAACCGATAAAAGGTGTTTAAAATCATGATGGTCATCGATAGGATCAATAGACAAGGTCATTTCCCCAGGCGAGGGAAACTTTTCAAAGGGGTCTAAAGGACAACTGGCTCCCGCAGAGTGGATGGAATAAGCTGCCAGAGCAAATAGTGGAGGCTGATAGATATACATTTAAAAGGCATGTGGATGGGTGTATGAATAGCAAAGGTTTAGAGGGATATTGGCAAAACTGTGGCAAATGTGACTAGAAACGTCATGCAGGAGTTGGTCCGAAGGGCCTGTTTCCGTGCTGTACATTTCAATGACTCAATGTCTTGAAATGAGTCCACATTATAGAAAAGGAGGAGCTGGAGGTTTTAAAACACAAAGGTAGATAAATCCCCAGTACCTGATCAAATGTATCTCAGGACATTGTGGGAAGCTGGTGAAGAAATTGTAGGGCCCCTAGCAGAGATATTTGTAACATAGAGTGCTATGTGTGATAGGCTGTTAGACTGGGGGGTGGCATTGTGGACAGTGAAGAAGGTTTTCTGAGATTACAAAGGGATCCTGATGAAATGTGTGAATGGCTGAAAAACCGTAGATGGAGTTTAATCTGAATAAATGTGAGGTAATGCATTTTGTACAACAAACACTGGCAGGGCTCATACAATTAATGGCAAGACCTTCAGTAGTGTTGTAGAACAGAGGGACCTCAGGGCTCAGCTAGATAATTCTTTGAAGGTTGCAACATGGAGAGACAGGAGGGTTTAAAATAAGGGGTTTGCCTCACTTGCTTTCATTGCTCAGTCCTTTGGATATAGGAGTTGGGAAGTCACGTTGAGATTATACAGGCCATTGGTGAGTCCTCTTCTGGAATACTGTGTCCAGTTCTGGTCGCCCAGTTATAGGAAGGATATTATTAAGCTGGAAAGGGTTGGGAGGAGATTTACTGGGATGTGGCTGGGTACGAAAGGCTTCAGTATGAAGAAAGGCTGAATAGGTTGATATTTTTCACTGAAACCTGAATGTTGACAGATGACCTCATAGAAGTTTATAAAATCATGAGGGAGATAGATAGAGTTAATGGGAGTTGTCTTTTCCCGTGGATAGGGGAGTTTCAAGACAAGGCACTACATTTTTAAGTTTAGAGGAGAAACATTTTTAAAAAAGACACGAAAGGCACATTGTTACACAGAGGGTGGGTTGTGTGTGGAATGAACTTCCCAAGGAAGGGGTGAACATGGGGACAATAACAATGTTTAAAAGACATTTGGATTAGTACAGGAATAGGAAAGGTTTGAAGGGATGTGATCCAGGAACAGGCAGGTGCGATGAGATCAGTTTTAGAGTATGGTTAGCGTTAACCAAATAGTACGGTATGACTCCGACTATGATTATAATGTTGTGTCATCAATTAAGAAAGGCTACAAGAGAAAGCCAGGGAACTACAGACTGATGAGCGAGACATCAGGGTGGGTCAGTTGTTGGGGGTCATTCTGAGAGGTAGGTCTTACATGCATTTGGAAAGATAAGGCCTGATTACGGACAGCCAGCATGGCTTTGTGCATGGGAAAACATGTCCCACAATCTTGACTGGAGTTTGCTCACGATGTGACCAAAAAGATAAAAGATAGACTAAAAAAAGAGCAACAGACGTTGTTTCTGGCTTCTGCAAACCCTTGTTCAGGGTGTAACATGATACATTGGTTAGTAAGGGTAGATCACAAGGGATCTGGAAGAGCTTGCCAACTGGATACAAAATGGGATGACAGTGGGAGACAGAGGGTGGTGGGAGAGGGTTGTTGTTCAGACTGGAGGCCTCTGACCAGCAGTGTGCTGTCAGGATTGGTGCTGGGACCATTGATGTGCACCATTTACATAAACAATTGAGTGAAAATACAGGAGTCCCTGTTAGTATGTTTGTGAATACCAAGATTAGTGGAAGAGTGGGCAGGGAACATAGTTATTGAAGGGGATGGTAATCAACTGGGCCAGTGGGCCAAGGAATGAAAGATGGAGTTTAATTCAGGTGTTGGATTTAGTTAAGACAAACTAGGGAGGACGCATACGGGTAACAGTTGGGCCCTGGGCAGTGCTGTCGAACAGAGAGAGACCAAGGGGTGCAGTTACATTGTTCCTCGGACTGGCATCACAGGGCGACAGGGTGTTGAAAGCGGCAACTGGCACACTTGTACTCAATGCTCTGACTAATGAAGACATGAGTTGGAGATATTGGTAACACTGTCGTCAATATTTCTCCTGGGCAGAGGAGGCCACAGGGCGACGTTATAAAGTTTTATGAAATCATGTAGGGTCTAAGTAAGGTGAATTGACAAGGGTAGGTGAGTCCAAAGCTAGAGGCATAAATGTGGGGTGAGAGAGCAAGGATTTAAAGAGGGAGCTGAGGGGCAATATTATCCACAGAGGATGGTGCATAGACAGAATGGACTGCCAGAGGAAATGGTAAAAACAAGTACAATTACAACATGGAAAAGATACTCGGGCAGGTACATGGAGAGGAGAAGGTTTGAAGGGAGATGAGCCAAACACAGGCAAACGCGACTCATTCCATTTAGGGAACCTTGGCCGAAGAGTCATGCCGCACAGAAACAGACCCGATGTCTCCAGGTATTGGAGGAGGAGACTATCGAGACAAAGCATGTTGTAGAGACTGAAGCAAGTTACAGTGATATGGATGGTCATCTGGACTGGAGGTTTCAAATATGTGAAATAATTGGTGAGAGGGAAGGAGATGACAGAGATAGGAACTGTTATAGGAGTTAGAATGATTGAAGACACTGGTCCTAAATACAAGCCATTGATACAGTGTTGGAGAGGGAATAGGGAACAGAAAGATCCCAGGCAGCATTACCACCCTCTCGGGGGAGGCCTGCTTCCCCCTCAGTTGTTCTGATGCTCCCTAAGAAAGCACAGGCCTGGACTGATAACTGGGAACTCGCGGTGCTGTCTCATTACAACAAAACTTGCAGTAGGCATGGTGACTGAGCCTGGGGTGTGTCTGTACTGTGCTCCCCCTCCAACACTTTCTCTATGTCATGTCTTGTTAGCTGATGTTTGGATTCCCCTTATTACTTTCTGCTCTGTGCACTGGAATGATCTTACCTGGCAGCAGGATTTATTGAAGACTCCCGACCTCCCTAACTTTGTCTTTCTGGCTGACCAACCATCGTCCCAAACAGCAGTTGGCAAGTCTATTGAGTCAGGAACTCCATGAGTACCTGTAGAAGACACCGAAATTGGCAGAATGGGAAATTAGACGAATGCTTTGAGGGTTACACATATAGAATGGCACTGAGCCCCACAGAGATCTGGAAAATCCCAGTCTCCATTCCTGACCTGTGCTGCCTCATCTCTCTGGAGTGAAGAATTCTGTTGGCTCATGGTCTGGAGTAGCTTCAAAAGTGAGAGACGCTGACAGAGGCAGCAATTAGACCCACACAGTGAGGGATACCATATAGAGAGGTACTGAGTCACATCACCAGAGTGCCGGGTCAAACAATTGTGCAGGAAGAAAGGGTTTTGATTCATGTTGCACTGCGATATACAAACTGTGAGCAGGTGGAGTGATGGCCTAGTGGCATTATGTGTGACAATTTATACAGAAACTCAGCAAGTGTTCTCTGGACACAGGCTCAAATCCCACCATTGCAAATGATTGAGTGTGAAGTAAATGCTTCAAAAATGATGTAATTAAAAACCTGTAAGTGAGTATTAAACAATTGCTGATGTTCAGAAAAATCCATCGGGTACATTCCTGTCTTTAGTGAAGTAATCTAAGGTGGGACTGGGGTATCACAGGTATTACAGAAACAACAGCTGAGGGAGGGACAGGACAGGCAGCTCAATGTTCCAGGGGACAGATGCTGCAGGAAGGACAGAAGGGGAGCTGAGAGAGGAGGAGAGCTGCTGGTTCTGATTGGGTGAAACATCCCAGCAGGACTGAGAGAGGATATTCCTGCAGGATCGCCCAGTGAAGCTGTGTTCGGGGAATTAATCAAAAACAATGGGGCTTCCCTTTCCTCTGATTATTCTACAGACCCCGATAGCCCCGCCCTCCAGCACCTTGACCTTCTCAAGATGGCGGCCCTGAGCTTCCTCTTCCCTCAAACAAATGGCGGCCGTGACCCTGGGTCGCTTACCTGATCAGAGACCGCCACCTTCTTACCCGGGCCTTCGAGTTATTTTTAACCTCTATCCGGGACTTGTGAATTCTCTCCGCTCCTTTCTCCCAGCTTGGCTGCAACACACGGGCTCTGAGCGCCACTCTTTGAAGCCGATCGCAGCCGCTGCCGAAGAAAGTAGCTCCATGTCTCTCTGTGCCCTTATCAATGTGACACTGCGCATGCTCTGCATAGAAACCAAATTGCGCGTGCGTCTGAGGTGATCAGTGAGTTTGTAGAGAATATTCATATCTGCACAGACTGATGGGTAAAATATTAGTCATTAAGAATTGCTTTGTTGAGTTATCGTATTAGAGATGTCTAATATGCAAGTTGTCTGGTCCAACTCAACCATACCGGCCAGGTATGTAAATTACCAATCGTATTGAGAGTTTGAAAATAAGTTTCTTACTCGAATAGTGTAAATCGATTGGAAATATGTACGTTATCAGATTTACATTTAAACTACAGTATTTTTTAAAATCTCACATTGATTTATGAGAGACGTTTAATGCTCCACTATGTCGTGAGAATGATCAATCCTGCAAAATAGTTTGCTCTCTGACCAATGTTGAAGCGTTCACTCCCGAGAATGCTTTGGCCCCTCTCCTCATTCACTCTGGTTAAAGGACCGGCCGCAACTCGGTCCTCCTGTTCCGCCCCTTCGTCCCAATTGCAGAGTTGATTCAGGCGTGACTTAGCAGGCAAGGGACAAAGGAAGTTCGAGTCGATGTTTTGTGACGCGGTGAAAATATCCCGAATCTTGGACCGAGGGGCCTGGGTTCAATTCACAGCTTGTGCAGATGTGTGTAATAACAACTTTTAGCAGGTTCATTAGGAAAACCAAGGGAAGTCAGGAACAGAGTGAAAACAAGAGAAAATGCATGCAATGTGGTGGGGCTCTCAATGCTCAGATGATTTGACTCTTTACCAAGCGTTTCAGGGTCCAGTCCAGACTGTTGCACTGCTCTTCGTGCACAGCCAGATACCACGATTGTAAGGCAAAGTTGTAGGATATAGAGGTGCTTGTCTGGAAGGCGCTCGGTTTTTGTGGTGAAAACAGTTGAGAAGGAGTCGGGTTTTGTATGGAGCTACCTGTCCCCCTCCTGTTGCAGCCTCTTATTATTGCTCTGACTCTACCTCGTACATGGAGAAAGTGAGGACTGCAGATGCTGGAGATCAGAGCTGAAAAATGTGTTGCTGGAAAAGCGCAGCAGGTCAGGCAGCATTCTCTACCTCGTACATGTTTGGTAGAGATCAGTGACACTTCGTAAGCCCACAATACAAGATCCATCACTCTGTTTAAGACAGTAAAAATCTCTTGTAGCACAATAGTCAGAGAACAATACAGCGCAGAACAGGCCCTTCGATCCTTGATGTTGTGCCAACCTGTGAACTATTCTCAGCTCGTCCCCCTACACTATCTTGAAATCACCCATGTGCTTATCTAAAGGATTGTTTAAATCTCATTAATGTGGTTGAGTTAACTACATTAGTAGGTAGTGGATTCCATGCCCTAACCACTCTGAGTAAAGAACCTGCCTCTGACATCTGTCATAAATCTATCACCTCTCAATTTGTAGATATGCCCCCTCATACACACTAATGTCATAATCCGAGGAAAAAGACTTTCACTGTCTACCCTAACTAAGCCACTGATCATCTTGTATGTCTCTATCAAATCCTCTCTTAGCCTTCTTGCCAATGTGAACACGTTCAAGTCTCTCAACCTTTCCTCATAAGACCTTCCCTCCAGACCACACAACATCCTGGTATCCTCTGTGCCTTTTCCCATGCTTCCACATCCTTCCAGAAACATAGGCACCAGAACTGCACACAATATTCCAAATATGGCCACACCAGTGTTTTGTATAGTTGCAGCATGATATTGCGGCTCCAGAACTCAAGAAATGTCCCCATTTTATAATTTGATGACATACTTACACGTGTCTGTGTAATTTGTAAATATTGGTAGGTGTCTTCATAGTATTGTGTGTTAATATCAATACATCTTTTTCTTCAAATATTTTCTCTAGCTTTCGTCTCCCTGACAAGAGATAATATGCATCCAGCTGATGCACTTTTCTGAAATTCATGGTGGTTCAATGCTATTTCTAGGCTAAGATCGGAACTGATTATCCCCCATAACCAAAGGCCGGCATTCCAGGAATGAGAAAAGGGAAACCTCTTTGAAAATTTCAAAAATAATTATATCCTGTTATTTTAGTGTTAGGGATCAAAACTGTACACAGTGCATCAGATGTGGTCTCAGCAATGCCCTGTGGAGATGCCGTAAAACATTCCTGCAATTAAACCTTAACCTTTTGTCAAAAACAGCATCATTCCACTTACCTTCCAAATCACTTGCTGCATCTGCAGACTGACTTCACATGATTCATGAGCCAGGAACATGGAAACCTCCTGTATCACAGAGTTCTGCAATCTCTCTCCATTTAAATTGATTACCATTATTTTATCCTTCATGCCAAAACAGACAATTTACCTTATGTTATTTCTACTGAAGGTTTGCACACTAACCATCCCTGTCTATAATCATATTGCAGACTCAGTATCTCAATTTGACGACACAATGAATGACCATCCTGGTGTACGTGCTAATTGAGCTCCAAGCCATTCCCTCCCCTTCCTCCAGATCATTGATACAGATTATTGGTCATTGATGACCCCACAGTGATCTCTGAGGCAATCCATCAGTTCGAGCTTTGCAGCCTGAAAGTAAACATTTCTCTCTACTCTCTATTTCCTGCTAGCGACATATTCCCTGTTCCTGTGTAGCCGCTCAGGCGGGTGGAATGGCCTCGTCCTGGACTGTGTAATGTACTCAACGATCTGAATTACCTAATTCTATATTCCTGTGTAATTTCTTAGAGGGGCAGAATGGTCTCCTCCTGTCTCATTGTAACGATCATGTCTGACGGATTGGGGTGGTCCCCTACCCTGTAACAGCATCGATGAGTGGATTGAAGGAACAACACATGGGTTCGGGGCAGCAGTATATCTCTGTCACAGCCTCGATGGTGGATTGAGGGAATAACACATTGGGTAGGGGCAGCAGTATATCTCTGTCACAGCCTCGATGGTGGATTGAGGGAAGAACACATGGGTTCGGGGCAGCAGTATATCTCTGTCACAGCCTCGATGGTGGATTGAGGGAATAACACATGGGTTCGGGGCAGCAGTATATCTCTGTCACAGCCTCGATGGTGGATTGAGGGAATAACACATGGGGTAGGGGCAGCAGTATATCTCTATAACAGCATCGATGATGGATTGAGGGAACAACACATGGGGGAGGGGCAGCAGTATATGTTTGTAACGGCACTGTGAGACGGATTGAGGGAACAACACGTGGGGTAGGGGCAGCAGTATATGTTTGTAACGGCACTGTGAGACGGATTGAGGGAACAACACGTGGGGTAGGGGCAGCAGTATATATCTGTCACAGCCTCGATGGTGGATTGAGGGAATAACACATGGGGTAGGGACAGCAGTATATCTCTGTAACAGCTTCGAGTGGTGGATTGAGGGAACAACACATGGAGTAGGGGCAGCAGTATATCTCTATAACAGCATCGAGGGTGGATTGAGATAACAACACATTCAGAATGCTCATGTCTGGTCCAATTGTCTCTGATCATCCCTCTCCTGTCTGTTCCCGATAAACATTGACTCTCCTGTCCAGCAAAGATCAGTCGAGCTCAGTCTAGAATATCCTCAATATTCGCTATTCCCTGAGGATGAGGATACCACAGACCGCACAGCACTGAATGGAAAGGGTCATCTTTATTTCGTTGTCGGACCCATTACATTAAAACTGTGCTAACCTCACATCAAATCACCACCTCTTTTCATACTTAAAGATATAATAATTATGAATAACCATAAACCATTCTGCCCTCCAAACCTGTCCCACATTCCCACTGACTCTTTCCAGTCAAATATGCATCAAATCCAGCCTCTGCTACAATCTCAGAAAGTGAATACTTGACAGCATAACACCACATGAGCATGAAAAAAAGGAGCAGAATGAGGCCATTCGGCCCATCAAGTCTGATATGGCATTCAATAATTTCTTGTATGTACCACAAACTCAATCTCCTGCCTTCTCCCTAGAATCCTTGATCCTTTTATAAACCAAAAACGTGTCGATGTGTGTCTTAATGACATTCGTGCTTGTGTCTCTGTGTGTATGTGTGTGTATATATATGTATATGTGTGTGTGTGTGTGTGTGTGTGTCCGTATGTGTGTGTCCATGTGCTTGTTTTCTGTGTATTTGTGTGTCTACATCAGTGTACCTATGTATCAGCCTCTGTGTTTCTATCCGTGTTTGTGTCTATTTGTGTGCAATTTTATATGTCTCTGTGTGTTGCAATGTGTGTGTATGCCCATCTCCTTATATGTGTTGTGCATGTTAGTGTGTTGGGGTGTTTTCCAATACGTCTGTGCATTTCAGTGTCTGCATCTCTGTGCAGTGAGGTATCTGTTTTTGTTTGGGAGTGAATGGACTGACGTTGGAACTGACAGTGGGTTTAAAGTGAGAACTGAATGTTGCTCTTTAATCCGTTGATGGGAAGTGGATGTTTCAGAAGCTCAACATGAGCCATCTTGTTTCTGTCCGGCTCATGCCAGGTTCCTCCCCACATGGCGGGCGAAGGGGGTGTGAGGGAACAGACATCAGGCACAGCACCACCCAGCTTGGCCCTTTCTGTCCCATTGCAGACAGTTTCTCCTGGAACAGGAGAAAGGGAGAGAGGGAGGGAGAGTGGAAATGAGTGACCCTGCTGTTCGTCCTGGTGGATGTGGGGCTGGGGGGAATGGTGAGGTGTCCGGAATGAGTCAGTCGACAGTTGTAAATCAATTTAGCATTATTAGTGTGGGTAGTATTGTGTAGGTGACAGAGAAAGTGAGGAAGAAAGTTGCTGAATTCAATAATGAGTTTGTAAATGCCTGAGCCTTATTTGGAAATAGAGTGTGAGCCTTGTTCGGGGGTCAGTGCTATAACAGGTATACAGGGAGTGTGAAGGAGCAGATAGAATATGGTGAGCCTTATCCTGACAGAGCGGAAAAAGTTATTGAAGCTTGGCCTGTATCACAGCGTCAAGGTGAGCCTTCCGGAATGTCTTGTCCAAGTCTATCACCAATAACGCCACAGACCATGTCCCTCAGATTCAGTTTAAGGGGAGCTTACAAATAACAAGGAGAAACAAACATTGGTGTATTATATATCGAAACTAAAACTGTTGCAGAAATTCTGAGCGTCATATGCTCTCAAAATTAGACATGCAAATATCATGGATACTACATTCTTATTGGATGGTCTCACATTGCATCTCAACTGCGTTAACTAAGTGACTGTGAAAAATAAATTCCCTAAATGTATATCAGGTGTGTTGAAGAGTATGTATTGAACAAACTAGAGATCAAGTTTTTTCGGATTTGGTGTTGTGTGGTCAGGAGGACGAATCAATGTCCTTGCTCTGAAGCAGCTTTGGAGAAGTAGTGACATTAATATGTTATATTTTACACGAAGTCTGCATACAATATAGAATGTTTGTACATTTTGGTCAAACATGATGGAAGCATGGAGCCGAGAGGGTCAGGTTTGTTCCAGTGAATTGGAAAAATACAAAATAACATTCAGTGGGAGATAAGCAATGGTTGTTAGATTCATAGAGTCCTATAGGTCCTTCGGCTCAAACTGATCCATTCCGACCAAAATGTCAATTCACACTAACCACATGTCCCAGCCATTGCCCCGCATCCTTCTAATCCTTTCCTATCCTGTATTTGTCAAAATGCATTTTAAATGTTGTGAATGTACCCACCTTAACTACTTCTGCAGGTAGCTCATTCCATATGCGTATCACCCTGTGTGTAAAAAGGTTGCTTCTCAGGTTCCCTTTTATTCTTACCCCTCTGACCTTAAACTGATGCCCTCTAGTCCGTGATTGTCCAATCCCGGGAAGTAAAGGCTGAGTGCATTCACTCTATCCATGCCTGTTATGATCTTATACCCTTCAATAAGATCCTCTCCCCAGTCACATACACGCAAAAGTAATAAGTCCTTGCTTTTCCAATCTCTCCCTATAACTCAGACCCTTGAGTCCTTGGCAACATCCTTGTAAATTTCTTGTGCACTCATTCCAGTTTAATAACATCATTTTTATAGCAAAGTTAACAAAACTGAACAAAACGCTACAAGTATGGCCACATCAGTGCAGCGTATTCTGCAGCATAGCTCCCCAAATTCACTACTTAGTGCCTTGACTGATGAATTCCAGTGCGCCAAAAGTCTTCTTCATTGCCCTGTCTACCTCTGAATCAACTTTCAGAGAACAATGTGCCTGAATTCCAAGGTCCCTCTGTTCCAATACATTCCTTAAGACCCAGCCATTCACCATAAAACTCCGATATTGATTTGAGTTTCTAAAATGCAAGAACTTACACTTATCTGCATTAAAATCCATTTACCATTTCTCGGCCCACTTCCCCAGCTGATCAAGGTACTGCTGTAAGTTCTGACATTTCTGATTGCCTTTGTCATTCTCCACATAACTGCCTATTTTATTGTCACCTTCAAACTTACAAATCATGCACGTACATTCTCATCTAAATTATAGATATATGTAATATATAGTGGTTCCAGCATCGTCCTGATGCATTCTATTAGTCCCAGGCCTCCACTCTGACAAGCATCCTTCCACTATTACTCTTTGCTTCCTACCAAGAATCCAATTTTGTATCCAATTTGGCAGGTCCTCCTCAATTTTCATGCAATCGAACCTTCCAGAGCAGCGCACCATGTGGAAGCTTATTGAAGGCCTTACTTGAATCTATATAGGCTACGCATACCACCCTGACCTCCGCAACGTTGCTGGTCACTTCGTCATAGAATTCGAACAGATTTGTGAGCTATGGTGTCCGATGCACAAAGCCGTGCTGACTTTGATGATAGACTTTTGCCCGAAACGTTGATTTCCCTGTTCCTCGGATGCTGCTTGCTCTGCTGTGCCTTTCTCGCAACACTGTAATCTTGCTCCGAATCACACCCTGTCTTTCCTAATGCACGAATATCTTATCTCTCAGAACCTTTTCAAGTACGTTACCTGCTACAGATTTTAGGTTTAGTGGTCCATAGTTCCCAAGTTTTTCTTTTTAGCCCTTCTTGAGTAAGGGCACAGCATTCGCAACCCTCCAGTCCTCCGGGACCTCATCTGTTGGCTACCAATGATGCACAAATATCAGCTTGGGCTCCCGCAATTCCTTCTCTGTCCTCCTGCAGTGTTCCTGAATATATCTGGTCAGGACCAAGAGGTTTATAGAAATAATGCAAAGTCTGAAAAATACGTCAATTTATTTCAGGTATAAACACCAAAGAAAGGGAAAATAACACAATTATGTTTAACATAACAAATTAGAAAACGTATTAATCATAGGAGGTGGCTTCGGAAGAATTTCAGTCATTGTGGAAACCTGAGAATTCTCACAAATTCACGATCTAGAAACAAGGGCCATGAAATTGATAAGGAAATCAAAAACAGAAAATGAATGCAAAAAAACAAGAACAAAAACACTGCATAAATCTACAATCTGTATTTCAAAGGAAACAAAGTAAAAGCAAGGTCAAATATGGAAATTGGTAATCGGGAGAGGAGAGTTTATTGTGAAAAACAGGTAAATGGCCAAGAAAATAACCAGTTACTTTGCATCTGTCTTCATGGAGGAAGATCCACAAAATCACCCAGTAATACCCAGTGATCATGTTGGGCTTGTGCAACTGAAGACATAAAGTCAACTTATATCAGTAACAAGGTGGGATTTGAGAATGTTACTGGATTGAGCATTGCTAAGTCTGACAAACCTAAAGTACTTCATATTAAAATGTCAGACATAAATCAGCAATAGAAATATTAATTGCACAGTCGATGACTGTGTTTCATTTTCCTGTGCATTCTGCAGAGGCTAGAAGCCATTGTGGATAAATGGAAGTTAGCAAACGTGGTCCAAGCACTATAGATTAATGGAAGGAATCCAAGCATCTATAAAGGGAAGAACACATAGTTTGGAGAACTGCCGAACAATTAACTTAACATCTGCAATTTGGAAACTGTTGGAATCAATTATACAGCTTGTGATATTGGATATTTAGGAATTAACAGCAACAATGCAGAAACCCCGTCTGTATTTCTAACAGATGTCTAACTCGATGTGCTAATAGTTTTTAGGCCCCCTCAACCACACTCTGAGAAAAGGAACAGGAAGTGACTTCGCCACAGGAAATAGCATCACCAATACAAAGAAATCCAAACATATAAATGGAAAGCAGGAATTTTAAGCATTGTTTCGTATGAGGTCTACTGAAGATGTTACCTAGTAAGATAAAGAAACGTCTGGAAATGTAGTGAGCAAACCTACATCCATTGTGTAAAATGGTGGTGACCCAATCTGAGAAAGAATATACTGACCACAAAAAAGTGCAATGGACATTGTACAGATTAATCCCTCAGATGGCGAGATTGCCTGATGAGGAAACACGGACTGTGTTCTTTAGAGTTTGAAAGAATGAGAGGAGGGTCACAATGAAACTTGGAAACTTCACAAAACATATGCCAAGTTGGAAATAAACAGGACGTTTCCCTGGCTGTCAGTTCCACATTCAAGGCAAATAATTGCAGTTTAAGGGACAGACCATTTAAGACCACAATAATGAGGAAATTCTTCACTTGGTGAGAACTGCCTAAAACAGGGGCGTAGAAAACTGCTGGTAGGGCAAGATTAGGGAGAATTCCCAGATATTCTGCAAGTGTGTCAAGTGGAAAAGGATAATAAAGGAACAGGTCGGAGTCATTCGTGATTTGCCAAGTTGCATCCAAATCACCTTACTGTTAGGAGACAGAGGGTACTGGTTGAAGGCTGTTAGTGTGACTGAGGCCGGTGTCCAATGGTGTATCACAGGGATCAGTACTGTGTCCCTTATTATTTGTGATACGGAGGTGTTGGTGTTGGACTGGGGTGGACAAACTTAAAAATCACATACCACCAGGTGATAGTCCAGCAGGTTTATTCAGAGGCACGAGATTTCAAAGCGCACAACCGCCTGATGAAGAAGCAGCTCTTCGAAGCTAGTGCCTCCGAATAATCCTGTTGGACTATAACCTGGTGTTGTGTCATCTTTAACCTGATTATTTGTGGTATTCATAAGTGATGCAGCTGTGAATATAGACGGGGGTGGCGGTAGTGTGACAACTAAGTTTGCGTTTGATACAAAGATTGGCTGGGTGGTTGGCAGTGAGGAGGAAGGTCTTATGTTACAGGAAGATACCGATGGAATGGTCAGATGGGTGGATCAATGGCAGATGGAATGTAACCCTGATGAATATGAAATGATGCACTTTGGAAGAAATAACTGGACAGGGGAGAACTCAATGAATGGTAGCACACGAGGGAGCTCAGAGGGTGCTTCTCCACAAATCCCTGAATGTGACTAAACTGGTTAATGCACAATTTGAGAAAGCATAGGGACCGTAGATATAACCTTTATTCATCAAGGCATAGATTATAAGAGCTATGCGGAAGTTTGCTTTTGCCAAGATAGAATACTGATTGTAGTTCTGGGAGCCAGATTACAGGAAGAGTGTGATTGTAGTGGAGAGGGCTCAGAGGAGATTCACCAGGATGTTCACTCGGATGGAGCATATGAGCTATGGAGATAGGCTGGATAAGCTCGGGGTGTTTAGTTTGGAGGAGAGAAGGCTGAGTGGGCTGAGATTCAGAAGGATAGGATTATGAGGGACATGGATAGGATGGATAGATGGTAGCTGTTCCTTTTAGTCAAAGGGCCAAGAACAATGAAGCACGTTATAAAGTGAAGGATTTGAGATGTGGAGAGGAATTGAGGATTGTTTTTCACTCAGAGGGTGCTGGGGTCAGGAATGCACTTCCTGAGAGAAGAATTGTCAAGGTAACTTCACAACCATCAGAAAATACACGGTTGTGAACTTGAAATGCCATAAGATTCACGGCTACGGTCTTGTGTCGGAAAGTGGGGCTTATGTCGACCGTGCTGTATTGTTGATGGGACTAAGTCTGTGCTTCTGTGTTTGTATGGCTGTGGAAGATCAATCAGTGAGTAGCTTAAGATAGGAATTGATGGGTTTCTGAAGAGTATATTAACAAGGGTTTTAAGATTGAACTTGTAATATCTTCTGAAAATATGCCAATGGCAAAATTACGGGAAAACAAAGGTGCAGCTTTATGACAGTCTGATACCAGATAATTGAGGACAAGGAAAAGGCAGAACTGTGGAGCAAATACTTCAGTTACGTCTTCACATAAGAAAACGAAACAAAAAAGAAAACTTCCCAACAAAACTAGTGAACATTAGTTTGTTTAGAAAAAGGGAATAGAATGAAATTAGCACCTGAACAGTTTTCGAGGAAGTATTGGAACTGAAAGTAATGAGCACAGACAAAATCAACAGAGATTGATCAAATGGGAATCATATTTGAGAAAGTGCCTTTAGCATAATTATGGAGAAGCAATCAATGAAATATGTGCATTTTCAGAAAGATTTTTGATAAAGCCTATTATGCAAATTCAAATCCTATGGGATTTGGACTAATATGGTTTTAGAATGGGAGAGCTGTCAGGAAGCAGTGAGTAGAAATAAAACAATGCATTTTTTGAATGGAAGGCTTGGATGATATAGCAAGGGTTGGGGTTTGGGCCCCAGCTATTCCTAATACACATCATATGTATGATTGAGTGGATCAAGTACAATATTTTCAAGTTTGCAGATGGAACTAAACAATATCAGATTGTGAGCGGGTGAGCAGGATGTCAAAATGCTCCAAGGTGATTGAGACAAGTGGAGTGTCTGGGCAAATATGTGGCACATCAGGAGCAATGGGGAGGGGAGGCGGGGGATATGTGATATTGTGACCTTTGATGGGAAAAACAGAACTGGAGCCTATCATTTGAAAAGGGATTGGTTGAAAAATGTTGATCTATAAAGGAACTTAAACTGTATTTTTGTTTCTTCTGTGCAGCCCTCCGAGGTCAGTGTAGGGCAATGAGATCTGAATCATGAAGTCAGTACTGGGAATGGCATTGGCACGCTGACCAGTGTACACAGACCCAACAAGTGGGGAGCTGTAACATTGAAAAGGATCTGGATCTCCCTGTACACCAGTCACTGAAAGCAATATTGCAGGAGCAGAAAGCAGATAGGCAGATAAATCGTGTATTCACCTTCATTTCAGGGGGATTTGAATACAAGAGTAAGGGTGTTTTACTGCAGGGCGTTGGTGAGACCTCATCTCGAACACTGTGCAGTATTATGTACAGTTTTGGTCTTCTTACCTAATAAAGGACAAACCTGACATTGAGGGAGAGCAGCGAAGATGACCAGACTGATCGCTGTTGTGGGAGCAGAATCTGGGGTGGCTGGGCCTGAATTCCATGGGCTTTAGGAAAATGAGTGGAGATCTCAGTGAAATATATATAACTCTGTCAGGACAAGACAGATTGGAAGCAGGGGTGACAATTTCCCTTGCTGGGACATCAAAACAAGGGGCCACAGTATTAGGTACAGACAGACCACTCTGCATTGAGATGAGAATAAGTGTCTGCACTCAGAGACTGGTGAACCTGGAGAATTATCTCCCAGATCAGACTGTGGAAACCAAGGCACTGAATATAAAAATGGATTTCTGGAAACTAAAGGGATAGGGAGAGAGCAGGGTATGGTATGAAGATAGAGGATCAGATATCATTACAGGTTGTTCTTCAATAACGTGGTAGCTGTGTTCCTGTACATTACATGTGTTGCAGAAAATCATGTAATATTAATAATGTGGCCTATGGGGAAAACAGAATAATGGGTAAACCGCAAAATATCAGTAAAAAACCAAAATTAAAGTTCGTCTAACACACACACCCTAGCACAGTCTAATTAAACCTTTAAATCATATATTGTAATGAAATAGTGCTGTAAACACAACACTTTCACAATACAGTCACTGGCTACATCCCTGCACCTTTCACCAAATTCTTCACCTGAAAGCGCGCAGGGCTGACTGACCACCTGATGCCAACATGGAATTCCATTTCTCCTCAAGATTCTCCCCCAGTTTGAAATAAAGTTCCTTCTAATTGGAGAGAACACTTTCCCGATTCAGGCTCAGGTTTAAGGCTTTGCAGAGCGGATTGCATTCCTGTTTTAGCTGAACACTCAGAGGGTGCATTTTGCAGACAGAGGATCCTGAAGCTGGGTTTTGTTGTTCAGCTGGTGCCTGGCAAGGAATCGCGCCACAGTGAGCGGGAGCTCACTTTATAGAGAAAAGGTGCACAATTCACGAATCGCATTGCTGTCAAATCACGTTTAATAAACCCGCGTTATCAGAAAACTGCCTGTATATTGAATCGAGGAGCAAGATTGATGGACTGAAGGGACTACAACAGTTCTTATTTTATATTTCACAATGTTTAAACATACTAATGGATAGGAACACTGTTTCGGGAAAACTGCATTGTGGAGATTTTCTCCATGAACTAGAATGGTGAAGGCGCAATGTGTTGTATGACCTATTCCTTTCCCGATGTTTCTGTGCAGTCTGTGGGAAAGCACTGTAAATGTTGTCACAAGCTCTGAGATGTTAGGAAGGAGGTTGCTGCAGGGTCAACAGGACTGTGATTCCCGTTCCCTTTTCTGATATGGTGGCTGGTGCCGTTTATTCTAACTGGTTTTATCCTTTAAGACCTTGGAGCAGTGTGATTCAATTGAGAGTCTTGCTTGGCTGTTTCAGGGACCATTGAAGACTTTATCACATGTCTGTGTGTCTGGAGTCACTTTTAGACCAGACCAGGAAAGCAGGGGAGATTCACTTCCTGAAAATACATTGTGGAAGGAGATCGATGTTTACAATCAACATTGGATGCAAGGTCACTGTGACCATCACCAGATTCTAGATCTTGATATTTTATTTTTTTAAACTTCCATCAGCTGCCAGAGCATTATCCTGTGTTGGATTAGTAATCTAGTGACATTTCCACAACAGCACCATCTCCACATAGGAACCTATTAGAAACCACACTGAGCGGGTTATTTCTGTACTGCTTCACAACTCTGTCAAGATGAACTCCCACCAATTTGTTTATCGTGAAGTGACTGAGGGGGTGTGAAATGGTCAGAATGTAATTATTCACCTATTAGGGGACTGGACATAGCTGAGTAATTTTCCACATTGTCAGGGAGATGTCAGAGTTGGAGCTGTAATGAAACATCTTCCCCAGGAACACGGCTTGTTGTGCAGCACAAGTCTTCAGTCCTATTGCAGGAATGGAGTCAGGACCCATTGCCTTTGTCGTATCTACTGTGTTCAGCTGTTTCCTCATGTCACATGCAGCGAATCGAATTTGTTGAACACTACCATCTGTGATTCTGTGGGCATCATGGCGAAGGTGAGTTGAATCATTCAACACCTCTGGCTGAGGATGGTGCAGATACTATATCCTTGTCATTTTCACTGAGGTGCAGGGCTGTTCCATTATTTAGGATGGGGATATTTCTGGTGTCCTCTCCTCCAGTAAGTTGTTTAAGAGGACACCAACACTTATGTCTGCATGTGGCAGAACTGCAGAGCTTAGATCTGATCTGTTGGTCTTGGGATCATTTCGTCCTCTCTATCAGATGTTAGTTCTGCTGTTTGGAATGAAACCACTCAAGCGCCGTAGCGCTGATGGTTTGTCATCAGCTTTAGCTAAACATGGTTCTGACCGTGGCATGTTCACCCACACTCGTCACTGAACCATCGCTCGGCTTGATGATAATAGTAGACTGATGGAATATCCTGGGGAAAATGTGGCAGATTATGTTTGAATACAATCCTGCTTCTGTTGCTGCTGTTGTCTACAGCATCACGTGATTGCCTAGTTTGAGCTGCAATATCTGCAATTCAATTCTACTGACTGTTCCCCAGTTCACATCGAAACCCATTCACCCATCAGCCTTGTACTCAGTGAACGAACCTGGTTTCTGATGCAGTAACACTTTAATATTCTCATTCTGCTGAGAGTTCTCCTTAGTGTCATGCTTCAAATTTCTTACCTTACTCAAACCCTTTAACATATTCATCTGAAACGGTTCCTTTCTCGTAATGCCATCTTCTGCATTTGAATTGAATGTGTTTCCCTCTGGTTTTTTCCCTGACCATGATTATGAGCTCTCTGGTGTCAGTGATGCCAGCCTTATGCAGTTTCTGAGCGAATGAAAATAAGCACTTTGCGTTATTGTTCAGTACCCAGTGTTGGGCACTCCGTGTTGGACAGGGCGTTTGAGCAGCTTTCACACACGTCATTGGAACTTGTTCAAAAACAGAAATTGCTGAAGAAATAAAGCACGTCCGGCGGCATCTTCTGTAGTGAATGCAGAGTTAATCTTTCGGATCCAGTGACCCTCTACAAAGCTCACAGTTTCTCCAGCAATTTATGTATTTATTTCCAGTATCCATAGTTATTTATTTAATTGAATTTTTTGCTGTGCCTATTCGTTTTTGGAGAAACTCGGCAGGCCTGACAGAATCTGCAGAAACACAGAAACAGAGTTGACGTTATAAGCCCAGTGTGACTTGTTCAGAACTGAAAAAGGTTGGAAACTGGGCTTTGTAATCCCTTGCCGTAGATGGGGGATGGGTGACTTGGAAAAGAGGGCATGGCAAAAGATAAGCGGGATATTAGCAGTGGTAAACGAGAAGATAATGCAAAATGGGTTTCAATTCAGGTGTAAATGGGGGAAAGGGGTTCTCTCGAACTGAGCGTAAGATGAAGAAGACACAACCACACAAGGTCATAGGAAGAACAGGAGGGAGAATGTTGACCATGTGGTATTAAATAGATCTAGATCTATACGTTTTGACAGTATACATCATCACTGCCTTCACACTATGGAAGTCAGGTGCTTGACCTCTTATTAGCACGAGTAAGAGTTTCATGCTGCCTTAGTTTTGTAACATAGAACAAAACTAACAGTATGACATTTGGGCTGTTTTCTTTACCTGTCATTTTTAATATTCTTTCCAATTTGTCGAGCTTATCGTTAAATGTTTGATCTTGAAGTTAGTATCAGATGGAGTGTACGAGTTTGAGGGGTGGCATTCTATAAGTTTATAATATCATGGGAGGCATGGATAGAGTGAATACCGAAGGTCTTTTCTGTAGGATCGGGGAGTTCAAACACAAATGCATAGCTTTAAGGTGGAAGGGAGAAACTTGAAAGGGACAAAGTGACAACATTTTTTACACAGAGGGTGATGTATCTATGGAATGAGCTGCCAGAGAAACAGTGGTAGATGCTTGTATAGCTACAATATTTCAAAGGCATTTAGACCAACATATGAATGGGAAACGTTTGAAGGCATATGGGCCAAGTGCAAGCAGATGAGATTAGTTTAGATAAGAAAACCTGGTCAGCATGGACAAGTTGGATCAAATGGTCTGTTTGTGCACGATATGACTGTATGAATCTAGTAAGTGAGGAAAATGTACGAAAAGATATGATGTAATAAATCGGACAGAGATATAGAACATGCATCAAGAGCTTTCGTATCTCCATAAAAAAAGCTTGAAGATGTGTGTGTGAGCTGAAGCAGAAGTGAAGTGAGGAAAGTACATTGAGGCCATTAGGAGGGTGTGACTGGAGAACCGGCCACAGCGAACAGGCAGATAATTTACACTAGTATTTTAAGTCACTGTTCGTGGGGAAAGTACTGTAAGCATGTCAATTGTATAAACAGTATGGTAATAGGAGGGCAGTTCTTGAACTGTCTCTAACAAAAGGAACAAGGTTTTTAACTAACAGATAAGAATAAGGGGAGGCAGGTCAGCAGTAATTCATAGTTAATTTTAAAAGAAGTGGTCACAGAGTGACTAGCGGCATTGTGTGAAATATTCCATAACTCTTTGGATTACAGGAGTGTTCCAGTGAAACTGGAGAACTTCCAATGTGGCGCCTGTCTTCAAGAAAGTAATGAGACAGAATGCAGGAACAATTTAGCCTAACCATTATTGCTGGGAATCTGCTAGAGCCTGTTATTAAGGAAGGAATTGCAGGGCACTTAGAAAAGCTTAATGCAGAGTTGGCATGGTTTTATGAAGGGGAAACTATTTTTGTCCTGTAAAATCGAGTATATCAAGATTAGAGTCATGCTGGAAAAGCATAGCAGGCAGAATCCAAGGAGCAGGAAATTAAATGTTTCGGGCAGGAGCCCCTCATCAGGAACACCTGAGAATGTGACAGGCAGATTTGATAAAGGGAACTGGTCAACATGAGGCTTTCCAGAGATTTTACACAAGGTATCACAAAATAAACGCTCTGTCACAAGACAGAGACTCGTAGTATGATGAAAAATATATTAGCATGGGATGACAGTTGCTTAACACATAGAAATCAGAGAGTCAGGATTAATTGATCTTTATGATAAAGACGTATCTACTGGATTACCACAAATATAAGTCTGACGGCATCAGTTATTTACAATCTATACTGATAGCCTGAAGGTGAAAGCTGAGTGCAAATATACATCTGAGTTTGTGGATGACACTGAGAACCAAAATGCTGGCTGTGTTTTTAATGAAGAGGACTCCCAAAAAAGGAGCAGTACAAAGGGATTGGAGTGTTCCTGTGTATGAATCATAACGTCAGCATGCTGATGCAGCAAGTAACTAGGTTGGTTCATGAGGCAGCTTCCTGGGATGGAAGGGTTGAATTATTGAATATATCTAAAATGGTGAGGAGATTATTCATTGTGGTTGAAATGAAAGGGGGGGTGATATTACTGAAATGTACAAGATACAGAGGGAGCTTGACGAGGTAGATGCTGAGAAGGTGTTTCACCTGAGTCTCGAACTCGAGGTGGTAGGTAACGAATAAGAAACATCGATTTCAATCTGAGGTGAAAAATGATGTACTCTCTCATAAGGAAGTGAACGTCTGGAATTCCCTAAACTAGAGAGTTGTGGAGGGATACAGGGAATTTGGTAGGAAATTGGAGTTGAACCCGGAAGTAGATCAGCCATGTTCTTATTGAATGAGAGTTCAGGCCTGAGGGACCGAATAGCCGAGTCATGTTCCTACTTCTTAAGTTTTTACGTTATGATTTTGGAAATTAATGAGTTATTTTCCTGGAAGTCGTGTTGTCCAATGTTGCATTCGTGACAGGAGAAAAAATGCCTGAGTTAACACTGGATGGGATATGCGGGCAGTATTCTGAGCAATTCCAGAGCAGAAGTTACAGAGTGGGGAAGCCTGGAAAAAGGGATTGCGGCTGGGGGGTCACTTCCTGACCAAACCTGGAATTTCCAAGTGTATTTCCGTAACTACATCTAACCATCGGCGTGGCCTCGATCTGTCTGTGTGTAGCAGATCCGAAGGGCTGAATCGGACATCAGAATACAGGGCTGAGGGACACGAGTGGGCCAATCGGCCCTTTGACACGACTCCACCAGTAAAGAAGGTCATGGCTCCTCTCATTGTGCTCCCAGCTGCATTTTTCTCTCCATGCAGCGTTATCCCTGATTCATCTGTCTACGGAAAATCAGACAAGCCATAAAAAGATAATATAATATTATATAATATTAATATAAAGATTCAAACTTCTGGGAAAGAGAATTCCCACTTGAATGAAATCCCACTTTGTGATTTTTTCCTCACTCCGGTTCTGACTGAGGTTGGGGGGTGTCACTTTTTCCTTTCCTAGTTCCACTCCTCCACTGCTCACAACAAATTTTAAATGCAACCAGGTTGGTGATATGACCAATGATAAAGGTCTCAGAATGGGTCAGGTTCAGTGATAGGAACAGGTCAGGCAGATTTCTTTCATCAGCCGCAGGTAACAAATAGGGCTAATGGAGCAGAATGTTAGATTTGTGGTCAGTAATGCTGCCTCATATCAACAAGGAGCTGAACTCAATTCCAACCTCGTCCGACCCTCGATGTGGAGTTTGATCATTCTTCCTATGTCTGTGTGAGTTTCTTCCCAGTTCTCCAGTTTCCTCCCACAGTTCAAAGATATCCAGCTTAATTTGATTGACCATGCTAAATTACCCAGAGTGACCAGGAATGTGTAGGTTAAGTGGGTTAGTCATGGGAAATGCAGGGTTACATGGATAGGGTAAGGAGACAGGTCTGGATAGGATAATGTTCGGTGGGTTGGTGTGGACTCGATGGATCGAATGTCCTGTTGCCACCCTGTAGGGTTTCAATGACAACGGCGTCAAGATTGGGCTATACAAACTCCCAGTTGGTATATACCTGATCCACTCGCCACAAGGCTTTGTATATTTCAATAAAATCAGCTCTCATTCCAACGGTAGCCTGTTAAAGTCGCCATAATATCAGCCCTTCATGCATGGAATAAATGAAGTGAAACATCTATGAACTGCTTCCAGTGTTACAATATCATTGCTCAGATACGAATGCAAAAATAAAGCTAATCTCACACACCGATGAATCAGTTTATTTTTGTTTTCTCAGAGTGGAGTGAGTCTTATAAACACTCTTCCCCGCAGAACACGGGAGGCAGAGATATTGGATACATTTGAGGCAATGTTCACGAATCACAAAGGAGTCAAGGATTATCGAGCAGCAATGTGCAGTGTTGGGGAAATTGTAGACAGTGGTTCCGAATGACACGGCTCCAGAAAATCCAGGAATTAGACAAAATGGATAAGATCGATAAAGTTTTAAAGGGGATCAGGATTGCAGCGATCTGAAAGGTCTGAAAGTAATGCTCTATCCCACCCCACCACAGTCATTTACTTAAAGGTCAACATTAAAAGAGCTACAGAATACTGAATAATGCCAATTTGTCAAGTGGAAATGACAAAACAAGGGAAAGGATTGACTAAGTCCCAACACACAGGGCACCCGTCAGAAGCTTTCAGCATGCCTGTGGCCGCACCTGCAACCCCCTCTGCTCGTTCGATGGACCAAGTTACTCACCAGGTCTTGGTCATCAAATTCACCAAGTTACATGAAATGATTGAAGCTATCATTGAAGAAAAGTTCAGCAGGAGGCTAGAACCACTCTCAGCCATGCTCCAAAAAATATGAGCAGCAAATTGAAAGTCTTGGAAACAGAACAGATGAGGTCGAGCGTCAAACTACAGGGGCAGAGTCAGTGGTCGATTCCTCTAAGGAGCGGATCCTCCCCCTTGGAAAACAGGTCCGTACCTTAAATGAACAATTTGACAAGCTCGAAAACAGGGGCAGAATGAAGAATGTTCATATCATCGGTCTGCTGGAGACATAAGGTGTTCAGCCAGTGAGTTTTTTTCGAGAACAGGCTGCCGTGTTCCTTCCCTTCGAAGCTGAAGAGGGACGAGTGAAGAGTGAGACAGTTCATCGGGTTATGGAGCGTAGGTCAGACTCAGACCAACGCCCTCACCCTGTTCTTGTGCGATTACGTAGTTGCAGAGACAATCAAAGACTTATGGAAGCTTCCAGAACACAGGGAAAAGATCCGACGAGGGCTCCAGGATGATGTTCTTCCAGGTCTTTTCAGCGGCAGATTCAGAAAAGAAAATCTTTTGATGATATCAAGAGAAGATTAAGGGAACTTGAGATTCAGTATTCCTTCATGAACGCAGCGGTGCTCCATATGCTTTCAATAGATCTATGCACTGATGGATCTTTCAATAGATCCATTGACGCTCCAGAGGACGCGAAAACATTGTGGACACTATAAAGCAGGCTGGATGCTTTAATAGATATCGATAATCATGTTTCTATCGTTTTAAAGAACGTTTGTTGAATCTTTCTTGGTATTAAGTAATGTTAAATTACAGTCAGGGTAGAGTACACAATTTTAACTTGATTAATATTACTATTCGTTTTTCTCGTGCTTAGTTTGTGTGTCGAGTTCGGCTCAAGCTGGAGGGAGTTATGAAGCTGATCATGAAGACTGAATGCCTACATTAGGGCAGTTCAATCCCGATGTTTGTGATTAATTGCCCGGGATGCAGTATTGATAATGGGGCAGAAGATAAAGATTTGTGAAGTGCAACTGCCCCGAGGGGGAGGGGTAAATGCCCCTCCTCAGTATCATTGACACTTTTTAGCCTGTTTTCTGTTTGTTTTTATATGTATTGAGTTGTAGAACATTTTGAAAGCGTGTTAGTTGTTGTAGTTTTAGTTAGTATGTTTTTTAGGCTCGATGAGTCTTTTTTCATTGATTCTCAGCGATTTGTCATTCAGGTTCTTCCTCTCTGGAGTTCAAATGTTGTTCCAGTGTGTTATGGCTAATGTCATGCTTCAATGGTGTATCTTGAGCATTAAGGGGAGGCAGTTAAGAGGAAAAAAGGTACTTTCTAGCCTTAACAAGGAGAGGGTTGACCTTGTCCTATTGCAGCAGATGCACCTCGATGACAAGAAATATTTGACGTTACAGCAGGGCGGGTTTGAATGGGTTTTTATTTTCGTCTTTTAATACTAGGAGTAGGGGAGAAGCCATACTGGATAAGAAGAATGTTCCATTTAAATTACTAGATTGTATTTGATACTCACGGAAGGATCATAATCCCCCAAGCCTTGAACTATGGTAAATAATCCAATATTTTGAATAGTAATTGCGACTCCCCACCCCCACTCCGGCGTACCCTCTTAAAATCCTGGTAGATGCATTTTCTTGCATCATGGCACATTATCGTAGAAGGAGATTTCAACTGTCTTATGGAACCCACAGTGGACAGAATGTCCGAAGGTCCCTCAATACCCTCGTTATAATGTAAGTAATTGGTGGATTTGTGTGCAGGACTAGAGCTGGTGGATGTCTGGAGGCACTTCTACCTCACAAGTAGGGCTTTTAATATCTTCTTTTACCCGCAGAAATGCCACACCAGGTTCGATTTCTTCCCCATCCCTGCAAAAATCTTAGATTCGGTGGCATCCTGCAAAATTGGGAATATTACCATTTCTGACCATACTTATTGATAAAGATTTATCCATAATATAATAGATTCGAGACACTGGCGAATGTATCCCTTTATTGTTAAGACTAGTTAGTTCATTGAGCATTTCTGTAATGAATTCAGATCTTTCTTAGCCATTAATTCAGATTCAACCAGTAAACCATCCATTCTATGGGAAATTGTTCAGGCTTATGCCAAGGGAATAATTATTCCTTAGGATGTAGCAGAAGGGGGAGCAGGAACGCTGGTTTGAGGCACAGCTGAGGGCAGCCGAGAGGGCATACTGTGATAGACCCTCAGTAGCTAAGCTGCAGAGGATTACAACGCTTCGGTCTACAGTGAATTCCACGCTCACACTGTAGGGGGTAGTGTAATTTTTAAACGGTTAGCTGCCTTTTAGTCTTTTCTACCTCATAGTAAACACAAGCAGACACTCGAAACTGTTGCCGGACCTCCCCCACGTTTATATGAATGAAACAGTTGTAACAGCTTTCCTCGATAGTTGAGAGACCGCCCTTAACCACAGTTGTACAACATCATCCATATAAGGAAAGAACGGGAAGCTCAAACACTGATTGGTCAAGTGAATAACAAAATAATCGCAGGCACCAGAACCCAAATAAGGAAAACAGTGGGGAATCCGAGCACTCGTTGGTCAAGGCAGCAGTAGTAGACCCAGCCCACATATACATGTATATAATGCGTGGAGATTACTATGCTTGTGTGTGTGTACCTTTGGGAACAGCACCCGACTTTGCAAAGTTGAATGAAAAAGTTTTGGACAGACTCCTCCGTGTCTTTGTTCCTGGGAAGGGGAATAAAAAGTGCCGTAGATGGGGCTGGATAGCCACTTATCTCGCACAATTGGGGGCTCGTCCGGGATGAAATAATTATTGCCGGGGGAGGGCAGTCTCTTTGGCTCACGGATCAAGCCTGATTACAACAAAGACGCGTCTAGTATATATTTATACTTCTCACTGATCAGCTTGGTCCGTCGGCCGTCGGCCAAGAGAGGATGTGACCCGGCTTATTTAAAAATAATTTTGAATCCTGGAAAAGGAACACACGGACGAGTGCTGGGACGACCGGTTAGTGACTATACACGGGGGTACACACATTTAAAAAGGCCAGACAACTCCGTGCACGGATCAAGGTAAGAGATTCTTTTGTTCTTCCTTGTTGGCCGCGTGGTTTTGACGGTCATCTGTGAAAACGCTTTGGGTGTTTAAGACCAGGACTGAAGATAGACCACGGGAAATTGTGTTTTGACGGTCATCTGTGAAAACGCTTTGGGCGTTTAAGACCAGGACCGAAGATAAACCATGGGAAATCAGACTTCAAAGGAAAAGTCAGGGAAGACTGCAAATGGGAAAGAAATACCCCCCGATAGTCCATTAGGTCGGAAGTTAAGTCTATGGACGGACAGTAGTAGAACGAAGGACTTAAAGAAAGAGACCATGATAAAATATTGTTGTTTTATATGGACCAAAGAACCTATCCGCGCCTCCTCGGTAGTTTGGCCCGAGTATGGGTCTGATGAAGACTGGGTGTGTCAAATCCTAAATGTATATGTTAACAGAAAACAACCGTTTGACCCAGAGGAGAGCAAATATGCCGCCGCCTGGTTGGCGGGCGACGGCGAGAGTCCCACGCGTCTCTATCCTCTGATTCCCCAAACAGACCCGAGGAAGCCCCAGAAGTCTTGGGACATCCTCACCGATGGTTTGCCACCGTCTTCCCCGCCCCCGTATATACCACCCGCACACGACCAGGCGTCCAGCGCGGACCTCCCTCCTGCGGCGGATAATTCCGAGTCCCAGCAGGCTACGACCAGTGAGGAAGGGACTGCTGGGGGGGGGCACAGGAGGGGGCGCAGAACTCACCCCAGGCACTAGGAAATCAGTCCGACTCGAGATGCGGAGAGGTCGAGAAGAGGGATTGAGAGCTGGGAGGAGTGACAATATTGAACAGCTGAACCCCTTACGAGAGGTGCCGTTTGGGAATGAACGGACCGGGTTCGTAGTACAACCTTTAAATTCTGGGGATATCCGGCAACTCCGTAATGAACTACCCCGTCTACTGGACGACCCCGTCAGTGTGGGAATACAACTGGACCAATTTCTGGTGCCCAGTATATACACATGGGCTGAACTGCAGGCCATGATGAGAATACTATTTAATTACGATGAAATTGTTATGATCCGGAATAGTGCAATGGCCATTTGGGATAGGGAGCATCAGGACGGCCCTCAGCGTGGAGAGCAGAAGTACCCCTTAGAGGACCCCCGGTGGGATCATAACGACGCGGGGGGACGGGCCAATATGACAGACCTCAGAAGCCTTATAATCAGGGTGATCCAAACCTGCGTGCCCAAACAGCGGAATTTAGCAAAAGCATTTGAAGTTGGACAGAAAAAGGATGAATCCCCGAGTGAGTTTTTAGACCGGTTGCGGGAGTCCATGCAAAAGTATTCAGGTTTAGACCCCGATGGGGAAATAGGCAAGGGCATGCTTAAGGTGCACTTTGTGACTAAGTCATGGCCTGACATTCAGAAGAAATTACAGAAAGTGGAGGATTGGGCTGAAAAGATGTTGCAGAATTATTACGGGAAGCACAGAAGGTGTACGTTCAGAGGGATGTAATAAGGGAGAAACATAAGACAAAAATGATGGTGGCAGCCGTACGGGAAGCTTGTAAGTCCACCGGAATGGGGGAGGGAGATTATGGGGTGGAAAGAGGAACGTCGAAGTAAAGTTGGAGAGGGAGAGAAGCGAGACGGGGCAGAAGTGAGAGAGGAGGATCTTATGGAATTGAGCGCCCTCAGAAGGCCGGATGTTACCATTGCGGGAGACTGGGACACTTCAAAAGGGATTGTCCCGAGTTTAAAAGGGAAAGAGAAGGGATGTATGAAATGGAGTGTGAACAAATGGATTAGGGAAGTCAGGGGAGGATCGGAACACGGGCCTACCAAGAACCCCTGGTAAATTTACGGGTGGGCCCATTTAGACAAGATGTTACCTTCTTAGTTGACACAGGCGCTGGCAGGTCCTCAATTCCCCTCCATCCGAGGGGGGTTAGCTTCCAAGCTAAAACATTAAACATTTCAGGAGTTAAGGGTGGGGTTTTTAATGCGAAAATATTCGAACCACAACCCTTGCGGCTGGAGAAGGAGGAGCTCCAGGTGGAACTCCTTCACCTCCCCCATCTTCCCTATGGGTTGTTGGGACGGGATTTGATAGTCCGTTTCGGATTGCGAATAGAAGTGGGAGAAGAGGAAGAATTAGCCGTTACCATGTCATACCTTAGTGAGTCCCGATTGACAGAGATAGACCCGAGGGTTTGGGTCGCCAAAGGGAACCGGGGAGGACTCGCAATTCGACCTGTGGAGGTAAAAGTAAAGCCCCAGAGCCCCGACGTCAGAGTGCGCCAATACCCCATCTCTTGGGAAGGGAGGCAGGGCCTGAAGACAGTTATGGAAGACTTAATAAAAGATGGATTGGTAGAGCCCTGTATGTCACGATACAATTCCCCCATCCTGCCGGTTCGGAAGGCGGACGGGAGCTACCGAATGGTCCAAGACCTAAGGGAAGTAAATAAAATTGTCCAAGTACGGCACCCTGTGGTACCGAACCCATACACTATTCTGGGGCGAATCCCCCCGGACCAGAGGTTAAGTACCTGGGACACTTGATAAGCCAGGGACAGAAACGAATAAGTCCGGAAAGAGTGCGGGCAATAATCGAACTAGGCCTCCCAACGACCAAGAGGGAGTTGCGGAAGTTCTTGGGACTCTTAGGCTATTGTCGGTTATGGATAGACGACTATGCCCCCCTTACTAAAGACTTGTACCTAAAACTCATTGAGGAGGCATCCAACAGAATAAAATGGGAGGAGGAGGAGAAAAAGTTAATTGAAATCCTAAAAGGAAAATTGATGGCCCCACCTGTTTTAAGCTTGCCGGATTTTAGTAAGACATTTTGTCTCTTTGTGAACTCCAGAAAGGGAACCGCTCTTGGAGTATTGACCCAGGACTGGAGGGGAAAAAGGAAGCCCGTGGCTTTCCTGTCAAAAATTCTGGATCCAGTCTCCCGAGGGTGGCCGGAGTGTGTCCAAGCGGTGGCAGCCACGGCAAAGCTGGTAGAGGAAAGCAGGAAGTTGACTTTCGGGGCTCCCTTGACAGTCACTACTCCCCACCAGGTTAGAACTATCCTGAATCAGAAGGCCGGGAGGTGGCTGACTGACTCGAGAATTCTGAAATATGAAGCCATATTGTTAGACCGAGAAGACCTCCGAATAGAAGTCGGGGGCTGCCAGAACCCGGCGGACTTTCTTTGGAAAGGGGAAGGGGAGGAGGAACTGGAACACTGCTGTTCAGACATAATAGAGTACCAGAGTAAAGTGAGGGAAGATCTGAGGGATACCCCCTCACATGCAGGAAGGCGGTGGTACATTGACGGGTCCTCTCGAGTGATCGATGGGAAGAGACACAACGGTTATGCAGTCATTAGTGAGACTGGTTGGGAATTAGTGGAAAGTGGACGGCTACCGAATGCCTGGTCGGCACAAACGTGCGAATTGTACGCCTTGCACCGGGCTCTGAGGAATTTAAAGGGAATAGCCGGGACAATCTACACTGACTCTAAGTATGCCTTTGGGGTAGTACACACCTTTGGGAAGATCTGGAAAGAAAGGGGAATGATAAATAGTAGAGGAAAGGAGTTGGTCCACGAGGAACTAGTAGCCATGATCTTGGAGGATTTGTTGCTGCCACAAGAGATTGCTGTAGTACATGTGAAAGGACACCAGAAAGATGATAAAATAGAGACCCTGGGGAATCAATTGGCAGATGAACAGGCAAAATTGGCTGTGATGGGGAAGGAAGTAATAAACTGCCTGGTAAGGATTCCCCAGATATCCGAAATTACCGAAGTGCCCACGTTTACTGACAAAGAAGAAACTCTTCTCGCATCTCTGGGGGGTACAAAGGATAGGGAAGGCAAGTGGACCTTACCCGATGGCCGCCAGCTCCTAAATCGACCATTGACGCGGGACATTATTGCCCGTTTACACCAAGGGGGACACTGGGGCGCCCAGGCACTGTGTGATGCCTTCCTGCGCCGATATGCTCACCCTGGTAAGTACACGGTAGCCAAGCAGGTCACAGGAGATTGCATAACATGTCGAAAGATTAACAAAAGGGGGCTGCAGCAGCATGCAAGACAAGGGGGTAGGAGTCCGGCCGATAGGCCGTTTGAGTATGTTCAGGTAAATTACACTGAGCTCCCCCCCCATAGGTCGCCTGAAGTATCTATTAGTAATGGTAGATCACCTGACAGGATGGGTGGAAGCTTTCCCCACTACCACGGCAACGGCAACTCAGGTTAGCAAGATTCTACTCGAGCAAATCATCCCACGATTTGGGCTACCCCGCGCTATTGACTCTGACCAGGGGAGCCACTTCACCTCGACCGTCCTCCAGAATGTAGTGCAAGCAATGGGGATTGACTGGGATTTGCACACCCCCTGGCATCCCTCCTCCTCGGGCAAGGTCGAAAGAATGAACCAGACCATCAAAAAGCAGCTAACCAAACTCACTAGTGAAATTGGCCTGCCTTCGACCAAATGCCTACCCCTTGTCCTGTTGCAAATTCGCACCCAGCCAAGGCGGGATTTGGGCGTCTCCCCTTTCGAAATGCTGTTTGGCCTCCCATTCCATGGGCCGAAGGGGGAACCTCCTGTATTCGAGTCTCGGGATATGTTTGTGCAAAAATATGTGGTGGCTCTGGGGTCTGCTCTATCTCGTTTACGCCAACAGGGACTTTTGGCACAGATGCCGCCCCTCGAGTTTGCGGTGCACACCGACAAGCCGGTTCAGTGGGTCCTGATTAAAAGCTGGAAGCAACGTACCCTCGAACCAACTTGGGACGGTCCCTTCCTGGTACTTTTGACGACCGAAACGGCTGTCCGTACGGCCGAAAAGGGCTGGACACATTACACTCGAGTCAAGGGACCAGTGCCACAACCGACGGAGGACGAACGAACCTCTCTGACAAAGGCATCTAAGGAACAGAGACCCTGAGAACGAACTAATCGGACTTTGGCGAGTCTAAAGGAACTGTGCCCTCGGGCTACGGGTGTCGCGTAAAAAAAAAATGCGGTCAATCGTATTGTTAACTTGCTATGCCATTATCCTTGGGCTGGGTCATAGTGCGCGTGTTACCCAATTTGGCCTCCGGATGAAACAAATAGAGGACCGTCAGTGGCTCACCATCTCCGTGCTTGCCAACCAATCAACACAGACATTTAGCTTAGACCTATGTGAGTTGGTGCCCTGTAGGACTAAAAGTCAACTGAATCAAACTAAGCAGAATCTAGAGAGAGAAAGGGGATTCCAGGGTCAGACGTTAGTATTACAATTGTATGGTAGGGAAGGCCTAAGTAGGCCTCCAGCCCCCGGGGTCCAGGCTATGGTGTCAGTTGTCCGTGATCCCATCACCCCTGGACGAGATTGTGGGCAGAATCAGTGCAATCCGCTTTATCTGACCATAAAGAACTTGGAAAAGAACGAGGCGAGCCTTAATAGAACAATACTGGGTATTAGAGTTGCGGGCCAGGCAGGATGGGGGGGGGGGGGGATGCAGCTGTGCTGCACGTATATCACGGTCATTGAAGCTGAGTCTGGGGGCTCATCCACCACTGATAAGCAGGAAAAGATTAGAATAATTGAGACGACGGATTTGGAAAAGACCTTTGAAATAGAAACGGGATACGGGGAGGCGAATGCCTGGATGGAATGGGTCAAATATAATGTGAGGAGCATGAAAAAGAGTGATTGCTACGCATGCACGAGTGCCCGCCCTAACCCTCAGGTGGTCCCATTCCCGCTGGGATGGGAGAAACACCCACGAGCCATGGATTGCATGATAAGGCTGTACCAGGACCGAGAGGCCTGGAACGACCCCACTTGTCGACCCTTGAGTTTGAAGTTTCCCCCCGTCAGGTCTGAGGGGGCGCCCCGCCCGCCATCATTCTCAGGGGTAACGGGTACGCACCAGGTCTGCGTCTCTCGGACGGGACTACAGTGGGACGACGATGTGGGGACATTTGACAAGTGCAGCGGATCAATCCGGCTGGTCAATGAAACTACCGGGGGCGGGAATTACTCCCACATTCATGTGCCTAGGGCAGACCTCTGGTGGTACTGTGGTGGGAGGGTTCTGCGACCGACCCTGCCCCAAAAATGGACGGGCACTTGTGCGATCGTTCAATTGGCCATCCCATTCACCCTGGTATTCGAAAAACAAAAGCGACCCCGTTCTAGTGGAAGAACTGAGAGAGCTTTGGAGACCTCTTTCGATGATAACATATATTTAGATGCCATAGGGGTCCCCAGGGGTGTTCCTGACGAATACAAGGCTAGGAACCAGATAGCGGCGGGTTTTGAGTCGTCACTGTTCTGGTGGGTGACCATCAATAAGAATGTGGATTGGATTAATTATATTTACTACAATCAGCAGAGGTTCATTAATTATACCCGGGATGCAGTGAAAGGAATAGCAGAACAACTGGACGCCACTAGTAGGATGGCGTGGGAAAATAGGTTGGCCTTAGACATGATGTTGGCAGAGAAGGGGGGTGTTTGTGTCATGATAGGCACTCAGTGCTGCACTTTCATCCCCAACAACACCGCCCCTGATGGGTCCATCACCCGCGCCCTGGATGGACTCACCACATTTGCGGACGAACTGGACGAAAACTCGGGCATCGACTCTGGCCTCACGGACTGGTTGGAAGCTTGGTTCGGTAAATGGACGGGGGTGGTCGTTCCCTTTCTTGTCTCATGTATAGTGGTGGCAGGGGTACTCACTGCCCTTGGGTGTTGCGTTATTCCCTGTGTCCGGGGATTAACTCAACGACTGATCGAAACCGCCCTTACTAAGGGGGATGTTCCCTATGGGCAGGTTGAACGAATAAATCTCGAGATGGAACAACGTGAATCCCTCTTGGGCGGGGGTAGTATTAGAGAAGGGCAGTTTGATGAACAAGCTCGGGAGTTATTAAATGCCCTGGAGAAGAAACTTACGGTTGAAAAATTACAGGCCGTAAGAAAAGACACGGGGGATTTGTCGGGGGTAGTGTAATTTTTAAACGGTTAGCTGCCTTTTAGTCTTTTCTAACTTATAGTAAACACAAGCAGACACTCGAAACAGTTGCCTGACCTCCCCCACCTTTATATGAATGAAATAGTTGTAACAGCTTTCCTCGATAGTTGAGAGACCGCCCTTAACCACAGTTGTACAACATCATCCATAGAAGGGAAGAACGGGAAGCTCAAACACTGATTGGCCAAGTGAATAACAAAATAATCGCAGGCACCAGAACCCAAATAACGAAAACAGTGGGGAATCCTAGCACTCGATGGTCAAGACATCAGTAGGAGACCCAGCCCACATATACATGTATATAATGCGTGGAGATTACTATGCTTGTGTGTGTGTACCTTTGGGAACAGCACCCGACTTTGCAAAGTTGAATGAAAAAGTTTTGGACAGACTCCTCCGTGTCTTTGTTCCTGGGAAGGGAAATAAAAAGTGCCGGAGATAGGGCTGGACAGCCACTTATCTCGCACAGGACGATGCGGGGAGAGAGAGTGAGAGAGAGTGGGAGAGAGAGGGGATGAGAGAGGGAGAGAGGGGGGACGAGGGAGAGAGCGAGAGAGAGAGAGAGAGAGAGAGAGGACAATGGGGGGGGAGAGAGAGGGAGGGAGAGGGAAAGGGGGACGATATGGGGAGAGAGAGGGGACGAGGGAGGGAGAGAGAGGGGACAAGAAGGGAGAGAGAGAGAGGGGACGAGAGGGTAGAGAGAGAGGACGAAGGAGGGAGAGAGAGGGGACGAGAGGGGGAGAGAGAGGGGACAAGGGAGGCAGAGAAATGGAGAGAGAGGTAGAGAAAGGGGACGATACAGGGAGAGAGAGAGGGAATGATGGGGGTGAGAGAGGGAGAGAGAGGGGGAGAGAGTGGGGGTGAAAGAGGGAGAGAGAGGGGACGAGGGAGAGGGGGCGATGGGGAGAGAGAGGGAACGTGAGGGGGAGAGAAAGGGGATGCGAGAGGGAGATGAGAAAGTGGACGAGAGAGGGGAAGAGAGAGAGGGAGAGAGGGGGGGAGAGAGAGGGGACGAGAGGGGAGATGAGACAGTGTGAGGGAGAGGGGACAATGAGGGGGAGAAAGGGGGAGCAAGAGAGGGGGAGATGGCGAGAGAGCAGATGAGCAAAAGAGGGAGAGAATGACACAGGAAGAGCAAGAGAGAGGTAGAGCAAGAGCGAGAGAGAGCAACAGACGGGGATAAGTGAGAGAGAGGGGAGTAAGCGACAGAGGGTGCAAGTGAGAGCGAAGGGCTGGAGAGAGTGAGGGTGGTGCAGGAGAGAGTGAGAGAGAGTGGGCGAGAGTGAGTGAGGGGGCAGAGGGAGAATGTGGGTGAGAGTGAGAGAGCGGGCGAGGGTGAGAGTGGGAGAGAGTGAGAGTGGGTGAGAGAGAGAGTGGATGAGAGAGAGAGAATGGGTGAGAGAGAGAGTGGGCGACAGAGGGTGTCAGCGAGAGAGAGTGGGCGAGAGAGAGAGAGAGTGGGCGAGAGAGCGTGTGAGAGAGAGAGAGACAGTGGGCGAGAGAGAGAGTGGGAGAGAGTAAGAGAGTGGGCGAGAGAGAGAGTGGGCGAGAGAGAGAGTGGGCGAGAGAGAGTGGGCGAGGGAGAGTGGGCGAGATAGGGAGAATGGGTGAGAGAGAGAGAGTGGGCGACAGAGGATGTCAGCGAGTGAGAGTGGGGGTGAGAGAGAGTGGGCGAAAGAGAGAGAGAGTGGGCGAGGGAGAGAGAATGGGCGAGTGAGAGTGGGCGCGAGAGAGAGAGTGGGCGAGAGAGAGAGAGTGGGTGAGAGAGAGAGTGGGCGAGAGAGAGTGTGGGCGAGAGAGAGAGAGTTGGTGAGAGAGAGTGGGAGAGAGTGAGAGAGTGGGTGAGAGAGAGAGGGTGGGCATGAGAGAGAGAGTGGGTGAGAGAGAGAGTGGGCGAGAGAGAGAGTGGGCGAGAGAGAGAGAGTTGCTGAGAGAGAGTGGGAGAGAGTGAGAGAGTGGGTGAGAGAGAGAGGGTGGGCGTGAGAGAGAGAGTGGGTGAGAGAGAGAGTGGGTGAGAGAGAGAGTGGGCGAGAGAGAGAGAATGGGTGAGAGAGAGAGTGGGCGACAGAGGGTGTCAGCGAGAGAGAGTGGGGGTGAGAGAGAGAGAGTGGGCATGATAGAGAGAGAGTGGGCGAGAGCTTGAGTGGGCGAGAGATGAGTGGGAGAGAGTGGGCGAGGGAGTTTGGGCGAGAGAGGGAGAATGGGTGAGAGAGAGTGGGCGACAGAGGGTGTCAGCGAGAGAGAGTGGGGGTGAGAAAGAGTGGGTGAAAGAGAGAGAGTGGGGAGGGAGAGAGAATGGGCGAGTGAGAGTGGGCAGGAGAGAGAGAGTGGGCAAGAGAGAGAGTGGGCGAGAGAGAGAGAGAGAGTGGGCGAGAGAGTGGGCGAGAGTGACAGAGTGGGCGAGAGAGAGAGTGGGCGTGAGAGTGTGAGCAAGAGAGAGTGGGGGTGAGAGTGGGCGAGAGAGAGTGGACATTAGAGATATTGGGCGAGAGAGAGTGGGAGAGAGTGAGAGAGTGGGTGAGAGAGAGATTGGGTGAGAGAGAGTGTGGGCGAGAGACAGTGGTAGAGATGAGAGAGTGGGTGAGAGAGAGTGGGCGAGAGAGGGAGAATGCGTGAGAGATAGAGAGTGGGAGAGAGTGAGAGACTGGACGAGAGAGAGTGGGCATGAGAGGGTGTGAGCGAGAGAGAGTGGGGGCGAGAGAGAGTGGGCGAGAGAGAGAGAGAGTGAGTGGGTGAGGGAGAGAGAATGGGCGGGTTAGAGTGTGCGGAAGGAGAGAGTGGGCAAGACAGAGTGAGTGGGCAAGAGTGAGAGAGTGGGCGAGAGAGAGTGGACAAGAGAGAGAGTGGGTGATAGAGAGAGTGGGGGAGACAGAGCGGGCGAGAGAGAGACTGAGCGAGAGAGAGAGTGGGCGAGAGAGAGAGAGTGGGCGAGAGAGAGAGTGGGCGAGAGAGAGTGGGCGAGGGTGAGAGTGGGTGAGAGAGAGACATTTGGAGAGAGAGAGGACGAGAGGGAGACTGGGCGAGAGACAGTGGGCGAGAGAGAGAGTGGGCGAGAGAGAGAGAGTGGGCAAGAGAGAGAGTGGGAGAGATTGAGAGAGGGGGCAGAGGGAGATAATCGGCGAGAGTGAGAGTGGGTGAGAGTGAGAGAGTGGAAGAGAGAGAGAGAGAGTGGGTGAGAGAGAAACTGGGCGTGTGAGGAGTTGGTGAGAGAGAGTGGGAGTGAGACAGAGTGGGCGAGAGAGACAGAGTGGGCGAGAGTCGGTGAGAGAGAGTGGTGAGAGAAAGAGTGGGCAAGAGAGCGAGTGGCAGAGAGAGAGAGGGCGAGAGAGTGTGGGCGAGAGAGAGTGTGGGCGATAGAGAAAGAGTAGGCGAGAGAAAGAGTGGGCGACAGAGAGTTGGTGAGAGACAGTGAAGGCGAGAGAGAGAGTGGGTGAGAGAGTGAGAGGGCGAGAGAGAGAGTGGGCGAGAGAGAGTGTGGGTGAGAGAGTGAGAGGGCGAGAGAGAGAGTGGGCGAGGCAGAGTGTGGGTGAGAGAGTGTGCGTCAGAGAGTGGGTGAGAGACAGTGGGCGAGAGAAAGAGTGGAAGTGAGAGAGTGGGGGTGAGACAAAGTGGGCGAGAGAGAGTGTGGGCAAGAGTGAGTGAGGGGACAGAGGGAGAGTGGGCGAGAGAGAGTGGGTGCGAGAGAGGAGGCGGAGGGAGATAGTGGGCGAGAGTGAGAGAGTGGGCAAAGGGAGTGGGCGAGAGAGAGTGTGGGTGAGAGAGAGACTGCACAAAAGAAAGATTGGGTGAGAGAGAGTGTGCGAGAGAGAGAAAGAGTGGGCGAAAGAGAGTGGGCGAGAGAGAGTGTGGGCGAGAGAGAGATTGTCGAGAGAGAGTGTGAGTGGGCGAGAGAGAGAGTCTGGGCGAGAGAGAGAGTGGGCAAGAGAGAGTGGACAAGAGTGAGAGAGTGGGTGAGAGAGAGAGTGGAAGAGAGAGAGAGTGGGTGAGAGAGAAACTGGGCGTGTTAGGAGTTGGTGAGAGAGAGAGTGGGAGAGAGACATAGTGGGCGACAGAGACAGAGTGGGCGAGAGTCGGTGAGAGAGAGTGGTGAGAGAAAGAGTGGGCAAGAGACAGTGGGCGAGAGAAAGAGTGGAAGGGAGAGAGTGGGGGTGAGACAAAGTGGGCGAGAGAGAGTGTGGGCAAGAGTGAGTGAGGGGACAGAGGGAGAAAGGGCAAGAGAGAGTGGGTGAGAGAGGGGGCAGAGGGAGTGGGCGAGAGGGAGTGTGGGTGAGAGAGAGTGTGGGCGAGAGTGAGTGAGGGGGCAGAGGGAGAGTGGGCGAGAGAGAGTGGGCGAGAGATAGAGTGGGCGAGAGAGACAGAGTGGGCGAGAGTCGGTGAGAGAGAGTGGTGAGAGAAAGAGTGGGCAAGAGAGCGAGTGGCAGAGAGAGAGAGGGCGAGAGAGTGTGGGCGAGAGAGAGTGTGGGCGATAGAGAAAGAGTAGGCGAGAGAAAGAGTGGGCGACAGAGAGTTGGTGAGAGACAGTGAAGGCGAGAGAGAGAGTGGGTGAGAGAGTGAGAGGGCGAGAGAGAGAGTGGGCGAGAGAGAGTGTGGGTGAGAGAGTGAGAGGGCGAGAGAGAGAGTGGGCGAGGCAGAGTGTGGGTGAGAGAGTGTGCGTCAGAGAGTGGGTGAGAGACAGTGGGCGAGAGAAAGAGTGGAAGTGAGAGAGTGGGGGTGAGACAAAGTGGGCGAGAGAGAGTGTGGGCAAGAGTGAGTGAGGGGACAGAGGGAGAGTGGGCGAGAGAGAGTGGGTGAGAGAGAGGAGGCGGAGGGAGATAGTGGGCGAGAGTGAGAGAGTGGGCAAAGGGAGTGGGCGAGAGAGAGTGTGGGTGAGAGAGAGACTGCACAAAAGAAAGATTGGGTGAGAGAGAGTGTGCGAGAGAGAGAAAGAGTGGGCGAAAGAGAGTGGGCGAGAGAGAGTGTGGGCGAGAGAGAGATTGTCGAGAGAGAGTGTGAGTGGGCGAGAGAGAGAGTCTGGGCGAGAGAGAGAGTGGGCAAGAGAGAGTGGACAAGAGTGAGAGAGTGGGTGAGAGAGAGAGTGGAAGAGAGAGAGAGTGGGTGAGAGAGAAACTGGGCGTGTTAGGAGTTGGTGAGAGAGAGAGTGGGAGAGAGACATAGTGGGCGACAGAGACAGAGTGGGCGAGAGTCGGTGAGAGAGAGTGGTGAGAGAAAGAGTGGGCAAGAGACAGTGGGCGAGAGAAAGAGTGGAAGGGAGAGAGTGGGGGTGAGACAAAGTGGGCGAGAGAGAGTGTGGGCAAGAGTGAGTGAGGGGACAGAGGGAGAAAGGGCAAGAGAGAGTGGGTGAGAGAGGGGGCAGAGGGAGTGGGCGAGAGGGAGTGTGGGTGAGAGAGAGTGTGGGCGAGAGTGAGTGAGGGGGCAGAGGGAGAGTGGGCGAGAGAGAGTGGGCGAGAGATAGAGTGGGCGAGAGAGAGATTGAGTGGGCGAGAGAGAGATTGTGGGTGAGAGTGAGAGGGGGGAAGAGGGATATAGTGGGAGAGAGAGAGAGAGTGTGGGCGAGAGAGAGAGTGGGCGAGAGTGAGAGAGTGGGCGAGAGAGAGAGAGGGCGAGAGTGAGAGAGAGGGCGAGAGAGAGAGTGGGCGAGAGAGAGTGGGCAAGAGTGAGAGGGTGGGCGAGAGAGAGTGGGAGAGAGTGAGAGAGAGGGCGAGAGAGAGAGTCGGCGAGAGAGAGAGTGGGTGAGAGAGATTGGGTGAGAGTGAGAGAGTGGGCGAGAGAGAGTGGGCGAGCGAGAGACTGGGCGAGAGTGAGAGAGTGGGCGAGAGAGAGAGTGGGCGAGAGAGAGAGTAGGAGAGAGTAAGAGAGTGGGCGAGAGAGAGTGTGGGTGAGAGAGAGTGTTGGCCAGAGAGAGAGTGGGCGAGAGTGATAGAGTGGGTGAGAGAGAGAGAGGGCGACAGAGAGAGTGGGCGAGATAGAGTGTGGGAGAGACAGAGAGTGGGTCAGAGTGAGACTGGGCCAAAGAGAGAGTGGGTGAGAGAGAGTGTGCGAGAGTGTGACTGGGCGAGAGTGAGAGAGTGGGCGAGAGAGAGAGTGGGATAGAGTGAGAGTGTGGGCGAGAGAGAGAGTGGGATAGAGTGAGAGTGTGGGCGAGAGAGAGTGTGGGCGAGAGAGAGTCTGGGCGAGAGAGAGTGGGCGAGAGTGAGAGAATGGGCGAGAGAGAGTGTGGGCGAGAGAGAGTGGGCGAGAGTGAGAGAATGGGCGAGAGAGAGAGTGGGCGGAAGAGAGTGTGGGTGAGAGAGAGTGTGGGTGAGAGAGAGAGGGTCAGAGTGAGACTGGGCGAGAGTGAGAGAGTGGGTGAGAGTGAGAGAGTCGGCGAGAGAGAGTGGTAGAGAGAGTGTGGGCGAGAGAGAGTGGGCGAATGAGAGAATGGGTGAGAGAGAGAGTGGGCGTGAGATCGTGTGGGCAGGAGAGAGTGGGTGAGAGAGAGAGTGGGTGAGAGTGAGAGAGTGGGAGAGAGAGAGCGTGGGCGAGCGAGAGAGAGGGCGAGAATGAGAGATTGGGCGAGAGAGAGAGTAGGAGAAGGTAAGAGAGTGGGCGAGAGAGAGTGTGGGTGAGAGAGAGTGTTGGCCAGAGAGAGAGTGGGCGAGAGTGATAGAGTGGGTGAGAGAGAGAAAGCAGGCGAGAGAGAAGTAGGCGAGAGAGAGGGTTGGCGAGATAGAGAGTGAGTGAGAGTGCGACTGGGCTAAAGAGACAGAGAGCGGGTGAGAGAGAGAGTAGGCGAGAGAGAGTGTGGGCGAGAGAGAGAGTGGGTGAGACAGAGAGTGGGTCAGAGTGAGACTGGGCCAAAGAGAGAGTGGGTGAGAGAGAGTGTGCGAGAGTGTGACTGGGCGAGAGTGAGAGTGTGGGCGAAAGAGAGAGTGGGATAGAGTGAGAGTGTGGGCGAGAGAGAGAGAATGGGCGAGAGAGAGTGTGGGCGAGAGAGAGTGTGGGCGAGAGAGAGTGGGCGAGAGTGAGAGAATGGCCGAGAGAGAGTGTGGGCGAGAGAGAGTGTGGGTGAGAGAGAGCGTGGGTGAGAGAGAGTGTGTGAGAGTGACAGAATGGGCGATAGAGAGTGTGGGCGAGAGAGAGTGTGGGCGAGAGAGAGTGTGTGAGAGTGGGACTGGGCGAGAGTGAGAGATTGGGCGAGAGAGAGTGGGAGAGAGTGAGAGAATGGGCGAGAGAGAGAGTGGGCGAGAGAGAGAGTGGGCGAGCGAAAGAGTGGGAGAGAGAGAGTGAGAGAGTGAGAGAGTAGGTGTGAAAGAGTGTGGGCGAGAGAGAGAGAGTGGGCAAGAGGGAGTGGGTGAGAGAGAGTGTGGGCGAGAGAGAGAAAGAGTGGGCGAGAGAGAGTGTGCGAGAGAGTGAGTGGGCGAGAGAGACAGAGTGGGCAAGAGTGAGTGGGCAAGAGACAGTGTGGGCGAGACAGAGAGTGGGTGAAAATGAGAGTGAGTGGGCGAGAGAGAGAGTGTGGGTGAGAGTGAGGGGGGAAGAGGGACATAGTGGGCGAGAGAGAGAGTGGGAGAGAGTGAGAGAGTGGGCAAGAGTGAGTGTGGGCAAGACAGAGAGTGTGGGCGAGACAGAGAGTGGGTGAGAGTGAGACTGGGCGAGAGTGAGAGAGTGGGCGAGAGAGAGAGTGGGAGAGAGTGAGAGAGTGGGCGAGAGAGAGTGTGGGCGACAGAGAGTGGGTGAGAGAGAGTGAAGGCGAGAGAGAGAGTGGGCGAGAGAGAGTGTGCGAGAGAGACAGTGGGCGAGAATGAGAGATTGGGCGAGAGAGAGAGTAGGAGAAGGTAAGAGAGTGGGCGAGAGAGAGTGTGGGTGAGAGAGAGTGTTGGCCAGAGAGAGAGAGTGGGCGAGAGTGATAGAGTGGGTGAGAGAGAGAAAGCAGGCGAGAGAGAAGTAGGCGAGAGAGAGGGTTGGCGAGATAGAGAGTGAGTGAGAGTGCGACTGGGCCAAAGAGACAGAGAGCGGGTGAGAGAGAGAGTCGGCGAGAGAGAGTGTGGGCGAGAGAGAGAGTGGGTGAGACAGAGAGTGGGTCAGAGTGAGACTGGGCCAAAGAGAGAGTGGGTGAGAGAGAGTGTGCGAGAGTGTGACTGGGCGAGAGTGAGAGTGTGGGCGAAAGAGAGAGTGGGATAGAGTGAGAGTGTGGGCGAGAGAGAGAGAATGGGCGAGAGAGAGTGTGGGCGAGAGAGAGTGTGGGCGAGAGAGAGTGGGCGAGAGTGAGAGAATGGCCGAGAGAGAGTGTGGGCGAGAGAGAGTGTGTGAGAGTGACAGAATGGGCGGTAGAGAGTGTGGGCGAGAGAGAGTGTGGGCGAGAGAGAGTGTGTGAGAGTGAGACTGGGCGAGAGTGAGAGATTGGGCGAGAGAGAGTGGGGAGAGTGAGAGAATGGGCGAGAGAGAGAGTGGGCGAGAGAGAGAGTGGGCGAGCGAAAGAGTGGGAGAGAGAGAGTGAGAGAGTGAGAGAGTAGGTGTGAAAGAGTGTGGGCGAGAGAGAGAGAGTGGGCAAGAGGGAGTGGGTGAGAGAGAGTGTGGGCGAGAGAGAAAAAGAGTGGGCGAGAGAGAGTGTGCGAGAGAGTGAGTGGGCGAGAGAGAGAGTGGGCAAGAGTGAGTGGGCAAGAGAGAGTGTGGGCGAGACAGAGAGTGGGTGAAAATGAGAGTGAGTGGGCGAGAGAGAGAGTGTGGGTGAGAGTGAGGGGGGAAGAGGGACATAGTGGGCGAGAGAGAGAGTGGGAGAGAGTGAGAGAGTGGGCAAGAGTGAGTGTGGGCAAGACAGATAGTGTGGGAAGACAGAGAGTGGGTGAGAGTGAGACTGGGTGAGAGTGAGAGAGTGGGCGAGAGAGAGAGTGGGCGACAGAGAGTGTGCGAGAGAGAGAGTGGGCGAGAGAGAGAGTGAGTGGGCGAGAGGTAGAGTGTGGGTGAGAGTGAGGGGGGGAAGAGGGACATAGTGGTCGAGAGAGAGAGTGGGCGAGAGAGAGATTGGGCGAGAGTGAGTGGGCAAGAGAGAGTGTGTGTGAGACAGAGAGTGGGTGAAAGTGAGAGTGAGTGGGCGAGAGAGAGAGTGTGGGTGAGAGTGAGGGGGGACGAGGGACATAGTGGGCGAGAGAGAGAGTGGGAGAGAGTGAGAGTGGGCGAGAGAGAGTGGCCAAGAGAGAGTGTGGACGAGACAGAGAGTGGGTGAGAGAGAGTGTGGGCGAGATAGAGTGTGGGTGAGACAGAGAGTGGGTCAGAGTGAGACTGGGCCAAAGAGAAAGTGGGTGAGAGAGAGTGTGCGAGAGTGTGACTGGGTGAGAGTGAGAGTGTGGGCGAGAGAGAGAGTGGGATAGAGTGTGAGTGTGGGCGAGAGAGAGAGAATCGGCGAGAGAGAGTGTGGGCAAGAGAGAGTGTGGGCGAGAGAGAGTGGGCGAGAGTGAGAGAATGGGCGAGAGAGAGAGTGGGCGGAAGAGAGTGTGGGTGAGAGAGTGTGGGTGAGAGAGAGTGGGTCAGAGTGAGACTGGGCGAGAGTGAAAGAGTGGGTGAGAGTGAGAGAGTCTGCGAGAGAGAGTGGTAGAGAGAGAGTGTGGGCGAGAGAGAGTGTGCGGGTGAGAGAATGGGTGAGAGAGAGAGTGGGCGTGAGAGAGTGTGGGCGAGAGAGAGTGGGCGAGAGAGAGAGAATGGCCGAGAGAGAGTATGGGTGAGAGAGAGAGTGGTTGAGAGTGAGAGAGTGGGCGAGAGAGAGAGTGGGCGAGAATGAGGGAGTGGGCGAGAGAGAGAGTGGGCGAGAGAGAGAGTAGGAGAGAGTAAGAGAGTGGGCGAGAGAGAGTGTGGGTGAGAGAGCGTGTTGGCCAGAGAGAGAGTGGGCGAGAGTGATAGAGAGGGTGAGAGAGAGAGAGCGGGCGAGAGATTGGGCGAGAGAGAGTGTGGGCGAGATAGAGTGTGGGTGAGACAGAGAGTGGTCAGAGTGAGACTGGGCCAAAGAGAGAGTGGGTGAGAGAGAGAGTGCGAGAGTGTGACTGGGCGAGAGTGAGAGTGTGGGCGAGAGAGAGAGTGGGATAGAGTGAGAGTGTGGGCGAGAGAGAATGGGCGAGAGAGAGAGAATGGCCGAGAGAGAGTGTGGGCGAGAGAGAGTGTGGGTGAGAGAGAGTATGATGAGAGAGAGTGTGTGAGAGTGAGAGAATGGGCGATAGAGAGTTTGGGCGAGAGAGAGTGTGGGCGAGAGAGAGTGGACGAGAGTGAGAGAATGGGCGAGAGAGAGAGTGTGCGAGAGAGAGTGTGGGTGAGAGAGAGTGTGGGCGAGAGAGAGTGTGTGAGAGTGAGACTGGGCGAGAGTGAGAGAGTGGGCGAGAGAGAGTGGGAGAGAGCGAGAGAATGGGTGAGAGAGAAAGTGGGCGAGAGAGAGAGTGGGTGAGAGTGAAACTGGGCCAAAGAAAGAGTGGGTGAGAGAGAGTGGGCGAGAGTGTGAGTGGGCGAGAGAGAGTGGACAAGAGAGAGAATGTGCGAGAGAGAGGGTGGGCGAGAGTGAGACTGAGCGAAAGATAGAGAGTGGGCGAGAGAGAGAGTGGGTGAGCAAAAGAGTGGGAGAGAGAGAGTGAGAGAGTGAGAGAGTAGGTGTGAAAGAGTGTGGGCGAGAGAGAGAGAGTGGGCAAGAGAGAGTGGGTGAGAGAGAGTGTGGGCGAGAGAGACTGGGCGAAAGATTGGGTGAGAAAGAGTGGGCGAGAGAGAGAAAGAGTGGGCGAGAGAGAGTGTGCGAGAGGGAGAGTGGGCGAGAGAGAGAGTGAGTGGGCGAGAGAGAGAGTGTGGGTGAGAGTGAGGGGGGAAGAGGAACATAGTGGGCGAGAGAGAGACTGGGCGAGAGAGAGAGTGGGCGAGAGTGAGTGGGCAAGAGAGAGTGTGGGCGAGACAGAGAGTGGGTGAATGTGAGAGTGAGTGGGCGAGAGAGAGTGTGTGGGTGAGAGTGAGGGGAGGAATAGGGACATAGAGGGCGAGATAGAGAGTGGGAGAGAGTGAGATAGTGGGCGAGAGAGAGAGTGGGCGAGAGAGAGTAGGTGACAGAGTGAGAGGGCGAGAGAGAGAGTGGGAGTGAGAGATTCGGGGTGAGACAGAGTGGGCGAAAGAGAGTGTGGGCGAGAGTGAGTGAGGGGACAGAGGGAGGGTGGGCGAGAAAGAGAGTGGGCGAGAGGGAGTGTGGGTGAGAGAGAGACTGGGCGAAAGAGATATTGTGTGAAAGAGAGTGGGCGAGAGAGAGAGTGTGGGTGAGATTGAGAGGGGGAAGAGGGACCTAGTGAGTGAGAGAAAGAGTGGGAGAGAGTGGTCGCGAGAGAGTCGGCGAGAGAGTGTGGGCGAGAGAGAATGTGGGCAAGACAGAGAGTGGGTGAGAGTGAGGCTGGGCGAGAGTGAGTGAGTGGGCGAGAGAGAGTGGGAGAGAGTGAGAGATGGGCGAGACAGAGAGTGGGCGAGAGAGAGAGTCGGCGAGAGAGAGAGAGTTGGTGAGAGGAAGAGAGTGGGCGAGAGAGACTGTGGGTGAGTGAGAGTGTTGGCCAGAGAGAGAGTGGGCGAGAGTGAGAGAGTGGGCGAGAGAGAGTGGGCGAGAGAGAGAGTGGGTGAGAGTGAGACTGCACCAAAGAGAGAGTGGGTGAGAGAGAGTGGGCGAGAGTGTGACTGGGCGAGAGTGAGAGAGTGGGCGAGAGTGTGACTGGGCGAGAGTGAGAGAGTGGGCGAGAGAGAGAGTGGGAGAGAGTGAGAGAGTGGATGAGAGAGAGTGGGCGAGAGAGAGTGTGCGAGAGAGAGAGTGGGCGAGAGAGAGAGTGAGTGGGCGAGAGAGAGAGTGTGGGTGAGAGTGAGGGGGGGAAGAGGGACATAGTGGGCGAGAGAGAGAATGGGCGAGAGAGAGAGTGAGTGGGCGAGAGAGAGAGTGTGGGTGAGAGTGAGGGGGGGAAGAGGGACATAGTGGGCGAGAGAGAGAGTGGGCGAAAGAGAGAGTGGGCGAGACAGAGAGTGGGTGAAAGTGAGAGTGAGTGGGCGAGAGAAAGAGTGTGGGTGAGAGTGAGGGGGGGAAGAGGTACATAGTGGGCGAGAGAGAGAGTGTGCGAGAGAGAGAATGTGGGTGAGAGTGAGGGGGGGAAGTGGGACATAGTGGGCGAGAGAGAGAGTGGGAGAGAGTGAGACTGAGTGGATGAGAGAGAGAGTGTGGGTAAGAGTGAGTGGGGGGAAGAGGGGCATAGTGGGCGAGTGGGAGAGTGAGAGAGTGGGCAAGAGAGAGTGTGGTCGAGACAGAGAGTGGGTGAGAGTGAGACTGCGCGAGAGGGAGAGAGTGGGCGAGAGTGAGAGTGGGAGAGAGTGAGAGAGTGGGCGAGAGAGAGTGGGTGAGAGAGAGTGGGTGAGAGAGAGTGAAGGCGAGAGAGAGAGAGTGGGCGAGAGAGAGTGGGTGAGAGGGAGTGAAGTCGAAAGAAAGAGTGGGCGATAGAGAAAGAGTAGGCGAGAGATAGAGAGTGGGCGACAGAGAGTAGGTGAGAGAGTGAGAGAGTGGGCGAGAGAGAGTGGGTGAGAGTGTGTGCGACAGATAGTGGGCGAGAGAGTGGGTGAGAGAAAGAGTGGGAGTGAGAGAGTGGGGGTGAGACAGTGTGGGCGAGAGAGTGAGTGGGCGAGAGTGAGTGAGGGGACAGAGGGAGAGTGGGCGAGAGTGAGTGGGCAAGAGAGTGGGCGAGAAAGAGAGTGGGCGAGAGGGAGTGTGGGCGAGAGAGAGACTGGGCGAAAGAGAGATTGTGTTAGAAAGAGTGGGTGAAAGAGAGTGGGCGAGAGAGAGAGTGTGTGGGTGAGAGTGAGAGGGGGAAGAGGGACCTAGTGGGCGAGAGAGAGAGTGGTCGAGAGAGAGTGGGCGAGTGTGAGTGAGTGGGAGAAAGAGATTCGGCGAGACAGAGTGTTGTCGAGAGAGAGTGGGCAAGAGTGAGAGATTGGGCGCGAGAGAGAGTGGGCAAGAGAGATTGTGGGCGAGACAGAGAGTGGGTGAGAGTGAGACTGAGCGAGAGTGAGAGAGTGGGCGAGAGAGAGAGTGGGAGAGAGTGAGAGAGTGGTCGAGAGAGAGTGGGCGAGAAAGTGTGGGCGAGAGAGAGTGTGGGCAAGACAGAGAGTGGGTGAGAGTGAGGCTGGGCGAGAGTGAGTGAGTGGGCGATAGAGAGAGTGGGAGAGAGTGAGAGATGGGCGAGAGAGAGAGTGGGAGAGAGTGAGAGTTGGGCGAGACAGAGAGTGGGCGAGAGAGAGAGAGTGGGCGAGAGAGAGAGAGAGTTGAAGGGAGGAAGAGAGTGGGCGAGAGAGAGTGTGGGTGAGTGAGAGTGTTGGAGAGAGAGAGAGTGGGCGAGAGTGAGACTGGACCAAAGAGAGAGTGGGTGAGAGAGAGAGTGGGAGAGAGTGAGAGAGTGGGCAAGAGAGAGATTGGGAATGAGTGAGAGAGTGGGAATGAGTGACAGAGTGGGAAAGAGTGAGAGAGTGGGAGAGAGTGAGAGAGTGGGCGCGAGAGAGAGTGGGAGAGAGTGAGAGAGTGGATGAGAGAGAGTGGGCGAGATAGAATGTGGGCGAGAGAGTGTGGGCGAGAGATAATGTGGGCAAGACAGAGAGTGGGTGAGAGTGAGACTGGGCGAGAGTGAGTGAGTGGGCGAGACAGAGAGTGGGCGAGAGAGAGACTGGTAGAGAGTGAGAGCGTGGGCGAGAGAGAGAGTGGGCGAGAGTGAGAGAGTGGGCAAGAGAGAGAGTGAGTGGGCGAGAGAGAGAGTGTGGGTGAGAGTGAGGGGGGAAGAGGGACATAGTGGGCGAGAGAGAGTGGGCGAGAGAGAGAGAGGGCGAGAGTGAGTGGGCAAGAGAGAGTGTGGGCGAGACAGAGAGTGGGTGAAAGTGAGAGTGAGTGGGCGAGAGAAAGAGTGTGGGTGAGAGTGAGGGCGGTAGAGGGTCATAGTGGGCGAGAGAGAGAGTGGGCGAGAGAGAGAATGTGGGTGAGAGTGAGGGGGGAAGAGGGACATAGTGGGCGAGAGAGAGAGTGGAAGAGAGTGAGAGTGAGTGGGCGAGAGAGAGAGAGTGAGTGGGTGAGAGAGAGTGTGGGTGAGAGTGAGGGGGGAAGAGGGACATAGTGGGCGAGAGAGAGAGTGGCCGAGAGAGAGTGTGGGCGAGAGTGAGTGGGCAAGAGAGAGTGTGGGCGAGACAGAGAGTGGGTAAAAGTGAGATTGAGTGGGCGAGAGAAAGAGTGTGGGTGAGAGTGGGGGGGGAAGAGGGACATAGCGAGCGAGAGAGAGAGTGGGCGAGAGAGAGAATGTGGGTGAGAGTGAGGGGGAAAGAGGGACATAGTGGGCGAGAGAGAGAGTGGAAGAGAGTGAGAGTGAGTGGGTGAGAGAGAGAGTGTGGGTAAGAGTAAGTGGGGGGTAGAGGGACATAGTGGGCGAGTGAGAGAGTGGGAGAGTGAGTATGTGGGCAAGAGAGAGTGTGGTCGACACAGAGAGTGGGTGAGAGTGAGACTGCGCGAGAGTGAGAGAGTGGGCGAGAGTGAGAGAGTGGGCGAGAGAGAGAGTGGGAGAGTGGGCGAGAGAGAGTGGGTGAGAGAGAGTGGGTGAGAGAGAGTGAAGGCGAGAGAGAGAGAGTGGGCGAGAGAGAGTGGGTGAGAGAGAGTGAAGTCGAAAGAAAGAGTGGGCGATAGAGAAAGAGTAGGCGAGAGATAGAGAGTGGGCGACAGACAGTAGGTGAGAGAGTGAGAGGGCGAGAGAGAGAGTGGGTGAGAGTGTGTGCGACAGATAGTGGGCGAGAGAGAGTGGGCGAGAGAAAGAGTGGGAGTGAGAGAGTGGGGGTGAGACAGTTTGGGCGAGAGAGTGAGTGGGCGAGAGTGAGTGAGGGGACAGAGGGAGAGTGGGCGAGAGTGAGTGGGCAAGAGAGTGGGCGAGAAAGAGAGTGGGCGAGAGGGAGTGTGGGCGAAAGAGAGACTGGGCGAAAGAGAGATTGTGTGAGAGAGAGAAAGAGTGGGTGAAAGAGAGTGGGCGAGAGAGAGTGAGTGTGGATGAGAGTGAGAGGGAGAAGAGGGACCAAGTGGGCGAGAGAGAGAGTGGGCGAGAGAGAGAGTGGGAGAGAGTGAGAGTGGGAGAAAGAGAGTCGGCGACAGAGAGTGTTGTCGAGAGAGAGTGGGAAAGAGTGAGAGATTGGGCGAGCCAGAGAGTGGGCAAGAGAGATTGTGGGCGAGACAGAGAGTGGGTGAGAGTGAGACTGAGCGTGAGTGAGAGAGTGGGCGAGAGAGAGTGGGAGAGAGTGAGAGAGTGGTCGAGAGAGAGTGGGCGAGAAAGTGTGGGCGAGAGAGAGTGTGGGCAAGACAGAGAGTGGGTGAGAGTGAGGCTGGGCGAGAGTGAGTGAGTGGGCGAGACAGAGAGTGGGAGAGATTGAGAGATGGGCGAGAGAGAGAGTGGAAGAGAGTGATAGTTGGGCGAGACAGAGAGTGGGCGAGAGAGAGCGAGTGGGCGAGAGAGAGAGAGTTGAAGAGAGGAAGAGAGTGGGCGAGAGAGAGTGTGGGTGAGTGAGAGTTTTGGCCAGAGAGAGAGTGGGCGAGAGTGAGAGAGTGGGCGAGAGAGAGAGCGGGCGACAGAGAGAGTGGGCGAGAGAGTGGGCGAGATAGAGTGTGGCCGAGACAGAGAGTGGGTGAGAGTGAGACTGAACCAAAGAGAGAGTGGGTGAGAGAGAGAGTGGGAATGAGTGAGAGAGTGGGAAAGAGTGAGGGAGTGGCGAGAGAGAGAGTGGGAGAGAGTGAGAGAGTGGATGAGAGAGAGAGCGGGCGAGAGAGAATGTGGGCGAGAGAGTGTGGGCGAGAGATAGTGTGGGCGCGAGAGAGAGTGGGTGAGAGTGAGAGAGTGGGCGAGAGAGAGAGTGGGAATGAGTGAGAGAGTGGGAATGAGTGAGAGAGTGGGAAAGAGTGAGGGAGTGGCGAGAGAGAGAGTGGGAGAGAGTGAGAGAGTGGATGAGAGAGAGAGCGGGCGAGAGAGAATGTGGGCGAGAGAGTGTGGGCGAGAGATAGTGTGGGCGCGAGAGAGAGTGGGTGAGAGTGAGAGAGTGGGCGAGAGAGAGAGCGGGCGAGAGAGAATGAGGGCGAGAGAGTGTGGGCGAGAGACAGTGTGGGCAAGACAGAGAGTGGGTGAGAGTGAGACTGGGTGAGAGTGAGTGAGTGGGCGAGACACAGAGTGGGCGAGAGAGAGACTGGTAGAGAGTGAGAGCGTGGGCGAGAGAGAGAGTGGGCGAGAGTGAGAGAGTGGGCATGAGAGAGAGTGGCTGAGAGTGAGAGTGGGTGAGAGAATGTGCGAGAGAGAATGGGAGAGAGTGAGAGAGGGGGCGAGAGAGAGAGCGGGCGACAGAGAGAGTGGGCGAGAGTGAGTGGGCAAGAGAGTGGGCGAGAAAGAGAGTGGGCGAGAGGGAGTGTGGGCGAAAGAGAGACTGGGCGAAAGAGAGATTGTGTGAGAGAGAGAAAGAGTGGGTGAAAGAGAGTGGGCGAGAGAGAGTGAGTGTGGATGAGAGTGAGAGGGAGAAGAGGGACCAAGTGGGCGAGAGAGAGAGTGGGCGAGAGAGAGAGTGGGAGAGAGTGAGAGTGGGAGAAAGAGAGTCGGCGACAGAGAGTGTTGTCGAGAGAGAGTGGGAAAGAGTGAGAGATTGGGCGAGCCAGAGAGTGGGCAAGAGAGATTGTGGGCGAGACAGAGAGTGGGTGAGAGTGAGACTGAGCGTGAGTGAGAGAGTGGGCGAGAGAGAGTGGGAGAGAGTGAGAGAGTGGTCGAGAGAGAGTGGGCGAGAAAGTGTGGGCGAGAGAGAGTGTGGGCAAGACAGAGAGTGGGTGAGAGTGAGGCTGGGCGAGAGTGAGTGAGTGGGCGAGACAGAGAGTGGGAGAGATTGAGAGATGGGCGAGAGAGAGAGTGGAAGAGAGTGATAGTTGGGCGAGACAGAGAGTGGGCGAGAGAGAGCGAGTGGGCGAGAGAGAGAGAGTTGAAGAGAGGAAGAGAGTGGGCGAGAGAGAGTGTGGGTGAGTGAGAGTTTTGGCCAGAGAGAGAGTGGGCGAGAGTGAGAGAGTGGGCGAGAGAGAGAGCGGGCGACAGAGAGAGTGGGCGAGAGAGTGGGCGAGATAGAGTGTGGCCGAGACAGAGAGTGGGTGAGAGTGAGACTGAACCAAAGAGAGAGTGGGTGAGAGAGAGAGTGGGAATGAGTGAGAGAGTGGGAAAAAGTGAGGGAGTGGCGAGAGAGAGAGTGGGAGAGAGTGAGAGAGTGGATGAGAGAGAGAGCGGGCAAGAGAGAATGTGGGCGAGAGAGTGTGGGCGAGAGATAGTGTGGGCGCGAGAGAGAGTGGGTGAGAGTGAGAGAGTGGGCGAGAGAGAGAGTGGGAATGAGTGAGAGAGTGGGAATGAGTGAGAGAGTGGGAAAGAGTGAGGGAGTGGCGAGAGAGAGAGTGGGAGAGAGTGAGAGAGTGGATGAGAGAGAGAGCGGGCGAGAGAGAATGTGGGCGAGAGAGTGTGGGCGAGAGATAGTGTGGGCGCGAGAGAGAGTGGGTGAGAGTGAGAGAGTGGGCGAGAGAGAGAGCGGGCGAGAGAGAATGGGGGCGAGAGAGTGTGGGCGAGAGACAGTGTGGGCAAGACAGAGAGTGGGTGAGAGTGAGACTGGGTGAGAGTGAGTGAGTGGGCGAGACACAGAGTGGGCGAGAGAGAGACTGGTAGAGAGTGAGAGCGTGGGCGAGAGAGAGAGTGGGCGAGAGTGAGAGAGTGGGCATGAGAGAGAGTGGCTGAGAGTGAGAGTGGGTGAGAGAATGTTCGAGAGAGAATGGGAGAGAGTGAGAGAGGGGGCGAGAGAGAGAGCGGGCGACAGAGAGAGTGGGCGAGAGAGAGAGTGGGCGAGATAGAGTGTGGCCGAGACAGAGAGTGGGTGAGAGTGAGACTGGACCAAAGAGAGAGTGGGTGAGAGAGAGAATGGGAGAGAGTGAGAGAGTGGGAAAGAGAGAGAGTGGGAATGAGTGAGACAGTGGGAATGAGTGAGAGAGTGGGAAAGAGTGAGAGAGTGGGCGAGAGAGAGAGTGGGAGAGAGTGAGAGAGTGGATGAGAGAGAGAGCGGGCGAGAGAGAATGTGGGCGAGAGAGTGTGGGCGAGAGATAGTGTGGGCAAGACAGAGAGTGGGTGAGAGTGAGACTGGGCGAGAGTGAGTGAGTGGGCGAGACACAGAGTGGGCGAGAGAGAGACTGGTAGAGAGTGAGAGCGTGGGCGAGAGAGAGTGGGCGAGAGTGAGAGAGTGGGCATGAGAGAGAGGGGCTGAGAGTGAGAGTGGGTGAGAGAGTGTGCGAGAGAGAATGGGAGAGAGTGAGAGAGGGGGCGAGAGAGAGAATCGGCGAGAGAGAGAGTAGGAGAGAGTAAGGGAGTGGGCGAGAGAGAGTGTGGGTGAGAGAGAGTGTTGGCCAGAGAGAGTGGGCGAGAGTGATAGAGTGGGTGAGAGAGAGAAAGCAGGCGAGAGAGAAGTAGGCGAGAGAGAGGGTTGGCGAGATAGAGAGTGAGTGAGAGTGCGACTGGGCCAAAGAGACAGTTGGTGAGAGAGAGCGGACGAGAGTGTGACTGGGCGAGAGTGAGAGACTGGGCAAGACAGAAAGTGGGAGAGAGTGAGAGAGTGGGCGAGAGAGAGAGTGGGCGAGAGGGAGAGAGTGGGAGAGAGTGCGAGTGTGGGCGAGAGAGAGAGTGGGTGAGAGAGAGTGTGGGCGAGATAGAGTGTGGGTGAGACAGAGAGTGGGTCAGAGTGAGACTGGGCCAAAGAGAGAGTGGATGAGAAAGAGTGTGCGAGAGTGTGACTGGGTGAGAGTGAGTGTGGGCGAGAGAGAGAGTGGGATAGAGTGAGAGTGTGGGCGAGAGGGAGAGAATGGGCAAGAGAGAGTGTGGGCGAGAGAGAGTGTGGTCGAGAGAGAGTGGGCGAGAGTGAGAGAATAAGCGAGAGAGAGAGTGGGCGTGAGAGGGTGTGGGTGAGAGAGAGTGTGGGTGAGCGAGAGTGAGTGAGAGTGCGACTGGGCGAGAGTGAGAGAGTGGGCGAGAGAGAGTGGGAGAGAGTGAGTGAGTAGGCGAGAGAGAGAGCGGGCGAGAGAGAGAGTGGGCGAGAGCGAGTGGGAGAGAGTGAGAGAGTGGGCGAGAGAGAGAGTGGGCGAGAGAGAGAGTGGGTGAGAGTGAAACTGGGCCAAAGAAAAAGTGGGTGAGAGAGAGTGGACGAGAGTGTGAGTGGGCGAGAGAGAGTGGACGAGAGAGAGAATGGGCGAGAGAGAGTGGGAGAGAGTGAGAGAGTGGGCGAGAGAGAGAGTGGGCGAGAGAGAGAGTGGGTCAGAGTGAAACTGGGCCAAAGAAAGAGTGGGTGAGAGACAGTGGACGAGAGTGTGAGTGGGCGAGAGAGAGTGGACGGGAGAGAAAATGTGCGAGAGTGTGGGCGAGAGTGAGACTGGGCGAAAGATAGAGTGGGCGAGAGAGAGAGTGGGCGAGCGAAAGAGTGGGAGAGAGAGAGTGAGAGAGTGAGAGAGTAGGTGTGAGAGAGTGTGGGCGAGAGAGAGGGATTGGGCAAGAGGGAGTGGGTGAGAGAGAGTGTGGGCGAGAGAGGCTGGGCGAAAGATTGGGTGAGAGAGAGTGGGCGAGAGAGAGAAAGAGTGGGCGAGAGAGAGTGTGCGAGAGAGTGAGTGGGCGAGAGAGAGAGTGAGTGGGCGAGAGAGAGAGTGTGGGTGAGAGTGAGGGGAGAAGAGGGACATAGTGGGCGAGAGAGAGAGTGGGAGAGAGTGAGAGTGGGCGAGAGAGAGTGGGCAAGAGCGAGTGCGGGCGAGACAGAGAGTGGGTGAGAGTGAGACTGAGCGAGAGTGAGAGAGTGGGCGAGAGAGAGAGTGGGCGGAAGAGAGTGTGGGTGAGAGAGATTGTGAGTGAGAGAGAGTGGGTGATAGTGAGACTGAGCGAGAGTGAGAGAGTGGGCGAGAGAGAGTCGGCGAGAGAGTGTGGGCGAGAGAGAGTGTGGGCAAGACAGAGAGTGGGTGAGAGTGAGGCTGGGCGAGAGAGAGTGAGTGGGCGAGAGGGAGAGTGGGAGAGAATGAGAGATGGGCGAGAAAGAGAGTGGGCGAGAGAGAGAGTGGCGAGAGACAGAGAGGTGGAGAGAGGAATAGAGTGGGCGAGAGAGAGAGTGGGTGAGAGAGAGAGTGGGCGAGAGTGAGAGAGTGGGAGAAAGAGAGTCGGCGAGAGAGAGTCCTGGCGAGAGAGAGTGGGCAAGAGTGAGAGATTGGGCGAGAGAGAGAGTGTGGGTGAGAGTGAGGTGGGGAAGAGGGACATAGTGGGCGAGTGAGAGAGTGGGAGAGAGTGAGAGAGTGGGCAAGAGAGAGTGTGGGCGAGACAGAGAGTGGGTGAGAGTGAGACTGAGCGAGAGTGAGAGAGCGGGTGAGAGAGAGAGTGGGAGAGAGTGAGAGAGTGGTCGAGAGAGAGTGGATGAGAGAGTGTGGGCGACAGAGAGTGTGGGCAAGACAGAGAGGGGGTGAGAGTGAGGCTGGGCGAGAGTGAGTGAGTGGGCGAGAGAGAGAGTGGGAGAGAGTGAGAGATGGGCGAGACAGAGAGTGGGCGAGTGAGTGGGCGAGAGAGAGAGAGAGAGTTGGAGAGAGGACGAGAGGGGGCGAGAGAGAGTGTGGGTGAGTGAGAGTGTTGGCCAGAGAGAGAGTGGGCGAGAGTGAGAGATTGGGCGAGAGAGACAGTGGGCGAGAGAGAGAGTGGGTGAGACAGAGAGTGGGTGAGAGTGAGACTGGACCAAAGAGAGAGTGGGTGAGAGAGAGTGGGCGAGAGTGTGACTGGGCGAGAGTGAGAGAGTGGGCGAGAGAGAGAGTGGGAGAGAGTGAGAGAGTGGGCAAGAGAGAGAGCGGGAATGAGTGAGAGAGTGGGAATGAGTGAGAGAGTGGGCGAGAGAGAGTGGGAGTGAGTGAGAGAGTCGGCGCGAGAGAGAGTGGGAGAGAGTGAAGAGTGGATGAGAGACAGTGGGCGAGAGAGAATGTGGGCGAGAGAGTGTGGGCGAGAGACAGTGTGGGCAAGACAGAGAGTGGGTGAGAGTGAGACTGGGCGAGAGTGAGTGAGTGGGCGATACAGAGTGGGCGACAGGGAGACTGGTGGAGAGTGAGAGAGTGGGTGAGAGAGAGAGGGGGCGAGAGTGAGAGAGTGGGCGAGAGAGAGTGGGAGAGAGTGAGAGAGGGGGCGAGAGAGAGAATCGGCGAGAGAGAGAGTAGGAGAGAGTAAGGGAGTGGGCGAGAGTGAGTGTGGGTGAGAGAGAGTGTTGGCAAGAGAGAGAGTGGGCGAGAGTGATAGAGTGGGTGAGAGAGAGAGCGGGCGAGAGAGAGAGTGGGCGAGAGAGAGGTTTGGCAAGATAGAGTGTGGGTGAGACAGAGAGTGGGTCAGAGTGAGACTGGGCCAAAGAGAGAGTGGGTGAGAGAGAGTGGGCGAGAGTGTGACTGGGCGAGAGTGAGAGACTGGGCAAGACAGAGAGTGGGAGAGAGTGAGACAGTGGGCGAGAGAGAGTGGGCGAGAGAGAGAGTGGGCGAGAAGGAGAGAGTGGGAGAGAGTGCAAGTGTGGGTGAGAGAGAGAGAATGGGCGAGAGAGAGTGTGGGTGTGAGAGAGTGGGTAGAGTGAGACTGGACGAGAGTGAGAGAGTGGGTGAGAGAGAGAGCATGGGCGAGAGAGAGAGTAGGCGAGAGAGAGTGTGGGCGAGAGAGAGTAGGCGAGAGAGAGTGGGCGAGAGAGAATGGGCGAGAGAGAGAATGGGCAAACGAGAGTGTGGGTGAGAGAGAGTGTGGGTGAGAGAGAGTGGGTCAGTGTGGGACTGGGCGAGAGTGAGAGAGTCGGCGAGAGAGAGTGGGAGAGAGAGATAGTGGGCGAGAGAGAGTGGGCGAGTGAGAGAATGGGTGAGAGAGAGAGTGGGCGTGAGAGAGTGTGGGCAGGAGAGAGTGTGGGCGAGCGAGAGTGGGTGAGAGAGAGAGTGGGTGAGAGTGAGAGAGTGGGCGAGAGAGAGAGTGGGCGAGCGAGAGAGTGGGCGAGAATGAGAGAGTGGGCGCGAGAGAGAGTGGGCGAGAGAGAGAGTAGGAGAGAGGAAGAGAGTGGGCGAAAGAGAGTGTGGGTGAGAGAGAGTGTTGGCCAGTGAGAGAGTGGGCAAGAGTGATAGAGTGGGTGAGAGAGAGAGAGCGGGCGAGAGAGAGAGTGGGCGAGATAGAGTGTGGGAGAGACAGAGAGTGGGTCAGAGGGAGACTGGGCCAAAGAGAGAGTGGGTGAGAGAGAGTGTGCGAGAGTGTGACTGGGTGAGAGTGCGAGTGTGGGCGAGAGAGAGAGAATGGGCGAGAGAAAGTGTGGGCGAGAGAGAGTGTGGGTGAGAGAGAGTGTGGGCGAGAGAGAGTGGGCGAGTGTGAGAGAATGGGTGAGAGAGAGAGTGGGCGTGAGAGAGTGTGGGTGAGAGAGAGTGTGGGCGAGAGAGAGTGTGAGAGAGTGAGAGTGGGAGAGAGTGAGAGAGTGGGCGAGAGAGAGAGTGGGCGAGAGAGAGTGGACGAGATTGTGAGTGGGCGAGAGAGAGTGGACGAGAGAGAGAATGGGCGAGAGAGAGTGTGGGCGAGAGTGAGACTGGGCGAAAGATAGAGTGAGCGAGAGAGAGAGTGGGCGAGCGAAAGAGTGGGAGAGAGAGAGTGAGAGAGTGAGAGAGAAGGTGTGAGAGAGTGTGGGCGAGAGAGAGAGAGTGGGCAAGAGTGAGTGGGTGAGAGAGAGTGTGGGCGAGAGAGAGACTGGGCGAAAGATTGGGTGAGAGAGAATGGGCGAGAGAGAGAAAGAGTGGTAAAGAGAGATCGTGGGCGAGACAGAGGGTGGGTGAAAGTGAGAGTGAGTGGGCGAGAGAGAGTGTGGGTGAGAGTGAGAGAGTGGGCGAGAGAGAGTGGGCAAGAGAGAGTGTGGGCGAGGCAGAGAGTGGTTGAGAGTGAGACTGGGCGAGAGTGAGAGAGTGGGCGAGAGAGAGAGTGGGTGAGAGTGAGACTGGGCGAGAGTGAGTGAGTGGGCGAGAGAGAAATTGGGAGATAGTGAGAGAGTGGGCGTGAGAGAGTGGGTGAGAGTGAGAGAGTGGGCGAGAGAGAGAGTGGGCGAGAGAGAGTGGACGAGAGTGTGAGTGGGCGAGAGAGAGTGGACGAGAGAGAGAATGGGCGAGAGTGAGACTGGGCGAGAGTGAGTGAGTGGGCGAGAGAGAGTGGGCAAGAGAGAGTGTGGGCGAGAGAGAGACTGGGCGAAAGATTGGGTGAGAGAGAATGGGCGAGAGAGAGAAAGAGTGGTAAAGAGAGATCGTGGGCGAGACAGAGGGTGGGTGAAAGTGAGAGTGAGTGGGCGAGAGAGAGTGTGGGCGAGAGTGAGTGAGGGGACAGAGGGAGAGTGGGCGAGAAAGAGAGTGAGCGAGAGGGCGTGTGGGCGAGAGAGAGACAGGGCGAAAGAGAGATTGTGTGAGAGACAGTGGGTGAGAGAGAGAAAGAGTGGGTGAAAGAGAGTGGGCGAGAGAGAGAGTGTGGGTGAGAGTGAGAGGGGGAAGAGGGACCTAGTGGGCGAGAGAGAGTGGGCGAGAGAGAGAGTGGGCGAGAGTGAGAGAGTGGGAGAAAGAGAGTCGGCGAGAGAGAGTGTTGGCGAGAGAGAGTGGGCAAGAGTGAGAGATTGGGCGAGAGAGAGAGTGTGGGTGAGAGTGAGGGGGGAAGAGGGACATAGTGGGCGAGTGAGTGAGTGGGAGAGAGAGAGGGTTGGCAAGATAGAGTGGGTGAGAGTGAGACTGAGCGAGAGTGAGAGAGTTGGCGAGAGAGAGAGTGGGAGAGAGTGAGAGAGTGCTCGAGAGAGAGTGGGCGAGAGAGTGTGGGCGAAAGAGAGTGTGGGCAAGACAGAGAGGGGGTGAGAGTGAGGCTGGGCGAGAGTGAGTGAGTGGGCGAGAGAGAGAGTGGGAGAAAGTGAGAGCTGGGCGATACAGAGAGTGGGCGAGAGAGAGAGTGGGCGAGAGAGAGAGAGTTGGATAGAGGAAGAGAGTGGGCGAGAGAGCCAGTGGGCGAGAGAGAGAGTGGGTGAGATAGAGAGTGGGTGAGAGTGAGACTGGACCAAAGAGAGAGTGGGTGAGAAAGAGTGGGCGAAAGTGTAACTGGGCGAGAGTGAGAGAGTGGGCGAGACAGAGAGTGGGAGAGAGTGAGAGAGTGGGCAAGAGAGAGAGTGGGAATGAGTGAGAGAGTGGGAAAGAGTGAGAGAGTGGGCGAGAGAGAGAGTGGGAGAGAGTGAGAGAGTCGGCGCGAGAGAGAGTGGGAGAGAGTGAAGAGTGGATGAGAGACAGTGGGCGAGAGAGAATGTGGGCGAGAGAGTGTGGGCGAGAGACAGTGTGGGCAAGACAGAGAGTGGGTGAGAGTGAGACTGGGCGAGATTGAGTGAGTGGGCGATACAGAGAGTGGGCGACAGGGAGACTGGTGGAGAGTGAGAGCGTGGGTGAGAGAGAGAGTGGGCGAGAGTGAGAGAGTGGGCGAGAGAGAGTGGGAGAGAGTGAGAGAGGGGGCGAGAGAGAGAATCGGCGAGAGAGAGAGTAGGAGAGAGTAAGGGAGTGGGCGAGAGTGAGTGTGGGTGAGAGAGAGTGTTGGCCAGAGAGAGAGTGGGCGAGAGTGATAGTGTGGGTGAGAGAGAGATCGGGCGAGAGAGAGAGTGGGCGAGAGAGAGGTTTGGCAAGATAGAGTGTGGGTGAGACAGAGAGTGGGTCAGAGTGAGACTGGGCCAAAGAGAGAGTGGGTGAGAGAGAGTGGGCGAGAGTGTTACTGGGCGAGAGTGAGAGACTGGGCAAGACAGAAAGTGGGAGAGAGTGAGAGTGGGCGAGAGAGAGTGGGCGAGAGAGAGAGTGGGCGAGAAGGAAAGAGTGGGAGAGAGTCCAAGTGTGGGTGAGAGAGAGAGAATGGGCGAGAGAGAGTGTGGGTGTGAGAAAGTGGGTCAGAGTGAGACTGGGCGAGAGTGAGAGAGTGGGTGAGGGAGAGAGAATGGGCGAGAGAGAGAGTAGGCGAGAGAGAGTGTGGGCGAGAGAGAGTAGGCGAGAGAGAGTGGGCGAGAGAGAATGGGCGAGAGAGAGAATGGGCAAACGAGAGTGTGGGTGAGAGAGAGTGTGGGGGAGAGAGAGTGGGTCAGAGTTAGACTGGGCGAGAGTGAGAAAGTCGGCGAGAGAGAATGGGAGAGAGAGAGTGTGGGCGAGAGAGAGTGGGCGTGAGAGAGTGTGGGCAGGAGAGAGTGTGGGCAGGAGAGAGTGTGGGCGATAGAGAGTGGGTCAGAGAGAGAGTGGTTGAGAGTTAGAGAGTGATCGAGAGAGAGAGTGGGCGAGCGAGAGAGTGGGCGAGAATGAGAGAGTGGGCACGAGAGAGAGTGGGCGAGAGAGAGAGTAGGAGAGAGGAAGAGAGTGGGCGAGAGAGTGTGTGGGTGAGAGAGAGTGTTGGCCAGAAGGAGAGTGGGCAAGAGTGATAGAGTGGGTGAGAGAGAGAGAGAGCGGGTGAGAGAGAGAGTGGGCGAGATAGAGTGTGGGAGAGACAGAGAGTGGGTCAGAGGGAGACTGGGCCAAAGAGAGAGTGGGTGAGAGAGAGTGAGACTGGGCGAGAGTGAGAGAGTGGGCGAGAGAGAGTGGGAGAGAGTGAGAGAGTGGGCGAGAGAGAGAGTGGGCGAGAGAGAGTGGACGAGAGTGTGAAAGAGTGGGAGAGAGAGAGTGAGAGAGTGAGAGAGTAGGTGTGAGAGAGTGTGGGCGAGAGAGAGACTGGGCGAAAGATTGGGTGAGAGAGAATGGGCGAGAGAGAGAAAGAGTGGTAAAGAGAGATTGTGGGCGAGACAGAGGGTGGGTGAGAGTGAGAGAGTGGGCGAGAGAGAGTGGGCAAGAGAGAGTGTGGGCGAGGCAGAGAGTGGTTGAGAGTGAGACTGGGCGAGAGTGAGAGAGTGGGCGAGAGAGCGAGTGGGTGAGAGTGAGACTGGGCGAGAGTGAGTGAGTGGGCGAGAGGGAGATTGGGAGATAGTGAGAGAGTGGGCGTGAGAGAGTGGGTGAGAGAGAGTGGGTGAGAGATAGTGAAGGTGAGAGAGAGAGTGGGCGAGAGAGAGTGGGTGAGAGAGTGAAGGCGAAAGAAAGAGTGTGCGATAGAGAAAGAGTAGGCGAGAGATAGAGTGGGCGAGAGAAAGAGTGGGAGTGAGAGAGTGGGGGTAGACAGAGTGGGCGAGAGAGAGTGTGGGCGAGAGTGAGTGAGGGGACAGAGGGAGAGTGGGCGAGAAAGAGAGTGGCGAGAGGGCGTGTGGGCGAGAGAGAGACAGGGCGAAAGAGAGATTGTGTGAGAGAGAGTGGGTGAGAGAGAGAAAGAGTGGGTGAAAGAGAGTGGGCGAGAGAGAGAGTGTGGGTGAGAGTGAGAGGGGGAAGAGGGACCTAGTGGGCGAGAGAGAGAGTGGGCGAGAGAGAGAGTGGGCGAGAGTGAGTGAGGGGACAGAGGGAGAGTGGGCGAGAAAGAGAGTGGCGAGAGGGCGTGTGGGCGAGAGAGAGACAGGGCGAAAGAGAGATTGTGTGAGAGAGAGTGGGTGAGAGAGAGAAAGAGTGGGTGAAAGAGAGTGGGCGAGAGAGAGAGTGTGGGTGAGAGTGAGAGGGGGAAGAGGGACCTAGTGGGCGAGAGAGAGAGTGGGCGAGAGAGAGAGTGGGCGAGAGTGAGAGAGTGGGAGAAAGAGAGTCGGCGAGAGAGAGTGTTGGGGAGAGAGAGTGGGCAAGAGTGAGAGATTTGGCGAGATAGAGAGTGTGGGTGAGAGTGAGGGGGTGAAGAGGGACATAGTGGGCGGGTGAGAGAGTGGGAGAGAGAGAGGGTTGGCAAGATAGAGTGGGTGAGAGTGAGACTGAGCGAGAGTGAGAGAGTGGGCGAGAGAGAGAGTGGGAGAGAGTGAGAGAGTGGTCGAGAGAGAGTGGGCGAGAGAGTGTGGGCGAGAGAGAGTGTGCGCAAGACAGAGAGGGGGTGAGAGTGAAGCTGGGCGAGAGTGAGTGAGTGGGCGAGAGAGAGAGTGGGAGAGAGTGAGAGATGGGCGAGACGGAGAGTGGGCGAATGAGTGGGCGAGAGAGAGAGAGAGAGTTGGAGAGAGGACGAGAGGGGGCGAGAGAGAGAGTGGGCGAGAGAGACAGTGGGTGAGACAGAGAGTGCGTGAGAGTGAGACTGGATCAAAGAGAGAGTGGGTGAGAGAGAGTGGGCGAGACTGTGACTGGGCGAGAGCGAGAGTGAGAGTGGGCGAGACAGAGAGTGGGAGAGAGTGAGAGAGTGGGCAAGAGAGAGAGTGGGAATGAGTGAGAGAGTCGGAATGAGTGAGAGAGTGGGAAAGAGTGAGGGAGTGGGAGAGAGTGAGAGAGTCGGCGTGAGAGAGAGTGGGAGAGAGTGAAGAGTGGATGAGAGACAGTGGGCGAGAGAGAATGTGGGCGAGAGAGTGTGGGCGAGAGACAGTGTGGGCAAGACAGAGAGTGGGTGAGAGTGAGACTGGGCGAGATTGAGGGTTGGCGAGAGAGTGTGGGAAAGAGTGAGAGAGGGGGCGAGAGAGAGAATCGGTGAGAGAGAGAGTAGGAGAGAGTAAGGGAGTGGGCGATGGAGAGTGTGGGTGAGCGGGCGAGAGAGAGAGTGGGCGAGAGAGAGGTTTGGCGAGATAGAGTGTGGGTGAGACAGAGAGTGGGTCAGAGTGAGACTGGGCCAAAGAGAGAGTGGGTGAGAGAGAGAGTGGGCGAGAGTGTGACTGGTCGAGAGTTAGAGACTGGGCAAGACAGAGTGGGAGAGAGTGAGAGAGTGAGCGAGAGAGAGTGGGCGAGAGAGAGAGTGGGCGAGAAGGAGAGAGTGTGAGAGAGTGCAAGTGTGGGTGAGAGAGAGAATGGGCGAGAGAGAGTGTGGGTGAGAGAGAGTGGGTCAGAGTGAGACTGGGTGAGAGTGCAAGAGTGGGTGAGAGAGAGAGAATGGGCGAGAGAGAGTAGGCGAGAGAGAGTGTGGGCGAGAGAGAGTAGGCGAGAGAGAGTGTGGGTGAGAGAGAGTGGGTCAGAGTGAGACTGGGCGAGAGTGCGAGAGTGGGTGAGAGAGAGAGAATGGGCGAGAGAGAGAGTAGGAGAGAGTAAGAGAGTGGGCGAGAGAGAGTGTGGGTGAGAGAGAGTGTTGGCCAAAGAGAGAGTGTGGGCGAGAGTGATGGAGTGGGTGAGAGAGAGAGCGCGGGAGAGAGAGAGAGAGTGGGCGAGATAGAGTGTGGGTGAGACAGAGAGTGGGTCAGAGTGAGACTGGGCCAAAGAGAGAGTGTGTGAGAGAGAGTGGGCGAGAGTGTGACTGGGTGAGAATGCGAGTGTGGGCGAGAGAGAGAGTGGGATAGAGTGAGAGTGTGGGCGAGAGAGAGAGTGGGATAGAGTGAGAGTGTGTGCCAGAGAGAGAGAATGGGCGAGAGAGAGTGTGGGCGAGAGTGAGTGTGGGCGAGAGAGAGTGGGCGAGTGTGAGAGAATGGGCGAGAGAGAGTGTGGTCGTGAGAGAGTGTGGGTGAGAGAGAGAGTGTGGGCGAGACAGAGCTTGCGAGAGAGAGAGAGTGGGCGAGAGAGAGAGAGTGTTTGAGAGAGAGAGTGGGTGAGAGAGGGAGAGTGGGCGAGAGAGAGAGAGTGGGCGAGAGAGAATGGGTGAGAGTGAAAATGGGCCAAAGAAAGAGTGGGTGAGAGAGAGTGGGCGAGAGTGTGAGTGGGCGAGAGAGAGTGGACAAGAGAGAGAATGGGCGAGAGAGAGTGTAGGCGAAAGTGAGACTGGGCGAAAGGTAGAGAGTGGGCTTGAGAGAGTGTGGGCAAGTGAAAGAGTGGGAGAGAGAGAGTGAGAGAGTGAGAGAGTAGGTGCGAAAGAGTGTGGGCGAGAGAGAGAGAGTGGGCAAGTGGGAGTGGCTGAGAGAGAGTGTGGGCGAGAGAGAGAGGGCGGGAGAGAGAGTGGGCAGGAGAGAGAGTGGGTGAGAGAGAGAGTGGGCGAGAGAGATAGTGGGCGAGGGAGAGTAGGCGGGCCAGAGTGTGGGCAAGAAGGAGAGCGGGTGGGAAAGAGAGTGGACGAGAGAGAGAGTGGGTGAGAGAGAGAGTGGGCGAGAGAGAGAGAGTGGGCAAGAGAGAGAGTGGGTTAGAGAGAGAGTGAGCGAGAGAGAGAAAGCGGGCGAGAGAGAGAGTGGGCGAGAGAGATAGTGGGCGAGGGAGAGTAGGCGGGAGAGAGTGAGAGCAAGAAAGAGAGTGGGTGAGAAAGAGAGAGGGCGAGAGAGAGTGTGTGCGAGAGAGAGTGGGCGAGGGAGAGAGACTGGGCGAGAGAGAGAGTGGGCGAGAGAGAGAGTGGGCGAGAGAGATAGTGGGCGAGGGAGAGTAGGCGGTAGAGAGAGTGAGCAAGAAAGAGAGTGGGTGAGAGAGAGAGAGGGCGAGAGAGAGTGTGTGCGAGAGAGAGAGTGGGCGAGAGAGAGAGTGGGCGAGAGAGAGAGTGGGCGAGAGAGAGTGGGCAAGAGAGAGTGTGTGTGAGAGAGAGAGTGGGTGAGAGAGAGAGAGTGGGTGAGAGAGAGAGTGGTTGAGAGTGAAACTGGGCCAAAGAAAGAGTGGGTGAGAGAGAGTGGGCGAGAGTGTGAGTGGGCGAGAGAGAGTGGACTAGAGAGAGAATGGGCGAGAGAGAGTGTGGGCGAAAGTGAGACTCGGCGAAAGATAGAGAGTGGGCGAGAAAGAGAATGGGAGAGCGAAAGAGTGGGAAAGAGAGAGTGAGAGAGTGAGAGAGTCGGTGTGAGAGAGTGTGGGCAAGAGAGAGAGAGTGGGCAAGAGGGAGTGGGTGAGAGAGAGTATGGGCGAGAGAGAGTAGGCGGGAGAGAGAGTGGGCAGGAGAGAGAGTGGGTGAGAGAGAGAGTGGGCGAAAGAGAGAGTGAGTGAGAGAGAGAGTGGGCGAGAGAGAGAGAGTGGGCAAGAGAGAGAGTGGGTTAGAAAGAGAGTGAGCGAGAGAGAAAAAGCGGGCGAGAGAGAGAGTGGGCGAGAGAGATAGTGGGCGAGAGAGATAGTGGGCGAGAGAGTGGGCGAGAGAGTGTGTGAGAGAGAGAGTGGGCGAGAGAGAGAGAGTGGGCGAGAGAGATAGTGGGCGAGAGAGAGTGTGTGAGAGAGAGAGATTGGGCGAGAGAGAGAGTGCGCGAGAGAGAGAGTGAGTGGGCGACAGAGAGAGTGTGGGTGAGAGTGAGAGGGGGGAAGAGGGACATAGTGGGCGAGAGAGAGAGTGGGCGAGAGAGAGTGGGCGAGAGTGAGAGAGTGGGTGAGAGAGAGTGGGCGAGAGAGAGAGAGTGGGAGAGAGTGGGAGAGTGGGTGAGAGAGAGTGGGCGAGAGAGAGAGTGGGCGAGAGAGAGAGTGAGTGGGCGAGAGAGAGAGTGTGGGTGAAAGTGAGAGGGGCAAGAGGGACATAGTGGGCGAGAGAGAGAGTGGGCGAGAGAGAGAGTGGGCGAGAGAGAGAGAGTGGGCGAGAGAGAGAATGGGCAAGAGAGAGTGGGCGAGAGAGAGCGTTGGCGAGAGAGAGTGGGCGAGAGTGAGAGAGTGGGAGAGAGAGTGGTCATGAGAGAGTGTTGGAGAGACAGAGAGTGGTTGAGAGAGAGAGTGGGCGAGAGAGATCGTGGGCGAGGGAGAGAGTGGGCGAGAGAGATCGTGGGCGAGAGAGAGTGGGCGAGAGTGAGAGAGTGGGTGAGAGAGAGTGGGCGAGAGAGAGAGAGTGGGAGAGAGTGGGAGAGTGTGTGAGAGAGAGTGGGCGAGAGAGAGAGTGGGCGAGAGAGAGAGTGAGTGGGCGAGAGAGAGAGTGTGGGTGAAAGTGAGAGGGGCAAGAGGGACATAGTGGGCGAGAGAGAGAGTGGGCGAGAGAGAGAGTGGGCGAGAGAGAGAGAGTGGGCGAGAGAGAGAATGGGCAAGAGAGAGTGGGCGAGAGAGAGCGTTGGCGAGAGAGAGTGGGCGAGAGTGAGAGAGTGGGAGAGAGAGTGGTCATGAGAGAGTGTTGGAGAGACAGAGAGTGGTTGAGAGAGAGAGTGGGCGAGAGAGATCGTGGGCGAGGGAGAGAGTGGGCGAGAGAGATCGTGGGCGAATGAAAGTAGGCGGGAGAGAGAGTGGGCAAGAGAGAGAGTGGGTGAGAGAGAGAGAGTGGGCAAGAGAGAGAGAGGGCGAGAGAGATAGTGGGCGAGGGAGAGTGTGTGCGAGAGAGAGAGGGCGGGAGAGAGGGTGGGCAAGAGAGAGAGTGGGTGAGAGGGAGAGTGAGCAAGAAAGAGAGTGGATGAGAGAGAGAGTGGGCGAGACAGAGAGAGTGGGCGAGAGAGATAGTGGGCGAGGGAGAGTGGACGGGAGAGAGAGTGAGCAAGAAAGAGAGTGGGTGAGAGAGAGAGCGGGCGAGAGAGAGAGAGTGGGCGAGAGAGAGAGCGGGAGAGAGAGAGAGTGGGCGAGAGAGAGTGGGCGAGAGAGAGATTGGGCGAGAGAGAGAGTGGGCGAGATAGAGTATGGGCGAGACAGAGAGTGGGTGAGAGTGAGATTGGACCAAAGAGAGAGTGGGTGAGAGAGAGTGGGCGAGAGTGTGACTGGGCGAGAGTGAGAGAGTGGGCGAGAGAGAGAGTGGGTGAGACAGAGAGTGGGTCAGTTTGAGACTGGACCAAAGAGAGTGTGGGTGAGAGAGAGTGTGCGAGAGTGTGACTGGGCGAGAGTGAGAGTGTGGGCGTGAGAGAGTGGGAGAGAGTGAGATTGTGGGCGAGATAGAGTGAATGACCGAGAGAGTGTGGACAAGAGAGAGTTTGGGTGAGAGAGAGTGGGCTAGAGTGAGAGAATGGGTGAGAGAGAGTGGGCGAGAGAGAGTGTGGGTGAGAGACAGTGTGGGTGAGAGAGAGTGGCTGATAGTGAGACAGGGCCAGAGTGAGAGAGTGAGAGAATGGGTGAGAGAGAGCGTTGGCGAGAGAGAGTGGGCGAGAGTGAGAGAGTGGGAGAGAGAGTGGTCATGAGATAGTGTTGGAGAGACAGAGAGTGGGTGAGAGAGAGAGTGGGCGAGAGAGATCGTGGGCGATGGAGAGTGTGTCCGAGAGAGAGTGGTCGGGAGAGAGAGTGGGCAAGAGAGAGAGTGGGTGAGAGAGAGAGTGAGCAAGAAAGAGAGTGGGTGAGAGAGAGAGTGGGCGAGAGAGAGAGAGTGGGCGAGAGAGATAGTGGGCGAGGGAGAGTGGACGGGAGAGAGAGTGGGCGAGAGAGAGAGTGGGCGAGAGAGAGAGTGGGCGAGATAGAGTATGGGCGAGACAGAGAGTGGGTGAGAGTGAGATTGGACCAAAGAGAGAGTGGGTGAGAGAGAGTGTGGGCGAGAGAGAGAAAGAGTGGGCGAGAGAGAGAGAGGGCGAGAGAGAGTGGGCGAGAGAGAGAGAGGGCGAGAGAGTTTGTGCGAGAGAGAGAGAGTGGGCGAGAGAGAGAGAGCGGGCGAGAGAGCACGGGCGAGAGAGAGTGGGCGAGAGAGAGTGTGTGCGAGAGAGACAGAGTGGGCGAGAGAGAGAGAGTGGGCGAGAGAGAGTGGGTGAGTGAGAGAGAGTGGGTGAGAGAGAGAGAGTGGGCGAGAGAGAGAGTGGGTGAGAGAGAGAGTGAGCAAGAAAGAGAGTGGGTGAGAGAGAGAGTGGGCGAGAGAGAGAGAGTGGGCGAGAGAGATAGTGGGCGAGGGAGAGTGGACGGGAGAGAGAGTGGGCGAGAGAGAGAGTGGGCGAGAGAGAGAGTGGGCGTGAAAGAGTATGGGCGAGACAGAGAGTGGGTGAGATTGAGATTGGACCAAAGAGAGAGTGGGTGAGAGAGAGTGGGCGAGAGTGTGACTGGGCGAGAGTGAGAGAGTGGGCGAGAGAGAGATTGGGAGAGAGTGGGCAAGAGAAAGTGGACGAGAGAGAATGGGCGAGAGAGAGTGTGGGCGAGAGTGAGACTGGGCGAAAGAGAGAGTGGACGAGACAGAGAGTGTGTGAGCGAAAGTGTGAGAGAGTGAGAGAGTGAGAGAGTGGGTGAAAGATAGTGTGGCCAAGAGAGAGAGAGTGGGCAAGAGGGAGTGGGTGAGAGAGAGTATGGGCGAGAGAGAGACTGGGCGAAAGATTGGGTGAGAGAGAGTGGGCGAAAGAGAGAAAGAGTGGGCGAGAGAGAGAGAGGGCGAGAGAGAGTGGGCGAGAGAGAGAGAGGGCGAGAGAGTGTGTGCGAGAGAGAGAGAATGGGCGAGAGAGAGAGAGCGGGCGAGAGAGCACGGGCGAGAGAGAGTGGGCGAGAGAGAGTGTGCGAGAGAGACAGAGTGGGCGAGAGAGAGAGAGTGGGCGAGAGAGAGTGGGTGAGTGAGAGAGAGTGGGTGAGAGAGAGAGAGAGTGGGCGAGAGAGAGAGTGGGTGAGAGTGAAACTGGGCCAAAGAAAGTGTGTGTGAGAGAGAGTGGACGAGAGTGTGAGTGGGTGAGAGAGTGGGCGAAAGTGTGAGTTGGCGAGAGAGAGTGGACGAGAGAGAGAATGGGCCAGAGAGAGTGTGGGCGAAAGTGAGACTGGGCGAAATGTAGAGAGTGGGCGAGAGTGAGAGTGGGAGAGCGAAAGAGTGGGCGAGAGAGAGTGAGAGAGTGAGAGAGTAGGTGTGAGAGAGTGTGGGCGAGAGAGAGAGAGACTGGGCGAAAGATTGGGTGAGAGAGAGTGGGCGAGAGAGAGAAAGAGTGGGCGAGAGAGAGAGAGGGTGAGAGAGAGTGGGCGAGAGAGAGAGAGTGGGCGTGAGAGAGCGGGCGAGAGAGAGAGGGTGGGCGAGAGAGAGATGGTGGGCAAGAGAGAGTGTGTGAGAGAGAGAGTGGGCGAGAGAGAGAGAGTGGGTGTGAGAGTGTGGGCGAGAGAGAGAGTGGGAGAGATTGAGAGAGTGGGTGAGAGAGAGTGGGCTAGAGAGAGAGTGGGCGAGAGAGAGAGTGGGCGAGAGAGAGAGTGAGTGAGCGGGAGAGAGAGTGTGGGTGAGAGTGAGAGGGGCAAGAGGGACATAGTGGGCGAGAGAGATAGTGGGCGAGAGAGAGAGTGGGCGAGAGAGAGAGAGTGGGTGAGAGAGAGAATGGGCAAGAGAGAGAGTGGGCGAGAGAGAGCGTTGGCGAGAGAGAGTGGGCGAGAGTGAGAGAGTGGTCGAGAGAGAGAATGGGCAAGAGAGAGAGTGGGCGAGAGAGAGCGTTGGCGAGAGAGAGTGGGCGAGAGTGAGAGAGTGGGAGAGAGAGTGGTCATGAGAGAGTGTTGGAGAGACAGAGAGTGGTTGAGAGAGAGAGTGGGCGAGAGAGATCGTGGGCGAGGGAGAGAGTGGGCGATAGAGATCGTGGGCGAGGGAGAGTAGGCGGGAGAGAGAGTGGGCAAGAGAGAGAGTGGGTGAGAGAGAGAGTGGGCAAGAGAGAGAGAGGGCGAGAGAGATAGTGGGCGAGGGAGAGTGTGTGCGAGAGAGAGAGGGCGGGAGAGAGTGGGCAAGAGAGAGAGTGGGTGAGAGAGAGAGTGAGCAAGAAAGAGAGTGGTTGAGAGAGAGAGTGGGCGAGACAGAGAGAGTGGGCGAGAGAGATAGTGGGCGAGGGAGAGTGGACGGGAGAGAGAGTGAGCAAGAAAGAGAGTGGGTGAGAGAGAGTGTGGGCGAGAGAGAGAGTGGGTGAGAGAGAGAGCCGGCGAGAGAGAGAGTGGGCGAGAGAGAGAGTGGGCGAGAGTGAGATTGGACCAAAGAGAGAGTGGGTGAGAGAGAGTGTGCGAGAGTGTGACTGGGCGATAGTGAGAGTGTGGGTGTGAGAGAGTGGGAGAGAGTGAGATTGTGGGCGAGAGAGAGAGAATGGCCGAGAGAGTGTGTATACGAGAGAGAGTTTGCGTGAGAGAGAGTGGGCTAGAGTGAGAGAATGTGTGAGAGAGAGTGGGCGAGAGAGAGTGTGGGTGAGAGAGAGTGTGGGTGAGAGAGAGTGGGTGAGACTGAGACTGGGCCAGAGTGAGAGAGTGAGAGAATGGGTGAGAGAGAGAGTGGGCGAGAGAGAGAGTGGGTGAGCGTAAAACTGGGCCAAAGAAAGACTGGGTGAGAGAGAGTGGGCGAGAGTGAGACTGGGCGAGAGTCAGTGAGTGGGTGAGACAGAGAGTGGGCGAGACAGAGAGTGGAAGAGAATGAGAGAGTGGGCGTGGGAGAGAGTGGACGAGAGAGAGAGAGAGTAGGAGAGAGTAAGAGAGTGGGCGAGAGAGAGTGTAGGTGAGAGAGAGTATTGACCAGAGAGTGAGTGGGCGAGAGTGAGAGAGGGCGAGAGAGTGTGTGCGAGAGAGAGAGAGTGGGCGAGAGAGAGAGAGCGGGCGAGAGAGCACGGGCGAGAGAGAGTGGGCGAGAGAGAGTGTGTGCGAGAGAGACAGAGTGGGCGAGAGAGAGAGAGTGGGCGAGAGAGAGTGGGTGAGTGAGAGAGAGTGGGTGAGAGAGAGAGAGTGGGCGAGAGAGAGAGTGGGTGAGAGAGAGAGTGAGCAAGAAAGAGAGTGGGTGAGAGAGAGAGTGGGCGAGAGAGAGAGAGTGGGCGAGAGAGATAGTGGGCGAGGGAGAGTGGACGGGAGAGAGAGTGGGCGAGAGAGAGATTGGGCGAGAGAGAGAGTGGGCGAGATAGAGTATGGGCGAGACAGAGAGTGGGTGAGAGTGAGATTGGACCAGAGAGAGAGTGGGTGAGAGAGAGTGGGCGAGAGTGTGACTGGGCGAGAGTGAGAGAGTGGGCGAGAGAGAGATTGGGAGAGAGTGGGCAAGAGAAAGTGGACGAGAGAGAATGGGCGAGAGAGAGTGTGGGCGAGAGGGAGACTGGGCGAAAGAGAGAGTGGACGAGACAGAGAGTGTGTGAGCGAAAGAGTGAGAGAGTGAGAGAGTGAGAGAGTGGGTGAAAGATAGTGTGGCCAAGAGAGAGAGAGTGGGCAAGAGGGAGTGGGTGAGAGAGAGTATGGGCGAGAGAGAGACTGGGCGAAAGATTGGGTGAGAGAGAGTGGGCGAAAGAGAGAAAGAGTGGGCGAGAGAGAGAGAGGGCGAGAGAGAGTGGGCGAGAGAGAGAGAGGGCGAGAGAGTGTGTGCGAGAGAGAGAGAGTGGGCGAGAGAGAGAGAGCGGGCGAGAGAGCACGGGCGAGAGAGAGTGGGCGAGAGAGAGTGTGTGCGAGAGAGACAGAGTGGGCGAGAGAGAGAGAGGGCGAGAGAGAGTGGGCGAGAGAGAGAGAGGGCGAGAGAGTGTGTGCGAGAGAGAGAGAGGGCGAGAGAGAGTGTGTGCGAGAGAGACAGAGTGGGCGAGGGAGAGAGAGTGGGCGAGAGAGAGTGGGTGAGTGAGAGAGAGTGGGTGAGAGAGAGAGAGTGGGCGAGAGAGAGAGTGGGTGAGAGAGAGAGTGAGGAAGAAAGAGAGTGGGTGAGAGAGAGAGTGGGCGAGAGAGAGAGAGTGGGCGAGAGAGATAGTGGGCGAGGGAGAGTGGACGGGAGAGAGAGTGGGCGAGAGAGAGAGTGGGCGAGAGAGAGAGTGGGCGAGATAGAGTATGGGCGAGACAGAGAGTGGGTGAGAGTGAGATTGGACCAAAGAGAGAGTGGGTGAGAGAGAGTGGGCGAGAGTGTGACTGGGCGAGAGTGAGAGAGTGGGCGAGAGAGAGATTGGGAGAGAGTGGGCAAGAGAAAGTGGACGAGAGAGAATGGGCGAGAGAGAGTGTGGGCGAGAGTGAGACTGGGCGAAAGAGAGAGTGGACGAGACAGAGAGTGTGTGAGCGAAAGAGTGAGAGAGTGAGAGAGTGAGAGAGTGGGTGAAAGATAGTGTGGCCAAGAGAGAGAGAGTGGGCAAGAGGGAGTGGGTGAGAGAGAGAGTATGGGCGAGAGAGAGACTGGGCGAAAGATTGGGTGAGAGAGAGTGGGCGAAAGAGAGAAAGAGTGAGCGAGAGAGAGAGAGGGCGAGAGAGAGTGGGCGAGAGAGAGAGAGGGCGAGAGAGTGTGTGCGAGAGAGAGAGAGTGGGCGAGAGAGAGAGAGCGGGCGAGAGAGCACGGGCGAGAGAGAGTGGGCGAGAGAGAGTGTGTGCGAGAGAGACAAAGTGGGCGAGAGAGAGAGAGTGGGCGAGAGAGAGTGGGTGAGTGAGAGAGAGTGGGTGAGAGAGAGAGAGTGGGCGAGAGAGAGAGTGGGTGAGAGTGAAACTGGGCCAAAGAAAGTGTGTGTGAGAGAGAGTGGACGAGAGTGTGAGTGGGTGAGAGAGTGGGCGAAAGTGTGAGTTGGCGAGAGAGAGTGGACGAGAGAGAGAATGGGCCAGAGAGAGTGTGGGCGAAAGTGAGACTGGGCGAAATGTAGAGAGTGGGCGAGAGTGAGAGTGGGAGAGCGAAAGAGTGGGCGAGAGAGAGTGAGAGAGTGAGAGAGTAGGTGTGAGAGAGTGTGGGCGAGAGAGAGAGAGACTGGGCGAAAGATTGGGTGAGAGAGAGTGGGCGAGAGAGAGAAAGAGTGGGCGAGAGAGAGAGAGGGTGAGAGAGAGTGGGCGAGAGAGAGAGAGTGGGCGTGAGAGAGCGGGCGAGAGAGAGAGTGGGCGAGAGAGGGTGTGGGCGAGAGAGAGAGGGTGGGCGAGAGAGAGATGGTGGGCAAGAGAGAGTGTGTGAGAGAGAGAGTGGGCGAGAGAGAGAGAGTGGGTGTGAGAGTGTGGGCGAGAGAGAGAGTGGGAGAGATTGAGAGAGTGGGTGAGAGAGAGTGGGCTAGAGAGAGAGTGGGCGAGAGAGAGAGTGGGCGAGAGAGAGAGTGGGCGAGAGAGAGAGTGAGTGAGCGGGAGAGAGAGTGTGGGTGAGAGTGAGAGGGGCAAGAGGGACATAGTGGGCGAGAGAGATAGTGGGCGAGAGAGAGAGTGGGCGAGAGAGAGAGAGTGGGTGAGAGAGAGAATGGGCAAGAGAGAGAGTGGGCGAGAGAGAGCGTTGGCGAGAGAGAGTGGGCGAGAGTGAGAGAGTGGGAGAGAGAGTGGTCATGAGAGAGTGTTGGAGAGACAGAGAGTGGTTGAGAGAGAGAGTGGGCGAGAGAGATCGTGGGCGAGGGAGAGAGTGGGCGAGAGAGATCGTGGGCGAGGGAGAGTAGGCGGGAGAGAGAGTGGGCAAGAGAGAGAGTGGGTGAGAGAGAGAGTGGGCAAGAGAGAGAGAGGGCGAGAGAGATAGTGGGCGAGGGAGAGTGTGTGCGAGAGAGAGAGGGCGGGAGAGAGTGGGCAAGAGAGAGAGTGGGTGAGAGAGAGAGTGAGCAAGAAAGAGAGTGGTTGAGAGAGAGAGTGGGCGAGACAGAGAGAGTGGGCGAGAGAGATAGTGGGCGAGGGAGAGTGGACGGGAGAGAGAGTGAGCAAGAAAGAGAGTGGGTGAGAGAGAGTGTGGGCGAGAGAGAGAGAGGGCGAGAGAGTGTGTGCGAGAGAGAGAGAGTGGGCGAGAGAGAGAGAGCGGGCGAGAGAGCACGGGCGAGAGAGAGTGGGCGAGAGAGAGTGTGTGCGAGAGAGACAGAGTGGGCGAGAGAGAGAGAGTGGGCGAGAGAGAGTGGGTGAGTGAGAGAGAGTGGGTGAGAGAGAGGGAGTGGGCGAGAGAGAGAGTGGGTGAGAGAGAGAGTGAGCAAGAAAGAGAGTGGGTGAGAGAGAGAGTGGGCGAGAGAGAGAGAGTGGGCGAGAGAGATAGTGGGCGAGGGAGAGTGGACGGGAGAGAGAGTGGGCGAGAGAGAGAGTGGGTGAGAGAGAGAGTGGGCGAGATAGAGTATGGGCGAGACAGAGAGTGGGTGAGAGTGAGATTGGACCAAAGAGAGAGTGGGTGAGAGAGAGTGGGCGAGAGTGTGACTGGGCGAGAGTGAGAGAGTGGGCGAGAGAGAGATTGGGAGAGAGTGGGCAAGAGAAAGTGGACGAGAGAGAATGGGCGAGAGAGAGTGTGGGCGAGAGTGAGACTGGGCGAAAGAGAGAGTGGACGAGACAGAGAGTGTGTGAGCGAAAGAGTGAGAGAGTGAGAGAGTGAGAGAGTGGGTGAAAGATAGTGTGGCCAAGAGAGAGAGAGTGGGCAAGAGGGAGTGGGTGAGAGAGAGTATGGGCGAGAGAGAGACTGGGCGAAAGATTGGGTGAGAGAGAGTGGGCGAAAGAGAGAAAGAGTGGGCGAGAGAGAGAGAGGGCGAGAGAGAGTGGGCGAGAGAGAGAGAGGGCGAGAGAGTGTGTGCGAGAGAGAGAGAGTGGGCGAGAGAGAGAGAGCGGGCGAGAGAGCACTGGCGAGAGAGAGTGGGCGAGAGAGAGTGTGTGCGAGAGAGACAGAGTGGGCGAGAGAGAGAGAGTGGGCGAGAGAGAGTGGGTGAGTGAGAGAGAGTGGGTGAGAGAGAGAGAGTGGGCGAGAGAGAGAGTGGGTGAGAGTGAAACTGGGCCAAAGAAAGTGATGTGAGAGAGAGTGGACGAGAGTGTGAGTGGGTGAGAGAGTGGGCGAAAGTGTGAGTTGGCGAGAGAGAGTAGACGAGAGAGAGAATGCGCCAGAGAGAGTGTGGGCGAAAGTGAGACTGGGCGAAATGTAGAGAGTGGGCGAGAGTGAGAGTGGGAGAGCGAAAGAGTGTGCGAGAGAGAGTGAGAGAGTGAGAGAGTAGGTGTGAGAGAGTGTGGGCGAGAGAGAGAGAGACTGGGCGAAAGATTGGGTGAGAGAGAGTGGGCGAGAGAGAGAAAGAGTGGGCGACAGAGAGAGAGGGTGAGAGAGAGTGGGCGAGAGAGAGAGAGTGGGCGTGAGAGAGCGGGCGAGAGAGAGAGTGGGCGAGAGAGGGTGTGGGCGAGAGAGAGAGGGTGGGCGAGAGAGAGATGGTGGGCAAGAGAGAGTGTGTGAGAGAGAGAGTGGGCGAGAGAGAGAGAGTGGGTGTGAGAGTGTGGGCGAGAGAGAGAGAGGGAGAGATTGAGAGAGTGGGTGAGAGAGAGAGGGCTAGAGAGAGAGTGGGCGAGAGAGAGAGTGGGCGAGAGAGAGAGTGAGTGAGCGGGAGAGAGAGTGTGGGTGAGAGTGAGAGGGGCAAGAGGGACATAGTGGGCGAGAGAGATAGTGGGCGAGAGAGAGAGTGGGCGAGAGAGAGAGAGTGGGCGAGAGAGAGAATGGGCAAGAGAGAGAGTGGGCGAGAGAGAGCGTTGGCGAGAGAGAGTGGGCGAGAGTGAGAGAGTGGGCGAGAGAGAGAATGGGCAAGAGAGAGAGTGGGCGAGAGAGAGCGTTGGCGAGAGAGAGTGGGCGAGAGTGAGAGAGTGGGAGAGTGTGGGCAAGAGAGAGAGTGGGTGAGAGAGAGAGTGAGCAAGAAAGAGAGTGGTTGAGAGAGAGAGTGGGCGAGACAGAGAGAGTGGGCGAGAGAGATAGTGGGCGAGGGAGAGTGGACGGGAGAGAGAGTGAGCAAGAAAGAGAGTGGGTGAGAGAGAGAGAGTGGGCGTGAGAGAGCGGGCGAGAGAGAGAGTGGGCGAGAGAGGGTGTGGGCGAGAGAGAGAGGGTGGGCGAGAGAGAGATGGTGGGCAAGAGAGAGTGTGTGAGAGAGAGAGTGGGCGAGAGAGAGAGAGTGGGTGTGAGAGTGTGGGCGAGAGAGAGAGTGGGAGAGATTGAGAGAGTGGGTGAGAGAGAGTGGGCTAGAGAGAGAGTGGGCGAGAGAGAGAGTGGGCGAGAGAGAGAGTGGGCGAGAGAGAGAGTGGGCGAGAGAGAGAGAGTGGGCGAGAGAGATAGTGGGCGAGGGAGAGTGGACGGGAGAGAGAGTGGGCGAGAGAGAGAGTGGGCGAGAGAGAGAGTGGGCGAGATAGAGTATGGGCGAGACAGAGAGTGGGTGAGAGTGAGATTGGACCAAAGAGAGAGTGGGTGAGAGAGAGTGGGCGAGAGTGTGACTGGGCGAGAGTGAGAGAGTGGGCGAGAGAGAGATTGGGAGAGAGTGGGCAAGAGAAAGTGGACGAGAGAGAATGGGCGAGAGAGAGTGTGGGGCGAGAGTGAGACTGGGCGAAAGAGAGAGTGGACGAGACAGAGAGTGTGTGAGCGAAAGAGTGAGAGAGTGAGAGAGTGAGAGAGTGGGTGAAAGATAGTGTGGCCAAGAGAGAGAGAGTGGGCAAGAGGGAGTGGGTGAGAGAGAGTATGGGCGAGAGAGAGACTGGGCGAAAGATTGGGTGAGAGAGAGTGGGCGAAAGAGAGAAAGAGTGGGCGAGAGAGAGAGAGGGCGAGAGAGAGTGGGCGAGAGAGAGAGAGGGCGAGAGAGTGTGTGCGAGAGAGAGAGAGTGGGCGAGAGAGAGAGAGCGGGCGAGAGAGCACTGGCGAGAGAGAGTGGGCGAGAGAGAGAGTGTGCGAGAGAGACAGAGTGGGCGAGAGAGAGAGAGTGGGCGAGAGAGAGTGGGTGAGTGAGAGAGAGTGGGTGAGAGAGAGAGAGTGGGCGAGAGAGAGAGTGGGTGAGAGTGAAACTGGGCCAAAGAAAGTGATGTGAGAGAGAGTGGACGAGAGTGTGAGTGGGTGAGAGAGTGGGCGAAAGTGTGAGTTGGCGAGAGAGAGTAGACGAGAGAGAGAATGCGCCAGAGAGAGTGTGGGCGAAAGTGAGACTGGGCGAAATGTAGAGAGTGGGCGAGAGTGAGAGTGGGAGAGCGAAAGAGTGTGCGAGAGAGAGTGAGAGAGTGAGAGAGTAGGTGTGAGAGAGTGTGGGCGAGAGAGAGAGAGACTGGGCGAAAGATTGGGTGAGAGAGAGTGGGCGAGAGAGAGAAAGAGTGGGCGACAGAGAGAGAGGGTGAGAGAGAGTGGGCGAGAGAGAGAGAGTGGGCGTGAGAGAGCGGGTGAGAGAGAGAGTGGGCGAGAGAGGGTGTGGGCGAGAGAGAGAGGGTGGGCGAGAGAGAGATGGTGGGCAAGAGAGAGTGTGTGAGAGAGAGAGTGGGCGAGAGAGAGAGAGTGGGTGTGAGAGTGTGGGCGAGAGAGAGAGAGGGAGAGATTGAGAGAGTGGGTGAGAGAGAGTGGGCTAGAGAGAGAGTGGGCGAGAGAGAGAGTGGGCGAGAGAGAGAGTGAGTGAGCGGGAGAGAGAGTGTGGGTGAGAGTGAGAGGGGCAAGAGGGACATAGTGGGCGAGAGAGATAGTGGGCGAGAGAGAGAGTGGGCGAGAGAGAGAGAGTGGGCGAGAGAGAGAATGGGCAAGAGAGAGAGTGGGCGAGAGAGAGCGTTGGCGAGAGAGAGTGGGCGAGAGTGAGAGAGTGGGCGAGAGAGAGAATGGGCAAGAGATAGAGTGGGCGAGAGAGAGCGTTGGCGAGAGAGAGTGGGCGAGAGTGAGAGAGTGGGAGAGAGTGGGCAAGAGAGAGAGTGGGTGAGAGAGAGAGTGAGCAAGAAAGAGAGTGGTTGAGAGAGAGAGTGGGCGAGACAGAGAGAGTGGGCGAGAGAGATAGTGGGCGAGGGAGAGTGGACGGGAGAGAGAGTGAGCAAGAAAGAGAGTGGGTGAGAGAGAGAGAGTGGGCGTGAGAGAGCGGGCGAGAGAGAGAGTGGGCGAGAGAGGGTGTGGGCGAGAGAGAGAGGGTGGGCGAGAGAGAGATGGTGGGCAAGAGAGAGTATGTGAGAGAGAGAGTGGGCGAGAGAGAGAGTGAGAGAGATTGAGAGAGTGGGTGAGAGAGAGTGGGCTAGAGAGAGAGTGGGCGAGAGAGAGAGTGGGCGAGAGAGAGAGTGGGCGAGAGAGAGAGTGAGTGAGCGGGAGAGAGAGTGTGGGTGAGAGTGAGAGGGGCAAGAGGGACATAGTGGGCGAGAGAGATAGTGGGCGAGAGAGAGAGTGGGCGAGAGAGAGAGAGTGGGTGAGAGAGAGAATGGGCAAGAGAGAGAGTGGGCGAGAGAGAGCGTTGGCGAGAGAGAGTGGGCGAGAGTGAGAGAGTGGGCGAGAGAGAGAATGGGCAAGAGAGAGAGTGGGCGAGAGAGAGCGTTGGCGAGAGAGAGTGGGCGAGAGTGAGAGAGTGGGAGAGAGAGTGGTCATGAGAGAGTGTTGGAGAGACAGAGAGTGGTTGAGAGAGAGAGTGGGCGAGAGAGATCGTGGGCGAGGGAGAGAGTGGGCGAGAGAGATCGTGGGCGAGGGAGAGTAGGCGGGAGAGAGAGTGGGCAAGAGAGAGAGTGGGTGAGAGAGAGAGTGGGCAAGAGAGAGAGAGGGCGAGAGAGATAGTGGGCGAGGGAGAGTGTGTGCGAGAGAGAGAGGGCGGGAGAGAGTGGGCAAGAGAGAGAGTGGGTGAGAGAGAGAGTGAGCAAGAAAGAGAGTGGTTGAGAGAGAGAGTGGGCGAGACAGAGAGAGTGGGCGAGAGAGATAGTGGGCGAGGGAGAGTGGACGGGTGAGAGAGTGAGCAAGAAAGAGAGTGGGTGAGAGAGAGTGTGGGCGAGAGAGAGAGAGGGCGAGAGAGTGTGTGCGAGAGAGAGAGAGTGGGCGAGAGAGAGAGAGCGGGCGAGAGAGCACGGGCGAGAGAGAGTGGGCGAGAGAGAGTGTGTGCGAGAGAGACAGAGTGGGCGAGAGAGAGAGAGTGGGCGAGAGAGAGTGGGTGAGTGAGAGAGAGTGGGTGAGAGAGAGGGAGTGGGCGAGAGAGAGAGTGGGTGAGAGAGAGAGTGAGCAAGAAAGAGAGTGGGTGAGAGAGAGAGTGGGCGAGAGAGAGAGAGTGGGCGAGAGAGATAGTGGGCGAGGGAGAGTGGACGGGAGAGAGAGTGGGCGAGAGAGAGAGTGGGTGAGAGAGAGAGTGGGCGAGATAGAGTATGGGCGAGACAGAGAGTGGGTGAGAGTGAGATTGGACCAAAGAGAGAGTGGGTGAGAGAGAGTGGGCGAGAGTGTGACTGGGCGAGAGTGAGAGAGTGGGCGAGAGAGAGATTGGGAGAGAGTGGGCAAGAGAAAGTGGACGAGAGAGAATGGGCGAGAGAGAGTGTGGGCGAGAGTGAGACTGGGCGAAAGAGAGAGTGGACGAGACAGAGAGTGTGTGAGCGAAAGAGTGAGAGAGTGAGAGAGTGAGAGAGTGGGTGAAAGATAGTGTGGCCAAGAGAGAGAGAGTGGGCAAGAGGGAGTGGGTGAGAGAGAGTATGGGCGAGAGAGAGACTGGGCGAAAGATTGGGTGAGAGAGAGTGGGCGAAAGAGAGAAAGAGTGGGCGAGAGAGAGAGAGGGCGAGAGAGAGTGGGCGAGAGAGAGAGAGGGCGAGAGAGTGTGTGCGAGAGAGAGAGAGTGGGCGAGAGAGAGAGAGCGGGCGAGAGAGCACTGGCGAGAGAGAGTGGGCGAGAGAGAGTGTGTGCGAGAGAGACAGAGTGGGCGAGAGAGAGAGAGTGGGCGAGAGAGAGTGGGTGAGTGAGAGAGAGTGGGTGAGAGAGAGAGAGTGGGCGAGAGAGAGAGTGGGTGAGAGTGAAACTGGGCCAAAGAAAGTGATGTGAGAGAGAGTGGACGAGAGTGTGAGTGGGTGAGAGAGTGGGCGAAAGTGTGAGTTGGCGAGAGAGAGTAGACGAGAGAGAGAATGCGCCAGAGAGAGTGTGGGCGAAAGTGAGACTGGGCGAAATGTAGAGAGTGGGCGAGAGTGAGAGTGGGAGAGCGAAAGAGTGTGCGAGAGAGAGTGAGAGAGTGAGAGAGTAGGTGTGAGAGAGTGTGGGCGAGAGAGAGAGAGACTGGGCGAAAGATTGGGTGAGAGAGAGTGGGCGAGAGAGAGAAAGAGTGGGCGACAGAGAGAGAGGGTGAGAGAGAGTGGGCGAGAGAGAGAGAGTGGGCGTGAGAGAGCGGGCGAGAGAGAGAGTGGGCGAGAGAGGGTGTGGGCGAGAGAGAGAGGGTGGGCGAGAGAGAGATGGTGGGCAAGAGAGAGTGTGTGAGAGAGAGAGTGGGCGAGAGAGAGAGAGTGGGTGTGAGAGTGTGGGCGAGAGAGAGAGAGGGAGAGATTGAGAGAGTGGGTGAGAGAGAGTGGGCTAGAGAGAGAGTGGGCGAGAGAGAGAGTGGGCGAGAGAGAGAGTGAGTGAGCGGGAGAGAGAGTGTGGGTGAGAGTGAGAGGGGCAAGAGGGACATAGTGGGCGAGAGAGATAGTGGGCGAGAGAGAGAGTGGGCGAGAGAGAGAGAGTGGGCGAGAGAGAGAATGGGCAAGAGAGAGAGTGGGCGAGAGAGAGCGTTGGCGAGAGAGAGTGGGCGAGAGTGAGAGAGTGGGCGAGAGAGAGAATGGGCAAGAGAGAGAGTGGGCGAGAGAGAGCGTTGGCGAGAGAGAGTGGGCGAGAGTGAGAGAGTGGGAGAGAGTGGGCAAGAGAGAGAGTGGGTGAGAGAGAGAGTGAGCAAGAAAGAGAGTGGTTGAGAGAGAGAGTGGGCGAGACAGAGAGAGTGGGCGAGAGAGATAGTGGGCGAGGGAGAGTGGACGGGAGAGAGAGTGAGCAAGAAAGAGAGTGGGTGAGAGAGAGTGTGGGCGAGAGAGAGAGTGGGTGAGAGAGAGAGCCGGCGAGAGAGAGAGTGGGCGAGAGAGAGAGTGGGCGAGAGTGAGATTGGACCAAAGAGAGAGTGGGTGAGAGAGAGTGTGCGAGAGTGTGACTGGGCGATAGTGAGAGTGTGGGTGTGAGAGAGTGGGAGAGAGTGAGATTGTGGGCGAGAGAGAGAGAATGGCCGAGAGAGTGTGTATACGAGAGAGAGTTTGGGTGAGAGAGAGTGGGCTAGAGTGAGAGAATGTGTGAGAGAGAGTGGGCGAGAGAGAGTGTGGGTGAGAGAGAGTGTGGGTGAGAGAGAGTGGGTGAGACTGAGACTGGGCCAGAGTGAGAGAGTGAGAGAATGGGTGAGAGAGAGAGTTGGCGAGAGAGAGAGTGGGTGAGCGTAAAACTGGGCCAAAGAAAGACTGGGTGAGAGAGAGTGGGCGAGAGTGAGACTGGGCGAGAGTCAGTGAGTGGGTGAGACAGAGAGTGGGCGAGACAGAGAGTGGAAGAGAATGAGAGAGTGGGCGTGGGAGAGAGTGGACGAGAGAGAGAGAGAGTAGGAGAGAGTAAGAGAGTGGGCGAGAGAGAGTGTGGGTGAGAGAGAGTATTGACCAGAGAGTGAGTGGGCGAGAGTGAGAGAGTGGGCGAGAGAGAGAGGGCGAGAGAGAGAGTGGGCGAGATAGAGTGTGGGTGAGACACAGTGTGGGTGAGAGTGAGACTGGACCAAAGAGAGAGTGAGTGAGAGAGAGTGTGCGAGAGTGTGACTGGGCGAGAGTGATAGAGTGGGCGAGAGAGAGAGTGGGTGAGAGTGAGAGAGTGGGCGAGAGAGAGTGTGTGCGAAGTGAGACTGGGCGAAAGAGAGAGAGTGGGCGAGATATAGAGTGGGTGAGCGAAAGGTTTGGGGAGAGAGAGAGTGAGAGAGTGGGTGAAAGATAGTGTGGCTGAGAGAGAGTGGGCAAGAGGGAGTGGGTGAGAGAGAATATGGGCGAGAGAGAGACTGGACGAATGATTAGGTGAGAGAGAGTGGGCGAGAGAGAGAACGAGTGGGCAAGAGAGATTGGGCGAGAGAGAGAGTGGGCGAGAGAGAGAGTGAGTGGGCGACAGAGAGAGTGTGGGTGAGAGTGAGAGGGGGGAAGAGAGACATAGTGGGCGAGAGAGAGAGTGGGCGAGAGAGAGAGTGGGTGAGAGAGAGAGAGTGGGCGTGAGAGAGCTGGCGAGAGAGAGAGTGGGCGAGAGAGGGTGTGGGCGAGAGAGAGAGGGTGGGCGAGAGAGAGATGGTGGGCAAGAGAGAGTGTGTGAGAGAGAGAGTGGGCGAGAGAGAGAGAGTGGGTGTGAGAGTGTGGGCGAGAGAGAGAGTGGGAGAGATTGAGAGACTGGGTGAGAGAGAGTGGGCTAGAGAGAGAGTGGGAGAGAGTGGGAGAGTGGGCGAGAGAGAGAGTGGGCGAGAGAGAGAGTGAGTGAGCGGGAGAGAGAGTGTGGGTGAGAGTGAGAGGGGCAAGAGGGACATAGTGGGCGAGAGAGAGAGTGGGCGAGAGAGAGAGTGGGCGAGAGAGAGAGAGTGGGCGAGAGAGAGAATGGGCAAGAGAGAGAGTGGGCGAGAGAGAGCGTTGGCGAGAGAGAGTGGGCGAGAGTGAGAGAGTGGGCGAGAGTGAGAGAGTGGGCGAGAGAGAGAGAGCGGGCGAGAGAGCACGGACGAGAGAGAGTGGGCGAGAGAGAGTGTGTGCGAGAGAGACAGAGTGGGCGAGAGAGAGAGAGTGGGCGAGAGAGAGTGGGTGAGTGAGAGAGAGTGGGTGAGAGAGAGAGAGTGGGCGAGAGAGAGAGTGGGTGAGAGTGAAACTGGGCCAAAGAAAGTGTGTGTGAGAGAGAGTGGACGAGAGTGTGAGTGGGTGAGAGAGTGGGCGAAAGTGTGAGTTGGCGAGAGAGAGTGGACGAGAGAGAGAATGGGCCAGAGAGAGCGTGGGCGAAAGTGAGACTGGGCGAAATGTAGAGAGTGGGCGAGAGTGAGAGTGGGAGAGCGAAAGAGTGGGAGAGAGAGAGTGAGAGAGTGAGAGAGTAGGTGCGAAAGAGTGTGGGCGAGAGAGAGAGTGGGCAAGAGGGAGTGGGTGAGAGAGAGTGTGGGCGAGAGAGAGAGGGCGGGAGGGAGAGTGGGCAGGAAAGAGAGTTGGTGAGAGAGAGAGTGGGCGAGAGAGATAGTGGGCGAGGGAGAGTAGGCGGGAGAGAGTGTGGGCAAGAGAGAGAGTGGGTGAGAGAGAGAGTGGGCGAGAGAGAGAGAGTGGGCAAGAGAGAGAGTGGGTTAGAGAGAGAGTGAGCGAGAGAGAGAAAGCGGGCGAGAGAGAGAGTGGGCGAGAGAGATAGTGGGCGAGGGAGAGTAGGCGGGAGAGAGTGAGAGCAAGAAAGAGAGTGGGTGAGAAAGAGAGAGGGCGAGAGAGAGTGTGTGCGAGAGAGAGTGGGCGAGGGAGAGAGACTGGGCGAGAGAGAGAGTGGGCGAGAGAGAGAGTGGGCGAGAGAGATAGTGGGCGAGGGAGAGTAGGCGGTAGAGAGAGTGAGCAAGAAAGAGAGTGGGTGAGAGAGAGAGAGGGCGAGAGAGAGTGTGTGCGAGAGAGAGAGTGGGCGAGAGAGAGAGTGGGCGAGAGAGAGTGGGCAAGAGAGAGTGTGTGTGAGAGAGAGAGTGGGTGAGAGAGAGAGAGTGGGTGAGAGAGAGAGTGGTTGAGAGTGAAACTGGGCCAAAGAAAGAGTGGGTGAGAGAGAGTGGGCGAGAGTGTGAGTGGGCGAGAGAGAGTGGACTAGAGAGAGAATGGGCGAGAGAGAGTGTGGGCGAAAGTGAGACTCGGCGAAAGATAGAGAGTGGGCGAGAAAGAGAATGGGAGAGCGAAAGAGTGGGAAAGAGAGAGTGAGAGAGTGAGAGAGTCGGTGTGAGAGAGTGTGGGCAAGAGAGAGAGAGTGGGCAAGAGGGAGTGGGTGAGAGAGAGTATGGGCGAGAGAGAGTAGGCGGGAGAGAGAGTGGGCAGGAGAGAGAGTGGGTGAGAGAGAGAGTGGGCGAAAGAGAGAGTGAGTGAGAGAGAGAGTGGGCGAGAGAGAGAGAGTGGGCAAGAGAGAGAGTGGGTTAGAAAGAGATTGAGCGAGAGAGAGAAAGCGGGCGAGAGAGAGAGTGGGCGAGAGAGATAGGGGGCGAGAGAGATAGTGGGCGAGAGAGTGGGCGAGAGAGTGTGTGAGAGAGAGAGTGGGCGAGAGAGAGAGAGTGGGCGAGAGAGATAGTGGGCGAGAGAGAGTGTGTGAGAGAGAGAGATTGGGCGAGAGAGAGAGTGCGCGAGAGAGAGAGTGAGTGGGCGACAGAGAGAGTGTGGGTGAGAGTGAGAGGGGGGAAGAGGGACATAGTGGGCGAGAGAGAGAGTGGGCGAGAGAGAGTGGGCGAGAGTGAGCGAGTGGGTGAGAGAGAGTGGGCGAGAGAGAGAGAGTGGGAGAGAGTGGGAGAGTGGGTGAGAGAGAGTGGGCGAGAGAGAGAGTGGGCGAGAGAGAGAGTGAGTGGGCGAGAGAGAGAGAGTGGGCGAGAGAGAGAGAGAGTGGGCGAGAGAGAGAGTGGGCGAGAGAGAGAGAGTGGGCGAGAGAGAGAATGGGCAAGAGAGAGTGGGCGAGAGAGAGCGTTGGCGAGAGAGAGTGGGCGAGAGTGAGAGAGTGGGAGAGAGAGTGGTCATGAGAGAGTGTTGGAGAGACAGAGAGTGGTTGAGAGAGAGAGTGGGCGAGAGAGATCGTGGGCGAGGGAGAGAGTGGGCGAGAGAGATCGTGGGCGAATGAAAGTAGGCGGGAGAGAGAGTGGGCAAGAGAGAGAGTGGGTGAGAGAGAGAGAGTGGGCAAGAGAGAGAGAGGGCGAGAGAGATAGTGGGCGAGGGAGAGTGTGTGCGAGAGAGAGAGGGCGGGAGAGAGAGTGGGCAAGAGAGAGAGTGGGTGAGAGGGAGAGTGAGCAAGAAAGAGAGTGGATGAGAGAGAGAGTGGGCGAGACAGAGAGAGTGGGCGAGAGAGATAGTGGGCGAGGGAGAGTGGACGGGAGGGAGAGTGAGCAAGAAAGAGAGTGGGTGAGAGAGAGAGCGGGCGAGAGAGAGAGAGTGGGCGAGAGAGAGAGCGGGAGAGAGAGAGAGTGGGCGAGAGAGAGTGGGCGAGAGAGAGAGAGTGGGCGAGATAGAGTATGGGCGAGACAGAGAGTGGGTGAGAGTGAGACTGGACCAAAGAGTGAGTGGGTGAGAGAGAGTGGGCGAGAGTGTGACTGGGCGAGAGTGAGAGAGTGGGCGAGAGAGAGTGGGAGAGAGTGAGATTGTGGGCGAGAGAGAGAGAATGGCCGAGAGAGTGTGGACAAGAGAGAGTTTGGGTGAGAGAGAGTGGGCTAGAGTGAGAGAATGGGTGAGAGAGAGTGGGCGAGAGAGAGTGTGGGTGAGAGACAGTGTGGGTGAGAGAGAGTGGCTGATAGTGAGACTGGGCCAGAGTGAGAGAGTGAGAGAATGGGTGAGAGAGAGCGTTGGCGAGAGAGAGTGGGCGAGAGTGAGAGAGTGGGAGAGAGAGTGGTCATGAGATAGTGTTGGAGAGACAGAGAGTGGGTGAGAGAGAGAGTGGGCGAGAGAGATCGTGGGCGATGGAGAGTGTGTCCGAGAGAGAGTGGTCGGGAGAGAGAGTGGGCAAGAGAGAGAGAGTGGGTGAGAGAGAGAGTGAGCAAGAAAGAGAGTGGGTGAGAGAGAGAGTGGGCGAGAGAGAGAGAGTGGGCGAGAGAGATAGTGGGCGAGGGAGAGTGGACGGGAGAGAGAGTGGGCGAGAGAGAGAGTGGGCGAGATAGAGTATGGGCGAGACAGAGAGTGGGTGAGAGTGAGATTGGACCAAAGAGAGAGTGGGTGAGAGAGAGTGTGGGCGAGAGTGAGACTGGGCGAAAGAGAGAGTGGACGAGACAGAGAGTGTGTGAGCGAAAGAGTGAGAGAGTGAGAGAGTGAGAGAGTGGGTGAAAGATAGTGTGGCCAAGAGAGAGAGAGTGGGCAAGAGGGAGTGGGTGAGAGAGAGTATGGGCGAGAGAGAGACTGGGCGAAAGAGTGGGCGAGAGAGAGAGAGGGCGAGAGAGAGTGGGCGAGAGAGAGAGAGGGCGAGAGAGTGTGTGCGAGAGAGAGAGAGTGGGCGAGAGAGAGAGAGCGGGCGAGAGAGCACGGGCGAGAGAGAGTGGGCGAGAGAGAGTGTGTGCGATAGAGACAGAGTGGGCGAGAGAGAGAGAGTGGGCGAGAGAGAGTGGGTGAGTGAGAGAGAGTGGGTGAGAGAGAGAGAGTGGGCGAGAGAGAGAGTGGGTGAGAGAGAGAGTGAGCAAGAAAGAGAGTGGGTGAGGGAGAGAGTGGGCGAGAGAGAGAGAGTGGGCGAGAGAGATAGTGGGCGAGGGAGAGTGGACGGGAGAGAGAGTGGGCGAGAGAGAGAGTGGGCGAGAGAGAGAGTGGGCGATATAGAGAATGGGCGAGACAGAGAGTGGGTGAGAGTGAGATTGGACCAAAGAGAGAGTGGGTGAGAGAGAGTGGGCGAGAGTGTGACTGGGCGAGAGTGAGAGAGTGGGCGAGAGAGAGATTGGGAGAGAGTGGGCAAGAGAAAGTGGACGAGAGAGAATGGGCGAGAGAGAGTGTGGGCGAGAGTGAGACTGGGCGAAAGAGAGAGTGGACGAGACAGAGAGTGTGTGAGCGAAAGAGTGAGAGAGTGAGAGAGTGAGAGAGTGGGTGAAAGATAGTGTGGCCAAGAGAGAGAGAGTGGGCAAGAGGGAGTGGGTGAGAGAGAGTATGGGCGAGAGAGAGACTGGGCGAAAGATTGGGTGAGAGAGAGTGGGCGAAAGAGAGAAAGAGTGGGCGAGAGAGAGAGAGGGCGAGAGAGTGTGTGCGAGAGAGAGAGAGAGTGGGCGAGAGAGAGAGAGCGGGCAAGAGAGCACGGGCGAGAGAGAGTGGGCGAGAGAGAGTGTGTGCAAGAGAGACAGAGTGGGCGAGAGAGAGAGAGTGGGCGAGAGAGAGTGGGTGAGTGAGAGAGAGTGGTTGAGAGAGAGAGAGAGTGGGCGAGAGAGAGAGTGGGTGAGAGTGAAACTGGGCCAAAGAAAGTGTGTGTGAGAGAGAGTTGACGAGAGTGTGAGTGGGTGAGAGAGTGGGCGAAAGTGTGAGTTGGCGAGAGAGAGTGGACGAGAGAGAGAATGGGCCAGAGAGAGTGTGGGCGAAAGTGAGACTGGGCGAAATGTAGAGAGTGGGCGAGAGTGAGAGTGGGAGAGCGAAAGAGTGGGCGAGAGAGAGTGAGAGAGTGAGAGAGTAGGTGTGAGAGAGTGTGGGCGAGAGAGAGAGAGACTGGGCGAAAGATTGGGTGAGAGAGAGTGGGCGAGAGAGAGAAAGAGTGGGCGACAGAGAGAGAGGGCGAGAGAGAGTGGGCGAGAGAGAGAGAGTGGGCGTGAGAGAGCGGGCGAGAGAGAGAGTGGGCGAGAGAGGGTGTGGGCGAGAGAGAGAGGGTGGGCGAGAGAGAGATGGTGGGCAAGAGAGAGTGTGTGAGAGAGAGAGTGGGCGAGAGAGAGAGAGTGGGTGTGAGAGTGTGGGCGAGAGAGAGAGTGGGAGAGATTGAGAGAGTGGGTGAGAGAGAGTGGGCTAGAGAGAGAGTGGGCGAGAGAGAGAGTGGGCGAGAGAGAGAGTGGGCGAGAGAGAGAGTGAGTGAGCGGGAGAGAGAGTGTGGGTGAGAGTGAGAGGGGCAAGAGGGACATAGTGGGCGAGAGAGATAGTGGGCGAGAGAGAGAGTGGGCGAGAGAGAGAGAGTGGGCGAGAGAGAGAATGGGCAAGAGAGAGAGTGGGCGAGAGAGAGCGTTGGCGAGAGAGAGTGGGCGAGAGTGAGAGAGTGGGCGAGAGTGAGAATGGGCAAGAGAGAGAGTGGGCGAGAGAGAGCGTTGGCGAGAGAGAGTGGGCGAGAGTGAGAGAGTGGGAGAGAGAGTGGTCATGAGAGAGTGTTGGAGAGACAGAGAGTGGTTGAGAGAGAGAGTGGGCGAGAGAGATCGTGGGCGAGGGAGAGAGTGGGCGAGAGAGATCGTGGGCGAGGGAGAGTAGGCGGGAGACAGAGTGGGCAAGAGAGAGAGTGGGTGAGAGAGAGAGTGGGCAAGAGAGAGAGAGGGCGAGAGAGATAGTGGGCGAGGGAGAGTGTGTGCGAGAGAGAGAGGGCGGGAGAGAGTGGGCAAGAGAGAGAGTGGGTGAGAGAGAGAGTGAGCAAGAAAGAGAGTGGTTGAGAGAGAGAGTGGGCGAGACAGAGAGAGTGGGCGAGAGAGATAGTGGGCGAGGGAGAGTGGACGGGAGAGAGAGTGAGAAAGAAAGAGAGTGGGTGAGAGAGAGTGTGGGCGAGAGAGAGAGTGGGTGAGAGAGAGAGCCGGCGAGAGAGAGAGTGGGCGAGAGAGAGAGTGGGCGAGAGTGAGATTGGACCAAACAGAGAGTGGGTGAGAGACAGTGTGCGAGAGTGTGACTGGGCGAGAGTGAGAGTGTGGGTGTGAGAGAGTGGGAGAGAGTGAGATTGTGGGCGAGAGAGAGAGAATGGCCGAGAGAGTGTGTATACGAGAGAGAGTTTGGGTGAGAGAGAGTGGGCTAGAGTGAGAGAATGTGTGAGAGAGAGTGGGCGAGAGAGAGTGTGGGTGAGAGAGAGTGTGGGTGAGAGAGAGTGGGTGAGACTGAGACTGGGCCAGAGTGAGAGAGTGAGAGAATGGGTGAGAGAGAGAGTGGGCGAGAGAGAGAGTGGGTGAGCGTAAAACTGGGCCAAAGAAAGACTGGGTGAGAGAGAGTGGGCGAGAGTGAGACTGGGCGAGAGTCAGTGAGTGGGTGAGACAGAGATTGGGCGAGACAGAGAGTGGAAGAGAATGAGAGAGTGGGCGTGGGAGAGAGTGGACGAGAGAGAGAGAGGGCGAGAGAGAGTGTGTGCGAGAGAGAGAGTGGGCGAGAGAGAGAGTGGGCGAGAGAGAGTGGGCAAGAGAGAGTGTGTGTGAGAGAGAGAGTGGGTGAGAGAGAGAGAGTGGGTGAGAGAGAGAGAGTGGTTGAGAGTGAAACTGGGCCAAAGAAAGAGTGGGTGAGAGAGAGTGGGTGAGAGTGTGAGTGGGCGAGAGAGAGTGGACTAGAGAGAGAATGGGCGAGAGAGAGTGTGGGCGAAAGTGAGACTCGGCGAAAGATAGAGAGTGGGCGAGAAAGAGAATGGGAGAGCGAAAGAGTGGGAAACAGAGAGTGAGAGAGTGAGAGAGTCGGTGTGAGAGAGTGTGGGCAAGAGAGAGAGAGTGGGCAAGAGGGAGTGGGTGAGAGAGAGTATGGGCGAGAGAGAGTAGGCGGGAGAGAGAGTGGGCAGGAGAGAGAGTGGGTGAGAGAGAGAGTGGGCGAAAGAGAGAGTGAGTGAGAGAGAGAGTGGGCGAGAGAGAGAGAGTGGGCAAGAGAGAGAGTGGGTTAGAAAGAGATTGAGCGAGAGAGAGAAAGCGGGCGAGAGAGAGAGTGGGCGAGAGAGATAGTGGGCGAGAGAGATAGTGGGCGAGAGAGTGGGCGAGAGAGTGTGTGAGAGAGAGAGTGGGCGAGAGAGAGAGAGTGGGCGAGAGAGATAGTGGGCGAGAGAGAGTGTGTGAGAGAGAGATTGGGCGAGAGAGAGAGTGCGCGAGAGAGAGAGTGAGTGGGCGACAGAGAGAGTGTGGGTGAGAGTGAGAGGGGGGAAGAGGGACATAGTGGGCGAGAGAGAGAGTGGGCGAGAGAGAGTGGGCGAGAGTGAGAGAGTGGGTGAGAGAGAGTGGGCGAGAGAGAGAGAGTGGGAGAGAGTGGGAGAGTGGGTGAGAGAGAGTGGGCGAGAGAGAGAGTGGGCGAGAGAGAGAGTGAGTGGGCGAGAGAGAGAGTGTGGGTGAGAGTGAGAGGGGCAAGAGGGACATAGTGGGCGAGAGAGAGAGTGGGCGAGAGAGAGAGTGGGCGAGAGAGAGAGAGTGGGCGAGAGAGAGAATGGGCAAGAGAGAGTGGGCGAGAGAGACCGTTGGCGAGAGAGAGTGGGCGAGAGTGAGAGAGTGGGAGAGAGAGTGGTCATGAGAGAGTGTTGGAGAGACAGAGAGTGGTTGAGAGAGAGAGTGGGCGAGAGAGATCGTGGGCGAGGGAGAGAGTGGGCGAGAGAGATCGTGGGCGAATGAAAGTAGGCGGGAGAGAGAGTGGGCAAGAGAGAGAGTGGGTGAGAGAGAGAGAGTGGGCAAGAGAGAGAGAGGGCGAGAGAGATAGTGGGCGAGGGAGAGTGTGTGCGAGAGAGAGAGGGCGGGAGAGAGGGTGGGCAAGAGAGAGAGTGGGTGAGAGGGAGAGTGAGCAAGAAAGAGAGTGGATGAGAGAGAGAGTGGGCGAGACAGAGAGAGTGGGCGAGAGAGATAGTGGGCGAGGGAGAGTGGACGGGAGAGAGAGTGAGCAAGAAAGAGAGTGGGTGAGAGAGAGAGCGGGCGAGAGAGAGAGAGTGGGCGAGAGAGAGAGCGGGAGAGAGAGAGAGTGCGCGAGAGAGAGTGGGCGAGAGAGAGAGAGTGGGCGAGATAGAGTATGGGCGAGACAGAGAGTGGGTGAGAGTGAGACTGGACCAAAGAGTGAGTGGGTGAGAGAGAGTGGGCGAGAGTGTGACTGGGCGAGAGTGAGAGAGTGGGCGAGAGAGAGAGTGGGTGAGACAGAGAGTGGGTCAGTTTGAGACTGGACCAAAGAGAGTGTGGGTGAGAGAGAGTGTGCGAGAGTGTGACTGGGCGAGAGTGAGAGTGTGGGCGTGAGAGAGTGGGAGAGAGTGAGATTGTGGGCGAGAGAGAGAGAATGGCCGAGAGAGTGTGGACAAGAGAGAGTTTGGGTGAGAGAGAGTGGGCTAGAGTGAGAGAATGGGTGAGAGAGAGTGGGCGAGAGAGAGTGTGGGTGAGAGACAGTGTGGGTGAGAGAGAGTGGCTGATAGTGAGACTGGGCCAGAGTGAGAGAGTGAGAGAATGGGTGAGAGAGAGCGTTGGCGAGAGAGAGTGGGCGAGAGTGAGAGAGTGGGAGAGAGAGTGGTCATGAGATAGTGTTGGAGAGACAGAGAGTGGGTGAGAGAGAGAGTGGGCGAGAGAGATCGTGGGCGATGGAGAGTGTGTCCGAGAGAGAGTGGTCGGGAGAGAGAGTGGGCAAGAGAGAGAGAGTGGGTGAGAGAGAGAGTGAGCAAGAAAGAGAGTGGGTGAGAGAGAGAGTGGGAGAGAGAGAGAGAGTGGGCGAGAGAGATAGTGGGCGAGGGAGAGTGGACGGGAGAGAGAGTGGGCGAGAGAGAGAGTGGGCGAGAGAGAGAGTGGGCGAGATAGAGTATGGGCGAGACAGAGAGTGGGTGAGAGTGAGATTGGACCAAAGAGAGAGTGGGTGAGAGAGAGTGGGCGAGAGTGTGACTGGGCGAGAGTGAGAGAGTGGGCGAGAGAGAGATTGGGAGAGAGTGGGCAAGAGAAAGTGGACGAGAGAGAATGGGCGAGAGAGAGTGTGGGCGAGAGTGATACTGGGCGAAAGAGAGAGTGGACGAGACAGAGAGTGTGTGAGCGAAAGAGTGAGAGAGTGAGAGAGTGGGTGAAAGATAGTGTGGCCAAGAGAGAGAGAGTGGGCAAGAGGGAGTGGGTGAGAGAGATTATGGGCGAGAGAGAGACTGGGCGAAAGATTGGGTGAGAGAGAGTGGGCGAAAGAGAGAAAGAGTGGGCGAGAGAGAGAGAGGGCGAGAGAGAGTGGGCGAGAGAGAGAGAGGGCGAGAGAGTGTGTGCGAGAGAGAGAGAGTGGGCGAGAGAGAGAGAGCGGGCGAGAGAGCACGGGCGAGAGAGAGTGGGCGAGAGAGAGAGTGTGTGCGAGAGAGACAGAGTGGGCGAGAGAGAGAGAGTGGGCGAGAGAGAGTGGGTGAGTGAGAGAGAGTGGGTGAGAGAGAGAGAGTGGGCGAGAGAGAGAGTGGGTGAGAGAGAGAGTGAGCAAGAAAGAGAGTGGGTGAGGGAGAGAGTGGGCGAGAGAGAAAGAGTGGGCGAGAGAGATAGTGGGCGAGGGAGAGTGGACGGGAGAGAGAGTGGGCGAGAGAGAGAGTGGGCGAGAGAGAGAGTGGGCGAGATAGAGTATGGGCGAGACAGAGAGTGGGTGAGAGTGAGATTGGACCAAAGAGAGAGTGGGTGAGAGAGAGTGGGCGAGAGTGTGACTGGGCGAGAGTGAGAGAGTGGGCGAGAGAGAGATTGGGAGAGAGTGGGCAAGAGAAAGTGGACGAGAGAGAATGGGCGAGAGAGAGTAGGCGGGAGAGAGAGTGGGCAGGAGAGAGAGTGGGTGAGAGAGAGAGTGGGCGAGAGAGAGAGTGGGCGAGAGAGAGAGAGTGGGCGAGAGAGAGAATGGGCAAGAGAGAGAGTGGGCGAGAGAGAGCGTTGGCGAGAGAGAGTGGGCGAGAGTGAGAGAGTGGGCGAGAGACAGAGAGCGGGCGAGAGAGCACGGGCGAGAGAGAGTGGGCGAGAGAGAGTGTGTGCGAGAGAGACAGAGTGGGCGAGAGAGAGAGAGTGGGCGAGAGAGAGTGGGTGAGTGAGAGAGAGTGGGTGAGAGAGAGAGAGTGGGCGAGAGAGAGAGTGGGTGAGAGTGAAACTGGGCCAAAGAAAGTGTGTGTGAGAGAGAGTTGACGAGAGTGTGAGTGGGTGAGAGAGTGGGCGAAAGTGTGAGTTGGCGAGAGAGAGTGGACGAGAGAGAGAATGGGCCAGAGAGAGTGTGGGCGAAAGTGAGACTGGGCGAAATGTAGAGAGTGGGCGAGAGTGAGAGTGGGAGAGCGAAAGAGTGGGAGAGAGAGAGTGAGAGAGTGAGAGAGTAGGTGCGAAAGAGTGTGGGCGAGAGAGAGAGTGGCCAAGAGGGAGTGGGTGAGAGAGAGTGTGGGCGAGAGAGAGAGGGCGGGAGAGAGAGTGGGCAGGAAAGAGAGTTGGTGAGAGAGAGAGTGGGCGAGAGAGATAGTGGGCGAGGGAGAGTAGGCGGGAGAGAGTGTGGGCAAGAGAGAGAGTGGGTGAGAGAGAGAGTGGGCGAGAGAGAGAGAGTGGGCAAGAGAGAGAGTGGGTTAGAGAGAGAGTGAGCGAGAGAGAGAAAGCGGGCGAGAGAGAGAGTGGGCGAGAGAGATAGTGGGCGAGGGAGAGTAGGCGGGAGAGAGTGAGAGCAAGAAAGAGAGTGGGTGAGTAAGAGAGAGGGCGAGAGAGAGTGTGTGCGAGAGAGAGTGGGCGAGGGAGAGAGACTGGGCGAGAGAGAGAGTGGGCGAGAGAGAGAGTGGGCGAGAGAGATAGTGGGCGAGGGTGAGTAGGCGGTAGAGAGAGTGAGCAAGAAAGAGAGTGGGTGAGAGAGAGAGAGGGCGAGAGAGAGTGTGTGCGAGAGAGAGAGTGGGCGAGAGAGAGAGTGGGCGAGAGAGAGTGGGCAAGAGAGAGTGTGTGTGAGAGAGAGAGTGGGTGAGAGAGAGAGAGTGGGTGAGAGAGAGAGAGTGGTTGAGAGTGAAACTGGGCCAAAGAAAGAGTGGGTGAGAGAGAGTGGGTGAGAGTGTGAGTGGGCGAGAGAGAGTGGACTAGAGAGAGAATGGGCGAGAGAGAGTGTGGGCGAAAGTGAGACTCGGCGAAAGATAGAGAGTGGGCGAGAAAGAGAATGGGAGAGCGAAAGAGTGGGAAACAGAGAGTGAGAGAGTGAGAGAGTCGGTGTGAGAGAGTGTGGGCAAGAGAGAGAGAGTGGGCACGAGGGAGTGGGTGAGAGAGAGTATGGGCGAGAGAGAGTAGGCGGGAGAGAGAGTGGGCAGGAGAGAGAGTGGGTGAGAGAGAGAGTGGGCGAAAGAGAGAGTGAGTGAGAGAGAGAGTGGGCGAGAGAGAGAGAGTGGGCAAGAGAGAGAGTGGGTTAGAAAGAGATTGAGCGAGAGAGAGAAAGCGGGCGAGAGAGAGAGTGGGCGAGAGAGATAGTGGGCGAGAGAGATAGTGGGCGAGAGAGTGGGCGAGAGAGTGTGTGAGAGAGAGAGTGGGCGAGAGAGAGAGAGTGGGCGAGAGAGATAGTGGGCGAGAGAGAGTGTGTGAGAGAGAGAGATTGGGCGAGAGAGAGAGTGCGCGAGAGAGAGAGTGAGTGGGCGACAGAGAGAGTGTGGGTGAGAGTGAGAGGGGGGAAGAGGGACATAGTGGGCGAGAGAGAGAGTGGGCGAGAGAGAGTGGGCGAGAGTGAGAGAGTGGGTGAGAGAGAGTGGGCGAGAGAGAGAGAGTGGGAGAGAGTGGGAGAGTGGGTGAGAGAGAGTGGGCGAGAGAGAGAGTGGGCGAGAGAGAGAGTGAGTGGGCGAGAGAGAGAGTGTGGGTGAGAGTGAGAGGGGCAAGAGGGACATAGTGGGCGAGAGAGAGAGTGGGCGAGAGAGAGAGTGGGCGAGAGAGAGAGAGTGGGCGAGAGAGAGAATGGGCAAGAGAGAGTGGGCGAGAGAGAGCGTTGGCGAGAGAGAGTGGGCGAGAGTGAGAGAGTGGGAGAGAGAGTGGTCATGAGAGAGTGTTGGAGAGACAGAGAGTGGTTGAGAGAGAGAGTGGGCGAGAGAGATCGTGGGCGAGGGAGAGAGTGGGCGAGAGAGATCGTGGGCGAATGAAAGTAGGCGGGAGAGAGAGTGGGCAAGAGAGAGAGTGGGTGAGAGAGAGAGAGTGGGCAAGAGAGAGAGAGGGCGAGAGAGATAGTGGGCGAGGGAGAGTGTGTGCGAGAGAGAGAGGGCGGGAGAGAGGGTGGGCAAGAGAGCGAGTGGGTGAGAGGGAGAGTGAGCACGAAAGAGAGTGGATGAGAGAGAGAGTGGGCGAGACAGAGAGAGTGGGCGAGAGAGATAGTGGGCGAGGGAGAGTGGACGGGAGAGAGAGTGAGCAAGAAAGAGAGTGGGTGAGAGAGAGAGCGGGCGAGAGAGAGAGAGTGGGCGAGAGAGAGAGCGGGAGAGAGAGAGAGTGCGCGAGAGAGAGTGGGCGAGAGAGAGAGAGTGGGCGAGATAGAGTATGGGCGAGACAGAGAGTGGGTGAGAGTGAGACTGGACCAAAGAGTGAGTGGGTGAGAGAGAGTGGGCGAGAGTGTGACTGGGCGAGAGTGAGAGAGTGGGCGAGAGAGAGAGTGGGTGAGACAGAGAGTGGGTCAGTTTGAGACTGGACCAAAGAGAGTGTGGGTGAGAGAGAGTGTGCGAGAGTGTGACTGGGCGAGAGTGAGAGTGTGGGCGTGAGAGAGTGGGAGAGAGTGAGATTGTGGGCGAGAGAGAGAGAATGGCCGAGAGAGTGTGGACAAGAGAGAGTTTGGGTGAGAGATAGTGGGCTAGAGTGAGAGAATGGGTGAGAGAGAGTGGGCGAGAGAGAGTGTGGGTGAGAGACAGTGTGGGTGAGAGAGAGTGGCTGATAGTGAGACAGGGCCAGAGTGAGAGAGTGAGAGAATGGGTGAGAGAGAGCGTTGGCGAGAGAGAGTGGGCGAGAGTGAGAGAGTGGGAGAGAGAGTGGTCATGAGATAGTGTTGGAGAGACAGAGAGTGGGTGAGAGAGAGAGTGGGCGAGAGAGATCGTGGGCGATGGAGAGTGTGTCCGAGAGAGAGTGGTCGGGAGAGAGAGTGGGCAAGAGAGAGAGAGTGGGTGAGAGAGAGAGTGAGCAAGAAAGAGAGTGGGTGAGAGAGAGAGTGGGCGAGAGAGAGAGAGTGGGCGAGAGAGATAGTGGGCGAGGGAGAGTGGATGGGAGAGAGAGTGGGCGAGAGAGAGAGTGGGCGAGAGAGAGAGTGGGCGAGATAGAGTATGGGCGAGACAGAGAGTGGGTGAGAGTGAGATTGGACCAAAGAGAGAGTGGGTGAGAGAGAGTGGGCGAGAGTGTGACTGGGCGAGAGTGAGAGAGTGGGCGAGAGGGAGATTGGGAGAGAGTGGGCAAGAGAAAGTGGACGAGAGAGAATGGGCGAGAGAGAGTGTGGGCGAGAGTGAGACTGGGCGAAAGAGAGAGTGGACGAGACAGAGAGTGTGTGAGCGAAAGAGTGAGAGAGTGAGAGAGTGAGAGAGTGGGTGAAAGATAGTGTGGCCAAGAGAGAGAGAGTGGGCAAGAGGGAGTGGGTGAGAGAGAGTATGGGCGAGAGAGAGACTGGGCGAAAGATTGGGTGAGAGAGAGTGGGCGAAAGAGAGAAAGAGTGGGCGAGAGAGAGAGAGGGCGAGAGGGAGTGGGCGAGAGAGAGAGAGGGCGAGAGAGTGTGTGCGAGAGAGAGAGAGTGGGCGAGAGAGAGAGAGCGGGCGAGAGAGCACGGGCGAGAGAGAGTGGGCGAGAGAGAGTGTGTGCGAGAGAGACAGAGTGGGCGAGAGAGAGAGAGTGGGCGAGAGAGAGTGGGTGAGTGAGAGAGAGTGGGTGAGAGAGAGAGAGTGGGCGAGAGAGAGAGTGGGTGAGAGAGAGAGTGAGCAAGAAAGAGAGTGGGTGAGGGAGAGAGTGGGCGAGAGAGAGAGAGTGGGCGAGAGAGATAGTGGGCGAGGGAGAGTGGACGGGAGAGAGAGTGGGCGAGAGAGAGAGAGTGGGCGAGAGAGAGAGTGGGCGAGATAGAGTATGGGCGAGACAGAGAGTGGGTGAGAGTGAGATTGGACCAAAGAGAGAGTGGGTGAGAGAGAGTGGGCGAGAGTGTGACTGGGCGAGAGTGAGAGAGTGGGCGAGAGAGAGATTGGGAGAGAGTGGGCAAGAGAAAGTGGACGAGAGAGAATGGGCGAGAGAGAGTGTGGGCGAGAGTGAGACTGGGCGAAAGAGAGAGTGGACGAGACAGAGAGTGTGTGAGCGAAAGAGTGAGAGAGTGAGAGAGTGAGAGAGTGGGTGAAAGATAGTGTGGCCAAGAGAGAGAGAGTGGGCAAGAGGGAGTGGGTGAGAGAGAGTATGGGCGAGAGAGAGACTGGGCGAAAGATTGGGTGAGAGAGAGTGGGCGAAAGAGAGAAAGAGTGGGCGAGAGAGAGAGAGGGCGAGAGAGAGTGGGCGAGAGAGAGAGAGGGCGAGAGAATGTGTGCGAGAGAGAGAGAGTGGGCGAGAGAGAGAGAGCGGGCGAGAGAGCACGGGCGAGAGAGAGTGGGCGAGAGAGAGTGTGTGCGAGAGAGACAGAGTGGGTGAGAGAGAGAGAGTGGGCGAGAGAGAGTGGGTGAGTGAGAGAGAGTGGGTGAGAGAGAGGGAGAGTGGGCGAGAGAGAGAGTGGGTGAGAGTGAAACTGGGCCAAAGAAAGTGTGTGTGAGAGAGAGTTGACGAGAGTGTGAGTGGGTGAGAGAGTGGGCGAAAGTGTGAGTTGGCGAGAGAGAGTGGACGAGAGAGAGAATGGGCCAGAGAGAGTGTGGGCGAAAGTGAGACTGGGCGAAATGTAGAGAGTGGGCGAGAGTGAGAGTGGGAGAGCGAAAGAGTGGGCGAGAGAGAGTGAGAGAGTGAGAGAGTAGGTGTGAGAGAGTGTGGGCGAGAGAGAGAGAGACTGGGCGAAAGATTGGGTGAGAGAGAGTGGGCGAGAGAGAGAAAGAGTGGGCGACAGAGAGAGAGGGTGAGAGAGAGTGGGCGAGAGAGAGAGAGTGGGCGTGAGAGAGCGGGCGAGAGAGAGAGTGGGCGAGAGAGGGTGTGGGCGAGAGAGAGAGGGTGGGCGAGAGAGAGATGGTGGGTAAGAGAGAGTGTGTGAGAGAGAGAGTGGGCGAGAGAGAGAGAGTGGGTGTGAGAGTGTGGGCGAGAGAGAGAGTGGGAGAGATTGAGAGAGTGGGTGAGAGAGAGTGGGCTAGAGAGAGAATGGGCGAGAGAGAGAGTGGGCGAGAGAGAGAGTGGGCGAGAGAGAGAGTGAGAGAGCGGGAGAGAGAGTGTGGGTGAGAGTGAGAGGGGCAAGAGGGACATAGTGGGCGAGAGAGATAGTGGGCGAGAGAGAGAGTGGGCGAAAGAGAGAGAGTGGGCGAGAGAGAGAATGGGCAAGAGAGAGAGTGGGCGAGAGAGAGCGTTGGCGAGAGAGAGTGGGCGAGAGTGAGAGAGTGGGCGAGAGAGAGAATGGGCAAGAGAGAGAGTGGGCGAGAGAGAGCGTTGGCGAGAGAGAGTGGGCGAGAGTGAGAGAGTGGGAGAGAGAGGGGTCATGAGAGAGTGTTGGAGAGACAGAGAGTGGTTGAGAGAGAGAGTGGGCAAGAGAGAGAGTGGGTGAGAGAGAGAGTGGGCAAGAGAGAGAGAGGGCGAGAGAGATAGTGGGCGAGGGAGAGTGTGTGCGAGAGAGAGAGGGCGGGAGAGAGTGGGCAAGAGAGAGAGTGGGTGAGAGAGAGAGTGAGCAAGAAAGAGAGTGGTTGAGAGAGAGAGTGGGTGAGACAGAGAGAGTGTTCGAGAGAGATAGTGGGCGAGGGAGAGTGGACGGGAGAGAGAGTGAGCAAGAAAGAGTGTGGGTGAGAGAGAGTGTGGGCGAGAGAGAGAGTTGGTGAGAGAGAGAGCCGGCGAGAGAGAGAGTGGGCGAGAGAGAGAGTGGGCGAGAGTGAGATTGGACCAAAGAGAGAGTGGGTGAGAGAGAGTGTGCGAGAGTGTGACTGGGCGAGAGTGAGAGTGTGGGTGTGAGAGAGTGGGAGAGAGTGAGATTGTGGGCGAGAGAGAGAGAATGGCCGAGAGAGTGTGTATACGAGAGAGAGTTTGGGTGAGAGAGAGTGGGCTAGAGTGAGAGAATGTGTGAGAGAGAGTGGGCGAGAGAGAGTGTGGGTGAGAGAGTGTGTGGGTGAGAGAGAGTGGGTGAGACTGAGACTGGGCCAGAGTGAGAGTGAGAGAATGGGTGAGAGAGAGAGTGGGCGAGAGAGAGAGTGGGTGAGCGTAAAACTGGGCCAAAGAAAGACTGGGTGAGAGAGAGTGGGCGAGAGTGAGACTGGGCGAGAGTCAGTGAGTGGGTGAGACAGAGAGTGGGCGAGACAGAGAGTGGAAGAGAATGAGAGAGTGGGCGTGGGAGAGAGTGGACGAGAGAGAGAGAGAGTAGGAGAGAGTAAGAGAGTGGGCGAGAGAGAGTGTGGGTGAGAGAGAGTATTGGCCAGAGAGTGAGTGGGCGAGAGTGAGAGAGTGGGCGAGAGAGAGAGGGCGAGAGAGAGAGTGGGCGAGATAGAGTGTGGGTGAGACACAGTGTGGGTGAGAGTGAGACTGGACCAAAGAGAGAGTGAGTGAGAGAGAGTGTGCGAGAGTGTGACTGGGCGAGAGTGATAGAGTGGGCGAGAGAGAGAGTGGGTGAGAGTGAGAGAGTGGGCGACAGAGAGTGGACGAGAGAGAATGGGCGAGAGAGAGTGTGTGCGAAGTGAGACTGGGCGAAAGAGAGAGAGTGGGCGAGATATAGAGTGGGTGAGCGAAAGGTTTGGGGAGAGAGAGAGTGAGAGAGTGGGTGAAAGATAGTGTGGCTGAGAGAGAGTGGGCAAGAGGGAGTGGGTGAGAGAGAATATGGGCGAGAGAGAGACTGGACGAATGATTAGGTGAGAGAGAGTGGGCGAGAGAGAGAACGAGTGGGCAAGAGAGATTGGGCGAGAGAGAGAGAGTGAGTGGGCGACAGAGAGAGTGTGGGTGAGAGTGAGAGGGGGGAAGAGAGACATAGTGGGCGAGAGAGAGAGTGGGCGAGAGAGAGTGGGCGAGAGTGAGAGAGTGGGTGAGAGAGAGTGGGCGAGAGAGAGTGGGAGAGAGTGAGAGAGTGGGTGAGAGAGAGTGGGCTAGAGAGAGAGTGGGTGAGAGAGAGAGAGTGGGCGTGAGAGAGCTGGCGAGAGAGAGAGTGGGCGAGAGAGGGTGTGGGCGAGAGAGAGAGGGTGGGCGAGAGAGAGATGGTGGGCAAGAGAGAGTGTGTGAGAGAGAGAGTGGGCGAGAGAGAGAGAGTGGGTGTGAGAGTGTGGGCGAGAGAGAGAGTGGGAGAGATTGAGAGAGTGGGTGAGAGAGAGTGGGCTAGAGAGAGAGTGGGAGAGAGTGGGAGAGTGGGCGAGAGAGAGAGTGGGCGAGAGAGAGAGTGAGTGAGCGGGAGAGAGAGTGTGGGTGAGAGTGAGAGGGGCAAGAGGGACATAGTGGGCGAGAGAGAGAGTGGGCGAGAGAGAGAGTGGGCGAGAGAGAGAGAGTGGGCGAGAGAGAGAATGGGCAAGAGAGAGTTTGGGCGAGAGAGAGCGTTGGCGAGAGAGAGTGGGCGAGAGTGAGAGAGTGGGCGAGAGAGAGAATGGGCAAGAGAGAGAGTGGGCGAGAGAGAGCGTTGGCGAGAGAGAGTGGGCGAGAGAGATCGTGGGCGAGGGAGAGTAGGCGGGAGAGAGAGTGGGCAAGAGAGAGAGTGGGTGAGAGAGAGAGAGTGGGCAAGAGAGAGAGAGGGCGAGAGAGATAGTGGGCGAGGGAGAGTGTGTGCGAGAGAGAGAGGACGGGAGAGAGTGGGGAAGAGAGAGAGTGGGTGAGAGAGAGAGTGAGCAAGAAAGAGAGTGGTTGAGAGAGAGAGTGGGCGAGACAGAGAGAGTGGGCGAGAGAGATAGTGGGCGAGGGAGAGTGGACGGGAGAGAGAGTGAGCAAGAAAGAGAGTGGGTGAGAGAGAGTGTGGGCGAGAGAGAGAGCCGGCGAGAGAGAGAGTGGGCGAGAGAGAGTGGGCGAGAGAGAGAGTGGGCGAGAGAGAGAGTGGGCGAGATAGATTATGGGCGATACAGAGAGTGGGTGAGAGTGAGACTAGACCAAAGAGAGAGTGGGTGAGAGAGAGTGTGCGAGAGTGTGACTGGGCGAGAGTGAGAGTGTGGGCGTGAGAGAGTGGGAGAGAGTGAGATTGTGGGCGAGAGAGAGAGAATGGTCGAGAGAGTGTGTATACGAGAGAGAATTTGGGTGAGAGAGAGTGGTCTAGAGTGAGAGAATGGGTGAGAGAGAGTGGGCGAGAGAGAGTGTGGGTGAGAGAGAGTGTGGGTGAGAGAGAGTGGGTGAGACTGAGACTGGGCCAGAGTGAGAGAGTGAGAGAATGGGTGAGAGAGAGAGTTGGTGAGAGAGAGAGTGGGTGAGCGTAAAACTGGGCCAAAGAAAGACTGGGTGAGAGAGAGTGGGCGAGAGTGAGACTGGGCGAGAGTAAGTGAGTGGGTGAGACAGAGAGTGGGCGAGAGAGAGAGTGTTAGAGAATGAAAGAGTGGGCGTGGGAGCGAGTGGACGAGAGAGAGAGCAGGAGAGAGTAAGAGAGTGGGCGAGAGAGAGTGTGGGTGAGAGAGAGTATTGGCCAGAGAGTGAGTGGGCGAGAGTGAGAGAGTGGGCGAGAGAGAGAGGGCGAGAGAGAGAGTGGGCGAGCTAGAGTGTGGGTGAGACACAGTGTGGGTGAGAGTGAGACTGGACCAAAGAGAGAGTGAGTGAGAGAGAGTGTGCGAGAGTGTGACTGGGCGAGAGTGATAGAGTGGGCGAGAGAGACAGTGGGTGAGAGTGAGAGAGTGGGCGAGAGAGAGTGGACGAGAGAGAATGGGCGAGAGAGAGTGTGTGCGAAGTGAGACTGGGCGAAAGAGAGAGAGTGGGCGAGATATAGAGTGGGTGAGCGAAAGGTTTGGGGAGAGAGAGAGTGAGAGAGTGGGTGAAAGATAGTGTGGCTGAGAGAGAGTGGGCAAGAGGGAGTGGGTGAGAGAGAATATGGGCGAGAGAGAGACTGGACGAAAGATTAGGTGAGAGAGGGTGGGCGAGAGAGAGAAAGAGTGGGCAAGAGAGATTGGGCGAGAGAGAGAGTGGGCGAGAGAGAGAGTCAGTGGGCGACAGAGAGAGTGTGGGTGAGAGTGAGAGGGGGGAAGAGGGACATTGTGGGCGAGAGAGAGAGTGGGCGAGAGAGAGTGGGCGAGAGTGAGAGAGTGGGTGAGAGAGAGTGGGCGAGAGAGAGAGAGTGGGAGAGATTGAGAGAGTGGGTGAGAGAGTGGGCTAGAGAGAGAGTGGGCGAGAGAGAGAGCGGGCGAGAGAGAGAGAGGGCGAGAGAGAGAGTGGGCAAGAGAGAGAGTGGGCGAGAGAGAGAGTGGGCGAGATAGAGTATGGGCGAGACAGAGAGTTGGTGAGAGTGAGACTGGACCAAAGAGAAAGTTGTTGAGAGAGAGTGGGCGAGAGTGTGACTGGGCGAGAGTGAGAGAGTGGGCGAGAGAGAGATTGGGAGAGAGTGAGAGAGTGGGCGAGTGAAAGTGGACGAGAGAGAATGGGCGAGAGAGACTGTGGGCGAGAGTGAGACTGGGCGAAAGAGAGAGAGGACGAGACAGAGAGTGTGTGAGCGAAAGAGTGAGAGAGTGAGAGAGTGAGAGAGTAGGTGAAAGATAGTGTGGCCAAGAGAGAGAGAGTGGGCAAGAGGGAGTGGGTGAGAGAGAGTATGGGCGAGAGAGAGACTGGGCGAAAGATTGGGTGAGAGAGAGTGGTCGAGAGAGAGAAAGAGTGGGCGAGAGAGAGAGCGGGCGAGAGAGAGTGGGCGAGAGAGAGAGCGGGCGAGAGAGAGAGTGGGCGAGAGAGAGTGTGTGCGAGAGAGACAGAGTGGGCGAGAGAGAGAGAGTGAGCGAGAGAGAGTGGGTGAGTGAGAGAGAGTGGGTGAGAGAGAGAGAGTGGGCGAGAGAGAGAGTGGGTGAGAGTGAAACTGGGCCAAAGAAAGAGTGTGTGAGAGCGAGTGGACGAGAGTGTGTGTGGGTGAGAGAGAGTGGGCGAAAGTGTGAGTGGGCGAGAGAGAGTGGACGAGAGAGAGAATGGGCCAGAGAGAGTGTGGGCGAAAGTGAGACTGGGCGAAATGTAGAGAGTGGGCGAGAGTGAGAGTGGGAGAGCGAAAGAGTGGGCGAGAGAGAGTGAGAGAGTAGGTGTGAGAGAGTGTGGGCGAGAGAGAGAGAGTGGGCAAGAGGGAGTGGCTGAGAGCGAGTGTGGGCGAGAGAGAGAGAGACTGTGCGAAAGATTGGGTGAGAGAGAGTGGGCGAGAGAGTGGGCGAGAGTGAGAGAGTGGGTGAGAATGTGTGGGCGAGAGAGAGAGTGGGAGAGATTGAGAGAGTGGGTGAGAGATAGTGGGCTACAGAGAGAGTGGGTGAGAGAGAGAGTGGGCGTGAGAGAGCGGGCGAGAGAGAGAGTGGGCGAGAGAGGGTGTGGGCGAGAGAGAGAGAGTGGGCGAGAGAGAGTGGGCTAGGGAGAGAGTGGGAGAGAGTGAGAGAGTGGGCGAGAGAGAGAGTGGGCGAGAGAGAGAGTGAGTGGGCGAGACAGAGAGTGTGGGTGAGAGTGAGAGGGGCAAGAGGGACATAGTGGGCGAGAGAGAGAGTGGGCGAGAGAGAGAGTGGGCGAGAGAGAGAGAGTGGGCGAGAGAGGGAGTGGGCGAGAGAGAGAATGGGCAAGAGAGAGAGTGGGCGAGAGAGAGCGTTGGCGAGAGAGAGTGGGCGAGAGTGAGAGAGTGGGAGAGAGAGTGGTCATGAGAGAGTGTTGGAGAGACAGAGAGTGGGTGAGAGAGAGAGTGGGCGAGAGAGATCGTGGGCGAGGGAGAGTGTGTCCGAGAGAGAGTGGTCGGGAGAGAAAGTGGGCAAGAGAGAGAGAGGGTGAAAGAGTGAGCAAGAAAGGGAGTGGGTGAGAGAGAGAGCGGGCGAGACAGAGAGAGTGGGCGAGAGAGATAGTGGGCGAGGGAGAGTGGACGAGAGAGAGAGAAAGCAAGAAAGAAAGTGGGTGAGAGAGAGAGTGGGCGAGAGAGAGAGAGTGGGCGAGAGAGAGAGCGGGCGAGAGAGAGAGAGGGCGAGAGAGAGAGTGGGCAAGAGAGAGAGTGGGTGAGAGAGAGCGTTGGCGAGAGAGAGTGGGCGAGAGTGAGAGAGTGGGAGAGAGAGTGGTCATTAGAGAGTGTTGGAGAGACAGAGAGTGGGTGAGAGAGAGAGTGGGCGAGAGAGATCGTGGGCGATAGAGAGAGTGAGTGGGCGAGAGAGAGAGTGTGGGTGAGAGTGAGAGGGGCAAGAGGGACATAGTGGGCGAGAAAGAGAGTGGGCGAGAGAGAGAGTGGGCGAGAGAGAGAGAGTGGGCGAGAGAGAGAATGGTCAAGATAGAGAGTAGTCATGAGAGAGTGTTGGAGAGACAGAGAGTGGGTGAGAGAGAGAGTGGGCGAGAGAGATCGTGGGCGAGGGAGAGAGTGGGCGAGAGAGATCGTGGGCGAGGGAGAGTAGGCGGGAGAGAGAGTGGGCAAGAGAGAGTGGGTGAGAGAGAGAGAGTGGGCAAGAGAGAGAGAGAGGGCAAGAGAGATATTGGGCGAGGGAGAGTGTGTGCGAGAGAGAGAGGGTGGGAGAGAGAGTGGGCAAGAAAGAGAGTGGGTGAGAGAGAGTGGGCGAGAGAGAGTGGGAGAGATTGAGAGAGTGGGCGAGAGAGAGAGTGGGCGAGAGAGAGAGTGAGTGGGCGAGAGAGAGAGTGTGGGTGAGAGTGAGAGGGGCAAGAGGGACATAGTGGGTGAGAGAGAGAGTGGGCGAGAGAGAGAGAGAGTGGGCGAGAGAGAGAATGCGCAAGAGAGAGAGTGGTCGAGAGAGAGCGTTGGCGAGAGAGAGTGGGCGAGAGTGAGAGAGTGGAAGAGAGAGTGGTCATGAGAGAGTGTTGGAGAGACAGAGAGTGGGTGAGAGAGAGAGTGGGCGAGAGAGAGAGAGGGCGAGAGAGATAGTGGGCGAGGGAGAGTGTGCGCGAATGAGAGAGGGCGGGAGAGAGAGTGGTCAAGAGAGAGAGAGGGTGAGAGAGAGAGTGAGCAAGAAAGAGAATGGGTAGAGACAGAGAGTGGGCGAGGGAGAGAGTGTGGGTGAGAGTGAGAGGGGCAAGAGGGACATAGTGGGCGAGAGAGAGAGTGGGCGAGAGAGAGAGTGGGCGCGAGAGAGAGTGGGCGAGAGAGAGAATGGGCAAGAGAGAGAGTGGGCGAGAGAGAGAGTTGGCGAGAGAGAGTGGGCGAGAGTGAGAGAGTGGGAGAGAGAGTGGTCATGAGAGAGTGTTGGAGAGACTGAGAGTGGGTGAGAGAGAGAGTGGGCGAGAGAGATCGTGGGCGAGGGAGTGAGTGGGCGAGAGAGATCGTGGGCGAGGGAGAGTAGGCGGGAGAGAGTGTGGGCAAGAGAGAGAGTGGGTGAGAGAGAGAGAGTGGGCAAGAGAGAGAGAGGGCGAGAGAGATAGTGGGCGAGGGAGAGAGAGTGGGCAAGAGAGAGAGAGGGCGAGAGAGATAGTGGGCGAGGGAGAGTATGTGCGAGAGAGAGAGGGCGGGAGAGAGAGTGGGCAAGAGAGAGAGTGGGTGAGAGAGAGAGTGAGCAAGAAAGAGAGTGGGTAGAGAGAGAGAGTGGGCGAGAGAGAGAGTGGGCGAGAGAGATAGTGGACGGGAGAGAGAGTGTGCGAGAGAGAGAGTGGGTGAGAGAGAGTATGGGCGAGATAGAGAGAGTGGGCGAGAGAGAGAGGGCGAGAGAGAGAGTGGGCGAGAGAGAGAGTGGGCGAGAGAGAGAGTGGGCAAGATAGAGTATGGGCGAGACAGAGAGTGGGTGAGAGTGAGACTGGACCAAAGAGAGAGTGGGTGAGAGAGAGTGGGCGAGAGTGTGTCTGGGCGAGAGTGAGAGAGTGGGCGAGAGAGAGATTGGGAGAGAGTGAGAGAGTGGGAGAGAGAGAGTGGACGAGAGAGAATGGGCGAGAGAAAATGTGGGCGAGAGTGAGACTGGGAGAAAGAGAGAGAGTGGACGCGACAGAGAGTGGGTGAGCGAAAGAGTGAGAGAGAGAGAGTGAGAGAGTGGGTGAAAGATAGTGTGGCCAAGAGAGAGAGAGTGGGCAAGAGGGAGTGGGTGAGAGAGAGTATGGGCGCGAGAGAGACTGGGCGAAAGTGTGGTTGAGACAGAATGGGCGAGAGAGAGAAAGAGTGGGCGAGAGAGATGGGCGAGAGAGAGTGGGCGAGAGAGAGAGTGCGTGGGCGAGAGAGATTGTGCGGGTGAGAGTGAGAGGGGGAAAGAGGGACATAGTGGGCGAGAGAGAGAGTGGGCGAGAGAGAGAGTGGGCAAGAGTGAGAGAGTGGGCGAGAGAGAGAATGGGCAAGAGAGAGAGAGGGCGAGAGAGAGAGTGGGCGAGAGAGAGAATGGGCAAGAGAGAGAGTGGGCGAGAGAGAGCATTGGCGAGAGATAGTGGGCGAGAGTGAGAGAGTGGGCGAGAGAGAGTGTGGGCAAGAGAGAGTGTTGGCGAGACAGAGAGTGGGCGAGAGAGAGAGTGGGTGAGAGAGATAATGGGCGAGGGAGAGTTGGCGGGAGAGAGAGTGGGCAAGAGAGAGAGTGGGTGAGAGAGAGAGAGTGGGCGAGAGAGAGAGTGGCCGAGAGAGATAGTGGGTGAGGGAGAGTAGGCGGGAGAGAGAGTAAGCAAGAAAAAGTGTGGGTGAGAGAGAGAGTGGGCGAGAGAGAGAGAGTGGGCAAGAGAGAGAGTGGGTGAGAGAGAGAGTGAGCGAGCGAGAGAGTGGGTTAGAGAGAGAGTGAGCGAGCGAGAGAAAGCGGGCGAGAGAGAATGGGCGAGAGAGATAGTGGGTGAGGGAGAGTAGGTGGGAGAGAGAGTGAGCAAGAAAGAGAGTGGGTGAGATAGAGAGTGAGCAAAAAAGAGAGTGGGTGAGAGAGAAAGCGGGCGAGAGAGAGAATGGGTGAGAGAGAGAGAGTGGGCGAGAGAGAGAGAGGGCGAGAGAGAGTGTGTGCGAGAGAGAGAGAGTGGGTGAGAGAGAGAGTGGGCGAGAGAGAGCGGGCGAGAGAGAGAGTGGGCGTGAGAGAGAGGGCGAGAGAGAGAGTGGGCGAGAGAGAGTGTGTGAGAGAGAGAGAGTGGGTGAGAGAGAGAGAGAGTGGGCGAGAGAGAGAGTGGGTGAGAGTCAAACTGGGCCAAAGAAAGAGTGGGTGAGAGAGAGTGGGCGAGAGTGTGAGTGGGCGAGAGAGAGTAGACGAGAGAGAGAATGGGCGAGAGAGAGTGGGTGAGAGAGAGAGTGAGTGAGAGAGAGAAAGCGGGCGAGAGAGAGAGTGGGCGACAGAGATAGTTGGCGAGGGAGAGTGGGCGAGAGAGAGAGTGGTCAAGAGAGAGAGTGGGTGAGAGAAAGAGAGTGGGCGTGAGAGGGAGTGGGCGAGATAGAGTGTGGGCGAGAGAGGATGTGGGCGAGAGAGAGAGGGTGGGCGAGAGAGAGAGATGGTGGGCAAGAGAGAGTGTGTGAGAGAGAGAGAATGGGCGAGAGAGAGAGAGTGGGTGTGAGAGAGTGGGAGAGATTGAGAGAGTGGGTGAGAGAGAGTGGGCTAGAGAGAGAGTGGGAGAGCGTGAGAGAGTGGGCGAGAGAGAGAGTGGGCGAGAGAGAGAGTGAGTGGGCGAGAGAGAGAGTGTGGGTGACAGTAAGAGGGGCAAGAGGGACATAGTGGGCGAGAGAGAGAGTGGGCGAGAGAGTGGGCGAGAGAGAGAGAGTGGGCGAGAGAGAGAATGGGCAAGAGAGAGAGTGGGCGAGAGTGAGAGAGTGGGATAGAGAGTGGTCATGAGAGAGTGTTGGAGAGACAGAGAGTGGGTGAGAGAGAGAGTGGGTGAGAGAGATCGTGGGCGAGGGAGAGAGTGGGCGAGAGAGATCATGGGCGAGGGAGAGTAGGCGGGATAGAGAGTGGGCAAGAGAGAGAGTGGGTGAGAGAGAGAGAGTGGGCAAGAGAGAGAGAGGGCGAGAGAGATCGTGGGCGAGGGAGAGTGTGTGCGAGAGAGAGAGGGCGGGAGAGAGAGTGGGCAAGAGAGAGAGTGGGTGAGAGAGAGAGTGAGCAAGATAGAGAGTGGGTGAGAGAGAGAGTGGGCGAGAGAGAGAGTGGGAGAGAGTGAGAGAGTGGGTGAGAGAGAGAGAGTGGGCGAGAGAGAGAGTGAGTGGGCGAGAGAGAGAGTGTGGGTGAGAGTGAGAGGGTCAAGAGGGACATAGTGGGCGAGAGAGAGAGTGGGCGAGAGAGAGAGTGGGAGAGAGAGAGAGAGAGTGGGCGAGAGAGAGAATGGGCAAGAGAGAGAGTGGGCGAGAGAGAGCGTTGGCGAGAGAGAGTGGGCGAGAGTGAGAGAGTGGGAGAGAGTGGTCATGAGAGAGTGTTGGAGAGACGGACAGTGGGTGAGAGAGAGAGTGGGCGAGAGAGATCGTGGGCGAGGGAGAGAGTGGGCGAGAGAGATCGTGGGCGAGGGAGAGCAGGCGGGAGAGAGAGTGGGCAAGAGAGAGAGTGGGTGAGAGACAGAGAGTGGGCAAGAGGGAGAGAGGGCGGGAGAGAGAGTGGGTGAGAGAGAGAGTGAGCAAGAAAGAGAGTGGGTGAGAGAGAGATGGGCGAGAGAGTGAGAGTGGGCGAGAGAGATAGTGGACGGGAGAGAGAGTGGGCGAGAGAGAGAGTGGGTGAGAGAGAGTGGGCGAGAGAGAGAGAGTGGGAGAGAGAGAGAGCGGGCGAGAGAGAGAGTGGGCGAGAGAGAGAGTGGGCGAGAGAGAGAGTGGGCAAGATAGAGTATGGGCGAGACAGAGAGTGGGTGAGAGTGAGACTGCACCAAAGAGAGAGTGGGTGAGAGAGAGTGGGCGAGAGTGTGTCTGGGCGAGAGTGAGAGAGTGGGTGAGAGAGAGCGTGGGAGAGAGTGAGAGAGTGGGCGAGAGAGAGTGGACGAGAGAGAATGGGCGAGAGAAAGTGTGGGCGAGAGTGAGACTGGGAGAAAGAGAGAGAGTGGACTAGACAGAGAGTGGGTGAGCGAAAGAGTGAGAGAGAGAGAGTGAGAGAGTGGGTGAAAGATAATGTGGCCAAGAGAGAGAGAGTGGGCAAGAGGGAGTGGGTGAGAGAGTATGGGCGAGAGAGAGACTGGGCGAAAGTTTGGGTGAGAGAGAATGGGCGAGAGAGAGAAACAGTGTGCGAGAGAGATTGGGCGAGAGAGAGTGGGCGAGAGAGAGAGTGAGTGGGCGAGAGAAATAGTGTGGGTGAGAGTGAGAGGGGGGGAGAGGGACATAGTGGGCGAGAGAGAGAGTGAGCGAGAGAGAGAGTGGGCAAGAGTGAGAGAGTGGGCGAGAGAGAGAATGGGCAAGAGAGAGAGTGGGCGAGAGAGAGAGAGTGGGCGAGAGAGAGAATGGGCAAGAGAGAGAGTGGGTGAGAGAGAGAGTGGGCGAGAGAGAGTGTGGGTGAGAGAGAGTGAGCGAGACAGAGAAAGCGGGCAAGAGAGAGAGTGGGTTAGAGAGAGAGTGAGCGAGTGACAGAGTGGGTTAGAGAGAGAGTGAGCGAGCGAGAGAAAGCGGGCGAGAGAGAGAGTGGGTGAGAGAGATAGTGGGCGAGGGAGAGTAGGCGGGAGAGAGAGTGAGCAAGAAAGAGAGTGGGTGAGAGAGAGAGTGAGCAAAAAAGAGAGTGGGTGAGAGAGAAAGCGGGCGAGAGAGAGAGTGGGTGAGAGAGAGAGAGTGGGCGAGAGAGAGAGAGGGCGAGAGAGATGTGTGCGAGAGAGAGAGAGTGGGCGAGAGAGAGAGAGTGGGCGAGAGAGAGAGTGGGCGAGAGAGAGAGTGGGCAAGATAGAGTATGGGCGAGACAGAGAGTGGGTGAGAGTGAGACTGGACCAAAGAGAGAGTGGGTGAGAGAGTGGGCGAGAGTGTGTCTGGGTGAAAGAGAGAGAGTGGACTAGACAGAGAGTGGGTGAGCGAAAGAGTGTGAGAGAGAGAGAGAGAGAGAGAGTGGGTGAAAGATAGTGTGGCCAAGAGAGAGAGAGTGGGCAAGAGGGAGTGGGTGAGGGAGAGTATGGGCGAGAGAGAGACTGGGCGAAAGTTTGGGTGAGAGAGAGTGGGCGAGAGAGAGAAAGAGTGGGCGAGAGAGATTGGGCGAGAGAGAGTGGGCGAGAGGGAGAGTGAGTGGGCGAGAGAGATAGTGTGGGTGAGAGTGAGAGGGGGAAAGAGGGACATAGTGGGCGAGAGAGAGAGTGAGCGAGAGACAGAGTGGGCAAGAGTGAGTGAGTGGGCGAGAGACAGAATGGGCAAGAGTGAGAGACGGGCGAGAGAGAGAATCGGCAAGAGAGAGAGTGGGCGAGAGAGAGAGAGTGGGCGAGAGAGAGAATGGGAAAGAGAGAGAGTGGGCGAGAGAGAGCGTTGGCGAGAGATAGTGGGCGAGCGTGAGAGAGTGGGCGAGAGAGAGAGTGGGCAAGAGAGAGTGTGGGAGAGAGAGAGAGAGTGGGCAAGAAAGAGTGTGGGCGAGACAGAGAGTGGGCGAGAGAGAGTGTGGGTGAGAGAGAGAGTGGTCGAGGGAGAGTTGGCGGGAGAGAGAGTGGGCAAGAGTGAGAGTGGGTGAGAGAGAGAGTGGGCGAGCGAGAGAGTGGGTTAGAGAGAGAGTGAGCGAGCGAGAGAAAGCGGGCGAGAGTGAGACTGGGTGAGAGAGATAGTGGGCGAGGGAGAGTAGGCGGTAGAGAGAGTGAGCAAAAAAGAGAGTGGGTGAGAGAGAGAGTGAGCAAAAAAGAGAGTGGGTGAGAGAGAAATCGGGCCAGAGAGAGAGTGGGTGAGAGAGAGAGAGTGGGCGAGAGAGAGAGAGGGCGAGAGAGAGTGTGTGCGAGGGAGAGAGTGTGGGCGAGAGAGAGAGAGTGGGCGAGAGAGAGCGGGCGAGAGAAAGAGTGGGCGTGAGAGAGAGGGCGAGAGAGAGAGTGGGCGAGAGAGAGTGTGTGTGAGAGAGAGAGTGGGTGAGAGAGAGAGAGAGTGGGCGAGAGAGAGAGTGGGTGAGAGTCAAACTGGGCCAAAGAAAGAGTGGGTGAGAGTGAGTGGGCGAGAGTGTGAGTGGGCGAGAGAGAGTGGACGAGAGAGAGAATGGGCGAGACAGAGTGGGTAAGAGAGAGAGTGAGTGAGAGAGAGAAAGCGGGCGAGAGAGAGAGTGTGGGTGAGAGAGATAGTTGGCGAGGGAGAGTAGGCGAGAGAGAGAGTGGTCAAGAGAGAGAGTGGGTGAGAGAGGGAGTGGGCGAGAGAGAGAGGGTGGGCGAGAGAGAGATGGTGGGCAAGAGAGAGTGTGTGTGAGAGAGAGAGTGGGTGCGAGAGTGTGGGCGAGAGAGAGAGTGGGAGCGATTGAGAGAGTGTGTGAGAGAGAGAGGGCTAGAGAGAGAGTGGGAGAGAGTCAGAGAGTGGGAGAGAGAGAGAGTGGGCGAGAGAGTGTGAGTCGGCGAGAGAGAGAGTGTGGGTGAGAGTGAGAGGGGCAAGAGGGACATAGTGGGCGAGAGAGAGAGTGGGCGAGAGAGAGAGTGGGCGAGAGAGAGAGTGGGCGAGAGAGTGAATGGGCAAGAGAGAGAGTGGGCGAGAGAGAGCGTTGGCGAGACAGAGTGGGCGAGAGTGAGAGAGTGGGCGAGAGAGAGTGGACGAGAGAGAATGGGCGAGAGAAAGTGTGGGCGAGAGTGAGACTGGGCGAAAGAGAGAGAGTGGACTAGACAGAGAGTGGGTGAGCGAAAGAGTGAGAGAGAGAGAGTGAGAGAGTGGGTGAAAGATAGTGTGGCCAAGAGAGAGAGAGTGGGCAAGAGGGAGTGGGTGAGAGAGAGTATGGGCGAGAGAGAGACTGGGCGAAAGTTTGGGTGAGAGAGAATGGGCGAGAGAGAGAAAGAGTGGGCGAGAGAGATAGTGTGGGTGAGAGTGAGAGGGGGGAAGAGGGACATAGTGGGCGAGAGAGAGAGTGAGCGAGAGACAGAGTGGGCGAGAGAGAGAATGGGCAAGAGAGAGAGTGGGCGAGAGAGAGTGGGCAAGAGAGAGCGTTGGCGCGAGTGAGAGAGTGGGTGAGAGAGAGAGTGTGAAAGAGAGAGTGTGGGCGAGACAGAGAGTGGGCGAGAGAGAGAGTGGGTAAGAAAGATAGTGGGCGAGGGAGAGTTGGCGAGAGAGAGAGTGGGCGAGAGAGATAGTGGGCGAGGGAGAGTGGGTTAGAGAGAGGGTGAGCGAGAGTAAGAGTGGGCGAGAGAGATAGTGGGCGAGGGAGAGTGGGCGGGAGAGAAAGTGGGCAAGAGAGAGAGTGGGTGAGAGAGAGTGGGCAAGAGAGAGAGTGGGTGAGAGAGAGAGAGTGGGCAAGAGAGAGAGAGGGCGAGAGAGATAGTGGGCAAGAGTGAAAGTGGGTGAGAGAGAGAGTGAGCAAGAAAGAGAGTGGGTGAGAGAGAGTGTGGGCGAGAGAGAGAGTGGGAGAGAGTGAGAGAGTGGGCGAGAGAGAGAGTGGGCGAGAGAGAAAGTGAGTGGGCGAGAGAGAGAGTGTGGGTGAGAGTGAGAGGGGCAAGAGGGACATAGTGGGCGAGAGAGAGAGTGGGCGAGAGAGACAATGGGCAAGAAAGAGAGTGGGCGAGAGAGATCGTTGGCGAGAGAGAGTGGGCGAGAGTGAGAGAGTGGTCATGAGAGAGTGTTGGAGAGACAGAGAGTGGGTGAGAGAGAAAGTGGGCGAGAGAGATCGTGGGCGAGGGAGAGAGTGGGCGAGAGAGATCGTGGGCGAGGGAGAGCAGGCGGGAGAGAGAGTGGGCAAGAGAGAGAGTGGGTGAGAGAGAGAGAGTGGGCAAGAGAGAGAGAGGGCGAGAGTGAGAGAGTGGGAGAGAGTGTGGTCATGAGAGAGTGTTGGAGAGACAGAGAGTGGGTGAGAGAGAGACTGGGCGAGAGAGATCGTGGGCGAGGGAGAGAGTGGGCGAGAGAGATCGTGGGCGAGGGAGAGCAGGCGGGAGAGAGAGTGGGCAAGAGAGAGAGTGGGTGAGAGAGAGAGAGTGGGTGAGAGAGAGAGAGGGCGAGAGAGATAGTGGGCGAGGGAGAGTATGTGCGAGAGAGAGAGGGCGGGAGACAGAGTGTGCAAGAGAGAGAGTGGGTGAGAGAGAGAGTGGGCGGGAAAGAGAGAGTGGGCGAGAGAGATAGTGGACGGGAGAGAGAATGGGCGAGAGAGAGAGTGGGTGAGAGAGAGAGTGGGCGAGAGAGAGAGAGTGCGCGTGAGAGAGAGCGGGCGAGAGAGAGAGTGGGCAAGATAGAGTATGGGCGAGACAGAGAGTGGGTGAGAGTGAGACTGGATTAAAGAGAGAGTGGGTGAGAGAGAGTGGGCGAGAGTGTGTCTGGGCGAGAGTGAGAGAGTGAGCGAGAGAGAGAGTGGGAGAGAGTAAGAGAGTGGGCGAGAGAGAGTGGACGAGAGAGAATGGGCGAGAGAAAGTGTGGGCGAGAGTGAGACTGGGAGAAAGAGAGAGATTGGACTAGACAGAGAGAGGATGAGCGAAAGACTGAGAGAGAGAGAATGAGAGTGTGGGTGAAAGATAGTGTGGCCAAGAGAGAGAGAGAGTGGGCAAGAGGGAGTGGGTGAGAGAGAGTATGGGCGAGAGAGAGACTGGGCGAAAGTTTGGGTGAGAAAGAGTGGGCGAGAGAGAGAAAGAGTGGGCGAGAGAGATAGTGTGGGTGAGAGTGAGAGGGGGGAAGAGGGACATAGTGGGCGAGAGAGAGAGTGAGCGAGAGACAGAGTGGGCAAGAGAGAGAGAGTGGGCGAGAGAGAGAATGGGCAAGAGAAAGAGTGGGCGAGAGAGAGCGTTGGCGAGAGATAGTGGGCGAGAGTGAGAGAGTAGGCGAGAGAGAGAGTGGGCAAGAGAGAGTGTGGGCGATACAGAGAGTGGGCGAGAGAGAGAGTGGGTGAGAGAGATAGTGGGCGAGGGTGAGTTGGCGGGAGAGAGAGTGAGCGAGACAGAGAAAGCGGGCGAGAGAGAGAGTGGGAGAGAGAGTGGTCATGAGAGAGTGTTGGAGAGACAGAGAGTGGGTGAGAGACTGGGCGAGAGAGATCGTGGGCGAGGGAGAGAGTGGCCGAGAGTGATCGTGGGCGAGGGAGAGCAGGCGGGAGAGAGAGTGGGCAAGAGAGAGAGTGGGTGAGAGAGAGAGAGTGGGTGAGAGAAAGAGAGGGCGAGAGAGATAGTGGGCGAGGGAGAGTATGTGCGAGAGAGAGAGGGCGGGAGACAGAGTGTGCAAGAGAGAGAGTGGGTGAGAGAGAGAGTGGGCGGGAAAGAGAGAGTGGGCGAGAGAGATAGTGGACGGGAGAGAGAGTGGGCGAGAGAGAGAGAGTGCGCGAGAGAGAGAGCGGGCGAGAGAGAGAGTGGGCAAGAGAGATTATGGGCGAGACAGAGAGTGGGTGAGAGTGAGACTGGACCAAAGAGAGAGTTGGTGAGAGAGAGTGGGCGAGAGTGTGTCTGGGCGAGAGTGAGAGAGTGGGCGAGAGAGAGTGGGAGAGAGTAAGAGAGTGGGCGAGAGAGAGTGGACGAGAGAGAATGGGCGAGAGAAAGTGTGGGCGAGAGTGAGACTGGGAGAAAGAGAGAGATTGGACTAGACAGAGAGTGAATGAGCGAAAGAGTGAGAGAGAGAGAGTGAGAGAGTGGGTGAAAGATAGTGTGGCCAAGAGAGAGAGAGTGGGCAAGAGGGAGTGGGTGAGAGAGAGTATGGGCGAGAGAGAGACTGGGCGAAAGTTTGGGTGAGAGAGAATGGGCGAGAGAGAGAAAGAGTGGGCGAGAGAGATAGTGTGGGTGAGAGTGAGAGGGGGGAAGAGGGACATAGTGGGCGAGAGAGAGAGTGAGCGAGAGACAGAGTGGGCGAGAGAGAGAATGGGCAAGAGAGAGAGTGGGCGAGAGAGAGAGAGTGGGCGAGAGAGAGAGAGTGGGTGAGAGAGATAGTGGGCGAGGGAGAGAGAGTGGGCGAGAGAGAGAATGGGCAAGAGAAAGAGTGGGCGAGAGAGAGCGTTGGCGAGAGATAGTGGGCGAGAGTGAGAGAGTGGGCGAGAGAGAGAGTGGGCAAGAGAGAGTGTGGGTGAGACAGAGAGTGGGCGAGAGAGAGAGAGTGGGTGAGAGAGATAGTGGGCGAGGGAGAGTTGGCGGGAGAGAGAGTGAGCGAGACAGAGAAAGCGGGCGAGAGAGAGAGTGGGTGAGAGATATAGTGGGCGAGGAAGAGTAGGCGGGAGAGAGAGTAAGCAAGAAAGAGAGTGAGTGAGAGAGAGAGTGGGCGAGAGAGAGAGAGTGGGCAAGAGAGAGAGTGGGTTAGAGAGAGAGTGAGCGAGCGAGAGAGTGGGTTAGAGAGAGAGTGAGCGAGCGAGAGAAAGCGGGTGAGAGAGAGAGTGGGCGAGAGAGATAGTGGGCGAGGTAGAGTAGGCGGGAGAGAGAGTGAGCAAGAAAGAGAGTGGGTGAGAGAGAGAGTGAGCAAAAAAGAGAGTGGGTGAGAGAGAAAGCGGGCGAGAGAGAGAGTGGGTGAGAGAAAGAGAGTGGGCGAGAGAGAGAGAGGGCGAGAGAGAGCGGGCGAGAGAGAGAGTGGGCGTGAGAGAGAGGGCGAGAGAGAGACTGGGCGAGAGAGAGTGTGTGTGAGAGAGAGAGTTGGTTAGAGAGAGAGAGAGTGGGCGAGAGAGAGAGTGGGTGAGAGTGAAACTGGGCCAAAGAAAGAGTGGGTGAGAGAGAGTGGGCGAGATTGTGAGTGGGCGAGAGAGAGTGGACGAGAGAGAGAATGGGCGAGAGAGAGTGGGTGAGAGAGAGAGTGAGCGAGAGACAGAAAGCGGGCGAGAGAGAGAGTGTGGGTGAGAGAGATAGTTGGCGAGGGAGAGTAGGCGAGAGAGAGAGTGGTCAAGAGAGAGAATGTGTGTGAGAGAGAGAGTGGGCGTGAGAGAGCGGGCGAGAGAGAGAGTGGGCGATAGAGGGAGTGGGCGAGAGAGAGATGGTGGGCAAGAGAGAGTGTGTGAGAGAGAGAGAGTGGGAGAGAGAGAGAGTGGGTGTGAGAGAGTGGGCAAGAGAGAGTGGGCAAGAGAGAGAGAGTGGGCGAGAGAGAGTGGGCAAGAGAGGGAGTGGGCGAGAGAGAGAGAGTGGGCGAGAGAGGGAATGGGTGAGAGAGAGAGTGGGCGAGAGAGAGAGTGGGCGAGAGAGAGAGTGGGTGAGAGAAAGCGGGTGAGAGAGAGAGTGGTAGAGAGAGATAGTGGGCGAGGGAGAGTGCGTTAGAGAGGGGGTGAGTGAGAGAAAGAGTGGACGAGAGAGATAGTGGGCGAGGGAGAGTGGGAATGAGAGAAAGTGGGCAAGAGAGAGAGTGGGTGAGAGAGAGTGGGCGAGAGAGAGAGTGGGCGAGAGAGCGTGTGGGCGAGAGAGAGAGGGTGGGCGAGAGAGAGTGGGCGAGAGAGAGAGAGGGCGAGAGAGAGTGTGTGCGAGAGAGAGAGAGTGGGCGAGAGAGAGAGAGTGGGCGTGAGAGAGAAGGCGAGAGAGAGACTGGGCGAGAGAGAGTGTGTGAGAGAGAGTGGGTGATAGAGAGAGAGAGAGTGGGCGAGAGAGAGAGTGGGTGAGAGTGAAACTGGGCCAAAGAAAGAGTGGGTGAGAGAGAGTGGGCGAGAGTGTGAGTGGGCGAGAGAGAGTGGACGAGAGAGAGAATGGGCGAGAGAGAGTGAGTGAGAGAGAGAGTGAGCGAGAGAGAGAAAGCGGGCGAGAGAGAGAGTGGGTGACAGAGATAGTTGGCGAGGGAGAGTGGGCGAGAGAGAGAGTGGGCAAGAGAGAGAGTGGGTGTGAGAGAGAGAGTGGGCGTGAGAGGGAGTGGGCGAGAGAGAGAGTGGGCGAGAGAGGGAATGGGTGAGAGAGAGAGTGGGTGAGAGAGAGAGTGGGCGAGAGAGAGAGTGGTCGAGAGGGAGAGTGGGTTAGAGAGAGGGTGAGCGAGAGAAAGAGTGGGCGAGAGAGATAGTGGGCGTGAGAGAGTGGGCAAGAGAGAGAGTGGCTGAGAGAGAGTGGGCGAGAGAGATAGTGGGTGAGAGAGAGAGCGTGGGCGAGAGAGAGAGAGTGGGCGAGAGAGAGAGTAGGTGTGAGAGAGTGGGCAAGAGAGAGAGTTGTCGAGAGGGATAGTGGGTTAGAGAGAGGGTGAGCGAGAGAAAGAGTGGGCGAGAGAGATAGTGGGCGAGAGAGAGTGGGCGGGAGAGAGTGTGGGCAAGAGAGAGAGTGGGTGAGAGAGAGTGGGCGAGAGAGAGAGTGGGTGAGAGAGATAGTGGGTGAGAGAGAGAGAGTGGGCGTGAGAGAGCGGGCGAGAGAGAGAGTGGGCGAGAGAGAGTGTGGGCGAGAGAGAGAGAGAGAGTGAGTGAGAGAGAGATCGTGGGTGAGAGAGAGAGAGTGGGCGTGAGAGAGCGGGCGAGAGAGAGAGTGTGTGAGAGAGAGAGTGAGCGAGAGAGAGAGTGAGTGTGAGAGAGTGGGCGAGAGAGAGTGGGCGAGAGAGAGAGAGCGGGCGAGAGAGGGAATGGGTGAGGGAGAGAGTGGGTGAGAGAGAGAGTGGGCGAGAGAGAGAGTTGTCGAGAGGGAGAGTGGGTTAGAGAGAGGGTGAGCGAGAGAAAGAGTGGGCGAGAGCGATAGTGGGCGAGGGAGAGTGGGCGGGAGAGAAAGTGGGCGAGAGAGATAGTGGGTGAGAGAGAGAGAGTGGGCGTGAGAGAGCGGGCGAGAGAGAGAGAGTGGGCGAGAGAGAGTGTGGGCGAGAGAGAGAGAGAGTGCGTGTGAGAGAGAGATAGTGGGCGAGAGAGACTGGGCGAGAGGGAGAGTGGGTGAGAGAGAGTGTGTGAGAGAGAGAGTGAGCGAGAGAGAGAGTGGGTGTGAGAGAGTGGGCGAGAGAGAGTGGGCGAGAGAGAGAGTGGGCGAGAGAGATAGTGGGTGAGAGAGAGAGTGGGCGAGAGAGAGAGTGCGCGAGAGGGAGAGTGGATGAGAGAGAGTGGGTGAGAGAGAGAGAGTGGGCGAGAGAGAGAGAGTGGGTGTGAGAGAGTGGGTGAGAGAGAGAGAGTGGGCGAGAGAGAGAGTGGGCAAGGGAGAGTAGGCGGGACAGAGAGTGGGCAAGAGAGAGAGTGGGTGAGAGAGAGTGGGCGAGAGAGAGAGAGTGTGGGAGAGAGAGAGGGCGAGAGAGAGTGGGCGAGAGAGAGAGTGGGCAAGAGAGAGAGGTGAGAAAGCGCGAGAGGGGTGAGAGAGAGGGGAGAGAGACAGGGTGAGATAGTGAGGGTGTGAGAGGGAAGGGGTGTGAGAGAGAGACAGGGCGTGAGAGAGAGGGAGTGAGAGTAAGAGGGTGTGAGAGTGAGAGGGTGTGAGAGAGAGGGTGGGTGAGAGAGAGAGTGGTTGAGAGAGAGTGGGCGAGAGACAGAGTGAGAGGGGGCAGAAGTAGAGAGTGGGCGAGATGGAGTGGGAGAGTGTCGGGGGCGAGGGAGAGAGAACGTGTGAGAGAGGGACGTGAGAGAGAGAATGAGGGTGAGAGAGGGCGAGAGGGGTGAGAGAGAGAATGTTGAGAGCGAGAAGGTGTGAGGAAGAGAAGGGGGTGAGAGAGAGGGGCTGAGAGAGAGGGGATGAGAGACAGAGAGAGAGGGTGAGAGAGAGAGGGGTGAGGGAGTGTCATGAGAGAGAGGGGTAGAGAGAGAGGGAGAGAGAGAGGGGTGTAAGGAAGAGGGGTGAGAGAGAGGGGCGTGTGAGAGAGACAGGGGTGAGACAGAGAAGGCTGAGAGAGTGGGGGGTGAGAGAGGTGTGAGAGAGAGAGGGTGAGAGAGAGAGAGGGTGAGATATAGAGTGTGGGTGAGATAGAGTGGTGAGAGAGACAGAGAGGGGTGTAAGAGAGAGGGGTGTAAGAGAGAGGGGTGAGAGTGTGGGATGAGAGAGAGGGGAAGGGAGAGAGAGGAAGAAAGAAGGAGAGAGAGAGTAATGTAAGAGAGAGAGGGGTGAGAGTATGAGAGGGCTGAGAGAGGGATGAGAGAGAGGGAGGGGTGTAAGAGAGAGGGGGTAAAAGAGGGATGAGAGAGAGCAGAGTGAGAGAGATAAGTGAGAGAGAGAGGTGTGAGAGAGAGAGACGGGGTGAGACAGCGGGGTCGAGGGAGAGGCAGTGTGTTAGAGAGGGCAGTGAAAGAGAGAGGGTGAGAGAGAGAGGAGTGAGAGAGAGAGAGGTGTGAGAGAGGGAGAGGTGTGAGAGAGAGAAGGGTGAGAGCGAGAGAGAGAATGTGTGTGTGTGAGAGAGAGAGGTGAGAGAGAGGGTTGAGAGAGAGAGAGAGAGGTGTAAGAGAGAGAGGCTGAGAGAGAGGGGTGAGAGGGAGATAGGGGTGAGACAGAGGGGCATGTGTGTGTGTGAGAGAGAGAAGGGCTGAGAGAGAGAGGGTGAGAGAGAGGAGTGAGACTGTGAGAGGGTGAGAGAGAGAGAGAGAAGGAGTGAGAGACAGAGAGCGAGTGAGAGAGAGAGTCGGGTGAGGGAGAGAGAGGGCTGAGAGAGGGGTGAACGAGAGAGAGAGAGGGGTGAGAGAGAGGAGGTGAGACAGACATGGGGTGAGAGAGGGTGAGAGAGGGGTGAGAGTGAGAGGGATGAGAGAGAGGGGGAAGAGTGAGAGAGCGTGTTGAGAGAGAGGCGGTGAGAGAGAGAGAGAGGGAGAGAGAGGGACGGGGTGAGACAGTCAGGGGGTGAGAGACGGGGGAGAGATAGAGGGGGAGAGAGAAAGGTGGCGAGAGACACAGGAGGCGAGATTGAGGGAGTGTGTGAGAGACGGGGTGAGAGAGAGGGGTGAGAGAGAGGGGTCAGCGAGAGCATGGAGTGAGAGAGAAAGGGGCGAGAGAGAGGGGTGAGAGAAAAGGGTGAGAGAGAGGGGTCGAGAGTGAGGGAGTGTGTGAGAGAGGGGCGTGAAAGAGAGGTGAGAGAGAGGTGTGAGAGAGAGATGGGTGTGAGAGAGAGAGGGGAGTGAGAGAGAGTGAGAGAGAGGATTTTGAGAGAGAGGTGAGGGAGAGGGGGCGTGAGAGAGAGTGGGGATGAGAGAGGGATGAGAGAGATAGAGAGGGGTGAGAGAGATGGATGCGGGTGGGAGAGAGAGGGGTTGACAGAGAGAAAGGGTGGGAGAGAGAGGAGGTGAGACAGACAGGTGGTGTGAGTGGGGCGTGAGTGAGAGGGTGAGTGAGAGTGGTGAGACAGAGAGAGGGGTGAGAGAGAGAGGGGATGAGTGAGAGAGGGTGTTGAGAGAGAGGCGGCGAGGGAGACAGGGGACGAGATTGAGGGAGTGTGTGAGAGAGGAGTTGAAAGACAGAGAGGGGTGAGTGAGAGCATGGGGTGCGAGAGAGAGGAGTGCGAGAGAGAGGGGTGAGAGAGAGAGGGGTGAGATAGAGAGGGATGAGAGAGGGGTGAGAGAGAGAGAGAGGGTGAGAGTCGGTGAGTGTTGAGAGAGAGGTTTGAGAGAGAGAGTGAGAGAAATAGGTTTTGAGAAAGGGGTGAGAGAGGGGTTTGAGAGAGAGTGGAGGATGAGAAATGGGTGAGACAGATAGAGAGAGGTTTAAGAGACAGGGGAGAGAGAGTGGGATGAGTGAGCAGGGTCAAGAGAGAGGGGAAGAGAGACTGAGTGGTGTAAGAGAGAGGGGTGAGAGTATGAGAGGGCTGAGAGAGGGGTGAGAGAGAGGGAGCAGTGTAAGAGAGAGAGGGGTAAGAGAGGAATGAGAGAGAGGAGTCAGAGAGAAAAGGGTGAGAGCGAGAGAGAGAGAGGGTGAGAGAGAGAGGGGTAAGAGAGAGGGTTGAGAGAGAGAGGGGTGAGTGAGAGAGGGTGTTGAGAGAGAGACGGCAAGAGAGATAGGGGGCGAGATTGAGGGCGTGTGTGAGAGACGGGTGAAAGACAGAGAGGGTAAAGGAAAGGGGTGAATTTTAGGGGTGAGCGAGAGCATGGGTTGAGAGAGGGGTGAGAGAGGAGGCGAGAGAGAGGAGTCAAAGATAGAAGGGTGAGAGCGAGAGAGAGAAAGGGTGGGAGAGAGAGGAGGTGAGACAGACAGGTGGTGTGAGTGGAGGGTGAGAGAGAATGTGAGACAGGGGAGTGAGACAGAGAGAGGGGTGAGAGAGAGATGGGATGACCGAGAGAGGGTGTTGAGAGAGAGGTGGCGAGAGAGACAGGGGGTGAGATTGAGGGAGTGTGTGAGAGATGGGTGAAAGAAAGAGAGGGTGAGGTAGAGGGGTGAGAGAGAGGGATGAGAGAGAAGGATGAGAGAGAGGGGCGTGAGTGAGAGAGAGGGGTGAGAGAGAGAGGGTGAGAGAGATAATGGGATGAGAGAGAGATGGGGGTGTGAGCGGTTGAGAGAGAGGGGGGTGAGAGTGTGAGATAGAGTGTGGGTGAGAGAGAGTGGGTGAGAGAGAGCGTGGGTAAGCGTGGGATAGAGGGTGAGGTGGTGAGAGAGAGAGGTTGAGAGAAAGAGAGAGGGGTGTGAGATAGAGGGGTGAGAGATAGTGGGGTTTGAGAGAGAGTGAGAGAGAGGGATGAGTGAGATAGTGAGTTGAGATAGAGAGAACGGGTGAGAGAGAGAGGTGTGAGGGAGAGAGGGGGTGAGAGAGAGAGAATGTGTATGCGAGATGGTGTTGAGAGAGAGGGGGTGAGAGAGCGAGACGAGGTGAGACGGGGTGAGAGAAAGGAGGTGAGAGAGAGAGGAGGTGAGACAGACTGGAGGTAAGAGAGAGGGGGTGAGAGAGGGGGTGAGAGAGGGTGAGAGAGGCGGGGAGAGAGAGGGGTGTGAGAGAGAGGGGAGATGAGTGAGAGACGGTCTTGAAAGAGGGGCCGCGAGAGAGAGGGGGAGAGAGTAATGGGGTGAGAGAGTGACGGGGGTGAGAAACAGGGAGAGATGGGGGGAGAGAGGGGGGAGAGAGAGCGGTGTAAGAGAGAGAGGGGTGAGAATAGGAGAGGGCTGAGAGAGGGGTGAGAGAGAGAGGGAGGAGTGTAAGAGAGGGGGTAAGAGAGGGATGAGAGAGAGGGGTAGAGAGCAGAGGGGGAGAGAGAGCTGAGAGAGAGGGCTGAGAGAGACGGGGTAGAGAGAGACGGGGTGCGAGAGAGAGGGCGAGAGAGAGAGACAGTGTGTGAGCGAGGGCGGTGAAAGAGAGAGAGGGGCTGAGAGATAAGGGAGAGATAGAGGTGGTAGAGAGAGGGGGGAGACAGAGAGAGGGAGAGAAAGAGACGGTCGAGAGAGAGGGGCGAGAGTGTGATGGGGACAGAAAGAGGTGGTGCGAGAAACAGGTGGCGACAGGGAGGGAGTGTGTGAGGGACGGGGAGAAAGAGAGAGGGTGAGGGAGAGCGGTGAGTGAGAGGGGAGAGCGAGAGCATGGGATGAGAGAGGGGTGAGAGAATGGGAGTGTGTGAGAGAGGGGAGTGAAAGAGAGAGAGGGTGAGTGAGAGAGGGTGAGAGAGAGGGATGAGATCGAGAGGGGTGAGAGAGTGAGGGGGCTGAGAGAGAGAAGGGTTGGAGAGAGAGAGGGATGAGAGAGCGAGGGGGTGAGAGAGAGGGAGTGTGTGAGAGGTGGGTTGAAAGGGAGAGAGGGTGAGAGAGAGGGGTGAGGGAGAGAAGGGTGCGAGCGAGAGAGAGAGTGGATGAGAGAGAGAGAGAGGGATGCGAGAGGGAGGGTGTGAGAGGGGGTGAGAGAGTGAGGGGGTGAGAGAGAGAGGGGGATGAGAGACAGAGAGGGGGAGAGAGAGAGGGGTGAGAAAGAGAGCGGTGAAAGAGAGAGGGGGTGAGAGAGAGCGGGGGTGAGAGAGAGAGGGTAAGAGGGAGAGATTGAGGGATGAGAGAGAGGGTTGAGAGAGAGAGGGGTGAGTGAGATAGTGAAGTGAGATAGAGCGAACGGGTGAGAGAGAGAGAGGTGTGAGAGAGAGGAGGTGAGTGAGAGAGGGTGTTGCGAGAGAGGCAGTGAGAGAGAGAGGTATGGAAGAGAGGAGGTGAGAGAGACGGGGGTGAGAGAGAGGGGATGAGAGATAGAGAGGGGTGAGATAGAGAGGGGTGAGAGAGTGAGGGGGTGAGGGAGAGGAGGGTGAGAGTGAGAAAGAGAGAGGGTGAGAGAGAGAGAGGGATGAGAGAGAGGGTGTGAGAGAGGTGTGAGAGAGTGAGGGGGTGATGGGGGGTGAGAGAGAGAGCAGTGAGAGAGAGAGAGAGGGATGAGAGACTGAGAGGGAGTGAGAGAGAGAGAGTCGGGTGAGGTAGAGAGAGGGGAGAGAGGTGTGAGAAAGAGAGGGGTGAAAGAGAGTGAGGGGTGAGAGAGAGAGACGGGGTGAAAGAGAGAGGGTGAGAGGGAGAGATAGAGGGATGAGAGAGAGGGTTGAGAGAGAGAGGGGTGAGTGAGATAGTGAAGTGAGATAGAGAGAACGGGTGAGAGAGAGAGGTGTGAGAGAGAGGAGGTGAGTGAGAGAGGGTGTTGCGAGAGAGGCAGTGAGGGAGAGGTGTATGAAAGAGAGAGGAGGTGAGACAGTCAGGGGGTGAGAGAGAGGGGTGAGAGAGAGGGGATGAGAGAGAGGGTGAGAGAGAGTGGTGAGTCAGAGAGAGGGGTGAGAGAGAGGGGGATGAGTGAGAGAGGGTGTTGAGAGCGAGGCGGTGAGAGAGAGAGTGGGAGAGACAGTGACGGGCTGAGATAGTGAGGGGGTGTGAGATAGAGGGGCTGAGAGACAGGGAGAGAGATAGAGGGAGAGAGAGAGGAGGGAGAGAGTGAGGGGGAGAGAGAAAGGCGCGAGAGAGGGGGCGAGAGAGAGAGAGAGAGACGGCGAGAGAGACGGAGGTGAGCGAGAGGGACTGTGTGAGAGACGGGATGAAAGGGAGAGAGGGTGAGGGAGGGGGTGAGAGAGGGGGTGAGCGAGGGGATGGGGTGAGAGAGAGGGGGTGAGAGATGGGTGAGCGAGAGAGACGGCGATAGAGACAGGGGGCGAGAGAGAGAGGGAGTGTGTGAGAGACGGGGTGAAAGAGAGAGAGGGTGAGGGAGAGGGGTGAGAGAGAGGGGTGAGCGAGAGGATAGGTTGAGAGAGTGGGGGTGAGAGAGAGAGAGAGAGTGGTGAGGGAGAGAGGGGAGAGAGTGACGTGGTGAGACAGTCAGGGGGTGAGAGACAGGGGAGAGATAGGGGGGGAGAGAGAGGGGAGAGAGAGAGGGTGGAGAGTGTGAGGGGGGAGAGAGAGAGGCGAGAGAGAGAGGAGGCGAGAGAGAAAGGGGCGACAGAGACGGGGCGAGAGAGAGGGAGTGTGTCAGAGACGGGGTGAAAGAGATAGAGGGTGAGAGAGGGGTGAGACAGAGGGAGGGGCGAGCGAGAGCATGGGGTGAGAGAGAGGGGTCAGAGAGAGAGGGGTGAGAGAGACGGGGCGAGAGAGAGAGAGATAGAGCGGGCGCGAGAGTGAGGGAGTATGAGAGGGGGTGTTATAAGAGAGAGGGTGAGAGAGAGGGGTGAGAGAGAGAGGGGGGTTAGAGAGAGAGGGAGATGAGAGAAAGGCGGTGAGAGAGACGTAGTGTGTGAGGGGGGTGAGAGAGAGAGAGGTTGAGAGGGAGAGGGGTGAGAGAGAGGGGCGAGAGAGAGGGCGTGAGAGAGAGAGAGAGAGGGGTGAGAGCGAGAGAGAGAGGCGGTGAGAGAGAGGGGGAGAGAGAGTGACGGGGTGAGTGAGGGGGTTAGAGAGAGAGGGTTTGAGAGAATGGGCAGAGATAGAGGGGGAGAGAGAGGGGGGAGAGAGAGAGGGGGGTTGAGTGAGAGAGTGTGTTGAGAGAGAGGCAGTGAGAGAGAGAGGGGGTGAGAGAGAGGAGGTGAGACAGACAGGAGTTGAGAGAGAGGGAATGAGAGAGAGGGGTTGGGATAGAGAGGAGGTGAGGCAGACACGGGGTGAGAGAGGGGGGGTGAGAGAGAGGGTGAGAGAGAGTGGTGAGAGAGGGAGAGGTAAGAGCGAGAGGTAAGAGAGAGGGGTGAGAGAGGGCTGAGAGAGAGAGATGGGTGAGAAGAGGGGTGAGAGAGAGATGTAAGAGAGAGGGGTGAAAGCGAGAGAGAGAGAGGGTGAGAGAGAGGGGTGAGAGGGAGATGGGTGAGAGAGAAGGGGCGTGAGAGAGAGAGAGGGCTGAGAGAGAGTGGGTGAGAGAGAGTGTTGAGAGAGAGAGGTGAGAGAGGGGGGCGTGAGACAGAGAGAGAGGGGTGAGAAAGAGAGTATGGGCGAGAGAGAGAGTGGGTGAGAGAGAGAGTGAGAGAGAGATTGTGAGCGAGAGAGAATGTGATTGAGAGAGTGTGGGCAAGAGACGGAGGAAGTGAGGAAGAGAGGGGGTGAGAGAGAGAGAGCGGTGTGTCAGGGAGAGGTTCTGAGAGTTGGGTGAGAGAAAGGGGGTGAGAGAGAGGCGGGAAAGAGGGGGGGGAAGAGAGAGGGGAGAGAGAGGGGGTTGACAGGTGTGAGAGAGAGCGGAAGAGAGAGAGTGGATGGGATGGGGGAGAGATGCGCGAGAGAAGGGGAGAGAGAGGGGTGAGAGAGAGGGATGAGAGAGTGGGGTGAAAGACCGGTGAGAGAGAGGGGAGTAAGAGGGGGGAGAGACAAGAGGGAGAGAGGAGTGTGAGATGGGTGGAGAGAGAGGGGAGAGAGAGGGGGGAGAGAGAGGGGAAAGAGAGGGGTGAGAGAGGGGAGAGGTAGGGAGAGAGAGGAGGAGAGAGAGGGAGAGAGAGAGCGGGAGAGGGGGGAAGACAGAAGGGGAGAGCGGGGGTCAGAGAGAGGGGGAGAGAGGGAGGGGTGAGGGAGGGGGAGAGATGTGGCAAGAGAGAGTGGGGAGAGAGTGGGAAGAGAGAGGTGGAGAGAAAGGGGAAGGGAGGGGTGGGAGTGAGGAATGATAGAGGGGTGAGAGAGGGGGGAGAGGGGGAGGAGGGGGTGAGAGAAGGGGAGAGAGGGGGGAGAGAGAGAGAGGGGGTTGAGAGGGATGAAAGAGTGGGAGACATATGGGGAAGGGGATGGGTAGAGAGGGTGGAGAGAAGGGGTAGAGAGAGGAGTAGAGGGAGAGGGTGGCAGAGATAGGGGTGAGAGAGAGGGGTGAGAGAGCGGTGAGAGAGTGGTGAGAGAGAGGGGAGTGAGAGAGGGGTGTGAGAGGGGGGAGAAACGGGAGGAGAGAGGAGTGTGAGAAAAGGGTGAATGAGAGGGGGATGGGAGAGATGGTGTGAGAGAAATGGGGTAAGATGGGTGGAGAGAGAGGGAAGAGAGGGGAAAGAGAGGAGGGAGAGAGGGGAGAGGTGGGGTAGAGAGAGGAGGAGAAAGAGGGAGGGAGAGAGCGGGAGAGAGGGGGAGACAAAGGAGGGAGAGCGGGGGGCTTAGATAGAGGGGAGAGACGGGAGGAGAGAGGGTGTGAGAGAAGGGTGAGAGAGAGTGGGAGGGGAGAGAGAGTGTGAGAGAAATGGGGTGAGATGGGTGGAGAGAGGGGAAAGAGAGGAGGGAGAGAGGGCAGTGGTGGGGGAGAGAGAGGAAGAGAGCGGGAGAGAGAGGGGGAGAGAGAGGGGAGAGAGAGGGGGGAGAGAGGGGTAAGAGAGAGGATTGAGAGAGGGGTGAGAGAGAGGGGAGAAGGGGAGTGAGGTGGGCGAGAGAGATGGAGGAGTGTGAGGGGTGAGAGAGTGGTGTGAGAGAGAGAGGGGTGAGACAGAGGGGTGAGACAGAGGGGAGGGGGAGAGTGGCGGGTGAGAGAGAGGGGCGAGAGAGAGGGAGGGGAGAGAGGGTGAGGGAGGGGAGAGAGGGGGAGAAGTGTGAGGGGGAGAGAGGGGGAGAAAGGGGGGAGAGGGAGAGGTGGAGTGAGAGAGGGGGAAGAGAGCACAAGGGGGCAGAGAGAGGGGGAAGAGAGAGAGAGAGAGGCCGGGAGGGTGAGAGGGTGAGAGAGAGATGGGTTGAGAGTGAGAGGGAGTGTGAACGAGGGGTGAAAGAGACGGGTGAGAGAAAGGGGTGAGAGAGAAGGTTGAGAGAAAGGGGTGAGAGAGGGGGGAGAGAGAGAGGGGAGGGGGAGGGGGGAGGGGGAGAGGGGGAGGGGGAGAGCGGTGGGGGAACATTGGTGGGCGAGAGAGAGGGGGGTGAGAGAGAGGGAGAGTGGGGGGTGAGAGAGGTGGAGTGAGAGAGGAGTAGAGAGCACAAGAGGGGCAGAGAGAAAGGGGAAGAGAGAGAGAGAGGTGGGGGGAGAGAGGGTGAGAGAGATTGGTTGATAGTGAGAGGGGATGTGAGCAAGAGGGGTTGAGAGTGTGAGGGGGTGAGAGAGAGGGGTGAGAGAGTTGGCTAGAGAGAGGGTCGAGCAAGAGAGTGGGGCGAGAGAGGGGGCGAGTGAGTGAGAGAGAGAGGGGGCAAGAGAGAGAGAGGTGCAACTGAGCGGGAGGGAGGGGATGGAAATGAGAGAGAGAGTCTGAGAGAGTGAAAGAGCGCACGAGAAGGGAACGAGAGAGAGAGAGAGAGAGAGATAGAGAGGGGATAGAGCGTGATAGGGAGAGATAGAGGGCAAGCCAGAGACAGAAGGATGAGGGAGAGAGGGACGCAAGGGAGAGACAGAGACTGGTGAGAGAGAGGGTTTGGGTGAAGAGTGAGTGAGGGGGAGGGAGAGAGAGAGAGAGAGTGAGAAAGAGAGAATACGAGTGAGGGGGTGAGAGCAAGGGAGAGAGAGAGCGAGAGAGAGAGAGAGATGTCTCAGGGAGGACCAGTACAGAAGAGGTGAAAGCAGGACCCTAACCAGATGGTGTGAATGAAGCCTAGAATGTAGCTGTTCCTTGCCCAGCTCTGTGTCTATGTCCTGTCTTCCAGGTCTGAATACAGAAGGTCACTAACCCCTCCCTGTGCTGTTTACTGTGAGTGATCTTACCGGCTGCAGGATTTACTGAAGGCTCCAGACCTCCCTCTTCATGTCTCTCTGACTGACCAAGCGTCTTTGATGTGGTTATGGACGAGACAAGAGTTAAGAATTCGGCTGAGACAGGAACATCCTGATGACCGACAGGAGACAGAGAAATCGACAGAATGGGAAATTAGGCTGATGCAGTGAGGGTGACACATGGAGAATGGCCACGAGTCCCACAGAGATCTGGAAAATCCCAGTCTCCATCCATGGCCTGTACTGCTGCGTCTCTCTGGAATAGGCAATTCTGTTGGCTCAGGATCTGGAGTAGCTGCAAGTGTGAGAGACGCTGACAGAGGCAGCAATTAGACCCACACAGTGAGGGATACCTCATGGAGAGAGACTGAGTGATATCACCAGAGTGCAGGAAGGTATCAGGATCACACAATGGTCATGATGAAAGGGTTGGGATTCATGGTGCACGGGGATCAGTACTCAGTGACAGGTGAGCTATGAGTGGGACAGGTGATGTCCTCGTGCTATTCTCACCCGACTGTTCATCCAGATGTTAATGCCGGTGTCCAGTATAACCCATCTAACTGCTTAATATCCTTTTAGGAAGGAAATCTATTATAGACAGCGGGTCTGGCCTACACATGATCCAGACCCAGAGCGATGGGGTTGACTCTAAACTGCTCTCTGTAATCATCCAGCAAGGCACTCAGCTCAAGGGCAGCTCGGGGTGGGCATGTGATGCTGGTCAGCCAGAGACAGCAACATCCCATGAGTGAATTAAACACAACACTGCTGGGAGCAGTGTCCTGGCCAACCATATCGGTAAGCTCATGGACAGGACTTTAAACTGACAGAGAGGATGCAGGGCCAGGGTTCAGGTGAAAGGAACATTCCAAATCCAAAGAGAAAATGGTGATGTCGCTGAAGATAAGCAGAAAGGAACAGGAAGAGACAGAGTTTAACTGAAACTGTTCATCAGTGAATTGGACTGTGACAAGAAATTGTGGAAATAGTCAGTCGTAATGTTCTTTTTTGGACTGGATAAAGTCGCTGCAATAAGGTGGATGGATTGTGGCACAGAGATAAATGAGATTTAGTGGTGACAGGGTGAACAAAAGGTGGAACATGAATATTTTATTGGACACCTCCTTGAGGGGTGTCAGGGAGTGCAGGATGGGTAACCCTGAGAGTAATGGGTAACAAAGGCATTACAGAGAAAGCATTTGGCCTCAGATGATGCAGCTGAATCAGTCTGAATACAGATTCTGGGGAACATGTGTCAAAAACACAAGCAGGAGAACAGTTTAGAGGCTGCCCAACAGCATTTCATTGCTCAACCCTGTTACACATTCCAATGTATTCCTGTGTAATGCAAAGGCACTGTGATAATTCTGGGAGACTTCAGTCTTTGTATAATCTGGGACAGTCACATCGGCAAAAGGGATGTTCTCCGACCTCCTCTTTGGATGTTTGTGTCAGTGTTTCTTTGAATAACACATTGTGCAAACGGCCAGGGAGGTGACTATCTCAGATCGACCGTTGGGTGATGACGCTGAGGGAAGGAGTAATGTCCCACTGAGATATCCTCTGGGAAATTGTAGTGTAGTGGAATTCAGCGAGATGATGGATTGTTAAAGTGACCATAAAGCACACCCGACAATCACAACCAAAACCATTGACATGTGTTTGAGAGGGGAACTGACCAAGGTAAACAGGGGAAACAGTGAAGTGTATGGCTGGAAATGGACAGTGGAAAACATTTACAATCATCGAGATGTACAGCACAGAAACAGGGCCTTCGGTCCAACTCATCCACACCACCCACATATCCTAACATAATCTCATCACATTTGCCAGCACTTGGCCCAAATCCCTCTCAACCCTTCCTGTTCGTATACCCATCCAGATGCCTTTTAAATGCAGTAATTGTACCAGTCTCCACCACTTCATCTGGCAGGTCATTCCATACACGCAACACCCTCCACATCAAAACGTTGTCCCTTAGGTTCCTTTTATATCTTTCCCCTCTCATCCTGAACCTAGGCCCTCCAGTTCTGGACTTCCCCACCCCAGGGAAAAGACCTTGTCTTTTGTCTTAAACCTAACCATGCCTCTCATAGCTTTATAAACCTCCATATGGGTTACCCCTCAGCCTCAGACATTCCAGGGAAAACATCCCCAGCCCATTTCACCTCTCCCTTTCACTTAAATCCTCCAATCCTGTCAGCGTCTTTGCAAATCTTTTCTGAACCCTTTCAATTTACACAACATCATTCCGATAGGGAGGAGATTAGAATTGCACGCAATATGCCAAAACTGGCTTATCCAATGTCCTGTACAGCCACAACATGACCTCCCAAACTTACTGCTGTGTTCACATCCAAATCATTTATATAATTAATGGAAAGTAGTGGACGCAGCACCGATCCTTGTGGCACTCCACTGGTCACAGGTCTCCAGGCTGAAAAAATACCCTCCATCACCACCCTCTGTCTTCTACCTTCGTGCCAGTTCTGTATCCAAATGGCTGTTTTTCCCTGTATTCCATGAGATCTATCCTTGCTCTCCAATCTCCCATGTGGAAACATTTCGAACACCTTACTGAAGTCTATATCACTCACATCCACCGCACTGCCCTCATCAATCCTTTTGTTACTTCTTCAAAAAACTCAATATCTTGAGCCATGATTTCCCACGTACAATGCAATGCTGACTATCGCCAATTAGACATTGCCTTTGTAAACACATGTAATTCCTGTCCCTCATGTATCCGTCTTTCCACGTGCCCACGACTGACGACAGGTGAACCAGTCTGTAGTTCCCTGGTTTGTCCCTACCAGCCTTCCTAAACAGTGGCACCATGTTAGCACAACCTCCAGTCTTCTGGCACCTCACCTGTGAATATCGATGATACAAATATCTCAGTAAGAGGCCCAGCAATCACTTCTCTAGCTTTCCACAGAGATCGAGATTACACCTGATAAGGTCCTGGGGATTTATCCACCTTTAACCATTTCAAGACATCCAGCACCTCCTCCTCTGTAATGTGGACATTTTGCAAGATGACATCATCTATTTCCCAATGCTACGTCTCAAACCATCATTCTATTCGATATCTTCCATGTCCTTCTCTACAGGAAATACTTGTTCAGTATCTCCCCCATCTCCTGCAGCTCCACGTGCAGGCTGTCTTGATCATTGAGGGGCCCTATTCTCTCCCTAGTAACCCTTTTGTCCTTTATGGATTTATAAAAACATTTTGGATTCTCCTTAAATCTATTTGCCAAAGCAATCTCATGTCCCCTTTTTGCCCTCCTGATTTCCCTCTATCCCTACACAACACTGCACTCACCCCCTCCCTGACTGATCCCTACCCAACACTGCAATCTCCCCCTCCCTGACTGACCCCTACCCAACACTGTAATCTCCCCCTCCCTGACTGATCCCTACCCAAAACTGTAATCTTCCCCTCCCTGACTGATCCCTACCCAACACTGTAATCTCCCCTTCCCTGACTGATCCCTACCCAACACTGCAATCTCCCCCTCCCTGACTGATCCCTACCCAACACTGCACTCACCCCCTCCCTGACTGATCCCTACCCAACACTGCAATCTCCCCCTCCCTGACTCATCCCTAACCAACACCGCAATCTCCCCCACGACTGATCCCAACCCAACCCTGCAATCTCCCCCTCCCTGATGGATCCCTATCCAACACTGCACTCACCCCCTCCCTGACTGATCCCTACCCAACACTGTAATCACCGACTCCCTGACTGATCCCTACCCAACTCTACAATCACCCCCTCCCTGACTGATCCCTACCCAACACTGCAATATCCCCCCTGACTGATCCTTACCCAGCACTGCAATCATCCCCTCCCAAGGAAAAAAAATAACTAGAGAGAAAATAGGACCCTTCAAGGACCAAAGTGGACGTGTGTGCAGAATCACAGGAGTTATTTCCCCTCTGTGTTGACCTTGGAGAAGGACATGAAGGCTTGGGAACTTGGGCAAGTTAGTGATCATCTCTTGGGGACAGTCCCTATCACAGGAGAGGATGTGTTGAATGCATTAGAATGTATGAAGGTGGATAAATCTCGTGGAACTGACCAAACATATCCAACAGCACCTCAAGAGGCGAGGGAAGTTCTTTTGGAGTCCCTGCTGATCTTTTTGCCTCACCGTTAGCCACGGGTGAGGTCCCGGAAGACTGGAGGACAGCATATGCTGCACCCTTATTCAAGAATGGCTGCAAAGAAAAACCTGGGAACTATAGATCAGTAAACCTAACATCCGTGGTAAGTAAGTTACTTGAGAAGATGCTGAGAGATTAGATAGACATGCATTTGGAAATACAACATTTGATTGGGAGTAGTCAGCAAAGCCTTGTGCATGGGAGACCATGCCTCACAAATTAGTCAGCGTTCTTTATTGACGTGATCAGGAAGTTTGACGAGGGCAGGCCAGTACATCTAGACTCTACAGATTTCGGGAAGGCCTTTGATAAGGTTCCACATGGTACCTTGCTCTGGAAGGTTAGATCGCATGGAATCCAGGGGGCGTTGGCAAGCTGGGTACACAATTGGCTTGATGGTCGGAAGCAGAGGGTAACAGTCAGACTGGAGGCCTGTGACTCGTGGTGTGCCTCAGCGGTCATAGAATCATAGAATCCCTCCTCTGTGGAAACAGGCCCTTCGGCCCAACAAGTCCACTGGCCCTCTGAAGATTATTTCACTCAAACCCATTCACCTACTTTATTACTCTGCATTTACCCCTGACTAATGCAACTTACTTACACATCCATGAACATTCTCGGCAATTGAGCATTTCCAATTTACTTGACCTGCAGATCTTTGGATTGTGGGAGGAAACCGGTGCACCCAGAGGAAATCCACGCAGACATGGGGAGAATGTACAAACTCAGTTGGTGTGGCATGGTGGCTCAGTGGTTGGCACTGCTGCCTCACAGCGCCAGGTACCCAGGTTCGACCCCAGCCTCGGGTGACTGTGTGGAGTTTGCACATTCTCCCAGTGTCTGTGTGGGTTTCCTTTGGGTGCTCCGGTTTTCTCCCCATTCCAAAGATGCGCAGGTCAGATGAATTGGCCAGGATAAATTGCCCATATTGCTAGGTGCATTTGTTAAGGGTAAATGTTGGGTAGGGAGAATGGCTCTGGGTGGGTTACTCTTCAGCAGGTCGGTGTGGTTTGTTGGGCCAAATGGCCTGTTTCCATACTGTAGGAAATCTAACCCTAACATAATCTAACCCACACAGACCATCCTGAGAGGTTGGAATTGAACCCAGATCCACGGTGCTGTGAGGCAGCAGTGCTCACCACTGAGCCATTGTGCTGCGCAGCTGGTCAGTGCTAGGCCCATTGCTGTTTGTCATCTATATCAATGATTTGGATGAGGATGTTTAAGGCATGATTAGAAAGTTTTCAGATTACACTAAAATAAGTGAGGAATGTTCTCAGCAATTGCAACATGGCCTTGATCAGCTGGGGAATTGGGCTGAGAAATGGCAAATGGAGTTTAATATAGACAAGGACGAGATCTTGCATTTTGGAAAGTCACATCAAGACTGGGGTTTCATGGGGAATGGTAGGGCCTGATGGAGTGTAGTGGAACAGAGGGACCTTGGATTCCAGGAGCACGGCTCTCTGAACTCAGGGAGACAGGGCAGTGAAGAAGGCTTTTGGCACACTGGGCCCTTCACCAGTCAGGGCATGGAATATCGAAGTTGGAAAGTTCTGTTGTAGTTGTGCAGGATGTTGGTGAGGCCGCACTTGGAGTATTGTGTTCAGTTTTACCCACCTTGCTATCGGGAGGATGTTATTGTACTAGAAAGAGGACAGAAGAAATTTACAAGGATGTTGCCAGAACTCAACTAGACAGATAAAGAGAGAGGTTGGACAAGCAAGGACATTTTCTTTCATGTGTAGGAGACTGAGGGGGGTGTCCTTATAGAGGTGAATAAGATCATGGGAGGCATGAATAGGGTGAATGCACTCAGTCTTTATCCAAGGCTTGGGGAATCAAGGATGAAAGGGCATCAGTTTAAGGAGAAAGGCGAAGATTAAAAGGGAACCTGAGGGACAATGCTTTTACCCAGTGGGTGGTACACATACGGAATGAACTACCAGTGCAAGTGGTCGAGGAGGATACATTTAATAACATTTAAAATGCACTTGGACAAATACATGGAGAGGAACGTATTGGAAGGATATGGACCAAGTGCAGGGAAACGGGGTTAGTGTAGATGGACCGGTTTGGGCCAAAGAGCCTGTCTCCATGCTGTAGAACTCTATGACTCTATGAATATACCCAGGTGTCCCATAATACAGAAGCGACCACAGCAATAGGAACACGAGCCGGGACAAATGTGAAACAGTCCTGCAGAATTTCACAGGAAGCCAGCCTGGCCTTGCAGTGAAGGATTCCTGGTACAGGAGCTGTGGTGAGATGCCCAAAGAGAACTGGGGAGGGAAGCTGGAAAGCTCACTCCACTGCCGATAGCCTGGTGGACCCCCAGCTGGGATAAGGCAGCTGGGATCCCGTCACCCCAGGGAAACCTACAGGCTGGGACCGAGCTAGGTCTCCGACACAATGCGCAGGACACAAGATTGCAGGAACATGGGACTACTCCAGTTCCAATTGGGAAGAGCCCAATCCAGTGAAAGGAGGGTCACTGGGGATGGGGAGGCAGCCTTAGGTTACATTGACAATCTGGAAGGACAGTGTATGAGCTTCAAGCAGCTGCATGGGTCCTGTACACCTGCAACACGGAGCAACACACATCAGGCCCGAGTAGGAGGTGCCAGGAGGAAATACAATCTCTAGGGAACTAGGAATCCTCCCAGAATGGGATAATGTGTGCCTTTGGGGTTCTACCTCCCCAGGGAGATAACGACAGCCCCCACACTGACACATCCACACCCGCTCACAGATGGGGACTCCCACTGCCTGTCTCCCAGGTAACTGAACCTTTTGCCCCAAGTTCTGGCCCACAGCCGAACTCAGATTCCATGAATCCTGTGGTTACCCAGAGTAAAGCAGCTTATGGTCTCACTCCGTACACAACAGCCATTCCAGGCACCCAGCTGGTGGGCAGCACTACAAAGGCCACTCTGTTTGATCCTGTCTCAAACCCAGATACATTTTTGGATGAGATAGACCGACAGTCTGTCATACACGGACTGGATGCTGACAAACAAACTAAATTAATCACCATGTGACTTTGTCCACCAGGCCATTCAGCCCTCGCTGAGGGACAACAGTGAGGGAGGGACATCCATGATGAAATGAAGGCAGAGGTCCTCACTGCTCGAGAAAAGTCCCATCCCGGGTTAGTGACAAACAGCGTAAATATTTGTTCCAGGAGAACACCCACACGAACATGTCTCACTGTCAGTTACAGCAGCTCACCAAGGGCTGGGTTAATGACAGCTGTAAGGACACTTTCGGTGGGGCACTGGGCCTGGTATGAGGGATTCCAATTATCCCAAGTGACAATGTTAGGATGGGGATCTTTGAAGTCGAAAGTATCGGAATTACATTAAAAAAGGTACTTGGATGGGTTATCATGATTCCCTCCCACATGCTGTGGAGATAGAGGGGACATTGACAGGGACCACACTTACGTAAATAGAGAATAGACAATAAACAATAGACAATAGATGCAGGAGTAGGCCATTCTGCCCTTCGAGCCTGCACCGCCATTCAATATGATCATGGCTGATCATTCCCAATCAGTGTCCTGTTCCAGCCTTATCTCGATAACCCTTGACTCCACTATCTTTAAGAGCTCTATCCAATTCTTTCTTAAATGAAGCCAGAGACCGGGCCTCCACTGCCCTCTGGGGCAGAGCATTCCCCACAGCCACCACTCTCTGGGTGAAGTAGTTTCTCCTCATCTCTGTCCTAAATGGTCTACCCCGTATTTTTAAGTTGTGTCCTCTGGTTCGGCACTCCCCCATCAGCGGAAATATGTTTCCTCCTGCCAGAGTGTCCAATCCTTTCATAATCCTATACGTTTCAACAAGATCCCCTCTCAGTCTTCTAAACTCAAGGGTATACAAGCCCAGTCGCTTCAGTCTTTCAGTGTAAGGCAATCCTGCCATTCCAGGAATTGACCTCGTGAACCTATGCTGCACTCCCTCAATAGCCAGAATGTCTTTCCTCAAATTTGGAGACGAGAATTGTACCCAGTACTCCAGGTGTGGTCTCACCAGGGCCCTGTACAGCTGCAGAAGCACCTCTTTGCTTCTATACTCAATTCCTCTTGTTATGAAGGCCAGCATGCTATTAGCCTTCTTCACGACCTGCTGTACCTGCATGCCTGCCTTCATTGACTGGTGGACAAGAACACCCAGATCTCTCTGAACAGCCCTTTGCCTAATTTGATACCATTGAGATAGTAATCTGCCTTCCTGTTCTTGCCACCAAAGTGGATAACCAGACATTTATCCACATTAAACTGCATCTGCCATGCATCTGCCCACTCACCTAACTTGTCCAGGTCACCCTGTAATCTCCTAACATCCTCATCACATTTCACCCTACCTCCCAGCTTTGTATCATCAGCAAATTTGCTAATGTTATTGCTGATACCATCTTCTATATCATTTACATATATTGTAAAAAGCTGCGGTCCCAGCACGATCCCTGCGGTACCCCACTGGTCACTGCCTGCCATTCTGAAATGGAGCCGTTAATAACTACCCTTTCTTTCATATTAGCCAACTAATTCTTTATCCAATCTAGTACTTTGCCCCCAATACCGTGCGCCCTAATTTTACTCACTAACCTCTTGTGTGGAGGAACAGGCCAGACCATGGCATTCCCATCGCCTGTCATTAACGAATTCGGCTCCTCTCACAACAAGCTGTGGTCCTAACCACACTCACCTTGATATATCTCGGGATACCGGTGGTTAGGATTGCAGGCTGTAACAGATGGGTCCGATCATGGTGAATAATGCCTGGATACACCCCCAGGGACTGGAAGGTAGATGGAACTCCCCGGGAGATCAACTTAGTTTCATTCATTTGCAGTGTTTGAGTGTTCCTGGCTGGGTCCAGTGTTGATTGCCTGTCCTTAGCTGCTCGGGAGCTGGTTTTGGTTGTGAGCTGCCTCCTTGAACTGTTGCAGGTGGTGGACTCACAATGTCCTTCGGGAAGGGAATTCCTGGAGTTTGAGCCAGCAGGTCTCATTCACTTGCATTTATTCTGCTCATCGGATGTTGGCTATGTATCACAATTCTGTATGGATTCTCAGAACGGAATGTGTTTTGTCGAAACAGTTTGGAGAGCCACAGTCACTCAGTGGTTAGCACTGTTACCTCACAGCGCCAGAGACCTGGGTTTGATTCCACTCCTGAGCGACTGTCTGTGTGGAGTTTGTACATTCTCCCGACATCTGCATGGGTTTTCTCCCACTGTTCAATGGTGGGCATTTTTGACAGATTGCCCGTAGTGTCGAGGGATATTCAGGTTAGCTGGAACAGCCATGGGAAATGCAGGGTTTCACATATATCATCAGGGGATAGATCTGAGTTGGATTCTCTTCAGAGGGTCATTGTGGACTCGATGGGCTGAAGGGCCTGTTTCTGCTCTGTAGGGATTCTATGGTATCACTTATCAGCCATATGACAATCAGTTTGACCAATGTACAAAATGGTTTTCGCTCAAACAGCAGGCTACTCTGACAACAAACATAACCAGCTTTTAAAATTAGGTTTGTAATTCATTGTATAAGCTTCTTTCTATTCAAAATACTGGGTGGGGGAGGGGGAATGGGTGAAATGTTGCGGCCTCGTTGCAAAAACAAAGATAGACAGCCAATAGATGCTGGGTATATTGGACAAGTTATACTCTCAAATCACAAAAGCCAGACAGCAGCCAGATGGTTATCCCATCAGCATAATGTAAAAGGCAACAGTTCTCCTGGGCAGACATGTCCCTAATAACGTCTCCACTAAACAAAGGAGGGCCCAAACAGGAAGGTACCGGGTCCTGCTACACAAAGAACCTAACAGGAACAAGCCATCCAAATGATGAGCAATGTTTCAAACTATGAACTGATTCTTGAAATTGGCCAGAAGTATAGAAAGTTCTGGGAAACCATCCAGAAATGAACAAAACCAGGGATCACCTGCAGACTGATCTCTTGAATTTTCTGGAGGCTTTCTGAGGTGACCAACATGGCAAGGGACAGAGACCAGCTCACCATCCAGAGAGAGGGAGAGAGAGAGGGAGAGAGAGACAAGCTGAAGGGAACCCCAGGAGCATGGGAGAGAGGGAGTGTGAAAAACCATTGAGAGAGAGAGAGAGCTGGAACCAACTGGAATACTGAGTGTCACCCCTTCAGTCTGTCCATGCTTTAACGCCTGTTTGTCTCAGTCTGACTTCCCCTTCTCTCTTTGTCCTTCTCTCTCCCTGTCTGTCTCTTTCTCTCAATCTGCCTTTCTCTCACACCGTCCCCCTCACTGTCTGTCTCTGCCCCATCTTTCTCTCATCCCCCTTCTTCATCCCACTCTCTCTACCTCTCTCGCTTTTTCTCACCCTCCCTTTATCTTTTTCTTTATTTCAGACCTGAAAGTGCTCACCCAATTTTGATCCCCCTTAAAATATTTGCCCCTCATTTTAACTCTCCTCCTAAATTTATTCCCTTCCCCAAATACCTTCCCTCCCAAATACCTACCTTACCAACTGTGCCCCCCTCAAATATTTTGCTGCCCCCCCCAACATTGCTGTGAGCCCCACTCCCTGGGGCAGAGGGAGTTGAGTGGAAAAGTGTGGAGCTGGAAAAGCCCAGCAGTCAGGCCTGAACCATCGACTCTCCTGGCTGACCCGCTGGGCTTCCCCAGCTCCTCACTTTGTAACTCTGACTCTCCAGCATCTGCAGTCCTCACTTTCTGGGAGTCTGGGTTGACTGACTCACCTGTGACTGTTTTAATGTACAGCAAGATCCCAGTCCAAGACATACAGAAGGTTTGCATCATAGGTGGAGTCCTTTCTGCCCATCATCCCCCCTCACCCTTTAAATGATCCTGGACCGGTTCAGGATCCTCAGGATTGGCCCCTGAATGGCCTCATTGACTATCCTTCCTGTGGAGACCTCTTCTCCATCCTGTCTCAGACTTTGCATCACATGCTATCTCTCTCTCCATCTCTCTCTGACAACAGCCCCTCCTTTCTCCACCAACCCCAAAGCCCCATCAAACCCTCCCCCGTCTCTGGCTGTCCCACTCTCTCCTTGTCTCCCACTCTCCCCCTTCCCATGCAGACTCACAGCCCCTGGGTTGGAGGACATAGTGCAGAGACTAACTCACCTTTTGACTGACTGTTGTAATGCACAGCAAGATCCCACTCTGAAACCATCACCAAGTACACACACTGTCCATCTCCCTAAATATATGTCCTTCTCACTCTCTCTCTCTCTCTCTCCCTGTCTCTCCCACTCTGTCCTTTTCTCACGCCACCTCCTTGACTCTCACTGCCCATCTCTCTCTCCACTTTCTCCATCTCCAATCTCTCCATGTCTCTCTCTCTTTTTGTCACTCTCCCTTTCCCTTTCTCTTTTCCTCTATTCCAGACGCACTCAGAAAAGTACTTCATGTTCCTCCCCTACTGTGGGTGTAAAACCTGGGAGAGAGCAGGCACTGAGGCAAGCTCTTCCCATTGCCCCTTCCCCAGTCACTGGGCCAGAGAAGAGGGGTCCAGGGAGAAAGAGGGAGAGAAACTACAGGAGAGAAAGAGAGATGGATGGACAGACAGTGAGAGGGAAGGAGAGAACAAGAGAAAGACAGGCAGGCAGAGGGAGGGAGAGGAAGTGAGAAGAACTGAGAGAGAGCAGACAAGAGACAGACAGACAGAGAGTGAAACTCCTGGAAGAGAAATACAATGTCAGACAGATACAAGGTGAAAATGGGGAAAGAAAGAGAGGGAGAGATGTTCAGGCAGACAGCAAGACAGAAATCCCAGGGAGAGATATAGGACAGAGAGAGAGAGAGGAGTTGCAACAGCAGAGGGATAGAGCTGAGAGAATTGGGTGGTGGTGGGGGCTGCTGTAATGTGGCTAGAAGGATATACAGACAGGAATAGCAAGATCCCACAGAGCTGACAGACATATGCAGAGAGAGATGAGCAAGTTGTTAGTTTTGTGAAAGACTGAATGATTAAGCATTCCTGAAAAACCTGGTGAGGTGACAAAGGGGGAAGGGAATCTACTGGGAAATGTAAACAGGACAGAGATGTGAAGAATGGTGAGCGATAGGGATTGAACGAAAGATGTGGGAGAGAGAACTGGGAACGCAGAAATAGACATGAGAGCTGCAGAGAGAGAGGGAAGGAGTGAAATCTGTGGGATCAGATCCCTCTCTAGCATTTTGCTCCTTTCCACAGACGGCCTGAATCCCACAATGTGTGTGTGTGTGTGTGTGTGTATGTGTGTGTGTGTGTGTGTGTGTGTGTGTGTGTGTGTGTGTGTGTGCGTGTTTGTGTGCGCTTGATGGTTCCTCATGGCAGAATAATTTGATTCTCTGTCTCTGTATTGTCCCAGTTTCAGCTCCCAAACCAAATGTTGAATCATCCACGATCCTATTGAATAGTAGAGCAGGCTCGATGGGCTGAATGGTCTCCTCCTGTTCATATTTCGGATGGTCTTATGTTCTTAACACTACCTCCCAGCTCTTGGTCCCCACACTGGAGGTTATGCCTCCACAAGGCCCTGATCGATAGAGTGCTGCACTCTTCCGTGAGTCTCGGAGGGAACCAGCCTGATTTGGATTGGAGTTGGAGCCTCTCAGTGAGAAGTGAAATCTCCTCGAGATTCCCCTCAGTCTCTCACTGTAAGGTGGAGCAGGCCAGTCTCCGGGAAGCAAACAGCAGGCCAGGTCTGCCATGTCCTCCAGCTCCATTTCAGAAGGCCACATGGGAGGGGCTTGTTTCCTTCATCAGCTTCCCGTGCTCTCCCTTCTGGGTTAGGGTGGGGGCCGAATGGCCTTGCTTCTGGCACTTATTGAGGTACAGGCTGGATATAATTGGGTTATACAGGACATGCCCCTGGAGTGAAGTCAGTCAGCTCAGTTAGCTGGACAGTTGGTTTATAATGCAGAGTAAAACCAATAGCGTGTGTTTAATTCCGACACCAGCTGGGGTTACCCTGAAGGACTCTCCTTCCCAACCTCTCCCCCCAGCTGGGCCATAGTGACCCTCTGATTAAATCCCCACCAGACCCCGCTCTGTAATGAGGAGCTGTCCCATGCTCTGGTAAGACTATGGTGACATTACATTGATTTGTACCTGGGGCACTGTGTGCAGGACTAGTCACTGCATTGCCAGAGGGATGTTAGTGTGTGGGGAAGGTTTACTGGATGAATCCCCACTGGAATGAACAGCACTCTCTTTCCCCCAGTTAATTCACTCTTGCAGCCTTTGTGTCTTTGGAGACACGAGGACCACCTCACCTGAAATAGCAGCTGGATTTTATATTCATAAGATTGGCTAATTTACACACACACACACACACACACACACACACACACACACACACACACACACACACACACACTCTCACACACACACACACTCTCACACACACACACACTCTAAAGGACACACTCTCACACACACATACACAAAGGACCCCGCCACACACAGGCTCTCTCACACACACAGACACACGCTCCCTCAAACAGAAACACACTCTCTCTCACACACACACACAGGCACAACTCTCTCTCACACACACACACACTATATCTCTCACACACACATACATGCATAGACATATGCTCCCTCAAATACACACACGGACACACACTCTTACACATACATGCAGACAGACTCTCTCTCACACAGACACACTCTCTCTCACACACACACTCTCTCACACACCCACTCGCTCTCATGCACACAGACACTCTCTCTCTCACACACACTCTCTGTCTCTCTCACACAGACATTCTCTCTCAAACACATACACACAGACAGACACACAGACACACGCTCCCTCAAACACACACATAAACGCACAGTTACTCTCTCTCTCACACACACTTACACACGCAGACACACGCTCCCCCAAATACACATAGACACACTCTCTCTCACGCACACACTGACACACACTCTCTCACACACAGACTCTCTCTCTCACACACACATAAACGCACAGTTACTCTCTCTCTCACACACACTTACACACGCAGACACACGCTCCCCCAAATACACATAGACACACTCTCTCTCACACACACACTGACACACACTCTCTCACACACTGACTCTCTCTCTCACACACACGTAAACACACAGTTACACTCTCTCTCACACACACATTCACACGCAGACACATGCTCCCTCAAATATGCATAGACACACTCTCTCATACACACACATGGACACCCACACTTTCTCTCACACACAGATGCACTCATTCTCACACACACATGCACACAGACACACACTCTCTCACACACACATACACACTATTTCTCGCATAAGACACATTGTCATACGCACACACAGACACACAGACACATACACACATAGATACACAGAGACACACACACATAGAAACACAGACACATTCTCTCACACACACATACACACATACACACTCTCTCACACACACCCTCACTCACACACATGCAAACAGAGATACACACACCCTCAAACACACACAGCCACACATTCTCACATGAACATTCACTTTCTCTCTCACGCACACATATACAGACACACAGAGATACACATGCATCCACACTCTCGCACGCACAAACACGGACAGTCTCTCTCTCTCTCTCTCTCTGACTGTTTCCTTCTCACACACATACACCCACACACACGGCTGTAAAGGCATGGTTGAGGTATTGCTGGAGAAATGATTTCTCCGAGGACTGAACCCTGATCTCACATGATGACTGCTCCAGGGAGACAGACAACAGCTCCAGATGACTTGTTGGATTTTCCTGTGCACCACCTCTTGCATCGACAGCGTTAGTCTGTTTGGGTGCCTGCTTTTCTAAAACGTCTCCAAGCAACAAGTACCAAGAGATTAATGAAAGTTTTCCTCCAAACCATGATTCAGACACATGCTGCTGTTATTTTTCACTGATTGTTTAAAATTATCTGAATCTTCTGAAATGGGGAGTGGCTTCCATTTCAAATTTCGACACCAGAGTGCCTCGGGGACCCTGAGGAAATGATCAGGGAATTGCATCCGTTCCTTTCTATCCTCTGCACTCTGTACCACCAGATAGTGCTCCCTCAGTACCTCAGATAGTGCTCCCTGAAAACCCCAGATAGTTCTACCTCAATATCTCAGACAGTGCTCCCTCAGTACCTCACATAGTTCTCCTTGAATACCCCAGATAGTTCTCCCTCAATACGTCACATAGTGCTCCCTCAGTACCTCAGAAAGAGCTCCCTCAGTATCTCAGAAAGTGCTCCCTCAATATCTCTGAAAGTGCTCCCTCAATATCTCAGAAAGTGATCCCTCATTACATCAGAAAGTGCTGCGTCAATAGCTCAGATAGTTCTCCCTCAGTACCTCAGATAATGCTCCCTCAATTCCTCAGATAGTGCTCCCTCAGTACCACAGAAAGTGCTCCCCAGTACCTCAGAAAGTGCTCCCTCAATTCTTCAGACAGTGCTCCCTCAATACCTCAGAAAATGCTCTCTCAGCAGCTAAGAAAGTGCTCCCTCAGTACCTCAGAAAGTGATCCCTCAAGAACTCTGAAAGTGCTCCCTCAGTACCTCAGAAGGTGCTCCCTCAGTGTCTCAGAAAGTGCCCCCTCAATATCTCAGAAAGTGCTCCCTCAGTACCTCCAAACGTTCTACCTCCACCTCAGAAAGTGCTCCATCAGTTCCTAAGATCGTGCTCCCTCAATACCTCAGAAAGTGCCCCCTCAATATCTAAGATAGTTCTCCCTCAATATCTCAGAAAGTGTTCTCACAATATTTCGGATAGTTCTCCCTCAATACTTCCGAAAGTGCTCCCTGAATACTTCAGATAGTGCTCACTCAATACCTCAGAATGTGCTCCCTCAGTACCTCAGAAAGTGCTCCCCAGTACCTCAGACAGTGCTCCCTCAATACCTCAGACAGTGCTCCCTCAATACCTCAGAAAATGCTCTCTCAGCAGCTAAGAAAGTGCTCGCTCAGTACCTCAGAAAGTGATCCCTCAAGACCTGAGAAAGTGCTCCCTCAGTACCTCAGAAGGTGCTCCCTCAATGTCTCAGAAAGGTCTCCATCTATACCTCAGATAGTCCTCCCGCAGTAGCTCAGAAAGTGTCCCCTCAATACCGCTGAAAGTGCTCCCTCAGTACGTCAGAAAGTGCTCCCTCAACCTCAGATAGCACTCCCTCAATATCTCAGAAAGAGCTCCCACAATATGTCAGATAGTTCTCCCTCAATACCTCAGATAGTGCTCCCTCAATACCTCATATAGTGCTCCCTCAATACCTCAAAACATGCTCCCGCAATATCTCAGATAGTTCTCCCTCAGTACCCCAGATAATGCTCACTCAATTACTCAGTTAGTGCTCACTCAGTACCTCAGAAAGTGCTCCCCAGTACCTCAGAAAGGGCAACCTCAGAACCTCAGACAGTGCTCCCTCAATACCTCAGAAAGTGCTCTCTCAGTACCTCAGAAAGTGCCCCCTCAGTACCTCAGAAAGTGCTCTCTCAGTACCTCAGAAAGTGCTCTCTCAGTACCTCAGAAAGTGCTCTCTCAGTACCTCAGAAAGTGCCCCCTCAGTACCTCAGAAAGTGCTCTCTCAGTACCTCAGAAAGTGCTCCCTCAGTACCTCAGAACGTGCTCCCCCAATACCTCAGAAATTGCTCCCTCAATATCTAAGATAGTTCTCCCTCAATATCTCAGAAAGTTCTCCCACAATATTTCAGATAGTTCTCCTACCGTACTTCAGAAAGTGCTCCCTCAATGCCTCACAAAGTGCTCTCTCAATACTTCAAAAAGTGCTCCCTCAGTACCTCAGAAAGTGCTCCCCCAGTACCTCAGAAAGTGCTCCCACAATACCTCAGACAGTGCACCCACAATACCTCAGAACGTGCTCTCTCAGCAGCTCAGAAAGTGTTGCCTCTGTACCTCAGAGAGTGATCCCTCAAGACCTCAGAAAGTGCTCCCTCAGTACCTCAGAAGGTGCTCCCTCAAACTCAGAAAGTGCTCCCTCAATACCTCAGAAAGTGCTCCCTCAATATCTAAAATAGATCTCCCTCAATATCTCAGAAAGTGGTCCCACAATATTTCAGATAGTTCTCCCTCAATACCTCAGATAGTGCTCCATCAATACCTCAGAAAGTGCTCCCTCAATACTTCAGATAGTGCTCCCTCAATACCTCAGAAAGTGCTTGCTCAAAATCTCAGAATTTGCTCCCTCAATACCTCAGAAGGTGCTATCTCAGTGCATCAGAAAGTGCTCCCTCAATACCTCAGCAAGTCATCCCTCAATACTTCAGATAGTGCTCTCTCAGTACCTCAGATAGTTCTCACTCAGTACATCAGATAGTGCCCCTAAATACCTCTGAAAGTGATTCCTCAGTACCTCAGAAAGTGCTCCCTCAAAATCTCAGAAAGTGCTCCTCCAGTACCTCAGAAAGTGCTCCCTCAATACCTCTGAAAGTGGACCCTCAGTACCTCAGACAGTGCATCCTCAGTACCTCAGGAAGTGCTCCCTCAATGTCTCAGAAAGTGCTCCCTCAATACCTCAGATACTTCTCCCTCAGTACCTCAGAATGTGCCCCCTCAATACCTCAGAAAGTGCTCTCTCAGTGCCTCAGAAAATGCTCCCCCAGTACCTCATAAAGTGCTCCCTCAATACCTCAGAAAGTGCTCCCTCAGTGCCTCAGGAAGTGCTCCCTCAATGTCTCAGAAAGTGCTCCCTCAATACCTCAGATAGTTCTCCCTCAATACCTCAGAATGTGCCCCCTCAATAACTCAGAATGTGCTCCCTTAGTACCTCAGATAGTGCCAGCTCAGTACCTCAGATAGTGCTCCCTCAATACCTCAGAAAGTGATCCCTCAATACCTCAGAATTTGCTCCCTCAATAATTTAGATAGTGCTTCCTCAACACCTCAGGAAGTGCTCACTCAGTACCTCAGAAAGTGCTCCCCAGTACCTCAGAAAGTGCTCCCTCAATTCCTCAGACAGTGCTCCCTCAATACCTCAGAAAATGCTCTCTCAGCAGCTAAGAAAGTGCTCCCTCAGTGTCTCAGAAAGTGCCCCCTCAATATCTCAGAAAGTGCTCACTCAGTACCTCAGAAGGTGCTACCTCCACCTCAGAAAGTGCTCCCTCAGTTCCTAAGATCGTGCTCCCTCAATACCTCAGAAAGTGCCCCCTCAATATCTAAGATAGTTCTCCCTCAATATCTCAGAAAGTGTTCTCACAATATTTCAGATAGTTCTCCCTCAATACTTCAGAAAGTGCTCCCTGAATACTTCAGATAGTGCTCACTCAATACCTCAGAAAGTGCTCCCCAGTACCTCAGACAGTGCTCCCTCAATACCTCAGAAAATGCTCTCTCAGCAGCTAAGAAAGTGCTCGCTCAGAACCTCAGAAAGTGATTCCACAAGACCTGAGAAAGTGCTCCTTCAGTACCTCAGAAGGTGCTCCCTCAATGTCTCAGAAAGGTCTCCATCTATAACTCAGATAGTCCTCCCGCAGTAGCTCAGAAGGTGTCCCCTAAATACCGCTGAAAGTGCTCCCTCAGTACGTCAGAAAGTGCTCCCTCAACCTCAGATAGCACTCCCTCAATATCTCAGAAAGAGCTCCCACAATATTTCAGATAGTTCTCCCTCAATACCTCAGATAGTGCTCCCTCGATACCTCAAAACATGCTCCCGCAATATCTCAGATAGTTCTCCCTCAGTATCCCAGATAATGCTCACTCAATTACTCAGTTAGTGCTCACTCAGTACCTCAGAAAGTGCTCCCCAGTACCTCAGAAAGGGCAACCTCAGAACCTCAGACAGTGCTCCCTCAATACCTCAGAAAGTGCTCTCTCAGTACCTCAGAAAGTGCCCCCTCAGTACCTCAGAAAGTGCTCTCTCAGTACCTCAGAAAGTGCTCCCTCAGTACCTCAGAAAGTGCTCCATCAATATCTCAGATAGTTCTCCCTCAGTACCTCAGAAAGTGCTCCCTCAATATCTCAGAAAGTTCTCCCTCAGTACCTCAGAACGTGCTCCCACAATACCTCAGAAATTGCTCCCTCAATATCTAAGATAGTTCTCCCTCAATATCTCAGAAAGTTCTTCCACAATATTTCAGATAGTTCTCCTACCGTACTTCAGAAAGTGCTCCCTCAATACCTCACAAAGTGCTACCTCAATACTTCAAAAAGTGCTCCCTCAGTACCTCAGAAAGGGGTCCCCCAGTACCTCAGAAAGTGCTCCCACAATACCTCAGACAGTGCACCGTCAATACCTCAGAACGTGCTCTCTCAGCAGCTCAGAAAGTGTTGCCTCTGTACCTCAGAGAGTGATCCCTCAAGACCTCAGAAAGTGCTCCCTCAGTCCCTCAGAAGGTGCTCCCTCAAACTCAGAAAGTGCTCCCTCAATACCTCAGAAAGTGTTCCCTCAATATCTAAAATAGATCTCCGTCAATATCTCAGAAAGTGGTCCCACAATATTTCAGATAGTTCTCCCTCAATACCTCAGATAGTGCTCCCTCAATACCTCAGAAAGTGCTCCCTCAATATTTCAGATAGTGCTCCCTCAATACCTCAGAAAGTGCTTCCTCAATATCTCAGAATTTGCTCGCTCAATACCTCAGAAAGTGCTATCTCAGTGCCTCAGAAAGTGCTCCCTCAATACCTCAGCAAGTCATCCCTCAATACTTCAGATAGTGCTCTCTCAGTACCTCAGATAGTTCTCACTCAGTACATCAGATAGTGCCCCTAAATACCTCTGAAAGTGATTCCTCAGTACCTCAGAAAGTGCTCCCTCAAAATCTCAGAAAGTGCTCCTCCAGTACCTCAGAAAGTGCTCCCTCAATACCTCTGAAAGTGGACCCTCAGTACCTCAGACAGTGCATCCTCAGTACCTCAGGAAGTGCTCCCTCAATGTCTCAGAAAGTGCTCCCTCAATACATCAGATACTTCTCCCTCAGTACCTCAGAATGTGCCCCCTCAATACCTCAGAAAGTGCTCTCTCAGTGCCTCAGAAAATGCTCCGACAGTACCTCATAAAGTGCTCCCTCAATACCTCAGAAAGTGCTCCCTCAGTACCTCAGGAAGCGCTCCCTCAATGTCTCAGAAAGTGCTCCCTCAATACCTCAGATAGTTCTCCCTCAATACTTCAGAATGTGCCCCCTCAAGAACTCAGAATGTGCTCCCTTAGTACCTCAGATAGTGCCAGCTCATTACCTCAGATAGTGCTCCCTCAATACCTCAGAAAGTGATCCCTCAATACCTCAGAATTTGCTCCCTCAATAATTTAGATAGTGCTTCCTCAACACCTCAGGAAGTGCTCACTCAGTACCTCAGAAAGTGCTCCCTCAGTACCTCAGAAAGTGCTCCCTCAATACCTCAGAAAGTCCTCCCTCAGTACTTCAGACAGTGCTCCCTCAATATCTCAGTAAGTGCTCCCTCAGTACCTCAGAACGTGCAACCTCAGTACCTCAGAAAGTGCTCCCTGAGTCCCTCAGAAATTGCTACCTCAATACCTCAGATAGTTCTCCCTCAGTACCTCAGAAAGTGCTCCCTTAATACCTCAGAAAGTGCTCCCTCAGTACCTCAGAAAGTGCACTCTCAATACCTCAGAAAGTGCTCTCTCAGTGCCTCAGAAAAAGCTCCGTCAGTACCTCATAAAGTGCTCCCTCAATACCTCAGAAAGTGCTCCCTCAGTACCTCAGGAAGTGCTCCCTCAATGTCTCAGAAAGTGCTCCCTCAATGTCTCAGAAAGTACTCCCTCAATACCTCAGATAGTTCTCCCTCAATACCTCAGAATGTGCCCCTTCAATACCTCAGATAGTGCTCCCTCAGTACCTCTGATAGCGATAGCTCAGTACCTCAGATAGTTCTCTCTCAATACCTCAGAAGGTGCTCCCTCAATACCTCAGAATTTGCTCCCTCAATAATTCAGATAGTGCTTCCTCAACGCCTCTGAAAGTGCTCACTCAGTACCTCAGAAAGTGCTCCCTCAGTACCTCAGAATGTGCTCCCTCAATACCTCAGAAAGTCCTCCCTTCGTACTTCAGACAGTGCTCCCTCAGTATCTCAGTAAGTGCTCCCTCAGTACCTCAGAAAGTGCAACCTCAGTACCTCAGAAAGTGCTCCCTCAGTCCCTCAGATATTGCTACCTCAATACCTCGGATAGTTCTCCCTCAGGACCTCAGAAAGTACTCCCTTAATACCTCAGAAAGTGCTACCTCAATACGTCAGAAAGTGCGCCCGCAGTACCTCAGACAGCGCACCCTCAATACCTCAGAAATTGCTCCCTCAGTAACTCAGAAAGTGCTCCCTCAGTACCTCAGACAGTGCTCCCCTATACCTCAGAAAGTGCTCTCTTAGTACCTCCGAAAGTTTTCCCTCAAGACCTCAGAAAGTGTTCCCTCAATACTTCAGATAGTACTCCCTATGTACCTCAGAAAGTGCTCCCCCAGTACCTCAGAAAGTGCTCCCTCAATAGCTCAGACAGTGCGCCCTCAATACCTCAGAAAAGGCTCTCTCAGCAGCTAAGAAAGCGCTCCCTCAATACCTTAGAAAGTGCTCCCTCAGTACCTCAGAAAGTGCTCACTCAACCTCAGATCGTACTCCCTCAATATCTCAGAATTGCTCCCACAATATTTCAGATAGTTCTCCCTCAATACCTGAAAACGTGCTCCATCAATATCTCAGATAGTTCTCCCTCAGTACCTCATATAATGTTCACTCAATTACTCAGTTAGTGCTCACTCAGTACCTCAGAAAGTTCTCCCCAGACCCTCAGAAAGTGCTCCCTCAGAACCTCAGACAGTGCTCCCTCAATACCTCAGAAAGTGCTCTCTCAGTGCCTCAGAAAGTGCTCCCTCAATACCTCAGAATTTGCTCCCTCAATAATTCAGATATTGCTCCCTCAATACCTCAGCATGTCCTCCCTCAATCCTTCATATAGTGCTCTCTCAGTACCTCAGATAGTTCTCAATCAGTACATCAGATAGTGCCCCTAAATACCTCTGAAAGTGCTTCCTCAGTACCTCAGAAAGTGCTCCCTCAAAATCTCAGAAAGTGCTCCTCCAGTACCTCAGAAAGTGCTCCCTCAATACCTCTGAAAGTGGACCCTCAGTACCTCAGACAGTGCATCCTCAGTATCTCAGGAAGTGCTCCCTCAATATCTCAGAATGTGCTCCCTCAATAACTCAGATACTTCTCCCTCAGTACCTCAGAATGTGACCCCTCAATACCTCAGAAAGTGCTCTCTCAGTGCCTCAGAAAATGCTCCCTCAGTACCTCATAAAGTGCTCCCTCAATACCTCAGAAAGTGCTCCCTCAGTACCTCAGGAAGTGCTTCCTCAATGTCTCAGAAAGTACTCCCTCAATACCTCAGATAGTTCTCCCTCAATACCTCAGAACGTGACCCATCAATACCTCAGAATGTGCTCCCTTAGTACCTCAGACAGTGCTAGCTCAGTACCTCAGATAGTGCTCCCTCAATTCCTCAGAAAGTGATCCCTTAATACCTCAGAATTTGCTCCCTCAATATTTTAGATAGTGCTTCCTCAACACCTCAGAAAGTGCTCACTCAGTACCTCAGAAAGTGCTCCCTCAGTATCTCAGAAAGTGCTCCCTCAGTACTTCAGACAGTGCCTCCTCAATATCTCAGTAAGTGCTCCCTCAGTACCTCAGATCGTGCAACCTCAGTACCTCAGATATTGCTCCCTGAGTCCCTCAGAAATTGCTACCTCAATACCTCAGATAGTTCTCCCTCAGTACCTCAGAAACTGCTCCCTTAATACCTCAGAAAGTGCTCCCTCAGTACCTCAGAAAGTGCACTCTCAATACCTCAGAAAGTTGTCTCTCAGTGCCTCAGAAAATGCTCCGTCAGTACCTCATAAAGTGCTCCCTCAATACCTCAGGAAGTGCTCCCTCAGTACCTCAGGAAGTGCTCCCTCAATGTCTCAGAAAGTGCTCCCTCAATACCTCAGATAGTTCTCCCTCAATACCTCAGAATGTGCCCCCTCAATACCTCAGATAGTGCTCCCTCAGTACCTCAGATAGCGCTAGCTCAGTACCTCAGATAGTTCTCCCTCAATACCTCAGAAGGTGCTCCCTCAATAATTCAGATAGTGCTTTCTCAACACCTCAGAAAGTGCTCACTCAGTACCTCAGAAAGTGCTCCCTCAGTACCTCAGAAAGTGCTCCCTCAATACCTCAGAAAGTCCTCCCTTCGTACTTCAGACAGTGCTCCCTCAATACCTCAGAAAGTGCTACCTCAATACATCAGAAAGTGCGCCCTCAGTACCTCAGACAGTGCACCCTCAATACCTCAGAAATTGCTCCCTCAGTAACTCAGAAAGTGCTCCCTCAGAACCTCAGACAGTGCTTCCCCTATACCTCAGAAAGTGCTCTCTTAGTACCTCCGAAAGTTTTCCCTCAAGACCTCAGAAAGTGTTCCCTCAATACTTCAGATAGTGCTCCCTATGCACCTCAGAAAGTGCTTCCCCAGTACCTCAGAAAGTGCTCCCTCAACAGCTCAGACAGTGCGCCCTCAATACCTCAGAAAGTGATCTCTCAATACCGCAGAAAGTGCTCCCTCAATACCTCAGAAAGTGCTCACTCAACCTCAGATTGTACTCCCTCAATATCTCAGAATTGCTCCCACAATATTTCAGATAGTTCTCCCTCAATACCTCAAAACGTGCTACATCAATATCTCAGATAGTTCTCCCTCAGTACCTCATATAATTTTCACTCAATTACTCAGTTAGTGCTCACTCAGTACCTCAGAAAGTGCTCCCCAGTCCCTCAGAAAGTGCTCCCTCAGAACCTCAGACAGTGCTCCCTCAATAACTCAGAATTTGCTCCCTCAATAATTCAGATAGTGCTCCCTCAATACCTCAGCAAGTCCTCCCTCAATACTTCAGATAGTGCTCTCTCAGTACCTCAGATAGTTCTCAATCAGTACATCAGATAGTGCCCCTAAATACCTCTGAAAGTGCTTCCTCTGTACCTCAGAAAGTGCTCCCTCAATACCTCAGAATTTGCTCCCTCAATACCTCAGAAAGTGCTCTCTCAGTGCCTCAGAAAGTGCTCTCTCAGTGCCTCATATAGTGCGCCCTCAATACCTAAGAAAGTGCTCCCTCAGTACCTCAGAAAATGCTCCCTCAGTACCTCATAAAGTGCTCCCTCAATACCTCGTGAAGTGCTCCCTCAGTACCTCAGGAAGTGCTCCCTCAATGTCTCAGAAAGTGCTCCCTCAATACCTCAGATATTTCTCCCTCAATACCTCAGAATGTGCACCCTCAATACCTCAGAAAGTGCTCCCTCAGTACCTCAGATAATGCTAGCTCAGAACCTCTGATAGTGCTCCCTCAATACCTCAGAAAGTGCTCCGTCAACACCTCAGAATTTGCTCCCTCAATAATTCAGATAGTGCTTCCTCAACATCTCAGAAAGTGCTCACTCAGTACCTCAGAAAGTACTCCCTCAGTACCTCAGAAAGTGCTCCCTCAATTACCTCAGAAAGTTCTCCCTCAGTACTTCAGACAGTGCTCCCTCAATATCTCAGTAAGTGCTCCCTCAGTACCTCAGAACGTGCAACCTCAGTACCTCAGAAAGTGCTCCCTCAGTCCCTCAGAAATTGCTCACACAATACCTCGGATCGTTCTCCCTCAGTACCTCAGAAAGTGCTGCCTTAATACCTCAGAGAGTGCTCCCTCAGTACCTCAGAAAGTGCACCCTCAATACCTCAAAAAGTGCTACCACAATACCTCAGAAAGTGCTACCTCAATACCTCAGAAAGTACGCCCTCTGTACCTCAGACAGTGCTCCCTCAATACCTCAGAAATTGCTCCCTCAGTACCTCAGAAAGTGCTCCCTCAGTACCTGAGACAGTGCTCCCCCAATACCTCAGAAAGTGGTCTCTTAGTACCTCAGAAAGTGTTCCCTTAAAACCTCATAAAGTGTTCCCTCAATACTTCAGATAGTGCTCCCTCTGCACCTCAGGTAGTGCTCCCCCATTACCTCGGAAAGTGCTCCCTCAATAGCTCAGACAGTGCTCCCTCAATACCTCAGAAAATGCTCACTCAGCAGCGAAGAAAGTGCTCCCTCAATACTTCAGAAAGTGCTCCCTCAATACCGCAGAAAGTGCTCCCTCAGTACCTCAAAAAGTGCTCCCTCAACCTCAGATAGTACTCCCTCAATATCTCAGAATTGCTCCCACAATATTTTAGATATTTCTCCCTCAAAACCTCAAAACGTGCTCCCTCAATATCTCAGATCGTTCTCCCTCAGTACCTCATATAATGTTCACTCAATTACTCAGTTAGTGCTCACTCAGTACCTCAGAAGGTGCTCCCCAGTCCCTCAGAAAGGGCTCCCTCAGAACCTCAGGCAGTGCTCATTCAATACCTCAGAAAGTGCTCTCTCAGTACCTCAGAAAGTGCTCCCTCAGTACCTCAGAAAGTGCTCCCTCAATATCTCAGAAAGTGCTCCGTCAGTACCTCCGAAAGTGCTCCCTCAATACCTCAGAAAGTGCTCTCTCATTACCTCAGAAAGTGCTCCCTCAATATGTAAGATAGTTCTCCCACTGTACTTCAGAAAGTGCTCTCTCAATACCTCAGAAAGTGCTCTCTGAATACCTAAAATAGTTCTCCCTCAATATCTCAGAAAGTGCTCCCTCGATACCTCAGGAAGTGCTACCTCAATACTTCAGATAGTGCTCCCTCAATACCTCAGAAAGTGCTCCCTCAATACTTCAGAAAGTGCTCCGTCAATATCTCAGAATTTGCTAGCTCAATACCTCAGAAAGTGCTCTCTCAGTGCCTCAGAAAGTGCCTCCTCAGTACCTCGTAAAGTGCTCCCTCAATACCTCAGAAAGCGCTCTCTCAGTACCTCAAAAAGTGCTCCCTCAATATCTCAGAAAGTGCTCCGTCAGTACCTCCAAAAGTGCTCCCTCAATATCTCAGATAGTTCTCCCTCTGTATTCAGAATGGTCTCCCTCAACCTCAGAATGTGCTCCCTCAGTACCTCAGATCGTGCTCCCTCAATACCTCAGAAAGTGCTCCCTCAATACCTCAGAAAGTCCTCCCTCACTACTTAAGACAGTGCTCCCCCAGTACCTCAGAAAGTGCTCCCTCAGTACATCAGAAAGTGCTCCCACAATACCTCAGAAAGTGCTCTCTCAGTGCCTCAGAAAGTGCCTCCTCAGTACCTCGTAAAGTGCTCCCTCAATACCTCAGAAAGTGCTCTCTCAGTGCCTCAGAAAGTGCCTCCTCAGTACCTCGTCAACTGCTCCCCCAATACCTCAGAAAGTGCTCCCTCAATGTCTCAGAGAGTGCTCCCTCAGTACCTCAGACAGTACACCCTCAGTATCTCAGAAGGTGCCCCCTCAATACCTCAGAATTTGCTCCCTCAATACCTCAGAGAGTGCTCTCTCAGTGCCTCAGACAATGCTCCCTCAGTACCTCATAAAGTGTTCCCTCAGTACCTCAGAAAGTGCTCCCTCAGTACCTCAGGAAGTGCTCCCTCCTTGTCTCAGAAAGTGCTCCCTCAATACCTCAGATAGTTCTCCCTCAATACCTCAGAATGTGCCCCCTCAATACCTCAGAAAGTGCTCCCTCAGTACCTCAGATAGTCCTCCCTCAATACCTCAGAGAGTGCTCCCTCAATACTGCATAATTTGCTCCCTCAATAATTCAGGTAGTGCTCCCTCAATACATCAGATAGTGCTCTCTCAGTACCTCAGATAGTTCTCCCTCAGAACATTAGATAGTGCTCCCAAAATACGTCTGAAAGTGCTTCCTCAGTACCTCAGAAAGTGCTCCCTCAGTACCTCAGGAAGTGCTCCCTCAGTACCTCAGAAATTGCACTATCAATACTTCAGATCGTACTCCCACCATATTTCAGATAGTTCTCCCTCAATACCTCAGATAGTTCTCCCTCAATACAACAGAAAGTGCTCCCTCAAAAGCTCAGATAGTGCTCCCTCAGTACCTCAGATAATGCTCCCTCAATCCCTCAGAGAGCACTCCCTCAATACCTCAGAAAGTGCTCGCCAGTACCTCAGAGAGTGTTGCCTCAATACCTCAGAAAGTGCACTCTCAGTACCTCAGAAATTGTTCCCTCAATACCTCAGAAAGTGCTCCCTCAATGCCTCAGAAAGTGATCCCTCAATACCTCAGACAGTACTCCCTCAGTACCTCAGAAAGTGCCCGCTCAATACCTCAAAAAGTGCTCCCTCAGTACCTCAGGAAGTGCTCCCTAAATACCTCAGAAAGTGCTCCCGCAATAACTAAGATAGTTCTCCCTCAATACTTCAGAAAGTGCTCCCTCAGTACTTCAGATCGTGCTCCCTCAATACCTCAGAAAGTGCTCCCTCAGAACCTCATAAAGTGCTCCCTCAATACCTCAGAAAGTGCTCCCTCAGAACCTCATTAAGTGCTCCCTCAATACCTCAGAAAGAGCTCCCTCAGTAGCTCAGGAAGTGCTCCCTCAATGTCTCAGAAAGTGCCCCCTCAGTACCTCAGAAAGGGCTAGCTCAGTACCTCAGATAGTGCTCCCACAATATCTCAGAATTTGCTCCCTCAATAATTCATATAGTGCTCCCTCAATACCTCGGCAAGTCCTCCCTCAATACTTCAGATAGTGCTCTCTCACTACCTCATATAGATCTCCCTCAGTACATCAGATAGTGCCCCCTAAATACCTCTGAAAGTGCTTTCCCAGTACCTCAGAAAGTGCTCCCTCAATATCTCAGAAAGTGCTCCCTCAGTACCTCAGGAAGTGCTCCCTAAATACCTCAGAATGTGCTCCCGCAATAACTAAGATAGTTCTCCCTCAATATCTCAGAAAGTGCTCCCACAATATTTCAGATAGTTCTCCCTCAATACTTCAGAAAGTGCTCCCTCAATTCCTCAGACAGTGCTCCCTCAATACATCAGAAAATGCTCTCTCAGCAGCTCAGAAAGTGCTCCCTCAGTACCACAGAAAGTGCCCCCTCAATACCTCAGAAAATGCTCCCTCAATATCTCAGAAAGTGCTCCCTCAGTACCTCATAAAGTGCTCCCTCAATACCTCAGAAAGTGCTCCCTCAATACCTCAGTTAGTGCTCCCTCAATGTCTCAGAAAGTGCTCCCTCAATACCTCAGATAGATCTCCCTCAGTACCTCAGAAAGTGCCCCCTCAATACGTCAGAAAGTTTTCCCTCAGTACCTCAGAATTTGCTGCCACAATATTTCAGATCGTTCTCGCTCAATACCTCAGATAGTCCTTCCTGAATACCTCAGATAGTGCTCCCTCAGTACCTCAGATAGTTCTCCATCAGTACATCAGATAGTGCTCCCTAAATACCTCTGAAAGTGCTCCCTCAGTGCCTCAGAACGTGCTCCCTCAATACCTCAGACAGTGCTCCCTCAATACATCAGAAAGTGTTCCCTCAGTAGGTCAGATAGCTCTCAGCACCTCAGAAAGTGCCCCCTCAATACCGATGAAAGTGCTCCCTCAGTACCTCAGGAAGTGCTCCCTCAGTACCTCAGAAAGTGCTTCATCAATATCTCAGAATGTGCTCCCACAATATTACAGATAGTTCTCCCTCAATACCTCAGATAATGCTCCCTCAATTCCTCAGAGAGCACTCCCTCAGTACCTCAGAAAGTGCTTGCCAGTACCTCAGACAGTGCTCCCCAATACCTCAGAAAGTGATTTCTCAGCACCTCAGTAATTGTTCCCTCAATACCTCAGAAAGTGCTCCTTCAGTACCTCAGAAGGTGATCACTCAGTACCTCAGACTGTACTCCCTCAGAACCTCAGAAAGTGTTCCATCAAGAACTCAGAAAGTGCTCCCTCAATACTACAGATAGTGCTCCCTCAGTACCTCAGATAGTTCTCCGTCAATACCACATTAAGTGCTCCCTCATTACATCAGATAGTGCTCCCTCAGTACCTCAGATAGTTCTCCCTCAGTACCTCAGAAAGTGCTCTGTCAGCAGCTCAGAAAGTGCTCCCTCAGTACCTCAGAAATTGCTCCCTCAATGTCTCAGAAAGGTCTCCATGAATACCTCAGATAGGTCTACCGCAGAACCTCAGAAGGTGCCCCCTCATTACCTCAGAAAGTGCTCCCTCAGGACCTCAGACAGTGCTCCCCCAATACCTCAGAATGTGCTCCCTCAATGTCTCAGAAAGTGCTCCCTCAATACTTCAGATGGTTCCCCCTTAGTACCTCAGAATGCAGCCCCTCAATACCTCAGAAAGTGCTCCCTCAGTACCTCAGCAAGTGCTAGCTCAGTACCTCAGATAGTGCTCCCTCAATACCTCAGAAAGTGCTCCCTCAATACCTCAGAAAGTGCTCACACAATACATCAAACTGTGCTCCCACAATACTTCAGAAAGTGCTCCCTCAGTACCTCAGAAAGTGCTCCCTCAAGACCTCAGAAAGTGCTCACACAATGCATCAAACTGTGCTCCCACAATACTTCAGAAAGTGCTCCCTCAGTACCTTAGATAGTTCTCCCTCAGTACCTCAGATAGTGCTCCCTCAATATCTTAGAAATTGCTCCCTCAATATTTCAGATAGTCCACCCTCAATACCTCAGATAGTGCACCCTCAATACCTCTGAAAGTGCTCCCTCAATACCTCAGAAAGTGCTCCCTCAATACATCAGAAAGTGCTCCCTCAATAGCTCAGATACCTCTCCCTCAGTACCTCAGATAATGCTCCCTTAATTCCTCAGATAGTGCTCCTTCAGTACCTCAGAAATTGCTCCCCCAGTAACTCAGAAAGTGCTCCCTCAATACCTCAGGAAGTGCTCTCTCAGTACCTCAGAAAGTGCTCCCGCAGTACCTCAGAAAGTGCTCCCTCAATACCTCAGAAAGTGATCCCACAATACATCAGATAGTTCTCCCTGAATAACCCAGATAGTTCTCCATCAATCCCTCAGATAGTTCTCCCATAGTACTTCAGAAAGTACCCCCTCAATACATCAGGAAGATCTCCCTCAGTACCTCAGAAAGTGCTACCTGAAATAGTGCTCCCTCAATACATCAGGAAGTGCTCCATAAATATCTCAGATCGTGCTCCCTCAACACCTCAGATAGTGCTCCCTCAGTACCTCAGAAAGTGCGCCCTCAATACCTCAGATAGTTCTCCCTCAATCCCTCAGAACGTTCTCCCTCAATATCTCAGAAAGTTCTCCCTCAATAGCTCAGATCATGCTCCCTTAGTACTTCAGATAGTGCTCCCTCAGTACCGCAGATAATTCTACCTCAGTACCTCAGAAAGTGCTCCCTCAGTACATCAGAAAGTGCTCCGTCAATACATCAGAAAGTGCTCCCTCAATACCTCAGATAGTTATCTTCAGTACCTCAGAAAGTGCTCTTTCAATAACTCAGAAAGTGCACCCTAAATAGTTCACATAGTTCTCCCTCAGCACCTCATATAATGCTCCCTCAATTCCTCAGAAGGTGCTCCCTCAACACCTGAAAAATAGCTCCCTCAATACATCAGAAAGTGATCCCTCAGTACCTCAGACAGTGCTCCCTCAATGCCTCAGGAAGTGCTCCCTCAGTACCTCAGAAAGTGCTCCCTCAAGACCTCAGGAAGTGCTCCCTCAGTACCTCAGAAAGTGCTCCCTCAAGACCTCAGAAAATGCTCCCTCAATACATCAGACAGTGCTCCCTCAATACCTCAGAAAGTGCTCCCTCAATACCTCAGAAAGTGCTCCCTAAATACCTGAGAAAGTGCTTCCTTAATACGTCAGAAAGTGCGTCCTTTGTACCTCAAACAGTGCTCCCTCAATACCTCAGAAATTGCTCCCTCAATATGTGCTCCCTCAGTACCTCAGACAGTGCTCTCCCAATACCTCAGAAAGTGCTTTCTTCGTACCTGAGAAAGAGATCCCTCAATACCTCAGAAAGTGCTCCCTCAGTACCTCAGAAAGTGATCCCTCAGTACCTCAGACAGTACTCCCTCAGTACCTCAGAAAGTGCTCCCTCAATACCTCAGAAAGTGTTCCCTCAAGACCACAGAAAGTCCTCCCTCAATACTTCAGACAGTGCTCCCTCTGTACCTCAGATAGTTCTCGCTCAAAACTTCATTAAGTGCTCGCTCAATACATCAGACAGTGCTTACACAATACTTCAGATAGTGCTTCCTCAGTTCTTCAGATAGTTCTCGCTCAGCACCTCAGATAGTGCGACCGCAATATCTCAGAAAGTGCTCCCTCAATATTTCAGATAGTTCACCATCAGTACCTCAGATAGTGCTACCTCTATATCTCTGAAAGTCCTCCCTCAATACATCAGAAAGTGCTCCCTCATTATCTAAGATAGTTCTCCCTCAATATCTCAGAATGTGCTCCCACAATATTTCAGATAGTTCTCCCTCAATACCGCAGAAACTGCTACCTCAATACCTCAGAAAGTGCTCCCTCAACACTACAGACAGTGGTCCCTCAATACCGCAGAAACTGCTACCTCAATACCTCAGAAAGTGCTCCCTCAATACTTCAGATAGTGCTCCCTCAAAAACCTCAGAAAGTGCTCCCTCAATACCTCAGAAAGTGCTCCCTCAATACCTCAGAAAGTGCCCCCTCAGTACCTCAGAAAGTGCTCTCTCAGTGCCTCAGATAGTTCTCCCTCAGTACATCAGATAGTGCTCCCTAAATGCCTCTGAAAGTGTTTTCTAAGTACCTCAGAGACTGCTCCCTTAATAACTCAGAAAGTGCTCCCTCAGTACCTCAGAAATTGCTCCCTCAATATCTCAGTAGGTGCTCCCTCAATACCTCAGATAGTTCTCCCTCAGTACCTCACAACAAGCTCCCTCAACATCAGAAAGTGCTCCCTCAGTACCTCAGAAAGTGCTCCCTCAATACCTCAGACAGTGCTTCCTCAATACTTCAGAAAGTGCTCCCTCAGTATCTAAGATAGTTCTCCCTCAATATCTCAGAAAGTTCTTCCACAATATTTCAGATAGTTCTCCTACCGTACTTCAGAAAGTGCTCACTCACTACCTCAGAAATTGCCCACTCAGTACCTCAGAAAGTGCTCCCTCAGTACCTCAGAAAGTGCTCCCTCAATCTCAGAAAGTGCTCCCTCAGCACCACAGATTGTGCTCCCTCAATACTTCAGAAAGTGCTCCCTCAGTATCTAAGATAGTTCTCCCTCAATATCTCAGAAAGTACTCCCACAATATTTAAGATAGTTCTCCCTCAATACCTCAGATAGTGCTCCCTCAATACCTCAGAAATTTGCTCCCTCAATACTTCAGATAGTGGTACCTCAATACCGCAGAAACTGCTCCCTCATTACCTCAGAAAGTGCTCCCACAATACTTCAGATAGTGCTCCCTCAATACCTCAGAAAGTGCTCCCTCAATACCTCAGAAAGTGTTCCCTCAGAACCACAGAACGTTCGCCCTCAATATCTCAGAATTTGATCCCTCAATACCTCAAACGTGCTCCCTCAGTACCTCAGAAAGTGCTCCCTCAACATCAGAAAGTGCTCCCTTAGCACCACAGATTGTGCTCCCTCAATACTTCAGAAAGTGCTCCCTCAGTATCTAAGATAGTTCTCCCTCAATATCTCAGAAAGTACTCCCACAATATTTAAGATAGTTCTCCCTCAATACCTCAGATAGTGCTCCCTCATTACCTCAGAAAGTGCTCCATCAATACTTCAGCTAGTGCTCCCACAATACCTCAGAAAGTGCTCCCTCAATATCTCAGAATTTGCTCCCTCAATACCTCAGAAAGTGCTCCCTCAGTACCTCATAAAGTGATCCATCAATACCTCAGACAGTGCTCCCTCAGTACCTCAGATAGTTCTGCCTCAGTACCTCAGGAAGTGCTCACTCAGTACCTCAGAAAGTGCTCCATGAATACTTCAGATAGTGCTCCCTCAATACCTCAGATAGTTCTCCCTCAGTACCTCAGATAGTGCTCCATCAATATCTCAGAATGTGGTCCCACAATATTTCAGATAGTTCTACCTCAATACCTCAGAAAGTGCTCCCTCAATACCTCAGCAAGTCCTCCCTCAATACTTCAGATAGTGCTCTCTCAGTACCTCAGATAGTTCTCCCTCAGTACATCAGATAGTGCTCCCTAAATGCCTCTGAAAGTGCTTTCTCAGTACCTCAGAGAGTGCTCCCTCAATAACTCAGAAAGTGCTCCCTCAGTACCTCAGAAATTGCTCCCTCAATATCTCAGTAAGTGCTCCCTCAATACCTCAGATAGTTCTCCCTCAGTATCTCAGAACAAGCTCCCTCAACATCAGAAAGTGCTCCCTCAGTACCTCAGATCGTGCTGCCTCAATACCTCAGAAAGTGCTCCCTCAATATCTAAGATATTTCTCCCTCAATATCTCAGAAAGTGCTCCCACATCATTTCAGATAGTGCTCCCTCAATACCTCAGAAAGTGCTCCCTCAGTCCCTCAGACAGTGCTCCCCCAGTACCTCAGAAAGTGCTCCCTCAATACCTCAGACAGTGCTTCCGCAATACCTCAGAAAGTGCTCTCTCAGTATCTAAGATAGTTCTCCCTCAATATCTCAGAAAGTGCACCCACAGTATTTCAGATAGTGCTGCTCCCTCAGTACCTCAGAAAGTGCTCCCTCAACCTCAGAAAGTGCTCCCTCAGCACCACAGATTGTGCTCCCTCAATACGTCAGAAAGTGCTCCCTCAGTACCTCAGAATGTGCTCCCTCAACCTCAGAAAGTGCTCCCTCAGCACCACAGATTGTTGTCCCTCAATACCTCAGAAAGTGCTCCCTCAGTATCTAAGATAGTTCTCCCTCAATATCTCAGAAAGTGCTACCACAATATTTAAGATAGTTCTCCCTCAATACCTCAGATAGTGCTCCCTCATTACCTCAGAAATTTGCTCCCTCAATACTTCAGATAGTGCTCCCTCAATACCTCAGAAAGTGCTCCCTCAGCACCACAGATTGTGCCCCCTCAATAACTCAGAAAGTGTCCCCTCAGTACCTCAGGAAGAGCTCCCTCAGTACCTCAGAAAGTGCTCCATCAATACTTCAGTTAGTGCTCCCTCAATACCTCAGATAGTTCTCCCTCAGTACCTCAGATAGTGCTCCCTCAATATCTCAGAATATGCTCCCACAATATTTCAGATAGTTCTCCCTCAATACCTCAGAAAGTGCTCCCTCAATACCTCAGAAAGTGCTCCCTGAAAAGCTCAGAAAGTGCTCCCTCAAAATCTCAGAATTTGCTCCCTCAATACCTCAGAAAGTGCTCCCTCGATACCTCAGAAAGTGCTCCATCAATACCTCAGACAGTGCTCCCTCAGTACCTCAGATAGTTCTGCCTCAGTACCTCAGAAAGTGATCCCTCAATACCTCAGAAAGTGCTCCCTCAGTACCTCAGAAGGTGCTAGCTCAGTACCTCAGAAAGTGCCCCCTCAATACCTCGGAACGTGCTCCCACAATATTTCAGGTATTTCTCCCTCAATACCACAGATAGTCCTCCCTCAATACCTCAGAAAGTGCTCCCTCAATACCTCAGAATTTGCTCCCACAATAATTCAGTTAGTGCTCGCTCAATGCCTCAGCAAGTCTTCCCTCAATACTTCAGATAGTGCTCTCTCAGTACCTCAGATAGTTCTCCCTCAGTACATCAGATAGAGCTCACTAAATACCTCTGAATTTGCATTCTCAGTACCTCAGAAAGTGCTCCCTCAGTCCCTCAGTAAGTGCTCCCTCAATACCTCAGAAAGTGCTCCCTCAATGTCTCAGAAAATGCTCCCACAACACATCAGATAGCTCTCCCTCAGCACCTCAGAAAGTGCCCCGTCAATATCTCAGAAAATGCCCCCTCAGTACCTCAGGAAGTTCTCACTCAGTACCTCAGAAAGTGCTCCATCAATACTTCAGATAGTGCGCCCTCAATACCTCAGATAGTTCTCCCTCAGTACCTCAGATAGTGCTCCAGTCATATCTCAGAATGTGGTCCCACAATATTTCAGATAGTTCTCCCTCAATAGCTCAGAAAGTGCTCCCTCAATACCTCAGCAAGTCCTCCCTCAATACTTCAGATAGTGCTCTCTCAGTACCTCAGATAGTTCTCCCTCAGTAATTCAGATAGTGCTCCCTAAATGCCTCTGAAAGTGCTTTTTCAGGACCTCAGAGAGGGCTCCCTCAATAACTCAGAAAGTGCTCCTCAGTACCTCAGAAATTGCTCCCTCAATATCTCAGTAAGTGCTCCCTCAATACCTCAGATAGTTCTACCTCAGTACCTCAGAACAAGCTTCCTCAACATCAGAAAGTGCTCCCTCAGTACCTCAAATCGTGCTGCCTCAATACCTCAGAAAGTTTCCCTCAATATCTAAGATATTTCTCCCTCAATATCTCAGAAAATGCTCCCACATTATTTCAGATAGTGCTCCGTCAATACCTCAGAAAGTGTTCCCTCAGTACCTCAGACAGTGCTCCCCCAGTACCTCAGAAAGTGCTCCCTCAATACCTCAGACAGTGCTTCCTCAATACCTCAGAAAGTGCTCTCTCAGCAGCACAAAAAGTGCACACTCACTACCTCAGAAAGTGCCCCCTCAATACCTCAGAAAGTGCTCCCTCAGTACCTCAGAAAGTGCTCACTCAGTACCTCAGAAAGTGCTCCCTCAGCACCACAGATTGTGCTCCCTCAATACCTCAGAAAGAGCTCCCTCAGTATCTAAGATAGTTCTCCCTCAATATCTCAGAAAGTGCTCCCACAATATTTAAGATAGTTCTCCCTCAATACTTCAGATAATGGTCCCTCAATACCGCAGAAACTGCTCCCTCATTACCTCAGAAAGTGCTCCCTCAATACTTCAGATAGTGCTCCCTCAATACCTCAGAAAGTGCTCCCTCAATATCTCAGAATTTGCTCCCTCAATACCTCAGAAAGTGCTCCCTCAGTACCTCATAAAGTGATCCCTCAATACCTCAGACAGTGCTCCCTCAGTACCTCATAAAGTTCTGCCTCAGTACCTCAGAAAGTGACCCCTCAATACCTCAGAAAGTGCTCCCTCAGTACCTCAGAAGGTGCTAGCTCAGTTCCTCAGAAAGTGCCCCCTCAATACCTCGGAAGGTGCTCCCATAATATTTCAGATAGTTTTCCCTCAATACCACAGATAGTCCTCCCTCAATACCTCAGAATGTGCTCCCTCAATACCTCAGTATTTGCTCCCACAATAATTCCGATAGTGCTCCCTCAATGCCTCAGCAAGTCCTCCCTCAATACTTCAGATAGTGCTCTCTCAGTACCACAGATAGTTCTCCCTCAGTACATCAGATAGAGCTCACTAAATACCTCTGAATTTGCATCCTCAGTACCTCAGAAAGTGCTCCCTCATTACCTCAGTAAGTGCTCCCTCAATACCTCAGAAAGTGCTCCCTCAATGTCTCAGAAAATGCTCCCACAACACATCAGATATCTCTCCCTCAGCACCTCAGAAAGTGCCCCGTCAATACCTCAGAAAGTGCCCCCTCAGTACCTCAGGAAGTTCTCACTCAGTACCTCAGAAAGTGCTCCATCAATACTTCAGATAGTGCGCCCTCAATACCTCAGATAGTTCTCTCTCAGTACCTCAGATAGTGCTCCAGTCATATCTCAGAATGTGGTCCCACAATATTTCAGATAGTTCTCCCTCAATAGCTCAGAAAGTGCTCCCTCCATACCTCAGCAAGTCCTCCCTCAATACTTTAGATAGTGCTCTCTCAGTACCTCAGATAGTTCTCCCTCAGTACTTCAGATAGTGCTCCCTCAATGCCTCTGAAAGTGCTTTCTCAGGACCTCAGAGAGGGCTCCCTCAATAGCTCAGAAAGTGCTCCCTCAATACCTCAGAAAGTGATCCCTCAAAAGCTCAGATAGTTCTCCCTCAGTTCCTCAGAAAGTGCCCCATCAATTACTCAGAAAATGCTCCCTCAGTACCTCAGAAAGTGCACCCTCGCTACCTCAGAAAGTGCACCCTCAATACCTCAGCAAGTGATCCCTCAGTACCTCAGAAAGTGCTCCCTCAACCTCAGAATGTGTTCCTCAGTACCACAGATCTGCTCCCTCAATACCTCAGAAAGTGCTCCCTCAATATCTAAGATAGTTTCCCCTCAATATCTCAGAAAGTGCTCCCACAATATTTAAGATAGTTCTCCCTCAATACCTCAGTTAGTGCTCCCTCAATACCTCAGAAATTTGCTCCCTCAATACTTCAGATAGTGGTCCCTCAATACCGCAGAAACTGCTCCCTCATTACCTCAGAAAGTGCTCCCTCAATACTTCAGATAGTGCTCCCTCAATACCTCAGTAAGTGCACCCACAATACTTCAGAAACTGCTCCCTCAATACCTCAGAAAGTGTTCCCTCAGAACCTCAGAACGTTCGCCCTCAATATCTCAGAATTTGATCCCTCAATACCTCAAAAGTGCTCCCTCAGTGCCTCAGAAAGTGCTCCTTCAGTACCTCATAAACTGCTCCCTCAATATCTGAGAAAGTGCTCCCTCAGTACCTCAGGAAGTGCTCCCTCAATGTCTCAGAAAGTGCTCCCTCAGTACTTCAGACAGTACTCGCTTAGTATCTCAGAAAGTGCTCCCTCAATGTCTCAGAACGTGCTCCCTCAATACCTCAGATAGTTCTGCCTCAGTACCTCAGAAATTGACCCCTCAATGCCTCAGAAAGTGCTCCCTCAGTACCTCAGCAAGTCCTCCCTCAATACTTTAGATAGTGCTCTCTCAATACCTCAGAGAGTTTTCCCTCAGTACATCAGATAGTGCTCCCTAAATACCTCTGAAAGTGCTTCCTCAGTACGTCAGAAAGTGCTCCCTCAGTACCTCTGAAAGTGTTCCCTCAATTTCTCAGAAAGTGCTCCTCCAGTACCTCAGATAGTGCTCACTCAATACCTCAGAATTTGATCCCTCAATACCTCAGAGAGTGCTCCCTCAGTGCCTCAGAAATTGCTCCCTCGGGACCTCATAAAGTGTTCCCTCAATACCTCAGAAAGTGCTCCCTCTGTACCTCAGGAAGTGCTCCCTGAATGTCTCAAAAAGTGACCCCTCAATACATGAGAAGGTGCTCCCACAATATTTCAGATAGTTCTCCCTCAATACCACAGATAGTCCTCCCTCAATACCTCAGAAAGTGCCTCCTCAATACCTCAGAATTTGCTCCCTCAATAATTCAGATAGTGCTCCCTCAATGCCTCAGCAAGTCCTCCCTCAATACTTCAGATAGTGCTCTCTCAGTACCTCAGATAGTTCTCCCTCAGAACATCAGAGTGTTCCCTAAATACCTCTGAAAGTGCTACCCCAGTACCTCTGAAAGTGCCTCCTCAATACCTCATATGGTGCTCCCTCAGTACCTCAGAAAGTCCTCCCTCAATGTCTCAGAAAGTGCTCCCTCAATGTCTCAGGAAGTGCTCCCTCGATACATCAGATAGCTCTCCCTCAGCACCTCAGGAAGTGCCCCCTCAATAACTCAGAAAGTGCCCCCTCAGTACCTCAGGAAATGCTCCCTCAGTACCTCAGAAAGTGCTCCATCAATACTTCAGTTAGTGCTCCCTCAATACCTCAGATAGTTTTCACTCAGTACCTCAGATAGTGCTCCCTCAATATCTCAGAACGTGCTCCCTCAATACCTCAGCATGTCCTCCCTCAAAAGCTCAGATAGTTCTCCCTCAGTTCCTCAGAAAGTGCCGCCTCGACTCCTCAGAAAATGCTCCCACAGTACCTCAGAAAGTGCTCCCCAATACCTCAGCAAGTCCTCCCTCAATACTTCAGATAGTGCTCTCTCAGTACTTCAGATAGTTCTCCCCCAGTACCTCAGATAGTGCTCCCTTAATAACTCTGAAAGTGCTTCCCCAGTACCTCAGAAAGTGCTCCCTCAATATCTCAGAAACTGCTCCCTCAATTTCTCAGACAGTGCTCCTCCAGGACCTCAGAAAGTGCTCCCTCAATACCTCAGAATTTGATCCCTCAATACCTCAGGAAGTGCTCCCTCAGTGCCTCAGAAATTGCTCTCTCGGTACCTCATAAAGTGCTCCCTCAATACCTCAGAAAGTGCTCCCTCAGTACCTCAGGAAGTGCTCCCTCAATGTCTCAGAAAGTGCCCCCTCAATACCTCAGAAGGTGCTCCCACAATATTTCAGATAGTTCTCCCTCAATACCACAGATAGTCCTCCCTCAATACCTCAGAAAGTGCTCCCTCAATACCTCAGAATTTGATCCCTCAATAATTCAGATAGTGCTCCCTCAATGCCTCAGCAAGTCCTCCCTCAATACTTCAGATAGTGCTCTCTCAGTACCTCAGATAGTTCTCCCACAGTACATCAGACAGAGCTAACTGAATACCTCTGAAAGTGCTTCCTCTGTACCTCAGAAAGTGCTCCCTCAATACCTCAGAATTTGCTCACCTCAATAATTCAGATAGTGCTCCCTCCATGCCTCAGCAAGTCCTCCCTCAATACTTCAGATAATGCTCTCTCAATACATCAGATAGCTCTCCCTCAGCACCTCAAAAAGTGCGCCCTCAGTACCTCAGGAAGTGCTCCCTCAATGTCTCGGAATATGCTCCCTCAATACCTCAGATAGTTCTCCCTCAGTACCTCAGAAAGTGCCCCTGCAATACCTCAGAAAGTGCTCCCACAATATTTCTGATAGTTCTCCCTCAATACCTCAGATAGTTCTCCCTCAATACCTCAGAAATTGCTCCCTCAATAATTCAGATAGTGCTCCCTCCATACCTCAGCAAGTCCTCCCTCAATACTTCAGATAGTTCTCTCTCAGTACCTCAGATAGATCTCCCCCAGTACCTCAGAAAGTGCTCCCTCAATCCCTCAGATACTTCTCTCGCAGTACCTCAGATAGTTCTCCCTCAGTACCTCAGAAAGTGCTCCATCAATATTTGAGATCGTTCTCCCTCAATACCTCAGATAGTGCTCCCTCAATACCTCAGAAAGTGCTCCCTCAAAAGCTCAGATTGTTCTCCCTCAGTACCTCAGATAATGGTCCCTCAATTCCTCAGAGAGCACTACCTCAGTACCTCAGAAAGTGCTTGCGAGTACCTCTGACAGTGCTCTCCCAATACCTCTGAAAGCGCTGTCTCCGTACCTCAGAAATTGTCCCCTCAATACCTCAGAAAGTGCTCCCTCAGTACCTCAGAAAGTGCACACTCAATACCTCAGCAAGTCCTCCCTCAATACTTCAGATAGTGCTCTCTCAGTACCTCAGATAGTTCTCCCTCAGTACATCAGACAGTGCTCCCTAAATACATCTGAAAGTGCTCCCACAGTACCTCAGAAAGTGCTCTCTCAGTGCCTCAGAATTTGTTCCCTCAATACCTCAGAATGTGCTCCCTCAGTACCTCAGGACGTTCTCCCTCAATGTCTCAGAAAGTGCTCCCTCAATACCTCAGATAGTTCTCCCTCAGTACCTCAGGAAGTGCTCCCTTAATACCCCAGAAAGTGCTCCATCAGTACCTCAGATAGTGCTAGCTCAGTACTTCAGATAGTGCTCCCACAATAGCCCAGAAATTCCGCCCTCAATACCTCAGAATTTGCTCCCTCAATACCTCAGATAATGCTCCCTCAATACCTCAGCAAGTCCTCCCTCAATACCTCAGATAGCTCTCCGTCAGCACCTCAGAATTTGCTCCCTCAATACCTCAGAAAGTGCTCCCTCAGTACCTCAGGAAGTGCTCCATCAATACTTCAGATAGTGCTCTCTCAGTACCTCAGATAATTCTCCCTCAGAACATCAGAGTGTTCCCTAAATACCTCTGAAAGTGCTTTCTCAGTACCTCAGAAAGTGCTCCCTCAGTACCTCAGAAAGTGCTCCCTCAATACCTCAGCAAGTCCTCCCTCAATACTTCAGATAGTGCTCTCTCAGTGCCTCAGATAGTTCTCCCTCAGTACATCAGATAGAGCTCCCTAAATACATCTGAAAGTGCTCCCGCAGTACCTCAGAAAGTGCTCCCTCAATACCTCAGAATTTGCTCCCTCATAACCTCAGAAAGTGCTCTCTCAGTGCCTCAGAAAGTGCTCCTTCAATACATCAGATAGCTCTCCCTCAGCACCTCAGAAAGTGCTCCCTCAGTACCTCAGGAAGTGCTCCCTCAATGTCTCAGAATGTGCTCCCTCAATACCTCAGATAGTTCTCCCTCAGTACCTCAGAAAGTGCCCCCGCAAAACCTCTGAAAGTGCTCCCACAATATTTCAGATCGTTCGCCCTCAATACCTCAGATAGTCCTCCCACAATACCTCAGAATTTGCTCCCTAAATAATTCAGATAGTGCTCCCTGCATACCTCAGCAAGTCTTCCCTCAATACTTCAGATAGTGCTCTCTCAGTACCTCAGATAGTTCTCCCTCAGTAACTCAGAAAGTGCTCCATCAATACTTTAGATAGTGCTCCCTCAATACCTCAGATAATTCTCCCTCAGTACCTCAGAAACTGCTCCCTCAATACCTCAGATAGTTCTCTCTCAGATACCTCAGATAGTTCTCCCTCAGTACCTCAGATAGTGCTCCCTCAATAGCTCAGAAAGTGCTCCCTCAATACCTCAGATAGTTCTCCCGCAGTACCTTTGATATTGCTCCCTCAATTCCTCAGCGAGCACTTCCTCAGTACCTCAGAAAGTTCTCCCTCAGTACCTCAGTAAGTGCTCCCTCAATACCTCTGATAGCTCTCCCTCAGTACCTCAGAAACTGCTCCCTCAATACCTCAGATAGTTCTCTCTCAGATACCTCAGATAGTTCTCCCTCAGTACCTCAGAAAGTGCTCCATCAATATTTCAGATAGTTCTCCCTCAGTACCTCTGATAATGCTCCCTCAATTCCTCAGCGAGCACTTCCTCAGTACCTCAGAAAGTTCTCCCTCAGTACCTCAGTAAGTGCTCCCTCAATACCTCAGATAGCTCTCCCTCAGCACCTCAGAAAGTGCCCCCTCAATTCCTCAGAAAATGCTCCCTCAGTACCTCAGAAAGTGCTAGCTCAGTACCTCAGATAGTGCTCCGTCAATACCTCAGAAAGTGCTCCCTCAATACCTCAGCAAGTCCTCCCTCAATACTTCAGATAGTGCTCTCTCAGTACTTCAGATAGTTCTCCCTCAGTACATCAGATATTGCTCCCGAAATACCTCTGAAAGTGCTCCCACAATACCTCAGAAAGTGTTCCCTCAAGACCTCAGATAGTGCTCCCTCAATACCTCAGAAAGTGCTCACTCACTACCTCAGATCGTTCTCCCTCAATCCCTCATTACGTGCTCCCTCAATACAGCAGACAGTGATCCCTCAATACTTCAGATTGTGCTCCCTCAGAACCTCAGATATTTCTCCCTCAGTACCTCCGATAGTGCTCCCTCAATATCTCAGAATGTGATCCCTCAATATTTCAGATACTTCACCTTCAATACCTCAGATATTGCACCCTCAATACCTCTGAAAGTGCCTCCTCAATACCTCAGATGGTGCTCCCTCAGTACCTCAGAAAGTCCTCCCTCAATGTCTCAGATACTTCTCTCTCAGTACCTCAGATAGTTCTCCCTCAGTACCTCAGAAAGTGTTCCATCAATATTTGAGATAGTTCTCCCTCAATACCTCAGATAGTTCTCCCTCAGTACCTCAGATAATGGTCCCTCAATTCCTCAGAGAGCACTACCTCAGTACCACAGAAAGTGCTTGCGAGTACCTCTGACAGTGCTTCCCCAATACCTCAGAAAGTGCTGTCTCAGTACCTCAGAAATTGTCCCCTCAATACCTCAGAAAGTGCTCCGTCAGGACCTCAGAAAGTGATCCTTCAGTACCTCAGAGAGTATTCCCTCAGTACCTCAGAAAGTGCTCCCTCATTACCTCAGAATGTGTTCCCTCAAGACCTCAGAAAGTGCTTCCTCAATACTTCAGATAGTGTCCCTCAGTACCTCAGATAGTTCTCCCGCGATACCTCATTAAGTGCTCCCTCAATACAGCAGAATTTGCTCCCTCAATACTTCAGATAGTGCTCCCTCAGTACCTCAGATAGTGCTCCCTCAATATCTCAGTCAGTGCTCCATCAATACCTCAGATAGTTCTCCCACAGTACCTCCGAACGTGCAACCTCAACCTCAGAAAGTGCTCCCTCAGTTCCTCAGATCACTCTCCCTCAACACCTCAGAAAGTGCTCCCTCAATAACTAAGATAGTTCTTCCTCAATATCTCAGAAAGTGCTCCCACAATATTTCAGATAGTTCTCCCTCAATACCTCAGATAGTGCTCCCTCAATACTTCAGAAAGTGCTCCCTGAATACTTCAGATAGTGCTCACTCCATACCTCAGAATGTGCTCCCTCAGTACCTCAGACAGTGCTCGCTCAATACCTCAGACAGTGCTCGCTCAATACCTCAGAAAGTGCTCCCTCAGAACCTCAGAAAGTGCTCCCTCAATACCTCAGAATTTGCTCCCTGAATACCTTTTTAAGATGTAACTCAATACCTCAGGAAGTGCTCCATCAATGTTTCAGAAAGTCCTCCCTCAATACCTCCGATAGTTAACCCTCAATGTCTCAGAAAGTGCCCCATCAATACCTCAGAAAGTGCTCCCTCAGTACCTTTGAAAGGGCTAACTCAGTACCTCAGATAGTGCTCCCTCAATACCTCAGCAAGTCCTCCCTCAATACTTCAGATAGTGCTCCCTCAGTACCTCAGATAGTTCTCCCTCAGTACATCTGACAGTGCTTCATAAATACATCTGAAATTGCTCCCACAGTACCTCAGAAAGTGCTCCTTCAATACCTCAGAAAGTGCTCTCTCAGTACCTCAGAAAGTGATCCCTCAACCTCAGAATGTTCTCCCTCAGCACCTCAGAACTTGCTCCCTCAGTTCCTCAGATCACGCTCCCTCAATACCTCAAAACGTGCTCCCTCAATATCTGAGCTGGTTCTCCCTCAATATCTCAGAAAGTGCTCCCACAATATTTCAGATAGTTCTCCCTCAATACCTCAGATAGTTCTCCCTCAATACTTCAGAAAGTGCTCCCTGAATACTTCAGATAGTGCTCACTCAATACCTCAGAATGTGCTCCCTCAGTTCCTCAGAAAGAGCTCCCCCTGTACCTCAGATAGTGCTCCCTCAATACCTCAGAAAGTGCTCTCCCAGCATCTCAGAAAGTGCTCTCTCAGCATCTCAGAAAGTGCTCCCTCAGTACCTCAGAAAGTGCCCCCTGAATACCTCAGAAAGTGCACCCTCAACCTCAGAATGTTCTCCCTCAGCACCTCAGAAAGTGCTCCCTCAATATTTAAGATAGTTCTTCCTCAATATCTCAGAAAGTGCACCCACAATATTTCAGACAGTTCTCCCTCAATACCTCAGACAGTGCTCCCTCAATACGTCAGAAATTGCTCCCCCAATACTTCAGATAGTGGTCCCTCAATACCGCAGAAACTGTTCCCTCAATACCTCAGAAAGTGCTCCCTCAATAACTCAGAAAGTGCTCCCTCAATATCTCAGAAACTGTTCCCTCAATACCTCAGAAATTGCTCCCTCAATAACTCAGAATTTGCTCCCTGAATACATTTTAAAGTGTCGCTCAATACCTCAAACGGTTCTCCCTCAGTACCTCAGGAAGTGCTCCATCAATGTCTCAGAAAGTGCTCCCTCAATACCTCCGATAGTTAACCCTCAATGTCTCAGAAAGTGCCCCCTCAATACCTCAGAAAGTGCTCCCTCAGTACCTTTGAAAGTGCGAGCTCAGTACCTCAGATAGTGCTCCCTAAATACCTCAGAAAGTGCTCCCTCAATACCTCAGAATTTGCTCCCTCAATAATTCAGATTGTGTTCCCTCAATACCTCAGCAAGTCCTCCCTCAATACTTAAGGAAGTGCTCCATCAATACTTCAGATAGTGCTCCCTCAATACCTCAGATAGTTCTCCCTCAGAACATCAGAGTGTTCCCTAAATACCTCAGAATTTGCTCCCTCAATACCTCAGATAGTTCTCCCTCAATACCTCAGCAAGTCCTCTCTCAATACTTCAGATAGTGCTCCCTCAGTACCTCAGACAGTTCTCCCTCAGTACATCAGACAGTGCTCCCTAAATACATCTGAAAGTGCTTCCTCAGTACCTCATAAAGTGCTCCCTCAATACCTCAGAAAGTGCTCCCTCAATACCTCAGAATTTGCTCCCTCAATAATTCAGATTGTGTTCCCTCAATACCTCAGCAAGTCCTCCCTCAATACTTCAGGAAGTGCTCTATCAATACTTCAGATAGTGCTCCCTCAATACCTCAGATAGTTCTCCCTCAGAACATCAGAGTGTTCCCTAAATACCTCAGAATTTGCTCCCTCAGTACCTCAGATAGTTCTCCCTCAATAACTCAGCAAGTCCTCTCTCAATACTTCAGATAGTGCTCCCTCAGTACCTCAGACAGTTCTCCCACAGTACATCAGACAGTGCTCCCTAAATACATCTGAAAGTGCTTCCTCAGTACCTCATAAAGTGCTCCCTCAATACCTCAGAATTTGCTCCATCAATACCTCAGAAAGTGCTCTCTCAGTGCATCAGAAAGTGCTCCCTCAGTACCTCAGGAAGTTCTCCCTCAATGTCTCAGAAAGTGCTCCCTCAATACCTCAGATTGTTCTCCCTCAGTACCTCAGAAAGTGCTCCCTTAATACCTCATAAAGTGCTCCATCAGTACCTCAGATAGTGCTAGCTCAGTACTTCAGACAGTGCTCCCTCAATACCCCAGAAATTGCTCCCTCAATACCTCAGAATTTGCTCCCTCAATACCTCAGATAGTGCTCCCTCAATACCTCAGCAGCTCCTCCCTCCATACCTCATAAAGTGCTCCCTCAATGTCTCAGAAAGTGCTCCCTCAATACATCAGATAGCTCTCCCTCAGCACCTCAGAAAGTGCCCCCTCAATACCTCAGAAAGTGCTCCCTCAGTACCTCAGGAAGTGCTCCATCAATACTTCAGATAGTGCTCCCTCAATACGTCAGATAGTTGTCGCTCAGTACCTCAGATAGTGCTCCCTCAATATCTCAGAAGGTGCTCCCACAATATTTCAGATAGTTCTCCCTCAGTACCTCAGACAGTATTCCCTCAGTAACTCAGAAAGTGCGCCCTCAATACCTCAGAAAGTGTTCCCTCAAGACCTCAGAAAGTGCTCCCTCAATACATTAGATAGTGCTCCCTCAATACCTCAGGTAGTGCTGCCTCCATACTTCAGAAACTGCTCCCTGAATACTTCAGATAGTGATCACTCAATACCTCAGAATGTGCTCCCTCAGTACCTCAGAAAGTGCTCCCTCAATACCTCAGAAGGTGACCCCTCACTACCTCAGAGAGTGCTCCCTCAGTACCTCAGACAGTGCTCCCCCAATACCTCAGAAAGTGCACCCCCAATACCTCAGATCGCTCTCCCTCAGTACCTCAGAAAGTGCCCCCTCAATACCTCAGAAAGTGCCCCCTCAATACCTCAGAAAGTGCTCCCTCAATACCTCAGGAAGTGCTCCCTCAATACCTCAGGAAGTGCTCCCTCAATTCCTCAGATAGTTCTCGCTCAATACCTCAGATACTGCTCCCTCTATACTTCAGACAGTGCTCCCTCAATACCTCAGAAAGTGCTCTCTCAGTACCTCAGAACGTGCTCCCTCAATACCTCAGGAAGTGCTCCTTCAACCTCTGATAGTGCTCCCTCAATACCTCAGATAGTTCTCGCTCAATACCTCAGATAATGCTCCCTCAATACCTCAGACAGTGCTCCCTCAATACCTCAGAAAGTGCTCTCTCAGTACCTCAGAACGTGCTCCATCAGTACCTCAGAATGTGCTCCTTCAATATCTCAGAAAGTGCTCCCTCAAACTCAGATAGTGCTCCCTCAGTACCTCAGATATTTCTCCCTCAATACCTCAGAAGGTTCTCCATCAATAGCTTAGATAGTGCTCCCTCAATACTTCAGATAGTGCTCCCTCAGTACCTCAGATAGTTCTCCCTCAGTACATCAGATAGTGCTCCCTAAGTACCTCTGAAAGTGCTCCCTCAATACCTCAGAAAGTGCTCCCTCTATAGCTCACATAGTTCTACCTCAGTACCTCAGATAATGCTCCCTCAATTCCTCCGTAAGTGCTCCCTCAAGACCTCAGAAAGTGATCCTTCAGTGCCTCAGAAAGTGCTCCGTCAGTACCTCAGAAATTGCTCCGTCAGTACCTCAGAAAGTGCTCACTCAATACCTCAAAAAGTGCTACCTCAGTCCTTCAGAAAGTGCTCCCTCAATATATCAGTAAGTTCTCCCTCAATACCTCAGATAGTTCTCCCTCAGTCCCTCAGATAGTACTCCCTTAATACCTCAGAAATTGCTCCCTCAATAGCTCAGATAGTTCTCGCTCAGTAGCTCTAATAATGTTCCCTCAATTCCTCAGATATTTCTCCCTCAATACCTCAGAAAGTTCTCCCTCAATACCGAAGAAAGCATCACTTTATTATGTTTAACCCCCAAAGCCCCTTTGACAGTAGCTCCACAAAACATTCACATCCTCAACACTTCAGGGCTCAGCCCAGCCCCCCCTCAGATTGTGTTCAAACCCATTCAGACTGGAAGGACCCACATTCACCCCTGTCCAAGATTTGAGCCCAGGTGCCCAGAACATTACTTGTCTCTCTGGATTAATTTTAGAATTCCTACAGTGTAGAAGCAAGCCATTCCATTCATTGGCTCCACACTGACTGTCTGAACAGCATCCCACCCAGACTCACATCCTCTTCTCTAACCCTGTAATGCTGCATTTCCCATGGCATCTTTGGGCGGTGGGAGGAAACTGGATCACCTGGAGGGAACCCGCACAGATACAGAGAGAAAGTGTAAACTCCACACAGACAGTCACCGGGAGTTAGAATCAAACCACTGAGGCACCGTGCTGTCCTCTCTCCTTGGATGCCATGTCATCTAACCTTTTACTAAGTAACCTCCCATGTGAAACCTTCACATCTGTCTCCTTGGTCATCCCTTCAAAAGCTCTATCAACTTGGACACAGCATTTCAAAACAAAGCCAATCTGACTATCCCTAATCAATCCTTGCTTTTCCAAATGCATGTAAATTTTCTCTCAGAATGCCCTCCAACAGTTAACTCACCACTGCCATCAGGCTCACAGCTCCATAGTTCAATGGCTGTTCCTTGTCGCCTTACTTCAATAATGGCTCACCATTAATCACCCTCCAGTCTTCAGGCACCCCACCCGTTGCCACTGATCGGTCCATCTGACAAGGCCATCTCCATCCTTCTATAATCTAACGCTATCCTCCTCAGTATTTATCACCCAACCAATCTTCATATTACTCATGAACCCAATGATTAACCCTCCACGACTCAGAACCATCTCTCTCTATATATTTGCTAATTCATTTAATTGTATCACAGAACATCTTCACAATTTCATATCAACCCTGTCCCAATGAGCACTGACAAAATGAATCCATTCACTGTAGCCTCTGGGTCCATGCACAAATTCTCACTGTGTTCCACAACCTACTCTTTCTCTCATTATCAATTCACCCTTAATGTCACTGTAAGGTACTTTCAGATTTTTATTTCCTCCCTGAGCACTCCTCTCTCCCAGGCAATTAGCCTGTGATATGATTTGGAGGAGTGTGGGATGTCAGTCTGGATGTGGAGTAACATTGGGAAGCTCAGAAATAAGGAACACCCGACTGTGCTGAGTGTGGGACAGTGGGATTCATTTGGGATGAGCACGTGGAAGCTGAGGAATAAACCTCAGGCCTGCAGCATGAAAATATCCCTTTGAGCTGGCAGGTCAGTCACACGAAACGAAAACTTTATCCCTGGGAAAAGAGGGTGGTAACCAAATGAAGACGGTCTGTTTGAACACAGTCTCTGGAATCTCGACGTGGGAATCATTGCTGAGCAGGGTATGTAGGAAGCAGAGGCAAAAATATACTGAACAATTTCAGATATTCCTCTTAGGCCACAAGACATGGGAGCAGAAATTAGGTCATTCAGCCCAACTGATAGTGTGGCACTCACTCAGTCCTGACTCTATTACAATGCAAGTATCCCCCAGACTGATACGCTGACAGTGCAGTGCTCCCTCAGTAATGACCCTCTGACAGTGAAGCACTGCCCCCATATTGACCCTCTGACATTGCGGCAATCCTTCATTACTGACCACATGACAGTGCAGCACTCCCTCAGTAGTGACCTCTGACAGTCCTGCACTCCCTCAGTAATGACCCTCTGACAGTGCAGCATTTCCACAGTACTGACCCTCCGACAGTGCGGCACTCCCGCAGTGCTGACTCTGACAGTGCAGCCATGCCTCAAACGGATCTTCTGACAGTGCAGCACTCCCTCAGAACTTACCCTCTGACAGTGCGACATTTCCTCAGTACTGACCCTCTGACATTGCAGTGCTTCCTCGGTCCTGACCCTCTGACAGTGCATGCCTTCCTCAAACTGACCTTCTGACAGTGCAGCACTCCCTCTGTATTGACCCTCTGACAGTGCGGCACTCCCTCAGTAATGACCCTCTGACAGCGCAGCACTCCCTCTGTATTGACCCTCTGACAGTGCAGCACTCCCTCAGCAATGACCCTCTGACAGTGCAGCACTCCCTCTGTATTGACCCTCTGACGGTGCGGCACTCCCTCAGTAATGACCCTCTGACAGTGCAGTGCTTCCTCCGTCCTAACCCTCAGGCAATGCTGCACTCCCTCCATACTGATCCACTGACAGTGATGCACTCCCTCAGTTCTGACACTCTGACAGTGCAGCACTCCCTCAGAACTGATATGCTGACAGTGCAGCAAACCCTTGGTCCTGCACCCCTGACAGTGTGGCACTCCCTCGGTACTGACCCTCTGACAGTGCAGCACGCTCTCAGTACAGATCCTCTGGCAATGCAGCAGGCCCTCAGTATTGACATTCCAACAGTGCGGTGATCCTCTGACAGTGCCACACATGCTCAATACTGAACCACTGACAGTGCAGCACACCCTCAGTACTGACCCTCTGGCAGTGCACCATTGACAGTGTCGCGCTCCTCAGTACAGATATTCTGGCAATGCAGCAGGCTCTCAATACTGACTGACCAACAGTGAGGTGATCCCTCAGTACTGACCCTCTGACAGCATGGCAATCACTTAGTACTGACTCTCTGAGAATGAGTATTTCCTCAGTACTGACCCTCTGACAGTGTGGCAATCCCTCAATACTGACCATCGGACAGTGCGGCAATCCCTCAATACTGACCATCGGACAGTGCAGCACTCCCTCAGTACTGACCCTCTGAAAGTGCAGCACTCCCTCAGTACTGATCATTTGACAGTGCAGCTGTCCCTCAGAAGTGAGCATCTGACGCCACGTCATTCCCTCATTACTGTCTCTCTGACTCTGCAGCACTCTCTTTGTATTGACATTTCCACAGTACAGCACTCCCTCATTACTGACCCTCTAAAAGTGCAGCACTCCTTCCATGCTGACAATATGACAGTGCAGCACTCCCTTGGTCCTGCGCCCCAGAGAGTGCAGCGATCACTCTGTACTGACCCTCTGACAGTGCAGCGCTCCATCAGCACTGATCCTTTGACAGTCCAGCACTCCCTCAGATGTGAGCCTCTGACACCACAGCAGTCCCTCAGTACTGACACTCTGACTCTGCAGCATTGTCTTTGTATTGCCATTTCTACAGTGGAGCACTCCCTCAGTACTGACCCTCTGACAGTGCAGCACTCCCTCAGTACTGACCCTCTGACAGTGCAGCAATCCCTCAGTACTGACCCTCTGACAGTGTGGCACTCCCTCAGTACTGATCCTCTGACAGTGCAGCACTCCCTCAGTAGTGATCCTCTGACAGTGCAGCATTCCCTCAGTAGTGATCCTCTGACAGTGCAGCATTCCCTCAGTACTATCCTTCTGACAGTGCAGCATTCCCTCAGTACTGACCCTCTGTCAGTATAGCACTCCCTGAGTACTGAGTCTCTCACGGTGCAGCGCTCCCTAAGTACTGACCCTCTGACAGTGCAGCACTCCTCAGAGGTGGCCCTCTGTTAATACACGAGTCTCTCACTACTGACTGTCCGACAGTGCAGTGATCCCTCAGTACTGATCGTCTGGCAATGCAGCAGTCTCTCAGTACTGACCCTCTGATAGTGCAGCACTCCCACAGTACTGGCCTTCTGACAGTGCGGTGAGCCCTCAGTACTCACCCTCTGACAGTGCAGAATTTCCTCAGTACTGACCCACTCACAGTGCAGCACTCTCTCGGTCTTGACTCTCTGACAGTGCAGCACTCCCTCAGTACTGACCCTCTGACAGTGCAGCGCTCCCTCAGTACTGACCCTCTGACAGTGCAGCACTCCCTCAGTACTGACCCTTTGAAATAGCACTCACTCAGAACGGACACTCTCACTGTGTAGCGCTCCCTCCGTTCTGACCTTTTGAGTGTGCGCGCTCCCTCAGTTCTGACCCTCTGACAGTGCGGCACTCCCTCTGGACCGACCCTCTCACAGTGTGCTGCTCCCTCAGTACTGACCCTTTGACAGTGCAGTACGCCGCAGAAATGGCCCTCTGGTAATGCAGCAGTCTCTCACTACTGACTGTCCGATAGTGCGGTGATCTCTCAGTACTCACCCTCTGGCAGTGCAGTGATCCCGCAATACTGACCCTCTGACAGTGCAGCACTCCCTCAGTACTGACCCTCTGACAGTGCAGCACTCCCTCAGTACTGACCCTCTGACAGTGCAGCACTCCCTCAGTACTGACCCTCTGACAGTGCAGCACTCCCTCAGTACTGACCCTCTGACAGTGCAGCACTCCCTCAGTACTGACCCTCTGACATTGCAGCACTCCCTCAGTACTGACCCTCTGACAGCGCAGTGATCCCTCAGTACTGACCCTCTGACAGTGCGGCACTCCCTTGCTCCTGCACCCTTGACAGTGCAGCGATCACTCTGTACTGACCCCCCAACAGTGCAGAATTCCCTCAGCACTGATCCTTTCACACTGCAGCACTCCCTCAGAAGTGAGCCTCTAACGCCACAGCATTCCCTCTGTACTGACCCTCTGACTCTGCAGTACTCTCGCCATTCTGACATTTCTACAGTGCAACACTCCCTCAGTACTGACCCTGTGACAGTGCAGCACTCCCTCAGTACTGACCCTGTGACAGTGCAGCGCTCCCTCAGTACTGACCATCTGACAGTGCAGCACTCCCTCAGTACTGACCCTCTGACAGTGCAGCGCTCCCGCAATACTTACCCTCTGACAGTTTTGAATTCCCTGAGGACTGAACATCTGAAAGTGCGACACTCCCCCAGTACTGATGCTCCAACAGTGCAGCTTTCCCTCAGCACTGACCAACCCAACAGGGCAGCGCTCCCTCAGTACTGACCCTCCGACAGTCTGGCATTTCCCTGACCCTCTGACAGGGCTGCATTCCCTCGTGACTGCCCCACAGCACTCCCTTAGTACTGACCATCTGATACTGCAGCATTCCCTCAGTACTGATTCTCCGACAGAGCAGAACTCCCTCGGTGCTGATCCTCTGACAGTGTGGCACTGTCTCGATTCTGCACCTCCGATAGTACAGCAATGCCTCAGTATTAACCCTCTGACAGGGAAGTGTTCTCTCAGTACTGACCCTCTGATAGTGCAGTGCTCTCTCCGTACAGATCCTTTGACAGTGACACATTCCCTCTGGACTGAACATCTGACAGTGCACTGTCCCCTCAGTGCTGACCCTTTGAGAGTGTAGCACTACTCAGTACTGGCCCTCTGGCAATTCAGCTGGCCCTAAATACTGACTACCTGATGCACAGCGCGGTGCTCCCTCAGTACTAAACCCCTCACAGCGTGGTGTTACCTCAGGACTGACTGTGACACACAGCACGGCACTCCCACAGTACTCACCCTCTCACAGTGCGGCACTCTGATAACATGCTGATCCCTTAGTACTGACCCTCACAGAATAAGCACTTCCTCACTAATGACCCTCCCAATGCACAGCACTCCCTCAGTACTGACCCTCTGACAGTGCAGCATCCCTCCGTACTGACCCTCTGACAGTGCAGCACTCCCTCAGTACTGACCCTCTGACAGTGCAGCACTCCCTCAGTACTGTTCCTACGAAACTGCAGCACTCCCTCAGTACTGACCCACTCACAGTGCAGCACTCCCTCAGTCCTGATCCTCTGACATTGCAGCACTCCCTCAGTACTGACCCTCTCACAGTGCAGCACTCCCTCAGTACTGGCCCTCTGACAGTGCGACACTCCCTCAGTACTGTTCCTACGACACTGCAGCACTCCCTCAGTACTGACCCTCTCACAGTGCAGCACTCCCTCAGTACTGACCCTCTGACACTGTGGCATTGCACGCATACTGACCCTCCCACAGTGTGGTGCACCTTCATACTGAATTTCAGACAGTGCGGCGCATCCTCTGATCATTCAGTACTCCCTCAAAACTGACGCTCTAACAGTGCAAATGCCCTTTGGCCCTGCGCCCCTGATGGTGCTGCAATCCCTCAGTACTGACCCTCTGACAATGCTGCGATCACTCAGTACTAACACTCTGACAGTGCAGCTGTCCCTCAGCACTGCTCCCTTGACACTGCAGCACTCCCTCAGAAAGGACACTCTAACACAACAGTATTCCCTCAGTACTGACCCTCTGATTCTGCAGCACTCTCTTTGTACTGACATTTCTACAGTGCAGCATTTCCTCAGTACTGACACTCATACAGTGTGGCATTTTCCTCAATACTGACCCTCGGACAATGTGGCACTCCCTCGTTACTGACCCTCCGACAGAGCAGAACTCCCTCAGTACTAACACTCTGACAGTGCGGCACTGCCTCATTCCTGCACTTCTGATAGTCCAGCAATGCCTTAGTACTGACCCTTTGGCAGTGTAGCACTCCCTCGGTACTGACACTTTGGCAGTGTAGCACTCCCTCAGTACTGACCCTCTGAAACAACACTCCCTCAGAACTGACACAATGACCGTGCAGCGCTCCCTCAGTCATGACCCTTTGACAGTACATCACTCTCTCAGTACTGACCCTCTGGCAATGCAGCAGTCCATAGCGTGATGCTCCCTCAGTACTGACCCCCTCACATCGCGGTGATCCCTCAGTACTGACCCCCTCACATCGCGGTGATCCCTCAGTACTGACCCCCTCACATCACGGTGATCCCTCAGTACTGACCCCCTCACATCGCGGTGATCCCTCAGTACTGACCCCCTCACATCGCGGTGGTCCCTCAGTACTGACCCCCTCACATCGCGGTGATCCCTCAGTACTGACCCCCTCACATCGCGGTGGTCCCTCAGTACTGACCCCTCACATCGCGGTGATCCCTCAGTACTGACCCCCTCACAGCGCGGTGATCCCTCAGTACTGACCCCCTCACATCGCGGTGATCCCTCAGTACTAATCCCCTCAGAGTGTGCTGATCCCTCAGTACTGACCCCCTCACATCGCGGTCGTCCCTCAGTACTGACCCCCTCACATCGCGGTGCTCCCTCAGTACTGACACCCTCACATCGCGGTGGTCCCTCAGTACTGACCCCCTCACAGCGCGGTGATCCCTCAGTACTGACCCCCTCACATCGCGGGGATCCCTCAGTACTGACCCCCTCACAGCGCGGTGATCCCTCAGTACTAATCCCCTCACAGCGCGGTGATCCCTCAGTACTGACCCCCTCACATCACGGTTGTCCCTCAGTACTGACCCCCTCACAGCGCGGTGATCCCTCAGTACTAACCCCCTCACAGTGTGATGATCCCTCAGTACTGACCCCCTCACATCGCGGTGCTCCCTCAGTACTGACCCCCTCACATCGCGGTGCTCCCTCAGTACTGACCCCCTCACAGCACGGTGGTCCCTCAGTACTAATCCCCTCAGAGTGCGGTGCTTCCTCAGTTCTAACCCTTTCACAGTGCAGAGCTCCCTCAGTAGTAACCCTCTCAGAGTGAGACACTCTGACAGCATGGCCATCCATTAGTACTGACCGTCAGAGAGTGCGCACTTCATCATTACTGACCCTCTCACTGCACAGCAATCCGTCCGTCCTGACTCTCTGACAATGCAGCACTCCCTCCACACTGATCCTCTGATAGTGATGCACTCCCTCAGTACTGACCCTCTGACAGTGTGGAAGTGGCCCTATACTGACCCTCCGACAGTGTGGCAATCCCTCAAAACTGATCTTCCAACAATGCAGCGCAACCTCAGTACTGGCCCTCTGGCAGTGTGGCTCAATCTCAGGACAAAACCTCTGACAGTACAGCACTCCGTCAGAACTGGCACTCTGGCAGTACAGCACTCCCTCAGGTTTGACTCATTGACAGTGTGGTACTCCTTCAGTACTGACCCATTGACGGTATAGCACTCCCTCAGTACTGACCCTCTGCCTCGGTCCTGCACCTCTGATAGTCCAGCAGTGCCTCAGCACTGACAATCTGACAGTGTAGCACTCTCTCTGTACTGACCATCTGACAGTGCAGCACTTCCTCAGTACTGACCATTTGACAGTGCAGCACTCCCTCAGTACTGACCCTCTGGCAATGAGGCATCCCACAGTACTGATCCTCTGATGGTGCAGTGCTCTCTTAGTGCAGATCCACTGATAGTGTGGCTTTGCCTCTAGGCTAATCCTCTGACAGTGTGGTGCTCCCTCAGTACTGACTCTCTGACAGTGCAGCACTCCCTCAGTACTGACTCTCTGACAGTGCTGCACTCTCTCGGTATTGACTCTTTGACAGTGCAGCACTCTCTCGGTATTGACTCTTTGACAGTGCAGCACTCCCTCAGTACTGACTCTCAGACAGTGCAGCACTCTCTCTGTACTGACCCTCTGAAATAGTTCTCACTCAGAACTGACACTCTCACTGTGTAGCACTCCCTCAGTACTGACCTTTTGATAATGCGCGCTCCCTCAGTGCTGACAGTTTGACAGTGTAGTACTTGCTCAGTACTGACCCTCTGATGGGGCAGTGCTCTCTGAGTACAGAGGAGAAAGTGAGGACAGCAGATGCTGGAGATCAGAGCTGAAAATGTGTTGCTAGAAAAGCGCAGCAGGTCAGGCAGCATCCAAGGAACAGGAGAATCGACGTTTTGGGCATCAGCCCTTCTTCAGGAATGAGGGAAGTGTGTCCAGCAGGCTCAGGTAAAAGGTAGGGAGGAGGGACGTGGGGGAGTGGCGTTGGAAATGCGATAGGTGGAAGGAGGTTAAAGTGAGGGTGATAGACCGGAGAGGGGGTGGGGGCGGAGAGGTCAGGAAGAAGATTGCAGGTTAGGAAGGTGGTGCTGAGTTCGAGGGATTTGACTGAGACAAGGTGGGGGGAGGGAAAATGAGGAAACTGGAGAAATCTGAGTTCATCCCTTGTGGTAGGAGGGTTCCGAAGCGGAAGATGAAGTGCTCTTCCTCCAGCCGTCGTGTTGCTATGGTCTGGCGATGGAGGAGTCCAAGGACCTGTATGTCCTTGGTGGAGTGGGAGGGGGAGTTGAAGTGTTGAGCCACAGGGTGGTTGGGTTGGTTGATCCAGATGTCCCAGAGGTGTTCTCTGAAACGTTCCGCAAGTCGGCGCCCTGTCTCCCCAATATAGAGGAGGCCACATCGGGTGCAGCGGATGCAATTGATGATGTGTGTGGAGGTGCAGGTGAGTTTTTGGCGGATATGGAACTGTCTCTTGGGGCCTTGGAGGGAAGTAAGGGGGGAGTTGTGGGCGCAAGTTTTGCATTTCTTGCGGTTGCAGGGGAAGGTGCCAGGAGTGGGGGTTGGTTGGTGGGGGGTGTGGACCTGACGAGGGAGTCATGGAGGGAGTGGTCTTTTCGGAACGCTGATAGGGGAGGGGAGGGAAATATATCCCTGGTGGTGGGGTCCGTTTAGACCCCACCACCAAGGATATATTTCCCTCCACACCCCGATCAGCGTTCTGGAAAGACCACTCCCTCCGTGACTCCCTCATCAGGTTCCCAAACTCCACCAACCCAACCTCCACTCCCAGCACCTTCCCCTGCAACTGCAAAACATGCAAAACTTGCGCCCACACTTCCTCCATCACTTCCCACCAAGGCCCCAAGGGATCCTTCCATATACACCACAAATTCACCTGCACCACCACACACATCATTTACTGCATCCGCTGCACCCGATGTGGCTTCCTCTATGTTGGGGAGACAGGCCGCCTACTTGCGGAACATTTCAGAGAACACCTCTGGGACACCCGCTCCAACAAACCCAACCACCCCGTGGCTGAACGCTTTAACTCCCCCTCCCACTCCACCAAGGACATGTAGGTCCTGAGCCTCCTCCATCGCCAGACCATAGCAACACGACGGCTGGGTGAAGAGCGCCTCATCTTCCGCTAGGAACCCTTCAACCAGAAGGGATGAATGCAGATTTCTCCAGTTTCCTCATTTCCTCTCCCCCCACCTTATATTAGTCCCAACCCTTAGACTCAGCACCACCTTCTTGACCTGCAATCTTCTTCCTTGCGTCTCCGCCCCCACCTCCTCTCCGGCCTATCACCCTCACCTTAACCTCCTTCCACCTATCTCATTTCCAACGCCCCTCCCCCCAAGCCCCTCCCCCCTACCTTTTATCTTAGCCTGCTTGGCACACTTTCCTCACTCCTAAAGAAGGGCTCATGCCAGAAACGTCAATTCCCCTGAACGTTTGATGTTGCCTGACCTGCTGCGCTTTTCCAGCAACACATTTTTCAGCTTTGCTCTCCAGCATCTGCAGTCCTCACTTTCTCCTCCATGATAGAGATTGAGCCAACAATGTTGGCATCACGAACCTGTTAGCTGAGGAAACTGTTCCTCGCCCTCCCCCTTTATGGGGGAGGAATTCAATCCCTTTAATAGAGCAAGCTTGAGATTTCAACACTAAAAACAATCTGTATGGACACGCTGGAGACCTGAAACCTCAATACAGAGATTGCTGAAGGAGCTAAGCATGTCCGGCAGCATCTCTGAAGGGAGAGGGAGAAAGAGACAGAGATTTCAATCCAGTGATTTCTGCGGGTAAGTTCCTTCAGAACAGACCGTTTTGAGGAAGGGTCACTTGAAATGCGAATTGTTCCTCTCTCCCTTCACTTTTGCTACCTGCTGAATGTCCCCAGCCATCTGTTTGCTTGAGAATTTGATCTGACCTGATCCAAGTGTCACTGAGTAATTCAGTCTGTGTTCAATGCCCTGAGGCTGCTTCTGCTGAAAGCTGACAAACAGGTTTAAGGCTTTGTAAGGTATTGTATTCGGAGGGAGGGGTACATGGGAGAACTGATACAGAACACAGGTACTTCGCAAAGATCCTTCTCAATTTAACTTTGCGATGTTAATTCAGAAGGAACAGCTCAGACCTAACATTTCAGTTAATCAGCCAAGGGGAGTATATATGTCATGGCAAAGACTTGTTGTAAAGACTGTACAGAACCGAACTTTAGTGACTATGTTTGTAGGTAATTTTTTTTAACAAAGTTTCTTTTTGAAATTGATATAAATATTTTTTCGAGGGGGATCAAGCATCTTGAGCTTGTGGAGGCATTGACCTTTTCCCTAATCTTTCTTCAATAAACGCTAGACAAGTTAGATACTCCCCGGGTATAGACATCAAACGATCATCAACGGGGAGGCGATGGTGGGATTGTCATGGGCGGTCAATTTTGCCTCACCCCACCCGGGTTCGATTCCAGCCTCGGGCGACTGTCTGTGTGGAGTTGACACATTCTCCCTGTGTCAGCCTCCGAGTGCTCCAGTTCCCTCCCACTGTCCAAAGATGTGCAGGCTAGGTGGATTAGCTAGAGGAAATGAAGGGATCCAGGGATAGAATGGGGGGATTGGCTGTTCTGCCGAGGGTCAATGTGAACCTGATAAGCCGGATGGCTTGCTTCCACATTCTATGATCAATCCAGAGACCCAAATAATGTTCTGGGCCCTGGGCCCCAATCTTGGGGGTGGCTGTGGGTCATCACAGGGAGAACAGGTTTGGGGATGAACACAGTCCAAGTTTGCTTTCTGAGGTGTTGAGGGCATGAATGTTTTGTCGAGGTTCTTTGGGGATAAACATACTGAGGAGATGCTTTCTGAGGTACTGAGGGAGCACTATCTGGAGGGAAAGGGTGCAGAAGGTGGAATGGTACAGATACACTTCCCTAATCATTTCCTCAGGGTCCCCAAGGCAGGCTGGTTTGGTCATCTGAGATGGAAGCCACTCCCCATTTTAGAAGATTAGATCAACACTCAGTGAAAAATAACGCAAAGACATGCCTTAAACATGGATTGGAGGAAAACTGTTCTGAATCTATCGTCACTTGTTGCTTGGACACAGTTTAGAAACCCAAACAGACCAATGCTGTCGACGCAAAGGGTGCTGCACAGGAAGATCCAAGAATTCATTTGCAGTTGATGTCTGTCTCCCTGCAGAGGTCATCATCTGAGAACGGTAGGTGTGGTTTTATTAAAGGAAGTTCATATTTGACCAACGTGATTGAATTTATCAAAGAGGTGGCCAGATGTGTAGGTTCAATCTTGGGAGAAATCATCTCTCCTTCAAAACATAAACTGTGTGTGTGTGTATAAGGTTATATTGTGTATCCAAGAAAATAAATTCCTGCTGTTGTTTCAGGTTGATTGGTCCTTGATTTTAAAAAAACTGGCAAAGACACAAATGTGATCGCTTTTAAATGCTGCAAAACCTATTTAACTGGGGTAAAGTGAATGCTGTAAAGCTCCCAAAAGAGGTTGGAATGAAAGGAACAAGCAACATTAGTTTGAGAAGAGATAGTGCCATTCAGGTGCAGAGGTATTGTTGGAATGTCTATTTCAGGAGAGGAGGAAACAATTCCAGGTGGATTAAAAACACCTTGGAGATATATTCTCAACCAACCTGCTCAGTGATGGTACGATATTCCTCTGGACCAGGTGGGACTTGAACCTGGATCTCCTAGCTTAGAGGTAAAGACGCTACCACTGTCCATTTCTACATTCCCCACGCTGTACAAGAGACCTAACATTGCAGACATCAATTAAAAACAGCCAATGTGACAAGGTCTTCAAGAAGGAAGGAAGGAGAAACCAGGAATATACAGGCCAATCAGTCTGACGGTGGGGAAACTGTTGGAATGAATACTTAGGGACAGAATGATCTGCACTTGGAGCAGGCAGGGGTTAATCAAGAACAGTAGGTGTGGTTTTATGAAAGGAAGGTCATATCAGACCAAACTGATTGAATTTATCAAAGAGGTGGCCAGATGTGTAGGTGACAGCAATGCATTTGGTGTAGGCTGCTTGGAATTCAGTGGGGCTTTTGATAAGGCCCTGCATGGGACACTGATGGCAAAGACAAGAGCCTATGGCATCCAAGGAAATTTGGCAAATTGGATCCACAATGGGCTGAGTGGCAGGAAGCAGAGGGTGATGGTTGAGACTGCTTCTGTAACTGGAAGCTTGTGCCCAGTGAGATCTTGCAGAGGCCAGTATTGGGTCCTCGCAGTTTCTAGGTTTTTATAGAAATAACTTTCACTTGAAAGTTGGAGGATTGATCAGTGAGTTCACGGATGATATGAAAACTAGTGTGATGGCAAACAGTGAGGAAGATAGAATTCAACTATAGGAGGACAAACATGGTAAGGGAATACATGATGAACTATAGGGCCCTGGGAAGCACTGAAGATCAGAGGGACCTTGTTGTGCCTGTCCACCAGTCACTTAAACACCGGGACAGGTGATAAACTCGCCTTTCCTTGTTAAGCATAGAGTTTGACCTGGGAAGTTCTGTCAGAACTGTCGAAAACATTGGCTAGGGGACAGCTAGCTTGTTGTCTGCATTTCTGGAATCCACATTTAAGGAGGGATATGCGAGCAGTCGAGACTTGGAAGGATGTTGTCTGAGCTGGAGAGTTTCAGTTATGAAGAGAGACTGGAAAGATTGGGTCGTTTTCCTTAGACCAGAGAGATTGAGAGGGGAGTTGTAGGTAGATAGGATAGTGGAGAAGGCTTTTTGTATGCTTTCCCTTATTGGTCAGAGTATTGAGTAAAGGAGTTTGGAAGTCATGTTATGGCTGTACAGAACATTGGTTAGGCCACCTTTGGAGTATTGTGTGCAATTCTGCTCTGATTCCTGTAGAAAGGATGTTGTGAAAATTGAAAGGGTTCAAAAAAGATTTACGAGCATGTTGCCAGGGTTAGAGGGTTTGAACTACAGGGAGAGGCTGAACAGGCTGGAGCTGTTTTCCCTGGAGTGTTGGAGGCTGAGGAATGACCTTCCAGACGTTTATAAAATCATGGAGGCATGGATAGGGTAAATAGACAATTTCTTTTCCCTGGGGTGTGGTAGTCCAGAACTAGAGGGCATAGGTTTAGGGTGAGACAGGAAAGATTTACAAGGTCCTAAGGGCCAACTTTTTCATGCAACAGGCAGTGCATGTATGCAAGAGGAAGTGCAGGCCAGTACGCGGCTAGTAACATATAAAAGGTATCAGGAGGGGTATTAGAAAACTCCACCACCACCTGATGAAGGAGCAGCGTTCCGAAAGGTAGTAGTTCCAAATAAACCAGTTGGACTATAACCTGGTGTTGTGTGATTTTTAACTTGAATTGGAAGGGATTAGAGGGCCAAGTGTTGGTAAATGGGACTAGGTTAATTTTGGATATCTGGTCGGCATGGAGGAGTTGGGCTGAAGGATCTGTTTGTGTGTTGTACATCTGTTTGACTCTATGACATCATTGAGATGTATAACATAATGAAAGGTGTTGATTGGGTAGACAGTAAGGAAATATTCCCCTTGATGGAGGAACCAGTTTCGACAAATGCTGTAAAGACTGGAAGGCAGTGCAGATATTTAAGGTAAGGGGCAGGAGACTTAAGAGGAATGTCAGTGATAAAGTCATACAGCATGGAAACAGATCTTTTGGTTCCCCCAAGTCAATGCTAATCATAATCCCAAACAAAACTAGTCCCACCGCCTGCTCTTGGCCCATATCCCTCCAATTCTTTCCTGTTTATCCAAATATCTTTTAAACATTGGAACTGTACCTGCATCCATTAACTCCTCTGGAAGTTCATTCACACACAAACCATTCTCTGTGTAGAAAACGTTGACCCTCATTTCCCTTTTAAATCTTTCTCCTCTCACTTTAAAAATATGTCCCCTAGTCCTGAAGTCTAGGGGGGAATAAGCTCCCTCAGCCAAGGGGAAAATTTCCTCACTATCTTCCTTATGAACACCTCTCATACATCTCAATCATGTCATCGAGTAATAGAGACGTACAGCACAGAAACAGATCTTTCGACCTAACTCGTCCATGCTGACCGGATATCCTAACTTACCCTAGTCCCATTTACCAGTACTTGGTCCATATCCCTCGAATCCCTTCCTCTTCATATACAAGTCCTGAAGTCTATCACCCGAGGGAAAAGACATCTGACATTCACCTTATATATGCCCCTTATTATATTGTAAACGTCTGTAAGGTCACCCCTCAAACTTCAAGCTCCTTTCCATATAACTCAAACTCTCCAGTCATGGCAACATCTTGTAAATATTTTCTGAACAGTTTAACAATACCCCGCCTATAACAGGGAGAGCAGAATTGGACACAGTATTCTAGAAGAGGCCTGTACAACCTCAACATGATGTCCTAACTCCTGTTCTCATTATCTGTGTAAAGAAGGAAAAAGGCCTTCACCCAGAGGGTGGTGAGAAACTGAATTCACTGCCGGAAGGGTATTGCAGACAGAAGCTCTCAAATCATTGAAGAAGTATTCAGAAGTGCACTTGCAATGCCAAGACATACAAGGTGATGCGTCTTGAAGGAGAACCGTTGCTGGTGTTTTTGTATCTGTAGTCTGTACTGCTTGCCCGAAACGTCAATTTTCCTGATCCTCGGATGCTGCCTGAGTTGCTGGGCTTTTCCAGTACCACACTAATCTAGACTCTGGTTTCCAGCATCTGCAGTCCTTGTTTTTACCTTATACAAGCTGAGGGCTGAGAAATGAAGTTAACATAGTTTGAAGGTGGTTTTTGACTGGCCCAGAATCAATGGGCTGAAGGGACTTGCTCTGCACTGTAGACCACTGCGATTCGAAAAAAACACAATGAAGAGACTTTCAGTGAGGTGTTGGCACTAACAATTGTCAATGTGGAAGTGCCACAAGATTGTGCTTTATTCTGACACACTGTCAGACCTGGATTTGAACTCTGTTCTCACTCTCTGCAGATGCTTCTGGACCTGCTACATTTCTTCAGCACTCAGCGTTTATTTGTGGTTACAGAGAGGATCTGAGGCTGTAGAGGTGAAATCTGATGAGTTGGTAAATATGGGAAGGCAAAGCAGACACTTCCTGATTGAAAATTAAAACTCAAATATAGAATTGTGAGGCTGTTAAATGTATATTTTGTTCCACAAATCCAGATGACACAGGTTTCAGTACTTCTCCACGAATCTCTGCTCTACACACAAAGGCCGTATTTTTTATGGGAATAATACAAAAGGGCTCTCAGCCACATGGTTGATTGTCGTTACATTGCTTAAGGCCTGGTGAATGTCGATGTCCTGCGAAAATGAGTGAATGGATTACAGAGACTGATTATCGTATTCTTCACGATCATGTGTCAATGGGAAGAGATTAAAACTGAAGGGTTTCGCCTGTTTTCAATCGGGAATTCACATCCCTATGCTAATACGGAGAGAAATCAAGATAATGGGAGCAGGAGGCAGTTTAACAGGGTTGGGGTCAGGGCTACCAATCTTGGCTGGGGAGGACAAATCCCTTTACCCGAGGCTGCAGAGGAATCCACATGTGTGGCTGCAATGGGTTCCTTCTCGAAGATTCAATAATCCGACTGAGATGTTGGGTCTATTCGGAAATTGATACTGTAGTGAGTCTGTTTGACAGTGGAATGTTTAACTCTTGATTGCCCAGTATGCCTTGAAAGAGAATTAAAACATGGAACTGATCCCTTTCTGGCTTTAAAACATCCTCACCACAGTCAGTGACAGCAAACTCCACCTGTCAGATATGATCCAGCCCCTCACTCATTGACAACAATCACTCACTGTCGAATATAAACCACCCCACAGGCACAAATCTCCCCATGTCTGATTTCACCCCGCCCCACAGACAGTGACAACAGTTTCCACCAATCTGATATAAACCAGCACCACAGACAGTGACAACAGTTTCCTCCAGTCTGATATAAACCAGCCCCACAGACCCTGAGACCAATCTCACACTGTCTGATATAAACCAGACCAACAATCACTTACACCAATCTACCGATGTCTGACATAAACCAGACCCACAGTCACTGACACACCAATCTCCCCCTGTCTGATATAAACCAGACCCACAGTCACTGACACCAATCTCCCTCTGTCTGATACAAACCAGACCCACAGTCACTGACACCAATCTCTCCCTGTCTGATATAAACCAGACCCACAGTCACTGACACCAATCTCCCACTGTCTGACATAAACCAGCATCACAGTCACTGACACCAATCTCCCCCTGTCTGACATAAACCAGACCCACAGTCACTGACACCAATCTCCCTCTGTCTGACATAAACCAGAACCACAGTCATTGAACCAATCTCCTCTGCCTGACATAAACCAGACCCACAGTCACTGACACTACTCTCCTCCTCTCTGATGTAAACCAGACCCACAGTCACTGACACCAATCTCCCACTGTCTGATATAATCCAGCCCCACAGTCACTGACGCCAATCTCCTCCTGTCTGATATAAACCAGCCCCACAGTCACTGACACCAATCTCCCCTGACTGATATAATCCTGCCCCACAGTCACTGACACCAATCTTCCCCTGTCTGATATAAACAAGCCCCACAGTCACTGACACCAATCTCTCCCTGTCTGATATAAACCAGCCCCACAGTCACTGACACAAATCTCCTCTTGTCTGATATAAACCAGAACCACAGTCACTGACACCAATCTCCCCATCTGATATAAACCAGCCCCACAGTCACAGACACCAATCTCCTCCTGTCTGATATAAACCAACCCCACAGTTACTGACACCAATCCCCCCCGTCTGATATAAACCAGCTCCACAGTCACTGACGCCAATCTCCTCTGATCTGATATAAATCAGACCCACAGTCACTGACGCCAATCTCCTCTTGTCAGATATAAACCAGCAAAATAGTCCTTGACACCAATCTCCCCCTGTCTGATATAAACCCACCCCACAGTCACTGACACCAATCTCTCCCTGTCTGATATAAACCAGACCCACAGTCACTGACACCAATCTCCCCATCTGATATAAACCAGCCCCACAGTCACCGACACCAATCTCCTCCTGTCTGATAGAAACCAACCCCACAGTCACTGATACCAATCTCCCCCCTGTCTGATATAAACCAGCCCCACAGTCACTGACACAAATCTCCTCTGATCTGATATAAACCAGACCCACAGTCACTGACACCAATCTCCTCCTGTCTAATATAAACCAGCCCCACACTCACTGACACCAATCTCCCCCTGTCTGATATAATCCAGTCCCACAGTCACAGAAACCAATCTCCCAAAGTCTGACAGAAACCAGCTCTAGTTACTGACACCGATCTCCCCCTGTCTGATATAAAACCACTCCAAAGCCACTGACACCAATCTCCCCCTGTCTGGTATAAACCAGCTCCACAGTCCCTGACACCAATCTCCCCCTGTCTGATATAAACTAGTCCCACAGACCCTGACACCAATCTCCTCCTGTCTGATGTAAACAAGACCCAAAGTCCCTGACACAAATCTCCCCCTGTCTGATATAAACCAGCCCCACAGTCCCTGACACAAATCTCCCCCTGTCTGAAATAAACCAGCCCTACAGTCCCGTACACCAATCCCCCCTGTCTGATATAAACCAGACCCACAGTCACTGACACCAATCTCCCTCTGTCTGACATAAACCAGACCCACAGTCACTGACACTACTCTCCCCCTCTCTGATGTAAACCAGACCCACAGTCACTGACACCAATCTCCCCCTGTCTGATATAAACCAGACCCACAGTCAGTGACACCAATCTCCCCTGTCTGATATAAAACAGCACCACAATCACTGACACCAATCTCCCCCTGTCTGACATAAACCAGACCCACAGTCACTGACACCAATCTCCCCCATCTGAAAAAAACTAGCCCCACAGTCACTGACACCAATCTCCCACTGTCTGATATAATCCAGCCCCACAGTCACTGACGCCAACCTCCTCCATCTGATATAAACCAGCCCACAGTCACTGACACAAATCTCCCCATTCTGATATAAACCAACCCCACAGTCACTGACACCAATCTCCCCCTGTCTGATATAAACCAGCCCCACAGTCACTGACACCAATCCCACCCTGTCTGATATAAACCAGCCCCACAGTAACTGACACCAATATCTGCCTGTGTGATATAAACCAACCCGAAATACACTGACACCAATCTCCCCCTGTCTGAAATAATCCAGCCGCACAGTCATTAACACCACTGTCCTGCTGTCTGACATAAATCAACACACAGTCACTAACACCAATCTACCCCTCGCTGATATTAACCAGACCCAAAGTCACTAACACCAATCTCCCCCTGTCTGCAAAAACCAGCCCCACAGTCACTGACACCAATCCCCCCCGTCTGATATAAACCAGCCCCACAGTGACTGACGCCAATCGCCTCCTGTCTGATAGAAACCAACCCCACAGTCACTGACACCAATCTCTCCCTGTCTGATATAAACCAGCCCCACAGTCACTGACACAAATCTCCTCTTGTCTGATATAAACCAGCCCCACAGTCACTGACGCCAATCTCCTCTTGTCAGATAGAAACCAGCCCAATAGTCCCTGACACCAATCTCCCCCTGTCTGATATAAACCCACCCCACAGTCACTGACACCAATCTCTCCCTGTCTGATATAAACCAGCCCCACAGTCACTGACACAAATCTCCTCTTGTCTGATATAAACCAGACCCACAGTCACTGACACCAATCTCCCCGTCTGATATAAACCAGCCCCACAGTCACTGACACAAATCTCCTCTTGTCTGATATAAACCAGACCCACAGTTACTGACACCAATCTCCCCATCTGATATAAACCAGCCCCACAGTCACAGATACCAATCTCCTCCTGTCTGATATAAACCAGCCCCACAGTCACTGACACCAATCTCCCCCTGTCTGAGATAATCCAGCCGCCCAGTCATTAACACCACTGTCACGCTGTCTGACATAAACCAACACACAGTCACTTACACCAATCTACCCCTGGCTGATATTAACCAGACCCACAGTCACTGACACCAATCTCCCCCTGTCTGATATGAACCAGCTCCACAGTCACTGACACCAATCTCCCCCTGTCTGATATAAACCAGACCAACAGTCACTGACACCAATTGCCCCCAGTCTGATATACACCAGACCCACAGCCCCTGACACCTATCTCAACCAGTCTGAAATAAACCAGTCCCACAGTCATTGACACCAATCTCCCCCTGTCTGAAATAAACCAACCACACAGTCACAGACGCCAATCTTCCCCTGTCGGATATAAACGAGCCCCACAGTCACTGACACCAATCTCGCTATGTCTGATATAAACCAACCCCACAGTCACTGACGCCAATCTCCTCCTGTCTGATAGAATCCAGCCCCACAGTCACTGACACCAATCTCCCCCTGTCCGAAATAAACCAACTCCACAATCACTGACGCCAATCTTCCCCGTCTGATATAAACCAAACCCACTGTCCCTGACACTAATATCCGCCTGTCTGACATAAACCAACCCACAGTCACTGACACCAATCTGCCCCTGTTTGATATAATCCAGCCCCCCAGTCACTGACGCTAATCTCCCTCTGTCTGATATAATCCAGCCCACTGTGACTGACACTAATCTCGCTCTGTCAAATGTAAAACAGCCCCACAGTCACTGACACCAAGCTCCTCATGTCTGATGAAAACCAGCCGCACAATCACTGATGCCAATCCCTACCTGTTTGATGTAAACCAGCCCCACAGTCACTGACACCAATCTCCCCGTCTGATATAAACCAGACCCACAGTCCCTGACACCAATCTCCCCGTCTGATATAAGCCAGCCCCACAGTCACTGACACCAATCTCCTCATGTCTGATGAAAACCAGCCGCACAGTCACTGATGCCAATCCCTAACTGTTTGATATAAACCAGGCCCACAGTCACTGACGCCAATCTCCCCCTGTCTGATATAAACCAACCCCATAGTCACTGACACCAATCTCCCCCTGTCTGATATAAACCAGCCCCACAGTCACTGACGCCAATCTCCCCCTGTCTGATATAAACCAGACCCGCAGTCACTAACACCAATCTCTCCCTGTCTGATATAAACCAGCCCCACAGTCACTGACGCCAATCTCCCCCTGTCTGATATAAACCAGACCCCAGTCACTGACACCAATCTCGCCATCTGATATAAACCAGCCCCACAGCCACTGATGCCAATCTCCCCCTGTCTGATATAAAGCAAACCCACAGTCACTGACACAAATCTGCCCCTGTCTGATATAGAAAGGACCCACAGACCCTGACACCAATCGCCCCCTGTCTGATATAAACCAAACCCACAGTCACTGACACCAATCTCCCCTTGTCTGATATAAACCAGCCCCACAATCCCTGACGCCAATCTCCCCCTGTCTGATGTAAACCAGCCCCACAGTCACTGACGCTAATCTCCCCCTGTCTGAAATAAACCAGCCCCATAGTCACTGAACCCAATCTTCCCCTGTCTGATATAAACCAGACCCACAGTCACTGACAACAATCTCCCCCTGTCTGGTATGAACCAGCTCTACAGTCATTGACACCAATCTCCACCTGTCTGACATAATCCAGCCCCACAGTCATTGACACCAATCTCCCCCTGTCTTATCTAAGCCAGACCCACAGTCACTGAGAACAATCTCCCCCTGTCTGATATGAATCAGCTCCACAGTCACTGACACCAATCTCACCCTGTCTGATATAAACCAGCCCCACAGTCACTGACACCAATCACTCCATGTCTGATATAAACCAGCCCCACACTCACTGACACCAATCTCCCCCTGTCTGATATAAACCAGCCGCAAAGTCACTGACACCAATCTGCCCCTGTCTGAGATAAACCAACCACACAGTGACTGACACTAATCTCCCCCTGTCTGATATAAGCCAGACCCACAGTCACTGAGAACAATCTCCCCCTGTCTGATATAAATCAGTTACACAGTCACTGACACCTATCTCACCCTGTCTGATAAAAACCGCCCCACAGTCACTGACACCAATCACTCCATGTCTGATATAAACCAGCCCCACCCTCACTGACACCAATCTCCCCCTGTCTGATATAAACCAGCCCCAAATTCACTGACACCAATCTGCCCCTGTCTGAGATAAACCAACCACACAGTCACTGACACCAAACTCCCCCTGTCTGATGTAAACCAGCCCCACACTCACTGACACCAATCTCCCACTGTCAGATAAAAACCAGACTTACAGTCACTGACACCAATCTACCCTTGTCTAATATAAACCAGCCCCACAGTCACTGACACCAATCTCCCCCTGTCTGATATAAACCAGACCCACAGTCACTGACACCAATCTCCCTCTGTCTGATATAAACCAGCGCCACACTCACTGAAACCAATCTCCCCCTGTGTAATATAAACCAGCTCTACAGTCACTGACACCAACATCACCCTCTCTGATATAAACCAGCCCCACAGTCATTGACACCAATCTCCCCCTGTCTGATTTAAACCAGACCCACAGTAACTGACACCAAACTCCCCCTGTCTGATATAACCCAGACCCACAGTCACTGACACCAATCTCTACCTGTCAGATATAAACCAGCCCCACAGTCACTGACACCAATCTGCCTTGTCTAATATAAACCAGCCCCACACTCACTGACAGCAATCTCCCCCTGTCTGATAAAAACCAGCTCCACAGTCCCTGACACCAATCTCCGCCTGTCTGATATAATCCATCCCACAGTCACAGACACCAATCTCCCAATGTCTGACAGAAACCAGCTCTAGTCACTGACACCGATCTCCCCCTGTCTGATATAAACCAGCCCCACAGTCACTGACACCAATCTCTACCTGTCTGATATAAACCAGCCCCACAGTCCCTGACACCAATCTCCGCCTGTCTGATATAAACTACTCCCACAGTCCCTGACACCAATCTCCTCCTTTCTGATGTAAACCAGATCCACAGTCCCTGACACAAATCTCCCCCTGTCTGATATTAACCAGTCCCACAGTCCCTGACACAAATCTCCCCCTGTCTGATATAAACCAGCCCTACAGTCCATGACACCAATCACCCACTGTCTGATATAAACCAGCTCCACAGTCCCTGACACCAATCTCCACCTGTCTGATATAATCCAGTCCCACAGTCACAGACACCAATCTCCCAATATCTGACAGAAACCAGCTCTGGTCACTGACACCGATCTCCCCCTGTCTGATATAAACCAATCCCACAGTCACTGACACCAATCTCTACCTGTATGATATAATCCAGCCCCACAGTCATTCACACCAATCTCCTCCTGTCAGATATAAACCATCCCCACAGTCACTGACACCAATCTGCCTTGTCTAATATAAACCAGCCCCACACTCACTGACACCAATCTCCCCCTGTCTGATATAATCCAGTCCCACAGTCACAGACCCCCATCTCCCAAAGTCTGACAGAAACCAGCTCTAGTTACTGACACCGATCTCCCCCTGTCTGATATAAAACCACTCCAAAGCCACTGACACCAATCTCCCCCTGTCTGGTATAAACCAGCCCCACAGTCCCTGACACCAATCTCCCCCTGTCTGATATAAACTAGTCCCACAGTCCCTGACACCAATCTCCTCCTGTCTGATGTAAACAAGACCCAAAGTCCCTGACACAAATCTCCCCCTGTCTGATATAAATCAGCCCCACAGTCCGTGACACAAATCTCCCCCTGTCTGAAATAAACTAGCCCCACAGTCACTGACACCAATCTCCCACTGTCTGATATAATCCAGCCCCACAGTCACTGACGCCAATCTCCTCCTGTCTGATATAAACCAGCCCACAGTCACTGACACAAATCTCCCCATTCTGAAATAAACCAACCCCACAGTCACTGACACCAATCTCCCCCTGTCTGATATAAACCATCCCCACAGTCACTGACACCAATATCTGCCTGTGTGATATTAACCAACCCGAAATACACTGAAACTAATCTCCCCCTGTCTGAAATAATCCAGCCGCACAGTCATTAACACCACTGTCCTGCTGTCTGACATAAACCAACACACAGTCACTTACACCAATCTACCCCTCTCTGATATTAACCAGTCCCAAAGTCACTAACAACAATCTCCCGCTGTCTGCAAAAACCAGCCCCACAGTCACTGACACCAATCCCCCCCGTCTGGTATAAACCAGCCCCACAGTGACTGACGCCAATCGCCTCCTGTCTGATAGAAACCAACCCCACAGTCACTGACACCAATCTCCCCCTGTCTGATATAATCCAGTCCCACAGTCACAGACACCAATCTCCCAATGTCTGACAGAAACCAGCTCAAGTCACTGACACCGATCTCCCCCTGTCTGATATCAACCCACTCCAAAGTCACTGACACCAATCTCCCCCTGTCTGATATAAACTAGTCCCACAGTCCCTGACACCAATCTCCTCCTGTCTGATGTAAACCAGACCCACAGTCACTGACACCAATCCCACCCTGTCTGATATAAACCAGCCCCACAGTCACTGACACCAATCCCCCCCTGTCTGATATAAACCAGCCCACAGTCACTGACACCAATCCCCACCTGTCTGATATAAACCAGCCCCACAGTCACTGACGCCAATCTCCCCCTGTCTGATATAAACCAACCCCACAGTCTCTGACACCAATCCCCCCTGTCTGATATAAACCAGCCCCACAGTTACAGACTCCAATCACCTCTTATCTGATATGAACCAGACCCACAGTCACTGACACCAATCTCCCCCTGTCTGATATAAACTAGCCCCACAGTCACTGACACAAAACTCCCCATCTGATATAAACCAGCCCCACAGTCACTGACACAAATCTCCCTCTGACTGATATAATCCGGCCCCACAGTCACTGACACCAATCCCCCCCCCTGTCTGATATAAACCAGCCCCACAGTCACTGACGCCTATCTCCTCTTATCTGATATAAACAAGCCCAATAGTCCCTTACACCAATCTCTCCCTGTCTGATATAAACCAGACCCACAGTCACTGACACAAATCTCCCTCTGAATGATATAATCCAGCACCACAGTCACTGACAGCAATCTCCCCATCTGATATAAACCAGCCCCACAGTCACAGACACCAATCTCCCTCTGTCTGAAATAAACCAGACCAACAGTCCCTGACACCAATATCTGCCTGTGTGATATAAACCAACCCCAAAGACACTGACACCAATCTCCCCCTGTCTGAAATATTCCAGCCGCACAATCATTAACACCACTGTCCTGCTGTCTGACATAAACCAACACACAGTCACTTACACCAATCTACCCCTGGCTGATATTAACCAGACCCAAAGTCACTGACACCAATGTCCCCCTGTCTGATAAAAACCAGCCCCACAGTCACTGACAACAATCCCCCCCCGTCTGATATAAACCTGCCCCACAGTCACTGACGCCAATCTCCTCCTGTCTGATATAAACCAGCCCCACAGTCACTGACACCAATCTGCCTTGTCTAATCTAAACCAGCCCCACACTCACTGACAGCAATCTCCCCCTGTCTGATATAAACCAGCTCCACAGTCCCTGACACCAATCTCCCCCTGTCTGATAGAATCCAGTCCCACAGTCATAGACTCCAATCTCCCCTTTCTGATATAAACCAGCACCAGAATAACACACCAATCTCCCCTGTCTGACATAAACCAGACCCACAGTCACTGACACCAATCTCCCCCATCTGAAAAAATCTAGCCCCACAGTCACTGACACAAATCTCCCTCTGACTGATATAATCCGGCCCCACAGTCACTGACACCAATCCCCCCCCCCTGTCTGATATAAACCAGCCCCACAGTCACTGACGCCAATCTCCTCTTATCTGATATAAACAAGCCCAATAGTCCCTTACACCAATCTCCCCCTGTCTGATATAAATCAACCCCACAGTCACTGACACCAATCTCTCCCTGTCTGATATAAACCAGCCCCACAGTCACTGACACAAATCTCCTCTTGTCTGATATAAACCAGACCCACACTCACTGACACCAATCTCCCTCTGAATGATATAATCCAGCCCTACAGTCACTGACACCAATCTCCCCATCTGATATAAACCAGCCCCACAGTCACAGACAACAATCTCCCTCTGTCTGAAATAAACCAGACCCACAGTCCCGGACACCAACATCTGCCTGTGTGATATAAACCAACCCCAAATACACTGACACCAATCTCCCCCTGTTTTAAATAATCCAGCCGCACAGTCATTAACACCACTGTCCGGCTGTCTGACATAAACCAACACACAGTCAATTACACCAATCTCCCCCTGTCTGATAAAAACCAGCCCCACAGTCATTGACACCAATCCCCCCCTGTCTGATATAAACCAGCCCCACAGTCACTGACGCCAATCTCCTCCTGTCTGATAGAAACCAACCCCACAGTCACTGACACCAATCTCTACCTGTCTGATATAATCCAGCCCCACAGTCCTTGACACCAATTTCCCCTGTCTGATATAATCCAGCCCCACAGTCATTGACACCAATCTCCTCCTGTCAGATATAAACCAGCCCCAAGTCACTGACACCAATCTGCCTTGTCTAATATAAACTAGCCCCACAGTCCCTGACACCAATCTCCCCCTGTCTGATATAATCCAGTCCCACAGTCACAGACACCAATCTCCCAATGTCTAACAGAAACCAGCTCAAGTCACTCACACCGATCTCCCCCTGTCTGATATAAACCCACTCCAAAGTCACTGACACCAATCTCCCCCTGTCTGATATAAACCAGCCCCACAGTCCCTGACACCAATCTCCCCCTATCTGACATAAACCAGACCCACAGTCACTGACACCAATCTCCCGCTGTCTGACATAAACCAGACCCACAGTCACTGACACCAATCTCCCCCTGTCTGACATAAACCAGACCCACAGTCACTGACACCAATCTCCCCCTGTCTGATATAAACCAGCCCCACAGTCCCTGACACCAATCTCCCCCTGTCTGATATAAACTAGTCCCACAGTCCCTGACACCAATCTCCTCCTATCTGATGTAAACCAGACCCACAGTCCCTGACACAAATCTCCCCCTGTCTGATATAAACCAGCCCCACAGTCCCTGACACAAATCTCCCCCTGTCTGATGTAAACCAGACCCACAGTCACTGACACCAATCTCCCCCTGTCTGACATAAACCAGACCCACAGTCGCTGATGCCAATCTCCCCCTGTCTGGTATAAAAAAGCCCAACAGACACTGACACCAATCACCTCCTGTCTGATACAATCGAGCCCCACAGTCACTGACACCAATCTACCCGTGTCTAATGTCAACCAGCCCCACAATCATTAACACCAACCTCCCCCTTTTTGATATAAACCAGATCCACAGTCACTGACACCAATCTCCCCCTGTCGTCTGATATAAACCAACCCCACAGTCACTGACACCAATCTCCCCCTGTCTGATATAAACCAGCCCAAGAGTCCGTGACACCAATCTTCCCCTTTCTGATATTAACCAACGCCACAGTAAGTGACACCACTCTCGCACTGTCTGATATAAACAAGACAAACAGTCAATAACACCAATCTCCCCCTGTCTGATATAAACCAGACCCACAGTCACTAACACCAATCTCCCCCTGTCTGATATAAACCAGCCCCACAGTCACTGACACCAATCTCCCCCTGTCTGATGTAAACCAGACTCACAGTCCCTGACACCAGTCTCACACTGTCTGATATAAACCAGTCCCACACTCTCTGACACCAATCTCCCCCTGTCTGGAATAAACCAACGCCACAGTCACTGACACCAATCTCCCTCTGTCTGATAGAAACAAGACCCACAGTCACTAACACCAATCTCCCCCTGTCTGATATAAACCAGACCCACAGTCCTTGACACCAATCTCACACTGTCTGATATAAACCAGTCCCACACTCTCTGACACCAATCTCCCCCTGTCTGGAATAAACCAGACCCACAGTCACTGACACCAATCTCCCCCTGTCTGATATAAACCAGCCCCACAGTCACTGACACCAATCTCCCCCTGTCTGATGTAAACCAGAATCACAGTCCCTGACACCAATCTCACACTGTCTGATATAAACCAGTCCCACACTCTCTGACACCAATCTCCCCCTGTCTGAAATAAACCAGACCCACAGTTAATGACACCAATCTCTACCTGTCTGATATAATCCAGCCCCACAGTCACTGACACCGATCTCCCCCTGACTGATCCCTACCCAACACTGCACTCACCCCCTCCCTGACTGATCCCTACCCAACACTGCACTCACCCCCTCCCTGACTGATCCCTACCCAACACTGCAATCACCCCCTCCCTGAATGATCCCTACCCAACACTGCAATCTCCCCCTTCCTGACTGATCCGTACCCAACACTACAATCTTCCCCTCCCTGACTGACCACTACACAACACTGCAATCACCCACTCCCTGTCTAATCACTACCCAACACTGCACTCACCCCCTCCCTGAATGATCCCTCCAAAACACCGCACTCACCCCCTCCCAGTCTGATCCCTACCCAACACTGCAATCTCCCCCTCCCTGACTGATCCATACCCAGCACTGCAATCTCCCCCTCCCTGACTGATCCGTACCCAACACTACAATCTCCCCCTCCCTGACTGATCCCAACCCAACACTGCAATCTCCTCTTCCCTGACTGATCCCTATCCAACACTGTAATGTCCCCCTCCCTGACTGATCCCTACCCAACACTGTAATCTCCCCCTCCCTTACTGATCCCTACCGAACATTGCAACCTCCCCCTCCCTGACTGATCCCTTCCAACACTACAAACTCCCCCTCCCTGACTGATCCCTCCCCAGCACTGAAATCTCCCTCTCCTGTTGTGATACCGATACAACTCTGCCCTCACAACTCCCCCCGGAACGTTAGATCGCATGGAATCCAGGGGGCGTGGGTAAACTGGTACACAGCTGGCCTGATGGAAGGAAGCAGTGGATAATAGTCAGACTGGAGGCCTGTGACTCGTTCTGTGCCTCAGCGGTCATAGGATCATAGAATCCCCCCTCTGTGGAAACAGGCCCTTCGGCCCAACAAGTCAACTGGCCCTCTGAAGATTATTCCAACCAAACCCATTCCCCTACTCTGTTACTCTACATTTACCCCTGACTAACGCAACTTACTCACACATCCATGAACACTATAGGCAATTGAGCATGGCCAATTTACCTGACCTGCACATCTTTGGATTGTGGGAGGAAGCCGGAGCACCAAGAGGAAACCCACGCAGACATGGGGAGAACGTACAAACTCAGTTGATGTGGCTTGGAGGCTCAGTGGTTGGCACTGCTGCCTCACAGCGCCAGGGACCCGGGTTCGACCCCAGCCTCGGGTGACTGTCTGTGTGGAGTTTACACCTTCTCCCTGTGTCTGCGTGGGTTTCCATTGGGTGCTCCAGTTTCCTCCCACTATCCAAAAATGTACAGGTCAGATGAATTGGCCAGGCGAAATTGACCATATTGCTAGGTGCATTCGTCCAGGGTAAATATTGGACAGGGAGAATGGCTCTGGGTGGGTTACTCTTCGGCAGGTCGGTGTGGACTTGTTGGGCCAAATGGCCTGTTTCCATACTGTGAGAAACAAAGCCCACTCACTTCAATAATTTCAGTCCGAGACAAGATCTGAATCAGTAGTGCCATTTATTTTCCACTTGAAAGTGGGTGAGATGTCCAGTGCCTATAAGGTAGAGGACATATACACACCAAATTCAATTCATACACAACATTTATATGATTTGATGTCTATTGTTTTATACTGCTCCCTCCCCTGTTTACATCCTCCACTTCCCGAAGACCGGCCCCCATTCCCCCTGTTTATCTCTTGCCTTATCCGGCCTTGTCTGTGACAAAATGCTTATTCCTGGCCTCACAAGGCTGTTTGACCTCATCCTGCTGTAGGTCATTGTCAGGCATATTCTTTCTTCATCATTATCTACCCCCTTCATCTGTGCCTTTCCCGAGGCCGTTCTGATCCCTATGACCCTTTTAATTGGGGTTTGTTCCTGTGTTTTTGTAAAAGTGGGAAGCACATGTTTATATCTACTGTTTGTACAGGCGTATCTAGCTTAACTTCATCCCCTCACAACATCTTATCTACTTGCCCATAATGTCTACCTTCTGACATACAGTTTTAGCTAATACAAAAACAATTATATATTTCCTCCACATCGTTTCCATTCTTGTTGACTCAGCTCTTGGCTAAAACAATTACACACTGGTGTGAGTTCATTTTACTTTGTAAGATGGAATTGCAGAATTGTAGAAGTAACATTAATTTACCTATATCCCACAATTTCCCCCTTTTCTTTCATTACCATTTGTTATCTTCTGAATTTTTCTTTTAGGGGCACCTGTTTCTTCAAGGCTGTTTCAATCAGTCTTTGGGTGAGCCCTCGTATACAGGGTATGATCATTTTTATTAATTGTTACCCACCAAAAGAGAGCTGACACAAAGCCTGCTGCAATCTGGTTACAAGCCTTGAATTCATCAGGTACCCCCCTAGGGACTCCTACCGAATCGAGATATATCCTGTCATCGAAAGAAGTGTCTAACAGTGATCTCTTACCCCTTCCCTTTTTCCCTCCTATCTTTTCCTTCTCAAATGCCAGGGTAAATGGAATTGCCAATTGTACAATTGCACATATCCCTCTCCAATCCGGAGGGAGGGTGGGTCTCTATATGTTGCCTCCACAGTCCCACCACAGATCCGCTCGGGGAACCTTTAATGCTGAGTAGTTCCCTCCCTTCTCCATTTCGGTTACATTCTTAATTTCTGTACATAATTTCAGCTTCGACCGACTTGTACCTCGTCTGCACACACGATGTGTGATTTCCAACTGCGGCAGAAAACAGGGGGGGATCTTTTACATCTTTCTTCTCCAAGGGAGGGAACATCAGAGATAGGGACGTACAATTCCTATCATTCCATGCAGTCTCATCCTGGTACAGGGCTATTATACATTTCATGCCCTTCCTGTCTCGCTTTCACCTGAGCGGAAAGGGAACCACCTGGGCCACTGGCCGACCGGAGGCACATACAGAGCAATTGGTCTTGTTCAGACTTTTCACAGTATACTTTACCCATTCAACCCAGGCATTTGCATCCCCGTACCCAGTTTCTATTTCAGTGGTCTGTTTCAAGTCCTTTACCTCTATAAATTTTACTACTTTAGGATCTGCGGGAGGGGTGAATGATTGTATCTTATTACCCAGTAGTTCGACCCGTTTTCCCTGTCCCATACTAATTCAAAAACAATAGCCCAATAAATCCTTCCCATTTGCTTTCATTTCTATCCCAAACATTTCATTTTATTGTATCTCATAGGTGCCCCCCCCACCAGGATTGTTTCGTGCCATGTGGTTTTCCTTATCGTTAGGTATATTGGGTTACACTTTTTATCAGGACAATCACGAGCTGGTCGGAAGGGGGCCTGGTGTACTGTGACGAGACCATTATACTAAGTACCATCCCCAAGGCCATCCCCATAGAACTTAAGATGTATCTCAGAGCTGCGGTACTGTCTCTGATTATCTACATCCCCACAATTTACTAAGCTGCATACATCAGCGTCTATTGCTTGTGGATTATCAGACTTGGGGACCGTTAATAATACATATGGAAATGATATTTGACAAAATCCCAATACTAAAAGGGCTAGCATCATATCTCTAGCAGCATTCCCAGTATTCTAACCATCATGCTGAATATACAATCTTACAGAAATAATCCCGCGCTCGCGTCGCCACTGTATAATCAGTTACTCAAAGTCTCTTTAGCCTGAGTTTCAGCGAATCTTGCGTTGATTCGGCTGTCCAGACTGCTTCCTCAACTGGAGGGTCCACTGGCCCTTTGATCCGAGTGTAGTGAGTCCAGCCTTTCTCTGCTGTCCTTATCGCTGTTTCAGGGGTCAAAAGAGCCTGGTACGGCCCTTCCCAGTCCGGCTGCAATTTAGTCTCTGTCCATGATTTTATTAAGATTCAATCGCCCGGCCGGATGGGATGAATGGTGCATTCAAGGGCTGGAGTCTGTGCCAATAAACCCTGTTTCCTGAGGAAAAACGAAGAGGAGGACAAGCCCAGTATGTACTTCTTTAAAGACAAATCTTTAGTTTCGGGACTAGGCAATTCTACATTCGTTCCCAAGTAAGGTAATCCAAATAAGATTTCATAGGGGGATAGTCCCAAATCTTTCCTTGGGGCTGTTCGTACTCGCAAGAGAGCTATAGGTAAACATTTGGTCCAAGGGAGTCTGGTTTCTATTATCAATTTAGAGAGCTGTCGTTTGAGTGTTTGGTTGATTCTCTCAACCCTTCCCGATGATGGCGGGTGCCATGGAGTATGGAACTCCCAGGAAATTCCCAACCCTTTCATTACCCCCCGTAACACTTTAGAGGTAAAGTGAGTTCCTTGGTCGGAATCAATATGGTTCACGAGCCCATATCGGGGAATTATGTGCTCCAATATTGTTTTAGACACTCCACTCGCAGTGACGGTAGCTAGCGGGTATGCCTCAACCCAACCAGATAGATGATCTACTATGACTAGCATAAATTTTAGTCTCCCTACCCTGGTGAGTTCAGTATAATCTACTTGTATACTCTGGAAAGATCTCAGTTCTGGGTCTCTTCCTCCCGGGGTCTGTTTTCTCAAGACTTTCTTATTTACCTTTCTGCATATGATACATCCCTCACATATTTGTTTAGCAATTGTATATATTCCTTTACATCCATATTCCCTAAGAACCAAATCACACATTGCTTGTACTAATCTAATCCATCTAATCTCTCCCTCACCTCAGATACATAATCCGAGTGTGAGATCTCTGACTTCGGTCCTGTCAATTTATATTCAATTAATTTCAAAGGACCTCTCACTTCATGTACATATATTAACTCAAAGGAAGTAAACTGAGTAGATTTATTTGGGGCAAATAATTTTTGTCCAATGGCAAACAATTCAATGATACACCTTCATTCCAATCATTCCGGTAATCCTGACAGTACACTGTTAATATGGTCTTCAGCGTCTGATGCTAACTTTCCAAGGCTCCCTGGGATTCAGGATGGGACGCCCTTGATTTAAACTGCTGTATGCCTAAGCTATCCATGACTTCCTTAAACAGCTGAGCGGTAACATGAGACCTTGGTCTGACTGAATCTCTCTGCGGAGCCCACAGTGAGTAAAGAAAGATACCAACTCCTCCACCTCCCTTTTTACCTTAACACTCCATAATAGAATTGCCTCTGGAAATCTGGTAGACACATCCATTATGGCTAGCAAATAATGGTTTCCACCTTTTTTTTAGATAGGGGGGCGACACAACTAATCATAACCTACGTGAAATGTTCTTCGAATGCAGGAATTGGTAACAAAGGTGCTGGTTTTGTTACTGCCTGTGACTGACCTATCGTTTAGAATGTTTGACATGTGCAACAAAAAAAAAACCACGTACTTGTGCATTCCAGGCCACTAGAAATGCCTCTGTACCTTAACCTGATTCTTCTGTCCACCTAGGTGACCCCCTGCAGTTAGTTTATGTGCTACCCGTAACACTGTACGTTACTGCTAACACAATATCGTGCACTTCAGCCCATTTCCCTTCTGCAGTAACCTATCGGGGTCTCCATTTTAATTTTATGATTCTATCTTTAAGTTAATAATGTTCGACAATATATTCTGATTCCTTTTCTGTGTGTGTGCATGTGAATGTGTGTGTGAATGTGTGTGTATATATCTGTTGTAAGTCCATGAGCCTTTCTGGACTAAACCCCTCTGCCTGATCCTCTGCCTGTTCAGGTTTTTCCTGCACCGTGACATCAAACAGGGGGTCAGTTCACTGAGCATCAACTCCTTTGGCTTTTTATTTCGGTTTTCCTTCCTGCTCTAACTTATGACAGTGGAATCTTGTTACTACACAGTCTGGAAAAAATCCTGGGTATTTTTCTTTTAACTCCCCAATTCCCTAGTTTTCCTTTTGCCTTCTCCAACACAAGGGGTGCCACTCCCACCTTGGATCCTGTTAAATCTTTCACTAGAATAAACTATATTCCTGGAAATGACACTCTGTTACTCACTGTCACTGTTACTGCCCCAACCTTGATTTGGCATTCCATCCTGATGTCACACAAGGGAATACTTAATTTCTAACCCCATTCCACAAATTGTCACGATCTTGATTAATATGTCAGAAACAGTGAAAATACTTTCATCTCTCACTATTAGAGGCCGAGAGAAAGTGAGGGCTGCAGATGCTGGAGGTGAGAGTTGAAAAGTGTGGGGCTGGAAAAGCATAGCCAACCAGGCAGCATCTGAGGGGCAGAAGAGTTGACATTTCAGGCATAAATTCTTCATCAGGAAAGTCGGAGGTGGGGGAAGGGAGGGGGAAGGGGGCCGAGAAATAAATAGGAGAGTGGGAGTGGAGCTGTGTGTAAGATAGCTTGGAAGGCGATAGGTAGACGCAGGTGGGGTGTGATGGTGATAGCTCGGAGAGGAGGGTGTTGTGGATAGGTGGTAGGACAACTAGAACCCTCAAACTAGAACCATCATCCACGTTGACTTCACCAAATTCCAAATCTCCCCTCCACCAACCTCTCCCATATCCAACCGTTCAACCTAGCACTGCCCTCTTGAACTGCCCTAACTGGCCATCTTCCTTCCCACCTACCGACTCCACCCCCCAAACCGATATATCACTATTACTCCAACCTACATCTTCTTATCGACTTCCCGGTGACCCTCCCACCAGCCCAGCTACTACCCTCGTATTTATCTTTCAGCCCCCTTGTCTCCGCCCCCCCCCAAATTCCTGACGATGGGTTTCTGCCTGATATTCAATTGTCTTGCTGTCTGGATGCTGCCTGATCTGTTGTGCTTTTCCAGCGTCTCTCTTCTCAACTATTAGAGACTGAGCAGATCCCACATCTCACAAAATTATAACTTCTTGTCCTTCTCCCCCGATCTTTCTAAGTAAACTTTATCTACAGAGGTGAATTCTTTCAGAGATCAGGTACCGACTCCATACCCAGACCCTGCCTCGGCTGTGCACTCTCCTGCAGCTCCTCGGCTCTACTTGGGGTCTCCTTTACCAGTTTCACTAATGCCACTGGCTTAGCCTCTTCTACCGCATCTTTCCCCAAAGTGCCTTCCTTCAACGACCATCACAGTGTGTCCCAGCTTACTTCAATGAAAACACCTTTTCCCAGTGCCCTCCTTAAACCATCAGCACTGTCATTTTCTGTGTTCCACTCCCTTATACTGAGAACACCTGAGGCCTTTCACCTCCTTTCAACCCCTTTGGGCTTCTTTTTTCACCTGTGCTAAACTATTGTGCGCTACTGTTTGCTTTGTAATGTGTGAACTTCCCTTCTCCCAATTTCTATCCCTCATTGCATGTAAATTCTCCTGGAAGCTAAATTTCATCTCATGCACCAATGCATATTTACCTGCCATTTCTGGCGCGTCTCGCGTCTTGAACTTTCTGTTCGTGCACATGAATTCTTACCATCTCTGGAAGTGAGTCTTTAAACATCTCCAGCATAATAATCTCCCTTCGAGCCTCACAGGTCTTATCTATTTTTAAGTCCAGCACACAACTATCAAAATGACTGCAGTTAATTCTTTCATACTTAACATAAGTCTGACCTGGTTCCGTCTCTATTTTTATGAACCTCTGTCTACATGCTTCTGGTTCCAATTCATAGCCAATCAAAATAGCCAATTTGACACCTGCATAATCTCTTGATCCCTCATCTGACAGCGCTACACATACCTCACCAGCTGTGCCCACCAGCTTAGTCTGAACGAGCATTCCCCACAAGTTCACTGGACACGTCATCTGCCGAGTCATTTTTTTCAAATGAAATAAAAAAAGTTTTGACATTTTTCTCACCGAAATATGGCAAGGTACTAATATATTTGTATACATCCCGACGTTCTCCCTTCATCTCCATCCTGTTAATTCAACTTTCTTGTCTAATTCCCAACTTCTGAATCTCAAATTCTCTCTCTCTTTCTTTTTCCTCTCCTCTTTTTTCTCTCTCTGTTTCCGTCTCTTTCTTTATCTTCTAACTTCAGTTGCCATATTTGCAATTTAAGTTTTTTCTAACTCGACTGCACTTGTCTGTTTCTTTGATACATCAAATTGCTTGACCAAATCCATTACAATTTCAGCTTTCCTTTTGTCCCTGGTTAAACCCAATTCCAACCTATTTGCTAATTCTAAAAAATGTCCTGCTTCTGTCTTTCTAAACTTTCTTGGCAAATTTGGGAACCTCTTTCGTAATTTAAAAAGCCTTTTCCCTCACTTTTAATTTAAACAACCACCAGTAAACAAAATTAAACAGATTTTCAGACCGGTTTTATTTGAAGATCTAGGTCTCTAATTGCAACGTGTTGGAATTTGCTGGGACATTTTCTACCTGAAATCTGTTCAAATCTGTCCCAGTCCATTACGGCATGGCCCCAAACTGTGGAGACATCTATGTCGAGCACTTCTGTTAATTAAAACCACAAACCCAAGAAAGCTCACCTCACCTCGTAATGTGTTAATACATGAGTGACAAAGAACTCCCAAATTCCACTAATAAAAGAAAAATAACAGTTTGTATGTATGCAAGTTAGCTCGCTGTGCTTGAAGGTTTGTTTTCTGATGATTCGATACTATGACTAGGTAACATCATCAGTGAGAGTCTCTGCTGAAGTGCTGGTGGTATGTCGCGCCTCTCTATTTTTAGGTCTTGGGTTCTTAAGATGGGTGATGTCATTTCCAGTTCTTTTGTTTTACAAGAGAAGGTAGATAGGATCTAAATTGATGTGTTTATTGATGGACTTCTGGTCAGAATGCCTTTCCTCTCAGAATGTCCTTGCGTGTCTTAGTATATGTGTACTTTGTCTCAGTCAAAGTGGTGCCCTTCTTTGTCTGTATGTATGGAACATAGTGATAGTGCGTCCTGTCTTTTGGTGGCTAGTTGGTGTTCGTGTATCCGCGTAACACAACAACAGGACAGTTTCAATGGTGGAACAATGATTTTATATGCACTGTTTAATCAATGTGTGTGTGCAGATAAGTAACATTTTTCATATGTGCACAACACCTTCTAAATGAATAACGGAGACACAGTTAACAAAAAGTGATGCATATGATGTAAAGAATTTATAAAACATTAAAACATCATTTGATTCTCATCTAAAATGATATGTTCCCTTTCTCTCAACGATCCCTCCTTTTCTGGAATTCTCCACTCCAATCTCTCCTTCTTATCAGGATGTGTTATAAATGCTTGCTTCTGGTGTCCCAACTTATTTCAGTTAATCCCCTTTCTACCAGAATTCAATATGTTGGCCTGTTGGATATTTTCCAAAGCTAGTGTCTGTCATATTATTGGAAATAAAAATTCTGGCATCAGAGCCAGCATTTGAACACATTGCTCTGTTGTCCATGCACTATACAAAGGACCACAGCGCACAGGAATTGCCAAAACATTGAGGGATATGCATCTACTTCTTTCGATGATCCAGTTTTCTCATTTTTCACATTTCCTCATCTATGTTGTCTCGCTCTTTCTCTCTTTGTATCTAGTTAAGAAATTTACCAATTATTCTTTGCGTCTCTTCTCTCAAAGCTCCTTCTTTCGGTTTATATCTATTGCTCTCTTCTTGATGTAATGTGATTATAAATGTGCAATGTAACTTCAAAGGCATGCGGGAGGAGCTGGCCAGAGTTAATTGGAAGGGGAGCCGAGCAGGGCAGACCATGGGACAGCAAAAGCAGGAATTTCTGGGGATATTTCGGAGGATATCAGAAATTCATCCCAAAGGAGATGAAACATACTCATGGCAGGACAAGGCAACCATGAGTAATAAGGCATCAAACCAAAAAAAAACATACAATGTGGTGAAGATGATTGGGAATCCAGAGAATTCATTGGCTCTGAAACTCCATAAGGCTGGCATCACTGACACAACAGAGCTCTTAATCATGGTCAGGGAGAGAAACAGAGGAAACTCATTCACTTTAAACACAGAAAATGGTATTACTCAAGGAAAAAGATTCAGATGAATTAAACAATTGATTAAAATCAGTTAATTGTTTTGCAGAATGTGTCAGATTGAAAGCATGACCCGGGAAGAGGCCCTCAGCAGAATGACAGTATGAAAATCGAAGTGTTACCACACCAGAAACCAGAGTAGGTCACTGAGTACATGACTGATGGGTGAATGGGTCTCGAAGTGAACTAAAGGACAGACAGCAGAATTGCATTGCAGATATTGCAGCTCAAAACTGCGTATTTATGTAGTGCTGTAGACTACAGTAGAAGAAGCAAAACAGCATTCAACCACAACCTGTAACTTTTAGCCTCGAATAATTTCCTCAGTCTGCCATTACCATCAATACGATCTATGTTTCAGTAATGACTGTGAGTGAACATGACAGGGTCAGAACCACGTGAACCTAAACCTGATGCTCACCCATTAAAGCTACCACATTTGACCAACAGATCTGATCGAAGCTCCGCAATCCTGTCACATTCTGTCATAAATGGTGATGGATGATTAAACAAATGACTGGAGCAAAGGGCTCCACAAATATCCCCATCCTCAGTAATCGAACAGCTCTGCACATCAGTGTAAAAGACTAGGATGTGGTATCTGCACCACCCTCAGCCAGAAGTGTGGAGTTGATGATCCACCTCACCTTCGCCATGATCGTCACAGAATCACAAATGCCCGTCTTCAACCAATTCAATTTGCTGTTCGTGACATGAAAAAACAGCTGAACACAGTACGTACGAAAAAGGTAATGGTCCCTGACCCCATTCCTGTAATAGGACTGAAGACTTGTGCTGCACAACAAGCCGTGTCCCTGGGGAAACTGTTTCATTCCAGCTCCAACTCTGACATCTCCCTGGTAATGTGGAAAATTACTCAACTATGTCCAGTTCCTAAAAGGATTATAATTACAATCTGACCAGTTACCTCCCCCTCAGACCCACCTCGACAGTCAAATTGGTGGGAGTTCTTTTTGACAGAGTTATCAAACAGCACAGAAATAACCTGCTCAGTATGATTTCAGATAGGTCCCCATGTAGAGATGGTGCTGCTGTGGAAAGGTCACTGGATTACTAATCCAGACCAGGCTAATGCACTGGCAGCTGGTGGAAGTTAAACACAATTGACAAAATATTAGGATGCAAAATCTGGTGTCCGTAAATAGTGACCTTCAAGCCAATGTCGATTGTTCACACCAATTTGCTTCACAAATGTCCTTTTAGAAAATGAATCTCCCGTGCTTTCCTGGTCTGGCCTAAACGTGACTGCAGACACACAGAATGTGATAAACTCTTCAATGGTCTCTGAATCCGCCAAACAAGACATTCTATTGTATGAAACTGTTCCGAGGTCTAAAGGATAAAACCGGACAGAACACCCGGCCACAGCCTCAGTATCGGAAAAAGGGAATGAGAAACACAGTCCTGTTGACCCTGCAAAGACCTCCTTCCTAACATCTGAGAGCTTGTGACAACATTTACAAACTACATAGAAACATCGGGAATGGAGTAGGCCATACAACACATTGAGCCTTCCCCCATTCCAGTTCATGTTCAAATATGTACACAATGCACTTTTCCCACACACTGTACACATCCCTTAATGTGATTAACTGTGGGAAGCTATAAAGTAGGAAGTGCACTCGTCCCTTTGGTCTGTTCAGTTTGCTACCCAATTCAATATAATGATACCTGGCCCTTTATTTCCATATCGTTCTCCTTCTCTCCGACCATTCCTTTACTGTCTCTACGTCCGTATTTATTTTCAGTGTCTTGGCTTCCAGGTTCGAGTGCATTCCCCAGGTTCACCAGTCGCTGAGTGCAGACATTTATTGTCATCTCATTGCAGAATGGTCTGTCTGTACCTAATACTGTGGACCCTTGTTTTAGATACCACAGCCAGGGGAATTATTATCCCTGCTTCCAATCCATCTCACCCTGTCAGAGCTTGATATATCTCACTGAGATCTCCACTCATTTTCCTAAACCCCATAGAATACAGGCCCAGTCGCCCCAAACCCTGCTCCCACAACAAGCCTGTCATCACAAAGATCGGTCTGGTCATCCTTCACTGCTCCCCCTCAATGTCAGGTTTGTCCTTTATTATGTACCGAGACCAAATCTGCACAGAATACTGCACAGTGTTTGAGATAGGGTCACACCAAAGCCCTCTACAGCTGCAGTAAGACACCCTTACTCCTGGACTCAAATCCCCCTGAAATGAAGGTCAGCACATCATTGATCTTCCTATCTGGTTCTTGCTCCTGCAATATTGTTTTCAGTGACTGGTGTACAGGGAGATCCAGATCTATAGCAATGTTACAGCTCCCCACTTGGTGGGACTATGTACACTGGGCAGCGTGCCAATGCCATTCCCAGTATTGCCTTGTGGGTTCAGACCTCACTGCGCTGCAGGGACCTCGGAGGGCTGCGCAGAAGGAAACAACAAAAAGACCCATACGTCGCTTTTTAGATCAACATGTTTCAAACGATCCCTTTTCAAATGAAAAGCTGCCAACCTCTTGTTCCCACTAAAGGGTACACCGTCACCTCTACCCACCTTGCTCTCCATCTGCCACGTATTTGCCCATTCACTCCACTTGCCTTAGTCATCTTGAAGCTTTTTTACAACCTCCTCACCCACTCGCAATCCAACATCCTTTAGTTCTATCAGCAGGTTGGGATATATTGTATTTGATTCCCGCAACCAAATGTTTAATGGTTATTGTGAACAGATGGGACCCGAGCACCGATACCTGTGATACCTCAGCAACCTTCCTCTGTTCAAAATATCTGGTTTTTCAATTAATTTACTTCCTGAATCTGGATGTGACTGGCTGGGCCAGCATTTGTTGCCTGTCCCTGGTTGCCCCTTGAGAAGGTGGTGGTGAGCTGCCTTGTTGAACCGCTGCAGTCCACTGTGGATTCAGTGACAGTAACACCATTGAATGCCAAGGGCAGTGTTTAGATTGTATTTTAGTGGTGATGGTCACGGTCTGGCAATTGTGTGATGTGAATATTACTTGCCACTTGTCAGCCTGGATACTGTCCAGATCTTGTTGCATTTGGACATGGACTGCTTCAGTATCTGAGGAGCCACAAATGTTGCTGAATATTGTGCAATCATTGGCGACCATCCCCACTTCTGACCTTAGAATAGAGGCAAGGTCATTGATCAAGCAGCCCTGAAGGTGTTCGGGTCTAGACCACTGCCCGAGGGCCTCCTACAGACTTCGAGCTGAGTTGATTGACCTTTATCAACCATGACCATCTTCCTCTGTGTCAGGTATGATTCTAACCAGCGGGGAGTTTCACTCTGATACCCATTGATTCCAGTTTTGCTAAGGCACCTTGATACCACATTTGGTCGAAGGCAGCCTTGAATTAAAGGGCTATCGCTCTCACCCCACCTCTGGAATTCAGCTCTTTTGTCCATGTTTGAACCAATGTAATGAGATCAGGAGCTGAGTGGTCCTGGTGGAGCCCAAACTGGGCGTCATGGACCAGGGTATTGCTGGGCTGGTGCTGCTTGAAAGCACTGAGACCTTCCACCACTTTACTGATGATCAAGAGTAGACTGATGGGGTGGTAATTGGCCGGATTGGATTTGTTTGGCTTTTTATATACAGGAGATACTTGGGGTAATTTTCGACGTAATCGGGGAAATGTTGTTGTAACGATATTGGAACAGCTTGGTGAGGGCAGTGACAAGGTCTGGAGAACAACGTTTCATTACTATTGCCAGAATGTTGTCAGGGTATGTACACTCTGAGGTATCCAGTGTCTCCAACTGAATCTAGATATCGCGTGGACTGAATCAAATTGGCTGATGACTGGTAACTGAATTGCTGAGGACCACTGGAGGAGGCCAAGATGGATCATCCACTCAGCACTGCTGACTGAAGATTATTGTGAATGCATCAGCCTTATCTTATACACTGAAGGGGTGGGCTTTTCCATCATTACGGATGGGGATACTCATGGAATCTCCTCCTCCAATGACTTGTTTAATTGTCCATAACTATTCTCAACTAGAAGTGGAAGGACTGCAGAGCTTAGATCTGATCCGTTGCTTGTGGAATCACTTAGCTTGTCTGTCACTTACTGCTTATGCTGTCTGGCGCACAAGTAGTCCTGTTTGGTGACTTCATCAGGCAGACACCTCATTATCAGGTATGACCGGTGCTGCTCCTGCCATCCTGCACACTCCATTGAACCAATGTTGATCCTCTGGTTTGATGGTAATTGTTGTGAGGAGGATATGCCAGGCCATGAGGTTGTGCTGGAGTACAATTATGCTGCTATTGATGACCCGCAACACGTTATGGAAACCCAGATAGATCTGTTCGAAGTCTGTCCCAGTTAGCATGGTGACAGTGCCACCTAAAATGGTGGAGGTTATTCTCAATGTGCAGGTGTGACTTTATCTCCACAATAACTATGCAGTGGTCATTCTTACCGATTCTGTCATGGACAGATATTTCTGCAACTGGCAGATTAGTAAGGCTGTGGTCAAATATGGCTTTTCCCTCTTGTGAGTTCCTTCACCACCTGCCATAGACCCAGTCTAGCAGTTATATCCTTTCGGACCCAACCAGCACAATCAGTAATGCTGCAGCTGAGCTACTCTTTTTGTGCCATTGACATCCCCAACCCAGAGTGCATTTTGTGCCTTTGTCACCCTCAGTGCTTCCTCCAAGTGTTGGTCAGCTTGGAGGAGTACTGACTCATCAGTTGGAAGAGGCTGAGGAATGGTAATCAGCCGAAGGTTTCCTTTCCCATGTGTAAACTAACGCCATGAGACTTCATGGGATACAGAGTCACTGTTGAGGACTCCCAGAGCAATTCCCTTCCAACTGTATCCCACTGTGGCACCACTTCTGCTTTGTCTGACCTGCTGGTGAGACTGGAGATATCCGGGGAATGTGATGGGGTGTCAGGGATATAGTCATACTCACAGAATCTTACCTTAAATACAATGTCAGGCTGTTGCTTCACGTGTCTGTTTATTTCTATACGCTGTTTCCTGCCAGTTGACCCATTCTAGAAACATGACCATATATTTGCCCCAATCCACTAAGATTTGAATTTGCAAATTAGGCTGGGAGCTTTATCAACATTTTTCTGAAAATCCACGTGTTTTACTTCCATTGTTTCTCTTTCATTTGTCTCCCAGTCTGTTTCTCAAACATAATTCCCATTTCATAAATCTATGTTAGTGTTGTCTATGACCATTATTTTCAGTCCCAATGATTTCTCCCAAACCATTTATTTACTATGTTCTGTGTTCTATGTACTATTTCGTTTTCCAGACCAGACTCGGTTTTCCTGGTATTGTCAGAAAGTTCTGTAAAGACAGAACTGAAGTAGTGGATTCATAGTTTTGCCATTTCCCTGTTTCCCAATCTCCATTCTCTGGTTTTAAACTGGAAGGAAACTGCACTGTTTTTTCATACTTCTCACATTGACATAATTTGACAAGCTATAACAGTTCACTCTTATAACCTTGTGAACATTATCTTCAGAAACCCATCAATTCCTATCTTAAGCTGCTCAGCTCCACATCAGACACGCACAGGAGCATAGTCTCTGTACCAACAGAAATACAGCACGATCTATATTAGTCCCACTTTCCAACATCAGGCCCATAGCCTGGAATGTTATGAAAGTTCCAAATGCTCGTCCAAGTACTTTTAACAGTTGAGAGGTTAGCCGTGATAATTCCCCACTCAGGAAGTACATTCCAGACCTCAACACCCTCTGGGTGAAAAAAAGTAATCTTTAAATCCTCTCTGAACCTCAAACCCTTCACTTTAAAAGTGATGTCCCTTGTTCTTGACCCTCTGTCTGAAAGGAACAGTTGTTGTCTGTCCACCCTGTCCATGCCCCTTGTTAACTTATCCTTCTGAATCACATCCTCCTCAGCCTCTCTGCTCCAAAGTAAACAACCCGAGCTTATCCAGCCTCTCTCCATCGCTGATATGCTCCATCCCAGGGAACATCCTGGTGAGTCTCCTCTGCAACCTCCTCCAGTACAATCACATCCCTCCTGTAATGAGGCTCCCAGAACGACATACAGTACTCCATCATGGACTAAACCAAGCCCTGTATAGCACTTATAATCTACTCCCTGCTTAATAAACGCTCCACCCAAGGTTCAATTCTTAACTAGTCCATTACCTTGTTCAGTCACATTCAGGGATGTGTGGAGAAATACCCTCTGAGCTTCCTAGTGTGCTGCCAATCATTGTGTCCACCCCATGTCTGGTTCCTCCTTCCAAAGTACATCACCTCATATTTATCAGGATCACATTCCATCTGCCATTAATCTGCCCATCTGATCATTCCACTTGTATTTTACTGTAAAATCAGAACTTCCTCCTCACTACCAACCACCCGGCCAATCTTTGTGTCAAACACAAACTTACTTATCACAACTCCCACCCCTCAACCCCCCCCCCTCCAGATTCACACCTATACCATTTATGAACGCTACAAACAATAAGGGACACAGCACTGATCCCTGTGGTACACCAGGGGACACTGGTCTCCAGTCACACAAACAGCCTTCTCCCACCACCCTCTGTCTCCTGACACTAAGACAATTTTCGTTGTAACTTTTCAAGTTATCCTTGATACTCTGAGATTTTACTTTATGTTTTTCAGTTTCCCATGTGGAACTTTGTCAAAGGCCTTGTTGCAAAACTAAATAAGCGACCTCCTCAAACTAATTCAATAAAATTCATTAGATGTGACTTCCCTCTGATAAAGTCATGATGGTTATCCCTGATCAAACCTTGTGACTCTGATTGGAGTTCGATTTTCTCCTTCTCTATTTTCTCCAGTAGTTTCCTGAACAGTGATCTAATACTCGCTCGTCCATAGTTACCTTGGCAAATCTCTACCACCCTTACTGTGAAGTGGAATCATATTAGCTGTTCTCAAGTCCTCTGGCACCTCCCCTGTGGTCAGATTCCAATTACAATTTCCTCCCTTGACTCCAACAGTATCCAGACCTGCAGATTGGTCGAATTTTATACCAGACACAGCCATAAACCCCTGCTCGTATTTTACATCAATCTCTTCATAGCTTTCTAGTCCATCTTCTCGAATTCTGTACCTGCATCCTCCTTCTCCCAAGTAAAACAGCTGTGATGTTTACATGTAACAATCTATCAATGTTCTCCGTGTTGACGCACTGATTGCCCCCCTTTGGTTTCTAATGGATACTAACTATTTGCTGATTATTCTGTTCTACTTGTCCGTGTAGAATACCGTGAGATTCTCCCTAATCTCGCCTGCTTGCCCTTCTCCATGTCCCTCTGTTATTCAGTCCCCTCTATGTTCCTAAGTTTCTAAGTTTCACTACAATCACCTCTCATCTTTTGAAATTCGAGATCACAGGCTGAGTTTCCCCATCAGACAATCTTGCCATTATACGGATTAATCTGGAGAATACCTTTCGCAGTTCCTCTGTAGTCAGTATATTCTATCTTAGATTGGGACTCCAAACGGTACGCAATACTCTAAGTTTAGTCTCAGCAACACTATATGCAGCTGGTGCACGACATCTTCTATATTCCAATTACATTCACATGAATGTAAACCTAATTTTTAGTTTCCTATTTGCATGCATTCTTCCCAATTCCTTTCACTTTAACTTTCCTTATGATGTTAGTGGGAGAGTTCTTAAAGAAAGATCCTCCTGAATATCCAACGATACGTTATCCATTAGCTCCTTGTTGCCTACGTCCACAAGAATCATCTTCAAACCGTTCCAAAAATGTTTGCCACTTATGGTTTTCGTTTCATCGATGCATTATCATCCTCCCCAGTTGTCCAATTACCTTCTATATATCCAGTAACACGTTCTTTGTAATTCAGCCCAAGAGACACCCGACCGCGGAGTTAATTGATCGGTAGTTCACCACTCTCCATCTTCATCCTTTCTTAAACTGTTGGATAATATTTATAACTTTTGCCATATCCAGATTGGCTAAACATCTTTCCGAAATATATTGGAAAATAACGTGATAATCTGCGATGCAATCAATATGCCGTTTGCTGCTTCCTCTGAAATTCTTGTATGAAGTACATCTGATCTGTCAGATTTATAAATACTCAATCCAGCTTTCTTTTAAAACATGACCTCAACACTGATAAGAATGATCTTAGACTTTACTTACACAAGTCCCATGGTCACTTGGTATTTCTGGGAGAATTTCTGGATATTCTGCCTTGAAGATAGACCCAAAGAAACTGTTTCTTTCCCCTGTGATTTCTCTGTTCTCTACAATAAATTACCCTGTCCGCACACCTACTGTTCCACATTTGACCTTGTTTTTAGTTTTGTTTCATACACTGATGTACGTTTTTTTAAAGCAGTCTTTATGTTTTTTTTAGCAGTCTTTATGTTTCTCTTTAGCAGTCTTTATGGTTTTCTTTAGCAGTCTTTATGTTTTTCCTTTGTTTGCATGCTGTTTCGCTTTTTGATTTCCTTCTCAGTTTCTTGGTCATCCGTTGCTGGGTCCTACATTTCTCCGAATCCACTGGCTTTCTTCAACAATTGGCATTTTTCTAAGCTGACTCCTTTGACCTAATAGGTAGTTAAAGGTGAGGGTGAAAGGGAAAGGTCGGAGAAGAGGGTGGACCAGATTGATGGGAAGGAAGATGAACACATTGGAATGTTCAAAAGGGGGAGTGTGCTGAGTTGGAAGAAAGGACTGGGATAAGGGTGGAGTTAGGGGAAATGGGGAAACTGGTGAAATCTACATTAATCCCCTGTGGTTGGAAGGTCCCAAGGTAGAAGAGGAACCTTTCTTTATCCATGCTTCGGGTGGTTAGGGTTTGGCGATGGAGGAGGCCCAGGACTCTCATGTCCTTGGCAGAGTGGAAAGGGGAGTTAAAGTGTTCAGCCACAAGGCGGTGGAGTTGGTCAATGTGGCTATCCCAGATATGTTCTCTGAAATGATCCACGTATGTCTCGCCAATGTAGAGAAGACCACACTGAGTTTAAAGGATGCAGTAGATGAGGCGTTCTGTCTCCCTTCATCACCTATCACTTTCAACACCACCTTCATCTACATATCGCATTCCAAGCTACCTGCCTCCTGCCACACCCCCTTCTCATTTATCTCTCAGCTGCCTTGACCCAGAAGCCTCATTCCTGATAAAGGGTTGTGCCCAAAACGTCAATGCTCCTGCTCCTAGTACGCTGCCCGACTGTGCTTTTCCAGCGCCACTGATCTCCAGCAGCTGCAGTGCCCACTTTCTCCTCACACCTTCAGGGCTTGCATGATTCAGATTTATAACAGTTACTTCAAATAAAACAAAATCTACCGTGTACTCAAACAGCATAAAAGAAAAACAATGCATTGTGGTCACTGTTCCCAAAGGGCCCTTTCCAGCAAAGTTTTCAATTAGCTTTTCTGATCATCCAACACCAATTTCTAAATCACCTGATCTCTAGCTCAGTGCACGACAAAATGTTAATGCCACCATCTCACACGCTCATGAAATCCATTTTTCCCAGCATTAGCATTCAGTTGGGTTAACACAGTTTAGATATAATGTAAACAGGACATTATTACTGCAGTACCCACAAATGTGTATATCTCATTTCCTGTTTTATAACATGTCCAGCATTTTTATTGCAGCTTTCACTTTGATATATAACTCCCATCAATGTTTCCTTCTGCTCGCTGTTTTTACGCTCCACCTTACAAGATTCTGTAGAATCTGAGCGATGTGGGATTTGGGGAGAATAATGTGGGAGATCATCTCGCCACATCATTTATGATATTCTTAAGCATCATTGTGACATTTTCTCCAGATCTCCTGTTATGCTCGTGGAGTAGAGAAGGAGAATGATCGTTCATAAATGCTCTGTATTTCCCCCAGAGAGCTGAGACAGCTCTAATCTGGTTGGAAACCTTACAGCAGGCTGGTGAAGCATTGCTGCGGCTGTACAGGATCTTAGTGAGATCACATCTGGAGTAGTGTGTACAGATTTGGTCTCTTCAATGAAGAAAGGATGTTGTTATATTGGAAACAGCTCAGAGATGGTCCCCTCAACTGATTCCTGCAATGAAGGTGCTAGCTTATGACGAAAGGATGATCAGGTTGATCCAGTAGCCATTGGAGTTTACAAAAATGAAGGAAGATGTTATTTTAACATAGATGACAGGAAGGAGTCAACAACTGAAGAGAATCACACAGATCGTGGGGGAATCCATTCCGTTCTTCAGCCTGTTGCACACGAACAACAGGAGGATATTCAGGCCTTTGACCCTGTTACACCAGAATAGGACGAGGCTGTTCAGCTCCTGGAGCCAAATGTATATTTATAGGAGGAGGCCAATCAGCCCCTTGAATCTATAACACTGGCCCCAGAGTAGGCCATGCAGCACCAGTATCCTATTACACAGCAACAGGATCAGCCCATTCAGCCATCTCAAGTCCGTAACATAGGAACTGAAAGCGATCACACAGTGATTGGAGGTTTGTTACACTGGGATAACAGGAGGCCATTCAGACCCACCGAATGTGTTGCAAGGGAAATGTGTTAGGATAAAAACTATCTGAGACTTATTTCATGAGAAAGGAGGAGATAATTCAGACACGTGTCTGTTGTATGGGAACAAGAGAAGACCAATCACTCCCTTGGTCCCATCCCTGGGATACATGAGGAGACCGTTCAGTATCTCCACCGATTATGGAGAAATATGAGAAGACCCATCAGCCCCTTAAAATGTTACACAATAACGGGAAGATTCCATAATCCCCCACCCCTCTAACGCATCAACAGGAGGTGGTCATTCTGGCCTTGAAGATGACAACATGGGAACGCCAGAAAGACTTCATCCCATCGCTTTTGTACACCAGCAGGATGTTGAGTCCAGTCAACCACACATACCGCTTATGTAGCAATTGGAGCACATCTCTTAAAACTCTTTTGCCCATCAAACAGGAATTCAAAGAAAACGTAAAGGTTTTAGAAAGGGAAGAACTTATAATAACTGAATACATTAGGGAGTAAAATGTAACAAGGAAGTGTTGGAATTTAAGGCAAATTATTCTAATCCATTGTTGCGGACATTTTCAAACGTAAACCACAATTCATCGGAGTCAACATGGTTTTGCAAAGGATAAATCATGATTGAAGTGTTTTCTTGATTTATTTAAAGATGTGACAAACAAGGTGAATAGTGGGAATCCTGGAAATGGAATATATCTGGTCTTCGTGAAGGATTCAGATACGTCGCTTCTCCAAAGAGTGAGTGGTAAGATCAGACAGCATCGGTTTAGGAGTAATTTATTGGCTTGGATGGAGGATGGGTTAACCAACAAAATGCAGTCAGATGAATAAACTGTGTCATTTTCTATTGGAAAATGCAATTTGTTGGGTGGCATAGATTTCAGTTCTCATGCTTCAACCATTTGTGATCGACATTATTACTCGGTTTACGGGATAGAAAATACTATAGCTACATTTTCAGATGTACACTAACATTGGTGGGAAATTACTTCGGAGTGATGATGCAAGAGATTTAAAAACTATATGTATAGATTGGGTGAATGGGCAAACATTTGGCAATGAAAATTAAAGTGGATAAATATGGGGTTATTCAAGTTGAACAGCCTAATAAAAAGGCAAATTATTATCTAAATGGAGAGAAACTTCAAAGTGCTTAAGTGCAGAGGGATCTGGGTGCCTGCTTGTATATCACAGAAAACCTGCCTGCGGGTACTTGAAGTAATGAGGAATGCAAACATAACTTCATCGTTTATTTGTAAAAGGATCGAGTAGAAAGGTAGGGAGTGTTGGTGTAGCTATGCAAGGCATTAGTGAGGCTGCAAATGGAGTACAGTTGGGTGTCCTGCAGAATGAGGTACTTCCATTGGAGGCAATTCAGAAGATCTTCATTAGATTATTTCCATATTTGAAGTGTTTGTCTTATGAAGAGAAATTGAGCAGTTTAGGCCTATACTCTCGAGTTTATAAGAATAAAAGGAGACCTCATTGAGATCTGTAAAATGCTAAACGTAATTGAAAGTGTAGCTGTGGAGTGGATTTTTTTTCATGTGGCGCAATCTACAACAAGAGACTAGAGTTTGAGGATCGAGAGATGGCAGGAAAGTGGCACAAAGGCCACGATGACATCAGCCATGATTGTATTCCATGGCGGAGCAGGTTCGAGGGGTTGGATTCCTGACTGATGTTCCTTGTTCATATTCAGCTTTACGACTGTGTTACACAGTAATGGGGGAGGATTATGTATCAAACAGGAAGCAGGTACTCCGGATAAATCACTCTAAATCAGTTTGACAGAACGTCACCAGTGGAGTCACACAATGACCAGTGCTGGGTCCTCAACTATTTACAATCTATATCAATGATCAGGAGGAGGGAACAGATATAGAGATACTGAGTTTGGTCATATTGCTGTGATAAGCAGAGATTAAATTATCAAGAGAGGGTGGAGGGTCTACAGATAGATACAGAGAGGAAAAGGCAATGGAGAATAATTTGGCAGCTGCAATATAACATGATATAACCTGTCATTTCATTTACAGAATAATGGAAGGCAGTATGTTACTGAAATAGAGAGGGATTACAGGGATTAATGATACTGTGTACTGGGGGGTTCACTCAGACCCGTTCAGACATGGGAGGTTTTGCTCCATCCCTGATCGTCTGCTCCTTGATGCTCCAAGTGACCACATTGCTCTCCGTACACATGGAATGTTTTGAAGTGTTTGGTTGGTGATGGGGGATGCTGTTATCAAATGTGTATCAAGGGGATGGCCTTTATCCAAGATACATTCATTCCTTTCTACATGGAGATCTGAAGACGATGGGAATGGCTGCCTGCTTGTGAATGAAGAGGCTGTGGCTGCACTGAGGACAGGGGTATTCACCAACATGATGTACTGTGATGGGCACGCTTCAAGATTAATGCAGACAGTGCTCCTTCAGTTCCTCTACCCCTCCCCATTGACACGGCTACTCCATGTACACCATCAGGAATCCCATTATACTGGATACACCCGGCAGTTCCCTGCTGAGGGTGAAACAATGTATTTACCTCATCCACCATATATATCCGCCATCACTGAATGGTTACATTGATGGCAACATACTGGGAGATGATGGATATGTCACCCAGTCCTGTTTGAAAAGTTCCAGAACATAGAAGCTGAATGAAACTGTGACCCTAACAGCCACTGGCAGCACCGTCCTTCCCCCTGGGGTGAAGCTGCAGGACGTGGTAAAGAAGGTGACATCACTCTGTGACCAGCTCCTTGTTCAATCAGGGTCACCTCACACTCTGCTCCTGGGTTAAGTGGAGCTTGGGAAGCTGTTCCTGGAAAACCCGGGGTGGACACAGCAGATCCTTTTCCCCACACACACTCACTCTGTGGTTTCAGAGCTTCCCCTCTCTGCAACCTCTGCTCCATTTGTTGTTCATGTTGCAGACCCAAATGTTGTAACTACAGTCCCCAGGCTCCATCCAAAGTTGGGTCACCAAATCCTCAGGTGTCTCTGAATGTCTGAGGCAGCTCACAGCACAACCTCCAGCAAACCATCTCCAGCTGCTGCACTAACTTTTCAATAACAGGAGTCAGTTAGAAACGCCTCGTCTATAAGTGTTGTGGACCAGACCAGATTCCTGCAAAATATTTTAAGAAGGCCGCATAGACCCAAACCTTTCGTTATTTTGAATATAGATGTGAAGTGTGCTTTCTCGGTATGTTGTGACTGGTCAAACCACTCGACACTAAGCAAAATATAATCTATTTAAATGCTTTGGTTAAAATACAATCAAAGAAAATAACATTTCAGGATAGCTTATATGTGGAACACTTACACAAACAATAGAAACCGTACCTTCTTGGTCTACACTGCTTGGCACAAAGATATATTCAAATACAGATTCTTACATGCAATTTTCTTATCCAGGAGAAACGAACATCAACAGAGATCTCAGAGAGAAAGGCAGCGAGGGATCATGTATTGAGACTTCCAACCCTTCTGGGACCCGAACAGGTTCTGGATGCTGCAGCTAAAAACAAAATGAGGAAACCTGGTCTGGGAGAGCTGGCCACTGCCTTTCCATTGTTAGCACCGTTTTAATAAAACCTAAAGGCTTTCTCAGTTATTTACTTGAACTGTTTTCAGACACAGTTCTGCACCTCTGCCTTTAAAACGTCTCTTCAAAAAAAAATCCAAGAGAAAATAACCTTTTTACAGTGATAGTATCCTCCCGAATCCATCGGTAATAAAATAATCCATCAATATACAACGGTGAATTCATTTTAGACCTCCTAATCTCTCTCTATTAGTAGACTGGAATGAATATATATTACATTGACTCTGAGCATACAAATGTTCACAACTTGATTCGATTTCAGTCATTTTACTCCTGCCACAGAATGCCTTTTGTTTTTCTTCATCCAAGTCTCCACACTGTGTCAAAACTTACTTTTTCTCGCCCTGTCAACTTTATAATTTCAAATTGAATGGCAGCAAGAATAAGCTCAGTCGAAACAGACTGGTATTTTTCGCCCTAAATTTCTCCAAAAATTTTAAGGGGTCACGATCAGTGATAAAGATTTGTCTCAGGTATGTTATTCGCAATTTAAATGCTGAAATGTTGTAACGCCAACACGAAGCTCAAGGCGTCCTTCCTCATTGTGGAATAAATCTGTTGATGTTTCCACTGGACACTCTGACCACACGTTACATAATGGAGCACTTCTCATCTCTCCAATAGTCCCTCTGAATGACATAGATCCTCATTTGTTTGTTTGTTTCACGACATGGTTGAAGAGCTTCACGGCAGAGGAAATGACCTGGGAGTTGCAGTGGGAGAGGGACTCCCTGAGATTCTTGTAGAGAGAGGAGGAAAACTTCTTCAAGGCAGGCATCCTTGCAAGAGGATTCGCAGTAGGGTTAAAATAAACTAGGTAAAAACAATGACTGCAGATGCTGGAAGCCAAATTCTGGATTAGTGGTGCTGGAAGAACACAGCAGTTCCGGCAGCATCCAAGTAGCTTCTAAATCGACGTTTCGGGCAAAAGCCCTTCATCAGGAATAAAGGCAGTGAGCCTGAAGTATGGAGAGATAAGCTAGAGGAGGGTGGGGGTGGGGAGAGAGTAGCATAGAGTACAATGGGTGAGTGGGGGAGGGGATGAAGGTGATAGATCAAGGAGAAGAGGGTGGAGTTGATAGGTGGAAACGAAGATGTGCAGGTAGGACAAGTCCGGACAAGTGAAGGGGACAGTTACACAAGCTGGAAGTTTAGAACTAGGGTCAGGTGGGGGAAGGGGAAATGAGGAAACTGTTGAAGTCCACATTGATGCCCTGGGGTTGAAGTGTTCCGAGGCAGAAGATGAGGCGTTCTTCCTCCAGGTGTCTGGTGGTGAGGGAGCGGCGGTGAAGGAAACTCACGACCTCCATGCCCTCGGCAGAGTGGGAGGGGGAGTTGAAATGTTGGGCCATGGGGCGGTGTGGTTGATTGGTGCGGGTGTCTCGTAGATGTTCCCTAAAGCGCTCTGCTAGGAGGCGCCCAGTCCCCCCAATGTAGAGGAGACCACATCGGGAGCAACGGATACAATAAATGATATTAGTGGATGTGCAAGTAAAACTTTGATGGATGTGGAAGGCTCCTTTAGGGCCTTGGATAGAGGTGAGGGAGGAGGTGTGGGCGCAGGTTTTACAGTTCCTGCGGTGGCAGGGGAAAGTGCCAGGATTGGAGGGTGGGTTGTTTGGGGGCTTGGACCTGACCAGGTAGTCACGGAGGGAATGGTCTTTGCGGAAGGCGGAAAGGGGTGGGGAGGGAAATATATCCCTGGTTGTGGGGTCTGTTTGGAGGTGGCGGAAATGTCTGCAGATGATTTGGTTTTTGCGAAGGTTGGTAGGGTGGAAGGTGAGCACCAGGGGCGTTCTGTCCTTGTTACGGTTGGAGGGGTGGGGTCTGAGGGCGGAGGTGCGGGATGTGGACGAGATGCATTGGAGGGCATCTTTAACCATGTAGGAAGGGAATTTGTGGTCTCTAAAGAAGGAGGCCATCTGGTGTGTTCTGTGGTGGAACTGGTCCTCCTGGGAGCAGATCCGGAGGAGGCGGAGGAATTGGGAATACGGGATGCCATTTTTGCAAGAGGTAGGGTGGGAAGAGGTGTAATCCAGGTAACTGTGGGAGTCGGTGGGTTTGTAAAAAATGTCAGTGTCAAGACGGTCGTCATTAATGGAGATGGAGAGGTCCTGGAAGGGGAGGGAGGTATCAGAGATTGTCCAGGTAATTTTAAGGTCAGGGTGGAATGTGTTGGTGAAGTTGATGAATTGCTCAACCTCCTCGCGGGAGCATGATGTGGCGCCAATGCAGTCATCAATGTAGCGGAGGAAGAGGTGGGGAGTGGTGCCGGTGTAATTACGGAAGATCAACTGCTCTACGTAGCCAACAAAAGAGACAAGCATAGCTGGGGCCCATACGTGTGCCCATGGCTACCCCTTTGGTCTGGAGGAAGTGGGAAGATTCAAAGGAGAAATTGTTAAGGGTGAGGACCAATTCAGCCAAACGAATGAGAGTGTCAGTGGAAGGGTACTGTTGGGGACGTCTGGAGAGGAGAAAACGGAGGGCTTGGAGGCCCTGGTCATGGCGAATGGAGGTGTAGAGGGATTGGATATCCATGGTGAAGATGAGGCCTTGGGGGCCAGGGAAACGGAAGTCTTGGAGGAGGTGGTGGGCATGGGTGGTGTCTCGAACATATGTGGGGAGTTCCTGGACTAGGGGGGGTTGGACTGTGTCGAGGTCGGTAGAGGTGAGTTCAGTGGGGCAGGAGAATGCTGAGACAATGGGTCGGCCAGGGTGGTCAGGCTCGTGGATCTTAGGAAGGAGGTAGAACCGGGCAGTGTGGGGTTCCCGGACTATGAGGTTGGAAGCTGTGGGTGGGAGATCCCCTGAGGTGATGAGGTTCTGTATGGTCTGGGAGATGATGGTTTGGTGATGGGGGGTGGGGTCATGGTTGAGGTTTATGTATGGTCTGGGAGATGATGGTTTGATGATGGGGTTTCTGTATGGTCTGGGCGATGATGGTTTGGGGATGGGGTTTCTGTATGGTCTGGGAGATGATGGTTTGGTGATGGGGTTTCTGTATGGTCTGGGAGATGATGGTTTGGTGATGGGGTTTCTGTATGGTCTGGGAGATGATGGTTTGGTGATGGGGTTTCTGTATGGTCTGGGCGATGATGGTTTGGTGATGGGGCTTCTGTATGGTCTGGGAGATGATGGTTTGGTGATGGGGTTTCTGTATGGTCTGGGAGATGATGGTTTGGGGATGGGGTTTCTGTATGGTCGGGGAGATGATGGTTTGGTGATGGGGTTTCTGTATGGTCTGGGAGATGATGGTTTGGTGATGGGGTTTCTGTATGGTCTGGGAGATGATGGTTTGGTGATGGGGTTTCTGTATGGTCTGGGAGATGGTTTGGTGATGGGGTTTCTGTATGGTCTGGGAGATGATGGTTTGGTGATGGGGTTTCTGTATGGTCTGGGAGATGATGGTTTGGTGATGGGGTTTCTGTATGGTATGGGAGATGATGGTTTGGTGATGGGGTTTCTGTATGGTCTGGGCGATGATGGTTTGGTGATGGGGTTTCTGTAAGGTCTGGGAGATGATCGTTTGGTGATGGGGTTTCTGTATGGTCTGGGAGATGATGGTTTGGTGATGGGGTTTCTGTATGGTCGGGGAGATGATGGTTTGGTGATGGGGTTTCTGTATGGTCTGGGAGATGATGGTTTGGTGATGGGGTTTCTGTATGGTATGGGAGATGATGGTTTGGTGATGGGGTTTCTGTATGGTCTGGGAGATGATGGTTTGGTGATGGGGTTTCTGTATGGTATGGGAGATGATGGTTTGGTGATGGGGTTTATGTATGGTCGGGGAGATGATGGTTTGGTGATGGGGTTTCTGTATGGTCTGGGAGATGATGGTTTGGGGATGGGGTTTCTGTATGGTCTGGGAGATGATGGTTTGGTGATGGGGTTTCTGTATGGTCTGGGAGATGATGGTTTGGTGATGGGGTTTCTGTATGGTCTGGGAGATGATGGTTTGGTGATGGGGTTTCTGTATGGTCTGGGAGATGATGGTTTGGTGATGGGGTTTCTGTATGGTCTGGGAGATGATGGTTTGGTGATGGGGTTTCTGTATGGTATGGGAGATGATGGTTTGGTGATGGGGTTTCTGTATGGTCTGGGCGATGATGGTTTGGTGATAGGGTTTCTGTAAGGTCTGGGAGATGATGGTTTGGTGATGGGGTTTCTGTATGGTCGGGGAGATGATGGTTTGGTGATTCGGTTTCTGTATGGTCTGGGAGATGATGGTTTGGTGATGGGGTTTCTGTATGGTATGGGAGATGATGGTTTGGTGATGGGGTTTCTGTATGGTCTGGGAGATGATGGTTTGGTGATGGGGTTTCTGTATGGTCTGGGAGATGATGGTTTGGTGATGGGGTTTCTGTATGGTCTGGGAGATGATGGTTTGGGGATGGGGTTTCTGTATGGTCTGGGAGATGATGGTTTGGTGATGGGGTTTCTGTATGGTCTGGGAGATGATGGTTTGGTGATGGGGTTTCTGTATGCTCTGGGAGATGATGGTTTGGGGATGGGGTTTCTGTATGGTCTGGGAGATGATGGTTTGTTGATGGGGTTTCTGTATGGTCTGGGAGATGATGGTTTGGGGATGGGGTTTCTGTATGGTCTGGGAGATGATGGTTTGGGGATGGGGTTTCTGTATGGTCTGGGACATGATGGTTTGGTGATGGGGTTTCTGTAAGGTCTGGGAGATGATGGTTTGGTGATGAGGTTCTGTATGGTCTGGGAGATGATGGTTTGGTGATGGGGTTTCTGTATGGTCTGGGAGATGATGGTTTGGTGATTTGGTTTTTGTATGGTCTGGGAGATGATGGTTTGGTGATGGGGTTTCTGTATGGTCTGGGAGATGATGGTTTGGTGATGGGGTTTCTGTATGGTCTGGGAGATGATGGTTTGGTGATGGGGTTTCTGTATGGTCTGGGAGATGATGGTTTGGTGATGGGGCCTCATGTCTGAGCATAAAAGTATGACATCCTTTTGTACCACTTAATGCTGTAACCGCTTCACCTGCAACTCCTGGGCTATGCCAGTAAAACTTACTCTCACAAGTATATGTTTTAAGAGGATCTCACACATTCTTCTCAATCCTTCACAGAAACCAAACTTTGATTTCTGAACCAAATCATCATCATCCATTTCAGCTTCTAATCTTGCCATTGCAACTCTCTGCTCTTCCACATGTGTTCTCATGACTGCAGGAAGTGAATTGTTGAACTTCTCCAAAATTAGAGTCTCTCTCAGTGTGTCATACGTTTGCTCTGTTTTTAATACCCTTCCCCACCTTTCAAAAACACTGTCGACTTCTGGCACAAGCTCAAACGCACTTCAGATGGCTTTCTTCACCTCCTCCGATTGGGATGCAAATACCTATCAGCTTTGTTTGGATAAACTGAATCCACATATTCTCTGGGCACTGCACTTGTTTAGCCACTTTCTGAAATGAAATTAAAAAGGTTCCCCCATCATTCTCACCAAATTTAGATAATGCCTGGATGTATTTAAACAGATCCTGATCAGGCCTTTGGCTACCATAGGGTTGCTCAACCTCACTATCCTCTCATGGAAATCCATACAAAATGAAGAGGAATTTAGAATAACTTAACTATTGGAAAACTTAACCGAATAATGGATACAGTATGTTCTACAAATGAACTGTTCAATCTATTAACATCACCTAAACACACCCCTTGGCAAAAAGGAATATTCAGACATGCATTCTTGCATACAGTTCTCCAATCCAGGAGGAAACACCATCAAGTGAGGCTTTAGAGAGAGTAGCAGCTAGGCATAATTTACGAAAACTTCCAACCCCTCTGGGACCCCAAGCACCCGGTGATTGTTATAGCTACAAGAAAAAACAAACTAGAAAGCCTGGTCCGTGTGAGCTGGCCATTGTTACTACTATTTATTAAAAACCCTAAAAACCCCGTAAGTTATTGACTTGAGCTGTTTTCAGTCGGCAGTTTGGCCTTTAAGACCTCTTACTAAAAAAAAAAGAGAAACTAACGTTTTATTTAAAAAAAAGTGACAGCATTGTCAGGCAATTTAGATGCCTGGCCCTTCACTCGTTGGGCTTCCTCGTGTTACTTATCGCAAGGTCACCTGAGAGGGACAGCGACAGGTACAGACCAAGTTACAAGGATGTATCTTATAACTTCTGAAACACCCCTGTCCATGGGCCATCACATGGGACATTCCAGGAAGTGAACAACAGCTTGGCACACACCATTTCAGTATTTCTGAGCTACACAATTCCAGCACTCGATACACTAGGGAGCCAAAACCCAAGGCCAAGGAAAGATACAGAGGGACAGAGAGATTCACTTTAAAGACAGAAACAGTCAGTTAATTAACTGAAAAGATGTTGTGGAAATATGTGGAAAAAGACAGGGCAGTGGGACTAACTATCGAAGTGAGATCTTCGTGAGTAAAATGACAAGAATGAGAACATTGAATAAAGGCATTGTCAGATCAGCTGGAATGGTTTGTTACATCAAGTTCTATATCTGCTTCACAGAGCACCACAAACAACATAAACTGGGACAAGATGACAGCCCAGCATGGAGAGCTGTGCAGACCATGCTCGTGTGTTGCTCAGTAAACTGCACTATCTGCCCAGCATGAGAGTATTGCAAACTTTACTATCATATGCAAACTATACTCACATCAGATTATTGCCTACAATGGGAAGGTGTGTGTGTGTGTGGTTGAATGCGAAACTCATTGTTTGAGAAGGAACGCACATGGAGGAAACTATTATAAATATGAACAACTGGCAGGCTTTTTATTAATCAACAGAGAAAGAACGAGAGAATTTTCATGGACAGAAAAGATAAAGTGTTTGAGAATGTTAAAATAAAGTCATTGCCAGACACAACAGCAAAAAAAATCGGCGTGCACATGAATGACAGATCGATGGGCGTTTGGTGTGAGGTCTAATCAGAATTGTTTCGGCAGGTCTGAAGCCAGGAGCGTCAGCAGCAGATTATTGGCTTAATTAAGCCTGTACTTCATAGCTCAAGGTTCAAACAGCAGATGGAATAAACCGATGAAATATATTCTGGTGTGGTGAGTATTTCAAGTTAGAAATGTTCAGGGCATGGTGTCAAGAATCAAGTCATAGTCAAAGAGATGTCCCACAATTGTGACTTGTCTGCTTCAGCTGCTGCTATTGGCAAGGGCTGGGATGGAAACAGTGGAAGGAAGTGGAGTTTGTAACCAGAGCAGGAGACGGTGACCTCCATGCTCTTAACAGCAAAGGCAATGTTACAATGCATTGTGGTTCTCCCCTGAAACTGAATAGATCAACATAGAGACCCGTGAGTAACACTGCCAGAGCAGAGAGGGAGGCAGGAATTGAACACCTTCATTAATGTAGTTAGTAGTGGTCTTTAGAGTGAATATCTGGATGGAGAGATTCAACAGGAACAATAATAGTGACAAGATGTGTAGACTATATGAAATAACAATAATACAGTCGTAACTGGTTAATAAAAAACAAAATCTGGACAGTGATACTCACCAGGAACATCAACGATAGCCAGGAAGGGATAATAAAAATATTGAATAATGAGAAGAGCGTATAAGATCTGCGATGATAATGACAACCAATCATATGCAGAAAGATACAAAACATAATCAGATAAGCTCCTGTATATTGTTTGAATATTCCAGTCTAATGTTCTCAGATTCTGATCCATTGTTGTAACATTCCAGTCTAATGTTCTCAGATTCTGATCTCTCCTCCCCCTCTCTCTAGATCTGCTGATCCCTGACAGTGCTGTCGGTGATGGTTCCGCTCATGTTATGGAATAACACATTGAACGGAGCCCATTTATCATTAAAAGATGGAAACACTGCACTGGGATAATTAGAATCCATGGAGATTGGCTTTAATCGCACTTACTGAACAAACAGGATCAGTTCACCAGTTCAATACATCACTTTTCATTTACTGGTTTTGGATGCAATGGATGAGGATTGCTGAGCGATTGATCATAAATCTTTTTTAAAAATCTTTTAAATCTTTTTATTAACTTGTATATGAGAGTATTAATAGGACACTGCAGGCGTCTATATATGTTCCACTCTATTTATGAAAGGAGGCAGTTATAAAATAACAGATCGACTGCATAAAAAAAATTCGGGTGGGCAAGTTTCTCGATACCTGAACACAAAGTACAGTAATTATTGACCAGTGTGCGGACACTCCTGGTTTTAATTCCCTGTTGTCAAATCCTTTCGTAACCTTGAGATTATTGAGACTGCTGTTCAGGAACAGGCCGAAGCAATTCTGTCCCTATGGGCCTCTTACAGAGGGTTAAGAGAAGGCCATTCAGCCCATATTAGCCTGTTACTTTTTGAAAAGGTGGAAAGCTGGAATAATGGCACATTTTGCCGAAAGAATCATTCGCTGCAGCTTTATGAAGTGTTACTGAGAGGGCACCTGGAGTAAATAGTGTTGTTTGTGTTTCTGTAACTGAGAAGGAATAGATCTCCATTAGATACAGTTTACCAGCTGATCATAATCCACGGGTTGCTGTGTTATTTAATGTCTCAGATCTGTTACACAGGGACAGGAGGAGGCCATGAAGCCTCTTGAGTCCATTTCAGAGGGACAAGAGGGGATCATTCAGCCTGTCCAGTCTATTACAGAGGGACAGGAGGAGCCTATTCAGCCTCTCGAGCTTGTTACAGAGGGGCAGGAAATGTTTATTTAACTTTCAAGTCTGTTACACATAAATATTAGTTTTAAACTAGTTGTGGAATAGGAAAGACCTGATGTAAACATTAAAGTTCTAACTTTGAACAAGGCCAATTTTGAAAGTGTTAGGCGAGCCCTGTGAAAGGCTGATTGGAATACCCTATTCACAGGTAAAGGGATGGTTGGGAAATGCAAGGCCATCAAAACCTGGTTTCAGAGAGTCCAGAACCAACGCGTTCCTATTAGTGAGATGGGTAAGGCTGGTGGGTGCAGGGAGTGCTGGATGGCTAGATATATTGATGTTATGGTCAAGGTAAGGAAGGAGGCATATGTCAGGTAAACAGAGCTGAGATTAAGTGAATCCCTAGAGGAGTATAAGGGCAATAAGTGTATAGTCAATGGGGAATTCGGCCAGAAAAATGTGGACATGAGATGGCGTTAGAAATAGGGTTAACGAGGCATTGAAGCAACTCTACACATCCTTTAATTACAAAGTATTAACTAGGGAGAGAATAGGGCACCTTAAAGATCAGTAAGGCTACGTATGTGTGGAACCATAGGAGATGAAAGGGATACTAAACAGGTATTTTTCCTAGTATTTAATGTAGAAGAGGTTACAAGAGCGAGAGAATGAAGAAGTACATAGTGATATCTTGAAAAGTATCCATATTATAAGGAGATGTTGGACATTTTAAAACATATAAAGGTGAACAAATCCCTGGGACCTGATCAGTTGTATCCCAGAATATTATGGGAAGCTCGGAAAGAATTTGCTCAGCGTTTTGCTGATATATCTGTAAGATTGATTTCCACAGGTGAGGTGGGAAAAGACTGGAGGGTTGCTAACATAGTGTCATTATTTCAGAAATTAAGGAAAACCCAGGTAACTATAGATCGGTGAGCCTGACGTCAACGGTGACTAAATTGTTGGAGGGGATTTTGAGGGAAACGATGTATATGCATTTGGAAAGACAAGGACTGAAGAGGGCTTTGTACATTGGAGATCACGTCTAACTGACTCAATGGAATTTTTTGAGGAAGTGAAGAAGATGATTGATGAAGGCAGGACAGTGGATGTTGTCTTCATGGAATTCAGTAAGAAAACCAAAATGTTCTACATGGTAGACTGGTTAGCAAGGTTAGGCTGCCTGGGATCCAGGGAGAACTCGCAATTTAGGTCAAAACGTTTCTTGAATATCGGAGACAGGGTGTGACAGTTGGCATTTGTTCATAAACTTGGAGACCTGTGACCAGTGGCGCTGCTCACAAAGATCAATAGTGGGTCCATTGCCTTTTGTTACTTTACAAATCATTTGCACTTGAGTATATGAAGTATTGTCAGTAAGTTTGTAGATAATTCCAAATTTGGTGGTGTAGTCGACAGTGAAAAATGATCTCTCAGAATATAATGGGAACTTAATTAGGTGAGCTGAGGAGTGTCAGATGGATTTTATTTTAGATAAATGCGAGGTGTTGCATTTTGGCAAGAAAAGTCAGGGCCAGACATATCGGTAGGATCCTGTCTAAAGTTGCCAATCAAGGAGAACTCCATAGAAATTATAGAATCCCTACAGTTAGGAAACAGGATTTTCGGCCCATCGAGGCCGCACCGTCCCTCTAAACAGTATCCCACTGGACAAACCCCTACCCTATCCCTCTCAGCCTGCATTTCCCATGGCTAATGCACCTTGCCCTCACATCCAAGTGTACTATGCACAATTTAGGATGGCCAACCTACCCTTACCTGTATATCATTATACTGTCGGAGGGAAACATAGCATCCGGAGGAAACTCACACAGACACGGGGAGGATGTGCAAGCTCCACACAGCCAGTCATTCAAGGATGGAATTAAATCCCGATCGCTGCCCTGTGAGGCACCTTGTGGTGCAGGTTCTCCATTCCTTGAAATTGCCGTCACAGGTAGACGGCGCAGTGAAGAAGGCACTCGGTGTTCTTCCCTTTATTGGTGCGTGCTTCGAGTCTATGCGTTTGCATGACATGTTGCATCTGTACAGGACATTGGTTTGGCCACTTTTGAAATATTGCCTTTAATTCTGGTCACCCTGCTGTCGGAGAAATGTTGTCAAACTTGAAAGGGTGCAGAAGAGATTTAAAAGAATGTTGCAGGTGTTGGAGGGTTGGAGTTACAGGAGAGATTGAATATGCTGGGACTATTTTCAAGTGTTGAGGCTGAGGGTGGACCTTAAAGAAATTTATAAAATCAGGAGGGGCATAGAAAAAGTAAACAGTCAATGTATTTTCCCAGGATAGACAATTCCAAATATAGAATATGAAGGCTTAAGGTGAGAGGAGAAAGATTTAAAAAGGGATGTGAGGGACAACATTTTCACACAGAGTCTGTTGCTTATATGGATTGAACAGCCAAAAGAGGTGGTGGAAGCAGGCACAGTTACACCATTTAAAAGGCATTTGGATGGATACATGCATGGGAAGGGTTTAGAGGGAGATGCGCCAAGTGCTGGCAAGGGAGACGAGATTAATTTAGGATATTTGGTTGGTATAGATAACCAGACCGAAGGATCTTTTTCTGTGCTGTACATCTCTGAGAGTCTATTGACTCTTGAGAGTTTAACACGGGAACAGGAGGAGGCTATTCAGCTTCTGAATTCTGTAAGTCAGCTGGTTTGCTCAATTACTGACAGTAAAATACAAAAATAAATCATTCAGATTTTGATGGTGTTTTACAGAAACAGGAGAAAGGCCGTTAGTGAAGAAAAGCTGTAAAGAATGTAAAGAGGCCATTCAGTCCCTCACCTCCATTCCACAGGAGCAGCAGGTGAGCACAGAGCTATTGGAGCCTGTTACTCAGGAGCAGGAGGAGGACATCTACTTTCACAAAACTTCGATTAGGGGGCAGTCACTCAACTGCTCGAGACTGGGACAGAGGAACAGGAGGGAGTCACTCAACTGCTCGAGACTGGGACACAGGAACAGGAGAGAGTCACTCAACTGCTCGAGACTGGGACACAGGGACAGGAGGGAGTCACTGAACTGCTCGAGACTGGGACACAGGAACAGGAGGGAGTCACTCAACTGCTGAAGTCTGGGACACAGGGACAGGAGGGAGTCACTCAACTGCTCGAGACTGGGACACAGGAACAGGAGGGAGTCACTGAACTGCTCGAGACAGGGACACAGGGACAGGAGGGAGTCACTCAACTGCTCGAGACTGGGACACAGGGACAGGAGGGAGTCATTCAACTGCTCGAGACTGGGACACAGGAACAGGAGGGAGTCACTCAACTGCTTGAGACTGGGACACAGGAACAGGAGGCGGTCATTCAACTGCTCGAAATTTGGACACAGGGTAATCTAGAGGCTAGAGAGGCCCGAGGATCCTGTTACGCAGGAACAGGAGGAGGTAACTCACTCCCCACCAGTATGGGACACTAGGAGAGAAGGAGAGTTTGCTTGGAACAAACATAAATATATGAATAAGTTGCATTCGTGGTCCACACAATCCTGCCCCAACATTCACTAAGACCACGGCTGATCTGATGGTGATTCCCTCATTCGATTTTATGGAGACTGTCCTCTCTGCAGCCTGTGCTCCATTTGTTGGTCATGTTGCCGAACCAGATGCTGTAACTACAGTCACCATCAATCATCCAGAGGGTCGGGTTTAACCGGATGAGTCTGAATTTGAAGGGTCCAATAACAAGAATGAAAACAAAAAATAAATGTATCGCCAGATGTTTAGTTCTCTCACATTCGTAATCCAACTCACAAAACCACCCATCCATTATACTTTCAGGATGGAGCACTGTGTAGATATGGCGAGCATACTACAGAATACAACCCAGCAAAGTTCAGAATGGAACTCTGGCAGCCCACACCAATGTTTGATCTATAATCATGGGCTAAATGTCCAACGTGGGAAGCTGTGCAGACCGCACTGGTTCATTCATATATAAACCCAGGCTGTTGCATTGTTCGGTCACACTGTGTTAGATCACTGCCCAGTGTGGGGATACATGTAACCAATGCTGAAAGTGACAGGATGTGCAGCTCCCATGCATTTACAGCTCCATATCTCCACTGTACTTTGACAAAGGGTGCCATGGATGTGAAAATCACTGCGATGTAGAGATGCAAATGGAAACATTTTAAGTACCAATAGTTCCGTTTCAGGCGAGTATCACACCAGTATTTAAAGTTGAAATACCTGAGATAATATCCAATGAGGTTTCGTGAATGGTGCAAAGTAGTTAGAGGGGGATGGTAATGTTATAGTGGTTGCACTATAATCAACAATGTGAATTAGAGGAACAAATATGCAGGGGGACTGGGGAGACTTGCAGGAACAATAGGGTTGTTATAATAGGTGATTTCAATTTTCCCAACATAGACTGCGGCTTCCAGATGGTTAATAACTTAGGTAGAACGTAATTTGTTAAGTGTGTTCAGCGAAGTTTCCACAATCAATATATAGAGTATCGTACTCGGGAAGGGACAAACGCGACCTACTGTTGGGAAATAGGGCAGGATAGGTGAAGGAGATAAAGTGGGGTAGCATTTTGGGAAAAGTAATCAGAGTTGTATTAATTTTAAAATAATTATGGTAGGGACAAAATTGGTCCACAGATTCAAGTTCTAAATTGGGGCAAGGCGTATGTTGTTGGAGTTAGACAGTGGATTGCAGGGGATGATTGGAGTAGTTTGATTCCAGGTAAAAGGATCTCGGTCAAGTGGGAGGGCTTTAAAAGTGAGATAGCTTGAGTTCAAGGTTTCCATTTTCCTGTGAGGGTGAAGGTTATGTGAGACTGGAAGAGAGAACTCTGGATGTCAAGAGATATTGAGGCTTTGACCAGAAAAAAAAAGGCGTGGCTCATGTTCAGGCAGCTCATATCAAGGGAATCCCTGGAGGTATACAGGGGATAGAGGGGTTTACTGAAGAAGGATATCAGCAAGGCCATAAGGGGGTATGAGGTAATCTTGGCTGAGAAGATTAGAGTGAATCCAAATGCAGTATAGTAAAGATAAAGAGCAACTAGAGAGAGAATAGGATGCTTTAAAATCCAAAACCGGCATGCATGCGTAAAACCTCAAGAGATGGGTGAAGTCCTCAACTTCCCCTCTGTGTTTATCATGAAGAAAGACATGAAGACCTGTGACCTTTGGGAGGTTAGTTGCGATATCTTGGTACTGTCCATATCACAGTAGAGGTGTTGTTGGACATATTAGAACGCACAATGTCAGACAAATCCCTTGGTCCTGACCAGATATATCTGAGAGCACTGTAAGAGGCGAGAGAAAAAGCTTAGGGACCAAGATCCTGGAAGACTGGGCGGTAGCAAATGTTGTGCCCTTATTCAAGAAGGGCTGCAAAAAAAGCCTAGGAAATATAGACCAGTAAGCTTCACACCTGTTTTCGGTAAACCACTTGAGAAGGTTCTGAGAGATAAGATGTGCATGCATTTGGAAAGACATAGTTTGACTTGGAGCCGTCAGCATGGCTTTGTGCGTGGTGGATCATGCCTTACAAATTTTGTTAGAGATTTTTGAGGAAGTGACCAGGAAGGTCGATGAGAGCAGGGATGTATGCATATTCTATATGGATTTCAGTAAGGCCTTTGATAAGGTTCCACATAGTAGGCCGCTCTAAAAGGTTAAATCGCATGGAATCCAAGGTGAACTGGCAAATTAGACTGAGCTGCCAGTGGAAGTGGTTGAAATGGGCACACTAATAATATTGATAAGGTAATTGGACAAATACAGATAGGAAAGGATTAGATGGATGCAGAGCAAAGGCAGGGAAATGGCAGATTGGTAGATAAGGGGCAATTACACCATGGTTTGTTGATAGAGCACGGTGAGCACATTGGATGGGTGAGTACAGAGGGGGAACATTCCCATCCCAGAGGGTGCCACACCACCAGACCCACCGAGCATGGTCTGTGCTCATTACCGAGTTCAGTGCAGTATTTGAGGTCTGAAGAAATATCCAGCAATACAGGACAAGCATCAATAACCTTCTCCGCTCTGTCAGGATAAGGGTCACCATATTCTGTCTGCTCCCTCACAATCACTGTATATCTGTTATTGCACCGATCCCCCCTGAACAAGGCTCATGATCCCCCACATTTTTACCCTCAGGCGTTATCTTGACCGTTATCTGAACTGTACCACTTTCCATATTATGAATGTTTCTCTTACCCTTTTTCTGTGACTATTTCTCTCTGTAACATTTGCACTGCCTCCTTCTCAGTTGGCAGGACGGCAGGTTTTGATGCAGAGGGAGGCCAAAAGCGCAGGTTCAGTTCCTCACACTGACAGAGGTTACCAAGAAGGGGACACTCTCTCAGCCTCACCCCATCACCCGAGATGTGGTGATCCTCAGGATAAACCACCATGAGTGGGCTCTCTAATGAGAGTTTTTTGGGACTGTATTCTATCAATGTTAGCATTTTAATTTTAAAAAAATTAAAAAGAGATTTTTAATATTATAATAAACCAATAACAACTCAACTCAAATAACTGAAACAAATTACATCCAATTGCATGTACACACAAAACAACTTAAAACACGACACAGACAGAAGAAAAAAACAAAACTAAACAATAAATAATGAACAAATAATACAGCTCAGCATAACAAAAGGACAGCTCTCGTTCATCAAGAGCATTAACTGATACACATTTTTATGTTCATAATTCTTCCTCTCTGGGAGTTCAGACATCCAACACAACAGAATATTTTTCCTAGCACGGAAATTACGGAATGTAAGGATGTATTTTTTCTTTCCCCATGTGCATCTGTGGAAAGTACCCTGGGCAGGCCCAGGAAAAGCGAAACCAGGTCCATCTCCAATTCAGTCCCGTAGACCCACTCTACCACACCTAACACAGTGATCCAATATAGATGAAGTCTGCAGCAGGACCACAAGCAATGAGTAAGAGTGCCTGTAGTCATTCTGCATTTAGTACATGCAAAAGATCATCCCACTTTGCATTTTGAGAGACAATTTGGGGTCAGATAGACCCTACGATGAATTTTCAACTGCATGGTATGGGTCCTATTACAAATCAAAATCCTTCGGGCTTTTTCACAAATATGTCTCCGAAGTGGCCTGAACCCCCAAATCTCCCGCAGACATTACAAAGCTGCACAGTCTCGTCTGAGTGGACACTCTCCAACTAATGATAAAGGGTACTGACAGAGCGTGTATTCTAAGCAATAAGCGCCCACTTCTCTCGATCGGATCTGAAAGAGTGTGGTAAAAGTCTGTTTTTTTTAAATCAAATCTCTGATCTGGATAAAAATACAGAAGAGGTCTCTACTAGGTAGTCCATACGTACGAGTTATTTGATCAAATGATATCATTGTTTCTCCATCAAATAAAACGTGTTGGCTCAGTGGTGAGCGCTGCTGCCTCACAGCACCAGGGTCTCGGCTTTGGTTCTGGTCTTGGGTGACTGGCTGTGCGGAGTTAACATTCTCGCCGTGTCTGTGTGGGTTTCCTTCCACAGTACAAAGATGTGCAGGTTAGATGAATTGGTCATTGACAAATCACCCATTGTGTTCAGAGATGTGTAAGTTTGGGCATTAGTCAGGGTAAATATAGGATGGTAGGGGAATGGGTCTGAGTGGGTTACTCTTCAGAAGGTCGAAGTGGACTTGCAGGGCCCAAGGGCTTGTATCCACACTGTAGGGATTCTACTAATTCTAAATCACTCAAGCAAGGTACAGCCCTTCCTGTCCACAGTTTAAACCTGGAATCCATTAACCCCGGATGACAACCCAGTATACCAATTATAGGGGTAAGAAACATGGTTTTGGCTGTATTGCCCTCGATCTGACGCATTGTCATTCATGCTTTAACAATATTGATAATTATTGGGTTATGACAATACTTCATAAATGTTGTCAATTTAGCTAAGAAGAACAGACTAATAAAGGTTCACTTTATCTTATCGGATTCAATATCTCACAGTATTGACGCCGAGTCCTCAGCAGCCCAGGCACGAACATAGGATAAAAAAGAGCTTAATTGATAGCTTTTATCTGGGCGATCTACTCCCCACAATCTGTGGGGCAGTTGCAATTTGGTTAGCTTGATAAAGAGTCGCTTATGCTGCCAAATAAAAGAGCCAAACCAGCCATTATGTCTCCTAAATACCGATGGGGGAAATATCAAAGGAAGCATTCCCACGGGGTTTGGTAAATGAGGAAGGACATTCCTTAATAAGAGCTATCCGACCTAGCCAAGAAATTGGAAGTGCCTCCCATCTTTGAAGGTCTTGTTTAATCTTATTAAACAAATGGACATAGTTCACGTTCAATAAATGATCAAAGACGGATGTAATGAATATACTGAAATAGAGAACCTCGCGCCCCCCCCCCACCCCCGTGACCATTTAAAAGGAAACCAAGATTTGCCCTCATTCAGTTATTTCCCCAAGACCTCCCATAGACATGGCCTCCAACGTTGTAAAATTAATCTTAAAGCCCGAAAAGGCGACAAGCGAATTATTGTATTGCATCACGTGAGTTGCCGCAATTGCGGGATTTGACAAAAACATAAGGCCATCTGCATACAACATAATTTTATGTGACTTTTATCCCACTTCTGGGCCAGGTATGTTGGGGTAAGATTTCCATTGTGTAGGATGCCATCGAATCTAAGATTGTTGCAGGGATGAGAAGAGATCAACCCTCGTGTGCCAATTCTGTAGGTTAAAGAAGAAAATAAAATCCTTACTTGTGAGGTCGATCTGCCTCCAGACACCCACCAGCTATAGGTCTAGACACAAATCCAGAAATTGCTGACATTATAACGAGGGTATTGAGGGACCTTTGGACATTCTGTCCATCGTGGGGCCATAAGACAGTCAAAATCTCCTTCTACAATAATGCGCCATGATGCAAGATAACTGAATTTGGAAAATGCATCTACCAGGATTTTAAGAGGGTGCACCGGGTGGCAACAAACATTTAAAATACCGTATTAATTCCCGTAGTTCAAGACTTTGAGGATTATGATCCTTCCATGGGTGTTAATATAATCTAGTAATTTAAATGGAACATTCTTCCTATCCATTATGACTTTTCCCCCACTCTTAGTATTAAAAGACGAGAAATAAACCCGACCAAACCCGCCCTGCTGTAACATCAAATGTTCCTTGTCATCAAGGTGCATCTCCTGCAATAGGACAATTCTCTCTTTTTTAAGACGAGAAAGTATATTTTTCCTCTTAACTGGCAGATGCCGCCCCCCCCTTAATGTTCCATGTACACCATTTAAGCACATCATTATCCATAACACACTGCAGCAACATTTGAACTCGAGAGAATTTCATATCGAATTACACATCGCTGAGCATTAATGACAAAAGACTCATCGAGCCTAAAATCTGTACAAACTAAAACTACTGCAACTAACAAGCTCTCAAAACTTTCCAAAGCTAAAAACATCAAAAAGAACGAAACAAAATCCAAAGTGCCAATGACACTTGATAGGGTTTTTACCCACCCCCCTCACCCAATGGGGACGCTGACGGTCTAGGTCTCTGTTCTAAAACACTGACAAAGGCTCACCTTTTAATTGTACAGGTCCTGCTCTTGTTTGATTTACCAAATCCAAAAGCTCGCATTAATCCAAACTAAACTCCATCTGCCACTCCTCAGCCCAGTGTGTGACATTACTGCCACCTTACCTTCCCCGTTTAATTTTAAATTCCTTCCCCCTCTCCAGGATGCCTGCACACTCCGGCCTTGATTTTCACAAAGACCCTGAGCTTGGTTTGCCTTGTTTGGTTAGGGGGAGGAGGGACAGATTGCAGACACAGTCAGTGAGGAGGAGAGGCTGGACAGTAATCAGCGCCTGCTATCATTTCATGGCTTTAGGAAGAAGGCAGTCACACGTGAGAGTTGGGTAATACTGATCGGTTTTTTGGGGCCAGAAATTATGGCCTTTTTCCGTCTCTGGTGTTCAGTAATGAAAATCTATTCGAGCCCCTTCATTGTGCAGAGTGTGTCTGCAGGATTTCTTTCCCTAATATTGCAGACGCCAGATAATAGCGATTAAAGCTGTTCATAGTTAACTTCGATGATACAGCACGTACACTCAACAAAGTAAAAACAATGACTGTAGATGCGAGAAACCAGATTCTGGATTCGTGGTGCTGGAAGAGCACAGCAGTTCAGGCAGCATCCGAGAGGCAGTAAAATCGACGTTTCGGGCAAAAACCCTTCATCAGGAAGGGCTTTTGCCTGAAACGTCGATTTTACTGCTCCTCGGATGCTGCCTGATCTGCTGTGCTCTTCCAGCACCACGAATCACATATACTCAACATCCTAGAGTTGAGACAAATATTTTGCCTTTGTTTAACAAAGAAAGTGTTTTGTGTAATTCAGTAATGGTAACCTGATTATAATAAATCCACACCGAGCTGAATGTGGGCACTAAAATATGACCCAAAATATGGACATGGTAGTGTCGTGGGTAATGTCCCTGCCTCTGAGCCAGAGGTCTGGATTTGATTCCTGAACGTGCGTGGTGGTGTTCCAAGCTCTAGACTAGAAGTTCTGGATTCAAGTCCTGCCTGTTGTAGATGTATGTCCCAGCATGTCAGAACAGGCTGATGAACAAACACACAGGAGAATAATGTTACAGCTTTATGGGTATTGCCGACTGGTGCTAGTGTCCCTCCCTCCGGGCACAAAGGTCTGGGTGCAAATCCCACAGAAGTGTTTCATAACACACCTGAACAAACTGATTAAAATGGATTTAGAATTGTGACCTGATGGAGAAGGAAGAGGTGTCAGTATTGCATTTCAGAATTTAGGACCAGGATGATTTGAAGCAAAAGTCCAAAACTAGAGGGCATTGGTTGAAATTGAGAGGAAAAAGGTTTTGACGTGTGCATGTGGAATGAGCTGCCACAGGAAGTGGTGGTGGCTGGTACAAATACAGCATGGAAAAGGCATCTGGATGCTGACAGATCTGCCGAGGTTTTCCAGCAATTTCTGTATTTGTTGAAAAATGCATTCATTTTAACACAATATTCTGAATACATTAAACATTTTATTTTTTAATGACGCTGCGACATATAAACATATCTTGACATAGACCAAGGCCATTTTCTGCTCAGGATATGGCACTGTGTATGACGGCAGCAAAGATGCACCTACGTGGAACAGAGAATGTGATGGAGACACAGTTTGGACAATGTACAAGGAGACCTCACATGGTCCAGTTGGGGAGAGGATGACATTACTGTGTGATTCAGCTCAGAGAGGGAGAAAATGTAATCAGCCTGAGAAGGAACGGCCGATTACACTCTCTCTCCTTCATTGTTCCTCATCACAGCAATGTGTGGGAGCTAAAACACAAAATCTGCAGTCATCGTTACCATTCCTATTTTTATAGAATCCCTACAATGTGCAAACAGGCCCTTCGGCCCAAAAGGTCCATACCAACCTTCCCAGGCTCACTCCCTTACATTTACCCCGACCGATGCATCTAACCTAGAAACCCCTGAACACTACAGACAAATTATCATGACCAATCCATCTAACCAGCACAACTTTGGACTGTGGAAGGAAACTGGAGCAACCATTAGAAGGGGAGAATATGCAACCCGAGTCTGGAATTGAACGCAAGTCCCTGGTGCTGTGAGGCAGCGGTGCTAACCACTGAGACACTGTAATACCCTTGGGCAATCCCTGGCCAGAATTCATTGGAATCTCTTCACTGCCTAATGCAAAGGGAATTCAGCCAAATCCAACTGTTCCAGGATGAAATCCCATTGCTAGCAGCTTGTGTGAGTAGAATATCTTCAGAAGCAGAATAACATTTTGAACAATCTCTCAATTTTTCCTTTTGTCATGAGTTACAAGAATATATGGACAAAATGCGTTCAACTTGAAATTGCAGAGATTGTGTGTGTGTGTGTGTGTGTGTGTGTGTGTGTGTGTGTGTGTGTGTGTGTGTGTGTGTGTGTGTGTGTGTGTGTGTGTGTGTGTGTGTGTGTGTGTGTTTAGGAAGGGAAATGTCGATTCTGTATTTGCAATATCCAAACAGTTTGCCATTCATCTTTCCACCATAGTTTGAGTAATATTGCTCTGGATCATAAACGTGCTATTTTAGCAGATTAAAGAAACTAGCCTGTCTTGGTTGCTAAAACTGACACTGACCCGGTCTGAGACCGATATCATCGGCCATATCATAAACCTGGTTACATTTGACATGTGTTGTGAGCAGTGGAGCATTGGGAATGGAAAAGGAAGCAGTGACCCCAAAAGTCGGGGAACTATAGACTGGTGAGCCTGATGTCAGTGGTGGGTAAGTTGTTGGAGGGGATTCTGAGGGACAGGATTTACATACATGCTTATGCCCGAAACGTCGATTCTCCTGCTCCTTGGATGCTGCCTGACCTGCTGTGTTTTTCCAGCAACACATTTTTCAGCTCATGCATTTGGGAAGGCAAGGACTGATCGGGGTAGTCAACGTGGCTTTCTGCATGGGAAATCATGTCTCATTAATTTGATTGAGTTTTATGAAGAGGTGTCAAAGAAGATTGATGAAGGCAGTTTGGTAGAAATTGTCTACATGGACCTCAGTAAGGTGTTCACAACATTCCGATTGGTAGGCAGATGAGTAAGGTTCGGTCACACGAGATACAGAGGAAGCTCATCACAATTGGCTTGAATGAAGAGGGGTATTTTTCAGACTGGAGGTTTGTGAGCAGTCGTGTGCTGTAAGAATCAGTACTGACTTCACTGCATTTCATCATTTATGTCAAGGATTTAGATGCGAGTATAGGGGCCATAGTTAGTTAGGTTACAGATTACATCAGAAAGGTGGTGTAGTAGATTGTCTCAGAGTACAACGAGACCACAATTAGATGGGACAAAGGCACAAGGAGTGACGATATAGATAAATTTAGATAAATACGAAGTTTTGCATTTTGGGAAGGCAAATCAGGGCAGAAATTATACACTTAATTGTAAGGTCCTGGGGCGTGTTGTTAATCAAAGGGTCATAGGGCTGTAGGCACATAGTTCCTTGAAAGTGGAGTCGCAGGTAGACAGAGTGGTGCAGAACAAATTTGGCACATTTGTCTTAATCAGTCAGAGCATTGATTATAGGAGGTGTGGTTGCATGTTGCATCTGAACAGGAAGTTGGTGAGGCCACATTAAGAATACTGCATGCAACTCGGTTTGAGCTTCAGGGAGAGGTGGATTAGGTTGAGGTGTTTCCCCCTGGAGTGTCAGAGGTCGAAGGGTGACTTTATAGAGGTTGATAGAATCATCAGAGGCATGGATATTCTGAACAGCCATGTTCTGCTACCCAGGAGAGGGGAGTCCAGAACAAGAGGGCATAGGTTGAAGGGGAAAGGGCAAATAATTTAGAATGGACCTGAAGGTAAATGTTTCACACAGAGAGTAGTGCGTGTACTGAAAGTGCTGTCAGAGGAAGTGGTGAAGGTGGCTAAAATCGCACATTTAAAATGTATCTGAAAGAGGAGGGATATTGGCCAAATGCTGGCAAATGGGACTAGGTCAGATTTGATATCTGATCAGAGTGAACAGATTGGACTAACAGGTCTGTTTCCATTCTGTATGACTGTCAGATTCTATAAGAGGGATGGCGAAATATTCTGAAAGGACCTTTCAAGTGGGAATTCTCTTCACTGGAAGTTTATCGTGCCTCTATGTTCACATGGATTGAAAGCTGTTTAGTTATATATTTGACAGGAAGTGAGTCACGGGTAATAGTATACAGACAGGAAAGTGGGGCTGAGTCCACAGTCTTAGTGCCTGGTGAAGAAGGCTCAAAGTATCTAATGTCCCACTCCTGCTTCTCAGTCCCATGTTTCTGTATTCCATCCAGCCCCGCATACCTGCCAGAAAGGAGAGGTTGGAGGCCACTTACTCCTACAATCTGTTGCACAGAGACAGAGGAGAAAATTCAGCCTCTCAAGACTGTCACACACGCTTTGAAGTGATTTGGGAAATGCAATTGGAAAATCCAGGCACAGGTATGAAAGTGTCCCCTCATCTCTCTTTACAGAGCTTCCCCTATCTGCAACTTGTGCTACATTTGTTGGTCATGTTTAGACCCAGATACACAGAGAATAAAGCCCCCATACCTCACCCAGAGATGGCTCGCAAAATCCTCTGGTCTCCCTGCCTGCAACATTCCATAACAGACATTCATGAAAATAACACCCACTAACTTTCCAAGAACAGAATGTGAGAACATCAGACACTAGAACAGGTCATTCACTCCCCAAACCTGCCTTGCCCTTCACTAAGATCGTGACTGATCTGCTGTTGGTCTCAAATCATCTTTCAAACCCAATTCCTCATAGCCCACACCTCTCTGTCAGGTCAATATCCATCTACCTCCTCTTCAAATACTTTCAGAAATCTTGCTCCCCGAACACTCTTGAGAAGGGATATCCTGACATTCAATCCCACCTGTTTGAAGAAAACACTTGCTGCTCCAATACCATGGCTTATTGATATGAACAAAAGAGGTTGAGACAAGGGATCAGGTAAAAGTGACAGACCCTGATATCAAGGCAATGGTTGACTTCTGTTGACATCAAGGAGCTTAACAAAACTGAACTTAATGGGAATCGGAGTAAACTCTCCAGTGTTTGGAGTCAAACGTGGCACAAAGGAAGATGTTCATCCTCTCAGTCCTGGGTCACCTCTGTGCGAGATCCTCAGCGTAGTTTCCTCTTCACAAACAGCTTCAGCTGCTTCATCAATGGCTCCCCTCCCCACCCTCCCCACCATAAGATCAGAAGTGGGGATGGTCGCTGAAGATTCCACAATGTTCAGAACATTTTGTCTCCCGTCAGCTCCTGAACTAGTCTGTGTCCGTGTGCAGCAAGACCCAGACTCCATTGAGACTTGTGCTGTTAAAGTGTCGGTAACATTCATCTACCAGCACTGCCTGACACTGCACATTGCCACAATAAAACAAGAGTTCATTCAGTACCTCACGCTGGTTTCACAGGAATATGAGGAAGCCATTCAGCCCATTGACACGACTGGAGAAGAACAGGAACAGCCCATTCAGTGCCTCCAGCCTATTACTCAGGAAGAGAGGGAGTCTAGTGTGATGGACTACACCAGAGCCCCTCGAAAATATTTGAAGCGGTAGCCTAGACTCTGCTTTTTTTTTTATTTTAAAGGAAATGTGAAGTGTCTGTCCCAGATGCAATGTGACAGGTCAAACTACTCGGTGTGAAGCTAAACACCATTTATTGAAACTCGAAAGATAAAATGAAAGCAAAGAAAGAGGAATTTAGAAAAACGTAATTCTATTAGACAAGTTAACAGAATAACAAATCTATGAACTATGACTAATGAATTGTTACAATATAGGAAAATCCCATAAACACAGCCCCTGGCAGAAAGGGAAATTCAGACACAGATTGTCGCAGACATTTCTCTAATCCAGGAATTAAAAACAGCACCAAGAGAAAATTCAGAGAGTAGCACCCAGGAGATAGTCACTGAAGCTTCCAACTCTGTGGAGACCCCAACAGTTTCTGATACTACTGAGAAACCAAAACCCAGAGATCGTAACCTGTGAGAGCTGGCCACACCCATTTAGGCTGCATTAAAATAAACCCAAGGCCTCCCTAGCTGTTTACTCAGTGGTCTTAACTAACCAGTTTGGTAACGATCATTCAATCTCTCTCTGAAAAGAAACCAGGACAAAAGAACCTCTCAAAGCCTGCAGCATCATCACATTTGTCAGTACATTGAGCTGTCAAACAGGAACCAGGGATAACCCAATCAGGCCCTTGGTCCTGTCCAATCGGAAGAGGAAGAAGCCATTCAGACCCTTGAGTGTCTTACACAGGAATAGGAGGAGGCCATTCAGCCCCTAAAGTCACTTCCACAGGAACAGGATGAGGCCATTCAGCTCCTTCATTCTCTTACACAGGAACAGAAGGAGGCCATTCAGCCCCTAAAGTCACTTATACAGGAACAGGAGGAGGCCAATCAGCCCCTTGAGTCACTTACACAGGAACAGTACGAGGCCATTCCCCACTCAAAGCACTTCCAAAGGTACAGAATGAGGTAATTGATGCTGATTCCTGATGAAAGGCTTATGCCCAAAACGTGGATTCTCCTGCTCCTCGGAGCTGCCTGACCATCTGTGCTTTTCCAGCAATCTACTCTCTACTACAATCTCCAGCATCGGCAGTCCTCACTGTCTCCAGATTGATGCTCTAAGATGATGAACGAGTGGGGCAGAGGCTGCACAGACAGACTGTTCCACGTTGTTCCTCCTGGCTCCGTTGCTCATGATAAACACGTGGGACTTTAACGTGGTTTTCTAGTATTGAGGAGGGAAGCCATATATCTTGTGTGAAGTCTCAAGAGGGCACCTTCCATCTCTGAGAAGCCAGCCTGGTGTTCTCTATGTAGGGCGGAAGCTGGTGGGAATGGCTACCTGTTTCAGACGGAAGGTATTGTGGCTGCTGTTGGGGATTGTGAGCAACCTGACGTTCAGTACAGGGTTCACACGCCGACTGCACAATAACATGGGGAAAGTTAATTTAGGCATATAAACTATTAGGAAAGTCATGTTGTACTGATGAATGGACTCTCTAAGTTCACATAATGCTGATCTTGCTCATGTTGATCTTGTCGATTGCTTGTCTTGTGCAGTATAACCTGTATGCCTTACTCTGTCCAAGTCTATTTCCACCCTATGATCTGTCTGGCCATGCTTACTATGATCTGCCTCCTCTGCTCATAAATAAAGTGTTTCCCTGTACTGAGGTACACGTGACAATAAATCAGATCAATCAATCCTGAGTAAAGTATGGAATTTCTCACCCTATCAATGTGTCTTTTGGAAATACACCTGCTACACCTCATGTTTCAGCACCACCATTTCTTCGTATTTCACAGCTCTGCAGATTAAACTCTCAGGTTCTTCACTCTACCCTCATGATACCGCCATCTGCATCTGTGGGAAGGATATCATTCCTTACAAAGAAGATCAAATCTGTACAGAGTGCCCCAAATGCTCTCTCAGCAATGCTCTACAACAGCAGGATGATGGCTTTACTTATGTCCTTGAATCATCTTACAATGAAGGACAGCATACCATTGACTGCACCCATTACTTACACAGGGTTTGATTCGGAGCGGTCAGCATAGACTTGTGAGTGGGAGATCATGCTTCTCAAATTTGTTAGAGTTCTTTGATGAAGTGACCAGGAAGGTTGACGAGGACAGAGCAGTACACGTAGTATCTATGGATTTCGGTAAGATTTTTGATAACGTTCCACATGGCAGGCTGCTCTGGAAGATTACATTACGTGGAATGCTGGGGGAACTGGCCAATTAGATACACAGTTGGGTTGATGGTCGGAAGCAGAGTGTTTCGTGGAAGGATGATGGTCAGACTGAAGGCTGTGTCCATTGCTGTTTGTTATCTATGATTTGGTTGAGAATATGCAAGGCATGATTAGTAAGTTTGCAAATGATACTAAAATAAGTGGTGGCATGATCAGTCAGGAGGTTTATCAGACATTGCAGCAGGACCTTAATCAGGTGGGGAAGTGGGCCGAGAAATGGCAAATGGAATTTAATATAGATGTGTGAGGTCTTGCATTTTGGAAACTCAAATCAAGGTAGGAGTTTCACGGTGAAGGGGAGGGTCTTAAGAGGTACAGGGTCAGAGAAACCTTGGTTTTCACAGGCACAGTTCTCTCATAGTAGAGTCACAGGTTGACAGGGCAGTTAAGAAGGCTTTTGGCACATTGGCCTTCATTAGGCAGGACATTGAATATAGAAGTTGGGAATTTATGTTGCAGTTACACAGGACTTCGGTAAGGCCGCACTTGGAGTATTGTATTCACTTTTTGTAACCTTGTTATCGGGAGGATGTTATTAAATTAGAAAGAGTGCAGAAGAAATTTACAAAGACGTTGCCAAGACCAAATGGTCTGAATTATAGGGAGAGGTTGGACAAGCTCGGACCTTTTCTTTAGAGTGTAAGAGACTGAGGGAGTCCTTATAGAGCTGTATAAAATCATGTGGGTATGGATAGGGTTAATGCTCTCAGTCTTTTTCCAAGGTGTACAGAATCGAGGATTAAAGGGGATCAGTTTAAGGTTAGAGGGGAAGGAATAAAAGGGAACCTGAATGGCCACTTCTTTACACAGAGGGCTGGTACATGGATGAGTTGCCAGCAGACGTGGTTGGTGGTGGGGCGGGGAGGGGGGGTGTACATTAACAACATTTCAATGCATTTGGAAAATATGTCGACAGGAAAGGACTGGAAGGATATGGGCCAACTGCAGGGAAATGGGGCTAACGTGGATGGACATTTACAAGGTGGACTCGAACCCCTCTGTTAATTAAAACCAAACACCCAGAAAAGCTCGCCTCACCCCTCGTAATCTCTTAAAATATGAGCGAGCCCGGGTGTCCTTGGAGAAGGAGCACGCGGTGTACACCAACACCCTGGAGTTGTGACCGGCCAGTCGAGTGTTTCCTTCCCTTTGGAGACTGGAGCATTTTGTGACTGTGACTGTGACTGTGAACTCTCCCTGTTGCTAAAAAAATATGTGCGACACAGATCTCCTATATTCCACTATTTAAACAAAAATTATCAAGTTAGTTTCTTAACTTTAATAGTGAACACTAAACAACAACTATTCACAAATACAAGCCCCTCTTTTCTTAGCTACTTACTATCTGACCCCAACTCTGTAAAAATATGCTGTTCCAACAACCCACATATGAAACATTAAAATCTCAAGACCATACAGTCTCTATCTTCCCCACTGTATTCATTCTTCCAGCTGCTGATCTCCCTGGGTCTTATTCTTTTATTGCACGTAGGTTTACATGAAGATGTGTCTTTGATAGAGTGTGTTTGAGATGGCCAGTTAGCACTGCTGCTCTACAGCAGTTACTCTGCTGTTGGATGGCAGTAGCTCTCCCTCCAGTGTTCAAAATGCTGGTTTGTATACTCCCAATGATACAGTAATTCTCATAATTTGGTTGCTTACCAGGTGTCCAAACAGTAATATTCAAATTCTTTTGGCTTCTGGTATCTTGAGCGTTATTTAAACTCTTTGGTTGCATTTGAATTGCTGTCAAAACAGCAATCAAAACTCAGGTATCCATTTCTCAGCTAATGGTGACATGTCGAACAGTTTGGCCATCAGCTGGCATCCGTGGCATTAATTTCTATTTGGCAAAAATCGTTCTGTTTTAATGTACCCTACATGTTTTTGGCTTCATAACATCTTCCCGCTTCAGAAAATAAAATGAACCAGCAGAATGAAAAGATGGTTACATTTCTTTTCCTCTAATTCGTAATCCCAATTTTATGAATTGCAAAAGTATTAATCTCAGTTATATCATTCATATTAATTCTGCACACCATTATAACACTGGAATAAGGTAAATCGTATCGATACTTTTTCCTTTAAATCCGTGAAAACCCATCTGCTATCACATTGTAGGAGGCACAGCATGTACAATTTGTAAGTTTAAAGTCGGTGTGATAAGCTTCCAATCAAATTGTCTCATGTTCTGCTGTTTAACAATTCCAAAAAATGTGAGAGATTTGTCATTGTCCACAACCATCTCCGACAATTTGTTTGTCATATACACATTAAAATATTGTCAGGCCAGTGTGAAACTTAATCATTCTTGTTCAATAATGGAGATTTTGTATTTTTTTTCTGGTGGATATTGAGTTTTTTCGACAAGTAGACAAATAGTTATTCAATTCTATCATCCTCTTTCTGTATCAATACATCTCTGACCCCTATATCCCGAGCATCAAACACAATTTTCAAAGGGTTTCAGAATATTTGGTGTAGCTAAAACTGGTGCGGTGATTAATCCTGCTTTAAAATTCTCAAATGCCTCCTGGCATTGTACTGTCCACCACAATTCTGTGTTCTTCTTTAATAAATCCATCAGTGGTGCCAATACGCTGCTGAAGTTTGGGACAAACTTCTGGTAGAATCCACTCAATTCCAAAAATCGAAGCACCTCTTTCTTCGAGGATGGTCGTGGAAATTCCTCAAAGCCCTTCGTCTTTGTGTTCCATGGGGTCAACCTTCCATGTCCAATGTAGTGTCCCAAGAACGTCCCCTCTGCCTTCGCGAATTCTGTTTTCTTTAAGGTCATTACCAAGTTTGCTTCTTGTAATCGTTCAACTTGGTCTGCTAACTGTAACATGTGAGCTTTCAATCACTTGCTAAAGATCACTACATCATACAGATAAACTGCACAATTTGTTCATTTGGCCACAGCTTTGTTCCTGAGTCTTAAGTGTGGCTGCTGCATTATTCATCCAGATAAAATACTCGATAAAGTTTTTTGTCATCTTCAGCATCTTTACTAGATAGCTTAACTGACTCCACATTATTTTTTATTTGAAAGGGGCCACTAAACTTGGCTTTGAAAGGATTTCTTACCACTGGTGGCATTACTAATACGTCATCCCCACGGGAAACCTTCAAAGTTTCAGAGTTTTTACCTGCCACCTGCTTCACTCTATGCTGTGCTCTTCAGATACTATTTAGCAAACTCACCTACTCCATCTACTTTCTCCTTCACCGTACACACAGAATCCAGTGTGAGATTTCTGACTTCGGTCCTGTCAATTTATATTTAATTAATTTCAAAGGACCTCTCACTTCACAAATGAATATTAACTCAGAGGAAGTCAACTGAGTAGATTTATTTGGGGTATCTCTAATGGAAAACAATATAATTGGACACCTTTATTCCAATCATTCGGGTAATCATAACAGTACGCTATTAACATGGTCCTCAGTGTCTGATGCTAACCTTCCAAGGCTCCCTGGGATTCAGGATCCGACGCACTTGATTTAAACTGCTGCATGCTGAACCTATCCATGACTTCCTTAAAACGCTGAGCAGTAAAATGAGATCCTTGGTCTGACTGAATCTTACTGCCTAGCCCACAGCGAGTAAAGAAAGCTATTCACCCCTCCACCTCCTTTTTTATCTTATCATTCCGTAATAGAATTGCCTCTGGAAATCTGGTAGACATATTCACTATTGTCAGCAAATATAGTTTTCCATTTCTATTTTAGGAAGGGGAGCTACACAATTAAACATAACCCGCGTGAAATGTTCTTCGAATGCAGTAATTTGCAAGAAAGGTGCTGGTTTTATTACTGCCTGTTACTTCCATACCATTTGCTTTTATATCATGTACAAAAAAAACCACGTCCTTGTGCATTCCAGGCCACTAGAAATGCTTCTGTACCTTAGCTTGAGTCTTCTGTACACCTAGGTGACCGCTTGTTTATTTGCTAGCCATAACACTGTATGCTACAGGTAACACAATGTGGTGCACTTCGGCCCATTTCGCTTCTGCACTGACCTATTGGGTTCTCCATTTTAATTTTAGGATTCTATCCTTAAGTTTTAACATTCGACAATATATTCTGATTCCTTTTCTGTGTGTGTGCATGTGTATGTGTGTGTCTATATGTGTTGTAAGTCCATTAGCCTTTGATGACTAAACACCTCTGCCTGATCCTCTGCAAGTTCAGATTTTTTCTGCACCGTTACATCAAACAGGGAGTCAGTTCACGAAGCATCAACTCATTGGTCTTTTTCTTTCGTTTTTCCTTCCTGCTGTAACTTATGACGGTGAAACTTGGGGCATCACGGTGGCACAGTGGCACAGTGGCTAGCACTGCTGCTTCACAGCGCCAGAGACCCAGGTTCAGTTCCTGCCTCAGGCGACTGACTGACTGACTGACTGACTGTGTGGAATTTGCACGTTCTCCCCGTGTCTGCGTGGGTTTCCTCCGAGTGCTCCAGTTTCCTCCCACAGTCCAAAGATGTGCAGGTCAGGTAAGTTGTCCACGATAAATTGCCCGTACTGTTAGGCAAGGGGTAAATGTAGGAGTATGGGTGGGTTGCGCTTCGGCGGGGCGGTGTGGACTTGTTGGGCCGAAGGGCCGAAGATTACTGTAAGTAATCTAATCTAATGATAGTGGGATCTTGTTACTCATCACTCTGGAAAAATTCCTCGGTATTTTTCTTTTAACATCTCAATTCACTAGTCTTCTGTTGACTTCTCCACCACAAGGGGTGCCTATCCCACCTCGCCTCCTGCGAAATCGTTCCCAAGACCAAACTGTATTCCTGGAAATGACACTCTGTTATTCACTGTCACTGTTACTTACCCAACCTTGATTTGGCACTGCATCCTGATGTTACACAAGGGAATGCTTAATTTCTGTCAACATTCTACAAATTAACACGCTCTTGATTAACATGCCAGAAAGAGTGAAAATACTTTCATCTCTTACTATTAGAGGGTGAGAGAAAGTGAGGGCTGCAGATGCTGGAGATGAGAGGTGAAAAGTGTGGGGCGAGGAAAGCATAGCCAACCAGGCAGCATCCGAGGGGCAGGGGCATTGACTTTTCAGGCATAAATCCTTCATTAGGAAAGTGGGGGGCAAGGGAGGGGTAAGGAGGTTGAGAAATAAATGGGAGGGTGGGGATGGAGCTGGGTGGAAGGGAGCTTGGAAGGCGATAGGTCGATGCAGGTGAGCTGTAATGGTGATAGGTCAGAGAGGAGGGTGATAGAACACCTATTGGTGGTAGGACAGCTGGATGCCTCAAACTGTACAGCATCAACGTTGACTTCACCAAATTCCAAATCTCCCCTCCACCAACCTCTCCCAGATTCAACCGTTCAACCTAGCACTGCCCTCTTGAACGGCCCTAACTGGCCATCTTCCTTCCCACCTAATTGACTCCATGCTCCTTTCCAACATATCACTATCACTCCCACCTATATCTTCTTATTGCCTTCCCAGTGACCCTTCCACCAGCCCAACTACTACCCTCGTATTTATCTTTCAGCCCCCTTGTCCCCCCACCACATTCCTGACGATGGGTTTCTGCCTGATATTCGATTGTCCTGCTGTCTGGATGCTGCCTGATCTGTTTTGCTTTTCCGGAGCCTCACTTCTCATCTATTAGAGACTGAGCAGATCCCATATCTCACAAAATTACAACTTCTTGTCCTTCTCCCCCTGTTCTTTCTGAGTAAACTTTATCCACAGAGGCGAATTCTTTCAGAGATCAGGTACCGACGCCATACCCAGCCCTTGCCGAGGCTGTGCACTCTCCTGCAGCTCCTCGGCTCTACTTGGAGTCTCCTTTACCAGTTTCACTAATGCCACTGGGTTTAGCCTCTTCTACCACATCTTTCCCCAAAGTGCCTACATTCAACGCCCATCACAGTGTGTCCCAGCTTACTACAGGGAAACCACCTTTTCCCAGTGCCCTTCTTAAACCATCGGCACTGTCATTTTATGTGTTCCACTCCCTTATACTGAGAACACCTGAGGCCTTTCACCACCTTTCAACCCCCTTGGGCTTCTTTCTTCACCTGTGGGAAAGTATTGTGCGCTACTGTTTGCTTTGTAATGTGTGATCTTCCCTTCTCCCAATTTCTATCCCTCACAACGTGAAAATCCTGCCAGAAGCTAAATATCAACTCATGCATCAGTGCATATTTACCTGCCATTTCTGCTGCACTTCTCACTTCTTGAACTTTCGGTACATTCACATGAATTCTTACTATCTCTGGAATTGAGTCTTTTAACTTCTCCAGCAAATTTATCTCCCTCAAGCCTCACAGGTCTTATCCATTTTTAAGGCCAGCATCCAACTGTCAAAATGACTGTGGTTAATTCTTTCAAACTCAATATATGTCTGACCTGGTTCCGTCTCTATTTTTCTGAACTTCTCTCTTTATGTTTCTAGTACCAATTCATAACCAATCAAAATAGCCAATTTGACATCTTGATAATCTCTTGACACCACATCTGACAGCGCTGCACATATCTTACCAGCTGTGCCCACCAGCTTAGTCTGAACTAGCATTACCCACAAGTTCATTGGACACGTCATCTGCCTTGCCATGTTTTCAAATGAAATTAAAAAAGTTTTGACATTTTTCTCACCGAAATATGGCAAGTTATTAGCATAGTTTTATACATCCCTATGTTCTCCCTTTATCTCCATCCTGTTAATTTAACTTCCTTGTCTAATTCCGAACTTCTGAATTTCAAATCCTCTCGTTCTTTCTTTTTTCTCTCTTTCTCTTTCTTTTCTCTCTGTTTCCTTTCCTTTATTTATCTTCTATCTCCAGTTGCCACATTTGCAATTTAAGGTTTTACTAACTCTACTGCAGATACATCAAAGTGCTTGACCAACTCCATTAAAATTTCAGCTTCCCTTTTCTCCCTGGTTAAACCCAATTCCAACCTATTTGCTAATTCTAAAAAATGTCCACCTTCTGTCCTTCTAACTTCCTTTGAAAATTTGGGAACCTCTTTAGTAATGTGAACAGCCATTTCCCTCACTTTTCATTTAACCAACCACAAGTAACAAAATTAAACGAATTTTCCCACTGGTTTTATTTGAAGATCAAAATCACTAATTGCAATGAGTTGGAATTTGCTGGGACCTTTTGTACCCTAAATCTGTTCAAGTTTGTCCAAATCCCAAACGGCAAGGCCCCAAACTGTTATGACATCAATGTCGAACCCCTCTGTTAATTAAAATCACACACCCAGAAGAACTCACCTCACATCATAGTCTGTTAAAACGCGAGCGACAGAGAACTCCTAAATTCCACTAATAAACAAAAAATAACAATTTATATGTGTGCAAGTTAGCTCACTGAGATTGAAGGTTTGTTTTCAGAAGTTTCGTCACCATGACTAGGTGACATCATCAGTGAGAGACTCTGCTGAAGCTCTGGTGGTATGTCCTGCCTCGATATTTATAGGTCTTGGTTTCTTAAGATGGGTGATGTCATTTCCGGTGATTTTAACAATACAATGTAGATAGGATCTAAATTGATGCTTTTATTGATGGACTTCTGGTTAGAACGCCATTCCTCCAAGAAGGTACTTGCGTGTCTTAGTATGTGTGTGTGCTTTGTCCCAGTCAATGTAGTGCCTTTCTTTGTCAGTATGTATGGAACATAGTGATAGTGCGTCATGTCTTTTGGTGGCCAGTTGGTGTTCATGTATCCACGTAACACAACAACAGGACAGTTTCAATGGTGGAAAATTGATTTTATATACACTGTTTAATTAATGTACGCGTGCAGATAAGTAGCATTTTTCATATGTGCACAACACATTGTAAATGAACAACAGAGACACAGTTAACGTAAAAATAAACATATGATGTATAAAATTGATAAAACATTAAACATGATTTGATCCTCTCAACGTTCCCTCCTTTTCAGGCATTCCTAACTCTAATCTCTCATTCTTACCAGGATGTGTGCTCCACATTCTTGATTCTAGTGTCCCAATTTATTTAAATTAATCCCCTTTTTACCGGGACTTCAATATATTGGCCTGTTGGGTTCTTTCCAAAGTTAGTGTCTGTCATATTATTGGAGATAAATATTCTGGCATCAGGCTCAGCATTTGAACGTATTACTTTGTTGCACGCGCACTGTACAAAGGACCACAGCACACAGGCATTGCCAAAACATTGGGGAATATTCATCTACTTCTTTCGATAATGTAGTTTTCTCATTTTCCACATCTCCATATCTATATCCTCTCTCTCGTTCTCCCTTTGTATTAAGTTAAGAAATCCACCAATTATTCTTCGTGTCCTATCTCTCAAAACTCCTTCTTTCAGTTTATATCTAATACTCTCTTCAAGATGTAATGTGGTTATAATTAAGCAATGTAACTACCAAGACATGCGGGAGGAGCTGGCCAGAGTTAATTGGAAGGGGAACTGAGCAGGAAAGACCATGGAGCAGCAATGGGATGAGGTTCTGGGGATAATTCGGAAGATAATACCAGAAATGCAACCCCAAGAAGATGAAACATTCTCATGGGAGAACAAGGCAGCCATGAATGATAAGGCATCAAACCAAAAGAGAAACCATGCAATGTGGTGAAGATGATTGGGAATCCAGAGAATTCATTGGCTCTGAAACTACATAAGGCTGGCATTACTGACACTACAGAGCTCTTAATCATAGTCAGGGAAAGGAACAGAGGAAACACATTCACTTTAAACACAGAAGATGGTATTTCTTAAGGAAAAAGATTCAGGTGAATTAAGATCAGTTAAATTCTTTTGCAGAATGGGTCAGATTGGAAGCAAGACCCGGGGAGACAGATCCTCAGCAGAATGAGAGTATGAAAATGGAAGTATTTCCACATCAGAAACCAGGTTAGGCCACTGAGTGCAGGGCTGATGGGTGAATGGGTCTCAGTGAGAATTGGGGAACAGACAGCAGAATTGCATTGCAGGTATTGCAGCTCGAAACTGCGTATTCATGTAGTGCTGTAGACCACAGCAGCAGGAGAAGCAGACCTGCATTCAACCACAACCTGTAACTTTTTGCCAGGTTAATACCTCAGTCTTTCATTACCATCAACACCATGGTAATGGAAAATAAGGCTCAGTGACGAGTGTGGGTGAACATGTCAGAGTCAGAATCACATGAACTTTAACCTGATGCTAACTCATTAAAGCTACCAGACCTGGCCAACAGATCTGAACGAAGCCCTGCAGTTCTGCCACAGTTAGTTATAAATGATGATGGACGATTAAACAAATGACTGGAGGAGTGGGCTCCACACACATCGCCATACTAAATAATGGAACAGACCTGTACATCAGTGTAAAAGAGAAGGATGTTTTATCTTTTATCTGGCACCATCTTGTGCCAGAAATGTTGAGTCGATGATGCACCTCACCCATATCATAATGCGCACAAAATCACAGATGCCAGTCTCCAACCAATTTGATTCTCTGCATGTGCCATGGAGAACAGCTGAACACAGTAGATACGACAAAGGCAATGGACCCTGACCCCATTCCTGCAATAGGACTGAAGACTTGTGCTGCACAACAAACCGTGTCCCTGTTTCATTTCAGCTCCAACTCTGATATCTCCCTGGCAATGCCGAAAATTACTAAGGTAAGTTACGTCCCCAAAGACGGGAATAATTACAATCTGACCAATTACCACCCCCTCAGTCCCACACGACAGTCAAATTGGTGTGAGTTCTTTTTGACAGAGCTGTCAAGCAGCACAGAAATAACCTGCTCAGTGTGGTTTCCGATAGGTCCCCATGTAGAGATGATGCTGTTGTGGTAATGTCACTGGAATACTAATCCAGACCAGGCTAATGATCTGGCAGCGGGTGGAAGTTAAAGACAATTATTAAAATATCGAGATCTAAAATCTGGGATCAGTAACAGTGACCTTGAAGCCAATATCGATTATAAACAGAATTTCTTTCTCCAATGTACTTTTAGGAAGTGAATCTCCCATGATTTCCTGGGCTGGCCTAAAAGTGACTCCAAAGACCCTGACATGTGATAAACATTTCAATGGTCTCTGAAATGGCCAATCAAGACACTCATTTGTATCAAACTACTCCGAGGTCTGAAAGGATGAAACCGGACAGAACACCTGGCCTCAGCATCAGTGTCGGAAAAGGGAATGGGAACACAATCCTCTCGACCCTGCAGAAACCTCCTTCCTAACATCTGAGAGCTTTTGACAACATTGACAGAGCTTTCCCACAGACTGCACAGAAACAGTGGGAAAGGAGTAGGTCATACAACACAGTGAGCCTTCCCATTCTAGTTCATGGAAAAACTCTCCTCAATGCACTTACCCCACACGATATACATGTCCGTTAATGTGAGTAACCTTGGGAAGCTATAAAATAGGTGGTGCAGTAGTACGTTTGGTCCATCGAGTTTGCTAACCAATTCAACGTAATAATACTTGGCCCTTCATTTCCACACCGTACTCCCGCTCTCCCACCATCCCTTTACTGTCTCGAAATCCTTATTTATAATCAGTGTCTCGGTTTCCAGGTGCGAGCGAATTCCCAGGTTCACTGGTCTGTGAGTGCAGACATTTATTCTCATCACAATGCAGAGTTACCTGCCTGTACCTAATACTGTGGCCCCTGGTTTTAGACGTCCCAACCAGGGAAATTATCATCCCTGTTTCCAATCTGTCTCACCCTGTCAGATTTTTGTTTATTTCATTGACATCCCCATTCATTTTCCTAAACCCCTTGGAATACAGGCCCAGTCTCCCCAATCTCTGCTCCCACAACAAGCCTGTCATCCCAGAGATCAGTCTGGTCATCCTTCACTGCTCTCCATCAATGTCAGGGTTGTCCATTATTAGGTACGGAGATCAAAACTGCACATAATGCTGCACAATATTTGAGATGATGTCTCACCAAGGCCATACTCAGCTGCAGTAAGACACCCTTTCTCCTGGACTCAAATCCTCCTGAAATGAAGGTCAGCACACCATTTATTTTCTTAACTGCTTTTTGTCCTGCAATATTGGTGTTTTTTTTACATCTTCCTCACCCACACACAATCCCACATCCGTTAGTGCTGTCAGCAGGCTGGGATATAGTGTATCTGATTCCAGCGACCAAATGTTTAAAGGGCATTGTGAACAGCTGGGCCCCAAGCACCGATCCCTGCGACACGTCAGCAACCCTCCTCTGTTAATTTCTATTTATTTATTTCGTGAATCTGGGTGTCACTGGCTGGGCCAGCATTTATTTCCTGTCCCTAGTTGCCCTTGAGAAGGTGGTGATGAGCTGCCTTGTTGAACTGCTGCAGTCCACCTGCAGTGGTTGACCTCCAGTGCCATTAGGGAGGGAATCCCAGGATTCTGACGCAGTGACTGTGAAGGAGCAGTGATATATTTCCAAGTCAGGATGGTGAATGGCTTAGAGGGAACCTGAAGATGATGGTATTCCCATATATCTGCAGCCCTTGTCCTTCGAGATAGACGTGGTAGTGAGTTGGGAAGATGGTCTCTGAGGATCTTTGGTGAATCATTTCATTGCAGCATGTAGATAGGAAAACACTGCTGCTGCTGCTGCTGAGCCTTGATGATGGAGCATTGTGGATGAAGGGACAGTCAAACTGGCTGCTTTGTCCTGAATGGTATCAAGCTTCTTGTGTGTTGTTGCGGCTGCACTCATCCAGGCAAATTGGGAGTCTTCGACCACACTTCTGACTTATGCATAGTAGATGATGGACAGACATTTGGAAGTCAGGGTGTGAGTTACTCGCCGCAGTATTCCTAGCTTCGGACCTGCTCTTATAGTTACTGTGTTTATGTGGCGAGACCAGTGAGTTTCTGAGAAATGATTACCCACCAGGACTTTGATAGTGGGAGATCCAGGGATAGTAACACCATTGAATGACAAGGGCAGGTTAGATTGTATTTTATTGGTGATGGTCACGGTCTGGCATTTGTGGCCTGAATATTACTTGCCACTTGTTAGCCTGGATACTGTCCAGAACTTGTCGCATTTGAACATAGACTGTTTCAGTATCTGAGGCGCCACAAATGTTGTAGAACATTGTACAATCATTGGTGAACATCCCCATTGCTGACCTTGAAATGGAGGGAAGGTCATTGATGAAGCAGCCCTGAAGACTTTTTCAGCCAATTCTCGAGGGACTCCTACAGACTTGGAGCTGAGTTGACTGACCTTCATCAATCATGACCATCTTCCTACGTGTGAGGTATGATTCTAACCATCGGGGAGTTTGCCTCTAATACCCATTGATTGTAGTTTTGCTAATGCCCCTTAATGCCACACTTGGTCGAAGGCAGCCTCGTTTTAAAGGGCTGTCGCTCTCACCTCACCTCTGGAATTCAGCTCTTTTGTACATGTTTGAACCACAGTAATGAGGTCAGAAGCTGAGTGGCCCTTGTGGAGCCCTAACTAGGCGTCATTGACCAGGGTATTGCTGAGCACGTGCTGCTTAAAAGCACTGAGACTTTCCACCACTTTACTGATGATCGAGAGTAAACTGACAGAGTGGGAATACCATCATCTTTTGGCATTTGGCCTCAGATGATGAAGCTGAATCAGCGTGAATGCAGATTCTGGGTAACGTGTGTCAACAACACAAGCAGGAGAACAGTTTAGAGGCTGCCTAACAGCATTTCATTGCTCAGCCCTGTTACACATTCCAATGTATTCCTGTGTAATGCAAAGGCACTGTGATCATTTTGGGAGACTTCAGTCTTTGTATAATCTGGGACAGTCACATCGGCAAAAGTGATGTTCTCCGAACTCCTCTTTGGATGTTTCTGTCAGTGTTTCTTTGAATAACACGTTGTGCAAATGGCCAGGGAGGTGACTATCTCAGATCGACCGTTGGGTGATGACGCTGAGTGAAGGAGTAATGTCCCACTGAGATATCCTCTGGGAAATTGTAGTGTCGTGGAATTCAGCGAGATGATGGATTTTTAAAGTGACCATAAAGCACACCCTACAATCACAACCAAAGCCATTGACATGTGTTTGAGAGGAGAACTGACCAAGGTAAACAGGGGAAACAGTGAAGTGTATGGCTGGAAATGGACAGTGCAAAACATTTACAGTCAGAGAGATGGACAGCACAGAAACAGGGCCTTTGGTCCAACTCATTCACTCCACCCACCTATCCGAACATAATCTCATCACATTTGCCAGCAGTTGGCCCAAATCCCTCTCAACCCTTCCTGTTCGTATACCCATCCAGATGCCTTTTAAATACAGTAATTGTACCAGTCTCCACCACTTCATCTGGCAGGTCATTCCACACACGCAACACCCTCCACATCAAAACGTTGTCCCTTAGGTTCCTTTTATATCTTTCCCCACTCATCCTGAACCTAGGCCCTCCAGGTCTGGACTACCCCACCCCAGGGAAAAGACCTTGTCTGTTAAACCTAACCATGCCTCTCATGGTTTTATAAACCTCCATATGGGTTACCCCTCGGCCTCAGACATTCCAGGGAAAACATTCCCAGCCCATTTCACCTCTCCCTTTAGCTCAAATCCTCCAATCCTGTCAGCGTTTGTGCAAATCTTTTCTGAACCCTTTCACTTTACACAACATCATTCCAATAGGGAGGAGACTAGAATTGCACGCAATATGCCAAAACTGGCTTATCCAATGTCCTGTACAGCCACAACATGACCTCCCAACTCCTCTACTCAATGCACTGATTATTAAACACAAGCATACCAAACTCCTTATTCACTATCCTATCAACCTACAATTCTCCTTTCAAGGAACAATGAACCTGCACTCCAAGATCTCTTTGTTCAGAAACACTCCCTGGGATATTAACATTAAGTGGATCAGTCCTGCGAAGAGTTGCTTTCCCAAAATGTAGCACCTCCCATTTATCTAAATGAAGCTCCATCTCCCACCCCTCAGCCCATTGGCCCATCAGTTCACCATCCCGTTTTAATGTGAAGTAACATTCTTCACTGTCCACTACAACTACAATTTTGGTGTCATCTCCAAACTTACTAACTATACCTGCTGTGTTCACATCCAAATCATTTATATAATTAACGGAAAGTAGTGGACGCATCACCGATCCTTGTGGCACTCCACTGGTCACAGGTCTCCAGGCTGAAAAAAACACCCTCCACAACCACCCTCTGTCTTCTACCTTCGTGCCAGTTCTATATCCAATTAACTGGTTTTCCCTGTATTCGGTGAGATCTATCCTTGCTCTCCAATCTCCCATGTGGAAACATTTCGAACACCTTACTGAAGTCTATATCACTCACATCCACCGCACTGCCCTCATCAATCCTTTTGTTACTTCTTCAAAAAACTCAATATCTTGAGCCATGATTTCCCACGTACAAAGCAATGCTGACTATCCCCAATTAGACATTGCCTCTGTAAACACATGTAATTCCTGTCCCTCATGTATCCGTCGCTCAACGTGCCCACGACTGATGACAGGCGAACCAGTCTGTAGTTCCCTGGCTTGTCCATACCAGCCTTCCTAAACAGTGGCACCATGTTAGCCCAACCTCCAGTCTTCTGGCATCTCACCTGTGAATATCGATGATACAAATATCTCAGTAAGAGGCCCAGCAATCACTTCTCTAGCTTCCCACAGAGATCGAGATGACACCTGATAAGGTCATGGGGATTTATCCACCTTTAACCATTTCAAGACATCCAGCACCTCCTCCTCTATAATGTGGACATTTTGCAAGATGACATCATCTATTTCCCAATGCTACTTCTCAAACCATCATTCTATTCGATATCTTCCATGTCCTTCTCGACAGGAAATACTTGTTCAGTTTCTCCCCCATCTCCTGCAGCTCCACGTGCAGGCTGTCTTGATCATTGAGGGGCCCTATTCTCTCCCCAGGGACCCTTTTGTCCTTTATGGATTTATAAAAACATTTTGGATTCTCCTTAAATCTATTTGCCAAAGCAATCTCATGTCCCCTTTTTGCCCTCCTGATTTCCCTCTATCCCTACACAACACTGCACTCACCCCCTCCCTGACTGATCCCTACCCAACACTGCACTCACCCCCTCCCTGACTGATCCCTACCCAACACTGCAATCTCCCCCTCCCTGACCGATCCCTACCCAACACTGCAATCACCCCCTCCCTGACTGATCCCTACCCAACACTGCAATCTCCCCCTCCCTGACTGATCCCTAACCAACACTGCAATCTCCCCCACGACTGATCCCAACCCAACACTGCAATCTCCCCCTCCCTGATTGATCCCTACCCAACACTGTAATCTCCCCCTCCCTGATTGATCCCTACCCAACACTGTAATCTCCCCCTCCCTGACTGATCCCTACCCAACACTGCACTCACCCCCTCCCTGACTGATCCCTACCCAACACTGCACTCACCCCCTCCCTGACTGATCCCTACCCAACACTGTAATCTCCCCCTCCCTGACTGATCCCTACCAAACACTGTAATCACCCCCTCCCTGACTGATCCCTACCCAACACTGTAATCACCCCCTCCCTGACTGATCCCTACCCAACACTGTAATCTCCCCCTCCCTGATTGATCCCTACCCAACACTGTAATCTCCCCCTCCCTGACTGATCCCTACCCAACACTGTAATCACCCCCTCCCTGACTGATCCCTACCCAACACTGCAATCTCCCCCTCCCTGACTGATCCCTACCCAACACTACAATCTCCCCCTCCCTGACTGATCCCTACCCAACACTACAATCTCCCCCTCCCTGACTGATCCCTACCCAACACTACAATCTCCCCCTCCCAAGGAAAAAAAAAATAACTCGAGAGAAAATAGGACCCTTCAAGGACGAAAGTGGACGTGTGTGCAGAAATGCAGGAGTTATTTCCCCTCTGTGTTGACCTTGGAGAAGGACATGAAGGCCTGGGAACTTGGGAAAGTTAGTGATGATCTCTTGGTGTCAGTCCATATCACAGGAGAGGATGTGTTGAATGCATTAGAATGTATGAAGGTGTATAAATCTCCTGGACCTGACCAAACATATCCAAGAGGGGATGAAAGTTCTTGTGGAGTCCCTGCTGATCTTTTTGCCTCACCTTTAGCCACGGGTGAGGTCCTGGAAGACTGGAGGACAGCATATGCTGCACCCTTATTCAAGAATGGTTGCAAAGATAAACCTGGGAACTATAGATCAGTAAACCTAACATCCGTGGTAAGTAAGTTACTTGAGAAGATGCTGAGAGATTAGATAGACATGCATTTGGAAATACAACATTTGATTGGGAGTAGTCAGCAAAGCATTGTGCATGGGAGACCATGCCTCACAAATTAGTCAGCGTTCTTTATTGAAGTGATCAGGAAGTTTGACGAGGGCAGGCCAGTACATCTAGACTCTACAGATTTCAGGAAGGCCTTTGATAAGGTTCCACATGGTACCTAGCTCTGGAAGGTTAGATCACATGGAATCCAGGGGGCGTTGGCAAGCTGGGTACACAATTGGCTTGATGGTAGGAAGCAGAGGGTAACAGTCAGACTGGAGGCCTGTGACTCATGGTGTGCCTCAGCGGTCATAGAATCATAGAATCCCTCCTCTGTGGAAACAGGCCCTTCGGCCCAACAAGTCCACTGGCCCTCTGAAGATTATTCCACCCAAGCCCATTCCCCTACTTTATTACTCTACATTTAACCCTGAGTAACGCAACTTACACATCCATGAACATTCTCGGCAATTGAGCATTGCCAATTTACTTGACCTGCAGATCTTTGGATTGTGGGAGGAAACCGGTGCACCCAGAGGAAATCCACGCAGACATGGGGAGAATGTACAAACTCAGTTGGTGTGGCATGGTGGCTCAGCGGTTGGCACTGCTGCCTCACAGCGCCAGGTACCCAGGTTCGACCCCAGCCTCGGGTGACTGTGTGGAGTTTGCACATTCTCCCTGTGTCTGTGTGGGTTTCCTTTGGGTGCTCCGGTTTTCTCCCCATTCCAAAGATGCGCAGGTCAGATGAATTGGCCAGGCTAAATTGCCCATATTGCTAGGTGCATTTGTTAAGGGTAAATATTGGGCAGGGAGAATGGCTCTGGGTGGGTTACTCTTCAGCAGGTCGGTGTGGTTTGTTAGGCCAAATGGCCTGTTTCCATACTGTAGGAAATCTAACCCTAACAGGATCTAAACCCACAGAGCATCCTGTGAGGTTGGATTTGAACCCAGATCCGCGGTGCTGTGAGGCAGCAGTGCTAACCACTGAGCCATTGTGCCACGCAGCTGGTCAGTGCTAGGCCCATTGCTGTTTGTTATCTATATCAATGATTTGGATGAGGATGTTTAAGGCATGATTAGAAAGTTTTCAGATTACACTAAAGTAAGTGAGGAAGGTTCTCAGCAATTGCAACAGGGCCTTGATCAGCTGGGGAATTGGGCTGAGAAATGGCAAATGGAGTTTAATAGAGACAAGGGCGAGATCTTACATTTTGGAAAGTCACATCAAGACTGGGGTTTCATGGGGAATGGTAGGGCCTGAAGGAGTGTCGTGGAACAGAGGGACCTTGGATTCCAGGAGCACGGCTCTCTGAACTCAGGGAGACAGGGCAGTGAAGAAGGCTTTTGGCACACTGGGCCCTTCACCAGTCAGGGCATGGAATATCGAAGTTGGGAAGTTCTGTTGTAGTTGTGCAGGATGTTGGTGAGGCCGCACTTGGAATATTGTGTTCAGTTTTACCCACCTTGCTATCTGAAGGATGTTATTGTACTAGAAAGAGGACAGAAGAAATTTTTTGAAAGATGTTGCCAGAACTCAACTGGACAGATAAAGAGAGAGGTTGGACAAGCAAGGACATTTTCTTTCATGTGTAGGACACTGAGGTGGGTGTCCTTATAGAGGTGTATAAGATCATGGGAGGCATGGATAGGATGAATGCACTCAGCCTTTATCCAAGTCTTGGGGAATCAAGGATGAAAGGGCATCAGTTTAAGTTGAAAGGGGAAGATTAAAAGGGAACCTGAGGGACAATGCTTTTACCCAGAGGGTGGTACACATACGGAATGAACTACCAGTGCAAGTGGTCGAGGAGGATACATTTAAGAACATTTAAAATGCACTTGGACAAATACATGGAGAGGAACGTTTTGGAAGGATATGGTTCAAGTGCAGGGAAACGGGGTTAGTGTGGATGGACCAGTTTGGGCCAAAGAGCCTGTCTCCGTGCTGTAGAACTCTATGAACATACCTAAGTGTCCCATAATACAGAAGCGACCAAAGCAATAGGAACACAAGCCGGTACAAATGTGTAACAGTCCTGCAGAATTTCACAGGAAGCCAGCCTGGCCGTGCAGTGAAGGATTCCTGGTACAGGAGCTGTGGTGAGATGCCCATAGAGAACCGGGGAAGGAAGCTGGAAAGCTCACTCCACTGCCGATAGCCTGGAGGACCCCCAGCTAGGATAAGGCAGCTGGGATCCAGTCACCCCAGGGAAACCTACAGGCTGTGACAGAGCTATGTCCCCGACACAATGAGCAGGACAGAACAGGGCAGGAAAATCACACCCACATGGGACTACTCCAGTTCCAATTGGGAAGAGCCCAATCCAGTGAAAGGAGGGTCTCTGGGGATGGGGAGGCAGCCTCAGGTTACATTGACAATCTGGAAGGACAGTGTATGAGCTCCAAGCAGCTGCATGGGTCCTGTACACCTACAATATGGAGCAACACACATCAGGCCCTAGTAGGAGGTGTCAGGAGCAAATACAATCCCTAGGGAACTAGGAACTCTCCCAGAATGGGATAATGTGTGCCTTTGTGGTTCTACCTCCCCAGGGAGATACTGACAGGCCCCACACTGACACATCCACACCCGCTCACAGATGGGGACTCCCACTGCCTGTCTCCCAGGTAACTGCACCTTTTGCCCCCCGCGCTGACTCACAGCCGAACTCAGATTCCATGAATCATGTGGTTCCCCAGTGTAAAGCAGATTATGGTCTCACTCCGTACACAACAGCCATTCCAGGCACCCAGCTGGTGGGCAGCACTAAAAAGGCCACTCTGTTTGATCCTGTCTCAAACCCAGATACATTTTTGGTTGAGACAGACAGACAGTCTGTCATACACGGACTGGATGCTGACAAACAAACTAAATTAATCACCATGTGACTTTGTCCACCAGGCCATTCAGCCCTCGCTGAGGGACAACAGTGAGGGAGGGACATCCATGATGAAATGAAGGCAGCGGTCCTTAATGCTCGAGAAAAGTCCCATCCCTGGTTAGTGACAAACAGCGTAAATATTTGTTCCAGGAGAACACCCACACGAACATGTCTCACGGTCAGTTACAGCAGCTCACCAAGGGCTGGGTTAATGACAGCTGTAAGGACACTTTCGGTGGGGCACTGGGCCTGGTATGAGGGATTCCAATTATCCCAAGTGACAATGTTAGGATGGGGATCTTTGAAGTCGAAAGTATTGGAATTACATTTAAAAAGGTACTTGGATGGGTTATCATGATTCCCTCCCACATGCTGTGGAGATAGAGGGGACATTGACAGGGACCACACTTACGTAAATAGAGAATAGACAATAGACAATAGACAATAGATGCAGGAGTAGGCCATTCAGCCCTTCGAGCCTGCACCGCCATTCAATATGATCATGGCTGATCATTCCTAATCAGTATCCTGTTCCAGCCTTATCTCCATAACCCTTGACTCCACTATCTTTAAGAGCTCTATCCAATTCTTTCTTAAATGAATCCAGAGACTGGGCCTCACCTGCCCTCTGAGGCAGAGCATTCCACACAGCCAGCACTCTCTGGGTGAAGTAGTTTCTCCTCATCTCTGTCCTAAATGGTCTACCCCGTATTTTTAAGTTGTGTCCTCTGGTTCGGCACTCCCCTATCAGCGGAAATATGTTTCCTCCTGCCAGAGTGTCCAATCCTTTCATAATCCTATACGTTTCAATCAGATCCCCTCTCAGTCTTCTAAACTCAAGGGTATACAAGCCCAGTCGCTTCAGTCTTTCCGTGTAAGGCAATCCTGCCATTCCAGGAATTGACCTCGTGAACCCACGCTGCACTCCCTCAATACCCAGAATGTCTTTCCTCAAATTTGGAGACGAGAACTGTACACAGTACTCCAGGTGTGGTCTCACCAGGGCCCTGTACAGCTGCAGAAGCACCTCTTTGCTTCTATACTCAATCCCTCTTGTCATGAAGGTCAGCATGCTATTCGCCTTCTTCACGACCTGCTGTACCTGCATGCTTGCCTTCATTGACTGGTGGACAAGAACACCCAGATCTCTCTGAACAGCCCCTTTACCTAATTTGATTCCATTGAGGTAGTAATCTGCCTTCCTGTTCTTGCCACCAAAGTGGATAACCAGACATTTATCCACTTTAAACTGCATCTGCCATGCATCTGCCCACTCACCTAACTTGTCCAGGTCACCCTGTAATCTCCTAACATCCTCATCACATTTCACCCTACCACCCAGCTTTGTATCATCAGCAAATTTGCTAATGTTATTGCTGATACCATCTTCTATATCATTTACATATATTGTAAAAAGCTGCGGTCCCAGCACGGATCCCTGCGGTACCCCACTGGTCACTGCCTGCCATTCCGAAATGGAGCCGTTAATCACTACCCTATTATCCAACCAATTCTCTATCCAATCTAGTACTTTGCCCCAATACCGTGCGCCCTAATTTTACTCACTAACCTCTTGTGTGGAGGAACAGGCCAGACTATGGCATTCCCATCGCCTGTCATTAAAGAATTCGGCTCCTCTCACATCAAGCTGTGGTCCTAACCACACTCACCTTGATATATGTCGGGATCCCGGTGGTTAGGATTGCAGGCTGTAACAGATGGGTACGATCATGGTGAATAATGCCTGGACACACCCCCAGGGACTGGAAGGTAGATGGAACTCCCCGGGTGATCATCTTAGTTTCATTCATTTGCAGTGTTTGAGTGTTCCTGGCTGGGCCCAGTATTGATTGCCTGTCCGTAGCTGCTCGGGAGCTGGTTTTGGTTGTGAGCTGCCTCCTTGAACTGTTGCAGGTGGTGGACTCACAATGTCCTTCGGGAAGGGAATTCCTGGAGTTTGAGCCAGCAGGTCTCATTCACTCGCATTTATTCTGCTCACTGGATGTTGGCTATGCATCACTATTCTGTATGGATTCTCAGAACAGAATATGTTTTGTCGAAACAGTTTGGAGAGCCACAGTCACTCAGTGGTGAGCACTGTCACCTCACAGCGCCAGAGACCTGGGTTTGATTCCACTCCTGAGCCACTGTCGGTGTGGAGTTTGTACATTCTCCCTACATCTGTATGGGTTTTCTCCCACTGTTCAATGGTGGGCATTTTTGATAGATTGCCCATAGTGTCGAGAGATATTCCGGTTAGCTGGAATAGCCATGGGAAATGCAGGGTTTCAGAGATATCATCAGGGGATAGATCTGAGTTGGATTCTCTTCAGAGGGTCATTGTGGACTCGATGGGCTGAAGGGCCTGTTTCTGCTCTGTAGGGATTCTATGATATCACTTATCAGCCATATGACAATCAGTTTGACCAATGTACAAAATGGCTTTCGCTCAAACAGCAGGCTACTCTGACAACAAACATAACCAGCTTTTAAAATGAGGTTTGTAATTCATTGTATAAGCTTCTTTCTATTCAAAACACTGGGTGGGGGAGGGGGAATGGGTGAAATGTTGCGGTCTTCTTGTTAAAACACAGATAGACAGCCAAGAGATGCTGGGTATATTTGACAAGTTATACTCCCAAATCACAAAAGCCAGACAGCAGCCAGATGGTTATCCCATCAGCATAATGTCAAAGGCAACAGTTCCCCTGGGCAGACACGTCCCTAATAACGTCTCCACTAAACAAAGGAGGGCCCAAACAGGAAGGCACCTGGTCCTGCTACACAAAGAAACTAACAGGAACAAGCCATCCAAATGATTAGCAATGCTTCAAACTATTAACTGATTCTCTGAATTGGCCAGAAGTATAGAAAGTTCTGGGAAACCATCCAGAATTGAACAAAACCAGGGATCACCTGCAGACTGATCTCTTGAATTTTCTGGAGGCTTTCTGAGGTGACCAACATGGCAAGGGACAGAGACCAGCTCACCATCCAGAGAGAGGGAGAGAGAGAGGGAGAGAGAGACAAGCTGAAGGAAACCCCAGGAGCATGGGAGAGAGGGAGTGTGAAAAACCATTGAGAGAGAGAGAGCTGGAACCAACTGGAATACTGAGTGTCACCCCTTCAGTCTGTCCATGCTTTAACGCCTGTTTGTCTCAGTCTGACTTCCCCTTCGCTCTTTGTCCTTCTCTCTCCCTGTCTGTCTCTTTCTCTCAATCTGCCTTTCTCTCACACCCTCCCTCTCACTGTCTGTCTCTGCCCCATCTTTCTCTCATCCCCCTTCTCCATCCCCACTCGCTCTACCTCTCTCTTTTTCTCACCCTACCTTTCTCTTTTTCTTTATTTCAGACCTGAAAGTGCTCACCCAATTTTGACCCCCCTAAAAACATTTGCCCCTTATTTTAACTCTCCTCTCAAATTTATTCTCTTCCCCAGATACCTTCCCTCCCAAATACCTACCTTACCAATTGTGCCCCACCCCCCCTCAAATATTTTGCTGCCCCCCCCCAACATTGCTGTGAGCCCCACTCCCTGAGGCAGAGGGATTTGAGTGGAAAAGTGTGGAGCTGGAAAAGCCCAGCAGGTCAGGCCTGAACCATCGACTCTCCTGGCTGACCTGCTGTGCTTCCCCAGCTCCACACTTTGTAACTCTGACTCTCCAGCATCTGCAGTCCTCACTTTCTCACACTGGTAAACGAATCTTGGTTGACTGACTCGCCTGGGACTATTTTAATGTACAGCAAGATCCCAGTCCGAAAAAAACTGAAGGTCTGCATCACAGATGGAGTCCTTTCTGCCCATCATCCCCTCTCTCCCATTAAATGATCCTAGTCCGGTTCAGGATTCTCAGGATTGGCCCCTGAATGGCCTCATTGACTATCCTTCCTGTGGAAACCTCTTCACAACCCTGTCTCAGATTTTGCATCACATGCTATCCCTCCCTCCATCTCTCTCTGACAACAGCCCCTCCTTTCTCCACCAACCCCAAAACTCCATCAAACCCTCCCCCTGTCTCTGGCTGTCCTACTCTCTCCTTGTCTCCCACTCTCCCCCTTCCAATGCAGACTCACAGCCCCTGGGCTGGAGGACATAGTGCAGAGTCTAACTCACCTTTTGACTGACTGCAGTAATGCACAGCAAGATCCCACTCTGAAACTATCGCCAAGTACACACACTGTCCTTCTCCCTCAATATATGCCCTTCTCACTCTCTCTCTCTCTCTCCCTTTCTCTCTCACTCTGTCCTTTTCTCACTCCACCTCCTTGACTCTTACTGCCCATCTCTCTCTCTCCACTTTCTCCATCTCCACTCTCTCCATGTCTCTGTCACTTTTTTTTTTCACTCTCCCTTTCTCTTTCTCTTTTTCTTTATTTCAGACTCACTCAGAAAAGTACTTCATGTTCCTTCCATTCACCTCCTCCCCACAGTGGGGATAAAACCTGGGAGAGACCAGGCACTGAGGCAAACTCTTCCCATTGCCCCTTCCCCAGTCACTGGGACAGAGCAGAGGGGTCCAGGGAGAAAGAGGGAGAGAAACTACAGGAGAGAAAGAGAGATGGACGGACAGACAGTGAGAGGGAGGGAGAGAACAAGAGAAAGACAGGCAGGCAGAGGGGGGTAGAGGAAGTGAGAAGAACTGAGAGAGAGCAGGACAGAGACAGACAGAGAGAGAGAATGAAACTCCAGGAAGAGAAATACAATGTCAGACAGATACAAGGTGAAAATGTGGAAAGAAAGACAGGGAGAGAAATTCAGGCAGACAGCAAGACAGAAATCCCAGGGAGAGATATAGGACAGAGAGAGAGAGGAGTTGCAACAGCAGAGCAATAGAGCTGAGAGAGTGGGGTGGTGGTGGGGGCTGTGATGTTGCTAGAGTGATGTACTGACAGGAATAGCAAGATCCCACAGAGCTGAGAGACAGATGCAGAGAGAGATGAGCAAGGTGTTAGTTTTGTGAAAGACTGAATGATTAAGCATTCCTGAAAAACCTGGTGAGGTGACAAAGGAGGAAGGGAATCTACTGGGAAATGTAAACAGGACAGAGATGTGAAGGATGTTGAAAGATAGGGATTGAAGGAAAGATGTGGGAGAGAGAACTGGGAACACAAAAATAGACATGAGAGCTGCAGAGAGAGAGGGAAGGAGTGAAATCTGTGGGATCAGATCCCTCTCTAGCATTTTGCTCCTTTGTCTCTCCCCGTTCCCACAGACTGCCTGAATCTCCTGTTCCTATTTTGGATGGTCTTATGTTCTTAACACTACCTCCCAGCTGTGGGATATAGGGAAATTAATGTTACTTCTGCAATTCTGCAATTCCATCTTACAAAGTAAAATGAACTCACACTAGTGTGTAATTGTTTTAGCCACGAGCTGAGTCAACAAGAATGGAAACGATGTGGAGGAAATATATAACTGTTTTTGTATTAGCTAAAACTGTATGTCAGAAGGTAGACATTATGGGCAAGTAGATAAGATGTTGTGAGGGGATGAGGTTAAGCTAGATACGCCTGTACAAACAGTAGGTATAAACATCTGCTTCCCACTTTTACAAAAACACAGGAACAAACCCCAATTAAAAGGGTCATCGGGATCAGAACGGCCTCGGGAAAGGCACAGATGAAGGGGGTAGATAATGATGAAGAAAGAATATGCCTAACAATGACCTACAGCAGGATGAGGTCAAACAGCCTTGTGAGGCCAGGAATAAGCATTTTGTCACAGACAAGGCCGGATAAGGCAAGAGATAAACAGGGGTAATGGGGGCCGGTCTTAGGGAAGTAGAGGACGTAAACAGGGGAGGGAGCAGTGTAAAACAATAGACATCAAATCATATAAATGTTATATATGAATTGAATTTGGTGTGTGTATGTCCTCTGCCTTATAGGCACTGGACATCACACCCACTTGCAAGTGTAAAATAAATGACACTACTGATTCAGATCTTGTCTCGGACTGAAATTATTGAAGTGAGTGGGCTTTGTTTCTCACAATTGGGGGCTCGCCCGGGATTTTCTTCCATCACCGGGGGGAGTTGCTGGCCTTGGACACTGGGAAGACGCATCCCGTTCCCCATTGAGGAGCGGTCTCGTGTCCTGGTTTGGTCTGCTCCCTTGGGCGACTGGTACGAATCCCACAAGAGAGACATCTGAATCAGACAGTGATAGGAGCTCGATAGACAATACGGCACAAAGGGGCCAGGCAACTCTGTGCACAGACCAAGGTAAGAAACCTGACTTTTAAGTATTGCCTTGGTGGCCGGGATTGAGTTTTAGTAGTTAATAAGGGACTAACGAAGGAACTCAATATGGGTTGTGCCGTGGGTAAGGAAAAAGCCTCCGGGAGAACAAAAGAAGGAAAAAGCAATGGAATTGGAGGCGGGGTCCCTTACAATATACCTCCAGAAAGTCCTTTGGGGAGGATGTTGTGGAATTGGCAAAATAATACTTGTACAGGGGAAAAAGATGATTAAATATTGTTGCTTCATATGGACTAAGGAATCCATTCTTCGTCCCGCCTCTTTTGGCCAAAATTCAGGTCGGACAAAGACTGGGTTTGTAAATATCTGAATTTATTTGTCAATGAGTGAGAGAGAGAGAGAGAGAGAGAGAGAGAGAGAGAGAATGAAAAGAGCTGTACAGCTGGTAGAAAGTTTAACCCTTTGTGATTTGGTTTGAATGCACATTTGTTTGTTGGTGATTGAATGTTTGCGTATTATTCCCTGGAGCTTGAGTTCCGGGACTGTTTTGAATCTGATTTTTATTATGGAAATTTAACATGATTTCTTTTAAGGTTAAGGATTCTATAGAGATTATGAAAAAAAAAGAATGATACCTCCTGTTCTTCTTACAGGTCATGACTGCCTTACTATCAGTTTCTAACTAATCTCTTTTACCTTTACATAAAAGCGATTTATGGAGGACAGTTGAAGTTTCAGTTCAACATTAGATTGTAGTAAAAACAAAATTCTATGGTTAATATCTGTGACCTTGGATTCGGCCATTGTTCATGCATTAGAAGGTTTTTTTTAACTAGAGTAGACAAATTCTTTTAAGGCAGCTCTGATTATTTCACGACCTATAGTATTGTAATTGAGCAATGATTGGTCAGGAGTACTTAAGAAAACTAATTTTGGATTTAAATTAAAGGACTAAAACTGGGTGATTACAGTGGATTTCAACATTGAGAACTGCATGCATTTTACATTGTGAATATTAAATACTGAATAAATGAATGTAAATATATAAATATATTTACAAGTTTGGAACAGGCTTTAAAGTTAGTCAAGCATGAATTGATGAATTTGTGTTTGAAGTTATGGGGAGCTAGAAATATTGCAATATTTCTTTAAAAAAAGAAAAAGGGGAAGAACGTAATGACTTATCCCCTTCGGGAGGTACCAATAGGGGACAAAGAGATTGGGTTTGTAAGTGTCCCCCTCAGCAGTGGGGAGGTCAGAACATTTAAAAAAAAAGAAATGAAGGTCCTGGTTGAGGATCCGGTAGGGTTGTCTGAACAAATTGATCAATTTTTGGGGCCCAGTCTGTATACCTGGGCTGAGTTAATGCCTATTTTGAATATACTATTTACTGGGGAAGAAAGGGGACTTATATGGGGAGCAGCCATTAAAATATGGGACAGGGAACACCCGATTGGAGATGGGAATGCTGGACAGGGAGAGGTGAAGTTTCCACTCAGAGACCCCCAGTGGGAAAATCAAAATCCGGAGCATAGAGAAGAAGGAATGAGGGAATTGAAAGACCTGATTCTAAAAGGTATAAGAGAGGCAGTTCCGAAGTTACAGAATTTGACTAAAGTCTTTGAAGTTAGACAGGAGAAAGATGAGACTCCTTCAGCTTTTTTTTTGCAGAGATTAAGAGACTCAATGTGGAAATATTCTGGAATGAACCCTGAGGACCTAGTGGCACAGGGTCTTTTGAAAGTCCATTTTGTGACAAAGGCATGGCCAGACATACAGAGAAAGATACAGAAGATAGAAGGGTGGAGTGAAAAACCATTAGATGAATTGTTCAGAGAGGCACAGAAAGTGTTTGTAAAGAGAGAGGATAAGAGACAAAAACAGAAGGTGAAAATGATGGTAGCTACGGTTGATGAGGTAGTTAAGAAAAGAATGGAACCAATAGTGAGCAACCGGAGCGGCAGGTGGCAGCATGTCGGACAGAGAGGGAGAGGGAGAGGACAAGGGGGAACATTTGATAGAGGATTCGAGTGACAGGGGCAGAGCTGGAGGTCTCCACAGGCAGGATACTATTATTGTGGAAAGATAGGGCACTTTAAGCGGGAGTGTCCTGCTCTGAAAAGGGAAGAGAGGGCAATTCCGCTTATGAATTTTGATGAAGAATAGGAATGTCAGGGGTTCCTGCCCCTGGGGACCCACCAGGAACCCTTGATAAACCTGAAGGTGGGACCCTGTAGGGAAGAGGTAGTCTTCCTCGTCGATACGGGGGCAGCACGGTCATCGCTGAATTTTAAACCAAAGAAAGTAGGAATGTCAACACGGTCAATTACTGTTTCGGGGGTAAAAGGGGACGGATTTACTGTTCCAGTATTTGAACCTATGATGATAGAAGGTCCGAAGGATAGGGTCACAGGGGAACTGCTGTATATCCCTGATATAGGCCAAATGGGTGGTCAGCTCAGACTTGTGAACTCTATGCATTGGAAAGAGCCCTTAGGGCATTAGAGAATAAAGAGGGAACAGTATACACTGACTCTAAATATGCATTTCGTGTTGTGCACACATTCAGTAAGATATGGCAGGAACGACAGCTGATCAATACCCGAGGGAAAGAATTAGTACATGAAGAATTGATTAAACGAGTCTTGGAGTCCCTATTACTTCCCCGAGAAATAGCAGTAGTGCATGTAAATGGTTATCAGAAAGGAAATGAACCAGAGGTTAGGGGAAATAGTTTGGCGATGAAGTGGCGAGGGAAGCAGCCCTGAACCCACAAGAAGTGGTGATTCATTCCCTAATACCTACTGTCCCACGTCCGAGGGAAGCTCCTATATTTACTGAAAGCGAAGAAAATGAATTGAGAGATTTAGGGGCTGTAAAAACAGCAGACGGGCATTGGATGTTACCTGATGGAAGGAGAATTTGAACAAAATGATGATGCGAGAGATTATGGCTGTCCTACACCAAGGCAGCCATTGGGGAGTACAAGCAATGTGTGATTTGGTTCTTAGGGAATATGGATGTAAAGGAATATATACAATTGCTAAACAAATATGTGAGGGATGTATCATATGCAGAAAGGTAAATAAGAAAGACTTGAGAAAACAGAACCCGGGAGGAAGAGACCCAGAATTGAGACCTTTCCAGAGTATACAAGTTGATTATACTGAACTCCCCAGGGTAGGGAGACTAAAATATATGTTGTTCATTGTAGATCATCTATCCGGTTGGGTTAAAACATACCCCCTAGCTACTGCCACTGCGAGTGGAGTGTCTAAAACAATATTGGAGCACATACTTCCCCGATATGGGCTCGTGAACCATATTGATTCCGACCAAGGAACTCACTTTACCTCTAAAGTGTTACGGGGGGTAACGAAAGGGTTGGGAATTTCCTGGGAGTTCCATACTCAATGGCACCCGCCATCATCAGGAAGGTTTGCGAGAATGAACCAAACACTCAAACGACAGCTCTCTAAACTGATAATAGGAACCGGACTCCCTTGGACCAAATGTTTACCTATAGCTCTCTTGCGAGTACGAACAGCCCCAAGGAAAGATTTGGGACTATCCCCCTATGAAATCTTATTTGGATTACCTTACTTGGGAACGAATGGAGAATTGCCAATTCCCGAAACTAAAGATTTGTTTTTAAAGAAGTATATACTGGGCTTGTCCTCCTCTTTGTTTTTCCTCAGGAAACAGGGATTATTGGCACAGACTCCACCCCTTGAATTCACCGTTCATCCCATCCGGCCGGGCGATTGGATCTCAGTAAAATCATGGACAGAGACTAAATTGTAACCGGACTGGGAAGGGCCGTACCAGGCTCTTTTGACGACCGAAACGGCAATAAGGACAGCAGAGAAAGGCTGGACTCACTACACTCGGATCAAAGGGCCAGTGGAATCCCCAGTTGAGGAAGAAGTCTGGACAGCCGAATCAACGCAAGATTCGCTGAAACTCAGACTAAAGAGACTTTGAGTAACGAATTATACAGTGGCGACGTGAGCGCGGGATTATTTCTGTAAGATTGTATATTAAGTCTTTTTGTGCTTCAGCATGATGTTTAGAATACAGGGAATGCTGCTAGAATTATGATGCTAACTCTTTTAGTATTGGGATTTTGTCAAATATCATTTTCATATGTATTATTAACGGTTCCTGAATCTGATAATCCACAAGTAATAGACGCTGATGTATGCAGCTTAGTAAATTGTGGGGATGTAGATAATCAGAGACAGTACCGCAGCTCTGAGATACATCTTAAGTCCTATGGAAATGGCCTTGGGGATGGAACTATGTATAATGGTTTCGTCACAGTACACCAGGCCCCTTCCGACCAGCCTGCGATTGTCCTGATAAAAAGTGTAACCCAATATACCTAACGATAAGGAAAATCACCTGGCACGAAACAATCCTGGTGGGGTGGGGGGGGGGGGGACCTATGAGATACAATGAAATGAAATGTTTGGGATAGAAATGAAAGCAAATGGGAAGGATTTCTTGCGCTATTGTTTTTGAATTAGCGTAGGACAGGGAAAACGGGTAGAACTACTGGGTAATAAGATACAATATTTCACCCCTCCCGCTGATCCTAAAGTAGTAAAATTTATACAGGTAAAGGACTTGAAACAGACCATTGAAATAGAAACTGGGTACGGGGATGCAAATGCCTGGGTTGAATGGGTAAAGTATACTGTGAAAAGTCTGAACAAAAGCAATTGTTATGTATGTGCCTCCGGTCGGCCAGTGGCCCAGGTGGTTCCCTTTCCGCTCGGGTGGAAGCGAGACAGGAAGGGCATGAAATGTATGATAGCCCTGTACCAGGATGAGACTGCATGGAATGATAGGAATTGTACCTCCCTATCTCTGATGTTCCCTCCCTTGAAGAAGAAAGATACAAAAGATCCCCCCCATATTTTCTGCCGCAGTTGGAAATCACACATCGTGTGTGTAGACGAGGTACAAGTCGGTCGAAAGATTTGGGGGAGCTGAAATTATGTACAGAAATTAAGAATGTAACCGAAATGGAGAAGGGAGGGAACTACTCAGCACTGAAGGTTCCCCAAACGGATCTGTGGTGGGACTGTGGAGGCAAAATATTGAGACCCACGCTACCTCCAGATTGGAGAGGGATATGTGCAATTGTACAATTGGCAATTCCATTTACCCTGGCATTTGAGAAGGAAAAGATAGTGGGGAAAAAGGGAAGGGGTAAGAGATTACTGTTAGACACTTCTTTCGATGACAGGATTTATCTCGATTCGGTCAGAGTCCCTAGGGGGGTACCTGATGAATTCAAGGCTTGTAACCAGATTGCAGCAGGCTTTGTGTCAGCTCTCTTTTGGTGGGTAACAATTAATAAAAATGATCATACCCTGTATATGAGGGCTCACCCAAAGACTGATTGAAACAGCCTTGATGAAACAGGTGCCCCTAAAAGAAAAATGCAGAAGATAACAAATAGTAATTAAAGAAAAGGGGGAAAATGTGAGATATAGGTAAATTAATGTTACTTCTGCAATTCTGCAATTCCATCTTACAAAGTAAAATGAACTCACACTAGTATGTAATTGTTTTAGCCACGAGCTGAGTCAACAAGAATGGAAACGATGTGGAGGAAATATATAATTGTTTTTGTATTAGCTAAAACTGTATGTCAGAAGGTAGACATTACGGGCAAATAGATAAGATGTTGTGAGGGGATGAAGTTAAGTTAGATACGCCTGTACAAACAGTAGGTATAAACATCTGCTTCCCACTTTTACAGAGACAGAGGAACAAACCCCAATTAAAAGGGTCATCGGGATCAGAACGGCCTCGGGAAAGGCACAGATGAAGGGGGTAGATAATGATGAAGAAAGAATATGCCTAACAATGACCTGCAGCGGGATGAGGTCAAACAGCCTTGTGAGGCCAGGAATAAGCATTTTGTCAGAGACAAGGCCGGATAAGGCAAGAGATAAACAGGGGTAATGGGGGCCGGTCTAAGGGAAGTGGACGATGTAAACAGGGGAGGGAGCAGTGTAAAACAATAGACATCAAATCATATAAATCTTGTGTATGAATTGAATTTGGTGTGTGTATGTCCTCTGCCTTATAGGCACTGGACATCACACCCACTTGCAAGTGTAAAATAAATGGCACTACTGATTCAGATCTTGTCTCGGACTGAAATTATTGAAGTGAGTGGGCTTTATTTCTCACACAGCTCTTGGCCCCCACACTGGAGGTTATGAGTCCACAAGGCCCTGATCTGTAGAGTGCTGCACTCTTCCGTGAGTCTCGGAGGGAACCAGCCTGATTTGGATTGGAGTTGCAGCCTCTCAGTGAGAAGTGAAATCTCCTCGAGATTCCCCTCAGTCTCTGACTGTAAGGTGGAGCAGGCCAGACTCGGGGAAGCAAACAGCAGGCCAGGTCTGCCATGTCCTCCAGCTCCATTTCAGAAGGCCACATGGGAGGGGCTTGGTTCCTTCATCAGCTTCCCGTGCTCTCCCTTCTGGGTTAGGGTGGGGGCCGAATGGCCTTGCTCCTGGCTCTTATTGAGGTGCAGGCTGGATAAAATTGGGTTATACAGGACATGCCCCTGGAGTGAGGTTGGTTAGCTCAGTTGGCTGGGCAGTTAGCTTACCACACTAGCTAGAGTTACCCTGAAGGACTCTCCTTCCCAACCTCTCCCCTCAGCTGGGCCATGCTGACCCTCTGATTAAATCCCCACCAGACCCCGCTCTGTAATGAGGAGCTGTCCCATGCTCTGGTAAGACTACGGTTACATTACATTGGTTTGTACCTGGAGCACTGTGTGCAGGACTAGTCACTGCATTGTCAGAGGGATGTTAGTGTGTGGGGAGGTTTACTGGATGAATCCCCACTGGAATGAACAGCACTCTCTTTCCCCCAGTTAAGTCACTCTTACAGCCTTTGTGTCTTTGGAGACACGAGGACTATTTCACCTGAAACAGCAGCTGGGCACACCATAAGACTGGCTAGCTTACACACACACTTACACACACACACACACAGACACATACACACACAAACACAGACACACACACACACACACTCTCACAGACACTCACTCTCCCAAACACACACTCTCAAACATATACACACACATTCCTCTCTCTCACAGACACACATTCCTCTCACACACATACACACAAACATACACTCTCTTTCAAACACACACTCTCACTCCCTCAAACACACACATTCCTCTCTCTCTCACACACGCACACAAACACACACTCTCACTCCCTCAAACACACACGCATTCCTCTCCTCTCACACACACGCACACAAACACACACTTAGACAGACAAATATATAAACACATAATCCCTCTCTCACACACAGACACACAGAGATACACACACATGCACTCTCTCTCACACACACAGACAGACACTAGCTCTCTGTCTCTCTCTCACACACAGAGATACACACACACAACCACGATTACTGTACAAACATGGAGAAAGGTTCGATGGAGAGATTACTTCTCCTCGGACTGAACCCTGATCTCGCATGATGACTGCTGTAGGGAGACAGACAGCAACTGCAAATGACGTGTTGGATCTTCCTGTGCACCACGTCTTGCATCGACAGCGTTGGTCTGTTTGGGAGCCTGCTTTTCCAGAGAGTCTCCAAGCTACAAGTGACCATACATTGACGACAGTTTTCCTCCAATCCATGTTTAAGACACATGGTGATGTTATTTTTCAATGTTTGTTCAAAAAGATCTGAATCTTCTAAAATGGACGTGCCCTCCATCCCAAATTGCGACACCAGTGTGCCTTGCGGACCCTGAGGGAATGATCAGGGAAGTGTATCTGTACCTTCCTACATTCTGCACCTTTTACCACCAGATAGTGCTCCCTCATACCTCAGAAAGCACCACTCCATTGTGTTTACGCACAATGCCCCTCAGACAGTACCTCCACAAAATATTCACACCCTTAACACCTCAGAACACAGCCCAGCCCAACTCTCAGTCTGCATTCATCCACAAACCCCTTCAGATTGTAAGGACCCACATCCACCGCAGTCCAAGATTGGAGCCCTGGTCCTCAGAACATTATTGGGTCTCTTGATTAATCATTGAATTCCTACTGTGTAAAATCAGGCCATTCGGCCCATCAGGTCCACATCGGCGGTCTGAAAAGCATCCGATCTACACTCACACTCTCGATTCTATCCCTGTAATGTTGCATTTCCCATGGCCACCCCACCTAACCAGCACATCTTTGGATTGTGGGTAGAAACCGGAACACCCAGAGGAAACCCACAGATACAGGGAGAATGTGTAAACTCCACACAGACAGTGGCTGGGAGCTAGAATCAAAGTTGCATCCTTGGTGCTGTGAGGAAGCAGTGCTAACCACTGAGGCACCCTGCTGTCCTGTCTCCCTGGATGTCATGTCATCTAACCTTTTACTAACCAGTCTCCCATGTGAAACCTTCTCATCTATCTTCTCAGTGACCCTTCAAAACCTCTATCAAATTGGATAAACCATTTCCACAAGCCATGCTGACCATCCCTAATCAATTCTTGCTTTTCCAAATGCATGTAAATTGTCTCTCAGAATGCCCTCCAACATCTTACCCACCACTGCCATCAGGCTCACAGCTCCATAGTTCAATGGCTGTTCCTTGCAGCCTTACTTCAATAATGGCACATCATTAATCACTCTCCAGTCTTCAGGCACCTAACCCGTTGCCACTGATCGGTCCATCTGACAAGGCCATCTCCATCCTTCTGTAATCTAAGGCTATCATCCTCAGTATTTATCACCCAACCAATCTTCATATCATTCATGAATCCAATGATTAACCCTCCACCATTCAAATCTAAATCTTTTCTATCAACCACATCAGCAAGACCCCAATAGTGAGACATGAACAGACAAAGATTTCCAACTGGGCCATTACTGTCTGTTTCCTGCCACTCAGCATTCTGCGCCAAATTCCTTGGATCTTGAGTTTTTATGTTCACTATCAGTTTCCAATATGGGTCCTGATAAAAGCCTTACTGACCTCCAAGCAGGCGACAGGAAAGTATTGTCCTTATTTACACACGGGTTCACCTCCTTAAAAAGTGCAATCCCATTGGTCAGACCCGACCCCTTCTTAACACATCCATTCTGACTGGGATTCATGAACTCCAGTCTCTTTAAATGCTGATTAATTCTATCTCACAAAATTGCTTCCAACAGACGTCCCACCCACGATATTAGCCTGACTGGCCTGCAGCTGCCTGATATATCTAATGCTCCTTCTTGAATAACAGTACCACATGGTCAGTCCGACGACACCTCTCCTGTGGCCAGAGGGGATTTGAAAATGTTTGCAAGTGTACCTGCTCCTTCCTCCATAACCTCATTCGGTAAACTGAGATACATTTCCACCGTCTTTGGAGATTTATTGGGTTGTAGGAAGGCCAGACCACTCAGAACCATCTCTCTCTATATATATGCTCATTCATTTAATTGTATCAAAGAGCATCTTCACAATTTCATATCAACCCTGTCCCAATGAGCATTGACAAAATGAATCCATTCACTGTAGCCTCTGGGTCCATGCACAAATTCTCACTGTGTTCCACAACCTACTCTTTCGCTCATTATCAATTCACCCTTAATGTCACTGTAAGGTACATTCAGAATACTATTTCCCCTCTTAGCCTTCCTCTCTCCCAGGCAATTAGCCTGCGATACGATTTGGAGGAGTGTGGGATGTCAGTCTGGATGTGGATTAGCATTGGGAAGCTCGGAAATAAGGAACACACCCTTGCTGAGTGCTGAGTGTGGGACAGTGGGATTCATTTGGGATGAGCAGACGGAAGCTGAGGAATAAACCTCAGTCCTGCAGCATGAAAATAACCCTTTGAGCTTGCAGGTCAGTCACACCAAACGAAAGCTCCAACATTGGGAAAAGCGGGTGGAACCTCTTCAGGTTCAATATCCAATTAAAGATGGTCTGTTTGAACACAGTCTCTGGAACCTGGACGTGGGAATCATTGCTGAGCAGGGTATGTAGGATGCAGAGGCAGAAATATACTGAACAATTTCAGATATTCCCCTTAGGCTACAAAACATGGGAGCAGAAATTAGGCCATTCTGCACATCTGATAGTATGGCACTTAATCAGTACTGACTCTCTTACAATGCAGGTATCCCCCAGACTGATGCGCTGACAGTGCAGCACTCCTTCAGTAGTATCCTCTGACAGTGCATCACACCCTCAGTCATGATCCTCTGTCAGTGCAGCACTCCCACAGTACTGACCTTCTCACAGTGCAGCACTGCCCCCAGATTGACCCTCTGACATTGCAGCAATTCCCCATTACTGACCCCCCTGATAGCGTAGCACTCCCTCAGTAGTATCCTCTGACAGTGCAGCACCCCCTCAGTACTGACCCTCTGACAGTGCAGCACTCCCTCAGTCATGATCCTCTGTCAGTGCAGCACTCCCTCAGTACTGACCTTCTCACAGTGCAGCACTGCCCCCAGATTGACCCTCTGACATTGCAGCAATTCCCCATTACTGACCGCCTGATAGTGCAGCACTCCCTCAGTAGTATCGTCTGACAGTGCAGCACTCCCTCAGTACTGACCCTCTGACGGTGCAGCTGTCCCTCAGTACTGACCCTCTGACAGTGCAGTACTCCCTTGGTATTGGCCCTCTGACAGTGAGACTCCCCTCAGTACCGTTCCTATGACACTGCAGCACTCCCTCAGTACTGACCCTCTGACAGTGAGGCATTGTACGTATACTGACCCTCCCACAGTGTGGCGCACCTTCATACTGACTTTAAGACAGTGTGGCGCATCCTCTGATCATTCAATACTCCCTCAGAACTGACCCTCTGACACTGCAACAGCCCCTTGGCCCCTGACGGTGCTGCAATCCCTCAGTACTGACCCTCTGACAGTGCTGCAATCCCTCAGCACTGGTCCTTTGACACTGCAGCACACCATCAGAAATGACATTCTGACACAATAGCATTCCCTCAGCACTGACATTTCTACAGTGTGGCATTCCTTCGGTACTGACCCTCCGATAACACGGCATTCCCTCAGTACTGACCCTCCGACAGAGCAGAACTCCCTCTGTACTGACATTCTGATAGTGCAGCACTGCCTCATTCCTGCACTTCTGATAATCCAGCACTCCCTCAGTACTGACCCTTTGGCAGAGCAGCTCTCCCTCAGTACGGACCCTCTGTAACAACACTCCCTCAGAACTGACACACTGACCGTGTAGCGCTCCCTCAGTAATGACCCTTTGAGTGTGCATCACTCTCTCAGTACTGACCCTCTGGCAATGCAGGAATCACTTCGTACTGACTGTCTGACACATAGTGTGGTGGTCCCTCAGTACTGACCCCCTCACAGCGCGATAATCCCTCAGTACTGACCCCCTCACAGCACGGTGATCCCTCAGTACTGACCCCCTCACATTGCGGTGGTCCCTCAGTACTAATCCCCTCAGACTGTGGTGCTCCCTCAGTACTGACCCCCTCACATTGCGCTGGTCTCTCAGTACTAATCCCCTCAGAGTGCGGTGCTTCCTCCGTTCTAACCCTTTCACAGTGCAGCGCTCCCTCAGTAGTAACCCTCTCACACTGCGACACTCTAACAGCATGGCCATCCATTAGTACTGACTCTCAGAGAGTGCGCACTTCATCATTACTGACCCTCTCACTGCACAGCAATCCCTCTGTCCTGACTCTCTGACAATGCTGCACTCCCTCCACACTGACCCTCTGACACTGCTGCACTCCCTCCACACTGACTCTCTGACAATGCTGCACTCCCTCCATACTGTCCCTCTGACAATGCTGCACTCCCTCCACACTGATCCTCTGAATAGTGATGTACTCCATCAGTACTGACTCTCTGACAGTGTGGAAGTGGCCCTCTACTGACCCTCTGACAGTGTGGCCCAATCTCAGGACAAAACCTCTGACAGTACAGCACTCCCTCAGTACTGACTCATTGACAATGTAACACTCCCTCAGCACTGACCCATTGACAGTTTAGCACTCCCTCAGCACTGACCCATTGACAGTGCGACACTCCCTCAGTACTGACCCATTGACAGTGTAGCACTCCCTCAGTACTGACCCTCTGACAGTACAGCACTCCCTCAGTACTGACCCATTGACAGTGTAGCACTCCCTCAGTACTGACCCATTGACAGTGTAGCACTCCCTCAGCACTGATCCATTGACAGTGTAGCACTCCCTCAGGACTGACCCTCTGGCTCGGTCCTGCACCTCTGACAGTCCAGCAGTGCCTTAATACTGACCAGCTGACAGTGTAGCACTCTCTCTGTACTGACCATCTGACAGTGTAGCACTCTCTCTGTACTGACCCTCTGACAGTGTGGCACTCCCTCTGTTCTGACCCTCTGACAGTATGGTGCTCCCTCAGTACTGACCCTCTGTCATCTTCAACCCATCCTTTGCTTCTTCATTACGCTGATTTTAACAGAGGTAAAGAAACAGAGTTAGTGACCATCCACCGTCACCCTGTTATAACACTTATTTCCAAATGTGGCTTGTATGTGATTCCCACCCCCTCTAATCGTTGCCTGGAAGGTGGGGGTGGGGTGTACTCTCTTGCTGCAGTCCTTGGGTGTCCCACAGTGATGTTAGGGACGGAGCTCCAGGAGTTTGACCTGAACCATGTCAAGAGCTCTCTTACTGGTGTGCCGTTTTAAAGTTGGGAAGTTATTAGAGACCAGGAGGACCCGAGAGCTGCTGTCTTGTCAGAGAGAGAGGACTAGTGCGTCACACCCCTCAGGTAAGGGGTGAGGTTGAGAAGCTGGGGACTTCATGGTCATTTCAGACATGATAGAGATTGAACCAACAATGTTGGCATCACGAACCTGTTAGCTGTGGTAACTGACCCCCCTTTGTAGCAGAGGGATTCAATCCCTTTAATAGAGTAAGCTTGAGAATTCAACACGAAAACCAACCTGTACGGACGCGCTGGAGACCTGAAACATCAATACAGAGATTGCTGAAGAAGCTCAGCATGTCCGGCAGCATCTCTGAAGGGAGAGGGAGAAAGAGACAGAGAGAGTTCACCTTTCAATCCAGTCATTTCTGCGGGAAAGTTCCTTCAGAACAGACCGTTTTGAGGAACAGTCACTTGGAATGCGAATTGTTCCTCTCTCTTCAACGTTGCGACCTGCTGAATTGTGCTAAATTTCCCCACCATCTGTTTACTTGAGAACTTGACCTGATCCAAGTGTCACTGAGTAATTCAGTCTGTGTTCAATGCCCTGAGGCTGCTTCTGTTGAAAGTTGACAAAGAGGATTAAGGCTGTGTAAGGTATTGTATTCGGAGGGCGGGCTACATGGGAGAACAGATACAGAACACAGGCACACCGAAATGTTAGGTCTGAGCTGTTCCATCTGAACTAACATCACAAAGTTACATTGATCAGGATCTTTGTGAAGTGCCTTTGTCAAGTGACCCTTCCTCAAAACGGTCTGTTCTGAAGGAACTTTCCCGCAGAAATCACTGGATTGAAAGGTGAACTCTCTGTCTCTTTCTCCCTCTCCCTTCAGAGATGCTGCCGGACATGTTTAGCTTCTTCAGCAATTTCTGTATTGATGTTTCAGGTCTCTAGTGCGTCCGTACAGATTGATTTTAGTGTTGAATTCTCAAGCTTACTCTATTAAAGGGATTGAATCCCTCTGCTACAAAGGGTGGTCAGTTACCATAGCTAACAGGTTCGTGATGCCAACATTGTTGGTTCAATCTCTATCATGTCTGAAATGACCATGAAGTCCCCAGCTTCTCAACCTTGCCCCTCTGAGGTGTGTGACCCACCAGGCCTCTCTCTCTGACAAGACAGCAGCTCTCGGGTCCTCCTGGTCTATATTAACTTCCCAACTTTAAAAGGGCACTCCAGTAAGAGAGCTCTTTACATGGTTCAGGTCAAACTCCTGGAGCTCCCTCCCTAACATCACTGTGGGACACCCAAGGACTGCAGCAAGAGAGTACACCCCACCCCCACCTTCCAGGCAACTATTAGAGGGGGTGGGAATCACATACAAGCCACATTTGGAAATAAGTTTTATAACAGGGTGACGGTGGATGGTCATTAACTCTGTTTCTTTACCCCTGTTGAAATCAGCGTAATGAAGAAGCTAGGGGTCAGTTGAAAATGACAATGGTAGCCTTTTGTAGGTTGGTGTTTATTAGAGTTTGTATCGACAGTATGAATGTTTGAGCACTTATTCAAGGGCATGCAGGTAGCTGCCAGAGGAAGTGATGGGGGCTGGTATAATTGCGACATTTAAAAGGTATCAGGATGAGTATGTGAATAGGAAGGGTTTAGAGGGATATCAGCCAAGTGCTAGCAAATGGAATGAAATGGAATGAGAATATCTGGTTGGTATGGACAAGTTGGACAGGAGGGACTGGTTCCATGCTCTGCATCTCTGTGACTCTGTGCCTCTGAATAATCTATTGCAGAGAGTTTCAGATAGGCCTTGGTTCGTGTGTCGCTCTCATGCTTCCTCAGAATCTGCAAACCCTATGTCTCCAAATTTCCCAAGAAATAAAGAGGGTCAGTACCGAGGGAATGCTGCACAGTCAGAGGGTCAGGACTGAGGGAGTGCCGCACTGTCAGTGGGTCAGCACTGAGGGAGTGCTGCACTGTCAGTGGGTCAGCACTGAGGGAGTGCTGCACTGTCAGATGGTCAGTACTGAGGAAGTGTCACACTCTCAGAGGGTCATTACAGAGGGAGTGCTGCACTGTCCGAGGGTCACTACTGAGGGAGCGCTGCACTGTCCGAGGGTCATTACTGAGGGATTGCTGCACTGTTAGAGGGTCAGTACTGAGGGAGTGCTGCACTGTCAGAGGGTCATTACTAAGGGAGTGCTGCACTGTCAGAGGATCAGTACTGAGGGAGTGCCACACTGTCAGAGGGTCATTACACAGGGAGTGCTGCACTGTCCGAGGGTCACTACTGAGGGAGTGCTGCACTGTCATAGTGTCAGTCCTGAGGGAGTGCCACACTGTCAGATGGTCAGTACTGAAGGAGTGCCACACTGTCAGAGGGTCAGTACTGAGGGTGTGCCACACTGTCAGAGTTTCAGTACAGAGGGAGTTCCACACTGTCAGATTGTCAGTACTGAGGGAGTGCTGCACTGACAGAGGGTCAGTACTGAGGGAGTGCCAAACTGTCAGAGTGTCAGGACTGAGGGAGTGCTTCACTGTCAGAGGGTCAGTACTGAGGGAGTGCTGCACTGTCAGAGGGTCAGTACTGAGGGAGTGCTGCACTGTCAGAATGTCAGTACTGAGGGAGTGCTGCACTGTCAGAAGGTTAGTACTGAGGGAGTGCTGCACTGTCAGAGGAGTCAGTACTGAGGGAGTGCCACACTGTCAGAGGGGCCTTACTGAGGGAGTGCCGCACTGTCAGAGGGTCAGTACTGAGGGAGTGCTGCACTGTCAGAATGTCAGTACTGAGGGAGTGCCACACTGTCAGAGCGGCCTTACTGAGGGAGTCCCGCACTGTCAGAGGGTCAGTACTGAGGGAGTGCTGCATTGTCAGAGTGCCAGTACTGACGGAGTGCCACACTGTCTGTCGGTCAGTACTGAGGGATTGCGACACTGTCAGAGGGGTCAGTATTGAGGTAGTGCCACACTGTCAGAGGATCTGTACTGAGGGATTGACACACTGCCAGAGGGTCAAAGCTGAGGGAGCTCTACACTGCCACAAGGGTCTGTGCTGAGACATTGCTGCACTGTCAGAGGGTCAGTACTGAGGGAGTGTCACACTGTCGGAAGGTCAGTACTGAGGGAGTGATTCGCTGTCAGAGGGTCAGTACTGAGGCAGTGCTGCACTGTCATAGTGTCAGTACTGAGGGAGTGCTGCACTGTCAGAGGGTCATTATTGAGGGAGCGCTGCACTGTCAGAGTGGCAGTACTGAGGGAGTGCTGCAATGTCACAGGGTCAGTACTGAGGGAGTGCTGCAATGTCAGAGGGTCAGTACTGAGGGAGTGCTGCATTGTCAGAGTTTCAGTACTGAGGGAGTGTCACACTGTCGGAGGGTCAGTACTGAGGGAGTGATTCGCTGTCAGAGTTTCAGTACTGAGGGAGTGTTGCAATGTCACAGGATCAGTACTGAGGGAGTGCTGCACTGTCAGAGGGATTAGTACTGATGGAGTGCCAGACTGTCAGAGTGGCAGTACTGAGGGAGTGCTGCAATGTCACAGGGTCAGTACTGAGCGAGTGCTGCAATGTCAGAGGGTCAGTACAGAGGGAGTGCTGCACTGTCAGATGGTCAGTACAGAGGGAGTGCTGCACTCTCAGAGGGTCAGTTCAGAGGGAGTACTGCAATGTCACAGGGTCAGTACTGAGGGAATGTCACACTGTCAGAGGGTCAGTACTGAGGGATTACCACACTGTCAGTGGGTCAGTACTGAGGGAGTGCCACACTGTCAGATGGTCAGTACTGATGGAGTGCTGCACTGTCAGAGGATCATATTGAGAGAGTGCCACACTGTCAGACGGTCTGTACTGAGGGAGTGCTGCAGTGTTAGAGGTGTCAGTACGGAGGGAGTGTCACATTGTCAGAGTGTCAGTACTGACGGAGTGTCACACTATCAGATGGTCAGTACTGAGGGAGTGCTGCACTATCGGAGTGAAAGTACTGATGGAGTGCCACACAGTCAGAGGGTCAGTACTGAGGGAGTGCTGCACTGTCAGAGGGATTAGTACTGATGGAGTGCCAGGCTGTCAGAGGGTCAGTACTGAGGGAGTGCTGCACTGTCAGAGGGTCAGTACTGAGGGAGTGCTGCACTGTCAGAGGGATTAGTACTGATGGAGTGCCAGACTGTCAGAGGGTCAGTACTGAGGGAGTGCTGCACTGTCACAGGGTCAGTACTGAGGGAGTGTGAAACTGTCAGATGGTCAGTACTGAGGGAGTGTTGCACTGTCAGAGTGAAAATACTGATGGAGTGCTGCAATGTCACAGGGTCAGTACTGAGGGAGTGCCACACTGTCAGTGGGTCAGTACTGAGGGAGTGCTGCATTGTTCGAGGGTCAGTACTGAGGGAGTGCTGCAATGTCACAGTGCCCTTACTGAGTGAGCGCAGCACTGTCAGAGGGTCAGTACTGAGGATGTGCAGCACTGTCAGAGGATCAGTACTGAGGGATTCCTGCATAGCCAGAGCGTCAGTATAGAGGGAGTGCAGCATTGTCAGAGGGTCGGGACGTAGGAAGCGCTGAAATTCAGAGGGTAATTAGTGAGAGAGAGCTGAACTGTGAGAGGGTCAGTACTGAGGGAGTCGTGCACTATCAGAGAGTCAGCACTGAGGGAGTTCTGCGCTGTCAGAGGGTCCGTACTGAGGGAGTGCTGCACTGTCAGAGGGTCTGTACTGAGGGAGTGCTGCACTGTCAGAGGGTCAGTACTGAGGGATCCTGCATAGACAGAGAGTCAGTATAGAGGGAATGCAGCATTGTCAGAGGGTCGAGACGCAGGAAACACTGAAATGTCAGAGGATTATTGCTGACAGAGAGTTGAACTGTGAGAGGGTCAGTACTGAGGGAGTGCTGCACTGTCAGAGGGTCAGTACTGAGATATTGTTGCTCTGCCAGAGCGTCAGTACTGAGGGAGTGTCACACTGTCAGAGGGTCAGTACTGAGGGAGTGTCACGCTGTCAGAGGGTCAGTACTGAGGGAGCGCTATACTTCCAAACAGTCAGTGCTGAGTGAGTGCTACACTGCAAAAGGGTCAGTACAGTGAGAGTGCTGCACTGCCAGCGGGTCAGTACTGAGGGAGTGCCACACTGTCAGAGGAGTCAGTGGTGAGTGAGTGCTGCAATGTCAGAGGGTCAGCACTGAGGGAGTGTCACACTGGCAGTGGGTCCGTGCTGAGGGAGTGCTACACTGCCAAAGGGTCAGTGCAGAGGGAGTACTGCACTGTCACCGGTTCATAATGAGGGATTGCTGCAACGTCAGAGGGTCAGTACTGAGGGAGTGCCACACTGTCAGAGGGTTCAGTTTTGAGTGAGTGCTGCAATGTCAGAGAATCAGTACTGAGGGAGTGCTGCATTGTTCGAGGGTCAGTACTGAGGGAGTGCTGCACTCTCAGTGTCAGTACTGAGGGAGTGCCACTGTCAGATGGGTCAGTACCGAGGGAGTGCTGCACTGTCAGAGGGTCAGTACTGAGGGAGTGCTGCACTGTCGTAGTGTCATTATTGAGGGAGTGTCACACTACCAGAGGGTCAGCACTGAGTGAGTGCTGCACTGCCAAAGGGTCAGTACTGAGGGAGTGCTGCACTGTCAGAGGGTCAGTACTGAGGGAGTAATGCACTGTCAGATGTTCAGTACTGCAGGAGTGTCACACTGTCAGAGGGTCAATACTGAGGGAGTGCTGCACTGTCAGAGGATCAGCACTGAGGGAGTGTCACACTGTCAGAGGGTCAGCACTGAGGGAGTCTCACACTGTCAGAGGATGAGCACTGAGGGAGTGCTGAACTGTCAGAGGGTCAGCACTGACGGAGTGTCACACTGTCAAATTGTCAGCACTGAGGGAGTGTCACACTGTCAGATTGTCAGCACTGAGGGAGTGTCACACTATCAGAGGGTCAGTACTGAGGGAGTGCTGCACTGGCAGAGGGTCAGTACAGAGGGAGTGCTGCACTGTCAGAGGGTCAGCACTGAGCGAGTGTCACACTGTCAGAGGGTCAGCAATGAGGGAGTGTCACACTGTCAGAGGATCAGCACTGAGGGAGTGCTGCACTCTCAGAGGGTCAGCACTGAGGGAGTGTCACACTGTCAGAGGGTCAGCACTGAGGGAGTGTCACACTGTCAGAGGGTCAGCACTGAGGGAGTGTCACACTATCAGTGAACATAGAACATAGAACAATACAGCACAGAACAGGCCCTTCGGCCCACAATGTTGTGCCGAACGTCTAACCTAGATTAAGCACCCATCCATGTACCCATCCAAATGCCACTTAAAGGTCGCCAATGATTCTGACTCTACAACTCCCACGGGCAGCGCATTCCATGCCCCCACCATTGTCTGGGTAAAGAACCCACCCCTGACATCTCCCCTATACCTTCCACCCTTCACCTTAAATTTATGTCCCCTTGTAACACTCTGTTGTACCCGGGGAAAAAGTTTCTGACTGTCTACTCTATCTATTCCTCTCATCATCTTATAAACCTCTATCAATCACCCCTCATCCTTCGCCGTTCCAACGAGAAAAGGCCGAGAACTCTCAACCTATTCTCATACGACCTATTCTCCATTCCAGGCAACATCCTGGTAAATCTCCTCTGCACCCTCTCCAAAGCTTCCACATCTTTCCTAAAGTGAGGCGACCAGAACTGCACACAGTACTCCAACTGTGGCCTAACCAAAGTCCTGTACAGCTGCAACATCACTTCACGACTCTTGAATTCAATCCCTCTGCTAATGAACGATAATACTCCATAGGCCTTCTTACAAACTCTATCCACCTGAGTGGCAACTTTCAAAGATCTATGTACATAGACCCTAAGATCCCTCTGTTCCTCCACCTGACTAAGAACCCTACCATTAACCCTGTATTCCGCATGCTTATTTGTTCTTCCAAAATGGTCAACCTCACACTTGGCAGGGTTGAACTCCATCTGCCACTCCTCAGCCCAGCTCTGCAACATATCTAAGTCCCTTTGCAAACGACAAATGCCCTCCCCACTGTCCACAACTCCACCTATCTTCGTATCATCTACAAATTTACTGACCCACCCTTCGACTCCCTCATCCAAGTCTCACACTGTCAGAGGGTCAGTGCTGCGGGAGTGTCACACTGTCAGAGGGTCAGTACTGAGTGGATGCTGCACTGTCAGGAATGCTAGACTGAGGGAATGCTGCACTATCAGAGGGTCAGTACGGAGTCAGGTTCACACTGTCATGAATCGGTCATGAGAGATCACCGCACTGTTGGACAGTCAGTACTGAGGGCCTGCTGCATTGCCAGAGAGTCAGTATTGAGGGAGTGCAGCATTGTCAGAGGATCGGGATGGAGGGAGCGCTGAAATGTTAGAGGGTCAGCCCTGAGGGATCACCGCACTGTCGGACAGTCAGTACTGACGGAGTGCAGCATTGTCAGAGGGTAGGGACGGAGGAAGCGCTGAAATGTCAGAGGGTCAGGAATGAGGGAGCGCTGCAGTGTCAGAGGGTCTGTACTGAGAGAGTGCTGCAATGTCAGTGGGTCAGTACTGAGGGAGTGCTGCACTGTCGGAAGGTCAGTACTGATGGAGTGCTGCACTGGCAGAGTGTCAGTACTGAGGGAGTGCTGCACTGTCAGAGGGTCAGTACTGAGGGAGCACTGCACTGTCACAGGGTCACTACTGAGGGAGTGATACACTGCCAAAGGATCAGTCCTGATGGAGTGCTGCACTGTCAGAGTGTCAGTACTGAGGCTGTGTTGCACTGCCAGAGGGTCAGTACGGAGGGAGTGCTGCACTGTCAGAGGGTCATTACTGAGGGATTCCTGCATTGCCAGAGAGTCATTATAGAGGGAGTGCAGCATTGTCAGAGGGTCGGGACGTAGGAAGCGCTGAAATTCAGAGGGTAATTAGTGAGAGAGAGCTGAACTGTGAGAGGGTCAGTACTGAGAGTGTGCACTGTCAGAGGGTCAGTACTGAGGAAGTGCTGCACTGGCTGAGGATCAGTATTGAGGGAATGCTGAACTGTCAGAGGGTCAATACTGAGGGGGTGCCACACTGTCAGAGTGACAATATTGAGGGAGTGCTGCACTGTCAGTACTGAGGGAGTGCTGCACCTTCAGAGGGGTCAGTATTGAGGGAGTGCTGCACTGTCAGAGAGTCAGTAATGAGGGAGTGCTGCAATGTCAGAGGGTCAGTACTGAGGGAGTGCTGCACTGTCAGAGGGTCAGCACTGAGGGAGTGCTGCAATGACAGAGGGTCAGCACTGAGGAAGTGCTGCAATGTCAGAGGGTCAGTACTGAGGGAGTGCTGCACTGTCAGAGGGTCAGTTTTGAGGGAGTGCTGCACTGTCAGCGGTTCAGTTCTGAGGGAGTGCTGCACTGTCAAAGTGTCAGTTCTGAGGGAGTGCCACATTGTCAGAGGGTCAATATTGATGGAGTGCCACACTGTCAGAGTGACAGGATTGTGGGAGTGCTATACTGTGAGACAGTCTGTACTGAGGGAGTTCTGCACTATCAGAGTGTCTGTACTGAGGGAGTCCTGCAGTATCAGAGGGTCAGTACTGAGGAGTGCCACACTCTCAGAGTGACAGTGCTGAGGGAGTGCTGCACTGTGAGAGTGTCAGTACTGATGGAGTGCCACACTGTCAGAGGGTCAGTGCTACGGGATTGTCACACTGGCAGAGAGTCAATACTGAGGGAGTGCTGCACTGTCAGAGGGTCAGTACTGAGGGAGTGCTGCAATGTCAGAGGGTCAGCACTGAGGAATTGCTGCAATGTCAGAGGGTCAGTAATGAGGGGGTGCTGCACTGTCAGATGGTCAGTACTTAGAGAGTGCTGTACTGTCAGAGGGTCAGTACTGAGGGAGTGCAGCCCTGTCAGAGGGTCAGTACTGAGAGAGTGCTGCAATATAAAAGGGTAAGTACTGAAGGAACGCTGCACTGCTAAACGGTCTGTACTGAGGAGTGCTGCAATGTCACAGGGTCAGCACTGAGGGAGTGCCACACTGTCAGAGGGTCAGTACTGAGATGGTGTTGCTCTGTCAGAGGGGTCATTACTGAGCGAGTGCCACACTGTCAGAGCATCAGTACTGAGGGATTGTCACACTGTCAGAGGCTCAGTACTGAGGGAGCGCTACACTTCCAAACAGTCAGTGCTGGGTGAGTGCTACAGTGCAAAAGGGTCAGTACAGAGAGAGTGTTGCACTGTCAGCGGGTCAGTACTGAGGGAGTGTCACACTGTCAGAGGGTCAGCACTGAGGGAGTGCTGCACTGTCAGAGGGTCAGTACTGAGGGAGTGTCACACTGTCAGAGGGTCAGCACTGAGGGAGTGCTGCACTGTCAGATGGTCAGTACAGACGGAGTGCTGCAATGTCAGAGGGTCAATACTTAGGGAGTGTCACACTATCATAGGGTCAGCACTGAGGGAGTGTCACACTGTCAGCGGGTCAGTGCTGAGGGAGTGCTACACTGCCAAAGGGTCAGTACAGAGGGAGTGCAACACTGTCAGAGGGTCAGTGCTGAGGGAGTGCTGCACTGTCAGAGGGTCAGCACTGTGGGAGTGCCTCAGTGTCAGAGTGACAGTATTGAGGGAGTGCTGCACTGTCAGAGTGACAGTATTGAGGGAGTGCTGCACTGTCAGAGGGTCAGTATTGAGGGAGTGCTGCACTGTCAGAGTGACAGTATTGAGGGAGTGCTGCACTGTCAGAGTGACAGTATTGAGGGAGTGCCACACTGTGAGGGAGTCAGTACTGAGGGAGTTCTGCACTGTCAGAGTGACAGTGCTGAGGGAGTGCTGCACTGTCAGAGGGTCAGTGCTGCGGGATTGTCACACTGCCAGAGGGTCAATACTGAGGGAGTGCTGCACTGTCAGAGGGTTAGCACTGAGGGAGTGCTGCAATGTCAGAGGGTCAGTACTGAGGTTGTGCTGCACTGTCAGAGGGTCAGTACTGAGGTTGTGCTGCACTGCCAGACGGTCAGTACTGAGGGAGTGCTGCACTGTCAGAGGGTCAGTACTGAGGGAGTTCTGCAATGTCAGAGGGTCAACACTGAGGGAGTGCTGCAATGTCAGAGAGTCAGTACTGAGAGAGTGCTACACTGCCAGAGGGTCAGTACTGAGGGACTGCTGCACTGTCAGACCATCAGTACTGAGGGATTGTCACACTGTCAGAGGGTCAGTACTGAGGGAGTGTGGCACTGTCAGAGGGTCAGTACTGAGAGAGTGCTGCAATATAAAAGGGTAAGTACTGAAGGAATGCTGCACTGCTAAACGGTCTGGACTGAGGTAGTGCTGCAATGTCACAGGGTCAGCACTGTGGGAGTGCCACACTGTCAGAGGGTCAGTATTGAGATAGTGTTGTTCTGTCAGAGGGGTCATTACTGAGCGAGTGCCACACTGTCAGAGCATCAGTCTTGAGGGAGTGCCACACTGTCAGAGGTGTCAGTGCTGAGGGAGTGCTGCAATGTGAGAGGGTCAGTACTGAGGGAGTGCTGCACTGTCGGAGGGTCACATTGGGGGAGTGCGGCACTGTCAGAGGGTCAGCACTGAGGGAGTGTCACGCTGTCAGCGGGTCAGTGCTGAGAGAGTGCTACACCACCAAAGGGTCAATACAGAGGGAGTGCGACACTTTCAGAGGGTCAGTACTGAGGGAGTGCCGCACTGTCAGAGGGTCAGTACTGAGGGAGTGCTGCACTGTCAGATGGTCAGTACTGAGGGAGTGCTGCGCTGTCAGAGGGTCAGTACTGAGGGAGTGCTGCACTGTCAGAAGGTCAGTACTGAGGGAGTGCTGCGCTGTCAGAGGGTCAGTACTGAGGGAGCGTTCCACAATCAGAGGGTCAGTACTGAGGGAGTGCTGCACTGTCAGAAGGTCAGTACTGAGGGAGTGCTGCGCGGTCAGAGGGTCAGTACTGAGGGAGCGTTCCACAATCAGAGGGTCAGTACTGAGGGAGTGCTGCACTGTCAGAAGGTCAGTACTGAGGGAGTGCTGCGCTGTCAGAGGGTCAGTACTGAGGGAGCGTTCCACAATCAGAGGGTCAGTACTGATTGTGCTCCGCAATGTCAGAGGGTCAGTACTGAGGGTGTGCTGCACTGTCAGTGGATCAGTATGGAAGGAGTACAGCATTGTCTGGGGGTCAGGACGGAGGAAGCACTGCAATGTCAGATGGTCAGTACTGAGGGAGTGTTGTAATGTCAGAGAGTCAGTACTGAGGGAGTGCCACACTGTCAGAGGGGTCAGTACTGAGGGAGTGGCACACTGTCAGAGGGGTCAGTACTGAGGGAGTGCTGCACTGCCAGAGTGTCATTACTGAGGGAGTGCTGCACTGTCAGGGGGTCAGTCTGAGGAAGTGCTGCACTGTCAGGGGGTCAGTAATGAAGGATTCATGCAATGTCAGAAGGTCCATATGGGTGCAGCGTTGCATTGTCAGAGGGTCATTACTGAGGGAGTGCTGCACTGTCAGCGCATCAGTCTGGGGGATACCTGCATTGTAAGAGAGTCAGTACTGAGTGAGTGCCACACTATCAGATGGGCTGAAAGACCTAGTTTCTGCTCCCATGTCTTGTGGTCTAAGCGGAATATCTGAAATTGTTCAGTATATTTCTGCCTCTGCATCCTACATACCCTGCTCAGCAATGATTCCCACATGCAGGTTCCAGAGACTGTGTACAAACAGACCATCTTTAATTGGATATTGAACCTGAAGAGTTTCCACACTCTTTTCCCAGGGATCGAGTTTTTGTTTCATTCCTCAGCTTCCATGTGCTCATCCCAAATGAATCCCACTGCCCCACATTCAGCACCCAGCAAGGGTGTGTTCCATATTTCTGAGCTTCCCAATGCTAATCCACATCCGGAATGACATACCACACTCCTCCAAATTGTATCGCAGGCTAATTGCCTGGGAGAGAGGAGTGCTAAGAAAGGAAATAAAAATCTGAAAGTACCTTACAGTGACATTAAGGGTGAATTGATAATGACAGAAAGAGTAGTTTGTGAAACACAGTGAGAATTTATGCATGGACCCAGAGGCTACAGTGAATGGATTCATTTTGTCAATGCTCATTGGGACAGGGTTGATATGAAATTGTGAAGATGCTCTGTGATACAATTAAATAAATTAGCATATATATAGAGAGAGATGGTTCTGAGTGGTCTGGCCTTCTTACAACCCAAAAAATCTCCAAAGACGGTGGAAATGTATCTCAGTTTACCGAATGAGGTTATGGAGGAAGGAGCAGGTACACTTGCAAACATTTTCAAATCCCCTCTGGCCACAGGAGAGGTGTCGTCGGACTGACCATGTGGTACTGTTATTCAAGAAGGAGCATGAGATATATCAGGCAGCTACAGGCCAGTCAGGCTAATATCGTGGGTGGGACGTCGGTTGGAACCAATTTTGGGAGATAGAATTAATCAGCATTTAAAGAGACTGGAGTTCATGAAGAACAGTCAGAATGGTTGTGTTAAGGAGGGGTCAGGTCTGACCAATGGGATTGCACTTTTTAAGGAGGTGAACCCGTGTGTAAATAAGGACAATACTTTCCTGTCGCCTGCTTGGAGGTCAGTAAGGCTTTTATCAGGACCCATATTGGAAACTGATAGTGAACATAAAAACTCAAGATCCAAGGAATTTGGCGCAGAATGCTGAGTGGCAGGAAGCAGACAGTGATGGCCCAGTTAGAAATCTCTGTCTGTTCATGTCTCACTATCGGGGTCTTGCTGATGTGGTTGATAGAAAAGATTTAGATTTGAACGGTGGGTGGTTAATCATTGGGTTCATGAATGATATGAAGGTTGGTTGGGTGATAAATACTGAGGAGGATAGCCTTAGATTACAGAAGGATGGAGATGGCCTTGTCAGATGGACCGATCAGTGGCAACGGGTGAGGTGCCTGAAGACTGGAGGGTGATTAATGATGTGCCATTATTGAAGTAAGGCTGCAAGGAACAGCCATTGAACTATGGAGCTGTGAGCCTGATGGCAGTGGTGGGTAAGATGTTGGAGGGCATTCTGAGAGACAATTTACATGCATTTGGAAAAGCAAGAATGATTAGGGATGGTCAGCATGGCTTTTTTGTGGAAACGATGTGTCCAACTTGATAAAGCTTTTGAAGGGATGACCAAGGAGACAGATGAGAAGGTTTCACATGGGAGGTTGCTTAGTAAAAGGTTAGATGAGATGGCATCCAAGGAGAGAGGACAGCACGGTGTCTCAGTGGTTTGATTCTAACTCCTGGTGACTGTCTGTGTGGAGTTTACACATTCTCTCTGTATCTGTGCGGGTTCCCCCCAGGTGATCCAGTTTCCTCCCACCGCCCAAAGATGCCATGGGAAATGCAGCATTACAGGGATAGAGTAGAGGATGTGAGTCTTGGTGGGATGCTGTTCAGACAGTCAGTGTGGAGCCAATGAACGGAATGGCTAGCTTTGACACTGTAGGAATTCTAAAATTAATCCAGAGAGACAAGTAATGTTCTGGGGACCTGGGCTCCAATCTTGGACAGGGGTGGATGTGGGTCCTTACAGTCTGAAGGGGTTTGAACACAATCTGAGGGGGGAGCTGGGCTACATCCTGAAATGTTGAGGATGTGAATGTTTTGTGGAGCTACTGTCTAAGGGGCTTTGGGTGTTAAACACAACAAAGTGACGCTTTCTTAGGTATTGAGGGAAAACTTTCTGAGGTATTGAGAGAACACTTTGAGGTACTGAGGGAGAACTATCTGGCGGTGCAGAGTGCAGAGGGTAGACAGATGCAATTCCCCGAGGCACTCTGGTGTTGTAATTTGAAATGGAAGCCACTCCCCATTTCAGAAGATTCAGATCATTTTAAACAATCACTGAAAAATAACATCAGGATGTGTCTGAAACATGGTTTGGGGGAAATCTTTCCTCAATCTATTGTCACTTGTTGCTTAAAGACGTTTTAGAAAAGCAGGCACCCAAACAGACTAACACTGTCGATGCAAGAGGTGGGGCACAGGAAGATCCAACAAGTCCATCCGTCGCTGCTGTTTGTCCTTCTGGAGCAGTCATCATGTGAGATCAGGGTTCAGTCCTCAGAGAAATCATTTCTCCAGCAATACCTCAACCATGCCTTTACAGCTGTGTGTGTGTGTGTGTGTGTGTGTGTGTGTGTGTGTGTGTGTGTGTGTGTGTGTGTGTGAGAGAGAGAGAGAGAGAGAGAGAGAGAGAGAGAGATACTGCCCGTGTTTGTGTGTGTGTGACAGAGTGGATGCATGTGTATCTCTGTGTGTCTGTATGTGAGAGAGTCAGAGAGAAAGCATGTGTTTATGTGGGAGTGTATGTCTGTGTGTGTGTGAGAGAGTGTGTTTGTCTGTGTGTGAGAGAGGTCAGTTTGAGAAATTGTGTCTGTGTGTCTGTGTGTGTGACAATGTGTTTGCGTGTGAGAAGGACTGTGTATGTGCGTGAGAGAGAGTGTGTGTATGTGTGTGTGAGAGAGTGTGTCTATGTGCATGTGTATGGGAGAATGGGTGTGTCTGTGTGTGAGAGAGTGTGAAAGAGTGTGTGTGTGAGAGAATGCGTAAGAGAGAGAGTGTGCATGTCTGAGTGTGTAAGAGACGGTGTGTGAGAGTGTGTGAGTGAGAGTGTGTGAGAGAGAGTGTGTCTGTGTGTGTGTGAGTGTGTGTAAGAGAGAGTGTGTGTCCACGTGCGTGTGTGAGAGAGTGTGTGTATGTGTGTGTGAGAGAGTGTGTGAGAGTGTGTCTGTGTGTGTTTGAGGGAGCGTGTGCCTGTGTGTGCATGTGTGTGAGATAGAGTGTCTGTGTGTATGTGAGTGAGAGAAAGTGTGTGTGCATGTGTGAGAGAGAGAGTGTCTGTGTATGTGAGAGAGTGAGAGTGTGTGCATGTGAGAGTGTGTGTGTGAGAGAGTGTGTCTGTGTGTGTGAGGGTGTGAGTGTGTGTCTATGTGTGTTTGTGAGAGAGAGATAGTGTGCCTGTTTGTCTGAAAGAGAGAGTGTGTCTGTGTGTGAGAGAGTGTGTCTGTGTGTGTGAGTGTGTGTCGATGTGTGATTGTGAGAGATAGATAGTGTGCCTGTGTGTGTCTGAAAGAGAGAGTGTGTCTGTGTGTATGTGTGAGAGAGAGATTGTGTCTGTGTGTGTGAGTGTGTCTGTGTGTGTGCGAGAGAGTGCATCTGTGTATGTGTGTGTTAGAGAGAGTGTGCCTATGTGTGTATGTGTGTGTGAGAGAGTTGTGCCGATGTGTATGTGTGTCTGAGAGTGTGTCTGTGTGTGTTTGAGGGAGCGTGTGTCTGTGTGAGAGAGTGCCTGTGTGTGTGTGAGAGAGTTGTGCCTATGTGTATGTGTGTCTCAGAGTGTGTCTGTGTGTGTTTGAGGGAGCGTGTGTCTGTGTGTGAGTGTGCCTGTGTGTGTGTGAGAGAGTTGTGCCTATTTGTATGTGTGTCTGAGAGTGTGTCTGTGTGTGTTTGAGGGAGTGTGTGTCTGTGTGCATATGTGTGTGTGAGAGAGAGCGTGTGTAAACGAGCCAATCTTATCAGGTGCCCATGAATATAAAATCCAGCTGCTGTTTCAGGTGAATTGGTCCTTGTGTCTCCAATGACACAAAAGCTGCTTAACTGGGGGAAAGAGAGTGCTGTTCATTCTGTTCATTCACACACAGACACACTCTCTCACATACAGACACACTCTCTCTTTCAGACAAACAGCACTCCCTCATCCAGTAAACCCTCCCCACACACTAACATCCCTCTGACAATGCAGTAACTAGTCCTGCACACAGTGCTCCAGGTACAAACCAATGTAATGTCACCGTAGTCTTACCAGAGCATGGGACAGCTCCTCATTACAGAGTGGGGTCTGGTGGGGATTTAATCAGAGGGTCACTATGGCCCAGCTGAGGGGAGAGGTTGGGAAGGAGAGTCCTTCAGAGTAACTTCAGCTAGTGTGGTAAGCCAACTGAGCTAACCGACCTCACTCAGGGGCATGCCCTGTATAACCCAATCATTGCCAGCCTGCACCTCAATAGGAGCCACGAGCAAGGCCATTCGGCCCCCCACCCTAACCCAGAATGGAGAGCACGGGAAGCTGATGAAGGAAACAAGCCCCTCCCATGTGGCCTTCTGAAATGGAGCTGGAGGACAGAGCACATCTGGCCTGCTGTTTGCTTCCCCGAGACTGGCCTGCTCCACCTTACAGTCAGAGACTGAGGGGAATCTCAAGGAGATTTCACTTCTCACTGAGAGGCTGCAACTCCAATCCAAATCAGGCTGGTTCCCTCCGAGACTCACGGAAGAGTGCAGCACTCTCCAGATCAGGGCCTTGTGGAGTCATAACCTCCAGTGTGTGGGCCAAGAGCTGGGATTTAGTGTTAAGAACATAAGACCATCCGAAATAGGAACAGGAGGAGACCATTCAGCCCATCGAGCCTGCTCTACTATTCAATAGGATCGTGGATGATTTAGCATTTGATTTGGGAGCTGAAACCAGGACAGTGCAAAGACAGAGAGAATCAAATTATTCTGCTATAAGGAATCAACAGGCAGGAGCTGGAACCAGAGAGAGTGAACACACACACACACACACGCACACAGGCGCACACGCACACACAGACACATACACGCAAATGCACACACACACACACACACACACGAATTCAGGCTGTTTCTGGGAATTTTACCACAAGGGGCGAGCTCTATACTAAGGAGAGACAAAGGCGCAAAATGCTAGAGAGGGGGCAGCTGCACAGTCTGATCCCACCGATCTCACTGCTTCCCACTCCCATGAGACCTCTCATGTCTATTTCTGTGTTCTCAGTTCTCTCTCCCACATCTTTCCTTCAATTCCTATCTCTCAACATTCTTCACATCTCTGCCCTGTTGACATTTCCCTGTAGATTCCCTTCCTCCAACACTCTGCCACTTTGTCACCGCACCATGTTTTTCAGGAATGTTTAATCATTCAATCTTTTACAAAACCAACATCTTGCTCATCTCTCTCTGCAACTTTCTCTCAGCTCTGTGGGATCTTGCTATTCTTGTCTGTACATCATTCTCGCTGCATCGCAGCAGACCCCCCACCACCACCAAACTCTCTCAGCTCTATCACTCTGCTGCTGCAACTCCTCTCTCTCTCTCTGTCCTATATCTCTCCCTGGGTTTTCTCTCTTGATGTCTATTTGATCTTCACTCCCTGTCTTTGCCTCCCTTTTTCACCTTGTATCTGTCTGACATTGTATTTCTATTCCTGGGGTTTTACTCTCTCTCTCTCTCTCTCTCTCTCTCTCTCTCTCTCTCTCTCTCTCTCTCCCCCCTTTCTCTCTCTGCCTCTCTCCTGCTCTCTTTCAGTTCTTCTCACTTTCTCTCCCTCCCTCTGTCTGCTTGTCTTTCTCTTGTTCTCTCCCTCCCTTTCACTGTCTGTCTGTTCATCTCTCTTTACCTTGTAGTTTCTCTTCCTCTTTCTCCCTGGACCTCTCTGCTCTGTCCCAGTGACTGGGGAAGGGACATTGGGAAGAGTTTGTCTCTTTGTCGCTGGATGCAGTACAGTTAATGCAGGGGATCAACCTTTTCCTGGTCTCTTCCGGGTTTTACCCCGACTGTGGGGAGGGGGTGAGTGTAAGGGACATAAATTACTTTCCTCATTGAGTCTGAAATCAAGCAAAAGAGAAGGGGAGAGTGATAAAAAGAGAGAAAGAGACATGAAGACAGTGGGGATGGAGAAAGTGAGGAGAGAGAGGGAAGGGCAATGAGAGATAGGGAGACGGAGAGAGTGAGAGAAGGACAAAGTGAGAGAGACAGGGAGAAGAAGAAGGACACATATGGAAGGAGAAGGACAGTGTGTGTGGCTAGAGAATGGTTGCAGAGTGGGATCTTACTGTGTTTGTCTCTGCACCATGTCCTCCAGCCCAGGAGCTGTGGGTCTACATGGGAAGGGGGAGAGTGGGAGACAAGGAGGGAGTGCGACAGCCAGAGACAGGAGGAGTGTTTGATGGAATTTTGGGGTTGGTGGAGAAAGGAGGGTCTGTTGTCAGAGAGAGAGAGAGAGAAATTGAGGGAGGGATAGCATGAGATGCAAAGTCTGAGACAGGACAGAGAAGAGGTCTCCACAGAAAGGATAGCCAGTGAGGCCATTCAGGGGCCAATCCTGAGGATCCTGAACAGGACCAGGATCATTTAATGGGGGAGGGGGGAAGAATGGGCAGAAAAGACTCCACATGTGATGCAAACCTGTAATTCTGGCACTGGGAAATTGCTGTGCATGAAAACAGTCAGTCAACCCAGACTCATTTACCTGTGTGAGAAAGTGAGGACTGCAGATGCTGGAGAGTCAGAGTTACAAAGTGTGGAGCTGGGTAAGCCCAGCGGGTCAGCCAGGAGAGTCGATGGTTCAGGCCTGACCTGCTGGGCTTTTCCAGCTCCACACTTTTCCACTCAACTCCCTCTGCCCCAGGGAGTGAGGCTCACAGCAATGTTGGGGGCAGCAAAATATTTGGTGCGGCATTTATTTGGGAGGGAAGATATTTGGGGAAGCGGATATTTGGGAGGAGAGTGAAAATAGGGGTATTGTATTTTTGAGGAGGTTCAAAATTGCGTGAGATCTTTCAGGTCTGAAATAGTGAATAACAGAAAGGGAGGGTGAGAAAAAGAGAGAGACAGATCGAGAGAGTGGGGATGGAGAAGGGGGATGGGAGAAAGATGGGCAGAGAGAGACAGGGAAAGGGAGAGAGTGAGAGAAAGACAGACAGAGAGAGAGACAGAAGGGCAGAGGGAAAGAGGACAGAGAGAGGGAGAGAAGGGAAAGTCAGACTCAGACAAACAGGAGTTAAAACATCAACAGACTGAAGGGGTGACACTCGTTATTCCAGTTGGTTTCCACTCTCTCTCGATGGTTTTTCACATTCCCTCTCTCCCATGCTCCTGGGTTTTGCTTCAGCCTGTCTCTCTCTCTCTCTCTCTCTCTGGTTCTGCTTCTGGATCTGCCAAACTCTTTTCTCTCTTCCTCTCTCTGTCTCTGGATGGTCAAATGGTCTCTGTCTCTTGCCATGCTGGTCTCCTCAGAAGGCCTCCAGAGATTCAGGCAATCAGTCTGCAGATAAACCCTGTTTTTGTTCATTTCTGGATGGTTTTCAGGAACTTTCTATCGTTCTGGCCAATTAGGAGAATCCGTTAATAGTTTGAAGCATTGCCAACCATTTGGATGGCTTGTTGCTGTTAGTTTGTTTGTGTAGCAGGAGCCGGTGCCTTCCTGTCTGGGCTCTCATTTGTTTGGTAGATACGTCTGTCCAGAATAACTGTTGCCTTTTACATGATGCTGCGTTTGTGCTGTGTCTGGTGTGCGGGTTTTGTGATTTGAGAGATTTCCTTGGCCAATAAACCTTGGGTGTCTATCTGTGTTTTAGCCAGGAGTTTGTGACATCTCCCCCCAAATCATCCACTTGAATGGAAAGAAAAGAAGCCTATGCAATAAATTACAAACCTAATTTTAAAAGCTGGTTATGCTTGTTGTCAGAATAGCCAGCTGTCTGTGCAAAAGCCATTGTGTACGTTTTCCAAACCGATGGTTTTATCGCTTCACTTGGAGGTCCCCACTGATGATGCTACCCAGCCAGGTAACGAAACGTCTAGATATCAAACCTATCACCGAGCAAACCTACATCCTAAGTCTTAAAGCTGATAAGTGATATCATAAAGTCATGACAGAACAGAATCAGACCGTTCGGCCCATTGAGTCCACAATGACCCTCTGAAGATCCAACTCAGTCCCACTCCCCCGATGATATCCCGGAAACCCTGCATTTCCTAAGGCTATTCCAGCTAGCCCGAATATCCCTTGACACAATGGGCAATTTAATATGGGCAATCTGTCGTAATGGCAACTATGGGCAGGAAATCAATACTGGCCCAGCCAGGAACACTCAAACACTGCAAATGAATGAAACTAAGGTGATCACCCGGGGAGTTCCATCTACCTTCCAGCCCTTGGGGGTGTGTCCAGGCATTATTCACCATGATCGTAACCATCTGTTACAGCCTGCAATCCTAACCACCGGTATCTCGAGATATATCAAGGTGAGTGCGGTTAGGACCACAGCCGATGTGAGAGGAGCCGAATTCTTGGATAACAGGCTATGGGAATGCCATGGTATGACCTGGTCCTTCCCATTTAGGTAAGTATGGTCCCTGGCAATGTTCCCTCTATATCCACAGGAAGTGGGAGGTAATCATGGCAGCCCATCCAAATGCATTTTTTTATACAACTCCGATAATTTGGACTTCATCCTACCTTTGGTCACTTGGGTTAAGTGGAATCCCTCAAACCAAGCCCAGGTGTCCCACCGAGAGTGTCCTTAACCCAGTCCTTGGTGAGCTGCTGTCACTGACAGTGAGAGACGTTGGTGTGGGTGTTCTCCTGGAACAAATATTAATGCTGTTTGTCACTAACCCGGGATGGGACTTTCTCTTGGCTGGCCTGCCTGAGCTCCTCCCTCAGCTGTTCCACCATCCCGTTACTGCACAGGGTGTGGTTTTACTGCTCACCATAATCTCTGATTGGGACGTGAATGATCTGGTTAATCGTGTTGGTGTGACCCTCCAGTTTGGTCACGAAGTGATGGTTAGCCTGATTCTCCACGAGTTGTCCCATGGTCTCCTCTGGGTTTTCTGTGTTCAGTCTTTCTCAGGCTCATTAGAGAGTTGTTGGGTCAGGATCCTGAGTTTATTCTCCAAATTAGCCAAGTCAGCGTACTGACCTGTAACACTCCTGCCCTGGGAGTGGACTCGTATACTGTGGCTAAATCATTAAGGAGTTCCCTTCTCTTTCATCTGCTAATTGCTGTCCTGGGTTCTGTGTTTTCCCTCAAATTTCCCTGTCCTTTGTCCCATTATCCTGTGGGTCAGTTGGGAACATGATTATTTGAATGGGGAAGGACACCACTCCGATTGGTTGATGTTGCAGCGGTACAGGACTTTGGTTGATGTTGCAGCTGTACAGGACTTTGGTTAGGCCACAGTTGGAGTACTGTGTGCAGTTCTGGTCGCTTCACTTTAGGAAAGATGTGGAAGCTTTGGAGAGGGTGCAGAGGAAATTTACCAGGATGTTGCCTGGAATGGAGAATAGGTCGTATGAGAATAGGTTGAGAGTTCTCGGCCTTTTCTCGTTGGAACGGCGAAGGATGAGGGGTGACTTGATATAGGTTTATAAGATGATCAGAGGAATAGATAAAGTAGACAGTCAGAAACTTTTTTCTCCGGGTACAACAGAGTGTTACAAGGTGGCATAAATTTAAGGTGAAGGGTGGAAGGTATAGGGGAGATGTCAGGGGTGGGTTCTTTACCCAGAGAGTGGTGGGGGCATGGAATGCGCTGCCCGTGGGAGTGGTAGAGTCAGAATCATTGGCGACCTTTAAGCGGCATTTGGATGGGTACATGGATGGGTGCTTAATCTAGGATAGAAGTTCGACACAACATCGTGGGCCGAAGGGCCTGTTCTGTGCTGTATTGTTCTATGTTCTATGTTCTATGATTAGTGTATCCCTGATACATTCATTATGATTAGTATCAGTTTGTGATAAATGTTCATGAACAAGGAATTCCCTGTGAGTTTAATGACTAGTCCATTGTGAGAGCCTGGTATGTGTGGGACAAGCTGGGGGAGGAGCCTTCCCTCCTGGTCACAGCCCGTTTTTAATTTTGTTTCTGAGGAATTCTCCCTGGTGGGCTTCCTGGGATATCACTGTCCGAAAATGACCCCTAGTCCAGGCAGGGTGCTTGGTATCCTACTACCATGCACCCATTCTCGGGGAAACCCTACCAATCGCTTCTGATCCCTGAGCTCCTGTAACACAATGTGAAATTCCCTAAAGTCTATTTCGTATTCAGCAATTAATTAGCAGACAGCCCAAGCCTCATGACGGGCTCGATATTGGGTCGAATCCCAGGTGTCCCTCCTCCTTTCTGAGACATGGGAGACAAAGGGTCGGGCCCAGTTTCTCATCGCTAAGAGAGGTGCAGGTCATATCCCCAAAAATCCAGACAAATTGGACCCAGAGTCTCCGGGTGAAGTTGACAGGGGGAGGGGAGGGGCATTCCCCTGGTTGTTGTTCTGCAGTTATGTAGCGCCTCTGCAGGATATGCCTTATCCTCCCCTCGAGCAGTGAGGATTGCTGTCTTCATCTCATCATGGATGACCCTCCCTAGCTGTTGTCCCTCAGGGAGGGCTGAATGGCCTGCTGGACTAAGGCACATGGCGATTCATTTGGTTTGCTCCTCAGCGTCCACTCTGTGTATTACAGACTGTCAGTCAGTATCTGTGCCAGAGACGGGATCTTTTTGGTGCTGCCCATTTGCTGGGGGCCTGGAATGGCTGTTGTGTACGGAGTGAGACCATAAGCTGCTTTACACTGGGTAACCACATGATTCATGGAATCTGAGTTCGGCTGTGGCTCAGGGATGGGGGCAAAAGGTACAGTTACCTGGGAGACAGGCAGTGGGAGTCCCCATCTGTGAGCTGGTGTGGATGTGTCAGTGTGGGGCCTGTCGTTATCTCCCTGGGGAGGTAGAACCCCAAAGGCACACATTATCCCATTCTGGGAGGAGTCCTAGTTCCCTAGGGATTGTATTTGCTCCTGACACCCCCTACTGGGGCCTGATGTGTGTTGCTCCGTGTTGCAGGTGTACAGGACCCATGCAGCTGCTTGGAGCTCATACACTGTCCTTCCAGATTGTCAATGTAACCTGAGGCTGCCTCCCCATCCCCAGAGACCCTCCTTTCACTGGATTGGGCTCTTCCCAATTGGAACTGGAGTAGTCCCATGTTCCTGCAACCTTCTGTCCTGCTCATTGTGTCAGAGACCTAGCTCTATCACAGCCTGTAGGTTTCCCTGGGGTGACCGGATCCCAGCTTCCTTATCCCAGCCGGGGGACCTCTAGGCTATCGTCAGTGGAGTGAGCTTTCCAGCTTTCTTCCCCAGTTCTCTATGGGCATCTCACCACAGCTCCTGTACCAGGAATCCTTCACTGCAAGGCCAGGCTGGCTTCCTGTGAAATTCTGCAGGACTGTTTCACATTTGTACCGGCTCGTGTTCGTGTTGCTTTGGCCGCTTCTGTATTATGGGACACCTGGGTATGTTCATAGAGTCATAGAGTTCTACAGCATGGAGACAGGCTCTTTGGCCCAAACTGGTCCATCCACACTAACCCCGTTTCCCTGCACTTGGCCCGTATCCTTGCAATACTTTCCTCTCCATGTATTTGTCCAAGTGCATTTTAAATGTGATTAAATGTATCCTCCTCGACCACTTGCACTGGTAGTTCATTCCGTATTTGTACCAACCTCTGGGTAAAAGCATTGTCCCTCAGATTCGCTTTTAATCTTCCCCTTTCACCTTAAACTGATGCCCTTTCATCCTTGATTCCCCAAGGCTTGGATAAAGACTGAGTGTATTCACCCTATCCATGCCTCCCATGAACTTATACACCTCTATAAGGACACCCCTTCAGTCTCCTACACATGAAAGAAAATGTCCTTGCTTGTCCAACCTCTCTCTATAACCGTCTAGTTGAGTTCTGTCAATATCCTTGTAAGTTTCTTCTGCACTCTTTCCAGTTTAATAACATCCTTCCGATAGCAAGGTGGGTAAAACTGAACACAATACTCCGAGTGCGGCCTCACCAACATCCTGCACAACTACAACAGACCTCCCAACTTCGATATTCCATGCCCTGACTGGTTAAGGGCCCAGTGTGCCAAAAGCCTTCTTCACTGCCCTGTCTCCCTGAGTTCAGAGAGCCGTGCTCCTGGAATCCAAGGTCTCTCTGTTCCACGACACTCCATCAGGCCCTACCATTCACCATGAAACCCGAGTCTTGATGTGACTTTCCAAAATGTAAGATCTCGCCCTTGTCTCTATTAAACTCCATTTGCCATTTCTCAGCCCAATTCCCCAGCTGATCAAGGCCATGTTGCAATTGCTGAGAACCTTCCTCACTTATTTTAGTGCAATCTGAAAACTTTCTAATCATGCCTTAAACATCCGCATCCAAATCATTGATCTCGATAACAAACAGCAATGGGCCTAGCACTGACCAGCTGCGCGGCACAATGGCTCAGTGGTTAGCACTGCTGCCTCACAGCACCGCGGATCTGGGTTCAAATCCAAACTCACAGGATGGTCTGTGTGGGTTAGATTCTGTTAGGGTTAGATTTCCTACAGTATGCAAACAGGCCATTTGGCCCAACAAACCACACCGACCTGCTGAAGAGTAACCCACCCAGAGCCATTCTCCCTGCCCAATATTTACCCTTAACAAATGCACCAAGCAATATGGGCAATTTAGCCTGGCCAATTCATCAGACCTGCGCATCTTTGGAATGGGGAGAAAACCGGAGCACCCAAAGGAAACTCACACAGACACAGGGAGAATGTGCAAACTCCACACAGTCACCCGAGGCTGGGGTCGAACCTGGGTCCCTGGCGCTGTGAGGCAGCAGTGCCAACCACTGAGCCACCATGCCACACCAACTGAGTTTGTACGTTCTCCCCATTTCTGCGTGGGTTTCCTCTGGGTGCACCAGTTTCCTCCCACAATCCAAAGATCTGCAGGTCAAGTAAATTGGCAATGCTCAATTGCCGAGAATGTTCATGGATGTGTAAGTTGCGTTACTCAGGGGTAAATGTAGAGTAATAAAGTAGGGGAATGGGTTTGAGTGAAATAATCTTCAGAGGGCCAGTGGACTTGTTGGGCCGAAGGGCCTGTTTCCACAGAGGAGGGATTCTATGATTCTATGATCGCTGAGGCACACCACGAGTCACAGGCCTCCAGTCTGACTGTTACCCTCTGCTTCCTACCATCAAGCCAATTGTGTACCCAGCTTGCCAACGCCTCCTGGATTCCATGCGATCTAATCTTCCAGAGCAAGGTACCATGTGGAACATTATCAAAGGCCTTCCTGAAAGCTGTAGAGTCTAGATGTACTGGCCTGCCCTCGTCAAACTTCCTGATCACTTCAATAAAGAACGCTGACTAATTTGTGAGGCATGGCCTCCCATGCACAAGGCTTTGCTGACTACTCCCAATCAAATGTTGTATTTCCAAATGCATGTCTATCTAATCTCTCAGCATCTTCTCAACTAACTTACTTACCATGGATGTTAGGTTTACTGATCTATAGTTCCCAGGTTTATCTTTGCAGCCATTCTTGAATAAGGGTACAGCATATGCTGTCCTCCAGTATTCCGGGACCTCACTCGTGGCTAACGGTGAGGCAAAAAGATCAGCAGGGACTCCACAAGAACTTTCATCCCCTCTTGGATATGTTTGGTCAGGTCCAGGAGATTTATCCACCTTCATATATTCTAATGCATTCAACACATCCTCTCCTGTGATAGGGACTGTCCCCAAGAGATCATCACTAACTTTCCCAAGTTCCCAAGCCTTCATGTCCTTCTCCAAGTTCAACACAGAGGAGAAATAACTCCTGTGATTCTGCACACACATGTCCACTTTGGTACTTGAAGGGTCCTATTTTCTCTCTAGTTATTTTTTTTTCCTTGGGAGGGGGTGATTGCAGTGTTGGGTAGGGATCAGTCAGGGAGGGGGAGATTGCAGTTTTGGGTAGGGATCAGTTAGGGAGGGGGAGATTGCAGTGTTGGGTAGGGATCAGTCAGGGAGGGGGTGAGTGCAGTGTTGGGTAGGGATCAATCAGGGAAGGGGAGATTGCAGTGTTGGGTAGGGATCAGTCGTGGGGGAGATTGCAGTGTTGGTAAGGGGTCAGTCATGGAGGGGGAGATTGCAGTGTTGGGTAGGGATCAGTCAGTGAGGGGGTGAGTGCAGTGTTGGGTAGGGATCAATCAGGGAGGGGGAGATTGCAGGGTTGGGTTGGGATCAGTCGTGGGGGAGATTGCAGTGTTGGTTAGGGATCAGTCAGGGAGGGGGAGATTGCAGTGTTGGGTAGGGATCAGTCAGGGAAGGGGTCAGTGCAGTGTTGGGTAGGGGTCAGTCAGGGAAGGGAGATTACAGTGTTGGGTAGGGATCAGTCAGGGAGGGGGAGATTACAGTGTTGGGTAGGGATCAGTCAGGGAGGGGGAGATTGCAGTGTTGGGTAGGGATCAGTCAGGGAAGGGAGATTACAGTGTTGGGTAGGGATCAGTCAGGGAGGGTGAGATTACAGTGTTGGGTAGGGATCAGTCAGGGAGGGGGAGATTGCAGTGTTGGGTAGGGATCAGTCAGGGAGGGGGAGATTGCAGTGTTGGGTAGGGATCAGTCAGGGAGGGGGAGATTGCAGTGTTGTGTAGGGATCAGTCAGGGAGGGGGAGATTGCAGTGTTGGGTCGGGATCAGTCAGGGAAGGGAGATTACAGTGTTGGGTAGGGATCAGTCAAGGAGGATGAGATTGCAGTGTTGGGTAGGGATCAGTCAGGGAGGGGTGAGTGCAGTGTTGTGTAGGGATAGAGGGAAATCAGGAGGGCAAAAAGGTGACATGAAATTGCTTTGGCAAATAGATTTAAGGAGAATCCAAAATGTTTTTATAAATCCATAAAGGACAAAAGGCTTACTAGGGAGAGAATAGGTCCCCTCAATGATCAAGACAGCCTGCACGTGGAGTTGCAGGAGATGGGGGAGATACTGAACAAGTATTTCCTGTCGAGAAGGACATGGAAGATATCGAATAGAATGATGGTTTGGGAAATAGCATTGGGAAATAGATGATGTCATCTTGCAAAATGTCCACATTACAGAGGAGGAGGAGCTGGATGTCTTGAAATGGTTAAAGGTGGATAAATCCCCAGGAACTGATCAGGTGTAATCTCGATCTCTGTGGGAAGCTCGAGAAGTGATTGCTGGGCGTCTTACTGAGATATTTGTATCATCGATATTCACAGGTGAGGTGCCAGAAGACTGGAGGTTGGGCTAACATGGTGCCACTGTTTAGGAAGGCTGGTATGGACAAGCCAGGGAACTTCAGACTGGTTCACCTGTCGTCAGTCGTGGGCACGTGGAAAGACGGATACATGAGGGACAGGAATTACATGTGTTCAGAAAGGCAATGTCTAATTGGGGATAGTCAGCATTGCTTTGTGCGTGGGAAATCATGGCTCAAGTTATTGAGTTATTGAAGAAGTAACAAAAGGATTGATGAGGGCAGCGCGTTGGATGTGAGAGACATGGACTTCAGTAAGGTGTTCGAAATGTTTCAACATGGGAGATTGGAGAGCAAGAATAGATCTCATGGAATACAGGGAAAACCAGCCATTTGGATACAGAACTGGCACGAAGGTAGAAGACAGAGGGTGGTTGTGGGGGGTGTTTTTTTCAGCCTGGAGACCTGTGACCAGTGGAGTGCCACAAGGATCGGTGCTGCGTCCACTACTTTCCATTAATTATATAAATGATTTGGATGTGAACACAGCAGGTGTAGGTAGTAAGTTTGGAGATGACACCAAAATTGGAGGGGTAGTGGACAGTGAAGAATGTTACTTCATATTACAATGGGATGGTGAACTGATGGGTCAATGGGCTGAGGGGTGGGAGATGGAGCTTCATTTAGATAAATGGGAGGTGCTACATTTTGGGAAAGCAACTTTTCGCAGGACTGATCCACTTAATGTTAATGTCCCAGGGAGTGTTTCTGAACAAAGAGACCTTGGATTGCAGGTTCATTGTTCCTTGAAAGGAGAATTGTAGGTTGATAGGATAGTGAATAAGGAGTTTGGTATGCTTGTGTTTAATAATCAGTGCATTGGGTAGAGGAGTTGGGAGGACATGTTGTGGCTGTACAGGACATTGGATAAGCCAGTTTTGGCATATTGCGTGCAATTCTAGTCTCCTCCCTATCGGTATGATGTTGTGTAAATTGAAAGGGTTCAGAAAAGATTTGCACAAACGCTGACAGGATTGGAGGATTTGAGCTAAAGGGAGAGGTGAAATGGGCTGGGGATGTTTTCCCGAGAATGTCTGAGGCCGAGGGGTAACCCATATGGAGGTTTATAAAACCATGAGAGGCATAGTTAGGTTTAACAGACAAGGTCTTTTCCCTGGGGTGGGGTAGTCCAGAACTGGAGGGCCTAGGTTCAGGATGAGAGGGGAAAGATATAAAAGGAGCGTAAAGGACAACGTTTTGATGTGGAGGGTGTTGCGTGTATGGAATGACCTGCCAGATGAAGTGGTGGAGGCTGGTACAATTACTGCATTTAAAAGGCATCTGGATGGGTGTACGAACAGGAAGGGTTGAGAGGGATTTGGGCCAAGTGCTGGCAAATGTGATGAGATTATTTTAGGATATGTGGGTGGCGTGGATGAGTTGGACCGAAGGCCCTGTTTCTGTGCTGTCCATCTCTATGACTGTAAATGTTTTGCACTGTCCATTACCAGCCATACACTTCACTGTTTCCCCTGTTTACCTTGGTCAGTTCTCCTCTCAAAAACATGTCAATGGCTTTGGTTGTGATTGTAGTGTGTGCTTTATGGTCACTTTAAAAATCCATCATCTTGCTGAATTCCACTACACTACAATTTCCCAGAGGATATCTCAGTGGGACATTACTCCTTCCCTCAGCGTCATCACCCAACGGTCGATCTGAGATAGTCACCTCCCTGGCCGTTTGCACAACGTGTTATTCAAAGAAACACTGACAGAAACATCCAAAGAGGAGTTCGGAGAACATCACTTTTGCCGATGTGACTGTCCCAGATTATACAAAGATTGAAGTCTCCCAGAATTATCACAGTGCCTTTGTATGACACAGGAATACATTGGAATGTGTAACAGGGTTGAGCAATGAAATGCTGTTAGGCAGCCTCTAAACTGTTCTCCTGCTTGTGTTTTTGACACGTGTTACCCAGAATCTGTATTCAGGCTGATTCAGCTTCATCATCTGAGGCCAAATGCTTTCTCTGTAATGACTTTGTTACCCATTACTGTCAGGGTTACCCATCCTGCACTCCCTGACACCCCTCAAGGTGGTGTCCAATAAAATATTTATGTTCCACCTTTTGTTCACCCTGTCACCACTAAATCTCATTTATCTCTGTGCCACAGTCAATCCACCTTATTGCAGAGACTTTGTCCATTCCAAAAAAGAACATTACAATTGACTCTTTCCACAATTTCTTGTCACAGTCCAATTCACTGATGTACAGTTTCAGTTAAACTCTATCTCTTCCTGTTCCTTTCTGCTTGTCTTCAGCTACATTGCCATTTCTCTTTGGATTTGGAAAGTTCCTTTCACCTGAACCCTGGCCCTGCATCCTCTCTGTCAGTTTAAAATCCTGTCCATAAGCCGACCGACATGGTTGTCCAGGACACTGCTCCCAGCAGTGTTGTGTTTAATTCACTCATGGGATGTTGCTGTCTCTGGCTGGCCAGCATCGCATACCCACCCTGAGCTGCCCTTGAGCTGAGTGCCTTGTGGGATGATTACAGAGAGCAGTTTAGAGTCAACCCCATCGCTCTGGGTCTGGATCATGTGTAGGCCAGACCCACTGTCTATAATAGATTTCCTTCCTAAAAGGATATTAAGCAGTTAGATGGGTTATACTGGACACCGGCATTAAGGTTTGGATGAACAGTCGGGTGAGAATAGCACGAGGCCATCACCTGTCCCACTCGTAGCTCACCCGTCACTGAGTACTGATCCCCGTGCACCATGAATCCCAACCCTTTCATCATGACCATTGTGTGATCCTGATACCTTCCTGCACTCTGGTGATATCACTCAGTCTCTCTCCATGTGGTATCCCTCACTGTGTGGGTCGAATTGCTGCCTCTGTCAGTGTCTCTCACTCTTGCAGCTACTCCAGATCCTGAGCCAATGGAATTCCCCATTCCAGAGAGACACAGCAGAACAGGCCAGGGATGGAGACAGGGATTTTCCAGATCCCTCACTGCATCAGTCTAACTTCCCATTCTGTCTGTTTCCCTGTCTCCTGTAGGTCATCAGGCTGTTCCTGTCTCAGCCAAATTCCTAACTCCTGTCTCGTCCATAACCACATCAAAGACGCTTGGTCAGCCAGACAGAGATGGAGAGGGAGGTCTGGAGCCTTCAGTAAATCCTGCAGCTGGTAAGATCACTCACAGTAAACAGCTCAGGGAGGGGTTTGTGACCTTCTGTATTCAGACCCGGAAGACAGGACATGGACACAGAGCTGGGTAAGGAACAGCTACATTCTAGGCTTCGTTCTCACCATCTTGTGAGGGTCCTACTTTCACCTCTGCTGGACTGGTCCTCACTGAGACATCTCTCTCTGACTCTCTCTCAGACTCTCTGTTGCTTTTTCTCGATCCCCTCTCTCACTCCCTCACTCTCTATCTCTCACCCTCTCACTCTCATTCTCTCTCTCAGCCCCTCTCTCAACTTCTTTTTTATCTCTCTTCCCCTCACTCACTCTCTCTCTCACCCACTCACTCACTCTCCACCTCATCCCTCTCTCTCACCTGACTCTCTCTCTCCCCCCTCGCGTGCCTCTCATTCACGTCCCTCTCTCTCTAGCTCACCTTGTATCTCTCCCTATCTCGCTCTCCCCCCTTTCTATCTTTCTCTCTCTCTTTCTCCCTCTTGTCCCCTTATCGCACTCTCTCTCTCGATCTCTCAGACTCTGTCTCATTTCCGTCCCCTCACTCACTCACTCACACTTGCACCTCTCTCTGTCTCTCGTTCGCCATCCTCTCGCCTGTCTCTCTTGCTCACACATTGCTCTCCCCATCTCTCACCCTTTAATCTCTCTCTACACTCTCTCATTTTCTCCCCCATCTCTGCCCCCTCTCTGCCCCCTCTCTCCCCCACTCTCTCTCTCCCCACTCTCTCTCTCCCCACTCTCTCTCCCCCGCGCTCTCACTCCTCTCTCCCCCTCCCCTCACTCTCCCCCTCTCGACCCACTCTCGCGACCCCCCTCTCTCAGCCCTCTTCTCTCGACCCCCTCTCGACCCCCTCTCTCGACCCCTGCACTCCACCCCTTTCTCTCCCGTTCGCTCTCTCTAATCCATCTCTCTCTAACCCCTCTCTCTCCCCTATTTTTCCCCTTCTCTTTACCCTTCTCTTTCTCCTTCTCTTTCCCCTTCTCTCTTCCCTATCTCTCCTGGTACATCTCCCCAATCTCTCCCAATCTCGCCCCCAATCTCTCCCCTTATCTCTCCCCCTTATCTCTCCCCTTATCTTTCCCCCCTCTCTCTTCCCCTCTCTCTTCCCTTGCTCTTTCTTCCCCCTCTCTCTCTTTCCCCCACCTCTCTGTCCCCCACCTCTCTCACTTACCTCTCTATCTCCCCCACTTCTCTCTCTCACCACCTCTCTCTCCTCTCTCTCCCACTCTCTCTCCCCTCACTCTCTCCCACTCCCTCTGTCCACCTCTCTCGCCCCCCTCGCCCCCTTCTCTCTACACCCTCTCTCTTTATCCTTCTCAATACTCCCGTCTCTCTACCCCGTCTCTCTACTCCCGTCTCTCTCTCTCTCTTCTCTCTCTCCTCTCTCTCTCTCCACTCTCTCTCCCCTCTCCATCTTCCCTCTTACCTCTCTCCGTCTCTTCTATCTCCATCTCCCCCTCTCTTCCCTGCTCTCTCCCCCGCTTTCTGTCTTCCCCTCTGTCTTCCGCCTCCCCCTTTCTCCCACCCCTGTCTCCCCACCCTCTCTCGCTCCCCCCTCGCTCGGTCCCTCTCTTTCTCCCTCTCTCTCTTTCCCCATCTCTTGCCGCCTCTCTTGCCTCACTCTCTCACCTTTCTCTTTCTCCCCCTCTCTCTTCCCCTTTCTCTCCCCCTCCCTCTCTCCCCCTCCCTCTCTCCCCTTCCTCTCTCCCCCTTTCGCGCCCCCTCTTTCGACCCCCTCACTCTGTCACCTCACTCTCCCTCACCCCTCACTCCCTCCCTCCCTCTCTCTCTCCCCCATTCTTTACCCCCTCTCTCCCACCTCTCCCCACATTCTCTACATCACTCTCTCCCCGCATTCAATCCCCCACTCACTCCCCCACTCTATCTCCTCCCCTCTCTCTCACACCCTCTCTGTTTCCCTCTTTCACTCATCCCCCTCTCTCACACCTCGCTTTCCCACTTGCTCTCCCCCTCTCCCTTCCCCTCTCTTTCTCCCCTCTCTCTGCCCGTTTCACTCACCTCTCTCTCTCCCCCTACCTTGCCCCCTCTCTCTCCCCATCTCTCTCTCCCCCTCCCCCTCTCTCCCCTCTCTCTATCCCCGCTGTCTCCCCCCCTCTCTCCCCCCTCTCCCCCTCCCTCCCCCTCCTCTCTCCGCCCTCGCCCTTGACCGCTCTCCGTTGGTCCTACTCCCCTCTTTTGACCTCCTTCTCTCTGCCCTTCTCTCTCTTCCCCTCTATCTCTTTCCTCCTCTCTCTTCCCCCTCTGTCTTTCCCCACCTCTCTCTTCCCCTCTCTCTCTTTCCCCACCTCTCTCTCCCCCACCTCTCTCTCGCCTACATCTCTCCTCCAGAATTGTCTCTCCCCCGCTTCTCTCTCTCTCCCACCTCTCTCTCTCCCTGCTCTCTCCCCGTCCCATCTCTCTCCCTTCTCTCCCCTCTCACTCCCCCTCTCTCTCACCCTCTCTCCCCCCTGTCTCTCCCCCCTGTCTCTCCCACTCTCTCTCTCCCACTCTCTCTCGCACCTTCTCTCTCTCTCCCTCTCTCTCACCCCCTCATGCCCCCCTCTCACCCGCCTCTCTTGCCCCCTCTTGCGCCCCCACTCTCCCCTCTCTCTCCTCTCCCTCTCTCCCCCTCAATCTCACTTTCCCCACCTCTCTCCCCTTTCTCTTCCCGCGTTCTCTCCCCCCGTTCTCACCCCAATTCTGTTCCCCTCTCGAACCACCTCCATCACCCACTTCGTCTCCCGCGCCCTCTCTCTCCCCGTCTCTCCCCATCCACGTCACTCTCCCCGTCTCTCTCCCCATCTCTCTCCCCACTCTCTCTCCCCCTCTCTCTCCCCGCTCTCTCACCCCCCTCCCCCTCTTTCCCCCTCCTCTCTCCACCCTCTGCCTTGACCCTTTCCCTTGTCCCCCTCCCCTCTTTCGCCCTCCCTCTCTCTGCCCTTTTCTCTCTTCCCCTCTCTCTCTTCCCTCTCTCTCTTTCCCCATCTCTCTCACCCCCACCTCTCTCTCACTCACCTCTCTCTCCACTACCTCTCTCTCTCGCCTTCATCTCTCGCTCCACCACCATTGTCTCTCCTCTGCTTCTCTCTCTCCCATCTCTCTCTCTCCCCGCTTTCACTCCCTTCCCTCGTACCCTCTCTATCCCCCTCTCTCTCCCTCTCTCTGTCCCCTCTCTCTCATCTCTCTCTCACCTCTCACTCCCCCTCTCTCCCCCTCTCTCTTCCCCTCTCTCTCACCCACTCTCCCTCCCCACTTCCTCTCTCTCCCTCTCTTTCTCCTCTGTCTCTCTCCCCCTCTCTCCCCCTCTCAACCCACTCTCTCTGCCTTCCCTCACTTCCCCTCGTTCTCTCCACTCCCTTCTCTCCCCTCCCTCTCTCCCTCTCTCGCACTCCTCTCTCGACCCCCTCTCTCTCTCTGCCCTTCCCTCTCTCCCCTCACTCTGTCACCTCACTCTCCTTCCACCTCTCATTCCCTCTCACTCCCTCGCTCTCCATGCGCTCTCACCCTCTCTCTCTACCCCCTCTCTCTACCCCTCACTCTCTCTCCCCCTCTCTCTTCACTAACTCTCTCCGCACTCTGTCACCGAACCTTCTCCCCTCTCTCTCCCTCTCTCACTCCCTCCGACTCTCACCCTCTCACTCTCCCCCACTCTTTACCCCAATCTCTCACTCACTCTCTACCCCCTCTCCCACACTCTCTCCCCACACTCACTTCCCCCACTCACTCCCCCCAATCGCCACCCCCTCTCTCTCCCCCTCCTCCTTCTCTCTCTGCCCCCTCTTCCCGACTCTCTCCCACCATTCACTCCCCCATTCTCTCCTCCAGTCTCTCCCCCACTCTCCCCCATCTCTCCCCCCTCTCTCCCCTCTCTCTCTCGCCCCTTCTCTGTCCCCCACTGTCGCGCCCCCCACTCACCCACCAATCTAGCCCCCCCGCTCTCGCCACCACTCTCTCGTCCGCTCTCATTCTCCCCCCTCTCTCTCCACCTCTCCCCTCTCTCCCCGCACCATACTCTCTCTTTCTCCCCCTCTCTCTCCCCCTCTCTCTCTCCCCCTCTGTCTCTCTCTCTCTACCCACTCACTCTCCCTTACTCACTCTCCCCCACTCTCTCCGCCCTCCTTCTCTCCCCCTCCCTCTCTCCCCTTCTCTCTCTCCCAGTCCCTCTGTCCCCCTCTCTCGCCGTCTCTCGCACCCCATTTATCCCCCCTATCTTTTTATCCTTTTCATTACTGCACTTATCTACCCCTGTCTCTCTACCCTTTCTCTCTCTCTCTCATCTCTCTCCCCTCTATCTCTCCCCTCTCCATCTTCTCTCTCCCCTCGCTTCGACTCCCCTCTCTCCATCTCCCCTCTCTCCATCTCCCCCTCTCGCTGCCCACTCTCTCCCCGCTCTCTGACTTTCCCCTCTCTCCAACCTCTCTCACACCCCTCTCTCGCCACCTCTTCCCCCCTCTCCCCCCTCGCCCCTCTCTCTCCCCCCTCCCCCTCTCTCCCCACCCACTCTCTCTCCCCCTCTCTCTCTCCCCTCCCTCTCCCCCTCTCACTTTCCCCCTCTCTAGCCCCAATCTCTCGCCCACTCTATCCCCCTCTCTCTCACCACCCTCAATCACCTCCACACTCTCCCCATCTCTCTTTCCCCACTTTCTCCCCAGCGCTCTGCCCCCTCTCTCCTCCTCGCTCTCCCCACCACTCCCTCCCCTCTCTCACCCTCCTCACTCACCTCCACAATCTCCCCATCTCGCTTCCCCACTTTCTCCCCCCGCTCTCTGCCCCCTCTCTCCTGACCTCTCTCCACTCTTTTTCCCCTCGCCACCCCTCCCTCTCTCTCCCTCTGTCGCTCCCATCCACTCCCTCCCCTCTTTCTCCGTCTCTCGCTCACGCCCCTCACACACCCCCACGCTCTCCCCATCTCTCTTCCTCCACTATTTCCCCCCGCTCTCTGCTCCCTCTCTTCCACCCTCTCTCCCCTCTCTCCCATCTCCCTCTCCCTCCCTCTCTCCCCCGTCTCTCTCCTTCCCTCTCCTTCTCTCTCCCCCACTGCCTTGCCCCTTCTCCCTTGCCTCCTCTCCTTCCCCTTTCGCCCTCCTTCTCTCGCCCCTATCTCTCTGCCCCTCTCTCTGCTCCTCTCTCTCCCCTCACTCTGTCACATCACTCTCCCCCCCTCTCTCACTCCCTCCCTCTCTCACCCCCTCTCTCCCCCTTCTCTCTCCCACTCTCTCTCTCTCCTCCCTGTCTCTCTTCCCCCTCTCTATCTCTCTCTACCGCCTGTCTCTCTTCCCTCTCTCTGCCCACTCTCCATCTCCTCTCTCTCCTTCTCTCTCCCCTTCTCTGTAACGTCACTCTCAGCGCCTCTCTCAGCACCTCTCTCTCGCACCCCCTTTCTCTATCCCTCTCTCTCTATCTCCCCTCTCTCTCTTCACTAAATCTCTCCAGCACTCTGTCACCTAACTCTCCCACTCTCTCTCACTCCCTCCCTCCCTAACCCTCTCCCTCCACCCCACTCTCTCTCCCCCACTCTCTCCCCACTTCCTCTTCCCACTCACTCCCCCACTCTCTCTCCCTCCACTGTCTCCCCCCACTGTCTCTCCCCCACTCTCTCTCCCCACACTCTCTCTCCTCTCTCTCTGGCCACACTCTCTCTCCATTCTCTGTCCCCTCTCTCTGTCTCCCTCCCATGTCCACCTCACTCTCTCCCCCTCGCTCTCTTCTCTCTCTCCCCCCGAATCTCCCCTCTCTGTCTCCTACTCTCCCGCCTGTAACCCCTCTCTCCTCTCCCCTTCTCTCCCCCTCCCTCTCCCATCTCTCTCTAACCACTCTCTCTACCCCATCTCTCTTTACCCTGCTCACCCTCTCTCTCTACCCCTCAAACTCTCTCTCCCCCCTCGCTCTTCACTAACTCTGTCGCCGAAATCTCTCGCCTCTCTCTGTCTCTCTCTCTCCGTCTCTCACTCCCTACCTCTCTCACCCTCTCACTCTCCTCTCTCTCTCCCCCCACTCTCACCCTCTTTCTGTCCCCCTCTCTCCACCTCCCTCGCCCCCTTTCTCTCCTTACCACTCTCTCTCCCTGTCTCTCCCCCTTTCCCCGTCGCTCTCATCGTCTCTCTCCCGTTCTCTCTCCCCCTCCTTCTCCCCCTCTCTCTCCAACTCTCACTCCTCCACTCTCCCCCCCACTCTCTCTCCCCCACTCTCTCTCCCTCTCTCTCTCTCCTCTCTCTGTCCCTCTCTCTCTGTCTCCCTCCCTCTGTCCGCCTCACTCTCTCCCCCCGACTCTCCCCTCTCTGTCCCCTACTCTCCCGCCTGTAACCCCTCTCTCCTCTCCTCTTCTCTCCCCCTCCCTCTCCCCTCTCTCTCTGACTACTCTCTCATCCCCTCTCTCTACCCCCATCTGTCTTTACCCTGCTCACCCTCTCTCTCTGCCCCTCAAAATCTCTCTCTCCCCTCTCGCTCTTCACTAACTCTGTCGCCTAAATCTCTCGCCTCTCTCTCTCTCTCTCTCCGTCTCTCACTCCCTACCTCTCTCACCCTCTCACTCTTCTCTGTCTCTCCCCCCACTCTCACCCTCTTTCTGTCCCCCTCTCTCCACCTCCCTCGCCCCCATTCTCTCCTTACTACTCTCTCCCTGTCTCTCCCGCTCTCCCCACCGCTCTCATCGTCTCTCTCCCCTTCTCTCCCCCTCCATCTCCCCCTCTCTCTCCGCCTCTCACTCCCCCACTGTCTTCCCCCGCTCTCACCCCCTCTCTGTCGGCCTCTCTCCCCCTCCCTCGCACCTTCCTGTCCCTCCCCCTCTCTTGCCCCGTCACTCTCCCCCTCTCACTCTCCTCTCTCTCTCCCCTACTCTCTCCCCATCTCTCTCCCCTCTCTCTCACCCCACTCTCACCCCCTTTCTGTCCCCCCTCTCTCCCCCCATGTCTGCCCCCTCTCTCTCACCCCCGGCTCTCTCACCCCGCTCTCTCACCACCCTCCCACCCCTCTCTCTCCCTCTCTCCTCCCCCTCCATCTCTCCCGTGCACGTTTCTCTCCCTTCTCCCCCTCTCGCCCTGTCTTTCCCCCTCCCTCTCCTCTCTCTCTTTCCCCTCTCTCTCCCCATCTCTCTACCCCCACTCTCACCCCCCACTCTCGCCCCCTCTCTCACCGCCTTTCTCTCTCCCCCTCTCACCCCCTGTCTCTCCCCCCTCTCCCCGTCGCTATACCCATTTCTCACCCCTCTCCCCCCTCTTTCCCCCTCTCTCTCACCCCCAGCTCTTCACCCCTGCTCTCTCACCACCCTCACTCCCCCTCTCTCCCTCTCTCTCTCCCCCTCCCTCTCTCCCCCTCTCTCTCTCCCTCTCACTCTCCCGCTCTCTCTTCTCCCCTTTTTCTCCCCACTCCCTCTCTCTTCCCCCTCTCTCCCCTCTCTCGCCCCCCTCTCTCACCCCCCACTCTCGCCCCCTCTCTCGCCCCCTTTCTCTCTCCCCCTCTCACCCCCTGTCTCTCCCCCCTCTCCCCGTCGCTCTACCCATTTCTCACCCCTCTCCCCCCTCTTTCCCCCTCTCTCTCACCCCCAGCTCTTTCACCCCTGCTCTCTCACCACCCTCACTCCCCCTCTCTCCCTCTCTCTCTCCCCCTCCCTCTCTCCCCCTCTCTCTCTCCCTCTCACTCTCCCGCTCTCTCTTCTCCCCTTTTTCTCCCTACTCCCTCTCTCTTCCCCCTCTCTCCCCTCTCTCGCCCCCCTCCCTCACCCCCCTCTCTCGCCCCCTCTCTCGCCCCCTTTCTCTCTCCCCCTCTCACCCCCTGTCTCTCCCCCCTCTCCCCATCGCTCTACCCATTTCTCTCCCCTCTCCCCCCTCTTTCCCCCTCTCTCCCCCTCTCTCGCCCACCACTCTCTCCCCCCTCTCTCTAACACCCCGCTGTCTTAGTACCGCCCTCTCACCCCCTCTCTCTCACCTCCCTCTCTCCCCCTCTCTTTTTCTCTCTCGTCCTTTCTCTCCCCCTCTATCGCTCCCTCTCTCTCTCTCCCTCTCACTCTCCCGCGCTCTCTTCCGCCTTTCTCTCCACACTCTCTCTTCCCCCTATCTCCCCTGTCTCTCTCCTCTTCCTATTTCTCCCACTCTCTCTCACTGCCCCCTCTCTCTCCCCTCCTCACCCCTGTCTTGCCCCCTCTCTAGCCACCCTCTCTCGCCCCCTCTCTTGCCCCCTCTCTCGTCCCCCTCTCTCTCCCTCTCTCTAGCCTCTCTCTCTCGCATCCTCTAACTCCCGCCTCTCTCCTTTCTCTCACCCCCTCTCGTCCCCCCTCGCCCGCATCTCTCACCCCCTCTCGTGCCCCTCTCTCCCCTTTCTCTCCCTCTCACTCTCGCCATCTCTTTCCACATCACTCTCCCCATCTCTCTCCCCTCTCTCTTTTGCCACTCTCTCACCCCCTTTCTGTCCCCCCTCTCCACCTCCCTCGCCCCCTTCATCTCCCTCCTCCTGTCTCTCTCGTCGTGTCTCTCCCCCTCTCCCTGTCGCTCTCCCCGTCTCTCTCCCCCTCTCTCTCCCCCCTCTCTCCCCCTCTCTCTCCCCTCTCGTTCCCCCCTCTCCCCCCTCTCTCTCCCCCCTCTCATTCCCCGCTCTTTCGCCCCCATTCGCTCACCCACCCCCGCTCTCTCGCCCCCTCTCTCCCCTCTCCCCCTCTCCCCCTCTCTCTCCCCCTCTATCTCTCCCCCTCTCTCTCCCCGCTCACTCTTCCTCTTTTCTCTCCACACTGTCTCTCTCTACCCCCTCTCTCTCCACCTCTCTCTGCCCCTTCTCCCCCTCTCTCACCCCCCTCTCTCACTCCCCTGTCTCGCTCCCTCTCTCTCACCCACCTGTCTCGCTCCACTCTCTCGCCACCCACTCTCGCCCTCTCTCTTGTCCCTTCTCTCGACGCCTCTCGCTCTCCCCGTCTCTCCACCCTCTCTCTATCCCTTCCCTCTCCCCCTCACTCTACCCCTCTCTTGCACTCTCACTCTCTCCCTCTCTATCTCCCGCTCTTTCTCCCCTCTCTCTCACCCCATCGCGCCCCCTTGCCCGCTTCTCACACACTCACTGGTGCGGCCTCTCTCCCCTCTCTCTCCCTCTCACTCTCCCAATCTCTCTCCCCATCTCTATCCCCATCTCTCTCCCCATCCCTCTCCCCTCGTTCTCCCCGCGCTCTGTCTCCCCACTCTCACCCCCTTTCTGTCCCCCTCTCTTCAACTCCCTCGCCCCTTCCTCCCCATCCCCCTCTCTCTCCCCGTCTCCCCCCTCTTTCCCGTCACTCTCCCCGTCTCCCCGTCTCCCCCTCTCTCTCCCCTTCTCTCTCTCCCTCTCTCTCTCTCCCACCCATTCCCTCCCCTCTCTCTCTCCCTCTCTCTTTCCACCCCCCTCACTCACCCCAACACTCTCCCCATCTCTCTTCCCGCACTTTCTCCCCTCGCTCTCTACCCCCTCTCTCCCTCCCTCTCTCTCCCCTTCTCTCTCGCCTCTCCCTCTCACCGTCTCTCTCCTTCTCACTCCCCCTCTTCCCTTGCCCCTTCTCCCTTGCCTCCTCTCCTTCCCACTTTCGCCCTCCGTCTCTCGCCCCTATCTCTCTGACCCTCTCTCTGTCACCTCACTCTCCCTCCCTCACTCACTTCCTCCTTCTCCCCTTCTCTTCCCCTCCCTGTCTCTCTTCTCCCTCTCTGTCTCTCTTCCCCCTGTCTGTCTCTCTCTACCGCCTCTCTCTCTTCCCCCTCTTGCCCCCCCTCCCCTTATGTCTACCGTCTCTCTTAGCCCCTCTCTCGGCACCTCTCTCTCGCACCCCATCTCGCTACCTCTGACTCTCTCTCTGTCTCCCCTGTCTCTTCACTAACTCTCTCCCCTACTCTGTCACCCACTCTCTCTCCCCTCCTTCTCTCCCCCTCTCTCTCTTCCCCTCTCTCTCTCCCTCCACTCCCTGTCCCACTCTCTCTTCCTCACTCCCTCTCCCCTCTCTCACTCCCTCCCTCCCTAACCCGCTCCCTCCTCCACTCTCTCTCCCCTCTCTCTCTCCCCCCTCTCTCCAACCCCTCTCTCTCTCCCCTCTATCTCCCTCTCTCTCTCTCTCTCTCGATTTTCTCTCCCCTCCCTGTGTCCCCCTCCCTGTGGCCCTCTCCCTCTGTCCCTCACTCTATCCTGTGTCTCTCCACCCCGACTCTCCCCTCTCTCTCCCCCACTCCCCCCCTCTCTCTCTCCCCTATCTCTCTCCCCCTCTCTCTCCCACCATTCTCTGTCCCCGTCCCTCTGTCCCCCTCTGTCTGGCCATCTCCCTCTGTCCCCCACTCTCTCCTTCTCTCTCCCCCGACTCTCCCCTCTCTCTCCCCCACTCTCCCCCTCTACTCCTCTCTCCCCTCCCCTTCTGTTCACCCTCCCTCTTCTCCTCTCTCCCTCCCTCACTCTCACCCCACTCTCTCCCAGCACTCTCTCTCCCCTCCCTCTCTCCCCCACTCTCCCTCTCCCCCTCCCTCTCCCCTCTCTCTACCCCACTCTCTCACCTCCTCTCTCTATCCCGTCTCTCTCTACCCCTCAAACTCTCTCTCCCCCTCTCGCTCTTCACTATCTCTGTCGCCTAAATCTCTCCCCTCTCTCTCCCTCTCACACTCCCTCGCTCTCTCACCCTCTCCCTCTCCCCTCTCTATCCCCGCGCTCTCTCCCCCTCTCTGTCCCCCTCTCTCCACCTCCATCGCCCCTTCCTCTCCCTCCCCCTCTCTCTCCCCGTCTCCCCCTTCCTCTCTCTCCCCCTCTGTCTCCCCCTCTCTCTCCCCCCTCCCTTTCCCCACTCTTCTCCCACACTCCCCCCATCTCTCTCCCCACTCTCTCGCCCCATCTTGCCCACTCTCTCCCCATCCGTCTCCCTGTCACTCCCCCTCTCTCTCCATCCATCTCCCACCCTCGCCTCTCTCTTCCCACTCTCTCTTCCCCCACTCTCTCCCCTCTTTCTCCCCTCTCTGTCACCCGCTCTCACCCTCTTTCTGCCCCCCCCTCTCTCACACACCCACGCACCTTCCTCTCCCTCCCCCTCTCTCGCCTCATCACTCTCCCCCTCTCACTCTCTTCTCTCTCTCCCCCACTCTCTCGCCATCTCTCTCCCCTCTCTCTCCCCCGCTCTCACCCTCTTTCTGTCCCCCCACTCTCACCCTCCCTCACAACTTCCTCTCCCTACCCCTCTCTCTCCCCGTCTCTCCGCTCTCCCTGTCGATCTCCCCGTCTCTCTCCCCTCTCTCTCCCTCTCTCTCCCCCACTCTCCCCCCGCTAACTCCTCTCTCCCATCCCCTTCTCTCCACCCTCCCTCTCCTCCTCTCTCCCTCCCCACTCTCTCTCCACACTGTTTCTCCCCACTCTCTCTCCCCACACTCTCCCTCACTCTCTCCCCCTCACTCTCTCCCCCCTCTCTTCCCCCCCCTCGCCTCTCCTTCTCACCTCTCTCTATCACCCTTTCTCTCTCCTCCCACTCTCTCCCCTCTCTCTAACCCATCTCTCTCCCCACCTCTCTTGCCCCCTCTCTCTCCTGTCTCTCTCACCCCCTCTCTCTCCTCCACTCTCTCTCCCACTCTCTCTGACCCACACTCTCTCCCCCTCTCTCTCCCACTCTCTCTCTCCCTCTCTCTCACCCCTTCTCTCTCCCGTCTCTCTCTCTCTCCCCTACTCTCTACCCCTCTCTATCCCCCTCTCTCTCTCCCCCACTCTCTCCCCTTCTGTCCCCCGTCTCTCCACATTTCTCTCCCCCGTCTCTCTACTCTCCTCTCTCTTCCCCCTGTCTTTCCCTCCCTCTGTCTCTCTCCCCTCTCTCTCTACCCTCTCTTGCGATCCCTCTCCCCTCTCCAACTCCCCTTTCCATCTCCCCTCTCCCAATCTCCCCTCTCTTCCCTTCTCCCCTCCTCTGTCACCCCCCTCTCCCCCACTTTCTCCCCACTCTCTCTCTCTCCCCATGCTCACCCCTCTCTACCCCTTCTCCCCCTCTCTCTCCCCTCACCCCCTCTACTCTCTCGACCCCTCCCCTGCCCCCCTCTCTCGCCCGCCTCCCTCGATCCCATCCCTCTGCCCCCTCCCTCTGCCCCCTCTCTACTCCCCTCTCCCTGCCCCCTCTCTCTGCCGCTCTATCTCCCCCCTCACTCTGTCCAGCTCTCTCTCTCTCCCTCTCACTCCCCCCTCCCCCTCTCTCTCCCTCGCCCCTCCTTCTCCCCCGCTCTCCCACTTGCTCTCTACCCCCTTTCTCCCTTCCCCTTCTCTCTCCGCCCTCTCTCTCCACACCTCTCTCTCTATCCCATCTCTCCTCCTCCCCCTCCCTTTCCCCCTCACTCCCTCTCTCTCTACCCCTCACTCTCTCTCCCCTAAACTCTCTCTTCATTAACGCTCTCACCCAATTCTGTCACCGAACACTCTCCCCTCTCTCTCTCCCTCTCTGTCCCCCCTCTCTCTCCGTTCCACTCTCTCTGTCCCCCCTCTCTCTGTTTCCCCTTCTTCCTCTGTCCCCATTTCTCTCTGTCCCCCCCCCCAGACTCCCCTCTCTCCGTCCCTCCCATCTCTGTCCCCCTCTCTCTGTCCCCATTCTCTCTGTCCACCCCTCTCTCTGTCTCCCCCCTCTCTCTGTCCTCCCACTCACTGTCCTCCTCTCTCTGTCCACACTCTCTCTCTTCCCCCTCTCTTTACCCCCTCTCTCTCCCCATCTCTCCCCTACCTCCCTCCCCCCCACTCTCTTGTCCCCCTCTCTCTCTGTCCCCTCACTCTCTGCTCACCCTCTCTCTGTCCCACCCTCTCTCTGTCCCCACTCTGTCTGTCTGTCCCCTCTGTTCCCCTCTCTCTTTTCTCCTCTTTCTTTCCCCTGGTCTCTTAGCACCCCTCTTTCTGTCCCCCCACTCTCTGCGCCCCCATCTCTCTGTCCCCCCTCTCTCAATGTCACCCCTCCCTCTGTCCCCACTCTCTCTAGGTTCCCCCTCTCTCTGTCCCCCCTCTCTGTACCCCCTGCTCTGTCACCCTCCTCTCTTTCCCCACTCTCTCTCCTTCACCCTCTGACTCTGTGCCTCCCTCTCCCTCTGTCCCTATTTCTCTGTCCACCCCTCTCTCTCTCTCTGCCCCCTCTATCCCCCTCTCTCTTTCCCCCTCTCTCTATCCCCTCTCTCTCTCTGTCCCCCCTCTGTGTCCCCGTCTCTCTCTTCCCCCCTCTGTCACCTCTCTCTCTCTGTCTCCCCTCTCTCAATCCCCCCTGCTCCCTCTCTCTGTCCCCCTCTCTCTCTCTGTTCGCCCTCTCTCTGTGCCCCCCCTCTCTCTGTCCCCCCCTCTCTCTGTCCCACCCTCTCTCTGTCCCCCCCTCTCTCTGTCCACCCTCTCTCTGTCCCCCCCTCTCTCTCCTTTCGCCCTATCTCTCTGTCCCCCCTCTCTCTGTCCCACCCTCTCTCTGTCACCCCCCCTCTCTCTGTCCCACCCTCTCTCTGTCCCCACTCTCTCTGTCCGACCCCTCTGTTCCCCTCATTCTTTCTTTCCTCTGCTCTCTCTTCCCACACTTTCTGTCCCCCCCTTTCTCTTTGCCCCCGTCTCTCTGTCCCCCTCTCTCAATGTCCTCCTCTCTCTTCCCCTCTCTCTCTCTGTACCCCCCGCTCTGTCACCCTTCTCTCTGTCCCCCAGTCTCTCTGTCACCATCTCACTCTGTCCCTCCCACTCCCTCTGTCCCCATCTCTCTGTTCACCCAAATCTCTCTGTACCCCTCTCTCTGTTGCCCTCTCTCTGTCCCCCTCTTTTTTCCCCCCTCTCTCTGCACCCCTCTCTTTGTCCCCCTCTCTCTCTTCCCCCACTCTCCACCTCCCTCTCTCCCCATCACTCCACCCTCTCAATCCCCCCACTCTTTTGTCCCCTCTCTCTCTGTCCCCCCTTTCTCTTTGACCCCCTCTCTCTCTCTCTGACCACCCTCCTCTGTCCCCCTTCTCTCTGACCCCCTCTCTCTGTCCCCTCTTTCTTTGCCCTTCCCTCTCTCGGTACCCCTCTTTCTCTCTCCATCCCCCCCCTCTCTCTTTCTCCCCTCTCTCTGGCACCCCCACTCTCTGTCCCCACTCTCTCACTGACCCCCTCTCTCTGTCCCCACTCTCTCTGTCACCCCTCTCTCTGTTCCCCTCTCTCTGTCTCCACTCTCTCTGTCCCCCTCTCTCTGTTCCCCTCTCTCTGTCTCCACTCTCTCTGTCCCCCACTTTCTCTGTCCCCCCCTCTCTCTCTGCCCCCCCCCCCTGTCTGTCCCCCTCTCTGTACTCCTCTCTCTGTACAACTCTATCTGCCACCTCTGCTGCCTTCACTCTGTGACCCCCCCACTCTCTGTGTCCCCCCACCTCTCTCTGTTTCTCCCGCTCTCTGTCCTGCTCTCTCGGTTCCCACTATCTCTGCCCCTCCTTCTCTCTGTCCCCCCGCTCTCAGTCCGCCAACTCTGTCCCCTTCTCTCTTTCCCCCTCTCTCTGTCCCCCCCTCTCTCCGTCCCCCTGTCCCCCCTCTACTGCGCCCCCCTCTCGCTGTCTCCCCTCTCTTACTGTCCCCACTCTCTCTGCCCCCTCTCTCTGTCCCCCTTGTCCCTGTACCCCCCTCTGTTCCCCCTCTCTCTGTCCCTCTCTCTCTGTCCCCTCCCTGTCTGTCCCCCCTCTCTCTGTCCCACCCTCTCTCTGTCCCCACTCTCTCTGTCCCAACTCTCTGTACCCCCCGCTCTGTCACACTTCTTTCTGTCCCCACTCTCTCTGTCACCCTCACACTCTGTTCCTCCCTCCCCCTCGGTCCCCATCTATCTGTTCACCCCTCTCTCTCTGTAGCCCTCTCTCACAATGTCCCCCTCTCTCTGTCTCCCGCTCTGTAACCCCCGCTCTGTCACCCTTCTCTCTGTCCCCACTCTCTCTGTCACCCTCTAACTCTGTCCCTCCCTCTCCCTCTGTACCCCTCTCTCTCTTCCCCCTCTCTCTACCCCCCTCTCTCCCCTATCACTCCAACCTCTCTCTCCCCTACTCTCTTGTCCCCCACTCTCTTGTCCCCCTCTCTCTCTGACCCCCTCTCTCTCTGACCGCCCCCTCTCTGTCCCCCTTCTCTCTCTGTCCTCCTCTCTCTGTCCCCCTTCTCTCTCTGTCCTCCTTTCTCTGTCCCCACTCTCTCTCTGTCACCCCTCTCTCTTCCCCTCTGCCCACCTCTCTCTGACCCCCTCTCCCTCTTTTTCCTCCTCTCTCTGTCCCCTTTTCTCTGACCCCACCGTACCCCCGCTCTCTGTCCCCCTCTCTCTGCCCACTCTCTCTATCCCCCCCTCTCTCTCTGTCCCCCCTTTCTCTGTCCCCCCTCTCTCTGTCCCCCCTTTCTCTGTCCCCCCTCTCTCTGTCCCCCCCACCCCGTCTGTCCCCCCTCTGTTCCCCTCTCTCTGTATACCTCTCTCTGCCACCTCTGCTGCCCTTACTCTGTGACCCCCACTCTCTCTATCCCCCCACCTCTCTCTGTCTCTCCCGCTTTCTGTCCCCATCTCTCGGTCCCCTCTCTCTCTGTCCCAACTTCTCTCTGTTCCCCCTGCTCTCAGTCCGCCCCCTCTGTCCCCTTCTCTCTTTCCCCCTCTCTCTCTGTCCCCCCTTTCTCCATCCCCCTGCCACCACCTCTACTGTGCCCCCGTCTCTCGGTCTCCCCTCTCGTACTGTCCCCACTCTCTCTGCCCCCCCCCTCTGTCCCCTCTCTCTGACCCACTCTCTTTCTGTACCACCTCTCCCTGTCCACCCACTCTCTCTGCCCCCTCTCTCTGCCCCTCTCTCTGTCCCCTCTCTCTGCCCCACCCTCTGTCTGTACCACCTCTCTCTGTCCTCCCTCTCTCTCTGTCACCTCTCTCTGTCCCCTCCCTCTGCCCTACTCTCTTTCTGTACCACCTCTCTCTGTCCTCCCTCCCTCTCTGTGCCCTCTCTCTGTCTCCCTCTCCCTCTGCCTCCCTCTCGCTGTCCCCCCTCTCTCTGTCCCCCTTGCTCAGTCCCCGTCTCTGTCCCCCACCTTCTCGGTCCCAGCCCTCTCTATGTTCCCCCCTCTCTGTCTTTCTCTCGGTCCCCTTCTCTCTCAGTCCCCCTCCCTCTCTGTCCCCCCTCACACTGTCTCCCCTCTCTCTGTCCCCCTCTCTCTGTGTGTCCCATCTCACTGCCCCCCCTCTGTCCTCCCGTCTCTCTGTCCCCCTCTCTGTCCCCCTCTCTCTGACACCCCCTCTCTCTGATCCCCCTTTCTCAGTACCCCTCTCTCTCAGTCCCACTCTCTCTCAGTCCCCCCTCTCTCTGTCCCCCTCTCTCTGTCCTCCCCTCTCTCTTCCCCCCTTCCTCTGTCTCACTCTTTCTCAGTCCCCTCTCTGTCTGTCCCCCTCTCTCTGACCCCCTTCTCTCCACCCCCCCTCTCTCTGACCCCCTCTCTCTCTGTCCCCCTCTCTCTCTGCCCCCCTCTTTCTGACCCCCCTCTCTCCACCCCCCCCCCTCTCTGACCCCCTCTCTCTCTCTGTGCCCCCTCTCTGCCCCCCCCCCCTCTGTCCACCGTCTCTGTACCCATCTCTCTCTCCCCTCTCTCTATTCCCCCCTCCCTGTCACCCCCTTCTCGGTCCCAGCCCTCTCTCTGTCCCTCCCATTCTCTGTCCCCCTCTCACAGTCCCACTCTCTCTTTGTCCCCCTTCTCTCTGTCCCCCTTCTCTCCCTCCCCCCGCTCTCAGTCTACCCCCTCAGTAAACGGCTCTCTTTACCCCACTCTCTGCCACCCCTCTATCTGTCGCCCCGTCTCTCTGTCCCCTTCACTCTCTGTCCCCACTCTCTCTGTTCCCCCCTCTCTCTCTGCCCCATCTCCGTCCCCCACCTCCGTCCCTCCCCTCTCTTTCCCCCTCTCTCTGTCTGACCTCTCTCTGAACCCCCCCTCTGTTCCCTCCGTCCCGCCTTCTCGGTCCCAGCCCTCTCTATGTACCCCCTCTTTCTGTCCCCTCACTCTCTCTGTCCCCCCTCTCTCTCTGTCCCCCTCTCTGTCCCAACGCTCTCTCTGTCCCCCCTCTCTCTGTGTCCCCCCTCACTCCGTCCTCTCTCTGTCACCTCCCTCTCTGTCCTCCCGTCCTCCCCCCTCTGCACCCACTCTCTCCATCCCCCACTCTCTGTCTCCCTCTCTCTATCCCCCTGCTCTCTGCCCCCCTCTCTCTGTTGCCCTCTCTCTGTTGCTCTCTCTCTGTCCCCCCTCTCTCTGTTGCCCTCTCTCTGTCCCACTCTCTCTGTCCCCCTCTCTCTCCCATTCTCTCTGTCCCCCTCTCTCCGTGCCCCCTTTCTCTCTGTTCCCCTCTATCTGTCCCCCTCTTTGTCCCACTCTCTCTGTCCCCCCTTTCTCTGTCCCCCCTCTCTCTGTCGTTCTCTCTGTTCTCATCTCTCTCTCCCACTCTCTCTGCCTCTCTTTCTCTCTATCCCTCTCTCTTTGTCACTCTCTCTCTCTGTCCCCCTCTCTGTCCCCAGGCTCTCTCTGTCCCCCCTCTCTCTTTGTCCCCCTCTCACTCACTCCTCTCTCTGTCACCTCCCCCCTGTCCCCCTGTCCCCCGTCTGTTCCCCACTCTCTCCATCCCCACTCTTTGTCCCCCCTCTCTGTCGCCCACTCTCTCCAGCCCCCACTCTCTGTCTCCCTCTCTCTATCCCCCTGCTCTCTGTCCCCATCTCTCTGTCCCCCATCTCTGTCCCCCTCTCTCTCCCATTCTCTGTCCCCCTCTATCTGTGCCCCTTTCTCTCTGTCTGCCCTCTCTCTGTCCCCCTCTCTTTGTCCCCCATTCTCTGTCCCCCTCTCTCTGTCCCCCTCTCTCAGTACCCCCTCTCTCTGTCCCCCTCTCTCTGTCCCCTTCTCTCTCCCATTCTCTCTGTCCTCATCTCTCTGCCCCCTCTCTCTGTCCCCCTTTCTCTCTCTTCCTCTCTTTGTCCCCCTCTCTCTGTCCCTCTCTCTGTCCCTCCTCTTTTTGTCCCCCTCTCTCTGTCCCTCCTCTCTTTGTCCCCCTCTCTCTGTTCCCCTCTCTTTGTCCCCCTCTCTCTGTCTCCCTCTCTGTCCCCACACTCTCTCTGCCCCCCTCTGTGTCCCCCTATGACTCCCTTCTTCTCTCTATCTTCTCCCTCTCTGTCCCCCTGTCCCCTCCCGTCCCCCACTCTCTCCATCCCGCACTCTCTGCCCCCCTCTCTCTGTCCTCCACTCTCTGTCCCCCTCTCTCTCTGTTCCCCCTCTCTTTGTCCCCTTCTCTCTGTCCCCCTCTCTCTCTGTCTCCCTCTCTCTTTTCACCCTCTCTCTCTTCCGCCTCTCTATACCCCCCTCTCTCTCCCCATCTCTCCCCTACCTCGTCCCCCCCACTCTCTGGTCCCCATATCTCTCTGTCCCCTCCCTGTCTGTCCCCCCTCTCTCTGTCCCACCCTCTCTCTGTCCCCACTCTCTCTGTCCGTCCCCTCTGTCCGCCTCTCTCTTTCCTCCTCTTTCTTTCCCCCGCGCTCTCTGCCCCCCTCTTTCTGGCCCCCTCTCTTCGCCCCCCTCTCTCTCTGTCCCCCTCTCTCTGTTCCCCCTCTCTATACCCCCCGCTCTGTCACCCTTCTCTCTGTCCCCACTCTCTCTGTCACCCTCACACTCTGTTCCTCCCTCCCCCTCTGTCCCCATCTCTCTGTCCACCCCTCTCTCTCTGTACCCCTCTCTCACAATGTCCCACCTCTCTCTGTCCCCCCTCTCTCTCTGTCCCCCTCTCTCTGTCCCCCCCTCTGTAATCCCCGCTCTGTCACCCTTCTCTCTGTCCCCACTCTCTCTGTCACCCTCTGACTCTATCCCTCCCTCTCCCTCTGTCCCCCCTCTCTCTACCCCCTCTCTCTACCCCCTCTCTCTCCCCTATCACTCCACCCTCTCTCCCCCCACTCTCTTGTCCTCCACTCTCTTGTTCCCCCTCTCTCTCTGTCCCCCTCTCTCTCTGACCCCCCCGCTCTCTCTGACCATCCCCCTCTGTCCCCCTTCTCTCTGTCCCCCTCTCTCCCTCCCCTCTTTCTCTGCCCTTCCCTCTCCCTGTCCCCCTCTATCTCTCCATCCCCCCTCTCTCTCTTTCTCCCCTCTCTCTGGCATCCCCTCTCTCTGTCCCCCTTCTCTCTCTGTCCTCCTCACTCTGTCCCCACTCTCTCTCTCTCACCCCTCTCTCTTCCCCCTCTGCCCACCTCTCTCTGACCCCCTCTCCCTCTGTTCCCTCCTCTCTCTGTCTCCTTTTCTCTGACCCCCTCTCCCCCGCTCTCTGTCCCGCTCTCTCTGCCCCCCCTCTCTTTTTATCTCTCTCTGTCCCCACTCTCTCTCTCTGTCCCCCCTCTCTCTCTGTCCCCCCTCTCTCTCGGTCCCCACCCCGGTCTGTACCCCCTCTGTTCCCCTCTCTCTGTATACCTCTCTCTGCCACCTCTGCTGCCCTTACTCCGTGACCCCCACTCTCTGTGTCCCCCCACCTGTCTCTGTCTCTCCCGCTCTCTGTCCCCCTGTCTCGGTCCCCTCTCTCTCTGCCCCTACTTCTCTCTGTTCCCCCTGCTCTCAGTCCGCCCCCTCTCTCCCATTGTTTATTTCCCCCTCTCTCTGTCCCCCCTCTCTCCGTACCCCTCTCCCCCCTCTACTGCGGCCCCGTCTCTTACTGTCCCCACTCTCTCTGCCCCCTCTCTCTCTGTCCCATTCTCCCTGTACCCCCCTCTGGTCCCCCTCTCTCTGTCCCCCTCTCTCTGTCCCCCACCCCCTCTCTGTTCCCCCTCTCTCAGTCTCCCTCTCTGTCTCCGTCCCCCCCCTCTCTTTCTCCCCTCTCTCTTGCACCCCCTCTCTGTCCCCCTTCTCTCTCTGTCCTCCTCTCTCTGTGTCCCCCTTCTTCCTCTGTCCTACTTTCTCTGTCTCCCCCTCTAACTGTCCCCTCTCTCTGTCCCCCCCCTCTGTTCCCCCATTCTCGGTCCCAGCCCTCTCTCTGTCCCCCCCCCCTCTGTTCCCCCATTCTCGGTCCCAGCCGACTCTCTTTCTCTCCCGCTCTCTGTCTCCCTTCTCTCTGTCCCCCCGCTCTCAGTCTGCCCCCTCTGTCCCCGTCTGTCTTTACCCCTCTCTCTGTCCCCTTGTCTCTCTCTCCCCTTCACTCTCTGTCCCCCTTCTCCCTGTCCCCACTCTCTCTGTTCCCCCCTCTCTCTGCCCCCATCTCTGTCCCCCATCTCCGTCCCTCCCCTCTCTGTCCCCCTCTGCGTCCCCCCACTCTCTGACACCCCTCTCTGCACCACCCCCGTCCCGCCTTCTCGGTCCAAGCCCTCTCTGTGTACCCCCCCTCTCTGTCCCCTCACTCTCTCTGTCGCCCCTCTCTCTCTCTGTCCCCCCTCTCTCTGTCCCCCCTCTCTCTGTTCCCACGCTCGATCTGTCCCCCTCTGTGTCCCCCTCACTCCGTACTCTCTCTGTCACCTCCGTCATTGTCCCCCGTCCCCTCCTCTGTCACCCACTCTTTCCATCCCCCACTCTCTATCCCCCTCTCTGTCCCCACTCTCTCCATAACCCACTCTCTGTCCCCTCTCTCTGTTCCCCACTCCCTGTCTCCCTCTCTCTATCCCCCTGCTCTCTGTCCCCCTCTCTGTCTCCCTCTCTCTGTTGCCCTCTCTCTGTCCCCCTCTCTCTCCCGTTCTCTTTGGCCCCCCTCTCTCTGTCCCCCTCTCTCTGTCCCCCACTTTCTGTCCCACCCTTTCTGTCCCCCTCTCTTTGTCCTCATCTCTCTGTCCCCCTCTCTCTGTCCCCCATTTCTCTGTATCCCTCTCTCGCTGTCCCCCTCTCTCTGTCCCCCTCTCCGTCCCCACGCTCTCTCTGCCCCCGTCTCTCTGTGCCCCACTCTCACTCCCTCCTCTCTCTGTCACCTCCCTCTCTGTCCCCCCGTCCACCACTCTCTCCACCCCCCACTCTCTGTCCCCCTTCTCTGTCCCACACTCTCTGACCCCTCTGTCATTATGTCCTCCCCTATTTCTCTCTCTCCCTCACCTTATCTCTCCCTTGCCTCTCTCTCTCTGTCTCTCCCTGCTCCTTCTCTCTCTGTCCACCTCTCTCACTCTCGATCCCCCTACCTCGGTCTCTCTTTCTCCCCACCTCCCTGTTTCTCTCTGACTAAATCTCTCTCCCTCCTGCCCCTCCCTCCCTCTGTGACGCAGTCTGTCTCCCTGACGCGTCCCTCTCCCTCTGATCCAGAGACTGGGGAGGGGGTAGTGGTTGGTGCTGTGGCTGCATGTGGTTGGAGGGGTGGTTGTAAGATGATAGAGAGATGTGGGAAGTGGGATGAGGGGGAAAATGGAGTAGAGACGGAATTGGGGAAGGGAGACAGATGGCAGGAGAGAGAGTGGGTGTAGGGGAGGGCGCAGAGGAAAGAGTGGAGGCAGGTGGAGAGAGTGGGAGAGAGGAAATGGGGAGGCCAGGCTGCAGTGGTCAGACACAGGGAGTTAAACCCAGCTCCTGGGCTCAGGGCGCGGTACCCTCCCCTTCCCTGAGGACCAGGACTTGGGGCTGAGTCTGTCTCTCTCCAGCTCAGCTTCTCCAACACAAAGACACACAACAACATCGGTCACTCTGCTGCTCGGCACGCTTTAATCAACATTTTTATTGGTTACAAATGGAAGTGATGGATACAGTCAGTGGGATGGTGCCTTTTCTCACTGGCCCCTGAGTTGTGAGAAACATTGAAATGTTTCCGTGTAACCCCCCTGTGGGATAAGGATGTACAAACCAGCGCTACCCTCAGTCTGTTACCACAGCGACAGGCTGCTCCATCGCTGAAAGACTGAACTGAAATGAGAAAATCCCGGATGGATTGATTAATGAGGGAATTTGATGGATGGATGGATTTGGGTGAAGGGATATTTCAGCACATTCTTCAGCTGCTGCCTGAACTTAGTCTGGGTCACGGCATAAATCGCGGTGTTTGTGCAGCAACTGAGGAGCTGCAGCATGAAGCCCAATTCCTGCACAAAGAGATGGAGATACACAGACCGATACCCAATCATCCACATCCGGTACCATATAGAAAACAGCATGAACGGTGACCATAACAGGATGAAATTGGCCGAGATCACAAACAGTAAAATTACGGATTTTTTTCGGTTTCTCATTTCAGTGTCAGACTGAGCGTCCCCATCGGTGTGAGCGCGGAGTCTCCTGCGGGCTCTGCTGGTCACTAAAATGTGTCTGACGGTGAGAACATTGAGCAGCAGAATCAGGAGAAATGGGACACACGGGGTTAGAATGTGGTGGAGGAACTCGATTGTGACCCAGACACTGGAACTTCGAACAGCGCCTGTTACATGACAAAACCAGAGGTCGTTTATCAGCGAATATCGAGCTGTGAGATTAAAATACCAGAAAATGTTCTTTAAACAGCTCAGCACAGTCACTGCTCCCAGAACCACAGCCGCCGTTTTCTCACTGCAATATTTACTTTTCAGCTTCTGGCAACAAATGGCCACAAACCGATCAAAGGTGAAAGTGACGGTGAACCAGACAGAGCAGTCAGTGGCTGCATAAAGCAGGACCCCGTGGATATTGCACACGGGGACGGAGTCCCTCAGGAAATAAAACTGTTCCCGATAAACAATGGGAATGTGTCTCAGGATCAGGTCGAGGATAATGACCAGGAGATCCGCCGCTGCCATGGCCCCCAGGTAACGTCTGACACATGGAGACAATCCACAATCTTTATAAAGCAGGACGTAGATGGTCACTACGTTAACTGTGAGGAAGGAAAACAAACCCATTATCCATCAGCCTGGAGGCAAAGGGACCCGTTTGATCGGGGACCCAGTGAGATTTTCAAATGTGTCCCTGTATTCAGGGATTTATTAAAATATTTGGAGCTGGAATAACAAATGGGAAGGTCGGAATTACTGACAAAAATGTGACATTAACCACAAGAAACCCTCCCTCCCCAAACACACAGAGACACATCCATAAGGACAGATGGTTTCTAGAACATTCCCACACACTCGATCACTCGAGAGCAGACACAGGTCACTCCTTCCCAGTTCCTAATACGGAGGGTGTGAACGTTGCTGTCCTGAAGGATTCTCTCCCAGTTTCCTGAAGACAAACGGAGTTTGGGAATTCCTGTATTTTGGTCTAAATTGTGGTCGATCCTGTGTCGGGAAGAAACGTAAACGCAGGGAAAACGTATTCACCCCTTTAACTGCCTGAGGATCCTTCGGAACAGTGTCTCCTTCTCCCTGGAACGGGATCTCTTCCCTCGGGATCTTATCGTTTGTTCAATTCACTGACGTCCGGCCGTTTACAAACAATGTCAGGGACAGAACGTTCCGGGGAATGTCAGTTATAGAATGTCAGGGACAGAACGTTCCGGGAAATGTCAGTTATAGAATGTCAGGGACAGAACGTTCCGGGGAATGGCAGTTATAGAATGTCGGGGACAGAACGTTCCTGGGAATGGCAGTTATAGAATGTCGGGGACAGAAGGTTCCGGGGAACCCCTTGATCTGTCCATGACCTTTCCCCCTTACCCACCCCACCAACATGATGTACTGTTCCTGGACACACTGTAACACTAATGGTGTGAGAGATGGTGGGTCCAATCACAGGAATGGGAACTAAAGGCTTTGCCAGATCAGCTGAAATGGTTAGATATACCACATTCTCAATCCACCTCACAGAACCAGCCCAGACACCATACACCCAGAGGAGATATCTGTTCACCGTGGAACACTGTGTGGACCAGGCCAGTGTCCTGCTCAGTACAACCCAGCAATCTGTCCAGATTCATCCATTACACTGGTCAATACAATCCAGCAATCTGTCCAGAGTGGAACACTGCACCAATCAGATCAGGGCATTGATATATAACCACGGAATACATATCTGCCCAGCACCGGGAGCTGTGCAGACCACAGCAGTGCATTGATCTATAAACCCGGACTAGATATCTGTCCAGCACCGGGAGCTGTGTAGAACACAGCAGAGCATTGATCTATAAACCCGGACTAGATATCTGTCCAGCACCGGGAGCTGTGCAGAACACAGCAGAGCATTGATCTATAAACCCGGACTAGATATCTGCCCAGCACCGGGAGCTGTGCAGACCACAGCAGTGCATTGATCTATAAACCCGGACTAGATATCTGTCCAGCACCGTGAGCTGTGCAGAACACAGCAGAGCATTGATCTATAAACCCGGACTAGATATCTGTCCAGCACCGAGAGCTGTGCAGACCACAGCAGTGCATTGATCTATAAACCCGGACTAGATATCTGTCCAGCACGGGGAGCTGTGCAGACCACAGCAGTGCATTGATCTATAACCCTGGACTAGATATCTGTCCAGGACGGGGAGCTGTGCAGACCACAGCAGTGCGTTGATCTATAAACGCGGACTAGATATCTGTCCAGCACCGAGAGCTGTGCAGACCACAGCAGTGCATTAATCTATAACCCCGGACTAGATATCTGTCCAGCACCGGGAGCTGTGTAGACCACAGCAGTGCATTGATCTATAAACCCGGACTAGATATCTGTCCAGCACCGGGAGCTGTGCAGACCACAGCAGTGCATTAATCTATAACCCCGGACTAGATATCTGTCCAGCACCGGGAGCTGTGTAGACCACAGCAGTGCATTGATCTATAACCCCGGACTTAATTTCTGTCCAGCACGGGGAGCTGTGCAGACCACAACAGGGCACTAATGTGTGATCCTGAAACAAATATCCATCCAGCACTGGGAGCTGCACAGACGACATCATTGTATTATCTATAAACCCCAACCAGATAGTCTTACCAGCACAGCGACCTGTGCAGTGATCACCCGTGAATTAATTTGCAGACCTGGAGCAGTTACCCTCCCCCAGCATGTAGGACTGTGTACCCCACCCCAGTGCATTGATCTGTAACCCAGGAGCAGTTACCCTCCCCCAGCATGTAGGACTGTGTACCCCACCCCAGTGCATTGATCTGTAACCCAGGAACAGTTACCCTCCCAGCATGTAGGGCTGTGTACACCACCCCAGTGCATTGATCTGTAACCCAGGAACAGTTACCCTCCCAGCATGTAGGACTGTGTACACCACCCCAGTGCATTGATCTGTAACCCAGGAACAGTTACCCTCCCCGCTGTGTACACCACCCCAGTACATTGATCTGTAAACCAGGAGCAGTTACCCTCCCAGCATGTAGGACTGTGTACCCCACCCCAGTGCATTGATATGTAACCCAGGAGCAGTTACCCTCCCAGCATGTAGGACTGTGTACACCACCCCAGTGCATTGATCTGTAACCCAGGAGCAGTTACCCTCCCAGCATGTAGGACTGTGTACACTGCCCCAGTGCAATGCTCAGTTACACTGTGTTAGATCCCTGCCCAGTGTGGGGAAACTTGCAGCCCGTTCTGAAACTGACTGGATGTACAGCTTCACCCATTTACAGCTCCATATCCCCATTGTTGCCCTGACAAGGGGGTGCTGTGGGTGTGAACATCACTGACAGGGAGAGATAGCTGGGGAATCAGTTTATATATCACCACATGGGGAGGGGTTTGGAGTATAGACAGAGAGGGGGAGACTGAGAGACAGTGTCATGGAAGGATGTGTTCACAGGTTGCAGAATGCTGAAATGTAGACACTTCGATAACATCCTGTAACATGAGCCAGTCTTCCCAGGAAAGATGGGAAAAAGGAATATTGGTGTGAGGTCAGATGATGGAGAGTTTTGAATGAGCATTTGTTCTACAGCTTTGTAAATGGAGTACACACCATCACCCAGTTTACCCCGAGCATGGCAGATAAGGGACAATTACACCACGGTTTGTCAACAGGGGCACGGAGGTCCTGGTGGATGGGCTAGTACGGAGGGGGACCATTATCTTCCCAGAGGGGGGCGACACAATCAGACCCACCGAGTATGGTCTGAGCTCCCCACCCAGCTCAGTGCAGTATCTACGGTCTGAAGAAATGCCCAGCAAAACAGGACAAGCATCAATAAGATTCCCCACTCTGTCAGGATAACAGTCACCGTATTCTCTCTGCTCCCTCACACTCACTGTAAATCTGTTATAGCACCGACCCCGAACAAGGCTCATGGTCCACCACTCTCACTGTCGCATGCTGCACCTTCTCTCTCTGTATATATATCTCTCTCTCTCTCCCCCCCTCCCTCCACTTCACCCCCACACTAATAACACTGCATGGATACAACACTGTGGACTGACTCCCTCCAGACACCTCACCATGCCCCCCTCCCCACCTACACTCACACTAACAGCAGGACCACCCACTCCCATACTCACTCCCTCCCTCCCTCCCTCCCATTCCAGGAGAAACAGCCTGGAATAGGACAGAAAGGGCCTATCCGGGTGATGGAGTGCCCGATAAACGTTCCCTCCCACCTCCCCCCGCCATGTGGGGAGGACCCTGGTAGGAGCCGGAGAGGACCGGGACACCTCGTGTGGCGATTCTGAAACATCCACGTCCCACCGACCGAGTCAGGAGCAATGTTCAGTGAAGGACAATTCTCACTTTAAACCCACTGACAGCTCCGTTTCCCCCCGGCACAACTTAGAAGCCGTGGCCTTGATGCCATCTCCCTTTTGTGTTGAGCTGGTACAAATGGAATCCCCACGGTCTCGGTGGGCAGGAGGGTGAGCTCACAACACATCGTCTCCACCATCTCCCAGGAAGGGAGCACGGAGGCTCCCTCCTACACCTCCCCCTATAAACAGCTCAGATACTGAAACTAATCTGTGAGATTTACTGCTCTCCTCACCTGCCGACATCTTCAACAATCTGTGCTCATATACACCCAGCACCCTCTGCTCCTGCAACCCCTTTATAACGGTACAGGCTGTTTTGAACTGTCTTTCATTGTCTTTCCTACCAAAGTGTATCACCTCAAACTGCTCTGCACTGATCCCCATCTGCCATAAACCTGAACACTACACCAAGGTGTCACTGTCCTGTTGGAGTTCCACACTCTCCTCCACAGACTTCAGAGTTCTTCCAGGTTTGGTGCCATCTACAAACATTGAGATTGTTATAGTGTCACAGTCCCCATGAAACAACTGAAATCCTGCCCCACATACACGAGTGTGAGCAAGTGAAATACTGCCATATTCCCAATACTGCTATGTTTAATTTAAATTACCTATGAGCTTCACGCCGTGCCCTAACCATCCCCGTGTGTGTATCTGTGTGTCTCTGTGTGGGGCAGGTCTGCCAGTCTCTGTGGAGCTTAAAGTGATGCAATGCCACCCTCTGCTGGCCTCCACACGCCACTACACAGACATTGGCAGAGGGTGAAAACCAACAGGGATTCATTCAGTGATGGGGAGGGAGAGGGCAGCTGCTTACAGCACCATCCAAACTGATGTCTTATCCATGTACTGATCTAAATGTCCTTTAAACGTTGTAACTGTCCCTGCATTCACCACTTCCTCTGGAAGTTCATTCCATACACAAGCCAGCTTCTGTCTAAAATAATTACTTCTCATGACTTTTCTAAATCTTTTTCCTCACATCTTAAAATATCCCTCAGTTTTGAATCCCCAACTCTAGGGAAAAAATATCAGCCCTTCAGCTTATCTGTCCCCCTCACGATTTTATAAACCTCTGTAAAGTTACCCCTGAATCTCATCCTCTCCAGTGAAAAAAGTCCCAGCATACCCAGCCTCTCCTTATAGCTCACTCCCTCCTTTCCCAACAACATCCAGGTTCATCTCTTCTCAACCCTCTCCAGCTTAATAATATCAATGTCAATAATATCAAAGTGAATAGTCAAGGTGTTTTCTAAGGGTAGGGGAGACAAAAACTAGAGGGTATAGGTTTAAGGTGAGAGGGGAAATATTAAAGTGACCTAAGGGGCAGCTTTTTCACCCAGAGGGTGGTGTGCCTATGGAATGAGCGGGCAGGATGACCAGACTAGACACAGTATTCCAGAAGAGGTCTCACCAATGTCCTCTACATCGTCAACATGCCGTCCCAATTCCGATACTCAAAGGTCTGACCAATGAAGACAAAAGTGTTAAACACTTTCTTAACCACACTTTCTATATGAGATGCAAATTTTAAAGAATTATACCTGACGGCCTAGTTCTCTGTTCTCCAACACTGACAACGGCCCTGCTTTTAATTGTACAGGTCCTGCTGTTGTTTGATTTACCAAATCCAATACCTCGCATTAATCCAAACTAAACTCCATCAGCCACCCCTCAGCCCAGTGTGTGACATTACTGTCACCTCACCCTCCCCCTTCAATTTTAAAATACCCATCCCCCTCTCCAGGATGCCTGCACACTCCGGCCTTGATTTTCACAAAGACCCTGAGTTTGGGTAGCCTTGTATGGTTAGTTGGGAGGAGAGACTGATTGCTGACACAGTCAGTGGGGAGGAGAGGCTGGACAGTAATCAGCGGCCGCACGTGAGAGTTGGGTAAGAGTGATCAGTGTTTTGGTGTCAGAAATTAAGCTCTTCCTTCGTCTCTGGTGTTCAGTAATAAATATCCATTTGAGACCCTTCTTTGGGCAGAGTGTGAGTGCAGGATTTCTTTCTCTAATATTGCAGGCGACAGATTATAGTGATTAAAGATGTTCATAGTTAATTTGGATAGCACAGCACATACACTCAATATCCGACAGCTGAGACAAATATCTTGCATTTGTTTAATAATAAAAGTGTTTGTAATTCAACAATGGGAACCTGATTATAATAAATCCACACCGAGCTGAAAGTGGGCACTAAAATATGACCCAAAATCTGGGTATGGTAGTGTAGTGGGCAGTGTCCCTGCCTCTGAGCCAGAACTCAGGATTTGATTCCAATTCCTGAACTTGTGTGGTAGTGTTCCTAGCTCTGGGCTAGAAGGCCTGGATTGAAGTCCTGCCTGTTGCAGAGGTACGTCCCAGCATGTCAGAACAGTCTGATGAACAAACACACAGGAGAATAATGTTACAATGTTATGGGTATTGCTGAGTGATGCTAGTGTCCCTACCTCTGGGCACAAAGGTCTAGGTGTAAAGCCCACAGAAGTGTCTCAGGATACATCTGAACAAACTGATTATAATGGATTTAGAATAGTGACCTGATGGAGAAGGAAGAGGTATCAGTATTGCATTTCAGAATTTAGGCCCAGGATGACTGAAAGTACAGCCATTTGTGTTGATTGGGGTCACATTTCGCCACAGTAGCGGCTTTTAAAAGCAGAATGGTCACGGATAGGGTGAGTAGTCAGGGGTTTTTCGCCAGGTTAGGGGCATCCAAAACCAGAGGGCATTGGTGGAAAGTGAGAGGGGAAAGGTTTTGAGGAGGCCTAAAGGGCACCATTTCACACAGAGGGTGGTGTGCGTTTGGAATGAGCTGCCAATCGAAGTGGTGGAGGCTGGTACAACTACAGCATCTGGGAACTGAGAGATCTGGCGAACTTTTCCAGCAATTTCTGTATTTCTTTTAAAAATGCATTCAGTTTAACACAGGTATTCTGAATAAATTAAACATTTTTATTTTCTAATGACGCAGGGACATATAAACATATCTTCAAATTGACCGAGACCATTTTCTGAGAAGGCTATGACTCTGTGTATGACAGCAGTAATGATGCACCGACATGGAACAGGGAATGTGATGGAGACATAGTTTGGACAATGTACAAGGAGACCTCACATGGTCCAGTTTGGGACAGGATGACATTACTGTGTGATTCAACTCAGAGAGGGAGAAAATGTAATCTGCCTGAGAAGGAATGGCCTATTGCACTCTCTCTCCTTCATTGTTCCTCATCACAGCAATGTATGTGAGCTAAAAAAAACTTCTACAAGTCATCGTTGCCGTTCTTATTTTTATGGAATCCCTGCAGTGTGGAAACAGGCCCTTCGACCCAACAAGTCCATACCAACCTTCCCAACCCATTTCCCTATATTTACCCCTGACTATTGCACATAACCTAGAAATCCCTGAACACTCCAGACAATTTAGCATGACCAATCCACCGAACCTACACAGTTTGTGGTAGGAAACTGGATCACCCATTAGAAGCTCACACAGATAAGGGGAGAATGTGCAAACTGCACACAGACAGTCACCCAAGGCTGGAATCGAACCCAAGTCCCTGGTGCTGTGAGGTATCAGTGCTAACCACCGTGCTACCCTTTGGATGATCCCTAACCAGAATTCACTGGAATCTACTCACTGCCTTAAGTAAAGGGAATTCAGCCAAATCCAAACTCTCCCAGGATGAAATCCCATTGCTAGCAGCTGTGTGAGTACAATATCTTCAGAAGCAGAATAACGTTTTGGACAATCTCACAATTTATCCTATGTCATGAGTTCCAATAATATTTGGACCAAGTTCTTTCAAGTAAAATTTGCAGTGTGTGTGTGTGCGTGCGTGCATGCGTGCGTGTGTGTCAGCGTTTTTAGAAAGGGAAATATTGATTATATTATTGCAATACCCAAACAGTTTGCCATTCATCTTTCCATCATAGTTTGAGTAACATTGCTCTGGATCATAAACGTGTTGCTTTAGCAGATTAACGAAACTAGCCTGGCTTGTTCCTAAAACTGACCCTGACCCAGTCTGAGACCGATATGATCGGCCATATCACCAACCTGGTTACATTTCACATGTGTTGTGAGCAGTGGAGGTGTGGGACTAGAAAAGGAAACAGTGACCCAAAAAGCCGGGGAACTGTAGACCGGTGAGCCTGATGTCAGTGGTGGGTAAGTTGTTGGAGGGGATTCTGAGGGACACGATTTACATACCTTTGGGAAGGCAAGGGCTGATCGGGGTAGACAACGTGGCTTCCTGCACGACCTCTCGTTATTGAATCCTTCACCCTGGGAAAAAGCTTGTTTCTGTCCACCCTGTCTATGCTCTTCATGATTTTGCAAACCTTTATCAGGTCCCCCCTCAATCTCCTTTTATCTCGTGAAAATAAACCTAACATACTCAGCCTGTCTTCATAGCGAGTATTTCATTCTACTTGGTAGACAGATTAGTAAGTTTCAGTCACATAAGATACAGAAGAAACTCGTCACAATTGGCTTGAAGGAAGAGGGATATTTATCAGCCTGGAGGCTTGTGAGCAGCAGTGTGCTGTAAGAATCAGTACTGAGTTCACTGAATTTCATCATTTATGTAAAGATTTAGATGTGAATAGAGGGGCAATAGTTAGTTAGTATACAGATAACATCAGAAAGGTGGTGTAGTAGATTATCTCAGAGTACAACAAGACCGCAATTAGATGGGTCAAAGGGACAAGGAGTAACAGATGAACTTTAATTTAGACAAATATGAAGCTTTGCATTTTGGGAAGGCAAATCAGGGCAGATATTATATACTTCATGGTCAAGTCCTGGGGAGTGTTCTGAAACAAAGGGACATAGGACTGCAGGTACATTGTTCCTTGAAAGTGGAGTTGCAGGTAGACAGAGTGGTGCAGAACACATTTGGCACATTTGCCTTAATCAGTCAGAGCATTGAGTATAGGAGTTGTGGTGGCATGTTGTATCTGTACAGGACGTTGGTGAGGCCACTTTAAGAATACTGCGTACAACTCGGTTTTCTGCAGAAATGATTTAGACACAGATATTCCAGGACTGGAAGTTTGAGCTTTAGGAAGAGATTGATTAGGTTGAGGCGTTTCCCCTTGGAGTGCCAGAGGCTGAGGGGTGACATTATAGAGGTTTATAAAACCATCAGCGGCATGGATATTCTGAACAGCCACGTTCTGCTCTCCAGGATAGGGGGGTCCAGAACAAGAGGGCATAGGTTGAAGGTGAGGGGGAATTGATTTAGAAAGGACCTGAAGATAAATGTTTCACACAGTGAGTGGTGTGTGTACAGAAAGTGCTGTCAGAGGAAGTGGTGAAGACGGTTACAATTGCACATTTAAAAAGTATCTGAAAGAGGAGGGATATTTACCAAATACTGGCAAATGGGACTGGATCAGATTTGATATCTGATCGGAGTGAACAGATTGGATTAATGGGTCTGTTCCCATTCTGCATGACTCTGATTCTATAAGAGGGATGATGAAAAATTCTGAAAGGACCTTTCAAGTGGGAATTCTCTTCACTGGAAGTTTATTGTGCCTCTATTTTCACATTGATTGAAAGCTGCATTACAAAATATTTGACAGAGAAGTGAGTCGCGGATATTGGGATACAGACAGGAAAGAGGGGCTGAGTCCACAACCTGATCAGCCACAATCTTACTTCCTGGTGGAGAAGGGTCAAAATATCTAATGACTCCTCAGTCCCATGTTCCTGTGTTCCATTCAGCCCCTCATACTTGCTAGACATGAACAGTTGGAGGCCACTTATTCCTATGACCTGGTGCACAGAAACAGAGGGGACCATTCAGCCTCTCAAGACTGTCACACACGCTTTGAAATGATTTGGGAAATGTAATTGGAAAATCCAGGCACAGGTATGAAAGTGTCGCCTCATCTCTCTTTACAGAGCTTCCCCTCTCTGCAACTTGTGCTTCAGTTGTTGGTCACGTTGTAGACTCAGATTCACTGTGAATACAGCCCATATACCTCACCCAGAGATGGCTCACAAAATCATCTGGTCTCCCTGACTGCAATATTCAAAAACATAACATTCATGAAAATAACACCCACTAACTTTCCAATAACAGAATGGGAGAACATCAGAAACAGGGGCATGACGTTCACTCCCCAAGCCTGCCTTGCCCTTCTTTAAGATCATCGTTGATCTGCTCTTGGTCTCAAATCATCTTTCAAACACAATTCCTCATAGCCCTCACCTCTCTGACAGGTCAATATCCATCTACCTCCTCTTCAAATACTTTCAAAAATCTTGCTCCCCGAACACTCTTGAGAAGTGAAATGCTGATATTCAATCCCACCTGTTTGAAGAAAACACTTGCTGCTCCTATATCATGGACTATTGATGTGAACAAAAGAGGTTGAGACAAGGGTTCAGGTAAAAATGACTGGCCCTGATATCAAGGCTGTGGTTGACTTCTGTTGACATCAAAGAGCTTAACAAAACTGAACTTAATGCGAATCAGAGTAACCTCTCCAGTGTTTGGGATCAAACATGGCACAAAAGAAGATGTTCACCATCTCAGTCCTGGGTCAGCTCTGTGGGAGATCCTCAGAGTAGCTTCCTCTTCACAAACAGCTTCAGCTGCTTCATCAGTGTCTCCCCACCATAAGATCAGAAGTGCGGATGGTCTCCGAACATTCCACAATGTTCAGAATATTTTGTCCCCCGTCAGCTGCTGACCTGGTCTGTGTCCATGTGCAGCAAGACCCAGACTCCATTGAGACTTGTGCTGTTAAAGTGTCGGTAACATTCATCTACCAGCACTGCCTGACACTGCACATTGCCACAGTAAAATTGAGTTCATTCAGCACCTCACGCCGGTTTCACAGGAATATGAGGAAGTCGTTCAGCCCATTGATATTATTGGAGATGAACAGGGACAGCCCATTCAGTGCCTCCAGCCCATTACTCAGGACGAGAAGGAGTCTAGTGTGATGGGCCACATCAGAGCCCCTCGAAAATATTTGAAGGTGGTAACCTAGACTCTTTTTTTTATTTTAATGGAAATGTAAAGTGTCTGTTCTAGACGCAATGTGACTGGTCAAAGTACTTGGTGTGAAGCAAAACACCATTTATTGAAACACGAAAGATAAAATGAAACCAAAGAAAAAGGAATCTAGAATAACTTAATTCTACTGGACAAGTTAACAGAATAATAGACCTAGGAACTATTACTAATGAACTGTTCCAATATAGGAAAATCACATAAACACAGCCCTCCGCAGAAAGGAATATTCAGACACAGCTTGTCACAAATAATTCTCTAATCCAGGAATAAAAAACAGCACCAAGAGAAAACTCAGCGGAAGTAGCAGGAGGCATTCATTGAAGCTTCCAACTCTATGGAGACCCCAATAGTTTCTGATGTTGCTGAGAAACCAAAACACAGAGATCCTAATTTGTGAGAGCTGGCCATACCCACTCAGACTGCATTAAAATAAACACAAAGCCTCCCTCGTTGTTGACTCAAGTGGTCTTAACTAGCCAGCTTGGTAACGATCGTTCAATCTCTCTCTTAAAAGAAACCCGGACAAAATAACTTATTAAAGCTGCAGCATAATCACACTTGTCAGTACATCGAGCTTTCAAAAAGAGCCAGGGGTAACCCAATCCGGCCCTTGACCATGTTCAATCGGACGAGGAAGAAGCCATTCAGATCCTTGGGTCACTTACACAGCAATGGGATGAGGCCATTCAGCTCCTTGAGTCACTTTCACAGGAACAGAAGAGGCCATTCCCCCCTCAACGTACTTATACAGGGACAGGATGAGGTAATTGATGTTGATTCCTGATGAATGGCTTATGCCGAAACATCGATTCTCCATCTCCTCAGAGGCTGCCTGACCTGCTGTGCTTTTACAGCAATCGACGCTCTACTCTGATCTCCAGCATCGGCAGTCCTCACTGTCTCCAGAATGATGCTCCAACATGATGAACAAGTGGAGCAGAGGCTGCACAGACCGACTGTTCCACGTTGTTCCTCCTGGCTCTGTTGCTCATGATACACACGTGGGACTTTAACGTGGTTTCCACGTGGTGAGGAGGAAAGCCATATATCTTGTGTTAAGTCTCATGAAGGCACCTTTCATCTCTGAGATGCCTTCTCTGTGTAGGGCGGAAGCTGGTGGGAATGGCTACCTGTTTCCGATGGAAGGTATTGTGGCTGCTGTTGGGGATTGTGAATAACCTGATGTTCAGTACAGGGTTCACACGCCGACTGCACAATAACATGGGGAGAGTTAATTTAGGCATATAAACTATTAGGAAAGTCACGTTAGACTGATGAATTGACTCACTAAGTTCAAATAATGCTGATCTTGCGCATATTGATCTTGTCTAGTGCATGTCCTGTTCAGTGTAACCTGTATGCCTTACTCTGTCCAAGTCTATTTCCACCCTATGATTTGTCTGGCCATGCTTACTATGATCTGCCTCCACTGCTCATAAGCAAAGTGTTTCCCTGTACTGAGGTACACGTGACAATAAATCAAACCAATCAATCCTGGGTAAAGTATGGAATTTCTCAACCTATCAATGTGTCTTTTGGAAATAAGTGATCGCTGCCACTCCTCGTGTTTCAGCATCACCATTTCCTCGTCTCTCACAGCTCGACAGATTAAACACTCAGCTTATTCACTCTATCCTCATATTACCATCACCCATGTATGTGGTAAGCAGATCACTCCTTACAAAGGAGATCAAATTTGCGTAGTGTGCTCCTAATGCTCTCTCAGCAAGGCTCGACAACAGCAGGAAGACGCCTTTACTTATGTACTCGAATCATCTTACAATGAAGGACAGCATACCATTGACTGCACCCATTACTTACACAGGGTTTGATTCGGAGCAGTCAGCATAGACTTGTGAGTGGGAGATCATGCTTCCCAAATTTGTTAGAGTTCTTTGATGAAGTGACCAGGAAGTTTGACAAGGACAGAGTGGTAGACGTAGTCTCTATGGATTTCAGTAAGGCATTTGATAAGCTTCCATATGGTAGGCTGCTCAGGAAGGTTACATCGCGTGGAATACTGGGGGAACAGGCCAATTGGATTCACAGTTGGTTTGATGGTAGGAAGCAGAGTGTTTAGTGGAAGGATGTCTGTCAGACTGGAGGCTGGGTCCATTGCTGTTTGTTATCTATGATTATCTATGATTATCTATGACTACAGACACATAGACATGGGATAAAACTTTTCAATGATCTCTGAATCGGCCAAGCAAGACACTCTATTGTATCAAACTGCTCCGAGGTCTTAAAGGATAAACCCGAACAGAACACCCGGCCCCAGCCTCAGTATCGGAAAAAGGGAACGGGAAACACAGTCCTGTTGACACTGCAGGGACCTCCTTCCTAACATCTGAGAGCTTGTGACAACATTTACAGAGCTTTCCCACAGACTGCACAGAAACATCGGGAAAGGAGTAGGCCATACAACACATTGAGCCTACCTCATTGTCATTGATGTTCAAACATCTCCACAATGCACTTATCCCACACAATTAATATATCCGTTAATGTGAGTAACCTTGGAAAGCTATACAATAGGAAGTGCAGTAGTCCCTTTGGTCCATCGAGTTTGCTCCCAATTCAATATAATGATACCTCGCCCTTTATTTCCACACCGTACTCCTGCTCTCCCACCATCCCTTTCCGGTCTCTAAATCCGTATTTATATTCAGTGTCTTGGTGTCCATGTGCGAGCGCATTCCCCAGGTTCTCCAGTCTCTGAGGGCAGACATTTATTGTCATCTCAGTGCAGAATAGCCTGTCTGTATCTAATACTGCGGCCACTTGTTTTAGACATCACAGCCTGGGGAATTATCATCCCTGCTTCCATTCTGTCTCACCCTGTCAGTGTTTTATATATCTCACTGAGATCTTCACACATTTACCTAAACCCCATGGAATACAGGCCCAGTCGCCCCCAAACTCTGCTCCCACAGCAAGCCTGTCATCCTAGAAATCGGTCTGCTCATCTTTCGCTGCTCTCCCTCAATGTCAGGGTTGCCCTTTGTTAGGTACAGTGACCAAACCTGCACACAATATTGCACAATGTTCGAGATGGGGTCTCAAAAAGGCCCTGTACAGCTGCAGTAAGACACCCTTATTCCTGGATTCAAATCACCCTGAAATGAAGGTCAACACCCAATTTACCTTCCTAACTGCTTTCTGCTCCTGCAATATTGCTTTCAGTGACTGGTCTGCAGGAAGATCTAGATTCTTTGCAATGTTACAGCTCCCCACTTGGTAGGACTATGTACACTGGGCCACGTGTGAATGCCATTCCCAGTATTGCCTTGTGGGTTCAGACCTCCCTGCGCTGCAGGGACCTCGGAGGCTGCGCAGAAGGAAACAACAAACAGGAGCATTCGTCCCTTTGTAGATCAACATGTTTCAAACAATCCCTTTTCAAACGATAGGCTGCCAGTCTATTGTTCCCAGCAAAGGGCACACTGTCACCTCTACCCACCTTGCTCTCCATCTGCCACGTATTTGCCCATTCACTCCACTTATCTTAGTCACCTTGAAGCTTTTTACAACCTCCTTACCCACTCACAATCCAACATCCTATAGTTCTGTCAGCAGGTTGGGATGTATTGTATTTGATTCCTGCAACCAAATGTTTAATGGGTAGTGTGAACAACTGAGACCTGAGCACCGATCTGTGATATCCCAGCAACCTTCCTCTGTTATTTTTTAAAAATAATATTTATTTCGTGAATCTGGGTGTGACTGGCTGGGCTAGCATTTATTGCCTGTCCCTCGTTGCCCCTTGAGAATGTGGCAGTGAGCTGCCTTGTTGAACCGCTGCAGTCCACTGTGGATTCAGTGATGTTAACACCATCAAGGGGTAGGTTAGATTGTATTTTAGTGGTGATGGTCACGGTCTGGAATTTGTGTGGCCTGAATATTACTTGCCATTTGTCAGCCTGGATACTATCGATATCTTGTCGCATTTGGACATGGCCAGCTTCCGTATCTGAAGAACCACAAATGTTGCTGAACAGGGTGCAATCATTGGCGACCATTCCCACTTCTGACCTTAGAATAGAGGCAAGGTCATTGATGAAGCAGCCCTGAAGATGTTAGGGTCTAGGCCACTGCCCAAGGGACTCCTACAGACTTGTCCTGGTGCTGAGTTGACTGGCCTTTATCAACCATGACCATCTTCCTACGTGTCAGGTATGATTCTAACCAGCAGGGAGTTTGCCCTGATACCCATTGATTCCAGTTTTGCTAAGGCCCCTTGATACCACACTTGGGCGAAGGCAGCTTTGATTTAAAGGGCTATCGCTATCATCCCACCTCTGGAATTCAGCTCTTTTGTCCATGTTTGAATCAAGGTAATGAGGTCAGGAGCTGAGTGGCCCTGGTGGAGCTCAAACTGGGCGACATTGACCAGGGTATTGCTGAGCAGGTGCTGCTTAAAAGCACTGAGACCTTCCACCACTTTACTGATGATCGAGAGTAGACTGATGGGGTGGTAATTGGCCGGATTGGATTTGTTCTGCTTTTTAGCATTGGAGATACTTGGGGTAATTTTTGACGTAAACAGGGAAATGTCATTGTTGTAACTGTATTGGAACAGCTTAGCTAGGGCATTGACAAGGCCTGGAGCACAACTTTTCAGTACTATTGCCAGAATGTTGTCAGGGTATGTACCTTCTGGAGTATCCAGTGTCTCCAACTGAATCTGGATATCGCGTGGACTGAACCAAATTGGCTGATGACTGGTAACTGAATTGCTGAGGACGACTGGAGGAGGCTGAGGTGCATTATCCACTCAGGACTTCTGATTGAAGATTGTTGTGAATGCATAAACGTTATCTTTTGCACTGAAGTGCTGGGCTCTTCCGTCATTCAGGATGGAGATACTTGTGGAATCTCCTCCTCCCATGACTTGTTTAATTGTCCATAACTATCCTCAACTAGAAGTGGAAGGACTGCAGAGACCTGAACCGTTCCTTGTGGAATCACTTAGCCTGTCTGTCACTTACTGCTTGTGCTGTTTGGTGCACAAGCAGTCCTGGTTAGTGGCTTCATCAGGCAGACACCTCATTTTCAGGTATGCCCCGTGCTGCTCCTGCCCTCCTGCACACTCCATTGAATCAAGGTTGATCCTCTGTCTTGATGGTAATTGTTGTGAGGGGGATATGCCAGGCCATGGGGTTGTGCTGGAGTACAATTCTGCTGCTATTGATGACCCGCAACACGTTATGGAAACCCAGATTTGAGCTGCTAGACTTGTTTGAAGTCTGTTCTATTTAGCACGGTGATAGTGCCAAACAGAATTATGGAGGTTATTCTCAATGTGAAGGTGTGACTTTATCTCCACAATGACTATGCAGTGGTCACTCTTACCCGATACTGTCATGGACAGATACTTGTGCAACTGGCAGATTAGTAAGGCTGTGGTCAAATATGGCTTTTCCCTCTTGTGGGTTCCTTCACCACCTGCCGTACACCCAGTCTATCAGTTATATCCTTTAGGACACGGCCAGCTCAATCAGTAATGCTGCAGCTGTGCTACTCTTGATGGTGGACATTGAAATCCCTCACCCAGAGTACGTTTTGTGCCCTTGCCACCCACAGTGCTTCCTCCAAGTGTTGGTCAGCATGGAGGAGTACTGACTCATCAGTTGGGAGAGGCTGCTACATGGTAATCAGCAGGAGGTTGCCCTTCCCATGTGTAAACTAACACTATGAGTCATCATGGGATACAGAGACACTGTTGAGGACTCCCAGAGCAATTCCCTTCCAACTGTATCCCACTGTGCCGCCATTTCTGTTGTGTCTGTCCTGCTGGTGAGACAGGAGATATCCAGGGAAGGTGATGGGGTGTCAGGGACATAGTCATACTCACAGATTCATACCTTAAATACAATGTCAGGCTGTTGCTTCACACGTCTGTTTATTTTTATTCACTGTTTCCTGCCAGCTGTCCCATTCTAGACACATGGCCATACATTAGCCCCAATCCACTAAGATTTGATTTTGTAAACTGGACTTGGAGCTTGACCAAAACATTTCTAAAAATCCACGTGTTCTACATCCATTGCTTCTCTTTCATTTGTCTCCCAGTCTGTTTCTCAAACATAATTCCCATTTCATAAATCTATGTTAGTGTTGTCTATGAACATTATTTTCAGTCCCAATAATTTCTCCGAAGCCATTTACTTACTATGTTCGATGTTCCATGTACTATTTCATTTTCCATACCGGACATGCTTTTCCTGGTATTGTCAGAAAGTTGTGTGAAGACAGAACTGAAGTTGTGGATTCATAGTTTTGCCATTTCCCTGTTTCTCATTCTCCATTCTCTGGTTTCAAACTAGAAGGAACCCGCACTGTTTTTTCATACTTCTCACATTGACATAATTGACAAGCTATAACAGTTCACTCTTATAACCTTTGTGAACATTATCTTCAGAAACCCATCAATTCCTGTCTTAAGCTGCTCAGCTCCACATCATACACGCACAGGAGCATAGTCTCTGTACCAACAGAAATACAGCACGATCTATATTAGTCCCACTTTCCAACACCAGGCACATAGCCTGGAATGTTATGACACTTCCAAGTGCTCGACCAAGTACTTTTAACGGTTGAGAGGTTAGCCGTGGTAACTCCCCTCTCAGGAAGTACATTCCAGACCTCAACACGCTCTGGGTGAAAAAAATGTAATCTTTAAATTCTCGCTGAACCTCAAACCCTTCACTTTAAAAGTGTGCTCCTTTGTTCTTGACCCTCTGTCTAAAAGGAACAGTTGCTGTCTGTCCACCCTGTCCATGCCCCTCAGCCTCTCTGTCCAAAGTAAACAACCCGAGCTTATCCAGCCTCTCTCCATCGCTGATATGCTCCACCCCAGGGAACATCCTGGTGAATCTCCTCTGCAACCACTCCAGTACAATCACATCCTTCCTGTAATGAGGCTCTCAGAACGACATACAGTACTCCATCATGGACTAAACCAAGCCCTGTATAGCACTTATAATCTACTCCCTGATTAATAAACGCTCCACCCAAGGTTCAATTCTTAACTAGTCCATTACCTTGTTCAGTCACATTCAGGGATGTGTGGAGAAACACCCTGTGAGCTACCTAGTGTTCTGCCAATCATTGTGTACACCCCATGACTGGTTCCTCCTTCCAAAGTACATCACTTCATATTTATCAGGATCACATTCCATCTGCCATTGATCTGCCCATCTGATCATTCCACTTGTATTTTCGTGTAAAATCAGAACTTCCTCCTCACTGCCAACCACCCGGCCAATCTTTGTGTCAAACACAAACTTACTTATCACAACTCCCACCCCTCCACACACACCCCCCCCCCCCCCCCCCACCGCCCTCCAGATTCAGATCTATACCATTTATGAATGCTACAAACAATAAGGGACACAACACTGATCTCTGTGGTACACCAGGGGACGCTGGTCTCCAGTCACGCAAACAGCCTTCTCTCACCACCCCCTGACTCCTGACACTAAGACAATTTTCATTGTAACTTTTCAAGTTACCATCGATACTGTGAGATTTTACTTTATGTTTTTCAATTTCCCATGTGGAACTTTGTCAAAGGCCTTGCTGCAAAACTAAATAAGCGAACTCCTCAAACTAATTAAATCAAATTAATTCGATGTGACTTCCCTCTGATAAAGTCATGATGATTCTCCCTGATCAAACCTTGCGACTCTGATTGGAGTTCGATTTTCTCCTTCTCTATTTTCTCCAGTAGTTTCCTGAACAGTGATCTAGTACTCGCTCATCTATAGTTAACTTGGAAAATCTCTACCACCCTTCCTGTGAATTTGGAATCATATTAGCTGCTCTCAAGTCCTCTAGCACCTCCTCATGGTCAGATTCTAATTAAAATTTCCAGTCAGGGTCTTTCCTCCCTTGACTCCAACAGTATCCAGACCTGCGCATTGGTCGAATTTTATACCAGACAAAGCCTCAAACTCCTGCCCGTATTTTACATCAATCTCTTCAAGAGCTTTCCAGTCCATCTTCTCGAGTTCTGTACCTGCATCCTCCTTCTCCCAAGTAAAACAGCTGTGATGTTTACATGTAACAATCTATCAATGTTCTCCAGCTTGAAACACAGATTGTCCCCCTTTGGTTTCTAATGGATACGAACTGTTTGCTGATTATTCTGTTCCACGTGTCCGTGTAGAATGCCGTGGGATTCTCACGAATCTCGCCTGCTTGCACTTCTCCATGTCCCTCTGTCATTCAGTCCCCTCTATGTTTCTTAGTTTCTAAGTTTCACTACAATTACCTCTCATCTTTTGAAACTCGAGATCACAGGCTGAGTTTCCCCATCAGACAATCTTGCCATTTTATTGATTAGTCTGGAAAATACCTTTTGAAGTTCCTCTGTAGTCAGTATATTCTATCTTATATTGGGACTCCAAACGGTACACAATACTCTAGCTGTAGTCTCAGCAACACTATATGTAGCTGGTGCACGACATCTTCTATATTGCAATTACATACATATGAATGTAAACCTAATTTTTCGTTTCCTGTTTGCACGTGTTCTTCCCAATTCCTTTCACTTTAACTTTTCTTATGATATTAGTGTGAGAGTTCTTAAAAAAAAATCCTCCTGAATATCGAACGATACGTTATCCATTAGCTCCTCATTGCCTATGTCCACAATAATCATCTTCAAACCATTCCAAACAATGTTTACCACGTATGGTTTTCGTTTCATCGATGCATTATCATCCTCCCCAGTTTTCCCATTACCTTCTATATATCCAGTAACACGTTCTTTATAATCGAGCCCAACAGACACCCGACCGCGGATGACAAGTTAACTGATCTGTAGTTCACCACTCTCCATCTTCATTCTTTCTTAAACTGTTGGATAATATTTATAACTTTTGCCATAACCAGATTGGATAAATATCTTTTCGGAATTTATTGGAAAATAACATGAAAATCTGCGATGCAATCAATACATCTATTGTTGCTTCCTCTGAAATTCTTGTATGAAGTACATCTGATCTGTCAGATTTATAAATACTCAATCCAGCTTTCTTTTCAAAGATGACCTCAACACTGATAAGAATGATCTTCGACTTTATTTACACAAGTCCCATGGTCACTTGGTATTTCTGGGAGAATTTCTAGATATTCTGCCTTGAAGATAGATCCAAAGGAACTGTTTCTTTCCCTTGTGATTTCTGTGTTCTCTACAATAAGTTATCCTGTCTGCACACCTACTGTTCCACATTTGACCTTGTTTTTACTTTTGTTTCATACACTGATGCACGTTTTTTTTAGCAGTCTTTATGGTTTTCTTTAGTAGTCTTTATGGTTTTCTTTTGTTTGCATGCTGTTTCGCTTTTTGATTTTCTTCTCAGTTTCTTGGTCATCCGTTGCTGGGTCCTACATTTCTCCGAATCCACTGGCTTACTACAACACTTGGCATTTCTCTAAGCTGCTTCCTTTGACCTAATAGGTAGTTAAAGGTGAGGCTGAAAGGGTTAGTTCGGAGAGGAGGGTGGACCAGATTGATGGGAAGGAAGATGAACACATACAAACGTTCAAAAGGGGGGAGTGTGCTGAGTTGGAATATTGGACTGAGATAAGGTGGAGTTACGGGAAATGGGGAAACTGGTGAAATCTACATTAATTCCCTGTGGTTGGAGGGTCACAAGGTAGAAAAGGAACCTTTCTTCATTCATGCTTCGGGTGGTTAGGGTTTGGCGATGGAGGAGGCCCAGGAATCTCATGTTCTTGCCAGAGTGGAAAGGGGAGTTAAAGTGTTCAACCACAAGGTGGTGGAGTTGGTCAATGTGGCTGTTCCAGCGATGTTCTCTGAAATGATCCACATATGTCTCGCCAATGTAGAGAAGACCACACTGAGTTTAAAGGATGCAGTAGATGAGGCGTTCTGTCTCCCTTCATCACCTATCACTTTCAACACCACCTTCATCTACCTATCGCATTTTTAGCTACCTTCCTCCTGCCACACCCCCTTCTCATTTATCCCTCAGCTGCCTTGACCCAGAAGCCTAATTCCTGATAAAGGGTTGTGCCCGAAACGTCAATGCTCCTGCTCCTAGTACGCTGCCTGACTGTGCTTTTCCAGCGCCACTGATCTCCAGCAGCTACAGTGCCCACTTTCTCCTCACACCTTCAGGGCTTGCATGATTCAGATTTATAACAGTTACTTCAAATAAAACAAAAACTACCGTGTACTCAAACAGCATAAAAGAAAAACAATGCATTGTGGTCACTATTCCCAAAAGGCCCTTTACAGGAAAGTTTCCAATTAGCTTTTCTGATCATCCAACATCAATTTCTAAATAACCTGATCTCGAGCTCAGTGCTCGACATAATGTTAATACCAGCTATCTAACACATGCTCATGAAATCCATTTTTCCCAGCATGAGCATTCAGTTGGGTTAACACAGTTTCGATATAATGTAAACAGTACATTATTACTGCAGTACCCACACATGTGTACATCTCATTTTCCTGTTTTATAACATGTCCAGCATTTGTATTGCAGCTTTCACTTTGATATATAACCCCCATCAATGTTTCCTTCTCCTTGCTGTTTTTACGCTCCACATTACAAGATTCTGTAGAATCTGAGTGACGTGGACTTTGGGGAGATTAATGGTAGAGATCATCTTGCCGCATCATTTATGATCTTCTTAAGCATCATTGTGACATTTTCTTCAGATCTCCTGTTATGCTAGTGGAGTAGAGAAGGACAATGATCGTTCAACAATGCTCTGTATTTCCCCCAGAGAGCTGAGACAGCTCTAACCTGGGTGGGAACCTTGCAGCAGGCTGATAAAGCATTGCTGCTGCTGTACAGGATCTTAGTGAGATCACATCTGGAGTAGTGTGTACAGATTTAGTCTCTTCAATGAAGAAAGGATGTTGTTATATTGGAAGCAGTTCAGAGATGGTACCCTCAACTGATCCCTGCAATGAAGGTGCTAGCTTATAACGAAACGATGATCAGGTTGATCCAATAGCCATTGGAGTTTACAAAAATGAAAGAAGATCTTATTTCAACATAGATGATAGGAAGGAGTCAACAACTGAAGCGAATTACACAGATAATCGAGGAATCCATTCCATTCTTCAGCCTGTTACACACGAACAACAGAAGGACATTCAGGCCTTTGACACTGTTACACCAGAATAGGACGAGGCTGTTCAGCTCCTGGAGCCGAATGTATATTTACAGGAGGAGGCCAATCAGCCCCTTGAATCTATAACACAGGCCCCAGAGTAATCCATGCGGCACCAGTATCCTATTACACAGCAACAGGATCAGTCCATTCAGCCAACTCAAGTCAGTAACATAGGAACTGAAAGTGGTCACACAGTGACTGGAGATTGTTACACTGGGATAACAGGAGGCCATTCAGACCCACCGAGTCTGTTGCAAGGGAAATGTGTTAGGATAAAAACTATCTGAGACTTATTTCATGAGAAAGGAGAAGGTAATTCTGACACGTGTCTGTTGTGTGGGAACAAGAGAAGACCAATCACTCCCTTCGTCCCATCTCTGGGATACATGAGGAGACCGTTCAGTATCTTCACCGATTATGGAGGAATGTGAGAAGACCCATCAGACCCTCAAAATGTTACACAGTAACGGGAAGATTCCATAATCCCCCACCCCTCTAATGCATCAACAGGAGGTGGTCATTCTGGCCTTGGAGATGACAACATGGGAACACCAGAAAGACTTCATCCCATCGATTTTGTACACCAGCAGGATGATGAGTCCAGTCAGCCACACATACCGCTTATACAGCAATTGGAGCACATCTCTTAAAACCCTTTTGCCCATCAAATAGGAATTCAAAGAAAACGTAAAGGTTTTAGAAAGGGAAGAACTTATAATAACTGAATACATTAGGGAGTAAAATGTAACAATAAAGTATTGTAATTTAAGGCAAATTATTAGAATCCATTGTTGTGGACATTTGCAAACGTAAACCACCATATATCGGAGTCAACATGGTTCTACAAAAGATAAATCATGATTGAAGTATTTTCTTGAGTTATTTAAAGATGTGAACAAACAAGGTGGATAGTGGGAATCCTGGAAATGGAATATATCTGGTCTTCGTGAAGGATTCAGATACGTCCCTTCTCCAAAGAGTGAGTGGTAAGATCAGAAAGCATCGGTTTAGGAGTAATTTATTGGCTTGGATTGAGGCTTGGTTAACTAACAAAATGCAGTCAGATGAATTAAATGTATCATTTTATATTGGAAAATGCAATTTGTAGGGTGCCATAGATTTCAGTTCTCATTCTTCAACCATTTGTGATCGACATTAATACTCGGTTGACGGGATAGAAAATACTATAGGGAGGAGAAAGTGAGGACTGCAGATGCTGGAGATCAGAGCTGAAAACGTGTTGCTGGAAAAGCGCAGCAGGTCAGGCAACATCCAAGGAACAGACAATAGACAATAGACAATAGATGCAGGAGTAGGCCATTCAGCTCTTCGAGCCTGCACCGCCATTCAATATGATCATGGCTGATCATTCCCAATCAGTATCCTGTTCCAACCTTATCTCCATAAGCCTTGACTCCACTATCTTTAAGAGCTCTATCCAATTCTTTCTTCAATGAATCCAGAGACTGGGCCTCCACTGCCCTCTGGGGCAGAGCATTCCACACAGGCACCACTCTCTGGGTGAAGTAGTTTCTCCTCATCTCTGTCTTAAATGGTCTACCCCGTATTTTTAAGTTGTGTCCTCTGGTTCGGCACTCCCCCATCAGCGGAAATATGTTCCCTCCTGCCAGAGTGTCCAATCCTTTCATAATCCTATACGTTTCAATCAGATCCCCTCTCAGTCTTCTAAACTCAAGGGTATACAAGCCCAGTCGCTTCAGTCTTTCAGTGTAAGGCAATCCTGCCATTCCAGGAATTGACCTCGTGAACCTACGCTGCACTCTCTCAATAGCCAGAATGTCTTTCCTCAAATTTGGAGACCAGAACTGTACACAGTACTCCAGGTGTGGTCTCACCAGGGCCCTGTACAGCTGCAGAAGCACCTCTTTGCTTCTATACTCAATTCCTCTTGTTATGAAGGCCAGCATGCTATTAGACTTCTTCACGACCTGCTGTTCCTGCATGCTTGCCTTCATTGACTGGTGGACAAGAACACCCAGATCTCTCTGAACAGCCCCTTTACCTAATTTGATACCATTGAGGTAGTAATCTGCCTTCCTGTTCTTGCCACCAAAGTGGATAACCAGACATTTATCCACATTAAACTGCATCTGCCATGCATCTGCCCACTCACCTAACTTGTCCAGGTCACCCTGTAATCTCCTAACATCCTCAAGGAGGGCTGATGCCCGAAACGTCGATTCTCCTGTTCCTTGGATACTGCCTGACCTGCTGCGCTTTTCCAGCAACACATTTTCAGCTCTAGGAAATACTATAGCCCCATTTTCAGATGACACGAACATTGGTGGGAAATTATGTCAGAATGATGATGCAAGAGATTTAAAAATTATATGGATAGGCTGGGTGAATGGGCCAACATTTGGCAATGAAAGTTAAAGTGGATAAATATGGGATATTCAAGTTGGCCAGCCTAATAAAAAGGCAAATTATTATCTAAATGGAGAGAAACTACAAAGTGCTTAAGTGCAGAGGAGTCTGGGTGCCTGCTTGCATATCACAGAAAACCTGCTTGCGGGTACTTGAAGTAATGAGAAATGCAAGTATAACTTCAGCGTTTATTTGTAAAAGGATAGAGTAGAAAGGTAGGGAGTGTTGGTGTAGCTATGCAAGGCATTAGTGAGGCTGCAACTGGAGTACCGTTTGGGTGTCCTGCAGAATGAGGCATTTCTCTTGGAGGCAATTCAGAAAAGCTTCATTAGATTGATTCCATATTTGAAGTGTTTGTCTTATGAAGACAAATTGAGCCGTTTAGTCCTATACTGTCGAGTTTATAAGAATAAAAGGAGAGCTCATTGAGGTCTGTAAAATGCTAAACGTAATTTAAAGTGTAGATGTGGAGTGGGTTTTTTTTTCATGTGGAGCAATCTACAATGAGGATTGAGAGATGGCAGGAAAATGGAACAGAGGCCGCGATGACATCAGCCATGATTGTATTCCATGGCGGAGCAGGTTCGAAGGGTTGGATTCCTGACTGATGCTCCTTGTTCATATTCAGCTTTACGACATTGTTACACAGTAATGGGGGAGGATTGTGTATCAAACAGGAAGCAGGCACTCCGGATAAATCAGTCTAAATCAGTTTGACAGAACGTCACCAGTGGAGTCACACAGTGACCAATGCTGGGTCCTCAACTATTTACAATCTATATCAATGATCAGGAGGAGGGAATAGATATAGAGATACTGAGTTTGGTCATGTTGCTGTGATAAGCAAGAGATTAAATTATCAAGAGAGGGTGGAGGGTCTACAGATAGATACAGAGAGCTAAAGGCAATGGAGAATAATTTGGCAGCTGCAATATAACATGATATAATCTGTCATTTCATTTACAGGAATAATGGAAGGCAGTATGTTACTGAAATGGAGAGGGATTACAGGGATTAATGATACTGTGTACTGGGGGGTTCACTCAGACCCGTTCAGACATGGGAGGTTTTGCTCCATCCCTGATCGTCTGCTCCTTGATGCTCCAAGTGACCCCATTGCTCTCCGTATACATGGAATGTTTTGAAGTGTTTGGTTGGTAATAGGGGATGCTGTTATCAAACGTGTATCAAGGGGATGGCCTTTATCCAAGACACATTCATTCCTTTCTACATGGAGATCTGAAGACGATGGGAATGGCTGCCTGGTTGTGAATGAGGAGGCTGTGGCTGCTGTCAGGACAGGGGTATTCACCAACATGATGTACTGTGATGGGCACGCTGCAAGATTAATACAGAGAGTGCTCCTTCAGTTCCTCTACCTCTCCCCATTGACACGGCTACTCCGCAGATGCCATGTACAACATCAGGAATCCCACTATACTGGATACACCCGGCAGCTCCCTGCTGAGGGTGAAACAATGTATTTACCTCATCCACCATATATATCCTCCGTCACTGAATGGTTACCTTGATGGCAACATACTGGGAGATGATGGATAGGTCACCCAGTCCTGTTTGAAAGTTCCAGAACATAGAAGCGGAATGAAACTGTGACCCTAACAGCCACTGGCAGCACCGTTCTTCCCACTGGTGTTAAGCTGCAGGACGTGTTAAAGAAGGTGACACCGCTCTGTAACCAGCTCCTTGTTCAATCAGTGTCCTCTCACTCTCTGCTCCTGGATTAAGTGGAGCTTGGGAAGCTGTTCCTGGAAAATCCGGGGTGGACGCAGCAGATCCCTTTCCCCACACACACTCACTGCGTGGTTTCAGAGCTTCCCCTCTCTGCAGCCTCTGCTCCATTTGTTGTTCATGTTGCAGATCCAGATGTTGTAATTACAGTCCCCAGGCTCCATTCAAAGTTGGGTCACCAAATCCTCAGGTCTCCCTGAATGTTTGAGGCAGCTCACAGCACAACCTCCAGCAAACCATCCCCAGCTGCTGCACTAACTTTTCAATAACAGGAGTCAGTTAGAAACCCCACGTCTATAAGTGTTGTGGACCAGACCAGATTCTCGCAAAATATAATAAGAAGGCCGCATAGACCCAAACCTTTCCCTATTTTGAATATTGATGTGAAGTGTGCTTTCCAGATATGTTGTGACTGGTCAAACCACTCGACATTAAGCAAAGTATAATCTATTTAAATGCTTTAGTTAAAATACAATCAAAGAAAAGAACATTTCCAGATGGCTTATATGTTGGAACAGTGACACAAACAATAGATACCGTACCTTCTTGGTATCCACCGCTTGGCACAACGATATATTCAAATACAGATTCCTACATGCAGTTTTCTGATCCAGGAGAAATCAACATCGACAGAGATCTCAGAGAGAAAAGCAGCTGGGGATCATGTATTGAAACTTCCGACCCTTTCCGGGATCCCCAACAGCTTCTGAATGCTGCAGCTAAAAACAAAACGAGGAAACCTGGTCTGGGAGAGCTGGCCACTGCCCTTCCATTGTTACCACCGTTTTAATAAAGGCTTTCTCAGTTATTTACTTAAACTGTTTTCAGACACAGTTCTGCACCTCTGCCTTTAAAACCTCTCGTCAAAAAAAAACAAGATAAAGTAATCTCAAAGTTTGGGAAAAGATTTGTATCTCGGGTGCTCATTGTTGTGGTTCTGTTCACCGAGCTGGGAATTCATGTTGCTTCTCCTCTGTGTGTGTGGCTACCTAGGATAGCTGGTTGTGTCGTTTCGTGGCTAGTTGGTGTTCATGGATACAGATCGTTAGCTGTCTTCCTGTTTGTCCTATGTAGTGTTTTGTGCAGTCCTTGCATGGGATTTTGTACACTACATTGGTTTTGCTCATGTTGGGTATCGGGTCCTTCGTTCTGGTGAGATATTGTCTGAGAGTGGCTGTTGGTTTGTGTGCTGTTATGAGTCCTAGTGGTCGCAGTAGTCTGGTTGTCAGTTCGGAAATGCTCCTGATGTATGGTAGTGTGGCTAGTCCTTTGGGTTGAAACGACATGACCAGCTATGCTGACTAGCCACGCACACAGATGAGAAGCAACATGAATTCGACTGGGACAATACTACCATTATAGGACAAGCCAAACAGAGAACAGTCAGGGAATTCCTAGAGGCATGGCACTCATCCACAGACTCTATCAACGAACACATCGACCGGGACCCAATAGACTGGCCACTACAGAGGACAGCTGGAACTGACAACCGGAAGTGGCAGAGACAGGCCACTATAAATGCCGGAGGAAACAGCACAGAAGCGCTTCACAGGAGGCTCCCAAGCACTGAGGATGTCACCTAGACAGTGAACAAAACGATTGGAGGACAAATTCCCAGCTCGGAGAACAGAACCACAACAGAAAATAACCTTTTTACAGTGATAGTATCCTCACAACTCCATCTTTAATAAAATAATCCATCCATATACAAAGGTGGATTCATTTTAGACCTCCTAATCTTCCACTATTGGTAGACTGGAATGAATATATATTACATTGACTCTGAGCATACAAATGTTCACAGCTAGTTTCGATTTCAGTCATTTTACTCCTGCCACAGAATGCCTTTTATCTTTCTTCGTCCAAGTCTCCACAACGTGTCAAAACTTACTTTTTCTCGCCCTGTTAACTTTATAATTTCAAAATGAATGGCAGCAACAATAAACTCAATAAATCTTTCTCCCTAAACTTCTCCACAAACTTTAAGGGGTCACGATCAGTGATAAAGGTTTGTCTCATGTATGTTACGCGCAATGTAAATGCTGAAATGTTGTAACACCAACACCAAGCTCAAGGCCCCCTTCCCCGTTGGGGAATAAATCTGTTGATGTTTTCACTGGACACTCTGACCACACGTTATATAACGGAGCACTTCTCATCTCTCCAATAGTCCCTCTGAATGACATAGCTCCTCATGTCTCAGCATAAAAGAATTACATGCTTCTGTGCCTCTTAATGCTGTAACCTCTTTACCTGCTACTCCTGGCCTTTGCCAGTAAACCTTACTCTCACAGGGATATGTTTTAAGAAGATCTCACACATTCTTCTCAATCTCTCACAGAAACCAAACTTTGATTTCTGAACCCAATCATCATCGTCAGCCATTTCTAATCTTGCCATTGCAACTCTCTGCTCTTCCACATGAGTTCTCATGACTGCAGGAAGTGAATTGTTGAACTTCTCCAAAATTAGACTCTCAGAGTGTCATAGGTTTGCTCTGTTTTTAATACCCTTCCCCATCTTTCAAAATTACTTTTTTTGATTCTTTCAATCACAACGTGTGTTTAACCACGGGCGCTATTTTAGATTCCTGAAACACTGTCGGCTTCTGGCCCCAGCTCATATGCACTTTTTTTTTTAGATTAGATTAGATTAGATTACTTACAGCATGGAAACAGGCCCTTCGGCCCAACAAGTCCACACCGCCCCGCCGAAGCGTAACCCACCCATACCCTACATCTACATCTACCCCTTACCTAACACTATGGGCAATTTAGCATAGCCAATTCACCTGGCCTGCACATCTTTAGGACTTTTTTCACCTCTTCCGATAGGGATGCAAATACCTATCAGCTTTGTTTGGATCAACTAAATCCACATGTTCTCTGGCCACTGCATTTGTTTAGCCACTTTCTGAAATGAAATTAAAAAGGCTCCCCCATCATTCTCATCAAATTTAGATAAAGCCTGGATGTATTTAAACAGATCCTGATCAGGCCTTTGGCTACCATAGGGTTGCTCAACCTCACTATCCTCTAATGGAAATCCATATAAAATGAAGAGGAATTTAGAATAACTTAACTATTGGAAACCTTAACCGAATAATGGATACAGTACGTTCTACAAATCAACTGTTCAATCTATTAACATCACCGAAACACACCACATAACAAAAAGGAACATTCAGACAACATTCTTACATACAGTTCTCCAAATCAGGGGGAAACACCATCAAGTGAGGCTTTAGAGAGAGTAGCAGCTAGGGATAATTTACTAAAACTTCCAACCCCTCGGGGACCCCAAGCACCTGGTGATTGTTACAGCTACAAGAAAAAACAAACTAGAAACAAACTGGTCTGTGTGAGCTGGCCATTGTTACTACTATTTATTAAAAACCCTAAAAACCCCGTAAGTTATTTACTTCAGCTGTTTTCAGTCGGCAGTTTGGCCTTTAAGACCTCTTACTAAAAACAAATGAGAAGCTAACGTTTTATTTAAAAAGTGACAGCATTGTCAGGCAATTTAGATGCCTGGTCCTCCACTCAGTGGGCTTCCTCGTGTTACTTATCGCAAGGTCACCTGAGAGGGGCAACCACAGATACAGACAAAGTTAGAAGGATTTGTCTCATACCTTCTGAAACACTCCTGTCGATGGACCATCACATGGGACAGACCAGGAAGTCAACAACAGCTTGACACACGCCATTTCAGTATTTCTGAGCTACACAATGCTAGCACTCGATACACTGGGGAGACAAAACCAAGGCCAGGGAAAGATACAGAGGGACAGAGAGATTCACATTAAAGACAGAAACAGACAGTTAATTAACTGAAAAGATGTTGTGGAAATATGTGGAAAACGTCAGGGCAGTGGGACTAACTGGCGGAGTGAGATCTTCGAGAGTAAAATTACAAGAATGAGAACAATGAATAAAGGCATTGTCAGATCAGCTGAAATGGTTTGTTACATCAAGTTCTCAATCTGCTTCAGAGAACACCACAAACAACATAAACTGGGACAAGATGACAGCCCAGCATGGAGAGCTGTGCAGAGCATGCTAGTGTGTTACTCAGTAAACTACACTATCTGCCCAGCATGGAGAGTATTGCAAACTTTACTATCATATGCTAACTATACTCGCAACAGATTTACTGCTTACAGTGGGAAGGTTTGCTCTCTCTGCGTGTGTGTGTGTTCATCAGAGACTGAGAGAGTGTGTGTGTGTGTGTGCACGCGATTGGCGTGGTTGAATGCAAAACTCATTGTTTGAGAAGGAACGCACATGGAGGAAATTATTTTAAATACGAACAACAGGCAAGCTTTTTGTTAATCAGTAGAGAGAACGAGAGAGGTTTCATGGACAGATGAGCTAAAGTGTTTGAGAATGTTAAAATAAAGGCATTGCCAGACACAACAGCAATATCCATCGGCGTGCACATGAATGACAGATGGATGGGAGTTTGGTGTGAGGTTGAATCAGATTTGCTTCAGCAGGTTTGAAGCCCGCAGTGTCAGCAGCAGATTATTGGCTTCATTAAGACTGTATTTCATAGCTCAAGGTTCAAACAACAGATGGAATAAACCAGTGAGATATATTCTGGAGTGGTGAGTATTTCAAGTTAGAAATGTTCAGGGTATGGTGTCAAGAATCAGCTCATAGTCAAAGGGATCTCCCACAGTTGTGACCTGACTGCTTCAGCTGCAGATATTGGCCAGGAATGGGATGGAAACAGTGGAAGGAAGTGGAGTTTGTAACCAGAAGAGTAGAAAGTGACCTCCATGCTCTTAACAGTAAAGGCAATGAGACAATGCATTGTGGTTCTCCCCTGAAACTGAATAGATCAACATGGAGACCCGTGAGTAACACTGCCAGAGCAGAGAGGGAGGCAGGAATTGAACAGCTTCATTAATGTAGTTAGTAGTGGTCTGTAGAGTGAATATCTGGATGGAGAGATTGGATTGTAACAATAATAGTGGCAGGAAGTGTAGACTATATGAAATAACAATAATACACTCATAACTGGTTTATAGAAAACAAAATCTGGATAGTGACACTCACCAGGAACACCAACGATAGCCAGGAAGGGATAATAAAAGTATTGAATAATGAGAAGAGCGAAATAAATCCGCAATGATAATGACATCCAATCAAATTCTGAAAGATACCAAACATAATCGGATAAGCTCCTGTATATTGTTGGAATATTCATGTCTAATGTTCTCTGATTCTGATCCATTGTTGGAATATTTCAGTCTCATGTTCTCTGATTCTGATCTCTCCTCACCCTCTCTCTGGATCTGCTAATCCCTATCAGTGTTGTCAGTGATGCTCCCGCTCATGTTATGGGTTGACACATTGAACGGAGCCCATTTATCATTAAAAGATGGAAAGCTTCCACTGAGATAATTAGAATCCATGGAGATTGGCATTAATCACAGTCACTGAACAAACAGGCCCAGTTAACCAATTCATCACTTTTCATTAACTGGTTTTGGACGGAATGGATAAGGTTGCTGAGGGATGGACCATAAATCTTTCAATATTTTTAATCTTTTTTCCCTTGTATATGAGAGTATTAACAGAACACTGCAGCGGTCTATATATATTCCACTCTGTTTATGAAAATAGGCAGTTATAAAATGACAGATCTGCTGCGTAAAAAAAAACGTCTGGTGGGCAAGTTTCTAGATACCTGAAACAAAGTACGGTACTCATTGACCAGTGTGAGGCTACTCCTGGTTTTAATGTCCTGTTTTCAAATCCTTTCATAACCTTGAGACAGAGCATTGCGACTGCTGCTCAGTAACAGGCCAAAGCAATTCTGTCCCTATGGGCCCCTTACAGAGGGATAGGAGAAGGCCATTCAGCCCATATTAACCTGTTGCTACTTGAAAAGGTGGAAAGTTGGAATATTGGCACATTTTGCCAACAGAACCATTCAAAACAAAGAGATTTGTCACTGCAGCTGTATCAGGTGTCACTGAGAGGGCACCTGGAGTACATTGTGTTGTTTGTGTTTCTGTAACTGAAAAGGACTGGACCTCCATCAGATACAGTTGACCGGCTGCTCGTAATCCGCAGGTTGCTGTGTCTCGGATCTGTTACACAGGGACAGGAGGAGGCCATGCAGCCTCTCGAGTGTGTTTAGAAGAACTGGAGGAGGCCATTAAACCTCTTGGGTCTATTACAGAGGGTCACCATTTCCAGTGTAATACAGAGGGACAGGAGGAGCCTATTCAGTCTCTCGAGACCGTTATAGAGGCACAGGAAGTGTTTATTTAACTTTCAAGTTTGTTATGCATAAATATTAGTTTTAAATTAATTATGGAATCGGAAATACTTGATGTCAACATTAAAGTTCTAACTTTGAACAAGGCCAATTTTGAAAGTGTTAGGCGAGCCCTGTGAAAGGCTGATTGGAATACCCTATTCACAGGTAAAGGGATGGTTGGAAAATGCGAGGCCATCAAAACTTGGTTTCAGAGAGTCCAGAGCAAACGTGTTCCTATTAGTGAGAGGGGCAAGGCTGGTGGGTGCAGGGAGTGCTGGATGCCTAGATATATTGATGTTATGGTCAAGGTAAGGAAGGAGGCATATGTCCGGTAAACAGAGCTGAGATCAAGTGAATCCCGAGAGGTGCATAAGGGCAGCAAGTGTATCATCAATCGGGAAAGCGGGCCAGAAAAATGTGGACAAGAGATTGCTTTAGAAATTGGGTTAATGTGGCATTGAACAAATTCTACACATCCTTCAATGGCAAAAGATTAACTAGGGAGACAATAGGGCCCCTTAAAGATCAGGAAGGCGACCTATTTATGGAAACACAACAAATTTGAGGGATACGAAACAAGTATTTCTCCTCAGTATTTAATGTGGAGGAGGTTACAAGAACGAGAGAATGAAGAAATATGCAATGATACCTTGAAAAGTGTCTATATTACAAGGAGGTGTTGGACATTTTAAAACACATAAAGGTGAACTAATCCCTGGGACCTGATCAGTTGTATCCCAGATGTTTGCGGGAAGCTAGGAAATAGATTGCTTATGCATTTTGCTGATATATTTGTAACATTGATTTTCACAGGTGAGGTGTCAAAAGACTGGAGGGCTGCTAACATAGCGCAATTATTTAAGAAAGTAAAGAAAAAACAGGTAACTCTAGATTGGTGAGCATGACGTCAATGGTGACTAAATTGTTGGAGGAGATTTCGAGGAAAAAGATCGATATGTATTTGGAAAGACAAGGTCTGAAGAGGGCTTTGTACAATTGAAATTACGTCTCACTGTCTCGGTGAAATTTTTTGAAGAAGTGATGAAGATGATTGATGAAGGCAGGAGAGTGGATGTTGTCTTTATGGAATTCAGTAAGAAAACCAAAATGTTCTACATGGTAGACTGGTTAGCAAGGTCAGACTGCCTGGGATCCAGGGAGAACTCGCCATTTAGGTCCAAACTTTTCTTGAATATTGGAGACAGGGCGTGACAGTGACATTTGTTCATTAAACTTGGAGACCTGTGACCAGTGGCGTGCCGCAAAGATCAATAGTGGGTCCACTGCCTTTTGTCACTGATACAAATCATTTACATTCGAGTATATGAAGTATGGTCAGTAAGTTTGTAGATAATACCAGATTTGGTGGTGTCGTCGACAGTGATGAATGATCTCTCAGACTATAATGGGACTTTGTTTAGGTGAACCGAGGAGTGGCAGATAGAGTTTATTTTAGTTAAATGTGAGGTGTAGCATTTTGGCAAGACATATCAAGGCAAGACATGTAGGTAGGGTCCTGTGGAAAGCTGCCAATCAAGGAGAATTCCATAGAAGTTATCGAATCCCTACAGTGAGGAAACAAACGTTTCGGCCCATCGAGGCCACACCGACCCTCTAAACAGTATCCCACTAGACAAACCCCTACCCTATCCCTCTGAGCCTGCATTTTCCATAGCTAATCCACCTCGCCTGCACATCCCTGGGTACTTTACGCAATTTAGCATGGCCGATCTACCCTTATCTATATATCTTTATACTGTCGGAGGAAAACATAACATCTGTAGGAAACTCATACAGACACGGGGAGAATGTGAAAACTCCACACAGGCAGTCATTCAAGGATGGAGTTAAACCCAGATCGTTGCACTCTGAAGCAGCAATGCTAGTCACTGAGCTACTGTGTCACCTTGTGGTGCAGGTTCTCTGTTCCTTGAAAGTGCCATCACAGGTAGACAGGTAGATAAATGTCCAGCGTGGGGAGATGTGCAGACCTCACTGGTTTATTCATATATAAACACAGGTTGTTCCAGTTTTCGGAAACACTGTGTTAGATCAGTGTGGGGAAACTTGCTGGAAGTGACAGGATGTGCAGCTCCCATCCAGTTACAGCACCATATCTCCACTGTACCTTGACAAGTTTTGATGCAGATGTGAAAATCATTGCAAGGGAGAGATGTAAATGGAAACAGTTGAAACACCAATAGTTCTGATTAAGGCGAGTATCCCACAAGTATTTAAAGATGAAATAACTGAGATATTATCCGATGAGGTTCTGTGAATGGTACAAGGAAGGAAGAGGGGGTTAGTGATGTTATAGTGGTTGCACTATAAGCCTCCAAATCATCAATGGGAATTAGAGGAACAAATATGCAGGGAAGCTGGTGAGAGTAGCAGGAGCATTAGGATTGTTATAATAGGTGATTTAAATTTTTCTAACATAGACGGGGACATGCAGATGGTTAAGAACTTCGATGGAACGTAGTTTCTTAAGTTTGTTCAAGAAAGTTTCCCCAAGCAGTATATAAAGGGTCCTACACGGGAATGGACACACTCGACCTACTGTTGGGAAATAGGGATGAATAGGTGACGGTGGTAAAGTGGGGGAGATTTTTGGGAAAAGTGACTGGCGTTGTATTAATTTTAAAATAGTTATGGGAGGGACAAAATTGATCCACAGATTCAAGTTCTAAATTGGGGCAAGGCGTATTTTGTTGGAATTCCACAGAGGATTGCAGGGGTTAATTGGAGTAGTTTGTTTTCAGGGAAAAGGATATTGGGCACGAGGGAGGGTTGTAAAAGTGAGATAGCTCGAGTTCAAGGTTTATATATTCCTGTGAGGGTGAAGGGAAAGTGAGGGTGGAAGAGAAAACCCTGGATGACAAGAGATATTGAGGCTCTGACCAACAAAAAGGAGGCGTGGTTCAGGTACAGGCAGCTGGGATCAAGGGAATCTCTGGAGGTACACAGGGGATACAGGAGTTTACTGAAGCGGAAATCAGGAAGGCAAAAAGGGAGCATGAGATAGCCTTGGCTGAGAAGATTAGGGTGAAACCAAGTTCACTATAGTAAAGAAAAAGAACAACTAGAGAGAGAATAGGATGCCTTAAAAACCAAAATAGGCACGCATGTGTAAAACTACAAGAGATGGTTGAGGTCCTCAATTTCCCCTCTGTGTTTACCATGAAGAAAGACATGAAGACTTGTGACCTTTGGGAGGTTAATTGTCATATCTTGGTACTGTCGAAATCACAGTAGAGGTGCTGCTGGACATATTAGAATGCACAAAGTCAGATAAATCTCTTTGTCCTGACCAGATATATCCAAGAGCACTGCAAGAGGTGAGAGAAGACAGACGCCAAAGTCCTGGAAGACTGGGCAGTAACAAATATCTCGTGCCCTTCTTCAAGAAGGGCTGCAAATAAATGCCTGGGAAATACAGACCAGTAAGCTTCACATCTGTTTGCGGTAAACTACTTGAGAAGGTTCTGAGATACAAGATATGCATGCATTTGGAAAGACAGTGTTTGACTTGGAGCAGTCAGCATAGCTTTGTGCATGGCAGATCATGCCTTACAAATTTTATTAGGGTTTTTTAAGGAAGTGACCAGGAAAGTTGTCGAGGACAGGGCGGTCAACATAATCTATATGGATTTCAGTAAGGCCTTTACTAAGATTCCACATCAAAGGCCGCTTTAGAAGGTTACATCGCACAGACTCTAAGGTAAGCTGGCAATTTGGCAATGCAATTGCTTTGACATTATAAAGCAAATGGCTATGGTGGAGGTATGCTTGTCGGACTGGAGGCCTGTGACTAGTGGAGTGCCTCAGGGGTCTGTACTGTCTCCATTGCTGTCTGTTATCTAGATCAATGATATAGACGAGAGTGCACAATGCAGGTTAGGAAGGTTGCAGATGGCACTAAAATAGGAGGTATTGTTTACAGTGAGGAACATTATCAGAAATTGCAGCACTACCTTGATCAGCTGGGCAAGTGGGCTGAGAAATAGCAAGTGGAGTTTAATATATATAAATGCAACATCTTTCATTGTGGAAAGTCAAATTCAGGTTGGAGTTTAATGGTGAATGAGAGGGCCTTAAGGAGTGTAGTGGAACAAAAGGATGTTGGAAATCAGGTGCATGGTTGTCTGAATTTGATTCGCAGATATACAGGACAGTGAAGAAGGCTGTTGGCACACTGGCCTCAATCAGGGCATTGAGTATAGAAGTTGGGACGTTCTGTTGCCGTTGTACAGGATGTTGGTAAGGCTGCAGTTGGAGTATTGTGCTCAGTTTTGTTCACCTTGCCCTAGAAAGGATATTATTGAACGAGAAAGAATGTACAAGAAATTTACAAAGATGTTTCCTGGGCTAAAGGGTCTGCATTATAGGGAGAAGTTGGACAGGTTAGAACATATTTCTTCACAGCGTAGAAAACTGAGGGGGATTATATAGAAGTGTACCTCTTATCAAATCATGAGAACCATGCATAGGGTGAATATTTCAATTTTTTTGCAAGGTTGGGAAACCAAGGACTAGAGGACATCTGTTAATATTTGGAGAGGACAAAAATAAAAAGGAACCTGAGGGTCAACGTTTTTACACAGACTGTGTTTTGCCTTTGGACTGAGCTGCCAGTGGAAGTGGTTGAGGTGGGTACAATAACAACATTAAAAAGGTATTTGGATAAATACATGGATAGGAAAGGAGCAAGGGCAGGGAATTGGGGTGAGTGTGGATGCACATTTTGGTCGGCATCTACCAGTTGGGCCGAAGGACCTGTTTCCATGCAGTAGAATCATATGACTGTAAACATGTGTGTTTCAGGATAGAGACAGAGAGGGACAGACTGAGAAAAAATGTCATGGAAAGATATGTTCACAGGTTTTAGAATGCTGATATGAATACATTTCGATAGTATCATGCAACACGGGTCAGTATTATGAAGAATTATGAGTGAATGGAATAATGCTGTGAGTTCAGGCGATGGGAAGTATTGAATGAGCATTTGTTCTGCAACTTTGTAACTGGGAGTGAGGACAGCAGAGTCTTCGGCTCATTGAACTGTATAAAACAGTAATTTGTCTCAGTGTCATTTTCATTGAGTGTGACAGAAAGATTGTCTGTATGAAGCTGAGCTAGTTTCCTGATGCTATCCTATCGAACTCACCTCATTAAATACCACCCCCACCCCACCCACCTCTCATTGAATGCCAGCCCTATTCTCCCACCCATCATGATTGGAGGTACTCACAGTCGCCAGGATTTCCCTAGATATTCCGTGTTCCCTGGCACTGGTGCCATCTTTAAAAGGCCAAGGGGCACACGGCTGAGCTTTCTCAGTTTGGAGCTGCCGTGTACAGTTTACCCCGATCATGGCAGATAGTTTGTTGACGGTGCATGGTCTGCATAGTGGATGGGCTAGTGCAGAGCAGGGCCATTGCCTTCCCAGAGGGGGCCATACCACCAGACCCACCGAGCATGGTCTGTGCTCACCACCAAATTCAGTGTAGCATCTGCGGCCTGAAGAAATGTCCAGCAAAACAGGACAAGCATCAATAACCTTCTCCGGTCTGTCAGGGTAATTGGTCTCTCTACTCCCTCACACTCACTGTATATCTGTTATAGCACGACCAAGGCTCATGCTCCACCACTCTCACTGCCGCATGCAACAGCTTCGCTCTCTCTCTCTCTCGCCTTTGCAATACCCCCCAACACAGTTAGAGAATATTCTGGAGAACACCGAATATAGAATGTTCCAGATAGTGTTCCAAATAATGCCCAGTTTCAGGAAAATGGCAGTGCCCCAGTGTTTAACCACAAAAGAGGAAGGAGTAGAGATGCACGTTTTCGAAATCACATATATTTCAAACCATGTTGAGGCCATAAGCCCTTCAAATGTGCTCTAGCATTTAATAAGTTCCCAGCTGATCTGATGCTTTTCTCAGATACAGGAGCTTTCAGTCATTCAACCCTCTGCGTTCCTGTCACTGTCCAGACGGCACTCAGGCACTTTTACCCCAATTTTCTTCAAGCGCCTGTTTGAGGGCATTTCCGATGAAACGCACTCTCCTAACAGTATATTCCATCAACTGTATACTTTCATGCAACAGTCAGCATGCTTTACACAAACCAAACAAAAATATACTCTTATTTTATGGTTATAGATATCCAATCACACTATGTAATTCTGGTTATTTCAGTTGACTCACCATAATGATATTACAACAAAAACAACTTCTAAACACGTCTTGTTATAAAATACAATTTCGAGCAGAGAATGTTTTTACCCTTGATGGGCCCAAGGGCTTTTAATCACACTGTAAGGATTCGACTAATTCTAAATCACTCAAGTAAGACACACCCTTTGCTGCCCACAGTTTAAACCTGGAAACCATTATCCCAGGATGACAACCCGGTATACCAATTATAGGGGTAAGAAACATGGTTTTGACTGTATTGCCCTCAATGTGACGCATTGTCATTCATGCTTTAACAGTATTGATAATTATTGGGTTATGACAATACTCCATAAATATTCTAATTTTGTCTAAGACCAGCAGACCAATAAGGGTCCACTTTGTCCGAGAGGGTTCAATATCTAATTCTATTGACGCCGAGTCCTCAGCGGCCCAGGCACTAACATAGGATAAAAAAGACCTGAATTCATAACTTTTAATCTGGGAGATCTACTCCCCACAATGTGGGGTAGTTAAAATTTGGTTAGCTTGATAGAGAGTCGCTTATGGTGCCAAATGAAAGAGTTAACCAGCCATAAAATTTCCTAAATGTCTGTCTGGGAAACATCAAAGGAAGCTTTCACACGGGTTACAATAAATGAGGAAGAACATTCATTTTAAGAACAGCTATCCGACCTAGCCAGGATATTGGAGGTGCCTCCCTTCTTTGAAGGTCTTGTTTAATTTTTCAAACAAATGGACATAGTTCATGTTAAATTAATGATCAAAAACGGATGTAATGAATATTCTGAAATAGAGAAACCTCCCTCCCCCCACCCACCCCCATCCATTTAAAAAGGAAAACAGGAATTACCCTCAAAATCTGGTATTTCCCTAAGAACTCCCATAGGCATGGCCTCCAACTTTGCAAAATTAATCTTAAAGCCCAAAAAGGCGAGGAGCGATTTAATGCATTGGATCACGTGAGCTGCCGAAATTGCGGGATTTGACAAAAATGTAAGTCCTTCATCTACAAACAACATAATCTTATGTGACTTCTATCCCAAATCTGGGGCAAGTATGTTGGGGTAATATTCCCAATTGTGCAGGATGCCAGCGAACCTAAGATTGGTTCAGGGATGGGGAAGAGATCAACCCTCTTGTGCTATATATGCGGGTTCAAGAAGAAAATGAAATCTCTACTTGTGAAGTAGAACTGCCTCCAGACATCCACCAGCTCTGATTCTGCACACAAATCCACTAATTACGTACATTATAACGAGGGTATTGGGGACCTTTGGACATTCTGTCCACCGTTGAAATATCCTCTACAATAATGTGCCACGATGCAAGATAACTTAATTTGGGAAATGCATCTACCAGGATTTTAAGCGGGTGCACTGGGTGGCAATTCAAAACACTGTATTAATTCCCAAAGTTCAAGGCTTTGAGGATTATGATCCTTCCATGAGTGTATAATACAATCTAGTGATTTAAATGGAAGATTCTTACTATCCATTCTGACTTTTCCCCTACTCACAGTATTAAAAGACGCGAAATAAACCCGATCAAAGCCGCCCTGCTGTAACATCATATGTTCCTTGTCATCACGGTGCATCTCCTGCAATAGGCAACATCCACCCTCTTTGATTTTAAGACGAGAAATTACATTTTTACTCTTGACTGGCAATTCACTGCCCTTAATGTTTCAGGTACACCATTTAACCACATAATAATCCATAACACATTGCAGCAACATTTGAATTCGAGAGAGTTTCACATCGAATTACACATCGCTGAGCATTAATGATAAAACACTCAGCGACCCTAAAAACGATACAAACTATTACTACTACAACTAACAAGCTAATCACATAAAAAAATGAACGAAACAAAATCCGAACTGCCAATGATACTTTATATGGAAATTTACCCTGCCCATTGGGGGTGCTTACATATCCCAAAACTTTATCTTCTCCCCGCTACCAATATGGCATTCAGGGCAAATAATAACAAAAACCAGGCTTCAACTGTCCTTAGGTCGGCAGTTGTCATCACAACTACCTTTGAAACTCCCTCCAACTTGAGCCACACCTCCGACACAAGCAAAGAAAGAGAAAACAAGTAGTAATACTAATGAAGAAGTTAAAAGTGTGAACTCTACCCATCTCTGACTATAATTTAACACTGGTTAATACCAGAAAAATCCAACAACATTTCTTTAAGGGAGAAACATGATTATCTAAACATCCAGCTTTCTTTAAATTATCCACAAAGTTTTCGCTTTCTCTGGAGAATCAGACGAGTTAATTGACCCATTCAAAGCAATACAGAGCACCGCTGGAAACCTTAAGGGATACTGAATCCCGAGTTCCCTTACTCTTCTCTTGATATCATCAAAAGATTTTCTTTCCTGAATCACCGATGCTGAAAAGTCATAAAAGAACATAATCCTGGAGCTCTCGTGGATTAAAGCCATCGGAAACCACACTGAGCTTCCATCAGTCTTTGTTTATCCCTGTAACTATGTAGTCGCACAAGGACAGGGCAAAGGTGTTGGTCTGAGTATAACCACCGTGCCGTAACCCAATGAACTTCAGCTTCGAAGTGAAGGAATCACAGCAGCCAGATCAAAGCTGACCACCTGCCGTCTGGCCCAGCTGATCGACGATGTGAACATTCTTCGTCCTCTCCCTGTTCTCGAGGTGGTCATCTTGTTCAGTTAAGGAATGGACCTGTATTTCAAGGAGGAGGATCAGCTCCCGAGAGGAATTGATCGCAGTCTCTGTCAATGCAGTTCGGCACTTGACATTGTATGTTCTGTTTCCAAGGCTGTCGAGTTGCTGCTCATGTTTTTGGAGCACGTCTGAGAGCGGTTCTAGCCACAGCTGGACTTCTGTTCAGTCATGCCTTCAATCATTTCACTTAAGTTGGTGAACTCAGTGACCAAGGCCTGGTGAGTAACTGGGTCCATGGAACGAGCAGAGTGAGTTGCAGCTACAGCCTCAGGCCTGCTCAATGCTTCTGACGGGCGCACTGCATGTTGTGACTTGATCGATCCTTTCCCATGTTTTGTCATTTCCACTTGACGAAACGGGATTAGTAAAGATTCTATTGCTCTTTTTAGTGTTGAATGTTAAGTAACTGGCTTGTATGGGGTGGGTTAGAGAACCACTTTGCCTGTGCTCTGATGCAGACCCCATTAAAACAGACCTTCCAGATCGCCACCATCTGGGCTTCCCCCTTAACATTTTATCGATATTACCATTTGGTTTTGAATTATATTCCTGGATGTTCTAGAGCAGTGTCATTTGGTACCACTGTCTACATTTACCCCCATACCGCATATTACTGCCAATCCCTGATAATCCTCGACACCGTTGTTATTTATGAACCTTCTGTCTGTTCCTCAAAATTATTCAATATCTCTGCCTCCAATGCTCTGTGGGGAAAAGAGTTACAAAGAACCACAGCACTGAGAGAAAAAAAATAAAACTCAAGATCTGAGTGTGAGATTATTTTTTCTTTGTCTCCTTCTCTGAGAAAGAATATAATTACGTTAGAAGCAGTTCGGCGATGTTTCACTTCACGCATTCCAGGAATGAGTACCTTATATTATGAAGGATTTAACAGGTCACACTTGAAAAGAGAGATGATCTTATTGAAACGTGCAAGACCTAGATGAAAGTGGATCAGATAGATACCCACTGGGTATAGACCAAATTTCTTGCCATTTTCACAGAATCTCTACAGTGTGGAAGCAGGGCATCCCATTCATCAACTCCACACTGACCCTCCAAACAGCATCCACCGGACCTGCCCCCCTACCCCATCCAAGTAATCCTGCATTTCCCATGACTAACCTACCTAACCTACACATCCCTGGGCATGCAGGGCAATTTAGCATGGCCAATCCACTCTAAGCTGCGGATCTTTGGACTGTTGGAGCATTGGGAGGAAACCCACACAGAAATCTGCAGAGAGAATGCTCAAACTCCACACATAGCGTCGCCTGAGGTTATATTGAACGCAGCTCCTTGATGATGGGAGGGAGCAGTGCTAACCAGATATCCACCATGCACATCCGTCAGTTCTATTAGTTATTTGTGGCTGACTAAAGAAATCTGCCTGACTTGTTCCTGTCACTGAACCTGATGCAGTCTGAGAACTTTATGATTGGCCATATCACCAACCTGGTTACATTTAAAGTTTACTAGGAGAATAGTTCATCAACTTTGCTAACACCTTCCACCCGACCTCAAATTTACCTGGACAGTCTCAGACACCTCTCTCCCCTTCCTAGACCTCTCCATTTCTATCTCAGATGACCGACTAAACATGAATGTTTACTATAAACCGAATGACACCCACAGCTACCTAGATTACACCTCCTCCCAACCTGCCCCCTGTAAAAATGCCATCGCATGTTCCTAATTCCTTTGCCTCCGCTGCATCTGCTCCCAGGGAGACCAATTCCAATACTGAATAACCCAGATGGCCTCCTTCTTCAAAGACCGCAATTTCTCCTCAGACGTGGTTGGCGATGCTCTCCACCGCATCTCCTCCACATCCCGCTCCTCCGCCCATGAACCCCGTCCCTCCAATCACCAAAAGGACAGAACCCCACTGGTCCTCACCTACCACCCCACCAACCTCCCTGTCCAACGTATCATCCTTCGTCATTTCCGCCACCTCCAAACAAACCCCACCACCAAGGATATATTTCCTTCCCCACTCCTATCAGTGTTCTGGAAAGACCACTCCCTCCGCGACTCCCTCGTCAGATCCACACCCCCCACCAACCCAACCACCACTCCCGGCACCTTCCCGTGTAACTGCAAGAAATGCAAAACATGCGCACACACCTCCCCCCTCACTTCCCTCCAAGGCCCGAAGGGATCCTTCCATATCCGTCAGAAATTCACCTGCACCTCCACACACATCATTTACTGCATCCGCTGCACCCAATATGGCCTCCTCTAAATTGGGGAGACAGGCCGCCAACTTGCAGAACGTTTCAGAGAAAACTTCTGGGACACCTGCACCAACCAACTCAACCGCAGTGTGGCTGAACACTTTAAATACCCCTTTCACTCTGCCAAAGACATGCAGGTCCTTGGCGTCCTCCATCACAAGACGGTGGCAACACGACGCCTGGAGGAAGAGCACCTCATCTTCCGCCTAGGTACCTTCCAACCACAAGGGATGAATGCAGATTTCTCCAGCTTCTTCATTTCCTCTCTCCCCACCTTTTCCCAGTCCCTCAGACTCAGCACCGCCTTCTTGAGCTACAATCATCTTCCCGACCTCTCCACCCCACCCCTCTCCGGCCTCTCACCTTCACTTTGACTTCCTACCACCTATCGTATTCCCAACGCCCGTCCCCACAAGTCCCTCCTCCCGACCTTTTATCGTAGCCTGCTTGGCACACCCTCCTCATTGCTGAAGCAGGGCATATGCTCGAAATGTTCATTCTCCTGCTCCTTTGATGCTGCCTGACCTGCTGCGCTTTTCCAGCAACACATTTTAAAGCTAAATTTTAAATTTGTTGGGAGCAGTGGAGGAGTGGGATAAAAATGAAACAGTGACACCCTCCAACCTCAGTCAGAGCAGGAATTCGGTGAAATTCACCAAGTGGGAATTTATTCCAGTGGAAATTCTCTTTCCCCGAAGTTTGGGATGGCTGAATCTTTATACTATATCGAGGCTGGCTTCGATATAATATAAAATGATTTTCCGCAAACAGGTGCATCAGGGATAGTGGTGCATCGGGAGCAAAGTGCAGCTGGGAACACAATGAGATGAACCACAATCTTATTTACTGGTGGAGTAGTGTCAATGGGCTGAATGGCCCACTCAGGTCCCTCAGTGCCATGTTCTGATGTTACGTTCAACCCTTCGGACCTGCTACACAAAGGCACATCGAGGCCACTCCGATGGTGAGATGTAGTTTCGGAAAACTACTTGCAAAATTCAGGCTGGGTCAGGAGCCCACCGCCAACCCCAAGCTTTCTTTTAGGCTTACCCACTCTGTAACCTCTGCTCCAGATGTGGGTCATGTTACAGACTTAAATACGCTGGGTATACAGCCCCTATACCCCACCTACAGTTAACTGAAACAAATCATCTTTTGTCCCTGAATGCAACATTGTGCAACATGACTTCCAGGAAAATAATCTGTTAGTTTCCAATAGCGTAACATGTGAAATTAATAAATAGGAACAGAAGTAGGTCATTCGCCCCCTCAAGCTAGCCCTGTCATAAAATAATAACGTGGCTGATCTACTCCAGGGCCCAACTCCACTTTCATGCTGACTCCTGTATCTCTCGACATTTCTCTGGGTTAGGGAATTCCAGATATTCACTACCTTCTGAGAGAAGGCATCACTTTGCATCTCAGATTGAAATCGATGTTCCTTATTCGGTATCTGTATCCTCGAGTTCGACATTCTGCCCAGGAATGGGAGCAACTTCTCAACATCTACCTTCTCAAGCCCGCTTTGTATCTTGTATATTTCAACAGTATCCCTCTTCATTCATTTAAACCCCAATGAATAATCACCTCACCATTATAGAGATTCTGAATTACTCAACCCTTTCATCTCTGGAAGCCGGTTAATGATCCAACCTAGTTACTTGCTGCATCAGCATGCTGACGTTATGTTTCATACTCAGGAAGACTCCAATCACTTTGTACTCCTCCTTTTCTGGAAGTCCTCTCCATTAAATAACAGCCAGCCTTTTGGTTCTCAGTGTCTTACTGGTGGAGTAGTGTCAATGGGCTGAATGGAAGGGTTGCCGCAACAGAAACCAGAGTAGGTCACTGAATACAGGGCTGATGGGTGAATGGGTCTCGGTGTGAACTGGGGGACAGTCAGTAGAATTGAACTTTAGATATTGCAGCTAACTCGGATGTATATTGCACTCAGCTCCCGACTTCAGGCTGTCAGTATAGATTGCAATAACTGATGCCATCGGACTGATATGTGTGGTGCTCCAGCAGATACACCTTTATCATAAAGATCCATTAATCCTGACTCTCCGATTTCTATGTGTTAACCAGTCATCATCGTATGTTAATACATTATCTGTCATCCTACAAGCTTCTGGCTTGAGTAAGATCTTTTATTTTGTAATACCCTGCGGAAAATCTCTGAAAAGCCTCTTTCTACTAGATCCCCTTTATCAAGTCCGCTTGTTATATTTTCAGGCATCTCCATAAATCTTTGCATGATCTTACAGGGCAAAATATAATTTCCTTTTCACAAACCCACATTTACACTGCGTGAAGCTTTTCTTAATGTCCATGCTGGCCAGGTTTTCCAATCTAAACTAGCCCCATCTGCTTTCATTTGGCCCATAGGCCTCTAAATGTTTCCCATTTGTATGTTTGTCCAAATGAGTTTTAAATCTTATAGCTGTACTGGCATCGACCACTCTTCCTCTGAAAGCTCATTCTATACCCGTACCACTCTGTATAAAAACACTGCCTCTGCGTCCCTTTTAAATCTTCCCCCTTTCACCTTAAACCTATGCCTTCTATGGTTGAACTCTCCCCTCCTGTGGAAAAGCCCTTGGCTATTCACCCGATGCGTACCTCTCTTGATTTCATAAACTTCTATAATGTCAGCCCACAACCTTCTACACTCCATCTGATACTAACTTCAAGAACAAGCATTTAAAGATAAGCGCTGCAAATTTGAAACTATATTAAACATGACAGTAAAATAATACTCAGTCAAAACTTCATACTATTATTTGTTTTTCTCCTTATTACAATACTGAGGCAGCATGAAACGCTTATTTAGTGCCAATAACAAGTCACGCACCTGAATTTATTTGTCTAACGGGGGTGATGATCTCGACAATGAAAACGTATCTATGGCCAGATCGATATAATAAAACATAGTCAACATTCCCCCTCCTGGCCTCCCAAAGACCTTGTGTGCTTGTGTCTTCCTTATCTTGCACTCAATAGAGATAACCCCTTTCCCCATCGCATCTTAATTTAAACTCATTTCACAGAATCTTCTTTTATCTTTTGCCACACCCTCTTTCCCCTGTCACCCAATCCCCAACTCTGGCTAGGGATTAAAAGCACATTTTCCAATCATTTTGAGTTCTGAAGAAGTGTCACACTAGACTTGAAACACTAATCCTGTTTCTCTGTCCCTGCAGATGCTGACAGACCTGCTGAGTTTCTCCAGAAATGAATAGCAGCACAGAACATATTTTCAATTACAAAATAATGATCGATACTGGAAATAAAAATATCAAAAATTGCTAGAGAAACCGGCAGCTTTGTAGAAGGTTCACTGGACCTGAAAGTTTATATCTGCATTCACTTCATAAAATGCTGCAACATCTTCAGCAATTTCTTCAGCAATTTCTGTTTTTGAACAATTTCCAACGACATATTGTCAAAGATGCTCAAACATCCTGTCCAACATGGAGCGCCGTACACTGGGAACTGAACGATAACACATGGTGACAAGTTCCTTAACTCTGGAACTGCATAAGGCTGGCATCACTGACACTGCAGTGTTCTGAATTATGGTCAGGGAGAAAAACAGAAGGAAACACATTCACTTCAAATACAGAAGATGGCATTACTGAAAGGAAAAGATTTAGATTAGTACCTAAAATTGATTGAGTTAAAGTAACAAATTGGAGGCGTGACACCAAGGAAAGAATTTCAGCAGAATGAGAATTAGAAAATGGAAGGGTTGCCGCATCAGAAACCAGAGTAGGTCACTGAATACAGGGCTGATGGGTGAATGGGTCTCGGTGTGAACTGGGGGACAGTCAGTAGAATTGAATTGTAGATATTGCAGCTAAAACTGGGTTATCATCTGATGCTGTAGGTCACAGCAGCAACAGCAGAAGCAGAATTGTATTCAATGACAATCTGTAACCTTTCCCCCAGGATAATGTCTCAGTCCACCATTACCCTCAAGCCGATCTATAGTTCAGTGACGAGTGTGGGTGAACATGCCAGGGTCAGTACCATGTGTACCTTTATATGATGAAAACCCATTAAAGCTACCGCAATTGGCTGGTTTCTCTCAAAGCAGCAGAACTAACATCTGGTACAGAGGCAGAAATTATACCACGAGTAACAAATCAGATCGAAGCACTGTCATCCTGCCAAATCCAAGCATAAATGTCGATGGACCATTAAACAACTTACTGGGGGAGAGGACTCCACAAATATCCCCATCCTAAATAATGGAACAGTCCTGTACATCAGTGTAAAAGTCAAGTATGTGGTGTCTGCACTATCCTCAGCCAGACGTGTTGAGTGGATGATCCAACTTACCCTATCATGATGCCCACAGAATCACAGATGGCAGTCTTCAACCAATTCGATCCGCTGCACGTGACATGAAGAAACCGCTGAACACAGTAGATACAACAAAGGCAATGGGCCCTGACCCCATTCCTGCAATGGGACTGAAGACTTGTGCGGTACAATAAGCCGTGTCACTGGGGAAGCTGTTTCATTCCAGCTCCAACTCTGACATCTCCCTGGCAACGTGGAAAATTACTCAGCTATGTCCAGTTTCCTAAGAGGGGAATAAATACAATCTGACCAATTACCACCCCATCAGTCCCATCACGACAGTCAAATTGGTGGGACTTCTATTTGACAGAGCTGTCAAGTAGCACAGAAATAACCAGCTCAGTGTGGTTTCAGATAGGTCTCCATGTGGAGATGATGCGGTCTTGGAATTGTCATTGGATTACTAATACAGACCAGGCTCATGCTTGGGCAGCTGGTGGAAGATAAAAACAATTATTAACATATCAAGATCTAAAATCTGGTGTCAGTAATAGTGATCTTGTGTCCAATGTTGATTGTAAACATCGATTTCCTTCCCCAATGTACTTTCAGGAAGTGAATCTCCCGTGTTTTCCTGGTCTGGCCTAAAAGTGACTCCAGACACACAGCCATGTGATAAACTCTTCAATAGTCCCTGAAACAGCCAAGCAAGACACTCAATTGTATCAACTGCTCCGAACTCTTAAAGAATATACCCGGAGAGAACATCTGGCTCCAACTTTGGTGTCGGGAAAGGGAACGGGAAACATAGTCCTGTTGACCCTGCAGAGACCTCCTTCCTAATGTCTGACGGTTTGTGACAACACTTACTGAGCTTTCCCACAAACTGTACAGGAACTTCGGGAAATGAGTACGTCACACAACACATCGAGCTTTCTCTGTGCAAGTTAATGGTCGAACATCTCCTTAATGCAGTTTTACCCATACAATTTTCATATCCCTTAATATGTTTAAACATTGTGAAATATAAAGTGAGAACTGCTGTAGTCCCTTCAGCCCATCAATTTTGCTCCTCTATTCAATATACAGGCAGTTCTCAGATAACGCGTGTTGATTAAATACAATTTGGTTGCAATGTGATTCATGAACCTTTTTCCATAAAGTGAACTCCCGTTCATTGTGACGCAATTCCTTGCCGGGAACCAACTGAACAGCAAAACCCAGCCTCAGGATCCTCTGTCTGCAAAATGTACAACAATGTGTTCAGCTAAAACAGGAATGTAATCCGCTCGGAAGCCTTGAAAATGAGCCTGAAACGGGGAATTGTAGTATCCATTTAGAAAGAACTTTATTTCAAACTGTGGGGAGATTCTTGAGGAGAACTGGAATCTCCTCATCGACATGACGTGGTCAGTCAGCCCCACGCACTTTCTGGTGAAGAGTGTGGTGAAAGGTACACTGCTGTAGTCAGTTTTGAAAGTGTTACATTTACAGCACTGTTTTATTACAATATGGGACTTAAAGATTTATTTGGACTGTGCTAGTATGTGTGTTAGCCTAAATTAAATTTTTGGCTTTACTAATATTTTTGGGGGTTCGCCCCTTACCCTCTTTTTTCCATAGACCCCATTATTAATATTGCACGATTTTGCACAACATGGTGTTGCACAGGAACACAGCGACTGAGTTATTGGAGAACAACCTCATTGATAGCTGATCTTCTATCTTCACACGATACTCCGCTCTCTCCCTATCCTTTTAATTTCCAGAAATCCTTAGTTATATTCAGTGCCTAGGTTTCCACAGCCCGAGCTGGGAGATAGTACTCCTGGTTCGCCAGTCTCTGAGTGAAGACATATATTCTCATCTCAATGCAAAGTGACCTCTCTGTACTTAATGCTGTGGCCCCTTGTTTCAGGCGTCCAAGCCAACTTCCAATCTGTCTCGCCCTGTCAGAGTTTTATATATTTCACCCTGATCACCACTCATTTTCCTAAATCCCATGGAATACAGGTCCAGCCGCCCAAAACTCTGCTCCCACAACAAGCCTGTCATCCCAGAGATCAGTCTGGTCATCCTTCCCTGCTCTCCCTCAATGTCAGGTTTGTCCTTTCCTGGGTAAGGAGACCAAAACTGCACACAATACTGTACAATGTTCGGGATGGGGTCTCACCAAGGCCCTGTACAGCTGCAGTAGGATACTCTTACTCCTGCACTCAATTCCCCTGAAATGAAGGTGAATACATCATTTATCTGTCTACCTGCTTTCTGCTCCTACAATATTGCTTTAGTGACTGGTGTACAAGGTGATCGTGATTCTTTTCAATGTTACAGCTCCCCACTTGCTGGGTCTATATACACTGGTCAGCGTGTCAATGCCATTCCCAGCATTGACTTCTGGCTTCAGATTCACTGTCACATGTACTCAGAGGGCTGCACAGAAATAAACGAAAATGCAGCTTAAGTTCTTTTATAGAACAACTTGTTTCAAACATTCCCTTTTCAAATTATAGGCTGCCAAATCAATTGTTCCTATCAAAGTACACAACATCTCATCTCTGCCATTACTCTTCATCTGCCACGTATTTTCCCAGGAATTTCACTTGTCTCAGTCAATTTGAAGCTTTTTTTACATCTTTCTCACAACTCACATGCTGATATCGTTTAGTCCTGTCAGCAGACTTGGGAATATTGCATTTGAGCCCGTCAACCAAATATATGATGGGTATTGGGAATAGCTGGGGCCCAAGACACGATCCTTGCTATATCCTCCTAGACTTCCATTTTGAAAAAATATGTTGTTTTATTCCTGCGCTCTGTTTCCTGCCAGCTCTCCCATTCTAAAACCATGACCATACGTTAGACCAAGTCCCTCAGGATTCGAATTCGCACAATATGCTTGGGGCTTTATCAAAAATCTTTCTGAGATTCCCCTCGTATTACATTGCTACCTTCGCCATAATGTTGCTAAAAGCGACTTTAACAAATATGATTCCCATTTCATAAATCTCTGTTGACTTTGTCTATGTCCATTAATTTCATTCCGATACTTTCTCTAAACTGTTTAGTTGCTAATTTCATTCTATTCCATTTTTCTCACCAGACTAAAGATCCCTAGTATTGCTAGGAAGTTTTCTTTTTTATTTTGTTTTCCTCTGTGAAGGCATAACTGAAACTTTTGTTCCATAGTTCTACCATTACCCGGTCCTCAATTATCTGACATCAAACTGTAAGAAAGCTGCACATTTCTTTCTCTTAATTTTGCCATTAACATATTTTCCGAAAATATCACAAGTTCTCTCTTATAAACTTTGTTAAGACATTCTTCAGAATCCTATCAATTCCAATTTTAAGGTACTCACTGATTGACCTTCTACAGTCATACAACCACAGAAGCAAAGACTCTGTACTATCAGAAATACAGCATGGTCTACATAAGGCCCACTTTCCGACACAATACGCCTAGCTGTGAATCTTAAGGCATTTCAAGTGCACAACCGCGTATCTTTTAATAGTTTTGAATTTGCCATGATATCTCCCCTCTCAAGAAGTGTACTTCAGACCCCAATACACACTGGCTGAAAAGCAATCCTCAAATCCTCACTAAACCATAAACCCTTCACTTTAAAAGTGTGCCCCCTTGACTAAAAGGAACAACTGCTGCCCATCCACCCTGTCCATGCTCCTCGTAATCCTATCCTTCAGAATCACGTCCCCCTCAGCCTCCTCTCCTCCAAACTAAACAACTCAAGCTTATCCAGCCTCTCTCCATAGCTGATATGCTCAATCCCAGGGAACATTCTGGTGAATCCCCTCTGCAAACCCTCCCATGCAGTCACATCCTTCCTGTAATATGTTCCCCGGAACTATACACAGTATTCCATCTTGGCCTCACCAAAGTTCCGCACAGCTCTTATAATCTGTGCCTCAATGTTTACAGTCCCTTATACTTTCCCAAATTGTGTATGAACCTGTCCACTCACATTCAGGGATGTGTGGAGAAGCACCCTCTGACCTTCCTAGTGTGCTACCATTCATTGAGTCCTCTCCTGTCTGGTTCCTTCTTCCAAAGTGTATCCCCTCCTATTTATCAGGGTTACATTCCATCTGTCATTGATCTTCCCAGATGACCATTCCATCTGTATCTTTCCGTAACTTAAGGCCGTCCTCCTCAATGCCAGCCAACAGCCAATCTGTGTATCAAACACAAACTTACTTCTCACACTCCCCACCTCTCATCCATATTCACAGCTTCATCATTTATGATTACCACAAATATTCAAGTTGAACATCACACAACATCAGGTTACAGTCCAACAGGTTTATTCAGAGGCACTAGCTTTTGAAGCACTACTTCTTCATCAGGTGATTGTGCGCTTTGATGAAGAAGCAGCACTTCGAAAGCTAGTGCCGCTGAATAAACCTGTTGGATTTAACCTGGTGTTATGAGATTTACAGCATTGTCCACCCAGTCCAACACCAGCACCTCCGAATCACAAACAATAAGAGATACAGCACTGATCCCTGTGGTCTACCATTGGACACTGGCCTCCAGTCACACAAGCAGTCAACCACCACCTTGTGTCTCCTACCACTAAACTTCATTTGGATGCAATTTGGCAAGTCACTAATGAGACCTACCTGTTCCCTGGTTATTTTGTTCCGCTGGACACACTTGTATATTATCTGGGAATTCTCCCTAATCTTGCCCTGTCAGCAGGTTTCCATGCCCCGTGTTAGTTAGTCCCCGACCCGTGCAGAATTTACTCCTTATTGAAGTCTTAAATGGTCTGTCCTTTATCCTGCCATTATTTCCCTTGATTGTGTATTAGGCAGCCGGAGAAACATCCTGTTAATTTCCAACTTGTCACATGTTTTGTGAATTTTTTGCATTTCACAGTGACCCATCTCTCATTCTTTGAACTCTAGAGAACACAGGCGGAGATTCCTCATCACGCAATTTCGCCAATTGAGGGATTAATCTGGAGAATGTCCATTGAACTTCCTCTGGGGTCGGTATATTCTTTCTCAGATTTGGTGACCAAAACTGTACTCAATATTCCAGGTACAGAACTCACCAACACGCTGTTAAACTGCTTCAAAATGTCTTTACATCTATATTCTGACTCCCTTAAAGCAAGGCAATCCAAACTTTAACTTACCACTTGCATATATTCCTGCAAATACCCTTCACATTCATTGCATTTATGAACTCATTGCGTGAGTTCTTATAGAAAGCCTTCTGATAATCTAAAATATGCCAATTGTAATGGTTCCCCATTATCTATGCTGTAGGAATCAACTTCAAACAATTCCAAAGCTTGTCAAGTATGATTTCCCTTTCAGAAATACAGACTGATTCTCTCCAATGTTGCTGTTAATTTCTAAATAACGAATATCACATCCTATATAATAGACTCCAACAGTTTCCCCACAAATGTCAAGTTAATTGGTCTGCAGTTCTCCACACTATCTCTTCTTTCCTTTGTAGATGCTTGAATCACTACCGTTCATCTCTAGTGCTTGGATCACGTTTACTAATGTCCATTTATCTGCAACGGCTTCCAGACGATGCAGAATGCACTGGGTAATAGAACACAGTCATCGACAGTGCAACTAATACTTCTATTAGTGGTTTATTTCTGAAGATTTTGGTATGAACGACATCTGGTTTGTCAAGGTTAGCAATGCTCAATCCAGCTGCATGTTCAAGTAGAGCCTTGTTACTGATATAAATTGACTTTTTGTCTTTTGATCCATAAGTCCTAAATAATGACATTGCAATTCTGGGTGATTTTCTGGATCTTCCTCCATGAAGACAGATGCGAGGTAACTGGTTATTTGCTTGGCCATTTCCCAGTTATCCATAATAAGCTCGTCTCTCCAGATTGCAGATTTCCACATTTGACTATGCTTCTCTCTTTCCTTTGAAATATAGACCATAGATTTATGCAGTCTTTGTGTTCCTGTTTGTTTGCATGCATGTGCCCTTTTTGATTTCCTTACCCGTTTCATAGCCCTGCTTTTCTGGATCGTAAATTTCTGAGAATTCTCAGGATTCCACAATGTGTGGAATTCTTCTGAAGTCACTTCCTGTGATTAATATAATCTTAATTTATTATGCTAATCATTGTTAACTCACTTTCTCACTCTTGGGTGTTTTACCTGAAATAAATAAAGATATTTTTCAGACTTTGTAGTATTTCTATAAATATCCTGGTACTGACCAGATATATTCAGGAACACTGCAGGAGGACAGGAAAAAAATAGCGGGGGCCGTGGATGATACTTTTGCATCATCAGTAGCCAACGGGTGAAATCCTGGAGGACTGGAAGGTAGTGAATGCTGTGCCCTTATTCAAGAAGGGCTACAAAGAAAAAACCGGGGAACTTTCGACCAGTAAACCTAAAATCTGTAGCAGGTAAGTTACTTGAGGAGATTCTGAGGGAGAAGATATACATGCATTTGGAAAGACAGGGCCTTGTGAATGGGGGATTATGGCTCACACATTTGCTAGAGTGCTTTGATGAAGTGACCAGTAACTTTGGTAAGGGCATGGTTGTATATATAGTCTATATGGATTGCAGTAAAGCCTTTAATAAGGTTCCCCATGGTACGCTGCTCTGGAAGGTTAGATCATATGGAATTGAGGGGGAGCTGGCAAATTAGGTTGAAAATTGGATTGATGATAGGAGGAAGAGGGTAATCATGGAAGGATGCTTGTCAGCCTGGAGGCCTGTGATGAGTGGAATGCCTCAGGGGTCGGTGCTGCGACCATATATTCATATATTACACATATCTATGATTTAGATGTGAATGTACAGGCATGATTTGTAAGTTTCAAGGTGACACTAAAATAGGTGGTATCGTGGACAGTGAGGAAGGTTATCAGAAATTTCAGAAATTACAGCAGTACCTTGATCAGGTGGAGAATTGGGCCGAGAAATGGCAAATGGAATTTAATTCAGATAAGTATATGTTCTTGCATTTTAGAAAATCAAATCAAGGCAGGAGTTTCATGGTGACTGGCAGGGCCTGAAGGATTGCAGTGGAACAGAGTGACGTTGGAATTCAGGTGCACAGTTCTCTGTAAGTGGAGTCCCGGGTAGACAAGGCACTGAAAAAGGCTTTTGACTCACTGGCCTTCATCAGTTAGAGCACTGAGTATCGAAATTAGGGAGTAATGTTGCAGTTATACAAGATGTTGGTGAGTCCACACTTGTAGCATCATGTTCAGTTTTGTTCACTTTGCTCGAGGAAGGATATTATTAAACTGGAAAGAGTGCAGAAGAAATTTACAAGGATGTTGCCAAGACTCAATGGTCTGAGTTATAGGGAGAGGTTGAACAAGCTAGACTTTTTTAACTTTAGAATGCATGAGGCTGAGGGGGATCTGATAGTAGTGTATAAGATCATGGGTGGCATCGATTCACTCAGTCTTTTTTTCCCTAGGATTGGGTAATCACGGTCTAGAGGGCATCAATTTAAGGTCAGAGGGGAAAGAGTAAAAGGGAACCTGAGGGGCAATTTCTTTTAAACACAGGGTGGCATGCATATGGGATGAGCTGCCAGCAGAAGTGTTTGAGACGGGTACATTCACAAAATTTAAAATACAGTTGGACAAATACACAGGTAGAAAAGGATTAGAAGGATACAGGGAAATGGCAGGGAAATGAGGTTAGTGTGAATGGACATTTTGTTCGGAATGGACCAGTTTGGGCCGAATGGCCTGTCGCCGTGCTATAAGACTATATGGGTCTAACAACCATTGTTCTCCTACTGAATGTTATATTGTATTTTCCCAATTCACTGGAGTGAACTTGACACTCGAACCTCTGGGCTTCCATGATGTTTGACAAGAATGTTCAAACATTCCACATTGAATGCAGACGCCGTGTAAAATATAACATATTAATGTCACAATTCCTCCAAAGCTGCTTCAGAGCAAGGTTAGTAATTAGTCCGTCCGATCACACAATAGACAAGAGACAATAGACAATAGGTGCAGGAGTACGTCATTCTGGCCTTCGAGCTTGCACCACCATTCAATATGATCATGGCTGATCATCCTTAATCAGTATCAAACAACACCAAATCCGAAATGATCTGCTCTCTAGTTTGGTTCACAACATACTCTCCAACCTATCTGATATACACTTATGGAATTTATTTTTCACAACATTAGCAGTCACTTAGTCAACTCAGTTTCGATGCAACTTGACACCATCCATTATTACTGCAGAACCCACGAGTATTTGTGACTCATTCACAGGATGAGGGCTTAGCTGGATACCTAGCATTTCCTGGCCATACCAGACGGCAGTTATGAGTCAACAGCATTGCCTTGGATCTGGAGTGACATGTCGGCCTGACCAGATAAGAACAGCCGTTTCCTTCCCGAAAGAACATTAGTGAACCAGATGAGTTTTTCAAACAATCAGGAATGGATTTCTGATCATCATAAACCCTTGATTCCAGATACTTATTGAACTCAAATTTCACAATCTGCCATGGCAGGATTTGAGACCATGTCCCCAGAACATTACCTGGGTCTCTGGGTTAAGAGCCCAACGATAATATCAGTATGTCATAGCTTCCCTTTGCATATAGTTGCATATTTAAATTCCAGAGCATATGATGTAAAATATTTGCGCGTCAGTTTTGGTTCAGATATATAACACATCAAGTTTGTTTCTCCTTGCTATTTGTAAGACCCACCCAAACTGATTCTGTGGAATCTGAGGGACAGAGCCTGTCTCATTATTAGTGATAGACTTGAATAAGACATCCGGGGATGCTGAGATTATGTGAAGACATGTCCGGCAATACAGGACAAGCATCAATATCCACCCTGCTCTGTCAGGATAAGTGTCACCGTATATTCTCACTGCTCCCTCACATTCACTGTCTGTCTCTTACAGCACCTATCCTTGACCAAGGCTCACACTCTATCTCCAGGTAAGGCTCAAGCACGACCACTCTCACTGTTGCATTCAGCACCTTCCCTCCCCCACATTTTCTGTCCCTGATGCAAGAGCCCCGTACTCTAATAGCACTATATGGATACAACACTATGAACAGACTCCCTCCGGCCATCTCACCATGTCACACCTCACCAAGTCCAGCACTAACAAAAGGGCCATCCACTCCCACCCTCACTCATTCCCTCCCTTTCTCCCATTCCAGGAGAAACAGTCTGAAATAGGACAGAAAGGGCCAACCCGGGTGGTGGAGGGCCGGATATCCGTTCCCTCATCCCCCTATCCTGATATGTGGAGAGGATCCTGGAGAGCTCCGGAGAGCACCAGGAGGCCTTGTGTGGAGATTCTGAAACATCCACGTCGCACCAACCGAATAAGGAGCAGTGTTCAGTAAAGAGCAATTCTCAATTCAAACCTACTGCCATTTCCAACCTCATCTGTCTCACTCGCAGAAGAACAGATACCCCATTGCACAGAGATGCAGGCATTGAAATACACAGATGTTTGGGTAAATACCCCCAATATACTAACATCCACAATGCATACAAGGAGATAAGCATGCACACACGGAGAAGCACACAAAGACATAAACAGTCACACACAAATGGACACAAACACAGATAGAAACACACAGGCTGATACAAAGACAGGCAGACATAGTCACACAAATACAAAATTAGCAAGCACATGGACACACACACACACATAAATACACATTAAGACACAGACGTGAGTGTCATTAAGACTCAAATAAATAAGTTTTTGATTTATAAGGAGATCAAGGATTCTAGGGAGAAGGTAGGAGAATGATGTTGAGGAACATATTAGAAATGACTGAATGGTATATCAGACTCGATGAACCAAATGGTCTAATTCTGCTCCTTTTTTTAATGCCCGTATGGTGTTATGCTTTCAGATATTCTCTTCCTGAGACAGCAGCAGCAACATATTTGATTGGAAGCAGTCAGTGAAAACGTGGGAAAAGTTTGGAGGGCAGAATGGTTAATGTCTATTCCTAGTTATTGGACCACTTTATCCGAAAAGGGGCAATGATTTGATATGACGTTAACACGGTTTTTTAAAAAAACTGTGTCCCACAATGAAAGAAGGATGTCCCTTTCCCTTTACTGTTGTGCTGTCTGTGGTGCCCTCATCCTCAGGGAGCAGTGAAGACTCGGTTAATTTAGGTATTTTAGTTTGAGCTTGACTGATCTTTGCCGGGCAGGAGACACAATGTTTATTGGGAACAGACAGGAGACGGATGGTCAGACACACTCGGATCAGCCATGAGCATTCTGGATGGTGCAGCTAAATGGCCAACTGCTGCCACTTTCCAATCTGTTGTTCCCTCAATCCACGCTCCCGGACGTTACAGAGATATACTGCTGACCATACCCCATGTGTTGTTCCCTCAATCCACCACAGAGTGCGATTACAGGGTAGAGGACCATCCCATTCAGCCTGAATGGATCGTTACAATGAGACGGGAGGAGACCATTCTGCTCCTTCAAAGAATTTCTCAGGAACATAGGATGAAGTAATTCAGCTCGTTGAGTACATTACACAGCCCAGGACGAGGCCATTCAACCCGACTGAACTGCTGCACAGGAACAGGGATGCTGTCAATAACAGGATATCGTAGAGATATATGATTTTTTAAACAAAACTGTAACTAGTTTTGACTCAGAGATCACTGTAGGGTCATCAATGATCAATAATCTATGTAAAATATCTGGATGAAGGGACTGAATGGATCAAAGCTGAACTATCTCGTACACCAAAATGATCATTCAATAGATCTTCAAATGGAGGGAGTGAATCTGCATTATGATGTAGACAGGGAAGGTTAGTGAGCATACCCTCAGCAGAAATAATATAATGTGAGTTGTTTATTGCAGTCGGGAGCAATTTAAATGCAGAGAGATTGCAGAACTCTTTGATGCAGATGTTTTTCATATTCTTGTGACATGACTGATACGATGTCTGTCTGCAGATGCAGCAAGTGATTCGGAAGGTAAGTGGAATGATGCTGTTTTTAACAACGGTTATTGGGTTTAATTCGGAATATTTCACTGTATCTGTACAGGGCATTGCTGAGACGACATCAGATACTCTGGGTGAAGTTCTGATCCTCTAAACTAAAAATACAACCGGATACAATTCCTTTCAAAAATGTTCAAAGATGTTTCCCTTTACTCATTCCTGAAATGAAGGCCTTTTGTTATCAGGGATTATCTGTTTTGATCTTAGATGAGAAATCTTATTAAACCACGATTTTCAGAGAAGTTTTTCAGCTGGATACACATTTTCCAAGGTTTAGAAGACTAAAGCTAGATAATAATTTTTTGAATTAGATGCATTGGTATTAACACAAATACTATGAAGATATCAACACATTTTTTAAAAATTACGCAGATGTATATAAACATCTCATCAAATCATCAAACGGGCACATTACTTTCTTTGTAGGGACACTGATAGGGGAGGAGAGGGAAATATATCCCTGGTGGTGGGGTCCGTTTGGAGGTGGCGGAAATGGCGGCGGATCATATGCTGTACATGGAGGTTGTGGGGTGGTCGTTGCGGACATTATTTTCTTTTACTAATGAACAAAAATTGTGCACAACAACAGCAATGATGCTGCATACAGCATACAGTCTATTATCATCCATTCCAGAGAATGTACATGGAGACGGCACATGGTCCAGTTTGGTGTTCAGTTGACATTCTTGTATTTTTCCATACAAAGACGGAGAAAAATATTATTTGCTTCAGAAGCAGCAGCCAATTGGTCTCTCTCTCTTACTTACTTCAGCCTGAAAACAAGGCGTGAGAGCAGAAAACTCCTGAGTCATCTTTACCACTCGTGGAGGATTCCTGATGAGGATTCATAAGCATCTCTGTACAGCTCGAAGCAAAGGGAATTCAGACAAATCCAACTGTTCCGGGAAGAACTCCGCATTCCCAGACATTTGTGTGAGCAGAATAAGTTGAAAGTCAGAGAAAAACATTTGGGACACGATCATTTTACCATTTGTTCACAGTTCAACTTTCTGTGTTTCAGATTTTTGAAGAAAAATTACCCAGTCCGATACCTATATCATTGGACACAGCACTCAACTGGTTACATTTAAAATTTGCTTTCACCAATAGAGGAGTGGGAAAAGACATGTGTGACCCTCCAACACTGGTCAGAACACGAACAAGAGATTCTCATAGGGTTGTCAAGCTGTGAATTCCCTTCCACAGAAGACTGTGATATTTCCTGGATATTTCCATTTGTTCAAAATTGTCTATGTAAGACATTTGAAAGACAAATAAATGTAGGAAAATGGTACACTGACAGAAAAGTGCTGAGACCTGAATCAGATCATAGTGCATGGAAGAGCCTCACTCAGAGATGACTCAAAAGTGCTTTGCTCTCTCTGATTGCAACATGCAATAACAGTACATCCAGGAAAATTACAGCCATTTACTTTGAAATTACAGAAAATGAAAACATAAGGAACAGGAATAGGTAATTCGGATGGTCAAGCCATTGTATACGATCATAGCTAATCTACTGTTCGTATTAACTCCTCCTTAATGCCCAGTTATTCAAACTCCTCAGCTCTCTGACAGGTCAAAGATTCATGTACCACCCCATTAAATACTTTCAGTGATGTAGCTCCCCTAACTTTCTAGTCCAGATAATTCCTGACATTGATTGTGAGAGGAAGACACTCTCTACACATACACCGTCACCCTGTTGATGTGAACAAGAGGTGAACACAGGGGCTCAGGAAAGAGTGAATGGCCTTGATATCAAGGCAGTAGTTGACTGAGGATGTCATCAAGACCACCTACTTATCTGAGCTTAATGAGAATCAGGTCTAACGTCCTCACTGGTTGGGGTCTTTCAGAGCACAAAGGAAGATGTTTGTGGTCGTTGGCTGACAATCCTCTCAGTCCCAGGACATCACTTCAAGAGATCCTCAGATTAACTTCCTCAGCACAAGCATCTTCAGCTCCTTCGTCAACGTCTATGTGCCCCCATTCACGGCGCCCCCCATCTATCCCAAGATCAGAAGCGGAGTGATCACTGAAGATCACACAATATTCAGAACATTTTGTCCCCACTCAGCTCCTGAACTGGTATGTGTCCATATTCAGCAAGACCCAAACAACATTCACATTTGTGCTGTTAAAGTGTCGGTAACATTGATGTAACAGAACGGCCAGGCACTGCACATTTCCACAATTAAAAGAGAAACTCATTCAGTACCTCAAGCTGGTTACACCCGTATATGTGGAAACTATTCAGCCCATCGAAATGACTGAACAAGAAGAGGGACAACCCATTCAATCCTTCTGCCTGTTCCACAGGAAGAGGAGGCGTCTGGTCAGTACATTGAGCGGTTAAACAGGAACAGGCAGATTTCAGTAAGACCCCTAAATCTGTTCTATGGAACCAGGAGGAGACCATTCACCCCTCGAGACACGTATACAGGAATAGGAGGGTGTCATTGATTCTCCAACCCGGAAAACGAACGGAGCAGAGACTGCACTCATAGACTGCTCACAATGCTCCTCGTGGCTCCATTGCCTGTGGAACAAATTATACTTTAACGTGTTTTTCTGGCAATGAGGAAGGAATCAAATGTTTTGTGCCAAGCCTCAAGGAGGCATTTTCCATCTCCAAGAAGACAGACCCATGTTCTTCGTGGGTGTCAGAAGCTGGTGGGGACAGTTAACTGTTTTAGAATGAAGGTGTTGTGGCTCCTGTCGCGATGGAGGATAACGTGAAGTTCTATGTATGATCACACACTAAAGGCACTGGATTAATGTTGGAAGAGTTTATCGAAATGGGGAGTGGCGTGGACTGAGAGGGACATTCTCAGAGTCTTTTAAGCCATTGAGAATTATGTAAACCAAGTTTAAAAAAAACATGGAATTTATCACCGTATTAGTTCTTTTTGGAATATAATGAGTGACTGTCCATCACCTTAAGTTTCAATGCAATCACCTCTTATTCTTCAAAACGCTACAGATCCTCATGCACTCCCGATGGTACAATCATCCCAATAATTAGTCTGGTAAAACTCCTTTATACTGTTTCTGCCAAGAGGATTATTCCTTATAAAGGAGAGAAAATCTGTGCACAATACTCCAAATACTATCTCAACAACACTCTAAGGTTGATCACGACAATTCTGTTCCCTCACTTAGCTGTCTCAGATTCTTTCCTGTGGTATAAAAAGCCATTCCTTCTCTCTGCACTGCGAATGATGTGGAATTTTGAAGTTTCTTACATCTGTGCGTCAGTCATCACCAGAGATGTCGATGGAGATGTATATCACGTTCAGAGGGAGACTCAATCAGAAAGAATTCACTTGAAACAGGGAATGGTCACCTACCTGAATGGAAATGACTTGCAGGAAAATGGAAATCAGTCAGAGAAAGGGAGCTATCTTTCCTTTTGTTCTTCCCTCACGGGATGTGTGCAGCCCTGGTCAGGCCAGCATGTTATGCTGATCTTGAACTGAGTGGCTGATTCAGCTGTTGCACAGGATAATAAAGAGCAAACCACATTGCTGTGGATTTGCAGTCACACAGAGACCTGAACATGAAAGGATAACCCATTGCCTTCTCTAAAGGACATGAGGCAAACAGATATGCTCCTGTTTAAAACTAGTGGTGATGATTTCATTTTCATTCCATCAACTTCTTTCATGAGATACCAAAAGATTATTATTCTGTGCCGCTTGATTATGAGTATATGACTTGACCACCATGCACTGTCTGTCCATCTGACAGATTCTGTGGAGAGGACAAATTAACCAGCTCAAGTGACGTAAGCATAGTTAGAAGGGACTTGAAACGGTTATATCTGAATTTACCAAAGGCACAAACGATGGATTATTCAGCAGCAGCAGCATTGAGGCTGAGAAGGTGACTGAAATATCCTGATAGTGGTCTTGGGCAGGATTGGTGAGTGGGGAGAATAAGTATAAATGTAAATATGAATGAAGAAAAAAGATAATGGAGATTAGGAACAGTCTGGTTTCTCCTCGTGTATTGTTGAGTAAGCTGTGAATAGTAATTTGCTAGTTATAATCAGTAAGGAATAAAATTTTTGACTGGACCTGAAAATGATGACTTGCAAATTTTAAAATTTGAATATGAACAGCAATTCAGTACAACTCAGCTTAATGGTCAGATGGAATGACTTACCAGGAACACCAACTATAGCGAGGATGGGATAGTAACCACCTTGAATAATCCAAAGGATATATTCGATCCGTGAGGCGAATGATATCCAAGGCTGAGAAAGGTAGTAAAGACCCAAGGATAAACTCCTGTCTGTTGTAATATTCCAGTCTAACGTTCTCAGATTCTGATCCATTAATGGAACATCCCAGTCTAATGTTCTCAGATTCTTATCTCTCCTCCGCCTGTCTCTCGAGCTACTGATCCCTGTTCGTCCAGTCATTGATGCTCCTGCCCATACTGGGATAACACATTGAACCGAGTCCTTAATTAATAGAAGAGGCAAACCCTCCAATGACACATCTCGGATCCACGGAGACAGACATCAATCACAGTCACTGAACAAATAGCTCCAGCCAACGCCTTTCAATTCAATATTGTTTTATTCAAATTCAAAACAATGATTCAAACTGTCATTTTCTAGATGGGCGATGTGAGGGTGACTGATGGAACAAATCTTGAGGCCAGTAGATCAATTGAGTGTAACCATTCAATCTGTCTTGGATGCAGGAGTAATGCCATAAGTTTATCAGAACATAAACACGTGTCTCTGATTATAAATGGAAACATACATCCTGGAACTATAGATCAAGCATCATAATTTCAATTAAACTTTGAGACAATTTTTATAATTCATGATCTCAGGTGAATGCGTGTCTGAGAAACGTGGCGTTGTCACAGACACGGAGCATGGATATGTTAACAGAGAATTGAACGTGGCGAATACAATTCAGATTGTTATTCCAGGTTTAGAGAGAGGCAGATGAGGCCTGTGCTATTGATGTTATCGATGTTAGTGAACTGTGATGAAATGTTATTTACTGGACTTCAATTACAGTGTGATTATGGCATTGTGGAGGAGACAGGAAACAGAGAGAATTGTGAGACATGGCAGTTCAGACTGGAGGGAGGGACAATAATATTCCCCAGTCATCAGCATTGGAATGTTACTCTTTATAACTCATGTGAAGAACAGATTCAAGGATACATCTAAAGTGAGGAATGAGGAGTAAAATTTACAAAGTACGGGAACAAAATAATTTTCTGTCCGTGCTAAACTATAGGTAGTACAAAGAAATAAGATACACTCATGATATTGAGCCTCATAAATTGAAATGTGCATTACAAAACCACGGAAGTGGTGTGTAATCTTTGTCAATCATTTTTTGGCCCACAGCTGAGATGCTGATTTCCCCTCTGTCAGTGATTCACCTCATTGAGATTCTCTGGCGCAGTATCTCAGTATCGATCACAATTCTCAGTTCCTGCTGCTGTTCATCCAGTCTATTTAAATTAAATCACCTTCTCACTGTAGAGAAAAAAAAACCACTTTGCCTTTTGGACTCTGTTTAACTGTCAGCAACTCAGCTCTGTGATATTATTGGTGATAAATGCTCTGGGACCACAGCCAGTATCCGCACAGTGCTCAAACGGTATGGCAATAGATAAAGACCTTGCCATCCGTGAGAATTTCTAAATAAAACTTCCATTTTCTGTCCGTTCCTGTCTATCACCCCTCATGCTGTCTTCTGATCTATCCAACTCACCCTCTTTTAACATCCCTCCAATCACTCCCTGTTTCCAAATTGTGCAGTTGTACAACGTGGAGAAATGGATAGAGCAGGGACAGGACTGATCGTTGGAGGGTCCGGGTTTAGATGCTTCAATAAGAACAAGGAAGGTACTAACAGTGGGGCGGGAGTGGGGTTGGGGTGGGAGACGGTGAGGTGCCATTGAAAATCAAAGACAGCATTACGTTGGTAGAAAGGATGCTTGATAAGGACTCGTCTAGTGAGGACGTATGGGAAGAGGTTAGATACAAACACGGAGAGGTCACTCTTCTGAAAGTTCTCTACTGCCGTCTGAAAAGTTCCAGAGATGTAGAGGAAAGGATTACAAAGATGATACTGGATAGGAGCGAAAATAACAGAGTAGTTGTCATGGAAGAGTTTAACTTTCCAAATATTGACTCGAAATGCTGCAGTTCAATTACTTTATATGGGTCAGTTTTTGTCCAATGTGTGCAGAATGGTTTACTGACACAGTATGTAGATAGGCCAACAAGGGCCGAGGCCAAATTGGGTTTGGTACTGAGTAATGAACCAGACCAGGTGTTAGATTTTGAGGTAGGTGAACACTTTGCTGATAGTGACCACAATTTAGTTATGTTTACCTTTGCAATGGAAAGGGACAGGTGTATACCGCAGGACAAGAGTTATAGCTGGGGGAAAGGCAATTATGATGCGATTAGGAAAGGATTTCAGATGCATAAGATGGGGAAGGAAATTGCAGAGGATGGGTACAATTTAAGAGTGGATCTTTTTCAAACAACAGCTACTGTGTGTCCTTGATACGTTTATACCTGTCAGGAAAGGAGGAAGTGGTCGAGTGAGGCTGCTGTGGTTTACTGAAGCAGTTGAATCTCTTGTCAAGAGGAAGAAGGAGTCTTATTTTAAGATGAAACGTGAAGGCTCAGTTCAGATGCTTGAGAGTTATAAGTTAGCCTGGAAGGTCTTAAAGAAAGAGCTAAGAATAGCCAGGAGAGAGCATGAGAAGTCTTTGGCAAGTAGGATCGCGGAAAACCCTCAACCTTTCTATCAGTACGTCATGAATAATAGAATGAACAAATGAAGATTAATGGCAATCAAGGACAGTAGTGTTAAGTTGTGTGTGGAGTCTGAGGAGATAGGACAGGCTGTAAATTAATATTTGAATCAGTATTCACAATGGAAAAAGAAAATGCTGTTGAGGCCAAAAACTGAGATACAGGCTATTAGACTGGACAGGATTGAAGTTCGTAATTGATGTTAGCTGTTCTGGAGAGTGTGAAAATAGATAAGTCCCCTGGGCCAGATGGGATTTATCCTAGGATTCTCTGAGAAGCTAGGGAGGAGTTTACACAACCATCTGTTCGGATTTTTACATCGCCATTATCTACAGGAATAGTGCCAGAAGACTGGAGGACAGCAAACGTTGTCCCCTTGCTCAAGAAATGGAGAAGAGACAACCCTGGTAATTAGATACCTGTCTTACTTTGGTTGTGGGTAAGGTGTTGGAAAGGATTATAAGAGATAGGATTTACTATCATCTAGAAAGGAATCATTTGATTAGGAATAGTCAACAAGGTTTTGTGTAGGGTATGTCATGCCTCACAAATCTTATGGAGTTCATTGAGAAGGGGACCAAACAGGTGGATGAGGGTAAATTCAGTTATGTGGATTTCATTTAAGCGTTTGATAAGGTCCCTCATGGTAGGCTATTGAAGAAAATATGGAGAGTGTGGTGTTGGAAAAGCAGAACAGATGAGGCAGCGTCCAAGATGCATGCAAGTTGATGTTTCTCTTGTAAGCCATTCATCAGGAATCAGTTTTATGGTCTGCAGGATCTGTAGTCTTCATTTTCTCCTCGCTCCTCGGATATTGCCTGACCTGCTGTGCGTTTCCAGCGCCACACTCTCGACTCTGATCTCAAACATCTGCAGTCCTTACTTTCTCCCAGAAAATATGGAGACGTGGAATTATGGGTGATTTAGAGTTTGGATCACAAATCGGCTAGCTGAAAGCAGACAGAAGGTGGTAGTTGATGGGGAATGTTCATCCTGGAGTTTTGTTACTCGTGGTATACTGCAAGGATCTGCTTTGGAGTGACTGTTGTTTGTCCTTTTGAAAATGACCTTAATGAGGGTATAGAAGGATGAGTTAGTCAATTTACGGTTGACAGTAAGGTCGGTGGATCTGTCGGCAGTGCTGAAGGATGTTGTAGGTACTGAGCAGTAATGTTCTGTGTGCATGGACCTACAATGGGCTAAGTAGTGTTCTTCTCTGATGTAACGATTCTGAGGTACTCTGGCCCACAATAAAAGCTTTAGGTGCCTGGAGAGACAAGCTGGTCCAGTAAAGGACACACACTGCACAATCATCCATCATCTCTTCCTGTTCTCTGATATACAGCGGCCTCAAAATATCAGTCCAAACAAAATAGATTGATTCAAATTCAAACAGTCAGCAGGACGTTCACCCGAGGGGATTACCGTCAGAGGATTCAATGAATAATAAGATTTCAGAATAACTCAAAAAATAAAGCAATATCACAGCAGCATAATAATTGGCAGCAGAGTGAATCTTATAGTTCCAAATATTTCCCAGTTCATCATTGTGTTCAGTTTTGGTCACCTTGCTATAGGAAGGATGGTATTAAACTGAAACTTTACAAGGATTTTGCCAGGATCCAAGGGTCTGAGTCATAGGTAGAGGTTGGATAAGCTGGGACATTTCTCTTTAGAGCGCAGGAGACTGAGGGAGGCATGAAGTTCTTCGAGAAGCTAGTCATGGCCCACATCAGTTCCAGTCTCCCAGCCTGCCTCGATCCCCTACAATTTTCCTACCAGTGGAATGGGTCCATAGCGGGTGCCATATCTCTGGAACATCTGGACAACAAGGGCACCCACGTCAGATTCCTGCTCATTGACTATAGGTTCACCTTCAACACCATTATTCCTTCAGACTGATCACCAAACTCCCTGACCTTAGTCTTGGCTCCGCCCTCTGAATTTGGATCCTCATCTTTCTGACCTACAGTACACAGTGAGTGAAAATAGGTGTATCTCTTCCATGAAAACATTCTATACTAAAATCCCAAAGAATGTGTCCTCAGCCCCCTAGTATACTCCCTTTTCACCCACGATTGTATTGCCAAATTTTGAACAAATGCCATCTACGTGTTCACTGGTGACACCATCATAGTAGGGCAGGTATGTAATGATGGCAAGTCAAAATACAGAACGGAAATAGAGGACATGGTGATGTGCTGCACTGAGACCAATCTCTCTTTCAACGTTGGCAGAACTAACCAACTGATCAATGATTTCAGAAAGAAATGAGGAGAACATGCCCTCATCTGCATCAATGGAACTGAAGTTGAAAGAGTGGAAAGCATTAAATTGCTTGGAGTGACGATAACCGACCTCCCATGTAGATGTGACAGTCGAGATGGCACAACAACGCCTCTTCTTTCTCTGGCAGCTCAGGACATTTGACATTCCACAAGGACCCTCACCAATGTCTACAAATGCACCACTGACAGCAAAGTATCTGTGTGCATAATGACCTGGTGTGGCCACAGCCCTGCCCAGGACAGTAAGAGAAATGACAGAAGGTTGTGTGCACAGCCCATGCCATCACGGAAACCAACGTCCTATCCATTGTCTCCATTTACACAGCTCACTGCCAGGGAAAGGCTGATAACATTATCAAAGACCCATCGAACCCTGGATCTCCTACAATCTCTTCCATCATGGAGACAATACAGAAGCTTGAACACACAAACCAGCAGCTCCTGAACAGCCTCTTCCGAGCCATTATTCAACTAATGAATGGACTCTCTAACTTCAAATTATGCTGATCTTGCTCACATTGATGTTGCCTATTGCATGCCCTTTCTGGTGTAGCCTGTATGCCTCAGTACAAATTTTTCCTTTACCCTATGATCTGTATGTCCTTGCTTATTGTAGGAGTGAGATTCCCCAGCGAGGGACAAAGACTCTGGAGGCAGACAGGGCACAGGCACGGAATGGACTTTAATTCAAGCAAAACCTGGTTAATGCTGGGAGAATCCCAAAGGATCTTCCTCGAATCTGGCTTTGACATGAGAAGACAATATTTTCCTTCATCTTTAGCTCAGATCAGGCGGCAAATCAATCATACACTTCGAGTTTACAGTAAAAGGACAGTATTTTTATACTTTCTGTGTTGCAATGATCATATACAACTTTGTCAGTGTACACTCCACTCCCCTTCTGCAGAACCAATCTTGTAAAACAACTGATCAATGATGGACACTCCCATGGACAGACCGAGGTTCTTATTTGTTTTGGAAGTTTAACAATTGTTATCTCTAGGCCTTGGGATCTTTCTATAATGCATTCCCAAAGTTAATGGCTGTGCTCTTTTCAGTCACATCCCCCATTGTTTATCTTGAAGGATTACATAAATTCTATTCTCCAATGGGCAGGCTATCTCTTATCAAATTCCGAGATCACATTTTAAATTAAAAAGTTGATTCTGTTACAAAATTCGTATTGTTATTATTATTTCTACTGTTAAACTTTTTCTTTGTGAATTAGACAAGATATGGCAGGCATCTCTTTAAGGTTTTAGAATTCCGTTGAAATCTGTGTCCATGATTATTTACCAAATATTTAACTCGGACTTATTACAATTGTAAATAGTTTCAAAGGCACAGCGAGCTTCTGAAAGATAACTTGAGTTGCTGTTTTTGTGGATGAAAAGAATCATTACTGAGATCAGAATAAGTTACCTTTTGTTATGATTCTTCAAAGGTTTTGTGCTACAATTTCATTATTTCATCTGTGTTCTGTTAAAAATAATCGATTCTTTAAAAAAGAACTTTCTTTATCACTCTGTTGGCATGTTTCAGAATCTTACGAATCAGATTATCATTTATTTTGCTTTGGAATAATTCCCTTTTCAAAGGCCCTTTTTTCACTAATGCTGAAGCAATCATTTTAATTTCTGTCTATTTTGTGGCTCTTCAAAAACAGACAGTTGAAGTAGACTTTTATATTTTGGCCACTACATGTCTCTAAAAAAAAGGCAGCTCCAATTCTCACTATGATCTGCCAGAACTGTGTATAAACAAAGAGTTTCACTCCACTTAGATACATACGACAATGACTCCTATCAAATCAAATGAAACCAAATCTAATGATAGAGAGAGAGAAATTGTCACAAGTTCAATACAGCCAGATCGAACTCTGCAGTCTGCCACATCCGGCCAAAAATCGTGAAGACGATTAAACAACTGACTGATGGAGAGGGCTCCACAATTATTCCCATTCTATCAATGGATAAGCTCTGCACATCAGTGTAAAAAACAAGGAAATAGTATCTGTACCATCCTAGCCAGGGGTGTTGAGTCGATGATTCAATTCACCGTCATCATCATGGCCACAGATTCACAGATCAGTCTTCAACCAATTCGATTCGCTGCACGTGACATGAAGAAACAGCTGAACACAGCAGAGACGGCAAAGGCAATGAGCCCTGACCCCATTCCTGTAATCGGACTGAAGGCTTGTGCTGTTCAACCAGCCGTGTCCCTGGGGAAGCGGTTTCCTTCCAGCTCCAACTCTGACATCTCCCTGGCAATGTGGAAAATTACTCAGTGTCGGGGAATAATTACAATCTGACCAATTACAACCCTCTCAGTCTCATCACGATAGTCAAATTGGGAGTTCGTTTTGATAGAGCTGTCAAGCAGCACAGACATAAACTTGCTCATTTTGGTTTCTGATCGGTCCCCATGTGGAGATGGTGCTGTTTTGGAAAAGTCACTGGATGAATAATCCAGACCAGGCTAATGCTCTGGCAGCTGGTGGAAATTAAAAACAATTAATAAAATATCGAGATCTCAAATCTGGTGCCAGTAACATCGGCCTTGAAGTCAACGTTGATTGTAAACATCAATTTGCTTTTCCAATGAACTTTCAGGAAGTGAATCTCCCGTGCTTTCCTGGTTTGGCCTAAATCTGACTCCAGATACACAGACATGTATCAACTCTTCAATGGTCTCTGAAAAGGCCAAGCAAAACACTCTATTGTATCAAACTGCTCTGAAGTCTTAAAGGATAAAACCTGACAGAACACCCAGCCCCAGCCTCAGTATGGAAAAGGGAACTGGAAAGACAGTCCTGTTGACCCTGCAGAGACCTCCTTCCTAACATCTGTGAACTTGTGACAACATTTACAGAGCTTTCCTATAGACCACACAGAAACATCGGGAATGGAATAGGCCATACAGCACATTGAGCCTGCCCCATTCTAGTTCATGTCTGAACATCTCCTCAATGCACTTTCCCCACACACTGTACACATCCCTTAATGTGATTAACCTTGTGAAGCTATAAAATAGGAACTACAGTCGTCCCCTTGGTCTGTCGAGTTTGCTATCCAATTCAATATAATGATATATATATATATATATATATATATATATATATATAAAACCCTTTATTTCTACACCACACTCCTGCTCTCTTCCCCCATCCTTTCGGTGTCTAGACATCCTTATTAGTCTTTAGTGCCTTGTCTTCCACAGCCTTATGTGAGAGAGAATTCCCAGGTTCACCAGTCTCTGAGTACAGACATTTATTCGTATCTAAATGTAATGTGACCCATCTGTATTTAATACTGTGGCTTCTTGTTTTAGACCTCCCAGGCAGGGGAATTATCATCACTGCTTCCAATCTACCTCACCCTGTCAGTGTTTTATATATCTCACTGAGATCGCCAATCATTTTCCTAAACCCCATGGGATACAGGCTCAGTCGCCCCCAAACGCTGCTCCATAAAAAAGTCTGTCATCCCAGAAATCAGTCTGGTCATCCTTCGCTGCACTCCCTCAATGTCAAGTTTGTCCTTTATGAGGGACAGTGACCAAAACTGCACACAATACTGCACAATGTTCGAGTTGAGGTCTCACCAAGGGCCTGTACAGCTGCACTGAGATACCCTTACTCCTGGACTCAAGTCCACCAGAAATGAGGGTCAACACCCCATTTATCTTCCTGACTGCTTTCTGCTCCTGCAATCTTGCTTTCAGTGACTGGTGTACAGGGAGATCCCAGATCCTTTTCAATGTTACAGCTCCCCACTTGGTGGGTCTGCGTAAACTTGTCTGTGTGCCAATGTATTCCCAGTATTGGCTTCTGTCTTCAGAACTCATTGCCCTGCATGGAACTCAGATGTCTGTCCAAACAATAACAGGAGAAAAGTACAGTTCCCTTTATAGATCGACATTTCTCAACCACCTCCTTTTCCAATGGTTGGCTGGCATTTTAGTGTTTCCCAACAAAGTGGACAAAATCACATCTATCCAAATGCTCTTCATCTGCGACATATTTATTCATTCACTCCATTTGTTTCAATCACCTTAAAGTTTTTTTCACATCCTACTCAATTTTCAAAATCCAATTCCATCAGCAGACTTGGAAACTTTGCATTTGTTTTCCTCAACGAGATGTTTGAGATGTATTGTGAATATTTGGCGCCCCAGCACCAATCATTGCGATGCCTCATGAGCCTTCCAAACTGAAAACCATCCATTTATTCCTACTCATTGTTTCCTGTCAACACTCCCATTTCCACACGATGTTCATATATTACCCCCGATCCCATGTGTTTTTACTTTGCACACTAGGCTTGGGACTCTATTAAAATTCTTGCTGAAAATCCAAGTTCAGTGCCTCTATTGTTATTTTTCTCTAATGTACTAGTCAGTTTCTCAAATATGTTTCCAATTTCATCAATGTGTGTTGATTTTTTTTCTATGCCCATTATTTTCAGTTCCAATAATTTCTCCAAATTAGTTTGATTACAAATTTCATTCCACATCATTTTCTCATCAGACTCAGGTTTTCTCCTATTGCTGGGAAGGCTTTGTTTATGTATTTTTATGTGAAGACAGAAATGAAGTAGTTGTGTCATGTTTCTCTGTTCTCCATTCTCCATTCCCTGGATTCAGACTGAAAGGAATCTGAAACTTCGACTAAAAAGAACAGCTGTTGTCGATTCACCCTGTCCATGCCCCTTGTAATCTTAAACCTGAATGACTTATCCGCTCAACTTCCTCTGATCCAAAATAAATAACTCGAGCTTACCCAGCCTCTCTCCATAGCTCATATGCTCCATCCCAGGGAACATCCTGGTGAATCTCCTCTGAACCTCATCCAGTACAATCATATCCTTCCTATAATGTGGCTCCCAGAACTGCACACAATATCTCATTTGGCCTAACCAAAGTTGCCATATAAAACTCGTATGGCATTGGGTCAATGAATAAAAGCTTTATCTACAGTCATGCTGAACTCATCAATTATCATATCCAGTCACATTCAGGGATGCGTGGAGAAGCACGCTCTGAGCTTCCTAGTGTGCTGCCATTCTTTGAGTACTCCCCTGTCTGGTTCCTTCATCCAAACTGTATCACCTCATATTTATCAGGTTTACATTCCATCTGCTATTGATCTGACCATCTGACCATACCATCTGTATTTCCTGTAACATAAGACCTTCCTCCTCACTGCCAACCACCCGGCTAATCTTTGTGTCAAACACAATCTTACTTATCACACTCCCCCACCCACTTCACATTCACTTCTCTTATGAATACCACAAATAATAAGGGACACAGCACTGATCTCTGTGGTACACCTGGGGAAATTGGGCTCCAGTCACACAAACAGCCTTCTATCATGAAGTTGAGATTGGATGCAACTTGCCAAGTCACTAATAGGCCCTACATGTTCCCTGGTTGTTCTGTTCCACTTGATATACGTGAGGAATATCTGGGGATTCTCCTTAATCTTGCCCTTCCCTGCCCCTGTGTTAGTCAGTCCCCTCTGAGGGAAGGATTTCCTTCTTATTACGGTCTTAAATGACATATCCCTTATCCGGTCATTATTTACCTTAAGTATAGAGTAGACAGCTAGAGAAACATCCTATGCATTTCGACCACATCACATGTCGCATAGAGTTTTGAAATTTCACTGAGATCACCTCTCATGCTTTGAAACTGGAGAGGTCGAAGGACAAATCTTCCCATCAGAAAATCTTGTCATCTCAGGAATTAATCTGGGGAATGTCCATCGCACGTCCTCTGTGATCAGTGTAATCTTTCTTAGATTAGGTCACCAACACTGCACTCAATACCTCAGGTACATTCTCACCAGCACTCTATGCAACTGCTTCATGATGTCTTTACCTCTCTATTCCGAGTGCCTTAAACAAACTCCAACCTAACTTTAACTTTCCAATTACATGTATTGCACCAAATACCATTCACACTAATTGCATTTACTAACTCACTCTGTGAATTATAGAGTCATAGAGATGTACAGTATGGAAACAGACCCTTTAGTCCAATCCGTCCATGTCAAGCAGATATCCCAACCCAATCTAGTCCCACCTGACCGCATCTGGCCCATATCCCTCGAAACCTTCCTATTCATATAACCATCCAAATGCCTTTTAAATGCTGCAATTGTACAAGCCTCCACCACATCCTCTGGCACCACATTCCATACATGTTCCACCATCTGTATGAAAAAGTTGCCCTTTCGGTCTCTTTTACGTTTAGATTTTTTAAAGAGTGGAAACAAGTCCACACCGACCCACCAAAACCCCTACATTTACCCCTTAACCTAATACTACTGGCAATTTAGCATAGCCAATTCACCTAGCCTGCCCATTTTTGGATTGTGGGAGGAAACCCACGCAGACATAGGGAGAATGCGCAAACTCCACATAGAGAGTCCACACAGCCTGAAGCAGGAATTGAAGCGGAGTCTTTGGCGTTGTGAGGGAGCATTGCTAACCACTGTGCCACTGTGCCGCTCAACATCTTGCTCCTCTCACCCTAAACCTATGCCCTTTGGTTCTGGACTCCCCAACACCAGGGAAAAGACTTTATCCCTTTATCCTGTCCTTGCCCTTAACAATTTTTTACATCTCGAGAAGGTCACCCTTCAGCCTCCAATACTCAAGTGAAAACAGCCCCAGCCTTTACAGCCTCTCCTTATACCTTAAATTCTCCAACCCTGTCAACATCCTTGTAAATCTTTCCTGAACACTTTCAATTTTTATAACATATTTCTGATAGGAAGGAAACCAGAATTCCATGCAATATTCCAACAGTGGCTTAACCAGTTTCCCGTACAGCTGCAACATGACCTCCCAACTCCAATACTCAATACTCTAACTGAAGGAAAGCATACCAAACACCGCCTTAACTATCCTATCTACCTGCGACTCCACTTTCAAGGAGCCATGAACCTGCACTCAAAGGTCTCTTTGTTCAGCAACACTCCCCAGGACCTTACCATTAAGTGCATAAGTCCTGCTAAAATTTGCTTTCACAAAATGCAGCACCTCACATTTATCTGAATTAAACTCCATCTGCCACTTCTCAGCCCATTGGCCCATCTGACCAAGATCCTATTGTACTCTGAGGTAACCCTCTTCGCTGTCCACTACACCTCCACTTTTGTTGTCATCTGCAAACTTACTAACGATACTTCTTATGCTCGCATCCAAAGTTTTTATGTAAATGGTAAAAAATAGAGGACCCAGCACTGATCCTTGTGGTACTCCACTGGTCACAGGCCTCCAGTCTGAAAAGCAACCCTCCACCTCCACTCTCTGTCTTCAACCTTTGAGCCAATTCTGTATCCAAATGGCTAGTTGCCCCTGTATTCCGTGAGATCTAAACTTGCTAACAAATCTCCCATGGAGAATCTTGTTGAACGCGTTACTGAAGTCCATATAGATCACATCTACTGCTCTCCCGTCTTCGTTACTTCTTCAAAAAACTCAATCAAGATTGTGAGATATGATTTCCCATGCACAAAGGCATGTTGACTATCCCTAATCAGTCCTTGTCTTTCCAATGCATGTACATCCTGTCCTTCAGGATTCCCTTCAACAACTTGCTCACCACCGACATCAGGCTCACTGGCCTATAGTTCCACAGCTTGTCAGTACCACCCTTCTTAAAACAGTGGCACCACGTTTGCCAAGCTCCAGTCTTCTGTCACCTCTCCTGTGACTATCAACAGTACAAATATCTCAGCAAGAAGCCCAGCAATCACTTCTCAAGCTTCCCACAGAGTTCTATGGTACACCTGTTCGGGTCCTGGGGATTTATCCACGTTTACACGTTTCAAGACATCCAGCACTTCCTCCTCTGTAATATATACATTTTTCAACGTGTAACCATTTATTTCCTGACATTCTATATCTTCCATATCCATTTCCACTGTAAATACTGATGCAAAATACTCGTTTAGTATCTCCCCCATTTCCTGTAGCTCCACACAAGGGCTGTATTGCTGATCTTTGAGGATCTCTATTCTCTCCCTAGTTATGATTTTGTCCTCAATGTTTTTGTTAAAAACCCTTTGGATTCTCCTTAATTCTACTTGCTAAAGCTATCTCATGTCCCCTTTTTGCCCTCCTGATTTCCCTCTTAAGTATACTCCTACTGCCTTTATACTCTTCTAAGGATTTGTTCGATCTACCTGACATATGCTTCCTTCTTTTTATTAATCAAACCCTTTCGTTAGCCAGCAATCCCTATACTACCAGCCTTTCTTTTCATCCTAACAGGAATATACTTTCTCTTGTTATCTAATTTCTGAAGGCTTTCCATTATCCAGCCGTCCGTTTACCTGTGAACATCTGCCCCCAATCAGGTTTTGAAACTTCTTGCCAAATACTGTCAAAATTGGCCTTTCTCCAATTTAGAACTTCAACTTTAAGATCTGGTCTATCCTTTTCCATAATCATTTTAAATCTAATATAATTATGGTAGCTGGCGCCAAAGTGCACCTCCACTGACACCTCAGTCACCTGCCCTGCCTTATTTCCCCAGAGTGGGTCAAGTTTTGCACCTTCTCTAGTAGGTTCGTCCACATACTGAATCAGAAAATTTTCTTGTACACACTTATTAAATTCCTCTCCATCTAGACTCTTAACGCTATGGCAGTCCCAGTCTATGTTTGGAAAGTTAAAATCTCCTACCATAATCACCCTACTTTCTTACAGATAGCTGAGATCTCCTGATAAGTTTGTTTCTCAGTTTCCCTCTGACTATTAGGTAGTCTATAATACAATCCCAAAAAGGTCATTGTCCCATTCTTATTTCTCAGTTCGACCCAAATTATTTCCCTGGATGTATTTCCACGAATATCCTCCCTCAGTACAGTTGTAATGCTATCCCTAATCAAAAACTACACTCCCCCTCCTGGCCTGTCTCCCTTTCTATCTTTCCTGTAACATTTGTATACTGGAACATTTAGCTGCCAGCCTTGCCCATCCCTGAACCATGTTTCTGTAATTGCTATGATATCCCAGTCCCATGTTCCTAACCATGCCCTGAGTTCATCTGTCTTCCCTGTTCGGCCCCTTTGCATTGAAATAAATGCGGTTTACTTTATTAGTCCTACCTTGTCCCTGCCTGCCCTGACTGTTTGACTCGTTTCTGTTCTCAATTCTACCAATCTCAGATTGATCTATTTCCTCACTATCTCCCTGCCCCCAGTACCCCCCCCCCCACTTTATGAGTTTAAATCCTCCCGAGCAGCTCTAGCAAATCTCCATGTCAGTATATTCGTCCCCTTCCAATTTAGATACAATCCGTTCCTTCTACCCCAAAAGAGATTCCAGTGATCCAAAAATATGAATCCTTTTCCCATACACCAGCTCCACAGCCATGCATTCATCTGGTCTATACCGCTATTTCTGCCCTCACTAGCTTGCAGCGCCGGGAGTAAACCAGATATTACTACTTTCAAGAAATTCCTATTTAAATTTCAGCCTATCACCCTGTAATCTCCGTCCATAATCTCAAACATTTCCCTTCCTATGTCGTTGGTTTCAATTTGGACAATGACCTCTTGCTGGACCCTCTCCCCTGTGAGAACATTCTGCATCCTTTCTGAGACATCCTTGATCCTGGCACCAGGGAAGCAACACACTAATCTGCTTATTTCTCTGCTGTCCACAGAACCGTCTGTCTGTACCTCAGACTAGCGAGTCCCCTAACACAATTGACCACGTGGAATCCGACGTATCCCTTGTTGCATTAGAGCCAGTCTCCATACCACAAACTTGCCTGTTTGTGCTACGTTCCTGTGTGAATCCATCACCCGCTACATTTTCCAAAACAGCATATCTGTTTGAAATGGAGACAGCCCCAGAATACTCCTGCACTAGCTAGTTCATTATCTTGCCCTTCTTGGAGTTAACCCATCGATGTAACTGTATCTGAGACTTTCCCCCCTTCCTATAACTGCCATCCATCATATACTGTTGCTGTTACCAATTCTTCATTGTCTTATACTGTCTCTCCAACCGATCCATACAATCTGATAGGATTCGCAACCAGAAGCATTTATTGCAGATATAATCCGCAGTAACCCTTAAATCCTTCTTAAACTCCCACATCTGACAAGAAGCACATATGATTGTACTGAGGCCATTTGTGCTCCTTCACAATCTACAGACCCAGAAAAAGAAAACTGTCTTAATCCTCTACAAAACACTGCCCAAGGTTATATTAATATTTATAGCTTATATTTTAAGATTAATCAAATGACAGATCTCAAAAATATATAATTAAGGAATAACCCACTCTACTTACTTCTGCAGACTTTCTGTATGACACATTTAAAACCATCCACTATCTGGCTGGGAAATTTGCTCAAACAGTTCCTCCAAACCAGTTGTAAATTTCACTGTTTGTTAATTTTCCTAGAGGCACTCCGATATCCAGCGATACATAAATTCAAATAGCAAAGGCAGTAACTCTGCCGGTACGCCATCCTGTCAGTTTCTTCCCCTCACCATGTGCTTCCTTTGTCCGTTCTTTTCCCTCTTAAAGCTGCTGTTTCTTTGAATTTCTTTTTCCCAAAGTTCCAAAACAATGCAAGTGCATACAAAACAGTAATTGCTGCTTTCTGGAATTCGAGTAAATCACCTCGAACACCTAAAATACCTCAAAAAGAGGAGCAGCTGTTACAGCCAGAAATTTTTCCCGCCCGCCCAGACATCTGAGAATCCAAATACACTACTTCCCCTGGTTGTCTGTGGTCTATGCTGCAAGAAACAACTTCAAACAATTCCGAAGTTTGTCAGGCATGATTTCTCTGTAAGAAATGGATTGTGATTCTCTGAAATTTTGCTGTTCATTTCTACGTACCCAATATCACATCTTATATAATGGATTCCAACTCTTTCCATATATATGTCAAATTAATTGGTCTGCAGTCCTCCACATTATCACTTCTTCCCTATATACATAGATGGAACATGTTTACTACCTTTCAGTTACCTACAATGGCTGGATCTGCAAGAAAATAAAACACAGTCACCAGCAGTTCAATAAATATGCTGTTTTATTTCTGACATTTTGATATGAAGTATATCTGGCTCATCAGACTTAGCAATGATTAATCTAGCTCCATTTTCAAGTACTACCTTTTTGCTGATATGAATGGACTTTATATCTTTAGTTCCACAAGTCCCATGTGATCACTTTACACGGAGGTTTCCTGGCGCTTTCTCCATGAAGACAGGTGCAAAGTAGCTGGTTAGTTTCTCTGCCATTTCCTTGTTCCCCACAATAAATTCTCCTATACCTTACAAATTTCCACATTTGGCCTTACTTTTGTTTTCTTTGGTATATGGATCGGAGATTTAAGCAGTCTTTATGTTTCCTGTTTGTTTGTATTCATGTTCTTTTTGATTTCCTTCACACTTTCTTCGTCCTTATTTTCAGAAAAGTAAATCTCTCTGTATGATCAGGTTTCCACAATATCTGGAATTCTTCTGAAGCTGCTTCAATTTAATGCAATCATTAATTTCTTACGTAAACCATTAATGAGTCACCTTCCCTTTCATTGGTGTCTGTAACTTAGTGATATGTACGTATTTTTCAGACTTTACAGTATTTCTATGACTACCAGCCAATGTTTGTCTCACACTAAGTGTCATATTGTATTTTTCCAATTCACTTGACCCTCTAGCCTTTGGGTTTCCATGATATTTGACTGTAATGTTCAAACATTCTATATTGCTTGCAGGCACCGTGTAAAATGCAAGATATTAATGTCACGATTGACCAATAGCTGCCTCTGAGCACGGTCAGTCATCAGTCCTTCTGACCACACAATACCATGCCCAAAATAACCTGCTCTCTACTTTAGTTCACAACATACTCTTCAACCTACCTCATATACACATGAAATTGATTTTTCACAGCATTAGCAATCATTTAGTTAACACAGTTTAGATGCAATTTTAGATCATCCAGTATCACTGCAGCACCCACGATATTTGCATATCTAATTTCCAGATAATTGGATGCACAAAGTTGCACAACAGTTTTGGTTTAGATATGTAAGGCACCAATGTATGCTCCTCCTTGTTGTTTGCACGATACATACAAACTGTTTCTGAAGAAGCTGAGGGATGTGGTGTGTGGTGTTATTAGTGATAGACATGGACAGGACATTGGGGAGGCTCACCCCGATGCTGAGATGATCTGAAGAAATGCCCATCAATACAGGACAAACATCAATAACCTTCCCCGCTGGGCCAGGACAAATGTTTCGCTATTCTCTCTACTCCCTCACACTCTCTTTATATCTGTTACAGCACCTACCCCCGAACAAGGCTCTTGCTACACCACTCTCACCTTTGCATGCAACACTCTCTTTCCTTCACTCTGTCACTGAAAGCAAATCGAGATTGAATTTATTGTTTTGCCAACATTGAACCAGTGAGACAATTGGATGCTAGGGACATAAAAATGCGAACATTTTGAAAATTAGGGAGAGAGCAGATGCCATCGAGATGGATAAAGCCTGGGGACCAACCATCTTGCTTTGTAAGAAATTAGGAAATGCTCACTAATCATATGTATTTTTTCATATGAAACCTATTCACAGTAAACAGAAATACGACGACCCAGGGAATTCAGCAGCCAGGAGAGTAACATCACAGAGGACGGCAGTGGCTGTGTGGTTTTGAAATTAAGTTGATGTAATCTTCATAAGTGTCTTATTGAAACAGCATATTGTTAGAGATTTGGGGGCAGTTGTGGGGGGTGGGCTGGTTAAAGTTGTAAATAGTTGTGGTGTAATGTTCACTTTTACAGTTAAAAATAAATTGGCGTTTTTTTCTTTAAATAGTGGAATTTGGGAGTTCTCTATCACTCATATTCTAATAGATGACGGGTTAGGTGAGCTTTCCTGGGTGTTTGTTTTAATTAAGAGGCGTTCACCCCCATATCGTAACACTTGCAAAGACCAACAGAGAGCAAAACAAATGATATAAGGAGTGAGAAAGTTAAATATGAGGTAAGCAAGCCAGCCAGCAAGAAAGACTGTAAGAGCTTCTTTCGATACATAAAGGGCAAACGAGAGTTGAAAATGGGCATCTGATCGCTAGAAATTGATGCAGGAGCGATAGTAATGTGGAACAAGGAAATGGCTGAGGAGCTGAAAAATTACTTTTTGTCAGTCTTCATGGTTGAAAACACGAGTAATATCCCAAACATTGAAAAGACTTAGTGGACAGTAAGGTGAGTAAGGTGGCCATCACCTAGGAGAAGGTGTTGGAAAAACTGAATGGCCTGAAGGTAAGTAAATCACCTGGACCAGATGGACTCCACTCCAGATTTCTAAGGCAGATAGCTGATGAGACAGGGGAGGCGTTGCTGGTAATCTTTCAGGAATCTCTCGAATCAGGGAGATTCCCAGAGGACTGGAAAATCGCGAACGTGATACCCCCGTTTAAAAAAGTAAAGAAAAAACCGGAAAATTACAGACTGATTAATCTAAACTTGGCTGTGGGTAAGATCCTGGATTCCGTTGTGACGGATGAGATTTCTGAATACTTGGATGTGGATGATAAAGTAGGACAAAGTTACCATGGTTTCATCAAGGGGAGGTAATGCCTGGAAAATCTGCTAGAAAACCTTGAGGACGTAATGATCAGCTTAGAACAAGGAGAGCCAATGGATGTCATCCACCTGGACATCCAGAAAGTCTTTGACAATGTGCCGACAGGAGGCTACTGAGTAAGGCAAGGGCCCATGGTGTTAAAGGCAAGGTGATAGCATGGATAGAAGTTTGGGTGTCTGGCAGGAAGCAAAGAATATCGATAAACGTGTCCCTCTCAGGTTCACAGTCGGTGACAAGTGGCGTTCCTTAAGGCTCAGTGTTGGGACCACAACTTTTCACTTTCTACATTAACGATCCAGATGAAGGATCTGAAGGCATTCTATCTACGTTTGAAGATGAAACAAAAATTAGTATAGGGACAGGTAACATCGAAGAGGCAAGGAGGCTCACGAAGGATTTGGATAGGTTAGTAATATGAGCAAAGAAATGGCAGATGGAGTACAAAGTGGGAAATTGTGGGAACATGCATTTTGTTAGGAAGAATAAAAACATGGACTACCGAGAAAATTCAGATGTCTGAAGTACAAAGGGACTTGGAAGTTCTACTCCAGGATTCTCTCAATGTGAACTTGCAGATTGAGTCAGTAATTAGGAAGGCAAATGCAGTGATGAAATTTATTTGGAAAGGATTTGAATATAAAAGCAGGGATGTACTTCTGAGGGTTTATAAGGCTCATGTCAGACCATATTTGGAGTATTATGCGCTGTTTTTATCCCCACAACTCAGGAAGGATGTGCTGACCTTGGAATGGGTTCACTGGAGGTACATGGGAATGGTCTCAGGAATGAAAAGCTTAACATATGAGAAGGTTTGAGGACTCTAGGTCTGTTCTTGATGGAGTTCAGAGCGATATGGGGGGATCTAATTGAAACATACAGAATACTAAATGGCCTGGACAGTGCGGATGGTGGGAAGACTTTCATTGGTAGGAGACTCTTGGACCCAAGGATATAGCCTTAGAGTAAAGGGAAATCCTTTTAGAACGGAGGTAAGGAGAAACGTCTTCAGCCAGAGAGTGAAGAATCTATGGAATTCATTTTCACAGAAGGCAGTGGAGATCAGGTCTTTGTGTATAATTAAGATAGGGGTAGCTAGCTTCTTGAGTATCAAAGGGATCAAGGGTTACATGGAGAAAGCAGGAGAATAGTTTTGAGAAACTTGTCAGCCATAATTGAAGAGTGGATCAGACTCGATGGGCTGAATGGTCTAATTTCTGTTCCTATATCCGATGATCTTATGGTCGTAAGCCACAGTCTATTGCTCCCTCTCTCTCACTTTGTCCCTTCTGACAGCAAAATGTGAGAGTAAAAAATCCCTGAGTCATCTTCACCAAACTTGGAGCATTCCTGTTGGGGATTCATGGGAATCGCTCCACTGCTTGAAGGAAAGGAAATCCAACTATTCCAGGAAGAAGTCTCATACCAGCAGCTTGTTTGTGTAGAATAACGTCGGAGACAGACTATCAGTTGGGACGTATCATTTCTTTTCCATTTGAAAAAAGTTCACCTACTATGAAACTCTGGAAACCTTTTCCTATTCTTTTTCATCTTCAGACAGTGCGATTGTGTATGTGTCTGTACGTGTGTGACTCTGTGTCTCACATTTTTCGAGAGACTGGGCTAGGTTACACTTCAAACCTGTTGTAACCAGTGGAGAAGTGGGGCTGGAAAAGGACACAGCAACCCTCCAACATTTGTCGGAGCAGAAATGAGAAATTCGCACGGGCTGTTCAAATGGGAATTCCCTTCTCCAGAAGTTTCAGCTCAAGGTGGCAGCTTAACACCACCACTTCCAGCGTAATTAGACATGGTCCATTCATGTTGGCCTATCAACAACACCCACATTCCATGAACAAATCTAAAATGATAAACTGCAGCAGAATTAATTGGATGGGAACAAGACTGATAGATAAATGCCTGTTTCCTTCCAGAATTGTGCTGCCTGTGTACTTTTACTTTGTGCAGTTTCCTAGTATTGTGCCTGGGTGCCTGCATTTATTCAAAGTTGTGTTTTATAACATTTCACAGACATGTGAATGGAGGAAAATTGTGGACAGACTGAAAAGTGCTGCGCAGACCACAATCAGATCAGCCATGATATTATTGTCTGGTAGAGCAATGACAAAATGTCTAATGACCCATTCCTGCTCCTCAGTTCTCTGTTCCTATGTTCCATTCAGTCCTTAAAACCATTTATATAGGAATAGATGGAGACGACTTGCTCCAAATACCTGGTCCGCAGTATTACACGATATCATTCAGTCCCTCAACACTGTGTGGTTTGCTGTGGGTTGGAAAATGTGATGGGAAATCCAAACTGTGTATGAAAGTGGTCTCCCACCTCTTTAAAGAGTGTCTCCTCTCTGCAAGTGGTGTTTCGTGTGTTGGTCATGTTGTAGACCCAGATTCATGTGAATATCGGGCCCATACCTCTCCCAGAGATGGCTCACAAAATGCTTTTTTCTCACTGTCCTCAACATTCAATAACAACACTTCCAGGAAAATTAAAACCATTAACTTTCCAAAGACAGAATATGAGAACATAAAAAGAGGAGTAGTAATTTGGATGCTCACACCATTGTATGCTATCATGGCTGACCTACTGTTGGCATTAACTCTTCTTTAATGCGCAATTCTTCACACCCCTCAGCTCTCTGACAGGTCAAAAATCCATCTACCTCCTCTTTGAATAATATCGCCCCCCCTAACTTTCTACATCTGAGAATTCCTGACATTCACTACCCTCCATGAGAAGAAAATACTCTCCACACAGACACCATCACGTATTAACATTTACAAAAGTGTTTAACTGACCTGCTTAGGTAAGATGGATTGACCCCGATATCAAGGCAGGATTTGACTGAAGATTTTATCCACAGAGGCACTTAAATATCCAGAATCATGCATCCCGATTAAAAATAAAAATACAAATCATGGAATTAATCCCCTTCTCGGTGACTGTGTAGAACATAACGAGTGATTGTCCATCTCCATCAAGTTTCAATGCAATGACCTCTTATTCTCTGACAGTGTTATAGATTAACCTTCACTCACTCCTCTTTTACCATCAGCCCAGGGATTAGTCTCATGAAATTCCTTTACACAGCCTCTATTGTCGTGAGATAATTCCTTCTAAAGGAGTAAAAACTGTCCATAATACCCGAAATACTACCTCAACTACACTCTTAGTGATGATCACAATAATTCCTTTCCCTCACTTATTGGTCTCCGTATCTTTATTATTACATAAAAACCCATTCCTTCTCTATGCACTGCCACTGTTGTGGAATTTAAAAGTTCCTTACATCTGCATGTCAGCATCAGTAAATTCAGGACCAGAGGTGCCCGTGGAGTTGAACATCACTCTTGGGGAGAGACTCAGTCAGAAAGATTGCACTTGAAATAGGGAATGGTCACCTACCTGAATGGAAATGAAGTGTAGAAATAAGGAAAACAGGCAGAGGAAGGGAGCTAACTTTACTTTTGTTCTCTCACGGGATGTGTGCAGTCATGGTCAGGCCAGCTTGTTATGCTGAGCTTGAACTGAGTGACTTGTTCAGCTGTTCCGCAGGACAGTCAAGAGTAAAACATATTGCTGGGGCTTTGCCCAGACATGACTGGGGAAGGATAACGCATTGGCTTCTCTGAGGAAAATGAAGCAAGCAGATGAGCATTTTCTCACAAATGATGATAGTTTCAGTTCAATTACATCAATTTCGTTCATTAGATATCACCAGATTATTATTCTGTGCCTCTAGATTATGTGTCAATGATTTAAGCAGCATGCAGTGTCTGCCCGTCTGACAGAATCTGTGCAGTAAACAAGTCCAACATACTCAAGAGCAATTATTCTGTAATTGACATGTGGTTACAAGGGACTTGATAAATTGTATCCAGATTTAACAAAGGCACAATTGATGGTTTATTCAGAAGATGCACTGAGGCAGAGGAGGAGTCGGGGATATCATGATTTTGGTATTGGACAGGATTAGTGAGTGGGGTGGATATAGAAATGTAGATCTGTGCAGGGCTAGAAGGATTATGGAGTTTGAGAACCAACTGGTTCTCCTCACAATTTGGTGAGTAATTTGTCATGAGTAATTTGCTCGATACAATTTGTGAAGAAATAAATAGTTCATTGGAATTGAAAATGTTGACATCCACCTTTCTAAATTTTAAATAATATGTGCAGCAATTCAGTCCAACCTGGCTTAATGAACAGATTGTATAAATTACCAGGAACACCAATTTAGCGAGGATGGGATAGTAACCAGGTTGAACAACCATCAGTACATCATAGATCCACAAAGCTAATGAGATCCAAGGCCGAGACAGACAGTAAAGACCCTTGGATAAACTCCTGTCCATTGTTGGAACATTTCAGTCGAATGTTCTCAGATTCTGATCCATTGTTGGAACATTCCAGTCTAATGTTCTCAGATCCTGATCTCACCTCGCCCTCTGTCTAGGTCTGCTGATGCCTGTTAATGCTGTCGCTGATGCTCCCACTGATACTATGGGATAACACATTGAACCGAGTCCCTAATTAATAGAAGAGGAAAGCCCTCCAGTGACATATTTAGGATGCATGGAGACTGACATCAATCACAGTCGCTGAACAAATACCTCCCGTTAAACCATTTCAATTCAATACTTTTTATTAAAATTCAAAATTTTGATTAAAATTTACATATTCTGGATGGGATATGTGGGGGTGACTGAGGGACAGCATACGTTATGTTAGGTCTGGTAGATCAATCATGTGTAAGCATTCAATCTCCCTTGGATATGGGAGCAATGCCAGGGGTTTATCAGAATATAAGCATGCTTCTCCGTTTATAAATTGAAACATACGTTCTGCATCTACTGATCAGGCACTGCACTATCAGGAAGACATTGAGAGAACTTTTATCGTCCATGATCTGATAAGAAAATATCCCGAAGAATACATGCAGTTATAACAGACTGCGACATGGCTATGTTAAAAGGGAATTGTATCTAAGAGATAATGGGGACTGCAGATAATGGATAATTCAGTGCAGGTAACGCATGGAGGTGGAAAAGGCACAGTAAGCCAGGCAACATCCGAGGAGCAAGAGAGTAACGTTTCAGGCAGGACCTTTCTTCAGGACTGGGCAGGGAGAAGGGGCTAAGAGAAAATGGGCGATGGGGTGATGCTGGGGGAAAGATCAGTGATCGGTGAGTGAAGGTCGGAGGTGATAGTGATAGATCGGTCGGGAGTGTGGAGGAGATGGTGGGAAGGAAGATGGACATTAGGTCTCCTCGAGAGGGCAGATGTGAGTCCGGGGATTGGATCTGGGATCTGGGTTGGCCAGGGGAGATTTGTAAATCAGTGAATCCAATGTTCATGCCGTGTGTTTGTGTCTTCCGAGGCAGAAGATGAGGTGTTACTGGTAGCATCCTAGTAATCTCTTCTCAAACATCTCCAGCTTAATAATCTCCTTCCTATAACAGAACTGCACACAGTACGTCAGAAGAGGCTGTGTCAATATCCTGCACAATCTCAGCATGACTTCCCAACTTCTAACCTCAAAAGTATGAGCAATGAAGTAACTTTAAACACCTTGCGCCACAAACTTCAAAGAATTATACCTGCGTCCCTGGGTCCCTCTTTACTATATAACTACCAAAGCCCACCATTAATTGTATAAGCCCTCCTCTTGTTTGTTTTATCAAAATGCAATGCCTCACATGCATCCATGTTAAACCCCATCTGCCACACCCCAGCCCAGTGAATGATATTACTGCCCCCTCACACTCCCCCTTCGGATTAAATGACAATCCCCTGTCCATAAGGCCAACAAACACCAGCCTTGAGTTTCCCAAAGACCCAGAACTTGGTTTGCCTTGCGCAGGCAGAGGGAGGAGTCGAAAAGCAAAAGCTGGAAAGGAAACAGTTGCCTTGTATCAATGAATGATTTTAGGAAGAGGGAAGGCACGGGATTTGAAATAGTGACCGGTGTTTTGGGCCCAGAATTGTGCTCCTTTCTCGTCTCTGATGTTCAGTATTGATATCTACTCGAGAACCTTCATAGTGTAGAGTGTGTCTGCAGGATTTATTTCCCTAATATAGCAGAATGCTGGTAATAGCTATTTAAACCAGAAAACATAGCCAAGCAATTGAAGATGTTCATTGGTTATCTCAATGGCATAGCGAATGCACTCAATATCCTTTAGTTGAGCCTTATAACTTGTACTTTTTTTTCAATTCGAAATGTCCCCTGTATAATTTTGTAATGTTAACCAGAATTTAATAAATCCATACACTTCAAATATGACCCGAAATCTGGGCATGATTTAGGCCTTGTTTAATGGATAGTGCCCACGTTTCTGCGCCGGAGCTCTGGATTCGATTCCAGTCCATGACTGTCTGATAGTGCCCCTATCTCTGGAGAAGGTGGAGTGGAGTCATGTCCTGTGGAGGTGTGTCACAGCATGTTACAACTGATGAACAACATACAGGAGCATCATGTTGCAGCTTTAGGGGGTAATGCTGAATGATGGTAGGTCCCTATCACTGCGCCGAAAATTCTAGTTCCAAATCCCACAGAGCTGTTTCATAATATATCTGAACAAGTTGATTAAACTTTTTTGGAATCGTGCCTTGATAGAGAAGGAAGAGGTACGACTACTGAATTTGAGACTATAGACCCAGGATGACTGAAAGCACAGCCAACCGTCTTGATTGGAGTCACATTTACACTTTCTAGAGGTTTATAAAATTATGAAGGGCATGGATTGGATGCGTGGTCAAGGTTCCTTCCCCCTAAGGTAGGAGAGTCTAAACTAGAAGGCATAGGTTTAAGGTGGGAAGAGAAATATTTGAAAGACAATGAAGAACAACTTTTTTTTCCTGCAGAGGATGGTGCTTGTATGGAATAAGCTGCCAGAGAAACTGGTGGAGGCTGGAAAAATTACAGCATTTTAGAAGCAACTGGATGGCTTTATGATTAGTGGGACATGGGCCAAATGCTGGCAAATGGGAGTGGAGTAATTTAGAATAATCGGATGGCATGAACAAGTTGAAGGGTCTGTTTCCATGTTGTACATCTCTATGAATCATTGATTTAATTAATGAAGGTCTCTTTGTAATCTTCAGTTGTTCACCATTATACAAACACTGTCCACTGTACACCCAAACTTGATGTTATTCGCAAATTTGCGAAATATATCTTCTATTACTCTCATCTAAATCATTTATATAAATGACAAACAAAAGTGGACCCAACAATTTTGCCTCTGGATCATCCCTGCCCACAGGCTTCCATTTCAAAAAACAACCATCCACCACCACCCTGTCTCCTGCCATTAAACAGATATACACAGAAACACACACGCATACCGACACACTGACGTAACCATGTCTTTAAGACAAAGGTTAGATTAAAACAACGATCGAGAGTTACAGTGAGAAGGTGGGAAAGTTGTGTTGAGAAACACACACCCGACAGGATCAAATAGCAAAGTGGACGTGATGGGCCAAATGGCCTAATTCCAATTTCTTATGCTCTGTGGCCTTAAGGTGTCAGGATTATTTTCCAAGGGTGCAGTAGAAACTACGTTTGATAAATACTTGACAGAACAGCCAATGGGACTGTGGGATACATTTGAGGGGCTGAATTGTATATGTTTGTTCGTATTTGCTGTGCCCTTGTTTCTGAAAAGAGGAGGTGACTTGCTGTGAGGTTAACACAGTTTAATATAAAAGGTGTTTCCTATTTCCATTTGAGATAAAATTGGTCCTTTCTCCTTTGGATTATGCAATCTGTGGCGTTCTCATTCCCCGGGAACAGTGAAGTCTGTGTCACTGAGTATGTTCAAGGTTGACCTTGACTGACCGTTGATGGACAGGAGGGTCAATGTTTATTGGGAACTGACAGGAAAGGGGTATTCAGTTACAATCAGACCAGCCATAATGTTTCTAAACTGAGCAGCAAGTTGGAGGAGACGAATGAGCAACTGCTGTTCCTACTTCATCCGTTGGTCTGTCAATTCACCCACAAGGCTGTTACAGAGGGAGAGAAAGATCCCATTCAGCCAGTCAGCATCGTGATAATACAGCAAGATCAGGCCATAATGCACCTCTATGGGGTTAGACAGGAATAGAATGAAGTATTCAAATCATTTCAGTAAATTACACAGCACAGGAGGATGCCATTTAACCATCCCAGGCTGTTACGCAGGAGCAGGGGCGCCTTGGGCAGCATCAGGAAATACAGACAAGAGATCATTACTCAATTTATTTTTGGCAAGATGTAACTAGTGGAATTCTTCAGGGATCTGTGTGAGGTCATCAACAAATTACAATCCACACCAATGAACTGGATGGAGAGGATGGAGCTCAGTTTGCTCATACATCAGGACAGTCAATCAATAAGATGTCAAATGAAGACAGAGCGTCTGCAATGGGACACAGATCTGGGGAGGGCAGAGCATCTGTAATGGGATACAGACAGGGGAGGGGCAGAGCATCTGCAGTGGGATACAGACAGGAGAGGGCTGCGCGTCTGCAATGGGATACGGGACGGGGGGAAGGCTGCACATCTGCAATGGAATACAGACAGGGAAGGGATAGCGTCTACAGTGGAATACAGACAGGGGGAGGGCAGACCGTCTACAATATGATAAAGACAGGGGGAGGGCAGAGCGTCTGCAATGGGATACAGACAGGGGGAGGGAAGAGCGTCTGCAATGAGATACAGACAGGGGGAGGGAAGAGCATCTGCAATGAGATACAGACAGGGGGAGGGAAGAGCGTCTGCAATGGGATACAGACAGGGGGAGGGCAGGGCATCTGCAATGAGATACAGACAGGGGAGGGAAGAGCATCTGCAATGAGATACAGACAGAGGGAGGGAAGAGCGTCTGCAATTGGATACAGACAGGGGGAGGGCAGGGCATCTGCAATGGGATACAGACAGGGGGAGGGAAGAGCGTCTGCAATGGGATACAGACGGGGGAGGGCAGAGCATCTGCAATGAGATACAGACAGGGGATGGAAGAGCATCTGCAATGAGATACAGACAGAGGGAGGGAAGAGCATCTGCAATGGGATACAGACAGAGGGAGGGCTGCGCGTCTGCAATGGGATACAGACAGGGTTGGGCTGCGCGTCTGCAATGTGATAGACCAAGGACAGTTTTGAGCAAACCTTCAGCAGAAAACAAAGTACAACATTTCTGTGATGGGAATTTTCTGTTTTGGGCAATAGACAAAACAGCAGAAAATTATTTAAATGCAAGGAGAATGCAGAACTGAGTGGTACAGAGGGCTCTGTGTGTCTTTGTACATGAATCACATCAAATTACTCTGAAGAGGCAGCTGGTGATTTGATAATAAATGGAATTATTCTGTTCCGTGTAATGGGTGTTGTGTTTGATCTTAGCGATGATTTTTGCATCAGTACAGGGCATTGCTGAGATCACATCTGATGTATTATGTGTCGTTATAATTGCCTTAACTGATAAAAACAAAATTGCTTTCGAAACGTTTCAAAGATCTTTCTCTTTACTCATTCTTGGGATGAAGACGTTACGTTACGAAGAAGGAGCAGTTCGACCTGAGAATGAGAGATGTTTTATTGACCGTATAACATCTTGAGAAGAGTGTAGTTGGTAATTACTGGATGGATAGTTCTTCTTATGTGGGAGAATAAAATTGGGGAAATAATTTAAGAATAACTAAGGTTCAAAGGAAAAGTCATTGGACCGAAACATTGAACTCTGATTTCACTTCATATCTGTTGCAAGACAGGCTGAGCTTTTCCAGCAATTTCTCTATTTGTTTAAGAATAAAACATATTCATCTTAACACAGATATTGTGAAGTCATCAAACGCTTATGTTTACATATGCAGGCACATATTAACACATCTTGAAAACAAGTAGAACCATTTATTGTTAATGAATTGATTCTGTGTATGAAAACAGCATTAATGAACTGGCCTGGAGACGAGAATGTGATGGAGTCATATAATTCGGACAATATTCAAGGAGAGCTCACATGGTCCAGTCTGGGGCCTGATAACGTGAATGATTTAACTCACAGATCGGAAAATGTAGCCTACCTGTGAAGGCACAGCCTATTACCCCTTTTCTGTTTCCCTGCCGCTCCACACAGCACTGTGTGGGAGTGAGAAAAAGCCTAGTCGTCTTTTCCACTCATGGAAGATTCCTGATGATGATTCATTGGAATCTCCCCACTGCATGAAGCAAAGCAATTCAGCCAAATCCAACTGTTTCAGGAAGAAATCCCATTGTCAGAAGGTTATGCGAGACGAATAACTTCAGAAGTAATTATTCAGACTCGATATGTGAGGGGATCAGGCAAGAGATTCTGTGGCTGCAAATGGGAATCCAAGATGATGTATAGCCTCCTACGTGCCAGGGTCCAGGATATCTCAGAGCGGCTGCAGAACGTTCTCACTGGTGTGGGGGAGCAGCCAGAAGTCATTGTGCACATTGGTACAAATGACACAGGTAGAAGTAGTGATGAGGTCATGCAGAGTGATTATAGAGAGCGAGGAAAAAGGTTAAAAGACAGGACCACGACAGTGTAATATCCGGTTTACTTCCAGTGGTCCGTGCTAGTGAGGGTAAGAACAGGCGGACATGGCAGATGAATACGTGGCTAAATAATTGGTACAGGAGGTAGGGATTCAGAGTTTTAGATCACTCGGATCTTTTGTGGGGCAGAGGTGACCTGTTCAGGAAAGACAGGTTTACCTGAATTGGAAGGGGACTAATATCCTGGCAGGCAGGTTTGCTAGTGCTACAAGGGAGTGTTTCAACTAGATTGGCTGGCGTGGGGACAGCGTGGGATCCTCAACAGCAGGGATACAAGTGCGAGGCTTGAAGGAGATACCGTTATGACAAACAGTAAAATGCAGAGATAGGTTAGGCAGGAACACGACAGGGAGCATGGAATGCCTGTTGGATTAAATTGCATCTGTTTCAAATTAAGATGACTGACAGGTAAGGCCGATGAACTCAGTGCGTGAATAGGTGCGTGGGACTGGGATATTGTAGCCATTACAGAAACATGGCTAAGGGAGGGACAGGACTGGCAGCTTAATGTACCAAGGTACAGGTGCTTTATGCGAGACAGAGATGGTGGAAGGAGGTGTGGGGGTTTCATTTTTGATTAAGGCGGTACCACAGCAGTAATCAGAGATAAAATAACTGATGGATCATCCAGTGAGGATTTGTGGGGGAAGCTAAGAAATAAAAAAGGAATGATGATATTATTTGGGTTGTACTATAGGCCCCCAAATAGTAAACGGGGAATTAGAATAATTAAAATATGTACAGAGATTGGGGAGACTTGCAGGGCCAATAGGATTGCCATAGTCGGAGATTTTAATTTTCCTAACATTGACTGAGAATTATATAGAATGTAATTGAGATGGTGTGTTCAGAAACGTTTCCTAAAGCACTATGTAGAGGGAGCAATTCGGGAAGTGGTAAAACTTGACCTACTCGAAGAAATAAGGCAAGACAGGTGACTGAGGTGACAGTGGGGGAGCACGCTGGGACAGGGACCGTAGTTGTGTTAGTTTAAAAATACTTATGTAGAAGGACAAAACTGGCCCGCATGTTCAAGTTCTAAATTCGGGGCAAGGCGAATTTTGATGGAATTAAATAGGAGCTTGTAGGGGTTGGTTGGAGGAGTTTGTTTGCAGGAGAAGGAACCTCCAGCAAATGGCTAGATTTCAAGATCTGTATGTTCCTGTGAGGATAAAAGGCAAGGTTGGCAGGAAGAGGGAACCCTGGATGTCAGGAGATATTGAGGCTTTGACATGCAAAAAGGAGGTCCATGCAGCTGGGTTCAATGGAATCCCGGTGCTGTACAGAGAATACAGGAGTTTACCGATAAAGGAAATCAGAAGGGCGAAAAGAGCGCACGCGATAGCCTTGTCTGAGAAGATTAGGGTGAAGTCAAAGAGGTTCTTTAAGTATATTAAAGTTAAAAGAATAACTACATGAGAATATGACCCCTCAAGGTCCCAAGTGGACATGCATGTCTAGAACCATAGGAGATGTGTGAGATTCTCAATGAATATTTCTGTCCTCTCATTATCGTGGAGAAATACATGAAGACTTGGGAGGTTAACAAACGTCTTGGTGATATCTTGGGGTTAGTCAATATCACAGGAGAGGATGTGTTGTATGCATTAGAATGTATGAAGGTGGATAAATCTCCTGGTCCTAAACAGATGCATCCAAGAATGCTGCAAGAGGCTACAGAAGAAACTACGGGGACCTGGGTGATATTTTTGCATTATCATTAGCCGCAGGTTAGGTTCCAGAATATTGAAGTGTAGCAAACGTTGTGCCATTATTCAGGAAGGGAAGCAAAGAAAAATCTGGGAACTATAGACCGGGAAGCCTAACATCTGTAGTAGGTAGGTTACTTGAGAAGATTCTGAGGGATAAGATATGCACACATTTGGAAAGACAGGGTTTGATTAGAAATAGCTTTTTTTTTCAGTTTCCTACAGTATAGAAACAAGCCATTTAGCCCAACAATACCACACGGACCCACTGAATAGCAACCCACCCAGTCTCATGCCCCTAATCTATATTTATCCCTAACTTATGCACATAAGGCTGTGGCCAATTCACCTGACCTGTACATCTTTGGATTGTGTTAGGAAAATGAAGCTCCCAGAGGAAACCCACACAACCACAGGGAGAATGTGCAAACTCCAAAAGAGAGTCACCCGAGGCTGAAATCAAACCCGGATCAGTGGCACTATGAGGCAGCAGTGCTGACCACTGAGCCACCATGCCACCCTTGCTTTTTTTCAACGCAGTTCAATGACATAGGGACAAAATCTATTCTGCCCTTCACGAATGATGCACGTTCCAATGCCACACACCATGGATAATTTATTCTCCGCTGAAAATGCCATCATATTATTATATATTATTGTTTGTTGTTATTTATTTTAATAAATACTTTTTAATAGTTGTTTTTAGACTGGAACGATTACATGACTTTGTGAGTGTGAGATCATGCCTCACAAATTTGCTTGAGTTTTTTGATGGAGTGACCAGGAATGTTGATGAGGGCAGCGCGGTAGACATAGTCTGTATGGTTTTCAGTAAGGCCTTTGACAAGATTACTCTTGATAGGTTGATCTGGAAGGTTAGAATCGCAGGGAATCCAGAGAGAGCTGACAAATTGGATACACAATTAGCTTGATGGTAGTAAACAGAGGGTTATAGTGGAAGGATGCTCGCGGAGTGGAGGCCTGTAACACATGAAATGCCTCAGGGGTCAGTGCTGGACCCATTGTTGTTTATTATCTAGTTCAATGATATTCTTCAGAATGGACAAGGCATGATTAGTAAATTTGATGATGACACTAAAATTGGTGGTATTGTGGACAGTGAGGAAGGTTACCAGAAATTGCAGCAGGATTTTGATCAACAGGAGAAGTGGGCTGAGGAATATTTTTTGCAAACGTAGATCAATGTAGGAGTTTCATGGTGAATGGTAAGGCCTTAAGCAGTGTCGTTGAGCAGAGGGACCATGAAGTTCAGGTCCACCGTTCTCTGAAAGTGGAGTCACAAGTAGACATGGGCAGTGAAGAAGGCTTTTGGCTCACTGGCAGTCAACGGTCAGGACATGGAGGAGAGAAGTTTCTAAGTTATGTTGCAGTTATACAGGATGTCGTTGAGACTGCACTTGTAGTGTTGAGTTCAGTTTTGGTCACATTGCGATCAGAGGGATGTTTTTAAATTGAAATGTGTGCAGACGGAATTTACAAATATGTTGCCAGGACTCAAGAGTATGAATTATAGGAAGAGGTTGGACAAGCGAGAACTTTTTTCTTTAGAGCGTAGGAGACTGAGGGGGATCTCATAGAAGTGTACAAGATTATGAGAGGCATGGATAGGGTGAATGGACTGAAACTTTATTTCCAGAGATGGGGAATTGAGGACTAGAGAGCATCAATTTAAGGTGAGGTGGGAAAGAATAAAAGGGAAACTGATGGAAACTGTTTTACACAGAGAGTGGTACACAAAGGGAATGAGCTGCCAGCGGAAGTGGTTGAAGCATTTATATTAACAATATTTAAACGGCTTTTGGACAAGTACATGGACAGGAAAGGACGACAAGTGACATGTGCTGGGAAAAGAGGTTAATGTGGATGGATATTTGTGTCAGCATGGACCAGTTTGGGACAAAGGGCCTCTCTCCATGCTGTAGGACTTGATGACTCTATAAGTAGAATAGCATTTGGGTCAAACTCTCATTCTTCCTTTGGTCATGAGTTCGAATAATACTTGGACAACGTTCTTTCAAGATAACTTTGCAGAGATTTTCCTTTTCAGTTTGATATCCATCGTGTGTGTGTGTGTGTGTGTGTGTGTGTGTGTGTGTGTGTGTGTGTGTGTGTGTGTGTGTGTGTGTGTGTGTGTGTGTGTGTTCTGCAGTATTTTTCAAAGGGAAATACCAATGTACATATTTGCAATATCCACTCATCATTCTTTTTTTCCATCGTAGTTTGTGCAACTTTGCTTTGGTCATATACATGTTGTTTTAACAGATTAAAGAAATCTGTCTGACTTATTCCGAACACTGACTCTGAGACACTCTATTAACTATATCATTGGCCATATCACCAATCTAGTTAAAATTATTTTTTTGTGGCTAGTGGACGAGTGGGACTAGAATAGGGAACAGCGATCCAAAAACACAGGAAATTATCGACTCAGTCAACCTAATGCCAGTGTAGAGGAGATTTTTGGAGGGGATTCTGAGGGATAAGAATTACATGCATTTAGAAAGACGAGGACTTATTAGGAATAGTCAACATGGCTTTATATGATGGAAATCATGTCTCATTAATGTGATTGGTATTTTGAAAAAGTGACAAAGAGATTGAGGAAGGCACTGTGATATACATTGTTCACACAGACTTCAGCAAGGCATTTAATAAGGTTCCTCATCGTAGACAGAATACAGAGGTTAGGTCATATGGAATTCAGGAAAGGCTAACCAATTGTATGCAAAATTGGATTGAAGGTAACGCGTTGTTTTCCACACTGTAGGCCTGTGGGCCGGGGTGTGCTGAAAGAATCAGTACTGAGCTCAGTGCTTTTCATCATGTATATAACCAACTTGTATGTGATTATCGGAGGCATGGTTAGTAGGTTTACAGGTAACATAAAAAAAAGTGGGACAGTGGACAGTGATGATTATTTCAGAGTACAACGGCATCCTTGACAAACAAAGGGCCAAGGACTGGCAGATAGAATTTAATGCAGACATTTGTGTGGTTTTGCATTTTGGTAAGTTAAAGCAGGGTGGTACCCTGGGGAATGTTGCTGAACAAAGAGACCGACGGATGCAGGTTGATAGTTACTTGAAAGTGGAGTATCAGGAAGACAGAGTTTTAATGTTCAGTCAGAACATTGAGTATAGGAGATGGGGTAGCATATTATGCTTCTTCAGGACATTGGTGAGGCCACGTTAAGAATATTGCATACAATTCAGTTGGCACTGCTAAAGGATGGATGTTGCTAAGCTTGAGAGGGTGCAAAAAAGATTTACAAGGATTTTCAGGAACCTGAGGAATTGAGCTGCAGGTGAGGATGAACAGGTTGGGGCTTTCTACCCTGGACAGTTGGAGTCTGAATAGTGACATGACAGAGGCTTACAAAATCCTGAGGGCCATTTATAGTCTCAATGATCAACATCTTTTTTCCCAGTGTAGGGACTTCCAGAACTAGACGGCAGAGGTTGAAGATGACAGGGGAAAGATTTAGATGGAAACTGAGGGGAAACTGTTTCATGCAGAGACTGGTGGGTGCACGGAAAGTGTTGTGGTGTAAGCAGGTACAAATACATGTTTAAAATATATCTGGATAGATACATAAATAGAAATGGTTCAGAGGGATACGGACCAAATGCAGGCATTGGGACTAGGTCAGGTTAGGATGCCTCATCGGCATGGAGGATTTGGACAAAAGGATGTGTTTCCATGCTGTATGACTCTCCTATTCTATCACAGGGATGAGGAAAAATGCTAAAAGGGCTTTTGAATGGGAATTCTCTTCCCCAAAAGTTTGTGGTGCCTCTCTGATTGCAAGTATTCACAGTTGAGTTCGTTAAAGATTTCACAGAGACTGCGTCATGGCTAATTGGATACAAACAAGAAAGTGGGGCTGAAACCAAACCTGATCAGCCACAATCTTAGTGCCTGGTGGAGATGGCTCAAAGTATCTCAGGACCCACTCCTACTCCTCAGTCCCCTGTTTCTGTGTTCCATTCAGACCCTCAAACCTGCTGGATCTGAGCAGTTGGAGGCTACTTACTGCAATCACCTGGTGCATAGAAACAGAGGAGAACATTCACTCCCTCATGACTGTCACACATGGTTTGGGAGATTTGGAAAATGTAATTGGAAAACCCAGGCTGGATATGAAAGCGGTCCGTCATTTCTCTTTACAGAGCTTCCCCTCTCTGCAACTTGTGCTGCATTTGTTGGTCGACCCAGATTCACTGTGAATACAGCCCCATACAACACCCAGAGATGGCTCACAAAGTCCTCTGGGCTCCTTGACTGCAACATTCCATAGCAGACCTTCCAGGCACCTTCCTGTAAGTAATCTAATCTAATCTAATCTAATCTAATCTAATCTAATCTAATCTATTCTAATCTAATCAAATTTTCCAATAGCAGAATGTGAGAATATCAGAAACAAAGGCAGGTCATTCACCTCCGAAGCCTGCCTTGCCTTTCACTAAGATCACTGCTTCATAGCCCTCACCTCTCTGATACATCAAAATCCATCTCCAACCTCTATGAGCATTTCCATAGAACACAGAACAAAGAACAGTAGAGCACAGTACAGGACATTCGACTCTCGATGTTGTACCACCCGTTTATCCTGCTGTATGATCAGACTATCCTACATGCTTCCATTCACGTTCTTCCATATGTCTATCCAAGAGTCTCTTAAGTTTCCCTCACGTAATTGACTCGACTTCCACTGTTGGCAGTGCATTCCACACACCCACCACTCTCTGTCTAATGAACCTACCTCTGATATCTCCCCTAAACCTTCCTCCAATTACTTTAAAATTATGACCCCTTGTAATAGATATTTCTGCCCTTGGAAACAGTCGCTAACTATTCACTCTGTCTATGCCTCTCATCATCTTGCACACCTCTATCAAGTCACCTGTCATCTTTCTTTCCTCAAATGAGAAAAACCCTTGCTCCCTCAAGCTTTCTTCATGAAACTTCCCCTCCAGTCCAGGCAGCATCTTGGTAAATTTCTGGTCTGAAGCTTCCACATCCTTCCTATAAAGGGGTGACCAGAACTGAACACAATATTCCAAGTGTGGTCTATCCAGGGTTCTATAGAGCTTCAGCATAACCTCACGGCTCTTAATCTCAATCCCCCTGCTAATGAAAGCCAACACACCATATGCCTTCTTAACCACACCATCAACTGGGGGAGCATATTTGAGGGATCTGTGGACACGGACCTCAAGGTCGCTCTGTACCTCCACACTGCTAAAAATCCTGTCTTTAACCATGTATTCTGCATTCACATTCGAGCTTGCAAAGGGATTCACTTCACACTTTTCCAGTTTGACCTCCATCTGCCACTTCTCAGCCCAGCTCTGCATCCTGTCAATGTCCCGTTGCAACCTACAAAAGCCCTCCACATTCTGTACCACTCCAACAACCTTTGTGTCATAAACAAACTTGCTAACCCACTATTCCACACCCCCATCCAAGTCATTTATAGAAAAAACAAAGAGTAGGGCTCCGAGAGCCACTCCCTGCAGATCACCACCAGTCACTTTCAGTGATTTGGATCCCCTAACTCTCTGTGTAAGAGAATTCCTGACATTCACTACCCTCTGTTTGAAGAAAACATTCTCTGCTTCTACATCATGACCTATTGATATGAGCAATACAGGGAACACAGGGGCTCAGGTAAGAGAGACTGGCCCTGAACTCTAGGCAGTATTTGACTGAGGATGAGATCAAGGAGTCTGAGGAAAATCACACCTAATGAGAATCGATTGTGACCTCTCCACTGTTTGGAGTCATTCACGGCACAAGGGAAGATGATTACCATTGGTGGGCATCAATCATCTCGGCCATGGAGCATCTCTGCAGGAGATCCACAAGGTTGCTCCCTCAGCCCAGGCATCTTCTGTTTGTCAGCGGGGAATCCTGCAGCTTGGAAGGAGGCCTTTCAGCCCATTGAGTCAAAACTGAGCAGAAGTGGGGATATTCACTGAAGTTTACATAATGTTTAGAACAAGTTGTCGCTCTTCAGCTCATGAAGCAGTCTGTGTCCATGTGCAACTAGATCTGGACAACATTCAAGATTGTGCTGTTAAAATCTGGGTAACATTTATGTTACAGCACTGTACATTTCCACAGTAAAACGAGGAGCACATTGAGCACTTCAATCTGGTTTCACAAGAATATGAGGAAGCCATTCAGCCCATCAAAACTACTGATCAAAAAGAGGGATAGCTTCTGTCTTGTGTAACAAGTTTTATTTTGTGAAACCTTATGAAAAATCTCGAGAAAGCCTCGTGTCTACCAGATCCCCTTTATCATATCAGCTTGTTACATTCTCAGGGATCTCCATAAAAAAAAATGCATGATTTCACAGGCAAAATATTGATCGCCTTTCACAAAACCATGTTGAATTTGCGTGAGGCTTTTCTAAATGCCCTGCAATTCCTTCCTTAATAATAGACTCTAGCAGATTCCCAACAATAATGTTGAGGCTAAATGGTTACTGCTTTCAGTCTCGCTGTTTTCTTGAAAAGAGGCACCACATAGTAGGGACTCCAGTTTCACTGGAACGTTCCTGAAATGCAAGGAGTTATGAAATATTTCTCACAGTAACACCAGTCACTTTGTAACCGCTGCTTTTAAAACCAACTGTGAATTACTGCTGACCTGCATATCCTTACTCTTATCTGTTTATTGAAAAACCTTGTTCCTTTTGTTAGAGGCAGTTCAAGAACTTCCCTCCTATTGCTATTTTGATTATATCATTGAAATACTTACAGTGCCTTCTAATGTGAGGAATGATATAAAATTCTGGTGTAAATTATCTGTCTTTTCCGTCGAGGCATACGCTCCAAACGTCCTCAATATATTTTCCTGACTTCATTTCTACCAAAGGGCATACATTCATCTTGAACGTTCTTCATATACACAGAAAAGCTTGTTCTGCTTGCTTTTATATTTCTTGCCAGTTTTCTTACATCATATCTTTTCTTCCCCTTTTTCCTTGTTTTCTTGATTCATACAGTCATATCGTGCACAAACAAACCCTTTGGTCCAACTTGTCCATGCTGACCAGGTTTTCCAAACTAAACTAGTCTCATCTGCTTGCATTTGGCCCATATGCTTCTGAACATTTCCCATTTATATGTTTGTCTAAATGTCTTTTGAATGTTGTAGCTGTACTTGCATCTTCCTCTGGCAGCTCATTCCATAAGCAAATTACCCTCTGTGTGAAAACGTTGTCCATTTGTCCCTTTTAAATTTCCTCCTTTTAACCATAAAGCGACGTCATCTATGTTTGGACTCTCCTATCCTCTCAAAAAGACCTTGGCTATTCCCCCTATCCATGCCTCCCATGATATTAAAACTTCTAGAATGTCACCCCTCAACGTTCCATCTGATTCTACCTTCAAGAGCAAGCATTTAAAGATAAGCACTGCAAATTTGTAAGGGTATTAAAAATGACAGGTCAACAACACTCAGCCCAAACTTCATAATGTGATTTGTTTTTCTCCATGTTACAATACTAATGCAGCAGGAAACTCTTACTAGCGCTAATAAGACGTCAAGCAAACAAATTCCTTTGTTTAAAGGGGTGATGATCTCTACAGGGAACACGTATCTTTGGCCAGTTCTATGTGAAAAAAAGGAATTCTTATACCATACGGTCAGCATGCACCTTTAGCAGAGTGAGATGAAGGCTGAGTGTACTTTCTGGATTTGGGATCACAATGTGAATTCAGTGCAAAGGAAGAATGGTGCTTTCAATACGGTTTACTACAAGAATGAAACTTTCCGGAGTGTGATGTGAGTGGGAGGTCTAAAACAGCATGAATGAAGAGGCCGAGCCACACTCAGACCAGAGGCAAGGTGGCAGCACAAAACGCAGCTTGATGCCAGTGCAGGGAAGGTAGACTGGATCAACGAGTTTCAGGTGAAGTGGGGACGGACCATAATGTGAGAGAATGTGCTCTGTAATTGGAGATGGAGAACTTGAATCAGGAAGGGGAGAGGGGCAGGGAAGAGGATGGAACAGCAACGACAGGGGTTTCTGGGGGGGCATTCAGGAAGCACAAATGAAAGTCATGCCCCACATCTGCTTATGATCCCTGAAATAAACCTCCTAAATCTGGCCCTATACTAATGCACATCATAGTATCCTTATCAACCATAGGTGGTACATCTTCTAATCGAGTCCTTCTTTTTGAACAGAAACAACAATTCCAGAGCATTATTAGATATCTGCTTGAATGTCTGCCCAGGTACACCCACTGACCTTCCTCTGGGTCTACTTCCACATCCCGCTTCAGATCAGATGTGAGACAGAAAGCATCAATTTAGATGTCTGGTTCTTTTCAATCATTCGGGGGGACTGCTGCATGTAGCTGTACAAATGATCAGTGGAAGCTGACTCCATTCTCCCAGTTTCTCCGTATCTGTTGTTTCTGTTTGATGACACCACCTTCCAGTGAACTGCCTGTGCTGTGACCTCCTTTTCCGTCAAATCAGAAATCCGCTAATTCCGGTGGACAGGACCTCCAGCTGTGACTATCCAATCTCCCGCGCTTCTGTCCTCACTCCATCCCCTCCTTACCAGAACAATGATAGATCTCCCCTCGTCCTCACTTCTACTGTACTAGAATCCACATTCACAGAATCATCTTCCACCATTCCACCATCTCCAATGGGATAGCACTATCAAACACATCTTCTCTCGCGACCACTGACAGCATTTCACAGAGACCATTTCTTCTGTAACACCCTCCATCATCCTGAACACTTCCCAACTCCCCATGACACATTCCCATGCAATTACAGAAGCTGCAACACATGCCCATTCACCTCTTCCATCCCCACTGTCCAAGACCCCAAACACACCTTCCAGGTGAAGTAGCATTTCACTTTTTCTCTATCAATCCGGTCTCCTGTCATTGCTGCTCACAATGCTGTCTCCTTTACACTGGGGAGACCAAACAGAGACTTGTTCGAGGACCACCTTCACTCTGTAGGAATGACCCTGAGCCTCTCATTGCTTCCCATTTCAATAACTGACTTTGCGCTCATCCTAAGATTTCGGTCCTGAGCTGCTGAAATGTTCCAATGAAACACCACCCAAGCTCGAGTAACACCTCACTTTACACTTTGATGTATTACAGCCTGCAGGAGTTAATACACAATTCCAAATTCACAGCCTGGCTCCATTATGGCTGTCCTCCACTTTTCATGTATTCTACTTCCTGGCCTCCCAATGATCTCATCTGTGTCTTGTTTATCCTGCACTCAATAGAGACAACCCATGTCTGCCATCTACACTTTAATTTACACCAATTTTATATCTGTTTCTCTTTCACCACAATTAAAAGCCTATTCCTCTGTGCCATTGCACCTCCACATGCTCTGTTTCCTATCATCGCTCGTCCACTTTAGCCAAGGCATTAAGCAGCCCTTTTCAGTTCTGAACAAGGGTCACGCTGGACTTGAAATGCTATCTCTGTTTCTCTGTCTTCACAGATGCTGCCAGACCTGCTGAGTTTCTCCTGAAATTTCTGGTTTTGAACATATTCTAAGATGAATGTCAAAGCTGCTCAAATGTCCTGACCCACTTGGATTGCCGTACACTGGGAAGTGTAAATTAACAAAAGATGCACAAATATCTTGGTTCTGAAACTACATACGACTGGGATCATTGACACTACAGAGTTCTTAATGAAAGTCATGGAGAAAAGCAGAGTGAAGCACATTCAATTTAAGAACCGAAAGTGGCATAACTGCAAGGGAAAACGTTCAGATGAATGTTAGAATTAGAATCACTACACTGTGGAACAGGTCCTTCAGCCCAACAAGTCCACACCGATCCTCTGAAGAGTAAACCAAGCACACCCATTTTCTTATCCTGTATTTACCCCTGACTAATGCACCTAACCTGCAAATTTTTGGTTTGTGGGAGGGAACCAAAGCACTCAGAAGAATCCCACATGGAGAATGCGCCAGCTCCATAAAGACAGTCGCTAGACGATGGAATCGAACCTGGGTCCCTAGCACTGTGAGGCAGCAGCACGAAACACTGAGCCTTGGTGCTACCTCACGGAATGCATTTTGGAGTTTTGAAAAACAAGACAATAAGAGGTGTGACACAATAAACAAACGCTCAGAGGGATGAGAATATGGAAATGGAAGTGCTACCACATCAGAAACCACAGTAGCTCACGGGGTGCAGGTCAATGGGTCTCTGTATGAATTGGGCGACAGACAGCAGAATTGCATTGCAGAAGTTGCAGCGCAAACCCGGGAATTCATGTAATAGTGTAGATCACAATTGGACAGAAGGAGAATTGTACTGAGTTACAATCTGTAACTTTTGGCCCAGGCGACTGACTGTGTGGAGTTTGCACGTTCTCCCCGTGTCTGCGTGGGTTTCCTCCGGGTGCTCCGGTTTCCTCCCACAGTCCAAAGATGTGCAGGCCAGGTGAATTGGCCATGCTAAATTGCCCATCGTGTTAGGTAAGGGGTAAATGTCGATGTAGGGGTATGGGTGGGTTACGCTTCGGCGGGGCGGTGTGGACTTGTTGGGCCGAAGGGCCTGTTTCCACACTGTAAGTAATCTAATCTAATCTAATCTAAATAATTCCTCAGTCCATTATTCTCATTAAGCTGAATGATGTTTCAGTCACGAGTGTAGGTGAACATATCAGGGTCAGAGCCGTGTGGACCTAAAACTGATGGCAACCCATTTGAAGCTACCACACTTGACTACTCACATACATTGCAAACAACAGGACTAACATCTGATAGAGAGGACGAAATGATTACAAAGCAAACAGATCAGATCGAAGCTCTGCAGTCCTGCCACAGCTAGTCAGAAATGGAGTTGAACTATGAAACTACTGACGAAAGAAGAGGACTCCACAAATATTATTTTTTTTTAATTATTCAATGGGATTAATATGTTGCTGGATAGGTCATCTTGTTTTGCCCGGAGGGTAGTTAAGAGTCAAACACATTACTGTGGGTCTGGAGGTACATGTAGGCCAGAGCAGGAATGAATGGCAGTTTCCTTCCCGAAAGGGCATCTGTGAACAAGATGGGTTTCTCACACAATCAGCAACTGTTTCTTGATCATCATTAGACTCTTAATTCCAAATATTTATTGGATTTGAATTCCACCATTTGCTGTGGCAGTATTCGAACTGAGGTCACATGAGCATTGCCTGGGTCGCTAGACTAACAGCTCAATACCACTAGGTTATTGCTTTGCCATTCCCCGAAAGAATGGAACTTTGCTGCACATCAGTGTAAAAGACAGTATGCAATGTCTGCACCATCCTCAGCCACAAGTATCCCTTAGATGATGCCCAACCAATTCGATTTGCTGCATGTGACATGAAGAAACAGCTGAACACAGTAGGTAAGAAAAAGGCAATGGGCCCTGACACCATTCCTGCAATAGGACTGAAAACTTGTGCTGCATAACAAGCCGTGTCTCTGGGAAACTGTTTCATTCCAGCTCCAACTCTGATATCTCCCTGGCAACGTGGAAAATTCCTCAACTATGTCCAATCCCTTAAGAGAAGAATAATTACAAACTGACCATTTACCACCCCCTCAGTCCCATCACGATAGACAAAAATGTGTGAGTTATTTTTGACAGAGCTGTCAAGCAGCACAGAAATTATCTGCTCAGTGTGGTTTGCGATTGGTCCCCATGTGGAGATGGTGCTGTTGTGGAAATGTCACTGGATTACCAATCCCGACCAGGCTAATGCTCTGGCAGCTGGTGGAAGTTAAAAACAACTAATAAAATATCGAAATCTAAAATCTGCTGTCAGTAACAGTGACCTTGAAGCCAAGTCGATTGTAAACACCAATTGCCTTCCCAATGTAATTTCAGGCAGTGAATCTCCCCTGCTTTCCTATTCTGGCCGAAAAGTGCCTCCAGACGACAGACATGTGGCAAACTCTTCAACAGTCTCTAAAATGCCAAGCAAGACATACTATTGTATCAAACTGTTCCGAGCCCTTAATGGATAAAATTGAACAGAACACCCAGCATCAATCTCGGTATGAGAAAAGGTAATGGGAAACACAGTCCTGTTGATCCAGAAGATGCCTCCTTCCTAACAGCTGAGAGCTTGTGACACAGTTATAGTTTTCACACAGACTGCACAGAAACATTGGGGAAGGAATAGGTCATTCAACACATTGAGCCTCTCCCATTCTAGTTTTAGGTCTAACATCTCTTCAAATTTTTTTCCCAAACACTTCATACTGGATATCCTTTGAAGTGATTAATTATTGGAACAATATGAATTAGGAACTTCGGTCCATCAATTTTGCTTTCCCATTCAATATAACGATAGTTGATCCTTTCTCCCCACACCAAACCTCTGCTGCAACCTTGTCCCTTTAGTGTCAAGAAATACTTAACGAAATTCAGTGCCTTGCCTTCCACAGGCTTGTGTAGCATAGAATTCCCAGATTCACCAGTCTGTGAGTTCAGACATTTATTGTCATCTCAATGCAGATTGGCCTGACCGTACCTAATACTGCGGCTGCTTATTTTAGACGTCCCAGTAGGTGAATTATCATCCCTGCTTCCAATAAATCTCACCCTGTCAGAGTATTATATATCTCACTGAGATCTCCACTCATTTTCCTAAACCACATGGAATACAGACTCAGTCGCCCCAAACTCTGCTCCCACAACAAGTTTGTCATCCGAGAGATCAGTCTGGTCATTCTTTGCTGCTCTCCCTCAATGTCAGGTTTGTCCTTCATTAGGTAAGGAGACCAAAACTGCACACAATACTGCACAATGTTCGAGATGGGGTCTCACCAAGGTCAAGTAGAGCTGTAATAAAATACCGTTATTCCTGGACTAAAATTCCCCGGAAATGAAGGTCAACACATCATTTAACTTCCTAACGGTTTTCAGTTGCTCCAATAATGCTTTGAGTGACTGGTGTACAGGGAGATACAGATCCTTTTCAATGTTACATATACTCAATTGGTGGGTCTATGTACATGGGGCAGCGTGCCAGTGCCAATCCCAGTATTGACGTCTGGCTTCAGAATGCACTGCCGTGAATGGACCTCAGAGTTCAGTGAAGAAGTCAACAAAGTATGCACGTTACTATCTTCATCGACCAACATTTCACATCAATTCCTTTTGAAATGCTAGCCTGATATTATATTTTTCCAACCAAAATGTTCAGTGTTACGTCAATCCACATTGCTGTTCATCTGCCACGTATTTGCCCATTTCCTCCACGTGTCTCAATTACCTTTAACTTCTTTACATCCGCCTCATCCAATCAATTCTCAGTTTGGTGCCATCAGCAGATTTTGAAACATTCCATTTAGTACCCCAGAGCAGATGTTTAATCTACTTCCTGAATCGATGGGTGCCAAACATCAATTCCAGGATCATCCTGCTCGTAATTGCTTTCCACTCCAAAAAAAAGGAACTGTTAATTCTGACTCACTTTTTCTTTCAGCTCTCTACCATTCTCAACCCATGCCAGTATATTAGATCTCACTGTTGCACACTATTATGGGCCAGGACAGAACACCTCAAGTCGTTTTAAGGAAGTAGTGCAGACTCAAACTTTGCTTCTTGCCTTAAGCAGGTGTATGGAAGATATTCCAGGAGTGACGCAGCTTGTCAAGCCACTTAGTTTTAAATAAAACAGAATTTATTTTCAAGGTTACGGAATGAAACACAAACAGAAGAGAATAGCATGCAGAATAACAACCTATCCGAAAACCCAACAGATTATCCTAACTTAATGATGTAAGCAAATTAAATTCATAAGGAGTGGGTACATGGGAAGACCAAGAACTGACTTTCAATTCAGCCTACATAGATGTAGGGCATTACTGTGTGACATGATTAGGGATGACAATACCAAGAGACAGCCAATTAAAAGCCATGTCCATGCTACTAGTTCCACAGTAGGTAGAACTAAAGTGACTTTTCCCAGATTTTCTCATTTTAAAGTTTTATAAATAAATATTAAAAAATATTAAAAGTTGGCTACTCAGCTAATCGTCCAGGTGATAATTTCTGGTCTTCAGTAGCACTCCATTTCTCAACCGAGAATCTGAAATTGTTTGAAAGCCATTGGGTGGTACCGTGGCAAAGTGGTTAGCACTGCTGCCTCACAGCGCCTGGGACCCGAATTCAATTACTGCCTCAGGCAACTGTTTGTGTGGAGTTTGCAAATTCTCCGCGGGTTTCCTGCGGGTGCTCCGGTTTCCTCGCACAGTCCAAAAATGCGCTGGTTAGCTGAATTGGCCATGCTCAATTGCGCAGAGCGAAGGGGTAAATGTAGCCAAATGGATCTGGATGGGTTGCTCTTTGGGGGGTTGGTGTGGACTTGTTGGGCCAAAGGGCCTGTTTCCACACTGTAAGTAATCTGTATCTAAATAATCTAAGGTGTTGTTCGAAGTACTTGAAACAATCGCCATAAACACCTCATGGAAAATTCGAAAGGAAAAATCAAACCCAGTTTCTTCCAGGAGAGATATCAGAGAGAGGGCGCGGGGGGATCAGCATGGACCTTCTTCTTTGGCCTGATAGCTTCACAACTGGCTGCCTGCTTTCAGTAAACAGCCAGTCTGTGAAAAATCAGTCAAAACAAATCAAAGCAGAGGGTCTGCGCTGGGAGAACTGGCCACTCCCCTTTCATAAGAACAGAAGGACGAGGAGCAGGAGTAGGCCACCTGGTCCTTCTAACCTGCTCAGCCATTCTGTAACATCAAGGCTGATCGACTCGTGGACTCATGTCCACTTACCCGCACTCTCACTGTATCCGTATTTTACTTCATTGTTCAAAATATATCTATCTCAGCTCGAAAAACATTTACTGAAGTAGCGTCAACTACTTCACTGGGCAGGGAATTCCATAGAATTACAAGCCTCTGGGTGAAAAGGTTCTTTCTCAATTCAATCCTAAATCTGCTCCCTCTAATATTGAGGTTATTCCATCTTGTCCTAGCTTCACCTGACAGTGGAACCATCCGCTCTACTTTTTTCTGACCTCTTCCCTTCATAATATTGTTTATGTTTCTATAATATCCTCCCCTCATTCTTCTAAATTCCAATGAATATAATGCTGATCTACTCTGTCTCTGCTCATAAGACAACCCCCTCAACTCCAGATTCACCAGAGTGAATCTCCTCTGCATAACCTCCACTGCCAGTACATTGCTTTGCAAGTAAGGAGGCCAAAACTGCTCACAATACTCCAGGTATGACCTCACCAGCACCCTGTACAGCTGTAACATAACCTTCCTGCTTTTAAATTCAACCCCTTTTGCAATGAAGAACAAAATAACATTTACGTTCCGAATTATTTTATGTACCTGCAGATCAACCTTCTGTGATTCATGCACAAGGACAGCCAGGTCCCTCTGCACAGCAGCATGCTGTAACTTTTTTACAATTCAAGTAATAATCCTTTTTACTGGTACTCCTAACAAAATAGATTACTTCATATTTAACATTGTATTCCATCTGCCAGACCTATACCCATTCATGCAAAAAACTATTTTCCTCTGCAAAGTTTCACAGTACTCTCAAACTTTGATCTGCCACTCATCTTCGTGCCATCTGCAAACTTTAGCCAACTACGCATGCTCCCAACTCCACATCATCAATATAAATTGTGAATAATTGCAACCCCAAAACTGATCCCTGAGGCACACCACTCAGCACTGATTGCCAGCCAGGTTAGCACTCATTTATACCCACTCTTTGCTTCCCGTTAGTCAACCAATCTTTTATCCATGTTAATACTTCAGCCGTAACGCCATCCATCTTTATCTTATGCAGCAGCCTACTATGTGGCACCCTGTCAAAGCCTTTTTGAAACCTAGATACACCAGATCCACTGCTGCCTCGTTGTCTATCTTGCTCGTAATGTCTTCGTAGATTTCCAAAAGATTGTTAAGCATGATCTGCCCTTCATACATCCTTGCTACATCTGTGCAATGGGCCGTTTTCTATCAAAATGCCTTGCTATTTCTTCCTTGATAATATTGTCAAGGCATCTTCCCCACTACTCAGATTAAGCTAACTGGTTTATAATTCCCCAACTTTTATCTACCTGCCTTTTTAAACAATGGCGTTCCATTTGCTGTTTTCCAATCTGCTGGGACGACCCCAGAGTTCAGCAAATTGTAGAAAATTACCACAAGTGCACTTGTTATTTCTCCTGCTATCTTTTTCGTACCCTGGGAGACATTACATCAGGGCCAGGGGATTCGTCTAACCTTATCTCCATTACTCGATTAGCTTGCCCAATGCTACCTCCTCTGTAATAATGATTGTTCAAAAGTCCTCACCTACCTTCATCTCTTTGGTAAAATCAAGGACTGCAGATGCTGGAAACCAGATTCTAGAGTGGTGCTGGTAAAGCACAACAGTTCAGAGCAGTCCTGATGAAAGGCTTTTGCTCGAAACGTCGATTTGTCTGCTCCTCAGATACTGCCTGAACTGCTGTGCTTTACCAACACCACTCTAATCTAGAATCTTCATCTCTTCGTCGATCACTGGCATGTTATTAGCGTCGTTCGCTATGAAGACTGATACAAAATACCTGTTCAATGCCTCAGCCATTTCATCATATCCTGTAACTAAATGCTCCTTCTTATCCTCTCAAGGACCAACATTGAAGTTAGCCACTCATTTTAATTTTATATATTTAGGGAATCATCTGCTATCTGTCTTCATATTCTGTCCTAGTTTTTTTTTCTCGTGTTCTATCTTACTTTTCTTTATAGCTTTTTTCGTGGCTTTCTGTTGATCTTTAATCTTTTCCCAATCTTCTAGGTTCCTGCTGTTCTTGACCACTTTGCATTCCATCTCTATCAATTTGATAGCCTTGCGTATTCGCTTAGACACCCACGGCAGACTGCCCCTTTTCTGAGAGTCTTTTCTTTTCACTGAATATACTTTTACTTAGGACTTGGAAAAAATCCTTTGAAAATCCTCCACTGCTCGTCAACTCTCACCATAAAGTATTTGTTTCCAGTTGACTTTTGCCAAGTCCTCCCTCCATTCTGTTATACTCTCCTTCGTTTTAGCACAGGACCCTGGTATTAAATTTTATCTTCACTCTCCATCTGTGTTTTAAATTCAACCATACTGTCATCATTCCTTCCAAGTTGATTCCTAACTAAGAGGTCATTAATTATTCCTGTCTCATTACACAGGACCGGATCTAGCATAGCTCGCTCCTCATTGTACGTGTTTTAATTTTCAACTTGAAAGCATTCCCAAGTTGTCAAACCCAGACTCTTTGTTATTCGCTGCTTTTCAGACTGCTATGAAAGAAAAACAAAGACAGCATAACCTTGTTAAAGGAGTAGCATTGTCACAACACTACACTTGGGACATCATCAAAAATGTTTCTGAAAATTCAAATTCACTGCATCTATTGCTTCGCCATAATTTATTTCGCAGTCGGAATCTTCAATATTATTCTCCATTAATAATTTGGGATTGACTTGATCCATATTCATTACTTTCAAATTAACATAATTCTCAAAGTTCACTGGCAAAGCATTCTTTCTAATAGACTCTTGTATTGTCCTGACTGCTTCTCTGGTGCTAGCAGACGGTAATTTCCTGCGGTCTCCCTGCCTCCTTTAGAAATATTGGGATTACATTTGCTGCTCTCAAATCTGTCAATTCAATCACCTGGAATTTGGAACACGGCAAGCAGAGTATCCATTATTCCCATGGCCACCTCCTTTAGGAATCAGAGATATAGATTATCATTCCATGGGGATTTATCAGATTTCAGTACAAATAATTTCTCCAAAACTGCTTACTCAGTGATTGATTGCATTTCCTTTCTTTCTCAGTAGACCTCGAATTGTTTGGAAGCATTTTTAAAATATCCTATCATGAAGGCAGAACTGAAGTAAATGCTTCATAGTCTGCCATTTTCCTCTTCTCCATTCGTTGGTTTTGGACTGTAAGGAAGCTACAATTATCTTCTCCAACATTTCACCTTGGTATATTGTACGTTGAGAAGATTTTACATTTCACGCTTGTTAATGTACTCTTCCAAATCCCATTAGTTCCTGTCTTAAGCTGTTCAATGATTGACCTTCCACAGCCATACAATCACAGAAGCATAGACTCTGTACCATCAAAAATACAGCACGATCTATATTATTCCAAATTTCCTACATCTGTCCCGTAGCCATGAAAGGTATGACACTTCAAGTGCTCGTCCAAATACTTTTTAATGGTTGTGAGATGACCCATGATAACTGCCCCCCCCCCTCCACCTTAGGAACTGCATTCCAGATCCCATAACCCTCTGGGTGAAAAACAATCCCTGAATAATCTCTAAACCTCAAATCCTTCCATTTAAAAGTGTGCTGCCCTGTTCTTGACCATTTGACTAAAAGGAACAGCTGCTGTCTATCTACCCTCTCCATGTCCCTCGTAATCTTATACTTCTGAATCACGTCCCCCTCAGCCTTCTCTCATGCAAACTAAACAACCCGAGCTTATCCAGCCTCTCTTCATAACTGATATGCTCCATCAATGAAACATCGAGGTGAATCTCTGCACCCCCTCCAGAATAATCACATACTTCCTGTAATGTTGCTCCCAGAACTCCACACAGTATTCCATATTGGCCTCACCGAAGTGCTACATAGATCTTGTAATCTATACCTCGATGAGTAAAGGCTATGCCCACTGCTTCCATTGACTTCTTCTGTAACCTTTTATTCTCCCGCGTCACATTCAAGAATGTGTGGAAAAGCTCCCTATGAGCTTTCTTGTGTGCAACAATTCATTGTGTATTCCCCATTTAGTTCCTTCTTCCAAAGTGCATCACCTCATCGTAATCAGAGTTACATTCCATCTGCCATTGATCCACCCATCTGACCATTCCATCTGTATCTTACTGTAACATAAGAACTTCCTCCTCACTGCCAACCACCCTGTCAATCTTTGTATCAAACGCAGACTTACGTATCACACTCCCACTCCCCCTCTACATTCACACCTGCACCATTTATGAATACCACAAGTAATAAGGGACACAGCACTGATCACTGTGGTATATCAGGGGACACCGGTCTCCAGTCACACAAAAAGCCTTCTAACACCACCTATTTTGTGCAAAATTTTCTTTAACACTGATCTGAAGCACACTGGTGTATAGTTCCCTGCTCTATCACTACAACCCTTCCTATAAAGCATGTTCTCTCGTCCTTGGACACCTCACCTGTGACCAGGTTCTATTGTAACATTTGTATCAGCGCCTTTCATCCCTTGTCTCCAACAGCAGCCTGAGATGTAACTGATCTGGACATGTGCATTGGTCCAATTTTATACCAGCCAATACATCTTACATCAATCTATTCAAGAGCTTGCCAGTCCATCTTCTTGAATTCTGTACCTGCCTCCTCCTTTTCCCAAGTAAAACAGACGTGAAGGTCTCATATAACAATCAATCAGCGTCTCCAGTTTCACGCACAAATTTCCCCCTTGATCCTAGACCAAGTCTCCTCAGCAGACCATCGTGCCATCTGAGGGATTAATCTGGAGAAAGCCCATTCAGTATATGTGATCAGTATATTTTACTTAGATCACGACGTCAAAATTGGACAGGCACAGTCTCCCCAACTCTCTGTGTTACTCTGCAGAATGTCTTTACTTCTCGTAGGAGCAAATCACTGCAGAAGCAGAATCTGTCCTGAAACCAACACATGCTAAAGATCACAGTTAGTCAGACAGCATCTGTAAAGAGAGTCCAAGCTAACACTTTGAGTCTAGTTGATTCTTCATCGTCTGTATTCGGATTCCGTTTAAATGAAGGCGTTTAAAGGGGCACAGCACTGAATCCTGTGGCACACCAGCGTACACCGGTTTGCAGTCACACAAACAGCCTTCTACCACCATCTATGTTCTCCAATAGTTTCTCTAATGCTTACCTTCCCCTGTTTGCATATGTTCCTCCCAATACACTTTGCTGTAATGTTTTCTGCTAACTTACTGTGTGTGCTGATTAAAACTCCTCCTGAATATCTGACTGTACAATATTCACTGATTCGCCATTGTTTACAAATACAAGAGATATATTCAAGAAAAAATTTGTAAATTATAACTTCCCTTTCATAAATGCAGAACAATTCACTTGAAATTTGCTATTAGTTTCTCAGTGTCCAATAAGATCTTTGTTACAATAGGTTGCAACAGATTCCCTACTGTGGATGACAATGAACTGGCCTGTAGTCCTCCACTCTCCCACTTCTTCACTTCGTAAATCATTTGAATGTATTTATAACCTTCCGAAGTGAATACAGAAAAGTACAGTGGTCCTTTTTGCAATTAACATGTGTACTGCTGTTTTCTCAGAAAGTTCAGTTTGAATTATATCCGGTCTGTCAGACTTATCAATACTCATCCCACTTCTGTTTCCAAATACTACCTCGTAACGGTGTATGAATTATTTTAGTCTTTAGTTACAAAGGTCCCGTGATGAATTGGTATTTCGGGGAGATTTTCTGGATCTTCCTCTTTGAAGACAGATGCAATGTAACTGTTTCGTCTCCTTGTCATTTTTCTGTTCTCTACAATAAATTCTCGTATCCACATATTCCCTGTGCCACATTTGATCTTGATTTCATTTTCCTTTCAAGTATCAACAGACGCTTTTGGCCAGGATCTACAATTAACAAAGAAAATCACAGCGCAGGAACACGCCCTTCAGCCCTCCAAGCCTGTGTCTATCCAGATCCTCTATCGAAATCTGTCGCCCATTATCGAAGGATCTGTGCACCTCTGCTTTCTCATATTAAATGATGCTATCATCCCCGCCTCTACTACCTCAGCTGGCAACGCATTCCAGCCACCCACCACCCTCTGTACAAAGAACTTTTCGAGCATATCTCCAATAAAGTTTTCCCCTTTCATCTTGAATTCTTGACCCCTAGTAACTGAATCCCCCACTCTGGGAATAAGCTTCTTGCTATCCACCCTGTTTACATCTCTCAAGATTTTGTAGACCTCAATCAAGTCCTCCCTCAACCTCCGTCTTTCTAATGAAAATAATCCAAATCTACCAAACCTCTCGTTATATGTCGTTCTCTCCATACTAGGCAAAATTCTGGTGAAAATCCTCTGCCCTCATTCCAAAGCATCCAGATCCTTTCAGTAATGTGGCAACCAGAACTGTCCACAGTATTCCGAATGTGACCGAACCAAAGTCCTATACAACTGTAATACGGCCTGCCTAATCTTGTACGCAATAGATTCCAACAGATTCCCTCCTGTTGGTGACGAGTTAACCACTGTGGTTCTCCACTTCTTAAATTGTTAGAATGCAGGAAGGAACTATGCTGTATGCCTTCTTGATCATTCTATCGACCTGCCACTTTCAGCGAACAATGGATCTGAAACACCCAGATCTCTCTGTACATCAATTTTCCCCAGGACTTTTTCCAGATACTGAATAATTCGTTCTCGAATTGCACTTTCAAAATGCATCACCTCACATCTGCCATTTCTCCACCCAACTCTCCAATCTATCTACATTCAGCTGTGTTCTCTGACAGTCCCCTCAACTTTCTGCTACTCTATCAATCTTAGTGTCACCTGCAAACTTGCTAATCAGACCACCTATACCTTTCTTCAGATCATGTAAATATATCACAACAAACAGTGGTCCCAGCACGGATCCCTGTCAAACACCACACAGAAGAGTTTTCCATTTTGAGAAACTTCCTTCCATTACTACTCTCTGTCTCCTGTTACCCAGCCAGTTCTCTAATCCATCTAGCTAGTACACTATGGACCCCTGCGACTTCACCTTCTCCATCAGTCTATCTCATCAAACGCCTTATTGAAGACGTTGTATTTGATATCTACAGTCCTTTCTCCACTATCAACTTTGTCATTCCTCAAAGAATTCTATAACGTTTGCTAAGATGTGACCTTCCCTGCACAAACCATGGAAGGTCTTGTGTGGAGTCCGACTTGTTTTACCCTGGAGTCATACTGGTTTTATTTCCAAAGCAGGACTTCATAAAATGCCACAATGATTGGCTGCGAACAAATTGAATGTTGTTTTGAACAAAATACAATCTATCCCCAAATATAAATCTGCAAACGCAAATTACCCCCCCCCCCCCGATTTATAGGTGTGTGTGTGTGTGTGTGTGTGTGTGTGTGTGTGTGTGTGTGTGTGTGTGTGGTGGGGCGGTGGGGGTGCCGTGCGAGTGAGAGGTGAGAGAGAGATGATGTGTATGTTTGTTTCCATGTGTGTGCACGAAAGAGGGTGTGTGTGTGTGTGTGTATGTATGTTTAAGGATGAGAGTGAGAGTCTGTGCTCACATTAAGACACAGACAGATTTGGCAGATCCCTTTCCCCACACACACCCAGTCCGTGGTTACATAGCGTCCATGCTCTGCAGCCTCTGCTCGATTTGTTGTTCATGTTACAGACACTGATGATGTAACTACAGTCTCCATGCTCCATCCAGAGTTGGGTCACCAAATCCTCTGGTCTCCCTCAATGTCTGAGGTAGCTCACAGCACAACCTCTCGCAAACCATCCTCATCCCCAGCCCATCCACTAACTTTTCAATAACAGGAGACAATCAGACTTCCCTCCACTAAAAGTGAGATATCTACTCCTTTATAATTATACTTCAGGGTCCTCCTCGTGTTTCTGACCACGTGATCAGCTGAGAGGGACAAACACTGGCGTTCAGTAGACAAGCACAGACCAAATTTTAAATACATGAGTCAAAGATGCTGAAACTCCCTGTCCAACATGGAGAACAAATTGGGACACACCGGGAAGTGAGCAATAACCCAAAACACAACCCCCTGTCCATGGAGCACCACATGGGACACACCAGCAAGTGAACAACAGCCCAGCACACACACTGCTGTCCAACATGGAGGACGACGTGGGACACACCGGGAAGTGAACAACAGCCCAGCACACACTCCCCTGTCTATGGAGTAACATATAGGACACAGTGGGAAGTGAACAATAGCCTGACACACACCATTACATTATTTCAGAACTTCATGCTGCCAGCATTCGATACAATACACAACCAAAAAACCAAGGCCAGAGAAAGATACAGATGGACAGAGACATTCACATTAAAGATAGAAACGGACAATTAAGACAAAACCAGAGCATGTTGTTGAAATATGAAATTAAAAAAAAAACAAGGGAGTGGGTCTATCTGGAGGAGTGAGACCTTGGTGGGTCAGGTCACAAAACTGAGAACATTGAATAAAGGCATTGCCAGAGCAGCTGACCAAATTTGTTCACTAAATTCTTAATTTGCTTCTCAGAACAAACGCAGAAACTATACACTGGGACAAGTAGACAACACAGCGTGGAGTGCTATGCAGACTTTGCCAGTGTATTGCTCAGTAAACTGGTCTATCTGCCCAGCATGGGGAGCTGTGTAGACTGTGCTGGTGTATTGCTCGGTAAGGTGGAATATCCGCCCAGCATGGGGAACTATACAGACTATGCTAGTGTATTGCTCAGTAAGGTGGACTATCTGCCCAGGATGGGGAACTGTGCAGACTATGCTAGTGTATTGCTCAGTAAGGTGGACTATCTGCCCAGCATGGGGAGCTGTGAAGACTATGCTGGTGTATTGCTCGGTAAGATGGACTATCTGGCCAGCATGGGGAGCTGTGATGACTATGCCAGTGTCTTGCTCAGTAAGCTGGACCAGCTACCCAGCATAGCAGTATTGTAAAGCATTGCCGGTATATTGCTGCTACATTTGCACTGCGTAACTGCCTAACACGGGACAATTTGCTGCCCATACTGCGAGTGACAGTAAATGGGCGCCCACAAATTAATGTCTCTGTATCTTCATGCATCAGTTCAAGACAAGGGGTTTTATGTGTGCATGGTTATGGGGCAGTGTTAGATGTGAAAATCATTGTCTAAAAGAGAGCACACCTGGAGGAAATCAGATTAAATGTGAACAACTGTTAGGGCTTGGTATAAGGGCCAGAGAGAGATAGTTCATGGGCAGCTGTTAATCACGTGCTTGAGAATATTAAATAAAGGCATTGCCGGACCCAATAGCATTATAGATCAGTACGCACAGGAATGATGGATGGATGGGGAGTTCAGTGTGATATCAGATATGAGCTATGGAGTATTGACTCAGAGTTGTTTCTGCAGGTTTGCAGCTGTGGGTGTCAGCAACAGACGATGGCCATCTTTAAGACTGTATTTCACAGCTCATGGTTCAAACAACAGATGGGATGTGCCAGTGGAGTGTATACCGGATTTACCAGTAGTTATAATTAGGAATGGTCAGGGTATAGTGTCAGGAATTGGTTCATGTCCAAAGGGATCACCACTGTTGTTATTTGTCTAATTCAGCTTCAAATATTGGCCGGCATGAGCTGGAGTCAGAGGAAGGAAATGCAGTTTGTAACCAGAACAGAAGATATTTAGATAGCAAGTGCAGTGATACAGCGAATCATGGTTCACAGCTGAAACTGAGCAAGTCACCATACTAACCCATGAGTAACACTGCCAGAAGCAAGGAGGGAGAGAGTGATTTAACAATTTAGTAGTGGTTTGTCAAGTTAATATGTGGATTTAGAGTCTCAGCAGGAACAATAACAGTGGCAAAGAGGGGTGAGTGAATGAAGGAACAGTATTATTGTCAAATATGATTTACAGAATTAATGACTGAACAGTGCGACTTACCAGGTACACCAACAAAAGCCAGGATTGGATAATAAAAATATTGCATAATGTAAAGTACGTATTTGATCCGCCACGATAATGACCTTCGATCATAATACGTAGAAAGAAACCAAACATCCAAATATAAACTCCTGCCCATTCTTGGGACATTCCAGTTTAATGTTCTCAGATTCTGATTAATTGTTGAAACATTCCAGACTCTTGTGCTCAGACTCTGATCTCTCCCCCGGTCTCTCTGGAGCTGCTGATTCCTGTTAATACTGTTGGTGATGCTCCCACCATACTGTGGTATAACACATTGAACGGAGCCCACTTATCATTAAAAGATGGAAACCGTCCACTGGGGTAATTGCAACCCATGGAGACGAACATTAATCACAATCACTGAACAAACAGGTCCAGTCAACCCCTTCCTGACATCACTTTTCATATCCCAATAAAAGGGAACATTTACTCGGTGTGGGTGGAGTGGATGGGCATTGCTTAGGGATGGACCATAAATCTGTCAATATTCTTATTGCTTCCTTTGTATGTGCCAGAACACTGCAGGACTGTGTATATTACATACTGTTTATAAACGGCGACAGTGAAAAAGTAACAGACCAACTGCATAAGGTGACTGGTGGGGTAATTTGCAGAGCCAATAAACCAGTGTATATATTTAATGTCCATTTACCTTGTGTAATGTCGCTTCTGGTTTTATGTGCACTGTTGTCAAATTCTTCCATAACCTTGGGACATCATTCAGAGCATCGGGACTGCTGCGCAGGGACAGGAGGAAGTAATTCTGTCCCCTGTCCCTGTTACAAAGGGACAGGGGGAGGCCATTGAGCCTCTCAAGTCTCTTACAGAGGGACAGGAGGAGATCATTCTGTTTCTTGAGTCTGTTATGCAGTAATTATCAGGTATAAAATACTTATGGAGAAGAATACTCCTAATATAAATTTTAAAGTTGTAAGTTGTCTCAGGCCAACTTTGATTGTTTTATGTTGACACTTTGAAAAGCTGCTTTGGAGAATCTATTGGCAGGAAGGTGGAAGACCTTCACAAATGATTGACAGAGACTAGTGCCAGCATGTTCCTGTGTATGAGCAGGGTAAGGCTGGTAGGTGTAGGGAATGCTGAATGGTGAGCAGAATTAAGGCTTTGTTCAAGAAAAGGCGGAAGCATACGATAGGTACAGGCAGTAGGGATCGAGTGAATCCATTGTGGAGTACCAGGGATGTAGGCTAATACTCAAGAGGGAAATCAGGAGGGCTAAATGGGGACATAAGATATCTTTCGAAAGTAGGGTAAGGGACATTCCAAAGTGATTCTACAAATACATTAAGGTCAAAAGAGTAACTCGAGAGAGAACAGGACCCCTTAAAGATCAGCAAAGTGACCTATGTGTGGAACTATAGTAGATCGGTGAGATACTAAATATTTTGCATCAGTATTTACTGTGGAGTAGGATATGGAAGGTAGAGAACTTGGGGAAATGAATAGTGATATCTTGAAAATTGTCCATATTACAGAAGATGAGGAGCTGGATATTTTAAAATGCATTAAGGTGGATAACACCCCCCCCCCACCCCGACCTTTTAAGTGACTCTTGGTTAGGCACATGGATTTTAGTACAATGAAGGGCATGAAGCATAGTCTGACCCTTGAGTAGGATAAACTGCCAGCACAACATCAGCAGCTCAAGGGCCCGTTCTGTGTTCATGATCCATGAACTAATCAGATGTACCCCAGATCTGTTGGGAAGTTGGAGAAGTAATTGTTCGGTCTCTGGATGAGATATTTGTATCATGGACAGCCACAGGTAAGGTTGTGTCATTGTTTAAGAACAGTTGGTAAGGAAAAGCCAGGAAACTGTAGACAAATGGGACTGCTGGATTCGTGGTGCTGGAAGAGCACAGCAGTTCAGGCAGCATCCAAGTAGCTTCAAAATTGACGTTTCGTGCAAAAGCCCTTACCTCGTAGATGTCATTGGTGGGTAAGTTGTTGGAGGGGATTCTGCCAGACGGCATTTATTTGTGTTTAGAAATGTAAATTCCGATTCGCGATATTGAACATGACTTTGTCTGTGGGAAATCGTGTCCCAATAATTTGATTTAGCGTTTTGAAGAAGTGACAAATATGATTGACGAAGGCACAGAAATAGAACTGTAGAACAGAATATAGACTTTAGTATAGCATTCAAAAAGGTTCCGCATGGTAAACTGGTTAGCATGGTGAGATCACATGGAATACAGGGAGAGTCGGGGGTAATTGGCTCGAAGTTAATAGACGAAGTAAAAGTTTGTGAACTGGTATATTTTTTTTTGGACTGGAGGCCTGTGACCCGCAGTGTACCACAAGAATCGAATGGATTTTGTCATTTTATATAAATGATTTGGATGAGAATACAATAGGAATGGTTAGTGAGTTGGCAGATAAAACCAAAATTATTGAGGTAGTGGAGAGTGAAGATAGTTTACTCAGAGTAAAACGGGACCCTGATCAGACAGGCTAAAGGGCTGAGGAGTGGCTGATGGAGTTCATGTTAGACAAACGGAAGGTGTAACATTTTGTTGAGGCAAATTGTGTTAGCACTTATAGGTAGGATCCTGGGAAGTGTTTTCAAACACAGACAGCTACATAGAAATTATAGAAGCCCTGAAGTGTGGAACCAGGCCATTTGGCCCACCAAGTCCACACTGACTCTCCAGATAACATCCCAAACAACAAACCCAAACGTTACCCCGCTAATTCTACATTTTCCATAGACAATCCAATGAGCCTGCACATCCCTGGATATTGCGGAAAAATTTAGTAAGGTCACTGAACCTAAACTGGACATTTTTGGCTGTGAGAGGAAAACCAAACACCTAGAGGAATCTCACACACACACGGAGAGCGTGAAAACACCGCACAGAATGTCACCAAAGGGTGGAATCGAACACAGGTAACTGATGCTGGAAGGCAGTATTGCTAGCCACTGTGACACTCAATGACCAGCTGCGCGAGAAACTGCATCCTCCCACTTCCTCTGGATCTGTCACATCTGTTCAAATGATGCCGAATTCCAGTGTGGTGCTTCCAACAAGCCTTCCTTTACCTCCACAGGAACTGAAGCTGTGACTGACACATTGTCTGCTCTTTGCCCTACCCCTTCCCCTTATTCTCAGATCAAGTTGTCCATTAATACTGCAGCATGCAAGATAATTGCTGATCTAAAATAAAACAAAGAGCTACATATACTGGAGATCAAAAACAAAAGCTGTTCTGATGAAGAATTCCCAAATTAAAAATGTTGACTCACTCTCTTCCTACAGAGGATTAGGAAAAAGTGAATTCTGAAGTGAATTCCTGATGAAGGGCTTATGACCGAAACATAGACTTTCCTACTCCTTGGATGTGCCCTAACCTGCTGTGCTATTTGACGGCGACACTTTCGACTTTTCCCTTCAAATGGTCCCAGACCCATCGGGTTTTGCCTGCAAACGCTTGTATATCTAATGTCCTGTTTAGAACGTACACTTTTTTTCCCTGCTGTGTTGACTTCCATACACATCTCCCACCAGTGTTTACTTGTACTTCTTGATTTTTACCTCCAGCCAAATTGTTTCTTTGTAATCTGATTGCTAGGGTAAGATGAATGGTAGATTCAATGAGATCTTTCCTGAGGCCTTCCTTGATGTCACAAAACCTCGCTGCACTTTGTTCGAACAATATATGAATTGGAAAGGCAGAGAAGGATATGGGCCAAGTGCAGGGAATTGGGGTTAATGTGGATGGACATTTTGGTTGGTATGGACCAGTTTTGGCTGAAGGCCCTGTCTCCGTGCATGACTGTAAATGAAAGTGGTTTTGGGTATAGACAGAGAGGGTGAGATTGAGCAACAATATCATGGAAGGATGTGCTCACAGGTTTCAGAATGCTGAGATATAGACATTTCGATAGCATCAGGCAAAATAAGCCAGTATTACCAGGAATGATGGTGAACAGAATAGAGGTGTGCGTTCAGATGATGGAGAGTTGTGGATGAGGATTTGTTCTGCAGCTCTGTAACAGTGAATGGGATCAGCAGAGTCTTCAACTCATCCGTCTGAATCTAATAATAATTTATCTTTGAGCGATTTTCACTGAGTGTGACAGGGGGATTCTCTGCACGATGCCGAGCTAGTTTCCTGGTGCTATCTTATCGAACTCACCTCATCAACTACCCACACTAACTCATGGTGTCCCTCTCATTCAATGTTAACCGGATTCTCCCACCCACTTTGGCTGGAGGTACCCACCATCGCCCAGATGCCACTGGATATTCCATTATCCCTGGCGTTGGTGCCATCTTTAAAAGGACAATGGGCACTCGATTGAGCTTTCCTCAATTTGGAGCTTCCATGTACGTTTTACCCAGAGCACAGCAGATAAGGGTCAATTACACCACGGTTTGTCAACACGGTCACAGATATCTTGGAGGATGGGTTAGTACATCTCTTCCCAGAGTGGGCCACACCACCAGACCCACCGAGCATGATCTGAGCTCACCACCCAGCTCAGTGCAGTATCTGTAATCTGTAGCAATGTCCAGCAATAGAGGCCAAACATCGATAACATTCCGAGCTCTGTGAGGATAAGGGTCACCGTATGCTGTTGGTCCCTCACAATCAATGTATGTCTGTTCCAGCACCGACACCCGAACAAGGCTCATGCTCCACCACTCTCATTCTTGCATACAGCATGCTCCCCCCTCTCTCTGTCTCTCTTTCCTTTGTAATATCTCCACAAATTGTAGAATGCTCCTGAGAATGTTGATTATGGAATGTTCCAGATAATATTCCAAATACTTCCCAGTGCTCCAGTGTGTAAAACATTGGGTGAAGGAACAGAGTGTTTTTTTTTAATCATATGCAATTAAAATCCATCATGAGTCCATTTCGCCCTTCAAATGTGCTGTACCATTTAATAAGATCGGGGGTGATCTGACTGTCTCCTGAGCTTCACGTTGCAGGAACTTTCAATCATTCAGCCCCCTGGTTTCCTGTCACAAACCAGACGATACTCACGCACTTTCTACCCTGGGTTTCTTCAAGCATGTGTTTGGGAGGCATTTCACATGGGGACCAACCCTCCAAAAAAATGTTCCATCAGCTTTTTACTTTCATACAATGGTTATCATGCTTCACACAGACCAACCAAAAATGTACTCATATTGTATAGTTATCGACATCTAATTACAATTAGTAATTCTGGTTATTTTGCTTGGTTCAACTTATTCAACCAAAGATAGCATCCAATCAACTCTCTCGTTATAAAGTACAATTTCCAGCGGATATATTTTTTTTCTCAGCCGTTATCTGAATTGTATCTTTTTTTTCCTACTCATCAAAGTTTATATTTTACTTTGACTTTGGCTATTTCTATCTGTAGCAGTTACACAGTCTCGCAATCTGTTGGCTGGATGGCTGGCTTGTGATGCAGAGGAAGGCCAACAGCGCAGGTTCAATTCCCCACACAGACAGAGGTTGCCATGAAGGGCACAACTTCTCAACATCTTCCTGTCACCCGAGGTGTGATGACTCTTAAGGTAAACCATAATTTGTGGTATCACTAATGAGAAAGTGGTCCTTTGGGACTCTATTCTATCCATGTTAACATTTTAATTTTTTCAAAAATATTTTTATTCAGAGAAAATCTTTTTAATGCTTCAATGAACCAATATGTACCCAACTGAAACAACAACGCAAATTGAACACAATTACACCCATGTGCATGTACATAAGAAAAGGTAAATCAACGGACCGAAGAAAAATGAATAAAAATAAAAAACGAATACTAGAACTCAGTGTAACAAAACTACAGCTGTCAAACTTCAAGAGCATGAACTAATACACGTTCATTTGTTTGTAATTCTTCCTCTCTGGACATTAGATTCATTAGTCAAGTTCGTCATAGCTATATAAAAGTCCTTTTTAGAGTGACAGACAGCCTGTCCCTTGGTAATTCAAAAAGGGCTGCCATGTCTAATAAAAATCCTCTATTTTATGGTGCAAAATACCTTTTAAAAACTCCAAAGGGCTATGCGCCATGACGAGGTTACGACAACCCAATAGACCCCGGGGGTTTTCCGACAACCAACACAACAGAACTCTTTTTCCTGAACTCAGAGAGTGAGGGTATTGAAGTATTTTTTCCTATGCACATCTGAGTAAGATAGACTGGGCAGGCCCAGGAAATGGGAATCCTGACCCATCTCCAATTCTGTCCACAAGATCCTCTCCATCCCAGCGAACACACCGCTCCTATAGCGCCGGTGGAAGTTCAACAAACAATGAGTAAGAGTGTCCATAGTCATTTTGTATTTAAGACATACTCTCACCTTGAATTTTGACAGAGTATCTGGGGCCAGACAGAATCTATGAAGAATCTTCAACTTCAGGGCAAGAGTCTTCTTACAGATCGAAATACTTCTTGTATTTTCACAAATATCCTCCCCTGTGTCCGAAGAGATTTGAACCCCCAAAACTCTGTGCAGACCTCAGAAAGGCATAAAGTCTCGTCTAAGGGGCCACTCTCCAACAAATGATAAAGGGTACTGACAGAGAGTGTGTTCTTAGCAATAAGCACCCTCTTCTCTGTATCGGATCTGTACGGGTCTGTTAAAAGTGTGGCTCTTTTCTGAATAACATCTCTTATCTGATAAAAAGAAAACAGAAGAGATCTCTACTCGGTAGTCTATAGTTACGACTTATTTGATCAAAGAACATCCTTGTTTCTCCCTCAGATAAACCATCAAAGCAAGATACACCCACGAGTTGTCCCCAGTTTAAACATGGAATCCAGTATTCCCCGTCGGAAACATGGTACACCACGTTTTGCGGTAAGAAATGAGGTTTGGCTATGTTACCCCCGATCGGACACATTGCCCTCCCGACTTTAAAATTATTGATATTTATTGGGAAATGGTAATAATTCATAACTGTCCTCATTTTGTCTATGAGTAGCAGACTAATAAGGGAGCACTTTGCCTGAGAAGCTTCAATATCTAATTGTATTGACGCCGAGGCCTCACTACCATCGGGTAAAGAAGAGCTTAATTGTTAGCTTTTAATATCCGGGAGATCTACTCCCCACAAACTGTGGGGTCGTTGTAATTTGGTTAAATTAATAAGGGGTCGCTTATGGTGACAAATCAGAGCTACATCATGCATTTAGTCTCCTAAATGTCTGTCTGGGAAACATCAAATAAAGCATTCACACGGGGTATAGCAAGTAAGGAAGGGAATTCATGTTAATAAGAGCTATCTGACCCAGCCAGGATATTGGAAGTGTCTCCCATCTTCGAAGGTCTTGTTTAATTTTGTCAAACAAATGGACAAATCCCACGTTAAATATAAGTTCAAAGATAGGATTAATTAATATACTTAAATAGGGAACAGCTCCATTTCCCCTTGGGACCATTGAAAAGGAAATCAGGATTCTCCCACGGCATCAGTTATTTCCCTGAGTTCGTCCATAAATATGGCCTCCGACTTTATAAAATCAATATTATAGCCGGAAAAGGCACCAAACGAACTGATGCATTGCATGAGGTGAGGTACCAAAACTGTGGGATTTAACAAAAATTTAAGACCATCATCTGCAGACAATGTAATCTTACGTGACTTCTATCCCAGTTCTGGGGCAAATATGTTGGGGTCCCTGCCAGTGGCTCAATCACCATCGTAAATAACACTGGCATTAACAACTGCCTCTAGAAATATTAATTTTACAGGATCGTACACAGTGGGTCATTTTCAAGGACCCTCACCCACTTGATAAAAACATTGCTGAGACCAAACCATTCTAATGTATACAAGGGATACAGCTACTCAACCCAAGCAAATGCCTTCTCTGCATCTAAAGAATCATTAATACCTGATTAATTTGCTGTTGACACGCTTGGATCATATTGAGTAATCTCCTAACATTGTTGGAATATCTGCAGCCTTTTATAAGCCGGTATGGTATACTTTGACAATGGAAGGATAAATCGTTTCCATCCTCAATGTAAGGGACCCAAACAGAATTTTGAAATCAACATTTAGAAGTGAGATGGTCCTATAGGAAGCACAATCTTTTGGTGTCTTCCTTTTCTTAAGAATAAGAGAGATATGAGCCTCTCTTAAGGATAGTGGGACGCAGTCGTGACTGTGAGAGTGACGAACATAGTAAACATCGGCTCTGACAACAGGTTTATAAATTCCTTATAAAACTCACGTGGACATCCATCAGGACCGGGTGCCCTTCTGCCTGGAAGCTGTTTTACACCCTCCAGCACTAACAACGGTGCATTAATGCAAGACACTTATTTGGGGGTTGCCCCTGGAAGGTCCAAGTTCTTGAAGAAAGATTCGATCTTAATCCATCTATCCTCATAATGCTCAGTCTGATATAATTCAGAATAAAATCTCCGAAATGCTTCTTTAATCTTTATGAGATCGCATGAAAGGGTCCCAGTACCTTCCCTAATTGAAGTAATGGCTTTGGGGCTCTCTTTTTCATTGCAAGATAGGCTAACTACTTGCCCGGTTTATCACCATGCTCAAACAGCCTTTGTTTTGCAAAAGTAAGTTCCTCCTTGGCTGTCTGTGTGAGCATGGAATTCACAGCAGACCGAAGTGTTGTGATCCTCTGCAGCCCATCCACCGAGAGTCTATCACAGTGTGCCTTCTCGGCTGCCTTCAACCGTGCCTGGAGCAAGCGTTCCTGCTCCTGTTTCTGCCGCATCCTAAGGAATTATTCCTTTGGCATAAGCCTTAGCAATTTTCCATAGAATGGATGTGTTACTGGTTGAATCTGAATTAATGGCTAAGAAAGATCTGAATTCATTCCAGAAATACTCAATGTACTTACTATCCTTTAGAATAAAGGGATTCACCAGTGTCTTGAACCTGCTTTATTGCCCTTAATCTTAACCAGTAAGGATGCTGTTGCATGGTCACAAATGGTAATATTTCTAATTGTACAGAAAACCACTGAATCGAAGTTTGCTGCACGGTGAGGAAGAGATCAACACTGGTGTTGCATTTCTGCCGGATAAAGAAGAAAGTAAAATCCCTGTTTATGAGGTGGCTCTGCCTCCATACATCCACCAGCCCCAGTTCCACACAAAAATCCACTAATTGCGTACAATTGGAAAGATGGTGCTGGGAGCCTTTCGGCATACTGTCCACCGTGGGTGCAAAAGACAGTTGAAATCTCCTCCTACGATCGTGTGCTACGAAGAAAGATTATTTAATTTGGAAAATGCATCTATCAGGAATTTAAGGCAGTGAGCCGGGGGCAATAAACATTAAAACTACTGCTTTCTTCCCCATATATCTTTGAGGGTTATGATCCTCCCGTGGGTGTCTAATACAGTCTACTAATTTAAATGAAAGATTCTTCGTCACCAGTATGGTTTATCTCCTATTCCTAGTGTTAAAAGACGAGACATAAACCCGATCAAACCCACCTTGCTGTAATGTCAAATGTTCCTTGTCATCAAAGTGCATTTCTGCAATACGACAATATCCACTGTCTCATTTTTCTTAACTGGCGAATGGCTCCCCTAAATGTTCCAGATACACCATTTAAGCACGACATTAGCCATTACACACTGAAACAATATTTGAAATCCAGAGAGAAAGAACTCGAATTACAAATCGCTGAACACCAATGATAAAAGAATCATAGAGCTTAAAAATTACAAACTAAAGCTACTACAACTAACAAGCTCTCAAAATGTTCCAAAACTAAATACATACAAATACAAAAAAAGATGCAAAGTGCCAATGGCTCTCAGGAGGGGTATATACCCCCCGCCGACTGGGGGCATTTGCACGTCACAAATCTCTATCTTCTGCCCCATTATCAATACTGCATCCAGGGCAATTAATCACAAACATCGGGACAGAACTGCACTTAGGTAGGCAATCAGTCATCACGATCACCTTCATAACTCCCTCCAGCTTGAGCTGAACCCGACACACAAACTTAGCAAGAGAAAAACGAGTAGTATTACTCATGAAGAAGTTAAAAGTGTGCACTCTACCCATCCCCGACTATAATTTAACACTGCTTAATACCAGAAACGGTCAACAAACTTTCTTTTAAAAAAGAGAACCAAGGTTATCGCTTTCCATTAACGCACCCACCCTACTTTAAAGTGTCCACAAAGTTTTCTCATCCTCTGGAGAGCTAGTGGATCTATTGGAAGATCCACTAGTGCATACGGAGCACCGCTGAGTCCATTAAGGAATATTGAATCTCAAGTTCCCTTAATCTTCTCTTGATATCATCAAAAGATTTTCTTTTCTGAATCAATACCGCTGAAAAGACCTGGAAGAACATAATCCTGGAGGCCTCTTCGGGTCTCTTCCCTGTGTTCTGGAAGCTTCCCTAAGTCTTTGTTTGTCCCTGCAACAATGTAATCGCCCAAGGACAGGGTGAGGGCGTTGGTCTGAGCCTGACCTGAGCACCGTAACCCGATGAACTGTCTCACTCTTCACCCGTCCCTCTTCAGCTTCGAAGTGAAGGAATCTCTGCAGCCAGTTCTCGCAGAAAAGCTCACTGGCTGATCACCTTATGTCCGGTCCAGCATACCGATTATATGAACATTCTTCATCCTGCCCCTGTTCTCTAGGTCGTCACCTTGTTCAGTTAAGGTACGGATCTATTTTTCAAGGGTGAAGATCCGCTCCTTACAGGAATTAATCACAGTCTCTGCCCCTGCAGTTTGGCTCTCGACCTCATCCGTTCTGTTTCCAAGGCTTTCAAGTTGCTGTTCATGTTTTTGGAGCACTGCTGAGAGTGGTTCTATCTTCCTGCTGATTGTTTCTTCAATCATGGTTTCAATCATTTCCCGTAACTTGGTGAACTCGGTGACCAAGTCCTGGTGAGTAACTCGGTCCATTGAACGAGCAGAGGGTGTTACAGGTGCGGCCACAGACATGCTGAAAGCTTCTGACGGGTGCGCTGCGTGTTGGGACTTACTCGATCCTTTCCAATGTTTTGTCATTTCCACTTGACAAAACGGGATTAGTAAGGATTCTGTAGCTCTTTTAGTGTTCAATTGTAAGTAAATGACTGTGGTGGGGTGGGGTAGAGCATTATTGTGGTACAGAGATCAGCAAAGCTGACCTTTCAGATCGCTGCCATCTTGTTTCCCCTTTAAAACTTTATCGATGTTATCATTTCGTTTAATTCCTGGATATTCTGGAGCCGTGTCATTCAGTACCACTGACTACATTTTCCCCAACACTGCACATTGCTGCCCATTCCTCGATAATTCTTGACTCATCTGTGATTCGTGAACCTTGCCTCAAAAATATTCAATATCTCTGCCTCGAATGGTCTGCAGGGAAGAGTGTTCCAAAGACTCACTACACCCTGAGAAAACAAAACTAAACAGACTCATCAGTGTGTGAGATTAGTTTTATTTTTACATTCTTATCTGGGAAAGGATATAGTAACATTGGAAACAATTCAGAGGTGTTTCACTTAATTCATTTCATGCATGAAGGGCTGATATTATGGGGACTTTAACAGGTTACCCTTGGAGTGAGAGCTGATCTTATTGAAATATACAAAGCCTTGAGGCGAGTGAACCAGATATCTACTGACTGAGAGTTTGTCGAGCCCAAACTTGATGCTGTTGTCATTGAACCCCTACAGTGTGGAAGCAGGAAATTCGACCCATCGAGTCCATACCAACCCGCTGAACAGTATCCCACCAAACCTGTCCCCCTACCTGTCTATGTAACCCTGCATTTCCCATGACTAACCCACTTAACATTCACATCCCTGGTCACTCTGGATAATTTAGCATGGCCAATCAAACTAAGCTGTACATCTTTGAACTGTAGGAGGAAACTGGAGAACTGGGAAGAAACCCACACAGACACGGGAAGAATGTTCAAACTCCACATAGAGTGTCGGATGAGGTTGGAATTGAGGTCAGCTCCTTGCTGATATGAGGCAGCAGTGCTAACCACAAATCTATCACGCTGCTCCGTTAGCCCTATTAATTACCTGCGGCTGATGAAAGAAATTTGCCTGACTTGTTCCTATCACTGAACCTGACCCCGTCTGAGACCTTTATCATCGGCCATATCACCGACCTGGTTACATTTAAAATTTGTTGTGAGCAGTGGAGGAGTGGGACTAGAAAAGGAAACAGTGACACCCTTCATCCTCAGTCAGAACCGGAGTGAGGAAAAATTCAAGTGAAATTCCCTTCCCGAGAAGTTTGAGATGGCTGAATCATTATATTATATCGAGGCTGGCTTTGTCTGATTTTCCATAGACAGGTGAATCAGGGATAATGGTACATGGAGAGAAAAGTGCGGCGGGGACCACAATGAGATGAGCCACGACCATATTTACTGGTAGAGTTGTGTCAAAGGGCCGTTTGGCCCACTCGTGTCCATCAGCTCTGTTCTGATGTTCCATTCAGCCCTTCGGACCTGCTACAAACAGGCAGATCGAAACCACGCCGATGGTTAGGTGTAGTTTCGGAAATGCACTTGGAAATTCCAGGCTTGGTCACGAAGTGGCCCCCAGCAGCAATCCTTTTTTCCATGCTTCCCCACTCTGTAACTTCTGCTCTGGAATTGCTTTGAATGCAGTTCCCATATCCCATCCAGGTTTAACTCAGGAAAAGTTTCTCCTCTCCCGAATGCAACATTGTACAACACGACTTCCAGGAAAATAAACAATTACTTTCCATAAGCATAACATGAAAAACTAAGAAGTAGGAACATGAGACGGCTATTCGGCCCCTCAAGTCTGAACTCTCATTCAATAAGAACATGGCTGATCTACTTCCGGGCTCAACTCCACTTTCCTATCCAATTTCTTGCTTCCCTCCACAACTCCCTGTGTTAGGGAATTCCAGACATTCACTACCTTCTGAGAGAATGCATCATTTTTCACCTCAGATTAAAATCGATGTTCCTTATTCAGTATCTACCACCTCGAGTTCGAGACTCAGGGGAAACACCTTCTCAGCATCTACCTTGTCAAGCCCCCTCTGTATCTTGTACATTTCAGTAATAAGCCCCTCATTCATTTTAACCACAATGAATAATCTCCTCACCATTTTAAATGTATTCAATAATTCAACCCTTCCATCTCAGGAAGCTGCCACATGAACCAACCCAGTTACTTGCTGCATCAGCATGCTGACGTTACGTTTCATACTCAGGAGCACTCCAATCCCTTTGTACTACTTCTTTATGGGAGTCCTCTTCATTAAGAAGCAGCCTGCATTTTGGTTCTCAAAGTGATCCACTAACTCCAATGGATATTGCACTCAGCTCCCGCGGTCAGGTTATCAGTATAGATTGTACATAACTGATGCCAGCGGCCTGATATTTGTGGTAATCCAGTAGATACATATTTATCATAAAGATCCATTAATCATGACTCTCTGATTTCTATGTGTTAAGCAACCATTATCCCATGCTAATATATTATTCATCATACGACAAGCCTCTGTCTTGTGTCAGAACGATTATTTTGTGATACCTTGCGAAAACTTTCTGGAAAGCCTCATGTTGACCAGTTCCCTTTATCAAATCTGCTTGTCACTATCTCAGGGATTCCTGATGAATGGCTCCTGCCTGAAACATTGATTTTCCTGCTCCTTGGATGCTGCCTGATATGCTGTGCTTTTCCAGCATGACTCTAAGCTTGACATTCTCAGGCATCACCAAAAAAGAATTTGTATGATTTTACAGAGCAAAAATAGTTTCCCCTTCATAAAACCATGCCAACTCTGCATTAAGCTTTTCTAAGTGCCCTGCAATGCCTTCCTTAATAACAGGCTCCAGCAGATTCCCACCAATAATGGTTAGGCTAAATTGTTCCTGCGTTCTGTCTCATTCCTTTTGTGAAGACAGGCACCACATTGGAGGTTCTCCAGTTTCACTGGAACACACCTGTAATCCAAAGAGCTATGGAATATTGCACACAATGCTGCAAGTCACTCTGTGACCACTTCTTTTAAAATTAACTACGAATTACTGCTGATCTGCCTACCCTTATTCTCATCTGGTAGGTAAATACCTTGTTCCTTTTGTTAGAGACAGTTCAATAACTTCCCTCCTGTTACCACTTTGTTTATACCATTGGCACGCTGACACTACTTTCCTCATGAGGAGTGATTTAAAATACTAGTGTAAATTATCTGCCTGTTCCCTGTGGCCAGTTCTCCAGTAACACCCTCCTAATGGCTTCAATGTACATTCCTCACTTCACTTCCCTCTCAGCTCACAAACACATCTTCAAGCTTTTTTTAATGTTGACAGAAAAGCTCATGATGCTTGTTTTAATATTTCTTACCAATTTATTACATCATATCTTTTCGTACATTTTCCTCAGTTTCTACATCCATACAGTCATATCGTGCACAAACAGACGCTTTGGTCCAACTTGTCCATGCTGACCAGGTTTTCTAAATTATACTAATCCCATCTGCTTGCACTTGGCCCATATGCCTCTAAACGTTTCCCATTCATATGTTGGTCCAAATGTCTTTGAAATATTGTAGCTGTACTTGCATCTCTCACTGTTTCTCTGGCAGCTCATTCCATACATACATCACACTCTGTGTAAAAAAACTTTGTCCCTTTGTCCCTTTCAAGTTTCTCCCCTTCCACCTTAAAGCTATGCATCTGTGTTTGAACTCCCCGATCCTACAGAAAAGACCTTCGCTATTCACTCTATCCATGCCTCCCATGATATTATAAACTTCTAGAATGCCACCCTTCATACTCATACACTCCATCTGATACTAACTTCAAGATCAAACGTTTAACGATAAACACTGCAAATTTGACAGAATATTAAAAATGAAAGATGTAGAAAACAGCCCAAACTTCATACTGTTAGCTTTGCTCTATGTTACAAAACTAAGGCAGCATGAAACTTTTACTCGTGGTAATAAGAGGTCAAGCACCTGAATTCCATAGTGTGAAGGCAGTGATGATGTATAGTGTGAAAACATATAGATCTAGATCTATATAATACCACATTGTCGACATTCTCTCTCTTGTTCTCCCTATGAACTTGTGTGGTTGTGTCTTCTTTATCTTACACTCAACGAGAGAGAACCCCTTTCCCCCATTCACATCTTAATATAAACCCATTTTGCATCATATTCTCGTTCACCACTGAAAATAGCCCGTTTATCTTTTGCCACGCCCTCTTTTCCAAGTCACCCATCCCCCATCTCCGGCAAGGTATTAAAAAGCCAACCCTTTTCAGTTCAGAACAAGTCACATTGGACTTGTTACGCTAACTCTGTCTCTCTGTCTCTGCAGATGCTGCCAGACTTGCTGAGGTTCTTCATAAACGAATAGGCACAGCACAAAGTTTCAATGAAACAAATATCTATGGATACTGGAAATAAATACAAAGTAAATACAAAAATTGCTGAAGAAACTGTGGGCTTTGTAGAGGATCACTGGACTCGAAAGATTAACTCTACATTCACTACAAAAGATGCCGCCAGAGCTGCGTTGTTTCTTCAACAATTTCTGTTTTTGAACAAGTTCCAATGACGTGTTTGAAAGCTGCTCAAACGCCCTGTCCAATATGGAGCACCCTACACTGGGAACTGAAGTCCACACATTCATTCGCTCAGAAACTGCATAAGGCTGGCATCACTGACACCACAGAGCTCTTACTCATGGCCAGAGAGAAAACCAGAGGGAAACACATTTAATTCAAACGCAGATGGCACGACGAGCAAGGAAAATATTCAGATGAATATGTTAAAGGGTTTGAGTAGTGTAACAAATTGGAAGCATGGCATCAAGGAGAACCATCAGCAGAATGAGAATATGAAAATGGAAATATTACTGCATCAGAAACCAGGTGCGGTCACTGAGTACACAGCTGATCGGTGGATGGGTCTCGATGTTAACTGGGGGACAGACAGTACAATTGAATTGCAGATATTGCAGCTCAAACTGGGCTTTCATGTGATGCTGTAGACAACAGCAGCAAAAGAAGCAGGATTGTATTCAAACATAATCTGTAACATTTTCCCCAGGATATTCCATCAGTCTACCATTATCATCAAGCCGAGCGATGGTTCAATGACGAGTGTGGGAGAACATGCCACGGTCAGAACCATGCTTACCTATAGCAGATGGCAAACCATCAAAGCTACGGGGCTTGAGTGGTTTCATTCCAAACAGCAGAACTAACATCTGAGAGAGACGACGAAATAATCCCAAGACCAACAGATCAGATCGAAGTTCTGCAGTCCTGACACATCCAGACATAAATGTCGTTGTACTATTAAACAACTTACTGGAGGAGAGGACTCCAGAAATATCCCCATCCTAAATAATAGAACAGCCGTGCACATTAGTGAAAAACACAAGGATGTAGTATCTGCACCATCCTCAGCCAGAGGTGTTGAATCGATGATCCACCTCATGCTCGCCATGATATCCACAGAATCACGGATGGCAGTGTTCAATCAATTCGATTCGCTGCATGTGATATGAAGAAACCGCTGAGCACAGTAGATAGGACAAAGACAATGGGCCCTGACACCATTCCTGTAATAGGACTGAAGACTTGTGCTGCACAACAAGCCGTGTCCCTGGGGAAGCTGTTTCAATCCAGCTCCAACTCTGACAACCCCCTGGCAATGTGGAAAATTACTCAACTATGTCCGGTCCCCTAATAGCTGAATAATTACATTCTGACCATTTAACATCCCCCCCCCCCACCAGTCCCTTCACGATAATCAAATTGGTGGGAGTTCTTTTTGACAGAGCTGACAAGCAATCCAGAAATATCCCGCTCTTTGTGGTTTCCGATAGGTTCCTATGTGGAGATGGTACAGTTGTGGAAATGTCACTGGATTACTAATCCAATACAGGATAATGCTCTGGCAGCTGGTGGAAGTTAAAACAATTAATAAAATATCAAGATCTAGAATCTGGTGATTGTAACAGTGACCTTGCATCCAATGTTGATTGTAAACTTTGATCTCCTTCCCCAACATACTGTCAGGAAGTGAATCTACCGTGCTTTTCTTGTATGGCCTAAAAGTGACTCCAGACACACAGACATGTGATAAACTATTCAATGGTCCCTGAAACAGCTAAGCAAGACACTCTGTTGCATCACACTGCTCCGTGGTCTTAAAGGAAAAAAAAACAGACAGAATACCCGGCACCAGTCTTGACATCAGAAAAGAGAGCGGGAATCACAGTCCTGTTGATCCTGCAGAGACCCCCTTCCTAACATCTGAGAGCTTGTGACAACATTTACAGAGTTTTCCCACAGACTGCACAGAAACATCAGGAAAGGTCATACAACATATTGAGCTTTCCCCATTCTCGTTCATGGAGAAAATCTCCTCAATGCAGTTTTCCCGACACAGTGTTCATATCTATTAATACGTCTAAATATTGTGAAATATGAAATAAGAACTGTTGTAGTCCCTTCAGTGCATCAATCTTGCTCCTCGATTCAATATACAGGCAGTTCTCTGATAACGTGTGTTTATTAAACTGATTTGACTGCAATGCAATTCGTGAATTGCGCACCTTTTTTCGATAAAGTTAACTCCTGTTCACTGTGATGCGACTCCTTGCCAGGCACCAGGTGAACAACAAAACCCAACTTCAGGATCCTCTGTCTGCCAAATGCACCCTGTGAGTGTTCAGCTAAAACAGGAATGCAATCCGCTCTGTAAGCTTTGAACCTGAGCTTGAACCGGGGAATTGCTCTCTCCAATCAGAAGGAACTTTATTTCAAACCAGGGTAGAATCTTCAGGAGAACTGGAATTCCATGTTGGCATCACGTGGTCAGTCATCCTGCGCACTTTCTGGTGAAGAGTTTGGTGAAAGGTACAGGGATGTAGCCAGTGACTGCATTGTCATATTATCACTATTTCATTACAATATATGATTTAAAGGTTTAATTAGACTGTGCTAATGTGTGTCAGACTAACTTCAGTTTTTGTTTTTTACTGATATTTTGCAGTTCGCCCATTATCCTCCTTTCCCCATAGACCACATCATTAACATGGCATGATTTTCTGCAACACAGTGATGCACAGGAACGCAACTACCACGTTATTGGAGAACAACCTGTAATGGTATCTGATCCTCTATCTTCATACCATCCCTGCTGTCTCCCTATCCCTTTAGTTTCCAGAAATCCATATTTATATTCAGTGCCTTGGTTTCCACAGCCTGATCTGGGAGATAATCCCCCAGGTTCACCAGTCTCTGAGTGCAGACATTTATTCTCATCTCAATGCAGAGTGGCCTGTCTGTACATAATACTGTGGCCCCTTGTTTTGATGACCCAGCCAGGGGAATTGTCACCCCTGTTTCCAATCTGTCTGGTCCTAACAGAGTTTTATATATTTCACTGAGATCTCCACTTATTTTCCTAAAGCCCATGGAATACAGACATAGCCGCCCCAAACTCTGCGCCCACAACAAGCCTGTCATCCCAGAGATGAGTCGAGTTATCATTTACTGCTCTCCCTCAATGTTAGGTTTCTCCTTTATTAGGTAAGGAGACCAAAACTGCACATAATACTGCACAATGTTCCAGATGAGGTCTCACCAAGGCCCTGCTCACCTGCAGTAAAGCACCCTTACTCCTGGATTCAAATCCCCCTGAAATGAAGGTGAATACACGATTTATCTGCCTATCTGTTTTCTGCTCCTGCAAAATTGCTTTCAGTGACCGGTGCACAGAGAAATTCACATCCTTTTCAATATTACAGCGCCCCACTTGTGTCCCAATGCCATTCCCAGTACTGACTTCTGGATTCAGATCTCACTGCCCTACACTGACCTCGGAGGGCTGCACAGAAGGATACAAAAATGCAGCTTAAGTTGCTTTATAGATCAACATTTTTCAAGCAATCCCTTTTCAAATGTTAGGTCCCGTCCTGTTTTTACCATCAAAGGTCACAATATCACATATCCCCCATAGACCATACCCCCCACCCACCCATTGCTCTCCATCTGCCATGTATTTACCCAGACACTCCACTTGTCGCAATCACCTTGCAGTTTTTTGACACCCTGCTCACCCACTCACAATCCAATATTGTTTAGTGCCATCAGCAAACTTGCAAATATTGAATTTGATCCACTCAATAAAATATATGATGTGTATTGGGAATAGCTGGAGCCCAAACCCCGATCCTTGCTATATCCTCCAAGCCATCCTTTCAAAAAACCATATTGTTTTATTCCTACTCACTGCTTCCAGCCAGCTGTCCCATTCTATAACCATATTAGTCCCAGACCCAGAGGATTTGAATTTGCATAATAGGCTTGGGGCTTTATCAAAAATCTTTCTGAAAATACAATCATATTGCATTGATTGCTTCTCCATAATTATGCTAAACGTCACTTTCACAAATATGATTCCCATTTGATCGATCTCTGTTGACTTTGTCTGTGCTCATTACTTTCAGTTCCAACACTCGTCGGTGGCACGCTGGCACAGTGGTTAGCAACTGCTGCCTCACAGCGCCAGAAACCCGCGTTCAATTTCCGCCTCAGGTGACTGACTGTGTGCAGTTTGTACATTCTCCCCGTGTCTGCGTGGGTTTCCTCCAGGTGCTCCGGTTTCCTCCCACAGTCCAAAAATCTGCAGGTTAAGTGAATTGGCCATGCTAAATTGCCTGTAGTATTAGGTGAAGGGGCAAATGCAGGGGAATGGGTCTGGGTGGTGCGCTTCGGCGGGTCGGTGTGGACTTGTTGGGCTGAAGGGCCTGTTTCCACACTGTAAGTAATCTAATCTAATCTACTTTCTCTAAAACTGTTTGGTTGCTAATTTCATTCTATTCCCTTTTTCTCAACAGACTCATGTTCACTAGTAATGTTGGGAAGTTTTCTTTTTTGTTTTGATTTCTTCTGTGAAGACATAATTAAAGTATTTGCTCCATAGTTCTGCCTTTTCCCTGTCCTCAATTCTCTGGTATCAGACTGTAAGAAAGCTGCACCTTTTTCCTCTTAATTTTGCCATTGACATATTTTCAGAAGATATTACAAGTTCAATCTTAAAACCTTTGTTAATATACTCTTCAGAAACCCATCAATTCCTATCTTAAGCTACTCACTGATTGACCATCCACAGCCATACAAACACAGAGCTCAGACTTTGTCCCATCAATACAGCACGGTCTACATTAGATCCACTTTACGACACAAGACCCGTAGCTGTGAATCTTATGGCATTTCAAGTGCACAGCCTTATATATTCTAATGGTTGTGAAGTTACCATGACAATTCTCTCAGGAAGGACGTTCTTGACCCCAACACCCCCGGGTGAAAAACAAACCTCAATTCCCTCCAAATATCAAACCCATCACTTTAAAATGTGCTGCATTGTTCTTGGCCCTTTGACTAAAAGGAACAGCTGCAGTCTATCCACCCTGTCCATGTCCCTCGGAATCCTATCCTTTTGAATCACGGCCCCCTCAGCCTGCCCTGCTCCAAACTAACCAATCCGAGCTTGTTCAACTCTCTCCATAGTTGATATGCTCCATCCCTGGGAACATCCTGGTGAATCTCCTCTGAGCCCCCTCCACTACAATCAGATCCTTCTCATAATGTGGTTCCCAGAACTACACACAGTATTCCATCGTGGCCAAACCAAAGTTCCACATAGCTCTTACAATCTATGCCTTGACGAATAAAGATTATGTTTACGGTCCCTTATGCTTTCTCAAAATTGTGCATTAACGTATTTAGTCACATTCAGGGAAGTGTGGAGAAACACCCTCTGAGCTTCCTCGTGTGCTGACATTCATTGAGTACTCCCTGTCCAGTTCCTTCACCCAAAATGTATCACCTCATATTTGTCAGGGTTACATTCCATCTGCCATTGTTCTGCCCATCTGAAATTCCATCTCTATCTTCCTGTACCATAAGACCTTCCTCCGCACTGCCAACCAACCGGCCAATCTTTGTATCAAACACAAACTTAGTTGTCCCACTCCCTGCACCCCCGTCTATATTCACAGCTGCATCATTTATGAATACCCCAAATAATAAGGTTAACGATCACACAACACCAGGTTTCAGTCCAACCGGTTTGTTCGAAGGCACTAACTTCGAAGCGCTGCTTCTTCATTAGGTGGTTATGTTCTTTGAAAGCTCGTGCCTCTGAATAAAGCTGATGGACTATTGTTTGGTGTTATGTGATTTTTAGATTTGTTGACCCCAGTCCAACACCAGCACCTCCGAATCACTGCACTGATCCCTGTGATACACCATTGGTAGCGGTTTCTAGTCACAATAACAGCCTTCAACCACTACCCTCTGTCTCCTAACACTAAGTTGAATTGGATGCAACCTGGCAAGTCATTAATGACTCGTACCCGTTCCCTTGTTATATATTTCCGCTTGACACACTTGCAGAATATCTGGATATTTTCCTTAATCTTACCCTGCCAGCAGGTTCTATGACCCTGTTTTAGGCAGTTCTCACCGAGTGATGAATTTCCTCAAAGTTACAGTCTTAAGTGGCCAATCCCTTATCTTGCCATTATTTCCCTTGAATTTGGATTGGGCAGCCAGTGAAGCGTCCTGTTAATTTCCAATTTGTCATATGTTTTGTGAATTTTGTAAATCTCACTGTGACCCACGTCTCATTCTTTGAAACACTCGAGAACATAGGCCGGGTTTCCTCATCAGACATTCTCACCATCTGTGGGATTAATCTGGAGAATGTCCATTGCAGTTTTATTGTGGTCAGTATATTCTTTCTCAGATTGGGTCACCAACACTGTTCACAATGGATGCAGGTTTGCTCGCTGAGCTGGCAGGTTCATTTCCCGACGTTTCCTTACCTTACTAGGTAACATCTTCAGTGGACCTCAAGCGAAGCGATGCTCCACATTCCTGCTTGCTTTTAAAGGGTTTCTTTGGGTTGTTGATGTCATTTCCTGTGGCGAAGTCATTTTCTTTTCCTTTTCTCAGGGGGTGGTAGATGGGGTTTAACAACTAACAGCACAACGAGTTAGACATCTGCAAGAAATGCATGTGGATTCTCTCCATTGATCCTATTAATTTCTAAATATCCAATGTCACATGCTGCATAATAGATTCCAACAGTTTCCCTGCAGATGTCAAGTTAATTGGTCTGCAGTTCTCCAAACTATGCCTTCTTCCCTTTATAGATGTTTGGATCCCTTCCATTAATCTATAGTGCTTGGACTATGTTTTCTAACTTCCATTTATCTGGAATGATTTCCGGCCTCTGCAGAATACCATAGGAAAATAAAACACAGTCATCGACAGTGCAATTAATACTTCTGTTGCTGATTTATGTCTGACATTTTAATATGAAGGACATCAGGTTTGTCAGACTCAGCAATGCTCAACATAGTTACACTTTCAAATACTACCTTGTTACTGATATAAATTGACTTTTTGTCTTCAGTTGCACAAGCGCTACATGATCAGTTGGTATTACTGGCTGATTTTATGGATCTTCCTCCTTGAAGGCAGATACAAAGCAGCTGATTATTTTCTTGGCCATTTCCCTGTTCTTCACAATAAACTCTCCTCTCCCAATTACCAATTTCCATATTTGACCTTGCTTTCAGTTTGTTTCCTTTGAAATACAGATTGTAGATTTATGCAGTGTTTTTGTTCCTGTTTGTTCGCATTCATGTTCTATTTTTGATTTCCTTATCAGTTTGATGGCCCTTGTTTCTGGATCATGAATTTCTGAGAATTCTCAGGTTTCCACAATGACTGAAATTCTTCTGAATCCATTTCCTATGATTAATACATTTTCGAATTTGTTATGTTCAACATCATTGTGTCACTTTTCCTTTCTTTGATGCTTGTACCTGAAATAAAAAGACTGTGCAATATTTCTATAAATTTCCTGGTCCTGACCAGATATGTTCAGGAACACTGCAGGAGGACATAGAAGGAATTGCCGGAGCCCTGGCTGATATTTTTGCATCATCGCTGGCCAACGGGCGAAGTCATGAAGGACTGAAGGACAGCGAATGCTGAGTCCTTACTCAAGAAGGGCTACAAAGAAAAACGCGGGAGGTATAGACCAGTAAACGTAAAATCTGTTGTAGGTAACTGACTTGAAAGGGTTCCGAGAGATAAGATATACATGCATTTGGAAAGACAGTGTATGATTAGGAGCAAGATTAGAGTGGTGCTAGAAAAGCACAGCAGGAACATCCGAGGAACAGGAAAATCAACGTTTTGGGGAAAAGCCCATCATCAAACTCAGCACGGCTTTGTGCATGCGAAATCATCGCTCACAAATTTGTTCGAATTCTTTGATTTAGTGACTAGCAACGTTGAGGAGGGCAGGATGGTGTATGCAGCCTTTATGGATTCCAGTAAGGCCTTCAATAAGGTTCCACATGGTACGCTGCTCTGGAAAGTTAGATCGCATGAAATTGAGGAGGAGCTGCCAAATTAGCAACAAAATTTTCTTGATCGTGGGAAGCAGAGGGTAAAGTGCAAGGATGCTTGTCAGCCTGGAGGCCTGTGATTAATGGAAAGCCTCACGGGTTACTGCTTCGTCCACTACATATTACATATATCTATGGTTTAGATGAGAATGAACAGGCATGATTTGTAAGTTTGAAGACAGCACTAAAATAGGCAGCATCATCGAGAGTGAAGAAGGTTATCAGAAATTTCAGAAAATGCAGCAGTACCTTCATCACCTGGAGAAGTGGCTGAGAAATGGCAAATGGATTTTAATATAGATCCGTGTAAGTTCTTGCATTTTAAAAAGTCAAATCAAGGTTGGAGTTTCCTGGTGAATGGTTGGGTCCTAAGGAGTGTAGTAGAACAGAGGTACCTTGGAATTCAGGTACATGGTTCTCTGAAATTTGATTCAGAGGTAGACAGGGCAGTGAAGAAAGCTTTTAGCACACTGGCCTTCATCAGTGTATATCACTGAGTATCGAAATTAGGGAGTTATGTTGCAGTTATACAGGATGCTGGTGATGCCATACTGGGAGCGTTATGTTCAGCTGTGTTCACTTTGCTATGGGAAGGATCGTATTAAACTCGAATGAGTGCAGAAGAATTTTACAAGAATGTTGCAAAGGACTCAATAGTCTGAGTTGTTGGGAGAGGTTGGACAAGTTCGGACTTCTTATTTTAGATGTATGAGGCTGAGGGGGAATCTGAGAGAAGTCTATAAGGTCATGGGAAGGACGGACAGAGTGAATGCGCTCAGTTTTTTTTCCATGGTTAGGCAATCACGGCCAAGAGGGCATCAGTTTAAGATCAGAGGGGAAACAATCAAAGGGAACCTGAGGACCAACTGCTTTTCACACAGTGGAGAGACGCATATGGAATGATGTGCCATTGGAAGAGTTTGAGGCGGGCACATTCGCAACATTTAAAAGGCATTTGTACAAATACATGGACAGGAAAGGATTAGAAAGATACAGGACAACGGCAGGGAAATGTGTTTAGCGTGGATGGACATTTTGGTTGGAATGGACGTGTTTGGGCCGAAGGGCCTGTCTCCGTGTTGTCTGACTCTATGACTCCAACAAACATTGCTTGCCTCCCACTGCATGTTATATTGCACTTTCCCAATTCACTGGAGCGAACTTGACCCTCTCGCCTCCAGGCTACCATGATGTTTAACCAGAACGTTCAGGCATTCTATATTCATGCAGACACTGTGTAAAATGCACCTTATTAACGTCTCTATTCCTTCAAAGCTGATTCAGAGCAAGGTTATTAATTCTTCCTTCTGATCACACAATACAAAACCCAAAATAAACTGGTCTATAGTTTGCTTCACAACATACTCTTCAACCCACCTCACATACACGTACAGAATTTATTTTGCACAGCATAAGCAGTCACTTAGTTAATACAGTTTAGAAGCAGCTTGAGAATATCCAACAAAATTGCAGTATCCATGATACTTGCATATCTAATTTCCAGAGCAGATGATGCTCAGATTTTCTGCAACCGATATATAACACACCAATATTTGCTGCACCTTGCTATTTGTAAGTTCTACATAAACTGATTCTGTGGAATCTGAGGGACAGGTCTGTGTCATTATTAGTGATAGACTTGGACAGGACATTCGGAGAGGTTCACCTCGAACCTGAGATGAGCTGAAGATACCTCCATCAATACAGGGCAAGCATCAATATCCTCCCTGCTCTGTCAGGATAATGGTCACCGCATTCTCTCTGCTCCGTCTGTATATCTGTTATAGAACCTACCCCCAGAAAATCCTCATGCTCTATCTCCAAATAAGGCTCAGGCACGACCGCTCTCACTATTGAATTCAGCAACTTCCTTCCCACACTTTCTCTGTCACCTACGCAATACGCCCACACATTAATCATACTATATGGATTCAAAACTGTCGACTGCCTCATTACGGACACCTCACAATTCCTCCCAGATCCACCTCCACCAGCACTAACAGCAAGGCCATCCACTCCTGCCCTCACTCCTTTCATCCCTTTCTCCTATTCCAAGAGAAACAGCCTGGAGTAGTGGTGGAGTGCCCAATATGCATTCTCTCACCCACCCCCCACCCCCACACCCGCCATGTGGGGAGGAACCTAATACAAGATGAAGCGGACTGGGATCCCTCGCGTGAAATTTCTGAAACATCCATGTCCCACTGATCGATGAAGGAGCAGTGCTCAGTGAAAGACAATTCTCACTGTAAATTCACTGGCATTTCGAAAGACGGTCCTTTAACTCCCACCCCACCCCCAAATACAGTTACCTCACTGCACAGCGATGCAGACATAGAAATACACAGAATTATTGGTATCACCCCAATATACGAACAAACATAATACATACAAGGGAATAGGCACACACACGCAGACATATAGAGTCACACACAAATACGCACAAACATAGATAGAGACACACAGGCTGATGCACAGAAAGACAAACGTAGATGCACAAATACACAGATGACAAGCAGATGGACAAACATACGCACACGTAGACACAGATACAAATTGATAAGTTTTTTTGGTTTATAACGGGATCAAGGATTCTTGGGGGAAAGCAGGAGAATGAGGTTGAGGAACATATAAGAAATTATTGAGTGGCATATCAGTCTCGATGGGCCGAATGGTCTCATTCTGCACCTTTTTCATGTGGTGCTATGCTAAAAAGTATTGTCTTCCTGAGACAGTAGCAGAGACTGGGTTTGATACATATTCGATTGGAAATGTTCAGTGGGAATGTGGGACAGGTTTGGAGTCCGGAATGGTTTATGTTTATTTCTAATTTTTCTGTCCTTATATCTGCAAAGAGGTGGTGATTTGATGTTCACTTAACAAAGTTTGAAAATAACAGGTCCCTCAAAGAAATAAGGACGTACCTTTCACTTTAGTGTTGTGCTACCTGTGGTGTCCTCATCCTCAAGGACCAGTGAAGACTCGTTGATAGAGTCATAGAGATGTACAGCATGGAAATAGACCTTTCAATCCAACCCGTCCATGCCGACCAGATATCTCAACCTAATCTAGTCCCCCTGCCAGAAACTGGCCCATATCCCTCCAAACCCATACAATTCGTATTCCCATTCCAAATGCCTCTCAAATGTTGCAATTGTACCATCCCCCACCACTTCCTCTGGCAGCTCATTCCATACAAATACACCCTCTGGGTGAAAAACGTTGTCCTCTACGTCTCTTTTGTATCTTTCTCCTCTCATCCTCAAACTATGCCCTCTCGTTCTGGACTCCCAGACATCAGGGAAAAGACTTTGCATACTTACACTATCCATGCCCCTCATAATTTTGTTAACCTGTATAAAGTCACCCCTCAGCCTCCGATGCTCCAGTTAAAACAGCCCCAGCCTGTTCAGCCTCTTCCTGTAGCTCAAATCCTCTAACACTGGTAAAATCTTTGTAAATCTTTTCTGAACTCGTTCAAGCTTCACAACATCTTTTCGATAAGAGCGGGACCAGAATTGCACGCAATATTCCAACAATGGCCTCAACAATGTCCTGTACAGCAGCAACATGACCTTCCAACTCCTGTACTCAATACTCTGACCAATAAAGGAAAGCATACCTAAAGCCTTCTTCACTATCCTATCTACCTGCGACTCTACTTTCAAAGAGCTATGAATCTACACTCCAAGGTTTCTTTGTTCAGCTGCACTCCCAAGGACCTTGCTACTAAGTGTATAAGTCTTCGCATGACTGATCTTTGTTGGACAGGAGAGTCAATGTTTATTGGGAACAGACAGGAGACGGATGGACAGACACATTCGGATCAGCCATGAGCATTCTGAATGGTGCAGCCAAATGACCACTGTTACCCCTACCCCGTGTGTTGTTCCCTCAATCCACCCTCGAGGCTATTACATGGTAGGGGACCACCCCATTCAATCAGACAGGATCGATACAATGAGACAGGAGGAGACCATTCTGTCACTCAGCTCGTTGAGTACATTACACAGCCCAGCAGGAGGCCATTTACCCGCCTGAACGGCTACCCAGGAGCAGGGAACACTGACTCTCCTGTCCAGCAAAGATCAGTCGCTAACAGGAGATCGAGAGTAGAGACAAATGTTTATTTTCAGGCTGCAAAGCTGTAACTGATGGAGTGCCTCAGAGATCACTGTGGGGTCATCAATGATCAACAGTTTGTATCCAAGATCTGAAAGAAGGGGAGGGAATTGCTTGGAGCTCAATTAGCTCGTAAACCAAGATGGTTATTTAATGTGTCATCAAATGGAGGTAGTGAGTCTGCAATGTGAAACAGACAGGAAAGGTTAGTGAGCAAACCTTCAGCAGAAATAACATAAGGTAGGTTGTGTATTTTGACATGAAGAATAAAACAATAGTAAACAATGTAAATGCAGAGAGCTTGCGGAACTCTGTGACTCAGGCGGTTTCCATGTTCCTGGGACATGAATCATATGAAGTCAGTCTGCAGATGCAGCAAGTGATTTGGAAGGTAAGTGGAATGATGCTGTTTTTGGCAAAAGGTATCAGGTTTAATCGCAGGAATGTTTAACTGCATCGGTACGGAGGCATTGCTGTGACCACATTTGATGCACTGTGTGTTGTTTTGATCCCCGAAACTAAAATGAAAGGATTTAATTATTTTCGAAGATTTTCAAAGAGGTTTTCCTTTCCTCATTCCTGGAATGCCGGCCTTTTGTTATCGGGGATTATCAGTTTCGATCTTAGCTGAGAAATAGAATTCAACCATCCATGACTTTCTGAAGAGTGTATCAACTGGGTGCACATTATCTCTTGTCAGGGAGACTAAAGCTAGAGAATAAACTTTAAGAAAAAGATGTATTTATATTAACACACATACTATGAAGACACCTACCAATATTTACACATTACACAGACACATGTAAGCATGTCTTCAAATTATAAAGTGGGGACTTTTTTGCGATTGAAACGAATGCACTTGCATATAATCTATAATCGGGTTTTCCAGAGAATGTTCCAGAAGAGCACACCTGGTCCAGTTTGGTGTTCAGTTGACATTATTGTATGTTTCAACACAGAGAGGTAGAAACATATCCCCCGCCTGAGAAGCAGCAGCCTATTGATCTCTCTCTCTTAAGTTATTCCATCCAAAAGCAAAGTGTGAGACCATAAAATCCCTGTGTTATCTTTACCACTTGTGAAGGATTTCTGGTGAGAATTCACTGGAATCTCTCCACTGCCTGAAACAAAAGGAATTCAGCCAAATTCAAAAGTTCCAGAGTGAAACCCCACTACCAGTAGCTTGTGTGAGCAGAATAACTTCAAAGGCAGAATAACGTTTGGCGCACTCTATCATTTTACCATTTGTTATGAGTTCAACTTTCTGTGTCTCACGCTTTTCTAGAAAATGACCTACTCTAAGACCTACATCATTGGTCACATCACAAAACTGGTTGCATTTAAGATTGGTGAAACCAGTGGAGGAGTGGGACTGGAAAAGGACGGAGTGACCTTCCAACATTGGTTGAAACACAAATGAGAAGTTTTCAAAGGGCTGTTCAAGTGGAAATTCCCTTCCCCAGCAGTTTGTGGTGCCTGGATGCTTGCATTTATTCAAAGTGATATTTGGTGACATTTGACAGACAAGTGAATGCAGGAAAATGGCATCCAGACAGAAAAATGCTGCTGTAACCACATTCACATCACCCATGGAATTTGTGAGTGGTGGAGCGGTGACAAAGTGTCTAATAGCCCACTCCTGCCGCTCAGTCCTATGTCCCTATGTTCTATTCAGCTCTTCACAGCTCCTGATATTAACAGATGGAGGCCGCCTGCTCCAAATACCTGGTCCACCGTAACACAGGATATCATTCAATCCCTCAAGACTGTCACACACGGTTTGGTGTGGGTTGGAAAATGTTATTTGGAAAACTAGGCTGGTTTCGAAAGACACCTCTGGTCTCTTTACAGAGTGTCTCCTCTCTGCAACTTGTGCTTCATTTGTTGGTCATGTTGGAGACCCAGATTCACTGTGAATACAGCCCCCATACCTCACGCTGAGATGACTCACAAAATACTTTATTCTCTGTTACTGCAACATTCAATAACAGAACGTTAAGGAAAATTACAATTATTAATTTTGTAATTACAGAATATGAGAACATAAGAAGCAAGATTAGGTGACTCGGACGATCAACCCATTGTATACCATCATGGCCGACCTCCTGTTAGCAATAACCGGTCTTTAATGTCCAATTCTTCACACCCTTTAGCTCTTTGACAGTTCAAAAATTCATGTACTACCTCTTTCAATACTTTCCGTGATGTAACTCCCCTCACTATATAGCCCAGATAATTCCTGGCATTGATTACCCTGTATGAGAGGAAAACACTCCTAACACAGACACCATCATCTATTGATATGAACAAGAGGTGAACACAGGGGTTCAGGAAAGAGTGAATGGCCTTGATAATAAGACAGTATTTGAATGAGGATGGCATCAGGACCACCTACTGATTTGAGCTTACTGTGAATCAGGTGTACCCTCCCCACTGGTTGGGGTCTCTCAGAGCACAAAGGAAAATGTTTGTGGTCGGTGACCAACACTCTTGTCAGTCCTGGGACATCTCTGCAGGAGATCCTCAGGGTAGCTGCCTCAAAACAAACATTTTCAGCTGGTTCATCACTGTCTTTCCTCATCATAAGATCAGAAACGGGGCTGGTCACTGAAGATCACCCAATAGTCAGAACAAGGTGTCGCACCTCAGCTCCTGGACTAGTCTGTGTCCATGTGCAGTAAGTCCCAGACAGCATTCAGGCTTGTGCTGTTAAAGTGTCGGTAACATTCATGTAACAGCAAGGCCAGACACTCTACATTTCCACAGTTAAATGAACAACTCATTCAGCATCTCAGGCACATTAGAAACGGATATGAAGAAGCCATTCAACCCATCGAAACTACTGAACAAAGAGAGGAATAGCCGATTCAATCCTCCTGCCTGTTCCACAGGAAGAGAAGAGATCTGATTACTACATCAAGTTGTTAAACAAGGGCAGGGAGAGCCACGTCAGACCCATGAACCTGTTCCATGGGACCTGGAGGAGGCCATTCAGCACCTCAAGACACTTATTTAGGAACAGGAGGGTGTCACTGATGCTCCAACCTGACAAATCAATGGAGCAGAGAATGCACTCTGAGACGGATCCACGATGTTCTTCATGGCTCCATTACCTGTGGGACACATGACACTTTGACGTGGTTTGCTGGCAGTGAGGAAGGTAGCCAGATGCTTTGTCTCAAGTCTCAGAGAGGCATCTTCCTTCTCTGAGACACAGACCCAAGTTCTCCATGGACGTCAGAAGCTGGGGGAATAGTTAACTGTTTTATAATGAAGGTATTGTGGCTGTTGGCGGGATTGTGGATAACATGACGTGTAATGCAGGATCACACACTAAATGCACTGTATTCATGTGGGGAGAATTTAATCAAAGACTGACCCTCTGTCTCTCTCAATCAACATATGGAGTGGGGGTGGGCTGAGGGGAACGTCCTCTGAGGCTCTTAACCTATTGACAACCATTTAACCCGAGTTAATAAAAGCCATGGAATTTATCTTCGTATCAGTGCCTGTTTAAAACATCATGAGTGACTGTCCATCCCCCTTCAGGTTCAATACAATCATCTCTTATTCTGTCACAGAGTTTCACTCACTGCTCATGGTGCCATCACCCCAGGGATTAGTCTGGTGAAACTTGAGAGAAAGTCTATCCAGAGTACCCCAAATACTGCCTCAACAACACTCTCAGGGATGATTGCAATAATCCTTTTCTCTCACTTAGACATCGACATTTCTTTCCTGTGCCACAAAAAGCCATTCCTTCTCTCTGTACTATGACTGACATGGAATGGATAAGTTCCTTACATCTGTACGTCAGCATCAATAAAGCCAACACCAGAGATGCGTATGGAGATGTGCATCACTCTCGGGGAGAATTTCAATGATATTGAACACCTAAAATAGGGGATGATCACCTACCTGAACAGAAATGAGCTATAGGAATACGGGAAACAGGCAGAGGAAGGGAGCTATCTTTACTTCTCTTCTTCTCTCACAGGATGTTTGCAGCCCTGGTCAGGGCTGCATGTTATGCCGATCTTGAACTGAGTGTTTGGTTCAGCGGTTCCACCGGACAGTAAAGAGAAAAGCACATTCCTGTGGGATTGTAGTGTTACAATACAGGATACATTCTCCTGCTTAATGTAAAAACAGCAACAGGGAAAAGATTTATCCACTGCAGTAATCCATGATAAATCTTGAGTCCAAAACTGTTTGAAGTAAGAATTAACAACTTTATTTCTTAAAGTATAATAGGGAATAATAGACGAACGAATATTTACAGCTTCTTCCTCTAAGTTATATTTTATCTACCCCCACCCCCCACCCCAACCCCCGACTATACTAGTCCGATTAGACTCTTAATTAAGATTTACAAAACAAAACTTCTTATCTCAAAACCAAGAAGCTTTCGGTTCTTCTCCATATTCCTGTCTTCTTTTCTTCTTTGAGATTCTGCTTTTACCAGTTACTAATCAATAAAGTTACAGAGAGGAGAGCTAATTTTCAGGCAGTCTTTGCATGCTGGTAACTTGGCAGTCCTCCTCTCAACTGTCAACTTCCCGCGGTCTTGTACCCCCCAAACCATTGGAATGTGTCATTGGCTTTTAAGATTATCAATGTACTAAATTCACACTTGATTGGAGGTGGGCATTTTGGGTTATAATTTAAACAATTTGGCTGAATTTGTTTATGTCTTGAGAAAATAAGCTAATCGAGACGTTCAACCAATTGTTACATTAAATCTATTTTTCAGAAGACTTGGTGCTGTCAGGTAGTTATTGCTGGCTTTTAATTCTGTAAAAGGTGCAGAACACCCACATGTTCATCACAAAAGTCACACTGAAACCTGACTAGGGAAGATGGATTCATTGACTTCGCTTAAGGACTTGGGGCAAGCAGATGGGCTTTTATGGCAAATGAAAATAGTTGCTTTTAATTTCCTTCATGAGATATCAACAGAGTATTATTCTGTGGCTCTAGAGTATAAGTCTTGAACACCATAAACTGTCATCCCGTTTGTACAGAGAACAAGTTAAACATCCTCAAGAGCAAATTTTTAGTGACGGACATGTGGTTAGAAGGAACTTGAAACTGTTGCATCTGGATTAAACAAAGGCACAAATTATGGTTTATTCAGAAGTTGCAATGAGACTGAGACGAGACTGGGATATCATGACGGTGGTATTGGACAGGATTGGTGAGTGGGGACAAGATGGAGATGTAAATCTGTGAAGTACAAAATGGATTATGGAGTTTGAGAACAGTCTGGTTCTTTCTTGCATATCAGTGAGTAATTTAGAAATAGTAGTTTGATACTGATTAATATCAGGAAAGGAGGTTTTGCTTGTAACTGAAGACATTGTCTTGCACTTTCCAAATTTTATATATCATGAGCAGAAATTCAGTTCAACCCAGTTTAGTCGAGAAATATAATGACTTACCAGGAACACCAACTATAGCGAGTATGGGATAGTAACCACCTTGAATAATCCAAAGGAGATCCTGGATCCGAGATGTTAATGATATCCAAGGCCGAGAAAGATAGTAAAGACCCAAGGATAAACTCCTGTCTGTTATTGTAATGTTCCAGTCTAATATTCTCAAATTCTGATAGATTGTTGAAACATACAAGTCTAATGATCTCAGAGTCTGATCCATTGTTGTACCATTCCAATTTACTGATCTTAGATTCTGATTCACTATTAGAACATTTAAATCGAAGGTCCTCACATTCTGAACCATTAGTCTAACGTTCCAGTCTAATGTTCTCAGATTCTGATCTCTACTCTCCCTCTTTCTCGAGATGATGATCCCTGTTAGTACTGTCAGTGATGCTTCTACTCATACTATGGGATAACATGCTGAAAAGAGCCCATTTATCATTCAATGATGGAAACGCTCCACTGGGATAATTAGGATCCATGGAGATTGACATTAATCGCAGTCACTGAACAAATAGCTCCAGTTAACCCCTTTCAATTTAACATTGATTGTATTAAATTCTAAAGAACGTTTAAAATTTATAAATTTGGCATGGGATATGTGGGAGTGCCTGAGGAACGGAATATTGGAGATGGTAGATTGATTGCGTGCAATCATTCAGTCTGCCTTGGATATGGAAGTAATGACAAAGTATTGTCAAAACATAAACAAGTTTCTCCGTTTATAAACGGAAACACACAGTCTGTAACTACTGATCACTGATAATAATATCAGTAAAATATGGAGAGAACTTTTCTAGTCCAGAATCTGACAGGAAAATGTGTCTACGCTAACATGAGTGATAACGGACAACTGACATGGATATGTTAACAGAGAATATGACGTGTCACATAATTCAGATGGTTATTCGAGGATCAGTGAGGGCAGGTGAGGGTCATGCTGTTAATGTTATCGATGTCAATCAACTGTGATTATTTACCATTGGATTTCAATTGCCGTGTGATTATGATATTGGGGACATGGCTGCTGAGACTGGAGTGAGGGAACATGATACTTCCCAGTCATCAGTAGTGAAACGTTACTCTTTGTAAATCATTTGAAGATCAAATTCCAGGATACAGCTCCAATGAGAAATGAGGAGAGCCAATATTAACCATACAGCCAGAAGACATTGGAGCAGAAATTTGTCCATTAGGCCCATTGAGCCTGCTATGCCATTCAATGATGGCTGTTAAGCTTCTCAACCCCATTCTCCCGCTTTCTACCTGTAACCCTTAATCCACTTTACAGTCAAGAACTTATCTGTCTCACTCTTAAATATTCTCAATGATCTGACTGGACAGCCCTTTGTGGCAGTGAATTCCATAGATTCACCGCTCTCTGGCTGGAGATGTTTCTCTTTATCTCTGTTTGGAAAGGTCTTCTCTTTACTCTGTCCCTTCTGGAACTAGTCTCTCCTACCATTGGATATATCTTCCCAAAATCCACTCTGTCCCAGGACTTGTAGTATTCTGTAAGTTTCAATTAGACCTCCTAACATCGTTCTGAACTCTATCAAATACAGACCCAGAGCTCTCAAATATCTTCATATGTCAAGCTTTTCATTCCTGGCACCATTCTTGTGAATCTCGTCTGAAAACGCTCCAAGACCAGTACATCCTTCCTGAGGTATGGGACCCAAAACTGCGCACAATAATCCAAATGTAGGATGACCAAAGCCTTGTAGAGCCTTAGAAGTACATCCCTGCTTTTATATTTAAGCCTTCTTGAAATAAATGCCATCAATGTATTTGCCTTCCTAACTACTGACAACCTGCAACTTTACCTTTCAAGACTCCTGATCTAGAACTCCCTAGTCTTTTTGTACTTCAGAGTTCTGAATTTGCTCGCTATTTATAAAATAGTCTATGCCTTTATTCATCCTGGCAAAATGCTTTCCCACACTTTTCCACATTGTACTACATCTGACACTTATTTGCTCACTCTCCAAACCTGTAAAAGTCCTTCAGCAGGTGAAAGTGAGGACCGCAGATGCTGGAGATCAGAGTCAAAAAGTGTGGTCATAGAAAAGCACAGTCTGTGAGGCAGCATCCGAGGAGCAGGAGATTTGACATTTCAGGCATAAAGCCTTCATCAGGAATGTGGGGTGGGCGGAAGGGGCCAGAGAGATAAATGAGAGGGGCTGGTTCTGGAAGGAAGGTAGCTTGGAAGGCGACAAGCTAGATGAAGGTGGGTGGTGATAGTGATCGGTCAGAGTGGAAGGTGGATTGGCTAGATGGGAAGGAAGATGGACAGGTAGGACAGTTCAACACGGCGGTTCTGAGTTGGAGGGTTTGATCTGGGATAAGGTGGAGGGAGTGGAGATGAGGAAACTGGTAAGATTGTCCTTGATACCGTGTGTTTGGAGGGTGCCAAGGCAGAAGATGATGCGTTCTTCCTTCAGACGTCAGGTGGCTAGAATGTGACAGTGGATGAGGCCACAAACCTGCAGAGCCTTGGCGAAGTCAGTGGGGGAGTTGAAATATTCAGCCACAGGGCAGTGGGGTTGTTGGATGTATGTGTCTGAGAGTGTTCCCTGAACCGTTCTGCAAGTTGACATCCTGTCTCACCAATGTAGTGGAGACCAGCAGCAATGGACAGATAGAAGTGGTGTTTGAATGCACAGAATGTTATCTGCCTGATGTTGAAGGCTCCTTTAGGGCCTTGAGTGGAGGTGAGGAGGGAGGTGCTGGCACAGGTTTCATACCTGTTGTACTGGCAAAGGGAAAGTGTCGGGAGTGGAAGATGGCTTGTCGGGGTTGTGTGGACCTGACGAAGGACCTGTGAGGGAATGGTCACAGCAGTATGATGATGGGTGTAGGGAGGGAAGTATATCTCTGGTGGTGTGGTCTGACTGTTGGTGGCAGAAATGGCGGAGGATGATGCGTTGTAGCCTGAAGTTGGTGGGATGGAAGGCAAGCACCAGAGAGGTTCTAACTTGTTGTAGTTGGAAGTGTGAAGTTCAAGGGCCGAGTTTTGGGCAGTTGAGGAGATGTGCTAGAGCACCCTCCTGCAGCCGAACCACCTCTTCAATGCTACCTGTCCCTCTATCTATCATTGCACTGTTTGAAAGCTTGGCCAGGATGCCCTCAGTTCCTTCATACCGATAATGAATGCACAAAGTGAAAAGCTGTGGTCCCAAAACTCAGTCTTGTGGAACACCACTTGTCACTGGCTGCCATCCTGAGAAGGACACTTTAATCCACACTCTCTGCTTTCTGTCAGACAGCCAAACTTCAACTTCCACCTTGCCTCTAACACCATGGACCCATATCTTTCTCAATAGCCTCATGCATGTCACCTTGTCAAAGGATTCTTGACGTGCAGATGGATAATATCTATCGGTTCTCCTTGATCAAATCTGCACATTAATCCCTCAATGTATTCCAGCTGGTTTGTTAGGCATGACCTCCCCTTGATGAAACCATGCTGACTCTGTCCTATTTTACCAAAGACCTCCAAGAATTCCGAAATCCCATTCTTCACGATGAATCCCATGATGTTACCCACAACCAAGTTTGCTAATCAGTCTGCAGTTTTCCATCTTCTGCCTGACTCCCTTATTAAACCGGGTGTCATGTTAGCATTTATACAGCCACTTGGCCCTTTCCTGATTTTCGTCATTCCTGAAAGATTACCACTTATGCTTGCACTAACTCTTCAGCGATCTCCCTTACAAGGCTGGGGTGTAGTCCATCTGGTACAGTTGAGTTATCCACATTCAGGCCATTCCGTTTTCTAACATGTTCTTCTTGGTGATGGCCACTGTATTTAGGACTGCCCTCTCACTCTCTTCAATTCTTGGGAAATTACTTGTGTATTCCACCATGAAGACTGATGCAAAATTCCTCAGCTATTTCTTTGCTTCCAAATACTGTCTTTCCAGCATCTTTTCCCAGTGGTCCATATTCACATTTACATCTCTTTTGCACTTTATATATCTCAAGAATCTTACAGTTTCCTTTACATTACAGGTTAGCTTACCCCCATACTTCATGTCTTCCGTCCTTATTTATTTTTTCTTGCCTTCTGTTGGCCTCAATTCTCCAGTTCCCCACTGCCCTTTACTCTGCTTGCTCTTTTATATAGAATCCCTGACTTCCCTTGTCAGCCCTGGTTGCCTCATCCTCCCTGTACCTTACCTCTATTACTCAGCCTGCGTCCCTGCAGTGTCTTCTAAATTATCATGGAATCTCCAGCCATTGCTGTTACCCTGTCTTTCCTGCTGGACGCCTGTCCCGGTCAATTCTACCCAGCTTCTCCCTTATGCCTCTCCAGTTGCCTTTATTCAGCTGAAATACTGTTAACTCTGATTCTATCTTCTCTCTCAAATTGCAGAATAAATTCAACAATGTTCTGATCACCGCTTCTGAAGTTTTCCTTCACCTTAAGCTCCCTTGTCTAGCCTGCGTCATTAAATCCAGTGTCATCTGTTCCCGAGTGGGTTCCACCACATGATGCTCCAAAAAGCCATCCCGTAGGTATTCCTCAAATTCATTTTCTTGCGATTCACTACCAACCTGGTTTCCCATTCCACTTGTATATTGAAATCCCCCATGGTCACTGTAACTTTGTCTTTCCTACAGATCTTTTCTATCTCCTGGTGTATCTTGTGCCCCAGCTCCTGACGACTCTTTGGAGGCCTGTGCAAGTCTCCAACTGTGGTTGTCTTACCTTTGTTGTTCCGCAATTCTACCATGCAGATTCTACACCATCTGACCTTACTTCCTTTCTTATTGTTGATTTAATTTATTTTCTTATTAAAAATGTAAATCCACTCTCTCTATCTTTTCGTTACGATATATGTCCTTGAATATCCTAATCCCCTTGCAGCCACTTCTCTGTGATGCACATCACGTCACACCTACCAATTTCAATCTATGCCACAAGCTCCTTTACCCTATTCCTTATACTGCTCGCATTCAGATATAACCCCTTCAATCTTGTGTTAATGTTCCCTCTTCTATTGCCATTTGTTTGTTCAGTGTGATTGAAGTTTGATTGCTTACACTTTCCATGCACTCTGTCCTATTTGCGTCTATGCTGGAGATTTTAATAACCTCTCCTGAACTCTGTACTCTTACTTCCTCTTTTCTAATTAAACCCTATAACGGAACCCCCACACCGCGCACACACTCACTCCTAATCAGTTTAAAGCTCTGTCTACGTCCTTGGTTAGGATTCACTCGGACTCTGGTCCAAGCACGGTTCAGACGAAGACTGTCCCATCAGAACAGGTTATTTCTTCCTCAGTAATAAAATGTGTTTAAAGTTTGTGAGAAGATTTGTAGCTCGGGTGCTCATTGTTGTGGTTATGCTCGGCGAACTGGGAATTTGTGTTGCAGACGTTCCGTCCCCTGTCTAGGTGATATCCTCAGTGCTTGGGAGCCCCCTGTGAAGTGCTTCTGTGTTGTTTCCTCCGGCATTTATAGTGGTTTGAATCTGCCGCTTCCGGTTGTAAGTTCCAGCTGTCCGTTGCAGTAGCCGGTATCTTGGGTCCAGATCGATGTGCTTATTGATTGAATCTGTGGATGAGTGCCTCTAGGAATTCTCTGGCTGTTCTCTGTCTGGCTTGCCCTATAATAGTAGTGTTGTCCCAGTCGAACTCATGTTGCTTGTCATTTGCGTGTGTGGCTACTAAGGATAGCTGGTCGAGTCGTTTCATTGCTAGTTGGTGCTCATGGATGCGGATCGATAACTGTCTTCCTGTTTGTCCTATGTCGTGTTTTGTGCGGTCCTTGCATGGGAGTTTGTACACAACATTGGTTTGTTCATGCTGGGTATCGGGTCCTTCGTTCTGGTGAGTTGTTGTCTGAGAGTGGCTGTTGGTTTGTGTGCTGTTATGAGTCCCAGTGGTCGCAGTAGTATGGCTGTCAGTTCAGAAATGTTTTTGATGTATGGTAGTATGGCTAATCATTTGGGTTGTGGCATTTCCTCGTTTCGTTGTCTTTCCCTTAGACATCTGTTGATGAAATTGCGTGGGTATCCGTTTTTGGCGAATACATTGTATAGGTGTTCTTCCTCCTCTTTTTGCAGTTCTGGTGTGCTGCAGTGTGTTGTGACCCTTTTGAATAGTGTATTGATGCAACTTCTTTTGTGTGTGTTGGGGTGGTTGATTTCGTAGTTCAGGACTTGGTCTGTGTGTGTAGCTTTCCTGTAAACCTTTGTGGTGAATTCTCCATTCGGTGTTCTCTGTACCATCACGTCTAGCAATGGGAGTTGGTTGTCCTTCTCTTCCTCTCTCGTGAATCGGATTCCTGTGAGTGTGGCGTTGATGATCCGGTGTGTGTTCTCTATTTCTGTGTTTTTAATGATTACAAAGGTATCATCTACATATCTGACCCAGAGTTTGGGTTGAATTTGCGGTAAGACTGTTTGTCAGAACAGCCTTTCCGCACATTCTCCATGAGACAACTCAGTCATTTCAGCTATCAGTCTAGTAAACCTCCTTTGAACCACCTCCAAAACATTTACACTTTTCCTTCGAGAAGGAGTCTAGGGTATTTCAAGGATATGTAAGAAGTCATAGACCCATAGTATGACTACCAGGGACACCATCACAGAAACTGGCTAAAGAACTACAGCAGAAACTGAAACACCTGATCAGCGGATCCAGACACTCTGTACAGTCAACACAGGAATTCTTGGACATCATCAGAAATGTACACATAGACAAGGAAGAAACTATGGTCTCATTCGATGTAACAGATCTGTTCACCTCTACTGACAAAACCCTAGCCAGAGAAACAATAGCCAACATGCTGGACATACAGAACAGACAACAGGACGTTGAACCTATCAACCAAGACTGCATACTCAAACTACTGGACCTGTGCCTCACAACACACTTCACATTCAACAACCAAATATATGAACAAATCAACGGCACACCCATGGGCTCACCCATCTCTGGACTCACGGCAGAAGCGATAATGCAAAGATTAGAACAAACAGTCTTACCGCAAATTCAACCCAAACTGGGGGTCAGATATGTGGATGACACCTTTGTAATCATTAAAAAACACAGAAGTAGAGAACACACACCAGATCATCAACGCCACACTCACAGGAATCCGATTCACTAGAGAGGAAGAAAAGGACAACCAACTCCCAATCCAAGACATGTTGGCACAGAGAACACCTAATGGAGAATTCACCACAAAGGTATACAGGAAAGCCACACACACAGACCAAGTCCTGAACTACGAAATCAACCACCCCAACACGCACAAAAGAAGTTGCATCAAGACACTATTCAAAAGGGTCACAAAACACTGCCTTACACCAGAACTGAAAAAATTGGAAGAAGAACACCTATAAAATGCATACGACAAAAATGGATACACGTGCAATTTCATAAATAGATGCCTAAGGGAAAGACAACCGTATAAGGACATGCCACAACCCAAAGGACTAGCCACACAAATTCCCAGCTCGGCGAACAGAACCACAATAAAATTCAACAGAAAATACTGGGACAAGAAACAAGCGTTTATGCACATGCCACAACATGAAAACTACAAGAGACAAGTCTGTTAAAATACACTTCCGATGTGGTGCTATATGAATTGAAATGTGTATTACAAAACCACGGACGAGGTGTTCAAGCTTTATTGGTAATTATTTGAGCCACAGCTGAGGTACTGATTTCCCCCAAGTCAGTGATCCCCCTCACTGAGACTCTCTCGCCCTGTCTCACACACATTGTCTAGAGGGACTACAAGTTCCTGTTGGCCCAGAATATTTAAATTAATTCACCTTCTCCCTGGAACCAATCTATTGTTCTTTTGGATCCTGTTCAGGGTCAGCAACCCGGTTCTGTGATATTATTGACGATAAATGATCAGGGATGACAGCACAGTGCTCACAGGGTACGGACCAGACAAAGGGCTTGCAGTCTGTGGGAGTTTCTAAATGAAATTTCTGTGTTTTTCTCCTCATGCTGTCTTTTGATATAACTTCACACTCGTCTTACACCCCTTGCCCTCACTCACTCTTTCCCTCTGTTTTCTCTCCATTCCTTTTATCTCTCTTCACTTCCTTTCTCTCTCTCTCTCTCTCTCTCACACACACACACACACACTTCTCTCTGTTTTCAAATTGTGATGTTGGAGAGCTCGTCGTTGTACAATGGGCTAAATAGCCTCGTTCAGTGCTCTATTAATTCTGAAGCTCTCTGAACCACTATAAAGACTTCAGGTGCCTGGAGAGACAAGCTGGTCCTGCGAAGGACACAGTGCAGAATCATCCTTTATCCTTCCTGTTGTCTGATATGCAGCGGCCTTGAAATATCTGTTCAAACAAAATAGATTGAAATTCGTGCAGGCAGGAGGACGTTCACCAGATGATTATGCTGTCAGGATTTAACAAGCAGTTCCCACATACACAATGTAGATTTGCCTGATAGCATCTCCTCCCAATTGACACGTCCTAGCTCTGCCTGATACTGACGTAATTTGCCTTCCGCCAATTCAGTAGCTTCACACAAGGTCCTGACTTATCCCTGTTCATAACTATCTTAAATCTGAAGGAGCTGTGATCACTCTTTCTAAAATTATGCCCACTGAAAGGTCAGTGACCTGGCCAAGCTCATTAGCCAATACGAGGTCCAGTATGGCTCTTCCTCTCGTTGGACTATCCAAATACTGCTGCAGTTAATAAATTCTGCCCCATCTAAGCCTCTTGCTCCAAGGGGCTCCCAGTCATTATTGGAGATAGTAAAGTCACTCACTATGACCACTCTGTTTGTTAATACACCTTTCCTTAATCGACGTACATATCTGTTCCTCAATCCCTCCGTGGCTGTTGGGCGGGGGGGGGGGGGGGGGGGGTTATTATAACGCAGTGCTTGCAGCCATCTTATTTTTGAGCTTTACCCATATTGCTGCAGTGGATGATCCCTCCTGTATGTCCTCTTCAAGTACAGATGTAGCATTCTCCCTGATTAGTAAAACACCTCATCCACCTCTTTTACCTTCCTCTCCATCTCGCATAAAACAATGAATGTTGAACGGCCAGTCCTTTTCCTCTCTCAACCAAGTCTCTGTAAAGCTGCAACATCGTAGTCCCATGCGCGGATTCTGGCTGTCAGTTCATCGGTCTTACCCATAATAATTCTTCCATTGAAATAAATACACTTCAGCCCAACTCCATCAGATCCTGACCTGATATTTTGTTTGAGTTTCCCTGATGTAAATTCTCTTCATCTATTCTCTGGTAATAGCAGATTAGAAAAGACTATCAGTAAAGCAGAAAATATTGCGAACAGACAATTTCTGTTTCCTCACTGTCCCTTCTATTGGTAATTGTATGACAGACTGTCCAATTCCAATAAACTGCTGGATAATTATTAAAGTTCAAACAACAGTGTCCAGCCTCTCAATGCACATTCTTCAAATCTCTCTGGACCCATTGGATTGACTGTTTTCTAATCCCTCTCTCAACCAAATCTCTGTAATATTTATATCATAGTTATATATACTCATTCAAACTCCAAGCTCCAAGCTCATCTGTCTTGCCTGTCATACTGCTCACATTAAAATCAGCACATTTCAGACTGCCAGTCCCATTGTGTTCACTCCACACTGCCAGTTTGTTGTTGGTCTTAGCTGTACTGGGATGAGTCTCCAACTGCTCTTCAGTCACTGTGCTTGTGGACATACTGCTCTGGCTCCCCCCCCGCCCCCCTTCCCCCACCGCCACACTCGTTTAAACCCTCTTGAGTGACAATAGCAAACCTGCCTGCCAGGAGATTGCTGCCGGTTCACGTCCATCCCGTCCTTCTTGTGCATTTCATACTCAGCCAGGAATCCCAATGACCGACATATAGGAGATTGCTGCCAGTGCCGATGCATCCCGTCCTTCTTGTATATATCCTACCGACCCGGGAATCCCAATGATCCACATAGTGCAAGCGCTGCCTACCCTACCAGTTCTTTGGCCATGTTTTTAACTATACTGCCTTCTTATTTCTAACCTCACTGGCACGTGGCATAATATAGTCTCTCCAAAATTCAAAAATCCTTTCAGCACAACTCCGGCAAGATCTTGACAATAAAAACTTAAGTGTGATCTCATTTACCAGGAAAGTGGAGCCCAATGAATCAGGCGCAATGATCATAGGATCTGATATCTATCACTTTCACCAAACCTGTGTGACAAGGTATACATATGGAGCCTCTATTTCTAGTTGGACGAGGATAAACAGAATTAGTCCAAAGGACCAGAAAATGTCAGAAAAGATGGCTGCCATTCAGCCTGTTTACTCTGCTTTGCTGTTCAATTGGATTTTAGCTATTCTGTTCCTTTTAATGGCAGGTTCTTTGCCCCGCATCCCTAGCGGGTCAGAAATTCCCCAGTGTCTTTGTGCATTCCTTGCGTAGGGAGCATCCAGTGCCAGGTGATGGGGATGGGGAATCCTGGTGTGGCTCGATGAAAGGCTGCATGCAGTGACAGATGGACTCAGGGATTGAGAGCGACAGAGCAGGTAATCAGGGACATGCACTCACATAAGTAGCTGGGCAAGATTCCCATGTACTCGGGGAGCCTGAGCACCAGTGCCACTTTTACAATAAAGACGTCATATTTGCAGCAATTCTCCATCAAATAAAAGTAAATATACTACAGATGGCAGAAACCTGAAACAAACATAGAAACATACTGTGTCGACAGAAAAGAGTTAATTCTCCCAATGCAGTCACAGGGAGATTGTAAAAAGCTCCACAAAGACAGGGGCTTTGTGGAATTATTCTTAATTGAATGAAAATTGTCTTATCAGTGTTAGGCAACATGGTTTTGTGCAGAGAAGGTCATGTCTTACCAAATGAATAGAATTCTTTTAAGAAGTGACAATGTTGATTGATGAGGGAGGGACTGTAGATGTCATGTACGTGGACTTCAGGAAGGCGTTTGGTATATTTCCCCATGGTCGAGGTATGTCGAAAGTGAAGTCACATGGTGCACGAGCTGGTGGACAAAGAACTGGCTGGGCAACAGGAGGCAGAGAATAGTAAGGGGAGGGAGTTTCTCAAAATGGAGAACTGTGACCAGCGGTTTATTTTAAGATGTTTCTGGAAAGATACATGAATGGGCAGGGATCAAAGGGATACAGATTCTTACAAAATAGGCGACAGGCTAAGATAGAGGATTTGGATCGGCGCAGGCTCCGAACACCGAATGGCCTGTTTCTCTGCTGGAATGTTCTTTGTTATAACATTATCAATGACCCATCAGACCCCAGTAATGGTCTCCTACAACCTCTTCCATCAGGTTAAAATGTACAGAACCATGATAACACTTAGCAGCTGGTTCAGGAACAGCTTCTTCCTGACTGTTATTAGACTGATGAGTGTACTCTCTAATCTCAGATAATGCTGATCTTGTTCCTTTTGATCTCGCCTCGCTCACGCCCTGTGCAGCGTAACCTGCATGACTCTAAAACATATTTTGTAGCCATTGTTCTGTACATCATTGTTTACTATGCTTTGCCTGTATATCTTGGTACAGGTCAAAGTAAATCCTCACTTCCCTTCCCCCAGTTCTGCCAGTGCTCACTCCCAGCTGTCTCTGGTCCTCACCCCCAGAACCTACCATTCCCCACCCCCAGCTCACTGTGACCCCATCCTCAGCTCACTGTGACCCCATCCTCAGCTCCCTGTGACCCCATCCCCAGCTCACTGTGACCCCATCCCCAGCTCACTGTGACCCCATCCCCAGCTCACTGTGACCCCATCCCCAGCTCACTGTGACCCTATCCCCAGCTCACTGTGACCCCATCCCCAGCTCACTGTGACCCTATCCCCAGCTCACTGTGACCCCATCCCCAGCTCACTGTGACCCCATCCCCAGCTCACTGTGACCCCATCCCCAGCTCACTGTGACCCCATCCCCAGCTCACTGTGACCCCATCCCCAGCTCACTGTGACCCTATCCTCAGCTCACTGTGACCCCATCCCCAGCTCACTGTGACCCCATCCCCAGCTCACTGTGACCCCATCCCCAGCTCACTGTGTGCTTTGTATCTCACTATTTCTCTCACACTATCTGTTTCCGTGTTTTCCTTTTCTCTGTCTTCTGTCTCTTTCCCAGAACATACAATCTCCCCTTCTCCCTGTTCTTTTGAATGTTTGTTTCTTGTTTTGTTTCCTTTCTCTGTTTTACTGACTGTCCTTCTGTTTGCCTCGCTGTGTTCTCTCCCTCCTTCTACGAGTCCATCTCTTTCTCCCTCGTTGTGATGGTGATGACTTCTCTATTCTTTTCAAGCATGTGATGGCTCTTTGGTTGGATGTTGGCAATACAATAAACTCAATTATGTTTTGGTATCTTAAACATAATTTAAATTTATTGGTTAAATTTCAATTGTTGTCAAAACAGCAACCAGAATGTAGATATCCATTTAACAACCAATTGTTACATCTAAATATTCTGGAACTGCCTTCTCTCAGTGCTCTGCATACTGGCAACTGAAAGCACTCGATTCACGTGCATAATAGTGTGACTGTAACTGCTCTTCCCAGGACCATAAGAAACTACAGACGGATTTATGCACAGCCCATACTATCATGGAGGACAACCTTCCACCCATTTATGCTTCTCATTGTCAGTGAAAGGCTGGCAACATAAAATATCTCTCCCAAACTGGTAATGATCTCCTACAACCTCTTCCAAATGGGAGGAGATACAGAGACTTAAAAACATGGACCAGTTTGATCAGGAACACTTTCTTCCCTACTGTAATTAGACTGATGAATTGACATCTCTAACTTTTGAAATGATGTTAATCTTACTAAAGTCGCTCTTGCTTTGCACTGCTCCTGTGCAGCTGTCACCTTGTTTGCCACACTCTGTCTCGGTGTCCCGTGAGACTCAAGGTCTTCTCAAGGGCGATCAAAAACAGTGAACGAACGCTGGCCCAGCCAGTGATACCTATATCCCATTAATAAATATAAGAACATGACGACACTCAGGGAACACAGACAGGTGGGATCAAATCGTTTTAAACATGATCTTAGATAGATAGAGATTTCCCTCGGTATCTGAAAGTAGAGTGTTCCTACAAAGCCTTTCATAAGCTGATATGGCATAAAGTGAAGTAGCATTAATTTATGTGGAAAAATTTACTTTTCTTGTTAAAAGTGAAAATCCTCTTCGGATTTCTTTTGGTTAGCGAAGACAGGACCTAATGGAGGTTTATCAGAAAGGGGAGTGGCAAAAATCGAATTTTTGAAAAGCGGGGTATACATGTACCGCCATTCTCTATCGATTCAACTCACTCCTCCTGCCCTTCAAAGCAGACTTCCCTGTCACCAGCATTGTTCGCACTATTTTCCAGCTGCTTTCAGTTCAGAAAAGCTTCCAAGCACTCTCTGATCTATTTATGCAATTTCAGATCGCCAGCAGTTTTCTTTATTTGGTTTAACCTTCAAATGTGTTATTCCGAGGGAAGTCGGCATCTCTGCCAAGGGCAGCATTTGTTAATCATCACTAATTGCCCTGACTGTGAGGCCATTCCACAAACCAATATAAAGTGAAGCACATTGATATGGGTCTGAAGTCAAACTTAACCCAGACCGGGGAGTAACATTAGATTTTTTTACCGAAGGTCATCCGTGTAACAGGAAAGGTTTCAGACAAAATGTGGGTTTTTACGTTGCTTTTCGTGAAATTCACTTTTATTCCAATTCCTATCATTTTTATTTAAGTTCTGCCATCAGCTGTAGTAGGACTTGAAACAAATCGCTTGAAACAATGTCTTTTGTTAAATAAGTTTTGCTCCTGAATTACATCCAGCGACATTCCTACTCTGATACATTGTCCTAATCATGAAGTAACCTCCGAGACAAGAACAATTTTGTGATTGAAATACTTGTCAATGGAAAAGTGACCAGAAGAGAGCTTGAAACATAAAGTCTGAATTTTACCAACGTGCAGACAATGGTTTGTTCAGCCACAGCACTGACGCAAAGATGAAGATTGGAGATATTGTGAGCTGGTAGTGGACAGGGTTCGTGACAGACAGAACAAGAGACATAAATCAGTTCAGCGCAAAAAAGGGATCTCGAGGTTGTGCACAGTTTTGTTCTCAGATGTTTGTAAGGGAGTGGTCTACAATTCAGATGAATAGAAACTGCAATTGAAATTGCAGATAAAAGTTTCTTCCATTGGAAAATATAGATAAAAGCAATTGCAATGAAGTTCAAAATTGTTTATGCGATTAATGAATGGACAGAAGTAGAGAACACTAACAATAGCGAGAATACATTATGAATTGGAGATGCCGGTGTTGGACCGAGGCGTACAAAGTTAACAATCACACAACGCCAGGTTATTGTCCAACAGGTTTAATTGGAAGCACACTAGCTTTCGGTGCGTCACTCCTCCACCATAGGTTAGTAACACACTCTCAACCCCGCCAAATCAGCACCACTAATATCCAATAAGGTAGAAATTTCCGACAGAGGAAAATGTTGAAAAGACCCAAGAAAAGCCTCCTCTCCATTTGTGTAATTATCCAGTCCATTATTCGCAGATTCAGACCTGTCCTCTCCATGTCTCTGCAGCTGCTGATCTCTGTTACTGTTGGAGCTGATGCATCGGCTCCTAGGCTGGGACAGCGCACTGAGTGAAGCCCCTCACCAATAAGAGAGGGAAACCCTCCAGTGACACAGCTACAATGCATGGAGACTGACATCAATCGGAGTCACTGAGTAAACAGTTCTAGCTTTCAATACAGCACATTCAGTTCACAATATAACTGGACTGGACTGGACTTGATGCTGACATCGCTGGCTATTGGTCACATATCCCATCACCAATTACTCTAGTGAAGTCAGTTGTGAGGAAGAATGATGGAAGTTTTCTGATCGCAGGCTAGAATACTCTGCCTTGTTGTACGTTTGCAATGCTGTCACCATCTTACCCGGAATCTCTGCCCCTCCACAAAATAAAGAAACACAATCAGGATGTTGTTACTGAGCTGATCTCTCCTTCACGGGAACAAACCCAAGCCAACAGACTGTCACTGGGCACAATTGCCCTGAACATATGCAGGAAGTGTGGACTTCTCTGAATGGTCCTCTCACTGCTCTAATCCAGAATCGTTGGACCTTCCATATAGAATATGCTTCAGTAATTAATTTATACAAATTGACAAACATCTTAATGCAGTTTTATTTGCTGAAAAGCAGTAATTTTTACCTTTTTTCCCCTCAGTCCAAAACCAAAAGTGAACTTATTCATTAAGACTTATGAATTAATAAATCAGATTTACCTAGTAGATCGGGCGGAATGGGGATAGTGGCTGTAGAGACTGCGTGGGGAGTACAATGATATTCCCCAGTCATCATCGCTCTTAACATCAGATCGAATTAATATAGTTCACAACAAGGAACGAGCCAATGTTTGGGATATGCAATGGGTCAATGACAATGTGAGCTGAACAGGATAATTTTAAATGTGATAAAGTAAACTATATTTTATATGCAGACTATTTAATCATTGGGAATACAGATTGAGTAGGGTCACTGCACCTGAAGCATTAACATTGATTTCTCTTCACAGATACAGCCATACCTGCTGAGCTTTTCCTCCAACGTCTGTTTTTGTTTGAGATTGATCATGTTGTTCATATCTGGCAGAATGCTTACTATTAAAAGCAGATGCTAATAACAAAATGTACAGGGCTACGTGGACAATACAGGAGAATAATAGTAAAAATATCGCTCACTCCAAACTGGAAGAGACAATGGGCTGGGTTTTCACCACCTTTGCTGGAATAATTCTATGTTATGCATTGAAAGCTTTTGGAGATTGGGGAGACAAGCTTGTTCAATGAAGGACACAGAGTGTTCCATCATCAAAAATCTATCCCTATTATTTCATGAAGTTCAGCTGCCTCTAATATGCATTTTCAAACAAAATAGATTTCCAAAGATTTCCAGGATGTTCAGCATTTTTGTTACTTTCTGTTTTAAAGAAGAAACAGATTTCGGCTGTAATTCAGGTGTCACAGACACACACCAACTGTAATAGAAACATGAAATGACCACATTGTCCAAATATTACCAAGGTCAACATGTAGACCTGTCAAGAAACATAAAATATAGAAATAACGGAAACATGAAAAACAAACAGAAAATGCTGGAGAAACGAAAAAGGTGAGGAAGTGTCTGCAGAGACAAACAGAATTAACGTATGTAATATGATGTGACACTGTTCTGAAAAGTCCTATCAGAATCAAAGGTTTTTTTTTGCATCTCTGCTCTGATGTTGCCAGATCCACTGAGTTTTGCTCAAGCTCTTTTGATTTCATTCTTCTTTCTGAACTGTGACAAAGTGTCTGATCTGAATGATAATAGCAAAGCTGTTATCTCAGTTGAATCTTGATTAATTTGTTATGGACATTAAATGAGAAATTACAAAATTCCTCTGTTTGACAGGGCTCTAAATATCGATGACGTATTGTATTGTGAGACCTTGCGATGAAAATGTTAAAACAAAACAGAAGTTGCTGCAGCTGCTCAGTCGGTCTGGCATCATCTGTGCAGAGAAATCAGAGTTAACGTTTCAGGTCCAGTGCCCCTTCCTCAGAACTGATGGGAATACGGAAAATGTTGGTTTATATGCAGAAAAGACTGGATGGTGAGATTGGAAGAGAAACCATCACTATTCAAGAAAATCGGGATCTGGAATTCATTCAAAATTAAGAAAGGATTTCTTGTACTCTCTCTTCCATCGCTTGGTCCTTGTTCAGGTTGTAAATGTACTATATATTTCTATATCCCTATCAAGTGCAGCCGACATGTATTTTTTTTCTCCCCTACTGTGGTGTTTCAATATTTTTGATTATTTTCCAGTTTGTATTTGCTTCCAATTCAAGGTGGATATGGGAATATGGCTTGACGTTCTGCAGTTTGCCCATAATATAGAATTTAATTGAATATTTATCCCCATCACACCCGTTGAATTAAACAAACAATGCATGAGTCCACGTCCATCCTGCAGATGAAACATTTCGTCACCTCTGGCTATTGCAGGGAATGTTACAAAGAACAGTGCCACACAAAATGCTAATGTTCCAGCGCAAGATGCCAAACCCAGTTTATCCTAAATTATTTACAAGGTTTATAAATAAAACATGCAGAGGGATGGAGTGTAAAAAGTGAATTCAACTCTGTCAAAAATGCTATTTGTGGCTCCCTCATAAAATGTGTTAATTACATCACTCATCAATTCACCAAACTGGGGAAAGCAAGAAACTGGAATTGTCAAATAATCCTCTGAATAACATCTGGAGAACAGGAAGGAAATCACGGCTTGTTTGTGATATTCCGAAATGACGATTGTGAGAATGTGGAGGTGGGGAGCAGTGAAATGATGATCAATGTTGTGGATGACACAAAGATGGGCTGGGGGTGGGTCCCAGTCAGGAGGGAAGGGTTAGGCTACAGGAGGATAGAAACAGATTATTCAGATAGCCAGATCAATGGCCTGATGAAGTTTAACACCGATAAATTGGGAAGATGCAAGTCAGAAATAACAAGACAAGTAAGTACTCAAAAGTGAGGGCTAAATTTGCTTGTTTTTTAGATTAGATTACTTACTGTGTGGAAACAGGCCCTTTGGCCCAACAAGTACACACTGCCCCGCCGAAGCGTAACCCACCCATACCCCTACATCTACATCTACCCCTTACCTAACACTACGGGCAACTTAGCATGGCCAATTCACCTGACCTGCACATCTTTGCACTGTGGGAGGAAACCGGAGCACCCGGAGGAAACCCACGCAGACACGGGGAGAACGTGCAAACTCCACACAGTCAGTCGCCTGAGGCGGGAATTGAACCCGGTTTTCTGACACTGTGAGGCAGCAATGCTAACCACTGTGCCACCGTGCCGCCCACAACCTTTCTTTGCAGCAGGAAAGATTGAGGAGGGAATCTGGTACAGGTATACAAGAGAATAAGGGGTATGGAGAGGATGATAAGACAACAGCTGTTTTCCTTAGTCAAAGGATCAAAAACAAAGGGACTCACTTTTAAAGAGAAAGGGAGGGGTTTGAGAGAGAATTTGTGGATTGTGTATCGAACTGAGAGGGTAGCCTGAATCTGGAATGTGTTGTCTCGGAAGGTGGTTGAGGCAGGTAACCTCACAAACGTTTAAAAAGCCTTTGGATGTGCACTTGCTGGCACAGGCGTGATGAGCCTGTTTTTCATTGCATGATTCTTTGCAATGGCAGCCATGAACACTCTGGTATATTCTGAAACAATAAGTAATGGCATTTGCTGCTTTGTTCCTTTGATGGTACTCAGTAAGTTTCTGTATTACAAAGTAGCAGCATCTCATGCAGCTTCAGCACTTACTCAACCAAAATCAGCACAGCCATCTCTGGGAGCATCCAGGGTAATTCACATGCTCTGTGCAAGCAATGGCCAACAACAGCACTGACACTATTCTAGCTGTTTGCCACTATTATTATAGTTACAGCCATAATTTGAACACAGCTTTTCTTCCATTATAATAAACACCTCTAGCAATAAGGATGTTATTTCGCTGAAGCATAATAAATTATTTGCCAGGTATTCACTTTGACAAACAGCAAGTTTTCCTTTTTTTTCTGCGAGTTGTTTCTCACAGAATTCCCCACCCCACCCTCTTTCCACTTTATCAGTTTCTTGTGCACTGTCTCTCTGCTCTCACACACCTCACTCTCTCACATCCCCTACACTCTCCATCCTTATTTATTAATCCCTGAAAAACTTGCGCCTAATCTCAATAATTTTATCAACACCCAACTTACAGTTTTAATTCCTTCTCTCGGCATGGTCATTAGACTGGCCATGCCTGATGTCCTATTCACCTCGACCTTCTACTCAGTTCCTGATCTGCTGCTTTCGTTCTCACTCTCCTGGTATATTCAAATCCATCTGACTTGCACTAGCAAACCTCTCCACAAGGATGTTGGTGCTCGTCCAGTTAATATACAACCTGTCTTTTTTGTACAGGTCCCCGCCTGTCTTGGAAGAGATCGCAATGAATCAATAATCTGAAACACCCACCCTTGAACGAGCTTGTTCAGAATGTGTTAAACTATACTGCCTTCCTCATCCATCCATCTTTTCCACATGGCATGGGGAGTAATCCAGAGATTATAGAGGATTGTTTTCTCTCTCTGTCTCTGCCTCTCTCTCCGTCTGTCTCTCGCCCTCTCGCTCTCTCGCACCCACCACCCCCCCCCAAAAAAAACACACACATTCAGAAAACAGACAGACAGACAGACACCAAATTACTTTGCAGAAGAATACAAATAACTTTAAAATAATGGGAATGTTAACTGGAATGAAGGATTTTATTAAAGGGAGGATGAGAGAAATTGCGCTTCTTCTGGATTTCAGTTTGCTCGCTGAGCTGGAGAGTTCATTTTCAGATGGTTCATCACTGTCCTAGGGAACATTATCAGTGAGCCTCTGGTGAAGTGCTGGTATTATGTCCCACTTGCTATTTATGTGTTTAGGTTTCCTTGAGTCAGTGATATAATTTCCAGTATTGGTGATTTGATGTCCGGTTCTTTTTCTCAGAGAGTATTAGATGGAATCAAAATCGATGTGTTTGTTGATAGAGTTCCGGTTGGAATGCTCTGCTTCTAGGAATTCTCGTGCGTGTTTCTGTTTGATTTGTCCTAGATGGACCCAGGTGAAATGGTGTACTTCCTCATCTGTATGTAAGGATACGAGTGATAGTGGGTCATGTCTTTTTTTCTGGATAGCTGTTGTTCATGCATCCAGGTGGCTAGTTTTCTGCCTGTTTTTCCAATGTAGTGCTTGTTACAGTTCTTGTAAGGCTTATTCTTCCTGGAGGAGAACAGACAAATATGTGAACTTATTGCAGTGCTCAAAAGTATGAAATAAAGTTGTAGTGTAAAACAGGAATACTCTGTTTCCGTTAGTTGGCTTTACAGCATCAAGGAGTTCTAATTCCAAGACTGTTAACAAAAGAACCAGGTTTGAGATAAGGAAAAACTTCTTTATTGAGAGAGTTGTTAGGATTTGGAATGAAAAGCCTGGGAGAGTTGTGGATGAAGATGAAAAAGAGATCTGGATATGCATTTGGAAATATGAATTTAACAGGCTGCAGAGATAGGGCTGGCAAATGGGAGGGGCTTTGGAGACATTCCTGGAGCTGATGCACACACTCTATCATGTGTCTGATGTGAATAAAAGTTAGTATACGATTATTTCCCATTGTAAATGCTCGCGCATATCTGATTATTTAGTGCAGCATAAGCATTTAAAATGCAAGTATTGCAAGACCATCTTCATTATATAGTCTAATTATTGCTCAGAACATTAATATTTTAAATGTTGAATTCCAATTACGAAAACAAATCTGTCATTGCTTTGGCACAAGTCTCTTTGAAAAGGTCTGACTTTTCACTCACACGATAATATGTTTATCGTTTTTGTTCACTGTCTGCGTTTCAAATTAAATAACATTTTTACTAAAAATTAAACATTTTCAAATTATTTTTCACTAACATTTGAGAACACAAATCATTTATTTAGTTGAATATTCACAAAGCAATTTGAATTATAGCCATTTCTAATTCGCTGGCAAATAGCTGAAGCTTGTACATTTCAGTGAGAAATTAAACTGATTGATTATGTATAAATGTATAAGAACGTTAATTCTATTTGATTATTCAATTGTTTGCTCACCCTGCACATGTAATCATTCAGAAGCCAACCGCTTTCAAAATGTTGGAGTGACAATGCATTGTTTTGAATCCTGACATTGTGTATGTAATTCTGATCGCCAGCAGAGTTACATCCATGTTGTTTGTTCGATACAAAATAACATGTACATTCTTTATTTCTGTGTTAGAAAATCTTGAAAGGAGTTTATATTTTTGATCCATAAATATAGAATCAACCTAATTCTTTTCAGAGATTATAGTTCAGTTGAATAATCATAGTTGATGTCTTATTTTTGCCTAATTCACTCAACTTAGCAAACATCTGATTAATACATGGGTCACCCAACAGATTGTATCTGAAGAAAAGAGCAGCAAATGACAAGTCAAGAATCACGTTAATAACTGAACTTGGCGGAACCTGCCTGGTGTAGCACACCGCACATACTGGCATTCAGGTGAATGGAACAATGAACAACATAACTGGAAGTTTTGGGCTAACGCCCCTCCCCAGCTTCCTGATTTTACACATATCACTCCCTCACACATTCAACAATTGATAAGAATCCACAGACTGGGTGTAACATAAAACACAGAACAGTAGAGCACATTGTAGACCCTTCGACTCTTGACGTCCTGCCAATCTTTTATCCTACTCGAAGATCAGACTAACTGACATACGCAGACATGCTGGTCTGGTGACAGGTACAGTGCACAGTCAGCCATTCTTACTTCCTGTACTTTTCTGATGTGCAGCTGCCTTGAAATGTCTGTTCAAACCAAACAGATTGAATGAAATTCAAGCAGTCGAGACGACGTTCATGACTGTGTATTTCAATCAGGATTTAATGATTGATGAAATTCCAGAATAACATAATCAATGAATGAAAAACAGGGCAACACAAGAAATAGCAGTTGAGTACAACATGTGGTTCCAAGTAGGCCTCATGGTGTTACCGATAGATTATCAATCCAAACAATCAGCTCCTGTTCTTTGGACCCAGGTTCTAATCCCGCCACTGCAGATGGTGGGAATTCCATTCAATAATTTTAAAATATCCCTGGAATTATGAATCTACCTATGAGAATAAAATCATTGCCGATTTTTAGAAAAGTCCATCTGGATCATTGATATCCTTCAATGAAGGAATCTTCTATCCTCACCTGGTCTGGCTGACATGCAAATCCAGACCCAAAGCAACGTCATTGACTCCCAATCGCTCCCTGAAATGATCCAGTGAGTCATTCACTTGTACCAATGGTTACAAAGTTTCAAAGAAATGAAACCGGCTGGACCACCTGGCATCAAACTGTGCACTGGAAAAGTCAACATTAGAAACATCACTGCAGAACCTCCAAAGTCTTCCTTACTATCATCTAATGGGTAGTGCCAAAACTGGGACAACTGCCTTACAGGCTATTCAAGCAACAGCCTGACATAGTCATACTCACGGAATCATACCTTACAACAATAACCCAGCCACCACCATCACCATCCCTGGAAATGTCCTGCCCTAAAGGCAGGACCGATCCAGCAGAGGGGGCAGCTCAGTGAGATATAGTTGATAGGTAGTTGCTCTGGGAGTCTCCCGAATTGACTCCAGACCTAATGAAGTCCCATGGCTTCAGATTAAATATGGACAAAGAATTCTCCTATTGATTACCACGTAACGTCATCCCTCATCTGAATCAGTGCTCCTCTATGTTAAACAACACTTGGAGAAAGCACTGACTGAGGCAAGGGCACTAAGCGTATTCTGGCTGGGAGATTTCAAAGTCGACCACCAAGAATGGATTGGCAGCAGTACTATTGATCACGCTGGTCGGGTCCTAAAGGACATAGCTACTAGATTGGGTCTGCAGCAGGTGGTGAGCGAAAGAACAGGAGGGGAAAAAATCATACATGACCTCATCCTTACCGATCTACCAACTACAGACGTATCCGTCCGTGACAGTATCGGTAAAAGTCTCGTGGTCAGGTTCAGAATAAATTCTATTGTGTTGTGTGGCACTATCACCACGCTAAATGGCACTGATTTCGAAGAGATCTAGCAACTCAAGACTAGCGTCCATAAGACACTGTGGATCATTAATAGCAGTAGCACTGTACTCCAGCACAAACTGTAATGTCATGACCCATCATATCCCCCACTCAACCATTACCATCAAGGCAGAGGATCAACTCTGGTTCAATGGAGAGTGCAGGAGGGCATGCCACGAGCAGAGCCAGGAATATACAAAGATAAAATGTAAATCTGCTGAAGCTTCCAAACAGAAATACTTGCGTGCCAAATAACTTAAACAGCAAGGGACAGAGAGAACTGAGCTATCCCACAATGAATGCATCAGATTTAAGCTCTGCAGTCCTCCTAATCTGATCATGGACAGTGGTGGATGATCAAACAACTCACTGGAGTCGGAGTCTCCACAAATATCCCCATCCTCAATGATGGAAGATCCCAGAATATCAGTGCAAAAGTTAAGGCTGAAGCTTTCGCAGCAATCTTCAGTCAGAAGTTTTGAGTGGATGATCCATTTCTGCCTCCTCCCGTGGTCCCCATCATTACAGATAGCAGTCTTCAGCAAATTCTATTGACTGATATCAAGAAACGGTTAAAGGTACTGAATACTGCAAAGGCTATAACCCTGATAACATGCCAACAATAGTCCTGAAGACTTGTACTCCAGAACTTCCCGATTCCCTAGACAAGCTGTTCCAATACGGTTACAGACAATGGGGAAAACTCCTCAAGTATGTTCTGTCCATAAAACGCAGGACAAATTCAACCCTTCCAAATACCGCCTCATCAGTCTACTCTCCATCATCAGTAAAGTGATGGAAGGTGTCAACAACAGTGTTATCAAGCAGCTTCTGCTCAGGGACGTCCATTTTGTGTTCCATCAGGGTCACTCAGCTCCTGACCTCATCACAGCCTTGGTTCAAACATAGAAAAAGGAACTGAATTCCAGCCCTTGATATCAAGGCTGCATTCTGCCAAATGTGACATCAAGGACCCCAAGCAAAAACGGTATCGCAGGCCAACACTGCATTATTGGAGTCATACCTGACAGATAGGAAGATGGTCATTGTTGTTGGAGGTCAGTCATCTCAGCGTCAGAACATCTCTGCAGTAGTCCCTTAGGATAACGTTCGAGGTCCAAACATTTTCAGCAGCTTCAACAATGACCTTCCTTCCATCATAAGGTCGGGAGTGGGGATTATCCAGGCTTGGGCTGACAAGTTGCAAGTAACATTCTTGCCACACAAATCCAGACCATGACCATCATGAATAAGAAACAACATAACCACTTGTTATTCAGCAGCATTATCATAGATAAATTTCCCCACTATCAAAATCCTGGGGGGTATTATTGACCATAAGCTCAACTGGACTCGCCACAGATAAGATAGGATCAGAGGCTAGGAATACTGCATGATTAACTCACCTTCTGACTTCCCAAAGCCTGTCCAACATTTACAAGGCACAAGTCAGGAATGAGATGTAATAATCCTCACTTGCCTGACTGAGTGCAGCCCCAACAACACTAAATAAGCTTGACACAATCCAGGATAAAGCAGCCCATTTGATTTGCATCACATCCACAAGCATTCCCTCCCTTCCCCACGGTCGCTCAGGAACAGCAGTGCGTACTATCTACTAGACACAATGCAGAAATTCCACAAGGTCCTCAGAGAGCTCCTTCCAATCTCACGAACACTTCTATGTAGAATGACAAGGGCCGTAGACTTTTGGGAACACCATCAACTTCAAATTCCCCTCCAAACCAGCCAATATCCTGATGTGGAAATATATCGCAGTTCCTTCCCTCTTGCTGGTTCAAAACGCTAGAATTCCCTTCTGAATCACGAGTGGGTCAACGCACAGCACATAGATTGCACCAGTTCGAGTAGGTAGCTCACCACCACCTTCTCAAGGGCAACTCGGGACGGGCAAGAAATGCTGGGCCCATCCAGTGATGCCCACATCCAAAAAATAGTTTTTTAAACAAATAGTTCCAAGTTGAGCATCTCGATGGGACAGATTATCTGATTTGAACACGAACAGGAAAACAATGTTTCTAATATTGAATATTTTAGACATTTTCTGTTATTGGAAAAGTGTCCCATATTCGATGACATATTGTTGCTGAGTGCTGTGATAAATTGCACCTTTTTAGTTAAAATCAACAATACTGGTGGAACAGGCTCAATCCTTCAAAATGACCAGATTACAAATGACAATCATAATAGAGACAATGTACTCCCGCCAGGTAAGACTCACAGATAGTAGCTTACATTCAACAGATTAATGGACTACTGGCTACACTGAATCCTCCCACCGTCTATATCACAGGGGTTACCACTGACCAGAACGTGAAGTCAAATCAACTTATAATTACAAGAGCAGATCAGAGACTTACAATTCTGCACTGTGCTGGTTTAGCAGTCTCTCTGTCTAGTGGAAATATGTTCTACACACTGACTGTATCAATCTTTGCAGTAATCAATCAGTTTCAATCAGATTCCCCCACACCCCCACCATTCTTCTAAGTTCCATCGAGTACACACACCGCCGCTCATATGACAAGCCGACATCCCTCAGCAGTTCATAATATGCCAAATGCCGTCTGACCATTGCCCATTACATTCTCAACAGTATGTCTCCTCTCTTGTATTCTTGTTCTCTTGAAATGAACGGGAACATTGCATTTGCTTTCGTAACTGCCAACTGAACCTGCACATTAACCATAAGGGAGGACGAGTGCTTCAAAATCCTTTTGTGCTTCAGATTGAATGGATCCTATTAGAACATAGTGTCTGCCTCTATTCCGTCTATCAAAGTGCATAATCTCACACGATTCCATATTGTGTTCCATCAGCCACATGTTTTCCCACAGTCCAAAAATGTCCAAGTCTTTCTGCAGCCTCCCCACTTCCTCAATATCATCTTCCCAGCAAACCATCACTGCATCATCTTCAAACTTAGCAAACCTGCCCTCAGCTCCTTTGTCCAATTTGTCCAGATATAATACATTTCCTGGCTCCCTAAGGACTGTCCACCATCTACAAGGCACAACACTCAAGCTGCTTGAATCCATTCATGTTGAAGCAATGGCTGGAGTGGAATTACACCTGCAAAGTCTTCACTCCCTGCTCCACTGACTCTCAGTAGAAGCACACCCTGCCCCGTTTTGTGGTGAGTTTACTTCATTATTGTGCACAATCCCAGTCTATTGATGGCATTCTGTCTGGACAAACTGTGTGTTGATGACGATGGAGGGAGGTGGGGGAAGTAATGTCTCTGATGAATGACTGTGTGACTGCCAGGCTGAAACCTGCTCCGACAGCCTCGGATGTATCTGTGCCCGCTGTCACCGCTGCAGACATGATCATTCTTCCTGAGAGTCAAGGCAAGGGAAGTGACCGACCTGGACGATGTTCCCGGCTGTGGACTCAGAGCCTATGAGGACCAACTGGTAGAGGTATTCATATACAACTACAGCTTCTCCCTCTTACAAGCCGAAGTCCCAACCTACTTTGAGAAGACCACCATCATCCTCGTAAGTGAGAAAGCACATGTAACGTGCCTTAATGACTACCGCCCAGTGGCTCTGACTTCAATAAACATGGAGTGATTTGAAAGGCTGGTCATGGCCCACATCAGCTCCAGTCTCCCAGCCTAACCTGATCCCTTACAATTTGCCTACTGATGTAACAGGTCCAGAACGGATGTCATACCCCGATCCCTGCACTCATCACTGGGACATCTTGACAACAAGGACACTTACACCAGACTCCTGCTCACTGACTACAGCTCCACCTTCAATATCGTTATCCCCTCCAGACTGATCTCAAAATTCCGTGACCTTAGTAGCGGCTCCACCCTCTGCAACTTGATCCCCCGGTTTCAGACTCACAGATCACAATTAGTGAAGATAGGTATCTGCACCTCGACCACAATCACACTCAACACTGGATATCCCAAGGATGTATCCTCAGCCCCCTACTGTACTCCCTGTTCACACACAGCTGTGTCCCTCAGCTCCCTACTGTACTCCCTGTCAACACAGGGCTGTGTCCCTCAGCCCCCTACTGTACTCCCTGTACACACACGGCTGTGTCCCTCAGCCCCCTACTGTACTCCCTGTACACACACGGCTGTGTCCCTCAGCCCCCTACTGTACTCCCTGTCCACACACAGCTGTGTCCCTCAGCTCCCTACTGTACTCCCTGTACACACACGGCTGTGTCCTCAGCCCCCTACTGTACTCCCTGTACACACACGGCTATGTCCTCAGCCCCCTACTGTACACCCTGTACACACACGGCTGTGTCCTCAGCCCCCTACTGTACTCCCTGTACACCCACGGCTGTGTCCCTCAGCCCCCTACTGTACTCACTGTACACACACGGCTGTGTCCCTCAGCCCCCTACTGTACTCCCTGTACACCCACGGCTGTGTCCCTCAGCCCCCTACTGTACTCCCTGTACACACATGGCTGTGTCCCTCAGCCCCCTACTAGACAGCCTGTACACACACGGCTGTGTCCCTCAGCCCCCTACTGTACTCCCTGTCCACACAGGGCTGTGTCCCTCAGCCCCCTACTGTACTCCCTGTACACACACTGCTGTGTCCCTCAGCCCCCTACTGTACTCCGTGTACACACACGGCTGTGTCCCTCAGCCCCCTACTGTACTCCCTGTACACACACGGCTGTGTCTCTCATCCCCCAACCGTACTCCCTGTACACCCACGGCTGTGTCCCTCAGCCCCCTACTGTACTCCCTGTACACACACGGCTGTGTCCCTCAGCCCCCTACTGTACTCCCTGTACACCCACGGCTGTGTCCCTCAGCCCCCTACTGTACTCCCTGTACACACATGGCTGTGTCCCTCAGCCCCCTACTAGACAGCCTGTACACACACGGCTGTGTCCCTCAGCCCCCTACTGTACTCCCTGTACACACACGGCTGTGTCCCTCAGCCCCCTACTGTACTCCCTGTACACACACGGCTGTGTCCCTCAGCCCCCTACTGTACTCCCTGTACACACACGGCTGTGTCTCTCATCCCCCAACCGTACTCCCTGTACACACACGGCTGTGTCCCTCAGCCCCCTACTGTACTCCCTGTACACACAATGCTGTGTCCTCAGCCCCTTACTGTACTCCCTGTACACACACGGCTGTGTCCCTCAGCCCCCTACTGTACTCCCTGTCCACACACGGCTGTGTCCCTCAGCCCCCTGCTGTACTCCCTGTACACACACGGCTGTGTCCTCAGCCCCCTACTGTACTCCCTGTACACACACGGCTGTGTCCCTCAGCCCCCCACTGTACTCCCTGTACACACACGGCTGTGTCCCTCAGCCCCCTACTGTACTCCCTGTCCACACACGGCTGTGTCCTCAGCCCCCTACTGTACTCCCTGTCCACACACGGCTGTGTCCTCAGCCCCCTACTGTACTCCCTGTACGTATGCGGCTGTGTTGCCAAATTCCAAACAACGCCAGCTGCAAGTTCTCTGAAGACGTGCCCATGTAAATACAGGTATCTCCTGCTTTTCAAAAGTTCGTTTTTCTCCACTTCCCTTTCCAAATGCCCTTAATTAGGACCTGTTTTCGCTAATCAAAAGAAATCCAAAGAGGATTTTCACTTCTACGAAGATTGCCGAAATTTTTCCCATACAAATGAATGCTTCTTCACTTTACACCATATCGGCTTATGAAAGGAACACTGTACTTAAAATTGCAGAGCAGTTACCATGTCACACGAATAGAATGCTTTCAGTTGCCAGTATACAGAATAACAGTAAGAGATACAGCTCATTCTAAGCTGGAAGAGACAATGGGTTGAGTTTCCTCAACCTTTGCTGTAATAATTCTGTGATATGTATTGAAAGCCTATGGAGGGTGGGGGGGGGGGGGGATGTTGTGGAGACAAGCTTGTTCAATAAAGGGAAACCTGTATATATCTAAGACAATGTTTAAAGCGATTTCATCTCCCTGTCTCTCTGCCCTGAACGGTGGTCATCTTCTTACATTCGTTAATGGGATATGGTTATCACTGGCTGGGCCAGCATTACTTCACTTTTCCAGCTGCTCTTGAGAAGACCGTGAGCCACTTTAGTCCACGTGGTTTATTTGATTTTATTTTATTTGAATTATTTTAGTCAAATGTACAATGGAAAGCTTTGTTTTGTGAGTAGTGCAGGAACATGATAGTAGTCAAAAAAACACAGCTCACGAGGTACTTCAACAGAGTGAGGCATATAAGGTTACAGCTGCACAGGAGATGTGCAAAAGAAGATCGCTATTAGCAAGACTAGTATTATTTGAAGTTAGAGATGTCAATTCGTAAGTCTAATTACGGTAGGGAAGAAAGTGTTCCTGAGTATGCTGGTCCATATTTTCAAGCCTCTCTATCTTCATCCTGTTGGAAGAGGTTGTCGGAGACCATGAACGGTTTGGGAGAGATTTTTTATGTTATCAGCCTTTTGGTGACAATAAGAAGTATAAATGGATGGAAGGTTGCCTTCCGTGATGGTCTGTGCTGTGCACACAACCGTCTGTAGTTCCTTATGGTCCTGGGCAGAGCAGTTACCATGTCACACGAATAGAATGCTTTCAGTTGCCAGTATACAGAATAACAGTAAGAGATACAGCTCATTCTAAGCTGGAAGAGACAATGGGTTGAGTTTCCGCAACCTTTGCTGTAATAATTCTGTGATATGTATTGAAAGCCTATGGAGGGGGGTGGGGGGGGGGGAGACAAACTTGTTCAATAAAGGAAACAGACTGTTCCTTCAACAAAAATCGATTCTTATTATGTCATGAAGTTCAGTTGCAATGAAAAGTGTTTTAAAACAAAGTGGTTTTCTGAGATTTACAGGATATTCAGAAACTTATTTTTTCTCTTTCAATCTTATAGAAGAAACAGATTTCGGCCTTAAGACACGTGTCACAGACACACCAACTGTAATAGGACCACAGTATCCAAATACAACCAAGGTCAGCATATGGACCTGTCAAGAAACATGAGATAAAATGATTTGCAAACATGAGATACAAACGGAAAATGACGGAGAAACGAAATAAAAACATGAAGAAGTATCTGCAGAGAGAAACAGAGTTAACATATTGATTATGATGTGAAATTTCTGAAAAGTCAAAGGTTAATTCTGTGCATCTCTGCTCAAATTCTGCCAGATTTGTTGAGTTTTGCTCCAGCTCTTTCGATTGCTTTTTCTTTCTGAACTGTGACAAATTGTCTGATCTGAACGATAACAACATAGCCCCTGTCTCACTTGGATCTTGAGTAATTTGTTATGGACATTAAATGAAAAATGATAAAGTTCCTATGTTTGACAAGGCTCTAAATATTGATGATGTATTGGATTGTGAAAACGTGCCATAAAAATGTTGAAACAAAAACAGAAGTTGCTTCTAAAGCTCAGTAGGTCTGGCAGCATCTGTGAAGAGAAATCACAGTTAACGTTTCGGGTTCAGTGACCCTTCCTCAGAACTGATGGTAGCGAGGAAAATGTTGGTTGATATGCAGAAGGGGCTGGACAGCTGTTAATGGAGATTGTTAGTGGCTGATCATAGAGGGTGTGTAATGGAAGGCGATGTGAGAACTAGGCCTGGTGTATTATTGGTCGGGGGCGAGGACATTGGGGAGTTCAGGGCCGAAAATAATTGAACTTGATTTTGAGACTGAAGGGCTGTCGGGTCCTCACACGGTAAATGAGGTGTTGTTCTTCCAGTTTGCATAGACTTTTCCTGGAACACTGCAGCAAGCCTGACACAGAGATATTGACCAGGGAAAAGGATGCGGTATTAAACTGGCAGGCAACTGGAAGCTCAGGGTCATTTGTATAGATACACTTTGGATGTTCAGAGAAGCGGTCACCCAGGCTACCGTTAGTTTCCCCAATGTAGAGAAGACCACATTGTGAGAAGCAAATCGAGTAGACTAATTGTGGGAAATGTGGGTAAGGTGCTGCTTCATCGGTAAAGTGTGGTTGAGCCCTTGGATAGTGAGAAAGGAGGACAGAAGTGCGAACATGTTACACTTTCGGCAGGGGCAGGTGAAGTGGGCCTGTGGTGGGGGTGAGGGTGGGGTAATGGGAGTGAATAAAGAGTGAACCAGGGTGTCCTGGTCCCTCCAGAAGGCGGACAATTTTGAAGAGGAAAATATGTATCTGGAGATGGCACCTTGCTGGAGGTGGGGGAAATGGCGGCTGATGATCCACTTCATGTGAATGCTGGTGGGATGGTAGGCCAGGACAAGAGGAATCGTCGCGCTGTTGCAGGAGGGTAGAGAGACGGTGAAAATAGAAATGCACGAGGTGGATCAGACCTGGTTGAGGGCCCTCTCGAGAACAGTGCTGGGAAATTCTCAGTTGAGGAAGAAGGTGGACATTTTGGAAATTGACATCATCAGAAGCAATGCGGTGGAGACAGAAAAATTGGTGGAATGGAATGGAGTATTAGCAAGAAACAGGTTGTGAGGGTGTATACTCCAGGTAGCTGTGGTAGTCAGTTGGTTAATACTGGATATTAGTGGCCTGTCGATCCCCAGAAATGGAAACAGAGATTCCGAGGAAAGGAAGTGATGAGTCAGAGAAAGACGAGGTGAAAGTGAGGGAGGGATGCAAATTGGAAGTGAAATCGATGTTTTTTTTTTCAAATTCAGGGCAAGAGAGAGAAGCAGAATCGATGATATAATCTATGCATTGGAGAAAGAGTTATGGATCGGTCTGGAATAGAAGTGGAACAAGGAATTGTCTATGTACCCCTTGAAGAAACAGGTATGACTGGAGCCCACGTGTGTATCCATGCACCCCCTCTATGTGGCAGGAGTAGGCTGAAGCAATGGGTCTGCCCGGGCAGTTCTGTTTGTGGATTTTCAGGAGGAGATAGACGTGAGCTCTGCTATCAGAGGACCATCAGCTTGGGGACCGTTAGGTGGGGGCAAGTACGGTGGGAATGACCAGATGAAATGTGGTCAATTATCATAGTTGATACAATGGCCTGATGTGCCATGGTCGGGTCATGGTCGGGTCCAGCAGGTGATATGAGGAGATAACTGAGAGCTGGCCCTCAGTCTCTGCAATGTAGAGGTCAGTCCACCAGACTACAGCAGCATCACACTTACCAGCACATGCTGAATAACAAAGTCAGGTTTGGATCAAAGCACACGGCGTACAGCCTGTTCAGAGGGTGATTTGTTGGATTGGGTGAGGGGATGCAGAGAAATTAAGACAACCAATGTCACATCGAACATTCTCAATGAACAGATTGAGTTCAAGCAAACAGCAGAGTGAGAGGTCCAGGTGGAGGAAGAGTATTGGAGCTAGGCGAAGAGTCTGTGGAACAGGAAACAGATCTTTGCCCAAGGAAATGGGCACCGAGGAGAAGATGGTGGGAGAAGAGTTCAACGTCATGCCGTACCCGAAATCCATTAAAGTCGGGGCACAGCGGGATAACGCTGAGACCATTGTTAAGTACAGAACATTCAACATCAGAGTGTGGAAGGGTAGGAGGGAGGATGAAGGTACGACAGGAGATGCATTTGGGGGAGGGGATGCAGTCAGAGTGCAGGGCACGGGTGGGGAGGCAGTTTCCAAGGGGTCATAGACATCTTTGTGTTCTTGCATCTTGTGCGCCTCATTTTTCTGATGAGCATGGCGAATGAGCGGAGAAAGAAATAGAATTGGGGAGTGGTGCAGCCTTGAGCCAATGAGATTTGATGCTTTTGCACAGATAAAATGTTGATATCACGGGCACTGCAATCACATGATCAGTCCTCAGGAAGTAACTGAATGAAAATGAACGTAATCTTATTGTAATGCCCTGATTTAATTGGAGTTGACACTCAATCAGCAAAGTCTTACTTGAGATTTTAGACAAAACTGTGAAAACACAATAAATGTTGATGTTATTAACAGGACAAAGTCATCCATGGTTTTGGCAGGTATTAGCAAGGGCAGAGTTTATTTGTCATTCTCAAAAGCTCTGGGGAAGGGGTCATCGTTCAGTGAGGAAATTACCAGGACAGAATTTCCTCCGATTCTCATTGACCCCTGTTTACTCAGGGTCCGTGATCCACATGAATCAAATACTACTTTGATGCAAGGGAAGTTACTCTGATCTCACCTCAAAAGAGGTAAACCGTTAAAATAATAAAAAGCAAAAGTGTAAAACACGGCTTGTTTGAACAATGTGCTCACTGTACTCACAATGTTTAAGGGTAAACTGATGCATGGACTTCTGATTTTGAGGAAATGTTCATGCTATTTGTGATGAGGCTGTTTGGTTGTGCACTGTGACAAAGAGACAGAAAGACACTCCACTCTGGACCATGGGGAACAAAACCATCCTGTTCACGGTGCATCAGACAGTGACAGACACACATTATTGTCTGTTCCAATTGGACATTGATCATCCCAATCTCAACATTCACTGATGATCAATAGCAGAACAGAAGCCAGCGGCTCCAATCATCCCAGTTGGAAAGCAAAAAAGGAATGCGATGGTCAGATGAAGTGGGAGCAACTGGGGAATTGGTGTAACTTACAGTGGGAGTGGCAGAAGGAGGGTGTAAAGGGAAATCATCAATGGAAGAGCATGTAGCAGCAGAAGGGGTAGTGCAAGGGAAGTAGGAGTGTGAGGAAAGAGTAGGACGAAGGAGGAAGAATGATGGATGAAGTTTTAGTGACAGGGAAAATCTTGTTTTTGGGGAAGCGGGATTGGGTGCAAAACATCACTGTTCAGGAAAATCGAGATCAGGTTTCCATTCACAATTAAGAAAAGATTTCATGTTCTTTCTTTTCTATCACTTGATTCTTGTTAAGATGTTACATGTACTCTATCTTTCTGTATCAAGTGCAGAGGATATTTTTTCTTGTCTTTTGTGGTGTTTCAACATTTTTGATTTTTCTTTTCAGTATGTATTTGCTTCCATTCAAGGTAGACATGAGAATATGATTTGATCTCCTTCAGTTTGTCCATAACATAGAATTTAATTGAGTATTTATCCTCATCACACTAGCTGATTTAAACAAACAATGAATTAGTCTGTGTCCATCCTGCAGATGAAAAATGTCTCCAGATCTGGCTATTGCAGTGCCTCCAAAAGGTTAATGTTCCAGCGCAAGATGCCAAACCCTAGTTCATCCTAAATCATTTGCAAGCTTTATGAATAAAACATGGAAACTGTAAAAGGTGAATTCAACTCTGTATCAAAAATGTTATTTCTGGCTTCCTCATAAAAGATGTTAACCAAATCACTCTGTAAATTGATAAAAATAAGAAAAAACAGAGACTGGAATTCTCAAATCTTCCTCTGAATAACATCTGGGAAACAGGAAGGAAATCACAGTTTGTTTGTGATATTCATAAATGACGATGGTGAGCATGTGGAAAATGGTGGGCGGGGAGAGGGGGTGCAGTGGAATGCTGACCAATGCTGTAGATGACACAAAGCTGAGCTGAGTGGCTCACAATCAGGAGAATACAAATAGATTATTCAGATAGCCAGATCAATGGCCGATGAAATTTAACACTAATAAATGTGGGGTGATGCACGTCAGAAGTAATAAGAAAAGTGAGTACTCAAACTATGAATGGGGAGGGCTAAATTTGCTCGTTTTGGCTTTGGAGCAGGGAAGGTTGAGGAGGGAACCTACTACAGGTATAATGGAGTTTAGGGGTATGGAGAGGATGAACAAACAGAAGTTGTTTCCCTTAGTCAAAGGGTCAAAAACAAAGGAACACATTTTTAAAATGAAAGGCTGGGATTTGAGAGTGGATTTGTGGATTGTATTTCGCACTGAGAGGGTGGTATGAATCTGGAATGCATTGTCCAGGAGGGTCGTTGAGGGAGGTAACCTCACAAACGTTTAGAAAGCCTTTGGATGTGCACTTGCTGGTGCAGACATGACAGACCTTTATTTCGTTTTATGATTCTATGCGTTGGCAGCCATGAATGCTCTGATATATTCTGAAGCAATAAGCAATGGCAGTTGCTGGTTTGTTCCTTTGACTGGACTCAGTAAGTGGCGAGATCACAAACCAGAATCATCTCATGGAGTTTCAGCCCTTTGTCCACCGACAACATCCAAGCCATCTCTGGGAACATCCAGGGTAATTCACATGCTCAGTGCAAGCATTGTCTAACAACAGCACGAGCATTTACCAGCTGTTTACCACCATTACTATAGCTACAGCAATGTCATGGACACAGATTTTCCTTCAATATGACGCAGACTTCTAGCTATGAGGGTGCTATTTCTCTGAACCAGAATAAATTACTTTCCAGATATTCACTTTGACAAACAGCAAGTTTTCCTGTGTTTTGCTGCCAGTTATTTATCACAGAATTCCCCACTCCACTCCACCCCTTCAATATTTCCGCTTTAATATTTTCTTGTGAACTGTCTTCCTGATCTCTCACACCTCAATCCCTCAGATCCTCCACACTCGCCATCCTCATTTGTGAATCCCTGATAAACGTGAGCCTCATCTCTATCATTTATTCCAACTTTCATCTCACAATGTGAACTGATATGATTCCTTCCCTCAGCATGGTCATTAGACTGGCCAAGCCTGATGTGCTATTCATCTCGACCTTCTACTCAGTTTCTGACCCGCTGCTTTGGTTACCAAACTCCTGGTTTATTAATTTAAACCCATTCGACTTGAACTAGCAATACTTCCCAAAAGGATGTTTTTGCTCCTCCAGTTAAGATGCAATCTCTCTTTTTTGTACAGGTCCCACATGTCCTGGAAGAAATCCCAATAATCCAAAAATCTGAAACCAGCAACCCTGAAGTAGATTTTTAACAACATGTTAAGCTATACCGCTGTCCTAATCCTTGCCTCTTTTCCATATGGCACGGGGAGTAATTCAGAGATTACAGATGATTGTTCTGTCTCTCTCTCACACACACACACACACAATCAGACCGACACTACATTACTTTACAGAAGACTACCAATAACGTTATAAATAGTCAGAATGTTAACTGGAATGAAGGATTTAGTTAAAGAAAGGATGAGAGAAGTTGTATTTCTTCTGGATATCAGTTTGCTCGCTGAGTTGGAGAGTTCATTTTCCGATGTTTCATCACTGTCCTAGTGAACATTATCAGTGAGCCTCCGGTGAAATGCTAGTTTTATGTCCCACTTCCTATTTAAGTGTTTAGGTTTCCTTGAGTCAGTGATGTAATTTCCAGGATTGGTGATTTCAAGCCTGGTCCTTTTCCTCAGAGAGTGTTAGATGGAATCAAAATCTATGTGTTAGTTGATCGAGTTCCGGTTGGATTGCTATGCGTCTAGAAATTCTCGTGCGTGTCTCTGTTTGGCTTGTCCTAGATGGATGTGCAGACCCAGTCAAAATGATATACTTTCTCATCCGTATGTAAGGATATAGTGAGAGTGGGTCATGTCTTTTTTCTGGCTAGATTTTGTTAATGCGTCCAGGTGGCTAGTTTTCTGCCTGTTTTTCCGATGTAGTGTTTGTTACAGTACTTGCAAGGCTTATTCTTCCTGGAGCAGAACAGACAAAGATGTGAACTTATTGTGGTGCTCAAAAGTATGAAGAAAGTTGCAGAGTAAAACAGGAAAACTCTGTTTCTGTTAGTTGGCATTACAGCATCAAAGAGTTCTAATTTCAAAATGGTCAGCAAAAGAGCTGGGACTGAGATACATAAATACTTCTTTATTGAGAGAGTTCTTGGGATTTGGATTAGACTGCCTGGGAGAGTTGTAGATGACGATTCAATAAAGAATTGGACATATATAATTGGAAATTATGAATTTAATGGGCTATAGAGAAAAGGCTGGCAAATGGAAGGTGCTTGGGAAACATTACTGGAGCTGGTGCACTTTACTCCTGTACTTTAAAGGCTTGTACTCTGTCATGTGTTTGATGCAAATAAATTTCCAATTTTCAGTGCTCGCAAATATCTGATTATTTGCTGCAGGACAAACATTTAAAATGCAAATGTTTGCAAGGTCAGTCTCATTATGTAGTCTATTTATTACTCAGAACATGAATATTTTAAATGTTATGTTCTGATAACGAAAACAAATATATCATTGCTTTGGCACAAATCTCTTTGAAAAGCTCTGACTTTTCCCTCACACCATAATATGTCCTTTTTTTCACTGTCCACATTTCATATTAATTATCATTCTTCCTAAAAATCGGCAGTTTTCAAATTATTCTTCGCTAAAATTTGATAACATAAATCATTCACAGTGCATGTTGAATTATTGCCATTTCTAAATTGCTGGCTATTAGCTGAAGCTCGTACATTTCACTGAGAAATTTAACTGATTGATTATATATAGATGTATAAGAAGGCTAATTCTATTTGATTGTCCAATCGTTTACTCACTCTGAACATGTAATCATTCAGAAGCCTACCATTTTCAAAATGTTGGAGTGGCAATGCATTGTTTTGAATCCTGACATTGAATATATAATTCTGATCACAACAGTTAGGTACCACGTTCTTTATTTGATATAAAATAAAATGTGCATTCTTTATTTTTGTGTTACAAAAAATTGATAGGAGTTTGTAATTTACTCTCATAAATATAGAATCGACCTAATTGTTTTCAGAATTATAATTCAGTTGAATAATCGTACTTCATATCTCATTTTTGCCCAATTCACGAAACATAGCTAACAGCTGATTATTGTTCGGGTCAGTAAACTCAACACCTTGCAATGAGCTACGCTAAAAATGGCTTCCAAAAGATTTGGAATCAGTTACAGTGTTACTGGAATTCACAGTTGCCTGTGATGCTGAATGACACACTGACCTGCTCCTAAATCTGTGCAAAAAGTTTCTAACCTGGGTCATGGCGGGTTAGTCAAACATTTCTTCACAACAAATAATTTGGAATCCACCCTGGGAAAAGGTGGGAGCTCGCTAACAGACTATTACTGGTCTCAGTGTAGATACAAATAATATCCAAATTAGATATCAATGGCTGACCAGCAACCAGGTTTTAAAAAAATCATCTTCAGTCAGAGCCTGGCCCAGTGGGCAGATGTGTCGACATGCAGTGTCAGAATCACACCGCACAACTTACTGATGGTGCTGACACCTGGCCTACCTCTCAGACTCTATACATCTGCACCCTGGACCGGATGCTGGGAAAAGACGTTAAAAAGTTGACAGTCTGATGCACTATCTTGAGTCTCACAAAGAAACCTCTGAAACCATATCCAATAAATGTCACCTTCATTAACACCTGTATCAAAATGAAATTTTACATCTCTCTGGATGGCAAGAGATTAATACATGGTTCACCAAACAGAATATATCTGAAGAAAACAGCAGCAAACGGCAGGCCAAGAAGCACGTTAATAACTAAACTTGGCGGATTCTGTTTGGTGTGTGGTGACATACACATATTGTACTGGCACTCAGGTGACTGTAACAATGCACAACGTAAATGTAACTATTGACCTAACACTTCGTCAAAGCTTCCTGATCTCACACACATCACTCCCTCACACACTCAAGAATTGATGAGAATCCACAAGCTTGGTGAAACAGGAATCATAGTACAGGCCCTTCAGCCCTTGACGTCCTGCCGACATTTTATCCTGTTCTAAAATCAGACTAACCTACATACCTTTCATTATACGATCATTCATGTGCCTATCCACACACCCACAATCTCTGTGAAAAGAACCTACCTCGGACATCTCCCATAAATATTCCTCCAATTACCTTACAATCGTGCCCCCTCATCATAGCCATTTCCGTCTTGGGTGAAAGTTTCTGGCTATCCACTCTATCTATACCTCTAATCATCTTGTCCACCTCTATCTCGTCAAGTTCCATTCTTTTTCGTTCCAATGAGAAAAAAACCGAGTTCCCTGAATTTTCTTTGCAAGACCTGCCCTCCAGTTTAGCAGCGTCCTAATAAATTTCCTCAGTACACTCACCAATGCTTCCACATCTTTCATATAATGAGGCGACCAATACAGAACACAACATTCTAAGTGTGATCTCACCAGGGTTCCATAGAGCTGCAGCATAACCTCACTACTTAAACTCAACCCCCATGCTAATGAAAACATCATCCGGCTTCTTAAGAACCTTATCAACCTAGGTGGCAACTTTGTGGGAGCTATGACATGGATCATCAGATCCCACTGTTACTCTGCAACGTATGAATACTACATTTAACCGTGTATTATGCATTCAAATTTGAACTTCCAAACTGAATCGCTTCACAATTTTCCAGGTTGAACTCCAATTGTCCCTTATCAGCCCAGTTCAGCATCCTATCAATGTCCTGTGCAAACTACAATAGCCCTCCACACCACCCACAATTCCACCATGCTTTGTTAAATTGAAAAACTTACTAATCCACCTACACTCTTCCTCATCGAAGTTATTTACAAATATCACAAACAGCAGAGGCCCCAGAAACGATCCCAATGGAACACCAATGGTCACCAAGCACCAGACAGAATGCTTGCCACCTCCCTCTATCTTCTATGGGTCAGTCAATTCTGCGACGAGACAGGCCACTTTCCCTGTATCCGATGCGTCCTTACTTTCTGAATGAACCTACCATGGGGAAATTTACCAAACGCCTGGTTAAAAACCATGTACTCCACATCCACTACTCTCGCTTCTTCAATGTGTTTGATCCCATCCTCAAAGAATTCAGTCAGGTTTGTGAGGCATGACCTGCCGCTCACAAAGCCATGCTGACTATTTCGAACCAAACTTTGATTTACAAGTAATCCTAAATTCTGTCTCTCAGAATCCTCTCCAAAACTTTGCCCAATGCTGATGTAAACTGACTGGTCTGCAATTCTCAGGATTATCCCTATTCCATTTCCTGAACAAGGGAGTGACATTTGCCACCCTCCAATCATTTGGCACTACTCCAATGGAGAGTGAGGACGCAAAGATCATCTCCAAATGTACAGTAATCTCTTCGCTCTCTTCCTGTAGTAAGCCAGGGTGAATCCCGTCTCGCCTAGGAGATATATCTATACCTATATTTGTATTTCAATCAGTCTGTACTTCACCGCACCATGTCTACTCACTGTCCAACTATCTGGTTGACCGCTTTCCATTTCAGGGTTCGACACAGTGCTGCTTTCCTGAACACATATGGTTCCCCATAACCTGTTAATCATGGAATGGAAAACATGGGAAGGCACCAATGCCTTCCTGATGAAAGGCTGATGCCCAAAGCTGTGACTCTCCTTCTCTTGAAATGTCACCTGATATGTTGTGCTTTTCCAGCGCCACACTTTTCGACTCTGATCACCAGCATCTCCAGGTCTCACTTTCTCCATTACAAAGGGCTGTCCCCTCTGCACACTAAGCAGGCAATTAATTAGCAGAAACCCGCTGTATTTAGAGGGGACCGTTCAGTTCTGGAAAGTTGCATTTGATGACTACATTTACTGAAAACGAAATTGCTATTCAACAAATATTCATTCAGTCCCAGAGTTACAATTTTGGTTCATGAATTAGGCAGCTTGATAACGAGCAGTCAATGACTGAAGAACTCCGAGGTACAGAGTATTCCAGGTAATATATTCCATGGTGGATGTGCTTTCCCTTAATGTTGGGTATATTATCGGACAGACAGATGTGATAAGCGAACGCGGTGACACGTGGAATTGTGACATTTTTGCCATTACAGAGATGTGCTTGAGGGAGGTCAGGGCTGACAACTCAATATTCTGCGGTGCAAGAACTATAGGCAGCACAGTAGAGGGGTAAAGGAGGAGGTGGTGATGCATTATTAGTCATTATGGAGTCAGTTACTGCAGTAAGAAGGGAATTAAATCGGAAAGAGAAGCTTAAAGCAGGTACAAATTGAGCAGGTCAATGGAGGCAACTACCATATGTGAAAGGCTAAACTTAAAACGGAAGTAGAAGCGTAAATATGAGGCGTGATAAAACATTAGCGGGTAGTATGAGCGGGTTGAGAGAGATAGGGAGTAGTATATGATTTGGGAGGGGCTTAGAGATATAGGGAGGGGTGTAGGGTTTGGTGTGGATTAGAGGGATAGGGAGGCATGCAGGGTTTGAGAGAGTTATGGAGTAGTATAGGGTTTGAAGGAGGTTGGAGAAATAGAGAAGGGTTACGGATTGGAGGGGGTTAGACGGATAGGGAAATGTGTAGGTTTGGAGGGGTTAGAGAGATAGGGAGGCGTGCAGGGTTTGAGAGAGATACGGAGTAGCATAGGGTTTGGAATAGGTTAGTGAGATAGGGAAGGGTGTAGGGATTGGATGTGATTAGATAGATAGGGAAAGGGTTTGGTGGGGTTGAGTAAGTAGGGAGAAGTATAGGGTTTAGAGGGTTCAGAAATATAGGGAGGAGAGCAGGGTTTAGAATGGGTTAAGGAGATAGAGTATGGTGCAGGGGCTAGAGTAGGTTGAAGAGATAGGGAAGGGAGTAGTGATTGGAGGAGTTTAGAGATTTAGGAAGGGGTGCAGTATTTGGAAAGGGTTAAGGAGATAGGGAGGGGTGTTGGGTTTGAAGGAAGTTAGAGAGATATAAAAGGGGTACAGTGCATGGAGGGTGTTATAGAGATAGCAAAGGCAGTAGGGGCTGGCGGAAGTTATATAGATGGGATGGGTGGAAGGTTTGGAGGAGGTTATAGAGATAGAGAGGAAAGTAGGGTTTGGGGAAGGAAAGAGAGGTAGCGAAGGGGGTAGGTTTGGAGGAGGTTTGAAGCTCATTGTGTCAGATCAAACACTGACACAGAAACCTCCTGCTGACTCCCCTCTCTCAGCCTCACGGTGTCAGATCAAACACTGACACAGAAACCTCTTGCTGACCCCCCTCCCCACCCCCCTCAGCCTCACGGTGTCAGATCAAACACTGACACGGAAACCTCCTGATGACTCCCCTGCCTCAGTGTCCCTCTACATTGAACAACACTTGGAGGAAGCACTGAGAGACTGACAGAGCTGGCGGATGTATACTGGGTGGGCCTATTCAAAACCACCAACAAGAGGAGCTCAGTAGGAGCGTTGCTGATCGAGGTGGGTGAGTTTAAAAGGAGATAACTGCTTCACTGCGTCTGCACCGGGTCAGGGGGACGACTGATCGGGAGAAACATCACCATCCCCCTCACCATCACCAACCTACCAGCTGCAGACACATTGTTCAATGGCCGTATTGTGAATGGTGACTACCGCACACAGTATTTATGGAGACATTTTCCACTTTTACATTGTGAAGACCCCTGTGTATATGTGACACCATCACTGTGCTCAACGGGGCAGATTTCCAATAGATTTTGGAATTTTGCACTGGCCTGTGTGAGGTGGTTCGGGTCATTACCAACAGCAGCAGAATTTTACTCCAGTATAATTTTCACTATCACTGCCTGGCATATACTCCACTTTATCCTGGCCGTCAAGCCAGGGATATACCCTTGTTAAATGGAGAAAAAAGGAAGGCCTGACTATAGTAGCACCAAATACACCTCAGAATGAGATGAAGTTACTAAATTGGGCCACTTACTCATCAAATGGTATAAATAGTAAATGAGACACAGTTGTAACCAGTGAACCAGACCTAATCTCTACAATCTGGGTGAGTAGTGGTGGACAATCACACAACACACTGGAGGAGAAGAATCCACCAATACCACCTTCCTGAATGATGGAAGGGCTTAGAACAACAATAGAAATCTAAGGCTGAAACATTCACAGCAATGTTCAGACAGAAATATCGATGGGCTGATCTATTTTAGTCTCCTCCAGATGGCAGTCTACAGCTAATCCGACTCACTTCGTGTGGTATCTACAAACAGCTGGAGGGATTGGAGAATGCAAAGGCTGTGGGCCATGATAACATTCCATTCCGGCTGTTCCTGCTGGGATACAGCACTGGGACCTACCTGACAATTTTGGAAACTATCCGGGTGTGTTCTGTGGACACACAGACAAAACATCGGACAATCAGTGACTACCCCATTGCTCTAATCCCTGTCATTAATAAAGGGATGGCAGATGTCATCTACAGTGGGATCAAGCAGCACTTCCTCAGTACTAACCTGCTCGGTTAGTACTAAAGCTCAGTTTGGGCTCTCATCCCTTGGGCTCATTGAAGCCTTGGTTTAATGATGTACAACAAGAGAACACACAGCTGAATTCGAGAGGTGAGGTGACAGTTACTGCACTTATTACATGATCATAACTGCATTTGACCAAATGTCGTATCCAGGATTAACGGCAAACCTGGAGCAGATAGGAATCATCTGCACTGGCAGAAGTTACACCTGGTACAAAGGAAGGTGGCTTTGGTTGGTGGGGAGCAGCCATCTCTGCTTCGCTGCAGTTTCCCAGGGGCGGGGTTTCTGGGTAAGCCTGTACACCAGAAACGGAAAGGTAGGGCACCAGACTCCTACAGGATGATAGAGACACCTGGTGGTAGTTTAACTGGACAGTCATCATACCTCAAGCAAGGGAGAGATTGAGTAGGACAGTCCTTTAGTCACCCAAGGAATTGAACCCACACTGCTGGCATTAATCTGCATTACAAAACAGCCATCCAACTGATTGAGCTAACCAAATCCTCACACAGCTCTGTGTGGTAGATATTGTAATATTATTCCATTCAGATATGGTGGTAAACACCTCTGGAGCAGGTGAAACTAGAAGCCAGCTTCCTAGCTCAGAGAGAGGGACAGTATTAGTGAGCTATAAGAGTGCTCTCTGCCCTAGGCCCTATAATTTTCAGCTGCTTAATAAATGACTGTAAAATCACAAGTGGGGATGTTTGGCAATGATTGGACAGTATTCAACACCATTCATGATTTACTCAGATACTGAAGCAGTCCTTGTCCAAATGTAACAGGTCCTGGAAATATGCAGGTGTGTGCTTACGATTTCCATTACACATGTGCCAGACAACGATTACTTGAATCACATCCTCTCACGTTCTTTGCCACCACCATCACTGAACACACACCAAGCAATATCGCGGGGTTTATCGTTAACCTGAACTGGACTGACCATATGATTTCATTACCTATTCCTGTGAAGGGCTTATGCTAAAACATTGCCTTCTCCTGTACTTCAGAGGCTGCCTGACCTGTTTTACTTTTCCAGCGACAGTTTTCGACGCATATAAATTCTTTAGCTACAAGAATATGTCACGGGCTCGAAATTCTGCAGGAATAACTCACCACAAAATTTCCAAAAGCCTCTCCACTATTGCTAAGAAACATGTTGAATGTGTGTGTGATTAAATACTTCCATTTGCCTGTGTGAGTGCAGCTGCACCTCTCATCCACTGACGCTCAGTAGCAGCAATACCTGCCATCTACACTGTGCTCTGCAGAAATTTACCAAGGCTCCTTACAACGTACCTCTGAACACCCGACCATCGAGAAGGACAAGGGAAGCAGATACATGTTCGCGTTCTGTTCCAAGCCCCCCACCATCCTGATTGACATCAATGCTGGACATGGTTTTGGGTTTTGTGAGCTCAGGCTGCTTGGTCCAACATTGCTATTTGTGAACAGCTGAAGGGATATGATGTTTGAAACAATCTGTCAGTCTCTCAGAGGCATGGCCTACATACCGAGCATCACAGACACTGGCATGTTCATCCCACATTACTGAGCTCTGAGATAGACAGAAGCAACTGAAAATGTACTCATATCTGACTGGAACATGTTTAAACACACAGTGACATTGTTGCCACGAAAATTATTATGATGAATATTAGCAGGGAGAAAGTGAGGACTGCAGATACTGGAGATCAGAGTCAAAAAGTGTGGTTCTGAAAAAAAACTGGGACGTTCAGGCAGCATCTGAGGAGCAGGAGAATCGACCATTAGTTAACAATATTTATAAAAGGGAAAGTAATTGTGTATTTTCAAAGTCCTTGTACTTAATAACAATTTGGTCTTTGGTGCGGCAATGAGACTCATCATTTCAATGCTACTTACTGTGAGTTTTCATCATATTGTTATTATAACAGTGTACTGAATAAATGGGTGAATCTTGTGCTTATTGGACAATCGAAAAGTTGGTATTAGAAAGGATATCGGACCTTCAGGAAAGAGACTTTACATAATGGCTGTTAACGGTTAGAACAATGCTGTAAACATTTACATAGAGATTTCCAGCTTAAGTCACACACAAGGTCTTTGGGCTGGGATCACGCTGACCATCAATGGAGCTGCACAATTCTGTTTAGACACTGATATTGTAGGGCTAACATACACTGGATATGGTTTATGTGGGATTCAATGTGAGATGCCATGTGCTGCAGGAGCCCATCACCTTTATAACACCGTCATTCAGGATCGGGTCCAAGGTGCAGAATTACAGAGTTTAGGTGGAACACAAGAAAATATATACTTGCAAGACATGGCTGTTTACAGGTCGTTGTTATAAATATTGAACTGCATCTGGACCAGTGCCATGTGCTAGTCCATTGACCAGTCTGCCTCACACACATCTCCCCGTTGTTCAGGTATGTCTCTAACCAGTCTATTGTGAGGGATTGTGTGAGTTACTGCCCAGCTCCAGTTTGGAAGCTCTCTGGACAGATTTTGGAGATGGCCAGTGTTTTGGAGGTCGTGGTGAGGCCTAATAACACTGTGTCTGAATTCAGGCTTTTCCTCAAAGTCATTTTCAACAGCTTTGCTGCCTGCAAGATGGTGTGTTCACTGATCTGAACATGAATCGGCTGTTTACTACAGTCACTGATTTGTGTAATAGTTAGCTGTGCGCTCTGGTATTTCAATTATTGTTCACTTCAACAGTTCTCAACTGAAAAATAATGATGTTTGGTTTATTTTTAAATATGCAAGAAATAAAATGATATTAACTCTTCATTACAGAAAATGTGAAAGTCACCTGTTATATATTTCCCATTAACTAATCAAGCAACAGTCAGATATTGTCTGTAAAGCAGGATTCTGTGAACAGGATTATGTCCCAGGCAACATCACCACCCTCGCTGGTAGGTTCTGTCCCACTGACAGGACACAGCAAGGCAGAGGGGGACAGCTCCTTGGTATATAGTCAATATAGGGTGGCATGGTGGCTCAGTGGTTACCATTGCTGCCTAATAGCACCAGGGTCCCAGCTTTGATTCCAGCCTCGGGCAACTGCCTGTGTGGAGTTTGCACATTCTCCCTGAGTCTGCGTGGGTTTCCTCCCACAGTCCAAAGATGTGCAGCTCTGGTGAATTGGTCATGGTAAACTGCCCAAAGTGTTCATGCATTAGTCAGAGAGGCGTGTGTTGGTCTTCGGAGGGTCAGTGTGGACTGGTTGGGCCGAAGGGGCAGTTCCCATTCTGCATGGAATCCAATCTAATGATAGTGCTCAGCATTGATGCTGGATCCTGTGGCTGCTAGACTGCTCTGTGGCAGGTTATGGTGGAATCAATAAAAGGGAAACATATAATTGACCACATCGTCACCGATCTGCCTGCTGCAGATACACCTATCCATTTCAAATATCGGTAAGAATGGTCACTCCACAATGGGGAGCAAGGGCGACCTTCACATTTTGCAGGCCCTCCTCACTATGATATGTAGCCCCTTGAGTACTGAATGGGACAGACTGTAAACAGATTGAATAATGAATGATGATGCAGCCATGAGGTGCAGAGGGCCATCGGCAGCAGCAGAATCATACTCTGTACAGCTCATTCACTCTTCAACCTCACAGCCAGACAGACGTCCCTCTGTACAGTAACCATCACGGCCTAACATACCTCCCACTGTACAGTAACCATCACGGCGCATCATATGTCCAACTCTACGGGAACCATCAGGAGTGGCATGGTGACTCACAGCGCCAAGGTCCTGGGTTCGATTCTGGCCTCGGGCGACCCTCTGTGTGGAGTTTGCACATTCCCCCCGTGTCTGCATGGGTTTCCTCCCACAGGCCAGGTGAATTGGCCATGCTAATTTTTTAAGTGTTTTAGTCAGAGGGAATTGGGTGTGCGTGGGTGACTCTTCACAGGGTTGATGTGGACTGGTTAGGCCAAAGGGCCTGTTTCCACACTGTAGGAATTCTAATCTCCTCTGCAAGGTTCAAGTCAGGAATGTGATGGAATAATCACTTGTCTGAATGAGTGCAACTCCAACAGTACACAAGTATGGACTTACTCGCAACAGGCAACGCAGTTGCGTGGGGAGGATCATGTCTCACAAACTTAATTGAATGTTTTGAGGAAGTTACAAAATTGATTGATGAGGGCATGGGGCTGAATTTTGGCCGTTTGGACCTTAGCAAGTCCTTGGATATGGTTCCTTATGGCAGGCTCTGCAGAAGGTGAAGTGAAATGAGATCAGCGGTCAGTCAGTAAGATGGATAGAGAACTGCTTGGTCATAGAGGACAGAGTAGGGATGGAACAGTGTTTTTTGTGACTGGAGATCTGTAAATAGATTGGTGGAGTTGCAGAGTGTGAGGATGATTGCCAGATAATACAGCAGGATGTAGGTCAGCTGCAGACTTGGATAGAGAAAACACAGATGTAACTTTATCTGGACAGTTGCGATGTGATACATTTTAGAAGGTCGAATGCAGGAGAGAAGAATAAAGTGGATTGAAAAACTATTGATTACATCAACATCCGAAGGATCTTGGTGTACTGCTCCACAGCTCCCTGAAAGTGGTAACACGGGTGGAGAGGGTGATCAAGAAGACTGATGGCAAACTTGCAGACAGGCATCAGAGCATGCAATATGAACATTAGCAGGACATATTACAGCTTAGAGAAACTTAGTTCAAGTTACATTTAGAATTATGTGCTCAGTAATGGTTGCCACACGATGCTGAAGTGTTGGAGAGAGTATAGAAAAGATTTACCAGGATGTTGTCTTGTTTGGAGGGTATTACACAGAAGGAAAAATTGAACACACATGGTTTATTTGCACCTCGGCATCATTGGCTATGGGGCTACCTGTTAGATATTTACAAAATTATCAGAGGCATAGATTGAAGTACAGCTAGAGACTTCACCCCACCACCACCCACAAGCCCCCATACCCCACACCCAGAGTACAAACATCAATTACTCAGGACCGTAGGTTTTAGGTAAAAGGGAGAATGTTCAGGAGATGTGATAGGTAAGTTTTTTTCTGCTGTTCCAGACAGAATGTGAAAGTGCCTGGAATGCACTGATAAAGGGGAAGAAGCCAATATAGCAAGGTTTCAGAGGGATCTTAGCACAAATATGGGTAAGAAGGGAATAGAATGACATAGAAGGTATTGGAGCAAAACTTTTTGTTTTAACTTTAGAAGATCATCCTGTGTCAATGCTGGCTTGCTGGGCTGAAGGGCCTGTTCCTGTGCTGGACTGTTCTTTAAGACAAGACTTGAGCACGGGAGTGGCGAAATGCTCACTGAATGATTACTGATTATCAACAGCCACATTATTGTGGATCCCTCCCCTCATCATCTTGCAGCTTCAGATCGTTTCCCAATGTGGGGAAACTGAATATTGAGAATTTGACATGAATGTCAGAGCTGGTACCTGGTAAAGCCACCTTGACCCTCGCTCCTGCAGACTTCTGTCTTGGACACCAACGTCTCCGGGGACACTGCACTGACAGAAGCTGCATGTCCTCCACACCCACCAATGCTATCATCTGACACATGCCAACTTCACCATGCCATCCCAGCACATCTCCGACCCACTGACAGTACACTTCTGTACTTCAATGCTGCAGCTCAGGCTGCACTGACAACTCTCATTGCAATGCTGCTGCAAGGACACTGTGCTCAGGGACACACACCCAGCTCATGGGCTGTCCCTTTGGGCTGCTCACTCCATTTTTGTATGCACACAATCCTGCTGCAAGGACCCTGTGCTCAGGGACACCCACCCACGCCTGTCTCTCTGGGTTGCTCAATCCATGTTTGTACACATTCACACTGAACTGACTTTAATGCTCACAGAATTATTGTCTTGCTTACACTGCCTTTGGCAGCGTTTCTCCTCAGCTACATCGACTAGGCTCACCCATCTGCTGTGTTGTCTTGGTGTTTAGCAGAAACACAAACCCAGGAAGCTTGATATCATTGTCCACAGTCAGTCACGGTGCCCAGCACAGTGAGTCAGGGGGAGTCTCAGATCCCAGTCTGGGATCTTGGACACTGTCAGTCACGGTGCCCAGCACAGGGAGTCAGGGGGAGTCTCAGATCCCAGTCCGGGAGCTTGGACACGGTCAGTCACGGTGCCCAGCACAGTGAGTCAGGGGGAGTCTCAGATCTCAGATCCCAGTCTGGGAGCTTGGACACGGTCAGTCACGGTGCCCAGCACAGTGAGTCAGGGGGAGTCTCAGATCCTAGTCCGGGAGCTTGGACACGGTCTGTCAGCCTCTCATGGTTGTTGGGGTCAGGACCCTTCCCCTGTGAGGGGGTGAGGAGATGAATGTTAGGCTGCCCCATATCCCTCTTCGCACTTTGTTCCCTAGTGTGGGATGGTTCCTTCTGGAATGTGAGAATTACCAAGGAGGATTAGGGAAATGGAAGTGGTTGGTACAGCTGTTAGTGCTGGGACAGCTGGGGGAAAGGTGTCGAGGTGTTCTGAGTGAGTGAGTGAGTGGGCAGCACAGACACCAGGCAGAGTTGGGCAGAGGGGCAGAGAAGAGATTACATAGAGACTGAGAGAACGTGCTGCATTCACTGAGGGTGGGAGAAAATGAGCCTTGGTGAGAGGTGGGTGCAGTAACAGAGAGAGAGTGAGGGTGAGGTCACGAATTTCAGATGGTGGCACTTACCCTGGTGGAGTGGAGAAGGTCACTGACCTCCTTCCTATACTGCTGGGTATGCACCCAGAAGGCTGGTACCTCACTGACCTAGGGGTCAGCCTCGGACGAAGTTGGCATGGTCTGGTGTCATAGCTTCCCCTGCCAGCCCTTTAGGAAGATAACGTCCCTCTCCTGCACCATGCCATCCACCAGAAACTCAGGGGCTTGGCCACAAAGTGCGGCCCCAGTTTTACCCCCTCTGCCATATCCAGGACAGTGTCAGATTCACAATCCAAGAGTAAAATGACTTTTTAAAGATGGCTCTGGGAAACAGGGAGGCCGGTGCATTCTGGGATATCCAGGCAGAGGGCAGTTGTTGTGACAAAGGGGAAAAATCATCATGTTAGTGTCAGATGAGAGGAAGACCACGCAGGCAGGGGGGGGTAGTTAATGAGGCAGATTGGGGATGGTATCATGAGAAAATGCAATTCACCTTGTGGAGAGAAACCCTCCATAAAACCTAATTAAAATGAGACTTGACCAAATCATAAGATGGGTTAGGCCTTTGTCTGTCTGGATCAAAATAGGGATGAAATATTGGGAGCAACAAACTTGGAGCGGACAAATATACAGGAGACTCAAATCCTTAGAAAGAGGCAACACAATGTTTCAGACTGTTAAAAGGAGCCGGGAAAAATCCCCAGCCTTATAGTTACCTACATAATCCAATCCTCACTGGATGCAGGGATGGTGCCGGAGGCCTGGAGAATGGCTAATACGGCAGCTTTTTTTAAAGTAGAGCAAGGGACTGACTGAACAGGTCGAGGCTGGAATTCTGAGACAGTGGATAAACGGTCACTGAGGAAGTCCCAGGGACTCCAGGACAGTCGGTCTGGATTTGTTCAAGGAATATCGGGTGTAATTAATCTGACTGTGTCGGTTTGAGGCACTAACCTGTAACTGCATGTGACTTCCTTGGATTTGACGAGAGATCCCATGGCAGACTGTTTAAAAACATAAACTATAGGATCCAGGGGAATGGAACAAATAACCCAGAGAAGTGCAAGACAAGGCATTTGGGGACATCAACAAGAGAGAGGAATACACAATAAATGAGAGTATGGTCACTGTGGGTAGGTAAATAAAGTAGGCTGGACACATCAATAATCTCATTAATGGAGCAAATGGCATCATTTCCTCTGTCAGCCAAAGTGCAGAATTTCAGAGCAGGAAGCTTATGCAGGAATTGTATAAATAATGAGTCACAGCTTGGGGAATGTGTGCATTTCTGGTCACCCCATCACATCACATCTTATGCGGAAAGTCAGGAGGCATGGGATAGAGGGAAATTTGGCCAATTGGATAGAAAACTGGCTAACCGGTCGAAGTCAGAGAGTGGTAGTAGATGGTAAATATTCAGCATGGAGTCCAGTTACAAGTGGAGTTCCGCAGGGATCAGTTCTGGGTCCTCTGCTGTTTGTAATTTTTATTAATGACTTAGATGAGGGAGTCGAAGGGTGGGTCAGTAAATTTGCAGATGATACAAAGATAGGTGGAGTTGTGGACAGTGAGGAGGGCTGTTGTCGGCTGCAGAGGGACTTAGATATGATGCAGAGCTGGGCTGAGGAGTGGCAGATGGAGTTCAACCCTGCCAAGTGTGAAGTTGTCCATTTTGGAAGAACAAATAAGAATGCGGAATACAGGGTTAATGGTAGGGTTCTTGGTCAGGTGGAGGAACAGAGGGATCTTGGGGTCTATGTACATAGATCTTTGAAGGTTGCCACTCAGGTGGATAGAGTTTGTAAGAAGGCCTATGGAGTATTATCGTTCATTAGCAGAGGGATTGAATTCAAGAGTCGTGAGGTGATGTTGCAGCTGTACAGGACTTTGGTTAGGCCACATTTGGAGTACTGTGTGCAGTTCTGGTCGCCTCACTTTAGGAAAGATGTGGAAGCTTTGGAGAGGGTGCAGAGAAGATTTACCAGGATGTTGCCTGGAATGGAGAGTAGGTCATACGAGGATAGGTTGAGAGTTCTCGGCCTTTTCTCGTTGGAACGGCGAAGGATGAGGGGTGACTTGATAGAGGTTTATAAGATGATCAGAGGAATAGATAGAGTAGACAGTCAGAAACTTTTTCCCCGGGTACAACAGAGTGTTACAAGGGGACATAAATTTAAGGTGAAGGGTGGAAGGTATAGGGGAGATGTCAGGGGTGGGTTCTTCACCCAGAGAGTGGTGGGGGCATGGAATGCGCTGCCCGTGGGAGTGGTAGAGTCAGATTCATTGGCGACCTTTAAGCGGCATTTGGATAGGTACATGGATGGGTGCTTAATCTAGGATAGAAGTTCGGCACAACATCGTGGGCCGAAGGGCCTGTTCTGTGCTGTATTGTTCTATGTTCTATGTTCTATGGGAGGATGGAATTGGACTGGAAAGGGAATAGAGGAGATCCGTTACCCTGTGACAGTGGAAGTGCAGTTATGGGGAAAGATTGGAATGGAGGATACTGAGAGGAGATTTGATTGGGGTGCACGTAATGTCAGGAATCTGGATAGAAAGGGAGAGAATACCTTGTTCCTGTTGGAGAGCTCAGTTACCTGTGGCGAATACTTAATGTATGTGTTTGAAATAGTAGAGACGTGATGAGGAAAGTTGTGATTTCACCCAGAGTATGGTCGGGATCTGGGAGTCACACATGGAAGCGGAGTAAAGGCAGAAACTATCAAACCATTTTAAAATGGTGTCAGGATCTGCACCTGAAGTCCTCCACTGTCTGGGGAGATAGAACTTGGGCTTTAAAAAACAACGTTACATCTTGTCCAATGCAGAGAGTGGACAGAGGTATCTCCTCTATACTGTGCTATTTTCTGAAATTTGCAAAGGTGACCAATATCTGATAGGATTAATACACAGGGATGAGGGGTGAGGGCTGGGAGGAGCAGTGTGTAAATTGATGAGCATCACAATAATACAGATCGCATCGTTTATTCACAATGCGACTTCACTGTGTTGGCCTGTTTATCCTTCCTGTAGAAATGGAGAAAAGATTTGATTATCCAGGTCTGTCGTGGTCACACCACAGCCCCATCTCCAACTGATCTGGTTCACACTATTTAAAGCTACCATTTCACTGGCCTTGTTGAAAAGTTCCCAGCTTCATTCTTGCCCCATTGAAGACTGCTGTCAGTCAACTAATGTTTCTCACTCTCAATTATTGCATTTCATTCGCTACCACTATCCTGAACTTTACAATAAAATGATTGCTGCGCCCCAAAACCATCCCCTACTGACACTGGATTCACTTGCCCCACCTCTTTCCCAAGGACCAGGTCCAATAGTACATCCTCTCTTGGGTTGGATACATACTCCTGCAGTGAGCTCTCCTCCATGTAATCCAGGAACACTTGACCCTCGTGAACCTTCACCACAGTATCCCTGTCTGTATTTGGAAACATTAATTTTTTCAGTATAACTAATCTGTAGTATTGTCATCGTTCTCAAATGACTCTGCGTATTTATTGTCTCCATCATTTCTTTGGTTCCTGGCAGACAGACTGCACCTCACAGTTTAATTGCATACTTTTTGTTCTGTAGCTCCAGCCAAATTCTGTCCTTGGATGGATCCTCTTTCTCTTGGACGCCTTAAGTAATGCTAATCTAAACCAATACTTCTACCTTCATTCTTTCCCTTCCCTTCAATCATTTTGGAATCCTTTATACTCAGCAATATTTAACACACAGTCCTGCCGTTCCTTGAGCCAGCTGTCGGTGATCAGTACATCAGATTTCCACATACTGATCTACATCTGGAACTCCCTACATTCCGAGTATTTATGTTCATGCAGAGTACCTCAGATTAAGGCTTCCTTTCTTACTCCATCTTCCACTGATAGACTTGTTGTTGTAAATTAGTACCCACTGTATCTCCCATTATTTTGAGAATCCTGGTAGTCTCCTCTACTATTCCTTTTTGGATCCTAAGCACACATCAACTTATTTTCAATCCCTCCAACACAGCCCACAATGGATTCAGTCCCAGCTCTGTCACATTAGCCCATCCAGCTTGTCCAGTTGCTGCCTTTCACAGAACCAGTCCCAATGTCCCAGGAAGCTCAAGCCCTTCCTGCTGCATCATCGTACCAGTCACACTCTCATCTACCTAAAACAGAACCACAACAACGATCACCCGAACTACAAATCTTCTCCCAAACTTTGAATTTATTGTTGGCTCACTTCTCCCTCTTATTTCTGTGCTCAACCCTTATTTCAGAAGTTAAAAAAAATTGCTAACTTCCAGCAATTAACTGACAGTTGCTAAGACCGGTGTATTTATCAGCCAATGAACTTGCAGGTTTTTCTGTGATGGCTCTTGCATTTCTTTCAAAATCAGTGCAGGCTGGTCCCAGCAGCAGGAAGTTGTCTCTGTCACTCCCAGGTATGTGTAATTCTCCAGCTCCCACTTCACTCTGCTCTCTCACAGGGTCACCGTCTCTGTGACTCCCAGGTATGTGTAATCTTCCAGCTCCCACTTCACTCTGCTCTCTCACAGGGTCACCGTCTCTGTGACTCCCAGGCACGATTAGGCCTTGATCCTCAGTGTTGATTTATATCCTCCCACTTTGCTGCCTCTGTAACTCCCAGGTGTGAGTTAGCCTCATGCTCCTGCTCCAAGTTGTTCTGTCACATGGTCACTCCCTCTGTGATTCGGTGCTGATTTCGAGGCTCCTGCTCTGCTGTTTCTCCAACTCCAAGTCCCAGTTGGACTCGATCCTCGTTGCGGATGTATGTTCTCCCGGTTTGTGCTGCTGTCTCTCAGGTTCCATCCATTTGTGACTCCCAGGTTATGGTAGGCCTCAAGCCTCAGCTGAGGTTTATAACACCCCATTCCGCACTGGTCTCTTATAGGATTGCTGTTGTGCCTGGACGACAGTGGAAAAGAGGAGGATTAGACAGAGCAGAAGGTTTTGCAGTGATTGAGCGAGCTGTATGGGATGGAACAGGTTGTCTGGGGAGCTAGGCAGACCTGCAGCAACTAAAGAAGTTTGCTGGAAGATACAGTGAGAGTTTCAGACATTGAAGAAGGCAAAGGAAATAGAGAGATGGTGGCTTGTTCATGACGGTGCTTTGTAGAGCCTAAAAGGCTTTTTCTGAGCTGCTGACAGAAATGTGTAGACTTCAACAAATGCAAATTGACAGCGAGCAAGTGGTGTAAGGTACTGGAGACTGTTGAATGTTACAGAGTTAGAAGACTTGCAGCAACTGGGCGGAATATAAACTTATGGAGCACTTGTGGTGTTCAAGGACCCTCAGGACATGAGGAGGTGCAGAGAATGGGAACATTCCAAATATGGGATTATAGGGGCTGGAAGTCCTTAGATGGATAAGGAGGATGAAAAGTGCCAATTTAGCACACGCAACCATTGTAATTATAGAGATTTAGGAAGGGAACCTGTGCTGTCATTGATTACAGTTATGCGGAGAGTTACAGAAGCATAAGGGTTTACAAATTTAAAAAGGGATAGAGTTGAGGTGATCAGAAGTTTAAACAAGAATAAGGAAATTTTAGAGATGTCAGACACAGATGGGAATGGATGAGGTGAGATATTGTGAGGAACTACAAGAGTTATAAGTCTGGGAGGATGTCAGATATAAAAGGGAGAGCTGCATTGTCTGTATGCAGTTACAGACGTGAGGAGTGTTGTAGCGCCTGATGGAGGGGACACAGATAATAACAGTTCCAACGGCTGGTGCAGTAGCTCAGGAAGGCAGCTCACTACCACCTTCTCAGGGACAACTCCATATCAACAACAAATGCTAGCTCAGCCAACAAAGCTCATCTTCATGAATGAATGAAGGAATAAAATATCTACAAGTAGAACTGAGATCACACAGGAAGTCTCTTTCAACAACATTTCACAAACCTGGAACAACTATATCCTGGAAGGACAGGAGCTCCAGGTGCACGGGAACACCAACATTTCCAAGGTGCCCTCCAAGACACGCTCCATCCTCCCAGCACTGTGTCTGTCCCTACACCCAAAGGACTGCAGTGGGTCAGGAAGGCAGCTCCCTACCACCTTCTCCAGGGAATTACAGATGGGAAGGTAATAGTGAAACTCTGCTGTTTACAGCCAGACAGAAAAATAAATCCAGCAGTGGGTGTGAAATGAAATTTCCGTTTCAGAACAACTTGCTGAGCATGGATAGAGGATTTGTCTGATTGGCACAAGGCAGGGAGTGTGAAGGAAGGGGTCTTTTTCACGATGGGAACTGGTGATGGGGGGAGCACCGCAGGGGTCAGTGTTGGGACTACACGCTACACATTATACATTAAGAGTCTAGAAAAAGGAAGTGAATGGGTACGAAAAATAGGTTTCCAAGAAAGATCCCAGGGATGAAATTCGTGTCATATGAGGAGCAGGTGAAGTCTCTGGGTCTGCACTTGATGAGGTTTCAGAGTCAGTGGCAGAATCTCATTCAAACTTACAGAATACTGAGGGGCCTGGATGGAGTGGACGGGGGCAAGATGTTTCCATGAGCAAGAGAGACTAGGGGCCAAGGGCACAGCTTCAGAGTGAAGGGACGGCCATTCAGATTAGAGATGTGGACGAATTTATTCAGCAAGAGGGTGATGGATATGTTTAACTCACTGCATCATGGGGCTGTGGATGCTAAGTAATTCAATGTATCGAACTCAGAGATAGCTCGGTTCTTGATGAATAAGGAGATCAATGGTTACCCGGAGTAAGTGAGAGTCTGGGGTTGAGAAACAATTCAGCCATAAGCAAATAGTGGAATAGACCCGATGGACCGAATGGCTTAATTCTGCCCCTATACATGATGGTCTTATGGTCTGCGTTTTTTCCATAGGTTTCTAAGTGTGCAGTCATCCTCATCATTTCTGGCATATCGTTTACCACACATTCCAGCACTTTCCTGATTATTGGTGTCAACTCTTGGTTTCAGATATACTGCAGAAAGCTACATCACAGAGTAACTTGAGACTCATTGTGTATAAATCTCAGAAAGGTGGCATACAGGGCCAGCAGGACATAGAGAAGGCAAATGGAATGCTGGCATTGATTTCAAAGGGAATGGAGAATAAAGACAGGGAAGTCTTGTAACAACTATAGAGGACTCCAATCAACTCACATTGAGAATACTGTGAACAGGTTTGGACACCTATCTGGAGGGAAAATGCCCTTGCATTGGAGGCAGCCCAGAGAAGGTTCACCAGGCTGTTCTTCAAAATGGAGGGATATTGATGAGAAGAAGTGGAGAAGGTTGAACTTGCATTCGTTAAAATTTAGAAAATGAGGCAAATTTATTGATACACCGAAGATTCTTGTGTTCTTACAGATTCGGTACTGAGACATTGTTCCCCTAAGCAAGGATCTGTAACCGGAGATAAAGGGGAATACAGATACCAGAGAAGCTAACAGAGAAAAGCTGGGTGGTACAGACTGGAGGATGTTAAACGTTCGGGTGGTTTGAGATCACTGTTGGTGGTTAGAAATCAGATAGGTTGTCGGGCTGAAAGATGTCAAGGAGATTTACAGGGTTATCAGTCCTTAAGGATTACAGCGATAGTGAGGAATATAGCGACTAGAGATTACACAGATAGGGGTGGCCGAAGGAGCTTCTGGAGATACAGAGACTGGGAGGGTTGTCGGGACTGGAGATTACACAGATATTGGTGGTAGCTGGAGCTTTAGGAGAAAGGGAGGATTGTAAGCACTGATTGTAGACAGTTAGGGTGCTATTTGGAACTGGAGGAGTTTATAGAGCCCGGGAAGATTGTTGGTGCGGCGAGTTACATTGACATAGACAAAAGTTGGAGCTGCAGGAGAGAGGGAGATAGAGAAGGTTGAAGGGGCTGCATCAGTTCACACAGCCAGGGAGAAGTTTAGGGATTGGAGGAGCCAGAGATACTGAGTGTTGTAGGTCTGTAGGAGCTCAGAGAGCTACTGAGGACTGTGAAGGCAGGTTTTCAGCGTTCTCATCAGTTACACAGAGATGTGGAGAGCTGTTCTGGAGGAGGTTACAGAAATCAACAGGATTGCAAATTATGGAAGATATTACAAAGGCAGTGAGCTGTAGTATTTGAGGAGGTTCCAGGGACAGGATTCATTGAGGAGTTGGATGCTGCTACTGGTGTCAAACATGTTGCAAGGGATCATATTCCTTACATTGATCAGGGGGATTGGAAGTTCTGGAGATGAAGAATGAGAAATGCAGTAACTGAAGAATATCACAGAGATGGGGAGGAACGGTTGAGGGGCATTAATCACTCGGATGTGAAAGCAGAAGGTATCATTAGTAGGTTTGCAAAAGACATGAATGGTGAGGGTGTTGTCCAAGGTGAGGGGGATGGACTCAGGCTGCAGTCTGAAGGTTGAGGTTGGGACAGAATTTCAGCAGAGTAATTTCAATTGATAACCAGGTAAGAGCACAGCAGGCAATGAGGGAAAACTGATGAATTAAGCTGCATTTATTTTGATGTAAAATGCCTGACAGGTAAGGCAGTTCAGGCAGCATTCAACGAGCAGCGAAATCGACGTTTCGGGCAAAGGCCCTTCATCAGGAATAAAGGCAGTGAGCCTGAAGCATGGAGAGATAAGCTAGAGGAGGGTGGGGTGGGGGTATCAGAACAGCATAGGAATGTGGCGGTGGAGAAGCAGAAAGGAACAGGATGGGACAGAGTTTAACTAAAACTATATATCAGCGAATCGATTTGTGACAGGAAATGGTGGGAAAGAGTAAATTATGTTTTGTTTTGGAATGGACAAAGTCTCTTCAATAAGGTGGATGGATTTGTGACACAGAGGTGAAAGAGATTTAAAAACCAGAGATCCGTGGTTACAGGGTGAACGAAAGGTGGAAAATAAATATTCAATAGTTCACAAACTTGAAGGAACTCAGGCAAAATGGGTAACGCTAACAATAATGGATAACAAAGGCATTACAGAGAAAGCATTTGGCCTCAGATCATGAAGTAGAGTCAGTCTGAATGTAAATTCTGGCTACTATTTGCCAAGGACACAAGGAGCAGAAGAGATTTAGCCATCGAACAGCATTTCATTGTTCATCACTGCATTAAACAGGAACTCATTGGAACTTTTAATGAAGGTGTTGTGGTAATTTAGTGAAACTTCAACATTCATATAATCTTGACAATCATACTGACAGAGTGACATTCGAAGGGCAGAAAATAGATATATTTTCACTGTTTCTTTGAATGACAAATTGTGTAACTGACGAGGGACATAACTCTCTCAGAGCGAATGTTGTGTGATGAAACTTAGTGAATGAGTGATGTCACCTGGGGAGATCCTCCGGGAAATTGTGATAAAGTGCAGTTTAAAGAAATATAAAGTTTTAAAGGAATTACAGAAAGGACAAGCTACAACTAGAAATAAAAACAGCCAATTACACGGGTTTGAGCGGAGAACTGGCTAAGATAAACAGGCGGAACAGACTGAAACATGTGTCTGTAAATGAACAGTGGAAAACATTTGAAGGAATAGTGGAAAATACTAAACAAAAGGAAATTCCATTGCAAAAGACAAAACCTCAGCAAGACATTACCTCCCATCCCTACTCAGGACAAAATGGATCATATTAGATTATGAGGCTTAGAAGATCACCAAAAAGTACTTAAAATCCTGAAATGAGAGAGTGTTTTCGGAGTAAATGTTAATGGATTACAATGGGTCTGCTGGCAGGAGGAGGGCTGTGGGAAAGGGAGCCATGGTCAGGGTTCATTGACACAATAGGAACAGGGAGAGGTGAAGGTGCTGGAGGTGGTGAGAGTGTTACAGAGAGTGGTCAGAGCCTGAACCGTGTTACAAAGCCAGTACGGATTGCTGCAGATTCAGATTGCAAAGGTAGGGAGGGACATCTGCATTTTATTTATTCATGCATGGGATGTGGGGGGTCACTGATTGGACCAGTATTCTTTGCCCCCACTGCTAATTGCCCAGAGGGCAGATCAGAGTCAGCTATATTGCTGTGGGTCTGGATTCACATGTAGGCCAGACCAGGTTAGAATGTTAGATGTTTTCACTAATGGAGGTAACTGAACCAGATGAGTTCTATCTAACTTGTCAACAATGTTTCCTCACCAATGTCTTGTTCAGACAACATGATATCCCAACTCCTACTCTCAATGTTCTAACCAATGAAGGTAACCATTCCAAACGCCTGCTTCACCAGCCTGTCTACCTGTGACACCACTTTCAAAGAACTGTGTACCTGCATCCCTGGGTCTCTGACTGACAACACTACCCAGGGCCCGAACATTAATTGTACAAGTCCCACCCTGGTTTGTTTCACCAAAATGGAACACTTCGCATTTATCTCATTAAACTCCATCTGCTATTTTTCAGCCCACTATCCCAGCAGTACTGTTCATAGTGTTGCATCGTTGATAACCTTCATCACTGTCCACTTTACCACCAATGTCAGTGTTACCCAAGAAGCTTACTTGCCAGGAAACCAATATTCTCATCCAAACCATTTATCCAAAAGACAAACAACAGTGGGCCCACTGCATCGCTGGTCACATGCCTCCAGTCAGAAAAACAACCTGTCTCCCATCACCCTCTGTCTCCTACCATCAAGCCAATTTTTTAAACAGTTCACTAGCTCCTCCTGAATGCCGTATGCTTTTACATGGATCTGAGTTTATTACCCAGTTTACCATATGGAAGGCAGAACACAGAACAGTGCAGCACAAGACCCTTCGGCCATGATGCCATGCCAACCTTTTATCCGACAGCAAGATCAAACTAACCTACATACCTTTCACGAGTGTATTAAATGTCCCTAATGTATCTGACTCTCCCAGCACTGCTGGCAGTGAATTCCACACACCCCCAACACACACTTTGTGTAAAGAACCTGCATCTGAAATCTCTACTTAACCATCCACCAATCACCTTAAAACTATGCCCGCTCAGAATAGCCATGTATATCATGATATAAAGAAGTCTCTCACTATTCACTCTATCTATGAGTCTCATCATCTTGTTCACATCAACCAACTGGCCCCTCACCCTTCTTCACTCCAATGAGAAAAGCCTTAACTCCCTCAATCTTTCTTCATTAGCCATAACAGTTCCTGTCCCTGTAACCGCCTCCCTTCCTGATAGTCCCTCCACATATTTGAAACGTACACAAATAAAGCATGTTGTAGACATTGAAGCAAGTTACAGCGATACGGACGGTAGTCTGGAATGCAGTACGTTTACGTAAATATTACTGAAGATACTGGTGCACAAGCCATGCCATAGGTACAGTGTTGCAGACCAGTAAGTCTTATTAGAGTGTTGGAGGGAGAGCACAGAACAGAAAGACCCCAGGCAGCATTCCCAACATCTCGTCAGAGGCCTGCTTGCCCCTCTGTTGTCCTGATGCTCACTAAGACAGCACAGGCATGGATTGATAACTATGAATTCCCCACGCTGTCACAGTGCAAATGTAAATTAAAGTAGAAGTGGTGATTGAGTCTGGGGTGTGTCTGTACTGTACTGTGCTCCCCCTACAACACTCTATCTATGTCATGTCTTGTTAGCGATGTTTGGAGCCCTCTCATTGCTCCATGCTCTGTGCACTGTGAGTGATCTTGCCTCACTGCAGGATTTATTGAAGGCTCCACATCTCCCTGCCCTTTGTCTCCCTGGCTGACCAACCATCTTCAATGAGGTATTGGACGAAACATCCAGCAATTGGGAAGTCTATTTAATCAGCACCTCCCAGAGTGCCTACAGGAGACAGAAATAGACAGAATGGGAAGTTAGACTGATGCAGTGAGGGTTACACATGGAGAAAGGAAATGAGCCCCTCAGAGATCTGTAAAGTCCCACTCCGTCCCTGGCCTGCGCTGTTGCATCTCTCTGGAGTGGAGAAATCTGTTAGCTCAGGATCTGGAGTAACTGCAAGAGCAGGAGGCACTGACAGACGCAGCAATTAGACCTACACAGTGAGGGATACCACATGGAGAGAGACTGAGTGATATCACGAGAGTGCTGGAAGACTTCAGGATCACACAGTCATGTTGGAAGAGTGGGTTTAGCTTCATGATGCTCTGGTATCAGTGCTCAGGGATGATCAAGCTGTGAGCAGGCGAAATGATGGCCTAGTGGTATTACTGCTAAAGCATGTATCAAGACCTCAGCTAACGTTCAGCGGAAGAAGGTTTGAATCCCACCATCAGAAATGGTGGAATTTGAAATGTATAATTTTAAAAATAGTAATTAGCAATCCATAAATAAATATGACACCATTGCACATGTACATAAAACCCAAACACTTGTCCGTTCGATAAGGGCATCTGCTCATCCTCATGTGGTCTGCACGATATACCCACAGCAAAGTGTTTGCCTCTCAATTACCCTCTGAAATGGCCGAGCAAGTTACTCTGCTCGAAGGCAGCTTGGGCTGCGCAGGAAAGGCTGGTCAGCCAGAGACACCAACATCCCATACCTGATTTTAAAAATAATCCATTAGGATGGTCCCACTGGAACCCTGCTGGGACCAGTTCTTGGCCAATCATGTCGGTAGATTTATGGACAGGGCTTTAAACTGACCGAGAGAATGCAGGGACAGGGTTCAGGTGAAAGGAGTTTTCAAAATGCAAAGAGAAAAGGTGAAGTATGGAAGCAGAATTGGAATGTGACTGAAGACAAGCAGAAAGAAACAGGATGGGACAGAGTTTATGTAATATTGTATATCAGGGAATCAGTTTGTTGCAGAAAATTGTGCGGAAGAGTAAATTATGGTTTTTTTGGAATGGATAATGTCTCTTCAATAAGGCAGATTGATTTGTGACACAGAGATAAAATGAAGTTAGACACCAGAGAGACGTGGTTTCAGGTCCAACAAAAGGTGGACATAAATATTCAATGGATCACAACTTTGTGGAAACTCGGGGAAAATGGACAACGCTAACAATAATGGATAAAAAAGGCATTACAGAGAAAGCATTTGGCCTCAGATCATGAAGTAGAGTCAGTCTGAATGTAAATTCTGGTTACTACTTGCCAAGGACACAAGCAGCAAAAAAGTTTTAGCCAACGAACAGCATTCTATTGCTCATCACTGCATTACACAGGAATTCATTGGAATTTTTAAACAAACACTTTGTGATAATTTTGGGAAACTTCAATATTCACATAAACTGTGACAGTCACACTGACAACAGTGATATTGGAGGAGGAGTTCAGAGATTTTTTTTCAGTGTTTCTTTGAATAACAAATTGTGCAACTGGCTAGGGGCATAACTATCTCAGGGCGACCGTTGTGTGATGAAACTTAGTAACTGAGTAATGTCACGTGGAGAGATCCCCTGGGAAATTATGATAAAGTGCAGTTTAAAGAAATGTAAAGTTTTAAAGCGAATCACAGAAAGGACACGCTACAACTAGAAACAAAAACATTGAAATGCCGATTCTCCTGTCCTTGGATGCTGCCTGACCTGATGCGCTATTCCACCAACACATTTTCAGCTCTTATCTCCAAAATCTGCAGTCCTCACTTTCTCCTAGAAACAAAAACAGCCAATTACATAGGTTTGAATGACAACTGACCAAGGTAAACAGCCGAAACAGACTTAAATATGTGTCTGTAAATGAACAGTGGAAAAGATTTGAAGGAACAGTGTAAATCACTCAACAAAAGAACATTCCACTGAAACAGACAAAACCTCAACAAAAGAACTCACACCTGTCCCTCACTCAGGACAAAATGTATCATATTAGATTATGAGGCTTAGAAGATCACCAAAAAATACTTAAAATCCTGAAGTGAGAGAGCGTTTTAGGAGTAAATGTTAAAGGGATTTCAAAGGGTCTGCTAGCAGGAGTTGGGCAATGGGAAGGGGAATCAGTGTCAGGGTTTAATGTCACAATTGGAACTGAGAGAGGTGAAGGTGCCAGAGGTGGTAAGAGTGTTACAGAATGTGATCAGGGCATGAACGATGTTACAAAGCCAGTATGAATTGTTGCAGCTGGAGGGGTTTGCAGAGGTAGGGAGGGACATATGCATTTTTAATTATTCATTCATGGGATGTGGGTGTCACTGCTAATTACCCAGAGGACAGCTCAGAGTTAGCCATATTGCAATGGTTCTGCAGTCACATGTTAGCCTGGCCAGGTTAGAATGTCAGATGTTCTACACAAAAGAAGGTCAATGAACCAAATGAGTTCGCCCACTGATCAACAATGCTTTTATGGTGACCTGACCAATGTCTTGTACAGATACAACATGACGTCCCAACTCCTACTCCTAATGCTCTGCCCAATGATGGCAACCATCCCAAATTTCTCCTTCACCAACCTGTCTACCTGTGACACCACATTCAAAGAACTGTGTACCTGGGTCACTGGATCTCTGACTGACAACACTCCCCAGGTCCAAAACATTAACTGTACAAGTCCCACCCTGGTTTGTTTCACCAAAATAGAACATTTCACATTTATCTCATTAAACTCCACCAGCTATTCTTCAGCCCACTATCCCAGCAGTACTGTTCATCCTGTTGCATCACAGATACCCTTCATCACTGTTCAGTTTACCACCAATTTCAGTGTCACCCAAAAAACTTACTTAACTTACATAACAATATTCCCATCCAAACCATTTATCCCAATGACAAACACCGGTGGACCCACTCCACCGTTGGTCACATGTCTCCAGTCCGAAAAACAATATGTCTCCCATGACCCTCAGTCTCCTACCATCAAGCCCAATTTTCTGTCCTACTGACTAGCTCCTCCTGAACGCCATAACCTTTTACACTGATCTGAGGTTATTACCCAGTTTACCATACGCCACGTAGAACACAGAACAGTACGGCACAAGACTCTTCGGCAGTGATAGTATGGCACTCTTTTATCCGACTGTAAGATCAATAAAAAAGTAGCACTTAGATTTTAATTCCTATAATTGTGCGGTGCTGTATTTTGGGAAAGCAAATCCTAGCAGGACTTATACACTTAATGGTAAGCTCCTAGCGAGTGTTGCTGAACCAAGAGACCTTGGGGTGTAGGTTCATAGCTCCTTGAAAGTGGAGTCGCAGGTAGATAGGATAGTGAAGGCGGCGTTTGGCAGGCTTTTGTTTATTGGTCAGAGTATTGAGTACATGAACTGGGAGGTCATGTTGTGCCTCTACAGCACATTGGTTAGGCTACTGTTGGAATATTGCGTGCAATTTTGTTCTCCTTACTATCGGAAGGATTTTGGGAAACGTGAAAGGGCTCAGAAAAGAATAACAAGGATGTTGCCAGGGCTGGAGGATTTCAGCTATCGGGAGAGGCTGGACAGGCTGGGGCTGTTTTCCCTGGAAAATCGGAGGTTGAGGGGTGACCTTATAGAAGTTTACAAAATTATGGGGGCATGGAGAGTGTAAATAGACAAAGTCTTTTCCCTGGGTATGGGAAGTCCAGAACTACAGGGCATAGTTTTAGGATGAGAGAGGAAAAGATATATAAGAGACCTAAGGGACAACTTGTTCACACAGAGGGTGGTACGTGTATGGAATGAGCTGCCAGCGGAAGTGGTGGAGGCTGGTATAATTGCAACTTTTAAGAGGTATTTGGATGGGTATATGAATAGGAAGGGTTTGGAGGTATTTGGACTGGGTGCTAGATTGGGTCGGGATATCTGGTCAGCATGGACGGGTTGGACTGAAGTGTATGTTTCCATGTTGTACATCTCTATGACTCTAACTTCTATACCCTTCAATTTATTATCATCCATGTGCCTATCCAGAAATTTACTAAATGTCCCTAATGCATCTAATTTTACTGCCACAACTGGCAGTGCATTCCACTCAGCTACCACTCTGTATGTACCGAACCTACCTCTGAAATCTCCCCTGAACCATCCGCTAATCACCCCTTGTAATAGCTATTTATGTCAGGGTAAAGAAAAATCTCTCTATTCTCTCTATCTATGCCTGTCATCACCTTGTTCACCTCTGCCAAGTCACCCATCACCCTTCTTCACTCCAATGAGAAAAGCCTTAACTCCCTCAATCTTTCTTCATTAGCCATGCTCTCCAGTACAGGCAGCAACCTGGTAACTCTCCTCTTTACCCCTCTAAACCTTCCACAGCCTTCCTGTAATGAAGGGACCAGAACTGAACACAATATTCCAAGTCGGGTCTAACCAGGGCTCTGTACAGCTGCAGCATAACCTCACAGCTTGAAACCTCAATCCCCAAACTAATGAAATCCCACACAATATATTCCTTCTTAACAAGGCTCTCAGCTTGGGTGGCTACTTTGAGGGATCTGTGGACTTGGAACCCAAGGTCCCTCTGTTCCTCCACACTGCAAAGGATCCTGCCGTTAACCCTGAATTCTGCATTCAAATTCAATCTTCCAAAATGAATGACTTCACACTTTTCCAGATTGAACTCCATCTGCTACCTCTCAGCATCTTATCAATGTCCCGTTGCAACCTACAACAGCCCTCCACACTGTCAACCACTCCACCAACCTTCGTGTCATTGACAAAATTACGAACCCATTCTTCCACTCACACATCCAACTTATTCATCAAATCACAAAGAGCAGAGGTCCTGTAACCACTCCCTGCAGAAAACCACTGGGCACTGAGCTCCAGGAAGAATGGTTTCTTTCTATCATCGCCCTCTGTCTTCTGTGGGCCAGTAATCCCGTATCCAGACAGACAGGTCTCCCTGTATACCATGCCTCCGTACTTTCTGAATGAGCCATAAAGGTGTTCCGTCACATTCTCAAAAGATTCAATAAGATTTGTAAGGCATGACCTGCCCCTTACACAACCATGCTCGCTATCTGTAATCAAACGATGGTTTTCCAAGGAATAATAAATCCTGTGTCTCAGAGTCCTCTCCAATAATCTGCACACCACAGACATAAGACTGACACGTGTGCAATTCCCAGGATTATCCCTATTCCCTTTTCTGAACAAGGGAATAATATTTTTCTGCCTCCAATCATCTGGTCCGACTCCAGTGGACAGTGAGGGGGCAAACGTCATCACCAGGAGCGCAGCAATCCATTCCCTCGCTTCTTGTAATATCTTTGGACACATTCAGTCTGGTTCAGTGACTTATCTATCCTTATCTTTTACAAACTTCTCAGCACATCCTCCTTCTTAACATCCACCTGTTCACGTGCATCGGCCTGTTTCATGCTGTCCTCGCAAATGACAAGATCCCTCTCAGCAGTGAATACTGAGGCATAGTATTCATTAAGGAAATCCCTTACCTCCTGTGACTCCAGGCTCAATTTCCTTCCTCTCTCCCAGATGGGCCTTATCCTCACTCTGACCATGCTCTTCTTCCTCGCATAAGTGGAGAATGTCTCACGGTTTTCCTTAATCCTTCCCAACAATGCTATTTCAAGCCCCCTTCTAGTTGCCCTAAGTCAATTCCTCAGTTCCTTTCTAGTATCTTCAGAGAATCCCTACAGTGTGGAAACAGGCCATTTGACCCAACACCTCCATATTAGCCCTCCAAACAGTATCCAACCCAACCCCATTCGCCCACCCTATTACTCTCCATTTGCACTGACTAATGCACCAAACCTACCCATCCATGTACACTATGGGTAATTTAGCATGGCTAAGTCAACTGAGATGCACATCTTTGGGCCGTGGGAAGTAACAGGAGCACCTGGAGGAAACCCACGTCGACACATGGAGAATGTATAAACTCCACACAGACTGTCGACTGAGGCTGGAATCGAAATGGAGTCCGTGGTGCTATGAGGTCGCAGTGCTAACCACTGAGGCATCGTGTCACCCAATGTAACTCTCTGGAGCCCTGTCTGATCCTTGCTTCCTCAACCTGAAGTAAGCTTCCTTCTTCCACTTGACTAGATGCTAAAGTCCATGTGGACAACGTTGACTGCTCTGCCTTCACGTATCTTGGGCCACCTCCTCAAAGAGTCAATCCGGTTTGTGAAACGTGGTTTCCCACTCACGAAGCCATGCTGACTATCTTGGATCAGCCCGTGCCTTTGGAAGGATCTCTTTTCTCTCAGAATCTCCTCCACCAACTTCCCCATCACTGGGCTCACTGGGCTGTAATTTCCTGGCTTTTCCCTGCAACCCTTAAGTGAAGGAACAGCATTAGCCAACCTCTACCCTTCCAACATCTCACTGTGTCTGTTGATGATATAAATATCTCTGTTAGGGACACTGTAATCTCTTCCCTAGCTTCCATTAATATTTTAGGATTGACCTAATTAGCTACTGAGGATTGATCTACCTTTATTTGTTTTAAGATTCCAGCCCTTTCTCTTCTCTGGTGAGGATTCTTTCCAACACAACATTATTTATTTCCCCAAGTTCCCGAGTTTCCATGTCTTTCGCCACAGTAAACACTGAAAAGACTATTTTGTCTAATACCTCACCCATCTCCTCTGGTTCCACACATGGGTGACCTTATTGTTCTTTAATGGGCCCAATTCTCTACGAGGTTACTCTTTAGCCTTTATTGAAACTTGCATAAAGGCGTCCGATAAGTCAAATACACCATATCCCCTCTACCACTCTACCCCTTCTGCACCCTTACAATTCTGCCATTTATATTCACACCAACAAATTAAATACAACAGGTTCAAAAACAAATTCTCTTTAATCAAATGTGTTTCTGAGTGGCCAGTTATTGTATATTGACATATCCTGTCTAACAATTTCAGTATGCTCCCGACGTACTGTCAGGCTAATATTATTTGGTTTCACACCGACACCAGAAAGAGTTGAGGGAGTTCTTGTTTATCAATCTGCAAAAGGTAGCTTACAGAGTCAGCACGTAATAGAGAAGGAAAATCCAGCATCTGCAGTCCTCACGTTTTGCTCGGACGCCTCACTGAATTCCATATAGATCACATCTACCGTTCAGCCCTCGTCAATCCTCTTTGTTACTTCAAAAAACTCAATCAATTTTGTGAGACAGGATCTCCCACGCACAAAGCCATGTTGACTGTCCCTAATCAGTCCTTGCCTTTCGCAATACATGTGCATCCTGTCCCTCAGGATTCCCTCCAACAACTCGCCCACCACCGACGTCAGGCTCACTGCTCTGTAAATCTCTGGCTTGTCCTTACCACACTTCTTAAACAGTGGCACCACGTTTACCAACTTCCAGTCTTCCGGCGCCTCACCTGTGACAATCTATGATACAAATATCTCAGCAAGAGGTCCAGTGATCACTTCTCTAGCTTCCCACAGAGTTCACGGGTACATCTGATCAAGTCCTGGGAATTTGTCCACCTTTATGCATTTCAAGACATCCAACACTTGCTCCTCTGTAATATGGACATTTTGCACGGTGTCACCATCTATTTCCATACATTCTATATCTTCCATATCCTTTTCCACAGGAAAAACTGATGCAAAATACTCGTTTAGTATCTCTGTCTTTTAAACATTGTAATTGTACCCACATTCACCCCTTCCTGAGGAAGTTCATTCCACAATGAAAACACCATCTGTGTAACAAGTTGCACCATGTCTTTTTTTTGAACATCTCTCTCTTCTAATCTCTAAAATGTGGTCCTTCCTCTTGAGAGTCCCAATCCTGTGGAAAAGACAACTACCATTAAATCGATCTATATACCTCATTTTTAAAAATAAACTTTTCTAACATCACGTCTCAACTTCCCGGCTCCAGTGTAAAAAGACTCAGCCTATGCAGCCATTTTTCAGAACTCATACCTTCCATACCTCGCAACATCCTGGTAAATCTCATCTGAACCCCCTGCAGCTTAATAATATCCTCTACATAACTGGGCGACCAGAACTGGATGGAGTATTGCAGAACAGGCCTCATAAATGTCTCTGCAATCTCAGCAGGACATCCCAAATCCTCCACTCAATGGACTGAGCAATAGTCAGGCATGCCAAGCACTGCCTTGTCCATCCTGTGATGCAAACTTCAAGAATTATGTACCTGAACCCGGAGGTCCTTCTGCTCTAAAATACTAACTGAGACCCGAACATAAATTGTATAAGCTCGACCCTTGTTTGTTTTACCAAGTGCACTACCTTGCATTTACTCAGATTGAATTCCATCTACCGTTTTAAGCCCATTCACCCATTTCATCAAGATTCCTTTGTAATCTCAAAAAACCTCCTTCACCGCCCATTATGCCACCCTCCAGCCTTTCCAGCACATCACACATGGCTGTCAGTAGTACACATATCTTTACTCGGGGCTCCACAATTTCTTGCCTAGCATCCCACAGTGTCCTATGATACACTTAATCAGGTCCTGGGGCTTTCCATACCTTTGTGTTTTAAAACCTTCTATAACATGCACTCTTTTCAAATCATAGAGATGTACAGCATTGAAACATCCCTTCAGTCCAACTCGTCCATGCTGACCAGAAGATGTAAATAAATCCATCACATTTACCAACATTTGGTCCATGTACATCTAAACCATTATTTTTCATATACCCATCCAAATATCTCTTGAATGTTGTCATATTACCAGTATCTGCTACATTCTCTCTCAGCTCATTCCATACACAAATCATCATGTGCATAAAAAAGCTGTCCCTTCAGTGCCGTTTAAACGTTTCCCTTTAATCTTAAACCTGTGCCCTCAAGCTTTGGACTCTCCAACCCCTGGGAAAAGATCTTGACTGTTTACCCAATCCATACACCCCATGTTCATATAAACCTCTGTCAGGTCACCCCTCAGTCTCCAATTCTCCAGGGAAAATAACCCCAGCTTATTCACCAACAACCCGGGCAACATCTTGTAAATCTTTTCTGAACACATTCAAATTTCAAAACATGCTTCCTATAGCGGGGAGACTGGAATTGCAGAATACTCAATTGTGGTCTAACGTATTACTCTTGTTCCCTGAGTTGCCCAGTCTTTGTCCACAGTAAGTTCTGGAGGGAAAAATGTGTTTAAGGTCATTGCCATATTCTGTGGTTCAACACATCAATGGTCTGATTGATTTTTAAGGGACACTATTTTGTCTCGAGTTACTCTTTTACTCAATATATTTATGCAATCACTTTTGGATTCTCCTTATCGTTCTCTGCCAACGGTATTGCATGTACACTTTCTGATTTCCTGATTTCTGATTTCTACTCAAAGTGTATTCCTAAAGTCCCTGTGATCCTCAGGGATTCCCTTGATCCAGCTGGCTATACCTGACATGTGCCCCCTTTTCCTTGACCAGCCCCTCAGTATACAGCCAGTGTTTCAGAATGCAGTCAGCATTGACCTGCACACAAACAGGGACATGCTGGTAGTGATCGCTCAACATATCTCACTTTTAAAATATTCTCACTTGGCAGACTTCCCTTTCCCTGCAAACAGACTCCCCAGTCACCTTTTGAAAGTTCCTGGCTAATATTATCAAGAATGGTCCGGCCCCATTTTATAACTTGAACTTGTGGACCAGGCCTGTCCTGTTCCATCGCTGTTTTCAAACTAATAGAACTGTGGTCACTTTGGCAAAATGCTTTCCCACTCACCCCTCAGTCCTTTTTCCTACCTTGTTTCCCAAAGGGAGGTCAGGTTTTCCCCTTTTTTCTTTTCAGGCCATTTACATATTGATTGGGAGTTTTTGGAACGCAATTACCAAATTCCTCCCTTGCAAACACTGAACACTGGCAGACCCAGTCTAGGTTTGGAAATTTAAAAATCCCCAACCTATTATTATGATTGATATTTGAGATCTCCTGATATGTTTGTTCCTCAGTCTGCCACTGATTATTCGTGGTCAGTCAGACAATCGTGTCAGAGTGATGACCAATTCTAATTTCTCAGTTCCACTAACATAGCTTCACTGGGTGGATCCCACAGGAATATCCTCTCTAAGTACTGCTGTAATGATTAATGCAATCAAAACCCACAACCACGTGTCCTCTCTTTCCTCCCTTTCGATGCTTCCTGTAGCAACTCCACCTTGAAACAATGAGTTGCCAGTCCTGTCTCTCCCTCAGCTGTGTTCTTGGAAGAACTATAATCTCCCAGTCCCATGTTCCAATCCATGCCCTGAGGTCAGCTTCCTAAGCTGTCAGGCCCCTTGCATTGTAATGAACGCAGTTTAATCATCAGCTCCCCTGCTCCCCTACATTTCCTGCTGTATTCTTGCCTGCCTTGTCTGCTGAAATTGCTGTCTTTAACTTGTGCACCAACCTCAATCTTCTTTCTGGCCTTACGACTGTTTAAGGTGCAACACCCTGCCATATTAGATTATATCCTCTCAAGCAGCTCTAACAATTCGTCCCACCAAGATATGGCTCCCCCACCTCTCGCAGTTCAGGTCCACTTGTGCTACACCTTCAGACATCCAGAGACTTGTCCACCAAAGTCCTGGTGTTACTTGCTATTCCAGGAGAACCTACCCTTCATGATGTATATCCTTCGCTTATGAGACTTCCCACAGTGAATTACCTCACGGTGATCAGAAGTAGTAAACTCCATCTGCCATTACTCTACCCAGTTTAACATCTGATCGATATCTGAATATAGCCTGAGACCATGCTCCTCACCTTTCATGTCATCTGCACACCTACTAATGGTTCCTGCTGCTTTCACATCGGAGTTATTATTCGACAGAATAACCAGCAATGGTTCCTGCACAGATCCCTGTGGTACACCCACTGGTGAAAGAATTTCCAACACGAATAAGTCTATCCACTAATTTTGTATCCAAATTACCAACTTGCCTTGGATCCCAGTTGATCTTTTCCTTTGTACCAGCCTTCCATGATGTCACTGTAACCATCTCCAGTCCCAACAGCACTCCATTCTGTCCTCTTGCACCTCATTACCGCAAACCTTCCACCATCCATTTCACCTCACTGTCTGTACAGAGTCCTCCAGTTCCTACCAACACTCCCTTTGTGTAATGTTCTGAAGCCACTAGAACGCTCCCGAGATCTGTAGCCATGCCCCCTCTCTCTGTTCAATCTTCTCTGTCTCTGTGACTAACTCTGATCATTACAATGTTCCTTACCTTTGACCACCTCCAGTCAGTACTGGCGTACCTAGCTATCGAGCATCCTGCAGCCACTAAAACCATCCATGTGCTTGAAATATCCTCTCAATTGTTGTAAGAACTCTCATTCCCACAACTGCCTCTGTCCATAAACTCAGGCAATGCATAGAATCCTTGCTAACTCAGTAACCTGACCCAGTGTACACAACTCTGAGTATGACTAACTCCATCCAGTCTTCCCAACTGTCCCTACCTCTAATTGTCGAGAGAACCCACAACCCTCCCTATTGCGTTAACTTCCTCCAATCCCTCTCATGGACACCATCTATGTTAACCTCCTCCAGTCCCTCTCATGGACACCACCTGTTCCTGAATATACTTTCCTCCTGTTCCAATAAACCCTTGTGAACTTTGTGATCTAATCCAATCTCTGCAGTGCTGTGTATAATCAGCCACATTGTGCCTGGAATCTGGCTTCAATTCCAGCCTTGGCCGACTGTTTGTTGGACGTTGCATGTCCTTCCCCACCCCCACCCCCCCACCCCCCTCCCCTTACTGTGTGGGTTTCTTCTGGTTGCTCTGGTTTCCTGCCATAGCCCAACATTTGCACGATACGTGGATTGGCCATCATCAATTGACTGTAGTATTCAGGCAAATGTGGTTTAGGTGAGTTCACCACGAGAAATGCAGTGTTTATTGGACAGGGAGAGGGATGGGTGGGGTTAGGATGCTCTTTCGGGGATTGGTGTGGGCTTGTTGGGCCGAATACCGTGTTTCCACACTGTGAAGATTATATTCTGGTTATTGTCCAGCTCTTTTCACACCGACAGCCATCTGTGTTTGTAGTCTCCTCTACTCCCCATAACTCATTCTCTCTGAGCTCCTCTGCAGTCCATTAAACATTGAAAAAAGTGAGGACTGCAGATGCTGGAGATCAGAGCTTTAAAATGTGTTGCTAGAAAAGCGCAGCCGTCAAACAGTATCAAAGGAGCAGGAGAATCGATGTTTCAGGCATAAGCCCTTCTTCAGGAATGAGGAGGGTGTGCTAATCAGGTTAAGATAAAAGGTAGGGAGGAGGGACTTGGGGAGGGGTGTTGGGAATGCCATAGTGGAAGGAGGTTAAAGTGAGGGTGATAGGCCGGAGATGGGTTGGGGGCGGAGAGGTCGGGAAGAAGATTGCAGGTCAAGAAGGTGGTGCTGAGTCTGAGGGTTGGGACTGAGAAAAGGTGGGGGGAGGGGAAATGAGGAAGCTGGAGAAATCTGCATTCATCCCTTGTGGTTGGAGGCTTCCTAGGCTGAAGATGAGGCGCTCTTCCTCCAGGCGTCGTGTTGCCATAGTCTAGCGGTGGAGGAGGCCAAGGACCTACATGTCCTTGGCGGAGTGGGAGGTGGAATTAGTGTTCAGCCACGGGGCGGTTGGGATGGTTGGTGCGGGTGTCCCAGAGGTGTTCTCTGAAATGTTGCACAAGTAGGCGGCATTTCTCCCCAATGTAAAAGAGGCCACATTGGGTGCAGCGGATACAGTAAATGATGTGTGTGGAGGTGCAGGTGAATTTCTCATGGATATAGATGGATCCCTTGGCGCCTTGGAGGGAAGTGAGGTCGGAGGTGTGGGCGCAAGTTTTGCAGATCTTGCGGTTGCAGGGGAAGGTGCTGGGCGTAAAGGTTGGCTTGGTGGGGGGTGTGGATCTGACAAGGGAGTCGCGGAGTGAGTTGTCTTTTCGGAAAGCTGATGGGGTGGGGAGGCAAATATATCCATGGTGGTTGAGTCCATTTGGAGGTGGTGGAAATGGCGAAGGATGATACGATGTATCTGGGGGTTGGTGTAGTCGTAGTTGAGGACCAGTGGAGTTCTGTCCATGTGGCGATTGGAGGGACGGGGTTCAAGGGTGGAGGAGCGGGAAGTGGAGGGGATGCGGTGGAGACCATCGTCAACCACGTCTGAGGGGAAATTGTGGTCTTTGAAGGAGGCCATCTGGGTTGTTCCGTATTGTATATGGTCCTCCTGGGAGCAGATGCGGCGAAGGCGAAGGCATTGGGAATATGGGATGGCATTTTTACAGGGGGCAGGGTGGGAGGAGGTGTAATCTAGGTAGCTGTGGGAGTCAGTCGGATTATATTAAACGTCCGTGTTGAGTCGGTCGTCCAAGATAGAAATGGAGAGGTCTAGGAAGGGGAGGGAGGAATTTGAGGTGGTCCAGGTAAATTTGAGATCGGGGTGGAAGGTGTTGGTAAAGTGGATGAACTGTTGAACTTCCATGTGGGAACATTAGGTGGCACCGATGCATTCATCAATGTAGCGGAGGAAAAGCTGGGGGGTGGTGTCAGTGCAGCTGCGGAAGATGGACTTTTCCACACATCCAACGAAGAGGCAGGCATTGTTGGGGCCCATGCGGGTACCCATGGTTACTCCTTTGGTTTGGAGGAAGTGGGAGGATTGGAAAGAGAAGTTGTTCAGAGCGAGGACCAGTTCAGCCAGTCGAACGATGGTGTCAGTGGAAGGGTCCTGGTTGGAACGGCGAGAAAGGAAGAAGCAAAGGGCTTTGAGTCCTTCGTGATAGGGAATGGAGGTGTATAGGGACTGGATGTCCATGGTGAAGATAATGCGTTGGGGGCCGGGGATGCGAAAATCATGGAGGATGTGGAGGGTGTGCGTGGTGTCCCGAACGAAGGTGGGGAGTTCTTGGACTACGGGGAACAGGACCGTGTCAAGGTATACAGAGATGAGTTTGGTGGGGCAGGAGCAGGCTGAGACAATGGGTCGGCCGGGGCAGTCAGGTTTGTGGATTTTGGGCAGGTGGTAGAAATGGGCGGTGCTGGGTTGTGAGCCGATGACGTTGGAGGTGGTGGATGAGAGATCCTCTGAGGTGATGAGGTTATGAATGGTCTGGGAGATGATGGTTTGGTGGTGGGAGGTGGTATCATGGTCAAGGGGGCAGTAGGAGGAGGTGTCCACGAGCTGGCGTTTAGCCTCACAATGTAAAGATTGGTGCGCCAAACTAGCACCGTGCCTCCCTTGTCTGTCGGTTTGATAGTGAGATTGTGGTTGGAGCAGAGGGAGTGAGGGGCTGCACGTTCCGAGGGTGAGAGGTTGGAGTGGGTGAGAAGGGTGGACAGGTTGAGTTGGTCAATGTTGCGGCGGCAGTTGGTTATGAAGTGATTGAGGGTGGGTAAGAGGCCAGCACGGGGTGTCCAGGTGAATGGGGTGTGTTGGAAGTGGGAGAAGGGGTCGTCAGAGTGCGGGTGAGAATCCTGGTTGAAGAAGTAGGCACGATGGGGAAGGCAGCAGAAGAAATGCTCGATGTCTCGCCGCGTGTTGAACTCGTTAATCCGGGAGCATAAGGGGATGAAGGTGAGACCTCTGCTGAGGACTGATCATTCATCCTCAGCGCTGGGGAGGGCTGGAGGAATGGTGAAAATATGGCAGAGCTGGGAGTGAGGACCTGGGACCTGGTGTGGGGCTGGAGTTGGCCATGGGGGTGGAGTTGGGTGTGGGGGTGGAGTTTGGCGTGGGGGTGGAGTTGGGTGTGCGGGCGGAGTTGGGCGTGGGGGCGGAGATCGGCGTGGTGGTGGAGTTGGGCATGGGGGCAGAGATCGGAGTGGGGCGGAGACGCATGCGACGTGGTCGTTGTGCAGGTGAGTGATACATCATGATGTCTTGAACAGAATGCACATTGGAGAACAGGAGGCGCTGGCTGTCTTAAAATGCAAAAAGTTTTATAAAACCTTGGGACATAATCAGATGTATCCGAGCACCTTTTGAAAATCGAGGGAGAAAATTACAAGTCTCCTCACAGAGACATTTGTATCAGCGACAGCCACGACAGGCCAGTGAGACTGATGGCAGAGGTGGGTCAGTTGTTGGAGGAGATTCTGAATGAAAGGGTCATCATGCATTTGGAAAGGCAAGGAACGATTATCGATAATTAGCGTGGCTTTGTGTGTGGAAAATGCTGACTGAGTGTTTCTGGAGGTAGATAATTAATAGATAAAGTCAGGACAGTAGATATCTCCGTGGACTTTAGCAAGGCCTTTGTCAAGGTTCTGCATGGCAGACTGATTAATAAGTTTAGGTCACACATAACCAGAGAGTGCTCACCAACTGGATACAAAACAGGATTGACGATAGGAGACACAGCGTGTTCATAGAGGGTTGCTGTTCAAACTGCAGGCCTGTGACCAATGGTGTGCCGTGGGGTTCAGTGTTGGGTCACTGTTATGCATCATTTATATAAACGTTTTGGATGATAATGCAGGAGTCATGGTTAGCAAGTGTGTGAGTGACACTGAAAATGGTGGTTAAGTGGACAGTGAAGAAAGTTATCTAACAGTGCAATTGGTTCAACAGTACTGCTGGGCCAGTGAGGTTAGGGCTAGCAGGTGGAGAAAAGCACGCTGTTGCATTTTGCTCAGGCAAACTAGCACTGCACTTGTTATGTTCGGGCCCTGGGTAGTGTTGTCAAATAGAGAGACGTAGGGATGCAGGTACAAGTTTCTTTGAACGTGGCGTCAAAGGTAAACAGGCTGGTGAAGCAGGTGTTTGGGAAGGTTACCTTCATTTGGCAGAGCACTGAGAGTCTGAGTCGGGGTGTCATGTTGTGTCTGCACAAGACATTAGTGAAGCCACTATAATAACATCGTTGATTAAGTGGAAAAACTTCACTAGTTCACTCATGTCCTTGAGGGAAAGACATCTGACATTGTTACCCTGTCTGGCTGACATATGACTCCAGACCCACAGCAATATGGCTGACCCTGAGCTGCCTCTGGGCAAGTAGCAGTGTGTAATGTATGCTAGTCCAGGCAGTGACATCCTCGACCCATGAATGAATAAATAAAAATCCATACTTCCGTCGCAAACCCCTCCAGCTGCAGCATTACGTACTGGCATTGTTACATTGTTCAGGCCCTCATCCCTCTCTGTAACATTATCACTACCTTCAGAGTCTTCAACTCTCCCTGTTCCTATCATTTCATTAAACCCTGAAAATGTTTCCTCTTCCGACAGTTTTCCTCCTACTATTCGACACGGAGTGATCCCTTTAACAAATGCTTCCCTATTTCTGAAGCATTGATGTCTTCAGAATTGTTAGGAAGTTTTGTCTTCCAAGCATCCCTTATTCAAATCTGGTAAATCCTGGGAATTACTGGGCCAAGACCATCCAACGTGAGGGAGGAGCATTGGGAAGGTGTCGAGCCATACCAAAGCCCCACCCACCCCTTCCCATGGCCACCTTCTGCTCCAAGTGTAACAGAGTCCGTGGAAGGCCACATCGGTCTGTACACCCACCTACAGACTCCCCCTGAGAGTGGGAGAGAGACAGCCTCGTCTGTGGCACACCGCCAATGAGAGGATGAAATCGGGAGATTGAATCCCCTCACAATTATCCCAGTGCCTTTGTTACAAATTCCAATAATTCCCTGTTAATGCAGTATCTCGCAATATAATGCTATAAAGGGGCTTTAACACTGCCATTCCACTTCTGTGTTCTGACTCTTCTAACCCAGAATTTGGTCTTTTAATGATTGATAATCTGAGGCCACATATTTTCTTGGGAATCCCAACGTTATCACTGACTGAGATTTCCCCATCTAGCTTCCCATTCCGCCTGACTTTCCACAACGTTGTGTAGGCGGGAATATTAATGCCCCACCCTGTGACCACGTCTCCCTGATGGCGATTAGGGAGAAATCACAAGCCACACGTGCATATCACTTATGGAAAATGATTCGTGCATTCAGATTAAGAAACAGTAAATTACTTTTCTGCCACAATTTCCTGTCACAAAATTATCTGCTGATGTACAATTTTACTTAAACTCAGTTGCTTCCTATTTCTTTCTGGTTGTCTTCAGCTACATCCCCATGTTTCAATATTTCAACCTTTCTCTACGGAATTGAGAATTTCCTTTCAGCTGAACCCTGTCCCTCCTCTTCTGTGTCAGTTTAAAACACTCTGCATTAACTTGGATATATGATTGACCAGGCCACTGTACCATCCCAAAAAAGTAGCTGACTCCTCCCTGAGTACTGGTAGCAGTTCCCACTGCATCAGACCCACTTCTTCTGACACCATTGTGTGATTCTGAAACCTTCCTTCACTCTGGTGATATTACTCAGTCTCTCTCAATGTGATATACCTCACTGTGAGTGTTTAATTGTTGCCTCAGTTTGACCTTTCACTCTTGCAGCTACTCCAGATCCTGAGCCAACAGAATTCTCCATTCCTGAGACGAGGCAACACAGGCCAGGAATGGGGACTGCGATTTTCCAGAACTCTGCTGGACTCAGTGCTACTGTACATAAGTTATCCTCACTGGATCACTATAATTTCCCATTCTGTTGTTTGCTCTGTCTCAGGCAGGTAATCAGGATGTTCCTAACTCCTGTCTCATCCATCACCTCATTGAAGAGCCTTGGTCAGCCAGAGAGAGATGGAGAGGGAGGTCTGGAACCTTCAGTAAATCCTGCAATCTGTAAGCTCATTCACATTAAACAGCTCAGGGAGGTGTAAAGTGACCTTCTGTATTAAGACCCAGAAGACAGGGCACAGATACAGAGCTGGGCAAAGGAACAACAGCATTCTAGACTTCATTCTCACCATCTTGTGAAGATTGTGCTTTCCCCTCTGCTGGACCGGTCCTCACTGAGACAGCACAGGTGACAGCATGCATCGCTCCGGGCCCATGCTGTATTAATGAAGTCTGTAATATCCTCCAGTCCCAATAATCCTTCCTCTGTTTGGAAGCTCCTCCAGTCCACAAAATGCACTCTGTCTCTGTCAGGTTCTCCAATCATTAACACCTTAATCCCTAAATTTCTCCACTAGATAGTAAATTCCATCAGCCCTGTAAGCCCCGACAGTCCTGTCTATCCCTGTGAGCTCCTCCTACCAATACTACCCTCCAAGTCAATGTAATTGCTGTGAACCTCGACATCCGTCCCCATCTGTGCAAACTCCTTCAGCTCCTCCAACTCTTCCTTATCTGTGAAAAATTATTCAGTCCATTGAGCTGTCCCGATCTGTGTAATCCATTCCAGACTTGAAATACCTCCCTGTCTTTGTAACTGTGTCAAGCTCCTACCTGAGAATCTCACTATCTGTGTAATCTCCCAAGGACCTCCTGACCTTAGGAACTTTCTCCACCTGTTAACATCCTCCATGGCTGTGGATACCATCCAGTTCTACCGTCCCTATCATGGAATTTAGTCTCTACAATCCTAATGATGATGATAATCTCTTCCTCTCTAAAACATACCCAATCTCTATAAACTTTGCTGGTCCCTATTACCCTCCCTGTGCATGTAATCTCCTTCAGTCGCTACAAATCTTTGTACCTTTAACGTCCTCCCCTTATGGCAACACTACTTCTATCCGTTACCTTCATAAGCTGCCGTAATTCTCACGGTGTCTCTCACCATGTCCCACCTCTGCATCTCTCCGTTTATCTGAAAAGTCCTCGTTATTCTTAAAACCCTTCCTCTTTATGTCATCTCTTCCAGTCCCCACATCTCTCCCTATCTCTACAGAAACTCTACAGTCAAAGGTGCTCCAATAACCTGAAATCCTCTTGATCTTTCTAACTCCCTTTTGTTATGAAACTCTCTCCAACTCTGTAACATACTATCCTACAGTGTTGAAAGCCCTCCTTATCTTTGTATGCTCCTCCCATCCCAACAACTGTCCCTGTCTCTACAACATTGTCCTGCATCTTGAAACCTCCTGATTGCTTAACTCTCTTCAGGCACTTTCTCTATTTCTGTAACTTTCCCCTGCTCTTAGAATCCTCCCTGTCTGTATGATCTACTGGAAACTCTGCAGCCCTCCCTATCTCTAACCATCAACTGCTTCCTCAACCCTCCCAATATCTTTTGCCGCTTCCTGTCCCTTCAGCACCTTCTATAACTGCAAACTCCCATTTGCGGAGGTACTCCAGTTCCTGCAATGTCTATCAGAATCTGAAGCCTATTGTCTCTCTAATTTACAAATCTCTCTATAATCCATTAATATCTGCACCCACCACTACTGTCCGTACCTTCCTTCGATCCTTCAGTTCAACTAAGCTTCCCATTCTTGCATTAACTAAAGCCTGTGTATCTAATTACTGTCCTAAAAACGTTCATGTCTCTGTAAGCTGCTCTATACCCTCCACTATCTCCATAAACAGCTGCAGCCCCTGAATCCCGCCCCCTCTGTGTAACCTCTTCCTGATATCATCCCCAATCTCTGGAGCTCCTTTATTCTTCCGTGGTTGGGTAATCCCTTGATGTCCCTAGCGATTTCCTGATCTTAGCACCAACCCCAATCTTTGTGACTCTCCAGTTCCTTAAAGACACACTTTCAATGCCAGCTCATCCGGTCTCTACACCTTATCCTTTTCCAATTCTTAGGACTAAATGCATTTAAATTACACTCCCAACTAACCGTCCTGACCACAGGAACCTCTTTCAGTTTGTGCAACCCTCCCCATCTCTGTAACTGGCTCCAACCCAGTAAGCTGGCATTCGACATTGCCTTCCTAATTATTTAGCCTCTAGAACCTAGAAGCCTTCTTATATCTATGAACGTCTTCAGTCACTACATTCTTCCATATCTCTGTTAGTGTATACTATACTCTTCTCCCTGAAACAACCCCTGTCTGTGTCTCTCAGTTTGCCTGCCTCTCCCTACATCCATCCCTTTCCCTATCGCCAGAATCTAATCCAGCTCCCTTTGTCTCTATAAATTCTTGCAATGCCCAAACACCTTTGTCCCACTGACATTCTTAACCAGATGTAACTCTGTTTAACTCTAACATCCTTGAGCCCTTGTAAGCCTCCCCATCTCTGCAACCTCTAGCCATCCGTTCAACCCCCCACTACTGAGGAATGACCCCCTGTATTCGCCATAAGGCAGATAGAATGACAGTGAACAGATATGATGGAACTGTCATTCCGGAGATGTCGCTGCAGAATGACCCTTGCTGGGAACGTTTGTTGGCATCTCAGCAGGATAGGCAAAAATCCACGAAGTTGTGAAGAAAGTATGAGGTTAATGCATTAAAGAGATAGCCAAGTGGAACTGAAGATGAAAATTTGGAGTCTATTTTGGTGGAGCTGAGAAACCGCAAGCAGCAGCAACCGTTAGCAGGAATTCTTTTATAGGCACCAGACAGTGATGGTGATGTCAATATGGTTACAGTCAGGACACTGAATGTACTTGTAGCAAGGGCAGGACAGTAACTGTGTATGACAGTGGTCTCCATCCCGACTGGATAAATAATGAGTATCAGGGCTGTAATGGATGGAGTCCTGGATATTATTCAAGATGGTTTTCTATAACATCATAGCAAGGAGCCATCAACAAAGCTGTCTATTGTAGATGAAATGCTGTGTAATAATAAATATCTAATAATCCCATTGTAAAGGAGTTTTGTGAGCAGAGACCCATAATGTTATAATGTAGATACTGTGTTTGAGTTAAGACCATGAGATGTAGGAACAGAATTTGGGCCATTTGGCCCATTGAGGATTCTCTTCCCTACAATCAGATCATGGCTGATCTGATACTGTTTAACTCTATTTTACTGCCCATTACACAAAACCCCTGTTTCCTTGATTAATTAAAATCTGATCATCTCTGCTGTGAATATTCTTAATGACCCAGCCTCGACAGTGCCCTGCAGTCAAAAATTCCCACAGAGTCACTAACCTGTGAGTGAATATATTCCTCCTATTCTCCATCTTAAATGGGTGACCCCTTGCTAGGATTTTCTGCCCTCTGGTTACAGATTGAAATGAAAAGTAGTGACAAATATAATTACTGTAGATGACATTAAAATTGGTGGAGTTGGGGTTAATGAGCAAGGAGATCCAAGGTTGCAGGAGGTTATGGATCAGTTGGAAAGACGTGCAGAGAAATGGTAAATTGAGTTTCATCTGGACATGTGTGAGATGATGTCAAAGTCAAGAAGAATGTTAGGATACTGAGGGACATTGATATAAAGAAGGATCTTAGTGCAAGTCAGTAACTCCCTGAAAATGGCAACGGAAGTGTTTCAGTTGGGACAGAAAGCAAATGGAACACTGGCCTTCATCGGTCACAACGTTGGGTATAGTGGTTTTCATTTGATGTTGTAATTATATAAAACTTCAGTTTGGCCACATTTGGAGTACTGGGTGCAGTTCTCATCTCCACACAATAGGAAGGATGTGGAGGCTTTGGAGAGGGTACAAAAGGAGGTTATCAGCATGTTACCTGTGTTGTGTTTTTAAGGTGTTAAGAGAAAATGAAAAAAAGTTGGATTGCTTTATGAGAGTGTCAGAGGCTGACAGGCGACCAGGTACAGGAATATAACGTTAGGACAGGGATATATAAGCGAGGTCATAGAAACAGAAATGTGAGTAAAGTTTTGAAGTGGCATTTAGACAGAAACATGAACGGGCAGACAATAGAGAGACATGGACCATGTACATGCGGATGGGATGAGTTGAGAATGACATCAAGGTGGGCCGAAGGGCCTATTGCTGCACTGTTCTATTTTCTAACTTCCCAGTATTTAACCGATCAAAGCACTTCAGAATCTTGCATGTTTCATTCAGTTTCCCTCTCATTTTTCTCAACTTCAATGGGTTCATACGGCATTCAGGAGGAGCTAGTGAACTGTTTACAAAATTGGCTTGGTGGTAGGAGACAGAGGGTGATGGGAGACATGTTGTTTTTCTGACTGTAGGCATGTGACCAGGGTTGTAGTGGGCCCAAAGTTGTTTGTCATTTGGATAAATGGTTTGGATGAGAATATTGGTTTCCTGCTAAGTAAGATTCTTGGGTGACACTGACATTGGTGGTAAAGTGGACCGTGAAGAAGGTTATCTACGATTAACACTATGAACAGTACTGCTGGGATAGTGGGCTGAAGAATAGCAGATGGAGTTTAATTAGATAAATGTGAAGTGTTCCATTTTGGTGAAACAAACCAGGGTAGGACTTGTACAGTTAATGTTCAGGCCCTGGGTAGTGTTGTCAGTCAGAGACCCAGGGATGCAGGTACACAGTTCTTTGAAAGTGGTGTCACAGGTAGACAGGCTGGTGAAGCAGGCGTTTGGAATGGTTACCTTCATTGGTTAGAACATTGAGAGTAGGAGTTGGGATGTCATGTTGTCGAAACAAGACATTGATGAGGATATATTGTTGATCAGTTAGATAGAACTCATCTGGTTCAGTTACCTCCATTAGTGAAAACATCTAACATTCTAACCTGGTCTGGCCTACATGTGAATCCAGACCCACAGCAATATAGTTGACTCTGATCTGCCCTCTGGGCAATTAGCAGTGAGGGCAAAGAATACTGGTCCAATCAGTGACCCCCACATCCCATGCATGAGTAAATACAATGCAGATGTCCCTCCCTACCTTTGCAATCCGCATCTGCAGCAATCCGTACTGGCTTTGTAACACGGTTCAGGCTCTGACCACTCTCTGTAACACTCTCACCACCTCCAGCACCTTCACCTCTCCCTGTTCATATCGTGTCATTAGGCCCTGACAATGATTCGCCTTTCCACTGCCCTCCTCCAGTTAGCAGACCCTTCGCAATCCCTCTAATACTTACTGCTTAAAATCTCTCTCATTTCAGGATTTTAAGTCCTTTGTCGTGATCTTCTAAGCCTCATAATCTAATATGATCCATTTTGTCCTGAGTAGGGATGGGAGGTAATTTCTTTCTGAGGTTTTGTCTTTTGCAATGGAATTTCCTTTTTGTTTAGTATTTTCCACTATTCCTTCAAATGTTTTACACTGTTTTTTTACAGGCACATGTTTCAGTCTGTTCCGCCTATTTACCTTGGCCAGTTCTCCGCTCAAACCCTTGTAATTGGCTGTTTTTATTTCTAGTTGTAGCTTGTCCTTTCTGAAATTCCTTTAAAACTTTATATTTCTTTAAACTGCACTTTATCACAATTTCCCGGAGGATCTCCCCAGGTGACATCACTCATTCACTAAGTTTCATCACACAACATTCGCTCTGAGATAGTTATGTCCCGAGTCAGTTACACAAAGTGTTATTCAAAGAAACACTGAAAATAAATCTACAATCTGCTCTTCGAATGTCACTCTGTCAGTATGATTGTCAAGATTATATGAATGTTGAAGTTTCACTAAATTATCACAATACCTTCATTAAAAGTTCCAATGAGTTCCTGTTTAATGCAGTGATGAACAATGAAATGCTGTTTGATGGCTAAATCTCTTCTGCTCCTTGTGTCCTTGGCAAGTAGTAGCCAGAATTTACATTCAGACTGACTCTACTTCATGATCTGAGGCCAAATGCTTTCTCTGTAATGCCTTTGTTATCCATTATTGTTAGCGTTACCCATTTTGCCTGAGTTTCTGCAAGTTTGTGAACTATTGAATATTTATTTTCCACCTTTCGTTCGCCCTGTAACCACGTGTCTCTGGTTTTTAAATCTCTTTCACCTCTGTGCCACAAATTCATCCACCTTATTGAAGAGACTTTGTCCATTCCAAAACAAAACATAATTTACTCTTTCCCACAATTTCCTATCACAAATCGATTCGCTGATATATAGTTTTAGTTAATCTCTGTCCCATCCTGTTCCTTTCTCCTTGTCTCCGGCCACATTCCTATGCTGTTCTGATACGTCACCTTTTCTCTTTCGATTTGGAAAGCTCGTTTCACCTGAACCCTGTCCCGGCATCCTCTCTGTCAGTTTAAATCCCTGGCAATACATCTACCGACATGATTGGCCTGGACACTGGCCCCAGCTCAGTTCCAGTGGGACCATCAGAATGGATTTTTTTTAAAAATCAAGTATGGGATATGGAGGTCTCTGGCTGACCAAACTTTCTTGCCCAGCCCTAACCTGCTCTTCAGCTAAGTAACTTGCTTGGCCATTTCAGAGGGTAATTAAGAGGCAAACACTTTGCTGTAGGGATGTCATGCAGACCATGTAAGGATGGGCAGATGCCCTTCTTGAAAGGAGAAATGTTTGGATTTATTGTAGATCTGTAATGGTATTGATGGATTGTCAATTGCTATATTTAAAATAATTTATTTCAAATTCCACCATTTCTGTTGGTGGGGGTAAATTCCTTCATCCCCCGTACATTAGCTGAGGTTTTGGATACATGCTCTAGCAATCACACCACTAGGCCTTCACCTCGCCTGCTCACAGGCTATTCATCCCTGAACACTGATACCAGTGCATCATGGAGCGAAACCTGTTTTTCCTTCATGATTGTTTGATCCTGATACCTTCCAGCACTCTGGTGATATCACTCAACTTCTCTCCATGTTGTATCCCTCACTGTGTGGGTCTAATTTCTGCCTTTGTCAGCGCCTCTCGCTCTTGCAGCTACTCCAGATCCTGAGCCAACAAAATTCTCCACTCCAGAGAGACACAACTGCACAGGCCAGGAATGGAGACTGGGATTTTCCAGATCTTTGTGGGACTCACTGCTATTCTCCGTGTATAACCTTCACTGCATCAGTCTAATTTCCCATCCTGTCTATTTCTCTGTCTCCTGCATGTAATCAGTAAGTTCCTGAGTCAATAGACTTCCCAACTGTTGGGTGCCTCGTCTATCACCTCATTGAAGATGGTTGGTCAGCCAGAGAGACAAAGGGCAGGGAGATCTGGAGCCTTCAAAAAATCCTGCAGTGAGGTAAGATCACTCACAGTGCACAAAGAGAGCAATGAGAAGGCTCCAAAGATCGGCTAACAGGACATGACATAGATACAGTGCTGGAGGGGGAGCACAGTACAGACACACCCCAAGTCAATCACCACCCCTACTGTAAGTTTTGTTGCATTGAGATAGCATCGGGAATGTCACAGTTATCAATCCAGGCTTGTGATGTCTTCGTGAACATCAGTATAACAGAGGGGAAATCAGGTTTCCCGTGAGTGTGTTGGAATGCTGCCTGGGATCTTTCTGTTCTGTGTTCCCCCTCCAACACTGTACATATACCATGTCTCGTGGACCAGTGTCTTCAATAATTTTTAACTCCTATAATAGTTCCTGTCCCTGTAACCGACTCCCTTCCCGATAGTCCGTCCACACATTTGAAATATACTGCATTCTAGATTACCATGTCCATCGCTGTAACTTGCTTCAGTGCCTCCAACATGCCTTATCTCAGTAGTCTCCTCCTCCAATAACTGGAGAAAGAAGCATTCAGAACAGAAACGGTTCCTTCGATCCAACTAGTCCATGCTGATCACGGTTCCTGAACGAGTTGCATTTGCCTGGGTTTTGTCCCTATCCGGTCAAACCTTCTCCTCTCCATGTACCTGCCCAAATGTCTTTTCCATGATGGAATTGTACTTTTCTCCACCACTTCAGCGGCAGCTCATTCAATATGTGCACCATTCTCTGTGTGGAAATGTTCTCCTCTGGTTGCTTTTAGTTATTTCCTCTCCCACCTCATATTTATGCCCTCTCGTTATGGATTCCCCTACCCTGGGGTAGAGACCTTCACTATTCACCCTACGTATACCCCTCATGTTTTTATAAACCTTTATAAGGTCACCCTTCAGCCACCTACACCCAATGGAAATACAAAGGAAAATGATACAAATATCTCTGCCACGGTCCCCACTGTGACTTTGCCACAATGTTCTGGGGTACACTTGTTCAGGACCCAGGACTTTCTCTACCTTTATATGCTAAGACCTCCAGCACCACCTCTTCTGTAAAGGGGACTCTTTTCAAGACATCACTATTTCTTTCCTTTTGTTTCCTAGTCTTTGTCCACAATACTTTCTAACATGAAATATTCATTTTGTGTTGCGCCCATTTCCTGTGGTTCCACACATGGATGGCGTTATTGATCTTTGAGGGACTCTATTGGTTCTCTAGTAGCTTTTTTTGTACTTGTATGCTGTAGAATCTCTTTGGATTCTCATTAACATTATCTGCCAAATCTATCTCATTGCACCTATCCACCTTTCCAGCTTACCCAGCCTCTCTGTTTCTGTCAAACGCTCCAGTATCAGTAACATCTTCGTCAATCTTTGCTCCATTTACAGTTTCAGAATATGCTTCCTGAAGCAGGAGGATCCAAATTCTACACAGTACTCCAACTGGAGACCCAGCAATGTCTGATACAGCCGTATCATGATGTACCAACTCATGCACTCAATGCACTGACCCATGAGGGCTAGTGTGCCAAATCCATTTCCCCATCCTGTCCATCTATGACTCCACTTCCAAGGAACAATGTAACTGAATCCCTTGGTCTCTCTCCGTTCGACAACACTGTCCAGAGCTCTGGCATTAATGGTGTTAGTCGTCCCTGGTTTGTCTTAACAAAATCCAATACCTGAAATCAGCTCCATCTTTCATTTCTTGACCCACTGGCTCAGTTGATTAAGATCACCTTTGATAACTGGATTCACTGCCCAATATAACACGTATTTTACTATCCACAAACATGCTCACAATAATTCATATATTCTCTTTTATGTCAATAATGCACATGTGTGGACCCTGCACCGATCCTTATGGCACACCGCAAGTCAGAGGCCCCCAGTCTGCACAACAACCTTCGCCCACTACCCTCTGTCTCCTACTGTCAAGTCCATTTTGTGTCTGTTTGTCTCGCTCTCCCTGATCCCATGTGATCTAACCTTACTAACCAGTGCACCACGCTAAACCCTGTCTCAGGCCTTGCTGAAGTCAGGATAGACAACGTCCACTGCTCTGCCTGCATCCATCTCCTTGGTCACCTCTTCAACAAACTCTATCAAGTTTGAGAGACACGGCTTTGCATGCACATAGCTATGCTGACTATCCCTAATCAATCGTTGCCTTTCGAAATGCATGGAAGTCTTGTCCCGCAGAATTGCTTCAACAACGTTGGCACCACTGACATCAAGCTAACTGGTGTTTATGTCCCTGGCTTTCCCTCGCAGCCTTTCCTAAATGCTGGCACAACATTAGCCACCCTCCAGGCTCCCAGCTCTCCACCCGTGGCTGTCAGTGATAGAAATATCGTTGTAAGTTTCTCCCTTAAATACCCCAATGTCCTGGGATATACTTGAGTCGTTCCCAGGGAGTTGTCTAATTTTAACGTGTTTGAAAACCTTCAGCACCTCCAGATCTCCAGTGTGGACTCTTTTGAAAACATCATTGTTTATTTCCCTGCTTCCCCAGTGTGCTTTCCACAGTAAGTACTGACGTGAAGTGTTTGTTTTGGATCTCGCCCATTTCCTGTGGGTTCACACATAGATGACTTTAAGGGGTCACATTCTGTCCTGAGTTAATCTTCTGTTGTTAATATACTTGTAGAATCTCTCCGGATTTTCCTGAACCTTCTCTGCCAGAGCTCTGTCAGTTCCCCTTTAGGCCCTCATGGTGTCCCTCTTAAGAGTATTACTACACCCACAATGTTCTTCAAGGGATTGACTTAATCCAGCTGGCTATATAGGACATATGCCCGCTTTTGTCTTGACCAGAACCTCAATATCCCCAGTCATCCAGTGTTACCCATTTGTGTCAGCATTGTTCTTCACACTAACAGGAATATGCTGGCCCTGAAATCTTAATTTATCTCTCTTTTGAAAGTATCCCACTTGCCCGACGTTCCTTCACTTGCAAATAGCCTCCACGAATCAACTTTTGGACAGTGTTGCCTAATACCTTCTGGACGGGGCAAGGCCAGTTTTGATCTTTAACTTGTGGACCAGGCCTGTCCTTTTCCATCTTTTCTATCAGTATTTTGAAACTAATAGAATTGTAGTGACTTTGCAAAAGTGCTCCCCGACAAACACTTCAGGCCCTTTCTCTCCCTTGTTCCCCAAGGGGAGGTCAGGATTTATCCCTTTCTCCAGTCAGGCCAGTTACATACTGATGGAGAGAGTTTTCTTGAACACACTGAACAAATCCCTCCCATCCCAGCTGTGAACACTGTGGCAGACCCAGTCAAGGTTTGGCAAGTTAAAATCCCCGACCATTACATCCCTATCCTTCTTACAGATATATGAGATTTACAACATATTTGCTAATCAATTTCCTGCTGACGACTGCGGGCCTGTATTACAGTCATATCAAACTGATTATTCATTCTTATTTCTGAGTTCCACGAACACAGCTTCACTAGGCGATCCCAAGGAATATCCTCTCTCAGTGCTGCAGTGATGTTTTCACTGATCAAAACCTCCACTCTCCCTCCACCCCTGCCTCCACCTCTATCCTTCCTGTTGAATCTATCGTCTGGAACAATGATCTGTGAGGCCTGTCCGTCCCTCAGCTGTGTTTTTGTAATTCCTGTGATTTCTCAGTCCCATGTTCCCATCTATGCCATGCGTTCATCTGCCTGACCTGTCAGGCATTTTACATCAAAATAAATGCAGCTTAATTCATCAGTTTTCCCTCATTGCCTGCTGTGCTCTTGCCTGGTTATCAATTGAAATTACTCTGTTGAAACTCTGTCCCAGCCTCAACCTTTATACTGCAGCCTGAGACCATCCCCCTCACCTTGGACAATACCCTCACCATTCATGTCTTTTGCAAACCAACTAATGATACCTTCTGCTTTCACATCCGAGTAATTAATGCCCCTCAACTCTTCCTCTCCATCTCTATGATATTCTTCAGTTATTGCATTTCTCATTCTTCATCTCCAGAGCTTCCAATCCCCTGATCGATACAAGGAATATGATCCCTTGCAGCATGTTTAACACCAGTAGCAGCCTCCAACTCCTCAATGCATCTGTCCCTGTAACCTCCTCCAATACTACAGCTCACTGTCTTTGTAATATCTTCCATAATCTGCAACCCTGTTGATTTCTGTATCCTCCTCCAGAACAGCACTCCACATCTCTGTGTAACTGATGGGAATGCTGCAAACCTGCCTTCAGTCCTCAGTAGCTCTCTGAGCTCCTTCAGACCTACAAGCCTCAGTATCTCTGGCTCCTCCAATCCCTACACTTCTCCCTGGCTGTGTGAATTGATTCAGACCCTTCACCCCTCTCTATCTCCCTCTCTCCTGCAGCTTCAACCTTTGTCTATGTCAATGTAACTCCCAGCACCAACAATCCTCCCGGGCTCTATAAACTCCTCCAGCTCCAACTACCACCCCAACTGTCTACAGTCAGTGCCTACAATCCTCCCTTTCTCCTAAAACTTCTGTAGCTCCAACTACCACCAATATCTGTGTAATCTCCAGTCCCGAGAACATTCCCAGTCTCTGTTCCTCCTGAAGCTCCAACGGCCACCCGATCTGTGTAATCTCTAGTCGCTATATTCTCGCTATCGCTGTAATCCTTCAAGACTGATAACCCTGTAAATCTCCTTGATATATTTAAGCCCGACAACCTATCTGATTTCTAACCACTAACAGTGATCTCAAACCATTCCCCTTTATCTCCGGTAACAGATCCTTGCTCAGGGGAACAATGTCTCAGTACCGAATCTGTAAGAACACAAGAATCTTCGGTGTATCAATAAATTTGCCTCATTTTCTAAATTTTACTGACTGCAAGATCAACCTCTCCACTTCTTCTCATCAATATATTCCATTTTGAAGACCAGCCTGGTGAACCTTCTCTGGGCTGCCTCCAATGCAAGGGCATTTTCCCTCCAGATAGGTGTCCAAACCTGTTCACAGTATTCTCAGTGTGGGCTGACTGGAGTCCTCTATAGTTATTACAAGCAGTCCCTATTTTTATTCTCCATTCCCTTTGAAATCAATGCCAGCATTCCATTTGCCTTCTCCATGTCGTGCTGTCCCTGTATGCCACCTTTCTGAGATGTATACACAATGATTCTCAAGTTAATCTGTGATGTAGCTTTCTGCAGAATATCTGAAACCAAGAGTTGACAGCAATAATCAGGAAAGTGCTGGAATGTGTGGTAAACAATATGCCAGAAATGATAACTGCACACGTAGAAACCTATGGAAAAAACACAGACCATAAGACCATCATGTATAGGAGCAGAATTAGGCCATTCGGTCTATCGGGTCTATTCCACTATTTGAATATGGCTGAATAGTTTCTCAACCCCAGTCTCTCACTTACTCCAGGTAACCCTTGATCTCCTTATTCATCAAGAACTGAGCTATCTCTGAATTCGATACATCGAATTACTTAGCATCCACAACCCCATGATGCAGTGAGTTAAACATATCCATCACCCTCTTGCTAAATAAATTCGTCCACATCTCTATTCAGAAGGGCCGTCCCTTCACTCTGAAGCTGTGCCCCTGGCCCTCGTCTCGCTTGCTCGTGGAAACATCTTGCCCCCGTCCACTCCATCCAGGCCCCTCAGTATTCTGTAAGTTTGAATGAGATTCTACAGCCGCTGCCGCCTACACGTCGTCAAGTGCAGACCCAGACATTTCACCTGCTCCACATATGACACAAAATTCATCCCTGGGATCTTTCTTGGAAACCCATTTCTTGTACGCTTCATATTCTTTGTCCAGACTCTTAAGGTATAATGTTTAGAGTGTCATCCCAAAACTGACACGTGCGGAGCTCCCCTCATCACCACCAGTTCCCATCGTGAAAAAGACCCCTTTCTTCACACACTCTGTCTTGTGCCAATCAGACAAATCCGCTCTCCATGCTCAGCATGTTGTTCTGAAACGGAAATGTCATTTCACACCCACTGCTGGATTTATTTTTCTGTCTGGCTGTAAACAGCAGAGTTTCACCATTACCTTCCCATCTGTAATTCCCTGTAGAAAGTGGTGGGGAGCTGCCTTCCTGACCCATTGCAGTCCTTTGGGTGTAGGGACAGAGACAGTGCTGGGAGGATGGAGCATGTCTTGGAGGGCACCTTGGAAATGCTGGGGTTCCCGTGCACCTGGAGCTCCTGTCCTTCCAGGGAATAGTGGTTCTGGGTTTCTGAAGTGCTGTTGAAAGGGCCTGCCTGAGTGACCTCAGTGCTACTTATAGATCTTTTATTCCTTCATTCATTGGTGAACATGAGCTTTGTTGGCTGAGCCAGCATTTATTGGCAATTTGGAGTTGTCCCTGAGAAGGTGGTAGTGAGCTGCCTTCCTGAGCCACTGCACCAGCCATTGGAACTGTTGTTATCTGTGTCCCTCCAGCAGGCGCTATGACACTCCTCATATCTGTAACTGCATACAGACAACGCAGCTCTCCCTTTCATATCTGACATCCTCCCCGCCATATAAATCTGACAGTTCCTCACGATATCTCATCTCCTCCATTCCCATCTGTGCTAGAGATCACTGAAATTTCTTTATTCTTGTTTAAACTTCTGATCACCCAAAATCTCTCCCTTTTAAAATGTGTAACCCCTTCAGCTTATGTAACTCTCCATATAACTGTAATCAATGATAGCACAGGTTCCCTTCCTAAATCTCTGTAATTACAATGGTTGTGTGTGCTAAATTGGCAATTTTCTTCCTCCTTATACATCTCGGGACTTCCAGACCCCACTATCCCACTATTTGGAATGCTCCGATTCTCTGCACCTCCTCATGTCCTGAGGGACCTTGAACACCACCAGTGCTCCAAAAGTTTATATTACCCACCAGTTATTGCAAGTCTTCTAACTCTGTAACATCCAACAGTCTCCAGTACCATACGACACTTGCTGGCTATCAATTTGCATTTGTTGAAGATTGCACATCTTTGTAATCAACTCAGAAAAAGCCCTTTAGACTGTACAAAGCTCCGTCGTGAATAAGCCACTATCTCTCTATGTCCTTTGCCTTCTTCAGTATCTGCAACTCTCGCTGTATCTTCTAGAAAACTTCTTCTGTTGCTGCAGATCTGCCTAGCTCCCCAGATAACCTGTTCCTTTTCTTATAGCTCGCTCAATCACTGTGACACCCTCTGCTCTGTCTAATTCTCCTCTTTTCCACTGTTTTCCAGGCACAACAATAATTCTGTAAGACAGCAGTGCGGAAAGGGATGTTATAAATCTCAGCTGAGGTTTAAGGCCTGCCATTACCTGGGAGTCACAAGGACAGAGAACCTGAGAGAGAGCGGGAGAATATTAATCAGTAGCGAGGGTCGGGACCGACTGGGACTTGGAGTTGGAAAAAAAGCAGAGCAGGAGGCTCGAAACCAGCACCGAGTCACAGAGGCAGTGACCATGCGAGGGAGCAACTTGGAGCAGGAGCATGAGGCTAACATACCTGGGAGTTACAGAGGCAACAAAGTTGGAGGGTATAAATCAGCACTGAGGCCCAAGGCCGAGTCATACCTGGGAGTCACAGAGACGGTGACCCTGTGAGCGAGCAGATTGGTGTCGGAGCTGGATTACACGTCCCTGGGAGTCACAAAGACGGTGACCCTGTGAGGGAGCAGAGTGGAGTGGGAGCTGGAAGATTACACGTCCCTGGGAGTCACAGAGACGGTGACCCTGTGAGGGGGCAGGGTGGAGTGGGAGCTGGAGGATTACACGTACCTGGGAGTCACAGAGACGGTGATACTGTGAGGGAGCAGAGTGGAGTGGGAGCTGGAGGATTACACGTACCTGGAAGTCACAGAGATAACTTTCTGCTGCTGGGACCTGCCTGCACTGAGTTTGGAAGAAGTGCAAGAGCCATCACAGAAAATGCTGTATTTTCATTGGCTGATACATACACCGTAATTAACGACTGTCAGTTAATTGCTGTAAGTCAGCAAAGTTATCTTTTCAACTTCTGAAGTAAGGATTGAACTCAGAAATAAGAGTGAATGTGAAATTCTGAGCCAATATAGTAAATTACCCTCAGTAAGCCACAGTGGAATAAGGGACTTAACCATATTGTTATTTCCCAGATGTTAACTTCATTCTAAGTAAATAATTAAGTTATTCTAGACTGTTGCATTTTACTACATTGCAAGACATGTTTATCAGATGGAAATTGTGTTCTGTTACAATGGGAAGTCATAGAATCTGCTTGTGTCCTAGATGAACACGGGGTCTTGGAGATCAGACAGTGCTAGAGACTCTGTGATGCTGAGAGTTATGGGGATAGCACACAGAGAGAGTAGATCACCCTGCAGACATGACAGCCTGGAATAAGGAAGGGAATGGGGGACTAGGCAATCGAAGAGAAACAGACAGGGAATCCAGGAATACCGTGATATCTCCCTCCCAATTCAGTTTCCCAGTCTGGAAGCTGATGAAGGTGTAAGCTGCTCAAGGGAGGGCAGTCAGAGCCATGGCTGTGGCCCCACAAGTAGCCTGACTGTACATGATCGGAGGGAGAAGGAAGGAGGAACAATAGGCACAGGAGATTCAGGGAATTGAAGAAGACGTCAGTGTTTCTGTAATTCCAGGATAGTGGTGTTAAGAATGTCACTGTGTCTGCAGGACATTCGTCTGGGGTACAGTGAGCAGCCCAAGGTCACGTCCATGCTGGTAGGAATGACCTGAGTAGGAAGGGTGAAGTGGCCTGGGAATCAGAATTTAGGGAGTTAGGTGGATGGTTGGCAAGCAGGACCTCAAATGTAGCAATCACTTGGTTACTGCCAGTGCCGTGTCAAAGTGAGAGCAGAACTCTGAGTTTTAGGTAGATGAGAGTGTGACTGGAATGATGGTGCAGCAGGAAGGGCTTCAGATTCCTGGGACATTGGGATTGGTTCTGAGGAAGGAAGCAATTGTGCAAGGTGGATGGGCTAACGTGACAGAGTCAGGACTGAATTTCTTATGGGGTTTTTTGGGAGGGATTGAAAATAACTTGGCCTGTGCTTACGATTCAAAAAGGAATATTAGAGGAGACTACCAGGATTCTCAAAATACTGGGAGATACTTTTGGTACTAACTTACAACAACAAGTTTATCAGTGGAAGATGGAGCAAGAAAGAAAGCCTTAACCTGAGGTTCTCTGCATAGGCATGAATACTCGGCGTGTGTGGAGTTTCAGATGCAGATTGGTGTGTCCAAATCTGGCTCAAGGAATGGCAGGACTGGGTGTCAAATATTGCTGGGGATAAAGAATTCCAAAATGATAGAAGAGAAGGGAAATGATGAAGGGAAAAGTACTGGTTTAAATTAGCATTAGTTTAGGAGTTCAAGACAAAGATGATCCATCCAAGGACAGAATGAATTTGGCTGGAGCTACAGAACAAAAAATATACAATTACACTGAGAGGTACTGTCTGTCGGCCAGAAACCAAAGAAAAATGACGGAGATAATAAATATTAACTGATATTAACTGCGTTATTGTGTTGCAGGGTCACGAAGTTCGAGTATTCCTCGATTACATGGAGGAGAGCTTACTGCAGGAGTATGTGTCCGGCCCAAGACAGCATGTACTGTTGGACCTGGTCCATGGAAAAAGGTGGGGCAAGTAGATCCAGTGAGGGTAGGAGAAGATTTTGGGGCACAGCGATCATTTTATTGTAAAGTTCAGGATGCTGGTAGAGAATGATATACAGTAATTGAGAGTGAGAAACATTAGTTGACTGAGAGCAGCCTTCAATGGGGCAAGAATGAAGCTTGGAAGGTTTGACTGGAACACCAATTTTGTCAGAAAATGACAAACTGAACCATGGGCTCCCTGCAAAGAGGAGATGGCTTGCGTCCAGTTGAGGAATGGTCCCTCAAAGAGCAACGGCAGGATAAACAACCCCAATGCTGCTTCTTGTGAATAACAATAGAATTATTGTCAGATGGAGAATCGAATTGGGAGCCACGAAGAATGCTGGAGGTTCAGAGGGGAGATGGTAGAGCAGAGGGGAATTATGGGAAAACTGAGAGCCACCATAGAGCTGTCCCGGAATCCTCCTGTGGGCCTCTCATAACGAGCGTATCAAAAGATGGAGTAAGGCTGCGTCGAAAGTAGAAAAATGATTTATACCTGGAATAAGATCTTCACAAGTAGTTAAGATGCACTTAAATGCGTTGTAGATGCATGTTTGACTGAAGCATTCAGGAGGCGATTAGATGATATTTGATACAAAACAAATATGAGGATGTGAATGAAGGAGGAGATCATTACTCAGCAAAGAGTTCAGTTGAAGAGCTGGTGTAGGCATGATCGACCATATGACACCCTTCTATGCCAAAAGGCGTCTGTGTCATTCGTGTGATGTCTTGAGAGTCCTCCAAATCCATAAATATCCCGTCTTTATAACCTCGTCGATCCTGTTTGATACATTCGAAATCTCCATCATCCAATGTCGCCGTCCTTATCTCAGGAACTCATACAGGCCATACAAACCTTCTTTCTCTTGAATCTCCTCCAGCCCCAATAACTTTTCCTCTCTATAAAATATTTCTCATGTCATTACAGATCTCCCCTTCTCTGCAACTATCTGATCCATAGAAACCTAATCTTTGCAATCTCCTCCAATCCACACAACGATCAGCCTTACTAACCTCCTCCTGCCCTGACAGATTGCAATATCTCCATAAACTCCAGCCACTACAGTGTTCATTATATCTCCAACGTTCTCCAGCACTGACAACACTGCCAATCTAATTTCTTTGCTCCAGTTCCTACAATTTTCCCTGTTGTGTAACCTAATCCAATGCCGAACCAGCTGTGTAACATCCTCTAGTCCCAACCATGCTCCTGATTCTGTAACCACCTTCTGCCCCGACACAGCTCACTGTCTCTGCAACCTCCAGATTCTAAACCCGTCCTGATCTGTGGAAATTCCCCCAGCCCTCCCTCTCTCTGTAATATCTGCCAGATGTTAAAACTGAAATAACTACACAGAGGCTGGTATCCTGCTACCAAATCACCTTTTATTTCTTCATGCATGATCCATGGCACTGACCCAAGCTAGCTCAGAGCTGGCTCTTATAGTTAAGAGCCCCTGATGCTTCTGTTTATTTATGAGCCAGGATTCCCTGATTAGTGCCGGTTAACAGTCCCAATCAGGTAACACGTATTAATGAGATTTACCTGACTGACCTCGTTCCAATCACTGTTAAAACACTCCATGGATCTCTAAGGTTAACTAACACCTAAAAATCCCCTAATCTCTGAAACCTCCTCCAGTTTCACCAATGCTGTCTCTGTAAATTTCCCCAATGGCAGTCCTGTACCTTTCAGTCGATCCTCCTGTTATCAATCTCCTGCAGGACCAATACAAGCTTTTTTTCCTGTTTTCTACAAACTCTCCATCTCAATGTTCTCCACCCAAAATGTCTCTTCCTCATCACTAACTGGTTCCAAAGACTCGGTCTGCCGTTTGTGTGTGACGTTCTCCTAAGGAGGAAGTGGGTTTCGAAACAGGGAGCTTCATAGGGCATGGAGACCTTTACACAAATAGGAATGTTTGTAGAAACTAGTGTGTTTACAGAAGTGGGAAGGGTCATGGAACATGTCGGATGTTTCAGAGACTGGCAGTATGTCGGCACAGTGGACAGAATTTTTTTTATATCTGGAGCTGAGAGGTAAAGATAAATAAATCATGTGATAAATTGTCCAGGTAACATTTTCATCAGGTGTCGGGGAGGGTTTCTCTCTACAAGGCTCTCGTAGCCAGAATATTGATCTGGCTGCTCCAGCTTCATTTTCACTTCAACAGAAACCTAAAACTATTCTTGTCTTTGTAATCTTCTTCAGCCTCTAGAACAACCCATATCCCTGCAATATCCCATAACTTTCACACAACTTCCTATCTCTCTAACCAGCTCTGGACCCTACAGCAATCCTGGACTTTGCACTTGCTGCCATCCTTGAATTCCTTCATAACGTTTCAACAAGGCCAATGAAATGGTAGTTTTAAATAACATGAACCAGGTCAGATGGAGCTGTCATAATGGAGATGTGGCTGCAGTGTGACAACGACTGAGAAATGGATATATCAAAGGAGTTTACCATGTACAAAGGAAGGATAAAAAGGCTAACTCAGTGAAGTACACAGTGTATAAAGATTGGGATCAGTATTATTGTGATGACAATCAATTCACACACTGCTCCTCCCTGTTTTCTCCCCTCATTCCTGCGTATTGATCCTGGTAACCCTTGAAAACTTCATAAAATAGTACAGTATAGAGGAAATCACTCTGCACACTGTCTACATTGGACAAGATGTAATGTTATTTTTGAAGCCCTAGTTCTCTCTCCCCAGAGACGATAGGCCTTCCAGTTCAGCTCCCGGCATGTTTTTAAAATGGTTTGACAGTTTCTATCTCTACTCCACTTCCATGCGTGACTCCCAGATCTCGACCATAGTCTGGATGAAATAACAACCTTCCTCAGCACTTCGCTAATATTTCAATTAATTACATTTAATATTCACCGTTTGTAATGCAATTCTACAACTTGAGCAAATTGTTATCTCCCTTTCTACCCAGGCTCCTGACAATATGTGCACCCCAATCAAATCTCTTCTAAGCATCCTCCATTCCCCTATCTTTCCCCATAACTGCACTTCCACTGTCACCCGGTAACGGATCTCCTCTGTACCCTCTCTAGTCCAATTCCATCCTTCCATGTGATTAGGTGACCAGAACTCTATACAGTCCCCAAGCTGTGACTGAACTCATTATTTATACAGTTCCTGCATAAGCTTCCTGCTCTGAAATTCTGTATTTTGGCTGACAGAGGAAATCATGCCATTTTCTGCATTAAAAAGATTATTGATCTGTCCAGCTACCTTCATTTATCTGCCCACACTGACCATACTCTCATTTATTGTGTATTCCTCTCTATTGTTGATGTCCCCAAATGCCTTGCCTTGCACTTCTCTGGGTTGTTTGCTCCATTCACCTGGACCCCATAGTTTCTGGTTTTAAACAATCTGCCATGGGATCTCTTGTCAAATCCAAGTAAGTCACATGCAGTTACAAGTTACTGCCTCATAACCGACACAGTCAGATTAATTACACACGATTTTCCTTGAAAAAATCAAGACCGATTGTCCTGGAGTCCCTGGGATTTCCTCAGTGACAGTTTATCCACTGTCTCAGAATTCTAGCCTCGACCTATTCAGTTAGTTCCTTGCTCCACATTAAACAAAGTTGCAGTGTTAGCCGTTTTCCAGTCCTCCGGCACCATCCCTGCATTCAGGGAGGATTTGATAATGTAGGTAAGTATAAGGCAAGGGATTTTCCCCGGCACCTTTTAACAGTCTGGAACATTGTGTTACCCCTTTTTAAGGAATTGAATCTCCTTATAATTCTCCGTTCCAAGTTTGTTGCTCCCAATATTTCATCCCTATTTTGATTCAGACAGACAGAGGCCAAACCCATCTTATGATTTGGTCAAGTCTCATTTTAATCGGGTTTTATGGAGGGTTTCTCTCCACAAGGTGAATTGCATTTTCTCATGATACCATCCCCAATCTTCCTTATACCCTACCTACCTGCGTGGTCTTCCTCTCAGCTGACACTAACGTGATGATTTTTCACCTTCTTCATAAGAATTGCCCTCTGCCTGGATACCCCAGAATGCACCAGCCTCCCTGTTTCCCAGAGCCATCTTTAAAAAGTCATTTTACTCTTGGATTGTGAAGTCGAAATTGGCCTGGACATGGCAGAAGGGGTAAAACTGGGGCCCCACTTTGTGGGCAAGGCCCTGGTCCTGGTGTATGACATGGTGCATGAGAGGGACATTATCTTCCTCCAGGGATTGCAGGGGAAGGTATAACACCAGACCCTGCCAGCTTGGTCAGAGGCTGACCCCTGGGTCAGTGAGGTGCCCGCCTTCTGGGTGAATATCTATCAGTATAGGAAGGAGGTCAGTGACCTTCTCCCTGCACCAGGGTAAGTGCCACCATCTGCACTTTGTGACTTCACTCTCACTCTCTCTGTTACTGCACCCACCTCCCACCAAGGCTCATGTTCTCCCACTCTCAGTGAATGCAGCATCTTCTCTCAGTCTCTCTTTAATCTCTTCTCTGCCCCTCTGCCCAACTCTGCCTGGTGTCTATGCTGCCCACTCACTCACTCAGAACACCTCGACACCTTCCCCCCAGCTGTCCCAGCACTAACAGCTGTACCAACCATTTCCATTTCCCTAATCCTACTTGGTAATTCTCACATTCCGGAAGGAACCATCCCACACTAGGGCACAAAGGGCGAAGAGGGATATGGGGCAGCCTAACATTCATCTCCTCACCCCCTCACAGGGGAAGGATCCTGACCCCAACAACCATGAGAGGCTGATTGACCGTGTCCAAGTTCCCGGACTGGGATCTGAGACTCCCCCTGACTCCCTGTGCTGGGCACCGTGACTGACTATGGACAATGATATCAAGCTTCCTGAGTTTGTGTCCCTGCTAAACATCAAGACAACACAGCAGATGGGTGAATCAGGTAGCTCTAGCTGAGGGGAAACGCTGCTAAAGGCAGGGTAAGGCAAGGCAATAATTCTGTGAGCATTCAAGTCAGTTCAAATTGAGTGTGTACAAACACGGAGTGAGCAGCCCAGAGGGACAGTACATGAGCTGGGTGTGTGTCCCTGAGCACAGAATCCTTGCAGCAGCATTGGAATGAGAGTTGTCAGCGCACCCTGAGCTGCAGCATTGAAGAACTGAAGCGTATTGTCAGTGGGTCGGAGATGTGCTGGGAATGCATGGTGAGGCTGGCATGTGTCAGATGCCATCATTGGTGGGTGTGTACATGCAGCTTCTCTCTGTGCAGTGTCCCCCGAGACGTTGCTGTTCAGGATAGAAGTCTGCAGGAGCAAGCGCCGAGATGGAGTCACCAGGTAACAGGTCTGACTTTCGTGTCAAATTCTCCATATTGAGTTTCCCCACAGTGGGGGAGGATATGAAGCTGCAAGTTGATGAGGGGGTGGATCTACAATAATGTGGTTGTTGATCATCAGTAATCATTCAGTGAGGATCTCGCCTCTCCCGTGCTCAAATCTTGACTTTAACAACAGTCCAGTACAGGAACAGGCCCTTCAGACCAGCAAGCCCGCACTGACACATGATGGCGTTCTAAAGTTAAAACAAAATTTTTGCTCCAACATCCTCTATGTCATTCTATTCCCTACTTACTTATACTTGTGCCAAGATCCCTCTTAAACCTTGCTATATTGGCTTCTTCCCCTCTATCATTGCATTCCAGGCACTTTACATTCTGTCTGTAACAGCAAAAGAAACTTACCTATCACATCTCCTGAACTTTCTCCCTTTTACCTAAAACCTATATTCCTGAGTAATTGATACTTCTACTCTGGGGGGAAAAGCCTCTAACTGTCCTTCTATCTATGCCTCTGATAATTCTGTAAATATCTATCAGGTAACCCATATCCAATGATGCCCAGGTGCACACAGACCCTATATGTTCAATTTCTCCTTCTGACTAATACCCTCCAAACCAGACAACATGCTGGTAAAATTTTTCCATACCCTCTCCAAAACTTCAACATTGTGTGGCAACCAGTACTGTACACAATATTCTAAATGTACCTCGAAATAAGTTTCTCTACAGCTGCAATATGACCTGTTAGTTTTCATACTGCATGCTCCTATGCATGTCTGCAAGTGTCTTGATGCATGTCTTGATCACCCTATCCACATATGTTACCACTTTCAGGGAACTGTGGAACTGTACACCAAGATCCCTTCGGATGTTGATGCAATCAGTAGTTTTTCCATACACTTTATACTTCTCTCCTGCTTTAGACCTTCTAAAACGCATCATGTCGCAACTGTCCAGATGAAGTTACATCTGTGTTTTCTCGGTCCAAGCCTGCGGCTGGCCTACATCCCGCTGTATTCTCTGGCAATCATCCTCACAGTATGCACCTCCGCCAATCTATTTACAGATCACAAAAGCACTGACCCACCACTACTCTGTCTTCTCAGACCAAGCAGTTCTCTATCCATCTTACTAACTGATCCCCTTTCACTTCACCTTCTGTATGAGCCTGCCATAAGGAACCATATTAAAGGCCTTGCTAACATCCAAATGGCCAACATCCAGCCCCATTCCCTCATCAATCAATTTTGTCACTTCCTCAAAATATTCAGTCATGTTTGTGAGACATGATCCTCCCCACACAACTGAGTTGCCGGTTGCTCGTAAATCCAGATTAGAGTACTGTTGGAGCTGGACTCATTCAGAAAAGTGATTATTCCATCATGTTCCTGACTTGAACCTTGGAGAGTAGATTACATTCCTTACAGTGTGGAAACAGGGCCTTCCATTCCTTACAGTATGGAAACAGGGCCTTCGGCCCAACTGGTCCATACCAACCCTCCGAAGAGTAACCCACCCAGACCGATTTCCATCAGACTAAAGCGCCTATCACTATGGGCAGTTTAGAATTGCCAATTCACCTGACCTGCACATCTTTGGACTGTGGGAGGAAACCACACAGACACGGGGGGAATGTGCAAACTCCACACAGACAGTCACCCAAGGCCGGAATTGAACCTAGGACCTTGGTGCTGTGAGGCAGCAGGGCTAAGCACTGATCCATCATACCGTTCTTGATGGTTACCATATAGTGGGAGGTATTTGGTGCCGTACCGGTTACTGTACAGTGGGAAGTATGTCAGGCTGTGACGGCTACTGGACAGTGAAAGGTATGTTGGGCTGTGATGGTTACTGTACAGTGGGAAGTATTTCAGGCTGAGACGGTTAATGTACAGTGGGAGGTATGTCGGGGTGTGATGGTAACTGTACAGTGGGAGGTATGTCGGGCCGTGATGGTTACTGTACAGTGGGAGATATGTCGGGGTGTGATGGTAACTGTATAGTGGGAGGTATGTCGGGGTGTGATGGTTACTGTACAGTGGGAGTTATGTCGGGCCGTGATGTTTACTGTACAGTGGGAGGTATGTCGGGGTGTGATGGTTCCTGTACAGAGGGAGGTATGTCGGGGTGTGATGGTTACTGTACAGAGGGAGGTATGTCGGGCCGTGATGGTTACTGTACAGTGGGAGGTATGTCGGGGTGTGATGGTTACTGTACAGAGGGAGGTATGTCTGGCCGTGATGGTTACTGTACAGTGGGAGGTATGTCGGGGTGTGATGGTTACTGTACAGTGGGAAGTATGTCAGGCTGAGACGGTTAATGTACAGTGGGAGGTATGTCGGGGTGTGATGGTAACTGTACAGTGGGAGGTATGTCGGGCCGTGATGGTTACTGTACAGTGGGAGATATGTCGGGGTGTGATGGTAACTGTACAGTGGGAGGTATGTCGGGGTGTGATGGTTGCTGTATAGTGGGAGGTATGTCGGGGTGTGATGGTTACTGTATAGTGGGAGGTAAGTCGGAGTGTGATGGTTACTGTACAGTGGGAGGTATGTCGGGCCGTGATGTTTACTGTACAGAGGGAGGTATGTCGGGGTGTGATGGTTACTGTACAGTGGGAGGTATGTCGGGCCGTGATGTTTACTGTACAGTGGGAGGTATGTCGGGGTGTGATGGTTACTGTACAGTGGGAGGTATGTCGGGCCGTGATGTTTACTGTACAGTGGGAGGCATGTCGGGGTGTGATGGTTCCTGTACAGAGGGAGGTATGTCGGGGTGTGATGGTTACTGTATAGAGGGAGGTATGTCGGGCCGTGATGGTTACTGTACAGTGGGAGGTATGTCGGGGTGTGTTGGTTACTGTACAGAGGGAGGTATGTCGGGCCGTGATGGTTACTGTACAGTGCGAGGTATGTCGGGGTGTGATGGTTACTGTACAGTGGGAGATATGTCGGACCGTGATGGTTACATTACAGTGGGAGGTATGTCGGGCTGTGATGGTTATTGTATAGTGGGGGTTATGTTGGACTGTGAGGTTGCAGACTGCATGAGTTGTACAGAGTATGATTCTGATCCTGACTGTAGCCCACTCACCTCATGGATTCATCATCATTAATTTCTCAATATGTTTAAAGCCCAGGGGGCAACATATCATGGTGAGGTGAGTCTGTAAAATGTGAAGGTAGCCCCTGTTCCCCATAAGGACTGTGCGGTGACCATTCTTACCGATATATGAAATGGAGAGATGTATCTGCAGCAGGCAGATCGGTCATGATGTGGTCAATTATATGTTTCCCTTTTATTGATTCCCCCATAATCTGCCGCAGAGCAGTCCAGCAGCCACAGGATGCAGCATCAATGCTGAGCACGATACTGACTATATACCACGGATCTACACCCTCTGCCTGGCTTGTCCTGTCACTGTGACATACCCTAACAGAGAGGGTGGTGATGTTGTCTGGTATTAGTCCTATTCGCAGTCTCCTGCTTTACAGATAATATCTGACTGTTGCTGATTCGTCTGTGGGATATATATATATATATATAAAATAGGTCACTTTTACGTTTTGTATAATGAAGAGTTAATATCACTTTGTTTCTTAAATATTTTAAAATAAACCAAACATCATTTTTTTAGTTGAAAACCATTGAAGTGAACAATAATTGAATTACCAGAGCACACAGCTAACTATTACACAATTTAGTGACTGTAGTAAACAGCTGATTGATGTTCAGATGAATGAACACACCATCTTGCAGGCATCAAAGCTGTTGGAAATGACTTTGCAGAAAAGTCTGAATTCAGACACAGTGTTACTGGCCGGCACCATGACCTCCAAAACACTGACTATCTCCAAAATCTGTCCAGATTGTTTCCAAACTAGAGCTGGGCAGTTACTGACATAATCCCTCACAATAGACGAGTTAGAGACATACCTGAACAACGGAGAGATGTGAGTGGGGAAAACTGGTCAATGGACTAGCACAAGGCACTGATCCAGACACAGTTCAACATTTGTAACAATGACCTGTAAACAGCCATGTCCTGCAAGTATATCTCTTCTGGTATGGCACCTAAACTCTGTAATTCTGCACCTTGGACCCGATCCTGAATGAAGGTGTTATAAAGGTGATGGGCTCCTGCAGCACATGGCATCTTATATTGAATCCCTCAAAAACAATATCCAGTGTATGTTAGCCCCACAATGTCAGTATCCAAACAGAATTGTGCAGCTCCATTGATGGTCAGCATCATCCCAGCCCAATGATCTTGTGTGTGAATTGAGTTGGAAATCTCTGTGTAAATGTTCGCAGCATTGTTCTAACCGTTAACAGCAAAATGTCTTTACTGAAGTTACAATAGCCTATCATAATACCAATTTTTAGATTGTCCAATAAGCACAAAATTCCTTGTACTTAATAATAATTTGGTCTTGGGTGTGGGAATGAGATTTATCATTTCAATGCTCCTTACTGAGTTGTGCACTGTTTTCAACATAATGTTATGAAAGTGAACGGAATAAATGGGTAGATTTTAGATTAGATTACATTTCCACAATGTAATACAATGTAATCTAAAATCCACCCATTTATTCCGTTCACTTTTATAACAACATTATGATGAAAACAGTGCAGAACTCACAGTAAGGAGCATTGAAATGATAAATCACATTCCCACACCCAAGACCAAATTATTATTAAGTACAAGGACTTTGAAGATACAATTATTTTCTCTTGTATTAATATTTTGAACTAATAGTCGACCCTCTTGCTCCTCAGATGTTGCCTGAATGGCTGTGCTTTTTTCAGAACCACATTTGTTGACTCTGATCTCCAGCATCTGCAGTCCTCACTTTCCCCTGCTCATATTCACTCATAATCATTTTCGTGGCAACAATATTACTGTGTGATTAAACAAGTCAGTCAGATATAAGTATATTTTCAATTGCCTCTGTCTGTCTCAGAGCTGAGTAATGTGGGATGTGACTGTCAGTGTCTGTGTGATGCTCGGGATGTAGGCCATGCCTCTGACTGACTGTCCGATTGTTTCAAACAGCATATTCCTTCAGCTGTTTACATCAAATAGGTTACTGCCTGGACCCAACCAGCCAGAGCTTACAAAACCCAAAGTACAGTGTCCAGAATTGGGCAGGACTGGACAATAATTTTCATGCTAATTTATTCATGGAATATGATAAGGCCAGTATTTATTGGCTGTCCCTCGTTGCATTTGAGAAGGTGGGGGTGAGCTGGCACATTGACCGGTTCCGCAGCCCATTGTAGGTAGACTTACAATACCATGATGGAGGATGTTGAAACAGTGACACTGAAAGAACGGCAATATCCTTCCCAATCAGCTCGGTAAATGGCTTGGGTTGGAACGCGAACATGGTAGTCCCATGTATCTGCTTCCCTTGTCCTTCTTGATGGTCGGGGGTTCAGAGATACGTTGTAAGGAGCCTTGGCAAATTTCTGCAGAGCACCGTGTAGATGGCAGATATTGCTGCTTCTGAGTGTCAGTGGATGAGGGGTGACGCTGCACTCACACAGGCAAATGGAGGTATTTTATCACACACACATTCAGCATGAGTCTTTTTGATGGGAGACAGGCTTTCCGAAATTTTGAGGTGAGTCATTCCTGTAGGATTTCTTGCCCCTGACATATTCTTGTAGCCAATGAATTAATATGTGTCAAAGTTTGGCACTGGAAAAGCACAACAGGTCATTCAGCACCTGAGGTACAGGAGAGTCGAAGTTTTAGCATAAGCCCTTCACAGGACTGGGTAATGAAATTATATGGTCTGTCCAGTTCTGGTTAACGGTAATCCCCGGGATATTGCTAGGTGGGTGTTCAGTGATGGTGGTGGCATTGAACATTAAATGATATGGTCCACTTTTCTATTGTCAGAGGTAATCGTTGTCTGGCATGTGTGTAATGGAAATGGTACTTGTCACTGTTAAGCACAGACCTGCAAAATTCCAGTACCGGTTGCATTTGGACAAGGACTGCTCCAGTATCTGAGTAAATCACGAATGGTGTTGAACATTGTCCAATCATTGGAAAACATCCCCAGTTATGACTTTACTTGAGTAGGGGGTGGTCATTTATGAAGCAGCTGAAAATTATTGGGCCGAGGGCAGAGACAACTCTTACAGCTGATGCTGTCCCTCTCTCTGAGTGAGGAAACTTGCTTCTAGTTCCACCTGCTCCAAAGGTGTCTAACAATATATCTGAACAGAATACTGTTACAGTATCTTCCCCAAGGAGCTGAGCGAGGACTTGGTTAGCTCAATCAGTTGGACGGCTAGTTTGTAATGCAGATTAATGCCAACAGTGTGGATTCAGTTCCAGCACTGAATGAGTTGCCTTAAAAGGGCTGTCTTACACAACATCTCCCTTGCTTGAGACATGATGACCGTTTAGTTAAACTGCTGCTAGTCGCATCTATCTGACGAGAGAACAACCCTATCAACTTGTTGGTGTATGGTGCCCTGCCTTTCCATTTCTGGCTACAGGTTAACTCAGAAACCCCTCCCCTGGGGACCTGCGGCGGAGCTGATATGGCTGCTCCCCACCAGCCCCAGCCACCTTCCTTTGTACCAGGTATAACTTCAGCCAGTGCAGACGATTCCTATTTGCTCCAATTTTGCTGTTAATCCAGGATATGACACTTGGTCAAATGCAGTTAAGATGATGTTAAGTGCAGTCACTGTCACCTCAACTCGAGAATTCAACTGTGTGTTCTCTTGTTGTACATCGTTAAACCAAGGCTTCGATGTGCCCAAAGGATGAGAGCCAAAACTGAGCTTCAGCAACCAGGTTGGTGTTGAGGTAGTGCTGCTTGATCCCACTGTGGATGACATCTTCCATCACTTTATTAATGTTGGGAACTAGAGCAATGGTGCAGTCATTGATTGTCTGATGTTTTGTATGTGTGTGTACATGACATACCCTGATAGTTTCCCACATTGTCAGGTAGGTGCCAGTGCTGTATCCCAGCAGGAAAAGCTTGAATGGAATGTTCTCCGGCCCCACAGCCTTTGCATTCCCCATGCCTTCAGCCGTTTGGAGTTACCACACACAGTGAATAGACTTAGCTGATGACTGCCATCTGGAGAAGACTAACATAGATCATCCCATCGAAACTTTGGTCTGAACATTTTTGTGAATGTTTCAGCCTTATCTTTTCTATTGTTGTACTGGGCCCTTTCATCGTTGAGGAGGGTGTTATTTGTGGATCCTTCTCTTTCAGTGAGTTGTTTGATTGACCACACAATTCACGCTGATTGCATGTGTCAGGATTGCATAAAATTAGGTATGATTTGTTGGTTAGATCTGTCTGTTACTGGCTGTTTATGCCGTTTGGTAAGTAAGTGGTCCTGTTAGGTAACGTCACTACATTGTGAGGTATACCTGGTGCTGCTCCTGTCCGGTCCCCCTGTGTTCCTCATAGAACAAGGGTTTAATCCCTGGCCTGATCGTCAGGGTTAAGTGGAGCATATGCCAGGCAGTGACAGCGCAAATTGTGCTAGAGTACAATTCTGCTGCTGTCGGTAATGACCAGAATCACCTCACGCAGGCCAGTGCTGTGTTCTAGGTTTCATTGAAATCTTTACCATTTAGCATGGTGATAGTATTTCTCACATGTGCGCTCATGCATGTGTGTACACACACGCGCACACACCATTGACAATGTAAAAGTGGGACTTTCTCTGTAGAAATACTGTTTGCCCTGTCACCATTCCCAATATGGTCCTCGATCAATGTGTCTGCAGCCGGTAGTTTGGTGTGGATGAGGTCAAGTATGTTTCTGCCTGTCAGTCGGTCCCTCCCGATTCAGTGCAGCCCCAGTCCAGCAGCTATGTCCTTTTGGACCCAACCATCTCTATCAGCAATGCTACTGCTGAGCCCCTCTTGGTGGTGAGGTTTGAAATGGCCCACCCAGTATACATTCACCAGCTCATTCACTTTGTCAGTGCGTCCTCCAAGTGTTGTTCAACGTAGAGGGGCACTGATCCACCAGCTCAGGCAGTGGAGTCATCAGGAGGTGTCCGTGTCAGTGTTTGATCTGACACCGTGAGGTTTCGTTATGTCACATTATTGCTTGTGGAGTCTGTAGGACGCCTTTCCCACATTTAGCCCTAGTCCCCAGACATTAGGAAGGAGGGATTTCCAGTGTCTGCAGTGCTTTTAACTTTCATCACTATCAATTGAATGGCCTCTTCTGTACTGTATGGCACTCACTCTATGACTCTTGTGATTGGACAGTCCAGGTCTCACTCCCTCAGTTCTTCCAAGTGCCTTGTCTATTCCACAGATTTCTACAATATTTTCACTATTAAGATATTGCATAAGTCCGTTTTTTAAACTATCTACGTGTATCTCTGTATCTTTCCCTGTCATCTCCTCCAGCCGTTACATCCATTTGCATCTCAGTAACCCTCCGTATCTCCACAATCTTTATCCCATACTCCAGCCCCACCTCTCACTGTAAATTCCGCCAGCCCCTGCACCCCTCCCTGTCTCTCTAATATCCAGCTGCTACACCTCTCCCCATATCCTGTGAATGAATTATAAAATATCTCAAAAACATGTTCTAGTATGCACAGGCCACGCTATCTCTAGACCACCTCCAGCCTTGCTTTCGCACCTCTGTAACAACTCCAGGCTTGCTTTCGCATCTCTGTAACATCTCCAGCCTTGCTTTTCTATCACTGTAACATCTCCAGCCTTGCTTTCCTCTCTCTGTAACATCTTCAAACTTGCTTTCCTCTCTCTCTGTAATATCTCCAGCCTTGCTTTCCTATCACTATAACATCTCCAGCCTTGCTTTCCTCTGTCCCTGTAACGTCTCCAGCCTTGCTTTCCTATTTCTGTAACATCCCCAGCCTTGTATTCCTCTCTCTGTAACATCTCCAGCCTTTCTTTCCTCTCTCTGTAACATCTCCAACCTTGCCTTCCTATCTCTCTGTAATATCTCCAGCCTTACATTCCTCTCTCCCTGTAACATCTCAAACATTGCTTTCCTCTCTCCCTGTGACATCTCCAGCTTTGTTTTCCCATCTCTCTGTAACACCTCCTGCCTTGTTTTCCTCTCTCTGTAGCATCCGAAGCCTTGCGTTCCTCTCTCCCTGTAACATCTCCAGCTTGTAAATCTGTAACATCTGGTTTCCTGCACACCTCAGTGAATTGGTTTTTACACACCTCAGTGAATTGGTTATATATTTGAATCTGCATTTTCATCTTTCTGGGGCTCTATAAAATATCCCCAGCAGTGTGCCTGTCATCGTTTGGACCCTAACCTCGACCTATAAAGCCTCATTTGAAGACACATCCAAGATATCGTCCCTCCTTACTGCAGTAACTGTTCTTTAATTAATAATGCAACACCACCTCCTCTTTAACACCCTCTCCTGTCCTGCCTATAGTTCCAATACAACAGAATACTGAGTTGTTAGCCCTGACCTCCCTCAAACACGTCTATGTGATGGCAAAAATATTCCACCACCACATGTCGAGTCATGCCATTGTCACAACAGTTTGTCTGATAATACTCCCAGCATTAATGTAAGCTGGAATACTCTGTGTATTGGAGTTCCTCAATCATTCACTATTTGTTATCAGGCTGCCCAAACCTTGAACCAAAATTGTAACTCTGGGACTGAATGAATATTTGTTGAATTGTAATTTCTTTTTAAAAAAAAATGTATTCATCAAGTGCATCTTTCCAGAACTGAGCAGTCAGCTCCACATACAATGAGTTTCTGATGGTTAATTCCCCCCATCAGTGTGCAGAAGGGACAGCCCTCAGTAATGGAGAAAGTGAGGACTGCAGTTGATGGAGATCAGAGTCGAAAAGTGTGGTATTGGAAAAGCACAGCATGTCAGGCAGCATCGAGGAGCAGGAGATTCGATAGTTCGGGCATGAGCTATTTATCAGGAAGGAATTGGTGCATTCCTTTTTTTTTTGTTTCCGTGATTTGCAGGACGTTGGGAACCATACTTGCTCAGCAAGGTAGCACTGTATATAGCACTGAAAAGGAAAGCTGTCAATCAATTGGTTGGACAGGGTGTAGACAGGTTGAGGGGAAATACAGATTGATTGAAGTACAAACATAAGGATGGATAAATACCCTGGACCAGATCGGGTATACACAAGATTACTCCAGGAGGTGATGGAAGAGATTGGTGTGAATTTGGTAATAATATATGCATCTTCACTGTTCACTGGAGTAGTGCCAGATGTTTGAGGGGTGGCAAATGTTATTCCCTTGTTCAGAGAAGGGAATAGGGATAACCCTGGGAATGATAGAATAGTCAGTCTTACATCAGTGGAGGGCAAAGTATTGGAGACGATTCTGAAAGACAGGATTTACAATTACTTAAAAAAACCATAGTATGATCAGTGGTAGTCAGCATGGCTTTTAGAAGAGAAGGTCATGCCTCACAAACCTTATTGAATTCTTTGAAAATGTGAAAAAAAATGTTGATAAAGATAGACCAGTAGATGTGGTGAACTCGAATTTTAGAAGGCGTTTGATAAGGTTCCACGTTGTAGGCTCATTCAGAAGGTAAGGAGGCATGGGACACAGGGAAATGTGGCTCTCTGGATACGGGCGTGGCTGGCGCATAGAAGACAGAGGTTGGTAGCAGATGGAATGTATTCAGCCTGGAGCTCAGTGAGCAGTGGCGTTCCACAGGGATCGGTTATGTACCTGTGCTCTTTGTGATTTTTATAAATGACTTTGATGAGGAAGTGGAATGGTGGGTTAGAAGGTTTGCTGATGACATAAAGGTTGATAGAGTTCTGTATAGTGTGGAGGGCTGCTGTAGTTTGCAACAGGACATTGACAGGATACAGATCTGGGCTGAAAAGTGGAAGATAGAGTTTAACTGTTAAAAGTGTGAATTGATTTAATTTGGAAAAGTTGCATTTGCATACAGGATACAGGGTTAATGGCATAATTTTTGGCAGTGTGGAGCAACAGAGGGATCTTGGGGTCCATGTCCATAGTTTCCTCAGTGTTACCACCGACGTTGATAAGGTTGTTAAGGAGGTGTATGGTGTGTTGGCTTTCATTATGGGGGATTGTGATTAAGAGCGGCAGGGTTAATGCTTAGGTCAATAAAGCTGCGGTTCAACCACACTAGGAGTCTTGTGTAAACAGTTCTGGTTGCCTCCGTATAGGAAACATGTGGAAGCCTCAGTCAGTGTGTAGAGGAGATTTATCAGGATGCTGCCAGGACTGGAGGACACGTTTTAGGGAGAAAGTTTCAGGGAGCTGGGGCTTTTCTCCCTGGAGCGAAGAAGGATGAGAGGTGACTTGATAGAGGTGTACAAGATGTTGAGAGACATAGATAGATTGGATAGCCAAAGTCTTTTCCCATGGCAGAAGTGGCTATCAACAAGGGGCTTAATTTTAAGGTGATTGGAGAAAGGTTTTGGGGGCTGTCAGAGATAGGTTCTTTACACAGAAAGTGGTGGGGACGAAATGCACCACCAGTGGTGGTAGTCGAGTGGATAGGCACATGTAAGTTCGTACATTGAATGTTATGTAGGTTAGTCTGATCTTAGAGTAGGATAAAAGGCTGCCAAAACATTGAGAGCTGAAGTGCCTGCACTGTGCTGTACTGTTCCATGTTCCAAGTTTCACTCAGTGTGTGGATTCTCGTCGGTTGGTGAATGTGGGAGGAACTGAGGCGGGTGAGGGAGTGAGTTGTGTGAGGTCAGGAATCTGGGGTGGGGCGTTAGACCAAGTCTTCCAGTTTTGATGTGCTTTGTTACATTCACCTGAATGTCAGCACAATATGTGAGGTTTCCAAGACCAGACAAAATCCACAAAGTTCAGTTATTAAAACGATTCTTCGCTTGCTATTTGCTCCTGGTTTCTTCAGATACATTCTGTTGGATGACCTATAATTAGTATCTGAGCATCCACAGGCATGTACAATTTTATTTTGATCCTGGTTAATATGAGGGTACATTTAGTGGATATAGTTTCAGAGGGTTCACTGTGAGACAAAAGATGCTGCAATATGTCAAATGTGAATGTTTTCACCCCGTGTCTGGTTCAGGGGCAGATGTATGGAATCTGGAGGTCATGCCAGATGTCATCACCATAAGTAACGTGTGCGATGTGATTATGACTCTCCATGTCCATACATCTGCTCCCTGGGCCAGGCTCTGACTGATGATGAATTTATAAGGTATAGTTCCTGGTCAGTCATTGGTATCTAATTTAGACAGCATTTTTACCTACACTGAGAGCAGTGATAGCCTGTTGGCTAGTTTCCTCCTGCTCAAGGCGGATCCCAAATGAATCTCTGTCAGAGAATGTTTGAATGACTGCCATGACCCAGGTTGGAAACTGTCTGGACAGATTCAGGAGGCAGGCCAGTGTCTCACTCAGTGCCACAGGCAGCTGTGAGGTCCAGTAGCACTGTACCCGAATTCAGGCCTTTTGGAATCCACTTTTAATGTTGGTCATGATGCAAAGTCATGGGTTTACTGATCTGAACAATGATCAGGAGTTTGCCATGTTTGTGAATTGGGCAATAATAAGATATGAGCTACAATTGTTCAACTGAACAATAACTGCATCATCTCTGAAAACAATTAAGTTGATTCTATATTGATGGAATTAAAATATAAACACGAAAATCCTTTTATTATACAATAGTAAGGAATCACATTTTGTTTTGTATCGAAAACGAACATGTCTGGCTATTTTGGTGATCACAATTACACATTGAATCTCAGTATTCAAATACATACATTGTCGCTCTATCATTTACAAAGTGGCTGACCTCTAACTGATTACATATTCAGATTGAACAAATGATTGAAAAATCAAATCGAATTGCAACTCTTACACATTTAAATATAATCAATCGATTTAATTTCTCACCTGAAATATGCGAGCTTCAGCTATTTGCCAACAATTCTATTACTTTTAAAATAATGATGGAAAAGGATAAAGTAGATGTAAATGTTAATGTTCTAAATTGGAGAACGGACAATTTTGATGCTATTAGGCAATAACTTTCAAAAGCTGATGGCAGCAGATGTTCGCAGGGAAAGAGATAGCTGAAAAATGGAAAGCCTTCAGAAATGAGATAACGAGAGACCAGAGACAATATATTCCTGTTAGGATGAAAGGAAAGGCTGGTAGGTATAGAGAATGCTGAATGACTAATGAAATTGAGGGTCTGGATAAGAAAAAAAGAGGAAGCATATGACAGGTACAGGCAGGATTGGTCGAGTGAATCCTTAGAAGAGTATAAAGGCAAGAGGAGTCTACTAGAGAGGGTAGTCAGGAAATCAAAAAGGGGACATGAGATAGTTTTGGCAAATAGATTTAGGGAGAATCCAAAAGGAATTTACAAATACAAATACAAAAGAGTAAATAGGGAGAGAATAGAGCTCTCAAAGTTCAGCAAGACAGCCTTTGTGTGGAGCTGCAGGAGTTAGGGGAAATACTAAATGAGTATTGTATATCAGTGTTTACTCAGGAGAAGGACATGGCGATGTAGATATACAGAGAAATAGATGGTGACATCTTTAAAAATGTTCATATTACAGAGGAGGAAGTACTGATGTCTTGAAATGCATAAAAGTGGATAAATCCCCAGGACCCAATCGATTAGGTGTAGCCTAGAACTCTGTGGGAAGCTAGAGAACTGATTGCTGGGCCTCTTGCTGAGATACCTGTACCATTGATAGTCACAGGTAATGTGCCAGAAGACTGGAGGTTGGCGAATGTGGTGCCACTGTTGAAGAAAAGTGTTAAGGACAAGTCAGGGAATTATAGACGAGTGAGACTGACGTCATTGGAGGGCAGGGAATCCTGAGGGACGGGATGAACATGTATTTGTAAAGGCAAAGACTGATTAGGGATAGTCAACATGCTTTTGTGTGTGGAAAATGATGTCTCACTAACTTGATTGAATTTTTTGCAGAAGTAACAAAGAGGATTGATGAGAGCAAAGCGGTGGACGTGATCTCTATGGACTTCAGTAAGGCATTCGATAAGGTTCCCCATGGGAGACTGTTTAGCAAGGTTAGATTTCATTGGAGTACAGGGAGAACTAGCCAGTTGGATATAGAACTAGCTAAAGGTAGAAGATAGAAGCTGGTGGTGGAGTGTTGTTTTTCAGATTGGAGGCATGTGACCAGTGGAATGTCAAAAGGATCGGTGCTGGGTCCACTACTTTTTGTAATTTATATAAATGATTTGCATATGAGTATAAGACGTATAGTTAGCAAATTTGTTGATGACACCAAAATTGGAGGTGTACTGGACAGCGAAGAAGGTTACCTCAGATTACAAGAGGATCTTGATCATATGGGCCAATGGGCTGAGGAGTGGGATATGGAGTTTAATTTAGATAAATGTGAGATGCTGCATTTTGGGGGAAAGCAAATCTTAGCAGGGCTAATACTCTTAATGGTGAGGTCCAATGGAGTGTTGCTGAACAAAGAGACCTTGGAGTGCAGGTTCATTGTTTATTGAAAGTAGAGGAACAGGTAGGTCGGTTAGTGAAGAAGGCATTTGGTATGCTTTCCTTAATTGGTCAGAGCATTGAGTACAGAAGTTGCGAGGTGATGTTGTAGCTGTGCAGGACATTGGTTAGGCGACTTTTGGAATATTGCATGCAATTCTGTCCCCCTTCATATCGGTAGGATGTTGTGAATATTGAAAGTGTTCTAAGAAGATTTACAAGGATGTTGCCAAGGTTGGAGGGTTTGAGCTTTAGCTGGTAGTTGAATGGGCTATGGCTATTTTCCTTGGAACGTTGGAGACTGAGGGGTGATCTTAAAGAGGTTTATAAAATCATGAGGGCCATGAATGGGGAGATAGACAAGGTCTTTTCCCTGGTGTGGGGGAGTCCAGAACTAGAGGGCATAGGTTTAGGTTGGGAAGGAAAAATATAAAAGAGATGCAAGGTGCAACCTTTTCACACAGAGGGTGGTTTGTATATGGAATGAGCTGCCAGAGGAAGTAGTGGAAGTAAGTACAATTGCAACATTTAAATGGTGTCTGGATAGGTATATCAATAGAAAGGATTTAGAGGGATATGGGCTGATGCTGGCAGGTGGGACTAGATTGGTTTTTGTTATCTGGTCGGCATGGACGGGTTGGACCGAAGGAACAGTTTCCATGCTGTACATCTCTTTGACTCTGTGGCTGTAATTTAGAAATGACAATAATTTGATATGTACTGTCAAATAAATGGTTTATATCATTAAATTCTAGCATACAATAAGTTGAAATCTTGCTATTTTTAGAATGAATGATAAAGAACAAAGAACATTCCAAGTCAGGAACAGACCCTTTGGCCCTCCCAGCCTGTGCTGATCCAGATCCTCCTATTTTCTAAACGTGCCACCTATTTTCTAAGAGAATGTATCCCTCTGCGGCCTGCCCATTCATGAATCTGTCAGATACATCTTAGATAACGCTATTGTACCTGCCCCGATCTCCTCTCCTCTGCTGGTAACATATTCCAGGCTGCCACCACCATATTTGTAAAGAACTTCCCACATATATCTACCCTAAACCCTTCCCCTCTCACTTTGAACTCATGACGCCTAGTAATTGAGTTCCAAAATGTAGGGGAAAAGCTTCTTGCTATCCACCCTGTCTATACCTCTCTTGATTTGTAGACCTCAATCAGGTCCCCTTCAAGCTTTATCTTTATAATTAAAAAAATCCTAATCTACTCAATCGTTCTTCATAACCAGCACCCTCCATACCAGGCAACATCCTGGTGAACCTATTCTGCACTCTATTCAAAGCATCCACCTCTTTTTGGTAACGTGGTGACCAGAAATATATGCAGTATTTCAAATGTGGTGAAACCAAAGTCCTATGCAACTGTAATATGACCTGCCAACGTTTGGACTCAACAGCTGATCCAATGAAGGAAAACATGCCTTATGTTGCCTTCACCAGTTTACTGACCTTTCAGGAAACAATGGACCCAAGTCTCACTGTATGGCAATTTTTCCCAAGACTTTTCCGTTTACTGTATTGTTGCTCTTGAACCTAATCTTCCAAAATGCATCGCCTCGCATTTGCACAGCCTGAACTCCACATGTCATTTCTGTGCCCATCTCTCCAATCTCTCTATATTCTGCTGCATTCTCTGACATTCTCCTTCACTATCTACTACTCCACCAATCTTGGTGTCATCTGCAAACTTGCTAATCAGGCAACTGATCCTCCAAATCATTGACATATATCACAAACAACAGTGGTCCCAGCACAGATCGCTGTTGCATGCCACTGGTGATAGGTCTCCATTTTGAGAAATCCCCTTCCCCTTACTACTGTCTGTCTCCTATTAGCCAGCCAGTTCTCTATCCATCTAGATAAAACATCCTGGACCCCATGCAGCATCACCTTCTCCATTAGCCTACCCTGGGGAACCTAATAAAATACCTTACTCAAGTCCCTCAGTATCTTCTCCAGAAGCTTCACTACCACTGATCTGAGGCTCGCTAGTCTATAAATACCTGGATAATTCACGCTATCCTTCTTAAACAAGGAGACAGCATTAGCAATGCTCCTGTCCTCCAGGACCTCACCCATGTGCAAGGGTCCTGCAAAGATATTTGTTAAAGCCCCAGTTATTTCCTCACTCACATCCCTCAGTAACCTGTGGTAGATCTCATCCAGACCTGGGAGCTTGTCTACATTTCTAACTTTTAAAATATCCAAAACTTCCTCCCTCTTTATGTCGACTTGACCCAGAGTACACAAAGATCAAAGTACCTCAACATCCATCATGTCCCTCTCCTTGGTGAATACAGAAGCAAAGTACTCGCTAAGAATCTCAACCATTGTCTCTGACTCCATGCAAAACTTTCTTCCTTTTTCCTTGTGTGGGTCAAACAGTTCTCGAGTTACCCTCTTGTTGCTTATATATGAAACGTAGTCTTTGGGATTTTCCTCAACCCAGTTTGCTAAAGATATCTCATGACCACTTTTAGCCCTCTTAATTCCTCAATATTTACTGTGAAATGTGGTTCATGTAAAGAAAATAAACATTTGTTTGTGCGAGTGGGAACTCAGACCTTTCCAAACTGTTTTGTGCCAAAAAATATTTGAAATCCGTCTCATTGCAAATAAAAAGCAAAAGAAGAAACCTCTTGGGAAGAGGAATTTTCAGCCACTGTCTCCCCAAAGTACTTCTGAGGTAGAATATAGTGAGGGCTTGTAACAGGGGCACAATTTTAATTATGGGTGTTTTGAACATGCAAAGTGACTCAGTTAATCAACTTGAGAGTGATATCCTCGAATAAAAATTCATGGAGTGTATGAGAGATTATTTCTGAGAGCTGGATGGCATGGAACCAACCAGAGAATGGGCTAATTTAGATTTGATATTATGTAACAAGTAAGGATTTGTGAATGAGCTTTACCTTGGAAGGAGTAAACACAACATGCTGGAGTTTCACATTCATATTGGAAGTGTGAAGACTGAGTCATACTTGAGAGTTTTAGTGTTAGGCAATGGTAATTATACTGGCCTAAGGAAGGATTTGGCTTTGGTGGGAGAAAAGAATAGTCAAATGCAGGCAGATGAAGAAATTTGGCAAATAATTAGGGATATACTGAAGACCGAACAGCAGTTGCATTACGGGGAAAAAAAACATCCATATCTTGATAAGGAAGTCAAGGATAACATGAAGGCAAATCCTAGTGCATATCATACTGCACATGTTAGTCACACTATGGAGGATTGGGCAAGTCAGTGGCCTCGTCGTGTTATAACTGAATTCTTATGTGATAAGCCCAGATAATGTTCTGGTGACATGGGTCAAAATCCTGCCACAGCAAAAAGGGGAGCTTGAATTCAAATCTGGAATTCAGAGACTGATGGTGGTTATGAATCGATTGCCAAGAAAAACACACCTGGTTCACTAATGTCCTTTAGGTAAGGAAACTGCCATCCTTACTATAGATTCACCACTCTCAGGATGAAGGCCCTTCTGACCGGGCGGGCCACCTGAAAGAATAATCTTACGATGGGCAATAATAAATTGACCATGGAGTTACAAAAGTGAACAATTATTAAAGCATGCTGTGAAATGGACCCCAGCTTTGACTAAAGTCTCTGTGCTAATCCACATGCTGCAGAATCCAGACAGGCTGCAGCTACCCACAGACGGTTTGCAAACAAACCTGAAAGTACAGATACTGAAATACTCACCTGAAGTTGGACCTGAATGGGACAATGGAATGTTGCCCTTGAGCGAACCCATGATTGAGTCTGATTGATCCTGGTAAATGAACCTGATCATTCCATTGACAGATCCTCCTTACCTTCCCAAAACGGCGTAAAGACTTGGAAGGATAAGAATCACCACAAAACCCCACACAGAGCAGTAACTGGAGAATAACCAGTGAAAGAGAAGACACCTCCAAGATCATCAGAAGAACAAGAAGATATCACCAAGTCGATCCCGGTCAACGTCTAGTGGGGTGGTTTGTGATCATTCAAAGTTAAGTTAAAGCATAAGATAATGTGTAGCGTTTATCATTGCGTTATAATACGTTTTATTGTTCTAATATTAATTGTGTTCAAAAAAAAATATTGTTTGTAAGAGTTAACTCGGTTCTTTTGCTGAATATAAGATTTCAATCACACAGTGCACCAGAAACAACACCTTCCTAATTGCTGACTCAACCTACAAGTTTATCTGGAGACAATCCTGAACTGGAACACGCAACTCTCTTTGCACTTCAGACTTCTGATTTTTCTCTCCACTTACAAAGTAGTCTATGCCTGTATTCTGCCTACTAATGTGCATCACCTCGCACTTTCCCAAGTTGTACTCCATCTACCACTTCTTTGCCCACTCTCGTAATAGTTATTCAGTTTCTCATCTATTATTTGTTCCACGTGGCTATCTCTCCAGCGTCATTTTCCAGTGCCCCAATATCCACTTTTGCGTCTCTTTTGCCCTTTATATGTCTAAAGATACTCTTACAGTTGTCCTTTATATCACTGGATAGCTTAACCTCGTGTTTAATTTTCTCCGTCCTTATTTCTTATTTTGTTGCCATCTGTTCATCTTTGAAGGTTCCAAATCCTCTGGTTTCGCACTGCTCTTTGCTACATTATCTGCTTTCTATTTTCCTTTTACCCTAGCCATGACTGTCCCAGTCATCCATGGTTGCCTCATCCACGCTGTACAATGCATCTTTTACCTCGGGATAAATCTCTGCTGTGACTCCTAAATTGCTCCAAGAAACTCCGCCATTATTGTTCCACTGTGTTTCCTGCTCAGCTCCTCTCCCAGTCAATTCTATCCAGCTCCTCCCTTGTGTCTTTGAAGGTGTCTTTATTTAGCAGTAATATTAACTCCGATTCTACTTTCTCCCTCTCAAATCGAAGAGTAGGCTCAATCATAGCATGATCACTGCCTCCGAAGGTTCCTTCACCTTAGGCTTCCTGATCATGTCTGCCTCACTGCAAAGCTCTAAATCCAGTATTACCCGGTCCCTCATTGCCTGCACCATAAGCTGCTCCAAATAGCCATCTTGTAGACATTCCACAAATCCCTTTCCTTGCAAACCACTACCACTGGTTTTCCCAGTCCACCTGCATATTTAAATCCCCCCCGTCTCTGTAACTTTGCCTTTCCTACACATCGTTTCTATCTCCTCGTCTATCATGCGCCCCAGCTTCTGACTACGATTTGTAGATCTGTACATAACTTCAACTGCGGGTTTTCACCTTTACGGTTCCTCAATTCTACGCACACACATTCCACACCATCTGACTCTATTTTAATTAAGGGAACTGAGTGATGCGACTGCAAAACATTTTAGCATTGTCTCAAATTTATAGTTTAGACATGAAATAACAATATTTCATTGTCAATTACTTTGCAATATGGCCACAGTGTATTTCTTTGGCCAAATATTCTGTCTTTATTACGGAAGAATACAAACTTCAGCGTGGGTTTCGTCTGGGTGCTCCGGTTTCCTCCCACAGTCCAAAAATGTGCAACTTAGATGAATTGGCCAAGGTAAATTGCCCGTAGTGTTAGGTGAACGGGTAAATGTAGGAGAATTGGTCTGGGTGAGTTGCGCTTCGGCGGGTCGGTGTGGAATTGTTGGGCCAAAGGGCCTGTCTTCACACTGTAACTAATCTAAAAAAAAAACTTGAAACCGAGAAGGAAGATATGAAGAGGACATGAGTCGATAAGGAGATTAAGGTGGGTCAAGTGAACAGGCAAATATTGGTGTATGGAACATAGTAGGAAAAATGTGTCTGTGCTAAAAGATATTGGTGGGTTGAATGGAAATGGAGTGTATTATTTCAGTGGAGAGCTTGGATTTAGGCACAGAGGAACCGGGCAATTGAATTACAAAATAAAAATTTTATGTGAACATTAAATTTTTTGGGAGGTAAGACAAATGTTGAAACTTTCTGAAACAGAATATATTTGAAAGTTGGGACGATTTTGTACAGATTTACCATGTAGTGGTGTAACCACATCGAGAGAGCGATGGCCACAATGATATGAAATGCAACCCAGAGAATATTCACTCAGCTGACTCTTGTGAGGAGCGTTTATTTCAGGAGGAAATCTCGAAATGACTGGCTCTGGATCTGCTGGGGTTTAGGCGAACAACATGTGGTCTTGCTTAACCTCAAAATATTCCAAGTAGTCTTTCAAGTTGAATTCTAAAACAATATTTCACCTTGTGTGAGAGATTACCATGAGTGGATGGAGAGTAAAACCGAAAAATGTCTCTGTTAAGAAGATGGTGATTTGGTGTCATCCTCTCAGAGTGTTGTGTCTTTGTACAATTCTCTTCCCAGATAGTGATGGAGGATAAGGCATTAAATATTCCTAAGGCAGAGGCAGGCAGATTCTTGACTAAGAATGATGCACGAACATTGTAAGGGCAAATGAGGAATGTGCGATTGAGGTCACAATCAGATCATCCACGACCTTATCACATCATGGAGTTGTTTTGATTCCTTACTCCTGATGCATTTTCTGTTGTCTTTAGATACTGAAAATAAAATAACACAGTTCTCACAATTTCAAAGACAGCGACAAACTCTTCAGATCAACAAAATGCCCTCGTTGTTTCATAATTATTATAAAATCGGATTGTCTTTTTAGTTCATTTGGGATTTTAATGAAGCTAGACCAGCATTAATTGCCCTTGAGACGTTCCAGTCCAGTTGATGTTGGTCCATCCAAGTGGCTGTTGGGAGGGAGTGCCAGCAGTGCATCTCATGTGCCAGTTTAACTGGGAGTAAATATTACTGGTGAGGAACATCTCGCAGGATAACAGACTGTTTGTCAATACGAATATATGGGAAGGAATTTATTAGTCTTCAGAGAAATAACAACCTTACACGAGAAGTCTATATAATAATGAAGTGAAGTCTGTTTCTTGGTGAACTTAAAGTAATGATGACAAACAGCTGGAATAATGTGGATGCTATTTTGGACGAATCTTACACTGAGCATGTGAATTATCCTAGATTATTTCCAAGATGGCTGGGCTGTCCTAGGTTGAGTAAGTGCTGATACTCCATGGGATGATGCTTGTTTGTAATCTCACCACTTACTGAGCACAGTTCGTTGGAACAAACCAAGTCCAATTGGTTGCTGCTTCAGAATATATCAGACATTTCATGGCTGCCACCACATGGAATCATGTAATAAAGACAAGGTCCGTCGAGTCTGCACCACCCAGTGCTGATACAGTGTTTTATAATGTTTGTGAGGTTACCTTCCTGAACTATCCTCCCAGGCAATGCATGTTTGACACATATCATGCTCTGGGTTCGAAACAGATTTCACAAATCCTCTGTTAGTATCTTCTCTTTGACTCCAAACCTATTTCCCATTGTTTTTGACCCTTTGACTAAGGGGAATAGTTGTTGTCTGTTCACTCGTCCCATACCTCTCATGCTAGAATACACCTCTGTCAGGTTCACCCCTCACCTTTCTCTGCTCCAAAAGCAAATCTAACCTATCTTCATGGTTTGTGTTCTCTCTTGTCTTGTTACATCTTCCAAAGTGCAGCATCTCACACATCTCAGTGTAACCTTTTATCAGTCATTGATCTGGCCATCTGAAAATCTGTTTGTACCCTCCTGTAACCAACACGTTCCTGCTTACTGTGACCCACTTGGATAATCATTGTGTCATCTACAACATTGTTTATCATCCATTAACATGTCCCACCCCCCCCCCACCCATCTTCCACATTCTGATCATCACAATGTATGAATTTCAGAAACAAACCTCGATTTTCTTCCTGTTCTACCAATGTAGTTGCAGAATTGGGAATTCCAGTCTCTTGTCTTTCCTATTTTGGTGAATTTACACCGTGAATCAGTTGTGGTCTTTTGTGAGAGAGCCACAAACAGTATTTTGGACAGGGAGCTGAATCCTGCTTTTATACGCCATCCCTCTGCATGTATTATTCATAATGCTTGGACATAATTAATCTTAGCCGAGCGTTTGGCACCTTGCCCTGCAGCATTTTCATTTTACGTGGGCCTGCAGCTTATTCTTTACAACATTCGCTGCAATAGTCAGAGCTGAAAGAACTTTTTCATCTGCAGGATGGACACAGGCTCATTCATTAATTTTGTTTGAAAGAGCTAGAGCAATGATGATAAAGATTGAATTAAATTCTGGATTATAAACACACTATAGAAGATAATTCACGCTCTCATTCCTCCACTGAATTGGAAGCAAGTTAAAAGAACAAACACCCACCGATTTGAATATTGTTTGAAAAGTGATGTCATGTTGAAATAATGCATTAAGGAAGATCATGCATCAATCTTCTTTTGAAGAGGATATTGCGAGGATATTGCTCAAACAAACAGTGTTCTTGTCTTTTGCTCCTTATTCTTTCAACTGATGTTCCCGTGTAATTTGAGGTGAGATCAGAGTGACTTCCCTTTCAATCGAAGCAGGACTTGACTGAAGGTAGAATCAAGGACCCTGAGTAAAACTGTGGTTAATGTGAATTAGAGAACATTCTGCAATGGGAATGGGAAGAAGAGAAAAATCAGTCTCTGAAAGGTATCTTCCAAGTTGCATGTCATCCTGACTAGGGACTAATTCGCTGTTCCTTCACAAGTATTTGTTAAAAATCTTCGAGTGCCCCTACAAACAGCTCTGTCTGGGTCTGCATCACTTTGGATTGAAGAGGTAAAACAGGACAACTCTGTGTCACTTATTCCAGAGCCATTGGGGATGACAAATAAACCCTGCCCTTGCTAGTGCCTTCCAAAACCCTGGATGAATATGTCTTGTTAAAAAATACAAAGATATTTTATGTTTTCATAGATATATGGAAACTTTCGGAAAGGTAATATCTTGCTGGATGATTACAATGCCAGTGACATCAGGAGCATGATAAGACATTTAAGTACTGATCCCAATTGTTAACAATCAGTTACTTTCAGAGAATTGATCATGTAATTTCATGACCACCGAGTTCAACATTTCCATAATGCATTATGACAATGGCAATAAACTATCGGTATTTGGGGAGCTGCCAGGCACATAGTTTTTCATTTTTCATTCAAAAGCCATAACCAAATTTTGGAGCGTCAACAGAAATGGCAGCTTTGCTGTTCCCTTTCAGATCAGACAAATATCCACTGTTCAGAATAGTAACTAAGTTGCAAGTGCAGGAAAACATTTGCAGGTTCTGATCAGAGAGAAACACAATTAATTTTTGATTCCAATATGATTTTTTCAGATGAGGATCATATCAGACTCAAAATGCTGCCTATGTTTCTACCTCCGGATCCTGACTCATCTGTGGTGTTTTGTCACTGTTTACTGTTTAGAACATAGAACATAGAACAGTGCAGCACAGACCAGGCCCTTCAGCCCACGATGTTGTGCCGACCATTGGTCCTCATGTGAGGTACACCTAATGTATGAACTCTCAAATGTCTGTGACCATATGCATGTCCAGCAGACTCTTAAATATCCCCAATGATCTCGCTTCCACAACTGCTGCTGGCAACGCATTCCATGCTCTCATAACTCTCTGCGTAAAGAACCCGCCTCTGACATCTTCTCTATACTTTCCGCCCAACGGCTTAAAACTATGACCCCTCATGTTAACGATTGCTACCCTGGGAAAAGGATTTTAGCTATCAACTCTATCTATGCCTCTCATTATCTTTTACACCTCAATTAGGTCCCCTCTCTTCCTTCTTTTTTCCAACGAAAAAAGTCCGAGCTCAGTCAACCTCTCTTCGTAGGATAAGTCCTCCAGTCCAGGCAGCATCCTGGTAAACCTCCTCTGAACCCTCTCCAAAGCATCCACATCTTTCCTATAGTAGGGCGACCAGAACTGGACACAGTATTCCAAGTGCGGTCTAACCAAAGTTTTATAGAGCTGCAACAAGATCTCACGGCTCTTAATCTCAATCCCCCTGTTAATGAAAGCCAAAACACCATATGTTTTCTTAACAACCCTGTCCACCTGGGTGGAAATTTTAAGGGATCTATGTACCTGCACACCAAGATCCCGCTGTTCCTCCACACTGCCAAGAATCCGGCCTTTAATCCTGTACTCAACATTCAAGTTTGATCTTCCAAAATGCATCACCTCGCATTTATCGAGTTTGAATTCCATCTACCACCTCTCAGCCCATCTCTGCATCCTGGCAATTTCATGCTGCAGCCTACAACATTCCTGTATACTGTCAATGATACTTCCAACCTTTGTGTCCTCTGCAAACTTGCTAACCCATCCTTCAATCTCCCAATACAAGTCATTAATAAAAATTACAAACAGTAGAGGCCCAAGAACATCGCCCTGTGTAACACCATTCACCACTGACTTCCAGGCAGAATATTTTCCTTCCACTACAACTCGCTGTCTTCTTTCGACCAGCCAATTCTGTATCTAGACAGCTAAATTTCCCTGTGTCCCATTCTTCCTGCCTTCTGAACGAGCCTACAATGGGGAACCTAATCAAATACCTAACTGAAGTCCAGATACACCATATCCACCGCTCGACCCTCATCAACTTGTCTAGTAACATCCTCAAAGAACTCAGTAAGATTTGTGAGGCATGACCTGCCCCTCACAAAGCCGTGCTGACTGCCTTTAATCAAGCCATGCTCTTCCAGATGTTCATAAATCCTATCCCTCAGAATCCTTTCTAACACCTTGAAGATGACAGACGTGAGACTGACTGGTCTGTAATTTCCGGGGATTTCCCTATTTCCTTTCTTGAAGAGAGGAATTACATTTGCCTCCCTCCAGTCCTCAGGTACGACTCCAATGGAGAACGAGGATGTAGGGATCTTCACAAGTTGCGAAGCAATCACATTTCTTACTTCCCAAAACAGCCGAGGACAATTCTGGTCTGGCCCTGGCGACTTGTTAATATTAATGTTTGTCAAAATGTTCAGCATATCAGCTTCCTCAATCGATCTGTTGCAGCATGATTACCTGCTCCTCAATGGTTTCATTCACTACAAGGTCCTTTTCTTTCGTAAAGACAGAAGCAAAAACCTCATTTAGGGCTTCCCCTACCTGCTCAGACTGTGTACACAAGTTCCCGATGCTATCCCTGATCGACCCTACTCTTTCTTTGACCATTATTCTTCCTAATCCTTCCTGCCAAGCCTTTTCCCTGCCCCCTCCTGGCTCTCCTCAGGCCATTTTTGAGCTCCTTCCTCGCCTGCCTGTAATCCTCTAGAGCTGAGCAAGACCCTTACTTCCTCCAACTTACGTAAGCTGCCTTCTTTCTTTTGACGAGAAGCTCCTCCGCTCTCTTCATCCAAGGTTCCTTTATCTTACCCTTTCTTGCCTGTCTCAAAGGAGCGCTTCTAATGTCAATAGAGAGTGGTGCTGGAAAAGCACAGCAGGTCAGGCAGCGTTCGAGGAGTAGCAGAATCGACGGTTTGGGCATGAGCCCTTCATCAGGAATCTTTCCTGATGATAGCCTCATGCCCGACAGGTTGATACACCTGCTCTTTGGATGTGCCTGCCCTTTTCCAATGCTACACCTTCCCTCACTTTCTCCAAATATGTTTAATGAACACGAACTGAAAATGTTCGCATGAGCAGTTGAACAAGACCAAATTAACACATTTTTTGCAATATTTATAGTGAAAACCTGTTTGAGAACATGCAACAAATCAGATCGAACAATATCTCTTGCCATTAGAACCCTTGGCCATTCATAATAAAAAATAACCATGCTTTGAACAACCAGTATGGTGTATAACTACTGAACTAAAATACCAGAGGACAACGAATGCATTTATTGGAGGGAATGATAACCAGATCCTTACTCTGATAGTGGTGATTGATCTGAGGAACAGTAAGATATTTACTGTGATTATTCCACTGAACGGTAATTAGATGGTCATAAAGATATTTGTGTGGCTTTATGTGCAGTGTTTTGTTTGAACATTGATTTCAGTAACATTAAGATATTTTACAAGATTGACAATTGCCTGTTAAAGATAAGTTTTAAAGGCAACATTTTTAAAAAAATTGTCAGTTTTGTTTAGCAAAACACAATTCTAATTATATGGAACCCCTACTGTGTGGAAACAGGCCATTTCGACCAACAACTCTACACTGACGTTCTAAAGAACAATCCACTCAGCACCATTCTGCTTTCAGATTACTGGACATTTATCACTGACTAATGCACATAACCTACACATCCCTGAACAGACCGTGCAGTTTAGCATGGCCAATTTACCTAATCTGCGCATCTTTGGATTGTGGGAGAAAATCAGAACACGCAAGCTCCACACAAACATGTGGCCGAGGATGGAATCAAACCCAAGTGCATAACACTGTAAGTCACAAGTGCTAACCACTGATCCTCTGTTCTCAATGCCCAGCCCCCATGCAAGAAGTGAAACAAGTGAGAGATGTGCAAAATAAAAACCCCTGACAAATCATGAATGAACAATAATTAGAAAATTAATATGATCAAAGGACACAACAATATTCAGGTGAATTGTATTGTATAACAACAAATTTGGGAATGAGCTAAAAAAAAAGCAATACAATCACATCGACTTCTTCATCCTTAAGGCTCACATTCTCAATTACTTTACTGATCCTCTGTTCTCAATGCCCAGCCCCCATACAAGAAGTGAGATAAGTGACAGACGTGCAAAGTCAAATTTCAAATGAACACCCTGATGTTGCCAAAGCGTGCCAATCTTACATTCAATATGAATAGGTGAATGGAAAACAAAAAATAGAAATCCCTGACAAATCATGAATGAACAATAATTTGAAAATTAATATGATCAAAGGGCACAACAATATTCAGGTGAATTTCATTGTTTAATTACAATTTGGGAATTAGTTAACTAATGAATAACGGGGAGTGACATTTGTTTACTTCACTGATGATGAAATTGACTTGCTTTTCATCTTTGTAACACTGCAGAATAGCAATTTATGTGCCTAAAATGTTTGAATTAAGCTGTTTCCAATTTTAAAAATCAGTAAATTCACATTGACTTCTTCATCTTTAAGACTGCAAAAATACTTTCCAGGAATTTAGAACCAGCAGTATTAGTTAATTTGGTTGCTTGGGAACTCGAAGAGAATAAACAGCAGATACTGTGAATTAGTCATTCAATGTGAATATTCAGCTGAAGACAACATCCCTTCTTTGCAAAAATGCTCAGCTTCGAAAAATTCAAAATGCATTGTCATTGTTTAATGAAACAATACAGAAATGTTAATTCATTTTCATTTGACTTAACAAAACGCAGGAATTTTACATGATTTTGTGTCATGAAAAATACTTAAATCTTATGATGATTAGAAATACAGTAAATGTTCGCATCAAAGTGAAATATATTTAACTGAATTCAATTATGTTTCCATGGGTAAAATAAAATAATATAAACAATGAATGAGAGATTGCACACTATATTAGTTATTCATGTAAAGAGCCATTATTCCACCTTCACAGCACGTACTGGATTGAATAATTATTAGCTATGAGCAACAAATGAATTATAAAATTCGATCAATGAATTTAGAAATAATGAGAAATTTCGTTTTGCTATGTGACTGAGGAATATGTTCAAACAAACAGGAATTATTGCAATGAAAAGTAATTGCAGGTCTGTGAATTTAAAGTCTGTGATTACGGAGATCATTCAAATAAGCAAACATTAGACATTCGTAATTAATGTTGGATGGGAAGTCCTTGGCTCCATTGTGGGAAACTTGACCTGAAAATAAAGTTTCATATTGCAGTGTTGGTACTCAGAAACAATTGGTTAAATTAAAATGTGAGCCTCACTTTACTTGTTCAAAACACTTTCTTAAATAATTGCACAATTATTATCATGACAATGACTTGATAATGTTGTTATACAAGCAATTAGAATGATTCAATATTTCAAAAATACTTTGCTGTTATGTTGATTTGATATTTATTAAAATTGGTAAATTGTGGAATAAAATATAATAACTCCCTTTATGAATTGTAGAAAAATGAGCCATTCAGTGATTATAGAAATTTTTTTTCTTTCTTTACTAAAAAATGAAGGTAACACAAGAAATACGAATTTCTATCAAATGGTTTTATCAAAGAGACATGTTATTTTAATTGAGATGATTAATATTATGATCAGAGTTCAGACATTTGTGTCTGAATTTGAAAGAAAGTTCATAGATAATGAAAGTGAGCATGAAAGTGAACAAATGATGCAGTCAATGACATTTGGTACATAAAGGAATTATAATAATTGTTCATTATTGTACAGTGATGAATAATGTTGGAATAGAAAAGACAAAAAGAATCAACATGTTCAAAACAGTTCTTTTCTTACAATTAAATGAAACCAATAATCATTTTGCAGAGCGCGTGATTTTGAAAAAAAAAAGTCATTTACTGTGTTATATAAATTGAAAACTACTTCTTTTTGCAAAAATGGAGATTTTCCCAAATTCAAAATTTAGGTTTGCTGAATTATACAACAAAAATGGTTATAATTTGAAATATCTCTTGACACAAATTTAAAATAAGTGAACTTAAAGATTTTTAGAATGACAAACATTTGTTGTTTGCATGATTGTATTACAGTCAATATAAGTAATAAAGTAGAAGCATTGTTTTAAGCAACATAAATCATCTTTAACTACTGAACTGAAATAGAAGATATCAATTGCAGTTGTTGCATGGAATAGTAAACAAATGCTTACTGTTATCATTGGTTTCAGGAGCAAAATGTTACTTCCTCAGGTTATTCGACTGAACAAGAATCAGATGGTGATGGAAGTCTTTCTGTTGCTTTATGTGTATTGTTTTGTGTGAACATTAAGTTCGATAAAATTGATATATTGGCATGAATTAGGAACAGTTTGATAATTGGGTGTGAATGATCTGATTTAAAATCAGACAGTTTTTGATTTTTTTCGAGGATTGCTGAGTGAAACATTCTTAAACCACCATGCAATCAACGGGATAAGTGAGAGATATGCAAATTGAACTTTCAAATGATCACACCCTGATATTTTCACACCATTTCAATATCACATTCAATATAAATAGATAACTGGAAAGCTAAAAACAAATCTCACACAATTCATAAACTGACCAATAATTAAAAATTGATAAATAATAGCAAGTGGCATTTGTTTATTTTACTGAGAAGTAATTGATATTTTCTCATATTTATAGCACTGGAGCATAAAATTCTGTGCTGTTTTAACTAAGATCTACAGAACAACAGAAAATGAATGACTCTCATGACTTTGTATATTTCAGCTTTATGACTGTAACATACTCAAATATTTTCTGAGGAATCTTGATTGAGTGGAATTAGATACATTTTGCTCTGAGTGACCAGAAGAAAGTATATAGCAGATACTGTGATTATTGGAATGGATGATGATACCTTCAAATAATCTACTGATATTGTGATTGGATATACAGTATTTGTCAGCATCGGAATAAATTATAATCAAATCAATTCAAAGATGTTTCCAAGTTTAACATAAATGCAATATTCACAATGATTGAGAGATTGTACATTGCAATGTCCTTGCAGTATTTATTGTACAGAAGCATAATTCCACATTTGTAGCCCTTACTGGATTGCACAATTATTAGATATAAGATATATTAGCAACAAACGGATTTTAAAAACGTATATCCGTGAATTTGAGAATGAGATATCTCATCTTGATATTAGACTGAGTAATATGTAGAAATGAAGAGTAATATCGCAGGGAAAAGTAATTGGAGTTTTCTGAATTTCAAAGGCTGAGATAATGGTTATATTTCACCTGAGCAAAAATCAGACATTTACAAAGAATTTTGCAAGGGATATTATTGGTCGTTTGGTATGTGCATGTGCCTGAACAAATAGGTATTAATATAGTAGCATTGACAATAAGAAATAATGAATGAAATTTTCAGAAAAACACTGTATTTTTACAAAGTCTATGTTAAATTGCTGTGCAATTATTGTAATTGATAATTGCTTTTAGAATCCTGACAGATATTTTGACTTAATATTTTGAAAACACTTGCCCTGATGTTGATTGGATATTCGTTAAGATTAAGAAACTGAAAATTAAAGCATAAAACTTCGCTGTATGATGTGAAAAAATCATTCAGCAGCAATTGAAAAAAAAATAATTTTGTTTAAAAATGCAGGCAATGCAAGATTTATATGGTTCCAATAGTTTTCTTGAAGAGTCATGTCAATTTTGTTGATGTAATTTTTACCACAATAAATGTTCCGATATTTATTTCAGAATTAGGAGGAAAAGAATTAGGCCATGAAAGTGACTATTATTGTGAACAAAATACAGGGTCACTGACATTTGATACGGAAAGGTATTCTCATAATTGTGTGATTATTGTTCACTGACATCTACTATGGGAGGAAAAGGAGAATTATCAACATTTTCAAGCAATTTTTTTCTTATAATGATTTAAAAATAAAAATCATTTTGTAGGGCAATTTGTTTGAAAAAAGGAAACAGTCATTTCATATGACATTTGAGCTGAAGACTCGTCCCCGTTTCCCCCATTGTAGTCTTCACAATAATTTAAAACTTAGTGTTGGTTGAACGAAAGAACAAATGGATATAATCGAAATGTTTTCTTGTACACCAAAAAAAGTAAATGTAAAGCAATTTTATCATGAAAATTGTATCGCTCTGAATGTAATCATTTCACACACAATAAATGTATGTGTTGAATTGAAATGTCATCGTAGCTGTAGAATTGTTTTCACTGGCAGGGAAAGAGGACTCAGGAGGAAATCTGAGCTCAGGCATGTGGAAGATGTTTACTCATGCAGCAATCAGTTATATTATTTGACTGAATTTTCAGAGATAATACTAAAAGTTGCCTCTGTCAATTTAATTTACTGTGCTTTCTATTCACTGAAGTTTCCATGTTAATTCCTCTTTTTCTTCTTAAATCTAATGCAAATTTCCAAATACGAACACATTTGAATTCACATGAATTATAAATTTGATTTCTCGACAAGAAAACCAGTGGAAGGCGATATAGAATTCTTGAACAGCCTACACATTTGAATGAAAAAGCAATTCCTTCCAAAAAATGTTTGCACGTCTGAATCTTTCTTTCAATTCAATAATCCTGCAAATAATTTATAATTGCCAGTTGATCTCTCTGAATGAGTACCTAATTAATGTCAATGTAACCAGCTGAAACATTAACATCAGATTGATAACTGGGTGTTAAAGACCTTATTTGAAGTGAACAAATGTTTGGAATTTACTTGAATTCCACCAGAAAACATTCTTGAATCATAATACAAGAAATGAAATATGTGAGAGATGTGCAAACCTTATTTTTAAATGAACGAACTCCAATATTTTCAAAGCATTTCAATCTTACGGTCAAAATGAACAGGTGAATGGAAAAATAAAAACAAGTATCTGACAATTCATAAACTGAACAACAATTACAAATTCACTTTGTTTCAAAGGACAGAGTAATATTTAGATGAATCACAACATTTAGTTACAAAGTAGGCAATCAGCTGACTGACCAGTAATAGGTGGCAGAGTTTGTAAGCTTATTGAAGAAGGTATCAACTTTATTTCAAATTTATAGCACGAGAGAACAATGTTTAATGTGTTTCAATTGTTTGGACTTGCCACTTTGCAACAAAAAAAAAAATCAATCTAATTACTTAGACATCGCATTCTTAAATTCTGTAACATTTTCAAATATTCTCCAGGAACTTATAAGCGACAGAATTAGATACAGGTATCCCCACTATCCGAAAGTAAAGCGTTATTACAAAACCTTACATAATCTGAAAAGGCGTTAGTCAAAGAAGCATTAATTTATATGGGAAACATGTCCCCTTTTTTCGTAAAAGTGAAAATCCTCTTCATATTTCTTTCACTTAGAGAAAACAGGGACAGATGAGAGTCTTTTGTAAAAGCAAAGTGGCTAAAGCGAATTTTCCAACACATATTTCTTGGTAACCTGGTAATCTGATAAGTATCAGATTTTGTGATGATTGATATTATAGATAAAAGCAGATCTAATGTTGTATTGAATAGCAATTCAGTCTGTGCTCAGGTACTCTCGAATCAACATTCAGATAGCTCTTGATATATTTCTGTTGAAGGTGTGATTTGAAACCTTCCCTCGGGTCTAGTAATAGAGGCACTACCACAGCTCCACAAGCTCCTTTCATAATGTTCCCACTCAGGACGGCAGGACTGCAATATTGTGTTTCATGTAGTTTCTCAAATGAAAACTAATCTGCCGTTTATTGTTGTAATTTGAATGGGAATTAATTAGGTAGTTTCTGTGTGTAATGGACTGGAAATTAAACAATATTTTACAATAACAATAGAGTAAATCAATGATACTCTTAAATAAACAGGAATCTCATGACAATTCTTAGAAATACAAATTGACAAAACTGCGTGATCATTGCATGGGACAAGGACTGCACAAAACATTACATCGGACAAACAGGAAGACAGCTAACGATCCGTATCCATGAACACCAACTAGTCACGAAATGACACGACCAGCTATCCTTAGTAGCCTCACACACAGATGACAAGCAACATGAATTCGACTGGGACAACACTGTTATTATAGGACAAGCCAAATAGAGAACAGCCAGGGAATTCCTAGAGGCATGGCACTCATCCACAGACTCTATCAACAAACACATCGACCTGGACCCAATATACCAGCCACTACAGCGGACAGCTGGAACTGACAACCGGAAGCGGCAGAGATAGGCCACTATAAATGCCGGAGAAAACAGCACAGAAGCGCTTCACAGGAGGCTCCCAAGCACTGAGGATGTCACCTAGACAGGGGACGAAACGTTTGCAAGACAAATTCCCAGCTCGGCGAACAGAACCACAACAATGAGCACCCGAGCTACAAATCTTCTCCCAAACTTTGAACATCCAGGATTAGTCCTTGTGGGCATTCCTGCAGTAATACAAGACAGCATTCCATGATGAGAGTTAAACCTGGGTGGTCGGAGAGGGAGCCACTGAACAGGAGCAGGTTTAGTTCAAACACAGGAGGTTTGTTCAGTCAGTAACAGTGTGTTCGACATGGAGGTGAAGTGAGCAGTGAGGGGAAATGTAACAACAAGCTGCCGATGGGTAACTTTCATTGGAACAGGAGGAGGCCATTCAGCCCCTCAACTCTGCTCTGCCATTCATGATGATCATAGCTGATGTGTGACCTAACGTACAACTTTCAAAACCGTCTAATTTCATCAATAAACTCCTCTGAAACACACAAGATGAGTATTGGAAAACTAAACATCTGCAAATGCTGGGAAATCAGAAATTGCTAGAAAAATTCAATAGGTCTGGCAGCATCTGTAGAGAGTGAACCGTTCATGTCCAGTGATCAGTCAGGTGACCAGCTGTAGCTGACCATTCTGTTGTTTCTGTAACACTGTAACAGGCTCTGGTGCGAGGGGAATGAGATTGTCAATAACAAACGAGAAAACAGGAGGACGTACTCAATCAGAATTAGGAATTCACTTACCCCTCCCAGTGGGACACCCACCGACACAGTCACACTGCGGAGAGGCCGTTCACCTGCCCCACGTATGGGAAGGGATTTACACGATCTTACAATCTGCTGAGGCACCAGAGATGGCACAGTGGAGTTAGACCCTTCACCTGCTCCATGTGTGAGAAAGGATTCAATCAAATCTCTCACCAGCAGAGACATTAGTGCATTCCCACCGGGGAGAGGCCATTCACATGCTCAGTGTGTGGGAAAGCATTCACTCAGTCCTCTGACGTGCTTAAACACCAGCGAGCTCACTCTGGGGAAAGGTCATTCACTTGTTCCCAGTGTGGGGGGAGTTTCACTCAAATGCAGCACCTGCGGAGTCCCCAGTGAGCCCACACAGGGGGGGGAGGGGCCATTCAGGTGGTCAGGGTGGGAGAGGGGATTCAGTGATTCATCCTGCCCCCCTGAGACCCCAGTGAGCCCACACAGGGGGAGAGGACATTCAGATGGTCAGTGTGGGAGAGGGGATTCAGTGATTCATCCCGTCCCCTGAGACCCCAGTGAGCCCACACAGGGGGAGGGGCCATTCAGATGGTCAGTGTGGGAGAGAGGATTCAGTGATTCATCCTGACCCCTGAGACCCCAGTGAGCCCACACAGAGGGAGAGGGGACATTCAGATGGTCAGTGTGGGAGAGGGGATTCAGTGATTCATCCTGACCCCTGAGACCCCAGTGAGCCCACACAGAGGGAGAGGGGACATTCAGATGGTCAGTGTGGGAGAGGGGATTCAGTGATTCATCCTGACCCCTGAGACCCCAGTGAGCCCACACAGAGGGAGAGGGGACATTCAGATGGTCAGTGTGGGAGAGGGGATTCAGTGATTCATCCTGACCCCCTGAGACCCCAGTGAGCCCACACAGAGGGAGAGGGGACATTCAGATGGTCAGTGTGGGAGAGGGGATTCAGTGATTCATCCCGTCCCCTGAGACCCCAGTGAGCCCACACAGGGGGAGAGGACATTCAGATGGTCAGTGTGGGAGAGGGGATTCAGTGATTCATCCTGACCCCCTGAGACCCCAGTGAGCCCACACAGGGGGAGAGGACATTCAGATGGTCAGTGTGGGAGAGGGGATTCAGTGATTCATCCTGACTCCCAAGACCCCAGCGTGTTCACTCTGGGTAGGAGTTGTTCAGCCCTCTGTGTGACAAGGGATTTGCTGCGTCTTCAACCCGATTGAGAGCCCAGTGAGTGCTCACAGGGAAGTGGTCATCCCCCTGCTCAGTGTGGAGTGCAGGACTCTGATTCTGATGTTACTGTCCATCAGAGTCAGGAGTGGACCTTGTACATGATGACACTGTTGGAGTATTGATGCTATTGTTGTTAATCACATTAACTGGGCTGGAGGTGACTGAACTTACATTGCCACTTTCTGAACCTCAGGATGTCTCTCTGGGCAGTAAGTCTCCACAAACAGCAATGTGACAATGAGCAGGGATCATCTGTTTTGATTTAAATTGTGATTGTAGCACGGCTGCTTCACAGCACCAGGTACAAGGTTGGAGTCCAGCCTTGGTCAACGGCCTGTGTGGAGTTCCCACATTCTCCCCATGATAGTGTGGGTCCCCTCCAGGTGCTCTGGCTTCCTCCCATAGTTCAACGATGTGCAGGTTCGGTGGATCAGTCGTGCTAAATTGACCACACTATCCAGGATTGTGCAGACTAGGTGGATCAGCCATGGGAAATGCAGTGTTACAGTGATGGAGTGCTCTGGGTGGGATGTTCTTCGGATGGTCGGTGCGGTCTGATGGGCCAATGCTCTCCTCCCACACTGTAGGGATTTTATTCTATGATTTTATTCTAAGGCAGGTATCCTTGGAGAAGGAACATGGAGTGTGAATCAATGCTCTCGATGCCTTTAGATAGAGGTGGGCACCGCAGCGGATACAGTACTTTATCTCCACCGCTTCCCCCTCCCCACAACTCTACTTTGATTTAGTCCCTTCTCACTCTGTCACTTGTAATGGTTTGCTTGGCCCGTAATGGGCTTTGTTTGGAAATATTCAATTGGTTACACAAATGGTTTACTGCTGGTGATTATATGTCTAGATTAGAGTGGTGCTGGAAAAGCACAGCAGGTCAGGCAGGATCTGAGGAGCTGGAAAATCAACGTTTTGGCGAGAGGCCTTTTCCAGCACCACCCTAATCTAGGCTCTGGTTTCCAGCATCTGTGGTCCTCACTTTTGCGCTGCTGGAGATTATAGGTTAACCAAAAGCAAAATGGCATAATGATGATTTTGATGGTGGGAAGGTTGTTGTGCTCACATTTCTGGGTCAGAGAAATGGGGACAAAGTATGCTTCACACGTCACAGAATGACAACTGAAAAGCAGTTAAATCAAACCAAAGGTTCAGACAGGGAGGGAATATTTCCCTGGAGTTTGAGTAGCTGGAAAGTGCTGGTGTCTGGGAATAGACAGGATTTTGTTTTACAGGAGGTTGAAAGCTTTAAAACTGTTATATTCAGACAGTTTGCGTAATTTTCTTTAATTTTATTTGCTGTGCAAAAAGCTTTTGCAACATTTTAAAGCCAAAATTTAGAAACCTTGTGTTAAAGGTAAATGTTAAATAAAATCCATCAAACCATCCCTCACTGAAAACTGTTGTGGAAGTGCAATCGCCTGGAGAATCCCTGCCCCCTTCTTCCTACCCGGGCTCCATGACTATATACATACCTGGGAGAGAGCAGCAGGAGGAGCCCATTCAGCCTTTCAATCCTGCTCCACCATTCAATGGGAAACAGCTGACCATCCAGCTCAGTCTCCTGTTCCTGCTGTGTTCCAATCCCCTTTCATGGCTTTACCTTGAAGAACTATATCGAAGTCCTCATTTAGCTTCATTGCCTTTTGTTCCAGAGGTGTTGCGTTGTTCGTGTGGGTGTAGGCAGGGGTAATGTGATGGTGCTGCCTCCTGGAGGATGCACTCAGCATCCCTCATCATTCTGCAGGAACATCAATTGGGTTTCAGCAACGAGAGATAGAACCCATTTCAAGGATATGTGCATCACTCGCTCAGCCAGCATTTATTCCCCATCTCTCGCTACCCTTGAGAAGATGGTAGTGAGCTGCTGTCTTGAACCATTCACAGTCCATTTGGTGCAGATCGACTGACAATGCTGGGAGGAGAGTGTTGCAGGATTTTGGGCAAGTGATTCTCCACATTTGGTTCATCAAATGCTGGTTAACTTAATCACAATCTGCACGTGATTTTGAGATTTCAGTCTGCAAATCTTCACTATCTAGCACCCTGTATAAAGGAATATGTACAGGTTAGAAATTCAGAACAGACAATTCTAGTTTCTCTGGAATACCCTTTTCCCCTTTCTTCCCCCAAAGCTGTAACCCTCCAGCCCATTTACTCTCTCCTACCATTCTGACTCTACTGCCCCCTAATGTACACCCTCCCCATTCTCATGGAGTTACTGATAAACAGATCTATGCCACCACTTCCCGTCCCTGGTTAGAGTCTGCACCCTTTCTGGGTTTACTTGCTTTCCCTTCAGTTGCTGCAAGTCAATAATGTAACAGCAGAATGAAACAAAAGGAAACAAAAAGGGATGTGGCAGATCCTGGACAGAAGAGGAACCTTCAGTCTGGGAGAATGGGTCAGATTCTTCCTGGTTTCCCATTGGTCAATTCCCAGTGTTATGACAAGTTGCGAATGGAACCTGGTCCCATCTCGGCGTAGTGACACTTTGATCACCCCCCCCCCCCAACTGATCAATACTATAGGCAGATGCGTCCCTTCTCCAGCCAATCACAGTGTGAAATGCTTTCCGCTAGTTACTCCAAAGAACATGCTCCAAAACCCGCCCACATTCTGTACATGTACAGTGCTAGGTTTCCCCACACACGTGTGGTCCCTGCCTCAGGGCTTGTGGGAGTTATTGTCCCCATGAAGCCTCTGGAGACCTGTCCCTGGAAAGTGAGAGAAAGTGTGGGCTGGAGGGTGTTGTGTATAGGATATCTATTCAGATACACAGGACATGTGGGCTGTCACTGGGATTTACTGAGACATCCGCTTCGACACCCGGACTTCTGACGTAAGGAAGATACATTCAGCCAATTGCGGGGTGGGGAGGTTAATAATGGGCAGCAGATTTTAAGCAGAGGTGGCTCAGTGGCTAGCACTGCTGCCTCACAGCATCAGGGACCCGGGTTTGATTCCAGCGTTCGGCAACTGTGTGGAGTTTACATATTCTCCCCATGTCTGCATGGTTTTGTTCGGTGCTCCAGTTCCCTCCTACAGTCCAAAGATGTGCAGGTTAGGTGGATTGGTCAGGCCAAATTGCTCACAGGGTCCATGTGTGTGCTGGTTAGGCAATTAGCCACGGGAAATGCAGGGTTACAGGGAATGAGTGGGTCTGAATGGAATGCTCATCATAGGGTTGGTGTGGAATCGATGGATGAATACCCCGTTTCTGCACTATAGGGACTCTATTCTATTCTCATGAAGAAGAATGTACCTATCTCAATGTGTTGTGAATCTGTGGAATTTCCTATTCAAAATGCGGTGGATGCCAGGACAATGAGCCAATTTACTGAGAGATACAGATGTTGAATTTGCAATGAGTTGAAGTGTGAGAGAGAGCAGGCGGGAAAATCCAGCTGAGACCGAGGTGAGTTCAATCATCACTGTATTAAATGGAGGAGCTGGTTCGACGGGCTGCATTGCCTCCCCTATGCCCAGGGCTTATCTTCTTACGGTAATAACCAGAAAGCTGAATCCAAAACTCACCACCTTCACCAAAGGAGATTTTCAGAAAGAGCAGGATAGTCAGGTGGATTAGCGTTCCAAACTTAGGTAGTGAGGAAGCGTGTAGGAGATAATGGTTTTGCAATTTTAAACTGAGGGGTGACAGTGATTTATGGTTTTAGACGGCGTAGTACATTCACAGCGTCCACAATACTCTGTTGTGAATATCTATCCTGTACTTTGTTACAAAGTCAAGGTCACTGACAATGAAACCAAAACACCCAGGAAACATCGCCTCCCCTCGTAATCTGATAAAAAGACTTGTCATTAATCTGGTTGAATTTAGAACACAGATAGAAAGCAGGAAGATTAAATCCAATCCCAAAACACTGTGCTTTAACAAAGGAGACTACAATAGGGTGAGGCAGGAGTTGGCTAATGCAGACTGGAAGCAAAGAGTTTACTGTGGGACAGTTCTCAGACAGTGGAGGAATATCAAAGTAATTTTTCAAATTTCTCAGCAAAAGTATATATCAGTGAAAAGGAAGGACTGTAGGAAAAGGAGTAATCTGCCATGTCTAAGGCAATAAGGGAGTCTATGAAATTGAAGTAGGAGGCATACAAATTGGCAAAGACCAAGGATAAATTCGGAGATTGGAAAAACTTCCAAGCTCAACAGAAAGCATGATGAAATTGGGGATAAAAAGTGATGAGTAGCTATCCCCAGGGACAGAATAGCAGTTTACAGTGCTAGAGGGAAACCTATTGTTTGGGGAACATATGGCCTCTGTAATTGTTGAAGCACGTAACTGTTACCATAGAGATAATCCTGATCAAGTTAAAAATCACAGCACACCCCAAAAGCCTGTACATCCAAATAAACCTGTTGGACTATAACCTGGTGATGTGTGGTTTTTAACTTCGCCCATCCCACCCCAACCCCGGCTCCTCCACATCGGCATCCCGATAGAAAACCCCAGTGAAAGTGAAGTGCCTGTCAGATACTTGAGGGAGCCACGGGGGTGTGGGGGAGGGGTGTGTGGTATAACCACAAAGTGTTGAACTGAACTAGACTTTTGAACTGCTGTTGCCATGGAGATAATATTGAGAGACAGTCTGTATTCAAAGTCACAAATCACCAAAAGGTATAAGAAGGGGAGCCATACATCGGACAGGCGGGGAGTTACCTGATGCTGCCTGAAGGCGTTTTGCATGTACACTATCCAGGGAGCTGCCGTGTCTCATCAATAAAGACTCAAAGAAGACCTCTCAGAGTTCTGTGCCCAGTTATTCATATCCTGCAGGGTTCAGGAATATGAGCACACAGCAGTCAGTCTTCACAGTGGAGGATACGAAGAACATGCCAGTAATGGATAAGGAGACTGAGGAAGGTGAAGACCAAGAAACAACCATTATCACGAAAGAGTTAGAGCTGGGTAAGTTAATGAAGCTAAAGATAAACAAGTCTCCTTGCCCTGATAGAATACATCCCATGATACCAGAGTTAGGGGGAGAAATAGCAAATGCACTTCGAGTTATAGCGTCCTGCAGCAGAGACAGGCCCTTTGGCCCAAACTGACCCATGCCAATCAGAATGTCAATCCACACTAACCCCATTTCCCTGCACTTGGCCCATCTGCTTCTGAAACTTTCCTATCCATGTATTTGTCCAAATGTCTTTTACTTGTTGTTAATATACCCACATCAACCACTTCCACTGGCAGCTCATTCCATATACATACCACCTTTGTGTAGAACAGTTGCCCCTCAGGTTCCCATGTATTCTTTCTCCTCTAACTTTAACCTGATGCCCTCCAATCCTTCAGTCCCTGGGAAAAAGCCCGAGTGCATTCACCTTACCCATGCCTCTCATGGTCTTATACACTTCTATAAAATATTCCCCCTCGGTTTCCTCTGCTCTAAACAAAAAAGTCCTCACTTGTCCAACCTCTCCCTATAACTCAGACCCCTGAGACCTGGCATCATCCTTGTAAATTTCTTCTTCACCTTTTCAGTTGAATAACTGAAACCTACACTGCATTCATCACATTTCCCGTGTTTCCCCACGGCACTGGAACCGATGTGACAACGCCAATGGATTACAATCAATGATCGATAACTCACTCCATTACAACAATCCCATTTTCATAGATTTTTCCATGATGCAGGAATCCTGTTGTCTTTCTGGTTTCATGGTTAATTGTCCTCATACAAAACCAATCTGTGTCTTACCTTTTCCAGGGAAATGTGCCATGATTTTTTCGACTTTCAAAAACCAAGTCCCCACGCTAACATGGACTTCACTGTCTCAGTACTTTTTTCCAGTCACACGGACATTTGGAATATTCGTCCATGGACAGAATGCAAACCTTTCCTTCCAGATGAAAAGGTCAATGATATTCAGATCGGCACGGATCCAGTAACATGAAGTTCAATTTGAATTTCTCAACTGCAAATCCCCCCTTTCAATACTCTACAGCAGAGAAAACAGAAAGTGCTGGAGATCCTCAGCAGGTCTGTCAGCATCTGAAATGGTGACAGATGCAGGAAACATTGCAGCCTTGAAGAGGAGTTGAGTTGATCACACCAGGTATATGTACTTGATGACCATTATGGATAAGATGGGGACAGGGATCCCTTTCTGGAAGGGCCTTGGTGAGACCACACCTGGAGTACTGTATACACCTTTGTTCCCCTTTTCCAAGGAAGGCTCTCCTGGTTATTGAGAGCGTGTAAAGGAGGATCACCAGATGAGTCCTGGGATGTGAAGATAGTTAAGGACTGCAGATGCTGGAAGTCAGATCTGTACAATGTGGACCTGGGGAGGTGCAGCAGGTCAGGCAGCATCAGAGGAGCAGGAAGGTTGATGTTTTGGGTCGGGACCCTTTGTCAGTCTTGATAAATAGCCCTGACCCGAAACGTCAACTTTCCAGCCCCATCGTATTCATGCTGGACATCAAGCACCTATTAATAATAGTCCCACGTTCTGGCACTCAGCGTGTAATCGATATTGTAGTACCTGGTGTGATCATCTAAACACTTCTTCAAGGCTGCAATTTTTCCTTCATCTGTCACCATTTCAGATGCTGACAGACCTGCTGAGGATCTCCAGCACTTTTTGTTTTTATTGCAGATTTCCACCATTTTCCTGAAACACAGAGTCATAGACATGTACACAGCTCCAGATTTTGTTGACTCACCTTCCTGGGATGTCAGGACTGATGGTTGAAGAGGGACTCAATCTTCGTTTAATCCTCCTTTCCTTTGGCTTTCTGAGCCGCTGACTACATCACTAATATTCTACCTCCCATTCCCTGTCCTAAATCTGACCCATCTAAGCCTACACGTTTGTTCCCATTCCCCTGCCAGACTAGTTACAAACTCACCAACAGAACTGGCAAAAGCCCCCACCAGATTTGTCTCAGCTCTGCCCAGGGGTAACCGGTCAGGCTGTTATAGGTCCCACCCAGAAACAGTTCCAGTGCCTGAAGAATCATAACCCTTCTCTGGTACACCATTTCCCCAGCCACACATCCAGCTGATCTACCTTCTCATTCCTGCTCTCATTAGCACATGGCACTGGGAGTAAGTCTGACATTATTACATTTCAAAAGCTACATTTTAATGTATCTCTGCTCTCCCAATGTCCAGCTTTCAGGCCCTCATCCCTCTCTTTAGCGATATCGTTGGTATCTGTGTGTTGCACGACAACGGCCTGTTTACCCTCCAACTCCAGAATGTCCTGCAGCCACTCCATGATATCATGGATCTTGGCACCAGGGAGATTACATCCCATCCTGGATTCATGTCTGTGGGCACAGAAGTGCCTGGCTGTACCCCTGATTATTGAATCCCCTGTCACTATAGCCCTGCCACTCTCATTCCTCTTGTTCTGATCAGCAGAGCTCTCTGTGGTGTCATGAACCTGGCTGATGCTGATTTCCCGAGAAGCCACCCCACCCATTCCCGCCCTTACAGAATCCCAAGCGGTGTACAGTATCTGTACGAAAAAGGATAACAACGGGGGACTTCTGTACTCGCTTCCTGAGCCTTTTACTAGATCTGATGGTCACCCATTCCCTTTCTGCCTGTGTAACCCTCACCTGCAGTGTGACTAACTCACTAAACGTGCTGTCCATAACATTCTCAGTATTGCAGATGCTCCACAGTGAGTCCACTCTCAGCTCCAGCTCTGAAAAGCAGTTTCCCAGTAGCTGCAGATGGAAACCCTTCCTGCACAAATAGCCGTCAGGGACACTGGAAGCGGCCCTTATTTCCCACATTGTGCAAGAGGAGCACACCACGGGTCTGAGGGCTCCTGTCACAACGTCTCTCTACATTCATCTAGTTACTCCCATTAAGAGAATTTAAATGAGTGAGTAACCTTCCTTCACTTCAAACATGTCCATTATAATAACAAAAAAAATCTTTACTTAAGCTGATATGTCATACTTTAAAAACTTAAATACTCCACAGGTATCACTGACAAATTGACTATTCCCATTGGGACTGTGAATTTCTGAAAGGCCTGAAGTAAAACGGAGTTTCAGCTTCACCTTCTCCCTGTCTCACCTCACTATTTACACCCAACTCCAAAACATTCTCATTGAGCCAAGCAGCCCTCACAGTGCAACCCTGTCATTTTCATTATCTGCTCACACCTGCACTTCCCTCAGCCTCCTGGACTGTTCCAATGCATCTCAATGGGAGCTCAGACCAGCATTGCATCTTTCCATTCAGCCCTTTGTAACCTCAGAGTCAAAATGGACTTCAGCAGTTTCTGAATGAACAGACAGTTGTCAGAATCTGGAACAGTCCACCTGAAATGGTGCTGGAATTTGAGTCCACGAGAAATTTGCAGAGAATTGGAAGTAGGGAGTTTACAGATTAACATTATAAAGTGGATGACTGAGACTAAATCTGACAGTTCCTGCAAGAAGACGAGGTGTAATTTGGATAAATCTGTTCTCTCTCTCAGGTCAATACCTCCTTCCACAGCTACAGGGCCAAGAATTGAATACATACCCCAAGGGTGATCCAACCATGAACTTGAACATCTTTCTGCTTTAGGCTTGACAAAAATATTGAAGATATTTTCCCACAGACAGAACAGACAAATCTTTCTTGTTCCACAGTTAAATGCCAATGATATTCAGATCCTGAGGACTCCGCTGACTAGAAACTTGTTTATTGAGATCCCAGTCTCAATTATCCTCAATTAATATCGTATAAAATGAATTCACAAAACAAAGGTCACAGTCAGTGCAAGATGAATAGTGAAGACAAACACTTCTCTTGGTACGTGTTTGATGTGTAAATGCTCCTCTTCAAATCACCCCGCCCCCACCCAGGAAGAGGACACGTGCATGCTCCTTGCTGTACTTTGCCCCAAATAAAGATGGTGGCTATAACCCAGGACCTCTCACTGCCTGAGGCCCAAGCCATCTTCCCCTTTGCTGCAAACGTGGGACCAAGAGTTTCTAATTCAGACTAACGACCTGCACAGAGTGTACCTAAACCCTCCCAGTCTACTCTGATACATTTCATCCGGTTTCTGCTGCCACTCTCCCCTTTCCCCTTTCCGCCTCCTGCACACACCATGGGTTATCGCGGGTCCAGTGACCCTTCCTCAGAACCGATGACAGCTGGGAAAATTAGAATCCCTTCAGGAAACAGGCCCTTTGGCCCAACAATTCCACACCCACCCTCCGAAGTTTATCCCACCCAGACCCATTCTCCTATTCTATTACTCTCCATTTCCCCCGAACTAATGCACATCCCTGAACACTACGGGAACCTTAGCTGGGCCAATTCACCTAACCTACAGATCATTGGACTACAGGAGATAGGGGTTAAAGAGTAAATAATAGGTGGGGACAGAAACGAAAGAGACACAGGAACATTTGGAAAGATAAAGGAGTGGGAAGGTGGAGAGCTTTTAATGGAGGAGACAGGAACCTTCTAGAATCTCTGTGGCGGTGGTGGAAATGGCAGCTGATGATCTACATTGTGCCTGCAAAAAAGGCCTTGAGCTTCCAGTTGCCTGCTCTTTAACACAGAAGACTGTTCCCTGTCCAACATCTCTGTCTCATGCTTACTGCAGTGTTCCAGTGAAGCTTGATGCAAGAACACTTCAGAACATACCAAATGACTTCCTATTTCAAGGACTGCAATATCCCCTCAGCGCAGGCAGTGGAATGTTCCTCCTGCAGGATGTTTGAGGTAGGGGTGACCACCGATACTCCTGCCGACTTCGTGTGCAGGAAATGCAGTCAGATCCTGATCCTCACCGAACGAGTTAGGGAACTGGAACTGGAGCTGGATGAGCTGAGGATTATTCGAGAGGCTGAGATGGTGATCGATAGAAGCTACAGGGACATAGTTATGCCGGAGAACAGAGGTAGCTGGGTAACAGTTAGAGGTGGGAAGGGGAAGAAGCAGGCAGTGCAGGGTTCCCCTGTGCTCGTTCCCCTAATAAATAAGTATTCAGCTTTGGAAACTGTTGTGGGGGACAGCCTTGCAGGTGTAAGCTGCAGTGAAGGGGTCTGTGGCTCTGAGATTCAGAAGGGAAAGGGGGAGAAGAGGAGAGCGCTAGTTATAGGGGACTCTCTAGTTAGAGGGACGGTAGGCGGTTCTGTGGACATGGGCGAGACTCTCGGATGGTTTGTTGCCTCCCGGGTGCTAGGGTCCGAGACATCTCGGACCGTGTCTTCAGAATCCTTAAGGGGGAGGGTGTGCAGCCAGAAGTCGTGGTACACATTGGCACCAACGACATAGGTAGGAAGAGGGGTGGGGAGGTCATTCAAGAGCTCAAGGAGTTAGGCTGGAAGCTAAAAGCTAGGACAGACAGAGTTGTCATCTCTGGGTTGTTGCCGGTGCCACGTGACAGAGAGGCAAAGAATAGGGAGAGAGTGCAGTTGAACACGTGGCTGCAAGGATGGTGTAGGAGGGAGGGCTTCAGATATTTGGACAATTGGACTGCATTCTGGGGAAGGTGGGACCTGTATAAACAGGACGGGTTGCACCTGAACCAGAAGGGCACCAATATCCTGGGGGGTAGGTTTGCTAGCACTCTTCGGGGGGGTTTAAACTAATTTGGCAGGGGGATGGGATCCGGACTTGTAGTCCAGCAAGTAAGCTAGCTGTGTGTCAGGATGTCCAAGACTGTAGGGAGGCTGTGGAGAAGGTAGCACTGACAGGGACTACTTGCGGACACAGAGATGGGCTCAAGTGCGTATACTTCAATGCAAGGAGTATCAGAAATAAGGTGGGCGAACTTAAGGCGTGGATCGGTACCTGGGACTACGATGTTGTGGCCATCACGGAAACATGGATAGATGAGGGACAGGAATGGCTGTTGGAGGTTCCTGGTTACAGATGTTTCAGTAAGATTAGGGAGGGTCTTAAAAAAGGAGGGGGGGTGGCATTGCTAATTAGAAATGGTATAACGGCTGCAGAAAGGAAGTTTGAGGGGGATCTACCTCTGGAGGTAGTATGGGCTGAAGTCAGAAATAGGAAAGGTGCAGTCACCTTGTTGGGTGTTTATTATAAGCCCCCCAATAGCAGCAGAGATGTGGAGAAACAGATTGGGAAACAGATTTTGGAAAGGTGCAGAAGCCACAGGGTCGTAGTCATGGGTGACTTCAACTTCCCAAATATTGATTGGAAGCTCTTTAGATCAAGTAGATTGGATGGGGCGGTGTTTGTGCAGTGTGTCCAGGAAGCTTTTCTAACGCAGTATGTAGATTGTCCAACCAGAGGGGAGGCCATATTGGATTTGGTACTCGGTAATGAACCGGGACAAGTGGTGGGCTTGTTAGTGGGTGAACATTTTGGTGATGGTGACCACAATTCTGTGACTTTCACCTTGGTTATGGAGAGAGATAGGTGCGCACAACAAGGAAGTTTTTACAATTGGGGGAAGGGAAATTACGATGCTGTAAGACAGGATTTGAGGAGCATACGTTGGGAGCATAGGCTGTCAGGGAAGGATGTGGTGGAAATGTGGAACTTTTTCAAGGAGCAGATACGACGTGTCCTTGATATGTATGTACCGATCAGGCAGGAAAGAAATGGTCGTGTGAGGGAGCCTTGGTTGACGAGGGAGGTTGAATGTCCAGTAAAGAGGAAGGAGGAGGCTGACATAAGGTTGAGGAAACAAGGTTCAGACAGAGCAGTGGAGGGATACAGGATAGCCAGAAGGGACCTGAAGAAAGGGATTAGGAGAGCTAAGAGAGGGCATGAAAAATCCTTGGCGGATAGGATCAAGGATAACCCCAAGGCATTCTATGCGTATGTGAGAAACCTGAGAATGACGAGAACGAGGGTAGGTCCGATCAAGGACAGTGGTGGGAGACTGTGTATTGAGTCGGAAGAGATAGGAGAGGTCTTGAACAAGTACTTCTCTTCAGTATTTACGAACGAGATGGACCGTATTGTTGAAGAGGAGAGTGTGAAACGGACTGATAAGCTAGAAGAGATACCTGTAAGGAAGGAAGATGTGTTGGACATTTTGAACAACTTGAGGATAGACAAGTCCCCCGGGCCTGACGGGATATATCCTAGGATTATGTGGGAAGCAAGAGAGGAAATTGCAGTCCCGTTGGCAATGATCTACTCGTCTTCACTGGCAACGGGAGTGGTACCAGGGGACTGGAGAGTGGTGAATGTTGTGCCCCTGTTCAAAAAAGGGAATAGGGATAACCCCAGGAATTACAGGCCAGTTAGTCTTACTTCTGTGGTAGGCAAAGTAATGGAAAGGGTACTGAGGGATAGGATTTACGAGTATCTGGAAAGACACTGCTTGATTAGGGACAGCCAGCACGGATTTGTGAAGGGTAGGTCTTGCCTTACAAGTCTTATTGAATTCTTCGAGGAGGTGACCAAGCATGTGGATGAGGGTAGAGCAGTGGATGTAGTGTACATGGATTTTAGTAAGGCATTTGATAAGGTTCCCCATGGTAGGCTTATGCGGAAAGTCAGGAGGCATGGGATAGAGGGAAATTTGGCCAATTGGATAGAAAACTGGCTAACCGGTCGAAGTCAGAGAGTGGTGGTAGTTGGTAAATATTCAGCCTGGAGCCCGGTTACAAGTGGAGTTCCGCAGGGATCAGTTCTGGGTCCTCTGCTGTTTGTAATTTTTATTAATGACTTGGAAGAAGGAGTTGAAGGGTGGGTCAGTAAATTTGCAGATGATATGAAGATAGGTGGAGTTGTGGACAGTGAGGAGGGCATTTGTCGTTTGCAAAGGGACTTAAATATGTTGCAGAGCTGGGCTGAGGAGTGGCAGATGGAGTTCAACCCTGCCAAGTGTGAGGTTGTCCATTTTGGAAGAAAAAATAAGAATGCGGAATACAGGGTTAATGGTAGGGTTCTTAGTCAGGTGGAGGAACAGAGGGATCTTGGGGTCTATGTACATAGATCTTTGAAAGTTGCCACTCATGTGGATAGAGTTTGTAAGAAGGCCTATGGTGTATTATCGTTCATTAGCAGAGGGATTGAATTCAAGAGTCGTGAAGTGATGTTGCAGCTGTACAGGACTTTGGTTAGGCCACAGTTGGAGTACTGTGTGCAGTTCTGGTCGCCTCACTTTAGGAAAGATGTGGAAGCTTTGGAGAGGGTGCAGAGAAGATTTACCAGGATGTTGCCTGGAATGGAGAGTCGGTCGTACGAGGATAGGTTGAGAGTTCTCGGCCTTTTCTCGTTGGAACGGCGAAGGATGAGGGGTGACTTGATAGAGGTTTATAACATGATCAGAGGAATAGATAGAGTAGACAGTCAGAAACTTTTTCCCCGGGTACAACAGAGTGTTACAAGGGGGCATAAATTTAAGGTGAAGGGTGCAAGGTATAGGGGAGATGTCAGGGGTGGGTTCTTTACCCAGAGAGTGGTGGGGGCATGGAATGCGCTGCCTGTGGGAGTGGTAGAGTCAGAATCATTGGCGACCTTTAAGCGGCATTTGGATAGGTACATGGATGGGTGCTTAATCTAGGATAGAAGTTCGGCACAACATCGTGGGCCGAAGGGCCTGTCCTGTGCTGTATTGTTCTATGTTCTATGTTCTATGTGGTCAACAATGCCCTCCATTGTATCTCCTCCACTTCCCACACCACTGCCCTTCAACCCCACCTCTCCAAATGCAACAAAGATGGAATCCCACTATCCTCACCTTCCACCCATATACAATGCATCATCCTCTGCTCTTTCCACCATCAGATCCAACCACCTGAGATATATTTCCCTCCCCACCCCTTTCAGCATTCCACAGAGACCATACCTTCTGTGACTTCCACGTTAGATCCACGGTCCCCACCAACCCACCCTCTACTCCAAGCACCTTCGCTTGCCACTGCAAGAGGTGGAAAACCTGTGCCCACACCTTCCCCTCACCTCCATCCAAGGCACCACAGGATCCTCCCACATCCAGCAGAGATTTCCCTGAACCCAAACACCTCACCTATTGTGTCCCTTGCTCTCAGGATGCCAAATTGTGGAATATTTCAGGGAACATTTCTGGGACACATGCACCAACCAACCCCACCGCCCTGTGGCCGACCACATCGGCTACCCCCCACCCCATCCGCCACCACGCTGCCAAGGACATGCAAGTCCTCCATCCCAAATCCGAGCCACCCGACACCTGGAGTAAGAACACCTCATCTTCCATCTTGGGAACTTTCAACCACATGGCATCAAGGTTTCCTAATCTCCCACTCCCCAATTAATCTCAGATTCAACCCTCCAACTCGGCACTGGCCTCTTGAACAGTCCCACCTGTCCATCTTCCTTCCCAATTGTCCATTCCACCCTCTCACCACGACCCTCCATCTACAACCACCTATTGCCTCCCTAGCTCCCTGCCCCCCAACCCCAAACACCCCTCCCTATTTATCTCTCAGCCATATTCCACCACCCACATTTCTGATGAAGTGCTGACATGCCCAATACGTCAATTCTCCTGCTCCTTGGATGCTGCCTGACCTGCTGTGCTTTTCCAGAGCCACACATTAAAACAAACCGGAAGAACAACACCTCATCTCCCACTTGGGAACCCTGCAACCCTCTGGCTTCAACATCAAATTCAATAATTTTAGGTCCTGAACTCTCCCACGTCCTCGTGTCTTTGTCCCCTACCCCACATACCAGGCCTTGTTATTACGTAGCCTGCCATTACACACTACCTATGGTTAGTCACTAACAGTCCCCATAAACAGCTATTCACCCTCCCCCCGTCAGATTGTTATTCACTCCTTCGTCCAACTGCTCTTATCTCTCTCTTTGGACTCTATCCCCACTTATCATTTACTCCTTAACCCCTACCTTCTGCATAAAAACAGACTTTTTTTTCTCAGTAAAATCAGTTCCTGAGGAAGCGTCACTGGATCGAAAATACGAACTGATTTCTTTTCACAGATGACGACAGATCTGCTGAGCTTTTCCAGCACCTTCTACTTGTTCTGAGTGATTTACAGCATCCGCAGTTCTTTTGGTTCTAATTTACCCAGAGTATCTAATTCAGTTCCAGCAGACTGAAACAGTGTTTATCAACCTTCGCAGTCCACACTAACTCCATCTCTCTCCCAGTATCTGCTGTCTCTCCCACTCCTTCACATTCAGTCCCCCCCCTCAGTGACACTGCGCCTACAAAGCTGATGGTCATGTGTTGGCCTGCTGGACCCACCCCTCATTCACTCCCATTGGCTGGAGGATCATGCCAACTCTCCTATTGGTTTGAAGCTGTGTCAATCAGCCAGGCCCCATTGTGACCTGAGTGGTGGGATCCTCCCAGGTGCATCAGAGGCTGAGGGGTGACCTTATAGAGGTTTATAAAATCATGACAGGCATGGGTAGGATAAATAGACAAGGTCATTTCCCTGGTTTGGGGGAGTCCAGAATCAGAGGGCATAGGTTTAAGATAAGAGGGGAAGAATTTAAAATGGATCTGAGGGGCAATGATGCGTGAATGGAATCTTCTGTCAGGAAGTGGAGGATGTTGGTACAATTAAACCATTTGGCATCCGGATGGGTATATGAATAGGAAGTGTGTAGAGTGATATGTGCCAAGTGTTGGCAAATGGGTCTAGATTAGGTTGGGATATCTGGTCAGCATGGACCAGTTTAACCAAAGGGTTTATTTTCATGCTGTACATCTCTACGGCTCTGCCCTGTGATGAGCTTCATCATTCACAGTGAATGGGTCAGTATCACAGAACATAGGGGCTGAGGGCTATTCAGCCCATTGGGGCTGTACTCTCTCCCTAAGGAGATGGTGCCAGTCTATCCCAACTCACATCCCATTTGGACATAGCCCTCCAAATCCTTTCTTAAAAATGTTAAATTTCAAATTTGTTTTGACAATAACTACTGAATCTGCACCCAGCTGACAGTCAAACTGTTCCAGATGCTCAGAACTTACTGAGTAAAATAATCTTCACATTTTTCTTTGCATTATTTGCCAGTTACCTGAAAATAGTTACTAAAAATTGTGACGTTAAAAATTTCTCACTCTGTCTCTCTGTAAATGATATACCCTGGAAACAAATCAACTCCTGGTCGAAATCACTGCTTCACCTTCTCAGCTCCAAGGAGAATTGTCTGGCCTTCTGCTAACTCTCCATAAAAGAGAAAACTATTTTAATTTTAATTTATTAGTGCCATAAAGATGTACAGCAGAGAAACAGACCCTTCAGTCCAACTTGTCCATGCCGACCAGATATCCTAAATTAATCTCGTCCCATATGCCAGCCCTTGGCCCATAGCCTTCTAAACCTTTCCCAATCACATATCCAGTGAGATGCCTTTTAAATGTTGTAAATGTACCGGCCTCCACACTTTCTCTGGCAGCTCATTCCATACACATACTACGTTCAGCTTGAAACTTTGCCCTTATAATCCCTTTTCAATCTTTTCCCTCACGCCTGTGCTTTCTGGTTTTGGACTCACCTAAACAGGAATAAGACTCTGGCTGTTTACCCTATCCATGCCCTTCACGATTTTATCAACCTTTATGATCACCTCTCAGCATCCGATTCTCCAGTGAAAACAGCCTCAGTCTTTTCAGCCTCTCCCTATAGCTCAATCCCTCAACCCTGGCAACAGCTTTGCATCTTTTCTGAATCCTTTCAAGTTTCACAATATCATTCCGATAGCGGGGAGACCAGGACTGAAAGCAGAATTCCAGAAGTGGCTGAATGAATGACCTGTACAGCCGCAAAATGACGTCACAACACCTGTACTCAATGTACAGACCAATAAAGGCAAGTACACCAAACACTTTCTTCACTACCCTGCCTATCTATGATTCCACTTTCAAGGAATTTTGAACCTGCACTCCAAGATCTCTTTGTTCAGCAACACTCCCCAGGACCTTCCCATTAAGTGTAGAAGTCCATCCCTGATTTGCTTTTCCAAAATGTAGAACCTCACATGTATCTAAATTAAACTGCATCTGCCACTCCTCAGCTCATATGATCGGAGTCTCATTGTACTCTCAGGAAACTTTGCGATACATTGCACCTCCAATTTTGGGGTCTATTGTAAACCTACTAACCATAGCTCCTATATTCACATAGAAATCATTTATACAAATGGCAAAAAGCAGTGGACCCAGTACCCAGCCTGACAGCATATTGCTCATCACAGGCTTCCAGTCCAAAAAGCACCCTCCAATATGACACTGACTGCTCAGCAAGGATGGAGCGCATGGCATACAGGGAGATCTAACCATTTGGATACAGAACTGGCTCAAAGGCAGAAGACAGAGGGTGGTGATGGAGGGTCGCTTTTCAGACTGGAGGCCTGTGACTAGTGGAGTGTTTCAAGGATCACTGCTGGATCCACTCCCTTTCGTTAGTTATATCAATGACTTAGATGTGAACATCAGAGGTATAGTTAGTGAGATGACACCAAAACTGGAGGTGTAGTGGACAGGGAAAAAGATTACCTCAGAGTACAATGGGATCTTGATCAGATGGGTGAATGGCTGAGCAGTGGCATTTTGGAAAGCAAATCTTAGCAGGACTTATACACTTAATGGTAAGCTCTTGAGGTGTGTTACTGAACAAAGAGACCTTGGAGTGCAGGTAGATAGGATAGTGAAGGCAGCATTTGGTATGCTTGCCTTTATCGGACAAAGTATTGAGTACAGGAGTTATGAGATCATGTTGCAGCTGTACAGGACATTGGTTAGGCCACTTTTGGAATGTTGCGTACAAATCTGGTCACCCTCCTATTGGAAGGATGTTGTGAAACTTGAAAGGGTTCAGAAAAGATTTACAAGAATGTTGCCAGGGTTGGAGGATTTGAGCTAGGCTGGAGGTTGAATAGATTGGGGCTGTTTTCCCTGCAGCGTCGGAGGCTGAGAGGTGATCTTATCTATGTATATAAAAACATGAGGTTCATGGATAGGATAAATAGACAAAGTCTTTTCCCAGGCGTGGGAGATCCCAGCACTCGAGGACATAGGTTTATGGTATGAGGGGAAAGACTTTAAAGAGACTTGAGGCGCAACATTTTCACACAGGGGGTGGTACGTGTATGGAATGAGCTGCCAGAGGAAGTGGTGGAGGCCATTACGATTGCAACATTTAAAAGGCATCTCCATGTGTATATGAATAGGAAGGATATGGGCCGGGTGCTGCCAGGTGGGACTAGATTGCGTTAGGATATCTGATCAGCATGGACTGACGGGTCTCTGTTTCTGTGCTCTCCATCTATGACTCTTTGACCTTCCAGCCAATTCCGTATCCAAACAGCTAGTTCCGCCAGAATTCTATGGTGTTGAACCTGCTAACCAGTGTGTTATGTGAAACCTTGTGTCTTTCTCAAGTCAAGTTACTGATTTCAATGCACAAAGCCACGCTGACTCTCCCTAATTATTTCTTGCTTTTCCAATGACATGTAAATCCTGTCCCTGAGAATCCCTTCCAACAACTTCTCTGCCACTGACTTCAGGCTGACCTGTTTATAGTTCCCTGGCATTTCCTTACCACCTTTCTCAAATAATGGCGCCAGTCTTCCAGCACCTCACCTGTGGCGATCGATAATACAAATATCGCAGCGAGGGGCCCAGCAAAAGCTTCCCCAATTACCCACAAAGTTCTGGGATACACCTGATCAGATTCCAGGGATTTATCCACCCTTTATGCATTTTAAAACATCCAGTACCACCTCCTCTGTAATATGTACACTTGCCAAGTTATCACTATTTATTTCTCCAACTTCTCTAACTTCCATATCCCCTTTCAGTAAAAACTGACATGATATACTTACAGAATCTCTCCCACCTCCTGCTGTTCCATAGACAGTCATGTTGATCATTGAGGATCGCTATTCTCTGCCTAGTTATTCTTTTGTCTTTAGTGTATTTGTAGAATCTCTTTGGATTCTCTTTAAACCTATTTCCCAAAGCTATCTCATGTCCCCTTTTTTGCCTCCTGGTTTCCCGTGAGTATACTCCTACTTCCCTTATAGTCCTCTAGGGATTCGCACAAACACAGTGGTCTGTACCTGCCATATCCTTCCTTCATTTTCTTGACCAGAGCCTCAATTTTGCAGGTCATGCAGCATTCGCGACGCCTCCCAGCCTTGGCCTTAACAGGAACATACTGTCTGTGTACTCTCATTGTCGCAGGCCTCTGGAGGCAATGGCAGATGAGGACAGAGAAACAATCATTATCAGTAAAGAGGTCGGGTTGGGAAAACGAACAACTCATCCTTATCTCTATAATTCCTCTCTAGCCTCAGAACTACCACTATCTCTGCATCAAAAACATCTCAATCTCTGCAACATCCTCCAATCTCTAATCTCCTCCAGTGTCAACACACTATCTTTAATCTTGTCCACCCTCTCAAATCTCTGTGATGTGCCTTTCTTTAATTCCAACCTTCAGTATAACCCATTTTTATTTTAGATTCCTGCACCCAGAGCTCCACAATGTCCCGCTTAGCCTCTGTCACATTTTCCTCCAAAAAACCTTAATCAATCACGTATCATCTATTCTAATATCACCTTCTCTGACCTGGTTTCTATTGTGGCTTGTCATATTCCTATATTACGCGTCTGTGGTCGACATGACAGAAAATGGTTTTGTGGTCCATTGGGTTTACGCTGTAAAGAAATCTCCCAGCTAACTATTTTAATCCCATTTTCCAGCACAGAGCACATAGACCTGTCAGCCTTGGCCTTGAAGTGTGTTCGTGAATAGATTTTAAATGCCTTCAGGATTTCTGTCTCTCACTCTCTTCCAGATAGTGAGGTTTAGTGCAACTGTTGCTCTATGCTATCACCCACAGGGTTCAGAGCAGCTGGGTCTGTGTGAACCACAGATCGCCCACACTTTGTGAAGGATGGCAGGGTCCCTGAGAGGGGGTACAGGAGATTTACCAGGATGGTTCAAGGATTGGGGGATTTTAGTTGCAGAATTTGTGGGGCTTTTTTAACATTAATTGTTCACGTGACATGTGTGTTGCTAATACACATCAAGAATAACCATCCACAATTAATGGACTCTCCACTCTCCTTTTCAACCTCTCCCCTTGCCTGTGCTGTGGTAATATTCAGGTTAACCACTACCAGACATCTCTCTCTAATGAGAGAACAGTCCTATGGTCGGGTAGGACAATGCTGACTTGATCTTTTACACAGTGATGCCACTGTGCCTCGAGGGTGGGGAAAGGGAATGCTGAAGGCGGTGGGTGGGAAACCACTCAGGTACAGTACTTTATCCTGGAGGATGTTCACTTTCTTTAATATTGTTTGTGGGGGTGGGGGGGGGGGGGTGCACTGATGCAGGCAAGTGGAGAATGTTCCAACACAACCCTGATGTGTACCTTATAGAGAGCAAACAGACATTGGGGAATCAGGGGTTTGGAAAAACTGAGATTGTTCTCCTTGTAGCAAAGGAAATTTGGGGAGCTGTGACAAAGTGGTTTACAAAAGTTACACATTATAATAATAAACCTTATACACATCAGCTCATTATACAAGGATTACAGGACACATGTTGAAGATTTGGGAAGATCTATCGAGAGGATGGTTTGATTCAAAGGAGAACTTTTATTCAGCAAATGGTATTGATCTGGAACGCAATACTCTCATACAATACAAATATCCAGGGCCTGATGTATTGAGTAATTCTGTCAGAGTTTGGCGTTACGATGACGGAGATTACCATCTGAATATCTGCCTGTAATACAAGTTTATAAAATCCGTCACTGTCAGTTCAAGTTTGAAACTCATACAATCCCCTCCTCCTGGCCCAGGAGGACTGAACACATTACCCCTGGTGGAGGTTAGCAGGCAATTCAGGGGCAAATCTATGTGGGTTTCCATGAGTTTCCACCTTGGGACTTCATATGACTGAACATGGGACAGAATATCCCAAGAATCAGTGAGATATGGAGAGCAGGATTTGCTTCCTTTTCTTTCCTTCCGTGCTGCTGCTCTGCCTCCTCAATAAGACATGGGGTGTGAAAGGCTCATGCACCTTGATGGGCAAGATGTCTCCATTCTGACCAATGGGCAGCAAGCTCCTCCCAGTCATGAAACAGAGTATCCCTGAAAGATATCAACTGTGCATGCTTCCCACTGCCCAGTGCTCACAGTGCATGTTTCGAATAATGAGGGGGGAAATCTCCTCGAAAAGGCATAACAGGAAAGTTCCAAAAGGTTATAAACAGTTTACAGAGAGATATTCACAGGAAACGTGGGTAACAAGTTGGCAAATAGAGTATAACTTGGGATAAACTGTAGAAAGCTGCACCACAAAGGGCCTGGGGGAAAATGAGCAGGAAACACAGAAAGCGAGCACACAGTTACAACATGGAATCAGGAAGGGGATTGGAATGCTGTCCCTTATTTCAAAGAGTTTGCAATATAAGAGTTTGGTGCGTATACCTTAGGGCAACTAAACAAATGGCGAGTGAGACCACATCTGGAGTAACGTGAACAGACTTGGTCGCTTTAGTTAACGAAATAGAGCAGTTTATTGGAGGAATTTCAGAGAAGATCCATTGTGATGATCCCTGTTTTGAAGGGATTATCCTGTAAGCAAAGGCTGAATAAGTTGGGAATCTACTCACTGGACTTTGGAAGAATGAGAGATGATCTCTTTGAAACATACAGGAAGCTGTCGAGGTTTGACAGGGTAAATATGGAGAGGATGTGTCCCGTTACGGGTGAGTCTTGAACCAGATTCTGGGTCAGTCGCGGAATCAAGGGTTCTGTTTCAGATTTGTCAAGTTAAAGGCAACACTGACACGGGTTAGGGTTTCAGTAGCAATGGAGCTGGGGTGAGGATACAAGCAACATTTTAGAGATTGGAATTCCTGGTGTTTGTGATTGTGTAGATGTCTGATCAGAAGGTCACCCTGGGGTCAGATATGAAAGCAATATTGTGAAGAATGTAGACACTTCCCAGTGAGAGGGAGGGACACAGCAGTAAGGGAAATGAATTTGGAATAGCAACTGAAGGCAATGGGTTTAACAATTGCAGTGTTTCATTGGAGTGAATTGCAGCTAATCGAAGCGTGGTAAGCAGTTTGATAACTGAGTAATAGTGGAGTAATGGAGACGGATGATGGGAAGGGAGAGCTGGACATTGTCAGTGTACATGTGAAACCTAACACAGTGCGTTTGGGCGATGTTACCTCCTGGCAGTATGTAGGTGAGAAACAGGACGGACTAAGGATAGATCCTGGAGGAACACCAAAACAATGAATTCAGAAAGGGAGAGTGGAGATGGAGCAGGATTTTCCAATGATGGTGAGGTCAAATATTAGGTTTTAGCAGAATGGGAGAGAAGGACATAATCAGAAAAGACAGACAGACAGATCATGGAACAATATCTGTGAATTGCAAGGCGGGGGGAGGGGGGGCACTTGCGGGCAGAAATGTCGGTGACAAGCAGGAGGATGAGACAGAGATTTGGAATGTCCATGATTTAGCTACAAGGGTAAATGGTCAAGATGACCTCTAATAAGGCTTGACAAGAGACTCTAGGAAATGCAATTTTAGGACTAAGATGAGGAGCATCCTTGTGAGGCAGAATGGCTCGGTGGGCTTGTGGAGAGGGAGGAAAGAAGCAGAGGCAGCTGGTCAGATTGTCTCAACGTTATTGACAGAGAAACTCCATCTGCTCCTCACTCTTGTTGTTGGAGGGGAGGATGGAGGAGACAGGATAATGGACATTGTTTTTATTTCCAAAACAAAAAACAAAACCTGTGATGGTGATTCTAAAAATAAGTGAACAAACCTGTCGTATTTATCAAGAATATTAAAATATACAACTGAAGTTCAGGTTTGAATCCCAAATCGGTAGAGGGTGGCTCTGAAGTCAAGAAAAAATTAACTGGAATGAAGAATCTACTGTTTGCCATGGAACCAATGGGGATGTTTTTCTGCCATTGACAATGTCCTTGAGGGAAAGAAACCCGACAGTGGCCCATCAAGTCACTCATTGTATTAATCACTGCACAGACTCAACCAAGGAATGAAACTGGATGGACCACATTACATCTACCAATGCACTAGCAAATACAACCACAGAATCAGCCCTCTTGACCCTGCAACTTCCACCTCACTGTGGGCCAACAACAGCAGCAGAACTGTACTCCAGCCCAATCTGAAATCTCATGGCCTGATATCCCCCACTTAACCGTTAACATCAAGCCAGGGGAATCAACCCTGGTTCAATGGTGAATGCAGGAGGGCATGCCAGGAGCAGTACCAGGCATACCTAAAAATGAGGTGCCAACCTGGTGCAGCTACCAAACCTGCATGCCAAACAGCACAAGCAACACCAAATAGAACTAAGTGATCCCATAACCAACAGATTAGATCTGATTTCTGCAGTTCTGCCACACCTAGTCAAGAATAGTGATGGACAATTAAACAACTAACTGGAGGAAGCATCACAGATATCCCCACCCTTACCGATGGAGGTGTCTCACACATTCATGCAACAGATAAGAGGACAGCATTAGCAGCGATTTTCAGCCAGCAGTGCCAAGTGGATGAGCCTTCTCCATTGGTCCCTGACATCACAGATATGAATCGACTTGGTTGAAAACTCATTTCAAATCAGATCAAGAAATGGATAAGCAGTGTAAAGGTATGGGCCCTGCCAATATTCTGGCAATAATACTGTTGGCTGAGCTCCAGAACCTGCTGCCCAACAAGGCAAGTACTGCTCCAGCTCTGGCACCTACTGACTTTGTGGAACATTGCTCAGGGATGTTCCAACACAAAAACACAGGGCAGATCCAACTCAGCCAATTCCCCTCTATCAGTCCACACTCACTCAGCAGTGAAGTGATGGAAGGTGTCATCAACAGTGCTGTCAAGCAACTGCTCAGCAATAACCTGCTGAGTGACGCCCAGTTTGGGTTCTGCCAGGGCCACTCAGTTCCTGAACTTGTTACAGACTTGATTCACAAACTGACAAACAGCTGAATGAGGTGAGGATGACAGGCCAAACCCCCTCCAAGACCACTATTTCAACTTCAGTGATATCACCTGACCTCACCACAGTCTCAGTTCATTTCCTGAAACTCTCATTCATTCCTTTTGTTGACTCTAGATTTCATTGTCTAAACCCACTCCTGGCCAGCATCCCACATTCACCCTCCCGATAATCTCAAGAATATTGAAAACTCTACTGCTGAAGTGCTCACTTGTACCAAAACTTGCTGATCAATCAAAAGACTCCCATTTATAAGCAACAACAATTTGCTTTCGTACCTTTGAATTAATTGCTGGCTGTAATCATTCCTATCTCCCTGTACCACACACCCTTTCATATCTCAATAACTCATTTTAGTTCAGACTCTCAATGATGTGTTTATTTTTGAGTTCACCTGTGTGACTGTTTCTATAGACTCCAAGGGAACATGGTCTGGAATCCCCACTCTAACCCTCTAAGATCGACTTTCTTCCTTTCAGGCATTCTTGAAAAACTGCTTATTTGGCAATGGTTGTGTTCACTGGACACAATATTCTCCATCTGTAGCCTTATGTCAAAAGTTCTCAATAATATTTTTGTGAAATTAAAACCATGATGATTTGTACAGATGTCTTCTACTCTTCAATATCACTGAGCGAATAATCTATAACGTCTCTTACCCAACCACCTTCACCATACAAACTGCAGCAGTACAAGGAAGTCAAACATCACCCTCTCCACAGGCAACAAGGCTTTGGCATTGATCACTGGTTTCTGTGGAAGGGGAAATACACAGTTGATGTTTCAGGGAGTGCAATATGAATTGCAGGGAATGAAAATGGTGCAGAATTTGACTGTCAGAAATTGAAGGAAAATGCACTCGCTTATTGGAAAAAAGAATTCTTGACTGTCAAAGATATTGTGGAAAAAATAATCTGATACTGGACCATCATATGGTCAGGAGCCGGGCAGCAGTGGACAATTCATTTACATTCCTGAAGAAGGGCTTATGTCCGAAACGTTGATACTCCTGGTCCTCGGATGCTGCCTGGCCTGTTGTGTTTTTCCAGCTCTACATTTTTCAATTCATTTACAAATCAGTTGTGAAAGTAATAGTAAAATACTATACAGAGCAAAAATACACCCATGAGAGACTGGGGAAGCCAGATAATGAACAAGTGGACATCAGAGAACCCAGAGGTGAACCAGAGCAGAGTTCACTTTTATTATCCCACAGTCAAAAATGTCTAGCACAGAAACAGGCTTTTTCGGTCCAACCTATGCCAACCAGATATCCTATCCTAATCTACCTAAATTAAATCCTTTTTGCCACTCCTCAGCCCATTGGCCCATCTGATCAATATCCCACTGTACTCTGAGATAACCTCCTTAATTGTCCACAATACCTCCAAGTTTGGTGTCACCTGCAAACTTACTAACTATACAGCCTCTATTCACATCCAAATCATTTAAATGAATGACGAAACAAATCCAGAAAAAAAAATCAATTTCTCTGGGTTTGAATGTGCTCTGTGTAAATCCTGCCCTATGACTCTTTTTCCAGGGAAGGCTGTACATACATCCCTCTGAACTTTGCCCCCTACAAAGCTGGCGGCCGCGCACGTGTCCAGTGAATCATTGCCCCGAATAAAGATGGCGGCGCTCACTCGGGCCGATTACTCAACGAGGCATATTCCCATTTGCTGCAAAAACGGGACTGTAAGTTTCAAATTTGTATTTTCCGATGTGTACCAAATGATTGTAAAACCTCTCAGACCATACCAACACCATTTCCCTCCCGCTTCCTGCTGTTTATTTCTTTCCTTACCGACAGCTCACCGCGCACACACATTCCGAACATCCTCACCCACAGCGAGGATGATCACGTGGTATAGTCTAGTCCCGCCCTCATTCACTGATTGGCCGGAGGACCAACTGCCCCGCCAGGTGCTCCAGCTCCTCCCCTGCCTTTCGATTGGTCCGCCCCTGACATCAATCACTTCTTCGGTCCACCCTGTCGATGTTAACCAGATATCCTAACCTAATCTATGTAAATTAAATCCTATCTGCCACTCCTCAGCCCATTGGCCCATCTGATCAATATCCCACTGTACTCTGAGATAACCTTCTTCATTGTCCACAATACCAACTGTTGGCTGGAGCTTGCGCACTGCTTCGTGGCTTTTGTTGCTGTTTCTCAGTTACAAGAGTGAAGGACAAAGTTAAAAATCACACAACCACCAGCAGAAGGACCAGCAAAGTAGTGCTTCCAAATAAACCTGTTGGACTATAACCTGGTGTTCTGTGAATTTTAATTTTGTCCATCCTAATCCAACACCTCCAAGTCACGAGTGATGGAGGCTTGCATAATACAAGAACAAAAGATCTAGGAAAAGGAGAAGGCCGTCCTGCCCTTCGAGCCTGCTCTTCCATTCAATAAGATCATGGCTGATCATTTTGTGGATGCAGAACCATTTACCCACGTTCTTACCGTATTCCTTAATTAATTATTTCTCTTTTTAAAAAACTAACTTAGCTTTAAAAACATTACTGAACTAGCATCAACAATTTCGCTGGGCAATGCACTCCATAGAGGTCAAGAAGTTCCTTCTCAACTCAGTCCTAAATTTGCTGCCTCTAATCTTGTGGTGATGCCCTCTTGTCCTAGCTTCATCTGCCAGTGGAAACATTCTCTCTATTTCTATTTTATCCATTCCATTCATTATTTTATATGTTTCCATTCTTCTGAATTCCAATGAATATAATCCCAATCTACTCAGTCTCTGTTAAACCAAACTCCTCACCTCCGGAGTCAACATAGTCAACCTCCTCTGCACCCCCTCTAGTGCCAGTACATCCTTGAGCAAGAAAGGAGATAAAAACTACATGGAGTACTCCAGGTGTGGGCTCACCAGCACCCACTATAGCACACCTCTGCTTTTAAACACAATCCCTTCAGCAATGAAGGACAATATTCCATTTGCCTTCTGAATTGATTGTTGTACCTGGTGACCAACCCTCATACAGAAGGATGTTCAGGTGCCTCTGCATAGCAAATGATGCATTTTTTAAAAATTCAAGTAGTAATCTTTTTACTAATATTACTCCAACCAAAGAGTATGACTTTACATTTATGAACATAATATTCAACTTGCCAAACCATTGCCCACTCACTCAATGTATCTCGTTTCCTCTGCAAGGTTTCCCAGTCCTCCACACACTTTGTTCTGATACACATCTTAGTCTAATATGCAAACTTTGACACCCTACATGTGGTCCCCAACTCCAAATCATTTGTATCACTTCTAAATAATTGCAGTCCCAACACTGATCCAAGAGGCACGCTACTAGTTACTGATTGCCAGCCAGAATAAGGCTTATTTATCCCCACTCTTTGCTTCCTGTTAATCAACCAATTTTCTATCCATGCTAATACTCTATCCCATGAACCCTAAGATAATGCAATAGCCTCTTGCGCAGCACCTTGAAGGCCTTTTGGAAATCCAGGCACGCCGCATCCACTGGGTTCCCATTGTCCACCTTGCTCGAAATGTCTTCACAGAATTCCAAACGATTTGTCAAGCATGACCTGCCCTTCATGAATCCATGCTCTGTCTGCCCAATGGGACAATTTCTATCGAGATTCCCTGCTATTTCTTCCTTGATAATAGACCAAAGCATCTTTCCAACTACAGAGAATAAACTAACTGGTGTAGAATTCCCTATCTTTTGTCCACCACCTTTTCTTACAGTCCCTCCTTTTCACTGGAATATGTTTTTGCTGAGCACTTCCTAAAATGTCTTTGAAAATTTTTCACTGCTCATCAACTGTCCCACCATAAAATCTTTGTTTCCAGTCTACTTTATCCAGGTTCACCCTCATTCTATTTTAGTTTCCCGTGTTCAAGCACAGGACCAAGGTATTAGATTTTATCTTTACACTCTCCATTCTAACTGTTCTAACTTCAACCATACAGTGATCACTTCTTCCAAGAGGATCCCTAACTCTGAGGTCATTAATTATTCTTGTCTCATTGCACAGGGGCCAGATTTTCGATAGCTTGCTCCTTGTCAGTTCCATTTCATACTGTTCAAAAAAACTATCATGGATACACTTAATGAACTCCTCATGGCTACCCTGACTGGGCTGGTTCGACCAATCTACATGTAGATTAAAATCACCCATGGTAACAGACATGCCATTTGTACAGGCGGTGGTTATTTCTTTGTTTATTGCCCATCCCAATGTGACATTATTATTTGACCTACACACTGTGCCTATCAGTGACTTTCTTGTTAACATTTTGAAAGCATCATTCTTGTTTCTCCTAATGTATGGCAATAACAACAACTACTTGCATTGTATGGACTCTTTCACAATAGCAAATCTCCTAAGGTGCTTCATGGATGATCAAAACATTGATTAAAGAGAATGATTTTAAAATACATCTTAAGAGAGGATAGAGAAGGTTAGGGAGGGTATTCCAGAGACTTCTGTCCTTGGCAGCTCCAATTGTGGAGTGATGCAGGTGGGATGGGTTGGAAAGGGAACGTGCAAAGGGGAAATCGAGGAGTGCAGGCAGTGCATAAAGTCTTAAGGACATAGGAGGTTCTGGACTGAGTCTGTCTGTCATAGAGAGTATGGCTGCCTCATGGAATTTGAAGCACCGCAATGGGCCCATGCATGTCATGTTAGGGGCCCATGCATGTCATGTTAGTCAAGGATAGTATAACGGTGGCTGAGAGAACATTTGATGAGGACTTCTCTACTGAAGCAGTGTGGGCTGAGGTTAGAAACAGGAGAGGGGAGGTCACACTGCTTGGACCTTTTAACAGGCTGCTGCAGAGTTCCAGGGAGGGGGAAGAGAGGATTAGCAAAATTACTCTGGGTAAGAGTGAAAGTAACATGGTGGTCATTATGGGGGACTTTAACTTCCCCAACATTGACTGAAAATTCTATAACTCTAGTATGTCGGATGGATCAGTTTTTGTCCAATGTGTACGGGAGATTTCCTGACACAGTATGTCAAAGGGCCGACAAGAGGGGATGCCACATTGGATCTGGCGCTTGGTATGAACCGGACTAGGTGTTTGGTTCAGTTGTAGGTGAGCACTTTGGAGAGATGAGTACAATTCAGTTATGTTTAGTTTAGCGATGGAAAGTGATAGGTACATGCCACAGGTGAAGAATTATCGATGGGGCAGTGGCAATTATAATGCAATTCAGCAAGAATTAGGATGCATAGAATGGGGTAGCAAAATGCAGTGGATGCAGACAATAGAAATGTGGAGCTGGTTTATGGAACAGATATTGCGTGTCCTTGATTGGTATGTCTCTGTCAGGCAGGGAGGAAGTGATAAGGTAAGGGAACTGTAGTTTACCACAGAAATTGCATCTCTTGTTAAGGAGAAGTAGAAGGCTTATGTGTTGATGAGGCAAATGGTACAGATGAGGCCATGCAGACTTACAGATCAGCTCGGAAGGATTTAAAGAGAGTTAAGAAGAGCAAAGAGAGGACATGAGCAATCTTTAGCAAATAGAATAAAGGAGAACCCTAAAGCTTTCTATAGGTATGTGAGGAATAAAGGATAGTGTAGGAATAGGGCCAATCAAAGACAGAAGTGGGAAGTTGAGTGTGGACACTGTGGAAATTGGAGAGGTGCTAAACGAATATTTCTCATTGGTTTTCACTCAGGAAAATGAGAATATTGCAGATAATAATGAGGTAGAAGATGTTAGACGAGAAAGGATCGAGGTTAGTTACGAGCAGGTGTTATCAATTCTAAAAGGATTGAAAGTAGACAAGTCCCCTGGGCTGGATGGGATTTATCCGTGGATTTTCTGGGAAGCTAGGGAGAAGATAGCAAATACTTAGGCTTTGATATTGAGTCGTCATTGCCTACAGGTTCAGTACCAGGGGACTGGATGATTGCAAATGTTATGCCCTTGATCAAGAAGGACAGTCGAGATGACCGAGGTAATTATATACCAGTGAGCCTTACTTCTGTTGTAGGAAAGGTTTTGGAAAGGATTATAAGAGACACTATTTGTAATCATCTGGCAAACAACAATATGATTTCAGATCATCAATATGGTTTCGTCAAGGGCAGGTCGTGACTCACAAACTTCATTGAATATTTTTGAAATGGTGACCAAGCATATAGATGAGGGTAGGGCAGTTGATGTGGTACACATGGACTTCAGTAAACTCTTTGATAAGGTTCCACATGGTAGGCTCTTAGATAAAATGCAGCGACATGGAACTGAGTGTGATTTAGCAGTTTGGATTAGAAACTGGCTTTCTGAAAGAAGGCAGCGAGTGGTGGATGATGGAAAATAATCAGCCTCCAGTGCGGTTATTAGTGGTGTGCCACAAGGGTCTGTTTTGGGACCACTGCTGTTTGTAATTTTTTAATAAAAGTCTTAGATGCAGGCATAGGTGGATGGATTGGTAAATTTGCAGACGACACGAAAGTCAGTGGAGTAGTGGACAGTGTGGAAGAATATTACAGGTTGCAAGGGGACTTGGATAAACTGCAGAATTGGGCTGAAGGGTGGCAAATGAAGTTCAATGCAGCTAAATGTGAGGTGATACACTTTGTGAAGAATAACAGGAAGGCAGAGTACTGGGTCAATGGAAACATTCTTGGTAATGTAGATGTGCAGAGGGATGTTGGAGTCCACGCACATAGATACCTGAAAGTTGCCACCCAGGTGTACAGTACTGTTAAGGCAGCATACAGTGTGTTAGGTTTTATTCATAGATGGATTGAGTTCTGGAACCACAATATCATGCTGCAACTATACAAAACACTGGTGCGGCCATATTTGGAATATTGTGTGCAGTTCTGGTGCCCATATTTTGGGAAGGATGTGGAAGCATTGGAAGAGGTGCAGAGGAGATTTACCAGGATGTTTTGTGGTCTGGAGGGAAGGTCTTATGAGGAAAGGGTGAGCAATTTGAACGTGTTCTCATTGGCAAGAAGGCGGCTAAGAGAGGATTTGATAGAGACATACAAGATGATCAGAGGCTTACATAGGGTAGACAGTGAAAGTCCTTTTCCTAGGATGATGACATCAGTGTGTATGAGGGGGCATAACTACAAATTAAGAGGTGATAGATTTAAGATAGATGTCGGAGGCAGGTTCTTTACTCAGAGACTAGTAGGTAGTGGATTCCACGCCCTAACCAATGTAGTTAACTCAGCCACTATAGTGAGATTTAAACAATCCTTTAGATAAGCACATGGGTGATTTTGGGATCGTGTAGGGGGATGAGCTGAGAATAGTTCATAGGTCGGCGCAACATCAAGGACTAAAGGGCCTGTTCTGCACTGTATTGTTCTCTGGCTATTGTGCTACAAGAGTTTTTTACTGTCTTAAACAGAGTGATGGATCTTGTATTGTGAGCTTACGAAGTGTCACTGATCTCTACCAAACATGTTCGAGGTAGCGAATGCTGCCTGACCTGCTGCGCTTTTCCAGCAACACATTTTTCAGCTCTGCTCTCCAGCATCTGCAGTCCTCACTTTCTCCATGTACGAGGTAGAGTCAGGGCAATAATAAGATGCTGCAACAGGAGGGGGGCAGGTAGCTCCATACAAAACCCGACTCCTTCTCAACTGTTTTCACCACAAAAACCGAGCGCCTTCCAGAAAAGCACCTCTACATCCCACCACAACATTTTGCCCCAGAATCGTGGTATCTGGCAGTGCACTAAGAGGAGTGCAACAGTCTGTACTGGGACCCTGAAACGCTTGGTAAAGAGTCAAATCATCTGAGCATGACAGCCCCACCACATTGCATGCATTTTCTATTGTTTTCTCTCTGTTCCTGACTTCCCTTGTTTTTCCTAATGAACCTGCTAAAAGTTGTTATTACATACAACTGCATAAGCTGCGAATTGAACCCAGGCCTCTCGGTCCAAGATTCGGGATATTTTCACCGCGTCACAAAACATCGACTTTGTCCCTTGCCTGCTCAGTCACGCCTGAATCAACTCTGCAATTGGGACGAAGGGGCGGAACAGTAGGACCGAGTAGCAGCCAGTCCTCCAACCAGAGTGAGTGAGGAGAGGGGCGAAAGCATTCTCGGGGAGTGAACGCTTCAAGATTGGTCAGAGAGCAAACTATTTTGCAGGATTGATCATTCTCATGATATAGTGGAGCATTAAATCTCTCTCATAAATCAATGTGAGATTTTAAGAAATCCTGTAGTTGAAATGTAAATCTGATAACGTACATATTTCAAATCGATTTGCACAACTCGAGTAAGAAACTTCTTTTCAAACTCCCAGAACGATTGGTAATTTACATACCTGGCCGTATAAAGGTTTCATAAACCTTTATAAGAAATATTGACGACAATGTTACCAATATCTCCAACTCATGTACTCAATGCTCTGACCAATGAAGACAAGTGTGCCAATTGCCACTTTCAACACCCTGTCACCCTGTGATGCCAGTCCAAGGAACAATGTAACTGCACCCCTTGGTCTCTCTCTTTTCTACAACACTGTCCAGGGCCCAACCATTACCCGTGTGAGTCCTCACAGGTTTGTCTTAACTAAATCCAACACCCGAATTAAACTCCATCTTTCATTCCTTGGCCCACTGGCCCAGTTGATTAACATCCCCTTCGATAACTATTTTCCCTGCCCACACTTCCACTAATCTTGGTATCCACAAACATAATAACAGGGACTCCTATATTTTCACTCAAATTGTTTATGTAAATGGTTCACAACAGTGGTCCCAGCACCAATCCTTACAGCACACTGCTGGTCAGAGGCCCCAGTCTGAACAACAACCCTCTCCCACCACCCGCTGTCTCCCACTGTCATCCCATTTTGTATCCAGTTGGCTAGCTCTCCCTGATCCCTTGTGATCTACCCTTACTAACCAGTGTATCATGCTACACACTGACCAAGGGTTTGGGGAAGCCAGAAACAACGTCTGTTGCTCTGCCTTCATCTATGTTTTTGGTCACATCTTGAGCAAACTCCAGTCAAGTTTGTGAGACATGTTTTCCCATGCACAAAGCCATGCTGGCTGTCCGTAATCAGGCCTTAACTTTCCAAATGCATGTAAGGCCTACCTCTCAGAATGACCCCCAACAACTGACCCACCCTGATGTCTCGCTCATCAGTCTGTAGTTCTCTGGCTTTGTCTTGCAGCCTTTCTTAATTGATGACACAACATTATAATCATAGTCAGAGTCATACCGCACTGTTCGGTTAACGCTAAACATACTGTAAAACGGATCTCATACCACCTGCCTGTTCCTGGATCATATCCCTTCAAACCTTTCCTATTCCTGTACTAATCCAAATGTCTTTTAAACATTGTAATTGTCCCCATGTTCACCCCTTCCTTGGGAAGTTCGTTTCACACACAACCCACCCTCTGTGTAACAATGTGCCTCTCATGTTTTTTATTTTATATGTCTCTCCTCTAAACTTAAAAATGTAGTGCCTTGTCTTGAAACTCCCCTGTCCATTGGAAAAGACAACTCCCATTAACTCTATCTATCCCCCTCATGGTTTTATAAACTTCTATGAGGTCATCTGTCAACATTCAGGTTTCAGTGAAAAATACCAACCTATTCAGCCTTTCTTTATACTGAAGCCTTTCGTACCCAGCAACATCCCAGTAAATCTCCTCCCAACCCTTTCCAGCTTCATAATATCCTTCCTAGAACTGGGCAGCCAGAACTGGACACAGTATTCCAGAAGAGGACTCACCAATGGCCTGGATAATCTCAATGCGACTTCCCAACTCCTACATCCAAAGGACTGAGCAATGAAAGCAAATGAGGCCAGCACCCTTTTTTTAAACTATCCTGTCTCTCCATGTTGCAAACTTCAAAGAAGTATGCAGCTGAACCCTGAGGTCCCTCTGTTCTACAACACTACCAAAAGTCTTGCCATTAATTGTATAAGCCCTGCCCGTGTTTGTTGTACCAAATGCATTACCTCGCATTTATTCAGATTGAACTCCATCTACAGTTTTTCAGCCATTCACACATTTCATCAGGATCCCTTTGTAATCTCAGAAAACCTTCTTCACTGTACACAATGCCACCCTCCAGTCTATCAGCCTATTGCATGCAGCTCTCTATGGTACAAATATCTCTCCTAGGGGCCCTACAATTTCTTCACCAGCTTCCCACAATGTCCTGAGATCCATTTGATCAGGTCCTGGGGATTTCTCTGCCTTTGTGTTTTAAAACCTCCAGCACCTTCTTTTCTACAATGTGGACTCATTTCAAGACATTGAGTCATAGAGATGTACAGCACAGAAACAGGCACTTCGGACCAACTCCTGCATGATGTTTCTAGTCACATTTGCCACAATTTTGCCAATATCCCCCTAAACCTTTGCTATTCATACACCCATCCACATGCCTGTCAAATGTATTTCTATCAGCCTCCACTATCTGCTCTGGCAGCTTATTCCATCCACTCTGTGGGAGCCAGTTGTCCTTTAGATCCCTTTGAAAAGTTTCCCTCGCCTGGGGACATGACCTTGTCTATTGACCCTGTCGATGCCCACCATGATTTTAAACACCTTTTATCGGTTAACTCCTCAGCCTCCCATGTTCAACTGAAAACAGCCCCAGCCTATTCAGGCTTTTCCCTGAAGCACAAACCCTCCAACCCTGGCAACATCTTTGGTCATTTCTTCTGAACCCTTTCATGTTCCACAGCATCGTTCCGATAGCATTGAGACCAGAATTGCTCACAGTATTCCAATAGTAGTCAGGCCAAACACTGTGTAGTTCCCTGAGCCCCCCAGTCTTTATCCACAGTAAGTTCTAAAGTGGAATATTTGTTTCGGATCTTGTAGTTTCCCACATTGTTACCTTCATTGATCATTAAGGAGACCGGGTTAGTCCCGAGCTCTTCTTTTGCTCTTAATACACTTGTAGAGTCTCTTTGGATTCTCCTTAACTTTCTCTGCCAAAGCTATCTCATGTCCCCCTTTTACATTCCTGATTTCCATCCTAAGTGTATTTCTACAGCCCCGATGCTCTTGAAGGGATTCCCTTGAGTCAGCCAGTTATATCTGACATGTGACCCCTTTTTTTCTTGACCACAGCCTCGAAACTCAGCCAGTCTTTCCTAATTCAGTCAGCATTGAGCTGCACACTAACAGGAACACGCTGGCGCTGAACGCTCCTTTTATGTCGGTTTTAAAATATTCCGACTTGCCAGACTTCCCTTTATCTGCAAATAACCTCCCCAGATCTACTTTAAAAATTCATGTCTAATGCTATCTTGCTCCACTGAATAACTTTAACTTGTGGACCAGGCCTGTCCTTTTCCATCGCTATTTTCAAACTAATACAATTGTGGTAACTTTCCGAAGGGCTCCCCCACTAACAACTCAGTCCCGTTCCCTACATTGTGTCCCAAGGGGAGGTCAGGTTTAGCCCCATTCTCCAGTTGGGCCACTTACGTAATGACTGAGAGTTTTCGGAACACACTTAACAAATTCCTTCCATCCAAATGTTTAACTTAGTAGCAATCCCAGTCCAGGTTTGGAACGGTTAAGATCCCCTATCATTCCAACCCTATTATTCTAAGAGATATCTGAAATCTCCTGACATATTTGCTCCTCCATCTCCCATTGCCTATCGCTGTTGTACGACCGTAGAAAACTAATGACCAATGTTTATTTCTCAGTTCCACTAATATCGTTTAACTGTGCGATCCTACATGAATACTCCCTCTGGGTACTGCTGGGATGTTTCCCCCGTCAAACCCACCAGCTCTCCTCCTGTTTTGCCTCCTGTTCTATCCTTCCTGTAGTATCTGTCTCCGGAACATTGAGCTGCTGCTCCTGTTGCTCCCTCAGCTGTGTTTCTGTAATATCTATGGGATCCCAATCCCATGTTCCCATCCATGCTCTGGGTTCATCTGCCTTATCTGTCTGGCCCTTTGCATTGAAATAACTGCAGTTTAATCCACCAGTTTTCCCTAATTGTCTGCTATGTTCTTGCCTGCCTTGTCTACTTATATTGCTCTCTTGAACATTTGTGCCAGCCTCAACTTTCTTTCTGGCCTTACGACTCTTTTTGGGGTCACACAGCCCTGCCAGACGAGTTTAAATCCTCTCGAGCAGCTCCAGCAACGTTGCCCACCAGGATGTGGGTCCCCCTCCTGCTCCCAGTTCAGGTGTATTCCCCACCCTGTCTACCTGTGCTGACACCTTCAGACATCCAGGGACTTACCCACCAAGGTCCCTGTGTCCCTCAGTTCTCCAGGGGGACCTATCATTCATGATGTATATCATTCATTTATTAGACTTCCCACAGTGCATTACCTCACAGTGATCAGAAGTAAACTCCATCTGCCATTACTCTGCTCAGTTTATCATCTGATCGATATCAGACTGCAGCCTGAGTCCATCCCCCTCACTGTGGACAACACCCTCACCTTTCATGTTATCTGCAAACCTACTAATGTTACCTTCTGCTTTCACATCCGAGTGATTAATGTCCATAATGAACAGCAATGGCTCCTGCACAGATCCCTGTGGTATACCCACTGGACAAAGGCTTTCAATCACAAAACCAACCCTCCACCAATTGTGGAGCCAATTTACCAACTTACCTTGGATCCCATGGGATCTTCCCTTTTGGAGCAGCCTGCTCTCCTGCTCTCCTGCTCTCCTCCCTATCTTTCTGAACCCTCTAAAACCTATACTTCTCCCTACTTACTCAACCCCACCAAACCCTTTCCCTATCTATCTAATCACATCCAATCCCTACACCCTTCCCTATCTCACTAACCTATTCCAAACCCTCTGCTACTCCGTATCTCTCTCAAACCCTGCACGCCTCAATATCTCTCTAACCCCTCCAAACCTACACATTTCCCGATCCGTCTAACCCCCTCCAATCTGTAACCCTTCTCTATCTCTCCAACCTCCTTCAAACCCTATACTACTCCACAACTCTCTCAAACCCTGCACGCCTCCCTATCCCTCTAATCCACTCCAAACCCTACATCCCTCACTATATCTCTAAGCCCCTCCCAAATCATATACTACTCCCTATCTCTCTCAAGCCGCTCATACTAACGCTAATGTTTTATCACGCCTCATATTTACGCTTCTACTTCCGTTTTAAGTTTAGCCTTACACATATGGTAGTTGCCTCCATCGACCTGCTCATTTTGTACCTGCTTTAAGCTTCTCTTTCTGATTTAATTCCCTTTTTACTGCAGCAACTGACTCTATAATGACTAATAATGCATCACCATCTCCTCCTTTACCCCTCTCCTGTGCTGCCTATAGTTCTTGCACCGCAGAATTTTGAGTTGTCAGCCCTGACCTCCCTCAAGCACATCTCTGTAATGGCAAAAATGTCACAATTCCACGTGTCACCGCGTTCCCTAATCACATCTGTCTGTCCGATAACATACCCAACATTAAGGGAAAGCACATCCACCCTGGAATATATCACCTGGAATACTCAGTACCTCGGAGTTCTTCAGTCATTGACTGCTCGTTATCAAGCTGCCTAATTCATGAACCAAAACTGTAACTCTGGGACTGAATGAATATTTGTTGAATAGTAATTTCGTTTTCAGTAAATGTATTCATCAAATGCAACTTTCCAGAACTGAACGGTCAGCTCTAAATACAGCGAGTTTCTGCTGATTAATTGCCTGCTTAGTGTGCAGAGGGGACAGCCCTTTGTAATGGAGAAAGTGAGACCTGCAGATGCTGGGGATCAGAGTCGAAAAGTGTGGCGCTGGAAAAGCACAACATAGCAGGTGACATTTGAGGAGCATAAGAGTCAAAGCTTTGGGCATCAGCCTTTCATCGGGAAGGCATTGGTGCCTTCCCATGTTTTCCATTCCATGATTAACAGGTTATAGGGAACCATATGTGTTCAGGAAAGCAGCACTGTATCGAGCCCTGAAATGGAAAGCAGTCAATCAGAGAGTTGGACAGTGAGGAGACATGGTGAGGTGAAGGACAGACTGATTGCAATTCAAACATAGGGATAGATAAATCTCCTAGGCCAGCCGGGATCCACCCTGGCTTACTACAGGAAGAGAGCGAAGAGATTACTGCACCTTTGGAGATGATCTTTGCGTCCTCACTCTCATTGGAGTCGTGCCAGATGCTTGGAGGGAGGCAAATGTTACTCCCTTGTTCAGGAAATGTAATAAAGTTAATCCAGAGAATTACAGACCTGTCAGTTTACATCAGCATTGGGCAAAGGTTTGGAGAGGATTCTGAGAGACAGAATTTATGATTACTTGTAAATCATAGTTTGGTTAGAAATAGTCAGCATGGCTTTGTGAGGGGCAGGTCATGCCTCACAAACCTTACTGAATTCTTTGAGGATGGGATCAAACACATTGAAGAAGCGAGAGTAGTGGACGTGGAGTACATGGTAAATTTCCCCATGGTAGGTTCATTCAGAGGGTAAGGACGCATCAGATACAGGGAAACCGGCCTGTCTTGATGCAGAATGGACTGGCCCATAGAAGACAGAGGGGGATGGTAAATGGCAAGTATTCTGTCTGGTGCTCGGTGACCATTGGTGATCCATTAGGATCGGTTCTGGGGCCTCTGCTGTTTGTGATATTTATAAATCACTTCGAAGAGGAAGAGGGAAGGTGGATTAGTAAGTTTTTCAAATTAACAAAGTATGGTGGAATTGCGGGTAGTGTGGAGGGCTATTGTAGTTTGCACAGGACATTGACAGGATGCTGAACTGGGCTGATAAGAGACAGTTGGAGTTCAACCTGGAAAATTGTGAAGCGATTCAGTTTGGAAGGACAAATTTGAATGCATAAAACACGTTTAAATGTAGGATTCATACATTGTGGAGTAACAGTGGGATCTGATGATCCATGTCATAGCTCCCACAAAGTTGCCACCTAGGTTGATAAGGTTCTTAAGAAGCCAGATGATGTTTTCATTAGCATGGGGGTTGAGTTTAAGCAGTGAGGTTATGCTGCAGCTCTATGGAACCCTGGTGAGATCACACTTAGAATGTTGCGTTCCGTACTGGTCGCCTCATTATATGAAAGATGTGGAAGCATTGGTGAGTGTACTGAGGAAATTTATCAGGACGCTGCTTGGACTGGAGGGCAGGTCTTGCAAAGAAAATTCAGGGAACTACGTTTTTTTCTCATTGGAACGGAAAAGAATGGAACATGACTTGATAGAGGTGGACAAGATGATTAGAGGCATAGATAGAGTGGATAGCCAGAAACTTTCACCCAGGACGGAAATGGCTATGATGAGGGGGCACGATTTTAAGGTAATTGGAGGAATATTTATGGGAGATGTCCGAGATAGGTTCTTTATACAGAGAGTGTGGGTGTGTGGATAGGCACATGAGTAATCGTATAATGAAAGGTATGTAGGTTAGTCTGATCTTAGAACAGGATAAAATGTCGGCAGGACGTCAAGGGCTGAAGGGCCTGTACTATGATTCCTGTTTCACCAAGCTTGTAGGTTCTCATCAATTCTTGAGTGTTTGAGGGAGTGATGTGGGTGAGATCAGGAACCTTTGACGAGGTGTTAGGTCAAAACTTACATTTACGTTGTGCATTGTTACAGTCACCTGAGTGATACAATATGTGTAGGTCACCACACACCAAACAGAATCCGCCAAGTTCAGTTATTAACGTGCTTCTTGGCCTGCTGTTTGCTGCTGTTTTCTTCAGATATATTCTGTTTGGTGAACCGTGTATTAATCTCTGGCCATCCACAGAGATGTAAAATTTCATTTTGATGCTGGTGATAATGAAGGTGACAGTTATTGGGTATGGTTTCAGAGGTTTCTTTGTGAGACTCAAGATAATGCATCAGACTGTCAAATTTTTAACTTCTTTTCTCAGCATCCGGTCCAGGGTGCAGATTTATAGAGTCTGGGAGGCAGGCCAGGTGTCAGCACCATCAGTAAGTTGTGTGGTGTGATTCTGACACTGCATGTCGACACATCTGCCCACTGGGCCAAGCTCTGACTGAAGATGGTTTTTTAAAACCTGGTTGCTGGTCAGCCATTGATATCTAATTTGGACATTATTTGTCCCTACACTGAGACCTGTAATAGTCTGTTAGCGAGCTCCCACCTTTCCCAGGGTGGATTCCAAATTATTTGTTGTGAAGAAATGTTTGACTGACTGCCCTGACCCAGGTTAGAAACTATTTGCACAGATTTAGGAGCAGGTCAGTGTGTCACTCAGCATCACATGCAACTGTGAATTCCAGTAACACTGTAAAAGATTCCAAATCTTTTGGAAGCCATTTTTAGCGTAGCTCATTGCAAGGTGTTGAGTTTACTGACCCGAACAATAATCAACTGTTAGCTATGTTTCGTGAATTGGGCAAAAATGAGATACGAAGTATGATTATTCAACTGAACTATAATCTCTGAAAACAATTAGGTCGATTCTATATTTATGGGAGTAAAGTATAAACTCCTATCAATTTTTTGTAACGCAAAAATAAAGAATGCACATTTTATTTTATTTAGAATAAAGAAAATGGTACCTAACTGTTATGATCAGAACTATACATTCAATGTCAGGATTCAAAACAATGCATTGCCACTCCAACATTTTGAAAATGGTTGGCTTCTGAATGATTCCATGTTCAGAGTGAGTAAACGATTGAACAATCAAATGGAATTAGCATTCTTATACATTTATATATAATCAATTAGTTAAATTTCTCAGTGACATGTATGAGCTTCAGCTAATAGCCAGCAATTTAGAAATAGCAATAATTAAACATGCACTGTGAATGATTACATTATTAAATTTTAGTGAACAATAATTTGAAAACTTCCGATTTTTAGAAAGAATGCTACTTAATATGGAATGTGGACAGTGAAAAAAAGGACATATTTTGGTGTGAGGGAAAAGTCAGACCTTTTCAAAGAGATTTGTGCCAAAGCAATGATATACTTGTTTTCGTTATCAGAACATAACATTTAAAATATTCATGTTCTGAGAAATAAATAGACTACATAATGAGACTGACCTTGCAATACTTGCATTTTAAATGTTTATCCTGCAACAAATGATCAGATATTTGCGAGCACTTAAAACGGGAAATAATCTGATACTGACTTTTATTTGCATCAGACACATGATAGAGTACAAGCCTTTAAAGTACAGGAGGAGGCCATTGGCCACTGTGTGTGCACCAGCTCCAGTAATGTTTCCCAAGCACCTTCCATTTGCCAGCCCTATCTCTGTAGCCCATTAAATTTATAATTTACAAATATATATCCAATTCTTTATTGAATCGTCATCTACAACTCTCCCAGGCAGTCTAATCCAAATCCTAAGAAATCTCTCAATAAAGAAATATTTATGTATCTCAGTCCCAGCTCTTTTGCTGACCATATTGAAATTAGAACTCCTTGATGCTGTAATGCCAACTAACAGAAACAGAGTTTTCCTGTTTTACTCTGCAACTTTCTTCATCCTTTATAAGTTCACATCTTTGTCTGTTCTGCTCCAGGAAGAATAACCCTTGCAAGAACTGTAACAAACGCTACGTCGGAAAAACAGGCAGAAAACGAGCCACCTGGATGCATGAACAACAACTAACCAGAAAAAGACATGACCCACTCTCACTAGATCCTTACATACAGATGCGGAAGTATATCATTTTGACTGGGTCTGCACATCCATCTAGGACCAGCCAAAGAAAGACACGCACGAGAATTCCTAGAAGCATGGCAATCCAACCGGAACTCTATCAACAAACACATCGATTTTGATTCAATTGACTCTCTGAGGAAAAGGACCAGGCATGAAATCACCAATACTGGAAATTACATCACTGACGCAAGGAAACCTAAACACTTAAATAGCAAGTGGGACATAAAACTAACATTTCACCGGAGTCTCACTGATAATGTTCACTAGGATAGTGATGAACCATCGGAAAATGAACTCTCCGACTCAAACTGACATCCAGAAGAAATGCAGTTTCTCTCGTCCTTTCTTCAACTAAATCCTTCATTCCAGTTATCATTCTGATTATTTATAAAGTTATTGGTATTCTTCTGCAAAGTAATATGGAGTCTGTCTGATTGTGTGTGTGATTGCGTGTGTGTGTGTGAGAGAGAGACAGAACAATCCTCTGTTATCTCTGAATTACTCCCCGTGCCATATGGAAAAGAGGTAAGGATTAGGACGGCGGTATAGTTTAACATGTTGTTAAAAAGCTAGTTCAGGGTTGATGGTTTCAGAATTTTGGATTATTGGGAATTCTTCCAGGACAGGTGGGACTTGTACAAAAAAGACAAAATGCATCTTAACTGGAGGAGCAACAACATCCTTTTGGGGAGCTTTGCTAGTGCATGTCGAATGGATTTAAACTAATAAACCAGGAGTTTGGTATCAACGCAGCGGGTCAGAAACTGAGTAGATGGTCGAGATCAATAGCACATCAGGCATGGCCAGTCTAATGACCATGCTGAGGGAAGGAATCATATCAGGTCACATTGTGAGATGGAAGTTGGAATAAATGATAGAGATGAGGCTCAGGTTTATCAGCGATTAACAAATGAGGATGGAGAGTGTGGGGGATGTGAGGGATTGAGGTGTGAGAGATCAGGAAGACAGTGCACAAGAAAATATTAAAGGGTAAATATTGACGGGATGGAGTGGGGTGGGGAATTCTGTGATAAATAACTGGCAGCAAAACACATGAAAACTTGCTTTTTATCAAAGTGAATATCTGGGAAGTAATTTATTATGCTTCAGAGAAATAGCACCCTCATAGCTAGAAGTCTGCATTGTATTGAAGGAAAATCTGTGTCCATGACATTGCTGTAGCTATAATAATGGTGGTAAAAAGCTGGAAAAATGCTCGTGCTGTTGTTAGACAATGCTTGCACTGAGCATGTGAATTACCCTGGATGTTCCCAGAGATGGCTTGGATGCTGTAGGTGGAGAAAGGGCTGAAACTCCATGAGATTATTCTGGTTTGTGATCTCGCGACTTACTGAGTCTAGTCAAAGGAACAAACCAGTAACTGCCATTGCTTATAGCTTCAGAATATATCAGAGCATTCATGGCTGCCAACGCATAGAATCATGAAACGAATTAAAGGCCTATCACATCCGTGCCAGCAAGTGCACATCCAAAGGCTTTGTAAATGTTTGTGAGGTTACCTCCCTCAACGACCCTCCTAGACAATGCATTCCAGATTCATACCACCCTCTCATGACGAAACACATTCCACAAATCCTCTCTCAAATTCCTGCCTTTCACTTCAAAAATGTGTTCCTTTGTTTTTGACCCTTTGACTAAGAGAAACAGCTTCTGTTTATTCATCTTTTCCATACCCCTATACTCCAGTATACCTGTAGCAGGTTCCCTCCTCAACCTTCCCTGCTGCAAAGAAAAAAAGAGCAAATGTAGCCCTCCCCATTCATAGTTCGAGTACTCACTTGTCTTATTACTTCTGACGTGCATCATCCCACATTTATAAGTGTTACATTTCATTGGCCATTGATCTGGCGATCTGAATAATCTATTTATATTCTCTTGATTGTGAGCCACTCAGCTCAGCTCTGTGTCATCCACAACATTGGTCAGCATTCCACTTCACCACACCCCCCACCCCCCATTTTCCACATGCTCACCATCGTCATTTATGAATATCACAAACAAACCGTGGTTTAATTCCTGTTTCCCAGATGTTATTCAGAGGAAGATTTGAGAATTCCAGTCTCTGTTTTTTTCTTATTTTGGTCAATTTACAGAGTGATTTGGTTAACATTTTTTATGAGGAATCCAGAAATAACAGTTTTGACACAGAGTTGAATTCATCTTTTGAACTTTGCATGTTTTATTCATAAAGCTTGTAAATTATTTAGGATGAACTAGGTTTTGGCATCTTGCGCTGAAACATTAACCTTTTGGAGGCACTGCAATAGCCAGAGCTGGAGACATTTTTCATCTGCAGGATGGACACAAACTAATTCATTGTTTGTTTAAATCAGCTAGTGTGATGAGGTTAAATACTCAATTAAATTCTATGTTATGGACAAACTGAAGGAGATCAAATCATATTCTCATGTCTACCTTGAATTGGAAGCAAATACATACTGTAAAGAAAAATCAAAAATGTTGAAACACCACACAAGACAAGAAAAAAAAAATCCTCTGCACTTGATACAGAAAGATAGAGTACATGTATCATCTTAACAAGAATCAAGTGATAGAAAAGAAAGAACATGAAATCTTTTCTTAATTTTGAATGGAAACCTGATCTCGATTTTCCTGAACAGTGATGTTTTCGCATCCAATCCCGCTTCCCCAAAAACAAGATTTTCCTTGTCACTAAAACTTCATCCATCATTCTTCCTCCTTCGTCCTACTCTTTCCTCACACTCCTACTTCCCTTGCACTACCCCTTCTGCTGCTACATGCTCTTCCACTGATGACTTCCCTTTACACCCTCCTTCTGTCACTCCCACCGTAAGTTACACCAATTCCCCAATTACTCCCACTTCATCTGACCATCGCATTCCCTTTTTGCTTTCCAACTGAGATGATGGGAGCCGCTGGCTTCTGTTCTGCTATTGATCATCAGCAAATGTTGAGATTGAGATGATCAATGTCCAATCGCAACAGACAATATTGTGTGTCTGTTACTGTCTGATGCACTGTGAACATGATTGTTTTGTTCCCCAAGTTCCAGAGTGGAGTGTCTTTCTGTCTCTGTGTCACAGTGCACAACCAAACAGTCTCATCACAAATAGGATGAACCTTTCCTCAAAATCAGAAGTCCATGCATCAGTTTTCCCTTAAACATTTTGAGTACAGTGAGCACATTGTTCAAACAAGCCGTTTTTTACACTTTTGCTTTATATTATTTTAACGGTTTACCTCTTTTGAGGTGAGATCAGAGTAACGTCCCTCGCATCAAAGTAATATTTGATTCATGTGGCATCACGGACCCTGAGTAAACAGGGGTCAATGGGAATCGGAGGAAATTCTGTCCTGGTAATTTCCTCACTGAACAATGACACCTTCCCCAGAGCTTTTGAGAATGACAAATAAACTCTGCCCTTGATAATACCTGCCAAAGCCATGGATGACTTTGTCCTGTTGATTACATCAACGTTTATTATGTTTTCAGTTTTGTCTAAAATCTCAGAAAAGTAAGGCTTTGCTGATTGAGTGTCACTCCAATGAAATCAGGGCATTACAATAAGATTACGTTCATTTTCATTCAGTTAATTCCTGAGGGCTGATCATGTGATTGCAGTGCCAGTGATATCAACATTTTATCTGTGCAAAAGCATCACATCTCATTGGCTCAAGGCTGCACCACTCCCCAATTCTATTTCTTTCTCCGGCTCATTCGCCATGCTCATCAGATATATGAGGCACACATATGATGCAAGAACACAGAGATGTCTATGACCCCTTGGAACCTGTCTCCCCACCCGTGCCCTGCACTCTGACTGCATCCCCTCCCCCAAATGCACCTCCTGTCGTACCTTCACCCTCCCTTCTACCCTTCCACACTCTGATGTTGAATGTTCTGTACTTAACAATGATCTCAGCGTTATCCCAATGTACCCCGAATTGAATGAATTTCGGGTACGGCATGACGTTGAACGCTTCTCCCACCATCTTCTCCTCGGTGCCCATTTCTTTGGGCAAACATTCTGTTCCCTGTTCCACAGACTCTTCGCCTAGCTCCAATACTCTTCCTCCACCTGGACCTCTCACTCTGCTGTTTGCTTGAACTCAATCTGTTCATTGAGAATGTTCGATGTGACATTGATTGTCTTAATTTCTCTGCATCCCCTCACCCAATCCAACAAATCACCCTCTGAACAGGCTGTACGCCGTGTGCTTTGATCCAAATCTGACTTTGTTATTCAGCCTGTGCTGGTAAGGGTGATGCTGCTGTAGTCTGGTGGACTGACCTCTACATTGCAGAGACTGAGGGCCAGCTCTCAGTTATCTCCTCATATCACCTGCTGGACCCAATCATGACCCGACCATGGCACATCAGGCCATTGTATCAACTATGATAATTGACCACATTTCATCTGGTCATTCACACCCTACTTGCCCCCACCTAACGGTCCCCAAGCTGATGGTCCTCTGATAGCAGAGCTCACTTCTATCTCCTCCTGAAAATCCACAAACAGAACTGCCCGGGCAGACCCATTGCTTCAGCCTACTCCTGCCACATAGAGGGGGTGCATGGATACACACGTGGGCTCCAGTCATACCTGTTTCTTCAAGGGGTACATAGACAATTCCCTGTTCCACTTCTATTCCTGACCCATCCACAACACTTTCTCCAATGCATATATTATATCATCGATTCTGCTTCTCTCTCTTGCCCTGAATTTAAAAAAAAACCCATCGATTTCACTTCCAATTTGCATGCCTCCTTCACTTTCACCTAGTCTTTCTCTGACTCATCACTTCCTTTCCACGGAATCTCTGTTTCCATTTCTGGGGATCGACTGGCCAATAATATCCAGTATTAACCAACTGACTCCCACAGCTACCTGGAGTATACACCCTCACAACCTGTTTCTTGCTAATATTCCGTTCCATTCCACCAGTTTTTCTGTCTCCACCGCATTGCTTCTGATGATGTCAGTTTCCAAAATGTCCATTTTTTCCTCAACTGAGAATATCCCAGCACTGTTCTCGAGAGGGCCCTCAACCAGGTCTGACCCTCCTCTTACATTTCTATTTTCACCGTCTCTCTACCCTCCTGCAACAGCGCGACAATTCCTCTTGTCCTGGCCTACCATCCCACCAGCATTCACATGAAATGGATCATCAGCCGCCATTTCCCCCACCTCCAGCAAGGTGCCATCTCCAGATACATATTTTCCTCCTCAAAATTGTCCGCCTTCTGGAGGGACCACGACACCCTGGTTCACTCTTTATTCACTCCCATTACCTCACCCTCACCCCCACCACAGGCCCACTTCACTTGCCCCTGCCGAAAGTGTAACATGTTCGCACCTCTGTCCTCCTTTCTCACTATCCAAGGGGCCAACTGCACCGTACCGATGAAGCAGCACCTTACCGACATTTCCTACAATTAGTCTACTCGATTCGCTTCTCACAATGTGGTCTCCTCTACATTGAGGAAACTAACGGTAGCTTGGGTGACTGCTTCACTGAACATCCAAAGTGTATCTATACAATAGACCCAGAGCTTCCAGTTGCCTACCAGTTTAATACCGCATCCTGTTCCCTGGCCAATACCTCTGTGTCAGGCTTGCTGCAGTGTTCCAGGAAAAGTCTGTGCAAACTGGAAGAACAACGCCTCACTTACCGTGTGAGGACCCTACAGCCCTTCAGACTCAAAATAAAGTTCAATAATTTTCGGCCCTGAACTCCCCAATGTCCTCACCCCCGACCAATAATACACCAGGCCTAGTTCTCACATCGCCTTCCATTGCACACCCTCTCTGTTTAGCCACTAACAATCTCCATTAACAGCTGTCCAGCCCCTTCTGCATATCAACCAACATTTTCCTAGCTACCATCAGTTCTGAGTAAAGGTCACTGAACCCAAAACGTTAACTGTGATTTCCCTTCACGGATGCTGCCAGGCCTACTGAGCGTTAGAAGCAACTTCTGTTTTTGTTTCAACATTTTCATGGCACTTTTTCACAATCCAATACACCATCAATATTTAGACCCTTGTCAAACATAGGAACTTCAAAATTTTTCATTTAATGTCCATAACAAATTACTCGAGATCCAAGTGAGACAGGGCTTTGCTGTTAACGTTCAGATCAGACAATTTGTCGCAGTTCAGAAAGAAAAAGAAATCGAAAGAGCTGGAGCAAAACTCAACAAATCTGGCAGAATTTGAGCAGAGATGCATAGAAGTAACCTTTTACTTGTCAGAAATTTCACATCATAATCAATATGTTAACTCTGTTTCTATCTGCAGATACTTCTTCATGTTTTTATTTCGTTTCTCCACCATTTGCAGTTTGTATCTCATGTTTGCATATCATTTTATCTCATGTTTCTTGACAGGTCCATATGCTGACCTAGGTTATGTTTGGACACTGTGGTCCTATTACAGTTGGTGTGTCTGTGACATGTGTATTAAGGCCGAAATCTGTTTCTTCTACAAGATTCAAAGAGAAAAAAAACAGGTTTCTGAATATCCTGTAAATCTCAGAAAACCACTTTGTTTTAAAACACTTTTCATTGCAACTGAACTTCATGACATAATATGAATCGATTTTTGTTGATGGAACAGACTGTGTCCTTTATTGAACAACAAGCTTGTCTGCCCCCCCCCCCCCCGCCCCCGCCCCCCCCCCCCCCATAGGCTTTCAAAACATATCACTGAATTATTACAGCAAAGGTTGAGGAAACACAACCCATTGTCTCTTCCCGCTTAGAATGAGCTGTATCTCTACTGTTATTCTGTATACTGGCAACTGAAAGCATTCTATTCGTGTGACATGGTAACTGCTCTGCCCAGGACCATACGGTTGTGTGCATAGCACAGACCATCACGGAAGGCAACCTTCCATTCATTTATACTTCTTATTGTCACCGAAAGGCTGATAAAATAAAAAATCTCTCCCAAACCTGTACTGATCTCAGACAACCTCTTCCAACAGGAAGAAGATAGTGAGACTTGAAAACATGGACCAGCATACTCAGGAACACTTTCTTCCCTCCCGTAATTAGACTGACGAATTGACATCTCTAACTTCAAATAATACTAGTCTTGCTAATAGCGATCTTGTTTTGCACATCTCCTGTGCAGCTGTCACCTTATATGCCTCACTCTGTTGAAGTACCTCATGAGCTGTGTTTTTTTGTCTACTATCATGTTCCTGCACAACTCACAAAACAAAGCTTTCCATTGTACATTTGACTAAAATAAATCAAATCAAATCAAATAAAACACGTGGACTACAGTGGCTCACGGTCTTCTCAAGAGCAGTTAGAAAAGTGAAGTAATGCTGGCCCAGCCAGAGATCAGTCTGGAGGGGATAACGATGTTGAAGGTGGGGCTCTAGTCAGTGAGCAGGAGTCTGGTGTAAGTGTCCTTGTTGTCTTGATGTCTCCGTGATGAGTGCAGGGATCGGGGTATGACATGCGTTCTGGACCTGTTACATCAGTAGGCAAATTATAAGGGATCAGGTCAGGCTGGGAGACTGGACCTGATGAGGGCCATATCCAGCCTTTCAAATCACTCCATGTTTATTGAGGTCAGAGCCACTGGGTGGTTGTCATTAAGGCACGTTACATGTGCTTTCTCACTTACGAGGATGATGGTGGTCTTCTCGAAGCAGATTGGAACTTCGGCTTGTAAGAGGGAGAAGCTGCAGTTGTATATGAATACCTCTACCAGTTGATCCTCATAGGCTCTGAGTACACAACCGGGAACATCGTCCAGGTCTGTCGCTTCCCTTGACTTGAATCTCAGGAAGACTGATCATGTCTGCAGGGGCAGGTTTTAACCTGGCAGTCACACAGTCATTCATCATAGACATTCCTTCCCCCACCTCCCTCCATCATCATCAACACACAGTTTGTCCAGACAGAATGCCATCAATAGACTGGGATTGTGCACAATAATGAAGTAAACTCACCACAAAACGGGGCAGGGTGTCCTTCTACTGAGAGTCAGTGGAGCAGGGAGTGAAGACTTTGCAGGTGTAATTCCACTGAGGCCATTGCTTCAACATGAATGGAGTCAAGCACCTTGAGTGTTGTGCCTTGTAGATGGTGGACAGTCCTTAGGGAGCCAGGAAATGTATTATTCATGGACTAACTGGGAAAAGGACCTGAAGGCAGTTTTGCTAAGTTTGAAGATGAAACAGTGATGGTTTGTTGGGAAGATGATATTGAGGAAGTGGGGAGGCTGCAGAAAGACTTGGACAGTTTTGGACTGTGGGAAAACATGTGGCTGATGGAACACACTATGGAATCGTGTGAGATTATTCACTTTGATAGGCGGAATAGAGGCAGACACTATGTTCTAACAGGATCCATTCAATCTGAAGCACAAAAGGATTTTGAAGCACTCGTCCTCCCTTATTGTTAATGTGCAGGTTCAGTTGGCAGTTACGAAAGCAAATGCAATGTTCCCGTTCATTTCAAGAGAACAAGAATACAAGAGAGGAGACATACTGTTTAGAATATAATGGGCAATGGTCAGACGGCATTTGGCATAATTTGAACTGCTGAGGGATGACGACTTATCAAATGAGCAGCAGTGTGTGTACTCGATGGAACTTTGAAGAATGGCGGGGGGGGGGGAGCATCTGATTGAAACTGATCGATTACTGCAAAGATTGATACAGTCAGTGTGTAGAACATATTTCCACTAGACAGAGAGACAATGCTCAAACAGTACAGTGCAGAATTGTAAGTTTCTGATCTGCTCTTATATTTATAAGTTGATTTGACTTCACGTTCTAGTCAGTGGTAACCCCTGTGAAATAGACGGTGGGAGGATTCAGTGTAGCCAGGAGTCCATTAATCTGTTCAAATCAGATAATCTATCCCATCGAGATGCTCAACTTGGAAATATTTATTTAAAAAAAATATTTTTTGGATGTGGGCAACACTGGATGGCCCCAGCATTTCTTGCCCGTCCCGAGTTGCCCTTGAGAAGGTGGTGGTGAGCTACCTTCTCGAACTCGTGCAATCTACGTGCTGAGCGTTGACCCACTAGTGATTAAGGAGGGAATTCTAGTGTTTTGAACCAGCAAGAGCGAAGGAACTGCGATATATTTCCAAATCAGGATGTTGACTGGATTGGAGGGGAATTTTAAGTTGGTGGTGTTCCCAAAAGTCTACTGCCCTTGTCATTCTACATGGAAGTGTTCATGAGATTGGAAGGAGTTCTCTGAGGATCTTTATGGAATTTCTGCATTGTGTCTCGGAGATAGTACGCACTGCTGTTCCTGAGCGACCGTGGTGAAGGGAGTGAATGCTTGTGCATGTGATGCAAATCAAATGGGCTGCTTTGTCCTGAATGGTATCAAGCTTCAGGCAAGTGAGGATTATTACATTTCATTCCTAACTTGTGCCTTGTAAATGTTGGACAGGCTTTGGGAAGTCAGAAGGTGAGTTAATCGCGCAGTGTTCCTCGTCTTTGATCTGCTCTTATCTGTTGCGAGTCCAGTTGAGCTTATGGTCAATAATACCCCCCAGGATTTTGATAGTGCGGAAATTTAGTGGGGATAAGGCTGCTGAATAACAAGTGGTTATATTGTTTCTTATTCGTGATGGTCATTGTCTGGATTTGTGTGGCACGAATGTTACTTGCAACTTGTCAGCCCAAGCCTGGATAATCCCCACTCCCGACCTTATGATGGAATGAAGGTCATTGTTGAAGCTGCTGAAGATGTTTGGACCTCGAACATTATCCTAAGGGATTACTGCAGAGATGTTCTGGGACTGAGAAAAGTGACCTCCAACAACAATGGCCATCTTCCTATCTGTCAGGTATGACTCCAATAATGCAGTGTTGGCCTAAGATACCGTTTTTGCTTGGGGTCCTTGATGTCACGTTTGGCAGAATGTAGCATTGATGTCAAGGACTGGAATTCAGTTCCTTTTTCTATGTTTGAACCAATGTTGTGATGAGGTCAGGAGCTGAGTGACTCTGGTGGAACACAAAATGGGCGTCCCTGAGCAGGTGCTGCTTGATAACACTGTTGATGACACCTTCCATCACTTTACTGATGATGGAGAGTAGACTGATGAGGCGGTCTTTGGATTGGTTGACTTTGTCCTGCGTTTCATGTACAGAACATACTTGAGCAGTTTTCCCCCATTGTCTGTTTGTAACCGTATTGGAACAGCTTGTCTAGGGAAGCGGGAAGTTCTGGAGTACAAGTCTTCAGAACTATTGTCGGCATGTTATCAGGGTTATAGCTTTTGCAGTATCCAGCACCTTTAACCATTTCTTGATATCAGTGAATCGAATTTGCTGAAGACTGCTATCTGTAATGATAGGGACCACGGGAGGAGGCCGAAATGGATCATCCACTCAAAACTTCTGACTGAAGATTGCTGCGAAAGCTTCAGCCTTAACTTTTGCACTGATGTTCTGGGATCTTCCATCGTTGAGGATGGGGATAGTTGTGGAGACTCCTACTCCAGTGAGTTGTTTGATCATCCACCACCATCCATGATCAGATAAGGAGGACTGCAGAGCTTAAAACTGATGCATTCATTGTGGGAGCTCAGTTCTGTCTGTCCCTTGCTGTTTATGTTACTTGGCACGCAAGTATTTCTGTTTGCAAGCTTCAGCAGATTAACATTTTATCTTTGTATATTCCTGGTTCTGCTCGTGGCATGCCCTCCTGCACTCTCCATTGAACCAGAGTTGATCCTCTGCCTTGATGGTAATGGTTTACTGGGGGGATATGATGGGTCGTGACATTACAGTTTGTGCTGGAGTACAGTGCTGCTGCTATTAATGATCCACAGTTTCTTATGGATGCTAGTCTTGAGTTGCTAGATCTCTTCGAAATCTGTGCCATTTAGCATGGTGATAGTGCCACACAACACAATTGAATTTATTCTGAACCTGACCAAGAGACTTTTACTGATACTGTCATGGAAAGATACGTCTGCAGTTGGTAGATTGGTAATGATGAGTTCATGCATGATATTTTCCCCTCCTGTTCTTTCCCTCACCACCTGCTGCAGACCCAGTCTAGTAGCTATGTCCTTTAGGACCCGACTCGCGTGATCAATAGTACTGCTGTCAATCCATTCTTGGTGGTCGACTTTGAAATCTCCTGGCTAGAATACGCTTTGTGTCCTTGCCTCAGTCAGTGCTTTCTCCAAGTGTTGTTTAACATAGAGGAGCACTGATTCAGATGAGGAATGATGTTACGTGGTAATCAGTAAGAAAATTCTTTGTCCATGTTTAATCTGAAGCTATGGGACTTCATTAGGTCTGGAGTCAATTCTGGAGACTCCCAGAGCAACTACCTACCGACTATGTCTCGCTGAGCTGCCCCTTCTGCTGGATCGGTCCTGCCTTTGGGGCAGGACATATCCAGGGATGGTGATGGTGGTGGCTGGGTTATTTTTGTAAGGTATGATTCCGTGAGTATGACTCTGTCAGGCTGTTGCTTGAATAGCCTGTAAAGCAGTTGTCCCAGTTTTGGCACTACCCCTTAGATGATAGTAAGGAAGACTTTGGAGGTTCTACAGTGATGTTTCTAATGTTGACGTTTCCAATGCACAGTTTGATGCCAGGTGGTCCAGCCGGTTTCATTCCTTTGAAACTTTGGAACCATTGGTACAAGTGAATGACTCACTGGACCATTTCAGAGAGCGATTGGGAGTCAGTGACGTTGCTTTGGGTCTGGATTTGCATGTCAGCCAGACCAGGTGAGGATAGAAGATTCCTTCATTGAAGGATGTTAATGATCCGGATGGATTTTTCTAAAAATCGGCAATGATTTTATTCTCGTAGGTAGATTCATAATTCTAGGGATATTTTAAAATTTTTGAATGGAATTTCCACCATCTGCAGTGGCGGGATTCGAACTTGGGTCCAAAGAACAGGAGCTGATTATCTGGACTGATAATCGATCGGTAACACCATGAGGCCTACTTGGAACCACCTGTTGTACTCAACTGCTATTTCATGTGTTGCCCTGTTTTTCATTCATTGATTATGTTATTCTGGAATTTCATCCATCATTAAATCCTGATTGAAATACACAGTCATGAACGTCGTCTCGACTGCTTGAATTTCATTCAATCTGTTTGGTTTGAAAAGATATTTCAAGACAGCTGCACATCTGAAAAGATCAGGAAGTAAGAATGGCTGACTGTGCACTGTACCTGTCACCGGACCAGCATGTCTGGGTATGTCAGTTCGTCTGATCTTCGAGTAGGATAAAAGATCAGCAGGACGTCAAGGGTCGAATGGTCTGCAATGTGCTGTACTGTTCTGTGTTTTACGTTTCACCCAGCCTGTGAATTCTTATCAATTGTTGAATGTGTGAGGGACTGATATGTGTAAGATCAGGAAGCTGGGGAGGGGCGTTAGCCCAAAACTTCCAGCTATGTTGTTCATTGTTCCATTCACCTGAATGCCAGTATGTCTGGTGTCCTACATCAGGCAGGCTCCGCCAAGTTCAATTATTAACGTGATTCTTGACTTGTCATTTGCTACTCTTTTCTTCAGATACAATCTGTTGGGTGACCCATGTATTAATCATATGTTTGCTAAATTGAGTGAGATAGGCAAAAATAAGACATCAACTATGATTATTCAACTGAACTATAATCTCTGAAAAGAATTAGGTTGATTCTATATTTATGAATCAAAAATATAAACTTCTGTCAGATTTTCTAATACAGAAATAAAGAATGTACATTTTATTTTGTATCGAACAAACAACAAGGATGTAGCTCTTTTTTTTTTTTTTTTTTTTTTTTTTTTTGAGTGGGAGCAGCGGCCGAGGAAAAACGAACCCGGGAGACTACAGCTAAGGTAAGACAGTTTGTTTCAAAATTACTTACCTGTAGCGGGCAGCGGAAGTGAGGTTGGAGCGCATAGCTGGGCGGGAAGGTAAGTGATTAGTATTTGAGTGGGTGTGTTCTAGACCCCAGGTCCTACTTTCGTAGGGCCTCCCTCCCACCCTCCTCCTCTAACCTAACTTTAAAGTCCACAGGTTATTGACTCAGTGTTCTTGTTTTTGGAGACAGTGTACAGTCATGGCAGCACAGGCGGTGGAATGTTCCTCCTGCAGGATGTTTGAGGTAGGGGTGACCACCGATACTCCTGCCGACGAAGTCGGCAGGAAATGCAGTCAGATCCTGATCCTCACCGAACGAGTTAGGGAACTGGAACTGGAACTGGATGAGCTGAGGATTATTAGAGAGGCTGAGAGGGTGATCGATAGAAGCTACAGGGACATAGTTACGCCAGAGAACAGAGGTAGCTGGGTAACAGTTAGAGGTGGGAAGGGGAAGAAACAGGCAGTGCAGGGTTCCCCTGTAGTCGTTCCCCTAAAAAATAAGTATGCAGCTTTGGAAACTGTTGGGGGGGACAGCCTTGCAGGTGTAAGCTGCAGTGAAGGGGTCTGTGGCTCTGAGATTCAGAAGGGAAAGGGGGAGAAGAAGAGAGCGCTAGTTATAGGGGACTCTCTAGTTAGAGGGACGGACAGGCGGTTCTGTGGACATGGGCGAGACTCTCGGATGGTTTGTTGCCTCCCGGGTGCTAGGGTCCGAGACGTCTCGGACCGTGTCTTCAGAATCCTTAAGGGGGAGGGTGTGCAGCCAGAAGTCGTGGTACACATTGGCACCAACGACATAGGTAGGAAGAGGGGCGGGGAGGTCATTCAAGAGCTCAAGGAGTTAGGCTGGAAGCTAAAAGCTAGGACAGACAGAGTCGTCATCTCTGGGTTGTTGCCGGTGCCACGTGACAGAGAGGCAAAGAATAGGGAGAGAGTGCAGTTGAACACGTGGCTGCAAGGATGGTGTAGGAGGGAGGGCTTCAGATATTTGGACAATTGGACTGCATTCTGGGGAAGGTGGGACCTGTATAAACAGGACGGGTTGCACCTGAACCAGAAGGGCACCAATATCCTGGGGGGTAGGTTTGCTAGCACTCTTCGCGGGGGTTTAAACTAATTTGGCAGGGGGATGGGATCCGGACTTGTAGTCCAGCAAGTAAGCTAGCTGTGTGTCAGGATGTCCAAGACTGTAGGGAGGCTGTGGAGAAGGTAGCACTGACAGGGACTACTTACGGACACAGAGATGGGCTCAAGTGCGTATACTTCAATGCAAGGAGTATCAGAAATAAGGTGGGTGAACTTAAGGCATGGATCGGTACCTGGGACTACGATGTTGTAGCCATCACGGAAACATGGATAGATGAGGGACAGGAATGGCTGTTGGAGGTTCCTGGTTACAGATGTTTCAGTAAGATTAGGGAGGGTGGTAAAAAAGGAGGGGGGGTGGCATTGCTAATTAGAAATGGTATAACGGCTGCAGAAAGGAAGTTTGAGGGAGATCTGCCTCTGGAGGTAGTATGGGCTGAAGTCAGAAATAGGAAAGGTGCAGTCACCTTGTTGGGTGTTTATTATAGGCCCCCCAATAGCAGCAAAGATGTGGAGAAACAGATTGGGAAACAGATTTTGGAAAGGTGCAGAAGCCACAGGGTCGTAGTCATGGGCGACTTCAACTTCCCAAATATTGATTGGAAGCTCTTTAGATCAAGTAGATTGGATGGGGCGGTGTTTGTGCAGTGTGTCCAGGAAGCTTTTCTAACGCAGTATGTAGATTGTCCAACCAGAGGGGAGGCCATATTGGATTTGGTACTCGGTAACGAACCGGGACAAGTGGTGGGCTTGTTAGTGGGTGAACATTTTGGTGATGGCGACCACAATTCTGTCACTTTCACCTTGGTTATGGAGAGGGATAGGTGCACACAACAAGGAAGTTTTTACAATTGGGGGAAGGGAAATTACGATGCTGTAAGACAGGATTTGAGGAGCATACGTTGGGAGCATAGGCTGTCAGGGAAGGATGTGGTGGAAATGTGGGACTTTTTCAAGGAGCAGATACGACGTGTCCTTGATATGTATGTACCGATCAGGCAGGAAAGAAATGGTCGTGTGAGGGAGCCTTGGTTGACGAGGGAGGTTGAATGTCTAGTAAAGAGGAAGAAGGAGGCTTACATAAGGTTGAGGAAACAAGGTTCAGACAGAGCAGTGGAGGGATACAGGATAGCCAGAAGGGACCTGAAGAAAGGGATTAGGAGAGCTAAGAGAGGGCATGAAAAATCCCTGGCGGATAGGATCAAGGATAACCCCAAGGCATTCTATGCGTATGTGAGAAACCTGAGAATGACGAGAACGAGGGTAGGTCCGATCAAGGACAGTGGTGGGAGACTGTGTATTGAGTCGGAAGAGATAGGAGAGGTCTTGAACAAGTACTTCTCTTCAGTATTTACGAATGAGAGGGACTGTATTGTTGAAGAGGAGAGTGTGAAACGGACTGATAAGCTAGAAGAGATACTAGTTAGGAAGGAAGATGTGTTGGACATTTTGAACAACTTGAGGATAGACAAGTCCCCCGGGCCTGACGGGATATATCCTAGGATTATGTGGGAAGCAAGAGAGGAAATTGCAGTACCGTTGGCAATGATCTTCTCGTCTTCACTGGCAACGGGGGTGGTACCAGGGGACTGGAGAGTAGCGAATGTTGTGCCCCTGTTCAAAAAAGGGAATAGGGATAACCCCGGGAATTACAGGCCAGTTAGTCTTACTTCTGTGGTAGGCAAAGTAATGGAAAGGGTACTGAGGGATAGGATTTACGAGTATCTGGAACGGCACTGCTTGATTAGGGACAGCCAGCACGGATTTGTGAAGGGTAGGTCTTGCCTTACAAGTCTTATTGAATTCTTCGAGGAGGTGACCAAGCATGTGGATGAGGGTAGAGCAGTGGATGTAGTGTACATGGATTTTAGTAAGGCATTTGATAAGGTTCCCCATGGTAGGCTTATGCGGAAAGTCAGGAGGCATGGGATAGAGGGAAATTTGGCCAATTGGATAGAAAACTGGCTAACCGGTCGAAGTCAGAGAGTGGTGGTAGATGGTAAATATTCAGCATGGAGTCCAGTTACAAGTGGAGTTCCGCAGGGATCAGTTCTGGGTCCTTTGCTGTTTGTAATTTTTATTAATGACTTAGATGAGGGAGTCGAAGGGTGGGTCAGTAAATTTGCAGATGATACAAAGATAGATGGAGTTGTGGACAGTGAGGAGGGCTGTTGTCGGCTGCAGAGGGACTTAGATATGATGCAGAGCTGGGCTGAGGAGTGGCAGATGGAGTTCAACCCTGCCAAGTGTGAAGTTGTCCATTTTGGAAGAACAAATAAGAATGCGGAATACAGGGTTAATGGTAGGGTTCTTGGTCAGGTGGAGGAACAGAGGGATCTTGGGGTCTATGTACATAGATCTTTGAAGGTTGCCACTCAGGTGGATAGAGTTTGTAAGAAGGCCTATGGAGTATTATCGTTCATTAGCAGAGGGATTGAATTCAAGAGTCGTGAGGTGATGTTGCAGCTGTACAGGACTTTGGTTAGGCCACATTTGGAGTACTGTGTGCAGTTCTGGTCGCCTCACTTTAGGAAAGATGTGGAAGCTTTGGAGAGGGTGCAGAGAAGATTTACCAGGATGTTGCCTGGAATGGAGAGTAGGTCATACGAGGATAGGTTGAGAGTTCTCGGCCTTTTCTCGTTGGAACGGCGAAGGATGAGGGGTGACTTGATAGAGGTTTATAAGATGATCAGAGGAATAGATAGAGTAGACAGTCAGAAACTTTTTCCCCGGGTACAACAGAGTGTTACAAGGGGACATAAATTTAAGGTGAAGGGTGGAAGGTATAGGGGAGATGTCAGGGGTGGGTTCTTCACCCAGAGAGTGGTGGGGGCATGGAATGCGCTGCCCGTGGGAGTGGTAGAGTCAGATTCATTGGCGACCTTTAAGCGGCATTTGGATAGGTACATGGATGGGTGCTTAATCTAGGATAGAAGTTCGGCACAACATCGTGGGCCGAAGGGCCTGTTCTGTGCTGTATTGTTCTATGTTCTATGTTCTATGTTCTTTTGGCGATCAGAATTACATACACATGTCAGGATTCAAATAATGCATTTTCACTCCAACATTTTGGAAGTGATTGGCTTCTGAATGATTACATGTGCAGGGTGAATAAACGATTGAATAATCAAATAGAATTAGTGTTCTTATACATTTATACATAATCAATCAGTTTAATTTCTCACTGAAATGTACAAGCTTCAGCTATTTGCCAGCGAATTAGAAATGGCTATAATTCAACATGCACTGTGAATATTCAATTAAATAAATGATATATGTTATCAAATTTTAGTGAACAATAATTTGAAAACGTTTAATTTTTAGAAAAAAATTATTTAATTTGAAATGCAGACAGTGAACAAAAACGATAAACATATTATCCTGTGAGTGAAAAGTCAGACATTTTCAAAGAGACTTGTACCAAAGTAATGACAGATTTGTTTTCGAACTTGGAATTCAACATTTAAAATATTAATGTTCAGAGCAATAATTAGACTATATAATGAAAATGGTCTTGCAATGCTTGCATTTTAAATGCTTATGCTGCACTAAATAATCAGATATGTGCGGGCATTTACAATGGGAAATAATCGTATACTGATTTTTGTTCACATCAGACATATGATAGAGCGTGTGTATCAGCTCCAGGAATGTCTCCAAAGCCCGTCCCATTTCCTAGCCTTATCTCTGCAGCCTGTTCAATTCATATTTCCAAATACTTATCCACATCTCTTTTTGATCTTCATCCACAACTCTCCCAGGCAGTCCATTTCAAATCCTAACAACTCTCTCATTAAAGAAGTTTTTCCTTATCTCAAACCTGGTTCTTTTGTTAACAATCTTGGATTTAGAACTCCTTGATGCTGTAATGCCAACTAACGGAAACAGAGTATTCCTGTTTTACTCTACAACTTTTTTTCATACTTTTGAGCACCGCAATAAGTTCACATATTTGTCTGTTCTCCTCCAGGAAGAATAAGCCTTACAAGAATTGTAACAAGCACTAATTTGGAAAAAAAACAGGCAGAAAACTAGCCACCTGGATACATGAACAACAGCTATCCAGAAAAAAAACACATGACCCACTATCACGAGTATCCTTACATACAGATGAGGAAGTACACCTTTTCGACTGGGTCCATCTAGGACAAATCAAACAGAGACACGCACGAAAATTCCTAAAAGCAGAGCATTCCAACCGGAACTCTATCAACAAACACATCGATTTTGATTCCATCTAACACTCTGAGAAAAAGAACCGGGCATAAAATCACCAATACTGGAAATTATATCACTGACTCAAGGAAACCTAACACACATAAATATCAAGTGGGACATAATACCAGCAATTTAGCAGAGGCTCACTGATAATGTTCCCTAGTACAGTGATGAACCATCTGAAAATGAACTCTCCAACTCAGCGAGCAAACTGACATCCAGAAGAAGCGCAATTTCTCTCATCCTCCCTTTCACTAAATCCTTCATTCCAGTGATCATTCCCATTATTTTAATGTTATTTGTATTTTTCTGCAAAGTAATTTGGTGCCTGTCTGTCTGTCTGTCTGTCAGTCTTCTGAAGGTGTGTGTGTTTTTTTTGGGAGGTGTGGGTGCAAGAGAGAGAGAGGGCGAGAGAGACAGACAGAGAGGGAGGCAAAGACAGAGAGAGAAAACAGCCTCTATAATCTCTGGATTACTTCCCGTGCCATGTGGAAAAGAGGGATTGATGAGGAAGGCAGTATAGCTTAACACGTTGTGAACAAGCTCGTTCAAGGGTGGGTTTTTCTGATTGTTGGATCATTGTGATCTCTTCCAAGACAGGCGAGGACCTGTACAAAGAATACAGGTTGTATCTTAACTGGACGAGCATTGTTGGGAGGTGTGCTAGTGCAAGTCAGTTGGATTTGAATAAACCAGGAGAGTGAGAACCAAAGCAGCAGATCAGGAACTGAGCAGAAGGTTGAGGTGAATAGACATGAGGCACGGCCAGTCGAGAGAAGGAATCAAATCAGTCCAAAATGTGAGTTGGGAGTTGGAATAAATTATAGAGATTACGCGCAGGTTTTTCAGGGATTAATAAATAAGGATGGAGAGGGTGGGGGATGTGAGGGAGTGAGATGTGTGAGAGCAGAGAGACAGTGCACAAGAAAATGATAAAGTGGAAAGAGGGTGGGGTGGGGACTTTTGTGAGAAACAACTAGCAGAAAAAAACACAGGAAAACTTGCTGTTTGTCAAAGTGAATACTTGGGAAATAATTTACTATGCTTCAGCGAAATAACATCCTTATTGCTAGAGGTGTTTATTATAATGGAGGAAAAGCTGTGTTCAAATTATGGCTGCAACTATAATAATGGTGGCAAACAGCTAGAATAGTGTCAGTGCTGTTGTTGGCCAATGCTTGCACAGACCATGTGAATTACCCTGGATGTTCCCAGAGATGGCTGGGCTGACTTTGGTTGAATAAGTGCTGAAGCTGCATGAGATGCTGCTGCTTTGTAATACAGAAACTTACTGAGTACCATCAAAGGAACAAAGCAGCAAATGCCATTGCTTATTGTTTCAGAATATACCAGAGTGTTCATGGCTGCCACTGCAAAGAATCATGCAATGAAAAACAGGCTCATCACGCCTGCGCCAGCAAGTGGACATCCAAATTACTCAAGATTCAACTGAGATAACAACTTTGTTGTTATCATTCAGATCAGACACTTTGTCACAGTTCAGAAAGAAGAAAGAAATCAAAAGAGCTGCAGCAAAACTCAGTAGATCTGGCAACAAATGAGCAGAGATGCAAAAAAATTGACCTTTGATTCTAATATGACTTTTCAGAACAGTGTCACATCATATGACATATGTTAATTCTGTTGCTCTCTCAGATACTTCCTCATCTTTTTCGTTTCTCCAGCAATTTCTATTTATATTTCATGTTTCCATTATCTCTATATTTCATGTTTCTTGAGAGGTCTACACGTTGAAGTTGGTAATATTTGGACAATGTAGTCATTTCTCGTTCTATTACAGTTGCTATTCTTGTGACACCTGAATTACAACCGAAATCTGCTTCTTCTTTAAGATAGAAAGTAAAAACAATTCTGAACATCCTATAAATCTCAGGAGATCTATTTTTTAAAAATGTATTTTACAGGCAGCTGAACTTCATGATATAATACGGATAGATTATTGATGATGGAACACTCTGTGTCCTTCATTAAACAAGCTTGTCTCCCCACTCTACAAATGCTTTCAATGCATAACATAGAATTATTACAATAAAGGTGGTGAAAGCTTAGACCATTGTCTCTTCCAGTTTGGAATGAGCGATATCTCTACAATTATTCTCCTGTATTGTCCCCATAGCCCTGCACATTTTGTTATTAGTATCTGTTTTTAATTGTAAGCATCCTGCAAGATATGAACAATATGATCAACCTCAAACAAAAACAGACGTTGGAGGGAAAGCTCAGCAGGTCTGGCAGTAGCTATGAAGAGAAATCAATGTTAATGCTTCAGGTGCGGTTACCCTACTCAATCTGTATTCCCAATGATTAAATGGTGTGTATATAAAATATAAAATATCCTTGTTGTGAACGATATTTAATTCTATCTGACGTTAAGAGTTTTGATGACATGTGGAATATCATTGTACTCCCCATGCCGTCTCCACAGCCACTGCCCCCATTCCGCCCTATCTCCCAGCCAAACGTGACTCATCAATTCAAAAGTCTTAATGAATAAGTTCACTTTTGGTTTGGTACTGGGGAGAAAAAGCGTAAAAATTACTGCTTTATAGCAAATAAAACTGCATTAAAATATTTGTCCATTTGTATAAATTAATTACTCAAGCATATTATGAATGGAAGGTCCAACGTTTCTTTATTAGAGCAGGGAGAGGAACATTCAGAGAAGTCCACACTTCCTGTCTAAGTGCAGAGCAACTGCATCCAGTGACAGTGTGTTGGCTGGCGTTTCTTCCCGTGGAGGAGAGATCAGCACAGTAACAACATCCTGATTGTGTTTCTTTTTTTGTGGAACGGTGAAAATTCGGGGTAATATGGTTACAGCATTGCAAACGTACAACAGAGCAGAGTCATCTAGCCTGCGAAAAGAAAACATCCATCATTCTCCCTCACAACTGACTTCACTAGAGCAATTAGTGATGGGAGATGTGACCAATAGCCAGCGATGTCAGCATACAGTCCAGTCCAGATATATTATGAACTTAACGTGCTGTTTTGAAAGCTAGAACTGTTTGCTCAGTGACTGTGATTGATATCAGTCTCCATGCATTGTAATTGTGTCACTGGAGGGTATCCCTCTCCTATTGGTGAGGGGCTTCACTCAGTGCGCTATCCCAGTGTAGGTGCAGATGCATCAGCTCCAACAATAACAAAGATCAGCAGCTGCACAGACGTAGAGAGGACAGATCTGAATCTGAGAATAATGGACTGGATAATTAAACCAATGGAGAGGAGGCTTTCCTTGGGACTTTTCGACATTTTTCTCTGTTGGGAATTTCTACCATATCGCATATTAGCGGTACTGATCATTATTTTGGGCGGGGTGAAGGGTGTGTTACTAACCTATTCTCGCTATTGTTGGTGTTTTCTACCTCTGTCCATTCATTAATCCCATAAAACAATTTGAACTTCATTGCAATTGCTGTTATCCATATTTGTCAAAGAAAGAAACTATTATCTTCAATTCAAATTGCAGTCTTCATTCATCTGAAGTACAGACCACTCCCTTACAAACATCTGAGAACAAAACTGTGGACAACCTCAAGATCCCTTTTGGCCCTGAATTGATTTATGTCTCGTGTTCTCTCTATCACGAATCCTGTCCACGACCAGCTCATAATATCCCCAATCTCCACCTCTGCGTCAGTGCTGTGTTTGAATAAACCATTGTCTGCACGTTGGTAAAATTCAGACTTTATGTTTCAAGCTCTGTTCTGGCCACTTTTCCAGTTACAAGTATTTCAATCACAAAATTGTTCTTGTCTCGGACATTACTTCATGATTAGGACAATGTATCAGAGTAGGAATGTCGCTGGATGTAATTCAGGAGCAAAGCTTATTAAACGAAAGTCATTGTTTCAAGCGATTTGTTTCAAGTCCTACCACAGCTGATGGCAAAACTTCAATAAAAATGATAAGAATTGGAATAAAGTGCATTGCACGAAAAACAACCTAAAAACCAGACTTTGTTTGAAAATCTTGCTGTTCCACTGATGACTTTAAAGAAAATTAATGTTCCTACCCGGTCTGGGTTAAGTGTGACTTCAGACCCATATCAATGGGCTTGATTTTATATTGGCTTGTGGAATGGCCTCACAATCAGGACAATTAGTGATGATTAAAAAATGCTGCCCTTGGCAGAGATGCCGACTTCCCATGGAATAACAAATGTGAAGCTTAAACCAAATAAAAGAAGATGCTGGAGATCTGAAATTGCATAAGAAATGCAAAGCAAAGCACAGAAAGTGCTGGCAGCTTTCCTGACCTGAAAGCAGTTGGATAATAGTGTGAATAATGCTGGGGACAGGGAGGAGGAGTGAGCTAAATCGATAGAGAAAGAGAGAGATAGAAGAAAAAGAGCAAACAACAGGAATGACGATCAGCTGGGATGGAAATAAAAGGTGAGATCCACCTCATTTATTTTTGACTTTTCCCATCTTACTGAATATCTTGCCCATGCCGGTACATGTATACCCCGCTTTTCAAATATTCGCTTTTTGCCACTACCCTTTCCAAAAAAACCTCCATTACATCCTGCCTTCACTAAACAAAAGAAATCCGAAGAGGATTTTCACTTCTACCAAGAAAGATGATTTATTTTCCCACATAAATTAGTGCTATTTCGCTTTAGGCCATATCAGCTTATGAAAGGTTTTGTAGGAACACTCTACTTTCAGATACTCAGGGAAACTATATATATCTAAGATCATATTTAAAGCGATTTGATCCCAACTGTCTGTCTTCCCTGAGTGTCGTCATCTTCTTATATTTATCAATGGGATATAGGTATCGATGGCTGGGCCAGCATTAATTCACTTATTTGATTGCCCTTGAGAAGACCTTGAGCATCAATGGCACTTAGACAGAGTGAGGCACACAAGATGACAGTTGCACAGGAGGTGCGCAAAGCAAGAGCAACTTTCGCAAGATTAATATTATTTGAAAAGTTCGACATTTCAATTCGCCAGTGTAATTAGGGTGGGGACGAAGGTGTTCCTGAGCATACTAGTCCATGTTTTCAAGCCTCTGCATCCCCTCCCTTTTGGAAGAGGTTGCAGGAGACCACTACTGGTTTTGGAGAGATATTTGATGTTGCCAGCCTTTCACTGACAATGAGAAGTATAAATGGATGGAAGGTATTCCTCCATGATAGTCTGGGCTGTGCACACAACCGTCTGTAGTTTCTTATGGTCCTGGGAAGAGCTGTTACCGTCACACTATTATGCACAAGAATAGAATGCTTTCAGTTGCCAGTATGCAGAGCACTGGGAGAAGGCAGTTCCAAACTTTTTAGATGTAACAATTGGTTGTTAAATGGAGATCCAAGTTCTGGTTGCTGTTTTGAAAACAATTGAAATTTAACCAATAAATTTAAATTATGTTTAAGATACCAAAACACAAATGAGTTTATTTTATTGCCAACATCCAACCAAAGAGCCATCACATGCTTCAAAAGAATAGAGATGCCATCACCGTCACAACGAGTGAGAAATAGACAGACACATATATGGAGAGAGAAAACACAGTGAGGGAAACAGAATGACAGTCAGTAAAACAGAGATAGGAAACAAAACAAGAAACAAACAGTCACATGGACAGGGAGAAGGGGAGATAGTAAGTTCAGGGAAAGAAACAAAAGACAGAGCAAAGGAAAAGACAGGGAAACAGATAGTGTGAGAGAAATAGTGAGAGACAAAGCACACAGGGAGCTGAGGATAGGGTCAGAGTGAGCTGAGGATGGGAATGGGAGGTACTGGGGGTGAGGACCAGAGAGAGCTCGGAGAGAGCTGTGGGGAGGAAGATGAGCCTTTACTATGACCTGTAACAAGGTGTAAAGGCAGATCATAGTAAGCAAGGATGTGCAGAACGATGGCCATAAAATATGTCTGAGAGGCATATAGGTTACGATGCACAGCGCATGCGCGAGGCGAGATCAACATGAACAAGATCAGGATTATCTGAGATTAGAGAGTACATTCATCAGTCTAATAACAGTCAGGAAGAAACCTTTAATGAGCCAGCTGCTCTGTGTTTTCAAGCTTCCATATCTTTTAGCTTGATGGAAGAGGTTGTGGGAGACCATTACTGGGATGTGATTGGTCTTTGATAATTTTAGAACAAAACATTCCAGCACAGAAACAGGCCATTCGATGGTCCAAGCCTGCGCCGATCCAAATCTTCTATCTAAACCTGTCGCCTATTTTCTAAGGATCTGTATCCATTTGCTCTCTTCCCATTCATGTATCTTTCCAGAAACATCTCAAATAGAACCACTAGTCATAGTTCACCATTTTGCGAAACTCCCTCCCCCTACTATTCTCTGCCTCGTGTTGCCCAGCCAGTTCTTTATCCACGTAGCTAGCGCACCATGTGACTACACTTTCTCCATAACCCGACCTTGGGGAAACATCCTAAACGCCTTCCTGAAGTCCATGTACTTGACATCTACAGTCTCTCCCTCATCAGAGCTGTAAAAGTGTTGCTGGAAAGGCGCAGCAGGTCAGGCAGCATCCAAAGAACAGAGGAATCGATGTTTCGGGCATAAGCCCTTCTTCAGGAAGGGATTCTTCAGGGCTTATGCCTGAAACGTTGATTCTCCTGCTCCTTGGATGCTGCCTGACCTGCTGCACTTTTCCAGCAACACATTTTCAGCTCTGATCTCCAGCAGCTGCAGTCCTCACTTTCTCTCCCTCATCAAACAACTTTGTCACTTCCTCAAAGAATTCTATTGAGTTGGTAAGTCATGACCTTCCCTGCACAAAAACTTGTTGCCTATCACTGACAAGACTATTTTCATCCAAATGAGAGTATATCCTATCCCTCAGTATCTTCTCTAGCAGGTTCCCAACCGCTGACATCAGTCTCACTGGTCTATAATTGACTGGATTATCCCTACTACCTTTCTTAAACAAGGGGATTAACAATTGTCCCGTCTTCCGGGACATCAGTCGTGTTCAAGGATATCTGTTAATGCCTCAGCTATTTCCTGTCTCGCTTCCCTCAGTAATCTGGGGTAGATGTTGGCAGCCTTTCTGCGGCAACGAGCCATGTAAATGGAATCGATGGTTGGGATGTTAGAGTCCGTGTTGGTCAGAGCTGTGCACCCAACCTTCTGTAGTTTCTCACGGTCCTGAGTAGAGCAGTTGCCATACCAGGCTGTTATGCACCAGGCAGAACGCTCTCAATGCTGCATCTGTAGAAGTAGTGCATGCTGATTTTCCTGTATCACCTGAGGAAGGAGAGGCATTGTTGAACCTTCCCGACCGTCGGACCTATGTGAGAAGTTCAGGACAGGTTGTCAGTTATCATCACTCCGAGGGACTTGATACCCTGCACTCCGTCAAATGGTTGATGGAGATGGGATGTGTTCCCCTCCTTTCTTCATAAAGTCAGTGATCAGTCCTTTACGTTTGCCAGATTAGAGAGAGAGGTCATTATCAACAGGTCATGCCACCAAGCTCTCTATCGCCTTTCTAGACTCTGATGTGTTATTGTTTAATATCCGTACTGCTATAGTGATGTCATCATCAAACTTGTAACTGGCGTTGTTTGGAATTTGGAAACTCAGCCGTGGCTGTACAGGGAGTACGGAGGGGGCTGAGGACACAGCTGTGGGTGTACAGGGAGGACATTAGGGGGCTGCAGAAACAACTGTGGATGTACAGGGAGTACAGAGGTTGGCTGAGGGCACAGCTGTGGGTGTACAGGGAACACACTAAGGGGCTGAGATCACAGCCGTGGGTGTAGCTGGAGTACCGTAAGGGGCTGAGGGCACAGACGTGGGTGTGCATGGAGGACAGTGGGGGGTAAAGGACACAGCCGTGGGTGTACAGGGCGTACAATAAGGTGCTAAGGGCACAGCCATGGGTGTACAGGGAGGGCAGTAGTGGGCTGACGGTACAGCCATGGGTGTACAGGGAGTATTGTCGGGTGTTGAGAACACATCCTTCAGCAGCTTTAGTGTTGATTGTTATTGTGGAGGAGGTGATTTTACTGATCTTCATGATTGTGGGTCAAAAGCCTGAGGAGCCAGTTGCAGAGGATCGAACCGAGACCAAAGTCGTGGAATTTTGGGATTAGTCTGTAAGGGATAATGATTTTGAAGGTGGAGCTTTAGTCAATGAGCAGGAGTCTGGTGTAGGTGTCCTTGTTGTCCAGATGTTCCAGGGATGCGTGCAGGCTCGGGTATGGCATCTGTTGTGAACCCATTACATCAGTCGGCACATTATAGGGCAGCAGGTCAGGCTGGGAGACTGGAGTTGGTGTAGGCCATAACCAGCCTCTCAAAGCACTTCATCGTCTATAAGGGCACGTTCCATGTGCTTTCTCACTCACGAGGTTGATGATAGCCTTCTTGACTCAGATTGGGACTTTGGCTTCTGGAGGGAGAGGCTGAAGTTGTATGTGAATACCTCTGCTAGTTGGTACAAACAGGATCTGAGTGCTCAGCCAGGAACACTCTCCAGGCCCATCAGTTTCTTTAATTTGACTCACTGAAAGACTGACCTTGCCTGCAGCGGTCACAACAGACACAGGTACATCTGGGGCTTTCGCGGCATGTGGCAGCCCTCAGTGACAGTTACACAGTCATTTATGATCGATATTCCCTCCCCACACCTCTCTCTGTCGTCTTCAACACACAATGACATTGGTTGTTGTGAGCACCACACAGTCAGCATTGAGACAGATTGCCATTGATAGACTGGGATCGTGCACCATCAAGTTCTGCATCACCATAATGGGGTAAATTCATAATAAAATGGTGTGCAGGGTGCCAGTGCCAGTGGTGCAAGGAGTGAAGACTTTGCAGGTGTAATTGCAGTCAAGCCACTGCTTAAACCTAAATGGAGTCAAGCATCTTGAGCGTTGTGCCTTTTCAATGGTGAACAGTCCTTAGGAAGTCAGAAAGTGTCATTTATATGAACCATCTGACCTGATGGAAGTTTTGCGAGGTTTGTAGATGATACAATGATGATTGGATGGGCAGGTGATATTGAGGAAGTGGGGGGGGGGGGGCTGCAGAAAGACTTGGACAGTTTAGGATACTGGGAAAACACATGGCTGATGGAACACCATATGGAACATGTGAGATTATGCACTTCAGTAGGCGGAATACAGGCAGACACTATGTTCTAAAAGGCTTCATGAAATCTGAAGCACAAAAGGAGTTGAGTCCTTGCCCTCTCTTCCGGTTAATGTGCAGGTTCAATTGGCAGTTAGGAAAGCTAATGCAATGTTAACATTCATTTCAAGACAGTGAGAATAGAAAAGCGGAGACATACTCCTGAGAATGTCATGGACTATGATCAGACGGCATTTGGAGTATTGTGAGCTGTTCTGGGGAAGGATCTACGGGTGTTGGACATGATTTATCCTGGGAATGATGGCTTGTCATATGAGCGGCAGTTCAGGACTCTGTGTCTGTACTCAATGGAATTTAGAAGAATGTGGGGGTGGGCGTATCCGATTGAAGCTGACCGACTACTGCAAAGATTGATACAGTTAGAGTATAGAAGACATTTCGATTCGTCTTAGAGACTACGACAAAATGGCACAGTTTCAGAGTGAAGAGATAGGCTGAATAGCCTAAATCTATTGCTATATCTCATGCCCTTATGGTCACACAGTCTATTATTCAGTGCAGACTTGAAAGTCTCAGACCTGCTCTTGTAATCCTTGTATCTGTACGTTGATTTGACTTCACCTTCTGGTCAATGGTAACCCCTGTAATACGGATGGTGGGAGAATTCAGTGCCAGTCAGTAGCACAGTAATATGTTGAATATAAGCTGCTATCTGTGAGTCTTTATGATGATTGTCATTTTCAGTTTGGTATTTTTGAAGGATCGATCCTGTTACGCTAATGTTGTTGAATTTAACAAAACAGGTGCAATTTATACAGAACTTAGCAACAATACGTCATGGAACACTGAACACCTTTCCAATAACAGAATGGTCTAAAATGTTCATCATCAGAAACACTGCTTTCCTGTTCATGTTCAAATCAGACTACTTGTCCCATCAAGGCGCTCAACTTGGAACTTTTTACATTTTTTTTCGGATATGAGAATCGCTGGATGGGCCCACCATTTCTTGTCCGTCCCTAGTTGCCCCCTTGAGAAGGTGGTGCTGAGCTGCCTTCTTGTACCGCTGCAGTCCACCTGCTGTGCATTGACCCACAATGCTATGAGGGAGTGAGTTGCAGGGTTTTGACCAAGCAACAGTGAAAGAATTGTGATATGTTTCCAACTCAGGATGTTGACTGGTTTGGAGGGGAGTTTGAATGTGGTGGTGTTCACAAAAGCCTGCTGCTCTTGTCATTCTAGATGGAAGTGTTTGTAGGATTGGAAGGTACTGTCTGAGGATCTTTGAAGAATTTCTGCAGTGCATCTTGTAGATTGTGGATTTTTTTTTCTTTTTATTCACTCCCTTGTTACAATAGGGTGTCACGTTCGAGGGTGTCCAGTGCTCTGAGATCGTTCCTTACTCTAGTGATTCCTGAAAGATCACCACTGTCCCCCCACACCTTCTGCAGCTATCTTCCTTATATCTCTGGGATGTAGTCCATCCGGTCCAGGATAATTAACAACCTGCTGGTCATTCAGTTTTTTCTAGCACGCTCTCCATGGTGGTGGCCAGCATACTCAGCTCTGGCCCCTCACTGTCTTGAATGTTAAGGTATTACTCGTATCTTCCACCGTGACCAAATTTTTCAGTTCCTCAGCCTATTCCTGTTCACCACTACTACCTCTCCAGTATCATTTTCCAGCAGTTCATTCAGCTTGAGATGCTGAATGAGCTCCTCTTTTAACTATGGAAATGTGCAATGTCTGGCCCTACTATTACATAAATTTTACCAACACTTTAACAGCACAAACTGGAATGCTGCCCGGGCCTTGCTGCACATGGACACAGACTGTTTCAGGAGATGAGGGGGGAAAATATTTTGAACATTGTGTGATCTTCAGTGATCATCCCCATTTCTGATGTAATGATGGGGAAGGACATTTATGACGCAGCTGAAGATGATTGTGTCGAGGAAGCCACCCTGAGGATCTCGTGTAGGGATGTCCCGGGACTGAAAGGATTGATGTCCACAACCATGAGCATCTTCCTCTGTGCGATGGCTGACCCCCAGTGGAGAGATTGTGGCTGATTCCTATTAAATTTAATTTAGTCAATGTTTCTTCATCCCATTCTGAGTCAACTCCTGCTTTGAGATCAGGGTCTGTCACTCTTACATGAGCTGCTGTGTTCACTCTTTTGAACATACAAATCGGTTATTATGTATGTTTGGGGCGTGTAACCTTTTCACAGAGGATAGTGAATGTCAGAAATTTTCTGGTAAAGAGAGTTCGGGGAGCTATATCACTGAAAGTATTTACATATGAGGTAGGTGGGTTTTTGACCTGCCATGGAATTGAGGGGTGTGCGAAATTGGGAAATAAAGCAGAGTAGATAACAACAGTGGATCATCCATAATCTTATACAATGGCACGGCAGGCCTGACCATCGGAATTACCATCCGATCCTGTTCCTTATGCTCTCATATTCTGTAAGTAGGAAGTTAATGGTTGTAATTTTCCTGAACATTCCGTTATTGGATGTTACAGTTACAGAGAGCAAAGCATTTTATGAGTCATTTCAGGGTGAGGTATGGCGACTGTATTCACAGTGAATCTGGATCTGCACCATGACCAACAAATGAAGCACAAGTTGCAGAGAGGAGACATTCTATTAATAGACCAGAGGCATCTTTTGATTCCAGCCTGGGTTTTGAATTAACATTTTTCAACCCACGCCAAACTTTGTGTGAGAATTGTGAGGGAGAGAAGGAGATCCTGTATTACTGTGGACCAGGTATTTCGAGCAATTGGCCTCTGTCTACTCCTGTGCAGGAGCTATTAGGGGCTGAATGGAATGTAGCAACATCGGACTGAGGAGTAGGAGTGGGCCATTAGGCACTTTGTCTTTGCTCTGCCACGCACTAAGATCGTAGATGATCTGATTGTGGTCTCAATCAGTACTTCTTCTGCACGTGCACCATTTTCCTACATTCACTTGTCTATCAAGTAGTTAGCAGACACAACTTTGAATAAATGTAAATATCCAGGCACCACAAACTTCTGGGGAAGGGAAGTCCCACTTGAACAGCCCTTTTAGAATTTGTCATTGGTGGTCCAATCAATATTGCAGGGTCAGTGTTTCGTTTTGCTGTCACACTGCTCCACTTTTTACAACAAATTTCAAAGTTTAGTGATATGGCTAATTATACAAATGTCAGCCTGGCTCATCTTCGAGGATAATGTGAAACACACACACAAAGATCTTAAGACAAACAGAAAAATGAAAGCTTTCCAGAGTTTCATAATAGTTGAACTCATAACAAATGGATAGATGATAGACTGTCCCAAATGTTATTCCGTCGTCTGAAGTCATTAGTTTAGATTCCTTACAATGTGGAAACAGGCCCTTCAGCTCAACAAGTCCACACTGACCCTCTCAAGATTAACTGATCGAGTCCCATTTCCCTCTGGCTAATGCACCGAACACTATGGGCAATTTAGCATGGCTAATTCACATGACCTGCACATTTTTGGACTAGTGGAAATAAACCGGAGCACCCGGAGTGAATCCGCACAGACACGAGGAGAATACGCAAGCTCCACACAGACAGTCGCCCGAGGCTGGAATCAAACCTAGGACCTTGGTGTTGGAAGGTAGTGGTGCTAACCACTGAGCCGCCGTGCCGCCCATTCTGCTCAGGCAAGCTACTTGTGATGTGATTTCTCCCCAGAATAGTTGGATTTAGCTGAATTCCCTTTGCTTCAGACGGTAGAGAGATCCCAATGAACCTCTCATCAGGAATACTCCACGACTCATCAGGTAGAGGTGAGTCAGAAATTTACTGTTGCCAGTTGGAACAAAAGAAGATAGAGGGATCAATCGGCTGCTGCTTCTCAGGCAGAGAACATTGTTCTCCCTCTCTGTTTTGAAACATGCAATCATGTCAACTGGACACCAAACTGGGCCGTGTGCGCTCGTCGTCAACATTCTCTGGAATGGATCATAATGGACGATATGCAAGTGCATCATTGCTGTTGTTATACACAGTGCCTTTCATTCGCAAAAGACAAAATTCCTGCTTTATAATTTGATGATTTGTTGGTATGCATATGCTTAATTTTTAAAAATCGGCTGATGTTTTCATAATATCTGTGCTAAAATCAATGCATTTTATTCTTAAAATTTATTCCATAGTTTTTGTCTCCCTGAGAAGAGAAAATGTGCATCCTGCTGATTTTTCCCAAAATTGTGTATGCTTCTAAAGGATTTCTCATCTAAGACCAAAATTGATAATGTTTCAAAACAAAAGGCCTTCATTCCAGAAAAGTGTGAACAAAACATTGTTGATAAGCTTCAAGAACTTTTTTTAGGTTAAGGGATCAAAACTGCACATAATATGCCAGATGTGATCTTAGCAACGCCCTGTACAGATGTAGACGCGAAAAATGTGATGCTGGAAAACCACAATAGGTCAGGCACTCCCAACGAACAGGAGACTCCATGTTTCGGGCATATTCCTGATGAAAGACTTATACCCGTGACGCCAATTTTCCTGCTCCTCGGACGCTGCCCGATTGGCTGTGCTTTTCCAGCCTCACATTGTTCGACTCTGATCTCCAGCACCTGCACTCCTCACTTTTACCGGTACAGATGCAATAAAACATTCCTGATTAAACCTGGTACCTTTTGCCAGAAACACAATCATTCCACTTAGCTTCCAAATCACTTACAGCAAGTGCAGACTAACTACATCTGATTCGTGTAGCAGGATCATGCATACGGTCTGTATCTCAGAGGTCTGCAATCACTCTCCACTTAAATTGTTTGCCATTGTTTTATCCTTCCATCCAAAATAGACAACTCATATTATGCTATATCTGGTGAAGGTTTGCTCACTAATCTCCCTTTGCCTATATCACATTGATCACACTCAACTTCCTTTTGATGACATACTGGATGACCAGCTTGGTGTTTAAGCTAATTGGGCTTTGATATATTCAGACTCTTCTTCCAGATCTTTGGTCCAGGTACTGATTGTTGTTGATCCCATAGTGATCTCTGAGGCACAGCTTTGTAATGTGAAAAAAAGCATTTATCGCTACTCTCTATTTCCTGTTAGCAACAGCTTCCTGTGTAACAGCTCAGATGTTTACATGGCGTCCTGTGCAGTAAAATGTACTCAATGAGCTAAAATGATTCGTTCTATTTTCCTCTGTAACTTGTTAAATAGGCAGAATATACTCCTCCAGTCTCACGGCAACGATAATGACTGGCTAAGTGAGATGGCTCAGAATCTTTGTCACAGCTTCGAGGGGTGGATGGAGGGCACAATACAGAGGGTAGTGACAGCAGTATTTCCCTGTAACAGCATCGAGGGTGGATTGAGGGAACAACACATTCGGTAGGGGCAGCAGTATATTTCTGTAACCGCATCGAAGGGTGGCTTGAGGGAATGACACATGGGGTAGGGGCAGCAGTATGTCTCTGCAACAGCATCGAGCATGGATTACGAGAACAACACATGGCGTAGGGACAGTAGCATGTATCTGTAACAGCCTGGACGGTGGATTGAGGGAATGATTCATGAGGTAGGGGCAGCAGTATATCTTTCTAACAACCTCGAGGGTGGATTGAGGGAACTACACATGTGGTAGAGGCAGCAGTATGTCTCTGCAACAGTATCGAGCGTGGATTACGAGAACAAACATGACGTAGGGAGAGCAGCATGTATCTGTAACAGCCTCGAGGGGTGGATTGAGGGAACAAGACATGGGGTAGGGACAGCAGTTGTCCATTCGGCGCCACCAGTCAGAATGCTCATGATTGATCCGATTGTGTTTGACCATCCGTCTCCTGTCTGTTCCCAATAAACATTGACTCTCCTGTCCAGCAAAGATCACTCGAGTTCAGCCTTGAATAACTTCAAAAACCGAGTCTTCACTGCTCCGTGAAGATGAGGACCCTACCGATAGTACACCACTAAAGTGAAAGGGGCGACCTTATTTCAGTGTTGAACCTGTTATTTTAAACTGTGTTAACCGAACATGAAGTCGCCACCTTTTTGGAAACACAACGACAGAATAATTAGGCATAGATATAAACCATTCAGCCCTCTAAACGTGTCCAATAGGACCACTGACCCTTTTCAATCAAATATGTATTAAAGTCATTCCCTGCTCCTGTCCCAGGAAGAGGATAACTGATAGCATGTCACCGCACGAGCATTAAAAATGCAGAATTAGGACATTCGGCCCATCGACTCTGAATGCCAGAGAGATTAGAGATTTCTCAACATCATTCTCCTGACTACACTCCGTAACTCTTGACATGCTTATTCATCAAAAACCTATCTATCTCTGTCGTATAAGCACTAGTATCTGTGTCTCTGTGGTCCGTGTGTGCACTTGTGTGTGTTTGTTCATGTGTCTGTGTGTTTGTGTATTTATGTGCTGACATCGGTTTATCTGTGTATGAGCCTGTGCGTTTTACTTGTGCTTTTGTCTATTTGTGTGCGACTGTCTATGTCTCCGTATGCCACTACACGTGTGCGGTTTTATCACAATGTATGTACGGTGAGTGACAGTATATTAACGTGTTTACATATGTCTCGGAATATTTTTGTGCCTGTATCGCTCTGCAATGAGTTGTTTGTTGTTTTGGGAGGGAGAAAATTGTGAGAATAGACAGAATGGCTAAAGTGCGAATTGTCCTTCACTGAACATTGTTTTTTTACTCAGTTGGAGGGACATGGATGTCACGGAATCTCCATACACACGTCCCGGTCCTGTCTGGCTCATACCAGGGTGCTCCCCACATGGTTGGGGGGGGGGGTGGAGGGGGATCAGATATCGGGTGCTCCACCATCTGGGTTGGCCCTTTCTCTCCTATTACAGTCCGTTTCAGCGGGAATGGGAGAAAGGGGGGGAGGGAGTGGTGGTGGGAGTGTGTGTCCCTGCTGTTCATGCTGGTGTAGGTGGAGGGGGAGGGGGAATAGTGAGGTGTTCGGAGGGAGTCAGTCCACAGTGTTGCAGTGTTATTAGTGTTGGGAGTATAGTGGAGGGAGAGAGTGCTCGTGGTCGGAGGGGCGGGGGGGGGATGGTAGGTGCTGAATTCAATCGTGAGAGTGGTAGAGCCTGACCTTTATTTGGAGATAAAATATGAGCCTTGTTAGGGGGCAGGTGCTATAACAGGTAGTGAGTGTGAGGGCTCAGTGAGAGTACGGTGAAAGTTAACATGGCAGAGTGGCGATGATATTGATGCTTGTCCTGTGATGCTGGTCATTTCTTCAGATCATGTCAGCGTCGAGGTGACCCTCCCAGAATGGCTTGTTCACGTCTATCACTAATAACCCCACAGACCCTGTCCCTCAGATTCCACAGAATCAGTTTGGGTGGATCATACAAATAGGAAGGAGAAGCAAGCATTAGTGTATTAGTGTATTATTTGCACTCGGGCAAATTCTGTGCATTATATGCTCTGTAAATTAGAGATGCAAAGATTGTATTATTGCATGATCTCAAATTGCATCTAAACTGCGTTAACTAAGTGACTGCCAATGTTGTGAAAAGTCAATTCCATAAGCGTATAACAGGTTGGTTGAAGAGTATGTTGTGACTCAAACAAGAGAGCAGGTTATTTTGGATTTGGTGTTGTGTGGTCAGAAGGACTCATTAATAACCCTGCTCTGAGGACTAGAGAGGTTAATATACTGCATTTTACACGGCACCTGCATACAATCTCGAATGTTTGAACACGGAGTGGTAGACACGAAATGGTCGTTAGAATATTAGAATCATGGAGTCCTGCAGCTTGGATACAGGCCCTTTGGACCAAAGTGGTCCGTGCCAATCAAAATGTCCATCTATGCTAGTTCCATTTCCTACCTTTGTCCCTTATTCTTCTAAATCTTTCCTATCTGCGTATTTGTCTAAAAGCCTTTTGAATGTTGTTAATGTACGTGCCTCAATCAAACTGCTGTCTGCTAATTCCATATGTCTACCATCCTCTGCTTAAAAAACTTGACGCTCAGGATCATTTTTATTCTTTCACCTCTAACTTGATGTCCTCTAGTCTTTGATTCTCAAAACTGGGAAAAAGAATGAGCGCATTCACCTTATTGACGCATCTCACGATCTTATACATTTCTATCCGATTTCCCCTCAGTTTCTTCCACTTAAAGGAAAATGCCTGTCCAAACTCTCACTACAACTCAGACCATTGAGTACTGGCAACATCCTTGTAAATTTCTTCTGTCCTCTTTCCAATTTAATCACATCCTTCCTATGGCAAGTGAACAAAACCGAACACAATACTCCAAGTGCATGTCTCACCAGCGTCCTGTCCAACTGCAATTTTACTCTCGAACGTCCATACTCAATGCCCTGACTAATGAATGCCAGTGTGCCAAAAGCCTTTTTCACTGCCCTGTCTACGTGCAACTACTTTCAGAGAACCACGGATCTAAGCACCAAGGTCCCCCTGTTCCACTACAATTCTTCAGGGTCTAACATTCACCACGAAATTCCAACCTGGATTTGACTTTTCAAGAAGCAACATCCCACATATTAATCTCCATTTGCCATTTCTCGGCCCACTTCCCCAGCTGATAAAGGTCCTGCTGCAATTTCTGATAACCTCACTGTTCACAGTCCTGCCTATTTTATTGTCACCAGCCTAGTTACTAATCATGCTTTTCACATTCTCATCCAAATCATTGATACAGATAACAAACAGTCATAGGCCCAGCACCAACCCCTGAGACACTCCACTAGTCACAGGCCTCAAGTCCAACAAGCATCCTTCCAGTACTAGCCTCTGCTTTCTACCATCAAGACAATTGTGTATTCAATTTGCAAGAGTCCTCTGGATTCCATGCTATCGAACCATTCAGAACAGCCTATCATGTGGAATCTTATCAAAGGCCTTTCTGAAATCTAGATAGACTATGTCTACCACCCTAACCTCATCAACATTCCAGGTCACTTGCTCAAAAGAACGCTAAAGAATTGTGAGCCATGATATCCTATGTACAAAGCAGTGCTGACTGCTCCTTGTGAATCCGTGTCTTTTCAAATGCATGTATATGTTATCTCTCAGAACCTTCTCAAGTTGTTACAGTTGTTAATCTAACTGGTCTACAGTTCACAGGTTCTTCTTCGTAGCCCTCCTTGAACAAAGGCACAGCATTCTCTACCGTCTAGTCTTCCAGGACCCTCACCGTGGCCAGCGATGATGCAAAAAGATCAGCCAGGACCCCTGCAATATCTTCTCTTGTCTTTTGCTCTGTTCTTGGATACACCTGGTCAAGACCAGAAGCTCTGCAGAAATACTGCAATGTGTGAAATAAAATGTCTATTTCTTTAAGATAGAATCACCAAGGAAAGGGCAAGTGACTTAATGAATGCTAACATGATAAATTAAAGATTATATTAATCGTAGGAAGTGATTTCAGAAGAATTTTAGACATGGTGGAAACCGGAGAATTCTCAGAAATGTGTTTGTGTGGAGTTTGCATATTCTCCCCGTGTCTGCGTGGGTTTTCTCCGGGTGCTCCGGTTTCCTCCCACTTCCCAAAGATTTACAAGTTAGGTGAATTGGCCATGCTTATTTGCCCAAAGTGTTCAGCGATGTGTAGATTTGCTGCATCAGTCACAAAATGTAGAATCGGATGGGAATGGGTCTGGGTGGTTACTCTTCGGAGGGGCAGGATGGACTTGTTGGGCCCAAGGGCCTTTTCCATGCTGTGGGCTTTTAACGATTCTGTGAAAGAAGAACACAAAGACTACATAAATCTACAATCTGTATTGCAAAGAAAACAAAATAAAAGCAAGGTTAGATGTGGAATTTTGTAATCAGGAGAGGAGAGGTTATTGTGGAGAACAGGGAAATGACGAAGAAAGCAGCCAGTTACTTTGCATCTGTCATCATGGAGGAAAATCGCTGAGAAATACTAAGTGATCACATGGAACTTGTGGAACTAAAGACATAAACTCAATTCATATCAGTAACAACGTAATAGTTGAAGGCTAGCATAGTAGTATTGTAGCTGGATTGAGCATTGCTAAGTCTGATGAGCCAGTTGTACTTCGTATCAAAATATTAGAAATAAATCAGCAATAGACCATTAATTGTGCTGTCGATGACTTTTATATTTTCCTTTACATTCTGCAGAGGCTGGAAGTTAGTAAATGTGTTCCAAGCATTGTAGATGAATGGTAGGAATTCAAGCATCTGCAAAGGGAAGAAGAAATAGTGTGGAGAACTGCAGACCGATTAACTTGACATCTGTAAGGAAACTGATGGAATTTTTTTATAGGGTCTAATATTGGGTATTTCGAAATTAACAGCAACATTGGAGAGAATCAGAATGCGCTGACAGAGTCTGACAGAGTGTTCATATTTGACAAATTTCAGAATGATTTGAACTTGTTGATTGCAACACAGAAATGGCATATTTCGATTTTCAGAAGGCATTTTTTTATCAGAATTCATGCAGTGAATTCATAAATAAAGTAATGTAAATGGTAATTGGAGAAATATATAGAAGTGGAAAGTTAAAGTCAGGTTCACCTTCATTTATATGAATCAGAACATCGTCGGAAGGTCATGATGAAGCAGTTTCACAGCTTGATAATGAAACTGTACATAAAGTATTGAGTCCAGTGTTGGTGACCAACTCTGAGAAAGAATATACTGACCACGGAGGATGTGCAATGGACAGTCTCCAGATTAATCCCTCAGATGGTGAGATTGCCTGATGTGGAAACTCGGCCTGTGTTCTTTAGAGTTTCAAAGAGTGAGAGGTGATCACAGTGAAATTTAGAAAAGTTCTAAACATATGACAAGGTGGAAATAAACAGGATTTTTCTCTGGCTGTCTACTCTACATTTAAGGTAACTAATGGCAGGTAAAGGATGGACCATTTCAGACTGCAGTAAGAAGGCAATTCTTCACTTGAAGGGGACTGACTAACACAGGGACATGGAAACCTGCTGGCAGGGCAAGATTAAGGAGAATCCCCAGATATTCTACAGGTACGTCAAGTGGAACAGAATAACCAGGGAACAGGTAGGACTCTTAATTGACTTGCCAAGTTTCATCCAAATCAACTTAGTGGCAGGAAACAGAAGGTCTGATGGTAGAAGTCTGTTTGTTTGACTGGAGAACAGTATCTAATTGTGTCCCACAGGGATCAGTGTTGTGTCCCAAATTATTTGTGATTCGGAGATGCCAGTGTTGGACTGGCTTGGGCAAAGTTAAAAAAGTTGCAAACACTAGATTATATTCCAACAGTTTATTTGAAGGCACGATCTTTCGCAGAGCATAATCACGTGATGATGAAGCAGCGCTGCGAAAGCTAGTGCGTCCGAATAAAACTGTTGGATTATAAACTGATATTTTATGATTTTTAACCTTATTATTTATCATGTTCATAAATGATGCAGCTATGATTATGGAAGGGATTGGTGTGAGTGTGATAAATCAGTTTGCGTTTGACACAAAGTTTGGCTGGTTGGTTGGCAGTGAGGAGGAAGGCCTTATATTACAGGAAGATACAGATGGAATAATGAAATGGGTGAGTCAATGGCCGATGTAATGCAACCCTGATAAATATGAGGTGATGTACTTTGGAAGAAGAAACCAGACGGGGAGGACACAAAGAATAGCAGCACACTAGGAAGCTGAGAGGGTGCTACTCCACATAATGGGTGGCACGGTGGCACGGTGGCACAGTGGTTAGCACTGCTACCTCACAGCGTCAGAGACCCGTGTTCAATTCCCGACTCAGTCGACTGATTGTGTGGAGCTTGCACATTCCCCCCGTGTCTGAGGAGATTTCCTCCGGGTGCGCTGGTTTCATCCCACTGTCCAAAGATGTGCAGATCAGGTGCATTGGCCATGCTAAATTGCCCGTAGTGTTCGGTATTGGGGTGAATGTAGGGGAATGGGTGGGTTGCTCTTCGGTGGATCGGTGTGGACTTGTTGGGCCTGTTTCCACACTGTAAGTAATCCAATCTAATACCCGTGAATGTGATTAAACAGCTTAATGCACAAGTTGACGAATCATAGCGACCATAAACATAGACTGTATTCATGGAGGCACAGATTATAAGAGCTATGTGTAACTTTGGTTAGGCCAAATGGAATACTATGTACAGTTCTGGGAGTCACATTACATGAAGTATGTGATTGCACGGGAGAGGGTACAGTGGAGATTCACCAGGATGTTCCCTTGGATGGAGTAGATCAGCTCGGGTTGTTTACTTTGAAGCAGAGAAGGCTGAGAGGGACGTGCTTCAGAAGGATAAGATTACCAGGACCATGGACAGGATGGATAGACAGCAGCTGTTCCTTTCAGTCAAAGAGCGAAGAAGAAGGGAGTATCATTTTAAAGTGAAGGGCTTGATGTTTCGTGAGGATTTGAGGATTGGTTTTCATCCAGAGGCTGTTGGGGTCAGGAATGCACTTCCTGAGAGGGCAGTTGGCACATATAACCTCACAACCGTTAATAAATACATGGTCGTGCCCTTGAAGTGCCATAACATACATGGCTATGGGCCTCGTATAGGAAAGTGGGACTAATATAGATCATGCTGTATTTCTGACATAACAGAGCCAGGGCTTCTGTGATTGTATGGGTTGGACGGTCAATCATTGAGCAGCATAAGACAGGAATTGATGAGTTTCTGAAGAATGTATTAACCAGGGTTATAAAAGTAAACTTGTCTCCACGTGCGAGAACAGGGAAGCTATACGTGTCGAATGCCCTGCTCCCTTCCTGATGTTTCTGTGCAGTCTGTGGGAAAGCCCTGTCATTGTTTTCACAAGCTCTTAAACATTAGCAGGGCAGCATCTGTCTGGTTGAAAGGATTGTGTTTCCTGTTCCCTTTTCCAAAGATCGTTGCCGGTGTTCTGTCTGGTTTTATCCTTTAAGAACTCAGAGCAATTTGATACAATTGAGTGTGTTGCTTGGCCGTTTCAGAGACCATTATAGAGTTTCGCACATGTCTGTGTGTCTGTAGGCACTTGTAGACCAGACCAGGAAGCACGGGAGATTCACTTCCTGAAAGTACATTGGGGAAGGGACAGATGTTAACAATGGGCATTAGATTCAAGGTCAATATTACTGGCACCAGATTTTATTCCTCGATATTTTGTTTATTGTTTTCAACTTCCACCAGCTGCCAGAGAATTATCCTGGTCTGGATCAGTAATCCAGTGATATTTGCACAACAAATCAATTTTACTGACTTTCCCCCAGTTCACACCCATAGCCATTCGTCCATCAGCCCTGTACTCAGTAACCTAACCAGGTTTCTGATGTGCAAACACATCCAGTTTCATATTCTCATTCTGTTGAGGGTCTCTCCCTGATGTCATGCCTCCAATTTGTTATGTTACTTTAACATATTAATCGGAATCATTTTCTTTCCCATCATAACATCTTCTATGTTTGAAGTGAATATTTTTTCCTCTGTTTTTCTCCCTGATCATGATTAAGACCTCTGTCGTGTCAGTTATGCCAGAGAAAATGAACTTGTGCACTTTGCGTTTTGTTAACTTCCCAATGTACAGCGCTCTCTGCTGGACAGGGTGTTGGAGCAGATTCAACACATGTCTTTGGAAAATGTTCAAAAACAGAAACTGCTGTAGAAACTAAGGAGGTCTGGCTGCATCTTGTGAGGCGAAAGCTGAGTTCATCTTTCGTGTCCAGCGACCCTTCGACAAAGCTCCCACTTCCTACAGCAATTTGTGCATTTTTATTTCTAGTATTCATAGTTATTTGTTTAATTGAAAATTTGTGCTGTGCCTATTCATTTCTGCAGAAACTTAGCAGGTCTGGCAGCATCTGCAGAGACAGAGAAACAGAGTTAGCATTTCAAGTCCAGTGTGATCCTTCTTCAGAACTGAAAAGGATTGGAAACTGGGCATTTTAGTTCCTTGCCAGAGGTGGGGGGTAGGTGACAGGGAAAAGGGGGTGTGACAACAGATAAACAGGCTTTTAGCAGTGGTGAAAAGAGAAGATGGCATAAAATGAGATTAAATTAAGATATGAATGGGGGAAAGGGGTTCTCTCTATTGAATGCAAGATAAAGAAGACACAATCACATAAGGTCATACGGAGGCCAGGAGGGAGAATGTTGAACATGTTTTATTATATTGATCTGTCCAGAGATACATTTTCACTGTAGAGGTCACTGCCGTCAGGCAAAGGAATTCAGGTGCTTGACGGCTTATTGGCACCAGTAAGATTTTCATGCTGCCTTATTATTGTAACATAAAGAAGAAAACAAATAACAGTATGAAGTTTGGGCTGAGCATTGTTTACCTGTCACTTTTAACATTGTTTCAAATTTACCATGCTGATCTTTAAATGCTTGTTCTTGAAGTTAGTATCAGATGGAGTATAAGAGGTTGAGGGGTGACATTATATTAATTTGCAAAATCAGGGGAGACTTGGGCAGGGTGAAAAGCCGAGGTCTTTTCCACAGGATAGTTAAAGTAACTCATAGAGCCATAGGTTTATGGTGGAAGAGGGAAGATTTAAAAGGGACGAAGAAGGAACTGTTATTTGCACAGAGGGTGACGTGTTTATGGAATGAGCTGCCAGAGGAAGACTGGCAGATGCAAGTACAGCTCCAACATTTAAAAGACATTTGGACGAACATGTGAATGGGGACCGTTTAGAGGCATATGGGCCAAATGCAAGAAGATGGGAATAGTTTAGTTTGGAAAACCTGGCCGGCATGGACAAGTTGGACCAAAGATTGTGTTTGTATGTGATAAGGCTGTATGAATATAGAAAGCGAAGAAAAGGGAAGAAAAGATGTGATATAAGTAAATTGGCAATAAATATAAAGACAAGCAGCACAAGCTTTTCCATGTATGTAAGAAGAGTTAAAGAGGTGTGTGTGTGTGTGTGTGTGTGTGTGTGTGTGTGTGTGATCGTTGATAAAAAGGAAAAAAGGAAGCCAGGAAAGTATATTGAGGATATTTGGAGGGTGTGACTGGGGAACTGGATACAGGGAACAGACAGATAATTTACACCTGTTTTTTACATAGTTCCTCACAGGTAAAGGAGCTGTAAATATTTCAATGATATCAGCAAAATGGTAACAGCAGGGAAAATATTGAGCTGTCTCTAACAGAAGGAACAAGACAATTCTCAAACAGATTAGTCCAAAGGTAAACAGGTCATCAGCAATTCATAGCTGGTTTTAAAAGAAGTGGTCACAGAGTGGCTGGTGGCACTGTGTGAAATATTCCATAACTCTCTGGATTAAAGGAGTGATCCAGTGAAACTGGAGACCCTCCAATGTGGTGCCTGTCTTCAAGAAACGAGTGATACTGAAAGCAGGAAACACTTAGCCTCACCATTATTGCTGGGAATCTGTGAGAGTCTGTTTTTAAGGAAGGAAATGCAGAACATTTAGAAAAGCTTCACACAGAGTCAGCATGGTCTTGTTAAAGGAGAACTACATTTTGCCTGTTAAATCATGCAAAGTGTTTCTGGAAATCCGTGAGAATGTAACAAATGGCCTTGATAAAGGGGGACTGGAAGACATGAGGCTTTCCAGAGATTTTCCACAAGGTATCACAAAGTAAAGGTTTTTATACCACACAGAAGGTCATAGTTTGGGATGGATTAGCATGGGGTGGCACTTGGTAAACACTTACAAATCGGAGAGTCATGATTCATCGAGCTTTTTGAAAAAAATGTATCTACTGGAGTACCACAAATAGCAGTCCGAGGCAAGAGCTGCTTACAAGAGCTGGACTCAGCTCCTGACGGCGGGAGCTGAGTACAATATACATCCGAGTTTGAGGATGACACTGACAACCAAAAGGCAGGCTGTTATTAAATGGTGAGGACTCCCAAAAAACGAGCAGTACAACGGATTGGGCTGTTCATTTATCTGAAACATTACGTCAGCATGTTGATGCAGAAATGTTGGCTCATTAGACTAGTTCCTGAAATGAAAGGATTGAATTATTGAATACATCAAAAATGCTGAGTTGATTATTCATTGTGGTTTAAATGAATGAGAGTGTCATTACTGAAACGGATAAGATACAGAGGGGGCTTGACAAGGTCGGTGTTGAGAATGTGGTTCCACACCAGAGCAGAGTCTCGAAGTCAGATATGTAGATACAGAATAAGGAACATCGATTTCAAATTGAGATGTAAAGAAATGTCTTCTTTCAGAATGCAGTGAATGGCTGAAATTTCCTAACCCCGAGAGTTGTGGAGGTTGCGTCACTGATTATAGTTACAGACGGGTGGATTGGTTTGTGACATTTCAGCGAGTTGAGGGATGCAAGGGGTTAGCAGGAAAATGAATTTGAGCCGTGGGTAGATCAGCCATGTTCTTATTGAATCACAGTGCAGGTTCCTATTTCTTACGTACTTATTTATGTTTTTGGAAAATACTTGATTATTTTCCTGTAAATGATGTAAAATGTTGCATTCAGAGACGGCAGAGGGTTTGTCTGAGTTGACCTTGTGTGGGGCATGGGGGCTGTATTCAATGCGAATCTGAGCCTGTAACATGACCTACATCAGGAGCAGAAGTTACAGAGAGGGGAAGCCTGAAAAGAGGGATTGGGGGAGGGGAGTCACTGCCTGACCCAGCCTGGATTTTCCTATACATTTGCCAAACCACACCTAACCATCAGAGTGGCCTCAATCTGCTCCTGCACAGCAGGACCGAAGGGCTGAATGGGACAGACAACTGGGCTATTTGGCACTTTGACACTATTCCAACAGTCAATAAATCATGGCTCATCTCATTGTGTTCCCAGCTGCACTTTTCTCTGATTTCACAATGATTCCTGATTCACCTGTCTGTGGAAAATCAGACAAAGCCAGCCTCGATATAATATAAAGATTCAGCCCTCCCAATCTTCTGGGCGAGAGAATTCACACTTGAATGAATTCCCACTTTGTGAATTTCTCCTCAGTCCGGTTCTGACTGAGGTTGGAGGGTGTCACTGTTTCCATTTCTAGTCCCACTCCTGCACTGCTCACAACAAATTTTAAATGTAACCGGGTTGGTGGTATGGCCGATGATAAAGGTCTAATACTGGGTCAAGTTCAGTTATCAGAACAAGCCAGTTGGATTTCTTCAGTCAGCTACAAGTAATTAACAGAACTAACCGAGGAGTATGATGGATATGTGATGAGCACTGCGGCTGCACATCACCAAGGAGCTGGGTTCAATTCCAACCTCAGGTGAGTTTGAACATTCCCCACGCATCTGTGTGGGTTCCCTCCCAATGCTCCAGTTTCCTCCCAAAGTACAAAGATGTGCAGCTTAGAGTGGGTTTGCCATGCTCGATTTCCCATTGTTGAGAGAGCGTCCCCTTCATGGTACCCTTGTCAGTGTGGGGAATTTAACCTGCGCTGCTGGCCTCCCTCTGCATCACAAACCAGCTGTCCAGTCAACTGATTGGGAGATAGTGTAACTGTTACAGAGAGAAACAGGCACAGGCAAAGAGTAAGAGAAACTTTCATAACAATGAAAATGGTACAATTCAGATAACGGTCAAGATTAGAGCTGAGGATAAAATGTTCTCTGCTCAAAATTGTATTTCATAACGCGACAAGTGCAGAAAAGCAGTGGTTGGCTGAATACAATAAAGTGAAACAAAGTGAAATAGCCAGAATTACTAACTGTGATTGGATATAAAATAAGTCCATATTTTTGCAGGAACCCAGGGGGTTGAATGACTGAAAGTTCCTATACCTGAAAATGGGTATTCTTTGGAACACTATCTGGAAAATTCCATATTCAAAGTGTGTGTGTGTGTGTGTGTGTGTGTGTGTGCGTGTGTGTGTGTGTGTGTGCGTGTGTGTGTGTGTGTGCGTGTGTGTGTGTGTGTGTATGCGTGTGTGTGTGTGACCGCAGATATTGCACTGAGCTGGGTGGTGAGCTCAGACCATGCTCGGTGGGGCTGGTGGTGAGGCCTCCTCTGGGAAGAGAATGGACCCCCTGTACTAGCCCATCCACTAGGACCTCTGTGCCTCTGATGAAAAACCGTGGTGTTAGCTCCACTTACCTGCCATTCTCAGGATCAACTGCGCATGGTGGTTTCAAACTGAGGAAGTACAACAGTGTGCCCATTGGCCTTTGAAAGATGGCACCAGTGTCAGTGATCGTAGAATAGCCAGGGGCATCAGTGCGATGGTGAGTCTCTCCATCCATGTTGGGTTGGAGAATTGGGGTGGCATTGAATGCGAGGAACAGAGTAAATGTATCGTTCCAAATGATAGTGTTTTGTTGAAAGACTGTTAGGAGTATTGTGTACAGATTGAATCAGCTTTATAAATAATGATCTCGTCAGCGATTCAGTCCAAAGGGGTTTCACCAGACTAAACCCTGGCATGATGCTACCATGAAGAGAACGTGAAGAAACTTATGCTTAATAGAGTGTGTTAAGGTGTTTGTGAGTTTGTATTTTAAAAAATGCTGAAGCACATTGAGTGTTGAAGATACAAAATTGCCTTATTAGATCAATTAAAGGAACGCCCAGGTCAATTCACATTTCCTATGTATTGGAGTGCAAATATATCCACTGTAAATATATTGGCTGGTGCCTGTTCTAGTTGAGGAGAGATCTGCACGGTAACAGCATGTAGATTGTGGTTTTTGAGGGTGGTGAGAGGTTCAGCCGGTAACAGTATTGCAAATGGACAACGCAGCAGAATCATCTAGCCTGCGATAAGAAAACATGCATCATTCTCCCTCACTACTAACTTCATGAGAGCAATGGGTGATGGGAGATGTGATCAATAGCCAGCGGTGCCAATATTCAATCCAGTCCAGTAGTTTTTGTGAACTGAAGGAACCATACTGAAAGGGGTTAAATGGAGCTGTTTGTTCAGTGACTGTGATTGATGCCAGTCTCCATGGATCCTGGTTGTGTCATTGGATGTTTTCCGTCTCCTATTAGTAAGAGGCCTCTTGCAAAGGTTTATGCCATTGACGCAGCAGATGCATCAACTCCAACGCTCAAAGGGACACAGCTGCAGAGACACAAAAAGGAGATTTAAACATCTGAGAATAGTCTGGAATGATCCATTAATGGATCAGAATCTGAGAACATTAGACTGGAATGCTGCAACAATGGACAGGAGTTTATCCTCGGGTCTTGTCTTTATTTCCTGGCCTTGGTCAACATTACCATATCGGATATTGGGTGCACTGCTGATTATCCAGGCGGGTTACTATCCTATCCTCGCAATTGTTGGTGTTCCTGGTAAGTTTCTTCATCTCTATCCATTTATTAATCTCTTCAACCATGGCGAACTTCTTTGCTATTTCTGTTATCTATATTTGACAAAGACGAAAACTATTGTCTTCAGTTTCAAATGCAAATTCCATTAATTACCCACAAATTTCAGAACCGCCCTCACAAACATCTGAGAACAAGACTGTTCACAATACCGAAGTACCTTTCATCCCTGAATTCATTTATGTCTCGGTATTCTGTCCATCACCAAACCAACCCACTACCAGCTCAATTATATGCCCAGTCACCATCTTGGCTTCAATGCTGACGCTTAATTATCCATTATCTATGCTTCGGTAAAATTCAGACGTTATGGTTCCACCTCTCTTCTAAGCACTCTTTCAGTTGCAAATATTTTGATCACATCTTTGTTCTTGTCTCTAAAATAACTTAATGACAGGAACACTCTCTCAGAGCAGTAATGTCCGAAGAAATGTAATTGAGATGAACAGGTTATTACACAGAAAGACACTGTTCCACATCCTACCACAGACGATGTCAGAAAGTAAATACACAAGACAGGAATTGGGAAACAAAGCAAGTTTTACTAATAACAACCATTACATCTCCAGAATTTTGTCTATACGTTTGTCTATTTCACTGATGTCCTTTGGCAAATAGATCTTGCATTACTCTCTGGTCTGGTTTAAGATTTTAAATCCCTTTCCTCATTGTCCTTGAGATGGTGTTGGTGAGCTGCCTTCCTGACCCACTGCAGTCCGTGGGCTGTAAGTCGTCAGTGCTGAGGTCCATGCGGTTTCATTTCTTTGAGGCTTTGAAGTGACTGATACAACTGAATGGCTGGCTTGGCTATTTCAAACTGCAACTGAGAATTAACCACATTACTGTGGAGTTACATGTAAGCCCGACCAGCTGAAGATGGTAGATTTCCTTTCCTGAAGGGCATGAGGGTGCAAGGTAGGACAATCGACATTGGTTTCATTGTTTCAGTTGATTCTTAATTCCTGATATTTTATTGAATTTAATTTCCAACATTTGCCGTTGTGGGATTCGGATCTGGTGTCTGGGTCATTACCTGATTCCCTGGATTAATATTCGGAGATTATACAGCTTGATCATCGCCTCCTCAGTATCTCCAATCAACTCCAATGGCAACAGTGATGTTGTTGTTGGTGTGACTTTGCTTCATAAGGCAAATAAATGATTGGCAAAAATGCCATCCTTCTCATTTTGTATTTATGAGAAGGTGAGATGATGGGAAGTGCTCTTGGTGAAAAGGAGCTGGATGTCCTTGATCATGAGGCACGAACAGAATTCATACAGAGCAGTCGGGTACTGGCAGGTGGGACTAGATTGGGTTAGGATATCTGGTCGGCATGGACGGCTCGGACCGAAGGATCTGTTTCCATGATGTGCATCTCTATGACTCTATGACTCAGCAAGTAATCAGCACAATAAATGAGTAGGAGCGTTCATTACAAAATGATTAAAGTATAAGAGTGAAGACATCGTCCTGCAGTTGTGGAGTGTACTTGAGACAGTATTTTCTTTCACTTATAATCAATGATCTCCTTGGTACAGAGAGACGGTGTAATGGAGTTTCACCAGACTAATCCCTGAGGTGATGGTACCATGAGGACAGTGTGAAGGAATTTGGCTGCCCTTTCCTTACCTCTCGCCGTTAGCTCAAGATGTTTCATTTGCAACTGAATTCTTGTCATCTCTGATTCTGTTGGTTTCTCCAGCAAGTTTAATTGATGAGATACCGCTGCAATTATTTCTCCTTTCCTCATAGAAGCAGTCAGTTCCAATTCCAGCTTCTCTGCTAATTCTTGCAACTCGGTCTTATTCATTTTTCGTAAATTTCCAAAGTCACTGCATGCACACCCAGAAAACGTTTGGCGACTGAAATAGCCATTACTATTCTAAGTTTTCTCAACCCAATCAAACTAATATCCAAAATGAAACATTTGACTTTCGATAAAATGCAGAAGAGGGGGGAGAAAAGAAAGCAGCAGAACAGAGAGTAAAAAGAAAGAATGGCAAAAGAGAGAGCAATGGGGAGAGAGAAAGAGAGAACTTTTGAAGAGCAAAAACTGACAATTAAAAAGAAAAGTCAGTGTAAAAGGCTGGAGATAACGTCTGAGGGTGCGCTTAGTAAGGAAGAGAGTGAGGATGAGCAAGCCCCTGGTAGTCAGAAGCCTAGTGAGAATTTGTTTGAGTATGTTCAAGCATCGCCTCAATTCGATGAGAAGAATGTGATGCCCTTTTCATCACATTTGAAAAGTTGGCTAAACAAATGCAGTGGCCAGAGGCAATGTGGGTTTTGTTGATCCAAACGAAATTTGTAGTTAGGACTGGTGAGGTATTCACATCCCTATCAGAGGAGGTATCTGGGGAGTATAAGGAGGTTAAAAAAACATTTTGTCTGCATAGGCAACCTTCCAGGAATTTAATGAGGGATCCTGGTGAAACCTACACTGAGGTTGTAAGGATCAAACAGACTAATTTCGATAGTTGGATAAGAGCTTTAAAATTCAAGCAAAGCTATGATGCCCTTAAAGAGGTTAACACTTGAAGGAATTCAAACTGCCTGAAGTAGTGCAAACTCAGGTGGAAGAGCAGAGAGTGTAAACAGCAAGGTTAACTATTGAAATGGCTGATTATTATGAACTGGTCCATAAACTTGGTTTGGCTTCCAGAACCAGTTCTGGTCTCTGAGGGACAGAAATTGGAGCAAACAGATATCCTCACGTGCAAAGGGAAAGGTAGATCACAGTGGAGATCATAAGGAGAATTTGCCACAGTAATAAAGAAAACCTTGAGGGGGACAAAGAAGTTAAAAACCTGTCGTGTCTTCATTGTAAAAAAGAGGGCCACACAAAATCACAGTGTTGATGGGTTGGGAGAAAACCAGATGTAGGATAACCAAATAAGCCTGGACGTTTTGTTGGACTCGTAACAAAAAAACATAAGGGAAAGTAGGCAACTGCCTCAGAGTGTACAAGATGATCAGTGGACGTGCCAAATCTGCAAACAAAACTTACATGAAAGGGTAAAGTTTATTCATATAGGCTAGGATTAATTGGTAAGAAGGTTTCAATATTAATTGACACAGGATCTTTTCAGTCTGTAATGCTGAGGGGTGAGGCTTTATGCACTCTTGAGAGACTATTTCCAGAAAATGTGCTGGTAACAGGAATTCATAGTGAGGAAAAAAGTGCTCAGTTATGTAGAGTTGTGCGGTAGGTGTACTAGACCCCTAACTTTCAGCTCTAGGAATAAAATTTGTCCTTGCAAATAACATAGCTGCTTCACTGGTAGGCGTGCTGCCTACTCCAGTTGAAAAGCCAGTGGAGATGCAGGCAACTGAAGACCTGGAGAATATGTCTCCAGGAATTTCCCCTGATTGCATCACCAGACGATCACAGAAGCACAGGTTTAAGCAGGATAAAGGCACAGATAACGAAGCTGATGTAGAGTTATCCAAAAGTTTCTTTTTGATCAGATAAGTGGAAAACAGACGGAGCGAGTAGGAAAATATGAACGTATTTTTAGCTCTGCTAAGCTGATTGAATTACAGCAGAAAGATGTGCAGTTACAGAAGTTATATCAAAAGATATTTAGCAAGAAAGAGAATGAATGCATTTCTATGTGTCATTACTTAACAAATGATGTTTTAATGCAGATATGGAGATCAGCACACATTGAAGCAGATCAGACGTGCACAGAAATTCATCAAATTGTTTTGTCTGTTGGGGAAAGAAAGGGAGTGCTGCGAGTGGCACGTGAGCTACAACTTGGAGATCATTTCGGGGTGAGGACATTACAGGCTGAAATACAAAGATATTTTCACTGGCCTGGACTTCACAAAGATGTAGTGAATATTGCCAAATGTCTCAAACATGTCACATACGCAGTAATAAAACCTGCAACTTTAATACCTATTCCAGCATTTGAGGAACCGTTCACAAGAGTCATGATAGATTGTGTAGGTCCCCTATCGCAAAGACTAAGTGGGAATAAGTATTTCTTAACAATAATGGATGTGTCAACTAGATTTCCAGAGGCCGACCCATTATGCAGCATCACAGCTAAAAGAATTGTAGAAAAAAATACTTATTTTTTACGTAGGTACGGATTACCAAGAGATCCAGATAGATCAAACCTCACATCCGAACTATTCAAGCAGGTGATCGATAACTTGGGAATAAAGCAATTCAAATCTGCTACGTAGTATTCGGAATCACAGTGAACATGAGCGAGATGGCATCAAACAGTGAAAACCATGTTGAGGGTTTATGGTCAGGATAATCCAGATGATTGTGATAAGGAAATTACTTTTGAACTATTTGTGATCAGAGACGCACAGAATGAATCGACCAAATTCAGACTATTTGAATTAATTTTTGAGCATGAAGTAAAAGGACTGTTAACATTGGTTAAGGAGAAATTTAATAAGGCAGAATTCAGAGACCACTCATTTGGACAATGTGTCAAATTTTAGGGAACGATTAAATAGAGCTGGAGAGTTGGCTAGACAGCATTTAAAAGTATCACAGCATACAATGAAACAGGAAGTGGATCAAAAATCACAAATTGGCAATTTTGCAATTGGGAATAAGGTATTGGTGTTACTTCCAGTAACAGTTGAGCCTTTAGAAGCAAGTGTTAGTGTACCATATCAAATTGGGAAGAAATTGAATGAGGTGAACTACTTGGTACGGACTCCAGACAGGAAGAAATCTCACGGAGTGTGTCATGTGAATATGCTCAACAGGTATTTTGATAGGGAAGGAAAGCAAGAGGAGAAGGTATTAATGATTACAGCACAGAAGGAAGACCCACGTTCAGAGGATTCTGAATTGGACATTCCTATATCAAATTGAACATTGAGAAAGTTGCCAAAAATTAAGATAAATTATTGAGTTACCTTCCACAAGAAAAGCATAGTGACCTGAAAGAGTTATTACGGTATCTTGGAGAGATATACAGAAATAAACTGGGAAGTACGAACATATTGTGCATGATGTAGACACAGGAGATGCAGTTCTGATTAAATAAAATCCTTAAAGGCATTATCCTCTAAAGTTGGCACAGGTTCAGAAGGAAATAGAGCACACGCTCCAAGATGGCATAATCGAAATGAGTTACTGTGCTTGGAGCTCATGTATAGTCATGGTGCCAAAGCCAGATGTTACCCAGCGGACATGTGAGGACTATCACAAACTCAACTTCGTTACAAAGGCTGATGCATATCCAATTCCATGTTTGGAGATCTTTGTCGAAAAAGTGGGAGAAGCTACTTACATTTGTAAGTTAGACTTGCTCAGAGGCTACTGGCAAGGACCTCTGTCAGAGAGAGCAAAGGCAATTTCGGCTTTCATAACACTAAATGGATTGCATCAGTTCAAAGTTGTGGCATTTGATATGTAAAACGATCCAGCCACCTTTCAGAGACTGATAATGAGGTCATTGTCGGATTAACAAACTATGTGGTGTACATTGGTCACATGGTAGTTTTTAGTCACTCATGAAAGGAACATTTACAGCATTTATCGGACTGGTTTGATTGACTTCAGAAGGCAGGCTTGCAGGTAAACCTAGCTAAAAGTGAATTTGAGAAAGCCTAAGTCACGTTCCTGGGTCACGTTATTGGACATGGACCAATGGCCCCATGAGATACAAAAACGAAAGGAGTTGGGGAACGTTCCACACCGTCGACAAAAATAAATATGTAATACTACCGTTCCTGGGCTTGACTGGATTTTACTGAAAGTTTGTGCCAAACTTTAAGCAGTGTGGCTGCTCCACTCACCGAATTGTCAAGGGCAAGAACTCTCAGTGGACAGAGGACAGTCAAAAGGCATTTTTCAGCCTAAAACCTGTGTTAGACACTGCCCCAATATTAGCTACACTAGATTACACGAAGATTTTCAAGGTGGCTATCGTTGCCAGTGATGTGGGTGTCAGTCCGGTGTTCCTGCAAGAGGACGATGAGGGAATAGAAAGACCAATCGGGTGTTTTTTCTGGGAAGTCGAACACTCATCAACAGAAATGTTCAACGGTGGAGAAAGAGACTTTAAACTTGGTGTTGGCATTACACTATAACTGTGTTTATATTACCAACAATGCATCTGAGACAATCATATAAACTGATCACAACACATTGACATTTGTGGAAAAAAATTAAAGACAAAAATGCCAGACTGTTTAGATGGAGCTTGTTGTTGCAGCCATTCAATCTGACAATTGTGCATGTGGCAGATCGCGAAAACGTGAAAGCTGATGAGTTACTGAGACTAGAATGAGATACGGAGATGTTTTGTATGGGTTTGTGCATGTTTGAATGTTTACAATTAGTACAGTATAGCTGTCAGTTTTGAGACTACTAACTGGGTTTGAAGGGTTAAAAATGCAGCCACCTTTTAGCGTTGTTTTTTTTTAAGTGGGGAGAGATGTGGGAGAAAAAGTGGGAGAAGCTACTTACATTTCTAAGTTGGACTTGCTCAGAGGCTACTGGCAAGGACCTCTGTCAGAGAGAGCAAAGGCAATTTCGGCTTTCATAGCACTAAATCGATTCAAAGCAAGTCCCTTTTTGTCGAAAAGGTGTTCCTTGGCTCAAGGAGACTCTGGCCTTGTTTTTTTTTTAAAGAGGAACAATAAAACGGGGCCAAGCTCCAATCAGAGCTGAAACATGTGTTGCTGGAAAAGCGCAGCAGGTCAGGCAGCATCCAAGGAGAAGGAGAATCGACGTTTCGGGCATAATCCCTTCCTCACTTTCTCCAAGCTCCGATCAGTCTGGTTTGGGACAGAGATGAAAAGTACTTTCAGAGGTCTTTTGTTTATATGGAAACAGATGAGTCTTCAGCCCAAAGTGGCCATGCTTTATAAGTGACCAGTATAATCAACGGAGAGTGGTGAGCTATTTTAGCTGAACTAGCTGAGCTGACCAGTTTTCAGTTGAGTCTTGAACTGGGAAGTTCAACTGTGAGCTGTGTGGAAACTCTCTCTCTTTTCTGACCTTCAACTTTTCTGACCTTCAACAAGCTCCATCTAAACAGTCTGGCATTTTTGTCTTTAATTTTTTTCCACAAACGTCAATGTTTGTGTTCCATTTATACTGATTTTTTTATTATTGGGAGTTTGCTTATTGGGACAGTTGTGTGTAATCGGAACAGCATAATTAAGTCTAGTTGTATAGGTTGAATTCTGTCGTGATTCTTTATTCTGTTCTTTGTGTTTCATTGTGTAATTTTATGAATAAAGTTTTTGTCTGTTTCAAAATCTAGTAGTCAACCTAGCTAAATTACCTCCGGTAATTTTCATTGTACACTTACCGAAACAAATTGCAAAGGTATGCTCTGCGCCGCCTGCTTAAAATTGTCTAACCTCGTCCATAACATCTTGGAGATGGAAAATGCCTCCTTGGAACTTGGCACAAACCATTCACTTTCCCTCCTCATGATCAGCAAACCATGTTAACATAGCACGTGCGTACCATTAGCAATGGAGCCAGGAGGAACAACATGGAGCAGTCTGTCTGTGCAGTCTGTGCCTCATTGGTTTGTCGTGTTGCAGCAACAATGACATTGTCCTATTTCAGTCTAACAATTTGGAGGGGCTGAATGGCCTCTTCTGCTCATGTGTCAGTGTCTGGAGGAACTGAATGTCTTCCTCCTGGCCCGAGGGCAGAGGTTCAAGGACTTCAGTGGGCAACCCGTGGTTCCTGCCTACCAGCACGTTGTGCTGACCAGACACTATCTTCCTGACTTATAGGAGACAAACAGAAGGCTGGAAGAACACAGCAAGCCAGGCACCATCACGAACTGGGAATGTCAACATTTCAGGTATAACCGTTCTTCAGAACTGGGTTGGGGGGTAGGGGGAGCTGCAGATAAAGAGGGAAGAGAGTGGTTGGGGTGGGGAGATTAGGAGGATGGTCAGTTACGGCTATGTGGACACAAGTAGTTTGTGCAACCCGGTTGGGCGATGGGAGGGATGAATCAGGTTGGGAGCTGAAAGGTAGGGTCATTAGGTGGAATGGAAGACCTCCCAGTCACTTCCTATTTCAATTCTCTTTCCTAATGCCTTTCTGACATGGCCATCCTCGGCATCCTCCATTGCCACAATGAACCAAACCATAATTTGGAGGAACAAGATCTCATCTGTTACCTGTGCAGCCTGCACCCCAGGGACTCAACATTGAATTCTTCAATTTCTAATAACCTCCCTTCCAGTCCCCCGACTCTCTTCCCATGCCCTCCCCTCCATTCCATTCCTCTGAGCAACCTTTGTCCAGCTACCAACTGGATTCAGCCCTTCGATCAACAACTCGCTGATACCTTTATCTGTGTCCACTTATCCACACCTCGCCACTCTGCCTCCTCCTCCCTCACCCGCACTTTATCTATATACCCCCCTACTCCCATCCCCAGTCCTGACGAGGGGTTATATCCAAGGCGTTCAGTTTTCAAAGTCTTGATGCTGCCTTGTTTATTCTGTTCTTCAAGCCTCCTGCGAGTGTATTTTAGATTCCAACACCTGTTTTTATTTTAAATTGTCTTCTTGCGTAATAGGCAGGAGTAAATGAACGCATTGCGCCTCTTGTTATCCAATAAATCTGATGGGCTGAATGGTTTTCTTATATTATGGTGAAACTAGTTAGAGTTGCTGAAGGGGTTCCTCTTTCTTTTAACCGTGGAAATGTTTAGTGTCCAGCAGTGCTTTTGATTAATGTTACCTATACATTAACAGCACAAGCTTGAATGTTGTCCAGATTTGATTCTTCAGTACCTTAGGAGGTTTCCCATTGTTCTGAACATTGTATAATCTTGAAAGAATATCCCCACCTCTGATTGCATGAAAGAGGGAAAGACATTGATGAAGCAGTTGATGATGTTTGTGCCAAAGAAGCTACCCTGAGGATTGCCCACAGAGATATCCAGGGACTGGGAGGATTGATGCCCACCAGCCCCATTGTGCTCTGAATGATTCAGCCAGCGGGGAGTTTACAACTGATTCTCATCAAGTTCAATTTTGTTCAGTCTCCTTCACATCTTGCTCAATCAAATACTACCATGATATCAGGGCCAGTCACTTTACGCTGTGTTCATATCTTCTATCCATGTCAATGTATATGTGTGGGGGGTGTTTCCTTCTCTCAGGGAGTAGTGATGGTTGGGGCCAGACAGTTAGGGGAGGCTAAAGCACTGAAATGTTTGGGGGTAGCGAGTGGGTGTCAATGGGTTTTGACCCGTCAGAGAGTCGAGGGCTACAAAGAATTGGGCATAAAAGAGAAATTGCGGCCGAGTGCAAATCAGCCCTGACTTACTGAATGGAAGAGCAGGTCTGAGGGGCTATGTGGCCTGGTTTTATTCCAGTATACCTGATAGTCCAGTCACTTTGTGGCCTCTTCCATTTCCTGTGTTACTGATTCAATTAGCTGAATAGATTGATCCTGTCGCAGTGCAACTGGATACTGGTGCTGCATGATCTGGTTACAGTTTTATAGGCCCGAGGGGCTTATTGGTCTCCTCCTGTAATTGTACATCAGGCTCCAGGGGCTAAAAAGCCTCACTCTGTTCTGCTGTAACTGAAATCCATATCGACTGAATCTCCTGCCAATGGAGAAATTGAGCACAGCAGATGCTGGAGATCAGTGTCAAAAAGTGTGGCACTGGAAATCACGGCAGGTCAGGCAGCATCAGAAGAGGAGAATCGATGTTTTGGATGTTCCTGATTAAAGGCTTATGTCCGAAACATAGATTCTTCTGCCGCTCGAATATGCCTGACCCGCTGTGCTTATCCAACACCACATGTTTTAAAATCTACTGCCCCACAGAAATCAATCTTCCTGGTCACATCATCCACTTACGTTAAGAGAATTGTCAGGCATAATCTTCCTCGCATAAAGCCTCACTTACTATTCCCAATCAAAGCCTGTCTTTCTAAATCCATGTACATCTTATCCCTTAGAACCTTCTCAAGTAACTTACCTACCACGGATATTATACCTATTGATCTGTAGTTCCAAGGCTTTTTTTTGTTCAGTTCTTCTTGAATAAGGGCACAACATTTGCTATTCTCCAGTCTTCCGGGACATTACCTGTGGTTACTGATGATAAACATTAAAAGCCAGGGTCCTCGCAAATTCGTCTGGAGCCCCTTGAGGTGTTCTTGGATATATCGGGTAAGGACCATGAGATTTAACCACTTTCAAACATTCTAGTACGTCTACAATCTCCTCAACTATGATATAGATTGGCTCCAAGATATCATCACGAACTTCCTCAAGTTCTCAAGTCAACATGTCTTTCTCCACGGTAAACATAGAGCAGAGATATTCGTTGAGGACTTCACCCATCACTTATAGTTCCACACATACTTGTCCACATTGGTCTTCGATGGGTCCTATTTTCTTTCCTGTTTTGATTTTTAAAAAACATATTTAAAGGACCTTTTTGGATTCATCCTAATCTTCTCAGCCAAGGCTCTTTCTTGCCCTCTTTTCACCCTACTGATTTCCTTCTGCAGTAAACTCCATTATCTCTTATATACCTCCAGGAATTCCTTTGATCCCAGCTGCCTGGAGCTGAGCCACGCACCAAGTTCGACCATGAACCTGTGGACCAGTTTTATCCCTCTCCATAACTATTTGAACATTAATAGAACTTCGGTTAATGGTCACAAATTGCTCCCCCACTGTTAACTCAGTCACCTGTCCTGCCCTATTTCGTAAGGAAATTTCGTGTTTTGTCCCTTCCCGAGTAGAGCTCTTTCTATATTGCTTGAAGAAACTTTCCTGAAGCTTTTATCAGATTCTATCTCATCAAATCCCTTAACGCTCTGGCCGTTCCAGTCTGTATTCGAAAAAATAAAAGCCCCTATTATGATAACCCCATTGCTCTTGCAGGTTTCCCCTCTTTCCCTGCACATTTATTACTCTCATTCCTGTTGACTATTTGGGGGCCTAAAGCACATCCCCAATCACCTCACGAACACCTTCCTATTTCTTAACTCCACCCACAAAGCCTCACTGGGTGATTCATCAGTTATTTTATCTCTGATTACTGCTGTGGTACTCCCCTTAATCAGAAATGCAATTCTCCTCCCCTCCTTCCAACATTTCTGTCTCACCTAAAGCAACTGTACCCTGGCACATTAAGCTGTCAGTCCTATCCATCACTTAGCAATGTTTGTGTAATGGCTTTAATATACCAGTCCCACCTACCTATCCACGCCCTGAGTTAATTGGCCTTACCTGTATTGAAATAGATGCAATTTAATCCAAAAGGTATTTCTCTCTGTCATTTTCCAGCCTAAATTTACTATTTCTGATTACTCTAGCTCCTTCCAGCCTCGCACTTGTCTCCCTGCTCTTGAGGATACCACCCCCTGCCGATCTAGTTTAAACCCACCCACGGAACACTAGCATAACTGGCATCCACGATATTGGTGTCCCTTCCAGTGCATGTCTCGGACGGTAATCTCCCTCTAAGGAGATGACCACTGTCAAGGTTTTTTTAAAAATGTTTCTCCGAGCTCTCTGTAATCTCGCTCCAGAACCTCGGCCCGATCTCAACGGGTATCATTTGTGCCAACGTGCATAATGATTTCTGGATGCTCACCCAACCCCTTGAGAATGTTCAGCAGCCATTTGGAGACATCCTGGACCCGAGCAGCGGGGAGGTAATCCACCATCCTGGATTCCCGTTTGTGGCCACAGAATCTCCGATCTGTCCCACTAACATTAAACCCTCCTACTTTAACGTCCTGTTTACCTTTATCCTTTCCCGCTGTGCCCCTGAGCTAGTGGTAATACCACCAGCCTGACTATTGCTGCTTTCACCTGAATGGACATCGCCCCCAACAATCCAAAATGGTCTACATGTTATGGAGAGGAATGGCCACAGGCTATTTCTGCACTCTCTGCCTACTCCCTTTGCCATTCCTGGTGGTCGCACAGCTACGCTCTACCTGAAATATGACAGGAAGCAAGGAACGCCTGTTGGATTAAATTGTGTTTATTTAAATACAACAGGACTGACAGGTAAACTCAGGGCGATGAACGTTAGACTGGAATATTACTCGGGGTGTGTCTTGGGTGTGGCCACCACACTAAAGCACTTATCTATGAAGTCCTCAGTATCTCGGATGACCCTGAGTGCATCCTAAATTATCTTCAGCCCAACAAGTCCGCACCGACCCTCCAAAGAGAAGCCCATCCAGACCCACTCCCCTACACTACAGGCAAATGAGCACGACCAAATCACCTATCCTGCACATCTTTGAACTATGGGAGGAAACCGCATTACCCAGAGGAAGCCCATGCAGACACGGGCAGCATGCGCAAACTCCACACAGACAGTTGCCCGAGCCAGGATTTGGCCCCTGGTCCCTTGTGCTGTGAGGCAGCAGTGCTAACCACTGAGCCATCATGCAGCCCATCTCCAGCTCCCTAACACGGTCTCCCAGGAGACGAAGCTGGGTGCACAGTCCACAGTGCAGGATTTGTGTCGACATCTGAGGTTCTCTGGGCTTGTTTTCCTAAATCTTATCTTTGGCCAGCGAAGGAAGGAGACTCGACAGTGATGCAGTGTTTAGGTCTTCAGCACTCCTTGACAACTGGCCACAGACTACCTGCTCCCCAGTGCAGATCTATGCTTGGCCTTGAAGGGTGTCTTGCTGAGGTCTTCCTTCTGGTAGTGGTGACTTGTCCATGCAAATCCTCACCCCAACAGGCATTCTGTGTTGTCGCAGCCCTCTCGTGCTTTCTGTCTATTAGTATCGGTTTATGAATTCCTTGAATCCCTCGAGAGAGGTGATGTTCTTGTGAATACAGGGCTATTGGAAAAGAACACCATTAGACATAGGGACAACTATATGTCTATCCTCTAACTGAGACTGCTGTTCTTCGATTAGGTTATTTTTATTTTGTTAATCCCCCATTCCACTTTTCTGCAATTTCCCATAACACTTGTATAAAAGTCTGTCTCTCTCAGCCTTGAAGGTATTTAATGATCCAGCCTCAACAGCCCTCCGAATGTTATGCAATTGTTTCCCTCTCACTGATGAGAGACTTGGTGGTCTTTAATCTGGTGATTTGCCCACTCTATCATACATAAACTTCCAATTCTTCCTCAGCTCCTGTGTTAATTTGCTCAAGGGTCAAACGGTCACTCTCCCTGAATCCAGAAACAGCTTCTCCAAACTGAAGACCGATTCGTAGAATGTATTTAATATATTCTCTGGCTGCGTAAACAGGCTGTCCCCTTCGTCCCTAACACTCCCATTCTTTCCCATGTTATCGTCTTCACCTTAATATACCAAAATATGACTTTGGATTCTTGCTAATCTTACCCACTAATGTTTTATCACCCCTCCTTCTGCTCTTCCACTGACTTTTTAAGTTTAGCCCTCCACTTTCTATATTCTTTTAGGACCTTCACTGACCCGCTCACCTGGAACCTGCTTTAAGCTTCTCTTTCCTTTTTCATCCTTTCGGGATTTGTGTCGACATCTGATGTTCTCTGGGCATGTTTTCCTAAATCTTATCTTCGATGTAACATGCTGGGCCGACACTGTCATCAATTTGATTTTAATCAAATGATCCCCCAACCTCCGCCCCAACTTGTTATGCTACAGTTTCATCCAGAGGCAACTGCACTTTGCCCGGATTATGTCATTTTTTTTCATAAAATCTGTCTACCCAATCCAAAAAGCTTTTATGATTCAAACATTTTGGGGTCTTTTCCTTAGCAAAGTCAAAATGTGTGATATCACAGTCACTGGTCCGATAATGCTTTCCCACTTATGCCTGGAACACCTGACTGGATTCGTTCCCCACAGTGAGGCCCAGCACTGCACTGCCCATTGTTGTATCTGCTCTATGTTGATATAAGAAGCTCTCGGGAATAAATTTCAAAGCACCTGTTCCTCTTAAGGAGTTATCACTACCATAATGAATGTTTGGAATTCAAATGCCTGAATATAATGATCCTATTATTGTTTTTACACACCTCAATAACTTGGTTATATACCTGCTCCCGTACTTTCCTTTATCTGGGGTTCGACAGTGTATCCTAAGCAGTGTTTCTGTCATGGTTTTGACAATGAGTTTTAACCACCAAACCTCATTAGATGATCCTTTCAAGATAGCGTTCCTTTTTAAACCAGTATCTGACTCCATAATTTATTAGACAACACTACCTCATCTTTTACTCTATCTCCTGTCCTGACAATAGTTCTGGTACCACAGAATATTGAGTTGTCAGCCATGACCTCCCTCAAACTCATCTCTGTAATGGTAAAAAATGACACACTTCCACATGTCATCTCATTTCCTTGTCATATCTGTCTGTCTGATTATATTCCCAGCATAAAGATAAAGAACATCCAACCTGGAATATAGTACCTGGAATACTCTGTATCTCGGAGTTCTTCAGTCATTCACTTGTCGTTATCAAGCTGCCTAATTCATGAACCAAAACTGTAACTCTGGGACTGAATGAATATTTGTTGAATTGTAATTTCGTTTTTAATAAAAGTGTTGATCAAATGCAGCTTTCCAGAACTGTACAGTCAACTCTAATTACACCGGGTTTCTGCTGATTAGTTCCCTGCTCAGTGTGCAGAGGGAACAGCCCTCAGTAATGGACAACGTGAGAACTGCAGATCCTGGTAATCAGAGTCGAAAAGTGTGGCGCTGGCAAAGCACAACTATTCACGCATCATCAGAAGAACAGCAGAGTCAAAGTTTTGGCATCTCCCCTTCATGAGAAGGCATCTGTGCCTTCCTATGTTTGCCATTCCATAATACACAGGATATTGGGAACCATAGTTGCTCAGGAAGGCAGCACTGTACAGAGCCCTGAAATGGAAAGCAGTCAATCAGTTGGTTAGACAGGGAGTAAACAAGTTGAGGTGAAATACAGACTGATTGAAGTACAAACATAAGGATAGATAAATCCCTCATCCAGACAGGAAACACCCTAAGTTACTACAGGAAGAGAGGAAAGAGATTTCTGTGATTTTTGCGATGGTCTTTGCGTCTTCACTCTCCATTTGAGTAACGTCGGTTGATTGGAGGGTGGCGAATGTTAGTCCCTTGTCCAGGCAAGGGAACAGGGATTGTCCTGAGAATGACAGACCAGTCAGTCTTACATCAGTGTTGGGCAAAGTATTGGAGAGGATTCTGAAAAATCATAGTTTGATTAGAAACAGTCAGCATGACTTTGTGAGGGACTGGTCATACCTCACAACTCTTATTGGATTCAGTGAGGATGGGATTAAACACACTGAAGAAGGTAGAGCAGTGAATGCAGAGTGCATGGATTTTAACAAGGTGTTTGATCAACTTCCCCGTGGTAGTTTCATTCAGAAAGTAAGGAGCCATGACATACAGGGAGTCGTATCCGTCTGGATAGAGAAGTGGCTAGCCCATGGAAGACAGAGGGTGGTGGTAAATGGGAAGTATTCAGTGTGGAACTAGGTGAGCAGTGGTGTTCCATAAGGATCGGTTCTGGGACCTCTGCTGCTTGTGATTTTGATAAATGACTTGGATGACGAATTGGAAGGGTAGGTTCGTAAGTTTGATGATGTAACACAGGTTGGTGGAATCGTGGATAGTGTAGAGGGCTGTTGTAGTTTGCAACAGGACATTGACAGGATGCAGGACCCAGCTGCTTAGTGTCATACGGTCTTCAATATGGAAAAGTGGGATACGATTCATTTTGGAAGGTCGAAGTTGAATGCAGAATACAGGGTTAGAGGCAGTATTCTTACATTGTGGAGGAACGGGGGATCATATGGGGCATGGCGTAGCTCCCACAATGTTTCTCCATAGATTCATAAGCTGGTTAAGAAGGTATTTGATGTGTTCATTAGCCGAGGAATAGCTGCTGCTCCTCTCTCTTGTACAGAATTGGAAAAGGTCATGGTTTCCAATTTGCACGAATCCCTCACTTTCACAAGGTCTATCTCTGATTCCTCCCTTTCCTTCCTCGACATCTCTGCTTCTATTTTTGGGGATAGACGGGTCACTGATATCCAGTATTAAGCCAGCGACTCCCACAGTTACTTGGAGTATCCACCCTCACACGCTGTTTCCTTCAAATGCTCCGTTCCATTCTCCCAGTTCCTCCGTCTCCACCGCATTGCTTCTGATGATGTCAAGTTCCAAAATGTGGCCTCTGAAATGTCCACCTTCTTCCTCAACCTAGAATTCCCCAGCACTGTTCTCGACAGGGCCCTCAACCAGTTCTGACCCACCTCCTGCACTTCTATCCTCACCCTCTCTCCTCCCTCATGCAACAGTGTTAGAGTTCTCCTTGTCCTTACCTACCATCCCACAAGCATTCGCATGCAGAAGATCATCAGTCTGCATTCCCCCACCTCCAGCGAGATGCCACCACCAGACACATATTTGTCTCCTCTCCGTTTTCTGCCTTCTGACCATTTCCTCCGCGACACCCTAGTCCATTCGTTATTCACTGCCAACACCTCCCCCCACCTCCACCACCCCCCCCCCCCAACACAGGTCCACCTCACTTTCCCCTGCCGGACGTGTCACACTTCCCCATTTACCTCCTCACTAACCAAGGGCCAAACATACCTCCCAGCTGGAGCATCATCCTATCAACATTTCCCACATTCGCTGCTCACATTGTGGTCTGCTCTAGATTACTTACAGTGCGGAAACAGGCCCTTCGGCCCAACAAGTCCACACCGACCCGCCGAAGTGCAACCCACCCATACCCCTACATTTACCACTTACCTAACACTACGGGCAATTTAGCATGGCCAATTCACCTGACCTGCACATCTTTGGACTGTGGGAGGAAACCGGAACACCCGGGGAAAACCCACGCAGACACGGGGAGAATGTGCAAACTCCACACAGTCAGTCGCCTGAGGTGGGAATTGAACCCAGGTCTCTGGTGCTGTGAGGCAGCAGTGCTAACCACTGTGCCACCGTTCTACATTGGGGAAACTAAAATTAGACTGGGTGAACACTTCACAGTATATCCAAACTGGACCTATGCAAAAGACCCTGAGTTTCCAGTTGCCTGCCAGTTTAATACCCCATCCTGCTCCCTGGCCAATATCTCTGAGTCAGACTTGCTGCAGTGTTCCAGGGCATTTCAACGCAAGCTGGAAGAACAACACCTCATTTTCCGAGGGTGGACCATACAGCCCTTCAGACTCAAAATAATATTCAATAATTTTCCGGACTGAACTCCTCAATGTCCCCTACCCACACAACAAGCCTAGTACTCACCCCCTATTGTTAGCTACTAACAGTCTCCATTAACAGCTATTCAGCCTCTTATGTATATAAATCAACATTTTCAGGGCTACCATCCGTTCTGAGGAAGGGCCACTAACCTAGAAACTTTAATTCTGATTTCTCTGCACAGAGGCAGTTAGACTCGAAACGTCAGCTCTTTTCTCTCGTTATAGATGCTGCCAGACCTGGTGAGATTTTCCAGCATTTTCTCTTTTGGTTACAACTTACTCGAGATTCAACTCAGATAGCAGCTTTGCTTATATCATTCAGATCAGTCAATTTGTCACAGTTCAGAAAGAAAAGAAAAAAACGATAGAGGGTAGCTCAGCAGGTCTGGCACCCTCTGAGCAGAGATACGCAGAATTAACCTTTGATTCCAATATGAATTTTTCAGAACAGGGTTACATCATATTCGATATGTTAACTTTGTTTATCTCTGCAGATATTTCCTCAGCTGTGGCACTTCTTCACCATTTTTTATTTGTTTTTCATGTTTCTGTATCACTATATTTCATGTTTTTTGGCAGGGCTACATGCTGAATTTGGTTATATATGGACAATGTAGTCCTTTCCTGTTACTATTATAGTTGGTGTGTCTGTGACACCTGCGTTACGGCCGAAATCTGTTTCTTCTTTAAGATTCAAAGAAAAAAAAATACTTTTCTGTATATCCTGTAAATCTCAGGAACTCCACTTTGTTTGAAAAGACATTTTAGAGGCATTTTTAGCAGAAATCTCACGAGATAACAGGAATAAATTATTGATGGTGGAGAACTCTGTTTCCTTCGTTGAACTAGCTTGTCTACCCCCTCCCAAAGGCTTTGATTACATATCACAGAATTATTTACAGCAAAAGTGGGGGAAACTCAGCCCATTGTCTCTTGCAGTTTGGAACGACTATATCTCTTCTGTTAGTCTCCTGCACTGTCCCCATAGCCCTCCACATTTTGTTATTAGTGTGTGCTTTTAATTTTAAGTATCCTGCCATATATGAACATATGATCAAGCTCAAACAAAAAAAAAGCAGAACTTAGAGGGCAAGCTGAGCAGGTCGGGCGGTATCTGTGAAGAGAAATCAAAGTTAATGTTTCTGGTCCAGTGATCCTAATCGAACTGTATTCCCAATGATTAAGTGGTGTGTACATTAAATATATTTCACTTTAGCACATTTAAAATGATCCTGTTCAGTTCATATTGTCATTCAGCATTGCATCTCTCAAATGTTGCTGTTTCCTTGTTATGCATTAGATTTAATTCTGTCGGTCAGAAAGAGGGATGATGACTGGGGAATATCATTGTACCCCCCCCCGCCCCCCCATGCAGTCTCCACAGCCACTATCCCATTCTGTCGTATCTCCCAGCGAATGACATGTTCATTCGAACCTGACTCATTAATTCATAAGTCTTAATGAATAAGTTCATTGTAATTATCACTTTTGGTTTGGACTGAGGCCAAAATGCGCAAAAAAGTACAGTTTTACAGCAAATAAAACTGCATTTAGAAGTTTGTCAATTTGCATAAATAAATTACTGAAGCATGTTCCCTAGTTGCCTTATTAGAGCAGTGAGAGGAACATTCAGAGAAGTCCACACTTCCTGTCTATGTTCAGGGCGACTGTGCCCAGTGACAGTGTGTTGGCTGACGGTTGTTCCCGTGGAGGAGAGATCAGCACAGTAACAACATCCTGATTGTGTTTCTTTTGGTGGATGGAGGGATTTGGGGAGAGATGGTAACAGCATAGTAAACGGACAAAAGACAACAGACATTCTCCCTCACAACTGACCTCACTAGAGCAATTGGTGATGGGAGATTTGACCAATAGCCAGCAATGTCAACATGTAGTCCAGTCCAGTTATATTGTGAACTGAATGTGCTGTATTGAAACCTGGGACTGGTTGCTCAGTGACTATGATTAATGTCAGTCTCCATGCAATGTAACTGTGTCACTGGAGGGTTTCCCTCTCCTATTGGTTGAGGGACTTCATTCACTGTGCTATCCCAGTGTAGTAGCAGATGCATCAATTTCAACTGTAACAGAGATCAACAGCTGCCTAGACACAGAGAGGACAGATCTGAATTTGAGAAAAGCGGACTGGAACATTACAACAATCGAGAGGAGGTTTTCCTTGAATGTTTTCAAGATTTCCCCCTGTTGGGATTTTCTACCATATCGGATATCAGAAGTGCTGATTGTTATTCTGGGCGGGGTGGAGGGTGTGCTACTAACCTATTACTAACCTCTTGTCAGTATTCTCTACCTCTGTCCATTCATTAATCTCACAAACAAGTTTGAACTTCGTTGCAATTTCTGTTATCTATATTTGTCAGAGAAAGAACCTCTTGTCTTCAGTTTCAATTGCAGTCTCCATTCATTACCCATGAATTGCAGACCACTCCCTCACCAACATCTGAGAACAAAATTGTGCACAACCTCGGGATCCCTTTTTGCCCTGAACTGATTTATGTCTTCTGTTCTCTCTGTCACCAAACCTGTCCACTCCCAGCTCCTAATCTCCCCAATCTTCATCTCTGCGTCAGTGCTGTTGCTGAACAAACCATTGGCTGCACGTTGGTAAAATTCAGACTTAATGTTTCAAGCTCTCTTCTGACCACTTTTCCGATTACAATCATTTCAATCATAAAATTATTCTTGTCTTGGACGTTACTTCATGATTAAGGCAATATATGAACGTAGGAATGTCGCTGGATGTAATTCAGAAGCAATGCTAATTAAACGAAAGATATTGTTTCAAGCGATTTGTTTCAATTCCATCACAGCTGATGACAGGACTTCAATAAAACTGATAAGAATTGGAATAAAAGTGAATTTCACAAAAACAACCAGAAAAGAAACATTTTGTCTGAAAACGTTCCTGTTTCACTGATCGGTAAGGTAATCTAATGTTATTACCTGGTCTGGGTGAAGTGAGACTTCAGATCCATAACAATGTGTTTAACTTTATATTGGTTTGTGGAATGGTCTCAGAGTCAGGGCAATTAGTGATGGGCACCAAATGCTGCCCTTGGCAGAGATGCCAACATCCCACGAAAGAACAAAATTGAAGGTGAAATCAAATAATGGAAGACGCTGAAAATCTGAAATTATACAAGGCAATGCAAAGAAACGAACAGAAAGTGCTGGGGAACTTTCCTGAACTGAAAGCACTTGGAAAAGTGTGTGTTTAATACCGTTGACAGGGATGTGTGTTTTGAAGGGAAGGCGGAATCAATCGAGAAAGAGGGATATAGAAGAAAAAGAGGAAACAAAAAGAATGATGATCAGCTCGGCTGGAAATAAAATGTGAGATTCACCTCATTTATTTTTTGCCATTCCCATCTTCCTGAATATCATGCCCATGTACATATAGGTATTTCCCGCTTTTCAAAAGTTCGCTTTTCGCCACTTCCCTTCCCAAATGACCTACATTAGGCCTTGTTTCGCTAACCAAAAGAAGTCTAAAGAGGATTTTCACTTTTACGAAGAAAGGCGATTTTTCTCCCCATATAAATTAGTGCAACTGCACTTTACACCATATCAGCTTGCGAATGGTTTCTTTCAGATAGTGAGGGAAGTCTGTATTTGTCTAAGGTTATGTTTTAAGCGATTTGATTCCCCCTGTCAGTATTCCCTGAGTGTGGTCATCTTCTTATATTTGTTAACGTGATATGGGTATCTCTGACTGGGCCAGCATTAGTTCATTTTCCCAGTTGCCCTTGAGAAGAACTTGAGCCACTGCAGTCCACGTGATTGACCTGATTTGATTTGGTTAATTTTAATCAAATGTACAATGGAAATGTTTGATTTGCGAGGAGTGGAGGCACATGATAGTAACCAAGTAAACAGTGATCGTGGGATACTTACACACAGTGAGGCAAACATGGTTACATCTTCACAGGAGGTGAGCAAAGCAAAATCGACATTAGCAAGATTAATATTATTTGAAAAGTGAGAGATGTCAATTTGTCAGTCTAATAATGGTAGGAAAGGAAGTGTCCCTGAGCATACATCGTCCATGTTTTCAAACCTTTGTGACTCCTCCCTGTTGGAAGAGGTTGTAGGACATCATTATTGTTTTGGGAGAGATCTTTGATGTTGCCAGCCTTTCTGCGACAATGACAAGTATAAATGATGGAAGGTGGTCTTCCGTGATGGTCTGGACTGTGCACACAACCGTCTGTAGTTTTTTTTTATGGTCCTGGGCAGAGCAGTTACCATGTCAGACCATTATGCACCCGAATAGAATGTTTCCAGTTGCCAGTGTAAGGAACATTGGGAGATGGGTTGTTCCAAAATAGGTAGATATAATAATTGCTGTTAAATGGATGCACATGTTCTGGCTGCTGTTTTGTGAATAATTAAAGTTTAACCGATAATTTTAAATTAAGTCTTTGATACCAAAACCCAGTTGAATTTATTGCATTGCCAGCATTGAACCAATGAGCTATCACCCGCTTCAAACGAATAGAGAAGCCATCACCATCACAACGAGGGAGAAATAGACAGATACGAAGGGAAGGAGAAAGAGAACACAGCGAGGGAAACAGATGGAGAGTCAGTCGAAGAGAGAAAGGACACAAAACAAGGAAACAAACAGTCACATGGACAGGGAGCAGGGAAGATAGTCGGTTCAGGGAAAGAAACAGAAGACAGGGAAAAGGAAAACAGAGGGAAACAGACAGTGTGAGTGACACAGTGAGAGACAAAGGAAACAGAGCTGGGGATGGGGTCACAGGGAGCTGGGGGGTATGGGAGAAGCTGGGGGTGAGGACCAGAGAGACCTGGGAGTGACCACTGGAAGGAGCTGCGAGGGTGGAGGTGAGGACTTATTTTGACCTGTACCAAGATGTCCAGGCAGATCAAAGTAAGCAAGGATGTACAGAACAATGGCTGTAAAACATGTCTGAGAGGCATATAGGTTACGCTGCACAGAGCATGCGCTAGGTGAGATCAACCTGAACAAGATCAGCATTATCTGAGATTAGAGTCCATTCATCAGTCTAATAACAGCTAGGAAGAAGCCGTTACTGAACCAGCTGATCTGTATTTTCAAGCTTCTGTATCTTTTAGCCTGATGGAAGAGGTTGTGGGAGATCTTTACAGGCATGTGATTGGTCTTTGGTTTTTTTAGAACTAACAACATTCCAGTTCAACAGGCCATTTGTCAGTCAAATCCTGCGCTGATCCAGATCCTCTATCTAAATCAGTCGCCAATTTTCTGAGAGTCTGTATCCCTTTGCACCCTGCACAATCATGTATCTTTCTGGAAACATCTTAAATGGCGCACAACTGGTCTCAGTTCTCCAGTTTGAGAATCTGCCTTCCTCTACTACGCTCTGTACCCTGTTCTCCAGCCAGTTCTTTATCCATATAGCTAGCACACCCTGGGCACCATGTGACTTCACTTTCTCCATCACCCGACCATGGAAAAACTTACCAAACGCCTTCCTGATGTCCATGTATATGACATCTACAGTCCTTCCCTCATCAATCTACTTTGTCACTTCCTCAAACAATTCTATTAAATTGGTAAGTCATGACCTTCCCTGCACATAACCATCTTGTCTATCACTGATAAGACCATTTTCATCCAAATGAGAAAAGACCCTATCCCTCAGTATCTTCTCTATCAGCTCCCCTACCTCTGATGACAGGCTCACTGGTCTATAATTAACTGGATTATTCATGTTACCCTTCTTAAGCAACAACTTTCCATTCCTCTGGGACCTAATTTGTGTTCAAGGATGCTACAAAGATATCTATTAATGCCCCAGCTATTTCTTGTTTCCCTTCCCTCAGTAATCTGCGATAGCGGTGGAGCTTCTCGTCAAAAGGAAGAAGGTAGCTTACGTAAGGTGGAGGAAGCTAGGGTCAAGCTCAGCTCTAGAGGATTACAGGCAGGCGAGGAAGGAGCTCAAAAATGGTCTGAGGAGAGCCAGGAGGGGGCACGAGAAAGGCTTGGCAGAACTGATTAGGGAGAACACAAGGGCATTTTACACTTATGTGAGGAATAAGGGAATGGTCAAAGAAAGAGCAGCGCCGATCAGGGATAGCATAAAGAACTTCTGTGTGAAGTCTGAGGAGGGAGGGGAAGCCCGAAATGTGTTTTTTGCTTCTGTCTTTACGAAAGAAATGAACTTTGTAGTGAATGAAACCTTTGAAGAGCAGGTGTGCATGCTGGATTGGATAGAGATAGAGGAAGCTGATGTGCTCAAACTTTTGTCAAACATTAAGATTGAAAAGTCGCCAGGCCTGGACCAGATTCGTCCTCGGCTGCTTTGGGAAACGAGAAATGCAATTGCTTCGCCACTTACGAAGATCTTTGCATCCTTGCTCTCCACTGGAGTCGTACCTGAAGACTGGAAAGAGGCAAATGTAATTCTTCTCTTCAAGACAGGAAATAGGGAAATCCCCGGCAATTATGAACCTGTAAGTCTCACATCTGTCGTCTGCAAGGTGTTAGAAAGGATTCTGAGGGATAGGATTTATGACTATCTGAAAGAGCATGGCTTGAGTAAATGCAGTCAACACGGTTTTGTGAGGGGCATGTCATGCCTGAAAAAACTTATCGAGTTCTTTGAGCATGTGACTAGAAACGTTGATAAGGGTCGAGGTGTGGATGTGGTGTATATGGACTTCAGCAAGGCATTTGATAAGGTTCCCCATGGTAGGCTCATTCAGAAGGTCCGGAGGAATGGGATACAGGGGAACTTAGCTGTCTGGATACAGAATTAGGTAGCGAACAGAAGACAGCGAGTGGTAGTAGAAGGAAAATACTCTGCCTGGAAGTCAGTGGTGAGTGGTGTTCCACAGGGCTCTGTCCTTGGGCCTCTACTGTTTGTTATTTTTCTTCATGGCTTAGATGAGGGGATTGAAGGATGGGTCAGCAAATTTGCAGATGACACAAAGGTCGGAGGTGTCGTTGACAGTATAGAGGGCTGTTGTAGGCTGCAGCAGGGCATTGACAGGATGCAGAGATGGGCTGAGAGGTGACAAATGGAATTCAACCTGGATAAATGCGAGGTGATGCATTTTGGAAGGTCGAATTTGAAAACTGAGTACAGGATTAAGGATAGGATTCTTGGCAGTGTGGAGGGACAGAGGGATCTTGGTGTGCAGGTACATAGATCCCTTAAAATGGCCACCCAAGTGGACAGGGTTGTTGAGAAAGCATATGGTGTTTTGGCTTTCATTAACAGAGGAATTGAGTTTAAGAGTCCTGAGATCTTGTTGCAGCTCTATAAAACTTTGGTTGGACCGCACTTGGAATTCTGCGTCCATTTCTGGTCGCCCTATTATAGGAAAGATGTTAGTGTTTTGGAGAGGGTTCAGAGGAGGTTTACCAAGATGCTGCCTGGACTGGAGGGCTTATCTTATGAAAAGAGGTTGACTGAGCTTGGACTTTTTTCATTGGAGAAAAGGAGGAGGAGATGGGACCTGACTGATTATACAAGGTAATGAGAAGCATAGATAGAGACGATAGCCAGAGACTATTTCCCAGGGCAGAAATGGTGAACACGAGGGGTTATAGTTTTATCTGCTAGGAGGAAACTATAGAGGGGATGTCAGAGGCGGGTTCTTTACACAGAGAGTTGTGAGAGCACGGAATGCGTTGCCAGCAGCAGTTGTGGAAGCAAGGTCATTGGGGACATTTAAGAGACTGCTGGACATGCATATGGTCACAGAAATTTGAGGGTGCATACATGAGGTTCAGTGGTCGGCACAACATCGTGGGCTGAAGGGCCTGTTCTGTGCTGTACTGTTCTATGTTCTTTGTTCTAGATTTTGGCAGCCTTTCTGTGGCAACGAGCCATGTAAGTAGACGCGATTGTTGGGAGATTGGCTGTGCACCCAACCTTCTGTAGTTTCTTGCGGGTCCTGGGCAGACCGTTGCTGTATGAAGCCGTGATGCACCCAGACAGTATGCTCTCAATGGTGTATCTGTCGAAGCAGTCCATGCTAAATTTCCTGAGCCTTCTGAGGAAGAAGAGGCGTTATTGAACCGTCTTGACTGTCACACCTATGCAAGAAGACGAGGGAAGGTTGTCAGTTATCGTCACTCCGAGGGAGTTGATTCTCTGCACTGCCTCAACCATAGATGTAGATGACGGTGTGTTCCTCTCCTTTCTTTCTGAACTCAATGATCAGTTCCTTACTATTGCATAATTTGAGATAGAGACTATTATCATTACACCATGCCACTCAGCCCTCAATCGCCTTTCTGTATTCTGACTCATCGTTGTTTGATATCCCTCCTGATTTGGTGATGTCATCAGCGAACTTGTAGCTGGCGTAGTTTGGAATTTGACAACAAAGCCGCGTGTGTACAGGGAATAGAGTAGGGGGCCGAGGACACAACCATGGGAGTACAGGAGTACAGTAGGAGGCTGAGGGCACAGCCATGTGTGTACAAGGAGTACAGTAGGGGGCGGAGGACACAGCTGTGGATATACAGGGAGTACAGTAGGGGATGAGAACACTGCTGTGGGTGCACGGAGAGTACAATAGGGGGCTGAGAACACAGCCTCCAGTAGTTCCAGTGTTGAGTTTTATTGTGGAGAATGTACAGATACCTATCTTCACTGATTGTGGTCTGTGTGCCAGAAACCAGGGTATCCAGTTGCAGAGGGTGGAGCCATGATCAAGGTCACGGAGGTTTAAGATAAGTCTGGAGGGGATAATGATGTTGAAGGTGGAGCTGTAGTCAATGACCAGGAGTCTGGTGTATGCATCCTTGTTGTCCAGATGTTCCACGGATGAGGGCAGGGCAGGTATATGGCATCCGTTGTGGACCCATTACATCAGTCGGCACATTATATTACAGCAGGTCAGGCTGGGAGACTGAAGGTGGTGTGGGCCATAACCAGCACCTCAAAGCACTTCATGTTTATTGAGGTCAGAGCCACTATGGGGGAGTCATTAAGGAATGTTGCAGGTATTTTCTCACTAGGAGAAAGTGAGGATTGCAGATGCTGGAGATCAGAGCTGAACAATGTGTTGCTGAAAAAGCGCAGCAGGTCAGGCAGCATCCAAGGAGCAGCAGAATTGACGTTTCGGACATGAGCCTCGGATGTACCTGTGCCTGATGTCACCGTGGCAGACATGATCAGTCTTCCTGCAGGTCAAGTCAATGAAAGCGACAGGCCTGGAGAGTTTTCCTGGCTGAGCACTCAGATCCTGTGAGAACCAACTGACAGAGGTATTTACAAACAACTTCAACCTCTCCGTCCTGAAGCCGAAATCCCAGCCTGCTTCAAGAAAACCACTATCATCCTTGTACGTGAGAAAACACAGAGCTGAAAAATGTGTTGCTGGAAAAGTGCAGCAGGTCAGGCAGCATCCAAAGAGCAGGAGAATCGATGTTTCGGGCATGGGCTCTTCTTCAGGAATGAGGAAAGTGTGCTAAGCAGGCTAAGATAAAAGGTAGGGAGGAGGGACTTGGGGGAGGTGCGTTGGAAATACGATTGTTGGAAGGGGAGGGAGAACTCTGAGGCGGTCCAGGTAAATTCTCAGACTCCTCCCTCTCCTTCCTAGAGCTCTTAATTTCTATCTCGGGTGACCGAATCAACACGAACACTTAATATAAACTGACCAACTCCCACAGCTATCTAGACTACACCTCCTCCCACCCTGCCCCCTGTAAAAACGTCATCCCATATTCCCAATTCCTTCGCCTCCACCGCATCTGTTCCCAGGAGGACCAGTTCCGATAGTGAACAACCCAGATGGCCTCCTTCTTCAAAGACCGCAATTTCGCCTCAGACATGGTCGACGATGCTCTCCACCGCATCTCCTCCACATCCCGCTCCTCCGCCCTTGAACCCCACTCCTCCAATTGCCAACACAACAGAACCCCATTGGTCCTCACCTACCACCCCACCAACCTCCAGATACATCGTATCATCCGTCGTCATTTCGGCCACCTCCAAATGGACCCCACCACCAAGCATATATTTCCCTCCCCTCCCCTATCATCGTTCCGAAAAAAACACTCCCTCCGTAACTCCCTCGTCAGGTCCACACCCCCCACTAACCCAACCTCCACTCCCGGCACCTTCCCCTGCAACTGCAAGAAATGTAAACCTTGCGCCCACACCTCCCCCCTTACATCCCTCCAAGGTCCCAAAGGATCCTTCCATATTTGCCACAAATTCACCTGCACCTCCACACACATTATTTACTGCATCCACTGCACCCGATGTGGCCTCCTCTATATTGGGGAGACAGGCTGACTACATGTGGAACATTTCAGAACACACCTTTGGGACACCCGCACCAACCAACCCAACCACCCCGTGGCTCAACACTTCAACTCCCCCACCCACTCCGCCAAGGACATGCAGGTCCTTGGCCTCCTCCATCGCCAGACCATGGCAACACGACGGCTGGAGGAAGAGCGCCTCATCTTCCGCCTCGGAATCCTTCAACCACAAGGGATGAATTCAGATTCCTCCAGCTTCCTCATTTCCCCTCCCCCCACCTTGTCTCAGTCCCAAACCTCGAACTCAGCACGACCTTCCTAACCTGCAATCTTCTTCCTGACCTCTCCGCCCCCACCCCCTCTCCGGCCTATCACCCTCACCTTAACCTCCTTCCAACTATCACATTTCCAACGCCCCTCCCCCAAGTCCCTCCTCCCTACCTTTTATCTTACCCTTCTGGGCATACTTTCGTCATTCCTGAAGAAGGGATCATGCCCGAAACATCGATTCTCCTGCTCCGTGGATGCTGCCTGACCTGCTGCGCTTTTCCAGCAACACATTTTTCAGCTCTGATCTCCAGCATCTGCTGTCCTCACTTTCTCACAGTCCTTAGGGAGTCAGGAAGTGCCATTTACATGAACCACCTGAACAAAAGACCTGAGGGCATTTTTGCTCAGTTTCGAGATGTTACAGTGATGGTTGGATGGGCAGGCGATATTAATGAAGTAGGGAGACTGCAGAAAAGCTTGGACAGTTTAGGACAGTGGGCAAACACGTTGCTGATGGAATATAACATGGGCACGTGTGAGATTATGCACTTTGGTAGGCGGACTAGAGGCAGACACTATGTTCTAATAGGATCAATTGAACCTGAAGCACAAAAGGATTTTGAAACACACGTCCTCTGTTATGGTTACTGTGCAGGTTCAATTGGCAGTTAGGAAAGCAGATGCAATGTTCGCATTCATTTCAAGGGATCTAGAATTAAAGAGAGGAGTCATACCGCCGAGAATGTAATGGGGAATGTTCAAACGGCATTTGGAATGTTGGGAGCTATTTTGGGCAATATCTCTGGGAAGAAGATCAACTGGTGTTGGAGGTGATCCATCCTGGGGATGGTGGCTTGTCATAAGCGGCAGTGTGTGTACTCGATGGAATTTGGAAGAATGGGAGGCGAGGCATCTGATAGAAACTGATTGTATCAATCTTTGCAGTAATCTGTCAGTGTGTAGAAGATAAGTCCACTAGTCATAGAGACTATGATAAAATGACACAGTTTCACAGCGAAGGAATGGGCTGAATGGGCGCAATTTATAGCAATATCTCATGCTGTTATGGTCATGTGGTCTATTTTTTCAGTGCAGAATTGTTTGTCTCTGAGCAGCTCTTGTAACCCTTGTTGATTTGACTTCACGTTCTGTTCAATGGTAACCTCTGTGGTATGAACAATGGGAGGATTCAGTGTCGGCCAGTATTCCATTAAGCGTTGAATATAAACAGCTATATGTGAGTCTCATGTGGCGGGAATACACTGTCTCTCAATTGATTACCATTTTCTGTTTGGTATTTTCGAAGGAGTGATCCTGTTACACCAGTATTGTTGAATTTAACAGAACAGATGCAATTTATCACAGCACACAGCAACAATAAGTTATCGAACACTGAACAAACTTCTAATAACAGAAACGTCTACAATGTTCTGTATCAGAAACACTGCTTTCCTGTTCATGTTCAAATCAGATAACCCGTCCCATCGAGAAGCTCAATTTGGAATATTTTTAAAAAATTTTTTTTGGATGTGACATCGCTGCGTGGGCCCAGCATTACTTGTCCGTCCCTCGTTGCCTCCCTGAGAAAGTGGTGCTGAGCTGCCTTCTTGAACCGCTGCAGTCCACTTGCTGTGTGTTGACTCACAATGCTATTAAGGAGGGAATTCCAGGGTTTTTACCAGTAACAGTGAAGGAACGGCGATATATTTCCACATCAGGATGTTGATTGGTTTGGAAGGGAATTTATAGGTGGTGGCATTCCCATAAATATGCTGGCCTTGTCATTCTAGATGTAACTGTTCGTGGGATTGGAAAATGCTGTCTGAGGATCTTTGGAGAATTTCTGCATTGTGTCATGTAGATAATACACACTTCTGCTATTGAGCGATGGTGGTGGAGGGAGTGAATGCGTGTGAATGTGATGCCAATCAAATGGACTATTTTGTTCTGGATGGTGTCAAGCTTCTTTAGTCTTGTTGGGTCAGCACTCATTCAGGCAAGTGGGAGAAATCCATCTCATTCATGACTTGTGCCTTTTAGATGATTGACAAGTTTTAGGAAGTCAGGAGGTAAGTTACTCAAGCAGTATTCCGAGCCTCTGATCTGCTCTTACATTTATATGGTGAGTCGAGTTGAGTTTCTAATCAATTATAACCCCCAGGATATTGATAGTGGGGAACTGAGTGATGATAATGCTGCAAATACTAAGTTGTTATATTGTTTCTTATTGGTGATGGTCATTGTCTTGCATCTGCGTAGTGCACATGTTACTTGCCACTTGTCAGCCCAAGATGGAGAGGGAGAGATCTTGTTCCATTTTGGCATGGACTGCTTCCATATCTGAACATTTGTGAATGGTGCTGAACATTGTGCAGTCATTGTCGAATATCCCCAGGTCTGACATTATGATGGAGGGAAGGTCATTGATAAAGGAGCTGAAGATGCTTGGATCTAGGATTCATCCGGAGAGTCACTGAAGGTGTTGTCTTGTGTGGTGATGAAGGCGATGCCTTTGCAGTATCTAGTGCCTTCAACCGTTTCTTGATATCAGTCAATCGAATTTGCTGAAAATTGCTATCTGTAATGATGGGGACCAAGGGAGAAGATTGAAGTGGATCATCCACTCAAAACTTCTGAGTGGAAGAATTCTGTGAAATCTTCAGCCTTATCTTTTGCACTGATGTACTGAGCTCCTCCATCATTGACGTTGGGGATATTTGTGGAGCCTCCTGCTCCGGTGAGTTGTTTAGTCGTCCAGCACCATCCACGATCAGATTCGCAGGACTGCAGAGCTTAGATCTGATGTGTTGCTTCTGGGATCGCTTAGCTCTGCCTGTCCATTGCATTTTATGATATTGGGCATGCAAATAGTTCTGTTTGGAAGCTTCAGCAGATTAACATTTTATCTTTATGTATGCCTGGGTCTGCTCCTGGCTTGCCCTCCTGCACACTCTTTTGAACCAGGGTTGATCCTCTTGCTTGATGGCAATTGTTGAATGGGAGATATGAGGTTATAGGTCACAGGGACTCCCAGAGCATCGACCGCCCGACTCTATCGCACTGAGCATCTCCTGTGCCGGATCGGTCCTGCCTTTGGGACAGGACATATCCAGGGACGGTGTTGGTGCTGTCTGGGTTATATCCGTAAGGTAAAATTACGTGAGTATGCCTATGTCAAGCTGTTGCTTGACTGGTCTGTAAAACAATCGTCCCAATTTTGGTACAAGCCCTCATTGTTAGTAAGGAGGACTTTGCAGGTTCGACAATGATGTTTCAAACGTTCACTTTTTCGGTATCCAGGTCAATACATCTGGTTTCATTTCTTCGAGATTTTGTAGCACATCGGACTGACTCGCTAAACCATTTCAGAGGGCGATTGAGAGTCAATCACATTGTTTTGGGTCTGGAGTCAACGGTCGGCCCAACCAGATGAGAAATGGAAGATTCCTTCATTGAAGGACGTGAGTGAACCAGATGGATTCTTATGACAATCGGCAATGATATCATTCTCATAGGCGGAATCTTAATTGCAGGAATATTTTAAAATTATTTAATTGAATTGCCACCCTCTGCAGTGGCGGGATTTGAACCTCGGTCCACAGAACAGGAGCTGATTTTCTGGATTGATAATCTCGCGGTAATACGGTGAAGCTTACTTGGAATCACATGTTGTACTCGACTGCTATTCATTGTGTTGTCCTGTTTTTCTATAATTGTTATGTTATTGTGGAACATCATCCTTCATTAAATCCTGATTGAAATACACGGCGATGAAAGTCATCCCAACTGCTCGAATTTCATTCAGTCTGTTTTGTTTGAACGGACATTTCAAGGCAACTGCACATCAGGGAACAGGAAGAGAAAATGGGTGATTGTGCACTGTACCTGTCACCGGACCAGCGTGTCTGTCCAGGCACCGAAAGTATTTATTATGGGTCAGAGAACCGCAGAATTATTATAGCACAAATGGAGGTCAGTCAGCCCATCGTGGGGTCACAAGCTCTCCAACTGCACAACTGGAGATAGACAGAATATGTGGAGATAGATTATATAAGAGAGAAATAAACAGAGAGAAAGAAAGTGAAGAGAGATAAAGTAAGAGAGAATAGAAAGGGGAGCGACTAACTGAGAGAGGGATGAAGAGGAGTTATATGAGGGTGAGGTTAAATAGATCAGAAGACAGCATGAAGGTGGATAGATATGGACAGACAGAATTCAGAAGTTTCATTTAGAAATTCCTCTGGACTGCAAACCCTTTGTCTGGGTGTCATACACAGTTAGCAGTGTGCTGATACTGGCTGTCATCCCAGATCAATCATTTCCAATAATGTCACAGAGCTAGGTTACTCACAGCTAATCAAAATCCATTCGGCCAATAGATTAGTACATGGAGAAGGTGGATTTTTAAAAATAGACTATGCAAGACCAGCAGGAAATGATAACCCCCACTGTGTGAGAGACTGGTCCAGAGAATCTCTGTCACGTGGATCGCTGACTGTCGTTGAAATTAAACTGACTGGACTGAGATGCTAGCAAGAGCAAAGAAAAAGCTTTATTTTTAACCACTGCAGGGAACCATTACACTTGACAAACACGCCTTGTGTAAGGGCCCTGAATATAATTAACGTATTCCTTTTGTACTCTTCTTATCATACGCTCAAGGACAAGGGCTGGGAAACATTTGAGTTCTTGTTTTCTCACTCCCTTGCCGTGGACATAACTCTCTTTCTGTTTTCCTTAGCTTTTCTGCTGAATTCGCCTGCTCGCCAGGCCAGGTTGAATGTATACAAAGTTGAGCAAAGACAAGCTGTCTCCACGACTGTAGAATTCAGCAAAGTGTTTGCAACGTTCAGAAAAGTTTTAGAATTAGCATAGCATTCTCTTTCAGGTTTCACAAAAAATGTTAAGTTTGTTAATTTTCTATTACACTGACAGAGGGGAAATCAGGATCTCAGCTGTGGATCAAATAATGATTGATAAATATCACACACCACTTGCATAGTTTTGTAATCCACATTTCAATTTATATAGCTCCATATCAGGAGTGCATTTTAACAACCTTATCTCTTTGTCGTTTGCATATTTTGGTTTGTACAGAAAATCATTTATTTCACTGTATTTTGTATTGCATAAATGCATTTCATTAATATTGTCTCCGCTAATTCCTCACTGTAGGTATACACTTTAATCTGCTCTTTGTATGAGTTATAATGAGTAACGTTGCAACACTAGTGAGTGGGGAACATCACTGTCCCTCCGCCCATACTGAACAGTCATGTCCCCAAGTACTCTCCATCTTCTCTCTTTTCCCCAATGTCATAATCACAATGTAAATGAAGTCCAGTGAAAGATTAAACAGAGTTTTACATAAATTCATGCAGTTTTGAGCTAAGTACAATGTAACTTTGCAAGTACAAATTCACCCCACAAAATATATATGTGCATGTGGGTCTTTGTATGTCTATGTGTGTGTGTCTGTCTGGGGTGGGGGTTGTGAGTGTGAGAAAGTGTGTGTATGTGTGTGTTTGTAGTGAGTGCAGATTGTCTCAAGTCTGTGACGGGGTGCATGTGTGAGTGTGGGAGTGTGTGTGTTTATAAGGGTGATTGTGGATGTCTGTATGCGTGTCTGTGTGTACCTATGTCCATGTGCATGTGAGAGTGTGTGTGTGTAGGAATATCTGTGTGTGTGTATAGTGCAATGGTGATCACCTGTAATGTGACATGAACCCAAGGTCCCGGTTGAGGCCCTCCCTATGGGTATTGAACTTAGCTATCACCTCTGCTCGGCCACTTTCCTCTGCTGCCTGTCCCGAAGTCCACCTTGGAGGATGGTCACCCGAAGGTCCGAGGCTGAATGTCCTGGACCACTGAAGTGTTCCCCAACTGGGAGGGAATCTTCCTGTCTGTTGATCGTTGTGCGGTGGCCATTCATCCGTTGTCGTAGCCTTTGCTCGGTTTCCCCAATGTACCATGCCTCCGGGCATCCTTGCCTGTAACGTATATAATAGAAAACGTTGGCTGAGTCACATGAATACCTGCCATGTACAAGGTGGGAGGTTATCCCACGCGTAATAGTGGTACCTATGTCCACAATCTGACACATGTTGCAGCATTCACCGTGACAGGGTTGTATGGAGTTGTCCTGAGAGCCAGGCAGTTTGCAACGAACAATGATCTGTTTGAGGTTTGGCCGTTGTTTAAAGGCAAGTAGTGGAGGTGTGGGGAAGACCTTGGAGCCCTGCTCATCCTCATTGATAATGTGTTGCAGGTCACGAAGAACATGGTATAACTTTTCAGGCCCTGGGAAGTACTGAACAACGAAGGGTAACCTGTCAGTTGCAGCACGTGCCTGTCTCCTGAGGAGGTCATTATGGTTCCTTGCTGTGGCACCTCGGAACTGGCGGTCGATGAGTTGAGCATCGTACCCCGTTCTTGTGAGGGCATCCTTGAGGGCGTGTAGGGAACTCTGAAGGACTCTGAACGTGACGGACACCTGAAAGTGAGGGTGAGGAGAGATCAGAAACTGATAGCATTAGACTGGAATGTTCCAATAAAGGGCGGGAGTTTATTCTGGGGTCTTTATTGGCTTTCCCAGCCTTGGATATCATTAGCATCCCGGATTGAAGATGTACTGCTGGTTATTCAAGCTGGTTACTATCCTATCCTTGCTATAGATGGTGTTACTGGTAAGTCACTCGAGATGTCTAGTGAAACGGTCTGAACTGAATTGATGATCATGTGATGTAGATTTTGGGAAGGTGCAAGTCAATGTTTTCATTTCCAGTCAAAGCATCCATTCCTTCAAAATTATAACTAGCAACTTCCTCGGGACAAGTTGCTCACCAATATGCGAGGATGAAACAGACGGTTCTCACCCTCTTTGATTCATTTGCTACTGCACAGTTCATATCTCCATATCTTCCCCATTCACCAATGCTTTCCAGTACAACCATTGTGTCATCAAGTCTCCTCCTCAGCCTCAGTGCAACTCCTAAATAAACCAACATTTGTGCCTTTGTTAATTCCGGATACAGCTAATTCAAGTCCCTTCTTAACACGAGTCCATTGCAAAGTAATTGCACTTGAGATGTTTGACTTGTTCTCTGCATAGAATATGAAAGATGGGAAGACAGTGTATGGTGGTCACATCATTGGTTCATAATCTAGAGCCACAGAATAATAATCTGTTGATATAGGCTTGCCTCATGCTCATTAGAGAAAGAAATGGGGTATCCTTCCCTGGTCAGGTCTCTGTGTGACTGCAAACCCACAACACTGTGTTTTACTCTTTTCAGTCCTGTGGAAAAGCTAAACCAGTCACTCAGTTCAAGACTGGCATAACATGCTGGCCTGACCAGGTCTGCATACATCCCATAAGGGCAGGTCAAAAGGAAAGATAACTCCCTTCTTCTGCCTGTATCCCATACTCCTGCAGCTGATTTCCATTCAGGTCGGTAGCCATTCACTGTTTTAGACGTATTCTTCGTGATTGAGTCTCTCTCCGAGAGTGATGTTCACCTCTATAGGCACCTCTGGTGCTGCCTTTATTGATGTTGACCTACAGATGTAAGGATGGTTTAAATTCCAAATCAGTGACAGTGCATTGTAAACGAATGGTTTCCTGTGTCACATGAAGAAAATGGAGCCAGCTAAGTGAGGGAAAGGAATTATTGTGATCAACTCTGAGACCGTTGTTGAGGCAGTGTTTGGGGTATTATGGACAGATTTTATCTCCTTTATATGGAGTGATTTCCTTATCACAGAAAGAATAAACAGGAGTTCCACCGGATTAATCCCTGGGATGATGGCACCATGAGGAGTGAGTGAAGGTTGATCTGTCGCGCTGTGAGATAATAAGAGGTGATTGCATTGAACCTTGAGAGGAATGGACAATCACTCCTTCTATTGTAAACAGACAATGGGATGGTGATAAATTCCGTCACTTTTGTTTCACTCAGGATGCATGAATCTGGATAGTTTAAAGTGCCTCTGAGGACGTTACGCCTACCCACCCCAACCCCCACTCCCCACAGTGATTGAGAGAGACAGAGAGGTCCAGGTTTTGAATAAACTCTCCCCACATTAATACAGTGCAGCTGGTGTGTGATCCTGCACTGAATGTCATATTATCCGCCACCTTGACAGCATCCACAATACCTTCATTCTAAAACAGTTAACTATTCCCACCAGCTACTGTCATTCATGAAGGACATGAATCCATATTCTCAGAGATGCAAGGTGTCTCCTTAAGGTTTAGACCATAAGAGTATAAGATACAGGAGCAGAAATTAGGCCAGTTTGCCGATCTAGTCTACGCTGCCATTCAATCATCACTGATAAGTTTCTCAAGCCCATTCTCCGACGTTCTGCCCTTAACCCTTGATCCCCTGGATAATCAAAACAAAATCATCGTCTCAAATATACTCAATGGCCTGGCCTCACAGCCTTCTCTGGCAATAAATTGCAAAAATTCACCATTCCCTGGTTAAAGAAGTCTCCTTATCAACGTTCCAAAAGGTGTTCGCTTTAAGCTAAGGCTGTATCCTTGGTTCCTTGTCTCTCCTACCAATGGAAACATCTTATGAAAATCCACTCTGTTCAGGTCATTCAGTACTCTGTATGTTTCAATTACATTTCCCCTCTTCCTTCTAAACTTTATCAAGTATAGACTCAACGACTCAAACATTCCTCATACAATAAACGTTTCACTCCTATGACTATTCCTGTGAAAATCTTCTGAACAAGCTCCAGGGACAGTACATCCTTCCTGAGATATGGCACTCAACAGTGCGCACAATACTCCAAATGTAGTCTGACCAAAGCTGCATACAGCCTGTTCTTATATTCAATTTCTCTCGTAATGAATGCCATCAATAATAACTGCAACTGCCCTCCTAACTACTACCTCAACCTGCAAGCTTTCCTTACAAGAACCCTGCACTAGAACTCCCAAGTCCCTTTGCACTTCAGATTTCTGAATTTTCTACCCATTTAGGAAATAGACCATGCCTCTATTCTTCGTGCCAAAGTCCATCAACTCACACTTTCCGATGTTAGAATGCATCTGCCAACCCCTTTACCTGGCCAATTCCTTCTTCAGCCCCTCCGCCTTTTCTCTCCGACCTAACTCTCTAAGTATCTTTGTTTCGTCTGCAAACTTAGCCAGAGTGCCCCCAGTTCCATCATCGAGATTGTTTACGAATAAGTAAAAAGTTATGGTCCCAACACTGAGCCTTGTAGAACACCACTTGTCACCTTCTGCCATCCTGAGAAGGACCATTTTATCCCCACTCTCTGCTTTCTGCCGGACAGAAAAGCTTCTATTCATGCCTCTACCTTGCCTCTAACACCACGGACCCTTATCATACATTCCTGAAGAAGGGCTTATGCCCGAAACGTCGATTCTCCTGTTCCTTGGATGCTGCCTGACCTGCTGCGCTTTTCCAGCAACACATTTTCAGCTCTGATCTCCAGCATCTGCTGTCCTCACTTTCTCCTCCTTTATTCAGCTTTAATACCGTTACCTCTGCTTCTAAATTCTCCACCTGAAATTGCACAGTAAATTCAATCATATTATGATCACTGCCTCCTATTATTACCTTCACCTTAAGCTGCCTCATCTAGTCTGCCTGCACAAGCTGCTCCAAAAAGCCATCTTATAGACATTCTACAAATTCCTTTTCTTGCAAACCACCATCAAGCTGAATTCCCAGCCACCTCCATAATAAAATCCCACATGATTACTGTAACTTTGTATTTCTTACACATCTTTCTAGCACCTGGTGTATCTTCCAACACAGCACCTGACTACTGTTTGGAGGCCTGAACAGAAATCTAACTACTTTTTTTTAACCTTTGTGATTTCTCAATTCTACCGACACAAATTCTATACCATTTGACCTTACTTCATTTCATATTATTGATTTAATTTCATTCCTTACTAATAAGACAAACCCATCCCCTCTGTCCAACTGCCTATCTTCTTGATAGGATGCATATCCTTGAATATTCAGCTCCAAATCCTGATCCTCTTGCAGCGATGTCTCCGTGATGGCGGCCTGCCAATTTGTGTATGATTCACAAGCTTATTTGCCTTATTCGTTATACTGCATGCATTCCGATATAACAGTTCAGCCCTGTATTAGCCTTTCCTCTTATTGTTATTTGTTTGTCCTGTGTGTTTGATGTTTGATTACTAACGCTTTCCATGCTCTCTGCGTCTGTGTTGGAGATTTGAATAAATTAGAGTCATTGAGTCATAGAGATGTACAGCATGGAAACAGACTCTTCGGTCCAACCCGTCCATGCCAACCAGATGTCCCAACCCAATCTAGTCCCACCTGCCAGCACCCGGCCCATATCCCTCCAAACCCTTCCTATTCATATACACATCCAGATGCCTCTTAAATATTGCAATTGTGCCAGCCTCCACCCCACTTCCTCTGGCAGCTCATTCCATACACGAACCACACTCTGCGTGAAAATGTTGCCCCTCAGGTCTCTTTTATTTCTTTCCCTCTCTCACCCTAAAACTATGCCTTCTAGTTCTGGACTCCCCGACCCCAGGGAGAAGACGTTGTCTATTTGTCCTATCCATGCTCATAATTTTGTAAACTTCTATAAGGTCACCCCTCAGCCTCCGACGCTCCAGGGAAAACAGCCCCAGCCTGTTCAGCCTCTCCTTGTAGCTCAAATCCTCCAACCCTGGCAACATCCTTGTTAATCTTTTCTGAACCCTTTCAAGTTTCACAACATCTTTCCGATAGAAAAGAGACCAGAATTGCATGCAATATTCCAAAAGTGGCCTAACCAATGTACTGTACAGCCGCAGCATGACCTCCCAACTTCTTTACTCAATGCTCTGACCAATAAAGGAAAACATACCAAACGCCTTCTTCTTGAGTTCTGCAGTCTTACCCCTCCTTTAATTCAGGTTTTCTAATATTCGCTATAACTGACACCACCCCACCCCCATTTAGTTTAAAGTCCAGCCTACTGCCCTAGTTATGCGATTTGCTAGGACTCTAGTCCCAACATGGTTCAAATGAAGACCGTCGGATCGGAACAGTGCCCTCCTTCCCCAGCACTAGTGTCAATGTCCTATGATACAAACCCATTTCTCTCACATCAAACTTTGAGTCACGCATTTTCCTGCTGACCCTGTGCTAATTAGCTCATGGCTCAGGCCGTAATCCAGAGATTATTTCGTTTTTGGTTCTGTTTTCTAATTTAGCTCTGAGTTCTTCGTATCCCTTAGCAGAACCTCTGCCCTAGTTTTATCTCTGTCGTTGGTACCTACACTGACCACGAAAATGGATCTTTACCCTCCCACTCCAAGTTCCTCTGCAGCCAAGATGAGATATCCCTTATCGAAACACCAGTACGTAATGCAATTTTCAGGACTCTCAATCCCGATCACAGAGAGCAGTGTCTATGCCGCTAACTATACTATCCCCAATTACAGTAACATTTCTCTTTTCTTGCCTCATTTGAAAGATTCCCTCAACTCGGTGCTGTGGCCATTATGCTCATCCTCCCTGCAGTCCCCATTTCTACCCACACAGGGAAGAAAACTCTTGAACCTGTTAGACACCGACAGGGGCTGAGGCTCCTGCAATTCTACCTCCTGGATCCCTCTATCTGCCTCACTCATAGCCAAATCCTCCGTTTTCTAACCACTGGCTGAATTTGAGTCAGTTGTTCTAAGGAGTGTAACTGTCTCCTAAATCACAGCATCCAGGGAACTCTCCCCCTCCTTGATGCCTCACAATGTTTGAAGCTCAAACTCCAGCTCATCGACTCAGAGGCAGAGTTCTTCTAGCTTGCAACGTTTACTCCAGACATGGTCACTGGGATCCACAGTGGGGTCCACCACTCCGACATCATAGAGAAACAACACATCACCCGACCCTCCATCCTTATTTTAATTAACTACGATTGAATTGTTCCTTTGCAATGTTTAGTTGTTTTTGTACATCTGCTTATGCAAGATGTAACCAATAAATTAACATGTTTCAATTTAACCCAGATTCAAATGTAACCCACTCCCGATTAGCAAATCAGATCACATCCTCCCTTTGTCAAACCCGCTCATTATCTTCTGATAGAATTCTGACAGACCTGTCAGCGGGACCACTCCTTATGAAGCCATGCTGACTCAGCCCTTTTTTACCATGTACCTGCAAGTACTCTGCAATGTCATTGCTAGCAATGCACTCTAATTCCGATTAACGACCGATGCCAGGCTAAGCTGCCCTATGATTTCCTGTATTTTGCCTTTCTTCCTTCTTACACAGAGATTTTACATTATCCATTTTCCAGTTCTCTGGGACTCTGTCTGATGATAGTTATTCCTGAACAGTCGCGACCAATGGTTTCACAATCTCCTCCATTAATCCTTCAAAACTTGATTGTTATCCTTCCAGTCTGTGTGATTTATCCATTTACAAACGTTGCAGCTTCTCCAGTACCTTCTACTCCGCGCCAATCATTACATCCATCCCTCACCCTTGACTCGCTGGAAGTTCTGGAATGTTCCTAGTGTCTACCATTGTGAGGATTGATGGAAAGTACCTATTCAATTCATTCTCCAATTCTTTGTTCTCCATTTCTCTGCAGTCAGACTCAATTTCTGGTTGTCCAATGTTCACTCTCCCCTTTTATATATCTTAACAAAACTCCTGCAATCTCCTTTATTAAAGCGAGCTAGCTTACATGTTTCGTGTTCACCACTTTATTGCTTCTTAAATTGTACTCTGCTGCTGTATAAAGGCTTCCCAATCTTAGACAGGCTGAGTGAGAGCATTCCTGTTAACTGACTGTCGAAAATATATTAATGTAACTATACTAATCCTTTTGCCCATCATTGTGTAGCGTGGTGGCACAACACTGCTGCCTCACAGGGTCAGGGACTCGGGTTCAATTCCAATCTCTGGACCCTTTCTTTGTGGAATCTCCCCGTGTCTGCATTGGGAAGATTAATTACTTTCTCTCTTCACAATATGATTTGGTGTTTGTTTCAGGTTTATGCTATCTACAGTATATTTGCTTGTATTTGATGGAGGATTGCTGCAAATATGACGGCTTTATTGTAAAAGTGGCACGGGTGCTCGGGCTCCCCGAGTGCTTGGGAATCTTGCCCAGCTACTTATGTGAGTGCATGTCCCTGATTACCTACTCTGTCTCTGTCAATCCCTGAGTCCATCCGTCACTGCATGCAGCCTTTCATCGAGCCACCCCTGGATTCCCCACACCCCATCGCCTGGTACTGGATGCTCCCTACGCAGGGAGCGCTCAAATACACTGGGCACATTCTGAACTGCTAGGGATGCGGGGCAAAGACCCTACCTTTTAAAAGAACAGAATAGCTATAATCCAATTGAACAGCAAAGCAGAGTAAACAGGCAGAATGGCAGCCATCTGTTCTGACATTTTCTGGTCTTTTGGGCTAATTCAGTTTATCCTCATCCATCTACAAATAGATGCTCCATATGTATACCTTGTCACACAGGTTTGGTGAAGGTGATTGATATCAGATCCTATGATCATTGCGACTGATTCACTGGGCTCCACCTTCCTGGTAAATGAGATCACACTTAAGTTTTTTTTGCCAAGTCCATCCATTTTAAAGTAAAGGTTCTTGCCAGAGTTGTGCTGAAAGGATATTTGAATGATGAAGAGACTCGATTATGCCACGTGCCAGTTAGGTTAGGAATAGGAAGGCAGTATAGTTAAAAACATGGCCAAAGAGCTGGTAGGGTAGGCAGCACTTGCAATATGTGGATCATTGGGATTCCCGGGTCAGTAGGATAGACACAACAAGGATGGGACGCATCGGAACTGGCAGCAATCTCCAATATGTGGATCATTGGGATTCCCGACAGGATAAACACAAGAAAGACGGGATGCATCTGAACTGGCAGCAATCTCCGTTATGTAGGTAATTGAGATTCCTGGGTCATTATGAAATACACAAGAAGGACGGGATGGACGTGAACTGTCATCAATCTCCTGGCAGGCAGGTTTGCTACTGTCACTCAGGAGGGTTTAAACTCGTGTGATGGTGGGGGGAAGTTGGGGGAACTAGAGCAGTATGTCCACAAGCACAGTGACTGAAGATGAGTTATAGACTAATCCCAGTACAGCTAAAGCCAACAACAATCTAGCAGAGGGGAGTGAACACAATGGGGCTGGCAGTTTGAAGTGTGCTGATTTTGATGTGAGCATTATGACAGGCAAAACAGATGAGCTTGGAGCTTGGAGTTTGAATGAGTATATATAACTATGATATAAATATTACAGAGATTTGGTTGAGAGAGGGATCAGAAAACAGTCAATCCAATGGGTTCAGAGAGAGTTAAATAATGTGCAGTGAGAGGCTGGAGACTGTTGTTTGAAGCAAAATAATCATCCAGCAGTTTATTGGAATTGGACAGTGTGTGATGCAATGTCAGATTGAAGGGACAAGGGAGGAACCAGAAATTATCTGTTTGCAATATTTTCTGCTTTACTGACAGTCTTTTGTAATCTCCTGTTACCAAAGAATAGTCGAGGAGAATTTACGTCAGGGAAACTCAAACCAAATATCAGGTCAGGATCTGATGGAGTTGAGCTGAAGTGTATTTATTTCAATGCAAGAATTATTATGGGTAAGACCGATGAACTGACAGCCTGAAACCGTACATGGGACTATGATGTTGCGGGTTTACAGAGATTTGGTTGAGCGGGGGAAAGGCCGTTCAACATTCCAGGATTTCGTTGTTTTATGCGAGATGGAGAGGAAGGTAAAAGAGGTGGACGAGTTGTTTTACACGTGGACTTGAAGAGGACTTACAGGAGGGATCATCCACTGCAGCAATATGAGTAAAGCTCAATTATAAGATGGCTGCAAGCACTGCGTTATTACAATCCCTCCAACAGCCACGGAGCGATGGAGGAACGAATATGTACGTTGATTAAGGAAAGGTGTATTAAAAAGAGAGTAGTCATAGTGAGTGACTTTAGCATCCCCAATAATGACCGGGGGTCCCTTGGAGCAAGAGGCTTAGACGGGGCAGAATTTGTTACCTGCAACAGTATGTGGATAGACCAACGAGAGGCAGAGCCATTCTGGACCTTGGCTGATGATCCTGGTCAGGTAACAGACCTCTCAGTGGGATATAATATTAGAAAGAGTGGTTACAGCTCTTTCAGATTTAAGATAGTTACGAACATGGATAATTCAGGACCTTGTGTGAAGCTACTGAATTGGCGGAAAGCAAATTACGTCAGTATAAGGCAGAGCTCGGACGTGTCAATTGAGAGGAGCTGCTATCAGGGAAATCCACATTGTTATTGTGGGAACTGCTTGTTAAATCCTGACAGCATAATCATCTGGTGAACGTCCTCCCGCCTGCGCGAATTTCAATCTTTTTTGTTTGAACAGATATTTCAAGGCCGCTGCATATCAGACAACAGGAAGAGATAAAGGATGATTCTGCATTGTGTCCTTCTCAGGATCAGCTTGTCTCTCCAGGCACCTAAAGTCTTTATTGTGGGTCAGAGAGCTTCAGAATTAATAGGAACACTGAAGGAGGCCATTTAACACATTGTACAATGACGAGCTCTCAAACATCACAATTTGAAAAGAGAGAGAACAGTGTGTGTGTGTGTGTGTGTGTGTGTGTGTGTGTGTGTGTGTGTGTGTGTGAGAGAGAGAGAGAGAGAGAGAGAGAGAGAGAGAGAGAGAGAGAGAGAGAGAAATTAACAGAGAAAAAGGAAGTCAAGAGAGATAAAAGGAATGGATAGAAAACGGAGCGACAGAGTGAGTGAGAGCAAGGGGTGTCAGGTGAGTGTGAAGTTAGATCAGAAAACAGCATGAGGACAAATACACAGACATTTTATTTAGAACTCCCACAGACTGCAAGCCCTTTGTCTGGTGCTGTACCCTGTGAGCACTGTGAGCACCTGTCATCCCAGATCATTTATCGCCAATAATTTCACAGATCCGGGTCGCTGACGGCTAACCAAGGTCCAAAATAGCAATAGATTGGTTCCAGGGAGAAGGTGAATTAATTTAAATATTCTGGGCTAACAAGAACTTGTCGTCCCTCTCGACACTGTGATAGAGACAGGGCGAGAGAATCTCAGTGAGGGGATCACTGACTGAGGGGAAATCAGCATTTCCCCTGATAAAGCTTGAACACCTCGTCCGTGGTTTTGTAATTCACCTTTCAATTCATATAGCTCCACATTGTAAGTGTATTTTAACAGACTTGTCTCTTTGTAGTTTTCATGTTTTGGTATGTGCAGAAATGTTTTTTTTTCTTGTCCCTGCATTTTGTGTTAAATAAACACATTTTATTAATGAGGAAGAAAGGATTTGTTCCGATAGGATAGTCTTCATCTGAACCGTGCTGGGACCAGAGTCCAAGTGAATTTTAACTAAGGCTGTAGACAGAGCTCTAAACTGATCATAGTGTGTGTGCGTTGGCAGGGTTGAGGGTTCTGTTATAGAGTTTAATTAGAAAGGAGGAGGTAAGAGTACAGAGCTCAGGAGAGGTTATTAAAATCTCCAGCACAGATGCAAATAGGTCGGTTGTGTATGGAATGTGTAAGCAATTAAACTTCAAGCACACTGGACTAACAAATGACAATGAGAGGAGAGACCTTTAAGGCAAGATTGAAGGGTTAGATCTGAATGCGAGCAGTATAAGGAATAGAGTAAATGAGCTTGTGGCACAGATTGAAATTGGTACGTATGACGTGATGGGCATCACAGAGATGTGGCTGCAAGGGGATCAGGATATTCAAGGACATACATAGTATCGAAAAGTTAGGTGGCAGAGGGAGTGGGTTTCCTTTATTATTAAGAAATGAAATTAAATCAATAGTAAGAAAGGAAGTAAAGTCAGATGGTGTAGAATCTGCGTGGGTAGAATTGAGGAACCACAAAGATAAGACAACCACAGTTGGATACTTGCACAGGCCTCCAAAGAGTAGTCAGAAGCTGGGGCACAAGATACACCAGGATAGAGAAAAGATCTGTAGGAAAGGCAAAGTTAAAGTGATCATGGGGTATTCCAAAATACAAGTGGAATGGGAAACCAAGTTGGTAGTGGATCGCAAGAAAAGTAATTTGAGGAATGTCTACAGGATGGCTTTTTGGAGCATCATGTGGTGGAGCCCACTCGGGAACAGATGACACTGGATTTAATGATGAAGTCTAGATAAGGCAGCTTAAGGTGAAGGAAAACTTCAGAAGCAGTGATCAGAACATTGTTGAATTCATTTTGCATTTGAGAGAGAAGGTAGAATCAGAGTTAACAATATTTCAGCTGAATAAAGGCAACTGGAGAGGCATAAGGGAGAAGCTGGGTAGAATTGACCGGGACAGGGGTAACGCAGGAAAGACAGGGGAGCAGCAATGGCTGGTGATTCCAAGATTAATCCAGGAGTCACTGCAGAGATTCATGCTGAGTAACAGAGGTATGGTACAGGGAGGATGAGGCAATTGGGCTGACAAGGGAAGTCAGGGATTGCATATAAGCAAAAGAGCAAGCATATAATGCGGTGTAGGGCAGAGGGAAACTGGAGAATTGGGGCCAACAGAAAGCAAGAAAAAATAAATAAGGTGGGCGAAGATTAAATATGGGGGTAAACTAACCAGTAATATAAAGGAAATTGTAATAGATTCTTTAGATATATAAAATGCAAAAGAGAGGCAAAAGTGAATATGTACCACTGGAAAATGATGCTGGAAAGACAGTAGTGGGAAACAAAGAATTGGCTGAGGAATTTTGCATCTGCCTTCACGGTGGAATACAGGAGTAATTTCCCAAGTATTCAAGATAGTGAGAGGATAGTCCTGAATATGGTGGCCATCACCAAGAAGAACATGCTAGAATACGGAATGGCCTGAATGTGGATAACTCACCTGGACCAGATGGACTACACCCCAGATTTGAACGGGAGATAGCTGAAGAGTTAGTGCAAGTGTAAGTGGTAATCTTGCAGGAATGACTGAAATCAGGAAAGGGCCAAATGGCTGTATAATTGCGAGTATTACACCCCGTTTATCAAGGGAGTTAGGCACAAGATGGAAAACTGCAGACTGATTAGCAGACTGGTTGGTTGTGGGTAACATCATGGATTCCATCGTGAATTATAGGATTCCTGGATATTTGGAGGTCTTTGGTAAAATAGAACAGAGTCAGCAAGGTTTCATCAAAGGGAGGACATGTCAGACAAACCGGCTAGAATACCTTGAGAGAGTAATGAGCAGATTAGATCAAGGAGTACCAATAGATGTTATCCATCTGCACCTCAAGAATCCTTTGAAAAGGTGCTATGCATGATGCTATTGAGAAAGGTATGGGCCCATGGTGTTAGAGGCAAGGAGCTTGCATGGATAGCAGTTTGGCTGTCTGACAGAAAGACAATATGGATTAAAGTGTCCTTCTCAGGATGTCAGCCAATGACAAGTGGTGTTCCACAAGACTCAGGGTTGGGACCACAACATTTCACTTTGTGCATTCATTATCAATATGAAGGAACTGAGGGCATTTTGGCTAAGCTTTCAAACAGTGCAAGGATAGATAGAGGGACAGGTAGCATTGAAGAGGTGGTTTGGCTGCAGAAGGGTGCTCGAGCGCATCTCCTTAACTTCCCACAGCTCTGCCCTTGAACTCCACCCTTCCAACTACAACAAGTTAGAACCTCTCCGATGCTTGCCTTCCATCCCACCAACTTCAGGCTACAATGCATCATGCTCCGCCATTTCTGCCACCAACAGCCAGACCTCACCAACAGAGATATACTTCCCTCCCTACCCCTATCATCATACTGCTGAGACCATTCCCTCACAAACTCCCTCGATAGGTCCACGCAACCCCACCAAGCCACCTTCCCCCCACCCCGACACCTTCCCTTGCCACGACAACAGGTATGAAACCTGTGCCAACACATTCCTTCTTACCTCCACCCAAGGCCCCAAAGCATCCTTCCACATCAGGCAGAGAAAATCCTGTGCATCCAAATATCTCATCTCGTCTGTCCATTGCTCCTTGTCAACTTGCAGAACGGTTCAGGGAACACTCTGGGACACACAAACCCAACAACCCCACTGCCCTGTGGCTGAATACTTCAACTTCCCCATCCACTCCGCCAAGGCCTTGCAGGTCTTTGGCCTCCTCCACTGCCAAATTCTAGCCACTTGACGTCTGAAGGGAGAACGCATCATCTTCTCCCTTGGGACACTCCCAACACACGATATCAAGGACAATTTCACCAGTTTCCTCATCTCCACTCCCTCCACCTTATCCCAGATCAAACCCTCCAACTCAGCACTGCCCTCTTGAACTGTTCTACCTGTCTATCTTCCTTCCCATCTATCCACTCCACCTTCCACTCTGACCTATCACTATCACCACCAATCTTCATCTAGCAATCGCCTTCCAAGCCAACTTCCTCCCAGCCCCAGCCCCTCCCATTTATCTCTCTGCCCCTCTCTGCCCACCCCACATTCCTGATGAAGGCTTTATGCCTGAAACGTTGAATCCCCTGCTCCTCGGATGCTGCCTGACAGGCTGTTCTTTTCTATGGCCACAATTTTTGACTCTGATCTCCAGCATCTGCGGTCCTCACGTTCACCTGCTGAAGGATTTTCAAAGGTTTGGAGAGTGAGCAAAGAAGTGGCAGATGGAGTACAATGTGGAAAAGTGTGGGAAAGCATTTTGCCAGGATAAATAGAGGCATGGACTTTTTTCTAAAAGCGAGAAATTTCAGAAGTCTGAAGTGCAAAAAGACTGCGGAGTTCTAGTCCAGGACTCTTGAAAGGGTAAACTCGCAGGTTGTCAGTAGTTAGGAAGGCAAAGACAATGATGGCATTTATTTCAAAACGGCTGAAATATAAAAGCAGGAATGTACTTCTACAAGGCTTTAGTCATGTCACATTTGGATTATTGTGCGCAGTTTTGGGTCCCATATTTCAGGAAAGATGTACAGGTCATGGAGTGTTTTCAGACGAGATCCACGAGAATGGTGCAAACATGCAAAGCTGGCATGCATATAAAGAATATTTGAGGGCTTTGGGTCTCCATTTGACAGAGTTCAGAAGAATGTTAGGAGGCCTAATTGAAACTTACAGAATAATAAATGACGTGACAGAGTGCATGTTGGGAAGATATATGCAATGGTAGGAGAGACTAGTGCCCGACGGGACAGAGTAAAGTGAAGACCTATTCGAACAGAGATAAGGAGAAACCTCTTCAGCCAGAGAGTGGTGAATCCATGGAATTCACTGCCACAGAAGTCAGTCGAGTCCAGATCATTGAGTATATGTAAGAGTGAGACAGTTAGGTTGTTGACTGTAAAGGGGATCAAGGGTTACAGATAGAAAGCGGGAGAATGGGGTTGAGAAGCTTAACAGCCATCATTGAATGGTGGAGCAGGCTCAATGGGCCTCATAGCCAAATTTCTGCTCCAATGTCTTCTGGATGTATGGTTAATATTGGCTCTCCTCATTACTCATTGGAGTTGTATCCTGGAATTTGATCTTCAAATGATTTATAAAGAGTAACATTTCAGTACTGATGATTGGGAATTATCATGTTCCCTCCCTCCAGTCTCAGCAGCCATGCCCCCAATATCATAATCACACTGCAATTGAAATCCAGTGAATGGTACGTAATCACAGTTGATTGACATCAATAACATTAACAGCAAGAACCTCACCTGCCCTCATATTTTCTGTTAACAGATCCATGCCCTGTGTGTGTTATTGCTCATGCTGTTGTAGGTGCATTTTCCTGTCAGATTATGTACAAGAAAAGTTCTCTCCGTATTTTACTGACACTATAATCACTGATCAGTGGTTATAGACTGTATGTTTCCATTTATAAATGGAGAAACTTGTTTATGTTCTGACAATCCTTTGTCATTACTCCCATATACAAGGCAGATTGAATGATTACATGCATTCAATCTACCATCTCCAAGATTCCTTCCCTCAGTCACCCCCACTTATTCCATGCCAAATATGTAAATTTTAAACATTCTTTTTAATTTTAATACAATCAATATTGAATTGAAAGGGGTTAACTGGAGATATCTGTTCAGTGACTGTAATTAATGTCAATCTCCATGGATCCTAATTATCCCAGTGGAGAGTTTCCATCGTTGAATGATAAATGGGCTCGGTCAATGTGTTATCCCATAGTATGAGTAGGAACATCGCTGACAGCACTAACAGGGATCAACTGTTCGAGAGAAAGCGGGGGGGGGGGGGGGGGTGAGGAAGTGATCAGAATCTGAGAACATTACACTGGAACGTTACAATTATGTTTCAGAATGTGAGGACCTTGGATTAGAATGTTCCAACAATGGATCAGAATCTAAGGTCAGTAAACAGGAATGGTACAACAGTGTATCAGAATCTGAGAACTTTAGACTGGAATGTTCCAAGAATGTATCAGAATCTGAGATCATTAGACTGGAATGGTTCAACAATGTATCAGAATCTGAGATCATTCGACTGGAATGGTTCAACAATGTATCAGAATCTGAGATCATTAGACTGGAACATTGCAAAAACAGACAGGAGTTTATCCTCGGGTCTTTACTATCTTTCGCTGCCTTGGATATCATTAGCATCACGGATCCAGGATATCCTTTGGATTATTCAAGGTGGTTACTATCCCATCCTCGCTATAGTTGGTGTTCCTGGTAAGTCATTATATTTGTCGACTAAACCGGGTTGGACTGAATTTCTGCTCATGATATATAAATTTTGTAAAGTACAAGACAACGTCTTCAGTTCTAAACAAAAACTCCTTTCCTTCTAAATTATAAGTATCAAACTACTATTTATAAATTACTCACTGATATGCGAGAAGGAACCAGAATGTTCTCAAACTCCATAATCCATTTTGTCCTTCACAGATTTACATCTCCAGCTCCTTCCCACTCACCAACCCTATCCAATTCCACCGTCATGATAACCCAGTCTTCTTCTCAGTTTCAGTGCAACTTCTGAATAAACCATGATTTGTGCCTTTATTTAATCCGGATGCAACAGTTTCAAGTTCCTTCTAACCACATGTTTGTCACTAAATAATTGCTCTTCAGGATGTTTAACTTGTTTTCTGGACAAACGGGACAACAGTTTATGGTGTTCTAGCCATTGACTCATATTCTAGAGCCACAGAATAATACTCTGTTGATATCCCATGAGGGAGATTGGTGGAATTTAAAAGTAACTATTTTCATTTGCTCTAAAAGCCCATCTACTTGCCCCAAGTCGTTTAGGGAAGTCAATGTGTCATTCTTCCCGAGTCAGGTTTCAGTGTGACTTCTGTGATGAACATGTGGGTGTACTGCACCTTTAAAAGAATTAAAAGCCAACAATAACTACCTGACAGCACCAAGTGTTTTAAGAAAATAGATTTAGTGTAACATTTGGTTGAACAACTTGATTAGCTCATTGTCTCAAGACAAAAATAAATTCAGCCAAACAGTTTGAATTACACCTCAAAATACCCACCTCCAATCAAGTTTGAATTTAGTATATTGAGAATCTTAAAAGCCAATGACACGATCCAATGGTTTGGGGGTACAATACTTTTGGAAATTGAACAGGTGAGAGGAGAGCTGCCAAGTTACCAGCATGCAACAATTGCCTGAAAAATAGCTCTCCTCTCAGTACTTTTATTGAGTAGTAACTGGTAAAGCTGAATCCCAAAGAAGAAAAGAAGACAGGAATATAGAGAAAATATGAAAGTTTCTTGGTTTTGAGATTGGAAGTTTTGTTTTGTAGGTCTTAATTAGAAGTAGAAACCTACAAGTATCGTGGGGGTGGGGGAGCTAATAGATAGGTTAGAGGAAGAAGTTGTAAACAGACGTTCGTCTATTATTCCCTGTTATACTTTAAGAAATAAAGTTGCTAATTTTTACTTTAAATATTTTTGGAGTCTAGAATTGTCACAGAATATGCAGTGGATAAAACTTTTCCCTGTTGCTGGATATTTTAAATGCTTTAAATTAAGCAGGATAATTTATCCTATGGTTGTAATGCTACAACCCTACAGGAATGTGTTTTGCTCTTTGCTGTCCTGTGGAACAGCTGAACCAAACACTCAATTCAAGGTCAGCATAACATGCTGCCCTGACTAGGTCTGCATACATCCTGTGAGAGAAGAACAGAAGTAAAGATAGCTCCCTTCCTATGTCTGTTTGCCGTATTCCTACAGCTCAGTTCTATTCAGGTAGGTGATCATCCCCTATTTTAGGTGAATTCAATCTCATTGAAATTCTCCCCGAGAGTGATGCACGTCTCCATACACATCTCTGGTGTTGGATTTATTGATGCTAACGTACAGATGTAAGGGAGTTATAAATTCCATATCAGTCGTAGTGCATAGAGAAGGAATGGCTTTTTGTGGCACAGGGAAGAAACTGCGATGTCTAAGTGAGAGAAAAGGTTTATTGCGATCATCCCTGAGAGTGTTGTTGAGGCAGTATTTGGGGTACAGTGGATAGAATTCCTCTCAAGTTTCAACAGACTAATCCTTGGGATGATGGCACCATGAGCAGAGACTGAAGCTCAGTGAGAGAATAAGAAGTGATTGCCTTGAACCTTAAGGGGGTTGGACAGTCACTCATGATGTTTAAACCAGGCACTGATATGGTGATAACTTCCATGGCTTTGTTTTTTTGGTTCTCAATAGGTAAAGAGCCTCTGAGGAAGTCCCCCTCATCCCACCCCCACTCCACATATTGATTGAGAGAGACAGAGGGTCAGTCATTGAATAAGCTCTCCCCACATTAATACAGTGCATTTAGTGTGTGATCCTGTACTGAACGTCATGTTATCCATAATCCCGACAATAGCCACAATACCTTCATTCTAAAACAGATAACTATTCCCACCAGCTTCTGACATCTATGGAGAACATGGGTCTGCTTACTCAGAGATGGAGGATGCCTCTCTGAGACTTGACACAAAATATCTGGCTTCCTTCCTCACTGCCAGCGTTAAACCACGTTAAAATGTCACGTGTCCCACTTGTAATGGAGCCACGAGGAACATCATGGAGCCGTCTCTGAGTGCATTCTCTGTTTTATTGATTTGTCAGGTTGGAGCATCAATGACACCCTCCTGTGTCTCGAGGTGCTGAATGGCCTCCTCCAGGTCCCATGGAACAGGTTCATGGGTCTGACTTGACTCTGCCTGTTCCTGTTTGACGGATTGATGTGGTAACCAGACTCCCCTTCTTCCTGTGGAACAGGCAGGAGGATTGAATGCGCTATCCCCCTCTTTGTTCAGTCGCTTATATGGGCTTAATGGCTTCCACATATCCGTTTCTAACGTGCTTGAGATGCTGAATGAGCTTTTCATTTAACTGTGGAAATGTAGAGTGTCTGGCCTTGCTGTTACATGAATGTTACCGACACTTTAACGGCACAAGCCTGAATGCTGTTCGGGTCATACTGCACATAGGCATTGACTGGTTCAGGAGCTGAGGTGTGACACATTGTCCTGAACATTGGGTGATCTTCAGTGACCATCCCCACTTCAGATCTTATGATAAGGAAAGACAGTGATGAAGCAACTGAAGATGTCTGTTTTAAGGTAGCTACCCTGAGGATCTCCTGCCGAGACGTCCCCGGACTGAGACGATTGTCAGTCACCGACCAAAAACATCTTCCTTTGTGCTCTGAAAGACCCTAAACCAGGGGGGTGGGTACACCTGATTCCCATTAAGCTCAAATAAGTAGGTCGTCCTGATGCCATCATCATTCAAATAATGCTTTGTTATCAAGGCCATTCACTCTTTCCTGAGCCCCTGTGTTCACCTCTTGTTCATATCAATAGACGATAGTGTATGTGTAGGGAGTAGTTTCCTCTCATAGACGGTAATCAATGCCAGGAATTATTTGGGCTATATAGTGAGGGGAGTTACATCACGGAAAGTATTCAAAGAGGTTGAACATGACTTTTTGACCTGTCAGAGAGCTAAGGCGTGTGAGGAATTGGATATTAAAGACGAGTTAATGACAACAGTAGATCAGCCATGATGGTATACAACAGCTTGATCGTCCGAGTTACCGAATCTTGCGCCTTTTGTTCTCATGTTCTGTGATTACAAAGTTAATGATTGTAATTTTCCTGAACGTTTTGTTATTGAATGTTGCAGTCAGAGAGAGTAAAGTATTTTGTGAGTCATCTCTGGGTGAGGTATGGGGGCTGTATTCACAGTGAATCTGGGTCTCCAACATGACAAACACATGAAGCAAAAGTTGCAGAGAGTAGACACTCTGTAAAGAGACCAGAGGTGTCTTTCGAAACCAACCTGGTTTTCCAAATAACATTTTCCAACCGACGAAAAACCGTGTGTAACAGTCTTGAGTGATTGAATGATATCCTGTCTTACTGTGAAACCGGCATTTGGAGCAGGTGGCCTCCATCTGGTACTTTAAGGAGCTGCGAGGAGCTGAATGGAACACAGCAACATAGGAATGAGCAGCAGAAGTGGGCTATTAGACACTTTGTCACCGCTCCACAACTCAAAAAGTGATGTGATTGTGGTCTCAGCACCACTTTTCTGCCTGTACAACATTTTCCTACATTCACGTGTTTGTCAAATGTTTAAATACAACACAACTTTGAATAAATGTAATCATCCAGGCACCACAAACTTTTGGGGAAGGGAATTTCCATTTGAACAATCCTTTGAGAATTTCTCATTTGTGCTCCAACCAATGTTGGAGGCTCATTGTTTCCTTATCCAGTCGAACTCCCCCACTGGTTACAACAAATTTTAAATGCAACCAGTTTAGTTAGGAGGCCAATGACATAGACATCAGAGTAGCTCATTTCCTAGAAAAAAATGTGAGACACAGAACTTTGAACTCATAGCAAATGGTAAATAGGCAGTGTGTCCCAAACGTTATTCTGCCTTTGAAGTTATTTTGCTCACACAAGATGCTAGTAATGGGATTTCTTTCTGCAATAGTTGGATTTAGCTGAATTCCGTTTGTTTCAGACAGTGGAGAGATTCTCATGAATCCTCACCAGGAATCCTTCACAAATGGTAAAGATAACTCAGGGATTTTATGGTCTCACGCTTTGCTATTGGGCGGAACAAAGTAATAGAGAGTGATCAATCGGCTGCTGCTTCTCAGGCAGGGAACATTTTTCTCCATCTCTGTGCTGGAACATACAATAACATCAACTGAACACCAAACTGGACCATGTGCGATCTCCTGGAACATTGTCTTGAAAACCTGATTATGGACTATATGCAGGTGCATCATTGCTTTTGTTGTACACAGCGCCTTCCGATCGCAAACAAATGTTCTCACTTTATGAATTATTGACATGCTTTCATGTATCTGTGGAATTTGTAAATATTGGTAGTTGTCTTCATAGTACATATGTTCATATCAATACACCTTTTTCTTAAAATGTATTCTCTAGCGTTAGGCTCCCTGACAAGAGAAAATATGCGTCAAGCTGATGCACTTTTCAGAATGTCATGGATGGTTCAATCATATTTCACAGGTAAGTTCGAAACTGATAATTCCCTCATAATCAAAGGCCCTTATTCCAGGAATGAGTAAAGGGAAACCTCTGTGAAAATCTTCGAAAAGAATTATATCCTGTTTTTAGTTTCTGGGATCAAAAACGCACGCAGTTTATCAGATGTGGTCTCAGCAATGCCCTGTACAGATGCAGTAAAACATTCCTGATATCAAACCTGATACCCTTTGTTAATAACTGTATCATTGCACTTACTTCCAAATCACTTGCAGCATCTGCAGACTGACTTCATGTGATTCATGTCCCAGGAACATGGAAACCGCCTGAATCACAGAGTTCTGCAATAACTCTCCATTTAAATTGTTTACCATTGTTTTATCCTTCATGCCAAAATAGACAATTCACCCAATGTTCTTGGCGCTGCAGGTTAGCCCACTAACCAGTTACAGCTTTGCAACCTGGAAATAAACATTTATTTCTATTCTCTATTTCCTGTTAACAACAGCTTCCCTGTTCCTGTGTAGCAGTTCAGGCAGGTTGAATGGCCTCCTCCTGGGCTGTGTAATGCACTCAACGAGCTGAATTACTTCATTCCATATTCCTGTGTAGATCCTTCGAAGGGCAGAATGGTCTCCTTCTGTTTCACTGTAACGATTCTGTTTGATAGAATGGGGTGATTCCCTACCCTGTAACGGCATCAAGGGTTGGATTGAGAGAACAACACATGGGGTAGGGGCAGCAGTATATCACTGTAACAACCTCACGGGGTGGATTGACAGAGCAAAACATGGGGTGTGGGAGTAGTATATCTCTGTATCAGCCTCGAGAGGTGGATTGAGGGAGCAACAAATGGGCTAGGGGCAGGAGTATGCTACTGTAATAGCTTTGCTGTGCTATTCCACGCTGCTTCTCCTGCAGTGGGACAGAGGGAGGGAGGGGGGAGGTACAGTGGCAGTGGGTGACCCTGCTCTTAGTGCCCGTGTAGGTGGGGGGAATGGTGAGGTATCTGGAAGGAGTCAGTCGACAGTTTGAACCAATATAGCATTATTAGTGTGGGGCTATAGAGTAGGCGACAGAGAAAGAGAGGAAGAAAGTTGCTGAATTCAATAGTGAGAGTGGTCGTGCCTGAGCCTTATTTGGAGATAGAGTGTGAACCTTGTTCGGGGGTAGGTTCTATAACAGATGGACAGTGAGTGTGAGGGTGCAAATAAAATGCGGTTAAATTTATCCAGACAGAGCGGGGAGCATATTGTTGCTTGTCTTGAATCGATAGACGTTTCTTCAGATCATCTCAGAGTCGAGGTGAGCCTCTCCGAATGTCTTGTTCAAGTCTATCACCAATAACGCCACAGACCCGGCTCCTCAGATTCTCAGATTCCACAGAATCAGTTCAAGTGGAGTTTGCAAATAGCAAGGAGAAGCAAATATTGGTGTGTCATATATCTAAACCAAAACAGTTGTGAAAAATCTGAGTATCATATGCTCTGGAAATTAGATATGCAAGTATTATGGATACTGAAGTCTTATTGGATGGTTTCAAGTTGCATCTAAACTGCATTAACTGAGTGACTGCTCATGTTGTGAAAAATAAGTGTATATGAGGTGGGTTGAAGAGTATGTTGTGAACCAAACTAGAGAGCAGGTTATTTTGGATTTGGTGTCATGTGGTCAGGCGGGTTAATTTATAACCTTGCTCTGAAGCAGTTTTTAAGGAATAGTGGCATTAATAAGGTGCACTTTACACGGTGCCTGGATACAACATACATTCTGGTTAAACATCTTGGAAGACTGGAAGCTAGAGGGTCAAATTAGCTTCAGTGAATTGGGAAAATACAACATAACATTCAGTGGGAGACAAGCAATGATTGTTAGAGTCATAGAGTCCTACAGCACGGAGACAGGCTCTTCGGCTCAAACTAGTCTATTCTGACCAAAAAGTCCATCCACGCTAACCCCATTTCCCTGCCATTGCTCCAAATCCTTCTAATCCTTCCCTATCCGTGTTTTGTCCAAATGCCTTTTTAATGTTGTTAATGTACCCACCTCAACCACTTCCGCTGGCAGTTCATTCCATATGTGTACCAGCCTGTGTGTAAAACAGTTGGTCCTCAGGCTCTCTTATAGTCTTTCCCCTCTTTCCCCTCTGACCTTAAACTGATGCCCTCTCGTCTGTGATTACCCAACCCTGGGAAAAAAGACTGAGTACATTCATTCGGTCCATGCCTGTCATGATCTTATACACTTCTGTCAGATCCCCTTCAACCTCATACAGGCTAAAGTAAAATATCCCAGCTTGTCCAAACTCTCCCTATAACTCAGACCATTGAGACGGTCACATCCTTCAGCAGTCTTTCCAATTTAATAACACGCTTCCTATAGCAAATTGAAAAAAAAAACTGAACATGACGTACCAGTATGGCCTCACCAGCATCGTATTAACTGCAACGTAATTCCCTGATTTCGATACTCAGTGATATACACTGCTGAAGGCCAGTGAGTCAAAAGCTTTCATCATTGTCCTGTCTACCTGTGAATCAACTTTCGGAGAACCATGCACCTGAATTCCAAGATCCCTCTGTTCGACTACACTCCTTAGGACCCAACCATTCCCCATGAAATTCCAAACTTGATTTGAGTTTCTAAAATACAAGAACTTACACTGATCTATGTTAAAATCCATTTGCAATTTCTCAGCCCACTTCTCCAGCTGATCAAGATACAACTGTAATTTCTGAAATTTCTGATAACCTTCCTCACTCTGCATGATGCTGCCTGATTTAGTGCCGTCTTCAAACTTACAAATCATGCCTGTACATTCTCATGTAAATTATAGATATATGCAATATGTAGTGGTCCCAGTACTAACCTCTGAGGCATTCCACTAGTCACAGGCCTCCAGTCTGACCAGCATTTTTCCAGTATTACACTCTGCTACCTAAAATCAAGGCAATTTTGTACCTAATTTGCCAGGTCCCCTTCAATTTCATGCGATCTAACCTTCCAGAGCAGCATACCATGTGGAACCTTATTGAAGGCCTTACTGGAATCCACCTAGAATACGTATACCACTCGGACCTCCTCAACGTTGCTGGTCACTTCATTCAAAAACTCCAACAAAATTGTTAACCATGATCTCCCTAGCACAAACTCCCATGCTGAATTTGATGAAGGGCTTTTTCCCGAAACATCAATTTTCATACTCCGTTATGCTGCCTGACCTGCTCTGCTTTTCCAGCACCATTCTAATCTTACTCCGAACCACACCCTGTCTTTCCAAATGCATATATATCCAATCTCTCTGATTTTCGTTTCACTGGTCTTTAGTTCCAAGGTTTATCTTTGTAGCCTTTCTTGAATACAGCTCAGCATTCGCTCCCCTCCAGTCGTCCATGCCCTCACTCTTCCATCAGCGATGATAGAAAAGAGCCAACCAGTTCTCCCGAAATTTCTTCTCTATTCTCCTATCCTCCTGCGGTGTTCCTGAATATAACTGGTCAGGACCAGGAGTTTTTAGACTGCAATGTCTGAAAAATACATCTATTTATTTCAGGTACAAACACCAAAGAGTGAGAAATTGACTCAATGATGGTAAACATAAGAAATTAGAAAACATGTTAATCATAGGAAGTGACTTCTGAAGAATTCCAGCTATTGTGGAAACCTGAGAATTCTCAGAAATTAACGATCCTAAAAAGGAAGGCCATGAAACTGATAAGGAAATCAAAAAGCGAACATACATGCTAACAAACAGGAACACAAAGACTCCATCAATCTGCGATCGATATTTCAAAGGAAACAAAATAAAAGCAAGGTCAAATGTTGAAATTTGGAATTGGGAGAGGAGAGGTCATTGTGGGGAACAGGGAAATGGCCAAGAAAACAACCAGTTACATTGCATCTGTCCTCATGGAGGAATATCCAGAAAATCCCCCAGTAATACCAAGTGATCCTATCGGACTTATGGAGCTAAAGACATAAAGTCAATTCAAATCAGTAACAAGGTAGTGCAGCTGGAAAGAGCATTGCTAAGTCAGATGTACTTCCTATCAAAATGTCAGAAATAAATCACCATTAGAAGTATTAATTGCACTATCGATGACTGTGTTTTATTTTCCTGTATATTCTGCAGAGGGCAGAAACTATTGTAGATAAATGGAAGTTAGTAAACGTGATCCAAGCACTATGGATGAATGGAAGGGATCCAAACAGCTACAAACGGAAAAAGACAGAGTGTGGAGAACTGCAGACCAATTAACTTGACATCTGTAGGGAAACTTTTGAAATCTATTACACAGGATGAGATTTTTGATATTTACAAATTAACAGAAACAATGGAGAGAATCAGCATGCATTTCTGATAGAGATATCATATTTGATAAACATCGGAATTGTTTGAAATTGTTTCTTATAGCATAGATAATGGGGAACCACTAGAAGTGGCATATGTTGCATTTTCGGAAGGATTTCTATAAGAACTCAAATAATGAGTTCGTAAATGCAATGAATGTGAAGGGTATTTGGAGGAATATATGTAAGTGGAAAGTTAAAGTTTGGTTCGCCTTCATTTAAGAGAGTCAGAACAAGAATGTAAAGACATGTTGAAGCGGTTTCACAGCGTGTTGATGGGACTGTACCTGAAGTATTGTTCACAGTTTTGGTGAACGAATCTCAGAAAGAATATACTGACAACAGAGGATATGCAATGGGCATTTTCCAGAGTAATCCCTCAGATAGCAAGATTGCCTGATGAGGAAATTCAGCCTATTTTCTCCAGCGCTTCAAAGAATGAGAACTGGGTCACCGTGAAATTTAGAACATTCACAAAACATATGACAAGTTGGAAATTTACAGAATACTTCCCTGGCTCTCTAATCCACATTCAAGGCAAATAATGTAATGATCTGGGAGAGACCAGTTACGACTGCAATAAGGAGGAAGTTCTTCACTTGGAGGGGACTAACAAACACAGGGGCATGGAAAACTGCTGGGAGGGCAAGATTAGGGAGTATCCCCAGATAATCTGCAAGTGTGTCAAGCGGAACAGAATATTCAGGGAATGGATCGGTATTCGTTCGTGACTTGCCAAGTTGCATCCAAATCAACTTCAGTGGGAGGAGAAAGGAGGTAGTGGTAGAAGGCTGTTTGTGTGACTGAAGGCCAGTGTCCAATGGTGTACCCCGGGGATCAGTGCTGTGCCCCTTAATATTTGTGATTCGGAGGTGTTGGTGTTGGACTGGAGTGGACAATTCTAAACATCTCATAACACCAGCTTACAGTCTAACAGGTTTATTCAGATGCACGAGCATTCGAAGCGCTGCTTCTTCATCAAAATTCACAAACATCTGATGAAGAAACAGCGCTTCGAATCTCGTGCCTCTGAATAAACTTGTTAGACTATGAGGCAATGTTGTGCGATTTTTAACATTATTACTTGTGGTCATCATAAATATTGCAGCTGTGAATATGGATGAGGGGTGGGGCGGGGAGATAAGTAAGTTTGTGTTTGATACAATGATTGTTCGGGTGGTTGGCAGTGAGAACGACAGTCTTATGTTTCAGGAAGATACAGGTGAAATGGTCAGATGGGTGGATCAATGGCAGATGGAATGTAACCCTGATAAATATAAGGTGATATACTTTGGAAGAAGGAACCAGACGGGAGGAGGACTCAATGAATGGCAGCGCACTAGGAAGGTCAGAGGGTGCTTCTCCACACATCCCTGAATGTGATGGACAGGTTAATACACAATTTGAGAAAGCATCGTGGACCGTTAACACAACCTTTATTCATAAAAGCATAGATTATCAGAGCTATGCGGAAATTTGGTTTGGACAAGATGGAATACTGTGTGTAGTTCTGGGAACCACATTACAGGATGGATGTGATTGCACTTGAAGGGGTACAGACGGGACTCAACAGGATGTTCCTTGGATTGGGGCATATCAGCCATGGATCGAGGCTGGATACGCTCGGGTTGTTTAGTTTGGAGGAAAGAAGGCTGAGGGGGCCATGATTCAGAAGGATAAGATGACGAGGGACATGGACAGGGTGAATAAACAACAACTGTTCCTTTTAGTCAAAGGCCCACAATTTTAAAGTGAAAGGTTTGAGGTTTCGTGCAGATTTGAGGACTGGTTTTCACACAGAGTTGTTGGGGTCTGGAATGCACTTCTTGAGACGGGGGTTGTTATGATAACCTCACAACCATTAGAAAAGACACGGTTGTGCACTTGAAATGCCATAAGATTCACGGCTAAACGCCTTGTGTCGGAAGGTAGGGCTAATGTAGACCGAGCTGTATTTCTGATGGTACAGAGTCTGTGCTTCTGTGATTGTATGGTTGTGGAAGGTCAATCATTGCGTAGTTTAAGATAGGAATTGTGGGTTTCTGAAGAATATCTTATCAAAACTTATATGAGTGAACTTCTAATATCCTCTGAAAATATATCATTGGCAAAATTAAAAGAAAAAGGTGCAGCTTTCTTACAGTCTGTTACCGGATAATTGAGGACAGGGAAATAGCAGAACAATGGAACAAATACTTCAGTTATGACTTCACAGAAGAAAGAAAATCAAAAGGAAACTTCCTAGCAATACTAGGGAACTTTAGTCTGGTGAGAAAAAGGGAACAGAATGAAATTAGCAACGAAAAGTTTTAGAGAAAGTATTGGATTGAACGTAATGGGTATAGACAAAGGCATCAGAGATTTATGGAATGGGCATCAGATTTGAGAAAGTGGCTTTTAGCAAAATTATGGAGAAGGTATCAATGCAATACGAGTGGAATCTCAGAAAGATTTTTGATAAAGCCCCAAGCCTTTCGTGCAAATTCGAATCCTGTAGGACTGGGCCTAATATACGGTCATGGTTTTGGAATGGGAGAGCTGGCAGGAAACATTGATCAGGAATAAAACCATGATTTTTGAACGGAAGGTTTGGATGATATAACAAGGATCAGGATTTGGAATCCAGCTATTCCCAGTATACATCATATCTTTGGTTGAGGGGCTCAAATGCAATATTCCCAAGTCCACTCACAGCACTAAACGATGTCAGCTTGTGAGTGGGTGAGGAGGATGTAAAAAAAGCTCCAAGGTGATTGAGACAAGTGGAGTGACTGGCAAATATATGGCAGATGGAGAACATTGGGAGAGATGTGATGTTGTATACATTGATGGGAACAATAGAATGGCAGCCTATCATTTCAAAAGAGATTGGTTGAAAAAAATGTTGCTCTATAAAGGAAATTAAGCTGCATTTTTATTTATTTCTGTGCAGCCCTCTGAGTCCATGTAGGACAGTGAGTTCTGAACACGGAAGTCAATGCTGTGAATGGTTTTGGCACGCTGACCAATGCATATAGAGCCAGCAAGTGGGGAGCTGTAACATTGAAAATAATCTTGATCTCCCTGTAGACCAGTCAATGAAAGCAATGTTGCAGGAGCAGTAAGCAGTTAGGAAAATAAATAGTGTATTGACATTCATTTCAGGGAGATTTGGATGCAGGAGTAAGGATCATTTACTGCAGCTGTACAGGGCCTTGGTGAGACCTCACCTCGAACATTGTGCAGTATTGTGTGCAGTATTGGTCTCCTTACCTAATAAAGGACAAAACTGACATTGAGGGAGTGCAGTGAAGCACGACCAGACTGATCTCTGGGATGACGGGCTTGTTGTAGGAGCAGAGTTTGGGGCAACTGTGCCTGTATTCCATGGGTTTTAGGAAAATGAGTGGAGATCTCAGTGAGATATATAAAACTCTGACAGGGCGAGACAGATTGGAAGCAGGGATGATAGTTCTCCGGGCTAGCATGCCTAAAGCAAGGGGCCACAGCCATATCATATTTAATAAATGCGTGTTATCAGAGGACTGCCTGTATATTGAATGGTGCCACAAAATTGATGGACCGAAGGGATTACAGCAGTTCCAATTTTAAATTTCACAATGTTTAACATATTCAGTGAAATGAACACTGTATGGGGAAAACTGCATTGAGGAGACTTTTGGCCATGCATTAGCATGAGGAAAGCTCAATACGTTGAATGACCTACTCTTTTCCCAATGTTTCTGTGCAGTCTGTGGGAAAGCTCTGTAAATGTTGTCACAAACTCTCAGATGTTAGGAAGGAGGTCTCTGCAGGGTCAACAGGACAGTTTTTTCCCATTCCCTTTTCCGATAGTGAGGCTGGGGCCGGGTGTTCTGTCCGGTTATATCCTTTCAGACCTTGGAGCAGTTTAATATAATAGCAGATTTAGAGACCATTGAAAAAGTGATCACATGTCTGTGTGGCTGGAGTCACTTTTAGGCCACACCAGGAAAGCAAGGGAGATTCACTTCCTGAAAGTATATTGGGGAAGAAGATCAATGTTTACAATCAACATTGGACACAAGATCACTATTACTGACACCAGATTTTAATTAATTTTATTAATTACTTTTAACTTCCACCAGCTGCCAGACCATTAGCCTGGTCTTGATTAGTAATCTACTGACATTTCCACAACAGCACCATCTGCACATGGGGACTATCTGAAACCACACTAGCCTGGTTAGTTTTGTGCTGCTTGAAAGCTCTTTCAAATAGAATTCGAACTAACTTGACTGTCGTGATGGGACTGAAGGGGTGGTAAATGGTCAGATTGTAGTTATTCCCCTCTTATGGGATTGGACATAGTTGAGTAATGTTCCAGAATGCCAGGGAGATGTCAGAGTTGGAGCTGGAAGGAAACAGCTTCCCCAGGGACACGGCTTGTTGTGCAGCACAAGTCTTCAGTCCTATTACAGGAATGGGGTCAGGGCCCATTGCCTTTGTCATAACTACTGTGTTCAGCGGTTTCTTCATGTCACGTGCTGCGAATCGAATTGATTGAAAACTGGCGTCTGTGATTCTGTGGTATCATGATGAGGGTGAGGTGTTTCATCCACTCAACAACGTTTCATCCACAATGCCATCTTCTGTGTTCAAAGTGATATGCTTCCCTCTGTTTTTCTCCCTGACCATGATTGCAGTGTCAATGATGCCAGTCCTATGCAGTTTCAGATTCAAGGAACTTGTCATCATGCATTATCGCTCAGTCCCTAGTGTACGGCGCCCCAGGTTGGATGGGATGTTTGAGCATCTTTGACATACCTCTTTGGAAATTGTTCAAAAGCAGAAATTGGTGAAGAAACTGCAGACGATGTTGCAGCATCTGGAGTGAATGCAGAGTGAAACTTTCAGGTCCAGTGACCCTCTACAAAGCTCTCAGTTTCTCCAGCAATTTTTGTACTTTTATTTGCAGTATCCATAGTTTATTTGTTTAATTGAAAATTTGTTCTGTAACTATTCATTTCTGGAGAAACTCAGCAGGTCTGTCTGCATCTGCAGAGACAGAGAAACAGAGTTAGAGTTTCAAGCCCAGTGTGACAATTCTTCAGAACTGAATTCATGTGTTTGACTTCTTATTGACACTAGTAAACGTTTCTTGCTGTCTTAGAATTTTGTAATATGGAGAAAAACAAATAACAATATGAAGTTTGGGCTGAGTATTGTTTTACTGCCATGTTTAATATCGTGTCACGTTTGCAGTGCTTATCTTTAAATGTTTGTTCTTGAAGTTAGTACTGGTTGAGGGGTGACATTGTAGCAGTTTATAAAATCATGAGAGGCATGGATAGGGTGAATAGCCACGGTCTTTTCGACGGGATGGGGGAGTTCAAACATAGAAGGCATAGTTTTAAGGTGAAAGACGGAAGATTTAAAAGGAAGGAAGGAGCAACAGTTTTACACAGAGTGTGGTGTGTGTATGGAATGAGCTGCCAGAGGAAGTGTGGTAGATGCATGTACAGCTGCAACATTTAAAACTCATTTGGACAAACATGTAAATGGGAAACAGTTAGAGGCATATGGGCCAAATGAAAGCAGATGGGCTGAGCTTAATTTGGAAAACCTGGCCAGCATGGACATTTAGAAAAGCTTCACACAGGGTCAGTGTAGTTTTGTGAAAGGGAAATTATACTTTGCCCTGTCAAATCATGCAAAGTACTTCTGGATATGCCAGAGAATGTAACAAGCGGACTTGATAATGTGGATCTGGTAGAAACCAGGCTTTCCAGAGCTTTTCCACAATGTAGTACAGAATAAAAGTTCTTACACAAGACTGAAGTTCGTAGGATGACGGCTAATGTGGCAACATGGGATGATGATTGGTTAACACATAGAAATCGGAGAGTCTGGATTAATGGATCTTCATGATCAAGGTCAATCTGCTGGAATATCACAAATATCAGTTCAATGGCATCAGTTATTTACAAGGTAAAAACAATGACTGCAGATGCTGGAAACCAGATTCTGGATTAGTGGTGCTGGAAGAGCACAGCAGTTCAGGCAGCATCCAAGGAGCAGCGAAATCGATGTTTCGGGCAAAAGCCCTTCGATTTTGCTGCTCCTTGGATGCGGCCTGAACTGCTGTGCTCTTCCAGCACCACTAATCCGAATCAGTTATTTACATTCTATATTGATAGCCTGACGGTGGGAGCTAAGTGCAATACACATTCGAGGTTGGGGATGACTCTGAGAATCAAAAGGCAGGCTGTTATTTAATGAAGGGGACTCCCAGAAAAGGAGTGTTCCTATGTATGAAACATAAAGTCAGCATGTTGGTGCAGCAAGTAACTAGGTTGGTTCATTCGGCAGCTTCCTGGGCTGAAAGGGTTGAGTTGTTGAGAATCTCTAAAATGGTGAGGCGATTATTCATTGGGGTTTAAATGAATGAGGAGTGATACCGCTGAAAAATACAAGACACAGAAGGGGCTTGAGAAGGTAGGTATTGCCAAGTTGTTTCCACTCCTGGGTGAAGTCTCAAACTCGAGGATATAGATACCGAATATGGAACATTTATTTCAATCCGAGACACAGAGTGATGTCTTCTCTCAGAAGGTAGTAAATGTCCAGAGCTCCATAACCCAAAGAGGTATAGAGGGATACACGGAGTCGGCAATAAAGTGGAGTTGAGCCCTAGAGTAGATCAGCCATGTTCGTATTAAATGACAGGGCAAATCTGTGGGGCCGAATAGCCTACTCTATTTATTCATTTCACATGTTATGCTCTTGGAAAGTAACTGGTTGTTTTCCTGGAAGTTGCGTTGTGCAATGTTGCATTCAGGGAGAGCAGCGGATTTGCTTGAGTTAACCCAGGGTGGGGTATGTGGGCTGTATCCCAGCGTATCTGGGTCTGTAACATGATGCACATCTGGAAACAGGGATTGGGGGTGGGGTCGCTTCCCGACCCAGCCTGCATTTTCCAAATACCATTCCAAAACTAAACCTAACCATCCGAGTGACCTCGATCTGTCCCTGTATAGCGGGTCTGAAGGGCTCAATGGAACATCATAACACAGGGCTGAGGGACACGAATGGGCCATTCGGCCCTTTGAAACTACTCTACCAGTAAATAAAAGAGAAAATGCTGGAAAATCTCAGCAGGTCTGGCAGCATCCGTAAGGAGAGAAAACAGCTGACTTTTCGAGTCTAACTGATCCTTTGTCAAAGCTAAAAATAAAGGGGAGAAATATCGAGGCATTTTTCCTCATATAAATACCTCTTTATGACTCCCTTTTTTATAGGTTTGACAAAAGGTCAGTTAGACTCAAAACGTCAGCTCTTTTCTCTCCTTGCAGATGCTTCCAGACCTGCTCAGATTTTCCAGCATTTTCTCTTTTGGTTTCAGATTCCAGAATCCACAGTAATTTGCTTTTTTTCCACCACTCAATAAGGTCGTGGCTCATCTCATTGTGGTCCCAGCTACACTTTTATCTCCATGCAATCTTCTCACTGATTCACTGTCTATGGACAACCAGACGAAACCAGCCTCAATATAAAATAAAGAGTCATTTATCACAAAGAGAATTCCCACTTGAATGAATTTTCCTAATTTCTATTCTGACTGAGGTTGGAGGGTGTCACTGTTTCCTTTTCTAGCTCCACTCCTCCACTGCTCACAATAAATTTTAATAGTAACCAAGTTCGTGATATGGCCAATGATAAAGGTCTCAGACTGGATCAGGTTCAGTGATAGGAACAAGTCAGGCAGATTTCTTTAGTCAGCCACAAGTAACTAATAGGACTAACGGATGCGCAAGGTGGATCTGTGGTTAGCACTGCTACCTCCCGTCACCAAGAAGCTGGGTTAACTACCAACCTTGGGCTATGCTCTGCGTGGAATTTGAGTATTCTCTATGCAGATATCTGTGTGGGTTTCCTCACGATACTCCAATTTCCTCCCACAGTCCAAGGATATGCAGCTTAGAGTGGATTGGCCATGCTAAATTGTCCATAGTTGCCAGGGATGTGTAGGTTAGGTAGGTTAGCGATGGAAAATGCAAGGTTACATGGATAGGGAAGGGCGGGAGGAAAGTCCCGGGGGATGCTGTTCAGAGGATCAGTGTGGACTTGATGGATGGGATATCCTGCTTCCACACTGTAGAGATTCTACAAAAATGACAAGAAATTTGTGCTATACCCAGTGGGTATATATCTGATCCACTCTCCTCTCGGTCTTGTATGTTTCAATAAGATCACCTCTCATTCCATGAGTAACCTGTTAAAGCCTTCATAATAAAGCCTTCATCCCTGGAATCCATGACATGAAACATCTCCGAACTGCTTCCAATGTAATTATATCCTTTCTTAGATAAGGAGACAAAGAAAAACTAATCTCAAACTCAGGTCTTGAGGTTTATGTTTTGTTCTTTCAGCGTTGTAGGTCTTTCGAACTCTCTTCCACGCAGACCAATGGAGGCAGAGATATTGAATATTTTTGAGGCACAGACAGAAGTTTCATAAATAACAATGGAGTCGAGGATTATCGGGAATTGGCAGGAACGTGCGGTGTGGGGGGAAATGTAGACAAAGGTACCAAATGACACGGCTCCAGAAAATTCTTTAATAAAATGCAAAACGAAATTAAAATGTTGATAAAATTTTAAGGGGGAGTCCAAGATGGCCACGATCTGGAAGGTCTGCTTTGCTGGGCTTTACATCACAGAACGGGCAAAGTGGTACTCTAACCCACTCCATCCCAGCCATTTACTTAAAATTCAACAATAAAAGAAGTATAGAATCTTTACTAATCCCGTTTTGTCATGTGGAAATGACAAAACACGTGAAAGGATCGAGTAAGTCCCAACACACGGTGAACCCGTCAGAAGCATCGAGCATGCCTGAGGCTGTAGCTGCAACCTACTCTGCTCGTTCCATAGACCCAGTTACTCACCAGACCTTGGTCAATGAGTTCACCAAGTTATGTGAAATGACTGAAGACATGATTAAAGAGAAGTTCAGCAGTATGCTAGAGCCATTCTCAGCCGTGCTCCAAAAACATGACTTCAAAGCCTTGTAAAGAGAACAGATGTGTTTGAGCGCCGAACTGCAGTGGCAGAGACTACAACTGATTTCTTCAAGGAGCGGATACTCGCCCTTGAAACACAGGTCTGCACCTGAACGAAACACGACGTTGAGAACAGGGGCAGGATGAAAAATGTTCACATCGTCAGTCTGCTGGATCAGACGGCAGGTGGTCAGCCAGTGAGGATTTTCGAGAACTGGCTGCAGCGATTCCTTCACTTCGAAGCTGAAGAGGGACGGGTGAAGAGTGAGACAGTTCATCGGGTGATGGCGCGGAGGTCAGCCTCAGACCAACGCCCTCGCCCTGTCCTTGAGCGATTACATGGTTATGGGGACAAACAAAGACTGATGGAAACTTCCAGAACACAGGGGAATGATCCAATGGTTTTAATTCACGAGAGCTCCAGGATTATGATCTTTCAGGACATTTCAGCAGCGTTGATTCAAGAAAGAAAATCTTTTGATGATATCAAGAGAAGAGTAAGGGAACTCTGGATTCAGTATTCCTTATTGTTCCCAGCGGTGCTCCGTATTGCTTTGAATGGATCCGTGAACCCGTCTGACTCTCCTGAGTAAGCGAAAAGTTTGTGGATATTTTAAAGTAAGCTGGATGTTTCGACAATCATGTTTCTCTCTTAAATAAATTTTCGTGGATTTTTCTGGTAGTAACCAGTGTTTAATTATAGTCGGGGATGGGTAGAGTAGTCACTTCTAACTTCTTCATTAGTATTACAACTCATTTTCTCTTTATTTGCTCAGTGCCCACCGGCAGTTCAAGCTGGATTTTTGTTGTTAATTGCCCTGGATGCCATATTGGTAACGGGCAGAAGATAAATATTTGTGATATGTTAACGACCCCGGTGGGCAGGGGTGGTGTGGCAGTAAATTACCCTATCAAGTGTCATTGGCACTTTGGTCTTTGTTTCGTTCTTTGTTTTTTTTATGTGTTTAGCTTTGGAAAGTTTTGAGAGCTGGTTATGTGTAGTAGTTTTAGTTTGTACAGTTTTTAGGCTCTATGAGTCTTTTTTCATTAATGATCAGTGATGTGTAATTCGATGAGAAACTCGAGAGTTGAAATGTTGCTACACTGTGTTATAGATACTGATGTGCTTAAATGGCATACCTGGAACATTAAGGGGAGCCATCTGCCAGTCAAGAGGAAAAATATACTTTCTAGTCTTAAAAAGGAGAGCGTGAATGTTGTCCCATTGCAGGAGATGCACCTTGATGACAAGGAACATTTGACGTTACAGCAGGGCGGGTTTGATCGGGTTTATTTCTCATCTTTTAATACGAGGAGCAGGGGAGAAGCCATACTGGACAGGAAGAATCTTCCATTTAAATTATTAGATTGTTTTAGACACTCAGGGGAGGATCATAATCCCTAAAGCCTTGAACTATGGGAAATAATACAGGATTTTGAAAGTTTATTGCCAACCAGCTCACCCTCTTAAAATCCTGGTAATTGCATTTGCCAAATTAAGTTATCTTGCAACGTGGCACATTATTGTAGAAGGAGATTTCAACTGTCTTATGGACCTCATGATGGGCAGAATGTTCAAACGGCCCCCAAAATCCCCGTTATAATATAAGCAATTAGTGGATGTGTGTGCAGAACTAGATGTCTGGAGGCAGATCTACCTCACAAGCAGGGATTTTATTTTCTTCTTTAACCCGCAGAAATACCATACGAGGGTTGATCTCTTCCCCATCACTGCAACAATCTTAAATTCGGTGGCATCCTGCACAATTGGGAATGTTACCCCAACATACCTGGTCTAGAAGTGAGATAGATGCCACATGTGAGGGTCTTATGTTTTTGTTAAATTCCACAATTTCAGACGTGATGTAATGCATTTATTCGCTTGTTGCCTTTTCGGGCTATAAGATTAATTTCACAACGTTGGAGGTCATGCCTATGGGCGGCCTTAGGGAAATACCTGATGAGGGCAAATCCTGGTTTCCTTTTAAATGATCATGGTGGGCGGGGGGGGGGTCTCTATTTCGCTATATTCATTTCATCTGTCTTTGATAATGTATTTAACGTGAACTATGTCCATGTGTTTAACAAAATTAAACAAGACCTTCAAAGACGGGAGGCACTTCCAATATCCTGGCTAAGTTGAATAGCTCTTATTAAAATGAATGTCCCTCCTCATTTACTATACCCCATATGAATGCTTCCTTTGGTGTTTCCCAGACAGATATTTCGGAGACATAATGGCTGGTTTAGCTCTTTTATTTGGCACCATAAGCAACTCTTTATCAACCTAACCAAATTGTAACGACCCCCAGATTGTGGGGATTAGATCTCCCAGATTAAAAGCTATCAATTAAGCTCTTTTTAACATACATTAGTGCACGCCGTCAATATAGTTAGATATTGAGCCCTCTCAGACAAAGTGAACTCTTATTGCTAGATTATTACAGTGTGGATACTGGCCCTTCAGCCCAACAAGCCCACACCAACCTGCCACCCACCCAGGCCCATTCCTCTACATTTACCCCTTCACCTAACACTACGGGCAATTCAGCATGGCCAATTCACCTGACCTGCCTTTTTTTGTACTGTGGGAGGAAACCGGAGCACCCGGAGAAGACCCATGCAGACACGGAGAGAATGTGCAAACTCCACACAGTCAATCGACTGAGGCGGGAATTAAACCCCGGTCTGGTGCTGTGAGGCAGCAGTGCTAACCACTGTACCACTGTGCGGCCCACGATTGTTCTTAGGCAAAATGATAACATTTATGGAATATTGTCATAACCCAATAATTATCAATACTGTTAAAGCATGAATGACTCTTATGTGTTGCACACTGGGACACTAACATTTTCCTGAAACTGGGAAATATTTGGAACATTATCTGAAACATTCTATAATCGGCATTCACCAGAATATTCTGTGACTGTGTGGGAGGTATTGCACAGGAGAGAGAGAGAGAGAGAGAGAGAGAAGGTGTTTCATGCAGTAGTGAGAGTGGGGGATCATGAGCCTTGTTCGGGAGTAGTTGCAATCACAGATATACAGTGAGTGTGAGGGAGCAGACAGAATATGGTGACCCTTATCCTGACAGAGCGGAGAAGGTTATTGATGTTTGTCCTGTTTTGCTGGACTTTTCTTCAGACCTCAAATACTGCACTGAATTTGGTAGTGAGCACAGACCATGCTCGGTGGGTCTGGTGGTGTGGCACCCTTTGGGATGGAAACCCCTCTGTACTCGCCCATCCAATACGCCCACCGTGCTCCGTCAACAAACCATGGTGTAATTGCCCCTTTTCTACCAATCTGCCATTTCCCTGCCTTTGCTCTATATGCATCTAATCCTTTCCTATCTGTGTATTTGTCCAAATGCCTTTTCAATGTTGTTAGTGTGCCCACTTCAACCACTTCCACTGGCAGCTCAGTCTAATTTGCCAGTTCACCTTGGATTCCATGCGATCTAACCTTCTAGAGCGGCCTACTATGTGGAACCTTATCAAAGGCCTTAATGAAATCCATATAGAATATATCTACAACCCTGCTCTCATCGACCTTCCTGGTCACTTCCTCAAAAATCTCTAACCAAATTTGTAAGGCATGATCCACCAGGCACAAAGCCATGCTGACTGCTCCAAGTCAAACTCTGTCTTTCCAAATGCATGCACATCTTATCTCTCAGAACCTTCTCAAGTGGTTTACCGAAAACAGGTGTGAAGCTTACTGGTCTATATTTCCTAGGCTTTTTTTTCCAGCCCTTCTTGAATAAGGGCACAACATTTGCTACCGCCCAGTCTTCCGGGATCTTGGTCCCTAAGCTTTTTCTCTCGCCTCTTACAGTGCTCTCAGATATATCTGATCAGGACCGAGAGATTTGTCTGACTTTGTGCATTCTAATATGTCCAACAACAACTCTACTGTGATATGGACTGTACCAAGATATCACAACTAACCTCCCAAAGGTCACAGTTCTTCATGTCTTTCTTCATGATAAACACAGAGGGGAACTTGAGGACTTCACCCATTTCTTGAGGTTTTACACATGCATGCCGGTTTTGGATTTTAAAGCATCCTATTCTCTCTCTAGTTGTTCTTTATCTTTACTATACTAAATTTGGATTCACTCTAATCTTCTCAGCCAAGACTACCTCATACCCCCTATGGCCTTGCTGATATCCTTCTGCAGTAAACTCCTCTATCCCCTGTATATACCTCCAGGGATTCCCTTGATACGAGCTGCCTGAACATGAGCCACGCCTCCTTTTTTCTGGTCAAAGCCTCAATATCTCTTGACATCCAGAGTTCTCTCTTCCAGTCTCACATAACCTTCACCTTCACAGGAAAATGGAAACCTTGAACTCGAGCTATCTCACTTTTAAAGCCCTCCCACTTGCCCGGGATTCTTTTACCTGGAATCAACCAACTCCAATCATCCCCTGCAATCCCCTGTCTAACTCCAACCACATACGCCTTGCCCCAATTTAGAACGTGAATCTGTGGACCAATTTTGTCCATACCATAACGATTTTAAAATTAATACAACTCTGATCATTTTTCCCAAAATGATCCGCCACTTTATCTCCTTCACCTATCCTGCCCTATTTCCCAACAGTAGGTCGGGTTTGTCCCTTCCCGAGTACGATACTCTATATATTGATTGTGGAAACTTCGCTGAACGCACTTCACAAATTACGTTCCATCTAAGTTCTTAACCATCTGGAAGCCCCAGTGTATGTTAGGAAAGTTCAAATCACCTGTTATAACAACCATACTGTGCCTGCAAGTCTCCCCAGTCCCCTCACATATTTGTTCCTCTAATTCACATTGTTGATTACAGTGCAACCACTATAACATTACCATCCCCCTCTAACAACTTTGCACCATTCACGAAACCTCATTGGATATTATCTCAGGTATTTCAACTTTAAATACTGGTGTGATACTCGCCTTAATCAGAACTATTGGTATTTAAACTGTTTCCATTTACATCTCTACATCGCAGAGATTTTCACACCCATGGCACGCCTTGTCAAGGTACAGTGGAGTTATGGAGCTGTAGATGGATGGGAGCTGCATATCCTGTCACTTCCATCATTGGCTGCAAGTTTCCCCACACTGGGCCGCGATCTAACACAGTGTGACCGAACAATGCAAAAGCCTGGGTTTATATATGAATGAACCAGTGTGGTCTGCACAATTCCCCATGCTGGACATTTAGCCCATGATTATAGATCAAGTATTGGTGTGGGCTGCACAGAGTTCCATTCTGGACATTGCTGGGTTGTATTCTGCAGTACGCTAGCCATATCGACACAGTGCTCCATCCTGAAAGTATAATGGACGGGCTCGTTACGTGAGTTGGATTGCGAATGTGAGAGAACTAAACATTTGGCTATACCTTAATACCTTTATGTTTTCATTCTTGTTATTGGACCCTTCAAATCCAGACTCATCCGGTTAGACCCGACCCTCTTTATGAGTCATGGTGACTGTTGTTGCAGCATCTGAGTCTGCAACATGACCAACAAATGGAGCAGAGGCTGCAGAGAGGACAATCTCCGTAAAATGGAATGAGGGGATCACCATCAGATCAGCCGTGGTCCTAGTGAATGGTGGGGCAGGATTGAATGGACCACTAATGCAACTTATTCATACATTTGCGTTTATTCCAAGCAAACTCCCCTTCTCTCCCAGTGTCCCATACTGGTGGGGAGTGAGTCCCCTCCTCCTGTTCCTGCGTAACAGGATCTTCGGGCCTCACTAGCCTCCAGATTTCCCTGTGTCCCAGTTTAGAGCAGTTGAGTGACTGCCTCCTGTTCCTCTGTCTCAATCTCAAGCAGTTGAGTGACTCCCTCCTGTTCCTGTGTCCCAGTCTCGAGCAGTTGAATGACTCCCTCCTGTTCCTGTGTCCCAGTCTCGAGCAGTTGAATGACTCCCTCCTGTTCCTGTGTCCCAGTTTCAAGCAGTTGAATGACTCCCTCCTGTTCCTGTGTCCCAGTCTCGAGCAGTTGAATGACTCCCTCCTGTTCCTGTGTCCCAGTCTTCAGCAGCTGAGTGACTCCCTCCTGTTCCTGTGTCCCAGTCTCGAGTAGTTGAGTGAATGTCTCCTGTTCCTGTGTCCCAGTCTTCAGCAGCTGAGTGACTCCCTCCTGTCCCTGTGTCCCAGTCACGAGCAGTTGAGTGACTGCCTCCAAATCGAAGTTTTGTGAAAATAGATGTCCTACTCCTGCTCCTGAGTAACAGGCTCCAATAACTCTGTATTCACCTGCTGCTCCTGTGGAATGGAGGTGAAGGACTGAATGGCCTCTTCACATTCTTTACAGCTTTTCTTGACTTAAAGCCTTTCTCCTGTTTCTGTAAAACACCATCAAAATCTGAATGATTTATTTTTGTATTTGACTCTCAGTAATTGACCAAACCAGCTGACTGACAGAATTCAGAAGCTGAATAGCCTCCTCCTGTTCCCGTGTTAAACACTCAAGTGTCAATAGACTCTCAGAGATGTATAGCATGGAAAAAGATCCTTCGGTCTGGTCATCCATACCGCCAAATATCCTAAATTAATCTCGTCTCCCTTGCCCTCACTTGCCCTCGCCTCACTTGGCCCATCTCTCTCTCTAAACACTTCCCATGCATGTATCCATCCAAATGCCTTTTATAAGGTGTAACTGTACCTGCCTCCACCACCTCTTTTGACTGTTCAATCCATACACGCAGCAGACTCTGTGTGAAAATGTTGTCCCTCACGTCCCTTTTTAAATCTTTCTCCTCTCACCTTAAGCCTTTATATCCTATATTTGGAATTGTCTATCCTGGGAAAATACATTGACTGTTTACTTTTTCTATGCCCCTCCTGATTTTATAAACTTCTTTAAGGTCCACCCTCAGCCTCAACACTTGAAAATACTCCCAGCCTATTCAAACTCTCCCTGTAATGCCAACCCTCCAACACCTGCAACAATCTTTTAAATCTCTTCTGCACCCTTTCAAGTTTGACAACATCTTTCCGACAGCAGGTTGACCAGAATTAAAGGCAATATTACAAAGGTGGCCAAACCAATGTGCTGTACAGATGCAAGGCGTCATGCAAATGCTTAGACTCCAAGCACGCACCTATAAAGGGAAGATCACCAAGTGCCTTCTTCACTACACGGCCGACCTGTGACGGCACTTTCAAGGAATGGAGAACCTGCACCACAAGATGCCTCACAGGGCAGCGATCGGGGTTTAATTCCATCCTCGAATGACCAGCTGTGTGGAGTTTGTACATTCTCCCCGTGTCTGTGTGAGTTTCCTCCGGGTGCTATGTTTCCCTCCGACAGTATAACGATATACAGATAAGGGTAGATTGGCTATCCTAAATTGTGCATAGTACCTTGGATGTGAGGGCGAGGTGCATTAGCCATGGGAAATGCAGGCTGAGAGGGATAGGGTAGGTGTTTGTCCAATGGGATACTGTTTAGAGGGACGGTGTGGCCTCAATCGGCCAAATATCCTGTTTCCTAACTGTAGGGATTCTATAATTTCTATGGAGTTCTCCTTGATTGTCAACTTTCAACAGGATCCTACGTATATGTCTGGCCCTGATATTTCTTGCCAAAATGCAATACTTCACATTTATCTAAAATAAACTCCATCTGCCACACCTCAGCTCACCTAACAAAGTTCGCATTATATTCTGAGAGATCATTCTTCACTGTCGACGACACCACCAAATTTGGAATTATCTACAAACGTACTGACAATACTTCATATACTGAAGTGCAAATGATTTGTATAAGTAACAAAAGGCAGTGGACCCACGATTGATCTTTGCGAGCAGCACCACTGGTCACAGGTCTCCATGTTTAATGAACAAATGCCAACTGTCACACCCTGTCTCCGATATTGAAGAAAAGTTTGGACCTAAATGTCAAGTTCTCCCTGGATCCCAGGCAGCCTAAGCTTGCTAACCAGTCTACCATGTAGAACATTTTGGTTTTCTTACTGAATTCCATGAAGACAGCATCCACTGTCCTGCCTTCTCAAACACCATCTTGACTTCCTCAAAAAATTCCACCGAGTCAGTGTGATGTGATCTCCAATGTACAAAGCCCTCTTCAGTCCTTGTCTTTCCCAATGCATATACATCGTTTCCCTCAAAATCCCCTCCAACAATTTAGTCACCATTGACATCAGGCTCACCAATCTATAGTTATTTGGGTTTTCTTTAGTTTCTGAAACAATGACACTCTGTTAGCAACCCTCCAATCTTTTGCCACCTCACCTGTGGAAATCAATGTTACAGATATATCAGCAAAAGGCTGAGCAATTTCTTTCCTAGTTTCCCACAATATTCTGGGATACAACTGATCAGATCCCAGGGATTTGTTCACCTTTATGTGTTTTAAAATGTCAAACATCTCCTTGTAATATAGATACTTTTCAAAATATCACTATGTATTTCTTCATTCTCTCGCTCTTGTAACCTCTTCTACATTAAATACTAGGAAAAATACTTGTTTAGTATCCCTGCCACCTCCTATGGTTCCACACATACGTCGCCTTACTGATCTTTAATGTGCCCTATTCTCTCCCTAGTTAATATTTTGCAATTAAGGGATGTGTAGAGTTGCTTCAATGCCTCGTTAACCCTATTTTTAAAGCCATCTCATGTCCACATTTTTCTGGCCCAATTTCCCCATTGACTATATACTTGTTGTCCTTATACACCTCTCGAGATTCACTTAATCTCAGCTCTGTTTACCTGACATATGCCTCCTTGCTAACCTTGACCAGAGCATCAATATATCTAGCCATCCAGCACTCCCTGCACCCACCAGCCTTGCCCCTCTCACTAATAGGAACACGTTGGCTCTGGACTCTCTGAAACCACGTTTTGATGGCCTTGCATTTTCCAACCATCCCTTTACCTGTGAATAGGGTATTCCAATCAGCCTTTCACAGGGCTCGCCTAACACTTTCAAAATTGGTCTTGTTCAAAGTTAGAACTTTAATGTTTACATCAGGTCTTTCCTATTTCACAACTAGTTTAAAACTAAAATTTATGTGTTACAGACTTGAATGTTAAATAAACATTTCCTGCCCCTCTGTAATAGACTGGAGAGGCTTCATTGCCTCCTCCTGTCCCTGTGTAACAGATCCGAGACATTACATGAGACAACATACCGTGGATTATGATCAGGTAAACTGTATCTGATGGAGGTCCATCCTTTCTCAGTTACAGAAGCACAAACAACACTATTTACTCCAGGTGCCCTCTCAGTAACACTTCATACAGCTGCAGCGATGCATCCCTTCGTTTTGAATTATTCTTTCGGCAAAATGTGCCAATATTCCAGCTTTCCACCTTTTCAAGTAGCAACAGGCTAATATGGACTGAATGGCCTTCTCTTATCCCTGTGTAAGAGGCCCATAGGGACAGAATTGCTTCGACCTGTTCCTGAGCAGCAATCTCAATGCTCTGTCTCAAGGTTATGAAAGGATTTGATAACAGGGCATTAAAACCAGGAGTGGCCGCACACTGGTCAATAAGCACCGTACGTTGTGTTCAGGTATCGAGAAAATTGCCCACCCGATTTTCTTTTATGCAGCCGATCTGTTATTTTATAACTGCCTCCTTTCATAAACAGAGTGGAACATGTATAGACGCCTGCAGTGTCCTGTTAATACTCTCATATACAAGTTAATAAAAAGATTTAAAGATTTATGATCCATCCGTCAGCAACCCTCATCCATTCCATCCAAAACCAGTAAATGAAAAGTGATGTGTTGAACTGGTTAACTGATCTTATTTGTTCAGGAAGTGCGATTAATGCCCATCTCCATGGATTCTAATTATCCCAGTGGAGGGTTTCCATCTTTTAATGATAAATGGACTCCGTTCAATGTGTTATTCCATAACATGAGCGGGAGCATCACCGACAGCACTGACAGGGAACAGCAGATCCAGAGAGAAGGGGAGGAGAGATCAGAATCTGAGAGCATTAGACTGGAATGTGCCAACAATGGATCAGGATCTGAGAACATTAGACAGGAATATTCCAACAATATACAGGAGCTTATCCAATTTTTTTTGGCGTCTTTCTGCATATTATTGGTTGTCATTATCATCGCGGATCTATTACGTTCTTCTCATTGTTAAAATTTTTTATTATCCCTTCCTGGCTATCGTTGGTCTTCCTGGTGTCACTGTCCAGATTTTGTTTTCTATAAACCAATTATGAATTTATTATTGTTATTTCATATCATCTACACATCTTGTCACTATTATTGTTCCTGTTGAATCTCTCAATCCAGATATTCACTCTACAGACCACTACTAACTACATTAATGAACGTGTTCAATTACTGTCTCGCTCTCTGCGCTGGCACTGTTACTCATGGGTCTCTATGTTGATCTATTCACTTTCATGGGAGAACCACAATGCATTGTAACATTGCCTTTGCTGTTAAGAGCATGGAGGTCACCGTCTACTGCTCTGGTTACAAACTCCACTTCCTTCCACTGTTTCCATCCCATCCCTGGCCAATACCTGCAGCTGAAGCAGACAAGTCAGAACTGTGGGATATCTCTTTGACTATGAGCTGATTCTTGACACCATGCCTTAAACATTTCTAACTTGAAATACTCCCCATTCCAGAATGTATCTCACTGGTTTATTCCATCTGCTGTTTGAACCTTGAGCTATGAAGTACAGGCTTAAGGAAGCCAATAATCTGCTGCTGATGGTCCCGGCTTCAGACCTGCCGAAACAAATCTGATTCGACCTCACACCAAACTCCCATCCATCTGTCATTCATGTGCACGCCGATGTATATTGCTGTTGTGTCTGGCAATGACTTTATTTTAACATTCTCAAACACGTTATATCATCTGTACGTGAAACGTCCCTTCTTCTCTCTGTTGATTAACAAAAAGCCTGCCAGTTGTTCATATTTAAAATAGTTTCCTCCATGTGCGTTCCTTCTCAAACAATGAGTTTCGCATTCAACCACACACACACACACACCAAACCTTCCTATTGTAGGCAGTAATCTGATGCGAGGATAGTTAGCATATGATAGTAAAGTTTGCAATACTCTCTATTCTGGGCAGATAGTGCAGTTTACTGAGCAACACACTAGCATGGTCTGCACAGCTCTCCATCCTGGGCTGTCATCTTGTCCCAGTTTATGTTGTTTGTGGTGTTCTGTGAAGCAGATTCAGAATTTGATGTTACAAACCATTCCAGCTGATCTGACAATGCCTTTATTCAATGTTCTCATTCTTGTCATTTTAGTCACGAAGATCTCACTTCTCCAGTTAGTCCCACTGTCCTATCTTTTTCCACATATTTCCACAACATCTTTTCAGTTAATTAACTGACTGTTTCTGTCTTTAATGTGAATCTCTCTGTCCCTCTGTATCTTTCCCTGGCCTTTGGTTTCGTCTCCCTAGTGTATCGAGTGCTGACATTGTGTAGCTCAGAAATACTGAAATGGTGTGTATCAAGCTGTTGTTCACTTCCCGGTGTGTCCCACGTGATGGTCCATGGACAGGCGTGTTTCAGAAGTTATGAGATACATCCTTGTAACTTGGTCTGTACCTGTGGCTGTCCCTCTCAGGTGACCTTGCGATAAGTAACACGAGGAAGCCCGATGAGTGAAGGGCCAGGGATCTAAATTGCATGACAATGCTGTCACTTTTTTAAATAAAACGTTGGTTTCCCCTTTTTGTTAGTAAGCGGTCTTAAAGGCCAAACTGCTGACTGAAAACAGCTCAAGTAAATAACTTACGGTGCGTTTAGGGTTTTTAGTAAATAGTAGTAACAATGGCCTGCTCGCACATACCAGGCTTTCTAGTTTGTTTTTTCTTGTAGCTGTAACAATCACCGGGTGCTTGGGGTCCCAGTGGGGTTGGAAGTTTTAGTAAATTATCCCTAGCTGCTACTCTCTCCAAAGCCTCACTTGATGGTGTTTCCTCCTGGATTGGAGAACTGTATGTCTGAATGCATGTCTGAATGTTCCTTTTTGCCAACGGGTGTGTTTAGGTGATGTTAGTAGATTGAACAGTTGATTTGTAGAACGTACTGTATCCATTATTCGGTTAAGGTTTCCAATGGTTAAGTTATTCTAAATTCCTCTTCATTTTGTATCGATTTTCATTAGAGGATAGTGAGGTTGAGCAACCCTATGGTAGCCAAAGGCCTGATCAGGATCTGTTTAAATACATCCAGGCATTATCTAAATTTGATGACAATGATGGGGGAGCCTTTTTAATTTCATTTCAGAAAATGGCTAAACAAGTGCAGTGGCCAGAGAACATGTGGATTTAGTTTATCCAAACAAAGCTGATAGGTATTTGCATCCCGATCAGAGGAGGTGAAGAAAGCCATCTGAAGTGCATTTGAGCTTCTGCCAGAAGCCGACAGTTTTTCAGGAATCTAAAATAGTGTCCCTGGTTAAACACATGTTGTGTTTGAAAGAATCAAACAAAGTACTTTTGAAAGGTGGGGAAGGGTAATAAAAACAGAGCAAACCTATGACACTCTGAGAGAGACTCTAATTTTGGAGAAGTTCAACAATTCACTTCCTGCAGTCATGAGAACTCATGTGGAAGAGCAGAGAGTTGCAATGGCAAGATAAGAAGCTGAAATGGATGATGATGATTTGGTTCAGAAATCAAAGTTTGGTTTATGTGAAGGATTGAGAAGAATGTGTGAGATCCTCTTAAAACATATACCTGTGAGAGTAAGGTTTACTGGCATAGGCCAGGAATAGCAGGTGAAGCGGTTACAGCATTAAGTGGTACAGAAGGTAATATTTTTATGCTCAGACATGAGGCCCCATCACCGAACCACCATCTCCCAGACCATACAGAAACCCCATCACCAAACCATCATCTCCCAGACCATACGCAAACCCCATCACCAAACCATCATCTCCCAGACCATACAGAAACCTTGACCATGACCCCACCCCCCATCATCAAACCATCATCTCCCAGACCATACAGAACCTCATCACCTCAGGAGCTCTCCCACCCACATGTTCCAACCTCATAGTCCGGGAACCCGGCAGTGCCCGGTTAAACCTCCTTTCCAAGATCCACAAGCCTGACCACCCTGGCCGACCCATTGTCTCAGCATGCTCCTGCCCCACTGAACTCATCTCTACCTATCTCGACACTGTCCTATCCCCCCTAGTCCAGGAACTCCCCACATCTGTTCGAGACACCACTCACGCCCTCTACCTCCTCCAAGACTTCCGTTTCCCCGGCCCCCAAGGCCTCATCTTCAACATGGATATCCAATCCCTGTACACCTCCATCCGCCATGACCAGGGCCTCCAAGCCCTCTGTTTTTTCCTGTCCAGACGTCCCCAATCGTACCCTTCCACCGACACTCTCATTCGTTTGGCTGAACTGGTCCTCACCCTTAGCAATTTCTCCTTTGAATCCTCCCACTTCCTCCAGACCAAAGGGGTAGCCATGGGCACACGTATGGGCCCCAGCTATGCTTGTCTCTTTGTTGGCTACGTAGAACAGTTGATCTTCCGTAATTACACCGGAAACCACTCCCCACCTCTTCCTCCACTACATTGATGACTGCATTGGCGCCACCTCGTGCTCCTGCGAGGAGGTTGAGCAATTCATCAACTTCACCAACACATTCCACCCTGACCTTAAATTTATCTGGACCATCTCTGACACCTCCCTCCCCTTCCAGGGACCTCTCCATCTCCATTAATGACGACCGACTTGACACTGACATTTTTTACAAATCCACCGACTCCCCCAGCTACCTGGATTACACCTCTTCCCACCCTACCTCTCGCAAAAATGCCATCCCTTATTCCCAATTCCTCCACTTCCTCCGGATCTGCTCCCATGAGGACCAGTTCCACCACAGAACACACCAGATGGCCTCCTTCTTTAGAGACCGCAATTTCCCTTCCCACGTGGTTAAGGATGCCCTCCAACGCATCTCGTCCACATCCCACACCTCCGCCCTCAGACCCCACCACTCCAACCGTAACAAGGACAGAACGCCCCTGGTGCTCACCTTCCACCCTACTAACCTTCGCATAAACCAAATCATCCGCCGACATTTCCGCCACCTCCAAACACACCCCACTACCAGGGATATATTTTCCTCCCCACCCCTTTCCGCCTTCCGCAAAGACCGTTCCCTCCATGACTACCTGGTCATGTCCACGCCCCCAAACAACCCACCGTCCAATCCTGCCACTTTCCCCTGCCACCGCAGGAACTGTAAAACCTGCGCCCACACCTCCTCCCTCACCTCTATCCAAGGCCCTAAAGGAGCCTTCCACATCCATCAAAGTTTTACTTGCACATCCACTAATATCATTTATTGTATCCGTTGCTCCCGATGTGGTCTCCTCTACATTGGGGAGACTGGGTGCCTCCTAGCAGAGCGCTTTAGAGATCATCTCCGGGACACCCACACCAATCAACCACACCGCCCCGTGGCCCAACATTTCAACTCCCCCTCCCACTCTGCCGAGGACATAGAGGTCGTGGGCCTCCTTCACCGCCGCTCCCTCACCACCAGACGCCTGGAGGAAGAACGCCTCATCTTCCGCCTCGGAACACTTCAACCCCAGGGCATCAATGTGGACTTCAACAGCTTCCTCATTTCCCCTTCCCCCACCTCACTCTAGTTCTAAACTTCCAGCTCAGTAACTGTCTCCTTGACTTGTCCGGACTTGTCCTACTTGCCAATCTTCTTTTCCACCTATCCACTCCACCCTCTCCTCCTTGACCTATCACCTTCATCCCCTCCCCCACACACCCATTGTTCTCTATGCTACTTTCTCCCCACCCCCACCCTCCTCTAGCTTATCTCTCCACGCTTCAGGCTCACTGCCTTTATTCCTGATGAAGGGCTTTTGCCCGAAACGTCGATTTCGAAGCTACTTGGATGCTGCCGGAACTGCTGTGCTCTTCCAGCACCACTAATCCAGAATGAGGAGCTATGTCATTCAGAGGGACTATTGGAGAGATGAGAAGTGCTCCATTATGTAACATGTGGTCAGAGTGTCCAGTGGAAACATCAACAGATTTATTCCACAATGAGGAAGGAGGCCTTGAGCTTGGTGTTGGCGTTACAATATTTCAGCATTTAAATTGCGAATAACATACCTGAGACAAATGTTTATCACTGATCGTGACCTCTTAAAGTTTTTGGAGAAATTTAGGGAGAAAAATACCAGTCTGTTTCGACTGAGCTTATTCTTGCTGCCATTCAATTTGAAATTATAAAGTTGACAGTGCGAGAAAAAGTAAGTTTTGACACAGTGTGGAGACTTGGATGAAGAAAAACAAAAGGCATTCTGTGGCAGGAGTAAAATGACTGACATCGAATCGAGTTGTGAACATTTGTATGCTCAGAGTCAATGTAATATATATTCATTCCAGTCTACTAACAGAGGAAGTTTAGGATGTCTGAAATGAATCCACTGTTGTATATTGATGGATTATTTTATTACCGATGGAGTCGGGAGGATACTATCACTGTAAAAAGGTTATTTTCTCTTGGATTTGTTTTTTGAAGAGACGTTTTAAAGGCAGAGGTGCAGAACTGTGTCTGAAAACAGTTTAAGTAAATAACTGAGAAAGCCTTTAGGTTTTATTAAAACGGTGGTTACAATGGAAGGGCAGTGGCCAGCTCTCCCAGACCAGGTTTCCTCGTTTTGTTTTTAGCTGCAGCATCCAGAAGCTGTTCGGGGTCCCAGAATGGTTGGAAGTCTCAATACATGATTCCTCGCTGCCTTTCTCTCTGAGATCTCTGTTGATGTTTATTTCTCCTGGATAAGAAAATTGCATGTAAGAATCTGTATTTGAATATATCTTTGTGCCAAGCAGTGTATACCAAGAAGGTACGGTATCTATTGTTTGTGTTAGTGTTCCACATATAAGCCATCCTGAAATGTTCTTTTCTTTGATTGTATTTTAACGAAAGCATTTAAATAGATTATATTTGCTTAATGTCGAGTGGTTTAACCAGCCACAACATAGCTAGAAAGCACACTTCACATCTATATTCAAAATAAGGAAAGTTTTTGGTCTAAGCGGCCTTCTCAAAATATTTTGCGAGAATCTGGTCTGGTTCATAACACTTATAGACGAGGGGTTTCTAACTGACTCCTGTTATTGAAAAGTTAATGCAGCAGCTGGGGATGGTTTGCTGGAGGTTGTGCTGTGAGCTGCCTCAGACATTCAGGGAGACCTTAGGATTTGGTGACCCAACTTTGGATGGAGCCTGGGGACTGTAGTTACAACATCTGGGTCGGCAACATGAACAACAAATGGAGCAGAGGATGCCGAGAGGGGAAGCTTTGAAACAACGCAGTGAGTGTGTGTGGGGAAAGGGATCTGCTGTGTCCACCCCGGATTTTCCAGGAACAGCTTCCCAAGCTCCACTTAACCCAGGAGCAGAGTGTGAGGGGACCCTGACTGAACAAGGAGCCGGTCACAGAGCGGTGTCACCTTCTTTAACACGTCCTGCAGCTTCACACCAGGGGGAGGATGGTGCTGCCTGTGGCTGTTAGGGTCACAGTTTCATTCAGCTTCTATGTTCTGGAACTTTTCAATCAGGACTGGGTGACATATCCATCATCCCCCAGTATGTTGACATCAATGTAACCATTCAGTGATGGAGGATATATATGGTGGATGAGGTAAATACATTTTTTCACCCTCAGCAGGGAACTGCCGGATGTATCCAGTATAATGGGATTCCTGATGGTGTACATGGAGTAGCCGTGTCAATGGGGAGAGGTAGAGGAACTGAAGGAGCACTTGCAGTGTGCCCATCACAGTACAGCATGTTGGTGAATACCCCTGTCCTCACTGCAGCCACAGCCTCTTCATTCACAAGCAGGCAGCCATTCCCATCGTCTTCAGATCTCCATGTAGAAAGGAATGAATGTATCTTGGATAAAGACCGTCCCCTTGACACACGTTTGTAAACTGCATCCCCCATCACCAACGAAACACTTCAAAACATTCCATGTGTATGGAGAACAATGGGGTCACTTGGAGCATCAAGGAGCAGACGATCAGGGATGGAGCAAAACCGCCCATATCTGAACGGGTCTGAGTGAACCCCCCAGTACAGTATCATTATTCCCAGTAATCCCTCTCCATTTTAGTAACATACTGCCTTCCATTATTCCTGTAAATGAAATGACAGAATATATCATGTTATATTGCAGCTGCCAAATTATTCTCCATTGCCTTTACCTCTCTGTATCTATCTGTAGACCCTCCACCCTCTCTTGATAATTTAATCTCTTGCTTATCACAGCGACATCACCAAACTCAGTATTTCTATATCTGTTCCCTCCTCCTGATCATTGATATAGATTGTAAATAGTTGAGGACCCAGCACTGGTCACTGTGTGACTCCACTGGTGACGTTCTGTCAAACTGACTTAGACTGATTTATCCGGAGTTCCTGCTTCCTGTTTGATACATAATCCTCCCCCATTACTGTGTAACATAGTCGTAAAGCTGAATATGAACAAGGAGCATTAGTCAAGAATCCAACCCTTCGAACCTGATCCGCCATGGAATACATTCATGGCTGATGTCATCGCGGCCTCTGTTCCACTTTCCTGCCCTCTCTCGATCCTCAAACTGTAGTCTCTTATTGTAGATTGCGCCACATGAAAACATATCCACTCCACAGCTACCCTTTCAATTACCTTTAGCATTTTACAGACCTCAATGAGCTCTCCGTTTATTCTTATAAACTGGAGAGTATCGGCCTAAACTGCTCAATTTCTCTTCATAAGACAAACACTTCAAATATGGAATCATTCTATTGAAGCTCTTCTGAATTGCCTCCAATGGAAATACCTCATTCTGCAGGACACCCAAACTGTAGTCCTGTTGCAGCCTCACTATCGCCTTCCATAATTACAGCAACCTTTCTACTCTAACCTTTTACAAATAAACGAAGAAGTTATACTTGCATTCCTCATTACTTCAAGTCCCCGCAAGCAAGTTTTCTGTGATATACAAACAGGCCCCCAGATCCCTCTGCACCTAACCACTTTGAAGTTTCTCTCCATTTAGATAATCATTTGCCTTTTTATTAGGCTGGCCAACTTGAATAACCCCATATTTATCCACTTTAATTTTCATTGCCAAATGTTTGCCCATTCACCCAGTCTATACATATAGTTTTTAAATCTCTTGCATCATCATTCCGAAGTAATTTCCCACCAATGTTAGTGTCATCTGAAAATGTAGCTATAGCATTTTCTATCCCGTCAACCGAGTAATAATGTCGATCACAAATGGTTGAAGCATGAGAACTGAAATCTATGGCACCCAACAAATTGCATTTTCCAATAGAAAATGACACAGTTTATTCATCTGACTGCATTTCGTTGGTTAACCAATCCTCCATCCAAACCAATAAATTACTCCTATACCGATGCTGTCTGGTCTTACCACTCACTCTTTGGAGAAGCGACGTATCTGAATCCTTCACGAAGACCAGCTATCTTCCATTTCCAGGATTCCCACTATCCACCTTGTTTTTCACATCTTTAAATAACTCAAGAAAACACTTCAATCATGATTTATCTTTTGTAAAACCATGTTGACTCCGATGAATTGTGGTTTACGTTTGCAAATGTCCACAACAATGGATTCGAATAATTTCCCTGAAATTACAATACTTTATTGTTACATTTTACTCCCTAATGTATTCAGTTATTATACGTTCTTCCCTTTTGAAAACCTTTACGTTTTCTTTGAATTCCTGTTTGATGGGCAAAAGGTTTTAAGAGATGTGCTCCAATTGCTGCATAAGCGGTATGTGTGGCTGACTGGACTCATCATCCTGCTGGTGTACAAAATCGATGGGATGAAGTCTTTCTGGGGTTCCCATGTTGTCATCTCCAAGGCCAGAATGACCACCTCCTGTTGATGCGTTAGAGGGGTGGGGGATTATGGAATCTTCCCGTTGCTGTGTAACATTTTGAGGGTCTGATGGGTCTTCTCATATTTCTCCATAATCGGTGGAGATACTGAACGGTCTCCTCATGTATCCCAGAGATGGGACGAAGGGAGCGATTGGTCTTCTCTTGTTCCCATACCACAGACACGTGTCTGAATTACCTCCTCCTTTCTCACGAAAAAAGTCTCAGATAGTTTTTATCCTAACACATTTCCCTTGCAACAGACTCGGTGGGTCTGAATGGCCTCCTGTTATCCCAGTGTAACAATCTCCAGTCACTGTGTGACCACTTCCAGTTCCTATGTTACAGACTTGAGGAGGCTGAATGGACTGATCCTCTTGCTGTGTACCAGGATACTGGTGCAGCATGGCCTACTCTGGGTCCAGTGTTATAGATTCGAGGGGCTGATTGGCCTCGAATATATATCAGGCTCGAGGGGCTGAACAGTGTCGTCCTATTCTGGTGTAACAGGCTCGAAGGCCTGAATATCCTCCTGTTGTTCCTGTGTAACAGACTGGAGAACAGAATGGATTCCCCCACTATCTGTGTAATTCTCTTCAGTTGTTGACTCCTTCCTGTCATCTATGTTGAATATGATCATCCTTTATTTTTGTAAACTCCAATGGCTATTGGATCAACCTGATCATCCTTTACTTATAAGCTAGCACCTTCATTGCAGGAATCAGTTGAGGGAACCATCTCTGAGCTGCTTCCAATATAACAACATCCTTTCTTCATTGAAGAGACTAAATCTGTACACACTACTCCAGATGTGATCTCACTAAGATCCTGTACAGCAGCAGCAATACTTTACCAGCCTGCTGTAAGGTTCCCACCCAGGTTAGAGCTGTCTCAGCTCTCTGGGGAAATACAGAGCATTGTTGAACGACCATTGTCCTTTTCTACTCCACTAGCATAACGGGAGATCTGGAGAAAATGTCACAATGATGCTTAAGAAGATCATAAATGATGTGGCGAGATGATCTCTACCATTAATCTCCCCAAATCCCACATCGTTCAGATTCTCCAGAATCTAGTAAGGTGGAGTGCAAAAACAGCAAGGAGAAGGAAACATTGATGGGAGTTATATATCAAAGTGAAAGCTGCTATACAAATGCTGGACATGTTTAAAAACGGGAAATGAGATATACACATTTGTGGGTACTGCAGTAATAATGTACTGTTTACATTATATCTAAACTGTGTTAACCCAACTGAATGCTAATGCTGGGAAAAATGGATTTCATGAGCATGTGTTAAATAGCTGGCATTAACATTTTGTCGAGCACGGAGCTAGAGATCAGGTTATTTAGAAATTGATGTTGAATGATCAAAAGAACTAATTGAAAACTTTGCTGTAAAGGACCATTTGGGAACAATGACCACAATGCATTGGTTTTCTTTTATGCTGTTTGAGTACACGGTAGTTTTTGTTTTATTTGAAGTAACTGTCATAAATCTGAATCGTGCAAGCCCTGAAGGTGTGAGGAGAAACTGGGAACTGCAGCTGCTGGAGATCAGATTCGAAGAGTGTGGTGCTGGAAGATCAGAGTCGAAGAGTGTGGTGCTGGAAACGCACAGTCAGACAGCGTACTAGGAGCAGGAGAATTGACGTTTTGGGCATAAGCCCTTCATCAGGAATGAGGCTTATGATGAAGGGGGCTGAGAGATAAATGAGAAGTGGGTGTGGCAGAAGGGAGTTAGCTAGGAATGCGATAGGTAGATGAAGGTGGGGTTGAAAGTGAAAGGTGATGAAGGGAGACAGAACGCCTCATCTACTACATACATTAAAGCCAGTGTGGTCTTCTCTACATTGGTAAGGCAGGTGGATCATTTCAGAGAACATATCTTGGATAGCCACATTGACCAACTCCACCGCCTTGTGGCTGAACACATTAACTCCCCTTTCCACTCTTCCAAGGATATGAGAGTCCTGGGCCTCCTCCATCGCCAAAAACTAACAACCTGAAGCATGGATGAAGAAAGTTTCCTCTTCTACCTTGGGATCCTCCAACCACAGGGGATTAATGTAGGTTTCACCCATTTCCCCATTTACCCTAACTCCACCTTATCCCAGTCCAATCTTCCAACTCAGCATCCTCCCCCCTTTTGAACGTTCCTATGTGTTCATCTTCCTTCCGATCAATCTGGTCCACCCGCCTCTCCGACCTAACCCTTTCAAGCCTCACCTTCAACTATCTATTAGATCACAGGAATCAGCTTAGAAAAATGCCAAGTACCGTAGTAAGCCAGTGGATTCGGAGAAATAAAGGACCCAGCAACGGATGACCAAGAAAAGAAAATCAAAAAGCGAAAAAGCATACAAACAAAAGAAAAATATAAAGACTGCTAAAAAAAAGTACATCAGAGTATGAAACAAAAATAAAAACAAGGTCAAATATGGAACAGTGGGTGCGCGGACAGAATAATTTATTGAAGACAACAGAGAAATCGCAGGGAAAAGAAACAGTTTCTTTGTGTCTATCTTGAAGGCAGAATATCCAGAAATTCTCCCAGAAATACCAAGTGACCATGGGACTTGTGTAAGTGAAGTCTAAGATCATTCCTATAAGTGTTGAGGTCATGTTTTAAAAGAAAGCTGGATTGAGTATTTATAAACCTTACAGATCAGAAGTACTTCATACAAGAATTTCAGAGGAAGCAGCAATAGGCATATTGATTGCATCGCAGATTATCACGTTGTTTCCCAATACATTCCCGAAAGATATTTAGCCAATCTGGATAAGGCAAAGGTTACAAATATTATCCAACATTTTAAGAAAGGATGAAGATGGAGAGTGGTGAAATACAGACCAGTAACTTGTCATCCGCGATCGGGTGTCTGTTGGGCTCGATTATAAAGAACGTGTTACTGGATATATAGAAGGTAATGGGAAAACTGGGGAGGATGATAATGCATCGATGAAACGAAATCCATAAGTGGCAAACATTTTTTTGATTGGTTTGAAGATGATTCTTGTGGACGTAGGCAATGAGGAGCTAATGGATAACGTATAGTTGGATATTCAAGAGGATCTTTTTAAAGAACTCTCCGACTAACATCATAAGAAAAGTTAAAGTGAAAGGAATTGGGAAGAATTGGGCGGCACAGTGGCACAGTGGTTAGCACTGCTACCTCACAGCGCCAGAGACACGGATTCAACTCCCACCTCAGGTGACTGACTGTGTGGAGTTTGCACATTCTCCCCGTGTCTGTGTGGGTTTCGTCCGGGTGTTCCGGTTTCCTCCCACAGTCCAAAATGTGCAGGTCAGGTGAATTGGCCATGCTCAATTGCCCGTAGTGTTCGGTATGGGGTAAATGTAGGGGTATGGGTGCTTGCGCTTCGGCGGGTCGGTGTGGACTTGTTGGGCCGAAGGGCCTTGTGAATGTAATTGAAATATAGAAGATGCCATGCGCCAGCTGCACAGAGTGTTGCTACGACTAAACTGAGAGTATTGTGTACCGTTTGGAGTCCCAATCTAAAATAGAATATACTACAGACGAACTGCAAAAGGTATTCTCCAGATTAATCCCTAAAATGGAAAGATTGTCTGATGTGGAAACTCAGCCTGTGATCTCGAGTTTCAAAAGATGAGAGGTGATTTTAGTGAAACTTAGAAACATAGAGGGGAGAGAACAACCGAGGGACATGGAGAAGTGCAAGCAGGAGAGATGAGGGAGAATCCCACGATATTCTACACGATCAAGTAGAACAGAATAATCAGCAACAGTTAGTGTCCATTAGAAACCAAAGGGGCAATCAGTGTGTCAACCCGGAGAACATTGATAGATTGTTACATGTAAACATCACAGCTGTTTTACTTGGGAGAAGGAGGATGCAGGTACAGAATTCGAGAAGATGGACTGGAAAGCTCTTGGAAAGAGATTGATGTAAAATACGAGCGGCGGTTTGAGGCTTTGTCTGGTATAAAATTGGACCAATCCGCAGGTCTGGATACTGTTGGAGTCAAGGGAGTAAAGACGCTGATTGGAAATGTTAATTAGAATCTGACAATAGGGGAGGTGCCAGAGGACTGGAGAACAGCTATTATGATTGCACTTCACAGTAAGGGTTGTAGAGATAGACCAAGAAACTATAGACGAGCGAGTATTAAATCACTGTTCGGGAAACTACTGGAGAAAATAGAGAAGGAGAAAATTGAACTCCAATCAGAATGGCAAGGCTTGATCAGGGATAATCATCATGACTTTATCAGAGTGAAGTCACACTAATGGAGTTGATTCAATTAGTTTGAGGAGGTCGCTAATTTAGTTTTGATGCAATGCCTTTGACAAAGTTCCGCATGGGAAACTGAAAAAAATAAAGTAAAATCTCACAGTATCAAGGATAACTTGAAAAGTTACAGCGAAAATTGTCTTAGTGTCAGGAGGCAGAGGGTGGTGGGAGAAGGCTGTTTGTGTGATTGGAGAACGGTGTCCCCTGGTGTACCACAGGGATCAGTGTTGTGTCCCTTATTGTTTGTAGCATTCATAAATGCTATAGATGTGAATCTGGAGGGGGAGTGGGTGGAGGGGTGGGAGTTGTGATAAGCAAGTTTGTGTTTGACACAAAGATGGGCCGGGTGGTTGGTAGTGAGGAGGAAGTTCTGATTTTAAAGGAAAATACAAGTGGAATGATCAGATGGGCAGATCAATGGCAGATGGATTGTGATCCTGATAAATTAGAGGTGATGTACTTTGGAAGGAGGAACCAGACATGGGGTGTACACAATGATTGGCAGCACACTAAGGAGTTCAGAGGGTGTTTCTCCACACATCCCTGAATGTGACTGAACAGGGTAATGGACTAGTTAAGAATTGAACCTTGGGTGTCGCGTTTATAAATCAGGGAGTAGATTATAAGTGTTATACAGGGCTTGGTTTAGTCCAGATGGAGTACTGTATGTCGTTCTGGGAGCCTCATTACAGGAAGGATGTGATTGTACTGGAGGGGGTTGCAGAGGAGATTCACCAGGATGTTCCCTGGGATGGAGCATATCAGCTATGGAGAGAGGCTGGATAAGCTCGGATTGTTTACTTTTGACAGAGAGGCTGAGGGGGATGTGATTCAGAAGGATAAGTTAACAAGTGGCATCGACAGGGTGGACAGACAGCATCTCTTCCTTTTAGACAGAGAGTCAAGAACAAGGGAGCACACTTTTAAAGTGAAGGGTTTGAGGTTCAGAGAGGATTTAAAGATGACTTTTTCTTCACCCAGAGGGTCTTGGGGTCTGGAAAGTACTTTCTGAGAGGGGAGTTCTCAAGGTTAACCTCTCACTTGTTAAAACTACTTGGACAAGCACTTGGAAGTGCCATAACATTCCAGGCTATGAACCTTTTGTCGGAAAGTGGGACTAATATAGATCGTGCTGTATTTCTGTTGGCATAGAGACTATGCTCCTGTGAGTGTATGATGTGGAAGGTCAATGATTGAGCAGCTTAACACAAGAATTGATGGGTTTCTGAAGATAATGTTCACAAAGGTTATAAGAGTGAACTGTTATAGCTTGTCAAATTATGTCAATGTGAGAAGTATGAAAAAAAAGTGCAGGTTTTTTCCAGTTTGAAACCAGGGAATGGAGAATGGGAAACAGGGAAATGGCAAAACTATGAATCCACTACTTCAGTTCTGTCTTCACAGAACTTTCTGACAATACCAGGAAAACCAAGTCTGGCGTGGAAAACGAAATAGAACATGGAACATAGAACATAGTAAGTAAATCGTTTGGGAGAAATTATTGGGACTGAAAATAATGGTCATAGACAACACTAACACAGGTTTATGAAATGGGAATTATGTTTGAGAAACAGACTGGGAGAGAAATGAAAGAGAAGCAATGGATGTAAAACATGTGGATTTTCAGAAAGATTTTGGTAAAGCTCCAAGCCTGGTTTGCAAAATCAAATCTTCGTGGATTGGGGTGAATATATGGCCATGCTTCTAGAATGGGACAGCTGGCAGGAGATAGTGAATAGAAATGAACAGACACATGAAATAAACAGCCTGACCTTGTATTTAAGGTCTGATTCTGTGAGTATGACTATATCCCTGACACCCCATCACCTTCCCCGGATATCTTCTCTCTCACCAGCAGGACAGACAAAGCAGAAGTGGTGGCACCGTGGGATACAGTTTGAAGGGAATTGCTCTGGGAGTCCTCAACAGTGACTCTGTATCCCATGAACTCTCATGGCGTTAGTTTACACATGGGAAAGGAAACCTCCTGCTGATTACCATGTACCAGACTCTTCCAACTGATGAGTCAGTACTCCTCCAAGCTGACCAACACTTGGAGGAAGCACTGAGGGTGGCAAAAGCACAAAATATACTCTGGGTTAGGGACGTCAATGTCCACAAAAAGAGTGGTTCAGCAGCAGCATTACTGATTGAGCTGGTTGGGTCCGAAAGGATATAACTTCTCGACTTGGTCTGCGGCAGGTGGTGAAGGAACCCACAAGAGGGAAAAGCCATATTTGACCACAGCCTTACTAATCTGCCAGCTGCAGAAGTTCCTGTCCATGACAGGATCGGGTAAGAGTGACCACTGCATAGTCATTGTGGAGATAAAGTCACGCTTGCATATTGAGAATAACCTCCACCATTTTAGGTGTCACTGTCACCATGCTAAATAGGACAGACTTTGAACAGATGTAGCAACTCAAGTCTGGGTTTCGATAATATGTTGTGGGTCATCAATAGCAGCAGAATTGTACTCCAGCACAACCTCATGGCCTGGCATATCCTCCTCACAACAATTACCATCAAGCCAGAGGATCAACCTTGATTCAATGGAGTGTGCAGGATGGCAGGAGCAGCAATGGGAATACCTGAAAATGAGATGTCTGCCTGATGAAGTCACCAACCATGACTACCTGCGTGCCAAACAGCATAAGCAGTTAGTCATAGACAGAGCTAAGTGATCCCAAAAGCAACGGTGCAGATCTCAGCTCTGCAGTCCTTCTACTTCTAGTAGAGAATAGTTATGGACAATTAAACAAGTCATCGGAGGAGGACATTCCACAAGTATCCCCATCCTTAATGATGGAAGAGCCTAGCACTTCAGTGCAAAAGATAACGTTCATGCATTCCCAACAATCTTCAGTCAGAAGTGCTGAGTGGATGATCCATCTCGGCCTCCTCCAGTGACCCTCAACAATTCAGTTACCAGTCATCAGCCAATTTGATTCACTCCACACGATATCCAGATTCAGTTGGAGACACTGGATACCTCAGAGGGTACATACCCTGACAACATTCTGGCAATAGTACTGAAATGTTGTTCTCCAGACCTTGTCACTGCCCTCACCAAGCTGTTCCAATACCGTTACAACAACATTTCCCCGATTACATGGAGAATTACCCCAAGTATCTCCTGTACATAAAAAGCAGATCAAATCCAATCCGGCCAATACCACTTCATCAGTCTACTCTCGATCATCAGTAAAGTGGTGGAAGGTCTCAGTGCTTTTAAGCAGCACCTGCTCAGCAATACCCTGGTCAGTGACGCCCAGTTTGGGCTCCCCCAAGGCCACTCAGCTCCTGACCTCATTACCATGGTTCAAACATGGACAAAAGAGCTGAATTCCAGAGGTGGGGTGAGAGTGATAGCCCTTTAAATCAAGGCTACCTTCGCCCAAGTGTGTTATTAAGGGGCCTTAGCAAAACTGGAATCAATGGGCATCAGGGGCAAACTCCCCGCTGGTTAGAATCATACCTGACACGTAGGAAGATGGTCATGGTTGATAAAGGCCAGTCAACTCAGCTCCAGGACAAGTCTGTAGGAGTCCCTCGGGCAGTGGCCTAGGCCCATACATCTTCAGGGCTGCTTCATCAATGACCTTCCCTCCATTTTAAGGTCAGAAGTGGAGATGTTTGCCAATGATTGCACAATCTTCTGCAACATTTGTGGCTCCTCATATACTGAAGCAGTCCATGTTCAAATACAACAAGACCTGGACAGTATCCAGGCTGACAAGTGGCAAGTAATATTCACGCCACACAAATGCCAGACCGTGAACATCACCACTAAAATACAATCTAACCTGCCCCTTGGCATTCAATGGTGTTACTGTCACTGAACCCACAGTGGCCTGCAGCGGTTCAACAAGGCAGCTCACCACCACCTTCTCAAGGGGCAACTAAGGACAGGCAACAAATGCTGGCCCAGCCAGTCACACCCAGATTCAGGAAATAAATATTATTTAAATAAAATAACAGAGGAAGGTTTCTGGGATATCACAGAGATCGGTGCTCAGGTCCCAGTTGTTCACAATACCCATTAAACATTTGGTTGCAGGAATCAAATACAATATATCCCAACCTCTGATAGAACTAAAGGATGTTGGATTGTGAGTGGGTGAGGAGGTTGTAAAAAAGCTTCAAGGTGACTAAGACAAGTGGAATGAATGGGCAACTACGTAGCAGATGGAGAGCAAGGTGGGTTGAGGTGACAGTGTGCCCATTGGTGGGAACAAGAGATTGGCAGCTTTTCGTTTGAAAAGGGATTGTTTGAAACATGTTGATCTGAAAAGCGACGTATGGGCCTCTTTGTTGTTTCCTTCTGCGCGGCCCTCCGAGGTCCCTGAAGCACAGTGAGGTCTGAACCTACAAGGCAATACTGGGAATGGCATTCACACGCTGCCCAGTGTACAAAGACCTACCAAGTGGGGAGCTGTAACATTGCAAAGGATCTGGATCTCCCTGTACACCAGTCACTGAAAGCAATATTGCAGGAGCAAGAACCAGATAGGAAGATCAATGATGTGCTGACCTTCATTTCAGGGGGATTTGAGTCCAGGAGTAAGCGTGTCTTACTGCAGCTGTAGAGAGCTTTGGTGTGACCCTATCTCAAACACTGTGCAGTATTCTGCAGATTTGGTCTCAGTACATAATAAAGGACAAACCTGACATTGAGGGTGAGCAGTGAAGGATGACCAGACCGATCTCTAGGATGACAGGCTTGTTGTGGGAGCAGAGTTTGGGGCGACTGGGCCTGTATTCCATGGGGTTTAGGAAAATGGGTGGAGATATCAATGAGATATATAAAGATCTGACAGGGTGAGACAGATTGGAAGCAGGGATAATAATTCCCCTGGCTGTGGTGTCTAAAACAAGGGTCCACAGTATTAGGTACAGACAAACCATTCTGCAATGAGATGACAATAAATGTCTGCACTCAGTGACTGGTGAACTTGGGGAATGCGCTCGAAGCTGGAAGCCAAGACACTGAATATAAATACGGACGTAGAGACAGTAAAGGAATGGTGGGAGATAAGAAGAACGATATGGAAATAAAGGGCAAGGTATCATTATATTGAATTGGGTAGCAAACTCGACAGACCAAATGGACTACTGCACTTCCTACTTTATAGCTTCCCACAGTAATTCACATTAAGGGATGTGTACAGTGTGTGGAAAAAGTGCATTGTGTACATATTTGAACATGAACTGGAATGGGGAAGGCTCAATGTGTTGTATAACCTACTCCATTCCCGATGTTTCTATGTAGTCTGTAAATGTTGTCACAAGCTCTCAGATGTTAGGAAGGAGGTCTCTGCAGGGTCAACAGGACTGTGTTTCTCATTCCCTTTTTCCGATACTGAGGCTGGGGCCGGGTGTTCTGTCCGGTTTTATCCTTTAGACCTCGGAACAGTTTGATACAATAGAATGTCTTGTTTGGCGGATTCAGAGACCATTGAAGAGCTTATCACATTCTGTGTGCCTTCAGTCACGTTTAGGCCAGACCAGGAAAACACGGGAGATTCACTTTCTGAAAGGACATTTGTGAAGCAAATTGGTGTGTACAATCGACATTGGCTTGAAGGTCACTATTTACGGACACCAGATTTTGCATCTTAATATTTTGTCAATTGTGTTTAACTTACACCAGCTGCCAGAGCATTAGCCTGGTCTGGATTAGTAATCCAGTGACCTTTCCACAGCAGCACCATCTCTACATGGGGACCTATCTGAAATCATACTGAGCAGGTTATTTCTGTGCTGTTTGATAACTCTGTCAAAAAGAACTCCCACCAATTTGACTGTCGAGGTGGGTCTGAGGGGGAGGTAACTGGTCAGATTGTAATTATAATCCTCTCAGAAACTGGACATAGTTGAGTAATTTTCCACATTGCCAGGGAGATGTCAGAGTTGGAGCTGGAATGAAACAGCTTCCCCAGGGACACGGCTTGTTGTGCAGCACAAGTCTTCAGTCCTATTACAGGAATGGGGTCAGGGACCATTGCCTTTTTCGTACGTACTATGTTCAGCTGTTTTTCATGTCACGTACAGCAAAATGAATTGGTTGAAGACTGGCAGCTGTCATTCTGTGGGTATCATGGCGAGGGTGAGGTGGATCATCAACTCAACACTTCTGGCTGAGGTTGGTGCTGCTACCACATCCTGGTCTTTTACACTGATGTGCAGAGCTGTTCGATTACTGAGGATAGGGATATTTGTGGAGCCCTTTGCTCCAGTCATTTGTTTAATCATCCATCACCAGTTATGTCAGAATGTGACAGGATTGCGGTATCATGGCGAGGGTGAGGTGGATCATCAACTCAACACTTCTGGCTGAGGTTGGTGCAGCTACCACATCCTGGTCTTTTACACTGATGTGCAGAGCTGTTCGATAACTGAGGATGGGGATATTTGTGGAGCCTTTTGCTCCAGTCATTTGTTTAATCATCCATCACCAGTTATGTCAGAATGTGACAGGATTGGGGAGCTTCGATCAGATCTGTTGGTCAAATGTGGTAGCTTTAATGGATTCACGTCAGGTTTAGGTTCACGTGGTTCTGACCCAGTCATGTTCACCCACAGTCATTACTGAAACATAGATCATATTGATGGCAATGGCAGACTGAGGAAATTATTCGAGGCTAAAAGTTACAGATTGTGGATGAATGCTGTTTTGCTTCTGCTGCTGTAGTCTACAGCACTACATAAATACGCAGTTTTGAGCTGCAATATCTGCAATGCAATTCTGCTGTCTGTCCCTTAGTTCACATCGAGACCCATTCACCCATCAGTCATGTAATCAGTGACCTACTCTGATTTCTGATGTGGTAACACTTCCATTTTCATACTGTCATTTTGCTGAGGGTCTCTTCCCGGGTCATGCTTTCAATCTGACACATTCTGCAAAACCAATTAACTGATTTTAATTCAATTGTTTAATTCATCTGAATCTTTTTCCTTGAGTAATACCATTTTCTGTGTTTAAAGTGAATGTGTTTCCTCTGTTTCTCTCCCTGACCATGATTAAGAGCTCTGCAGTGACGGTGATGCCAGCCTTATGTAGTTTCCGAGCCAATGAATTCTCTGGATTCCCAATCATCTTCACCACATTGTATGTTTCCTCTTTTGGTTTGATGCCTTATTACTCATGGTTGCCTTGTCCTGTCATGAGTATGTTTCATCACCTTTGGGAGAATTTCTGATATCCTCCGAAATATCCCCAGAAATTCCTGCTTTTGCTGTTCCATGGTCTGCCCAGCTCGGCTCCCCTTCCAATTAACTCTGGCCAGCTCCTCCCACATGTCATTGTAGTTACATTGTTCAATTATAATCACATTACATCAACAAGAGACCAATAGATATAAACCGACAGAAGGAGCTTTGAGAGAGGAGACGCAAAGAATAATTGGTAAATTTCTTAACTAGATACAAAGAGAGAAAGAGCAAGACAACATAGATGAGGAAATATGAAAAATGAGAAAACTAGATCATGGAAAGAAGTAGATGCACATCCCTCAATGTTTTGGCAATTCCTGTGTGCTGTGGTTCTTTGTATAGTGCATGTACAACAGTGCAATATTTAGATTAGATTAGATTACGTTACAGTGTGGAAACAGGCCCTTCGGCCCAACAAGTCCACACCGACCCGCCGAAGCGCAACCCACCCATACCCCTACATTTACCCCTTACCTAACACTTCGGGCAATTTAGCATGGCCAATTCACCTGACCTGCACATCTTTGGACTGTGGGAGGAAACCGGAGCACCCGGAGGAAACCCACGCAGACACGGGGAGAACGTGCAAACTCCACACAGTCAGTCGCCTGAGGCGGGAAATATGTTCAAATGCTGAGTCTGATGCCAGAAGTTTGATCTCCAATAATATGACAGACACTAGCTTTGGAAAGTATCCAACAGGCCAATATATTGAATTCTGGTAGAAAGGGGATTAACTGAAATAAATTGGGATACCAGAAGCAAGAATTTATAACACATACTGATAAGAATGAGAGATTGGAGTGGAGAATTCCAGAAAAACAGGGAACGTTGAGGGAAGGGGAACATATCATTTTAGATGAGAATCAAATGATGTTTTAATGTTTTATAAATTTTATGCATCATATGCATCACTTTTTGTTAACTGTGTCTCCGTTGTTCATTTAGAATGTGTTGTGCACATATGAAAAATGTTACTTATCTGCACACACACATTATTTAAACAGTGTATATAAAATCATTTTTCCGCCATTGAATTGGTCCTGTTGTTGTGTTACCAGGATACATGAACACCAACTGGCCACCAAAAGACATGACCCATTATCACTATGTTCCATACATACAGGCAAAGAAGGGCACCACTTTGCTTGGGACAATGCACACACACATACTAAGATATGCAAGGATGTTCTTAGAGGAATGGCATTCTGACCAGAAGTCCATCAATAAACGCATCAATTTAGATCCTATCTACCTTCTCTTATGAAACAAGAGAACTGGAAATGACATCACCCATCTTAAGAACCCAAGACCTATAAATAGAGAGGCGCAACCTACCACCAGCACTTCAGCAAAGACTGTCACTGATGATGTTACCTAGTCATAGTGGCGAATCGTCAGAAAACAAACCTTCAAGCACAGCGAGCTAACTTGCATACATACAAACTGTTATTTTTCTTTTATTAGTGGAATTTGGGAGTTCTTTGTCACTCATGTATTAACAGATTACGAGGTGAGGTGAGCTTTTTAGGTTTGTGGTTTTAATTAACAGAAGTGCTCGGCATAGATGTCTCCACAGTTTGGGGCCCTGCTGTAAGGGACTTGGACAGATTTGAACAGATTTCAGGTACAAAATGTCCCAGCAAATTCCAACACGTTGCAATTAGTGACCTAGATCTTCAAACAAAACCGGTCGGAAAATCTGTTTAATGTTGTTTACTGGTGGTTGTTTAAATTAAAAGTGAGGGAAACGGCTTTTAACATTACTAAAGAGGTTCCCAAATTTGCCAGGAAAGTTTAGAAAGACAAAAGGAGGACATTTTTTAGAATTACCAAATAGGTTGGAATTGGGTTTAACCAGGGACAAAAGGAAAGCTGCATTTGTAATGGAGTTGGTAAAGCACTTTGATGTATTAGAGAAACAGACAAGTGCAGTCGAGTTCGATAAAACTTAAATTGCAAATATGGCAACTGAAGTTAGAAGATAAAGAAAGAGACGGAAACAGAGAGAGAAAAAAGTGAAGGAGAGGAAAAAGAAAGAGAGAGAGAATTTGAGATTCAGAAGTTGGGATTTAGACAAGAAAGTTAAATTAACAGGATGGAGATGAAGGGAGAACGTCGGGATGTATACAACTATGTTAGTGCCTTGCCATATTTCGGTGCGAAAAATATCAAAACCTTTTTTATTTCATTTGAAAAAAAATGACTCAGCAGATGACGTGTCCAGTGAACTTGTGGGTAATGCTAGTTCAGACTAAGCTGGTGGGCACAGCTGGTGAGGTATGTGCAGCGCTGTCAGATGAGGGGTCAAGAGATTATCAAGATGTTAAATTGGTTATTTTGATTGGTTATGAATTGGTACAGAAGCATATAGACAGAGGTTCATAAAAATAGAGACGGAACCAGGTCAGACTTATGTAAAGTTTGAAAGAATTAACTACAGTCATTTTGATAGATGGGTGCTGGACTTAAAAATAGATAAGACCTGTGAGGCTCGAAGGGAGATTATTCTGCTGGAGAAGTTGAAAGACTCACTTCCAGAGATGGTAAAAATTCATGTGCACGAACAGAAAGTTCAAGAAGCGAGAAGCGCGGCAGAAATGGCAGGTAAATATGCATTGGTGCACGTGATGAAATTTAGCTTCCAGGAGAATTTTCATGCTATGAGGGATAGAAATTGTGAGAAGGGAAGTTCACACATTACAAAGCGAACAGTAGCGCACAATAGTTTACCACAGGTGAAACAAGAAGCCCAAAGGGGTTGAAAGGTGGTGAAAGGTCTCAGGTGTTCTCAGTATAAGCGAGTGGAACACATAAAATGACAGTGCTGATGGTTTAAGAAGAGCACTAGGAAAAGGTGATTTCACTGCAGTAAGCTGGGACACACTGTGATGGTCGTTGAAGGAAGGCACTTTGGGGAAAGATGCAGTAGCAGAGGCTAAGCCAGTGGCATTAGTGAAACTGGTAAAGGAGACTCCAAGTAGAGCTGAGGAGCTGCAGGAGAGTGCACAGCCGAGGCAGGGTCTGGGTATGGAGTCGGTACCTGGTCTCTGAAAGAATTCACCTCTGTAGATAAAGTTTACTCAGAAAGATCAGGAGGAGAAGGACAAGAAGTTATAATTTTGTGAGATATGGGATCTGCTCAGTCTCTAATAGTTGAGAAGTGAGGCGCCGTAAAAGCACAAAAGATCTGGCAGCATCCAAACAGCAGGACAATCGAATATCAGGCAGAAACCGATTGTCAGGAGTGTGGTGGGGGGACAAGGGGGCTGAAAGATAAATACGAGGGTAGTAGCTGGGCTTGTTGGAGGGTCACTGGGAAGGCGATAAGAAGATGTAGGTGGGAGTAATAGTGATATGTCGGTTTGGAGGGTGGAGTCGGTAGGTGGGAAGGAAGCTGGCCAGTTAGGGCGGTTCAAGAGGGCAGTGCTAGATTGAATGGTTCAATCTGGCAGAGGTTGGGGGAGGGGAGATTTGGAATTTGGTGAAGTCAACGTTGATGATGGTTCTAGTTTGAGGGTTCTCGTTGTCCTACCACCTATCAACAACACCCTCCTCTCCGACCTATCACCATCATACCCCACCTGCGTCGACCTTTTCGCCTTCCAAGCTATCTTACACCCAGCTCCACTCCCACTCTCCTATTTATTTCTCGGCCCCCTTCCCCCTCCCTTACCTCCCACTTTCCTGATGAAGAATTTATGCCTGAAACGTCAACTCTTCTGACCCTCAGATGTTGCCTGGTTGGCTATGCATTTCCAGCCCCACACTTTTCAACTCTCATCTCCAGCATCTGCAGCCCTCACTTTCTCTCGGCCTCTAATAGTGAGAGATGAAAGTATTTTCACTCTTTCTGACATATTAATCAAGATCGTAACAATTTGTGGAATCGGGTTAGAAATTAAGTATTCCCTTATGTAACATCAGGATGGAATGCCAAATCAAGGTTGGGGAAGTAAAAGTGAGAGTGAGTAACAGAGTGTCATTTCCAGGAATATAGTTTATTCTTGTGAACGATTTAACAGGATCCAAGGTGGGAGTGGCACCCCTTGTATTGGAGAAGGCAAAAGTAAAACTAGGGAATTGGGGAGTTAAAAGAAAAATACCCAGGATTTTTCCAGACTGTATAGTAACAAGATTCCACTGTCATAAGTTAGAGCAGGAAGGAAAACCGTAAAAAAAGGCCAAAGGAGTTCTTGTGCAGTGAACTGACTCCCTGTTTGATGTAACGGTGCAGGAAAAACCTGAACAGGCAGAGGGTCAGGCAGAGGTGTTTAGTCCAGAAAGGCTAATGGACTTACAACAGATATATACACACACATTCACACACACATACACATGCGCACACACAGAAAAGGAATCAGAATATATTGTCGAACGTTATTAACTTAAAGATAGAATGCTAAATTTAAAACGGAGACCCCGATAGGTTAGTGCAGAAGGGAAATGGGCCGAAGTGCACCAGATTGTGGAAGAGGTAGCGTACAGTTTTACGGGTAGCACATAAACTAACTGCAGGGGGTCACCTTGGTGTACAGAATCAATGGGTTCAGGGTGGTTAATATACAAAATAACAGATAGCCCGGAGTGAGTAACAATCTGGAATCTAATCAAGGGGTTCAGGGCTGTTTATATACAGCATGTCAGATAGCCCAGAGTGAGTTACAGCCTGGAATCTAATTGAGGGGTTCAGGGTGGGTTATATACAGAATAACAGATAGCCCAGAGTGAGTTACAGCCTGGAATCTAATCGAGGGGTTCAGGGTGGTTTATTTACAGAATAACAGATAGCCTGGAATGTGTTACAGGTTGGAACCCAATCGAGGGGTTGAGGATGGTTTATTTACAGAATAACTGATGCCATGGAGTGAGTTACAGTCTGGAATCTAATCGAGGAGTTCGGGGAATTTTAGATACAGAATAACAGATAGCTCGGAGTGAGTTACAGCCTGGAATCTAATTGAGGGATATGTTAACCTTTTTATGTGAAATAACTTGGAACTGGGAGTGAGTCACAAAGTGTACTATTGGCCAACTGGTTTCAAATCTTGACTCACGCAAACATAATGCAGTCACAAACTACACAAGTTTACTGACTCCCAAGTGTCCTTGTTTGAAGACTATCCTCCTCTGTTTTCCCCTTTAACTGAAAGTATTAATATACCTTTAATACTGCACTGCCATTCTGGTTACAGTGCCACCTATCTCTCACTCTTTCATTGATCTTCAATCCTGTTGAAAGATACTTAAACTAACAGATGCACAAAGTTCCAGAAAGAGTTTTGTTCAATTGCAGGTACATTATTTTCTTTTATTTGTAGACAACACACAATTTGAACCCACAGAAGGTCAGTGTGGGATTTGAGAAACCTTTCACTTTGGGATCATGCCTCGCCAGGCAGGATTCTGATCCAACACTGCAAATCTACAAGTCAGTGGCTGAGCTCTTTCAGGTTTTGTATATTATGTTTCTGTCATATATTAGGAGCTTGGAAAGTAAGGTAGACCTTACTGTAATGTCACATTGTCTCTCCACATTCACTGTAAACAGGTTCTGGGATTTACATTTTAACCACCTTCAAAGAGCTGTCTCCATTTCCTATCTCTGCTAGCATCAATGAATGGAAATTGCTTTTGACACATTGCCCCCTCTCCCTTGCTGAAAGTATTCCTGACACAAATCAGTCAGGCAGACATTTTAGATTTGTCCACAGCAACCATTTTATATCAGCAAAACGACGACATTGAGTGTGTAAATAAGGAAAAGCAAGAGAGACTGGCAACATCAATACAGTTTGAAAATATATAAAACATTGAACATGCACACAGAATCACAGACACACAGAATCACACACACAGGGATACAGACACCTTCCAGAAGCTGTCTCCATTTCGTATCTTGCAAGAGAATTCATGTTATGATGATGTGTTCATGCAGAGCAGTAAACAGCTTTTGATACTTTCCCCATTGTGACAGAAATTCAGCCCAATGTGAAACTTTGAGATATGTAACAGAACAGAAATGAACCAACAGCTTTGTGTGTTCTTGCTTCCAATGTAACATTTGACCATTTAGTTTATCTTGTTTTCAGTCTAATATCCAACAAGGATCATTTCACAGATCCAATAACAGATCCCCAGGAGTGAGTTCCAGACTGGAATCTAATTGAGGGGTTTCGGGTTTACATACAGCATAAGAGATACCCAGGAGTGAGGGACAGACTGGAATCTAATCGAGGTGTTCAGGGTGGTTTACATACAGAATAACAGATGACAAGTAGTGAGTCACAAAATCACGGAGTCATACAGTCATAGAGATATACAGCATGGAAACAGACCCTTTGGTCCAACCCGTCCATGCCGAACAGATATCCTAACCTACTCTAGACTCTTTTTTAAGCACTTGGACCATCTCCGTCCAAAACTTTCCCATTCATATACGCATCAAGGTGCATTTTAAATGTTGCAATTGTACTACCCTCCACCACTTCCTCTGACAGTTCATTCCATTCATGTACCACCCTCTGAGTGAACAAGTTGCCCCTTAGGTCTCTTTCATATCTTTCCCCTCTCACACTAAACCTCTGCCCTCTAGTTCTGGACGCCCCTACACCGAGGAAAAGACTTTGTCTATTTCTCCTATCCATGCCCGTCATGATTTTATAAACCTTGATAAGGTCACCCCTCAGCCTCTGATGCTCCAGGGAAAAAAGCCCCAGCCTATTCAGCCTCTCCCTGTGGCTCAAATCCTCTAACCCTGGCAACCTCCTTGTAAATCTTTTCTGAACCGTTTCAAATTTCACAACATCCTTCCGATAGGAAGGAGACCAGAATTGCACGCCATATTCCAACAGTGGCCAACCCATGTCCAGTCCAGCCACAACATGACCTCTCAATGCCTATACTCAAAACTCTGACAAATAAAGGAAAGCATACCAAATGCTGCCTTCATTATCTTATCCACCTGCCACTCTACTCTCACGGAGCTACGAATCTGCACTTCAAAGTCTCTTTGTTCAGCAACTCTCCCACGGACCTGACCATTAAGTGTATAAATCCTGCTCAAATTTGCTTTCCCAAAATGCAGCGCCTTGCGTTTATCGAAGTGGAATAGAATTGAAGGTTTTGGGGTGTTTTTGAAACATGCCAGTCACACATAGATGGAAGTGAGTTACACGTTGGAATCTAATCGAGAGGGTTCCGGGTGATTCATATAATCCCGACAGTGGGGAAACAAGCCTTTCAGCCCAACAAGACCACACTGACCCACAGAAGAATAACCCATCCAGATCCATTTCCCCACATTTACCCCTGACTAATACACCTCACATACACATCCCTGAACACTGTGGACACTTTTAACAGCTTTGGATTGAATGGTTAATATACAGAATAACAGATACCCAGGAGTGTGATACAGACTGGAATCTAATCAAACGATTGAAGTGGCTAATGTACAGAGTCCCTTAAAATTGGAAGTCAGTTACAGATTGGAATTTTATCAAGGGGATTCAGGACGAGTATGTGTACAATAACAGATACCGCAGAGTGAGTTACAGACTGGAATCTAATGAAGGGTTTCAGGGTGGTTTACATGCAGAATAACAGGCAGCCCGGGGTGAGTTATAGAGTCATAGAATTATCTAGATGTACAGCATGGAAACAGATCCTTCGGTCCAACCTGTCAATACCGACCAGATATCCCAACCCAATCTAGTTCCACCTGGCAGCATCTGGCCCATGTCCGTCCAAACCCTTCCGATTTATATACTCAGCCAAATTCCTCTTAAATGTTGCAATTATACCAGCCTCCACCACTTCCTCTAGCAGCTCAACACCGTACCACTTTCCGCGTGAAAAAGTTGTCCCTTAGGTCTCTTTCATATCTTTCCCCTCTCAAACTAAACCTATGCCCTCTAGTTCTGGACTCCCTTACCCCAGGGTAAACCTATATACGGTCACCCCTCAGCATCTGAAACTTGAGGGTAAACAGCCCCAGACTGTTCCGCCTTTCCCTGTAGCTCAAATCCTCCAACCCTGGCAACATCCTTGTAAATCTTTTCTGAACCCTTTCAAGTTTCACAATATCTTTCCGATAGGAAGGAGACCAGAATTGCATGTAATATTCCAAGAGTGACTTAACCAATGTCCTGTATAGCCGCAACATGACCTCCCAACTCCTGTAATCGGTACTCTGACCAATAAAGGAAAGGATACAAAATGCCTTCTTCACTATCCTATCTCCCCGCGACTCCACTGGCAAGGAACTATGAACCTGTGCTCCAAGGTCTCTTTGTTCAGCAACACACCCTAGGACCTTACTATTAAATGTAGAAGTCCTGCTAAGATTTGCTTTCCCAAAATGCAGAACCTCGCATTTATCTGAATTAAACTCCATCTGTCACTTCTCAGCCTATTGGCCCATCTGGCCCAGATCCTGTTGTAATCTGAGGAAACCCTATTCGCTGTCCACTACACCTGCAATTTTGGTGTCATCTGCAAACCTACTAACTGTACCTCTTATGCTCGCATTCAAATCATTTATATAAATGACAAAAAGTAGAGGGCCCAACTCTGATCCTTGTGAAACTCCACTGCTCACAGGCCTCCAGACTGAAAAACAACTCTCCACCACCACCCTCTGTCTTCTACCTTTGAGCCAGTTCTGTGTCTAAATGGCTATTTCTCCCTGCATTCCAAGAGATCTAACCTGCTAATCAGTCTCCCATGGGGAACCTTGTCGAACGCCTTACTGAAGTTCATATAGATCACATCTACTGCTTTGCCCTCATCAATCTTCTTTGTTACTTCTTCAAAAACTCTATCAAGTTTGTGAGACATGATTTCCCACGCACAAAGCCATGTTCACCATCCCGACTCAGTCCTTGCCTTTCCAAATACATGTACATCCTGTCCCTGAGGATTCCCTCCAACAACTTGCCCACCACCGAGGTCAGGCTGACCGGTCTATAGTTTCCTGGCTTGTCTTTACCGCCCTTCTTAAACAGTGGCACCACGTTTGCCAACCTCCAGTCTTCTGGCACCTCCCCTGTGACTATTAATGACACAAATATCTCAGCAAGAGGCCCAGCAAACAATTCTCTAGCTTCCCACAGAGTTCTCGGGTTCACCTGATCAGGTCCTGGGGATTTATCCACCTTGAACCATTTCAAGACATCCAGCACTTCCCCCTCTGTATATCTACAACATTTTGCAAGATGTCACCATCTCTTTCCCTACAGTCTACATCTTCCATATCCTTTTCCACAGTAAATACTGATGCAAAATATTCATTTAATATCTCCCCCATTTTCTGTGGCTCCACACAAAGGCCGCCTTGCTGATCTTTGAGGGGCCCTATTCTCTCTCTAGTTACCCTTTGTCCTTAATATATTTGTAAAAACGATTTGGATTCTCCTTAATTCTATTTTCCAAAGATATCTCATGTCGACGTTTTGTCTTCCTGATTTCCCTCTTAAGTATACTCCAACTTCCTTTATACTCTTCTAAGGATTCACTCGATCTATCCTGTCTATACCTGATACATGCTTCCTTCTTTTTCTGAACGAAACCCTCAATTTCTTTAGTCAGCCAGCATTCCCAATAACTACCAGCCTTCCCTTTCAACCCTGACAGGAAGTTACAGCCTGGAATCCAATCGCCGGGCTCAGGGTGGTTTAAAACCAGAATAACAGATAGCCCGGTGTGAGTTACAGCCTAGAATCGAATCGAGGTGTTCATGGTGGTTATATACAGAATAACAAATAGCCTGGAGTGGGTTACAGCCTGGAATCGACTCGAGGTGTTCATGGTGGTTATATACAGAATAACAGATAGCCTGGAGTGGGTTACAGCCTGGAATCGATTCGAGGTGTTCAGGGTGGGTTATATACAGAATAACAGACAACCTGAAGTGAGTTACAGCCTGGAATCTAATCATGGGGTTCAGGGTTGTTTATATACAGAACAGCAGACATCCCGGTGTGATTTACAGCCTGCTATCTAATCGCGGGTTTCAGGGTGGTTTATATCCAGAATAACAGATATTCTGGGGTGTGTTACAGCCTGGAATCTAATTGAGTGGTTCAGGGTGGTTTATCTGCAGAATAACAGTAACCCCGGACTGAGTTACAGCTTGGAATGTAATCGAGGGGTTCAGGGTGAGTTATATACAGAATAACAGAGAGCCCAGAGTGAGTTACAGCCTGCAATCTAATCGAGGGGTTCAGGGTGGGTTATATACAGAATAACGGATAGCCCAGAATGAGTTACGGCCTGGAATCTAATCGAGGGGTCAAGAATGTTAGTATACAGAATAACAGATAGCCGGGGTGTGTTACTGCCTGGAATCTAATCAATGTCTGTTTTTGTTGATTTTGCTGAATCGAAAGTACAGCCACAGATGCCAGCTAAAGGTCAGACTATTCCAAATGTAACAATTAGCTGGGAAATGGAAGACTGAGTTTTTGGTTGCTGTTTTGACAGCAGTGCAAAAGCAATCAAAGACTTTAAATAATGCTCAGAATATCTGAAGCCAATAGAATTTGAATATTATTGTTCGTACACCTGGAAATCAATCAAATTATGAGAATTATTATATCATGGGGCGTATATAAATCCACCATTTTGAACACTAGAGGGAGATCCCCTGCCATCCAACAGCAGAGTAACTGCTGTAGAGCAGGAGTGCTAACTGACCATCTCAAACACTCTCTATCAAAGACACATATTCATGTAAAACATACTTGCATTTAAAAAAAAATATGACCACGTGAGATCAGCAGCTGAAAGAGTGAACACAGCGGGGAAGATAGAGACTGTGTAGTTTGGAGATTGTAACGTTTAATATGTGGGTTGTTGGAACAGCATATTTTTACAGAGTTGGAGTCAGATAGTAAGTAGCAAAGAAAAGAGGGGCTTGTATTTGCGAATAGTTTTTGTTTAGTGTTCACTAATAAAGTTAAGAAACTAACTTGCTATTTTTTGTTTAATTAGTGGAATGTAGGAAATCTGTATCACTCGTATGTTAAGAGATTACGATGTGAGGCGAGCTTTTCTGGGTGTTTGGTTTTAATTAACAGAGGAGTTTGACTCCACCTTGTAAATGTCCATCCACACTAACCCCATTTCCCTGCAGTTGGCCCATATCCTCCTCGTCCTTTCCTATCCACATATTTATCCAAATGCTTTTGAAATGTTGATAATGCACCCCCCCTCAACCACATCTGCTGGCAGCTCATCCACGTACCAGCCATTTATGTAAATAAGTGGTCCCTCAGGTTCCCTTTTATTCCTTCCCCTTTTACCTTAAACTGGTCCCGTCTCGTCCTCGATTCTCTAAACTTTGAAAAAGACTGAGAGCATTAACCCTATCCGTACCCCTCGTGATTTTATATAGCTCTATAAGGACTCCCTCAGTCTCCTACACTCTAAAGAAAAGGTCCTAGCTTGTCCAACCTCTCCCTATAACTCAGACCATTGGGTCCTGGCAATGTCCTTGTAAATTACTTTTGCACTCTTTCTAATTTATTAACATCCTCCCCATAACAAAGTGACAAAGCTGAACACAATACTCCAAGTGCGGCCTTACCAAAGTCGTGTGTAACTGCAACATAAATTCCCAACTTCTATCCTCAATATCCTGCCTGATGAAGGCCAATGTGCCAAGTTCCCAACTTCTATCCTCAATATCCTGCCTGATGAAGGTCAATGTGTCAAAAGCCTTCTTCACTGCCTTGCCTACCTGTGACTCCACTCTCAGAGAACCGTGCACCTGAATTCCAAGGTGTCTCTGCCCATTACACCCCTTAAGGCCCACCCATTCACCATGAAACTCCTGCCTTGATTTGAGATTCCAAACTGCAAGACCTCACACATCTATATTAAATTCCATTTGCCATTTCTCAGCCCAGTTGCCCACCTGATTAAAGTCCTGCTGCAATTTCTGATAAACTTCCTCACTGATCATGCTGCCACTTATTTTAGTGTCATCTGCAAACTTACTAATCATACCTTGTACATTCTCAACCAAATCATAGATAACAAACCGCTCTGGACCCAACCTCCAGTCTGGCAAGTATCCTTCCATTCATCCCTCTGCTTCCTATCAACAACCCAACTGTGCATCCAATTGGCCAGTTCCCCCAGCATTCTACGTGATGGAACCTTCCAGAGTAGCCTGCCATGTAATGCTCTGCCCCAGAGGGCAGTGGAGGCCCAGTCTCTGGATTCTTTTAAGAAAGAATTGGATAGAGCTCTTAAAGATAGTGGAGTCAAGGGGTATGGAGATAAGGCTGGAACAGGATACTGATTAGGAATGATCAGCCATGATCATATTGAATGGCGGTGCAGGCTCGAAGGGCAGAATGGCCTACTCCTGCATCTATTGTCTATTGTCTATTGTCTATGTGGAACCTTACCAAAGGCCTTACTGAAATCCATAGAGACTACGTTAACCGCTCTGCCCTCATCAACATTCTTGATCACTTCATCAAAGCACTCTAAGAAATTTGGGAAGAATGATCTCCCACTCACAAGTCTATGCTGACTGCTCCGAATCAAACCCTTTGTAAGTAATGGGTGCAGTCAATGGTATGCTGTCCTTCATTGTAAGATGATTCGAGTACATAAGTAAAGCCATCTTCCTGCTGTTGTAGAGCCTTGCTGAGAGAGCATTTGGGGCACTCTGGACAGATTTGATCTCCTTTGTAAGGAATGATCTCCTTACCACAGACACGGGTGATGGTAACATGAGGATAGAGTAAAGAAGCTGAGTGTTTAATCTGTACAGCTGTGGGAGACGAAGAAATTGTGATGCTGAAACACGAGGAGTGGCAGCGATCACTTATTTCCAAAAGAGACATTGATAGGGTGAGAAATGCTATACTTTACCCAGGATTTATTGGGGTGATTTATTGTCACGTGTATCTCAGTACAGGGAAACGCTTTATTTATGAGCAGTGGAGATAGATCACAGTAAACATGGTCAGACAGATCATAGGGTGGAAATAGGCTTGGACAGAATAAGGCATACAGGTTACATTGCACAGGACATGCACTAGACAAGATCAACATGAACAAGATCAGCATTATTTGAACTTAGAGAGTACATTCATCAGTCTATCGTGACTTTCCTAATAGTTTATATGCCTAAGTTAACTCTCCCCACGTTATTGTGCAGTCGGCGTGTGAACCCTGTACTGAACATCAGGTTATTCACAATCCCCAACAGCAGCCACAATACCTTCCATCGGAAACAGGTAGCCATTCCCACCAGCTTCCACCCTGCATAAAGAACACCAGGCCGTCTTTGTGGAGATGGAAGATGCCTTCTTGAGACTTCACACAAGACACATGGCTTCCCTCCTCACCACGAGAAAACCACGTTAAAGTCCCACATGTGTATCATAAGCAACAGAGCCAAGAGGAACAACGTGGAGCAATCTGTCTGTGCAGCCTCTGCTCCACTTGTTCATCACGTTAGAGCATCAATTAGGAGACCCTTAAGACTGCCGATGCTGGAGATCAGAGTAGAGCGTTGATTGCTGGAAAAGCACAGCAGGTCAGGCAGCATCCGAGAAGCAGGAGAATCGATGTTTCGGGCATAAGACATTGATCAGGAATCGGCATCAATTCCCTCATTCTGCCCCCGTGTAAGTGCATTGAGGTGGGAATGGCCTCCTACTGTTCCTGTGTAAGTGACTCAAGGGACTGACTGGCTTCTTCCTCGTCCGAGTGGATAGGGCCAAGGGCCTGACTGGTTCCCCCTGGTTCCTGTTTAACAGCTAGATGTGCTGACAAGTGTGACAATGTTGCAGCTTAAAGAGGTTATTTTGATCCTGGTTTCTTTTAAGAGAGAGATTGAACGATCGTTACCAAGCTGGATAGTTAAGACCACTTGAGTAACAGCTAGGGAGGCCTTAGGTTTATTTTAATGCAGCCTGAATGGGTGTGGCCAGCTCTCACAGATTAGGATCTCTGGGTTTTGGTTTCTCAGTAACATCAAAAACTATAGTGGTCTCCAAAGAGTTGGAAGCCTCAGGGAATGTCTCCTGACTGCTACTCTATCTGAATTTTCTCTTGATGCTGTTTTCAATTCCTGAATTTTCCTTTTTGCTAAGGTCTGTGTTTATGGGAATTTCTTATGTTGGACTAGTTTATTAGTAATAGCTCCTAGATCGATTATTCTGTTTAGTTGCCCAATACAATTACATTCTTCTAAATTCCTCTTTCTTTGGTTTTATTTTATCTTCCGTGTTCAAATAAATGGTGTTTTCTTCACACTGAGTATTTTGACAAGTCACATTGCATCTGCGACAGACACTTTATATTTCCTTTAAAATAAGAAAACATTAGAGTCTAGGTTACCGCCTTCAAATATTTTCGAGGGGCTCTGGTGTGGACCATCACACTGGACTCCTTCTCTTCCTGAGTGATAGGCTGGAGGCACTGAATCGGCTGTCCTTGTTCTTCTCCAAAAGTTTCAATGGACTAAATGGCTTCCTCATATTCCTGTGAAAACAGCGTGAGGTGGTGAATGAACTCTTGTTATACTGTGGCAATGTGCAGTGTCAGGAAGTGCTATTACATGAATGTTGTGGACATTTTAACAGCACACGCCTCAATGGAGTCTGGGTCTTGTTGCACATGGACACAAACCAGTTCAGGAGCTGACGGGGGACAAAATGTTCTGAACATTGTGGAATGTTCAGCGAAAATCCCCACTTTCTGATCTCATGGTGGGGAGGGTGGCGGCGGGGAGACATTGATGAAGCAGCTGAAGATGTTTGTGAAGAGGAAGCTACACTGAGGATCTCGTACAGAGGTGACCCAGGACTGAGATGATGAACATCTTCCTTTTTGCCATGTTTGACCCCAAACACTCGAGGGGTTACTCTGATTCCGATTAAGTCCAGTTTTGTTAAGCTCCTTTATGTCAATAAAAGTCAACAACTGCCTTGATATCAGGGCCAGTCATTTTTATCTGAACCCTTGAGTCAACCTCTTTTGTTCATATCAATAGGCCATGGTATAGGAACAACACGTGTTTTCTTCAAACAAATGGTATTGAATGTCAGGGTTTCTCTTCTCGAGAAAGTTAGGGAGCAAGACGACTGAAAGTGTTTGAAGAGGAGGTAGATGGATATTGACCTGTCAGAGAGTTGAGGGCGATGAAGAATTGGGTATTGAAGAGGATTTCAGACCGAGAGCAGATCAGTCACGATGTTAGTGAAGGGCAAGGCAGGTTTGGGGAGTGAATGACCTGTCCCTGTTTCTGATGTTCTCCCATTCTGTTATTGGAAAGTTAGTGGGTGTTATTTTCATGGAAGTTCTGTTATTGAATGTTGCAGTCAGGGAGACCAGAAGATTTTGTGAGCCATCTCTGGGTGAGGTATGGGGGCTATATTCTCAGTGAATTTGGGTCTACAACATGACCAACAAATGAATCACAATTTGCAGAGAGGGGAAGCTCTGTAAAGAGAGATGAGGGGCCTCTTTCATACCCAGCCTGGGCTTCCCAATTACATTTCCCAAATCACCTCAAACTGTGTGGGACAGTCTTGAAGGGTCGAATGGTCTCCTCTGTTCCTGTGCACCAGGTTATTGGAGTAAGTAGCCGCCAACTGCTCCTGTCTAGTAGGTTTGACGGGCTGAATGGAACACAGGAACATGAGACTGAGGAGCAGGAGTGGGTCATTAGATACTTTGAGCCTTCTCCACCAGGCACTAAGATTGTGGCTGATCAGGTTGTGGACTCAGCCCCACTTTCCTGTCGCCATCCCATTATGCATGACTCACTTCTCTGTCAAATATTTACCTAACGCAGCTTTCAATCAACATGAACATCAAGGCACGAGAAACTTCCAGCGAAGAGAATTATGACTTGAAAGGTCCTTTCAGAATTTTTTGTCATCCCTCTTATAGACTCAAAGAGTCATGCAGAACGGAAACAGACCCGTTAGTCCAATCTGTTCACTCCGATCAGATATCAAATCTGATCCAGACCCAGTTGCCAGCATTTGGTCAATATCCCTCCTCTCAGATACTTTTTAAATGTGCGATTGTAACGGCCTTCAGCACTTCCTCTGACAGCACTTTCTGTACACACACCACTCTCTGTGTGAAACATTTATCTTCATGTCCCTTCTAAATCAATCCTCCTCACCTTCAACCTATGCCATCTTGTTTTGGAACCCCCTATCCTGGTGGAGCAGAGTGTGTTAAACACTTTCTTAACCCCACTATCTATATGAGATGCAAATTTTAAAGAATTAAACCTGACGGCCTAGGTTTTCTGTACTACAGCACTGCCAAAGGCCCAGCTTTTAATTGTTTAGGTCCTGTTCTTGTTTGATTTAACAAATCCAATGCCTCGCATTAATTCAAACTAAACTCCATCTGCCACCCCTCAGCCCAGTGTGTGATATTACTGCCACCTCCCCATAGCATCACTCGACAATACCCACAAAGCTGTAACATTATTCTCCTGTGGGTTTGTTCATCAGACTGTCCTGACATGCTGGGACATACCTCTGCAACAGGCAGGACTCGAGTCCAGGCCTTCTAGTCCAGAGCTAGGAACACTACCACACAAGTTCAGGAATTGGAATCAAATCCAGAGCTCTGGTTCAGAGACAGGGACACTACCCAATTCAACTACCATACTCAGATTTTGGGTCATATTTTAGTGCCCATTTTCAGTTCGGTGTGGATGATTATAATCAGGTTGCCATTACTGAATTACAAAAAACACTTTGTATTATTAAACAAATGCAAGATATTTGTCTCAACTGTAGGATATTGAGTCTATATGCTATGTTATCGAAATTAACTACGACCATCTTTAATTGCTATTATCTGAAGTCTGCAATATTAAGCAAAGAAATCCTGCAGCCACACTCTGCCCAATGAAGAGTCTCAAATAGATATTTATTACTGAACAGCAGAGACGAAGGAAGAGCTTAATTTCTGGTCCCAAAACACCGATCACTCTTACCCACCTCTAACGTGCGACTGCCCTCTTCCTAAAACCATGAAGTGACACCAGGCCGCAGATTATTGCCCAGTCTCTCCTCCTCACTGACTGTATCTGCAATCTGTCCCTCCTCCCCCTAACCACACAAGGCAAACCAAGCTCAGGGTCTTTGTGAAACTCAAGGCTGGAGTGTGCAGGCATTCTGGAGAGGGGGATGGGCATTTTAAAATTGAAGGAGGAGGGGGAGGTGGCAGTAATATCACACACTGGGCTGAGGGGTGGCAGATGGAGTTTAGTTTGGATTAATGCGAGGCATTGGATTTGGTAAATCAAACAACAGCAGGACCTATACAATTAAAAGCAGGGCCTTTGGCAATGTTGTAGAACAGAAACCTAGGCCGTCAGATTTAATTCTTTAAAATTTGCATCTCATATAGATAGCGTGGTTAAGAAGGTGTTTAGCACACTTGTCTTCATTGGTCAGACCCTTTGAGTATCGGAATTGGGACGTCATGTTGTGGTTGTACAGGGTATTGGTGAGACCTCTACTGGAATACTGTGTCCAGTCTGGTCATCCTGCCCGCTCATTCCATAGGCACACCACCCTCTGGGTGAAAAAGCTGCCCCTTAGGTCACTCTTAAATGTTTCCCCTCTCACCTTAAGCTGATGTCCGCTAGTTTTGGTCTCCCCGTACCCTAAGAAAATACCTTGACTATTCACTTTGATATTACTGACCTTGATATTATTAAGCTGGAGAGGATTCAGAAGAGATTAAACGAGATGTTGCTGGGAAAGGAGGGATTGAGATAGGCTGGGATTTTTTTCACTGAAGAATATGAGATTAAGCAGTAACTTTACAGAGGTTTATAAAATAATGGGGGGTACAGAGAAGCTGAAGGGAGGGCTGATGTCTTTTCCCTAGAGTTGGGGATTCAAAACTGAGGGATATTTTAAGTTGCGAGGAAAAATGATTCACATATGTCACGAGAGGTAATTATTTTAGACCGAATCTGGCTTGTGTGTGGAATGAACTTCCAGTGGAAGTGGTGAAAGCAGGGACAGTTACAACATTTAAAGGACATTTAGATCAGTCCATGGATAAGACATCAGTTTGGATGGTGCTGTGAGCAGCTGCCCTCTCCCTCCCCCTCTCTGAATGAATCCCTGTTGGTTTTCACACTCTGCCAAGGCCTGTGCAGTGGCGTGTGGAGGCCAGCAGAGGGTGGCATTTTATCACTTTTAGCATCACAGAGACTGCCAGACCTGCCCCACACAGAGACACACAGATACACACAGCAATTGTTAGGACACAACATTGAGCTCATCTGGTAATATAAACTAAACATAAAGAAATGCTCAATTGGCCTTGTAAACTGTTAAAATATGAGTGAAAGAGGACTCCCAAATTCCACTATTTAAATAAAAACATCAATTTATTTTTTTAACTCTGAAACTGAACATTTTACATCAACTATTCACAACTCTGAGACCCCCTTTCTTTAACTGCTTATTACCCTACTCCAACTCTACAGTAATATACTGTTTCAAAAAGACACTTATTAAAATTACATAAACGTAATTTGAAAACCACACAGCAGCTGTTGTTTCATCTGACCTCACACCAAGATCCTTTTTTCCCATCTTTCCTGGGAAGACTGGCTCATGTTACAGGATGCTATCGAAGTGTCGACATTTCAGCATTCTGCAACCTGGGAACACATCCTTCCCTGACACTGTCTCTCAGTTTCCCCCTCTCTGTCTATTTGCTAAACCCCTCACATGTGATGATATTGAAACTGATTCCCCCGCCACCTCTCTGTGGCAGTGATGTTCACACCCACAGCACCCCCTTGTCATGGCAACAATGGAGATATGACGCTGTAAATGGATGGAAGCTGCACATCCTGTCACTTCCAGACCGGGCTGCAAGTTTCCCCATACTGGGCAGGGATCTAACCCAATGTTACTGAGGAATGCACTGGGGTGGGGTACACAGTCCTACATGCTGGGAGGGCAACTGCTCCTGGGTTACAGATCAATGTACTGGGGTGGTGTACAGAGCTCTACATGCTGGGAGGGTAACTGCTCCTGGGTTACAGATCAATGCACTGGGGTGGGGTACACAGTCCTACATGCTGGGAGGGTAACTGCTCCTGGGATACAGATCAATGCACTGGGGTGGGGTACACAGTCCTACATGCTGGGAGGGTAACTGCTCCTGGATTACAGATCAATGTACTGGGGTGGTGTACAGAGCTCTACATGCTGGGAGGGTAACTGTTCCTGGGTTACAGATCAATGCACTGGGGTGGGGTACACAGTCCTACATGCTGGGACGGTAACTGCTCCTGGGTTACAGATCAATGTACTGGGGTGGGGTACACAGTCCTACATGCTGGGAGGGTAACTGCTCCTGTGTTACAGATCAATGCACTGGGGTGGGGTACACAGTCCTACATGCTGGGAGGGTAACTGCTCCTGGGTTACAGATCAATGTACTAGGGTGGGGTACACAGTCCTACATGCTGGGAGGGTAACTGCTCCTGGTTTACAGATCATTACAATAGGGTGGTGTCCATAGTCCTACATGCTGGGAGGGTAACTGCTCCTGGGCTACAGATCAATGTACTGGGATGGGGTACACAGTCCTACATGCTGGGAGGGTAACTGCTCCTGGGTTACAGATCAATGCACTGGGGTGGGGTACACAGTCCTACATGCTGGGAGGGTAACTGCTCCTGAGGTACAGATCAATGCACTGGGGTGGGGTACACAGTCCTACATGCTGGGAGGGTAACTGCTCCCGGTTTACAGATCAACGTATTGGGGTGGTGTACACAGTCCTACATGCTGGGAGGGTAACTGCTCCTGGGTTACAGATCAATGTACTGGGGTGGTGTACACAGTCCTACATGCTGGGAAGATAACTGTTCCTGGTTTACAGATTAATTCCCGTGCGATCACTGCACAGGTCGCTGTGTTGGTCAGACTATCTGCGGTTTATAGAGAATGCAATGATGTGGTAAGTGCAGCTCCCCACGCTGGATGGATATGTGGCCTTTGCACAGTACACCATGTTGGTGGAGTGGATAGGCGGGAAAGGAGATGGACAGCTCAAGGAATTCCTCAGAACGTTCTGTCCCCAACATTCTATAACTGACATTCCCCGGAACGTTCTGTCCCTAACATTCTATAACTGACATTCCCCGGAATGTTCTGTCCCTGACATTCTATAACTGACATTCCTCGAATTTTCTGTCCCTGACATTCCATAACTGACATTCCCCGGAACGTTCTGTCCCTGACATTCTATAACTGACATTCCTCGAATTTTCTGTCCCTGACATTCTATAACTGACATTCCCCGGAACGTTCTGTCCCGGACATTCTATAACTGACATTTCCCGGAACGTTCTGTCCCGGACATTCTATAACTGACATTCCCCGGAACGTTCTGTCCCGGACATTCTATAACTGACATTCCCCGGAACGTTCTGTCCCTGACATTCTATAACTGACATTTCCCGGAACGTTCTGTCCCTGACATTGTTTGTGAACGGCCGGACGTCAGTGAATTAAACAAACGATAAGATCCCGAGGGAAGAGATCCCGTTCCAGGGAGAAGGAGACACTGTTCCGAAGGCCCCTCCGGCAGTTAAAGGGGTGAATACGTTTTCTCTGCGTTTACATTTCTACTCGACACAGGATCGACCACAATTTTGACCAAAATACAGGAATTCCCAAACTCCGTTTGTCTTCAGGAAACTGGGAGAGAATCTTTCAGGACAGCAACGTTTCCACCCTCCGTATTAGGAACTGGGAAGGAGTGACCTGTGTCTGCTCTCGAGTGATCAAGTGTATGGGAATGTTCTAGAAACCATCTGTCCTTATGGATGTGTCTCTGTGTGTTTGTGGAGGGAGGGTTTTCTGTAGTTTATGTCATATTTTTGCCAGTAAGTCCGACCTTCCCATTTGTTATTCCAGCTCCAATTATTTTAATTAATCCCTGAATACAGGGACACATTTGAAAATCTCACTGGGTCCCCGATCAAACGGGTCACTTTGCCTCCAGGCTGATGGATAATGGGTTTGTTTTCCATCCTCACAGTTAACCTAGTGACCATCTACGTCCTGCTTTATAAAGATTGTGGATTGTCTCCATGTGTCAGACGTTACCTGGGGGCCATGGCAGCGGCAGATCTCCTGGTCATTATCCTCGACCTGATCCTGAGACACATTCCCATTGTTTATCCGGAACAGTTTTATTTCCTGGACTCCGTCCCCGTGTGTAATATCCATGCCGTCCTGCTTTATGCAGCCACTGACTGCTCTGTCTGGTTCACCGTCACTTTCACCTTTGATCGGTTTGTGGCCATTTGTTGCCAGAATTTGAAAAGTAAATATTGCAGTGAGAAAACGGCGGCTGTGTTTCTAGGAGCAGTGACTGTGCTGAGCTGTTTAAAGAACATTTTCTGGTATTTTATGCTCGAGGCTCGGTATTGGCTGTGGAACCAGCCCTGGTTTTGTGATGTAACAGGCGCTGTTCGATTCTCCAGTGTCTGGATCACAATCGAGTTCCTCCACCACATTCTAACCCCGGGTGTCCCATTTCTCCTGATTCTGCTGCTCAATGTTCTCACCGTCAGACACATTTTAGTGACCAGCAGAGCCCGCAGGAGACTCCGCACTCACACCAATGGGGACGCTCAGTCTGACACTGAAATGAGAAACCGAAAAAAATCCATCATTTTAGTGTTTGTGATCTCGGCCAATTTCATCCTGTTATGGTCAGCGTTCATGCTGTATTCTATATGGAACCGGATGGATTGGATTGTGTATACCCCTGTGTCTCTCCATCCCTTTGTGGGGGAATTGGGCTTCATGCTGCAGCTCCTCAGTTGCTGCACAAACACCGTGATTTATGCCGTGACCCAGACGAAGTTCAGGCAGCAGCTGAAGAATGTGCTGAAATATCCCTTCACCCAAATCCATCCATCAATCAAATTCCCTCATTAATCAATCCGTCCTGGATTTTCTCATTTCAGTTCAGTGTTTCAGTGATGGAGCAGCCTGTCGCTATGGTAACAGACTGAGGGTAGCGCTGGGTTGTCCATCCTTATCCCACAGGGGGGGTTACAGGAAAACATTTCAATGTTTCTCACAACTCAGGGGCCAGTGAGAAAAGGCACCATCCCACTGACTGTATCCATCACTTCCATTTGTAACCAATAAAAATGTTGATTAAAGCGTGCAGAGCAGCAGAGTGACCGATGTTGTTGTGTGCCTTTGTGTTGGAGAAGCTGAGCTGGAGAGAGACAGACTCAGCCCCAAGTCCTGGTCCTCAGGGAAGGGGAGGGGACCGCGCCCTGAGCTCAGGAGCTGGGTTTAACTCCCTCTGAGCCCTCCCCCATTCCAACCTGGCCTCCCCATTTCCTCACCCTCACTTTTCCTCCTCAATTCTCTCCATCTCTCCCTTCCTGCACAATCTCTCCTTCTCAACACCTCTCCCTTTCACTCTCTCTGGTCCCCTCTCAGACAGCCCCCAACCCCAGTTTCTCCCCATGCCTCCACTATTCTTTCTGCCTCACTCCCCCCTCTCTCTCTCACACCCCCAACATGAGTTTATCCACCTGCCTCCATTCTTCTCTCTCCCCCTCACCCTCACTCTCTCTCTCTCTCTCTCTCTCTCCTGCCGTCTCTATCTCCTTCTCACAATTCTGGCTCTACCCCATTTTCCACACCTCGCACTTCCCACATCCCTCGATCATCTGACACCCACACGCCCCCCCACCACCAACCCCCCACAAGCAGACTCACCACCAACCTGCAGTCTCTGAGTCAGAGGGAGAGGGAAGGACCAGGGAGACAGAGTGTGTCAGAGAGAGAGAATAAGGGCGGGACAGAAGGGAGAGAGATTCAGTTAGAGAGAAACGGAGGGTGGTGGGGAGAGAGAGACCAAGACAGGGGGATCGAGAGTGAGAGAAGATGGAGAGAGAGTGAAGGAGCAGGGAAAGACTGAGAGAGAGAGAGGGAAGGGAGAGAAAAGGTGAGGGAGGGAGAGAGGGAGAGAGAAATAGGGGAGGACATAATGAGAGAGGGGTCAGAGAGAGAGGGGACAGAGAGAGCGAGGGAGACAGAGAGAGAGGGAGACAGAGAGAGAGGGAGACAGAGAGAGGGGAACAGAGAGAGAGGGGAACAGAGAGAGTGGGGAACAGAGAGAGAGGGGGGACAGAGAGAGAGGGGGGCAGAGAGAGAGGGGGCAGAGAGAGAGGGGGCAGAAAGAGAGGGAGACAGAGAGAGAGGGGAACAGAGAGAGAGGGGACAGAGAGCGAGGGGGACAAGGGAGAGAGGGATAGAGAGAGAGGGGGGGAGAGAGAGAGGGTGACAGAGAATGTGGGGGACAGAGAGAGAGAAACACAGAGAGAGAGGGAGACAGAGAGAGTGGGAGACAATGAGAGAGGGGAACAGAGAGAGAGGGGAACAGAGAGAGTGGGGGACAGAGAGAGAGGGGGGCAGAGAGAGAGGGGGCAGAGAGAGAGGGGGGCAGAGAGAGTGGGGGGGCAGAGAGAGAGGGGGCAGAGAGAGTGGGGGGCAGAGAGAGGGGGCAGAGCGAGTGGGAGACAGAGAGAGGAGGGACAGAGAGAAAGGGGGACAGAGAGAGAGGGGGACAGAGAGAGAAGGGGACAGAGAGAAAGGGGAACAGAGAGAGAGGGGGGACAGAGAGAGGGGGGCAGAGAGAGAGGGGGGCAGAGAGAGAGAGACTGAGAGAAGGGCACAGAGAGAGGGGACCGAGAGAGAGGGGGACAGAGAGAGGGGAACAGAGAGAGAGGGGAACAGAGAGAGAGGGGACAGAGAGAGAGGGGGCAGAGAGAGAGGGGAGCAGAGAGAGAGGGGGCTGGGGGGGGCAGAGAGAAGGCGAGAGAGAGAGGGGGACAGAGAGAGAGGGGGAGAGAGAGAGAGGGGGAGAGAGAGAGGGGGGGGCAGAGAGAGAGAGACAGAGAGAAGGGGACAGAGAGAGGGGACAGAGAGAGGGGGGGACAGAGAGAGAGGGGGCAAAGAGAGAGGGGGCAGAGAGAGGGGGGAACAGAGAGAGAGGGGACAGAGAGAGAGGGGACAGAGAGAGGGGGACAGAGAGAGTGGGGGACAGAGAGAGAGGGGGGCAGAGAGAGCGCGAGAGAGAGAGAGAGGGGAGAGAGGGGGGGGGAGATAAAGAGAGAGGGGAACACAGAGAGAGGGGCACACAGACAGAGGGGGGCAGAGAGGGGGGAACAGAGAGAGGGGGACAGAGAGAGGGGGGACAGAGAGACGGGGGAAAAGGAGAGGGGGGGACAGAGAATGGGGGGACAGAGAGAGAGAGGGACACACAGAGAGGGGGTCAGAGAGAGGGAAGGATAGAGAGAGAGGGGGAAAGATAGAGGGGGCAGAGAGAGAGGGGGACGGGGGGGACAGAGACAGGCGGGGGACAGAGAGAGGGAGGACAGAGAGAGAGGGGGACAGAGAGAGAGGGGGACAGGGTGGGACAGAGAGAGGCGGGGGACAGAGAGACGGGGACAGAGAGAGAGGGGGACAGAGAAAGAGGGAGACAGGGAGAGAGAGAGACAGAGAGAGAGAGGGGACAGAGAGAGGGGTGGACAGAGAGTGGGGGGACAGAGAGGGGGGCAGAGGGTGTCGACAGAGGGGGTACAGGGAGGGGGGAGAGAGGGGGGGAACAGAGAGAGGGGACAGAGAGAGAAGTGGACAGAGAGAGGGCAGGACAGAGAGAGATGGGACAGAGAGAGAGGGGTCAGAGAGAAGGCGACGGGGGGGGGACAGTGAGAGAGAGGGTGGAAAGAGAGAGGGGGGACAGAGAGAGGGGTGACAGAGAGAGAAGGGGATAGAGAGAGAAGGGGACAGAGAGATGGCGACAGAGAGAGGATGACAGAGAGGGCGGGGGCAGAGAGAGAGGGGACAGAGAGAGAGGGGGGCAGAGACAGGAGGGGCAGAGAGAGAGGGGGGCAGAGAGAGGGCGAGAGAAAGAGGGGGGCAGAGAGAGAGGGACAGTGAGAGAAGGGGAAAGAGAGAGAGGGGGCAGAGAGAGAGGGGGCAGAGAGAGCGAGAGATAAAGAGGGAGCAGAGAGAGGGGGGATAGAGAGAGAGTGGGAGACAGAGAGAGAGGGGAACAGAGAGAGAGGGGTAAGAGAGAGAGGGGCAGAGAGAGAGGGGCAGAGAGACGGGGCAGAGAGAGAGGGGGACAGAGAGAGAGGGAGACAGAGAGAGAGGGGGTCAGAGAGAGGGGGACAGAGAGAGAGGGGCAGAGAGAGTGTGGAGCAGAGAGAGGGGGAAGACAAGGGAGGGCAGAGAGAGGGGAGGCAGAGAGAGGGGGGACAGAGAGAGAGAGGGGGACAGATAGAGAGGAACAGAGGGAAAGGGGGACAGAGAGAGAGAGGGGCAGAGAGAGAGGGGCAGAGAGAGAGGGGGAAAGAGAGCGGGGGACAGAGAGGGGGCAGAGGGGCGGACAGAGGGGGGTACAGAGAGGGGGGACAGAGAGGGGGGAAGAGAGAGGGGAAAGAGAGAGAAGTGGAAAGAGAGAGAGGGCACAGAGAGAGAGTGGACAGAGAGAGAGGGGTCAGAGAGAAGGCGACGGGGTGGGGGGACAGTGAGAGAGAGAGGGAAAGAGAGAGATAGGGGACAGAGAGAGAGAGAGGGACGGGGGGGCAGAGAGAGGCGGGAGACAGAGACACGGGGACAGAGCGAGAGGGGGGCAGAGAGAGAGGGAAGCAGAGAGAGAGAGAGGGAGACAGAGAGAGAGGGGGAAAGAGAGGGGGGACAGAGAGGGAAGGAGAGAGAGAAGTGGACAGAGAGAGGGCAGGGCAGAGATAGAGGGGACAGAGAGAGAGGGGTCAGAGAGAAGGCGACAGAGGGGAGGGACAGTGTGAGAGAGGGTGGACTGGAGAGGGGGGACAGAGAGAGGGGTGACAGAGAGAGAAGGGGATAGAAAGAGAAGGGGACAGAGAGATGGCGACAGAGAGAGGATGACAGAGAGAGAGAGGGACAGAGAGAGGGGGGAACAGAGAGAGAGGGGACAGAGAGAGAGGGGGCGGAGAGAGAGGGGACAGAGAGAGAGGGGGGCAGAGAGAGAGGGGGCAGAGAGAGAGGGGGCAGAGAGAGAGGGGGCGAGAGAGAGGGAGACAGAGAGAGGGGAACAGAGAGAGAGGGTCAGAGAGAGAGAGGGGGGCAGAGACAGGCGACAGAGAGAGAGAGGGGACAGATTGAGGGAGACAGAGAGAGAGGGGAACAGAGAGAGGGGTCAGAGAGAGAGGGACAGAGAGAGGGGGGCAGAGAGAGAGTGGAGCAGAGAGAGGGGGCAGACAATGGGGGACGGAGAGAGGGGGGACAGAGAGAGAGGGACAGAGAGAAGGGGTGGAGAGAGAGAGAAGGGGATAGAGAGATAATGGGGCAGAGAGAGGGGGGCAGAGAGATGGCGACAAGAGAGGAGGAGAGAGAGAGGGGGACAGAGAGAGAAGGGGTGCAGAGACAGAGTGGGGCAGAGAGATGGGGCAGACAAAGGGTGGCAGAGAGAGGGGGACAGGGAGAGGGGGACAGAGAGTGGGGAAAATAGAGGGAGTCAGAGAGAGGGGGACAGAAAGAGGGGCACAGAGAGTGGGGAGATAGAGGGGGACAGAGAGAGAGGGGACAGAGAGAGTGAGGCAGAGAGAGTGGGACAGAGTGAGGGGGTCAGAGAGAGAGTAGGACAGAGAGGGGGCAGAGAGAGAGGGGAACAGAGAGAGGGGAAAAGATAGAGGCGGTTGGAAGGGAGAGGGGGAACAGGGAATGGGCGACAGAGAGGGGGCACAGAGAGTGGGGGAGATAGAAGGGGACAGAGAGGGGACAGAGAGAGAGGGGCAGAGAGAGTGGGACAGAGAGAGAGGGGAACAGAGAGAGAGGGAGACAGAGAGAGAGGGGACAGAGAGAGGGGGGGACAGAGAGAGGGGGGACAGAGAGAGGGGGAAGTAGAGGGGGTGAGAGAGAGGGGGACAGAAAGAGGGGGAGGTAGAGGGGGTCAGAGAGAGGGGGACAGAGGGAGGGGCACAGAGAGTGTGGGAGGTGGAGGGGATCAGAGAGGGGGGACAGAGAGAGGGGCACAGACAGTGGGGAAGTAGAGAGGGACAGAGAGAGAGGGGACAGAGATAGAGGGGCAGAGAGAGGGGGCAGAGAGAGGGGGGAAGAGAGAGAGGGGGAAGAGAGTGAGGGGCACAGGGAGTGGGGGTGATAGAGGGGGTCAGAGAGGGGGGACAGAAAAAGTGGGAGGTAGAGGGGGTCAGACAGAGGGGGACAGAGAGATGGGCACAGAGAGAGGGGCACAGAGAGTGGGGGAGATAGAGGGGGACAGAGAGAGAGGGGCAGAGAGAGATCGGGGCAGAGAGAGTTGGACAGAGTGAGAGGGTCAGAGAGAGAGAGGGGGACAGAGAGAGGGGGGACAGAGAGAGCGGGGATGGAGAGAGGGGGGACGGAGAGAGGGGGACAGAGAGGGGGCGCAGAGAGAAGGGGAGATAGAGGGGTTCAGAGAGAGGGGGACGGAAAAGGCGGAGGTAGAGGGGGTCAGAGAGAGTGGGACAGAAGGGGACAGAGAGAGGGGGGCAGAGAGAGGCGGAAAGAGTGGGGTGAGGGGGCGGACAGAGAGAGGGGGGACAGAGAGAGAGGGGGACAGAAAGAGTCGGGGACAGAGAGAGGGGGCAGAGAGAGGGGGCAGAGAGAGGCGGACAGAGTGGGGATGAGAGATGGAGGGACAGAGAGAGGGGGGACAGAGAGAGAGGGAGGCAGAGAGGGACAGAGAGGGGGGGAAAGAGAGGGGGGACAGAGAGAGGTGGACAGAGAGTGGGGGGACAGAGAGAGGTGGACAGAGAGAGGGGGACAGAGAGTGGGAGGACAGAGAGAGAGGGGACAGAGAACGTGGACAGAGAGAGGGGGACAGAGAGAGGAAGACAGAGAGAGGGGGACAGAGAGGGGGGACAGAGAGAGAGGGGGACAGAGAGAGAGGGAGACAGAGAGAGAGAGGAGGAAAGAGAGGGTTGCGGGGGAAGAGAGAGGGGGGTAAAGTGAGGGGGGACAGAGAGAGGGGGACAGAGAGAGAGGGACAGCGAAAGGGGGGCAGAGAGAGGGGGGACAGAGAGAGGGGAAAGATAGAGGCGGGTGGGAGGGAGAGGGGGGACAGGGAGAGGGTAACAGAGAGAGGGGCGCAGAGAGTGGGGGAGATAGAAGGGGACAGAGAGGGGACAGAGAGCGAGAGGGGCAGAGAGAGTGGGACAGAGAGAGGGGGTCAGAGAGAGGGGGGTCAGAGAGAGAAGGGGACAGAGAGAGAAGGGGACAGAAAGAGGGGAGCAGAGAGAGAGGGGGACAGAGAGAGGGGGCAGAGAGTTGGAGGAGCAGAGAGAGGGAGAAAGAGAGAGGCGGGTGTGAGGGAGAGGGGGACAGAAAGAGGGGCAGGTAGCGGGGGTCAGTGAGTGGGGGACAGAAAGAGAGGGGTAGAGGATGGGGTGAGAGAGGGGGTCAGAGAGTGGGGGAGAGAGAGGGGTACAGATTGGGGTGGGAGAGGGGATCAGAGAGTGGGTGGATGGAGATAGTAGGGGATAGAGAGAGTGGGGAACAGAGAGAGTGGGGGACAGAGAGAGAGGGGGACAGAAAGTGAGGGCGACAGAGGGGGGGCAGAGAGGGGGGAGAGAGAGATGGGGAGAGAGTGAGGGGGCAGAGAGAGGGGGACAGAAAGAGGGGGACAGAGAGAGAGGCAGGTGGGAGAGAGAGAGAGTGGGTCAGAGAGAGTCTGGTGGGAGAGAGCGTGGGACAGAGAGAGGGGGGAAGAGAGAGAGGGGTCCAAAGAGGGGGGATAGAGGGAAGCGGATGGGAGATGGGGGGCCAGAGAGAGGGCGACAGACAGAGGGGGGCAGAGAGCGGGGTTGAGAGAGAGGCGGGTGGGAGAGAGAGGGGGACAGAAAGAAGGGGACAGACAGATGGAGACAGACAGAGGGGGACAGAGAGCGTGGGCCAGAGAGAGGGGGACAGAGAGAGGGGGACAGAGAGAGAGCGTGACAGAGAGAGGGGGACAGAGGGAGGGGGGACAGAGAGAGACGGTGACAGAGAGGGCGTAGAGAGAGGGCGGCAGAGTTAGAGGGACAGAGAGAGGGGGGATAGAGAGAGGGGAGACAGAGAGAGGGGGAAGTAGATGGGGTGAGAGAGAGGGGGATAGAAAGAGGGGGAGGTAGAGGGGGTCAGAGAGAGGGGGACAGAGGGAGGGGCACAGAGTGTACGGGAGGTAGAGGGGATCAGAGAGGGAGGACAGAGGGAGGGGCACAGAGAGTGGGGCAGGTAGAGGGGGACAGAGACAGACAGAGGGGGACAGAGAGAGGGGGCAGAGAGAGTGGGGGGCAGAGAGAGGGGGCAGAGCGAGTGGGCGACAGAGAGAGGAGGGACAGAGAGAAAGGGGGACAGAGAGAGAGGGGGGACAGAGAGAGGGGAACAGAGAGAGAGGGGGAACAGAGAGAGGGGGGCAGAGAGAGAGGGGGGCAGAGAGAGAGAGACAGAGAGAAGGGCACAGAGAGAGGGGACCGAGAGAGAGGGGGACAGAGAGAGGAGAACAGAGAGAGAGGTGAACAGAGAGAGGGGACAGAGAGAGAGGGGGACAGAGAGAGGGGACAGAGACAGCGGGGGCAGAGAGAGAGGGGAGCAGAGAGAGAGGGGGCTCGGGGGGGGGCAGAGAGAAGGCGAGAGAGAGAGGGGGACAGAGAGAGAGGGGGACATAGAGAGAGGGGGAGAGAGAGAGGGGGGCAGAGAGAGAGAGACAGAGAGAAGGGGACAGAGAGAGTGGACAGAGAGAGGGGGGGACAGAGAGAGAGGGGTCAAAGAGAGAGGGGGCAGAGAGAGGGGGGAACAGAGAGAGAGGGGACAGAGAGAGAGGGGACAGAGAGAGGGGGCAGAGAGAGGGGGGAACAGAGAGAGAGGGGACAGAGAGAGAGGTGGGCAGAGAGACAGGGGGCAGAGAGAGGCGGGTGGCAAAGAGAAGGCGAGAGAAAGAGGGGGCAGAGAGCGAGGGGGGCAGTGAGAGCGCGAGAGAGAGAGAGAGGGGAGAGAGAGAGGTGGAGATAAAGAGAGAGGGGAACACAGAGAGAGGGGCACACAGATAGAGGTGGGCAGAGAGGGGGGAACAGAGAGAGGGGGACAGAGAGAGGGGGGACAGAGAGACGGGGGGAAAAGGAGAGGGGGGGACAGAGAATGGGGGGTCAGAGAGAGAGAGGGACACACAGAGAGGGGGTCAGAGAGAGGGAAGGATAGAGAGAGAGGGGGACAGATAGAGGGGGCAGAGAGAGAGGGGGACGGGGGGGACAGAGACAGGCGGGGGACAGAGAGAGGGAGGACAGAGAGAGAGGGGGACAGAGAGAGAGGGGGACAGGGTGGGACAGAGAGAGGCGGGGGACAGAGAGACGGGGACAGAGAGAGAGGGGGACAGAGAAAGAGGGACACAGAGAGAGAGAGAGACAGAGAGAGAGGGGACAGAGAGAGGGGTGGACAGAGAGTGGGGGGACAGAGAGGGGGGCAGAGGGGCTCGACAGAGGGGGTACAGGGAGGGGGGACGGGGGGGACAGAGAGAAGGGACAGGGAGAGAAGTGGACAGAGAGAGGGCAGGACAGAGAGAGATGGGACAGAGAGAGAGGTGTCAGAGAGAAGGCGAAGGGGGGGGGACAGTGAGAGAGAGGGTGGAAAGAGAGAGGGGGGACAGAGAGAGGGGTGACAGAGAGAGGATTACAGAGGGGGGGGGCAGAGAGAGAGGGGACAGAGAGAGGGGGGGCAGAGACAGGAGGGGCAGAGAGAGAGGGGGGCAGAGAGAGGGCGAGAGAAAGAGGGGGGCAGAGAGAGAGGGACAGAGAGAGAAGGGGAAAGAGAGAGAGGGGGCAGAGAGAGAGGGGGCAGAGAGAGCGAGAGATAAAGAGGGAGCAGAGAGAGAGGGGGACAGAGAGAGAGTGGGAGACAGAGAGAGAGGGGAACAGAGAGAGAGGGGTAAGAGAGAGAGGGGCAGAGAGAGAGGGGCAGAGAGAGGGGGCAGAGAGAGAGGGGGACAGAGAGAGAGGGAGACAGAGAGAGAGGGGGTCAGAGAGAGGGGATAGAGAGAGAGGGGCAGAGAGAGGGTGGAGCAGAGAGAGGGGGAAGATAAGGGAGGGCAGAGAGAGGGGAGGCAGAGAGAGGGGAGCAGAGAGAGAGGAGACAGAGAGAGAGGGGACAGAGAGAGGGGGGACAGAGAGAGAGGGGGATAGATAGAGAGGAACAGAGGGAAAGGGGGACAGAGAGAGAGGGGCAGAGAGAAGGGGGCAGAGATAGAGGGGGAAAGAGAGCGGGGGACAGAGAGGGGGGCAGAGGGGCGGACAGAGGGGGGTACAGAGAGGGGGGACAGAGAGGGGGGGAAGAGAGAGGGGAAAGAGAGAGAAGTGGAAAGAGAGAGAGGGCACAGAGAGAGAGTGGACAGAGAGAGAGGGGTCAGAGAGAAGGCGACGGGGTGGGGGGACAGTGAGAGAGAGAGGGAAAGAGAGAGATAGGGGACAGAGAGAGAGAGAGGGACGGGGGGGGCAGAGAGAGGCGGGAGACAGAGACACGGGGACAGAGAGAGAGGGGGGCAGAGAGAGAGGGAAGCAGAGAGAGAGAGAGGGAGACAGAGAGAGGGGGAAAGAGAGGGGGGACAGAGAGGGAAGGAGAGAGAGAGAAGTGGACAGAGAGAGGGCAGGGCAGAGATAGAGGGGACAGAGAGAGAGGGGTCAGAGAGAAGGCTACAGAGGGGAGGGACAGTGTGAGAGAGGGTGGACTGGAGAGGGGGTCAGAGAGAGGGGTGACAGAGAGAGAAGGGGATAGAAAGAGAAGGGGACAGAGAGATGGCGACAGAGAGAGGATGACAGAGAGAGAGGGGGACAGAGAGAGAGGGGGACAGAGAGAGGGGAACACAGAGACAGGGGACAGAGAGAGAGGGGACAGAGAGAGTGGGGGGCAGAGAGAGAGGGGGCAGAGAGAGAGGGGGCAGAGAGAGAGGGGGCGAGAGAGAGGGAGACAGAGAGAGGGGAACAGAGAGAGAGGGTCAGAGAGAGAGAGGGGGGCAGAGAGAGGAGACAGAGAGAGAGTGGGACCGGAGAGAGGGAGACAGAGAGATAGGGGAACCGAGAGAGGGGTCAGAGAGAGGGGGGCAGAGAGAGAGTGGAGCAGAGAGAGGGGGCAGACAGTGGGGGACGGAGAGAGGGGGGACAGAGAGAGGGGGACAGAGAGAAGGGGTGGAGAGAGAGAGAAGGGGATAGAGAGATAATGGGGCAGAGAGATGGCGACAAGAGAGGAGGAGAGAGAGAGGGGGACAGAGAGAGAAGGGGTGCAGAGACAGAGTGGGGCAGAGAGATGGGGCAGACAAAGGGGGGCAGAGAGAGGGGGACAGAGAGAGGGGGAGAGAGAGTGGGGGAAATAGAGGGAGTCAGAGAGAGGGGGACAGAAAGAGGGGCACAGAGAGTGGGGAGATAGAGGGGGACATAGAGAGAGGGGACAGAGAGAGTGAGGCAGAGAGAGTGGGACAGAGTGAGGGGGTCAGAGAGAGAGTAGGACAGAGAGGGGGCAGAGAGAGAGGGGAACAGAGAGAGGGGAAAAGATAGAGGCGGTTGGAAGGCAGAGGGGGAACAGGGAATGGCCGACAGAGAGAGGGTCACAGAGAGTGGGGGAGATAGAAGGGGACAGAGAGGGGACAGAGAGAGAGGGGCAGAGAGAGTGGGACAGAGAGAGAGGGTAACAGAGAGAGAGGGAGACAGAGAGAGAGGGGACAGAGAGAGGGGGGGGACAGAGAGAGGGGGAAGTAGAGGGGGTGAGAGAGAGGGGGACAGAAAGAGGGGGAGGTAGAGGGGGTCAGAGAGAGGGGGACAGAGGGAGGGGCACAGAGAGTGTGGGAGGTGGAGGGGATCAGAGAGGGGGGACAGAGAGAGGGGCACAGACAGTGGGGAAGTAGAGAGGGACAGAGAGAGAGGGGACAGAGATAGAGGGGCAGAGAGAGGGGGCAGAGAGAGGGGGGAAGAGAGAGAGGGGGAAGAGAGTGAGGGGCACAGGGAGTGGGGGTGATAGAGGGGGTCAGAGAGGGGGGACAGAAAAAGTGAGAGGTAGAGGGGGGTCAGACAGAGGGGGACAGAGAGATGGGCACAGAGAGTGGGGCACAGAGAGTGGGGGAGATAGAGGGGGACAGAGAGAGAGGGGCAGAGAGAGATCAGGGCAGAGAGAGTTGGACAGAGTGAGAGGTTCAGAGAGAGAGAGGGGGACAGAGAGAGCGGGGACAGAGAGAGGGGGGACGGAGAGAGAGGGACAGAGAGGGGGCGCAGAGAGAAGGGGAGATAGAGGGGTTCAGAGAGAGGGGGACGGAAAAGGCGGAGGTAGAGGGGGTCAGAGAGAGTGGGACAGAGGGGGACAGAGAGAGGGCGGCAGAGAGAGGGGTCAGAGAGAGGGGGCAGAGAGAGGCGGACAGAGTGGGGGTGAGGGGGCGGACAGAGAGAGGGGGGACAGAGAGAGAGGGGGACGGAAAGACTCGGGGACAGAGAGAGGGGGCAGAGAGAGGGGGCAGAGAGAGGCGGACAGAGTGGGGATGAGAGATGGAGGGACAGAGAGAGGGGGGACAGAGAGAGAGGGAGACAGAGAGGGACAGAGAGGGGGGGAAAGAGAGGGGGGACAGAGAGAGGTGGACAGAGAGTGGGGGGACAGAGAGAGGTGGACAGAGAGAGAGGGACAGAGAGTGGGAGGACAGAGAGAGAGGGGACAGAGAAGGTGGACAGAGAGAGGGGGGCAGAGAGAGGAAGACAGAGAGAGGGGGACAGAGAGGGGGGACAGAGAGAGAGGGGGACAGAGAGAGAGGGAGACAGAGAGAGAGAGGAGGAAAGAGAGGGTTGCGGGGGAAGAGAGAGGGGGGTAAAGTGAGGGGGGACAGAGAGAGGGGGACAGAGAGAGAGGGACAGCGAAAGGGGGGCAGAGAGAGGGGTTGGGAGGGAGAGGGGGGACAGGGAGAGGGTAACAGAGAGAGGGGCACAGAGAGTGGGGGAGATAGAAGGGGACAGAGAGGGGACAGAGAGCGAGAGGGGCAGAGAGAGTGGGACAGAGAGAGGGGGTCAGAGAGAGGTGGGGTCAGAGAGAGAAGGGGACAGAGAGAGAAGGGGACAGAAAGAGGGGTGCAGAGAGAGAGGGGGGCAGAGAGAGGGGGCAGAGAGTTGGAGGAGCAGAGAGAGGGAGAAAGAGAGAGGCGGGTGTGAGGGAGAGGGGGACAGAAAGAGGGGCAGGTAGCGGGGGTCAGTGAGTGGGGGACAGAAAGAGAGGGGTAGAGGATGGGGTGAGAGAGGGGGTCAGAGAGTGGGGGAGAGAGAGGGGTACAGATTGGGGTGGGAGAGGGGATCAGAGAGTGGGGGGATGGAGATTGTAGGGGATAGAGAGAGTGGGGAACAGAGAGAGTGGGGGACAGAGAGAGAGGGGGACAGAAAGTGAGGGCGACAGAGGGGGGGCAGAGAGGGGGGAGAGAGAGAGGGGGAGAGAGTGAGGGGGCAGAGAGAGGGGGACAGAAAGAGGGGGACAGAGAGAGAGGCAGGTGGGAGAGAGAGAGAGTGGGTCAGAGAGAGTCTGGTGGGAGAGAGCGTGGGACAGAGAGAGGGGGGAAGAGAGAGAGGGATCCAAAGAGGGGGGATAGAGGGAAGCGGATGGGAGATGGGGTCCAGAGAGAGGGCGACAGACAGAGGGGGGCAGAGAGCGGGGTTGAGAGAGAGGCGGGTGCGAGAGAGAGGGGGACAGAAAGAAGGGGACAGACAGATGGAGACAGACAGAGGGGGACAGAGAGCGGGGGACAGAGAGAGGGGGACAGAGAGAGGGGGACAGAGAGAGAGCGTGACAGAGAGAGGGGGACAGAGGGAGGGGGGACAGAGAGAGACGGTGACAGAGAGGGCGTAGAGAGAGGGCGGCAGAGTTAGAGGGACAGAGAGAGGGGGGATAGAGAGAGGGGAGACAGAGAGAGGGGGAAGTAGATGGGGTGGGAGAGAGGGGGATAGAAAGAGGGGGAGGTAGAGGGGGTCAGAGAGAGGGGGACAGAGGGAGGGGCACAGAGAGTACGGGAGGTAGAGGGGATCAGAGAGGGAGGACAGAGGGAGGGGCACAGAGAGTGGGGGAGGTAGAGAGGGACAGAGAGAGAAGGGACAGAGGTAGAGGGGCAGAGAGAGGGGGCAGAGAGAGGGGGGAAGAGAGAGGGGGAAGAGAGAGAGGGGCACAGGGAGTGGGGGAGATAGAGGGGGTCAGAGAGGGGGCAGAAAAAGTGGGAAGTAGAGGGGGTCAGAGAGAGTGGGGACAGAGAGATGGGCACAGAGAGAGGGCACAGAGAGTGGGGGAGATAGAGGGGGACAGAGAGAGAGGGGCAGAGAGAGATCGGGGCAGAGAGAGTGGGACAGAGTGAGGTGGTCAGAGAGAGAGGGAAACAGAGAGGGGGGGGACAGAGAGAGAGGGACAGAGAGGGGGACAGAGAGAGGGGCACAGAGAAAGGCGCACAGAGAAAGGTGGGCATAGAGAGGGGCGCAGAGAGAAGGGGAGATAGAGGGGGGTCAGAGAGAGGGGGATGGAAAAGGCGGAGGTAGAGAGGGTCAGAGAGAGGGCAGATAGAGGGGGACAGAGGGTGGGGGACAGAGAATGGGGGTCAGAGAACGGGGTACAGAGTGGGGGTGAGAGTGGGGGTCAGAGAGTGGGGGGATGGAGGGGAGACAGAGAGAGGGGACAGAGAAAGTGGGGGACAGAGAGAGCGGGACAGAGGGGGGGTGAGAGAGGGGGTCAGAGAGTGGGGGATGGAGGGGGGGACAGAGAGAGAGGGGACAGAGAAAGTGTGCGACAGAGAGAGGGGGACAGGGAGGGTGTGCGACAGAGAGAGAGGGGACAGAAAGAGAGGGACAGAGAGAGGGGGGCAGAGAGAGGGGGGCAGAGAGAGAGGCGGACAGAGTGGGGGTGAGGGGGGGACAGAGAGAGGGGGGACGGAGAGAGAGTGGGACAGAAAAGGAGGGGCAGAGAGAGGGGGCAGAGAGAGGCGGACAGTGTGGGGGTGAGAGAGGAGGGGACAGAGAGAGAGGGAGACAGAGAGGGACGGAGAGAGGGGGGAAAGAGAGGGGGGGACAGAGAGAGGTGGACAGAGAGTGGGGGGACAGAGAGAGGTGGACAGAAAGAGGGGGACAGAGAGTGGGAGGACAGAGAGAGAGGGGACAGAGAGAGGGGGACAGAGAGAGGGGGACAGAGAGAGGAGGACAGAGAGAGGAGGACAGAGAGGGGGACAGAGAGAGAGGGGATAGAGAGAGAAGGCGCAGAGAGAGAGGGGATAGAGAGAGCGGGGGACAGAGAGAGAGGGGGACAGAGAGAAAGAGGGGGAAAGAGAGGGTTGGGGGGAAGAGAGAGGGGGACAGTTAGGGGGGACAGAGAGAGTGGGACAGAGAGAGATGGACAGAAAAAGGGTGACAGAGAGTGGTGGACAGAGAGAGGGATGATAGAGAGAGGAGGACAGAGAGAGGAAGGGGTGTCAGAGAGTGGGGGCAGAGAGGGTGGATAGATAGAGGCAGGACAGAGGGGGGGACAGAGAGAGGAGGGCAGAGAGAGGGGGGCAGAGAGAGAGGGGGCAGAGAGGAGGGGACAGAGAGAGAGGGAGACAGAGAGAGAGGAGACAGAGAGAGAGGGACAGAGAGAGATGGGGAAGGGAGAGAGGGACAGAGAGCGCGGGTCAGAGAGAGGGCAACAGAGAGAGGGGAACAGGGAGTGGGGAGATACGGGGGACAGAGAGAGAGGGGTAGAGAGAGTTGGAGAGAGTGAGGGGACAGGGAGAGGGCGACAGAGAGAGGGCGACAGAGAAAGGGGGACAGAGAGTGAGAGGGGAACAGAGAGAGAGGGTGTCAGAGAGAGGGTGACAGAGAGGGGGGGACAGAGAGAGAGGGGGAGGTAGAGGGGGTCACAGAGAGGGGGACAGAAAAAGTCGGAGGTAGAGAGGGTTAGAGAGAGGGGTGATAGAGGGTGACAGAGAGTGGGGGACAGAGAGGGGGGCAGAGAGTGGGGATCAGAGAGAGGGGTACAGAGTGGGGGTGAGAGAGGAGGTCAGAGAGTGGGGGGATGGAGAGAGTGGGGGACAGAGAGAGGGGGAACAGAGAGAGAGGGGGAAAGAGAGAGGGGGACAGAGAGGGGGGACAGAGAGAGGGGGACAGAGAGAGAGGGGCAGAGGGAGGGAGGCAGAGAGAGAGGGACAGAGAGTGGGGGACAGAGAGAGGGCGAGATAGAGGGGGACAGAGAGAGAGAGGGGGGACAGAGAGAGGGGGACAGAGAGAGGGTACAGAGAGAGGGGGCAGAGAGTGGGGGACAGAGAGGAGGGGTACAGAGTGGGGGTGAGAGAGGAGTTCAGAGAGTGGGTGGATGGAGAGTGTGGGGGACAGAGAGAGAGGGGACAGAGAGAGAGGGGGAAAGAGAGAGAGGGGCAGAGGGAGAGGGGCAGAGACAGAGGGACAGAGAGAGGGGGACAGAGAGAGGGTGAGATAGAGGGGGACAGAGAGAGTGGATCAGAGAGAGGCGGGTGGGAGAGAGCGCGGGACAGAGAGAGAGAGGGGGAAACAGAGAGAGGGGGACAGAGAGAGAGGCGGGTGGGAGAGTGCGTGGGACAGAGCGAGAGGGGGACAGAGAGAGAGGGGACAAAGGGGGGGACAGAGAGAGATGTGACAGAGAGAGGGGGATAGAGAGAGGGGGATAGAGAGAGGGGGATAGAGAGAGGGGGACAGAAAAAGTCAGAGGTTGAGGAGGTCAGAGAGAGGGGATACAGAGGGCGACAGAGTGAGGAGGACAGAGAGAAGGCGACAGAGAGTGGGGGACAGAGAGTGGGGGACAGAGAGAGGGGTATAAAGTGGAGGTGAGAGAGGGGGTCAGAGATTGGGGGGATGGAGAGAGTTGGGGACAGAGAGAGAGGTGACAGAGTGAGTAGGGGACAGAGAGAGAGGGGGACAGACAGGGGGGATTGAGGGAGGGTACAGAGAGAGGGGGACAGAGAGAGGGGGCAGAGGGAGGGCGACAGAGAGAGGGGGGTGGGGGACAGAGAGTGGGTCAGACAGAGGGGGTCAGAGAGAGGGGGACAGAGAGAGGGGGACAGAGAGAGGCGGGTGGGATAGAGTGCGGGACAGAGAGGGGGGGAGAGAGAGAGGTGGAGATAGAGAGGTGGGCAGAGAGGGGGGCATAGAGAGGGGGGCAGAGAGAGGGGGGAACAGAGAGAGGGAGAAAGAGAGAGGCAGGTGGGAGGGAGGGGAGCAGAGAGCGCGGGGCAGAGAGAGTTGGACAGAGTGAGGGGGACAGACAGAGGGGGACAGAGAGAGAGGGGAACAGAGAGAGAGGGGGACAGAGAGAGGGGGGGGGACAGAGAGAGGGGGGACAGAGAGAGGGGGGACAGAGAGAGGGGGAAGTAGAGGGGGTGAGAGAGAGGGGGACAGAGGGAGGGGCACAGAGTGTGCGGGAGGTAGAGGGAATCAGAGAGGGGGACAGAGAGAGGGGCACAGAGAGTGGGGGAGGTAGAGAGGGACAGAGAGAGAGGGGACAGAGGTAGAGGGGCAGAGAGAGGAGGCAGAGAGAGGGGGGAAGAGAGAGAGGGGGAAGAGAGAGGGGCACAGGGAGTGGGGGAGATAGGGGGCGTCAGAAGGGGGGACAGTAAAAGTGGGGGTAGAGGGGGTCAGAGAGAGGGGGACAGAAAGATGGGCACAGAGAGAGGGGGAGATAGAGGGGGACAGAGAGAGAGGGGCAGAGAGAGATCGGGGCAGAGAGAGTGGGACAGAGTGAGGAGGTCAGAGAGAGAGAGGGGGACAGAGAGGGTGGGACAGAGAGAGGGGGACAAAGAGAGGGGGGACACAGAGAGGGGCATAAAGAAAGGCGCACAGAGAAAGGGGGGGCAGAGAATGGGGCGCAGAGAGAAGGGGAGATAGAGGGGGTCAGAGAGTGGGGGATAGAAAAGGCGGAGGTAGAGGGGGTCAGAGAGAGGGGGACAGAGAATGGGGGTCAGAGAGTGGGGGATGGAGAGGGGACAGAGAGAGAAGGGACAGAGAGAGAGGGGCAGAGGGAGGGAGGCAGAGAGAGTGGGACAGAGAGGGGCACAGAGAGAGGGCGAGATAGAGGGGGACAGAGAGAGAGAGGGGGACAGAGAGGGGGACAGAGAGAGGGGGCAGAGAGTGGGGAAAAGAGAGGAGGAGTACAGAGTGGGGGTGAGAGAGGAGTTCAGAGAGTGGGGGGATGGAGAGAGTGGGGGACAGGGAGAGAGGGGACAGAGAGAAAGGGGGAAAGAGAGAGAGGGGCAGAGGGAAGGGGGCAGAGAGAGGGGGACAGAGACAGGAGGACAGAGAGAGGGCGAGATAGAGGGGGGCAGAGAGTGTAGTTCAGAGAGAGGCGGGTGTGAGAGTGGGTGGGAAAGAGCGAGAGGGGGACAGAGAGAGAGGGGACAAAGGTGGGGACAGAGAGAGGGGCGACAGAGAGAGGGGGATAGAGAGAGGGGGACAGAAAACGTCGGAGGTTGGGGTGTCAGAGAGAGGGGGAGATAGAGGGCGACAGAGTGAGGAGGACAGAGAGTGGAGGACAGAGAGAGGGGTATAAAGTGGAGGTGAGAGAGGGGGTCAGAGATTGGGGTGATGGAGAGAGTTGGAGACAGAGAGAGTGGTGATAGAGAGAGTGGGGGACAGAGAGAGAGGGGGACAGAGAGAGAGGGGGACAGACAGGGGGGATAGAGGGAGGGGGACAGACAGAGGGGGGACAGAGCGAGGGGGCAGAGGGAGGGCGACAGAGAGAGGGGGACAGAGAGAGGTGGGTGGGATAGAGCGCGGGACAGAGAGGGGGGATAGAGGGAGGGGCACAGAGAGAGGGGGGGACAGAGAGAGGGGGACAGAGAGAGGCGGGTGGGATAGAGCGCGGGACAGAGAGGGGGGGGACAGAGAGAGGGAGACAGAGAGAGAGGCGTGTGCGAGAGAGAGGGGATCAGAGAGAGGCGGGTGGGAGGGAGAGCGGGACAGAGATAGAGGGGGAGAGAGAGAGAGGGGGACCACGAGGGGTGATAGAGGGAGGCGGGTGGGAGAGAGAGGGGGCAGAGAGAGGGGGACAGAGAGAGGCTGGTGGGGGACAGAGAGTGGGTCAGACAGAGGGGGTCAGAGAGAGGGGGACAGAGAGAGGGGGCAGAGGGAGGGCGACAGAGAGAGGGGGACAGAGAGAGGGGGACAGAGAGATACGGGTGGGATAGAGCGCGGGGCAGAGGGGGGGGACAGAGAGAGAGGGACAGAGAGAGAGGTGTGTGCGAGAGAGAGGGGGTCAGAGAGAGGCGGGTGGGAGGGAGAGATGGACAGAGATAGAGGTGGAGAGAGAGAGGGAAACAAAGAGGGTTGATAGAGGGAGGCGGGTGGGAGAGAGAGGGGGCAGAGAGAGGGAGACAGAGAGAGGGCGAAAGATGGGGGGAGAAGAGAGCGGGGGTGAGAGAGAGGCGGGTGGGAGAGGGAGGGTCAGAGAGAGAGGGGGACAGAGAGAGGGGGACAGAGAGTGGGTCAGATAGAGAGGGTCAGCGAGAGGGGGACAGAGAGAGTGGGGACAGAGAGAGAAGGGGACAGAGAGAGAGGGGGACAGAGAGAGATGGACAGAGAGAGAGGGGGACAGAGAGAGAGGGGAACAGAGAGAGATGGACAGAGAGAGAGGGGGACAGAGAGAGTGGGGGACAGAGAGGGAAGGGGCAGAGAGAGGGGGAGAGAGAGACGGGTACAAGAGACGGGGAGATAGAGGGGGACAGAGAGAGTGCGTCAGAGAGAGAGGGGGACAGAGAGAGAGCGGGACAAAGAGAGAGGAGGACAGAGAGAGCGGGACAGAGAGAGGGGGACAGAGAGAGAGGGGGACAGAGAGAGACGGGGACAGAGAGAGAAGGACAGAGAGACGGGGAGATAGAGGGGGTCAGAGAGAGGGCGTCAGAGAGAGAGGGGGACAGAGAGAGAGCGGGACAAAGAGAAAGGAGGACAGAGAGAGCGGGACAGAGAGAGGGGGACAGAGAGAGAGGGGGACAGAGAGAGACGGGGACAGAGAGAGAAGGACAGAGAGACGGGGAGATAGAGGGGGTCAGAGAGAGGGCGTCAGAGAGAGAGGGGGACAGAGAGAGAGGGGACAGAGAGAGAGGAGGTCAGAGAGACGGGGGACAGAGCGAGGGGATTAGAGAGAGGGGGATAGAGAGGGGGGATAGAGAGAGGAGGGTAGAGAGAGAGGTGGGTGTGAGGCAGAGGATTCAGAGAGAGGCGGGTGGGAGGGAGCGCAGGACAGAGAGAGAGGGAACAGTGAGAGAGGAGTACAAAGAGGGGGGATAGAGGGAGGCGGGTGGGAGGGGGCGCAGAGAGAGGGGGACAGAGAGAAGGCGACAGAGAGAGTGGGTCAGATAGAGGGGGAACAGAGAGAGAGGGGGACAGAGAGAGAGGGACAGAGAGAGGGGGAACAGAGAGACGGGGGACAGAGAGATGGGGGACAGAGAGATGGGGACAGAGAGATGGGGGACAGATGGGGGGAGAAGAGAGCGGGGGTGAGAGAGAGGCGGGAGGGAGAGGGAGGGTCAGAGAGAGAGGGGGACAGAGAGAGGTGGACAGAGAGTGGGTCAGATAGAGAGGGTCAGCGAGAGGGGGACAGAGAGAGTGGGGACAGGGAGAGAAGGGGACAGAGAGAGAGGGGGACAGAGAGAGATGGACAGAGAGAGAGGGGGACAGAGAGAGAGGGGAACAGAGAGAGATGGACAGAGAGAGAGGGGGACAGAGAGAGTGGGGGACAGAGAGGGAAGGGGCAGAGAGAGGGGGAGAGAGAGACGGGGACAAGAGACGGGGAGATAGAGGGGGACAGAGAGACTGCGTCAGAGAGAGAGGGGGACAGAGAGAGAGCGGGACAAAGAGAGAGGAGGACAGAGAGAGGGGGACAGAGAGAGGGGGACAGAGAGAGAGGGGGACAGAGAGAGACGGGGACAGAGAGAGAAGGACAGAGAGACGGGGAGATAGAGGGGGTCAGAGAGAGGGCGTCAGAGAGAGAGAGGGGGACAGAGAGAAACGGGGACAGAGAGAGAAGGACAGAGAGACGGGGAGATAGAGGGGGTCAGAGAGAGGGCATCAGAGAGAGAGGGGGACAGAGAGAGAGGGGACAGAGAGAGAGGGGGTCAGAGAGACGGGGGACAGAGCGAGGGGATTAGAGAGAGGGGGATAGAGAGGGGGGATAGAGAGAGGAGGGTAGAGAGAGAGGTGGGTGTGAGGCAGAGGATTCAGAGAGAGGCGGGTGGGAGGGAGCGCAGGACAGAGAGAGAGGGAACAGTGAGAGAGGAGTACAAAGAGGGGGGATAGAGGGAGGCGGGTGGGAGGGGGCGCAGAGAGAGGGGGACAGAGAGAAGGCGACAGAGAGAGTGGGTCAGATAGAGGGGGAACAGAGAGAGAGGGGGACAGAGAGAGAGGGACAGAGAGAGGGGGGACAGAGAGACGGGGGACAGAGAGATGGGGGACAGAGAGATGGGGACAGAGAGATGGGGGACAGAGACGGGGGGAACAGAGAGAGAGGGGGACAGAGAGACGGGGGGCAGAGAGATGGGGGACAGAAAGATGGGGGACACAGACGGGGGGGACAGAGAGAGGGGGGAGAGAGAGAGGGGTGACAGAGAGAGAGGGGGGACAGAGAGAGAGGGGGGACAGAGAGAGAGGAGGACAGACAGAGAGGGGGACAGACAGAGAGGTGGACAGAGACAGGGGGACAGAGAGAGAGGACCAGACAGAGAGAGGGACAGAGAAGAACAGAGAGAGGGGGTCAGAGAGAGAGAGCGACAGAGAAAGTGGGACAGAGAGTGGGTCAGATAGAGGGGATCAGAGAGAGGTGGACAGAGAGAGAGGGGGAAAGAGAGAGAGGGGCAGAGGGAGAGGGGCAGAGACAGAGGGACAGAGAGAGGGGGACAGAGAGAGGGTGAGATAGAGGGGGACAGAGAGAGTGGATCAGAGAGAGGCGGGTGGGAGAGGGCGCGGGACAGAGAGAGAGAGGGGGAAACAGAGAGAGGGGGACAGAGAGAGAGGCGGGTGGGAGAGTGCGTGCGACAGAGCGAGAGGGGGACAGAGAGAGAGGGGACAAAGGGGGGGACAGAGAGAGATGTGACAGAGAGAGGGGGATAGAGAGAGGGGGATAGAGAGAGGGGGATAGAGAGAGGGGGACAGAAAAAGTCAGAGGTTGAGGAGGTCAGAGAGAGGGGAGATAGAGGGCGACAGAGTGAGGAGGACAGAGAGAAGGCGACAGAGAGTGGGGGACAGAGAGTGGGGGACAGAGAGAGGGGTATAAAGTGGAGGTGAGAGAGGGGGTCAGAGATTGGGGGGATGGAGAGAGTTGGGGACAGAGAGAGAGGTGACAGAGTGAGTAGGGGACAGAGAGAGAGGGGGACAGACAGGGGGGATTGAGGGAGGGTACAGAGAGAGGGGGACAGAGAGAGGGGGCAGAGGGAGGGCGACAGAGAGAGGGGGGTGGGGGACAGAGAGTGGGTCAGACAGAGGGGGTCAGAGAGAGGGGGACAGAGAGAGGGGGACAGAGAGAGGCGGGTGGGATAGAGCGCGGGACAGAGAGGGGGGGAGAGAGAGAGGTGGAGATAGAGAGGTGGGCAGAGAGGGGGGCATAGAGAGGGGGGCAGAGAGAGGGGGGAACAGAGAGAGGGAGAAAGAGAGAGGCAGGTGGGAGGGAGGGGAGCAGAGCGCGCGGGGCAGAGAGAGTTGGACAGAGTGAGGGGGACAGACAGAGGGGGACAGAGAGAGAGGGGAACAGAGAGAGAGGGGGACAGAGAGAGGGGGGGGGACAGAGAGAGGGGGGACAGAGAGAGGGGGGACAGAGTGAGGGGGAAGTAGAGGGGGTGAGAGAGAGGGGGACAGAAAAAGGGGGAGGTAGAGGGGGTCAGAGAGAGGGGGACAGAGGGAGGGGCACAGAGAGTGCGGGAGGTAGAGGGGATCAGAGAGGGGGACAGAGAGAGAGGCACAGAAAGTGGGGGAGGTAGAGAGGGACAGAGAGAGAGGGGACAGAGGTAGAGGGGCAGAGAGAGGAGGCAGAGAGAGGGGGGAAGAGAGAGAGGGGGAAGAGAGAGGGGCACAGGGAGTGGGGGAGATAGGGGGCGTCAGAGAGGGGGGACAGGAAAAGTGGGGGTAGAGGGGGTCAGAGAGAGGGGGACAGAGAGATGGGCACAGAGAGAGGGGGAGATAGAGGGGGACAGAGAGAGAGGGGCAGAGAGAGATCGGGGCAGAGAGAGTGGGACAGAGTGAGGGGGTCAGAGAGAGAGAGGGGGACAGAGAGGGTGGGACAGAGAGAGGGGGGACAAAGAGAGGGGGGACACAGAGAGGGGCATAAAGAAAGGCGCACAGAGAAAGGGGGGGGCAGAGAATGGGGCGCAGAGAGAAGGGGAGATAGAGGGGGTCAGAGAGAGGGGGATAGAAAAGGCGGAGGTAGAGGGGGTCAGAGAGAGGGGGACAGAGAATGGGCGTCAGAGAGTGGGGGGATGGAGAGGGGACAGAGAGAGAAGGGACAGAGAGAGAGGGGCAGAGGGAGGGAGGCAGAGAGAGTGGGACAGAGAGGGGCACAGAGAGAGGGCGAGATAGAGGGGGACAGAGAGAGAGAGGGGGACAGAGAGGGGGACAGAGAGAGGGGGCAGAGAGTGGGGAAAAGAGAGGAGGAGTACAGAGTGGGGGTGAGAGAGGAGTTCAGAGAGTGGGGGGATGGAGAGAGTGGGGGACAGGGAGAGAGGGGACAGAGAGAAAGGGGGAAAGAGAGAGAGGGGCAGAGGGAAGGGGGCAGAGAGAGGGGGACAGAGACAGGGGGACAGAGAGAGGGCGAGATAGAGGGGGGCAGAGAGTGTAGTTCAGAGAGAGGCGGGTGTGAGAGTGGGTGGGAAAGAGCGAGAGGGGGACAGAGAGAGAGGGGACAAAGGTGGGGACAGAGAGAGGGGCGACAGAGAGAGGGGGATAGAGAGAAGGGGACAGAAAACGTCGGAGGTTGGGGTGTCAGAGAGAGGGGGAGATAGAGGGCGACAGAGTGAGGAGGACAGAGAGTGGAGGACAGAGAGAGGGGTATAAAGTGGAGGTGAGAGAGGGGGTCAGAGATTGGGGTGATGGAGAGAGTTGGGGACAGAGAGAGTGGTGATAGAGAGAGTGGGGGACAGAGAGAGAGGGGGACAGAGAGAGAGGGGGACAGACAGGGGGGATAGAGGGAGGGGGACAGACAGAGGGGGGACAGAGAGAGGGGGACAGAGAGAGGTGGGTGGGATAGAGCGCGGGACAGAGAGGGGGGATAGAGGGAGGGGGACAGAGAGAGGGGGGGGACAGAGAGAGGGGGACAGAGAGAGGCGGGTGGGATAGAGCGCGGGACAGAGAGGGGGGGGACAGAGAGAGGGAGACAGAGAGAGAGGCGTGTGCGAGAGAGAGGGGATCAGAGAGAGGCGGGTGGGAGGGAGAGCGGGACAGAGATATAGGGGGAGAGAGAGAGAGGGGGACCACGAGGGGTGATAGAGCGAGGCGGGTGGGAGAGAGAGGGGGCAGAGAGAGGGGGACAGAGAGAGGCTGGTGGGGGACAGAGAGTGGGTCAGACAGAGGGGGTCAGAGAGAGGGGGACAGAGAGAGGGGGCAGAGGGAGGGCGACAGAGAGAGGGGGACAGAGAGAGGGGGACAGAGAGATACGGGTGGGATAGAGAGCGGGGCAGAGGGGGGGGACAGAGAGAGAGGGACAGAGAGAGAGGTGTGTGCGAGAGAGAGGGGGTCAGAGAGAGGCGGGTGGGAGGGAGAGCGGGACAGAGATAGAGGTGGAGAGAGAGAGGGAGACAAAGAGGGTTGATAGAGGGAGGCGGGTGGGAGAGAGAGGGGGCAGAGAGAGGGGGACAGAGAGAGGGCGACAGATGGGGGGAGAAGAGAGCGGGGGTGAGAGAGAGGCGGGTGGGAGAGGGAGGGTCAGAGAGAGAGGGGGACAGAGAGAGGGGGACAGAGAGTGGGTCCGATAGAGAGGGTCAGCGAGAGGGGGACAGAGAGAGTGGGGACAGAGAGAGAAGGGGGACAGAGAGAGAGGGGGGACAGAGAGAGAGGGGGGACAGAGAGAGAGGAGGACAGACAGAGAGGGGGACAGACAGAGAGGTGGACAGAGACAGGGGGACAGAGAGAGAGGACCAGACAGAGAGGGGGACAGAGAAGAACAGAGAGAGGGGGTCAGAGAGAGAGAGCGACAGAGAAAGTGGGACAGAGAGTGGGTCAGATAGAGGGGGTCAGAGAGAGGTGGACAGAGAGAGAGGGGATAAAGATAGAGGGGCCACAGACAGGGCGACAGAGAAAGGGCGACAGAGAGAGAGGGGGTCAGAGGGAGGCGGTGTCAGAGAGGGGGACAGATAGGAGGGACAGAGAGAGAGGGACAGAGAGAGGGGTTCAGAGAGAGAGAGAGGGGAACAGAGAGAGAGAGGAGACAGAGAGAGGGGGTACAGAGAGATGGGGGACAGAGGGAGGGGGAGGTAGAGAGGGTCAGAGAGAGGGGGAGGTAGAGGGGGACAGAGAGGGGGGACAGAGATTGGGGCCACAGAGTGGGGGACAGAGAGAGGGGTACAGAGTGGGGGTGAGAGAGGGGGTCAGAGGGTGGTGGGATGTAGAGAGTGGGGGACAGAGAGGGCGGTACTGAGAGAGTGGGGAACAGAGAGAGGGGGACAGAGAGGGGGGACAGAGAGAGAGAGGGACATAGAGGGGGGCAGAGATAGGGGAACAGAGAGAGTGGGGACCCGAGAGAGGGGGGAACAAAGGGGGGGGGGATCGAGGGCGACAGACAGGGGGGGGCAGAGAGAGAGGCGGGTGGGAGAGAGAGGGGGTCATAGAGAAGGGGACAGAGAGAGGGGGCAGAGAGTGCGACAGAGATAGGGCGACAGAGAGAGAGGTCGACAGAGAGAGTGGGTCAGATAGAGGGGGGACAAAGAGAGAGGAGGACAGAGAGAGAGGGACAGAGAGAGAGGTGGTTAGAGAGAGGAGGTGTCAGAGAGGGGGACAGAGAGCGAGGCGGGTGGGAGAGAGAGTGTGTCAGAGAGAGGGGCGGGTGGGAGAGTGCGTGGGACAGAGCGAGAGGGGAACAGAGAGAGAGGGGGACAAAGAGGGGGGATAGAGGGAGATGGGTTGGAGAGAGAGGGGGACAGAGAGTGGGTCAGACAGAGGTTGACAGAGAAAGTGGGACAGAGAGGGGGGACAGAGAGAGGAGGACAGAGAGAGGGGAACAGAGTGTGGGGGACAGAGAGTTGGGGACAGAGAGTGTGGGACAGAGAGAGGGAGACAGAGAGTGTGGCACAGAGAGTGTGGGACAGAGAGAGAGGGGGACAGAGAGGGGGGAAGATAGAGGGCGACAGAGAGGGGGACAGAGAGAGGGGGGAAAGAGGGAGGGGGACAGAGAGCGTGGGGGACAGAGAGAGGGCGACAGAGAGAGGCGTGTGGGAGGGAGCGCGGGACAGAGAGAGAGGGGGACAGAGGGAAAGGGACAGAGAGAGAGAGGCGGGTGGGAGAGAGAGGGGGTCAGAGAGAGGCGGGTGGGAGGGAGAGTGGGACAGAGAGAGGGGGACAGAGAGAGGGCGACAGAGAGAGTGGGTCAGAGAGAGGGGGGCAGAGAGAGAGGGGGGACAGAGAGAGAGGGGGGGACAGAGAGAGAGGGGGTGACAGAGAGGGGGGACAGAGAGAGAGGGAACAGAGAAATGGGGGACAAAGAAATGGGGGACAGAGTGGGGAGGACAGAGAGAGGGGGGGACAGAGAAAGGGGGGACAGAGAGAGAGGGGACAGAGAGAGAGGGGGACAGAGAGAGAGGCGACAGAGACATGGGGACAGAGAGAAGGGAACAGAGAGAGGGGGACAGAGATGGAGAGAGAGAGGGGGTCAGAGACAGAGTGTGGGGGACAGAAAGAGGGGTGATAGAGGGGGACAGAGAGAGAGGACAGAGAGAGAGGGGGAGAGAGAGAGAGTGGGTCAGATAAAGGGCGACAGAGAAGGGGGGACAGAGAGAGGGGGAAACAGAGAGTGGGGGGGACAGAGACTGGGGGAGGTAGAGGGGTTCAGAGACAGGGGAACAGAGAGAGAGGGGGACTGTGAGAGGAGGAGGGGGTTCAGAGAGAGTTGGGCAAAGAGGATGGACAGATAGAAGCGGGATAGAGAGTGGGGTCAGAGAGAGGGGGAACAGCTAGAGGGAGGGAAAGAGAGAGAGGGGGGACTGAGAGATGGTGACAGACAGGTTGCAGAGAGAGGGCGACAGAGAGAGGGGGACAGAGAAAGGGGTGAGAGAGAGAGGGGGAGCAGAGAGAGGGGGAGAGAGGGAGGGGGAGAGAGGGAGGGGGGACAGAGAGACGATGACAGAGATGAGGGAGAGAGAGGGGGACAGAGAGAGGAGAGACACAGAGAGGGGGAACAGAGGGGGGGCAGAGAGACAGTGACAGAGAGGGGGCGGAGAGAGGGGGACACAGAGAGGGGTCAGAGAGAGGGGGGCAGAGAGAGGGGACAGGGAGTGGGGGACAGAGAGAGAGGGGGGACAGAGAGAGGGGGACAGAGAGAGGGGGACAGAGAGGGGACATCAGAGAGAGGCGGGTGGGAAAGAGCGCGGGACAGAGAGAGAGAGGGGACAGAGAGAGGGGGGGACAAAGAGGGGGAATAGAGGGAGATGGGTGGGAGAGAGAGGGGGTGAAAGAGTGGGTCAGACAGTGGGGTCAGAGAGAGGGCGACAGAGAGGGGGACAGAGAGTGGGGGAGAGAGAGGGGGAGAGAGGGAGGCGGGTGGGAGAGAGAGCGGGGCAGACAGAGGGGGCAGGGGGGGGCAGAGAGCGGGGGTGAGAGAGAAGCGGGTGGGAGAGAGGGGGTCAGAGAGAGAGGTGGACAGAGTGAGAGGCGTACAGAGAGAGGGGGACAGAGAGAGGGGGGAACAGAGAGAGGGGGACAGAGAGAGGGGGACAGAGGGAGGGGGGACAGAGTGAGAGGGACAGAGGGAGGGGGTCAGAGAGAGAGCGGGAGGTCAGAGAGAGAGGGGGTCAAAGAGAGGGGGACAGAGAGAGATGGCACAGAGACGGGCGGGGCAGAGTGAGAGGACAGAGAGTGGGGAAGATAGAGGTGGGCAGAGAGAGGGGGACAGAGAGAGGGGGACAGAGAGAGCGGGGGCAGGAAGTGGGGGACAGAGTGAGGGGGAAAGAGAGAGGGGGACAGAGAGAGCGGGACAGAGGGAGGGTCACAGAGAGTGCGGGAGGTAGAGGGAGTCAGAGAGAGGGGGACAGAGAGAGGGGCACAGAGAGTTGGGGAAATAGAGGGGGACAGAGAAAGAGCGGATAGAGAGAGAGGGGGGCAGAGAGAGTGGGACAGAGTGAGGGGGGCAGAGAGAGAGGGGAAAGAGAGAGAGTGGAAAAAGAGAGAGGGGGAGATAGAGGGGGTCAGAGAGAGGGGGGACAGAGGGGGGGAAAGAGAGGGGGGGACAGAGAGAGAGCGGGGCAGAGATAGAGGGGCAGAGAGAGATGTGGCAGACAGAGGGAGACAGAGTGAGGGGGGCAGAGTGAGGAGGGCAGAGAGAGAGGGGGCAGAGAGAGATTGAAAAGAGAGTGGGGGACAGAGAGAGGGGTACAGAGTGGGGGAAAGAGAGGGAGTCAGAGACAGGTGGACAGAGAGAGTGGGACAGAGAGAGGGGGAGACAGAGAGAGTGGGACAGAGAGGCGGAGAGAGAGGGGGGGACAGAGAGAGAAGCACAGAGTGTGGGGGAGATAGCGGGGCTCAGAGAGAGGAGGACATAGAGGGGGACAGAGAGAGGGGGAAGAGAGGGGGACAGGGAGTGGGGGACAGAGAGTGGGGGACAGAGAGTGGGGGACAGAGAGAGAGGACAGAGAGAGGGGTAAAGAGTTGGGGAGAGAGGGGGTCAGAGAGAAGGGGACAGAGAGTGGGGGGGTGGAGAGAGTGGGGGACAGAGAGAGAGGGGGGTCAAAGAGAGGGGGGCAGAGAGAGACGGAGCAGAGAGAGGGGGCAGAGAGCGGAGGAGAGATAGAGGGCGACAGAGAGACGGCGACAGCGAGAGGGTGCAGAGAGAGGAGGTGACAGAAAGAGGGGGACAGAGAGAGGGGGACAGAGATAGGGGGAACAGAGAGAGCCGGACTGAGAGCGAGGCGGGGACAGAGAGAGGGGGACAGAGAGAGGGGAAGGCAGAGGTGGTCAAAGGGAGGGGGACAGAGAGAGGAGCACAGAGAGTCGGGGAGATAGAGCGGACAGAGAGAGGTCGGGACAGAGAGAAGGGGGACAGAGAGAGGGCGACAGAGAGAGTGTCACAGAGAGTGGGGGAGATAGAGGGGGTCAGAGAGAGGGGGACAGAGAGAGGGTGACAGAGAGAGTGGGGGACAGAGAGAGAGGGGGCAGAGAGAGGGTGACAGAGAGAGGGGGACAGAGAGAAAAGGGGGCAGAGAGAGAGGGGCAGAGAGAGATGGGGCAGACAGAAGGGGACAGAGTGAGGGGGGCAGAGAGAGAGAGAGGGTCAGAGAGGGGACAGAGAGACGGGGATATAGAGGGGGACAGAGAGAGGGGAAAGAGAGTGGGGGACAGAGAGAGTACAGAGTGGGAGAGAGAGAGGGAATCAGAGAGATGGGGGCAGAGAGAGGCCGACAGAGAGAGAGGGACAGAGAGTGGGGGGGACGGAGATGGGGGGGGGGGGGTACGGAGAGAGGTGGGGACAGAGAGAGAAGGGAACAGAGAGAGAGGGGGACAGAGAGAGTGGGACAGAGAGAGATGGGGACAGAGAGAGATGTGGACAGAGAGAGAAGGACAGAGAGAGAGGAGGTCAGAGAGAGAGGAGGACAGAGAGAGGCAGGAGGAAGGGAGAGAGGGGCAGAGAGAGGGCGACAGAGAGAGGGGCACCGAGAGTGGGGTAGATAGAGGGGGTCAGAGAGAGGGGGAGACAGACAGTGGGGAGATGGAGAGAGTGTGGGACAGAGAGAGAGAGAGTGAGAGAGAGGGTCAGAGAGGGGGGCAGGGAGAGACGGAGCAGAGAGAGGGCGAAGAGAGGGGCGCAGAGAGTGGGGTAGAGATAGAGGGGACAGAGAGGGGGGACAGAGAGAGGGGGACAGTGAGAGGCCGACAGAGAGAGGAGGCAGAGTGCGAGGGGGACAGAGAGAGTGGGACAGAGAGAGGGGGACAGAGAGAGGCGGACAGAGAATGGCCGACAGAGAGAGGAGGCAGAGAGAGAGGGGGACAGAGAGAGAGGAGGACAGAGAGAGAGAGGAACAGAGAGGGGGTGGAACAGAGAGAGAGGGGGACAGAGAGAGAGGGGGACAGAGCGAGGAGGGGAAAGAGAGAGGCGGGTGGAAGGGAGAGGAGGGCAGAGAGAGGGCGACAGATAGAGGAGAACAGAGAGTGGGGAGATAGCGGGGCACACAGAGAGGGGGACAGAGAGAGGGGGACAGAGAGAGGGAGGGACAGAAAGAGGGGTTGACAGAAAGAGGGGGAGACAGAGAGAGGGGGGACAGAGAGAGGGGACATAGAGGTTGACAAAGGGAGGGGGACAGAGAGAGAAGCACAGAGAGAGGGGTAGATAGAGGGGTTCAGAGCGAAGGGTACAAAGATAGTGGTACAGCGAGTGGGGGAGATAGACGGAAACGAGAGTGTGACAAAAAGAGAGGGTGGTAGAGGTGGTCAGAGAGAGGGGAAGATAGAGGGGGACAGAGAGAGAGGGCGAGCCGGGGGTACAGAGAGAGAGGGGGGTACAGAGAGAGGGGGACAGAGAGAGGGCGACAGAGAGAGGGGCACAGAGAGAGGAGGAGATAGAGGGGGTCTGAGAGAGGGGGACAGAGAGAGGGTGATATAGAGGGGGACAGCAAGAGAGGGGGGTCAGAGACAGAGGGGACAGTGAGAGAGGGGGGCTGAGAAATGGCTACAGAGAGAGGGTGACAAAGAGAGGGGGACATAGAGAGGGGGACAGAGAGAGGCAGGTGCGAGAGAGGGGGGTCAGAGAGAGGCGGGTGTGAGGGAGAGCGGGACAGAGAGAGAGGGGGACAGAGAGAGAGGGAGATAAAGAGGGGGGATAGAGGGAGGCGGGCGGGAGAGAGGGGCGACAGAGAGAGTGGGACAGAGAGTGGTCAGATAGAGAGGGTCAGAGAGAGGGGGACAGGAGAGAGAGGGGGACAGAGAGAGGGGGGCAGAGAGAGGCGGGTGGGAGAGAGCGCGGGACAGAGAGAGCGGGGACAGAGAGAGAGGGACAGAGAGATAGAGAGGCGGGTGGGAGAGAGGGGGGCAGGGAGAGTAGGACAGGGAGAGGGCGACAGACGGGGGAAGAGAGCAGAGGAAAGAGAGAGGGGGGACAGAGATTGAGTGGGGGGGACAGAGAGGGACGGGGCAGAGAGAGGGGGACAGAGAGAGGGGAACAGAGAGAGGGAGACAGAGATGGGGGGCAGAGAGCGGGGGAGAGTGAGGAGGACAGAGAGAGGCGAACAGAGAGAGGGGGACTGAGTGAGTGGAACTGAGAGACGGGGACAGAGAGACGGGGAGATAGAGCGGGACAGAGCGAGGGGGTCAGAGAGAGGCGTGTGGGAGAGAGCATGGGAGAGTTAGAGGGGGACAGCGAGACGGGTGGGAGAGAGAGGGGGCAGAGAGTGGGTCAGACAGAGGGGGTCAGAGAGAGTGGGACAGAGAGAGGGGGGGACAGGGGGGGGCAGAGAGAGGGCGACAGAGAGAGGGCGACAGGGAAAGGGCGAAAGAGAGAGAGGGGGACAGAGAGAGGGGGACAGATAGAGGGGGATAGAGAGAGAGGTGGGTGTGAGAGAGAGGGGTCAGAGAGAGGCGGGTGGGAGGGAGAGTGGACAGAGAGAGAGGGGAACGGAGAGAGGGGGGAACAAAGGGGGGGGATAGAGGGAGGTGGGTGGGAGAGAGAGGGGGACAGAGACAGGGCGACAGACAGCGGGGCAGAGACCGCGGAGAGAGAGAGGCGGGTTGGAGAGAGAGGGGGTCATAGAGAGGGGGACAGATAGAGGAGAACAGAGAGTGGGGAGATAGCGGGGCACACAGAGAGGGAGACAGAGAGAGGGGGACATAGAGAGGGAGGGACAGAAAGAGGGGTTGACAGAAAGGGGGGGAGACAGAGAGAGGGGGGACAGAGAGAGGGGGAGATAGAGGTTGACAAAGGGAGGGGGGACAGAGAGAGGGGCACAGAGAGAGGGGTAGATAGAGGGGTTCAGAGCGAAGGGTACAGAGATAGTGGTACAGCGAGTGGGGGAGATAGAGGGGGACAGAGAGTGGGACAAAAAGAGAGGGTGGGAGAGGGGGTCAGAGAGAGGGGAAGATAGAGGGGGACAGAGAGAGAGGGCGAGACAGGGGGGGACAGAGAGAGAGGGGGTACAGAGAGAGGGGGATAGAGAGAGGGCGACAGAGAGAGTGGCACAGAGAGTGGAGGAGATAGAGGGGGTCTGAGAGAGGGGGACAGAGAGAGGGTGATATAGAGGGGGACAGCAAGAGAAGGGGTCAGAGACAGAGGGGACAGTGAGAGAGGGGGGCTGAGAAATTGCGACAGAGAGAGGGTGACAAAGAGAGGGGGACAGAGAGAGGGGGACAGAGAGAGAGGCAGGTGCGAGAGAGGGGGGTCAGAGATAGGTGGGTGTGAGGGAGAGCGGGACAGAGAGAGAGGGGGACAGAGAGAGAGGGGGATAAAGAGGGGGGATAGAGGGAGGCGGGCGGGAGAGAGGGTCGACAGAGAGAGTGGGATAGAGAGTGGGTCAGATAGAGTGGGTCAGAGAGAGGGGGACAGAGAGAGGCGGGTGGGAGAGAGCGCGGGACCCAGAGAGGGGGGACAGAGAGAGAGGGACAGAGAGATAGAGAGGCAGGTGGGAGAGAGGGGGGCAGGGAGAGTAGGACAGGTAGAGGGCGACAGACGGGGGGGGAGAGAACACGGGAAAGAGAGAGGGGGGACAGAGAGTGAGTGGGGGGACAGAGAGGGACGGGGCAGAGAGAGGGGGACAGAGAGAGGGGAACAGAGAGAGGGAGACAGAGATGGGGGACAGAGAACGGGGTAGAGTGAGGAGGACAGAGAGAGGCGAACAGAGAGAGGGGGACTGAGTGAGTGGAACTGAGAGACGGGGACAGAGAGACGGGGACAGAGAGACGGGGAGATAGAGCGGGACAGAGCGAGGGGGTCAGAGAGAGGCGTGTTGGAGAGAGCATGGGAGAGTTAGAGGGGGACAGGGATACAGGTGGGAGAGAGAGGGGGCAGAGAGTGGGTCAGACAGAGGGAGTCAGAGAGAGTGGGACAGAGAGAGGGGGGACAGAGTGGGGAGCAGAGAGAGGGCGACAGAGAGAGGGCGACAGGGAAAGGGCGAAAGAGAGAGAAGGGGACAGAGAGAGAGGGACAGATAGAGGGGGATAGAGAGAGAGGTGGGTGTGAGAGAGAGGGGTCAGAGAGAGGCGGGTGGGAGGGAGAGTGGACAGAGAGAGAGGGGAACAGAGAGAGGGGGAACAAAGGGGGGGATAGAGGGAGGTGGGTGGGAGAGAGAGGGGGGCAGAGAGACATAGACAGAGAGGGGGCGGAGAGAGGGCGACATAGAGAGGGGTCAGAGAGAGGGGGGCAGAGACAGGGGACAGGGAGTTGGGGACAGAGAGAGAGGGGGGACAGAGAGAGGGGGGACAGAGAGAGGGGGACAGAGAGAGGGCATCAGAGAGAGGCCGGTGGGAGAGAGCGCGGGACAGAGAGAGAGGGGACAGAGAGAGGGGGGGACAAAGAGGGGGGATAGAGGGAGATGGGTGGGAGAGAGAGGGGGTGAAAGAGTGAGTCAGGCAGTGGGGGTCAGAGAGAGGGCGACAGAGAGGGGGACAGAGAGTGGGGGAGTGAGAGGGGGGAGAGGGAGGTGGGTGGGAGAGAGAGCGGGTAGAGAGAGGGGACAGAGGGGGGGCAGAGAGCGGGGGTGAGAGAGAAGCGGGTGGGAGAGAGGGGGACAGAGCGAGAGGCGTACAGAGAGAGGGGGACAGAGAGAGGGGGGAACAGAGAGAGGGGGGACAGAGAGAGGGGGAGAGAGGGAGGGTGGAAAGAGGGAGAGGGACAGAGGGAGGGGGTCAGAGAGAGAGCGGGAGGTCAGAGAGAGAGGGGGTCAGAGAGAGAGGGGGACAGAGAGAGATGGCACAGAGACGGGGGGGACAGAGTGAGAGGACAGAGAGTGGGGGCGATAGAGGTGGTCAGAGACAGAGGACAGAGAGAGGGGGACAGAGAGTGGTGGACAGAGTGAGGTGGTCAGAGAGAGGGGGGGACAGAGAGAGGGGGGACAGAGAGAGAGGGGGAAGAGAGAGGGGGGGAACAGAGAGAGGGCGACAGTGAGGGGGGGAACAGAGAGAGGGGGACAGAGATTGGGGGGAGATAGAGGTGGTCAGAGAGAGAGGGACAGAGAGAGGGGGACAGAGAGTGGGGGGAGAGAGTGAGAGGGGGACAGAGAGAGAGGGGGACAGAGAGAGAGGGGGACAGAGAGAGGGCGACAGAGAGAGGGGCGAAGAGAGAGAGGGGGACAGAAAGAGGGGGAGGTAGAGGGGGTCAGATAGAGGGGGACAGAGAGAGTGATATAAAGGGGGACTACGAGAGAAGGAGTCAGAGACAGAGGGGTACAGTGAGAGAGGAGGGCAGGGAAATGGCTACAGAGAGAGGGTGACAGAGAGAGTGGGGGACAGAGAGAGAGGGGGCAGAGAGAGGGTGACAGAGAGAGGGGGACAGAGAGAAAAGGGGGCAGAGAGAGAGGGGGACAGAGAGAGAGGGGCAGAGAGAGATGGGGCAGAAGGAAGGGGGACAGAGTGAGGGGGGCAGAGAGAGAGTGGGTCAGAGAGGGGGACAGAGAGACGGGGATATAGAGGGTGACAGACAGAGGGGACAGAGAGTGGGGGACAGAGAGAGGAGTACAGAGTGGGGGAGAGAGAGGGAATCAGAGAGATGGGGACAGAGAGAGGCCGACAGAGAGAGGGGGACAGAGAGTGGGGGGGGACGGAGAGTGGGGGGGACGGGACGGAGAGAGGTGGGGACAGAGAGAGAGGGGAACAGAGAGAGAGGGGGACAGAGAGAGTGTGACAGAGAGAGATGGGGACAGAGAGAGATGTTGTCAGAGAGAGAAGGACAGAGAGAGGGGAGGTCAAAGAGAGAGGAGGACAGAGAGAGAGGAGGACAGAGAGAAGCAGGAGGAAGGGAGAGAGGGGCAGAGAGAGGGCGACAGAGAGAGGGGCACCGAGAGTGGGGGAGATAGAGGGGGTCAGAGAGAGGGGGAGACAGACAGTGGGGAGATGGAGAGAGTGTGGGACAGAGAGAGAGAGAGAGAGAGAGAGAGAGAGGGTCAGAGAGGGGGGCAGGGAGAGACGGAGCAGAGAGAGTGCGAAAGAGAGGGGCGCAGAGAGTGGGGTAGAGATAGAGGGGACAGAGAGAGAAGGGACAGAGAGAAAAGGGGGCAGAGAGAAGGGGGGCAGAGAGAGGGCGACACAGAGAGTGTCACAGAGAGTGGGGGAGATAGAGGGGGTCAGAGAGAGGGGGAAAGAGAGAGAGTGATACAGAGGCGGACTACGAGAGAAGGAGTCAGAGACAGAGGGGCACAGTGAGAGAGTGGGGCAGAGAAATGGCGACAGAGAGAGGGTGACAGAGAGAGTGGGGGACAGAGAGAAAAGGGGGCAGAGAGAGAGGGGGACAGAGAGAGAGGGGCAGAGAGAGATGGGGCAGACAGAAGGGGACAGAGTGAGGAGGGCAGAGAGAGAGAGGGTCAGAGAGGGGGACAGAGAGACGGGAATATAGAGAGGGACAGAGAGAGGGGACAGAGAGTGGGGGACAGAGAGAGTACAGAGTGGGAGAGAGAGAGGGAATCAGAGAGATGGGGGCAGAGAGAGGCCGACAGAGAGAGAGGGACAGAGAGTGGGGGGGACGGAGAGTGGTGGGGGGGATGGAGAGAGGTGGGGACAGAGAGAGAGGGGAACAGAGAGAGAGGGGGACAGAGAGAGTGGGACAGAGAGAGATGTGGACAGAGAGAGATGTGGACAGAGAGAGAAGGACAGAGAGAGAGGAGGTCAGAGAGAGAGGAGGACAGAGAGAGAGGAGGACAGAGAGAAGCAGGAGGAAGGGAGAGAGGGGCAGAGAGAGGGCGACAGAGAGAGGGGCACCGAGAGTGGGGGAGATAGAGGGGGTCAGAGAGAGGGGGAGACAGACAGTGGGGAGATGGAGAGAGTGTGGGACAGAGAGAGAGAGAGAGAGAGAGAGGGTCAGAGAGGGGGGCAGGGAGAGACGGAGCAGAGAGAGTGCGAAAGAGAGGGGCGCAGAGAGTGGGGTAGAGATAGAGGGGACAGAGAGAGGGGGCACAAAAAGGGGGACACAGAGAGCCGGGCACAGAGAGGGGTGCACAGAGAGAGGGACAGAGAGTGGGGACTGAGAGAGAGAGGGGGACAGAGAGAGAGAGGAACAGAGAGGGGGGGACAGAGAGAGAGGGAGACAGAGAGAGAGGGGGACAGAGCGAGGGGAGAAAGAGAGAGGCGGGTGGAAGGGAGAGGAGGGCAGAGAGAGGGCGACAGAGAGAGGAGAACAGAGAGTGGGGAGATAGTGGGGCACAGAGAGAGGGAGGGACAGAAAGAGGGGGGGACAGAGAGAGGGGGGACAGAGAGAGGGGAGATAGAGATTGCCAAAGAAGGGGAAAAGAGAGAGGGGCACAGAGAGAGGGGTAGATAGATGGGTTCAGAGCGAAGGGTACAGAGATAGTGGTACAGCGAGTGGGAGAGATAGAGGGGGACAGAGAGTGGGACAAAAAGAGGGGGTGGGAGAGGGGGTCAGAGAGAGGGGAAGATAGAGGGGGACAGAGAGAGAGGGGGAGACGGGGGGACACGGAGAGAGGGGGTACAGAGAGAGGGGGACAGAGAGAGGGCGACAGAGAGAGGGGCACAGAGAGTGGAGGAGATAGAGGGGGTCTGAGAGAGGGGGACAGAGAGAGGGTGATATAGAGGGGGACAGCAAGAGAGGGGGTCAGAGACAGAGGGGACAGTGAGAGAGGGGGGCTGAGAAATGGCGACAGAGAGAGGGTGACAAAGAGACGGGACAGAGAGAGGGGGACAGAGAGAGAGGCAGGTGCGAGAGAGGGGGATCAGAGAGAGGCGGGTGTGAGGGAGAGCGGGACAGAGAGAGAGGGGGACAGAGAGTGGGGAATAAAGAGGGGGTGGGATTGAGGGAGGCGGGCGGGAGAGAGGGGCGACAGAGAGAGTGGGACAGAGAGTGCGTCAGATAGAGGGGGTCAGAGAGAGGGGGACAGAGAGAGAGGGGGACAGAGAGAGGGGGACAGAGAGATAGAGAGGCGGGTGGGAGAGATGCGGGCAGGGAGAGTAGGACAGGGAGAGGGCGACAGACGGGGGGGAGAGAGCGGTGGAAAGAGAGAGGGGGGGACAGAGAGGGGGGACAGAGAGTGAGTGGGGGACAGAGAGGGACGGGGCAGAGAGAGTGGGACAGAGAGAGGGGAACAGAGAGAGGGGGACAGAGAGAGGGGGACTGAGAGAGGCGGGTGGCAGAGAGCATGGGAGAGAGAGAGGGGGGACAGGGAGACGGGTGGGAGAGAGAGGGGGCAGAGAGTGGGTCAGACAGAGGGGGTCAGAGAGAGTGGGGCATAGAGAGGGGGGACAGAGAGGGGGGGACAGAGAGAGGGCGACAGAGAGAGGGCGACAGGGAAAGGGCGAAAGAGAGAGAGGGGGACAGAGAGAGGGGGACAGATAGAGGGGGATAGAGAGAGAGGTGGGTGTGAGAGAGAGGGGTCAGAGAGAGGCGGGTGGGAGGGAGAGTGGACAGAGAGAGAGGGGAACAGAGAGAGGGGGGAACAAAGGGGGGGATAGAGGGAGGTGGGTGAGAGAGAGAGGGAGACAGAGAGAGGGCGACAGACAGGGGGGGCAGAGACCGGGGAGAGAGGGAGGCGGGTGGGAGAGAGAAGGGGTCATAGAGAGAGGGGGCAGAGAGAGGGCGACAGAGATAGGGCGACAGAGAGAGTGTGTCAGATAGAGGGGGGACAGAGAGAGAGGAGGACAGAGAGAGAGGGACAGAGAGAGAGGGGTTCAGAGAGAGGTGGTGTCAGAGAGGGGGACAGAGAGGGAGGGACAGAGAGAGAGGGGACAGAGAGAGGGGGGGCAGAATGAGAGGGGGTTAGACGGGGGGAACAGAGGGAGGGACAGAGAGGTGCGGGGGACAGAGTGAGCGGGGCAGAGAGAGAGCGGGCAGAGAAAGAGGGGGAAGAGAGAGAGGGACACAGAGAGAGAGGGGGACAGAGAGAGAGGGGATAGAGAGAGGGGGTACAGACAGAGGGGGACAGAGAGAGGGTGGGACAGAGAGACGGGGGAACAGGGAGGGGGGACAAAGAGATGGGGGAAAGAGAGAGGGGGGAAGAGAGAGAGGTGGGTGGAAGGGAGAGGAGGGCAGAGAGAAGGCGACAGAGAGAGGAGCACAGAGAGTGGGTGGAGATAGCGGGGCTCAGAGACAGGGTGACAGAGAGAGAGGGCGATATAGAGTGGGGGACAGAGAGATGGGTACAGAGCGGAGGAGAGAGAGGGGGTAAAAGAGAGAGGTGGACAGAGAGGGGGACAGAGAGGGAGGGACAGAGAGAGAGGGGACAGAGAGAGATAGGGGGGGCAGAATGAGAGGGGTTTAGACGGGGGGAACAGAGGGAGGGACAGAGAGGTGCGGGGGACAGAGAGAGCGGGGCAGAGAGAGAGCGGGCAGAGAAAGAGGGGGAAGAGAGAGAGGGGCACAAAGAGAGAGGGGGACAGAGAGAGAGGGGATAGAGAGAGGGGGTACAGACAGAGGGGGACAGAGAGAGGGTGGGACAGAGAGAGGGGGGAACAGGGAGGGGGACAAAGAGATGGGGGAAAGAGAGAGGGGGGAAGAGAGAGAGGTGGGTGGAAGGGAGAGGAGGGCAGAGAGAGGGCGACAGAGAGAGGAGCACAGAGAGTGGGGGGAGATAGCGGGGCTCAGAGACAGGGTGACAGAGAGAGAGGGCGATATAGAGTGGGGGACAGAGAGATGGGTACAGAGCGGAGAGAGAGAGGGGGTAAAAGAGAGAGGTGGACAGAGAGGGGGACAGAGAGTGGGGGGATGGAGAGAGTGGGGAGAGAGAGAGAGCGGGGTTAGAGAGAGGGGCAGAGAGTGACGGAGCCGAGTCAGGGCGACAGAGGGGGTGGCAGAGAGCGGAGAGGAGAAAGAGGGAAAAAAGAGAGGGGGACAGAGAGGGTGGGACAGAGAGAGGGGGGGACAGAGAGAGGTCGGGACAGAGAGAAGGGGGACAGAGAGAGGGCGACACAGAGAGTGTCACAGAGAGTGGGGGAGATAGAGGGGGTCGGAGAGAGGGGGAAAGAGAGAGAGTGATACAGAGGCGGACTACGAGAGAAGGAGTCAGAGACAGAGGGGGACAGTGAGAGAGTGGGGCAGAGAAATGGCGACAGAGAGAGGGTGACAGAGAGAATGGGGGACAGAGAGAAAAGGGGGCAGAGAGAGAGGGGGACAGAGAGAGAGGGGCAGAGAGAGATGGGGCAGACAGAAGGGGACAGAGTGAGGGGGGCAGAGAGAGAGAGGGTCAGAGAGGGGGACAGAGAGACGGGAATATAGAGAGGGACAGAGAGAGGGGACAGAGAGTGGGGGACAGAGAGAGTACAGAGTGGGAGAGAGAGAGGGAATCAGAGAGATGGGGGCAGAGAGAGGCCGACAGAGAGAGAGGGAAAGAGAGTGGGGGGGACGGAGAGTGGTGGGGGGGACGGAGAGAGGTGGGGACAGAGAGAGAGGGGAACAGAGAGAGAGGGGGACAGAGAGAGTGGGACAGAGAGAGATGGGGACAGAGAGAGATGTGGACAGAGAGAGAAGGACAGAGAGAGAGGAGGTCAGAGAGAGAGGAGGACAGAGAGAGAGGAGGACAGAGAGAAGCAGGAGGAAGGGAGCGACGGGCAGAGAGAGGGCGACAGAGAGAGGGGCACCGAGAGTGGGGGAGATAGAGGGGGTCAGAGAGAGGGGGAGACAGACAGTGGGGAGATGGAGAGAGTGTGGGACAGAGAGTGAGAGAGAGAGAGAGAGAGGGTCAGAGAGGGGGGCAGGGAGAGACGGAGCAGAGAGAGTGCGAAAGAGAGGGGCGCAGAGAGTGGGGTAGAGATAGAGGGGACAGAGAGGGGGGACAGAGAGAGGGGGACAGAGAGAGGCCGACAGAGAGAGGAGGCAGAGAGCGAGGGGGACAGAGAGAGGGGGACAGAGAGAGTGGCGGTGGGAGAGAGAGGGGGACAGAGAGTGGGGGAAGGAGAGAGGGGCACAGGGAGAGGGGGACAGAGAGAGGGGGCACAGAAAGGGGGACACAGAGAGGGGGGCACAGAGAGGGGGGCACAGAGAGGGGGACAGAGAGGGAGACTGAGAGAGAGAGGGGGACAGAGAGAGATAGGAACAGAGAGAGGGGGTGACAGAGAGAGAGGGTGACAGAGAGAGAGGGGACAGAGCGAGGTGGGAAAGAGAGAGCCGGGTTGAAGGGAGAGGAGGGCAGAGAGAGGGCGAGAGAGAGAGGAGAACAGAGAGTGGGGAGATAGCGGGGCACAGAGAGAGGGGGACAGAGAGAGGGAGGGACAGAAAGAGGGGTGGACAGAGAGAGGGGGGACAGAGAGAGGGGAGATAGAGTTTGACAAAGGGAGGGGGACAGAGAGAGGGGCACAGGGAGAGGGATAGATAGAGGGGTTCAGAGCGAAGGGTACAGAGATAGTGGTACAGCGAGGGGGAGAGATAGAGGGGGACAGAGAGTAGGACAAAAAGAGGGGGTGGTAGAGGGGGTCAGAGAGAGGGGAAGATAGAGGGGGGACCGAGAGAGAGGGGGTACAGAGAGAGGGGGATAGAGAGAGGGCGACAGAGAGAGGAGCACAGAGAGTGGAGGAGATAGAGGGCGTCTGAGAGAGGTGGACAGAGAGAGGGTGATATAGAGGGGGACAGCAAGAGAGGGGGTCAGAGACAGAGGGGACAGTGAGATAGGGGTCTGAGAAATGGCGACAGAGAGAGGGTGACAAAGAGAGGGGGACAGAGAGAGGGGGTCAGAGAGAGAGGCAGGTGCGAGAGAGGGGGATCAGAGAGAGGCGGGTGGGAGGGAGAGCGGGACAGAGAGAGAGGGGAACAGAGAGAGAGGGGGATAAAGAGGGGAGATAGAGGGAGGCGGGCGGGAGAGAGGGGCGACAGAGAGAGTGGGACAGAGAGTGGGTCAGATAGAGCGGGTCAGAGAGAGGGGGACAGAGAGAGAGGGGGACAGAGAGAGGGGGACAGAGAGAGGGGGACAGAGAGAAACAGAGGCGGGTGGGAGAGAGGGGGGCAGGGAGAGTAGGACAGGGAGAGGGCGACAGACGTTGGGGAGAGAGCGGGGGAAAGAGAGAGAGGGGGACAGAGAGGGGGAACAGAGAGTGAGTGGGGGACAGCGAGGGACGGGGCAGAGAGAGAAGGACAGAGAGAGAGGATCAGATAGAGGGAGACAGAGATTGAGGACAGAGAGCGGGGGACAGTGAGGAGGACAGAGAGAGGTGGACTGAGTGAGTAGAACAGAGAGAGAGGGACAGAGAGACGGGGACAGAGAGACGGGGAGATAGAGCGGGACAGAGCGAGAGGGTCAGAGAAAGGCGGGTGGGAGAGAGCATGGGAGAGAGAGAGGGGGAGAGGGAGACGGGTGGGAGAGAGAGGGGGCAGAGAGTGGGTCAGACAGAGTTGGTCAGAGAGAGTGGGACAGAGAGAGGGGGGACAGAGAGGGGGGGACAGAGAGAGGGCGACAGAGAGAGGGCGACAGAGAAAGGGGGAAAGAGAGAGAGGGAGACAGAGAGAGGGGGACAGAGAGAGGGGGATAGAGAGAGAGGTGGGTGTGAGAGAGAGGGGTCAGAGAGAGGCGGGTGGGAGGGAGAGTGGACAGAGAGAGAGGGGAACAGAGAGAGGGGGGAACAAAGGGGGGATAGAGGGAGGTGGGTGGGAGAGAGAGGGGGACAGAGAGAGGGCGATAGACAGGGGGGCAGAGACCGGGGAGAGAGAGAGGCGGGAGGGAGAGAGAGGGGGTCATAGAGAGTGGGACAGAGAGAGGGGGCAGAGAGAGGGCGACAGAGATAGGGCGACAGAGAGAGTGGGTCAGATAGAGGGGGGAAAGAGAGAGAGGAGGACAGAGAGAGAGGGACAGAGAGAGAGGGGGTCAGAGAGAGGGGGTGTCAGAGAGGGGGGCAGATAGAGTGAGGTGGGCGGGAGAGAGAGGGGGACAGAGCGAGGGCGGCAGACAGGGGGGCAGAAACCAGGGAGAGAGGAGAGGCGGGTGGGAGAGAGAGGGGGTCATAGAGAGTGGGACAGAGAGAGTGGGTCAGATAGAGGGGGGACAGAGAGAGAGGAGGACAGAGAGAGAGGGACAGAGAAAGAGGGGGTCAGAGAGAGGGGATGTCAGAGAGGGGGGCAGAGAGGGAGGGACAGAGAGAGCGGGGACAGAGAGAGAGAGGGGGGCAGACAGAGAGGGGGGCAGAGAGAGAGGGCGTCAGAGGGGGGGAACAGAGGAGGGGACAGAGAGGTGCGGGGGACAGAGAGAGCGCGGCAGAGAGAGAGTGGTCAGAGAAAGAGGGGGGAAGAGAGAGAGAGAGGGGCACAGAGAGAGAGTGGGACAGAGAGAGGGGATAGAGAGAGGGGGGACAGACAGAGGGGGAGAGAGAGAGGGGGGCACAGAGAGAGAGGGGAACAGGGAGGGGGGACAAAGAGATGGGGGAAAGAGAGAGGGGGGAAGAGAGAGAGGTGGGTGGAAGGGAGCGGAGGGCAGAGAGAGGGCGACAGAGAGAGGAGCACAGAGAGTGGGGGGAGATAGCGGGGCTGAGAGACAGGGTGACAGAGAGAGAGGGCGATATAGAGTGGGGGACAGAGAGATGGGTACAGAGTGGAGGAGAGAGAGGGGGTAAAAGAGAGAGGTGGTCAGAGAGGGGGACAGAGAGTGGGGGGATGGAGAGCGTTGGGAGAGAGAGAGAGGGGGGTTAGAGAGAGGGGCAGAGAGTGACGGAGCCGAGACAGGGCGACAGAGGGGGTGGCAGAGAGCGGGGAGGAGAAAGAGGGGACAGAGAGACGGACACAGAGAGAGTGGGACAGAGAGAGGGGGGGACAGGGAGAGTAGGGACAGAGAGAGGCGGGGACAGAGAAAGGCGGACAGTGAGAGAGAGAGAGAGAGGCGGGTGGGAGAGAGAAGGGTTCCGATTGAGGCTGGTGGGAGAGAGAGGGGGACAGAGAGAGGGGGGACAGAGAGAGCCGGACTGAGAGAGAGGGGGAGAGAGAGGGGGGACAGAGAGAGGTGGAACAGACAGGGTCGGACTGAGAGAGAGGGGGGGAGAGAGAGAGAGGGGGACAGAGAGAGGGGGAGATAGAGGTGGTCAAAGGGAGGTGGACAGAGAGTGTGGCACAGAGAGTGGGGGAGATAGAGGGGGTCAGAGAGAGCGGGACAAAGAGAGGGGCACAGAGAGTGGGGGAGATAGAGCGGGTCAGAGAGAGAGGGGGGCAGAGGTGGGGTGACAGAGGTAGGAGACGGGGGTAAGAGGGCGGGGACAGAGAGAGGGCGACAGAGAGACGGGCACAGAGAGTGGATGAGATAGAGGTGGTCAGAGAGAGAAGGGACAGATAGAGGGTGATATAGAGGGGGACACCAAGAGAGGGTGTCAGAGACAGAGGGGGACAGTGAGAGAGAGGGGCAGATAATTGGCGACAGAGAGAGGGTGACAGAGAGAGAGGGTGACAGAGAGAGAGGGGCACAGAGTGGGGGAGGTAGAGGGGGTCAGAGAGAGGGGGGTCCGAGAGAGCGGGTCAGAGAGTGAGGGAGAGAGAGAGGGGGACAGAGAGAGGGAAGGGGACAGAGAGAGAGGGGAAAGAGAGAGGCGGGTGGAAGGGAGAGGAGGCAGAGAGAGGGCGACAGAGAGAGAGGCACAAAGAGTGGGGGAGATAGAGGGGGTCAGAGAGAGGGGGACAGAGGCAGGGGGATATAGAGGGGGACAGAGAGAGGGGGACAGAGAGTTGTGGACAAAGTGTGGGGAGATGGTGAGAGTGGGGGACAGAGAGGGGGGTAGAGAGATGGAGCTGAGAGAGGGCGACAGAGAGAGGTTTCAGAGAGCGGGGGACAGATAGAGGGGACAGAGATAGTGTGACATAGAGAGGGGGCAGAGATAGGGAGCACAGAGAGGGGGGGGAACAGAGAGAGGGGGACAGAGAGAGAGGGAGGCGGGTGGGAGAGAGAGGGGGTCAGAGAGAGGGGAATCAGATAGAGCCGGACTGAGAGAGAGGTGGACAGAGAGAGGGGGACAGAGAGAGAGGTGAACAGAGAGAGGGGTACAGAGAGAGGCGGTGGGAGAGAGAGGGCGACAGAGATAGGTGGAACAGAGAGAGCCGGACTGAGAGAGAGTGGAACAGAGAGAGAGGAAGACAAAGAGCGGGGATAGCGAGGCGGGTGGGAGAGAGAGGGGCACAGAGAGAGGGGCACAGAGAAGGGGGTCACAGAGAGGGGGACAGAGAAGGGGGTACAGAGAATGGGGGAGATAAAGGGGGACAAAAAGAGGCGGACAATAAGAGGGGGAGGTAGAGGGGGTCAGAGGGATGGGGACACAGAGAGGGGCACAGAGAGTGGGGGAGATGAAGGCGGACAGAGAGAGAGGGGACAGAGAGAGAGGGACAGACAGAGTGGGGTGGTCAGAGAGAGAGGGGGGACAGAGAGAGGAGGGGACATAGAGAGGGGGGACAGAGAGTGGGGGGACAGAGAGAGGTGGGGGGACAAAGAGGGGGTGAACAGAGAGAGGTGGGTACAGAGAGAGGGGGTGAAAGAGAGAGGTGGGTACTGCGGGGGGGACAGAGAGAGAGCGGGGAAGAGAGAGCGGGGCAGAGAGAGCGGGGCAGAGAGAGAGGCAGAGAGAGATGGGGGCAGACAGTGGGGGACAGAGTGATGGGTATTGAGAGAGAGGGGGCAGAGAGAGAAAAAGAGACTGGGGAACAGAGAGAGGGCGACAGAGTGGGGAAAAGAGAGGTAGTCAGAGAGAGAGTGACAGATCGAGGAGGACAGAGACAGAGGGGGACAGAGACAGAGGGGAAAAGAGACAGAGGGGGACAGAGTGAGAGGCGGGTGGAAGGGATGGGGGTCAGAGACTGGGGAAGATAGCAGGGCTCAGAAAGATGGGGACAGAGAGTGGGGGACAGAGAGAGGGGTACAGAGTGGGGGAGAGAGAGGGGGTGAGAGAGATGGGGACAGAGAGTGGGGGAATGGAGAGTGTGGGGGACAGAGAGAGAGAGAGGGGGGGTCAGAGAGAGGGGCAGAGAGAGACGGAGCAGAGACAGGGCGACAGAGAGGGGTTTCAGAGAGCGGGGGAGAGATAGAGGGGACAGAGAGAGGGTGACAGAGAGAGGGGGACAGAGAGAGAGAGGCGGGTGGGAGAGAGAGGGGGTCCGAGAGAGGGGGATCAGATAGAGCCGGACTGAGAGAGAGGGGGACAGAGAGAGGGGGAGATAGAGGTGGTCAAAGGGAGGCGAACAGCGAGAGGGGCACAGAGAGTGAGAGAGATAGAGGGGGTCAGAGCGAATGGTACAGAGAGACTGGTACAGAGAGTGGGGGAGATAGAGGGGGACAGAGAGAGGTGGAGGTAGAGTGGGTCAGAGAGAGTGGGACAGAGAGTGGGTCACAGAGATTGGGGGAGATAGAGAGGGACAGAGAGAGGGGGAGTCAGAGGGGGGGCCGGGGGGGACAGAGGGAGGGCACAGAGAGGGGGGGACAGAGAGGGGGGACAGAGAGAGGGGGGAACATAGATGGGGGAACAGAGAGAGGGCAGGACAAAGAGAGGGCGGGAACAGAGAGTGGGGGGGGGAACAGAGAGAAGAGGGACAGAGAGAGGGCGATAGAGAGAGGGCGATAGAGAGTGGAGGAGATAGAGGGGTTCAGAGAGAGGGGTCAGAGAGAGGGTGGTATGGAGAGGGACAACGAGAGAAGGTGACAGAGGAGAGGGGGACAGATAGAGGGGGATTAGTGGGGGAGAGAGGGAGGGGGACAGAGAGTGGGGGACAGAGAGAGGTGCACATAGAGAGGGGCACAGAGAGTGGGGAACAGAGAGTGGGACATAGAGGGGGTTACTGAGAGTGGGGGAGATAGAGGGGGACAAAATGAAGGGGATAAAAAGAGGGGGAGGTAGAGGAGGTCAGAGGGAGGGGGGCAGAGAGTGGGGTACTGAGAGTGGGTGATATAGAGGGGGACAAAAAGAGGGGGAGGTAGAGGGCGTCAGAGAGAGGACAGAGAGAGGGGCACAGAGAGTAGGGGAGATAGAGGGGGTCAGAGCGAAGGGTACAGAGAGAGAGGTCCAGAAAGTGGGGGAGATAGAGGGGGACAGAGAGGGGGACAAACAGAGGGGGAGATAGATGGCGTCAGAGAGAGGGGGACAGAGAGAGGTGCACAGAGAGTGGGGGAGATAGAGGGGAATAGTGAGAGGGGGGGCAGAGGGGGGGTGACAGATGGAGGGGACGGGGGGACAAGGGCGGGGACAGAGAGGGGGGACAGAGAGAGGGCGACAGAGCGAGGGGCACAGAGAGTGGGGGAGACAGAGGGTGTCAGACAGAGGGGGACAGAGAGAGGTGCACAGAGAGTGGGGGAGATCGAGGGGGACAGAGTGAGAGAGGGGGCGGGGGAAAGAGGGAGGGGACAGGGGGAACAGAGGGCGGGGACAGAGAGGGGGGTCAGAGAGAGGGCGACAGAGAGAGGGGCACTGAGAGTGGGGGAATTAGAGGGGGACAGAGAGAGGGGGGGTCAGACACAGAGGGGGACAGTGAGAGAGGGGGGCAGAGAAATGGTGACAGAGAGAGGGTGACAGAGAGAGAGGGGGGACAGAGAGAGAGGGTGACAGAGAGAGAGAGAGATAGAGGGGGTCAGAGAGAGGGGGGCAGAGAGAGAGGGACAGAGAGAGGGGGACAGAGAGAGAGAGGGGGACAGAGAGAGAGGGGGACAGAGAGTGGGGGAGATAGAGGGGGTCAGAGAGAGGGGGGCAGAGAGAGAGGGACAGAGAGAGGGGGACAGAGAGAGAGAGGGGGACAGAAAGAGAGAGGGGAAAGAGAGAGGCGGGTGGAAGGGGGAGGGGGGCAGAGAGAGGGCGACAGAGAGAGAGGCACAGAAAGTGCGGCAGATAGAGGGGGTCAGAGACAGGGGGACAAAGAGTGGGGAGATGGTGAGAGTGGGGGACAGAGAGAGAGAGGGGGTCAAAGAGGGGGCAGAGAGGGGGGCAGAGAGCTGGTTAGAGATAGAGGGGACAGAGATAGAGGGACAGGGAGAAGGCGGACAGAGAGAGAGGGACAGAGAGAGAGGCGGTGGTAGAGAGAGAGGGCGACAGAGATAGGGGGAGCAGAGAGAGCCGGACTGAGAGAGAGGGGAATAGAGAGAGAGGAGGACAAAGAGGGGGGATAGCGAGGCGGGTGGGAGAGAGAGGGGCACAGCGAGAGGGGGACAGAGAGAGAGAGGGGGACAGAGAGAGGGGTCAGAGAGGGGGGTACTGAGAATGCGGGGGATAAAGGGGGATAAAAAGAGGGGGACAATAAGAGGGGGAGGGAGAGGGGGTCAGAGGGAGGGGGATAGAGAGAGGGGCACAGAAAGTGGGGGAGATAAAGGTGGACAGAGAGAGAGAGGACAGAGAGAGAGGAGACATAGAGGGGGGGGTCAGAGAGAGAGGGGGTCAGAGAGAGATTAGGGGACAGAGAGAGGGGGGACAGAGAGAGGGGGACAGAGAGAGGGGGACAGAGAGAGGGGGGAACAAAGAGGGCGTGAATAGGGAGAGGTGGGTACAGAGAGGGCGGGGAAGAGAGAGGTGGGTACAAGGGGGGGACAGAGAGAGAGCGGGGCAGAGAGAGCGGGGCAGAGAGAGGGGCAGAGAGAGATGGGGGCAGACAGAGGGGGACAGAGTGATGGGTATTGAGACAGAGGGGGCAGAGAGAGAAAAAGAGACTGGGGGAACAGAGAGAGGGCTACAGAGTGGGGAAAAGAGAGGGAGTTAGAGAGCGGGTGACAGATCGAGGAGGACAGAGAGAGAGCGGACAGAGACAGAGGGGGACAGAGAGAGAGGGAACAGAGACAGAGGGGGACAGAGAGAGAGGCGGGTGGAAGGGGGGGCAGAGAGTGTGGGAGGTAGCAGGGCTCAGAGAGAGGGGGACAGAGAGAGGGGGATATAGAGGGGGACAGAGAGTGGGGGACAGGGAGAGGGGTACAGAGTGGGGGAGAGAGAGGGGGTCAGAGAGAGGGGGACAGAGAGTGGGGGAATGGAGAGTGTGGGGGACAGAGAGAGAGAGAGGGGGGGTCAGAGAGAGGGGCAGAGAGAGACAGAGCGGAGACAGGGCGACAGAGAGTGGTTTCAGAGAGCGGGGGAGAGATAGAGGGGACAGAGAGAGGGCGACAGAGAGAGGGGGAGTCAGAGGCGGGGACGGGGGACAGAGGGAGGGGACAGAGTTGGGGGACAGAGAGGGGGGGACAGAGAGAGGGGGGAACATAGATAGGGGGGTCAGAGAGAGGGCGGGACAGAGAGAAGGTGGGAACAGAGAGTGGGGGCGAGACAGAGAGAGGGTGGACAGAGAGAGGGCGATAGAGAGTTGGTAACAGAGAGTGGAGGAGATAGAGGGGGTCAGAGAGAGGGGGACAGAGAGAGTGTGATATAGAGGCGGACAGCGATTGAGGGTGATAGAGGAGAGGGGGTCAGAGAGAGAGGGCTTAGTGGGGGACAGAGGGAGGGGGACAAAGAGGGGGGACAGAGAGAGGGGGACAGAGAGATACGGGGGGCAGAGGGGGGGACAGAGAGGGGGGACAGAGAGAGAGGTGGGTGGAAGGGAGAGGGGGGCAGAGAGAGAGGGCGAAAGAGAGGGGCACAGAGAGTGGGGGACAAAGAGTGGGGAGATGGAGAGAGTGGGGGACTGAGAGAGAGAGGATGTCAGACAGGGGGCAGAGAGAGACGGAGCAGAGAGAGGGCGACAGAGAGGAGGGCAGAGAGCTGGGAAGACATAGACGGGACAGAGAGAGGGGGAACAGAGAGGCGGGACTGAGAGAGAGGGGGACAGAGAGAGGGGGGAAGAGGGGGGAATAGCGAGACGGGTGGAAGAGAGAGGTGGACAGAGAGAGAGGGACAGAGGGGGGTCACGGAGAGAGGGGCACGGAGATGGGGGCACAGAGAGGGGGCACGGAGAGGGGGACAGAGAGTGGGACAGAGAGGGGGGTACTGAGAGTCGGGGAGATAGAGGGGGACAAAAACAGGGGGAAAAAGAGGGGGAGGTAGAGATGGTCAGAGGGAGTGAGACAGATAGTGGGGTACTGAGAATGGGGGAGATAGAGGGGGATAAAAAGAGGGGGAGGTAGAGGGGGTCAGAGGGAGGGGTAGAGAGAGGGGGTTACTGAGAGTGGGGAAGATAGAGGAGGACAAAAAGAGGGGGAGTTAGAGGGGGTCAGAGGGAGGGGGAGATTGAGGGGGACAGAGAGGGGGGGAAAGAGGGGGGACAGAGAGGGGGGAGAGAGAGGGGGGGACAGAGAGAGACGGGATGAAGGGAGAGGGCAGAGAGAGGGCGACAGAGAGAGGGGCACAGAGAGTGGGGGAATAGAGGGGGTCAGAGAGAGGGGGGCAGAGAGTGGGGGACAATGAGTGAGGAGATGGAGAGAGTGAGGGACAGAGAGAGAGGGGGTCAGACAGGGGGGCAGAGAGAGACGGAGCAGAGACAGGGCGACAGAGAGGGGGCAGAGAGCGGGGTAGAGATAGAGGGGACAGAGAGAGGGGGACAGAGAGAGGCCGACAGAGAGAGTGGACAGAGAGAGGGGGGGACAGAGACACGGTGGACAGAGAGAGGGGGGGACAGAGAGAGGGGGACAGAGAGAGATGTGGTGGGAGAGAGAGGGGGTCTGAGAGAGGCGGGTGGGAGAGAGAGGGGGACAGAGATAGGGGGAACAGAGAGAGCCGGACTGACAGAGAGGGGGACTGAGAGAGAGGGGGACAATGAGGGGGGATAGCGAGGCGGGTGGGAGAGAGAGGGGGACAGAGAGAGGAGCACAGAGAGGGGGAAATGGAGAGAGTGGGGGACAGAGGGAGTGAGGGGTTCAGAGAGGAGGATTCTGAGAGTGGGGAGATAGACAGGGACAAAAAGAGGGGGAAGTAGAGGGGGTCAGAGGAAGGAGTAGAGAGGGTGGGTACAGAGAGTGGGGGAGATAGAGGGGGACAAAAAGAAGGGGAAGTAGAAGGGGTCAGAGCGAGGGGGACAGAGAGAGGTGCACAGAGAGTGGGGGAGATAGAGGGGGATAGAGAGGGAGGGGGGCAGAGGGGGGGTGACAGAGGGAGGGGACGGGGGGATAGAGGGCGTGGACAGAGAGGGGGGGACAGAGAGAGGGCGACAGAGAGAGGGGCACAGAGTGGGGGAGATAGAGGGGGTCAGAGAGAGGGGTACAGAGAGAGGTGCACAGAGAGTGGGGGAGATAGAGCGGGTCAGGAAGAGAGTGGACAGAGAGAGAGGAGGACACAGAGAGAGGGGACAGAAAGAGAGGGGGACAGAGAGAGAGAGGGGAAAGAGAGAGGCGGGTGGATGGGGGAGGGGGGCAGAGAGAGGGCGACAGAGAGAGAGGCAAAGAGAGTGCGGGAGATAGAGAGGGTCAGAGAGAGGGGGACAAAGAGTGGGGAGAAGGTGAGAGTGGGGGACAGAGAGAGAGAGGGGGTCAAAGAGGCGGCAGAGAGAGGGGCAGAGAGCTGGGTAGAGATAGAGGGGACAGAGAGAAGGGGACAGAGAGAGATGGACAGAGAGAGAGGCGGTGGGAGAGAGAGAGCGACAGAGATAGGGGGAACAGAGAGAGCCGGACGGAGAGAGAGGGGGACAGACAGAGGGAGACAGAGAGAGGTGGACAGAGAGGGGGCCACGGAGAGGGGGGCACGAAGAGGGGGCAGAGAGTGGTCACGGAGAGGGGGGCACGGAGAGGGGGACAGAGAGGAGTCACGGAGAGGGGGGCACGGAGAGGGGGGCAAAGAGAGGAGTCACGGAGAGGGGGGCACGGAGAGGGGGCAGAGAGTGGGACAGAGAGGGGGGTACTGATAGTCGGGGAGATAGAGGTGGACAAAAAGAGGGGGGAAAAGAGGGGGAGGTAGAGATGGTCAGAGGGAGGGGGACAGATAGAGGGGTACTGAGAGTGGGGGAGATAGAGGGGGTCGAAAAGAGGGGGAGGTAGAGGGGGTCAGAGGGAGGGGGAGATTGAGGGGGACAGAGAGAGAGGGGGGACAGAGGGAGGGACAAAGGGGAGACAGAGGGGGGACACGGGGGGAAGAGAGAGGGGGGACAGAGAGAGGCGGGTGGAAGGGAGAGGGGGGCCTAGAGAGGGGGACAGAGAGTGGGACAGAGAGGGGGGTACTGAGAGTGGGGGAGATAGAGGGGGACAAAAAGAGGGGGAGGTAGAGGGGGTCAGAGGGAGGGGGAGATTGGGGGGACAGAGAGAGAGGGGGGACGGGGGGGACAGAGGGGGAACCGGGGGGGGGGGGGAGAGAGAGGGGGGGACAGAGAGAGGCGGGTGGAAGAGAGAGGGGGGCCGAGAGAGGGGGACAGAGAGTGGGGGACAAAGAGTGGGGAGATGGAGAGAGTGAGGGACAGAGAGAGAGGGGGACAAAGAGGGGGGGGGAGAGAGTGGGGAACAGAGAGAGGGGCACAGACAGAGGGGGACAAAAAGTGGGGAGATGGAGAGTGTGGGGGACAGAGAGAGTGAGGGGGTCAGAGAGGGGGATACTGAGAGTGGGGAGATAGACGGGGACAAAAAGAGGGGGACAAAAAGAGGGGGAAGTAGAGGGGGTCAGAGGGAGAGGTAGAGAGAGGGGAGTACAGAGAGTTGGGGAGATAGAGGGGGACAAAAAGAGTGGGAGGTAAAGGGGGTCAGAGCGAGGGGGACAGACAGAGGTGCACAGAGAGTGGGGGAGATAGAGGGGGACAGAGTGAATGGTACAGAGAGAGTGGTACTGAGAGCGGGGGATATAGAGTGGGACAGAGAGGGGGACAAATAGAGGGGGAAGTAGAGGGTGTCAGAGAGAGGGGGACAGAGAGAGGGGCAAAGCGAGTGGGGGAAATAGAGGGGGACAGAGAGGGGTGTACGGAGGGGGGGACAGAGAGGGGGGTCAGAGAGGGGAGACAGAGGGGGGGACAGACAGAGGGGGGACAGATAGAGGGGGGACAGAGAGAGGCGGGTAGATGGGAGGGGGGGCAGAGAGAGGGGGACAGAGAGAGGGGCAAAGCAAGTGGGGGAAATAGAGGGGGACAGAGAGGGGGGTACAGAGGGGGTGGGACAGAGAGGGGGGACAGAGAGGGGGTCAGAGAGGGGGGACAGAGGGGGGGACAGACAGAGGGGGGACAGATAGAGGGGGGACAGAGAGAGGGGGGAAAGAGAGAGGCGGGTGGATGGGAGAGGGGGGCAGAGAGAGGGCGACAGAGAGAGGGGCACAGAGAGGGGGGAGATAGAGGGGACAGAGAGAGGGGGACAAAGAGTGGGGAGATGGAGAGAGTGGTGGACAGAGAGAGTGAGGGGGTCAGAGAGGGGGATACTGAGAGTGGGGTGATAGACGGGGACAAAAAGAGGGGGAGGTAGAGAGGGTCAGATAGAGGGGGACAGAGAGAGGGGGACAGAGAGAGGGGCAATGCGAGTGGAGGAGATAGAGGGGGACAGAGAGGTGGGTACAGAGAGGGGGGACGGGGGGGGACAGACAGAGGGGGGACAGAGAGAGGCGGGTGGATGGGAGAGGGGGGCAGAGAGAGGGTGACAGAGAGGGGGGAGATAGAGGGGACAGAGAGAGGGGGAAAGAGAGAGGGGCACAGAGAGAGAGGCACAGAGAGAGGGGGACAAAGAGTGGGGAGATGGAGAGAGTGAGGGATTGAGAGAGAGAGGGGGTCAGAGAGGGGGGCAGAGAGAGACGGAGCAGAGAGAGGGCGACAGGGAGTGGGGCAGAAAGCGGGGTAGAGATAGAGGGGACAGAGAGAGGGGGACAGAGAGAGAGGCACAGAGAGAGACGGACAAAGTGTGGGAGACAAAGAGTGGGGAGATGGAGAGAGTGGGGGACAGAGAGAGTGAGGGGGTCAGAGAGAGGGATACTGAGAGTGGGGAGATAGACGGGGGCAAAAAAGCGGGGGACAAAAAGAGGGGGAGTAGAGGGGGTCAGAGGGAGGGGTAGAGAGAGGGGGGTACAGAGAGTGGGGGAGATAGAGGGGGACAGGAAGAGGGGTATGTAGAGGGGGTCAGAGAGAGTTCGACAGATAGAGAGGCACAGAGAGTGGGGGACATAGAAGGGGACAGAGAGAGAGGGTACAGAGAGAGAGAGGGGGGACAGAGAGAGAGAGAGGCCTTTGCGAGAGAGAGGATGTCCGAGAGCGGCTGGTGGGAGAGAGAGAGGGACAGAGATAGGGGGAACAGAGAGAGGGGGAGATAGAGGGGGACAGAGAGGGGGACAAAAAGAGGGGGCGGTAGAGGGGGTCAGAGAGAGGGGGACAGAGAGAGGGGCAAAGTGAGTGGGGGAGATAGAGGGGGTCGAAAAGAGGGGGAGGTAGAGGGGGTCATAGGGAGGGGGAGATTGAGGGGGACAGAGAGAGAGGGGGGACAGAGGGAGGGACAGAGGGGAGACAGAGGGGGGACACGGGGGGGAGAGAGAGAGGGGGACAGAGAGAGGCAGGTGGAAGGGAGAGGGGGGCCGTGAGAGGGGGACAGAGAGTGGGACAGAGAGTGGGGTACTGAGAGTGGGGGAGATAGAGGGGGACAAAAAGAGGGGGAGGTAGAGGGGGTCAGAGGGAGGGAAAGAGAGTGGGGAACAGAGAGAGGGGCACAGACAGAGGCGGACAAAAAGTGGGGAGATGGAGAGTGTGGGGGACAGAGAGAGTGAGGGGGTCAGAGAGGGGGATACTGAGAGTGGGGAGATAGACGGGGACAAAAAGAGGGGGACAAAAAGAGGGGGAGGTAGAGGGGGTCAGAGGGAGAGGTAGAGAGAGGGGGGTACAGAGAGTTGGGGAGATAGAGAGGGACAAAAAGAGTGGGAGGTAGAGGGGGTCAGAGCGAGGGGGGCATAGAGAGGTGCACAGAGAGTGGGGGAGATAGACGGGGTCAGAGTGAATGGTACAGAGAGAGTGGTACTGAGAGCGGGGGATATAGAGTGGGACAGAGAGGGGGACAAAAAGAGGGGGAAGTAGAGGGTGTCAGAGAGAGGGGGACAGAGAGAGGGGCAAAGCGAGTGGGGGAAATAGAGGGGGACAGAGAGGGGTGTACGGATGGGGGAACAGAGAGGGGGGTCAGAGAGGGGGGACAGAGGGGGGGACAGACAGAGGGGGGACAGATAGAGGGGGGACAGAGAGAGGCGGGTAGATGGGAGGGGGGAAGAGAGAGGGGGACAGAGAGAGGGGCAAAGCGAGTGGGGGACATAGAGGGGGACAGAGAGGGGGTTACAGAGGGGGTGGGACAGAGTGGGGGACAGAGAGGGGGTCAGAGAAGGGGGACAGAGGGGGGGACAGACAGAGGGGGGACAGATAGAGGGGGTGAGAGAGAGGGGGGGACAGAGAGAGGCGGGTGGACGGGAGAGGGGGGCAGAGAGAGGGCGACAGAGAGAGGGGCACAGAGAGGGGGGAGATAGAGGGGACAGAGAGGGGGGACAAATAGTGGGGGACAAAGAGTGGGGAGATGGAGAGAGTGGTGGACAGAGAGAGTGAGGGGGTCAAAGAGGGGGATACTGAGAGTGGGGTGATAGACAGGGACAAAAAGAGGGGGACAAAAAGAGGGGGAGGTAGAGAGGGTCAGATAGAGGGGGACAGAGAGAGAGGGACAGAGAGAGGGGCAATGCGAGTGGGGGAGATAGAGGGGGACAGAGAGGTGCGTACAGAGGGGGGGACAGAGGGCGGGGGACAGACAGAGGGGGGGCAGAGAGAGGGCGACAGAGAGAGGGGCACAGAGAGGGGGGAGATAGAGGGGACAGTGAGAGGGGGAAAGAGAGAGGGGCACAGAGAGAGAGGCACAGAGAGAGGGGGACAAAGAGAGGGGAGATGGACAGAGAGAGACAGAGAGAGAGGGGCGGCGACAGAGAGAGGGGCGTGGGAGAGAGGGGGGCGACAGAGAGAGAGGGGCGACAGAGGGGGAGACAGGAGGGGGTTTGGGGGGGCAGGGGTAGACAGAGAGGGGGGACAGAGTGGAGGACAAAGGGGGGGACAGAGAAGGGGAGACAGAGAAGGGGGGCAGAGAAGGGGGGACAGAGAGGGGGACAGAGGGGAGAACAGATGGGGCAGAGAGGGGGGTACAGAGAGGGGGGTACAGAGAGGGGGGTTGAGAGAGGGGAGTACAGAGAGGGGGGACAGAGAGGGGGCGACAGAGAGAGGGAGACAGTGATAGGATGGACAGAAAGAGAGGTGGGACAGAGAGAGGGTGGACTGGCGGGACAGGTGGGGTGTTGGGTGGACAGAGGAGGGGGAAACAGAAGGGGGGAACAGAGAAGGGGGGACAGAGAAGGGGGCAGAGAGGGGGGTACATAGAGGGGGGGCACAGAGAGGGGGACAAAGAGAGAGGAGTGACAGAGATAGTGGGGCACAGAGAGAGAGAGCGGAACAGAGAGAGAGCGGGACAGAGAGAGTGAGAGGGGCAGAGAGAGAGGGGGGACAGAGAGAGGCGGGGACAAAGAGAGAGAGGGGGGGACAGAGAGAGAGAGAGCGGGACAGAGAGAGCGGGACAGAGAGAGAGGGGCAAAGAGAGAGGGGCAGAGAGAGAGGGGAAAGAGGAGAGGGTCAGACAGAGAGAGAGGGGGGGACAGTGTGAGGGGGTAGAGAGAGAGGGGGACAGAGAGAGAGGGGGACAGTGAGAGAAGGAGTTAGAGAGAGAGGGGGGACAGAGAGGTGGAGGGACAGAGAGAAGGGGGTCAGAGAGAGGGGGGACAGAGAGAGAGGGGCACAGAGAGAGAGAGGAGAACAGAGAGAGAGGGGGGGAGAGAGAGAGGGTGACAGAGAGAGGGGGGAAAGAGAGAGGGGAGACAGGGGGGGAACAGGGGGGGACAGAGGGTGGGGAGACAGATAAGGGGGGACAGAGAGGGGGGGTACAGGGGGGCAGAGAGAGGGGGACAGAGAGAGAGGTGGGACAGAGAGAGGAGGACAGAGAGAAAGGGGCAGAGAGAGAGTGGGACAGAGAGAGAGAGAGCGGGACAGAGAGAGAGCGGGACAGAGAGATAGAGGGGCAAAGAGAGATGGGGCAGACGGAGATGGACAGAGTGAGAGGGGCAGAGAGAGACGGGGCAGAGAGATAGGGGAAAGAGAGAGGGGAAGAGAGAGGTGGGGGGACAGAGAATGGGGGTGACAGAGAGAGAGGGGGACAGAGAGAGAGGGCAGAGAGAGAGGGGCACAGAAAGAGGGGCACAGAGAGGGGGCACAGAAAGAGGGGCACAGAGAGGAGGCACAGAGAGGGGGGCACAGAGAGGGGGGCACACAGAGGGGGAAAGTGAGTATGACAGAGATGGGGCTACTGAGAGTGGAAGGGATAGAGGGGGACAAAAAGAGGGGAGATGGAGAGGGTCAGAGGGAGGGGTAGAGAGAGGGGGGTACAGAGAGTGAGAGGGGTTCAGAGAGAGAGGGTGACAGAGAGAGGGGAGGGACAGAGAGAGGGGATTCAGAGGGGGGGGACAGAGGGGGGACAGAGGGTGGGGGGACAGAGAAGGGGGTCAGAAAAGCGGGGGACAGAGAAGGGGGGACAGAGAAGGGGGGGAAAGAGAGGGGAGTACAGGGGGGCAGAGAGAGGGGGGACAGAGAGAGAGGTGGGACAGAGAGAGAGAGAGAGCGGGACAGAGAGAGAGCGGGACAGAGAGAGAGGGGGACAGAGAAAGAGGGGAAAGAGGAGAGGGGACAGACAGAGAGAGAGAGGGGGGACAGAGTGATGGGGCAGAGAGAGAGGGGGACAGAGAGAGAGGGGGACAGAGAGAGAGAGGGGCAGAGAGATGGGACAGACGGAGAGGGACAGAGTGAGAGGGGCAGAGAGAGACGGGGCAGAGAGAGAGGGGAAAGAGAGGGGGGAAGAGAGAGGTGGGGGGACAGAGAGAGAGGGGGCAGAGAGAGAGGGGGACAGAGAGAGGGGACAGAGAGAGGGGGCAGAGAGAGAGGGGGACAGAGAGAGAGGGGGACAGAGAGAGGGGGGGACAGAGAGAGCGAGACAGAGAGAGAGGGTAGAGAGAGAGGGGCACAGAAAGAGGGGCACAGAGACGGGGCACAGAGAGGGGGGCACAGAGAGGGGGACAGAGAGTGTGACAGAGAGGGGGCTACTGAGAGTGGTCTAGATAGAGGGGGACAAAAAGATGGGAACAAAAAGAGGGGGAGGTAGAGGGGGTCAGAGGGAGGGGGGAATGAGAGTGGGGTACTGAGAGTTGGGGAGATAGAGGAGGACAAAAAGATGGGAACAAAAAGAGGGGGAGGTAGAGGGGGTCAGAGGGAGGGGGAGATTGAGGGGGACAGATAGGGGGGGACAGAAGGGGGGAGATAGAGGTGGACAAAAAGAGGGGGAGGTAGAGGGGGTCAGAGGGAGGGGTAGAGAGAGGGGCATACAGAGATTGGGGGAGATAGAGGGGGACAAAAAGAGGGGTCAAAAAGAGGGGAGGTAGAGGGGGTCAGGGGGAGGGGGACAGAGAGAGGGGCACAGAGAGTTGGGGAGATAGAGGGGAACAGAAATCGGAGTAGGTAGAGGGGGTCAGAGAGAGGTGGACACATAGAGGGGCACAGAGTGTGGGGGAGATAGAGGGGGACAGAGAGAGAGGGGACAGAGAGGGGGGGGCGGAGAGAGAGAGGGGAACAGAGAGAGGAGGGGACAGGGAGGGAGGGACAGAGAGAGACGGGACAGAGTGTAGAGGAGATAGAGGCAGTCAGAGAGAGGGGGGTCAGAGAGAGGGGAAACAGAGAGGGGGGCCAGAGAGAGGGGGCCAGAGAGAGGGGGACAGAGGGGTGGGCGCAGTGAGGGGGTACAGAGAGAGGCGGGTGGGAGAGAGTGGGGAGAGAGAGAGGGGGAGAGAAAGAGGTGGGACAGAGAGAGGGGGCCAGAGAGAGGGGGCGACAGAGAGAGACGGGCGACAGAGGGGGTGACAGGAGGGGAGTCAGTGGGGACACGGGTAGACAGGGGGGACAGAGGGGGGATAGAGGGGCGAAAGAGAAGGGGGACAGAGAAGGGGGGCTAGGAAGGGGGGACAGAGAGAGGGGGACGGGGGGCAGGGGGGGACAGAGGGGGGCAGAGTGGGGGGTACAGAGTGGGGGGTACAGAGAGGGGGGTACAGAGATGGGGGTACAGAGAGGTGGGACAAAGAAACGGGGGACAGAGAGAGTAGGGACAGAGTGAGGGTGTGACGGGGGAGCAGCAGGGGTGTCGGGGGTACAGGGGGGAGACAGAGGGTGGGGGGACAGAGAAGGGGGGACAGAGAAGGGGGTACAGAGAGGTGGGTACAGAGAGGGGGTACGGGGGGGGGTTACAGAGAGGGGGGACAGAGAGAGCTGGGGGAGAGAGAGAGGGGCACAGAGAGAGAGAGTGGGACAGAGAGAGAGAGGAGCAGAGAGAGATGGGGGCAGACGGAGGGGGACAGAGTGAGAGGGGCAGAGAGAGAAGGGGCAGAGAGAGAGGGGAAAGAGGAGAGGGGACAGAGAGAGAGAGAGAGAGGTGGGACAGAGTGAGGGGGGCAGGGAGAGACGGGGACAGAGAGAGAGAGGGGGGACAGAGAGAGGGGAGGACAGAGAGAGGGGATCAGAGAGAGGGGGGCAGAGAGAGATGGGCACAGAGAGAGAGAGGAGGACAGAGAGGGGGGACAGAGAGAGGGGGGACAGAGGGGTGGGACAGAGAGGGTGATATAGAGGGGACAGTGAGAGAGGGGGGCAGAGAGATGGCGACAGAGAGAGAGGGTGACAGATAGAGAGGGGGACAGAGAGGGTGAGACAGAGAGAGAGGGGGGCAGAAAGAGGCGTCGGAGAGAGAGGGATAGAGAGAGAGGAGGACAGAGAGAGGGGTGCAGGGAGAGGGCGACAGAGAGGGGGGGACAGAGAGAGAGGGGGACAGAGAGAGAGAGGGGCAGAGAGAGGGTGACAGAGGGGGGTACACAGAGAGAAGGAGCAGAGAGGGATGGGGACAGAGAGAAGGGGGCAGTGAGAGAGGGAGTCAGAGAGAGGTGTACAGATAATGGGCGACAGAAAGTGGGTTGTCAGAGAGAGAGGGGGACAGAGGGGGCAGAGAGGGGGGCAGTGGGGCAGAGAGGGGGAGCAGAAGGGGGGACAGAGAGAGGGGGCAGTGAGAGAGGGGGGCAGAGAGAGAGGGGGGGCAGAGGGGGGGGCAGAGAGAGGGGATGGTGGGGGGGGGGCAGAGAGAGGGGGCAGAGAGAGGGGGGGACAGAGAGAGGGGGACAGAGAGAGGGGACAGAAAGAGGGGTTCACAGAGTGGGAGAGATAGAGGGGACAGAGAGGGAGGTCAAAAAGTGGGGGAGGGGGACAGAGAGAGGGGCACAGAGAGAGGGGGGACAGAGAGGGGGGGACAGCGAGGATGATATAGAGGGGACAGTGAGAGAGGGGGGCAGAGAGATGGCGACAGAGAGACAGGGTGACAGATAGAGAGGGGGACAGAGAGGGGGGAGACAGAGAGAGAGGGGGGCAGAAAGAAGCGTCAGAGAGAGGGATAGAGAGAGAGGAGGACAGAGAGAGAGGGGGGCAGGGAGAGGGTGACAGACAGGGGGGGTCAGAGAGAGAGGGGGACAGAGAGAGAGGGGGGCAGAGAGAGGGCGACAGAGGTGGGTACACTGAGAGAAGGAGCAGAGAGTGATGGGGACAGAGAGATGGGGGCCGTGAGAGAGGGAGTCTGAGAGAGGTGTACAGAGAGTGGGCGACAGAAAGTGGGGGGTCAGAGAGAGAGGGGGACAGAGGGGGGCAGAGAGGGGGGCAGGGGGCAGAGAGGGGGGAGAAGAAGGGGGGACAGAGAGAGGGGGGACAGTGAGAGAGGGGGGCAGAGAGAGAGGGGGGCAGGTGGGGGCAGAGAGAGGGGATGGCGGGGGGGGCAGAGAGAGGGGGAGACAGAGAGAGGGGGACAGAGAGTGGGGGACAGAGTTAGAGGGGTACAAAGTGTGGGGGAGATAGAGGGGGACAGAGAGAGAGGAGAAAGAGAGAGGCGGGTGGAAGGGAACAGGGGTCAGAGACGGGGACAGAGAGAGGGGGACAGAGAAAGGGGGACGGGGGGTAGAGAGAGAGGGGGAACAGAGGGGGGGGGGACAGAGAGAGAGGGGTGGAAGGGAGAGGGGGCCAGAGAGAGGGCGACAGAGAGAGGGGCACAGAGAGTGGGGGAGACAGAGGTGGTCAGAGAGAGGGCGATGTAGAGGGGGACAGAGTGAGCGGGACAGAGTGGGGGGACTGAGAGAGGGGGACAGAGAGAGGGGGACAGATGGGGGGTAGAGAGAGGGGGGACAGATAGAGGGGTACAGAGAGAGAGGCGGGTGGGAGAGAGAGGGGGTCCAAGAGAGGTGGGTGACAGAGAGAGGGTGACAGAGAGCGGGTGACAGAGAGTTGGTGAAACGGAGGGGGACAGAGAGTGAGGGACAGAGAGAGGGAGAGGGGGGGACAGAGAGAGAGGGGACAGAGAGAGATGTTCACAGAGTGGGAGAGATAGAGGGGGACAGAGAGGGGGGTCAAAAAGAGGGGGAGGTAGAGGGAGTCAGAGGGAGGTCGACAGATAGAGAGGCACAGAGAGTGGGGGACATAGAAGGAGACAGAGAGAGAGGGTACAGAGAGAGAGAGGGGGGGCAGAGAGAAAGAGAGGCCGTTGGGAGAGAGATGATGTCCGAGAGCGGCTGGTGGGAGAGAGAGGGGGACAGAGATAGGGGGAACAGAGAGAGGGGGAGATAGATGTGGTCAAAGGGAGGGGGACAGAGAGAGGGGCACAGAGAGTGAGAGAGATAGAGGGGGTCAGAGCGAATGGTACAGAGAGAGTGGTACAGAGAGTGGGGGAGATAGAGGGGGACAGAGAGGGGGACAAAAAGAGGGGGCGGTAGAGGGGGTCAGAGAGAGGGGGACAGAGAGAGGGGCAAAGCGAGTGGGGGAGATAGAGGGGGACAGAGAGGGGGGTACAGAGAGGGGGGACAGAGGATGGGGGACAGAGAGGGGGGCGACAGAGAGGGGGGACAGAGGGGGGGACAGAGAGGGGGGGAACGGGAGGGGACAGAGAGAGGGTTGACAGATAGAGGGGGGACAGAGAGAGGGGGACAGAGAGAGGCGGGTGGAAGGGAGACGGGGCAGAGAGAGGGCGACAGTGAGAGTGGCTCAGAGAGAGGGGCACGGAGAGGGGGGTACTGAGAGTGGGGGAGATAGAGGGGGACAAAAAGAGGCGGAGGTAGAGGGGGTCAGAGGGAGGGGGACAGGGAGTGGGGTACTGAGAGTGGAAGAGATAGAGGGGGACAAAAACAGGGGAGATAGAGAAGGTCAGAGGGAGGGGTAGAGAGAGGGGGTTACAGAGAGTGGGGGAGATAGAAGGGGACAGATAGAGAGGGGCAGAGAGAGGGGGGGGACAGAGAGAGAGAGAGGGGACAGAGAGAGAGGGGGACGGGGCGGCAGAGAGAGAGGGGGACAGAGAGAGGGGGGACAGAGAGAGAGGGACAGAGAGAGAGAGGGGGACAGAGAGAGGGGGGACAGAGAGAGGGGGGACAGAGAGAGACGGGATAGAGTGTAGAGGAGATAGAGGGAGTCAGAGACAGGGAGGTCAGAGAGAGGAGGAACAAAGGGGGGCCAGTGAGAGGGGGGCAGCGAGAGGGGGACACGGGGGGGGGGGTGCGCAGTGAGAGGGTAAAGAGAGAGGCGGGTGGGAGAGAGAGTGGGGGCAGAGAGAGAGAGACAGAGAGAGAGGGGCGGCGACAGAGAGAGGGGCGTGGGAGAGAGGGGGGCGACAGAGAGAGAGGGGCGACAGAGGGGGAGACAGGAGGGGGTTTGGGGGGGCAGGGGTAGACAGAGAGGGGGGACAGAGTGGAGGACAAAGGGGGGACAGAGAAGGGGAGACAGAGAAGGGGGGCAGAGAAGGGGGGACAGAGGGGGGGGACAGAGGGGGGAACAGATGGGGCAGAGAGGGGGGTACAGAGAGGGGGGTACAGAGAGAGGGGGTTCAGAGAGGGGAGTACAGAGAGGGGGGACAGAGAGGGGGCGACAGAGAGAGGGAGACAGAGATAGGATGGACAGAGAGAGAGGTGGGACAGAGAGAGGGGGGACTGGCGGGACAGGTGGGGTGTTGGGTGGACAGAGGAGGGGGAAACAGAAGGGGGGAACAGAGAAGGGGGGACAGAGAAGGGGGCAGAGAGGGGGGTACATAGAGGGGGGCACAGAGAGGGGGACAAAGAGAGAGGGGTGACAGAGATAGTGGGGCACAGAGAGAGAGAGCGGAACAGAGAGAGAGCGGGACAGAGAGAGTGAGAGGGGCAGAGAGAGAGGGGGGACAGAGAGAGGCGGGGACAAAGAGAGAGAGGGGGGGACAGAGAGAGAGAGAGAGCGGGACAGAGAGAGCGGGACAGAGAGAGAGGGGCAAAGAGAGAGGGGCAGAGAGAGAGGGGAAAGAGGAGAGGGGACAGACAGAGAGAGGGGGGGTGACAGAGTGAGGGGGCAGAGAGAGAGGGGGACAGAGAGAGAGGGGGACAGTGAGAGAAGGAGTTAGAGAGAGAGGGGGGACAGAGAGGGGGAGGGACAGAGAGAAGGGGGTCAGAGAGAGGGGGGACAGAGAGAGAGGGGCACAGAGAGAGAGAGGAGAACAGAGAGAGAGGGGGGAGAGAGAGAGGGTGACAGAGAGAGGGGGGAAAGAGAGAGGGGAGACGGGGGGGAACAGGGGGGGACAGAGGGTGGGGACACAGATAAGGGGGGACAGAGAGGGGGGGTACAGGGGGGCAGAGAGAGGGGGGACAGAGAGAGAGGTGGGACAGAGAGAGGAGGACAGAGAGAAAGGGGCAGAGAGAGAGTGGGACAGAGAGAGAGAGAGCGGGACAGAGAGAGAGCGGGACAGAGAGATAGAGGGGCAAAGAGAGATGGGGCAGACGGAGATGGACAGAGTGAGAGGGGCAGAGAGAGACGGGGCAGAGAGATAGGGGAAAGAGAGAGGGGAAGAGAGAGGTGGGGGGACAGAGAAAGGGGGTGACAGAGAGAGAGGGGGACAGAGAGAGAGGGCAGAGAGAGAGGGGCACAGAAAGAGGGGCACAGAGAGGGGGCACAGAAAGAGGGGCACAGAGAGGAGGCACAGAGAGGGGGGCACAGAGAGGGGGGCACACAGAGGGGGACAGTGAGTATGACAGAGATGGGGCTACTGAGAGTGGAAGGGATAGAGGGGGACAAAAAAGAGGGGAGATAGAGGGGGTCAGAGGGAGGGGTAGAGAGAGGGGGGTACAGAGAGTGAGAGGGGTTCAGAGAGAGAGGGTGACAGAGAGAGGTGGGGGGACAGAGAGAGAGGGGGCAGAGAGAGAGGGGGACAGAGAGAGGGGACAGAGAGAGGGGGCAGAGAGAGAGGGGGACAGAGAGAGAGGGGGACAGAGAGAGGGGGGGGACAGAGAGAGCGAGACAGAGAGAGAGGGTAGAGAGAGAGGGGCACAGGAAGAGGGGCACAGAGACGGGGCACAGAGAGGGGGCACAGAGAGGGGGACAGAGAGTGTGACAGAGAGGGGGCTACTGAGAGTGGGAGAGATAGAGGGGGACAAAAAGATGGGAACAAAAAGAGGAGGAGGTAGAGGGGGTCAGAGGGAGGGGGGAATGAGAGTGGGGTACTGAGAGTGGGGGAGATAGAGGAGGACAAAAAGATGGGAACAAAAAGAGGGGGAGGTAGAGGGGGTCACAGGGAGGGGGAGATTGAGGGGGACAGATGGGGGGGCAGAAGGGGGGAGATAGAGGGGGACAAAAAGAGGGGGAGGTAGAGGGGGTCAGAGGGAGGGGTAGAGAGAGGGGCGTACAGAGATTGGGGGAGATAGAGGGGGACAAAAAGAGGGGTCAAAAAGAGGGGGGGGTAGAGGGGGTCAGGGGAGGGGGACACATACAGGGGCACAGAGTGTGGGGGAGATAGAGGGGGACAGAGAGAGAGGGGACAGAGAGGGGGGGCGGAGAGAGAGAGGGGGACAGAGAGAGGAGGGGACAGGGAGGGAGGGACAGAGAGAGACGGGACAGAGTGTAGAGGAGATAGAGGCAGTCAGAGAGAGGGGGTCAGAGAGAGGGGGAACAGAGAGGGGGGCCAGAGAGAGAGGACCAGAGAGAGGGGGACAGAGGGGTGGGCGCAGTGAGGGGGTACAGAGAGAGGCGGGTGGGAGAGAGTGGGGAGAGAGAGAGGGGGAGAGAAAGAGGGGTGACAGAGAGAGGGGGCCAGAGAGAGGGGGCGACAGAGAGAGACGGGCGACAGAGGGGGTGACAGGAGGGGAGTCAGTGGGGACACGGGTAGACAGGGGGGACAGAGGGGGGATAGAGGGGCGACAGAGAAGGGGGGACAGAGAAGGGGGCAGAGAAGGGGGGACAGAGAGAGGGGGACGGGGGGCAGTGGGGGACAGAGGGGGGCAGAGTGGGGGGTACAGAGTGGGGGGTACAGAGAGGGGGGTACAGAGATGGGGGGTACAGAGAGGTGGGACAAAGAAACGGGGGACAGAGAGAGTGGGGACAGAGTGAGGGTGTGACGGGGGAGCAGCAGGGGTGTTGGGGGTACAGGGGGGAGACAGAGGGTGGGGGGACAGAGAAGGGGGGACAGAGAAGGGGGTACAGAGAGGTGGGTACAGAGAGGGGGTACGGGGGGGTTACAGAGAGGGGGGACAGAGAGAGCTGGGGGAGAGAGAGAGGGGCACAGAGAGAGAGAGTGGGACAGAGAGAGAGAGGAGCAGAGAGAGATGGGGGCAGACGGAGGGGGACAGAGTGAGAGGGGCAGAGAGAGAAGGGGCAGAGAGAGAGGGGAAAGAGGAGAGGGGACAGACAGAGAGAGAGAGAGAGAGAGGTGGGACAGAGTGAGGGGGGCAGGGAGAGACGGGGACAGAGAGAGAGAGGGGGGACAGAGAGAGGGGAGGACAGAGAGAGGGGATCAGAGAGAGGGGGGACAGAGAGAGATGGGCACAGAGAGAGAGAGGAGGACAGAGAGGGGGGACAGAGAGAGGGGGGACAGAGGGGGGAGACAGAGAGGGTGATATAGAGGGGACAGTGAGAGAGGGGGGCAGAGAGATGGCGACAGAGAGAGAGGGTGACAGATAGAGAGGGGGACAGAGAGGGGGGAGACAGAGAGAGGGGGGCAGAAAGAGGCGTCGGAGAGAGAGGGATAGAGAGAGAGGAGGACAGAGAGAGAGGGGTGCAGGGAGAGGGCGACAGAGAAGGGGGACAGAGAGAGGGGGACACAGAGAGAGGGGGGCAGAGAGAGGGTGACAGCGGGAGGTACACAGAGAGAAGGAGCAGAGAGGGATGGGGACAGAGAGAAGGGGGCAGTGAAAGAGGGAGTCAGAGAGAGGTGTACAGATAATGGGCGACAGAAAGTGGGTGGTCAGAGAGAGAGGGGGACAGAGGGGGGCAGAGAGGGGGGCAGTGGGGCAGAGAGGGGGAGCAGAAGGGGGGACAGAGAGTGGGGGCAGTGAGAGAGGGGGGCAGAGAGAGAGGGGGGCAGAGGGGGGGCAGAGAGAGGGGATGGTGGGGGGGCAGAGAGTGGGGGGACAGAGAGAGGGGGACAGAGAGAGGGGACAGAAAGAGGGGTTCACAGAGTGGGAGAGATAGAGGGGGACAGAGAGGGAGGTCAAAAAGAGGGGGAGGTAGAGGGGGTCAGAGGGAGGGGGACAGAGAGGTGGCACAGAGAGAGGGGGGACAGAGAGGGGGGGACAGCGAGGGTGATATAGAGGGGACAGTGAGAGAGGGGGGCAGAGAGATGGCGACAGAGAGAGAGGGTGACAGATAGAGAGGGGGACAGAGAGGGGGGAGACAGAGAGAGAGGGGGGCAGAAAGAGGCGTCAGAGAGAGAGGGATAGAGAGAGAGGAGGACAGAGAGAGAGGGGGGCAGGGAGAGGGCGACAGACAGGGGGGGACAGAGAGAGAGGGGGACAGAGAGAGAGGGGGGCAGAGAGAGGGCGACAGAGGGGGGTACACTGAGAGAAGGAGCAGAGAGGGATGGGGACAGAGAGAAGGGGGCCGTGAGAGAGGGAGTCAGAGAGAGGTGTACAGAGAGTGGGCGACAGAAAGTGGGGGGTCAGAGAGAGAGGGGGACAGAGGGGGGCAGAGAGGGGGGCAGGGGGGCAGAGAGGGGGGAGCAGAAGGGGAGACAGAGAGAGGGGGGACAGTGAGAGAGGGGGGCAGAGAGAGAGGGGGGCAGAGAGGGGGGGCAGAGAGAGGGGATGGCGGGGGGGGCAGAGAGAGGGGGAGACAGAGAGAGGGGGACAGAGAGAGGGGGACAGAGATAGAGGGGTACAAAGTGTGGGGGAGATAGAGGGGGACAGAGAGAGAAGAGAAGGGGACAGAGAGAGAGGAGAAAGAGAGAGGCGGGTGGAAGGGAACAGGGGTCAGAGACGGGGGAACAGAGAGAGGGGGACAGAGAAAGGGGGACGGGGGTAGAGAGAGAGGGGGAACAGAGGGGGGGGGGGCGAGAGAGAGGGGTGGAAGGGAGAGGGGGCCAGAGAGAGGGTGACAGAGAGAGGGGCACAGAGAGTGGGGGAGACAGAGGTGGTCAGAGAGAGGGCGATGTAGAGGGGGACAGAGTGAGAGGGACAGAGAGGGGGGACAGAGAGAGGGGGACAGAGAGAGGGGGACAGACGGGGGGTAGAGAGAGGGGGGACAGATAGAGGGGTACAGAGAGAGAGGCGGATGGGAGAGAGAGGGGGTCCAAGAGAGGTGGGTGACAGAGAGAGGGTGACAGAGAGCGGGTGACAGAGAGTTGGTGAAACGGAGGGGGACAGAGAGTGAGGGACAGAGAGAGGGAGAGGGGGGGACAGAGAGAGAGGGGACAGAGAGAGATGTTCACAGAGTGGGAGAGATAGAGGGGGACAGAGAGGGGGGTCAAAAAGAGGGGGAGGTAGAGGGGGTCAGAGGGAGGGGGACAGAGAGAGGGGCACAGAGAGTGGGGGAGATAGAGGGGGGCAGAGAGAGGGGTCAGAAAGAGGGGAAGGTGGAGGGGATCATAGAGAGAGGGGACAGAGAGAGAGGGGGGCAGAGTGAAGGGGGGACAGAGAGAGGTTGGGACAGAGAGTGGGGGGACAGTGAGAGGGGGGACAGAGAGGGGGGGAAGAGAGGGGGGACAGAGAGAGGGGGACAGAGAGAGGGAGAGGGGGGGACAGAGAGAGGGAGTGTGGGACAGAGAGAGAGGGGACAGAGAGTGGGGTTCACAGAGTGGGAGAGATAGAGGGGGACAGAGAGGGGGGTCAAAAAGAGGGGGAGGTAGTGGGGGTCAGAGGGAGGGGGACAGAGAGAGGGGCACAGAGAGAGGGGGGACAGAGAGGGGGGGACAGAGAGGGTGATATAGGGGGGACAGTGAGAGAGGGGGGCAGAGAGATGGCGACAGAGAGAGAGGGTGACAGATAGAGAGGGAGACAGAGAGGGGGGAGACAGAGAGAAAGGGGGGCAGAAAGAGGCGTCTGAGAGAGAGGGATAGAGAGAGAGGAGGACAGAGAGAGAGGAGGCAGGGAGAGGGAGACAGACAGGGGGGGACAGAGAGAGAGGGGGACAGAGAGAGAGGGGGGCAGAGAGAGGGCGACAGAGGGGGGTACACAGAGAGAAGGAGCAGAGAGGGATGGGGACAGAGAGAAGGGGGCAGTGAGGGAGGGAGTCAGAGAGAGGTGTACAGAGAGTGGGCGACAGAAAGTGGGGGGTCAGAGAGAGAGGGGGACAGAGGGGGCAGAGAGGGGCAGGGGGGCAGAGAGGGGGGAGCAGAAGGGGGGACAGAGAGAGGGGGGACAGTGAGTGAGGGGGGCAGCGAGAGAGGGGGCAGAGAGGGGGGGCAGAGAGAGGGGATGGCGGGGGGGCAGAGAGAGGGCAGAGAGAGGGGGAGACAGAGAGAGGGGGACAGAGAGAGGGGGACAGAGATAGATGGGTACAGAGTGTGGGGGAGATAGAGGGGGACAGAGAGAGAAGAGAAGGGGACAGAGAGAGAGGAGAAAGAGAGAGGCGGGTGGAAGGGAACAGGGGTCAGAGAGAGCGGGACAGAGAAAGGGGGACGGGGGTAGAGAGAGAGGGGGAACAGAGGGGGGGGGTGAGAGAGAGAGGGGTGGAAGGGAGAGGGGGCCAGAGAGAGGGCGACAGAGAGAGGGGAACAGAGAGTGGGGGAGATAGAGGTGGTCAGAGAGAGGGCGATGTAGAGGGGGACAGAGTGAGGGGGACAGAGAGGGGGACAGAGAGAGGGGGACAGAGAGAGGGGGACAGACTGGGGCGTAGAGAGAGGGGGGACAGAGAGAGGGGTACAGAGAGAGAGGCGGGTGGGAGAGAGAGGGGGTCCAAGAGAGGTGGGTGACAGAGAGAGGGTGACAGAGAGTTGGTGAAACGGAGGGGGACAGAGAGTGAGGGAGAGAGAGAGGGAGAGGGGGGGACAGAGAGAGAGGGGATAGAGAGAGATGTTCACAGAGTGGGAGAGATAGAGGGGGACAGAGAGAGGGGTCAGAAAGAGGGGGAGGTAGAGGGGGGCAGAGAGAGGGGTCAGAAAGAGGGGAAGGTGGAGGGGATCATAGAGAGAGGGGACAGAGAGAGAGGGGAACAGAGTGAAGGGGGGACAGAGAGAGGTTGGGACAGAGAGTGGGGGGACAGAGAGAGGGGGGACAGAGAGGGGGGGAAGAGAGGGGGGACAGAGAGAGGGGGACAGAGAGAGGGGGGACGGGGTGAACACAGAGAGGTTGGGACAGAGTGCGGTGGGACAGCGAGAGGGGGATATAGATGGGGGAACAGAGAGAGGGGTGACAGAGAGGGGGTGTCAGAGAGGGGGGGATGGACTGAGTGGGGGACAGAGGGGGGAGCAGGGATGGACAGAGAGGGAGTGGACAGCGAGAGGAGGGGTAGAGAGGGAGGACAGAAAGAGATGGGGACAGAGAGCATAGGGACAGATAGAGAAAGGGAACAGAGAGAGTGGGGACAGAGAGACTGGGACACAGGGAGAGGCGACAGAGAGGGGACAGAGAGACCGCGACAGAGAGAGGGGCACAGAGAGAGGGAGGGATAGAGAGAGGCGGGTGGGAGAGAGAGGGGCAGAGAGAGGCGGGTGGGAGGGGGGGGGTCAGAGAGAGAGGCGTACAGAGAGAGAGGGGGACAGAGAGGGGGGACAGAGAGGGGTGAGGAGAGAGGGGGAACAGAGAGAGAGGGGGGCAGAGAGAGAGGGGGACAGAGAGGGGGACAAAGAGGGGGGAGGAGAGAGGGGGGACAGAGAGGGGGGAGAGAGAGAGGGGGGAGAGAGAGACGGGGACGGGAGGGGGAACAGAGGGAGGGGGATAGAGGGAGGGGGTGACAGGGAGGGAGGGGGGGACAGAGAGGCGGGGACAGAGGGGGGGAACAGAGAGGGTGGACAGGGAGGTGGGTACAGAGAGGGGGGCAAAAGAGAAAGAGGGGGACAGAGAGAGAGGGGGAAAGAGAGAGAGGGGACAGAGAGAGAGAGTGGGAGAAAGGGGGGACAGAGAGAGGGGGGACAGATAGAGGGGGATATAGAGGGGGTCAGAGAGAGGGGAACAGAGAGAGAGGGGACAGAGAGTGGGGTTAGATAGAGTGGGTCAGAGAGAGGGCGACAGAGAGAGGGGGACGTAGAGGGGTCAGAGGGAGGGTCTACAGAGAGTGGGGGTGACAGAGGGGGACAGAGAGAGAGGGGAAAGAAAGAGAAGGGGACAGAGAGACGGGGACAGAGAGACGGAGTCAGTGAGAAGGGGACAGAGAGTGGTGGGATGGAGAGAGTGAGGGACAGATGGTGGGCGGGGACGGACGGAGAGGGAGAGGACAGAGAGAGGAGGGACAGAGGGGGCTACAGTAAGAGATGGGGACAGAGAGAGCACGGGGACAGAGAGACGGGGACAGAGGAGGGAGACAGAGTTGGGGGGACAGAGGGAGTGGTGACAGAGAGCGGGAAGAGAGAGGGCAACAGAGAGAGGGGGACAGATTGAGGGGGGACAGAGAGAAGGGGATAGAGGGTGGGCGGGAGGACGGAGAGCGAGAGGACAGAGAGAGGAGGGACAGAGGCTGGACAGTAACAGATGGGGACAGAGAGAGCACGGGGACAGAGAGACGGGGACAGAGAGAGGGGGACAGAGAGAGAGAGAGGGGGACAGAGAGAGAGGGGGACAGAGAGAGGGGGACAAAGAGTGGGAGACAGAGAAGGGAGGACAGAGAAGGGAGGACAGAGAGAGTGCCACAGAGAGTGGGGGAGATAGAGGGTGTCAGAGAGAGGAGGACAGGGAGAGGGGGAAGGAGATATGGGGTCAAAGGGAGTGGGGACAGAGAGAGGGGTACAAAGTGGGGGAAAGAGAGAGGGTCAGAGAGAGGGGGACAGAGAGACGGGGACAGAGAGAAGGGGACGAGAGAAGGGGGATGGAGAGAGTGGGAACAGAGGGCGGGCGGGGGGGACGGAGAGGGAGAGGACAGAGAGAGGAGGGACAGAGGGGGGACAGTAAGAGATGGGGACAGAGAGAGCACGGAAACAGAGAGACGGGGACGGGGGGGTACAGAGTAGGGGGACAGAGGGAGTGGTGACAGAGAGGGGGCAGATAGAGGGCAACAGAGAGAGGGGGACAGAGAAAAGGGGACAGAGAATGGGGGGATGGAGAGAGTGGGGGACAGAGTGTGGGGGACAGAAAGAGGGGTACAGAATGGAGGAGATTGAGTGGGTTAGAGGGAGGGGGGACAGAGAGTGGGGGACAGAGAGAGGGGCACAGAGAGGGGGTCAGAGAGAGGGGGAACAGTGAGAGCAGGACAGAGAGAGAGGGGACAAAGAGGGGGGATAGAGAGAGGCAGGTGGACAGAGAGAGGGGGGACAGAGAGAGGGGGGACAGAGAGAGGGGGGGACGGGGGGAGAGAGAGGGGGGAAAGGGGGGACAGAGGGGGGGACAGAGAGAGGGGGACAGAGATAGGGGGGACAGAGATGGGGGGACAGAGAGTAGGGTACAGATAGAGGGGGGCAGAGAGAGAGGGGACAGAGAGAGAGGGGGGCAGAGAGAGAGGGGGACCGTTTGAGAGGGGTACAGAGAGAGGGGGACAGAGAGAGAGAGGGGGCACAGAGAGAAAGGGGGACAGAGAAAGAGGGGGCAGAGAGAGGGGGGTGCAGAGAGTGAGGGGGCAGAGAGGGGGGGACAGAGAAAGAGGGGGCAGTGAGAGGGGGGTGCAGAGAGTGAGGGGGCAGAGAGTGAAGGGTGCAGAGAGAGAGAGAGACGGTGACAGACAGAGGGGAGCAGAGAGCGGGGGTACAGAGACAGACGGGAATGTGCGAGATAAGTGGCTGTCCGGCCCTATCTACGGCACTTTTATTTCCCTTCCCAGGAACAAAGACACGGAGGAGTCTGTCCAAAACTATTTCATTCAACTTTGCAAAGTCGGGTGTTGTTCCCAAAGGTACACACACACAAGCATTGTAATCTCCACGCATTATATACATGTATATGTGGGCTGGGTCTACTACTGCTGTCTTGACAAACGAGTGCTCGGATTCCCCACTGTTTTCCTTATTTGGGTTCTGGTGCCTGCGATTATTTTATCATTCACTTGGCCAATCAGTGTTCGAGCTCCCCGTTCTTTCCTTATATGGATGATGTGGTTAAGGGCGGTCTCTCAACTATCGAGGAAAGCTGTTACAACTATTTCATTCATATAAACATGGGGGAGGTCCGGCAACAGTTTCGAGTGTCTGCTTGTGTTTACTATAAGGTAGAAAAGACTAAAAGGCAGCTAACCATTTAAAAATTACACTACCCCCTACAAATCCCCCGTGTCTTTTCTTACGGCCTGTAATTATTCAACCGTAAGTTTCTTCTCCAGGGCAATTAATAACTCCCGAGCTTGTTCATCAAACTGCCCGTCTCTAATAGTATCACCGCCCAAGAGGGATTCACGTTGTTCCATCTCGAGATTTATTCGTTCAACCTGCCTATAGGGAACATCCCTCTTAGTAAGGGCGGTTTCGATCAGTCGTTGAGTTAATCCCCCGACACAGGGAATAACGCAACATCCAAGGGCAGTGAGTACCCCTGCCACCACTATACATGAGACAAGAAAGGGAACGACCACCCCCGTCCATTTACCGAACCAAGCTTCCAACCAGTCCGTGAGGCCAGAGTCGATGCCCGAGTTTTCGGCCAGTTCGTCCGCCAATGTGGTGAGTCCATCCAGGGCGCGGGTGATGGACCCATCAGGGGCTGTGTTGTTGGGGATGAAAGTGCAGCACTGAGTGCCTATCATGACGCAAACACCCCCCTTCTCTGCCAACATCATGTCTAAGGCCAACCTATTTTCCCACGCCATCCTACTAGTGGCATCCAGTTGTTCTGCTATTCCTTTCACTGCATCCCGGGTATAATTAATGAACCTCTGCTGATTGTAGTAAATATAATTAATCCAATCCACATTCTTATTGATGGTCACCCACCAGAACAGTGACGACTCAAAACCCGGTGCTATCTGGTTCCTAGCCTTGTATTCGTCAGGAACACCCCTGGGGACCCCTATGGCATCTAAATATATGTTATCATCGGAAGAGGTCTCCAAAGCTCTCTCAGTTCTTCCACTAGAACGGGGTCGCTCTTGTTTTTCGAATACCAGAGTGAATGGGATGACCAATTGAACGATTGCACAAGTGCCCGTCCATTTTTGGGGCAGGGTCGGTCGCAGAACCCTCCCACCACAGTACCACCAGAGGTCTGCCCTAGGCACATGAATGTGGGAGTAATTCCCGCCCCCGGTAGTTTCATTGACCAGCCAAATTGAACCGCTGCACTTGTCAAATGTCCCCACATCGCCGTCCCACTGTAGTCCCGTCCGAGAGACGCAGGCCTGGTGCGTACCCGTTACCCCTGAGAATGATGGCGGGCGGGGCGCCCCCTCAGACCTGAGGGGGGAAACTTCAAACTCAAGGGTCGACAAGTGGGGTCATTCCAGGCCTCTCGGTCCTGGTACAGCCTTATCATGCAGTCCATGGCTCGTGGGTGTTTCTCCCATCCCAGCGGGAATGGGACCACCTGAGGGTTAGGGCGGGCACTCGTGCATGCGTAGCAATCACTCTTTTTCATGCTCCTCACAGTATATTTGACCCATTCCATCCAGGCATTCGCCTCCCCGTATCCCGTTTCTATTTCAAAGGTCTTTTCCAAATCCGTCACCTCAATTATTCTAATCTTTTCCTGCTTATCAGTGGCGGATGAGTCCCCAGACTCAGCTTCAATGACCGTGATATACGTGCAGCACAGCTGCATCCCCCCACATCCTGCCTGGCCCCTAACTCTAATACCCAGTATTGTTCCATTAAGGCTTGCCCCGTTTTTTTCCAAGTTCTTTATGGTCAGATAGAGCGGATTGCACTGATTCTGCCCACAATCCCGTCCAGGGGTGATGGGATCACGGACAACTGACACCATAGCCTGGACCCCGGGGGCTGGAGGCCTATTTATGCCTTCCCTACCATGCAATTGTAATACTAACGTCTGACCCTGGAATCCCCTTTCTCTCTCCAGGTTCCGCTTAGTTTGATTCCGTTCACTTTTAGTCCTACAGATCTAAGCTAAATGTCTGTGTTGATTGGTTGGCAAGCACGGAGATGGAGAACCACCATCGGTCCTCTGCTTGTTTTTTCCAGAGGCCAAATTGGGTAAGACGTACAGTATGACCCAGCCCAAGGATAATGGCATAGCAAGTTAACAATACGATTGACCGCATTTTGTCGCGACACCCGTAGCCCGAGGGCACAGTTCCTTTAGACTCGCCAAAGTCCGATTAGTTTGTTCTCAGGGTCTCTGTTCCTTAGATGCCTTTGTCAGAGAGGTTCGTTCATCCTCCGTCGGTTGTGGCACTGGTCCCTTGACTCGAGTGTAATGTGTCCAGCCCTTTTCGGCCGTACGGACAGCCGTTTCGGTCGTCAAAAGTACCAGGAAGGGACCGTCCCAAGTTGGTTCGAGGGTACGTTGCTTCCAGCTTTTAATCAGGACCCACTGACCCGGCTTGACGGTGTGCACCGCAAACTCGAGGGGCGGCGTCTGGGCCAAAAGTCCCTGTTGGCATAAATGAGATAGAGCAGACCCCAGAGCCACCACATATTTTTGCACAAACATATCCCGAGACTCGAATACAGGAGGTTCCCCCTTCGGCCCATGGAACGGGAGGCCAAACAGCATTTCGAAAGGGGAGACGCCCAAATCCCGCCTTGGCTGGGTGCGAATTTGCAATAGGGCAAGGGGTAGGCATTTGGTCCAAGGCAGGCCAATTTCACTAGTGAGTTTATTTAGCTGCTTTTTGATGGTCTGGTTCATTCTTTCGACCTTGCCCGAGGAGGGGGGATGCCAGGGGGTGTGCAAATCCCAGTCAATCCCCATTGCTTGCACTACATTCTGGAGGACTGTCGAGGTGAAGTGGCTCCCCTGGTCAGAGTCAATAGCGCGGGCTAGCCCAAATCGTGGGATGATTTGCTCGAGTAGAATCTTGCTAACCTGAGTTGCCGTTGCCGTGGTAGTGGGGAAAGCTTCCACCCATCCTGTCAGGTGATCTACTACTACTAATAGATACTTCAGGCGACCTATGGGGGGGAGCTCAGTGTAATCTACCTGGACATACTCAAACAGCCTATAGGCCAGACTCCTACCCCCTTGTCTTGCATGCTGCCTCAGCCCCCTTTTGTTAATCTTTCGACATGTTATGCAATCTCCTGTGACCTGCTTGGCTACCGTGTACAGACCAGGGTGAGCATATCAGCGCAGGAAGGCATCACACAGTGCCTGGGTGCCCCAGTGACCCCCTTGGTGTAGACGGGCAATAATGTCCCGCGTCAACGGTCGATTTAGTAGCTGGTGGCCATCGGGTAAGGTCCACTTGCCTTCCCTATCCTTTGTACCCCCCAGAGACGCAAGAAGAGTTTCTTCTTTGTCAGTAAACGTGGGCACTTCGCTAATTTCGGATATCTGGGGAATCCTTACCAGGCAGTTTATTACTTCCTTCCCCATCCCAGCCAATTTTGCCTGTTCATCTGCCAATTGATTCCCCAGGGTCTCTATTTTATCGTCTTTCTGGTGTCCTTTCACATGTACTACAGAAATCTCTTGTGATAGCAACAAATCCTCCAAGATCATGGCTACTAGTTCCTCGTGGACCAACTCCTTTCCTCTACTATTTATCATTCCCCTTTCTTTCCAGATCTTCCCAAAGGTGTGTACTACCCCAAAGGCATACTTAGAGTCAGTGTAAATTGTCCCGGCTATTCCCTCTAAATTCCTCAGGGCCCGGTGCAAGGCGTACAATTCGCACGTTTGTGAGGACCAGGCATTCGGTAGCCGTCCACTTTCCACTAATTCCCAACCAGTCTCACTAATGACTGCATAACCGTTGTGTCTCTTCCCATCTATCACTCGAGAGGACCCGTCAATGTACCACCGCCTTCCTGCATGTAAGGGGGTATCCCTCAGATCTTCCCTCACTTTACTCTGGTACTCTATTATGTCTGAACAGCAGTGTTCCAGTTCCTCCTCCCCTTCCCCTTTCCAAAGAAAGTCCGCCAGGTTCTGGCAGCCCCCGACTTCTATTCGGAGGTCTTCTCGGTCTAACAATATGGTTTCATATTTCAGAATTTTCGAGTCAGTCAGCCACCTCCCGGCCTTCTGATTCAGGATAGTTCTAACCTGGTGGGGAGTAGTGACTGTCAAGGGGGCCCCGAAAGTCAACTTCCTGCTTTCCTCTACCAGCTTTGCCGTGGCTGCTACCGCTTGGACACACTCCTGCCACCCTCGGGAGACTGGATCCAGAATTTTTGACAGGAAAGCCACGGGCTTCCTTTTTCCCCCCCAATCCTGGGTCAATACTCCAAGAGCGGTTCCCTTTCTGGAGTTCACAAAGAGACGAAATGTCTTACTAAACTCCGGCAAGCTTAAAACAGGTGCGGCCATCAATTTTCCTTTTAGGATTTCAATTAACTTTTTCTCCTCCTCCTCCCATTCTATTCTGTTGGGTGCCTCCTCAATGAGTTTTAGGTACAAGTCTTTAGTAAGGGGGCATAGTCGTCTATCCATAACCGACAATAGCCTAAGAGTCCCAAGAACTTCCGCAACTCCCTTTTGGTCGTTGGGAGGCCTAGTTCGATTATTGCCCGCACTCTTTCCAGACTTATTCGTTTCTGTCCCTGGCTTATCAAGTGTCCCAGGTACTTAACCTCTTTCTCGACATATTGGAGCTTCTTCTGACTCACTCTTAACCCCTTCTCAGCTCGGTAATTTAACAAGGCATTAGTCCCAAGTAGGACGTCCTCCTCCGCGGGTCCGGATAAAAGGAGATCGTCCACGTATTGTATAAGCTTAAGGGCCGGGGACAAGGTTAGTCCCTACAATAATTGTTCCAGAATCTGCCCGAACAGAGTCGGGGACTCAGTGAATCCTTGGGGGAGCACGGTCCACCTGTACTGCTGTTTTCTGCCAGTATCAGGATCCTCCCATTCAAAAGCAAAAAGATCCCTACTGTCCTTGTCCAGGGCACACGCCCAGAAGGCATCCTTTAAGTCGATAACACTAAACCAGCCGTGATCCGGGGGTATTCGCCCCAGAATAGTGTATGGGTTCGGTACCACAGGGTGCCTTACTTGGACAATTTTATTTACTTCCCTTGGGTCTTGGACCATTCGGTAGCTCCTGTCCGACTTCCGGACCGGCAGGATGGGGGAATTGTATCGTGACATACAGGGCTCTACCAATCCATCTTTTATTAGGTCTTCCATAACTGTCCTCAGGCCCTGCCTCCCTTCCCAAGAGATGGGGTATTGGCGCACTCTGACGTCGGGGCTCTGGGGCTTTAATTTTACCTCCACAGGTCGAATTGCGAGTCCCCCCCGGTTCCCTTTGGCGACCCAAACCCTAGGGTCTATCTCTGTCAATCGTGACTCACTAAGGTATGACATGGTAACGACTAATTCTTCCTCTTCTCCCACTTCTATTCGCAATCCGAAACGGACTATCAAATCCCGTCCCAACAACCTATAGGGAAGATGGGGGAGGTGAAGGAGTTCCACCTGGAGTTCCTCCTCCTCCAGCCACAAGGGTTGTGGTTCGAATATTTTCGCACTAAAAACCCCACCCTTAACTCCTGAAATGTTTAATGTTTTAGCTTGGAAGCCAACCCCCCTAGGATGGAGGGGAATTGAGGACCTGCCGGCGCCTGTGTCAACTAAGAAGGTAACATCTTGTCGAAATGGGCCCACCCGTAAATTTACCAGGGGTTCTTGGTTGGCCCGTGTTCCGATCCACCCCTGACTTCCCTAATCCATTTGTTCACGCTCCATTTCATACATCCCTTCTCTTTCCCTTTTAAACTCGGGACAATCCCTTTTGAAGTGTCCCAGTTTCCCGCAATAGTAACATCCGGCCTTCTGAGGCCGCTCAATTCCATAAGATCCTCCTCTCTCACTTCTGTCCCGTCTCGCTTCTCTCCCTCTCCAACTTTTCTTCGACGTTCCTCTTTCCACCCCATAACCTCCCTCCCCCATTCCGGTGGACTTACAAGCTTCCCGTATGGCTGCCACCATCATTTTTGATTTATGTTTCTCCCTTATTACATCCCTCTGAACGTACACCTTCTGTGCTTCCCGTAATAATTCTGCAACATCCTTTTCAGCCCAATCCTCCACTTTCTGTAATTTCTTCTGAATGTCAGGCCATGACTTAGTCACAAAGTGCACCTTAAGCATGCCCTTGCCTATTTCCCCATCGGGGTCTAAACCTGAATACTTTCGCATGGACTCCCGCAAACGGTCGAGAAACTCACTCGGGGATTCATCCTTTTTCTGTCCAACTTCGAATGCTTTCGCTAAATTCCGCTGTTTTGGGCACGCAGGTTTGGATCCCCCTGATTTTAAGGCTTCTGAGGTCTGCCATATTGGCTCGTCCCCCCGCGTCGTTATGATCCCACCGGGGGTCCTCTAAGGGGTACTTCTGCTCTCCACGCTGAGGGCCGTCCTGATGCTCCCTATCCCAAATGGCCATTGCACTATTCCGGATCATAACAATTTCATCGTAATTAAATAGTATTCTCATCATGGCCTGCAGTTCAGCCCGTGTGTATATACTGGGCCCCAGAAATTGGTCCAGTTGTATTCCCACACTGACGGGGTCGTCCAGTAGACGGGGTAGTTCATTACGGAGTTGCCGGATATCCACAGAATTTAAAGGTTGTACTACGAACCCGGTCCATTCGTTCCCAAACGGCACCTCTCGTAAGGGGTTCAGCCGTTCAATATTGTCACTCCTCCCAGCTCTCAATCCCTCTTCTCGACCTTTCCGCATCTCGAGTCGGACTGATTTCCTAGTGCCTGGGGTGAGTTCTGCGCCCCCTCCTGTGCCCCCCCCAGCAGTCCCTTCCTCACTGGTCGTAGCCTGCTGGGACTCGGAATTATCCGTCGCAGGAGGGAGGTCCGCGCTGGACGCCTGGTTGTGCGCGGGTGGTATATACGGGGGCGGGACAGACGTTGGCAAACCGTCGGTGAGGATGTCCCAAGACTTCTGGGGCTTCCTCGGGTCTGTTTGTGGAATCAGAGGATAGAGACGCGTGGGACTCTCGCCGTCGCCCGCCAACCAGGCGGCAGCATATTTGCTCTCCTCTGGGTCAAACGGTTGTTTTCTGTTAACATATACATTTAGGATTTGACTCACCCAGTCTTCATCAGACCCATACTCGGGCCAAACTACCGAGGGGGCGCGGATAGGTTCTTTGGTCCATATAAAACAACAATATTTTATCATGGTCTCTTTCTTTAAGTCCTTCGTTCTACTACTGTCCGTCCATAGACTTAACTTCCGACCTAATGGACTATCGGGGGGTATTTCTTTCCCATTTGCAGTCTTCCCTGACTTTTCCTTAGTAAATCTAGAAGTCCGATTTCCCATGGTCTATCTTCGGTCCTGGTCTTAAACGCCCAAAGCGTTTTCACAGATGACTGTCAAAACCACAATTTCCCGTGGTTTATCTTCGGTCCTGGTCTTAAACGCCCAAAGCGTTTTCACAGATGACCATCAAAACCACGCGGCCAACAAGGAAGAACAAAAGAATCTCTTACCTTGATCCGTGCACGGAGTTGTCTGGCCTTTTTAAATGTGTGTACCCCCGTGTATAGTCACTAACCGGTCGTCCCAGCACTCGTCCGTGTGTTCCTTTTCCAGGATTCAAAATTATTTTTAAATGAGCCGGGTCACGTCCTCTCTTGGTCGACGGCCGACGGACCAAGCTGATCAGTGAGAAGTATAAATATATACTAGACGCGTCTTTGTTGTAATCAGGCTTGATCCGTGAGCCGAAGATACTGCCCCCCCCCCCGGCAATAATTATTTCATCCCGGACGAGCCCCCAATTGTGCGAGATAAGTGGCTGTCCGGCCCCATCTCCGGCACTTTTTATTTCCCTTCCCAGGAACAAAGACACGGAGGAGTCTGTCCAAAACTTTTTCATTCAACTTTGCAAAGTCGGGAGTTGTTCCCAAAGGTAAACACACACAAGCATAGTAATCTCCACGCATTATACACATGTATATGTGGGCTGGGTCTCCTACTGCTGTCTTGATCAATGGGTGCTAGGGTTCCCCACTGTTTTCCTTATTTGGGTTCTGGTGCCTGCGATTATTTTGTTATTCACTTGGCCAATCAGTGTTTGAGCTTCCCGTTCTTTCCTTATATGGATGATGTTGTACAACTGTGGTTAAGGGCGGTCTCTCAACTATCGAGGAAAGCTGTTACAATTGTTTCGTTCATAAAAAACATGGGGGAGGTCCGGCAACAGTTTCGAGTGTCTGCTTGTGTTTACTATAAGGTAGAAAAGACTAAAATGCAGCTAACCGTATAAAAATTACACTACCCCCTACACTCTTTCTCCCTTCAATCTCTCTCCCTTCTCTATCACTTTCTCCCCCTCTCTCTGCCCCCTCTCTCTCTCCGCGCTCTCTCCCCACTTTCTCCGCTCTCTCCCCGCCTTACCCCATTCTCTCACCCCTCTCTCACACCTCTCTCTCACCCCCTCTCTCACCCCCTCTGTGACACCCTCTGTCACAACGTCTCTCGACCCCCTTTCTCGACATCCTCTCTCGACCTCCCTCTCTCGACCCCTTCTCTCAACCCCCCTCTCTTTCCTCTCTCTCTCCTCACCTCACCCCTCTCTCTCATCCCTCTCTCCCTCTCTCTCACCCACATTCTCGATCCACTCTCTCGACACCCTCACTTGACCCCTTCAATCAACCCCCTCTCTCGACTCCCTCTCTCGACCCCGCGCTCTCAACTCTTCTCTCTCTACCCACCTTTCTCCACCCCCTCTCTCCCCACTCTCTCTCCCCCTCCCCATCTCTCCCCCTCTCAAACCCCTCACTCGACCCCCTCTCTCAACTCCCTCTCTCGACACCCTCTCTCGCCTCCCTCTCACTCTCCTAACCCCTCTATCCCCCCTCCACCCCCTTTCCCCCTCCTCCATCTCTCCCCCCTCTCAACCCCCTCACTCCACCCCCTCTCTCGACTCCCCCTCTCTCGACTCCCTCTCTCACCCCTCTCTCCCCTTCTCTCTTCCCCCTCTCAGAAAACACACTCTCTCCCCACTCACCCACTTTCTGTTCCCCTCTCTCCATACTCCCTCTCCCCTTCCTCCCCCTCCCCCTCTCACTAATCCTGTCTCTCCCTCTATCACCCCCATCGCTCTCCCAGTCTCTCTCCTCCCCTCTCTCCCCCTTTCTCTGCCCCCCTCTACCCACCTCTCCCTCTCACTTGACATCCCTCTCTCTTTATACCCCTCTCTCGACCTCCCCTCTTTCAAACCCCCTCACTTTACACCATCTCTCGACACCCTCTCACGACCCACCTCTTTCGACCCCACCTCACGGCCCATTCACTCAAACTGCCTCACTTGAACCCCCTCTCTCTCCCACGCCCTCGACCTCTCTCTCACTTGATCCCCTCTCTCCCCCTCTCTTTCCCCCTCTCTTGATCCCCTCTCTCCCCCTCTTTTCCCCCTCTCTGAAACCCCCTCTCTCAGTTCCCTCACTCGACCCCCCTCACTCAAACCCCCTCACTCGAGCCCTTCACTCGAACCCCTCACTCAACCCCGTCTCACGTGGTCCCCCTCACTCGACCCACTCTCTCGACATCCCATTGTCTATACCCTCTCTCTCCCGCGTCTCTCCTGCCTCTCTCCCCCACTCTCCCCTCTCTCCCATTCTCTCCCTCCTCTACCCTACCCTCGCCCTCTCTCTCCCCACTCTCTCCCCCCTTTCTCCCCTTCTCTCCCCCTCCCCTCTCTCACTTCTCTCTCCCCCTCACACCCCGTCTCTCTCCTCCTCTTTCTCCTCCTCTCTCTCCCCCTCTTAATCCCCCTCATTCAACCCTCTCAATCTAACCCCTCACTGGACCCCCTCACTTGACCCCCCGCTCTCCCTCTCTCTCTTCACGCTCTCTTTCCCTCACCCCCTTTCTTTCCCCCTCTCTCCCCACACCGTCTGCCCCTTCCTCACCCTCCCCTCTCACTTCCCCGTCTCCCCCTCTCTCCCCCTCTCTCAGTCCCCCCTCTCTCTCCTACTCTCTCTCTCCCTCTCTCAGTCCCCCCTCTCTCTCCCACCTCTCTCTCCTCTCTCTCTCCCACTCTCTCTGCCCCCCTCTCTCTCCCTCTCTCTTTCTCCCCTCTCTCTCTCCCCCTCTCCCCCTCCCTCTCCCCCTCACTCTCTTACCCCTTCACTCTCTCCCCCTCACTCTCTCCCCCTCTTTCTCGCCCGGTTCTCTGCCCCCTTTCCCCCCCTCTTTCTCCCAGTCTGTCCCACCTCTCTCCCCCTCTTTCTCCCAGTCTGTCTCCCCCTCTCTCTCTCGCCACTCTCTCCCTCTCTCTCTCTCAGCCCCCCTCACTCTCCCCCTCACTCTCCCCCCAACTCTCCACCTCTCTCTCCCCCTCTTTCTCCCCCGCTCTCTGCCCCTCTCTCCTGCACACTCTCTCCCTCTCTCTCCCCACTCTCTTTCCCCCCTCTGTCTCCCCCCTCTCTCTCTCCACCTCTCTCTTCCCTCACTACCCTTCTCTCTTGCCTCCTCTCCCTCCTCTCTTTCGCCTCTCTCTCTGACCCTCTCTCTGCCCCTCTCTCTCACCTCACTCTGTCACCTCGCTTTCCTTCCCTCTCTCACTCCCTCCCTCTCTCCCTTCCTCCCTCTCTCACCCTGTCATTCACTATCGTTCTTCTCCACCAATCACTGCCCCCTCTCTCTCCCCTTTCTCAAACACACACTCCCCCGTCTCTTTACTTCTCTCGCTCTACACTCTCTCTATCTTCTCATCCCTTTCAATCTCCCCATCGCTCTCCCGCTCTGTCCCCCTCTCTACCCTTTTCTCCCTCTCTCCTTCTCTCACCGCCTCTTTCCTCACCTCTCTATACTGTCTCTCTCACCCCGTCTCTCTACCCCTCACTCTCTCTCCCCCTCTCTCTTTCTCTTCACTAACTCTCGCCCACACCCTGTCACCTAACTGTCTCCCCTCTCTCTCTCTCACTCACTCCCTCCCTAACCCTCTTCCTCCCCACTGTCTCCCCCCGACTCTCACCGGCCACACTCACCCCCACTTTCTCTCCCAATCTCTCTCAGCATTCTCTTGCCCCACTCTCTCCCCACTCTCCCCATCTCTCTCCCCATCTCTCTCCCCATGTCTCTCCCCGTCTATCTCCCCATCTCTCTCCCCACCTCTCTCCCCACCTCTCTCCCCTTCCCTCTCTCCCCTTCCCTCTCTCCCCATCCCTTTCTCCCCATTCCTCTCTCCCTCTGCCTCTCTCCCCCTCACTCTCTTCCGCTCACTCTCTCCCCCTCTTTCTCATCCAGTTCTCTGCCCCCTCTCCCACTCTATCTCCCCCCTCTCCCGTTCTTTCCCCCAGTCTGTCACCCCTTCACTCTCCCAACTCTCTCCCCCTCTCTCTCTCACCCCCTCATTCTCCCATGCTCTCTCACCCCCTCACTCTCCCCTGCTCTCTCACCTCCGCTCTCTCACACTCCTCACTCTCCCCATTTCTCTTCCCCCTCTTTCTCGCCCGCTCTCTGCCCACCTCTCCACCTCACTCTCTACTGCCTCTCTATCTCCCCATCTCTCTCTCCCCCCTCCCCTGTCCACTCTCTCTTCCCCTCCCTTGCCCCCTCTCTGTCGCTGTCTCTCTCCCCCTCTCTCTTTGACACTTTCCCCTCTCCCTTGCGCCTTCTCCCTTGCCTCATCTCCATCCCTTCTTTCACCCTCCCTCTCTCGTCCCTCTCTCTCTGCACCTCTCTCTGTCTTCTCTCTCTCCCCTCACTCTGTCACCTCACTCTGCCTCCCTCTCTCACTCCCTCCCTCTCTTCCTCCCTCTCTCTCACCCTGTCACTCACGATCCTCTATTTCCCCCACTCACTCCCCTCTCTCTCCCCCTCGCTCACACCCACACTCCCCCTCTCCACTTCCTTCCCTCCACCCCCTCTCTTTCTCCCCTTCTCGCCCCCTCTCTCTTCACCCTCTCTCCTCCTCTCTCTTCCCCCTCCCCTCTCCCTAACTCTCTTCCCCAGTATCTATCTCGCTCTACCGCGTCTCTCTTCCCCCTCTCCCCTCTCCCTATCTCTCTTGCCCAGTATCTATCTCGCTCTACCACCTCTCTCTACCCCCTCTCCACGGCTCTCTCTCTCACTCCCCGCTCTCTCCTCACCCGTCTCTCGCCCCCTCTCTCACCATGTTTCCCCTCCTCTCTCCCACTCTCTCTCCCTACCGTCTCTTTCTCAACCACTCTCTCTACACCTCTCTCTCTCACCCACTCTCTACCTCTCACTCTCTCTCTCTCTCCCCTCGCTCACACCCACACTCCCCCTCTCCACTTCCCTCCTTCCACCCCCTCTCTTTCTCCCCCTCTCTCCCCCTCTCTCCCCTTCTCTCTCCCCATCTGTCTTCACCCTCTCTCCCCCTCACTCTCCCCCCTCCCCTCTCCCCATCTCTCTTCCCCAGTCTCTATCTCGGTCTACGTCCTCTCTCTTCCCCCTCTCTCCATGACTCGTTCTCGCTCCGCCGTCTCTCCACACCCCTCTCTCGCCCTCTCTCTCACCATCTTTCCCCTCCTCTCTCCCACTCTCTCTTGCCCCCTTTCTCCCCCTCTCTCTCCCCATCTCTCTCCCCTCTCTCTCTACCGTCTCTCTCGACACCTTTCTCTCACCCCCCTCTCTACCCTCTCTCTCTTTCTCTCCCCTCTCTCTTCACTAACTCCCTCCCTCACTCTGTCACCTAACTTGCTCCCTCTTTCTTCCTCCCTCCCTAACACTCTCCCTCCCCATTCTCCCCCCACTCTCCCCCCACTCTCTCCCCACTCTGTCCCCCCACTCTGTCTCCCCACTCTCCCCACACTCTCTCTCTCCCCCAGTCTCACACCCACTTTTCCCCCCACTCTCTCTGCCCCCACTCTCTCTGCACTCAACCTCTCTCACCCTCTCTCTCTCCCCCTCTCCCCTCCTCTCTGTCCCAAAACTCTCTCTCCTTCTTTCTCTCCCCCTTTCACACCCCTTCTCTCCCCTTTCTCTCCCCGCTCTAGCCTCCTCTCTCTCGCCTCTCTCTCTCACCCTCTCTCTCCTCCCACATTCTCCCCCGCTCTCTCCTCTCTCTGCCCCCTCTCCCCCTCTCAACCCCCCTCTCTCCCCCCTCTACCCAACTCTCTCTCCCTCCCCCTCTCTATCCCCACACTCTCCCCCTCTTTCTCCCCTCTCTCTCCCCCTCTCTCTCCCCCTCTCTCTCTCCCCCTCTCACCTCCTCTCTCACTCTCTCCCCTCTCTCTACCCAATCTCTCTCGCCCCCTCTCTCTAGCTCCTCTTTCTTCCCCCCTCTGATCTCCGTCTCCCCTCTATCTTGCCCCACTCTAACTCCCCTCTCCCGCCCCCTGCTTCGCTCACCCCCTCTATCTCGCCCACTCTCTCTTGTCCCCCTCTTTCACACCCTCTGTCTCTCCCCCTCTGTCCCCCATCTCACCCTCTCTCTCACCTTTTTCTATCTCTCCCCTTTCCCTCCCCTCTCTTTCTCACCTTCTCTCTCGACCCCTTTCTCTCCATCTCTCTCGCTTCACTAGCTCCATCCACTGACTCTGTCACCTCACTCTCCCTCCGGCTCTCACTCCCTCCCTCCCTCTCACTATCCCCTCTCTCACCCCATCTCACTCTCCCCTCTCTCACCCCCACTCACTCCACTCTCTCTATCTCACTTACTCCCCCCTCTCTCTCCCCCTCTCTCCCCTCTCTCTCGAAACGCCTCCATCACTCCCTCTCTCTACCCTCTCTCTCCACCCCGCTCACTCCCTCTCTCTACACCTCAATCACTTTCTCCACTCTCTCTCTTCACTAACTCTCTCCCTCACTCTGTCACCAAATCTCTCCCCTCTCTTACCCTCCCTCTCTCACTCCCTCCCTCTCTCCCCCTCTTACTCTCCCCTCTCTCCCCGCTGTCTTTCCCCAATCTCTTCCCAGTATCTTCCCCCACTCTCACCGCCATCTCACTCCCCTCTCTCCCTCTCCCTCTTTCTCTCTCCCCCTCTTTTTCCCCCTCTCTCCACCCTCTTTCTCCCCCTCCCTCTCTCACCCTCTCACTCTCCCTCTCTCTCTCTCTCAATTGCTCCCCACTCTCTCCCCCAATCTCACTCCCCCACTTTCTATTCCCTATCTCTGCCCCTTTCTGTCCCTCTTTCTCTGCCCTATTTCTTTCCCCCACACCCCACTTTTCCCTCCCTCTCTGTCGCCCACTATCTCTTTTCCCCATGTCTGCCCCCTCTCACTAGGTCTCCCCTAGCTCTGTCCCCCTGCTCTCGGCTCCCCTCCTCTCTGTCCCCCTTCCTCTCTGTTCGCCCCTCTATCTGTCCCCCTCTCACTCTCCCCTTCTCTCTGTCCCCCTGTCTCTCTGTCTCACTCTCTTTGTCCCTCTCTTTCTGTCTCCCTCTGTCCCCCCAGTCTCCCTCTCTCTGATCCTCTCTCTCTGACCCGCCTCTCTTTGCCACCTCCTTCTTATTCTCCACCCCCCTCTGTCCACCTCTCTCTGTCCCCAATCTTTGACTCCCACTCTCTCTGTCACTCTCTCCCTGTACCCCCGTCTCCCCCTCTCTTCCACCCTTCTGTCCCCCCCTCTCTCTCTCCTGCCCCTCTCTCTGTCCCCCTCTCTCTATCCCCCCTCTCTCTGTCCCCTCTCTCTCTGTCCCCGTCTCACTGTCCCCCCTATCTTTACTGCCCCTCTCTCTGTCCCCCCCTCTCTGTCCCCCTCTCTCTGTCCCCCTCTCTCTCTGTCCCCCCTCTCTCTCCTGCCCCTCTCTCTGCCCCCCTCTCTCTGTCCCCCACTCTCTGTCCCCCTCTCTCTGTCCCCCCTCTCTCTGTCCCCCCTCTCTCTGTCCCCCACTCTCTGTCCCCACTCTCTCTGTCCCTGCGCTCTCTATCCCCCCTCTCTCTATCCCCCTGTCTCTGTCCGCCCTCTCCCTGTCCCCCTCTGTCTCCCACTCTCTCTGTCCCCACCTCTATGTCTCCCCTCTCTGCCCCCCGTCCTCACGTCTCTCTGTCCCCCTAAGTCTGTCCCCTCTCTCTATGCCATCCCTCGCTCTGTCTCACCCGATCTCTGCCCCATCGCTCTGTCCACCCTTCCTGGCCCACTGTCTCTCTGTAGGCTCTCTCTGTGCCCCGCTCTTCCCCTCTCTCTGTCCCTCACTCTCTGTCCCCTCTCTCTCTGTCCACCTCACTCTCTGTTTACCTCTCTCTGTCCCCACTCTCTCTGTCCCCACTCTCTCTGTCCCCACTCTCTCTGCCCCCCTCTCTCTGTCCCTGTCTCAGTCTGTCCCCCATCTCTCTGACACCTCTCTCTCTGTCCACCTCTCTCTGCACCCCCTCTCTGCCCCCTCTCTCTGCCTCCCTCTCTCTGCCCCCACTCTCTGCCCCCTCTCTCTGCCCTCCCTCTCACTGCCCCCTCTCTCTGCCCCCCTCTCTCTGTCCCCCCTCTCTCCGCCCCTCTCTCTGTGACCTCTCTCTGCCCCCTCCCTGAAACCCTCTCTCTGCCCCCCTATGACCTCCTCTCTTTGTCATTCATCTCTCTGTTCCCGCCTTTCTCTGTTCCCCTCTCTCTGTCCCCCTCTTTATGTCCCCCTCTCTCTGTGCCCCCCCCCGTCCCCACTCTCTCTGTCCCCACTCTCTCTGTCCCTCCTCTCTCTGTCCCCCTCTCTCTGTCCCACTCTTTCTGTCCCCCTCTCTCTGGCCCCACCTCTCTCTGTCCGCGTTTTCTCTGTCCCCCTTATCTCTCTACCCCCCTCTCTGTCCCCACTCTCTCTGTCGCCCCTCCCCCTGTCCCCACTCTCTCTGTCCCTACTTCCTGTCCCCCATCTCTCTTCCCCCATCTCTCTGTACCCACTCTCTCTGCCCCCCTCTCTCTGTCCCCACTCTCTCTGTACCTGTCCATCTCTCGCCCTCTCTGTCCCCCTACTCTCTCTCTACCCTCCCTCTCTCTGTGCCCACTCTCTCTTTCCCCTCTCTCTCAGTCCCATCTTTCTCCGTCCCCGCCTCTCTGTCCCTCGCTCTGTGTCCCCCCTCTCTGTTGCCCCTCTTTCTGTCTCCCCTCTCTTTGTCTCGCTCTCTATTCCTGCTCTCTCTCTCTCCTCTCTCTCTGTCCCTTCTCTCTCTGTCCCCCCCCCCCCCCCCCCCCCCCCCCCCCCCCCCCCCCCCCCCCCCCCCCCCCCCCCCCCCCCCCCCCCCCCCCCCCCCCCCCCCTTCTCTCTCTGTCCCCCTCTCTCTGTCCCGCTCTCTCTGTCCCCCCTCTCTGTTACCCCCTCTCGGGCCCCCTTCTCTCTGTCCCCCTCTCTATTTCCCCCTCTCTATTTCTCCCTCCCTATTTCCCCCTCTCTCTGCCCCATCTCTCTGCCCCGCTTTCTCTGCACCCCTCACTCTACCCCCTCTCTCTGTCCCCTTCCTCTGTCACCCTGCCTCTGTCCCCCTCTCTTTGTCCCCCGCTCTCTGTCCCCTCCTCTCCACACCACTCCTCTGACCCCCCTCTCTGTCCCCCTCTCTATTTCCCCTCTCTATTTCCCCCTCTCACTGCCCCCCTCTCTCTGCCCCCCTCACTCTGTCCCCCTCACTCTGTCCCCCTCTATCTGTCCAGCTCCTCTCTGACCCCCTCCTATCTGTCCCCCTCTCTGTCCCTCCTCTCTCTGTCAATCTCTCTCTGTCCCCCTCTCTCTGTCCACCTCTCTGCACCGCTCTCTCTGTCCCCCGTCTCCCTATCCCCATCTCTCTTTTCCCGCACTCTCTGTCCCCCGTTTCTCAGTCCCCCTCTCTGTCGGTCCTCTCTCTGCCCCTCTCTCTGTCCCCCCTCTCTCTGCCCCCTCTCTGCACCCCTCTCTCTGTCCCCCGTCTCTCTATCCCCATCTCACTGTTCCCGCGCTCTCTGTCCCCCGTTTCTCTGTCCCGCTCTCTCTCTCTCCTTTCTATATTCCCCTCTCTCTGCACCTCTCTCTGCCCCTCTGTCTGCCCCACATCTCTGACCCATTTTTCAGTCCCCTCTTTCTGCCCCCTCTTTCTGCACCCTCTTTCTGTCCCCCTTTCTGTCTCCTCTCTCTGCCCCCCTCTCTCTGTCCGTACTCTCTCTGTCCCCTCCACTCTCTGTCCTCCCTCTGTCCGTCCCCCGTCTCTCTGTCCCCGTCTCTCTGACCCCCATCTCTCTGTCTCCCCACTCTCTGTCCCCACTCTCTTTGTCGCTGCGCTCTCTATCCCCCCTCTCTATCCCTCTCTCTCTGTCCGCCCTCTCCCTGTCCCCCTCTGTGTCCCACTCTCTCTGTCCCCACCTCTCTGTCTCCCCTCTCAGCCCCCCGTCCTCACGTTTCTCTGTCCCCCTAAGTCTGTCCCCTCTCTCTCTGCCATCCCTCTCTCTGTGCCACCCGATCTCTGCCCCCTCGCTCTGTCCACCCTTCCAGTCCCACTGTCTCTCTGTCGCCTCTCTCTGTCCCCCGCTCTTCCCCTCTCTCTGTCCATCACTCTCTGTCCCTGTCTCACTCTGCCCCCCTCTCTCTGTCCCCACTCTCTCTGTCCCCCTCTCTCTCTGTCCCCCTCTCTCTCTGTCCACCTCTCTCTCTGTCTACCTCTCTCTCTGCCTCCCTCGCTCTGCCCCCCTCTCTCTGTCCCCCCTCTCTCAGCCCCTCTCTCTGTGACCTCTCTCTGCCCCCTCCCTGAAACCCTTTCTCTGCACCCCTATGACCTCCTCTCTTTGTCACTCATCTCTCTGTTCCCCCCTTCCTCTGTTCCCCTCTCTCTGTCCCCCTCTTTATGTCCCCCTCTCTCTGTACCCCCCGTCCCCACTCTCTCTGTCCCCACTCTCTCTGTCCCTCCTCTCTCTGTCCCCCTCTCTCTGTCCCCCCTCTCTCTGTCCCCCTCTTTCTGTCCCCCTCTCTCTGGCCCCACCTCTCTCTGTCCGCCCTCTCTCTGTCCCCTTCTCTGTCTACCCCACTCTCTGTCCCCACTCTCTCTGTCGCCCCTCCCCCTGTCCCCACTCTCTCTGTCCCTACTCTCTCTGTCCCCCATCTTTCTGTCCCCCATCTCTCTGTACCCACTCTCTCTGCCCCCCTCTCTCTGTCCCCACTCTCTCTGTAACCCTCTATCTGTCCCCCTCTCTGTCCCCCTTCTCTCTCTACCCCCTCTCTCTGTGCCCACTCTCTCTGTCCCCTCTCTTTCAGTCCCCCTCTCTCTGTTCATCGCTCACTACCCCACACTCTCTTTGGCGCTGTCCCTCTGTCCCCATCTCTCTGTACCCTGTTTCACTGTCCCCCCTCTCTCTGTCCCCCCTCTGTCTGCCCCCCTCTCTCTGTGTTCCCCCTCTCTCTGTAGCTCTCTGTAGCTCTCTGTCCCTTTCTCTCTGCCCCCCTCTCTGTCCCCCACTCTCTCTGACCACACCTCTCTGTCCCCTTCTCTCTGTCCCCCCCTCTGTCCCCCGCTCTCTGTCTCCCTCTCTCTGACCCACTCTCTCTGACCCCTCTCACTCTGTCCCGCTCTCGCTGTCCCCCTCTCGCTGTCCCCCACTCTCTGACCCCCTCTCTCTGACCCTGTCACTCTGACCCCCCTCTCTCTGTCCCCTATCTCTGCTCCTCCTCCTCTCTCTGTTCCCCTTTCACTCTCCCCCGTCTCCCTGTCACACTCTCTTTGCCCCCCTCTCTCTGCTTCTGACCATTCCTCCCTCTGACCACCCTCTCTCACACCCTCTCTCTGTCCCCCTCTCTCTGTCCCCCTCTCTCTGCCCCCTCTCTCTGTCCCCCCTCACTCCGTCCCGCTCACTCTGTCCCCCTCTCGCTGTCCACCTCTCTCTGACCCTCTCTCTCTGACCCCCTCACTCTGACACCCCACTGTCTCTCTTCAGTCCACCCCTTGCTCTATCCCCTTCTTTCTGTCCCGCTCTCTCTGGCCCCACCTCTTTCTGTCCGCCATCTCTCTGTCCCCCTTCTCTGTCTACCCCCCTCTCTGTCCCCACTCTCTCTGTCGCCCCTCCCCCTGTCCCCACTCTCTCTGTCCCTACTCTCTCTGTCCCTACTCTCTCTGTCCCCCATCTCTCTGTCCCCCATCTCTCTGTACCCACTCTCTCTGCACCCTCTCTCTGTCCCCACTCTCTCTGTAACCCTCCATCTTTCCCCCTCTCTGTCCCCCTTCTCTCTCTACCCCCTCTCTCTGTGCCCACTCTCTCTGTCCCCTCTCTATCAGTCCCCCTCTCTCTGTCCATCGCTCACTGCCCCACTCTCTCTTTGGCCCTGTCCCTCTGTCCCCGTCTCTCTGTACCCTGTCTCTCTGTCCCCCCCCCTTCTCTCTGTTCCCCCTCTCTATGCCCCGCTCTCTCTGTACACCTTTTTCTGTCCCACTAATTCTGTCCCCCTTCTCTCTGTCACCCTCTCTCTATCCTCCCAACTCTCTCTGCCACCTGTTTCTCTGTCCCCTACTCTCTCTGTTCCCATCTCTCTGTCCCCATCTCTTTGTTCTACGCTCTCTGTGCCCCCTCTCTCTGTCCCCTATCATTCTGTACCCAATCTCTCTGTCACCCCCTCTCTTTCCCACTTCTCTGTCCCCCCCGTCATCCCCTCACTAACCCCCCTCTCTGTCCCCCCCTCTTTCCCCCTCCCTCTCTCCCTCTCTCTGTTCCCCTCTCTCTGTCCCCCCTCTGTCTGTCCCCCTCTCTCTCTGTTCCCCCTCTCTCTGTAGCTCTCTGTCCCTTTCTCTCTGTCCCCCCTCTCTGTCCCCCACTCTCTCTGACCACACCTCTCTGTCCCCTTCTCTCTGTCCCCCCTCTCTGTCCCCCGCTCTCTGTCCCCCTCTCTCTGACCCTCTCTCTCTGACCACCTCACTCTGTCCCGCTCTTGCTGTCCCCCACTCTCTGACCCTCTCTCTCTGACCCTGTCCCTCTGGTCCCCCCTCTCTGTCCCCTATCTCTGCTCCTCCTCCTCTCTCTGTTCCCCTTTCACTCTCCCCGTCTCCCTGTCCCACTCTCTTTGCCCCCATCTCTCTGTTTCTGACCATTCCTCCCTCTGTCCGCCCGTCCACCCCCTCTCTGTCCACCCCTCACTCTGCTCCCCTCTCGTTGTCCCCGTCTCGCTGTCCAGCTCTCTCTGACCCTCTCTCTCTGACCCCCTCACTCTGACACCCCACTCTCTCTCTTCAGTCCACCCCTTGCTCTGTCCCCCTCTCTATGTCCCGCTATCTCTGCTCCTCTTCTCTCTCTGTCCCCCTTTCACCATCCTCCTCTCTGTCCCCCCCTCGCTGTTCCCCCCACCATCCACCTCTCCCTGCCTTCCTCAGTCTGCCCCATTCTCTCTGTCCCCCTCTTTCTGTCCCCTCCTCTCTGTCCCCTCCTCTATGTCCCCCTCTCTCTGACCCCCACTCTCTGTCCTCCTCTCTCTGTACCCCCTCTCTCTCTGACCCCTCTCTCTCTGTCCTCCTCTCTCTGTCCCCCCTCTCTCTCTGACCGCCCTCTCACTGTCCCCCTCTCTCTGTCGGCCTTTCTCTGTCCCCCCACCTCTCTGTCCCCCCTCTCGCTGCCTCCCCGTCCCCCAGTCTCTGCCCATCCCTCTCTCTGTCCGCCTGTCCACCCCTCTCTCTGTCCACCCCGCGCTCTGTCCCTCTCTCTCTGTCCCCCCCTCTCTGCCCCTCCTTTCTCTCTGTCCCTTTTCACTATCCCCCCGTCCCCCTCTCTGTCCACCGCTCTCTGTCGCCCCTCTGTCTGTCGCCCCTTTCTTTGTCCCTCTCTCTATTCCTGTTCTCTGTCCCCCAATCTCTGTCCCCACTCTCTCTGTTAACCTCTCACTGTCCCCTTCTCTCTCTGTGCCTCTGTCTCTGTCCCCATTCTCTCTGTTCTCCTCTCTCTGTCCACTTGTCTCTCTCTGTCCCCCTTCTCTGTCTACCCCCCTCTCTGTCCCCACTCTCTCTGTCCCCACTCTCTCTGTCCCCCTCCTCTCTGTCCCCTCCTCTCTGTCCCCTGTCTCCCTGTCCCCCTCTCTCTGTCCCCTGTCTCTCTGTCCCCCTCTCTCTGTCCCACTCTCTCTGTCCCCACCTCTCTCTCCCCCGCCCCCTCCCCCCCCCCCCCCCCCCCCCCCCCCCCCCCCCCCCCCCCCCTCTGTCCCCCCTCTCTCTGTCCTCCTCTCTCTGTCCCCACTCTCTCTGTCCACCTCTCACTGTACACTTCTCTCTCTGTCCCTCCCCTTACTGTCCCCCGTCTCTCTGTCCCCCTCTCTCTCCCCACCTCTCTGTCCCTCCTCGCTCTGTCCCTCCTCTATCTGTCCCCCCTTCTCTGCCCCCCCCGGCCTCCCCTCTCCGACCCCCCTCTCTGTCCTCCCCCCCGTCCCCACGCTCTCTGTCCCCGTGCTCTCTGTCGGCCATCTCTCTGCCCTCTCCCTGTCCCCCTCCCTTTGTACCCCCTTTCTCTGCCCCCCCTCTCTGTCTCCCACCCCCGTCCCCGCTCTCTCTGTCGGCCATCTCTCTGCCCGCTGCCCTCTCTCTGTCCCCCCTCTCTCTGTCCCCCTCTCTCTGCCCCCCTCTCTCTTTCCCTCTCTCTCTGTCCCCCCTCTCTCTGTCACCCGTCTCTCTGCCCGCACATCTGTCCCCCTCTTTATGTGCCCCTCTCTCTATCCCCCTCTCTCTCTCTCCACCTCTCTCTGTCCCCCTTTCTCTGTCACCCTTCTCTCTGTCACCCATCTCTCTGCCCCCACATCTGTCCCCCTCTCTCCGTTCCCCCTCTCTCTGTCACCCCTCTCTGTCCCACTCTCTCTGTCCTCACTTTATATGTCCCCCCAACTCTCTGCCACCCTCTCTCTGTCCCCCCTCTCTGTCCCGCCCCCGTCTCTGTCCCCCACTCTCTGCTACCGCTCTTCCTGTCTCCGTTCTCTCTGCCCCCTCTCTGTCCCCCTCTCTTTCCCCACTCTCTCTGTCTCTCCTCTCTCTGTCCACCTCTCTCTGTCCCCCTCTCTCTATCCCCCCTCTCTGCTGCCCCTCTTTCTGTCTCCCCTCTCTTTGTCCCTCTCTCTATTCCTGCTCTCTCTCTCCTCCTCTCTCTGTCCCTTCTCTCTGAGTCCCTTCTCTCTCTGTCCCCCTCTCTCTGTCCACCTCTCTCTGTCGCCCCTCTCTGTTCCCCCTCTCTGTCCCCCGTCTCTCTATCCCCCTCTCTCTGCCCCATCTCTCTGACCCCCTCTCTCTGCCCCCCTCACTCTGTCCCCCTCTATCTGTCCAGCTACTCTCTGACCCCCTCCTCTCTGTCCCCCGCTCTCTGTCCCCCCTCTGTCCCCTCCTCTCCGCAACACTCCTCTGACCCCCCTCTCTGTCCCCCTCTCAATTTCCGCCTCTCTATTTCCCCCTCTCACTGCACCCCTCTCTCTCCCCCCCTCACTCTGTCCCCCTCTATCTGTCCAGCTCCTCTCTGGCCCCCTCCTCTCTGTCCCCCGCTCTCTGTCCCTCTTTCTCTCTGCCCCCCTTTCTATATCCCCATCTCTATGTTCCCGCGCTCTATGTCCACCCTCTCTCTGTCCCCCTCTCTGTCCCTCCTCTCTCTGTCAATCTCTATCTGTCCCCTCTCTCTCTGCCCCCTCTCTGCACCCCTCTCTCTGTCCCCGTCTCTCTATCCCCATCTTTCTGTTCCCGCGCTCTCTGTCCCCCGTTTCTCTGTCCCCCTCTCTGTCTCTCCTCTCCATATCCCCCTCTCTCTGCCCCTCTCTCTGCCACTCTGTCTGCCCCACATCTCTGACCCATCTTTCTGCCCCCTCTTTCTGCTCCCTCTTTCTGCCCCCTCTTTCTGCCCCCTCTTTCTGCACCCTCTTTCTGTCCCCTCCTTCTGTCCCCTCTCTCTGACCCCCTCTCTCTGTCCGTACTCTCTCTGTCCCCTCCACTCTCTGTCCTCCCTCTCTCTGTCCCCCGTCTCTCTGTCCCCGTCGCTCTGAACCCCATCTCTCTGTCTCCCCAATCTCTGACCCACTCTCTCTGACCCTGCGCTCTCTATCCCCCCTCTCTCTATCCCCCTCTCTCTTCCGCCCTCTCCCTGTCCCCCTCTGTGTCCCACTCTCTCTGTCCCCACCTCTCTGTCTCCCCTCTCAGCCCCCGTCCTCACGTTTCTCTGTCCCCCTAAGTCTGTCCCCTCTCTCTCTGCCATCCCTCTCTCTGTGACACCCGATCTCTGCCCCCTCGCTCTGTCCACCCTTCCTGGCCCACTGTCTCTCTGTCGCCTCTCTCTGTCCCCCTCTATTCCCCTCTCTCTGTCCCTCACTCTCTGTCCCTGTCTCCCTCTGCCCCCCTCTCTCTGTCCCCACTCTCTCTGTCCCCCTCTCTCTCTGTCCACCTCACTCTCTGTCCACCTCTCTCTCCGTCCCGCTCTCTCTATCCCTTCTCTCTCTGTCCCCCCTCTCCCTGACCCCCCTCTCTCGGTCCACCTCTCTCTCTGTCCATATCTCTATGCACCCCCTCTCTGCCACTCTCTCTGCCCGCCCTCTCTCTGCCCGCCCTCTCTATCCCCCCTCTCTCTGCCTCCCCTCTCTCTGCCTCCCTCTCTCTGACCCCCCCTCTCTGCCCCCTCTCACTGCTCCTCTCTCTCTTCCACCCCTCTCTCTGCCTCCCTCTCTCTGACACCCCTCTCTTCCCCCCTCTCTCTGCACTCCCTCTCACTGCCCCCTCTCTGTGCCCCCCTCTCTCTGTCCCCCCATCTCTCCGCCCCTCTCTCTGTGCCTCTCTCTCATCCCCCTTCCTGAAACCCTATCTCTGCCCCCGATGACCTCCTCTCATTGTCACTCATCTCTCTGTTCCCCCCTCTCTCTGCTCCCCTCTCTCTCTCCCCCTCTTTATGTCCCCCTCTCTCTGTCCTCCCGTCCCCACTCTCTCTGTCCCCACTCTCTCTGTCCCTCCTCTCTCTTTCCCTCCTCTCTCTGTCCGACTCTCTCTGTCCCCACTCTCTCTGTCCCCCTCTCTCTGGTCCTGCCCTCTCGGTCCGCCCTCTCTCTGTCCCCCTTCTCTCTTTACCCCCCTCTCTGTCCCCACTCTCTCTGTCCCTACTCTCTCTGTCCCCCATCTCTCTGTCCCCACTCTCTCTGTACCCCTCCATCTCTCCCGCTCTCTGTCCCCCTTCTCTCTCAACCCCCTCTCTCTGTGCCCACTCTCTGTCCCCTCTCTCTCAGTCCCTCTCTCTCTGTCCATCGCTCACTGCCTCACTCTCTCTTTGGCCCTGTCCCTCAGTCCCCGTCTCTCTGTACCCTGTCTCTCTGTCCCCCATCTCTCTGTCCTCCCTCACTCTGCCCCGCTCTCTCTGTCCACCTTTTTCTGTCCCACTAAGTCTGTCCCCCTTCTCTCTGTCACCCTCTCTCTGGTCCTGCCCTCTCGGTCCGCCCTCTCTCTGTCCCCCTTCTCTCTTTACCCCCCTCTGTGTCCCCACTCTCTCTGTCCCTACTCTCTCTGTCCCCCATCTCTCTGTCCCCACTCTCGCTGTACCCCTCCATCTCTCCCGCTCTCTGTCCCCCTTCTCTCTCAACCCCCTCTCTCTGTGCCCACTCTCTGTCCCCTCTCTCTCAGTCCCTCTCTCTCTGTCCATCGCTCACTGCCTCACTCTCTCTTTGGCCCTGTCCCTCAGTCCCCGTCTCTCTGTACCCTGTCTCTCTGTCCCCCATCTCTCTGTCCTCCCTCACTCTGCCCCTCTCTCTCTGTCCACCTTTTTCTGTCCCACTAAGTCTGTCCCCCTTCTCTCTGTCACCCTCTCTCTATCCCCCACTCTCTCTGTTCCCATCTCTCTGTCCCCATCTCTGTGTTCTCCTCTCTCTGTGCCCCCTCTCTCTGTCCCCAATCTCTCTGTCCCCAATCTCTCTGCCCCCCCTTCCCCCCTCTCTGTCCCCCCTGAACCCCACTCACTGTCCCCCCTCTCTGTCCCCCCTCTCTCTTCAGCCCCTCTCTGTCCCCCCTCTCTCTGTCCCCCCTCTCTCTGTCCCCTCTCTCTCTGTCCCCCCTCTCTCTGTCCCCACTCTCTCTGTCCACCTCTCACTGTACACTTCTCTCTCTATCCCTCCCCTCACTGTCCCCGTCTCTCTGTCCCCTCTCTCTCCCCACCACTCTGTCCCTCTTCTCTCTTTCCCTCCTCTCTCTGTCCCCGCTTCTCTGCCCCGCCCCCCGTCCTCCCCTCTCTGTCCCCCCCTCTCTGTCCTCCCCCCCGTCCCCACGCTATCTGTCCCCGTGCTCTCTGTCGGCCATCTCTCTGCCCTCTCCCTGTCCCCCTCCCTTTGTACTCCCTTTCTCTGACCCCCCTCTCTGTCTCCCCCACCCCCGTCCCCGCTCTCTCTGTCCCTCTCTCTCTGTCCATCGCTCACTGCCCCACTCTCTCTTTGGCCCTGTCCCTCAGTCCCCTACTGTCTCTGCCCCCCCTCCCTCTGTCCCCCAGTCTCTGACCATCCTCTCTCCGTCGGCCCGTCCAGCCGCTCTCTGTCCACCCCTCGCTCTGTTCCCCCCTCTCTCGGTCTCCCTATCTCTGCTCCTCCTCTCTCTGCCCCCCTCTCTCTGTCCCCCACTCTCTGTCCCCTGTCTCTCTGTCCCCACTCTCTCTGTTCTCCTCTCTCTGTTCCCTTCTCTCTCTGTCCCCCGTCTCTCTGTCCCCCGTCTCTCTGTCCCCCGTCTCTCTGTCCCCCGTCTCTCTGTCCCCCTCTCTCTGTCCCCACTCTCTCTGTCCATCTCTCACTGTCCAATTCTCTCTCTGTCTCCCCTCTCTCTCTCCCCCGTCTCTCTGTCCCCCTCTCTGTCCCCACCTCTCTGTCCTCCCCCACCGTCCCCACGCTCTCTGTCCCCGTGCTCTCTGTCGGCCATCTCTTTGCCCTCTCCCTGTCTCCCTCTCTTTGTCCCCCCTTTCTCTGTCCCCCCCACCCCGGTCTCCCCCCCGTCCCCGCTCTCTGTCCCTGCTCTCTCTATCGGCCATCACTCTGCCCTCTGTCCGTCCCCCCTCTCTCTGTCCCCACTCTCTCTGTCCCCACTCTCTGTGACACTCACTCTGCCACCCGCTCTGTCCCCCCTCTCTCTGCCCCCTCTCTCTTTCTCCCCCCTCTCTCTGTCCCCCCTCTCTCTGTCACCCATCTCTCTGCCCCCACATCTGTCCCCCTCTCTATGTGCCCCTCTCTCTGTCCCCCCTCTCTCTGCCCCCTCTCTCTTTCTCCCCCCTCTCTCTGTCCCCCCTCTCTCTGTCACCCATCTCTCTGCCTCCACATCTGTCCAAACTCTCTCTGCCCCTCCTCTCTCTGTCCCCCCTCTCTGTCGCCCTTCTTTCTGTCTCCCCTCTCTTTGTCCCTCTCTCTATTCCTGCTCTCTCTCTCCTCCTCTCAGTCTCTTCTCTCTCTGTCTCCCTCTCTGTACCCCTCTCTCTGTCCCCCGTCTCTCTATCCACATCTCTCTGTTCCCGCGCTCTCTGTGCCCCGTTTCTCTGTCCCCCTCTCTGTCTCTCCTCTCAAAATCCACCTCTCTCTGCCCCTCTCTGTGCCCCTCTGTCTACCCCACATCTCTGACCCATCTTTCTGTCCCTTCTTTCTGCCCCCTCTTTCTGCACCCTCTTTCTATCCCCTCTTTCTGTCCCCACTGTCTGTCCCCCGTCTCTCTGTCCCCGTCTCTCTGTCCCCGTATCTCTGTCCCCGTCTCTCTGACCCCCGTCTCTCTGTCTCCCCACTCTCTGTCCCTACTCTCTCTGTCCCGCTCTCACTGTCCCCCTCTCTCTGTCCCTGTCTCACTCAGTGCCTCATCTCTCTACACCCCCTCTCTCTGCCCCCTCTCTTTGCCCGCGCTCTCTCTGCCCCCCTCTCTCGGTCACCCCTCTCTCTGCCCCTTCTCTCTGCCCTCCATCTCTCTGCCCTCCCTCTCACTGCCCTCCTCTCTCTGTCCCCCGTCTCTCCGCCCCTCTCTCTGTGACCCTCTCTCTGCCCCCTCCCTGAAACACTCTCTCTGCCCGCATGACCTCCTCTCTTTGTCACTCATCTCTCTGTTCCCCCCCTCTCTCTGTTCCCCTCTCCCTGTTCCCTTCTTTATGTCCCCCTCTCTCTGTCCCCCCGTCCCCACTCACTCTGTCCCCACTCTCTCTGTCCCTCTTCTCTCTGTCCCCCTCTCTCTATCCCCCTCTTTCTGTCCCCTTCTCTCTGTCCCCCCCCGTCCCCCCTCTCTCTGTCCCCATCTTTCTGTCCCCCTCTCTCTGTCCCTCTCTCTCTGTCCGCCCTCTCTCTGCCCCACTTCTCTCTTCTCCCCCTCTCTGTCCCCACTCTCGCTGTCCCCCCTCTCCCTGTCCCACTCTCTCTGTCCCCACTCTCTCTGTCCCCCATCTCTCTGTCCCCCATCTCTCTGTTCCCACTCTCTCTGTCCCCCCTCTCTCTGTCCCCACTCTCTCTGTCCCCCTCCATCTGTCCCCCTCTCTGTCTCCCTTCTCTATCTACCCCCTCTCTCTGTGCCCACTCTCTCTGTCGCCCCTCCCCCTGTCCCCACTCTCTGTGTCCCTACTCTCTCTGTGCCCCTTCTCTCTCTACCCCCCTCTCTGTCCCCACTCTCTCTGTCGCCCCTCCCCCTGTCCCCACTCTCTCTGTCCCTTCTCTCTCTGTCCCCATCTCTCTGTACCCACTCTCTCTGCCCCCACTCTCTCTGTCCCCTCCATCTATCCCCCTCTCTGTCCCCCTTCTCTCTCTACCCCCTCTCTCTTTGCCCACTCTCTCTGTCCCCTCTCACTCTGTCCCCCTCTCTCTGTCCATCACTCACTGCCCCACTCTCTCTTTGGCCCTGTCCTTCTGTCCCCGTCTCTCTGTACCCTGTCTCTCTGTCCCCCTCTCTCTGCCCCCTCTCTCTGTCCACCTTTTTCTGTCCCACTAAGTCTGTCCCCTTCTCTCTGTCACCCTCTCTCTATCCTCCCAACTCTCTCTGCCACCTCTCTCTCTATCCCCCACTCTCTCTGTTCCCATCTCTCTGTCCCCATCTCTCTGTTCTCCTCTCTCTGTGCCCCCTCTCTCTGTTCCCTATCTCCCTGTCCCCAATCTCTCTGTCCCCCCATCTCATTCCCCCCTCTCTGTCCCCCCTGACCTCCCTCACTGTCCCCGCTCTCTGACCCCCCCTCTCTGTTCCCCCCCTCTCTGCCCACCCTCTCTCTCCCCCCTCTCTCTCCCCCTGTTTCTGTCCCTCACTCTCTGTCTCCCACTGTCTGTCCCCCTCTCTCTGTCCCCCCTCTCTCTATCGCTCTGTCCCTTTCTCTCTGACCCCCTCTCTGTCCCCCACTCTCTCTGACCACACCTCTCTGTCCCCTTCTCTCTGCCCGCCTCTCTCTGTCCCCTGCTCTCTGTCCCCCTCTCTCTGACTCCCTCTCTCTGACCCACTATCTCTGTGCCGCTTATTCTGTTCCCCTCTCGCTGCCCCCTCTCGCTGTCCCGCACTCTCTGACCCCCTCTTTCTGACCCTGTCACTCTGACCCCGCTCTCTCTGTCCCCCTATCTCTGCTCCTCCTCTCTCTCTGTCCCACTTTCACTCTCCCCATCCCCCCTCTCGCTGTCCCACTCTCTTTGCCCCCTCTCTCTGTCCCCCAGTTTCTGATCATTCCTCCCTCTGTCCGCCTGTCCACCCTCACTCTGCCCCCTCTCGCTGTCCCCCTCTCGCTGTCTCCCTCTCTCAACCCCCTTTCTCTGACCCCCTCACTCTGACATCCCACTCTCTCTCTCTCTCTCTATCCACCCCTCGCTCTGTCCCCTTCTCGATGTCCTGCTATCCCTGCTCCTCCTCTCTCTCTGTCCCCCTTTCACCATCCCCTCTCTGTCACCCCCTCTCGCTGACCCCCCCACCGCCCACCTCTCCCTGCCCATTCTCTCTGTCCCCCTCTGTCTGCCCCCCTCTCTCTGCCCCCTCTCTCTGTCCCTCCTCTCTCTGTCCCCCCCATCTCCCTCTCTCTGTCCCCACTTTATATGTCCCCCCTCTCTCTGTCCCCCCTCGGTCCCCCCATCTGTCCCCCCTCTCTCTATCCCCCCTCTCTCTATCCCCCCTCTCTCTGTCCCCCCTCTCTGTGACCCTCTCTTTGTCCCTCCTCTCTCTGTCCCCCCCTCTTCCCCCCCTCTCTGTTACCCTCTCTCTGTCCCCCCTCTCTCTGTCCCCGTCTCTGTCTCCCTCTCTCTTCCAACTTCTCTCTCTGCCTCTGTCTCTCTGTACCCCGTCTCTCTGTACCCCGTCTCTCTCTTCCCATCTCTCTGTTCCCATGCTCTCTGTTCCCTCCTCTCTGCCACCCCTTTCTGTCCCCCTTTCTCTGTCCCACTCTCTCTGTCCGCCCTCTCTCTGTCCGCCCGTCCACCCCCTCTCTGTCCACCCCTTGCTCTGTCCCCGTCTCTCTGTCCCCCTATCTCTGCTCCTCCTCTCTCTCTGTCCCCCTTTCAATATCCCCCTCTCTCAGTTCCCCTCTCTCTGTCCCCCTCTTTCTGTCCCCCCTCTCTCTGACCCTCCTCTCTCTGACCAACCTCTCACTGTCCCCTCTCTCTGTCGGCCTTTCTCTGCCCCCGCTCTCTCTGTTCCCCCTCTCGCTGCCGCCCATCCACACCCCTCTCTGTCCCCCCTCTCTCTGTCCCCCTATCTCTGCCCCTCCTTTCTCTCTGTCCCCCTTTCACTATCCCCACCATCGCTCCTCTCTATCCCCCGCTCTCTGTCGCCCCTCTCTCTGTCCGTACTCTCTCTGTCCCCTCCACTCTCTGTCCTCCCTCTCTCTGTCCCCCGTCTCTCTATCCCCCTCTCTATGTCCCCGTCTCTATTTCTCCCTCCCTATTTCCCCCTCTCTCTGCCCCATCTCTCTGACCCCCTCTCTCTGCCCCCCTCACTCTGTCCCCCTCTATCTGTCCAGCTACTCTCTGACCCCCTCCTCTCTGTCCCCCGCTCTCTGTCCCCCCTCTGTCCCCTCCTCTCCGCAACACTCCTCTGACCCCCCTCTCTGTCCCCCTCTCAATTTCCGCCTCTCTATTTCCCCCTCTCACTGCACCCCTCTCTCTGCCCCCCTCACTCTGTCCCCCTCTATCTGTCCAGCTCCTCTCTGTCCCCCGCTCTCTGTCCCTCTTTCTCTCTGCCCCCCTTTCTATATCCCCATCTCTATGTTCCCGCGCTCTATGTCCACCCTCTCTCTGTCCCCCTCTCTGTCCCTCCTCTCTCTGTCAATCTCTATCTGTCCCCCCTCTCTCTGCCCCCTCTCTGCACCCCTCTCTCTGTCCCCGTCTCTCTATCCCCATCTCTCTGTTCCCGCGCTCTCTGTCCCCCGTTTCTCTGTCCCCCTCTCTGTCTCTCCTCTCTATATCCCCCTCTCTCTGCCCCTCTCTCTGCCACTCTGTCTGCCCCACATCTCTGACCAATCTTTCTGCCCCCTCTTTCTGCCCCCTCTTTCTGCCCCCTCTTTCTGCCCCCTCTTTCTGCACCCTCTTTCTGCACCCTCTTTCTGTCCCCTCCTTCTGTCCCCTCTCTCTGACCCCCTCTCTCTGTCCGTACTCTCTCTGTCCCCTCCACTCTCTGTCCTCCCTCTCTCTGTCCCCCGTCTCTCTGTCCCCGTCGCTCTGACCCCCATCTCTCTGTCTCCCCAATCTCTGACCCACTCTCTCTGTCCCTGCGCTCTCTATCCCCCCTCTCTCTATCCCCCTCTCTCTTCCGCCCTCTCCCTGTCCCCCTCTGTGTCCCACTCTCTCTGTCCCCACCTCTCTGTCTCCCCTCTCAGCCCCCCGTCCTCACGTTTCTCTGTCCCCCTAAGTCTGTCCCCTCTCTCTCTGCCATCCCTCTCTCTGTGCCACCCGATCTCTGCCCCCTCGCTCTGTCCACCCTTCCTGGCCCACTGTCTCTCTGTCGTCTCTCTCTGTCCCCCTCTATTCCCCTCTCTCTGTCCCTCACTCTCTGTCCCTGTCTCCCTCTGCCCCCCTCTCTCTGTCCCCACTCGCTCTGTCCCCCTCTCTCTCTGTCCACCTCACCCGCTGTCCACCTCTCTCTCCGTCCCGCTCTCTCTGTCCCCACTCTCTCTGTCCCCACTCTGTCTGTCCCCCTCTCACTCTCCGCCTCTCTCTGTCCCTTCTCTCTCTGTCCCCCCTCTCCCTGACCCCCCTCTCTCGGTCCACCTCTCTCTCTGTCCATATCTCTATGCACCCCCTCTCTGCCCCTCTCTCTTCCCGCCCTCTCTCTGCCCGCCCTCTCTCGCCCCCCCTCTCTCTGCCACCCCTCTCTCTGCCTCCCTCTCTCTGACCCCCCCTCTCTGCCCCCTCTCACTGCTCCTCTCTCTCTGCCACCCCTCTCTCTGCCTCCCTCTCTCTGACACCCCTCTCTTCCCCCCTCTCTCTGCACTCCCTCTCACTGCCCCCTCTCTGTGCCCCCCTCTCTCTGTCCCCCCAACTCTCCGCCCCTCTCTCTGTGACCCTCTCTCATCCCCCTTCCTGAAACCCTATCTCTGCCCCCGATGACCTCCTCTCATTGTCACTCATCTCTCTGTTCCCCCCTCTCTCTGCTCCCCTCTCTCTCTCCCCCTCTTTATGTCCCCCTCTCTCTGTCCCCCCGTCCCCACTCTCTCTGTCCCCACTCTCTCTGTCCCTCCTCTCTCTTTCCCTCCTCTCTCTGTCCGACTTTCTCTGTCCCCACTCTCTCTGTCCCCCTCTCTCTGGTCCTGCCCTCTCGGTCCGCCCTCTCTCTGTCCCCCTTCTCTCTTTACCCCCCTCTCTGTCCCCACTCTCTCTGTCTCTACTCTCTCTGTCCCCCATCTCTCTGTACCCACTCTCTCTGCCCCCCTCTCTCTGTCCCCACTCTCTCTGTACCCCTCCATCTCTCCCGCTCTCTGTCCCCCTTCTCTCTCAACCCCCTCTCTCTGTGCCCACTCTCTGTCCCCTCTATCTCAACCCCTCTCTCTCTGTCCATCGCTCACTGCCTCACTCTCTCTTTGGCCCTGTCCCTCAGTCCCCGTCTCTCTGTACCCTGTCTCTCTGTCCCCCATCTCTCTGTCCCCCCTCACTCTGCCCCGCTCTCTCTGTCCACCTTTTTCTGTCCCACTAAGTCTGTCCCCCTTCTCTCTGTCACCCTCTCTCTATCCCCCACTCTCTCTGTTCCCATCTCTCTGTCCCCATCTCTGTGTTCTCCTCTCTCTGTGCCCCCTCTCTCTGTCCCCAATCTCTCTGTCCCCAATCTCTCTGCCCCCCCTTCCCCCCTCTCTGTCCCCCCTGAACCCCACTCACTGTCCCCCCTCTCTGTCCCCCCTCTCTCTTCAGCCCCTCTCTGTCCCCCCTCTCTCTGTCCCCCCTCTCTCTGTCCCCCCTCTCTCTGTCCCCACTCTCTCTGTCCACCTCTCACTGTACACTTCTCTCTCTATCCCTCCCCTCACTGTCCCCCGTCTCTCTGTCCCCCTCTCTCTCCCCACCTCTCTGTCCCTCCTCTCTCTGTCCCGCTTCTCTGCACCCCCCCGTCCTCCCCTCTCTGTCCCCCCCTCTCTGTCCTCCCCCCCGTCCCCACGCTATCTGTCCCCGTGCTCTCTGTCGGCCATCTCTCTGCCCTCTCCCTGTCCCCCTCCCTTTGTACCCCCTTTCTCTGACCCCCCTCTCTGTCTCCCCCACCCCCGTCCCCGCTCTCTCTGTCCCTCTCTCTCTGTCCATCGCTCACTGCCCCACTCTCTCTTTGGCCCTGTCCCTCAGTCCCCTACTGTCTCTGCCCCCCCTCCCTCTGTCCCCCACTCTCTGCCCCCCTCTCTCTCTGCCCCCTTCGCTCTGTACCCCATCTCTCTCTGTACCCCGTCTCTCTGTTCCCATCTCTCTGTTCCCACGCTCTCTGTCCCCCCTCTCTGATCCCACCCTCCCTGTCCACCTCCCTCAGTCCCCCTCTCTCTGTCCCCCCTCTCTCTGCCCCCTTCTCTGTCCCTTCTCTCTCTGTACCCCCTCTCTCTGAACCCCCTCCCTCTGTTCCCCCTCCCTCTGTCCCCCTCCCAATGTCCCCCCTTGCTCTGTCCCCACTCTCTCTGAAACCCAAGTCTCTCACCCCATCTGTCCCCCTCTCTCTGTGCCCCTCGCTCTCTCCCCCCCTGTCTCTGCCCCCCTCTCTCTGTCCCCACTTTCTCTGTCCCCCTCTCTCTGTGACCTTCTCTCTGTGCCCCCTCTCTCTGCCCCCCATGACCCCCTCTCTCTGTCCCCCAACTCTCTTCACCCCCCCCCTCTGTCCCCACTCTCTCTTTCCCAACTCTCTCTGTTCCCTCTCTTTCTGGCCCCACTCGCTCTGTTACCCATTTCTTTGCCCCCCCATCTGTCCTTCTCTCTCTGTCCCCTTCTCTCTTTCCCCCTCTCTCTGTCCCCACTTTCTCTGTGACCTTCTCTCTGTGCCCGTCTCTGTGCCCCTCTCTCTGTCCCCACCCTCTCTGTGACCCTCACTCTGTTACCACTCTCCCTGCCCACCATGACCCCCTCTCTCTGTCTCCCCCTCTCTGTCTGCCCTCTCTCTGATACCCCCTCAGTACCCCCTCTCTCTTTGCCCCTCTCTCTGTCCCTACCCTGAAACCCTCTCTCTGCCCTTCTACGACCCCCTCTCTATGTCCCTCATCTCTCTGTACACCCTCTCTGTGCCCCCTCTCTCTGTCCCCCCTCTCTGTCCCCCTGTCTCTGTCCCCACTCTCACTGTCTACCTCTCACTGTCCCCCTCTCGGTGTCCCCCTCGCTGTCCCCCTCTCTGTCCCCCTACTCTCTGTCCCCCTCCTCTCTGTCCCCGTGTCTCTGTCCCACTCTCTCTGTCCCCCCTATCTGTCCCCCCCATCTGTCCCCCCCTCTCTGTCCCCCTTCTCTGTTCCCCCCTCTGTCCCCCTCACTGTCTCCCCTCTCTCTGTCCCCGACTTTCTGTCCCCCCCCCCGTCCCGCCTCTCTGTCCCGCCTCTCTGTTCCCCCCTTCTCTGTCCGCCCTCTCACTGCTCCCCCCTTTGCCCCCCCCCCTCGGTTCCCCCACTCACTGTCCAGCCTCTCACAGTCCCCCCTCTCTCTGTCGCCCCTCTCTCTGTCGCCCACACCCGGGTCCCCCCTCTCACGGTCCCCACTCTCTCTGTCCCCAGTCTCTCTGCCCCCCCTCTGTCCCTTTCTCTCTGTCCCCCATCTCTGTCCCCTCTCTCTGTCCACGATCTCTCTGTCCCCCCTCTCTGTCTCCCTCACTCTGTCTCCCTGAACACCTCTCTCTGCCCCCCCCGTCCCCCTCTCTCTGTACACACTCAGTGTCCCATGCTCACTGTTCCCTTCTCTCTCCCTGCCCCTCCTCTCTCTGCCCCCTCCTCTGCCCCCTCTCTCTCTGCCCCCTCTCTCTGTCCCCACTCTCTTTGACCCCACTCTCTGCCCCGTCTCTCTGCCTCCCTCTCTCTGCCCCTCTCTCTCTCCCACTCCTCTCTGTCCCCCTCCTATCTGTCCCTCTCTCTCTGTCCACCCCTCGCTCCGTCCCCCCCTCTCTCTGTCCCCCTCTCTCTGTACCCCCTCTCTGTCACCCCGTCCCCCTCTTCTCTGCCCCCCCTCTGTCCCCTCCCTCTCTGACCCCACTCTCTCTGCACCCCCCTTGCTCTGCCCCCCCTCTCTGTCCCCCCTCTCTCTATCCCCCCATGTCTCTGTACCCCCCGTCTCTGTCCCCCCTCGTTTTGTCACTCCTTGCTCTCTGCCCCCTCTCTCTCTGCCCCGTCTCTCTCTGCCCACTCTCTCTGCAGCCCCCTCTCTCTGCCCCCTCTCTCTGTCCCCCTACCTGTGTCCCAATTCTCTGTCCCCCTCTCTCTGTCCGTCTCTCTCTTCCCCCTTTTCTCTGTCCCTCTCCTCTCTGTCCACCGCTCGCTCCGTCTCCATCCCAAGTCCCCCGCTATCTGTCCCCGTCTCTCTGTCCCCTCCCTCTCTGTACCCCCCTCTCAGTCCCCCTTTCTCTGTCACCCCTCTCTCTGTCCCCCACTCTCTGTGCCCCCTCTTTGTTCCCCTCTCTCTATCCCCCCTCTGCCCCCCACTGTCCCGCCTCTCACCGTCACCGCTCTCTATGTCCCTATCTCTCTGTACCCCATCTCTGTCCCCCTCCCTTTTCCCCTCTCTGTTCCTCCCCTCTGTCCCCCCTCTCAATGTCTCTCCTGTCTCTGTCCAAAATTCTCTGTCCCCCCACTCTCTGTACACCTCTCTGTCCCGCCTATTTGTTCCCCGACTCACTGTACCCCTTTCTCTGTCCCCCCCCTCACTGTCCCCCTCACTCCACCACCCTGCCCCCTCTCTCTGTCCCCTCTCTCTGTCGACCCTCTCTCTGTACCCTACTCTCGGTCCCCCTTCTCTCTGTTCCCCCTCTCTCTATCTCTCTCTCCCTGTCCCCCTCTCTCTCTCCCCCTTCTCACTGTTCCCCGTCTCTCTATCCCCCCTCTCTCTGTCCCGCGCTCTCTGCCCCCCGTCCGTCTCTCTCTGACCCCCATCTCTCTGTCAGCCCTCTCTCTCTATCCCCCTCTCTCTGTTCCTCTCTCTCTGCGCCCCCCTCCCTCTCTCTCTGTCCCCCATCTCTCTTTCCCCCAACTCTGCACCCCCTCTCTCTGTTCACGCGCTGTCTGTCCCATAGAACATAGAACATAGAAGAATACAGCGCCGTACAGGCCCTTTGGCCCTCGATGTTGCACCGATGCAAGCCCACCTAACCTACATTAGCCCACTATCCTCCATATGCCTATCCAATGCCCGTTTAAATGCCCATAAAGAGGGATTGTCCACCACTGGTACCGGCAGGGCATTCCATGAACTCACGAGTCGCTGAGTAAAGAATCTACCCCTAACATCTGTCCTATACCTACCACCCCTTAATTTAAAGCTATGCCCCCTCGTAATAGCTGACTCCATACATGGAAAAAGGTTCTCATGGTCAACGCTATCTAAACCCCTAATCATCTTGTACCCTAATCATCTTGTCCCCTTCTCTCTGCCCCTCTCTCTGTCCCCCTCTGTCTGTCCACCCTCTCCCTGTCCACCCTCTCTCTGTCCACCCTCTCCCTGTCCACCCTCTCCCTGTCCACCATCTCCCTGTCCACCCTCTCCCTGTCCACCCTCTCTCTGACCCCACTCTCTCTGACCCCACTCTCTGTGTTCCCCCTCTCTCTGCCCCCTCTCTCTCTGCCCCGTCTCTCTCTGCCCACTCTCTCTGCATCCCCCTCTCTCTGCCCCCTCTCTCTGTCCCCCTACCTGTGTCCCAATTCTCTGTCCCCCTCTCTCTGTCCGTCTCTCTCTTCCCCCTTTTCTCTGTCACCCCTCTCTCTGTCCCCCACTCTCTGTGCCCCCTCTTTGTTCCCCTCTCTCTATCCCCCCTCTGCCCCCCACTGTCCCGCCTCTCACCGTCACCGCTCTCTATGTCCCTATCTCTCTGTACCCCATCTCTGTCCCCCTCCCTTTTCCCCTCTCTGTTCCTCCCCTCTGTCCCCCCTCTCAATGTCTCTCCTGTCTCTGTCCAAAATTCTCTGTCCCCCCACTCTCTGTACACCTCTCTGTCCCGCCTATTTGTTCCCCGACTCACTGTACCCCTTTCTCTGTCCCCCCCTCACTGTCCCCCTCACTCCACCACCCGGCCCCCTCTCTCTGTCCCCTCTCTCTGTCGACCCTCTCTCTGTACCCTACTCTCGGTCCCCCTTCTCTCTGTTCCCCCTCTCTCTATCTCTCTCTCCCTGTCCCCCTCTCTCTCTCCCCCTTCTCACTGTTCCCCGTCTCTCTATCCCCCCTCTCTCTGTCCCGCGCTCTCTGCCCCCCGTCCGTCTCTCTCTGACCCCCATCTCTCTGTCAGCCCTCTCTCTCTATCCCCCTCTCTCTGTTCCTCTCTCTCTGCGCCCCCCTCCCTCTCTCTCTGTCCCCCATCTCTCTTTCCCCCAACTCTGCACCCCCTCTCTCTGTTCACGCGCTGTCTGTCCCATAGAACATAGAACATAGAAGAATACAGCGCCGTACAGGCCCTTTGGCCCTCGATGTTGCACCGATGCAAGCCCACCTAACCTACATTAGCCCACTATCCTCCATATGCCTATCCAATGCCCGTTTAAATGCCCATAAAGAGGGATTGTCCACCACTGGTACCGGCAGGGCATTCCATGAACTCACGAGTCGCTGAGTAAAGAATCTACCCCTAACATCTGTCCTATACCTACCACCCCTTAATTTAAAGCTATGCCCCCTCGTAATAGCTGACTCCATACATGGAAAAAGGTTCTCATGGTCAACGCTATCTAAACCCCTAATCATCTTGTACCCTAATCATCTTGTCCCCTTCTCTCTGCCCCTCTCTCTGTCCCCCTCTGTCTGTCCACCCTCTCCCTGTCCACCCTCTCTCTGTCCACCCTCTCCCTGTCCACCCTCTCCCGGTCCACCATCTCCCTGTCCACCCTCTCCCTGTCCACCCTCTCTCTGACCCCACTCTCGCTGACCCCACTCTCTGTGTTCCCCCTCTCTCTGTCCCCCTCTCTCTGTCCCCCTCTCTCGGACCCCACTCTCTCGGACCCCACTCTCTCGGACCCCACTCTCTCTGACCCCACTCTCTCTATCCCCCTCTCTCTGTCCCCCGCTCTCTGACCCCCACTCTCTGACACCTTCTCTCTAACCCCCCTCTCTCTGACCCCTGTCTCTGTCCCTACCTCTTTGTCCCCCACCTCTCTGTCCCCCACTCTCTGTTCCCCACCTGTCCCCCTCTTCTCTGTACCCCTCTGTCCCCTCCCTCTCTGTCCCCCCTCTCACTGTCCCCCTCTCTCGGACCCCACTCTCTCTGTCGCCCTCTCTCTGTCCCCACTCTCTGACCCCCCTCTCTCTAACCCCCCTCTCTCTGACCCCTCTTTCTGTCCCTAACTCTTTGTCCCCCACCTCTCTATCCCCTCTCTCTATACCCCCCTCTCTGTTCCCCCCTCTGTCCCCTTCTCTCTGTCCCCCCTCTCACTGGCCCCCCTCTTTCTGTCCCCGTCTCTCTCTGTCTAACCTCTCTCTCTGCCCCTCTCACTCTGCCACCCTCTCTCTGACCCCCTCTGTCTGTCCACGCTCTCTGTGTTCCCCTCTCTCAGTCCGCCCTCGCTCTGTCCCCCCCTCGCTCTGTCCCCCCCTCGCTCTGTCCCCCCTCGCTCTGTCCCCCCCTCGCTCTGTCCCCCCCTCGCTCTGTGCCCCCCTTGCTCTGTGCCCCCCTCGATCTGTCTCCCTCTCTCTCTGTCCCCTCCTCTCTCTCTCCCCCCTCTCTCTCTGGCCCCTCTCTCTCTGTCCCCTCTCTCTGACCCCCTCTTTGTTCCCCTCTCTCTATCCCCCCTCTACCCCCCACTGTCCCGCCTCTCACCGTCACCCCTCTCTCTGTCCACCCTCTCTCTGACCCCCCTCTCTGACCCCACTCACTCTGACTCCCTCTGTCTGACCACCCTGTCTCTGTCCACCTTCTCTCTGTCCCCCTTCGCTCTGTACCCCCTCGCTCTGTGCCCCCCTCGCTCTGTGCCACCCTCGCTCTGTGCCCCCCTCGCTCTGTCCCCCCTCTCTCTGTCCCCCCTCGCTCTGTCCCCCCTCGCTCTGTCCCCCCTCTCTCTGTCCCCCCTCTCTCTTTCCCCCCTCGCTCTTTCCCCCCCTCGCTCTGTCCCCCCTCGCTCTGTTCCCCCCTCGCTCTGTCCCCCCCTCGCTCTGTCCCCCCCTCGCTCTGTCCCTCCCTCGCTCTGTGCCCCCCTCGCTCTGTACCCCCATCTCTCTGTCCCCCTCTCTCTGACCCCCTTCTCTCTGACCCCCTCTTTCTGTCCCCCCTCGCTCTGTCCCCCCCTCTTTCTGTCCCCCCTCGCTCTGTCCCCCCCCTCGCTCTGTCCCCCCCGCTCTGTCCCCCCCGCTCTGTCCCCCTCGCTCTTTCCCCCTCGCTCTGTCCCCCTCTCTCTGAGCCCCCTCTCTCTCTCTCTGCCCCCTTCTCTCTGTCCTCCTCTCTCTGTCCCCCACTCGCTCTGTCCCCCCCTCGCTCTGTCCCCCCTCGCTCTGTGCCCACCTCGCTCTGTCCCCCTCTCTCTCTGTCCCCCCCTCGCTCTGTCCCCACTCTCTGTCCCCCTTCTCTCTGTCCCCCTTCTCTCTGTCCCCCTTCTCTCGTCCCCCTTCCTCTCTGTCCCCCGTCTCTCTGTCCCCTTCTCTCTGTCCCCCTTCTTTCTTTATCCCTCTCTCTCTGTACCCCTTCTCTCTGTCCCCCTTTCTCTGTCCCCCCTCTCTCTGTGCCCCCTCTCTCAGTCCCCCTCTCTCGTTCTCCCCTCTCTCTTGCCCTCCCCTCTCTGGTCCTCCTCTCTCTCGCCCTCCTCCTCTCGCGCACTCCCCTCTATTAGACTTCCCTCTTACCCTGTCCCTCTCTCTCACGCTCCCCTCCCTACCGCCCCTGTCTCATCCTCCCCTCCCTCAACCTCTCCCCTCTCTCTCTCGCCCCTCCCGCTCCACCTCTCTCGCCCTCCACACCCTCCCTCTTGCCTCTCTCGCACTCCACACCTTCCCCCACCTCTCTTGCACTCTCCCTCCCTCTCGCCCTCGCCTCCCTCTCCACCTCTCTCGCCCTCCCCCTCTCTTGCCTTCACCCTCACTTGTGCTCCCTCACCTTTCTCACCCTCTCCCTTCCTCTCACCCTCCCTTCCCACCCTTCGCTCGCCCTCCCCTGCCTCCATCCCCCTCTTGCCCTCCACCCTCTCCCTCCCCTCACTCGCCCTCGTCTCTCGCCCTCTCCCCTCCTCTCACCCTTGCTTCACTCCACTCTCTCACCCTCTCCCTCACTCTCGCCTCCCCTCCCTCTCCCCCTCTCTCACCCTCCCCTATCTCATCCTCCCCTCTCTCAACCCCACCCTTCTCTCGCCCTCCCCTCCCTCCCTACTCTCTCTTGCTCCCTCCCTCTCGCCCTCCCCTCCATCCCTCATCTCTCACACCCTCCCTGCTGTCTCACCCTCCCTTCTCTCGCCCTCTCCTTCCCTCTCGCCCTCACATCCTTCTCTCCCCTCTCTCGCCATCCCCCTCTCTCACACTCCCCCTTCACCCTCACCCTTCTCTTGCCCTCCCCTCCCTCCCCTCTCTCGCCCTCCCCCTCATTCGCCCTCTCCATTCCTCTCGCCTTCAACTCGATCCCCCTCTCTTGCACCCCACCTCTCCCACCATCCCCCCCTCTCGCACCTACGTCTCTCACCCTCCCCCTTTCTTTCCCTCCACCTTTCTCGCCCTCCTCCCTGTCTCGCCCTCCCCTCCCTTCCCTCTCCTCTCTCGGTCTCCCCTCTCTCGTCCTCCCCTCTCTCGCCCTACCGTCTATCACACTCCCCTCTCTCGCCCTCCTCTCTCTCACCCTCCTCCTCTCTCATGCTCCCCTCTCTCGCCCTCCCCTCCTTCCCTCCCCTACCTCGTCCTCCCCTCTCTCAACCTCTCCCCTCTCTTGCTCTTTCCACCCTCCCTCCCCTCTCTCGTCCTCTCCCTTCCACTCTCTGCCCTCTCTCCCCTCCCTCCCTCCCCTCTCTCCCATCCCCTCTCTCGCCCTCTCTCTCCCTCTCTCTCTCCCTCCCCTCCCTCCCTCCCCTCTCTCCCATCCCTTCTCTCGCCTTCTCCATCCCTCGCACTCTCCCTCACCTCCCTCCCTCCTCTCCCTCCCGCTCTCTCGCCCTCCCCTCCCTCCCTCCCCTCTCCCCATCCCCTCTCTTGCCCTCTCCCTCCCTCTCTCTCTCCCTCCCACTCTCCCCTCTCTCGCGCTCCCCCTCTCTCCCATCCCCTCTGTCACCGTCTCCCTCCCTCCCTCCCCTCTCTCCCATCCCCTCTCTCACACTCTCCCTCCCTCTCTCTCTCCCTCCCCTCCCTCCCTCCCCTCCCTCCCTCTCTCTCCCTCTCTCTCCCTCCCCTCCCTCCCATCCCTCCCTCTCTCCCTCCCTCCCCTCTCTCCCATCCCCTCTCTCGCCCTCTCCCTCCCTCTCTCTCTCGCTCCCCTCCCTCCCTCCCCTCTCTCGCCATCCAGTATCTAAACCTATCTCTCCCTTGCCCCCTCTCTCTCTCCCCCGCTCCTTCACTCTCGCTCCACCCTCTCACACTTGACCCCCTCAATCAGTGTCTCTCTCTGTCCCCACCTCCCTCTGTTTGTCTCTGACTGAATCTCTCTCCCTCCCTCCCTCTCTCTCAGTCACAATCTGTTTTCCTGGTCCTTCCCTCTTCCTCTGACCCAGAGACTGGGGGATGGGGGGGTGATTGGTCGTGAGGCTGCCTGTGGTGGGTGGTGGTAGATGTGGGAGTTAGGAGAAGAGGATAATGGGGTATAGATGGAACTGCTGGAGGGAGGCAGAGACGGCAGGAGAGAGAGAGTGAGGGTGAGGGGAAAGGGAAGAGTGGAGGCAGGTGGAGAAACCGGGGTTGGGTGTGTGTGTGAGAGAGGGGAGAGAGGCAGTGTGAAGAGGAGAGGTGGTGAGAAAGAGGGAGAGATTTTAGTAGAAAGTGGGGGGAAGATGAAATGAGGAGTGCAGGTTGGAGTGGGCGGACAGAGGGAGTTAAACCCAGCTCCTGAGCTCAGGGCGCGGTGCCCTCCAATCCCCTGAGGACCAGGACTTGGGGCTGAGTCTGTCTCTCTCCAGCTCAGATTCTCCAACACAAAGACACACAACAAAATCGGTCAATCTGCTGCTCGGCATGCTTTAATCAACAGTTTTATTGGTTACAAATGGAAGTGATGGATACAGTCAGTGGGATGGTGCCTTTTCTCACTGGCCCCTGAGTTGTGAGAAACATTGAAATGTTTCCCTTTAACCCCCCTGTGGGATAAGGATGGACAAACCAGCGCTACCCTCAGCGCGTTACCATAGCGACAGGCTGCTCCATCGCTGAAACACTGAACTGAAATGAGAAAATCCCGGATTGATTGATTAATGAGGGAATTTGATGGATGGATGGATTTGGGTGAAGGGATATTTCAGCACATTCTTCAGCTGCTGCCTGAACTTAGTCTGGGTCACGGCATAAATTGCGGTGTTTGTGCAGCAACTGAGGAGCTGCAGCATGAAGCCCAATTCCCGCACAAAATCATGGAGATACACAGAGTAATACCCAACATACCACATCCGGTACCATATAGAATATAACATTAACGTTGACCATAACAGGATGAAATTGGCCGAGATCACAAACAGTAAAATGATGGATTTTTTTCGGTTTCTCATTTCAGTGTCAGACTGAGCGTCCCCATTGGTGTGAGCGCGGAGTCTCCTGCGGGCTCTGCTGGTCACTAAAATGTGTCTGACGGTGAGAACATTGAGCAGCAGAATCAGGAGAAATGGGACACCCGGGGTTAGAATGTGGTGGAGGAACTCGATTGTGACCCAGACACTGGAGAATTGAACAGCGAGTGTTACATCACAAAACCAGGGGTTGTTCTCCAGCCCATACCAAGCCGTGAGAATAAAATACCAGAAAATGTTCTTTAAACAGCTCAGCACAGTCACTGCTCCCAGAACCACAGCCGCCGTTTTCTCGCTGCAATATTTACTTTTCAGCTTCTGGCAACAAATGGCCACAAACCGATCAAAGGTGAAAGTGACGGTAAACCAGACAGAGCAGTCGGTGGCTGCATAAAGCAGGACGGCGTGGATATTACACACGGGGACGGAGTACATCAGGAAATAAAACTGTTCCCAATAAACAATGGGAATGTGTCTCAGGATCAGGTCGAGGATAATGACCAGGACATCCGCCGCTGCCATGGCCCCCAGGTAACGTCTGACACATGGAGACAATCCACAATCTTTATAAAGCAGGACGTAGATGGTCACTACGTTAACTGTGAGGAAGGAAAACAAACCCATTATCCATCAGCCTGGAGGCAAAGGGACCCGTTTGATCGGGGACCCAGTGAGATTTTCAAATGTGTCCCTGTATTCAGGGATTTATTAAAATAATTGGAGCTGGAATAACAATTGGGAAGGTCGGAATTACTGATAAAAATGGGACATAAACCACAAGAAACCCTCCCTCCCCAAACACACAGAGACACATCCATAAGGACAGATGGTTTCTAGAACATTCCCACATACTCGATCTCTCGAGAGCAGCCACAGGTCACTCCTTCCCAGTTCCTAATACGGAGGGTGGGAACGTTGCTGTCCTGAAGGATTCTCTCCCAGTTTCCTGAAGACAAACGGAGTTTGGGAATTCCTGTATTTTGGTCAAAATGGTGGTCGATCCTGTGTCGTGGAGAAATGTAAACGCAGGGAAAACGTATTCACCCCTTTAACTGCCTGAAGGGCCTTCGGAACAGTGTCTCCTTCTCCCTGGAACGGGATCTCTTCCCTCGGGATCGTATCGTTTGTTCAATTCACTGACGTCCGGCCGTTCACAAACAATGTCAGGGACAGAACGTTCCGGGGAATGTCGGTTATAGAATGTCAGGGACAGAACGTTCCGGGGAACTCCTTGACCTGTCCATGACCTTTCTCCCTTACCCACCCCACCACCATGATGTACTGTGCCTGGACACACTGTAACACTAATGGGGTGAGAGACAGAGGGTCCCATCACAGGAATGGGAACTAAAGGCATTGCCAGATCAACTGAAATGGTTAGAAATACCACATTCTCAATCCACCTCCCAGAACCAGCCCAGACACCATACACCCAGAGGAGATATCTGTTCACTGTGGAAAACTGTACAGACCAGGCCAGTGTACTGCTCAGTTCAACCCAGCAATCTGTGCATATTCATCCATTACACTGGTCAATACAATCCAGCAATCTGTCCAGAGTGGAACACTGCCCAGACCACAGCAGTGCATTGATCTATAAACCCGGACTAGATAACTGTCCAGGACGGGGAGCTGTGCAGACCACAGCAGTGTTTTGATCTATAAACCCGGGCTAGATATCTGTCCAGGGCGGGGAGCTGTGCAGACCACAGCAGTGCATTGATCTATAAACCCGGACTAGATATCTGTCCAGGACGGGGAGCTGTGCAGTCCACAGCAGTGCATTGATCTATAAACCCGGACTAGATAACTGTCCAGGACGGGGAGCTGGGCAGACCACAGCAGTGCATTGATCTATAAACCCGGACTAGATAACTGTCCAGGACGGGGAGCTGTGCAGACCACAGCAGTGCATTGATCTATAAACCCGGACTAGATAACTGTCCAGGACGGGGAGCTGTGCAGACCACAGCAGTGCATTGATCTATAAACCCGGACTAGATAACTGTCCAGGACGGGGAGCTGTGCAGACCACAGCAGGGCACAAATGTGTGAACCTGAAACAAATATCCATCCCGCATGGAGAGCTGCACAGACCACATCATTGCAGAATCTATGAACCTCAACCAGATAGTCTGACCAGCTCAGCGACCTGTGCAGTGATTACCCGTGAATTAATCTGTAACCCAGGAGCAGTTACCCTCCCAGCATGTAGGACTGTGTACCCCACCCCAGTGCATTGATCTGTAACCCAGGAGCAGTTACCCTCCCAGCATGTAGCACTGTGTACCCAACCCCAGTGCATTGATCTGTAACCCAGGGGCAGTTACCCTCGCAGCATGTAGGACTGTGTACACTACCCCAGTGCATTGATCTGTAACCCAGGAGCAGTTACCCTCCCAACATGTAGGACTGTGTACACCACCCCAGTGCATTGATCTGTAACCCAGGAGCAGTTACCCTCCCAGAATGTAGGACTGTGTACACCAGGAGAAGTTACCCTCCCAGCATGTAGGACTGTGTACACCACCCCAGTACATTGATCTGTACACCAGGAGCAGTTACCCTCCCAGCATGTAGGACTGTGTACACCACCCCAGTACATTGATCTGTAAACCAGGAGCAGTTACCCTCCCAGCATGTAGGACTGTGTACACTACCCCAGTGCATTGATCTGTAACCCAGGAGCAGTTACCCTCCCAGCATGTAGGACTGTGTACACCACCCCAGTACATTGATCTGTAAACCAGGAGCAGTTACCCTCCCAGCATGTAGGACTGCGTACACCACCCCTGTACATTGATCTGTAACCCAGGAGCAGTTACCCTCCCAGCATGTAGGACTGTATACCCCACCCCAGTGCATTGATCTGTAACCCAGTAGCAGTTACCCTCCCAGTAGGTAGGACTGTGTACACCACCCCAGTGTATTGCTCACTTACACTGTATTAGACCCCTGTCCAGTGTGGGGAAAGTTGCAGCTATAAGTGACAGGATGTGTTGCTCCCACCCATTTACAGCTCCATCTCTCCATTGTGCACTGACAAGGGGGTGCTGTGGGTGTGAACATCACTGCCAGAGAGAGATAGTGGGGGAATCAGTTTAATATCATCACATGGGAGGGGTTTGGGGTATAGACAGAGATGGGGAGACTGAGAGACAGTGTCAGGGAAGGATGTGTTCCCAGGTTGCAGAATACTGAAAGCTAGACTCTTCGATAACATCCTGTAACATGAGCCAGTCTTCCCAGGAAAAATGGGAAAATGGGATATTGGTTTGAGGTCAGATGATGGAGAGTTTTGGATGAGCATTTGTTCTCCAGCTTTGTAAATGGAGTCCTTCATGGCTGGAGGTACACTCCATCGCCCAGATGCCCCTGGATATTCCGTGATCCCTGATATCTTTAAAAGCCCAATGGGCACACGGTTGAGTTTTCTCAGTTTGGAGCTGCCCTGCACAGTTCACCCCAAGCATGGCAGATAAGGGGCAATTACTCCACGGTTTGTCAACAGGGGTACGGAGGTCCTGGTGGATGGGCTAGTACAGAGGGGGACCATTCTCTTCCCAGAGAGGGCGACACCACCAGACCCACCGAGCATGGTCTGAGCTCACCACCCAGCTCAGTGCAGTAACTGTGGTCTGAAGAAATGCCCAGCAATACAGCACAAGCATCAATAACCTTCCCCGCTCTGTCAGGATAAGGGTCACCGTATTCTCTTTGCTCCCTCACACTCACTGTATATCTGTTATAGCACCGACCCCCGAACAAGGCTCATGGTCCACCACTCTTACTGCTGCATCCAGCACCTTCTCTCTCTGTCTCTGTCCGTCTGTCTCTGTCTCTCTGTCTCTCCCACTCTCCCTCCCTCCCTCCACTTCACCCCCACACTAATAACACTGCATGGATACAACACTGTGGACTGACTCTCTCTGGATCCCTCACCATGACCCCCTCCCCACCTACACTAACACTAACAGTAGGACCACAACCACTCCCTCCCTCACTTCCTCCCTCTCTTCCTCCCATTCCAGGAGAAACAGCCTGGAATAGGACAGAAAGGGCCTATCCGGGTGGTGGAGTGTCCGATATCCGTTCCCTCACCCCCCTCCCCCCGCCATGTGGGGAGGACCCTGGTAGGAGCCGGAGAGGACCAGGACGCCTCGTGTGGAGATTCTGAAACATCCACGTCCCACCGACCGAGTAAGGAGCAATGTTCAGTGAAGGGCAATTCTCACTTTAAACCCACTGGCAGCTCTGTTTCCCCCCGGCACAACTTAGAAGCCGTGGCCTTGATGCCATCTCCCTTTTGTGTCGAGCTGGTACAAATGGAATCCCCACGGTCTCGGTGGGCAGGAGGGTGGGCTCACAACACGTCATCACCACCACCTCCCAGGAAGGGAGCACGGAGACTCCCTCCTACACCTCCCCCTGTAAACAGCTCAGATACTGAAACTAATCTGTGATAGTTACTGCTCTCCCCACTTGTCCTGACATCTTCAACAATCTGTGCTCATATACACCCAGCGCTCTCTGCTCCTGCAGCCCCTTTATAATGGTACAGCCTGTTTTGAACTGTCTTTCATTGTCCTTCCTACCAAAGTGCATCACCTCACACTGCTCTGCATTGATCCCCACCTGCCTTACTCCTGAACACTACACCAATGTGTGATTGTCCTGTTAGAGTTCCATACTCTCCTCCATAGATTTCAGAGTTCTTCCAAGTTTGGTGCCACCTACCAACATTGAGATTGCGATAGTGTCACAGTCCCCATGGAACAACTGAAATCCTGCCCCACATCCACGAGTGTGAGCAAGTGAAATACTGATATATTCCCACGGACTGAGTCGAATTGACATGCTGTCAATGGAACAACAGCAGTCCTGACACACACCAGACGGAGCGAATGAAATATTGACAAACCACAGAGCAAGAGAAATCCGGATAGGTCCCACTTATCGATATTCATCAGGGTATCATGTGATGAAGTTGAATGGGTGTACTATACCTTTAAGAAAGAGAGAATGCTGTTCTGAACTGAGAGCTTACAAGCATCTGTGATACGAGAGGATGGCAGACCCTGAAACAGTATATTGCTATAGAACTGGAGTCAGGTAATAAGCAGTAAAGAGAAAGAGGGTCCCAGAGTTGTGAATAGTTGATGTCAACTGTTCACTTTCAGAGTGAAAAAAATAAATTGATGTTTTTATTTAAACAGTGGAATTTGGGAGTTCTCTGTCCCACATATTTTAACAGTTTACGAGGCGAATTGAGCATTTCTTTATGTTTCATTTAAGTTACCAGATGAGCTTCACGCCGTGTCCTAACCATCCCCGTGTGTGTATCTGTGTGTCTCTGTGTGGGGCAGGTCTGGCAGTCTCTGTGGTGCTTAAAGTGATGCAATGCCACCCTCTGCTGGCCTCCACACGCCACTGCACAGGCATTGGCAAAGGGTGAAAACCAACAGGGATTCATTCAGAGAGGGGGAGGGAGAGGGCAGCTGCTCACAGCACCATCCAAACTGATGTCTTATCCATGTACTGATCAAAATGTCCTTTAAATGTTGTAACTGTCCCTACTTTCACCACTTCCTCTGGAAGTTCATTCCACACACAAGCCAGCTTCTGTCTAAAATAATTACCTCTCATGTCTTTTGTAAATCTTTTTCCTTGCACCTTAAGAATCCCTCAGTTTTGAATCCCCAAATCTAGAGAAAAGTCATCAGCCCTTCAGCATCTCTGTAACTCTCATTATTTTATAAACCTCTGTAAAGTTACTGCTTAATCTCATATTCTTCAATGAAAAAAGTCCCAGCCTATCCAGCCTCTCCTTATAGCTCACTCCCTCCTTTCCCAGCAATAATCAGGTTAATCTCTTCTCAATCCTCTCCAGTTTAATGATATCAACGTCAGTAATATCAAAGTGAATAGTCAAGGTATTTTCTAAGGGTACGGGGAGTCCAAAACTAGAGGACATAGGCTTAAGCTGAGACGGGAAACATTTAAAAGTAACCTAAGGGGCAGCTTTTTCACCCAGAGGGTGGTGTGCTTATGGAGTAAGCGGGCAGGATGACCAGACTGGACACAGATGTCTCACCAATGTCCTGTACAACCACAACATGACATCCCAATTCCGATACTCAAAGGTCTGTCCTATGAAGACATGTGTGTTAAACACCTTCTTAACAACACTATCTATATGAGATGCACATTTTAACGAATTAAACCTGACGGCCTAGGTTTCTGTACTACAACACTGCCAAAGGCCCTGCTTTTAATTGTATAGGTCCTGCTCTTGTTTGATTTACCAAATCCAATACCTCGCATTAATCCAAACTAAACTCCATCAGCCACCCCTCAGCCCAGTGAGTGATATTACTGTCACCTCACCCTCCCCCTTCAATTTTAAAATGCCCATCCCTCTCCGGGAAGCCTGCACACTCCAGCCTTGATTTTCACAAAGACCCTGAGCTTGGTTTGCCTTGTGTGGTTAGGGGGAGGAGGGACAAATTGCTGACACAGTCAGTGGGGAGGAGAGGCTGGACAGTAATCTGCGGCCTGGTGTCATTTCATGGTTTAAGGAAAAGGGGAGTTGCACGTGAGAGTTGGGTAAGAGTGATCGGAGTTTTGGGGTCAGAAATTAAGCTCTTCCTTCGTCTCTGGTGTTCAGTAATAAATATCTATTTGAGACCCTTCATTGCACAGAGTGTGTCTGCAGGATTTCTTTCCTTAATATTGCAGACTACAGATAACAGCGATTAAAGATATTTATAGTTAATTTCGATGGCACAGTACGTACACTCAATATCCTACAGTTGAGACAAATATCTTGCATTTGTTTAACAATACAAAGTGTTTTGTGTAGTTCAGTAATGGGAACCTGATTATAATAAATCCACACCGAGCTGAAAGTGGGCACTAAAATATGACTCAACATCTGGGTATGGTAGTGTAGTGGGTAGTGTCCCTGTCTCTGAGCCGGGCTCTGGATTTGATTCCAATTCCTGAACTTGTGTGGTAGTGTTCCTAGCTCTGGGCTAGAAGGCCTGGATTCAAGTCCTGCCTGTTGCAGAGGTATGTCCCAGCATTGTCAGGACAGTCTGATGAACAAACACACAGGAGAATACTGTTACTGCTTAATGGGTATTGCTGAGTGATGCTAGTGTCCCTACCTCCGGGCACAAAGGTCTAGGCGTAAGGCCCACAGAAGTGTCTCAGGATACATCTGAACAAACTGATTAAAATGGATTTAGAATTGTGACCTGATGGAGAAGGAAGAGGTGTCAGTATTGAATTTCAGAATTTAGGCCCAGGATTACTGAAAGTACAGCCATTCGTGTTGATTGGAGTCACATTTTGCAGCAGTAAAGGTTTATAAAATCAAAATGGCCACAGAAAGGGTGAGTAGTCAGGGGTTTTTCCCCAGGATAAAACTAGAGGGCTTTGGTAGAAAGTGAGAGGGGAAAGGTTTTGAGGAGGCCTAAAGAGCACCATTTCACACAGAGGGTGGTGTGCTTATGGAATGAGCTGCCAGAGGAAGTGGTGGAGGCTGGTACAACTACAGCATCTGGGTACTGAGAGACCTGGCGAGCTTTTCCAGCAATTTCTGTATTTCTTGAAAAAATGCATTCATTTTAACACAGGTATTCTGAATAAATTAAACATTTTTATTTTTTAATGACGCAGGGACGTATAAACATATCTTCAAATTGACTAAGACCATTTTCTGCTCAGGGTATGGCTCTTTGTATGACCGCAGCAATGATGCACCTACATGGAACAGGGAATGTGATGGAGACATCGTTTGGACAATGTACAAGGAGACCTCCCATGGTCCAGTTTGGGAGAGGATGACATTACTGTGTAATTCAACTCAGAGAGGGAGAAAATGTAATCTGTCTGAGAAGGAATGGCCTATTACACTCTCTCTCCTTCATTGTTCCTCATCACAGCAATGTGTGTGAGCTAAAAAAAAACTCTGAAGTCATCGTTACCATTCTTATTTTAATGGAATCTCTGCAGTGTGGAAACATGCCCTTCTACCCAACAAGTCCATACCAACCTTCCCAACCCATTCCCCTATATTTACCTCTGACTATTGCACATAACCTAGAAATCCCTGAACACTACGGACAATTTAGCATGACCAATCCACCGAATCTACACAGTTTGTGGTAGGAAACTGGATCACCCATTAGAAGCTCACACAGACAAGGGGAGAATGTGCAAACTCCACACAGACAGTCACCCAAGGCTGGAATCGACCCCACGTCCCTGGTGCTGTGAGGCAGCAGTGCTAACCACCGTGCTACCCTTTGGATGATCCCGAACCAGAATTCACTGGAATCTACTCACTGCCTAAAGCAAAGGGAGTTCAGCCAAATCCAAACTCTCCCAGGATGAAATCTCATTGCTAGCAGTTTGTGTGAGTACAATATCTTCAGAAGCAGAATAACGTTTTGGACAATCTCACAATTTTTCCTTTGTCATGAGTTCCAATAGTATTTGGACCAAGTTCTTTCAAGTTAAAATTGTGTGTGTCTGTGTGTGTGTGTGTGTCAGCATTTTTAGAAAGGGAAATATTGATTATATAATTGCAATACCCAAACAGTTTGCTATTCACCTTTCCATCATAGTTTGAGTAACATTGCTCTGGATCATAAACGTGTTGTTTTAGCAGATTAAATAACCTAGCCTGACTTGTTCCTAAAACTGACCCTGACCCAGTCTGAGACCGATATCATCGGCCATATCACCAACCTGGTCACATTTAACATTTGTTGTGAGCAGTGGAGGAGTGGGATCAGAAAAGGAAACAGTGACCCAAAAAGCCGGCGACCTATAGACTGGTGAGTCTGATGTCAGTGGTGGGTAAGTTGTTGGAGGGGATTCTGAGGGACACGATTGACATACATTTGGGAAGGCAAGGGCTGATTGGGGTAGACAACGTGTCTTTCTCTATGAGAAATCATGTCTCATTAATTTGGTTGAGTTTTTTGAAGAGATGACAAAGAAGATTAATGAAGGCAGTTGGTGGACATTGTCTATATGGACTTCAGCAATGTGTTCATTTCAAGAACAAAGACCAAATAAAATTTACAGCCCAGGAACAGGCCCTTCGCCCTCCAAGCCTGAGCCGATCCAAATGTACTGTCTAAATCTGTAAATGAATCTTCCGTGCCTGCCTCCACTACCTCTGCTAGCAACGTGTTCCAAACGCCCACCACCATCTGTGTGAAGTACTTACCGCGTGTATCCCCATTAAACTTTCCACCTCTCACTTTGAAAGCACGACCTCTCGTTACTGAATCCTTCAATCTGGGAAAAAGCTGGTCTCTATCCACCCTGGCAATATCCTTCATGATTTTGCAAACGTTAATCAGGTCCCCCCTCAATCTCCTTTTATCTAGTGAAAATAAACCTATCCTACTCAGCCTGCCTTCATAGCTAGTATTTCATTCTGATTGGTAGACAGATTAGTAAGTTTCTGTCACATAAGATACAGAGGAAGCTAGTCACAAATGGCGTGAAGGAAGAGGGATATTTTTTAGCCTGGAGGCTTGTGAGCAGCAGTGTGCTGCAAGAATCAGTACTGAGTTCACTGGATTTCATCATTTATGTGAAGGATTTAGATGTGAATATTGGGGCAATAGTTAGTAAGTTTACAGATTACATCAGAAAGGTGGTGTAGTAAATTATCTCAGAGTACAACAAGACCGCATTTAGATAGAACAAAGAGGCAAGGAGTGACAGATGAAGTCTAATTTAGATAAATATGAAGCTTTGCATTTTGGGAAGGCAAATCAGGGCAGATATTATATACTTCATGGTCAGGTCCTGGGGCATGTTGTGAAACAAAGGGGCAGAGGGCTGCAGGTTCATTGTTCCTTGAACGTGGAGTCGCAGGTAGACAGTGTAGTGCAGAACACATTTGGCACATTTGCCTCAATCAGTCAGAGCATTGAATATAGGAGTTGTGGTGGTATGTTGCATCTGTACAGGATGTTGGTGAGGCCGCTTTAAGAATACTGTGTACAACTCGGTTTTCTGCAGAAATGACTTACACGGTTGTTCCAGGGCTGGAGGTTTGAGCTATAGGGAGAGTTTGATTAGGTTGAGGTGTTTACCCCAAGAGTATCAGAGGCTGAAGGGTGACATTGTGGACGTTTATAAAATCATCAGGGGCATGGATATTCTGAACAGCCACGTTCTGCTCTCCAGGATAGGGGAGTCCAGAACAAGAGGGCATAGGCTGAAGGCGGGAGGGTGAATGATTTAGAATGGACCTGAAGATAAATGTTTCACACAGAGAGTGGTGTGTACAGAAAGTGCTTTCAGAGGAAGTGCTGAAGGCGGTTACAATCACACGTTTAAAAAGTATCTGAAAGAAGAGGGATATTGGCCAAATGCTGGCAAATGGGACTAGATCGGATTTGATATCTGATCGGAGTGAACAGGTTGGACTAACGGGCCTGCTTTCGTTCTGCATGACTCTCTGATTCTATAAGAGGGATGATGAAAAATTCTGTAAGGTCCTTTCAAGTCGTACTTCTCTTCTCTGGAAGTTTATCGTGCCTCTATGTTTACGTTGATTGAAAGCTGCATTAGTTAAATATTTGACAAAGAAGTGAGTCACGGATAATGGGATACAGACAGGAAAGTGGGGCTGAGACCCCAACCTGATCAGCCAGAATCTTACTGCCTGGTGGAGAAGGATCAAAGTATCTAATGACCCACTCCTGCTCCTCAGTCCCATGTTCCTGTGTGCCATTCAGCCCCTCATACCTGCTAGAAAGGAACAGTTGGAGGCCACTTGCTCCTCTAACCTGGTGCACAGAACCAGAGGAGACCATTCTGTCCCGTAAGACTGTCCCACACGCTTTGAGGTGATTTGGAAAATGTAATTCGAAAATCCAGGCTGGGTATGAAAGAGGCCCCTCATCTCTCTTTAGAAAGCTTCCACTATCTGCAGCTTGAGCTCCATTTGTTGATCATGTTGTAGACCCAGATTCACTGTGAATACAGCCCACATACCTCACCCAGAGATGGCTCACAAAATCATCTAGTCTCCCTGACTGCAATATGCAATACCAGAACATTCATAAAAATAACACCCACTAACTTTCCAATAACAGAATGGGAGAACATCAGAGACAGGGGCATGTCATTCACTCCCCAAACCTGCCTTGCCCTTCACTAAGATCATGGCTGATCTGCTCCTGGCCTCAAATCCTCTTTCATACCCAATTCCTCATAGCCCTCAACTCACTGACAGGTCAATATCCATCTACCTCCTCTTCAAATACTTTCAGTCATCTCGCTCCCCGAACACTCTTGAGAAGAGAAATCCTGGCATTCAATACCACCTGTTCCTATATCATGCTGCTCCTATATCATGGTTTATTGATGTGAACAAAAGAGGTTGAGACAAGGTTCCCGGTAAAAATGACTGGCCCTGATTTCAAGACAATTGTTGACTTCTGTTGACATCAAGGAACTGAACTTATTGGGAATCAGAGTAAACTCTCCAATGTTTGGAGTCAAACATGGCACAAAGGAAGATGTTCATCATCTCTGTCCTGGATCACCTCTGTTGGAGATCCCCAGGGTAGCTTCCTCTTCACAAACATCTTTAGCTGCTTCATCAATGTCTCCCCACCCTCACCCGCCCCAACATAAGATCAGAAGTGGGGATGGTCACTGAAGATTCAACAATGTTCAGAACGTTTTGTCCCCCGTCAGGTCCTGAACTGGTCTGTGTCCATGTGCAGCAAGATCCAGGCTCCATTCAGGCTTGTGCTGTTAAAGTATCAGTAACATTCATGTAACAGCACTGCCTGAACTACACATTGGCACAGTAAAATAAGAGTTCATTCATCACCTAACGCTGGTTTGACGGGAATATGAGGAAGCCATTCAGCCCATTGACATTGTTGGAGACGAACAGGGATAGCCCATTCAGTGCCTCCAGCCTATTACTCAGGAAGAGAAGGAGTCTAGTGTGATGGACCACACCAGAGACCCTTTGAAATACTTGACGGCAACATCCTAGACATTTATGTTTTCTTATTTTAAAGGAAATGTAAAGTGTCTGTTCCAGATGCAATGTGACTGGTCAGACTCCTCGGTGGGAAGCAAAATACCATCTATTTCAACATGAAAGAAGAAATAACACCACGGAAAGAGGAATTTAGAATAACGTAATTCTATTGGACACCTTAACAGAATAATAGATCTAGGAACTTTTACTCATGATCTGTTCCAATATAGGGAAATCCCATAAACACAGCCCATGGCAAAAAGGAATATTCAGACACAGAATGTCACAAACATTTCTCCAATCCAGGAATTAAAAACAGCATCCAGAGAAAATTCAGAGAGAGTAGCAGCCAGGAGACATCCCCTGAAGCTTCCAACTCTGTGGAGAACCCATAGTTTCAGATGTTGCTAAGAAACCAAAACCCAGAGATCCTGATCTGTGAGAGCTGGCCACACCCATTCAGGCTGCATTAAAATAAACCCAAGGCCTCGCTAGCTGTTACTCAAGTGGTCTTAACTAACCAGCTTGGTAACGATCGTTCAATCTCTCTTAAAAGAAACCCGGACAAAATAACCTCTTAAAGCTGCAGCACCATCACACTTGTCACTACATCGAGCTGTCAAACAGAAACCAGGGATAACCCAGTCAGGCCTTTCGCCCTGCCCATTTGGACAAGGAAGAAGCCAGTCAGTCCCTTGAGTCAGTTATACAGGAACAGCAGGAGGCCATTCCCACCTCAATGCACTTACACGGGGGCAGAATGAGGTAATTGATGCTGATTCCTGATGAATGGCTTATGCCCAATACGTCGATTCTCCTGCTTTAAGGATGCTGTCTGACCTGCTGTGCTTTTCCAGCAATCGACTCTCTACTCTGATCTCCAGCATCAGCAGTCTTAAGTTTTTGCAAAATGATGTTCCAACATGATGAACAAGTGGAGCAGAAGCTGCACAGACAGACTGTTCCACGTTGTTCCTCGTGGCTCCGTTGCTCATGATACACATGTGGGACTTTAACGTGGCTTTCTAGTGGTGAGCAGGGAAGCCATATGTCTTGTGTGAAGTCTCAAGAAGGCATCTTTCATCTCTGAGAAGACAGACTGGTGTTCTCTATGTAGAGTGGAAGCTGATGGGAATGGCTACCTGTTTCAGATGGAAGGGACTGTGGCTGCTGTTCGGGATTGTGAGCAACCTGATGTTCAGTACAGGGTTCACTCACCGACTGCACAATAACATGGGGAGAGTTAATTTAGGCATATAAACTATGAGGAAACTCACGTTAGACTGATGAATGGACTCTCTAAGTTCAAATAATGGTGATCTTGTTCATGTTGATCTTGTGTAGTGCATGTCCTGTTCAGTGTAACCTGTGTGCCTTACTCTGTCCAAGTCTATTTCCACCCTATGATCTATCTGGCCATGCTTACTATGACCTGCCTCCACTGCTCATAAACAAAGCGTTTCCCTGTACTGAGGTACACGTGACAATAAATCACACCAATCAATCCTGGGTAAAGTTTGGAATTCCTCTCCCTGTCAATGTCTCTTTTGGAAATAAGTGATCGCTGCCACTCCTCGTGTTTCAGCATCACCATTTCTTCATCTCTCATAGCTCTACAGATTAAACACTCAGCTTCTTCACTCTATCCTCATGTTACCATCACCCGTGTCTGTGGTAAGGAGATCATTCCTTACAAAAGAGATCAAATCCGTACAGAGTGCCCCTAATGCTCTCTCAGCAAGGCTCTACAACAGCAGGAAGATGGCTTTACTTATGTACTCGAATCATCTTACAATGAAGGACAGCATACCATTGACTGCACCCATTACTTACACAGGGTTTGATTCAGACTGGTCAGCATAAAATTGTGAGTGGGAGATCATGCTTGCCAAATTTCTTAGAGTCCTTTGGTGAAGTGACCAAGAAGGTTAATGAGGGCAGAGCGGTAAACGTAGTCTCTATGGATTTCAGTAAGGCTTTTGATAAGTTTCCACATGGCAGGCTGCTCAGGAAGGTTCACTCACGTAGAATACTGGGGGAACTGGCCAATTGGATACACAGTTGGGATGATGGTAGGAAGCTTGTTAGACTGGAGGTTGGGTCCATAGCTTTTTGTTATCTATGGTTTGGATGAGAATGTACAAGACATGATTAGTAAGTTTGCAGATGACACTAAAATAAATGGCAGCATGATCAGTGAGGACGTTTATCAGAATTTGCAGCAGGACCTTAATCAGGTGGGGAAGTGGGCTGAGAAATGGCAAATGGAATTTAATATAGAAGTGTGAGGTCTTGCAGTTTGGAATCTCAAATCAAGGTAGGAGTTTCACAATGAATGGGCGGGCCTTAAGGGGTGTCGTCGGCAGAGAGACCTTGGAATTCAGGTGCACGGTTCCCTGAGAGTGGATTCACAGGGAGGCAAGGCAGTGAAGAAGGGTTTTGACACACTGGCCTTCGTCAGGCAGGACATTGAGTATAGAAGTTGGGAATTTATGTTGCAGTTACCCAGGACTTTGGTAAGGCCGCGCTTGGAGGATTGTGTTCAGTTTTGTCTACTTGTTATAGGGAGGATATAATGTAATTAGAAAGAGTGCAGAAGAAATTTACAAGGACATTGCCAGGACCCAATGGTCCGAGTTATAGGGAGAGGTTGGACAAGCTAGGACCTTTTCTTTAGAGTGTAGGAGACTGAGGGAGTCCTTATAGAGCTGCATAAGATCATGAGGGATATGGATAGGGTGAATGCTCTCAGTCGTTTCCAAAGTTTAGAGACTCGAGGACGAGAGGGGATCAGTTTAAGGTTAAACGGAAAGGAATAAAAGGGAACCTGAGGGACCATTTATTTACATAAATGGCTGGTACTTGGATGAGCTGCCAGAAGATGTGGCTGAGGGGGATGTATTAACAACATTTCAAAAGCATTTGGATAAATATGTGGATAGGAAAGGACGAGAAGGATATGGGATAACTGCAGGGAAATGGGGTTAGTGTGAATGGACATTTACAAGGTGGAGTCGAACCTCTTTGTTAATTAAAACCAAACACCCAGAAAAGCTCGCCTCACCTCGTAATCTGTTAACATATGAGTGACACAGATCTCCTACATTCCACTATTTCAACAAAAATTAGCAAGTTAGTTTCTTAACTTTAATAGTGAACACTAAACAAAAACTATTCGCAAATACAAGCCCCTCTTTTCTTACCTACTTACTATCTGACTCCAACTCTGTAAAAAATATGCTGTTCCAACAACCCACATATCAAACGTTACAATCTCAAGACCACACAGTCTCTATCTCCCCGGCTGTGTTCATTCTTTCAGCTGCTGATCTCCCTGGGTCATGTTTTATTTATTGCAAGTAGGTTTACATGAACATGTATCTTTGATAGAGAGTGTTTGAGATGGCCAGTTAGCACTCCTGCTCTACAGCAGTTAATCTGCTGTTGGATGGCAGCGGCTCTCCCTCTATTTTCAAAATGCTGGGTTTATTTACTTCCCATGATACAATAATTCTCATAATGTGATTGATTTCCAGGTGTACGAACAATAATATTCAAATTCCATTGGCTTCGGATATTCTGAGCATTATTTAAAGACTTTGATTGCATTTGAATTGCTGTCAAAACAGCAACCAAAACTCAGGCCTCCATTTCCCAGCTAATTGTTACATTTGGAACAGTCTGACCTTTAGCTGGTATCTGTGGCTGTACTTTCGATTCTGCAAAACCCGTCCTATCTTAAAATGAGCAGACATTGATTAGCTTCCAGGCAGTAACACACTCCGGGCTATCTGTTATGCTGTATACTAACCTCCTTGAACCCCTCGATTAGATTCCAGGCCGGAACCCACTGTGCTATCTGTTATTCTGTATATAACTCACGCTGAACACCTCGATTCGGTTCCAGACTGTAACTCACTCCGGGGTATCTGTTATTCTGCATATAAATCACCCTGAACCCCTCAATTAGATTCCAGGATGTAACACACCACAGAATATCTGTTATTATGTATATAAACCACCCTGAACCCCGCGATTAGATAGCAGGCTGTAAGTCACTCCGGGGTGTCTGCTCTTCTGTATATAAACCACCCTGAACCCCACGATTAGATTCCAGGCCGTAACTCACTTCGGGCTATCTGTTATTCTGTATATAACCCACCCTGAACACCTCGATTCGATTCCAGGCTGTAACTCACTGCTTGCTATCTGTTATTCTGTATATAACCCACCCTGAACCCCTCGATTCGATTTAAGGCTGTAACTCACTCTGGGCTCTCTGTTATTCTGTACATAAACCACCCTGAACCACGCGATTAGATTCCAGGCAGTAATTTCCTGTCAGGGTTGAAAGGGAAGGCTGGTAGTAATTGGGAATGCTGGCTGACGAAAGAAATTGAGGGTTTGGTTCAGAAAAAGAAGGAAGCATATGTCAGGTATAGACAGGATAGATCAAGTGAATCCTTAGAAGAGTATAAAGGAAGTTGGAGTATACTTAAGAGGGAAGTCAGGAAGACCAAACGCGGACATGAGATTGCTTTGGCAAATAGAATTAAGGAGAATCCAAAGTGCTTTTACAAATATATTAAGGACAAAGGGTAATTAGGGAGAGAATAGGGCCCCTCTAAGATCAGTAAGGCGGCCTTTGTGTGGAGCCACAGAAAATGGGGGAGATTTTAAATGAATATTTTGCATCAGTATTTACTGTGGAAAAGGATATGGAAGATATAGACTGCAGGGAAATCGATGGTGACATCTTGTGAAATGTAGCAGATATACAGAGGATGAAGTGCTGGATGTCTTGAAATAGTAAAAGGTGGATAAATCCCCAGGATCTGATCAGGTGGACCCGAGAACTCTGTGGGAAGTGATTGCTGGGCCTCTTGCTGAGATATTTGTATAATCGATAGTCACAGGTGAGATGCTGGAAGACTGGAAGTTGGCAAACGTGGTGCCACTGTTTAAGAAGGGCGGTAAAGATAAGCCAGGGAACTATAGATAGGTGAGCCTGACCTCGGCGGTGGGCAAGTTGTTGGAGGGAATCCTGAGGGACAGGATATACATGAAGTTGGAAAGGCAAGGACTGATTCGGGACAGTCAACATGGCTTTGTGCTTGGGAAATCATGTCTCACAAACTTGATTGAGTTTTTTGATGAAGGAACAAAGAAGATTGATGAGGGCAGTGCAGTAGATGTGATCCATATGAATTTCAGTAAGGCGTTCGACAAGGTTCCCCATGGGTGACGGATTAGCAAGGTTAGATCTCATGGAATACAGGGAGAAGTAGCCATTTCGATACAGAACTGACTCAAAGGTAGAAGACAGAGGGTGGTGGTGGAGGGTTGTTTTTCAGACTGGTGGCCTGTGACCAGTGGAGTGCCACAAGGATCAGTGTTGGGCCCTGTACCTTTTGTCATATATATAAATGATTTGGATGCGAGCATAAGAGGTACAGTTAGTAAGTTTGGAGATGACACCAAAATTGCAGGTGTAGTGGACAGCGAAAAGGGTTTCCTCAGATTACAACAGGATCTGGACCAGATGGGACAATGGGCTGAGAAGTGACAGATGGAGTTTAATTCAGACAAATGTGAGGTACTGCATTTTGGGAAAGCAAATCTTAGTAGGACTTCTACATTTAATGGTAAGGTCCTAGGGTGTGTTGCTGCACAAAGAGACATTGGAGCGCAGGTTCATAGTTCCTTGAGAGTGGAGTCGTGGGTAGTTAGGATCGTGAAGAAGGCGTTTGGTATGCTTTCCTTTATTGGTCAGAGTACCGAGTACAGGGGTTAGGAGGTCATGTTGTCGCTATACAGGACATTGGTTAGGTCACTCTTGGAATATTGCATGCAATTCTGGTCTCCTTCGTATCGGAAAGATGTTGCGAAACTTGAAAGGGTTCAGAAAAGATTTACAAGGATGTTGCCAGGGTTGGAGGATTTAAGCAACAGGGAGAGGCTGAACAGTCTGGGACTGTTTTCCCGGGATTGTCGGACGCTGAGGGGTGACCTTATCGAGGTTTACCCTGGGATAAGGGAGTCCAGAACTAGAGAGCATAGGTTTAGTTTGAGAGGGGAAAGATATGAAAGAGACCTAAGGGACAACTTTTTCACGCAGAAGGTGGTACGTGTATAGAGTGAGCTGTCAGAGGAAGTGGTGGAGGCTTGTACAATTGCAACTTTTAAGAGGAGTTTGGATGAGTATATGAATAGGAAGGGTTTGGAGGGATATGGGCTGGGTGCTGGCAGGTGGAACTAGATTGGGCTAGGATATCTGGTCGGCATTGATAGGTTGGACTGAAGGGTCTGTTTCCATGCTGTACATCTCGATGATTCTGTAATTCTCTAACTCACTCCGGGCTACCTATATTCTGCATGTAAACCACACTGAAACCCTCGATTAGATTCCAGTCTGTAACACACTCTGGGGTATCTGTTATTGTACACAAAATCATCCCGAATCCCCTTGATAAAATTCCAATCTGTAACTGACTTCCAATTTTAAGGGACTCTGTACATTAGCCAATTCAATCGTTTGATTAGATTCCAGTCTGTATCACACTCCTGGGTATATTTTACTTTGTATGTTAACCATCCAATCCAAACCCTGTTAAAATTGCCCATGTTATTCAGGGATGTGTAGGTGAGGTGCATTAATCAGGGGTATATGTGGAGAATGGGTCTGGATGGGTTATCCTTCTGTGGGTCAGTATGGTCTTGTTGGGCTGAAGGGCTTGTTTCCCCACTGTCGGGATTATATGAATCACCCGGAACCCTCTCGATTAGATTCCAACGTGAAACTCACTTCCATGTATGTGTGACTGGCATGTTTCAAAAACACCCCAAAACCTCCAATTCTATTCCACTTCGATAAACACGAGGCGCTGCATTTTGGGAAAGCAAATTTGAGCAGGAGTTATACACTTAATGGTCAGGTCCGAGGGAGAGTTGCTGAACAAAGAGACTTTGAAGTGCAAGTTCGTAGCTCCGTGAGAGTAGAGTGGCAGGTGGATAAGATAATGAAGGCAGCGTTTGGTATGCTTTCCTTTATTGGTCAGAGTTTTGAGTATTGGCACTGAGAGGTCATGTTGCAGAAGGACTATCGGAAGGATGTTGTGAAACTTGAAAGGGTTCAGAAAAGATTTACAAGAAGGTTGCCAGGGTTAGAGGATTTGAGCTACACGGAGAGGCTGAATAGGCTGGGGCTGTTTTCCCTGGAGTATCGGAGGCTGAGGGGTGACTTTATCGAGGTTTATAAAATCATGATGGGCATGGATAGGATAAATAGACAAAGTCTTTTCCTTGGGGTGGGGAGTCCAGAACTAGAGGGCATAGGTTTAGTGTGAGAAGAAATATGAAAGAGACCTAAGGGGCAACTTGTTCACTCAGAGGGTGGTACATGAATGGAATGAACTGTCAGAGGAATTGGTGGAAGCTGGTACAATTGCAACATTTAAAATGCAGCTCGATGGGTATATGAATGGGAAGATTTGTAGGGAGATGGGCCAAGTGTTTTTGAAAAAGAGTCTAGAGTAGGTTAGGATATCTGGTCGGCATAGACGGGTTGAACCAAAGGGTCTGTTTCCATGCTGTACATCTCTATGACTGTATGACTCTGCGATTTTGTGACTCACGACTTGTTATCTGTTATTCTGTATGTAAACCACCTCAAACCTCTCGATTAGATTCCAATCTGTCCCTCACTCCTGGGTATCTCTTATGCTGTATGTAAACCCTAAACCCCTCTATTAGATTCCAGTCTGGAACTCACTCCTGGGGATCTGTTATTGGATCTGTGAAGTGATCCTTGTTGGAAGTTAGACCGAAGACAAGATAAACTAAATGGTCAAATGTTACATTGGGAACAGGAACACAGAAAGCTGCTGGTTCATTTCTGTCCTGTTACATATCTCAAAGTTTCAGATTGGGGCTGAATTTCTGTCACAATTGGGAAAGTCCCAAAAGCTGTGTACTGTCCTGCATGAATGCATCATCACAACATGAATTCTCTTGCAAGATTGGAAATGGAGACAGCTCCTGGAAGGTGTCTGTATCTCTGTGTGTGTGATTCTATGTGTCTGTGATTCTGTGTGCATGTTCAATGTTTTATATATTTTCAAACTGTATTGATGTTGCCAGCCTCTCTTGCTTTTCCTTATTTATAAACTCAATGTCATCGTTTTGCTGATGGAAAATGGTGGCTGTGGACAAATCTAAAATGTCTGCCTGACTGATTTGTGTCAAGAATACTTTCAGCAAGGGAGAGGTGGCAATGTGTCAAAAGCCATTTCCATTCATTGCTGCCAGCAGAGATAGGAAATGGAGACAGCTCTTTGAAGGTGATTAAAATGCAAATCCCAGAACTTGTTTACAGTGAATGCGGAGAGACAATGTGACATTGCAGTAAGGTCTGCCTGACTTTCCAAGATCCTAATATATGAGAGAATCATAATATACAAAACCTGATAGAGCTCAGCCACTGAATTGTAGATTTGCAGCGTTGGATCAGAATTTTGCCTGGCCAGGCCTCATCCCAAATTGAAGGGTTTCTCAAATCCCAACTGACAATCTGTGGGTTCAAATTGTGTGTTGTCTACAAATAAAAGAAAATAATGCACCTGCAATTGAACAAAGCTCGTTCTGGAACTTTGTTCATCTTTTGGTTTAAGTATCTTTCAACAGGATTGAAGATAAATGAGACAGTGCGAGATAGGTAGCACTATAACCAGAATGGCAGTGCAGTATAAAAGGTATATTAATAATTTCAGTGAAAGGGGAAAACAGAGAGGATAGTCCTCAAACAAGGAAAGTTGGGAGTCAGTAAAGTTGTGTAGTTTGTGACTGCATTATGTTTATGTGAGTCAAGATTTGAAACCACTTGGCCAATAGTACACTTTGTGACTCACTCCCAGTTACAAGTTATTTCACATAAAAAGGTTAACATATCCCTCGATTAGATTGCAGGCTGTAACTCCCTCCGGGCTATCTGTTATTCTGTATCTAAAACTCCCTGGACCCCTCGATTAGATTCCAGGCTGTAACTAACTCCAGGGTATCTGTTATTCTGTACACAAACCATCTTAAATCCCCCGATTAGTTTCCAATCTGCAACACACTCCAGACTATCTGTTATTCTGTAAATAAATCGCCCTGAACCCCTCGATTAGGTTCCAACCTGTAACACATTCCAAGCTATCTGTTATTCTGTATATAAACCACCCTGAACCCCTCAATTCGATTCCAGGCTGTAACTCACTCTGGGCTATCTGTTATTCTGTATTTTAACCACTCTGAACCCTGCAATAAGATTGCAGGCTTTAACTTAATGAGGGCTACCTGTTATGCTGTATATAAACCACCCTGAAACCCTCAATTAGATGGTAGGCTAGGCTGTAACTCACTCCGGGGTATCTGTTATTCGTATATAAAGCACCCTGAACCCCTCAATTAGATTCCAGATTGTAACTCACTCCGGGGTATCTGGTATTCTGGATATTAACCACCCTGAACCCATTGATTTGATTTCCCTTCCTGACATGTTAAGCTCATATTCCCAACACAATCTAATCTCAATAATGATCAATGTATCACTGGTCCTCCTATCTGCTGGCACTACCATCATTTTAACTTACTGATGTTTACGTACATGATTACCTGTAGCAGTGAGTCGCAGGTAGACAGAGTGGTGCAGAACACATTTGGCACATTTGCCTTAATCAGTCAGAGCATTGAGTATAAGAGTTGTGGTGGCATGGTGCATCTGTACAGGATGTTGGTGAGGCCACTTTAAGAATACTGTGTACAACTCGGTTTTCTGCAGAAATGTCTTACACATATGTTCCAGGACTGGAGGCGTGAGCTATAGGGAGAGGCTGATTACGTTGAGGTGTTTCCCCCTGGAGTGTCAGATGTTGAGAGGCAGCATTATAGAGGTTTATAAAATCATCAGGGGCATGGATATGCTGAACAGCCATGTTCTGCTCCCAAGGATAGGGGAGTCCAGAACAAGACAGCGTAGGTTGGAGGGGAGAGGGCGAATGATTTAGAAGGGACCTGAAGGTAAATATTTCACACAGAGAGTGTTGTGTGTACAGAAAGTGCAGTCAGAGGAAGTGGTCAAGGCGGGTACAATCACAGGAGGAATATTGGCAAAAATGCTGGCAAATGGGACGAAATCAGATTTGATATCTGATCGGAGTGAACAGATTGGACTAATGGGTCTGTTTCCATTCTGCATGACTCTCTGATTCTATTAGTGGGATGATGAATAATTCTGAAAGGACCTTTCAAGTCAGAATTCTCTTCAGTGGAAGATTATCGTGTCTCTATGTTCACATTGATTGAAAGCTGCGTTAGTTAAATATTTGATAAAGAAGTGCACAATGGGACGCAGACAGGAAAGTGGGGCTGAGACCACAACCTGTATATAATTTTAGTGCCTGGTGGAGAAGGCTCAAAGACTCTAATGACCCACTCATGCTCCTCACTCCCATGTTCCCATGTTCCATTTAGCCCCTCAAACCTGCTAGACAGGAGCAGTTGGAAGTTACTTACTCCTATAACCGGTTGCACAGAAACACAGGAGACCATTCAGCCCCTCAGTACTGTCCCACACGGTTTGAAGTGAATTGGGAAATGTAATTGGAAAACCCAGGCTGGGTACGAAAGAGGCCCCTCATCTCTCTTCACAGAGCTTCCCCTCTCTGCAACTTGTGCTTCATTTGTTGGTCATGTTGTACACCCAGATTCAGTGTGAATACAGCCCATATACCTCACTCAGGGATGGCTCACAATATCCTCTGGTCTCCCTGCCTGCAACATTCAATAACAGAACATTCATGAAAATCACACCCACTAACTTTCCAATAACAGAATGGGAGAACATCAGAAACAGGGGCATGTTGTTCACTCCCCAAGCCTGTCTTGCCCTTCTTTAAGATCATGACTGATCTGCTCTTCGTCTCAAATCCTCTTTCATATCCAATTCTTCATGGCCCTCAACTCTCTGACAGGTCAATTTCCATCTACCTCCTCTTCAAATAAGTTCAGTCATCTAGCTCCCTGAACACTCTTGAGAAGAGAAATCCTGACATTTAATACCACCTGTTTGAAGAAAACACTTGTTGCTCCTATATCATGGCCTATTGATGTGAACAAAAGAGGTTGTCACAAGCGTTCAGGTAAAAATGACTGGCCCCGATATCAAGGCAGTGGTTGACTTCTGTTGACATCAAGGAGCTTAACAAAACTGGACTTAATGGGAATCAGAGTAAACTCTCCAGTGTTTGGGGTCAAACATGGCACAAAGGAAGATGTTCACCATCTCAGTCCTGGGTCACCTCTGTGTGAGATCCTCAGGGTAGCTTCCTCTTCACAAACAGCTTCAGCTGCTTCATCAATGTCTCCCCGCCCCCACCCTCCTCACCATAAGATCAGAAGTGGGGATGGTCGCTGAAGATTCCACAATGTTCAGAACATTTTGTTCCCCGTCAGCTCCTGAACTGGTCTTTGTCCGTGTGTAGCAGGATTCAGATTCCATTGAGACTTGTGGTGTTAAACTGACCGTAAGATTCATGTAAAAGCACTGGCGGGAACTGTACATTGACACAGTAAAACAAGAGTTCATTCAACACCTCACGCTGGTTTCACAGGAATATGAGGAAGTCATTCAGCCCATTGACACGATTGGAGAAGAACAGGGACAGCCCATTCAGTACCTCCAGCCTATTACTCATGCAGAGAAGGAGTCTAGTGTGATGGGCCACACCAGAGCCCCTCGAAAATATTTGACGGCGGTAGCGTAGATTCTAATGTTTTTTTTTAACTTTAAAGGAAATGTAAAGTGTCTGTTCCAAATGCAATGTGACTGGTCAAACTACTCGGTGTGAAGAAAAACACTATCTACGTAAACACGAAAGAGAAAATGAAACCAAAGAAAGAGGAATTTAGAATAACGTAATTTTATTGGACAAGTTAACAGAATAATAGATCTCGGAACTATTACTGATTAACTGTTCCAATATAGGAAACTCCCATAAACACAGCCCTTGGCAAAAAGAAATATTCAGACACAGATTGTCTCAAATATTTATCAAATCCAGGAATTAAAAACAGCATCCAGAGAAAATTCAGAGAGAGTAGCAACCAGGAAACATCCCGTGAAGCTTCCAACTCTGTTGAGACCCCAACAGTTTCTGATGTTGCTGAGAAACCAAAACCCAGAGATCCTAATCTGTGAGAGTTGGCCACACCCATTCAGGCTGCATTAAAATAAACACAAGGCTGTCACTAGCTGTTACTCAAGTGGTCTTAACTAACCAGCTTGGTAACGATCGTTCAATCTCTCTCATAAAAGAAGCCCGGACAAAATGACCTCTTAATGCTGCAGCATTGTCACACTAGTCAGTACAATGAGCTATCAAGCAGGAACCAGGGGTAACCAGTCAGGCCTTTGGCCCTGTCCAATTGGACGAGGGAGAAGCCAGTCAGTCCCTTGAGTCACTTACACAGGAACAGCAGGACACCATTCCCACCTCAATGCACTTACACGGGGGCAGAATGAGGTAATTGATGCTGATTCCTGATGAATGGCTTATGCCCAATACGTCGATTCTCCTGCTTCAAGGATGCTGTCTGACCTGCTGTGCTTTTCCATCAATCGACTCTCTACTCTGATCTCCAGCATCGGCAGTCTTAAGTTTTTGCAAAATGATGTTCCAACATGATGAACAAGTGGAGCAGAAGCTGCACAGATAGACTGTTCCACGTTGTTCCTCGTGGCTCCATTGCTCATGATACACATGTGGGACTTTAACGTGGCTTTCTAGTGGTAAGCAGGGAAGCCATATGTCTTGTGTGAAGTCTCAAGAAGGCATCTTTCATCTCTGAGAAGACAGACTGGTGTTCTCTGTGTAGAGTGGAAGCTGATGGGAATGGCTACCTGTTTCAGATGGAAGGGAATGTGGCTGCTGTTCGGGATTGTGAACAATCTGATGTTCAGTACAGGGTTCACTCACCGACTGCACAATAACATGGGGAGAGTTAATTTAGGCATATAAACTATTAGGAAAGTCACGTTAGACTGATGAATGGACTCTCTAAGTTCAAATCATGCTGATCGTGTTCATGTTGATCTTGTCTAGTGCATGTCCTGTTCAGTGTAACCTGTATGCCTTACTCTGTCCAAGTCTATTTCCATCCTGTGATCTGTCTGGCCGTGCTTACTATGATCTTCCTCCACTGCTCATAAATAAAGTGTTTCCCTGCACTGAGGTACACGTGACAATAAATCAAAACAATCAATCCTGAGTAAAGTATGGAATTCCTCTCCCTGTCAATGTCTCTTTTGGAAATAAGTAATCGTTGCCACTCCTCGTGTTTCAGCGTCACCATTTCTTCGTCTCTCACAGCTCTACAGATTAAACACTCAGCTTATTCACTCTATCCCCATGTTACCATCACCCGTGTCTGTGGTAAGGAGATCATTCCTTAAAAAGGAGATCAAATCTGTAGATAGTGCCCCAAATGCGCTCTCAGCAAGGCTCTACAACAGCAGGAAGATGGCTTTACTTATGTACTCGAATCATCTTAAATAAAGCACAGCATATCATTGACTGCACCCATTACTTACACAGGGTTTGATTCGGTGCAGTCAGCATATACTTGTGAGTGGGAGATCATGCTTCCCAAATTTCTTACAGTCCTTTGATGAAGTTACCAGGACGTTTGGTGAGGACAGAGTGATAGACGTAGACTCTATGGATTTCAGTAAGGCCATTGATTAGGTTCCACACGGCAGGCTGCTCTGGAAAGTTTCATCACGTGGAATGCGGGGGGGTCTGGCCAATTGGATACACTGTTGGCTTGATGGTAGGAAGCAGAGGGTTGAGTGGAAGGATGTTTGTCAGACCGGAGGCTTGGTCCATTGCTGTCTGTTATCTATGATTTGGTTGAGAATGTACAAGGTATGATTAGTCAGTTTGCAGATGACACTAAAGTAATTGGGAGCATGATCAGTGAGGATGTTTATCAGAAATTGCAGCAGGACCTTAATCAGGTAGAAAATGAGCCGAGAAATGACAAATGGAATTTTATATAGAAACGTGAGGTCTTGCATTCAAATCTACGTAGGAGTTTCATGGTGAATGGGAGGGTCTTAAGGGATGCAGTGGGCAGAGGGACCTTGGTGTTCAGGTGCATGGTTCTCTAAGAGTGGAGTCACAGGTAGACAGGGCAGTGAAGAAGGCTTTTGGCACATTGGCCTTCATCAGGCAGGATATTGAGTATAGAAGTTGGGACCTTATGTCGCAGTTACACAGGACTTTGGTAAGGCCGCACTTGGAGTATTGTGTTCAGTTTTGTCAACTTGTTATGGGGAGGATGTTATTAAATTAGAAAGAGTGCAGAAGGAATTTACAAAGACGTTGCCAGAACCCAATGGTCTGAGTTATAGGGAGTGGTTGGACAAGCTTGGACCTTTTCTTTAGTTTGTAAGAGACTGAGGGAGTCCTTACAGAGCTATATAAAATCACCAGGGGTACAGATAGGGTTAATGCTCTCTATCTTTTTCCAAGGTGTAGAGATTCGAGGATTAGAGGGGATCAGTTTAAGGTTAAAGGGGAAGGAATAAAGGGAACCTGAGGGGCCACTCCTTTACACAAAGGGATGATACATGGATGATCTGCCAGCAGATGTGGTTGAGCGGGGTACATTAACAACATTTCAAAAGCATTTGGATAAATATGTGGATCTGAAAGGACTGGAAGGATATGACCCAACTGCAGGGAAATGGGGGGAACGTGGATGGAGATTTACAAGGTGGAGTCGAGCCCTTCTGTTAATTAAACCCAAACACCCAGAAAAGCTCGCCTCACCTTGTAATCTGTTAAAGTATGAGCGACACAGATCTCCTACATTCCACTATTTAAACAAAAATTTGCAAGTTAGTTTCTTAACTTTAATAGTGAACACTTAATAAAAACTATTCACAAACACAAGCCCCTCTTGTCTGTCCTACTTACTATCTGACTCCAACTCTGTAAAAATATGCTTTCCCAACAACCCACATATTAAACATTACAATCTCAAGACCACACAGTCTCTATCTTCCCCGCTGTGTTCACTCTTTCAGCTGCTGATCTCCCTGGGTCATTTTTTTTAACTGCAAGTAGGTTTATATGAACATGTGTCTTTGATAGAGAGTGTTTGAGATGGTCAGTTAAAACTCCTGCTCTACAGCAGTTACTCTGTTGTTGGATGGCAGTGACTCTCCCTCTATTTGCAAAATGCTTGGTTTATATACTCCCCATGATATAATAATTCTCATAATTTGATTGCTGTCCAGGTGTCCAAACAATAATATGCAAATTCTGTTGGTTTCTGGTATCCTGAGCATTATTTAAACTCTTTGGTTGCATTTGAATTGCTGTCAATTAGCAACCAAAACTCAGGTATCCACTTCTCAGCTAATGGTGACATGTGGAACAGTGTGACCTTTAGCTGGCATCAGTGGCTTTAATTTCTATTCAACAAAACCCATTCTGTCTTAAAGTGTCCATACATGCTTTTGGCTTCATAACATCTCCCCGCTTCAGAAAATAAAATGAACCAGCAGAATGAAAAGATGGCATCATTCCTTTTCCTCCAATTCTTAATCCCAATTGTATGAAATACAAAAGTATTAATCTCAGTTATATCATTCATATTAATTCTGCACACCAATACAACACTGGAATAAGTCAAATCTTATCTCCACTGCATTCCTTTAAATCCGCGAAAACCCATCTGCTATCACATTGTCGGAGCCACAACCTGTACATTTTGTACGTTTAAAGTCGGTAAGGTAAGACTTAAATTAAATAGTCTCATATTCTGGTCTTTAAATATTCCAAAAAATGTGAGAGGTTTGTCATTTTCCACAACCATCTCCCACAATTTGTTTGTCACATAAAAAATTAACATATTATCACGCCAGTGTGAAACTTAATCATTCTTGTTCAATAATGGAGATGTTTTACTTTTTTTTCTGGTGGATATTGAGTTTATTCGACAAGTAGCCAATTAGCCATTCAATTCCATCATTCTCTTTCTGTATCAATACATCTCTGACCCCTATATCCCGAGCATCAAACACAATTTTCAAAGGGTGTCAGAATATTTGGTGTAGCTAAAGCTCGTGCGGTGATTAATCCTGCTTTAAAATTCTCAAATGCCTCCTGGCATTGTTCTGTCCACCACAATTCTGTGTTCTTCTTTCGTAAATCCATCAGTGGTGCCAATACGCTTGCGAAATTTGGAACAAACTTCCGATAGAATCCACTCAGTTCCAAAAATCGAAGCACCTTTTTCTTCGAGGATTGTCGCGGAAATTCCTCAAACCCCTTCGTCTTTGTGTTCCATGGGGCCAACCTTCCATGTCCAATGTAATGTCCTAAGAACGTCACCTCTGCCTTCGCGAATTCTGTTTTCTTTAAGTTTATTACTAAGTTTGAATCGTGTAAACGTTCAACATGCTCTGCCAGCTGTAACATGTGAGCTTTCAATCACTTGCTAAAGATCACTACATCATACAGATAAGCTGCACAATTCCTTCATATGGCCACAACACTGTTTCTGAGTCTTAAATGTGGCTGGTGCATTATTCATCCATATGAAATACTCGATAAGGTTTTTTGTCATGTCTGGTATCTTTACTAGATAGTTTAACTGACTCCACATTTTTAAAAAATTTGAATGGGGCCACTAAATCTGGCTTTGAAGGGATTTCCTACCACTGGTGGCAATACTATTACGTCATCCCCACGGGAAATCTTCAAAGTTTCAGAGTTTTTATCTGCCATCTGCTTCACTCTATGCCATGCTTTTCCGATACTGTTTAGCAAACTCACCCACTCCGTCTACTCTCTCCTTCACCTCACACACAGAATCCAGGTGTGAGATTTCCAACTTCGGACCTGTCAATTTATATTTAATTAATTTCAAAGGACCTCTCACTTCATGTATAAATATTAAATCAAAGGAAGTAAAGTGAGTAGATTTATTTGGGACATCTCTAATGACAAACAATTTAATGGGGCACCTTTATCCCAATCATTTGGCCAACCCTGACAGTACGCTGTTAACATAGTCTTCAGCGTCTGATGCTAACTTTCCAAGGCTCCCTGGGAGTCAGGATGGGACGCACTTGATTTGAAGTGCTGTATGCCTAAGCCATCCATGACTTCCTTAAACAGCTGAGCGATAAAATGAGACCCTTGGTCTGACAGAATCTCTCTGGGCAGCCCACAGCGAGTAAAGGAAGCTTCCAACTCCTCTACCTCCCTTTTTGCCTTGACACTCCAATAATGGAATTGCCTCTGGAAATCTGGGAGACACATCCATTATGGTCAGCAAATATTGGTTTCCACTTTTAGTTTAGAAAGGGGAGCTACACAATTAATCATAACCCACGTGCAAGGTTCTTCGAATGCAGGAATTGGTAAGAAAGGTGCTGGTTTTATTACTGCCTGTTACTTCCCTTCCATTTGGGATGTATGTCATGTACAAGAAAAGTTAACAGCGTCGTTGTGCATTCCAGACCAGTGGAAAGGTTTCTGTACCTTGGACTGATTCTTCTGTACACCTAAGTGACTGTCTGCAGTTAGTTTATGAGCTACCCGTATCACTGTACACTGTACGTTACTGCTAACACAATCTGGTGCACATCGGCCCATTTCCCGTCTGCAGTAACCTATCGGGGTCTCCATTTTAATTTAATGATTCTATCTTTAAGTTCCTAACATTCAACAATATATTCTGATTCCTTTTCTGTGTGTGTGCATGTGTATGTGTGTGTGAATGTGTGTGTATATATCTGTTGTAATTCCATTAGCCTTTCTGGAATAAACACCTCTGCCTGATCCTCTGCCTGTTCAGGTTTATCCTGCACTGTTACATCAAGCAGGGGTCAGTTCACTGAGCATCAAACAATTTGTCTTTTTCGTTCATTTTTCCTTCCTGCTGTAACTTATGACAGTGGGATCTTGTTACTATACAGTCTGGAAAAAATCCTGGGTAATTTTCTTTTAACTCCCCAATTCCCTAGTCTTCCTTTGGCCTCTCCACCACAAGGGGTGCCTATCCCACCTCACCTCCTGCTAAATCGTTCCCAAGAACAAACTGTATTCCTGGAACTGACACTCTTTTACTCACTGTCGCTGTTACTTCCTTAATCTTGATGTGGCATTCCATCCTGATGTGACACAAGGGAATGCTTAATTTCTGTCCCCATTCCACAAATTAACATGCTCTTGATTAACATGCCAGAAAGAGTGAAAAATACTTTCATCTCTTACTATTAGAGGGTGAGAGAAAGTGGGGGCTGCAGATGCTGGAGATGAGAGTTGAAAAGTGTGGGGCTGGAAAAGCACAGCACGTTGGCAGCATCCGAGGGGCAGGGGCGTTGACGTTTCAGGCATAAATCCTTCATCAGGAAAGTGGGAGGGAAGGGAGGGGGAAGGAGTTTGAGAAATAAATGGGAGAGTTGGGGTGGAGCTGGGTGGAAGGAAGCTTGGAAGGCAATAGGTAGATGCAAGTAGGGTGTGATGGTGGTAGGTCGGATAGGAGGGTGATTGGACTCCTATCGATGGTAGGACAGCTGGAACCCTCAAACTGTACAGCATCAACGTTGACTTCACCAAATTTCGAATCTCCCCTCCACCAACCTCTCCCAGATCCAACCGTACAACCTAGCACTGCCCTCTTGGACTGCCCTAACTGGCCATCTTCCATTCCACCTATCGACTGCACTCTACCCTCCGACATGGCAGATGGAGTTCAACCCTGCCAAGTGTGAGGTTGTCCATTTTGGAAGAACAAATAAGAATGCGGAATATAGGGTTAATTGTAGGGTTCTTGGTCAGGTGGAGGAACAGAGGGATCTTGGGGTTTATGTACATAGATCTTTGAAGGTTGCCACTCAGGTGGATAGAGTTTGTAAGAAGGCCTATGGAGTATTATCGTTCATTCGCAGAGGGATTGAATTCAAGAGTCGTGAGGTGATGTTGCAGCTGTACAGGACTTTGGTTAGGCCACATTTGGAGTACTGTGTGCAGTTCTGGTCGCCTCACTTTAGGAAAGATGTGGAAGCTTTGGAGAGGGTGCAGAGAAGATTTACCAGGATGTTGCCTGGAATGGAGAGTAGGTCGTACGAGGATAGGTTGAGAGTTCTCAGCCTTTTCTCGTTGGAACAGCGAAGGATAAGGGGTGACTTGATAGAGGTTTATAAGATGATCAGAGGAATAGATAGAGTAGACAGTCAGAAACTTTTTCCCCGGGTACAACAGAGTGTTACAAGGGGACATAAATTTAAGGTGAAGGGTGGAAGGTATAGGGGAGATGTCAGGGGTGGGTTCTTTACCCAGAGAGTGGTGGGGGCATGGAATGCGCTGCCCGTGGGAGTGGTAGAGTCAGATTCATTGGCGACCTTTAAGCGGCATTTGGATAGGTACATGGATGGGTGCTTAATCTAGGATAGAAGTTCGGCACAACATCGTGGGCCGAAGGGCCTGTTCTGTGCTGTATTGTTCTATGTTCTATGTTCTATGTTCTATGTTCTATCTCTCCCACTTACATCATCTTATTGCCTTGCCAGTGACCCTTCCACCAGCTCAGCTACTACCCTCGTATTTGTCTTTCAGTCCCCTTGTCCCCCCACCCCTCCTGACAATGGGTTACTGCCTGATATTCAATTATCCTGCTGTTTGGATGCTGCCTGATCTGTTGAGCCTTTCTGGCGCCTCACTTCTCAACTATTAGAGACTGAGCAGATCCCATATCTTACAAAATTATAACTTCTTGTCCTTCTGCCCCTGTTCTTTCTGTGTAAACTTTATCTATCGAGGTGAATTCTTTAGAGAGATCGGGCACTGCCTCCATACCCAGCCCTTGCCAAGGCTGTGCAATTTCCTGCAGCTCCTCGGCTCCACTTGGGCTCTCCTTTACCAGTTTCACTAATGCCACTGGGCTTAGCCTCTTCTACCGCATCTTTCCCCAAACTGTCTTCCTTTAACGCCCAGCACGGTGTGTCCCAGCTGACTGCAGTGAAAACAACTTTTTCCCTGAGCCCTTCTTAAACCACCAGCACTGTAATTTTATGTGTTCCACTCCCTTATAGTGAGAGCAACTGAGGCCTTTCACGACCTTTCAACCCCCTTGGGCTTCTTTCTTCACCTGTGGTTAAATATTGTGCGCTACTGTTTGCTTTGTAATGTGTGATCGTCCGTTCTCCCAATTTCTATTCCTCACAGAATGAAATTCCTGCCAGAAGCTAAATGTCATCTCATGCCCCAGTACATATTTACCTGCCATTTCTGCTGAGCTTCTCACTTCTTGAACTTTCTGTACATTCACATGAATTCTTACTATCTCTGGAAGTGAGTCTTTTAACTTCTCCAGCAGATTAATCTCCCTTCAAGCCTCACAGGTCTTATCCATTTTTAAGGCCAGCACCCACCTGTCAAAATGACTGTGGTTAATTCTTTCAAACTCAATATAAGCCTGACCTGGTTCCGTCTCTATTTTTCTGAACATCTGTCTATATGCTTCTAGTACCAATTCATGACCAATCAAAATAGCTAATTTGACATCTTGATAATCTCTTGATCCCTCATCTGATAGCGCTGCACATACCTCACCAGCTGTGCCCACCAGCTTAGTCTGAACTAGCATTACCCACAAGTTCACTGGACGCGTCATCTAACCAGCCATTTTTTCAAATGAAATAAAAAGGGTTTGACAATTTTCTCATCGAAATATGGCCAGTTACTAACCTAGTTGTATACATCCCTACGTTCTCCCTTCATCTCCATCCTGTTAATTTAAATTTCTTGTCTAATTCCCAACATCTGAATTTCAAATCCCCTCTCTCTTTCTTTTTCCTCTCTTTCTCTTTTGTCTCTCTCTGTTTCCATCCCTTTATTTATCTTCTAACTCCAGTTGCCACATTTGCAATTTAAGTTTTTATAATATTACTGCAGTTGCCTATTTCTCTGATACATCAAAGTGCTTAACCAACTCCATTACAATTTAAACTTCCCTTTTCCCTGGTTAAACCCAATTCCAAACTATTTGCTAATTCTAAAAAATGTCCTCCTTCTGTCTTTCTAAACTTCCTTGGAAAATTTGGGAACCTCTTTAGTAATGTTAAAAGCTATTTCCCTTACTTTTCATTTAACCAACCACAAGTAACAAAATTAAACGAATTTTCCCACTGGTTTTATTTGAAGATCAAAGTCACTAATTGCAATGAGTTGGAATTTGCTGGGACCTGTTGTATCTCAAATTTGTTCAAGTCGTTCCAAGTGCCACACGGCAAGGCCCAAAACTGTTATGACATCAATTTCGAACCCCTTTGTTAATTAAAATCACACACCTAGAAAATCTCGCCTCACATCATAATCTGTCAAAACATGAGCGACAGAGAACTCCTAAATTCCACTAATAAACAAAAAATAACAATTCATATGTGTGCAAGTTAGCTCACTGAGATTGAAGGTTTGTTTTCAGAAGTTTCGTCCCCATGACTAGGTGACATCATCAGTGAGAGTATCTGCTGAAGTGCTGGTGGTATGTCCCGTCTCTCTATTTGTAGGTCTTGGTTTCTTAAAAGTGGGTGATGTCATTTCCCGTTATTTTAACAAGAGAATGTAGACAGGATCGAAATTGATCCGTTTATTGATGGACTTCTGGTTATAATACCATTCCTCTAAGAAGTTCCTTGCGTGTCTTAGTATGTGTGTGTGCTTTGTCCCAGTCAAAATGGTGTCTTTCTTTGTCTGTATGTATGGAACATAGTGATAGTGCGTCATGTCTTTTGGTGGTTAGTTAGTGTTCATGTATCCTCGTAACACGACAACAGGACAGTTTCAATGGTGGAGAAATGATTTTATATACACTGTTTAATCAATGTGTGTGTGCAGATAAGTCGCATTTTTCACATGTGCACAGCACATTGTAAATGAACAACAGAGACACAGTGAACGAAAAATTATGCATGTGATGTCTAAAATTGATAAAACATTAAAATATGATTTGATCCTCTCAACGAACCCTCTTTTCTGGGATTCCCAACTCTAATCCCTCATTCTTACCAGGATGTGTGCTCCAAATTCTTGAATCTGGTCTCCCAACTTATTTCAGTTAATCCCCTTTCTACCGGGACTTCAATATGTTGGCCTGGTGGGTTCTTTCCAAAGCTAGTATTTGTCAAAATATTGGAGATAAATATTCTGGCATCAGACTCAGCATTTGAACATATTACTTTGTTGTACATGCACTGTCCAAAGGACCACAGCACACAGGCATTGCCAAAATATTGGGGGATGTTCATCTCCTTCTTTCGATAATGTAGCTTTCTCATTTTCCACATCTCCATATCTCTATCCTCTCTCTCTCGTTCTCCCTTTGTATCTAGTTAAGAAATCCACCAATTAGTATTCGTGTCCCGTCTCCCAAAACTCCTTCTTTCGGTTTATATCTAATGCTCTCTTCAAGATGTAATGTGGTTATAATTAAGCATTGTAACTGCAAAGACATGCGGGCGTAGCTGGCCAGAGTTAATTGGAAGGGGAGCTGAGCAGGAAAGACCATGGAGCAGTAATAGGAGGAGGTTCTGGGGATAAATTCGGAAGATAATACCAGAAATGCAACCCAAAGAACTTGAAACATACTCAAGGGAGAACAAGGCAGCCATGAGTGATAAGGCATCAAACCAAAAGAGAAAAGTGGTGGGCGGCACGGTGGCACAGTGGTTAGCACTGCTACCTCACAGCGCCAGAGACCCGGGTTCAATTCCCGCCTCAGGCGACTGACTGTGTGGAGTTTGCACATTCTCTCCGTGTCTGCGTGGGTTTCCTCCCACAGTCCAAAGATGTGCAGGCCAGGTGAATTGGCCATGCTAAATTGCCCGTAGTGTTAGGTAAGGGGTAGATGTAGGGGTATGGGTGGGTTGCGCTTCAGTGGGGCAGTGTGGTCTTGTTGGGTAACTGTAATTAATCTAATAAAAAATATATACAATGTGGTGAAGATGAATGGGAATCCAGAGTATTCATTAGCTCTGAAACTACATAACGCTGGCATCACTGACACTACAGAGCTCTTGATCATGGTCAGGTGAGGAAACACATTCACTTTAAACACAGAAGATTGGTATTTCTCAATGAAAAAGATTTAGGTGAATTAAATATTTGAATTAGGATCAGTGAAATGCTTTTGCGGAATGTGTCAGATTGGAAGCAAGACCCGGGGAGACAGATCCTCAGCACAATGAGAGTTTGAAAATGGAAGTATTTCCACATCAGAAACCAGGTTAGGTCACTGAGTACAGGGCTGATGGGTGAATGGGTGTTAGTGAGAATTGGGGAACAGACAGCAGAATTGCATTGCAGATATTGCAGCTCGAAACTGCGTATTCACGGAGTGCTGTAGACCACAGAAGCAGGAGAAGCAGATCTGCATTCAACCACAACCTGTAACTTTTTGCCAGGGTAACACCTCAGTCTGTCATTGGCATCAACACCATCTATGGCTCAGTGACGAGTGTGGGTGAAGATGTCAGGGTCAGAATCACGTGAACTTTACCTGATGCTAACTCATTAAAGCTACCAGACTTGACCAACAGATCTGTTCGAAGCAAACTACTCCGAGGTCTGAAAGGATGAAACCGGACAGAACACCCGGCCTCAGCATCAGTGTCGGAAAAGGGAATGGGAACACAGTCCTGTCGACCCTGCAGAAACCTCCTTCCTAACATCTGAGAGCTTGTGACAGCATTTACAGAGCTTTCCCAAGGACTGCACAGAAACATCGGGAATGGAAAACACATTGAGCCTCCCCATTCTAGTTCATGGACAATCTCTCCTCAATGCACTTACCCCACATGATATACATATCCATTAATGTGAGTAACCTTGGGAAGCTATAAAATAGATGGTGCAGTAGTACCTTTGGTCCATCGAGTTTGCTAACCAATTCAATATAATGATGGTTGGTCCTTCATTTCCACACCGTACTCCTGCTCTCCCACCATCCCTTTCCTGTCTCTAAATCCTTATTTATAATCAGTGTCTCGGTTTCCAGGTGCGAGAGAATTTCCCAGGTTCCCGAGTCAGTGAGAACAGACATTTATTATCATCTTAATGCAGAGTGACTGCCTGTATCTAATACTGTGGCCCCTTGTTTTACAAGTCCCAGCCAGGGGAATTATCATCCCTGCTTCCAATCTGTCTCACCCTGTCAGAGTTTTGTATATTTCACTGAGATCTCCACTCATTTTCCTAAACCCCATGGAATACTGGCCCAGTCACCCCAAACTCTGCTCCCACAACAAACCCGTCATCCCAGAGATCAGTCTGGTCATCCTTCACTGCTCTCCATCAATCTCAGGTTTGTCCTTTATTCGGTAAGGAGACCAAAACTGCACACAATACTGCACAATGTTCAAGATGATATCTCACCAAGGCCCTGTACAGCTGCAGTAAGACACCTTTTCTCCTGGACTCACATTCCCCTGAAATGAAGATCCAAACACCATTTATCTTCCTCACTGCTTTCTGTTTCTGCAATATTACTTTCAGCGACTGATGTACAGGGAGATGCAGATCCTTTTCAGTGTTGCAGCTCCCCACTTGGTGGGTCTGTGTACATTGGGCGGCGTGCCAATGCTATGCCCAGTATTGACATCTGGTTACAGAACTCACTGAGCTGCAGGGGCATCAGAGGTTTATGCAGAAGGAAACAACAAAAAGGAGCATACGTCCCTTTGTAGATCAACATGTTTCAACTAATCCCTTTCAAATGGTAGGCTGCCAATTTATCGTTTCCACCAAAGGGCACACCGTCACCTCTATCCACATTGTTCTCCATCTGTCACGTATTTACCCATTCACTCCACTTATCATCTCGGTGCTTTTTTACATCCTCCTCACCCACTCACAATCCCACATCCGTTAGTGCTGTTCCCAGGCTGGGAAGTATTGTATCTGATTCCAGCAACCCAATGTTTAAAGGGCATTGTGAACAGCTTGGCCCCAAGCACCGATCCCTGCGACACCTCAGCAACCTTCCTCTGTTAATTTCTATTTATTTATTTCGTGAATCTTGAAGTCACTGGCTGGGCCAGCATTTATTGCTTGTCCCTAGTTGCCCTTGAGAAGGTGGTGGTGAGCTGCCTTGTTGAACGCTACAGTCCACCTGCAGTGATTGACCTCCAATGCCATTAGGGAGAGAATCCCAGGATTCTGACCCAGTGACTGTGAAGGAGCGGTGATATATTTCCAAGTCAGGATGGTGAATGGCTTGGAGGGTACCTGAAGATGATGGTATTTCCATACATCTGTAGCCCTTGTCCTTCTAGATAGACATGGGAGTTGTGAAGTTTGTCTCTGAGGATCTTTGGTCGATCATTTTATTGCAGCATGTCGATAGTAAAACACTGCTGCTGCTGAGCGTTGTGGAGCATTGTGGATGAAGGGACAGTCAGACTGGCTGCTTTGTCCTGGATGGTATAAAGCTTCTTGAGTGTTATTGGGGGCTGCACTCATCAAGACAAATTGGGAGTCTTCTATCACACCTCTGACTTATGCATTGTAGATGATGGACAGACTTTTGGAAGTCAGGATGTGAGTTACTCGCCGCAGTATTCCTAGCTTCTGAACTGCTCTTATAGTGACTGTGTTCATGTGGCGAGACCAGTGAGTTTCTGAGCAATGATTACCCACCACGAATTTGACACTGGGGGATTCAGTGATAGTAACACCATTGAATGCCAAGAGGCAGGTTAGATTATATTTTATTGGTGATGGTCATGGTCTGGCATTCGTGTGGCCTGAATATTACTTGCCACTTGTCAACCTGGATACTGTCAAGATCTTGTCTCATTTGAACATGGACTGTTTCAGTATCTGAGGAGCCACAAATGTTGCAGAACATTGTACAATCATTGGCAAACATCCCCACTTCTGACCTTAAAATGGAGGGAAGGTCATTGATGAAGCAGCCCTGAAGAAGTTTTCGGTCACTGCCCGAGGGACTCCTACAGACTTGGAGCTGACTTGACTGACCTTTATCAACCATGACCATCTTCCTACGTGTCAGGCATGATTCTAACCAGCGGGGAGTTTTCCCCTGATACCCATTGATTCCAGTTTTGCTAAGGCCCCTTGATACCACACATAGTCGAATGCAGCCTTGATTTAAAGGGCTATCACTCTCACCCCACCTCTGGAATTCAGCTCTTTTGTCCATGTCTGAACCACGGTAATGAGGTCAGGAGCTGAGTGGCCCTGATGGAGGCCAAACTGGGCGTCATTGACCAGGGTATTGCTGAGCAGGTGCTGCTTAAAAACACTGAGACCTTCCACCACTTTACTGATGATCGAGAGGAGACTGATGGGGTGGAAATTGGCCGGATTGGATTTGTTCTGCTTTTTACATACAGGAGCAATGATTACTTGGGGTAATTTTCCACGTAATCAAGAAAAGCCATTGTTGTAACTGTATTGAAATAGTTTGGCTAGGGGAGTGGCAAGTTATGGAGCACAAGTTGTCAGTACTATTGACATAATGGTGTCAGATTATGCACCTTTTGGAGTATCCAGGATCTCCAATCGTTTCTGGATATCGAGTGGACTGAATCGAATTGGCTGATGACTGGTAACTGAATCACTGAGGATCACTGGAGGGGGCTGAAATGGATCATCCACTCAGCACTTCTGACTGAAGATTGTTGCGAATGCATCAGCCTTATCTTATACACTGAAGTGCTGGGCTCTTCCATCATGGAGGAAGGGGTTATTTGTGGAATCTCTTCCTCCAGTGAATTGTTTAATTGTCCCCAACGTTTCTCGGCTAGATGTGGAAGGACTGCAGAGATTAGATCTGTTATTTTGCTTGTGGGATCACTTAGCTGTGTCTATCACTTACTGCTTATGCTGTTTGGCGCACAAGTAGTCCTGATTGTTGGCTTCACCAGGCTGACACCCCATTATCAGGTATGCCTGGTGCAGCTCCTGCCATCCTGCACACTCCACTGAACCAATGTTGATCCGGTAGATTGATGGCAATTGTTGTGAGGGGGATATGCAGGAGGCCATGAGGTTATGCGGGAGTACAACTTGGCTGCTATTGATGACTCACGACACCTTATGGACATCCAGATTTGAACTGCGAGATCTGTTTGAAGTCTGCCCTGTTTAGCAACGTGATAGTACCACCCAAAATTGTGGAGGTTATTCTCAATGTGCAGGTGTGATTTTGTCTCCACAATGACTATGCGGTGGTCACTCTTACCGATAATGTCATGGACAGATACTTCTGCGACTGCCAGATTAGTAAGGCTGTGTTCAAGTATGTATTTTCGTTTTGTTGGTTCCTTCCCCACCTGCTGCAGAACCAGTCGAGCAGTTATATCCTTTAGGGCCTGGCCAGCTCGCTGTAATGCTGTCGCTGAGATACTCTTGGTGGTGAACATTGAAATCCCCCACCCAGAGTAGATCTTGCGTCCGTGCTACCCTCAGTGCTTCCTTCAAGTGTTGGTCTGCATGGAGGAGTAATGATTCATCAGTTAAGAGAGGCTGGTACATGGTAATCAGCAGGAGTTTTCCTTTCCCATGTGTAAACTTTTGCCAGGAGACTTCATGGGATACGGAGTCACTGTTGAGGACTCCAAGAGCAATTCCCTTCCAACTGTATCCCACTGTACGGCCACTTCTGCTGTGTCCGCCCTGCTGATGAGACAGGAGATAGTCGGGGTAGGTAATGGGGTGTCTGCGATATAGTTATACTCACAGAATCATACCTTACAGACAATGTCAGGCTGTTGCTTGACGAGTCTGTTAATGTCTATTCAACGTTTCGTGCCAGCTCTCCCATTCTGGAAACATAGCCATATATTAGCCCCCAATCCACTCAGATTTGATTTTGCAAATTGGGCTTGGAGCTTTACCGAAATCTTTCTAAAACTCCACATGTTTTACATCCATTGCTTCTCATTCATTTGTCTCCCATTCTGTTTCTCAAACATAATTCCCATTTCATAAATCTACGTCACTGTTGCCTATGACCATTACTTTCAGCCACAATAATTTCCCCTCAACCATTTACTTACTATGTTCTATGTTCAATGTACTCTATCATTTTCCTACACCAGACTTGGTTTTCCTGGTATTGTTTGAAAGTTCTGTGAAGACAGAACTGAAGTAGTGGCTTCATAGTTCTGCATTTTCCCTGTTCCCCATTCTCTATTCTCTGGTTTCAAACTGTCAGGAAACTGCACTTGTTTTCTCATATTTCTCACATTGACATAATTTAACCAGCTATTACAGTTCACTCTTTTAACCCTTGTGAATATACTCTTCAGAAAGCCATCAATTCCTGCCTTAGACTGCTCAATAATTGACCTTCCACAGCATACACTCACAGGAGCATAGACTCTGTGCCAACAGAAATACAGCACAATCTATATTAGTCCCACTTTCCTACACCAGGCCCATAGCCTGGAATGTTATGACACTTCCACGTGCTCGCCAACTACTTTTTAATGATTGTGAGGTTACCCGTGATAATCCCCCTTCTGAGGAAGTAATCCCAGAACCCCACATCCTCGAGGTGAAAAAATATTTAAATCCTCTCTGAACCTCAAACTTTTCACTTTAAAAGTGTGCTCATTTGTTCTTGATCCTCTGACTAAAAGGAACAGCTGCTGTCTATCCACCCTGTCCATGTCCCTCATAATTTCATTCTCCTGAATCACGGACCCCTCAGCTTTCTCTGCTCCAAAGTAAACAACCTGAGCTTATCCAGCGTCTCTCCATAGCTGATATGCTCCATCCCAGGGAACATCCTGGTGAATCACCTCTGCACCCTCTCCAGTACAATCACATCCTTCCTGGAATGTGGCTCCCAGAGCTACATACAGTATTCGATTTTGTCCGAACCAAAGCCCTGTATTGCTCTGATAATCTACTCCTGGTTAGGAAATGCTATAGCCAAGGTCCAATTCTTAACTAGTCCATTAACCTGTCCAGTCACATTCAGGGATGTGTGGAGAAGCACACGCTGAGTTTCCCAGTGTGCTGCCATTCATTGAGTCCTCCCCTGCCTGGTTCCTTCTCCCAAAGTGCATCACCTCATATTTATCAGGGTTACATTCCATCTGCCATTGATTTGCCCATCTGACCAATCATCTGCATCTTCCTGTAACTTAAGGCCTTCCTCCTCACTGCGAACCATCCGGTCAATCTTTATGTCAAACATACAGTTACTGATCACACATCCCCCACTGTCCACCTAGCCCCCTCCACATTCACATCGTTTTTTTTATGAATAACACAAACAATAAGGGACACAGCACTGATCCCTGTGGTATACCAGGGGACACTGTTCTCCAGTCCCTCAAAGAGCCTTCTCCCACCACCCTCTGCCTGCTGCCATTAAGAGAAATCTCCTTGTAACCTGTCAAGGTATCCTTCATATTGTGAGATTTTACATTATTTCTCAGTATCCCAGCTGGAAATTTGTCAAAGGCCTTCCTACAAAACTAAACAATTGACCTCCTCAAACGAATTCAATCAAATCCATTAGATGCGACTCCCTTCTGATAGTCATGATAATTATCCTTGATCAAACCTTGTGACTCTGATTGGAGTTCGATTTTCTCCTTCCCTATTTTATCCAGTAGTTTCCTTAACAGTGATCTAATACTATTTCTCCCACTCTTAATGTGAAGTGTAATCGTATTAGCAGTCCTCCAGTTCTCTGGCACCTCCCCTATGGTCAGATTCAAATTAAAATATTCAATCAGGGTCATTGCTCCCTTGACCCCAACATCCGCCTGTGATACAACTCTTTCAGACATGGAGATTGGTCCAAATTTATACAGAACAAAGCCTCAAATCCCTGCTCGTATTTTACATCAATCTGTTCAAGAGTTGTCCAGTCCACCTTCTTGAATTCTGTACCTGCATCCTCCTTCTCCCAAGTAAAATAGATGTGAAGGTCTCATGTTACAATCCATCAATGTTCTCCAGCTTGACACACAGATTGCCCCTTTGGTTTCTAATGGACACTAACTGTTTGCTGATTATTCTGTTTGACTTGTCCGTGTAGAATATCGTGGGATTCTCCCAGATCTCGCCGACTTGTACTTCCTCATGTCCCTCTGTTATTCAGTCCTTTCGATGTTTCTAAGTTTCACTACAATCACCTCTCATGTTTCGAAACTCGAGATTACAGGCTGAGTTACCCCGTCAGACAACCTTGACAACGTAGGGGTTAATTTGGAGAATACCTTTTGAAGTTCCTCTGTAGTCAGTCCCATTCTTAGATTCTTTCTTAGATTGGGACTCCGAAAGATACACAATAGTCTAAGTTTAGTCTCACCAACGCTCGATGCAACTGGAGCACGACATCCTCTATCTTCCAAATACATTCACATGAATGTAAACCTAATTTTTACTTTCCCATTTGCATATATTCTTCCTAATACCTCTCGGTTTAACTTTTCTTATGAGCTCAGTGTTTGAGTTCTTTAAAAAAGCTCATGAATATCCAACTATACGTTATCCAATAGTTCATCAATGCCTATGTCCACGAGAATTATCTTCAAACCATTCCAAAAAAATGTTTGCCACTTCTGGTTTTCCGTTCATTGGTGCATTCTCACACTCCCCGGTTATGTTTTTATCTTCTAAATATCTAGTAGCATGTTCTTTGTAATCGAGCCCAAGAGATACCCGACTGCGGATGACAGGTTAACTGGTCTGTAGTTTACCATTCTCCAAATTCATCCTTTCTTAAAGTGTTGGATAATATTTATAACCTTTTCCTTATCCAGATTGGCAAAATGCCTTTCGGGAATATGTCGGACAATAAAGTGAAAATCCGCGATGCAATCAACATGTCTATTGCTGCTTCCTCTGACATTCTTGTATGAAGTCCATCTAGACTGTCAGATTTATAAATACTCAATCCAGCTTTCTTTTCAAAGATGATCTCATCACTGATAAGAATGATCTTAGACGTTACTTACACAAGTCCCATGGTCACTTGATATTTCTGGGAGAATTTCTGGGCATTCTTCCATGAAGATAGAAACAAAGAAACTGTTTCTTTTCTCTGCGATTTCTCTGTAATCTGCAATAAATTATCCTGAACGCACACCAACTGTTCCACATTTGACCTTGTTTTTATTTTTTTCATACGTTGATAGACGCTTTTTAGCAGTCTTTATGTTTTTCTTTCGTTTGCATGTTTTTTTCTCTTTCTGATTTTGGTCATTCTTTGCTGGGTCCGACATTTCTCTGAATCCACTGGCTTACTGCAACACTCGACATTTTTCTTAGCTGCCTCCTTTCATCTGATAGGTAGATGAAGGTGGGGTTGAAAGTGATAGTCGGAGAGGAGGGTGCACCAGATTTATAGGAAGAAAGGTGGACACAAAGGAACATTCAAAAGGGCGGTCCTGACTTGGAAGGTTGGAGTAGGATAAGGTGGGATTAGGGGAAATGGGGAAATGGGGAAATCAACTATGAGCCCCTGTGGTTGGAGGGTCCCAAGGCAGAAGAGGAGGCTTTCTTACTCCAGGCTTCTGGTGGCTCCGGTTTGGCGATGGAGCAGGTCTAGGACTCTCATATCCTTGGCAGAGTGGGAAGGGGAGTTAAAGTGCTCAGCCACTCGGCGATGGTGTCGTTCAATGTGGTTGTCCTAGACATGTTCCCTGAAATGATCTACAAGTTGACCTCCTGCCTCGCCAATGAAGAGAAAGACCACATTGTCTTTAATGGATGCAGTAGATGAGGCGTTCTGTCTCCCTTTATCACCTATCACTTTCAACCCAACCTTCATCTACCTATCGTAATCCCAGCAACCTCCCTCCTGCCGCACCATCTTCTCATTTATCTCTCAGCTCCCTAGGCCCATAAGCTTCATTCCTGATGAAAGGCTTATGCCCGAAACATCGATTTACCTGCTCTTAGTATGCTGCATGACTGTGCTTTTCCAACATCACACTCTTCGACTCTGATCTTCAGCATCTGTAGTCCCCACTTTCTCCTCACACCTTCATGGTCTGCATGACTCAGATTTCAAATGATTCCTTCAAATACAACAAAAACTGTCGTGTACTCAAACAGTATAAAAGAAAGCCAATACATTGTGGTCACTGTTCCCAAAATGTCCTTTCCAGCAAAATTTTCAATTAGCTCTTCTGATCACTCAACACCAATTCCTAAATAACCTGATCTCGAGCTCAGTGCTCAACATAATGTTCATGAAAACCATCTCACACGCGCTCATGAAATCCATTTTCCCAGCATTAGCATTCAATTGGGTTAACACAGTTTAGATATAATGTAAGCAGTATATTATTACTGCAGTACCCACAAATGTGTATATCTCATTTCCTGTTTTACAACATGTCCAGCATTTGTATTGCAGCTTTCACTTTGATATATAACTCCCATCAATGTTTGCTCCATCTTACTAGATTCTGTGGAATCTGAGCGATGTGGGCTCTGTGGAGATTAATGGTAGAGATCATTTCGCCACATCATTTATGAACTTCTCAAACTTTAATTTCTCCAGATCTCCCGTTATGCTGATGGAGTAGAGAAGGACAATGATTTTCCAACAATGCTCTATATTCCCCCAGAGAGCTGAGACAGCTCTAACCTGGGTGGGAACCTTACAACAGGCTGGTAAAATGTTGCTGCTGCTGTACAGGGTCTTAGTGATATCACATCTGGAGTAGTGTGTACAGATTTAATCTCTTCAGTGAAGAAATGATGTTGTTATATTGGAAGCAGCTCAGAGATGGTTCCCTCAACTGATTCCTGCAATGAAGGTGCGAGCTTATAACGAAAGGATGATCAGGTTGACCCAGTAGCCACTCGAGTTTACAAAAAATAAGGATGACCTTATCTCAACATAGATGACAGATGTAGTCAACGAGTGAAGCGAATTACACATATAGTGGAGGAACCATTCCGTTCTCCTGCCTGTTACACAGGAACAACAGGAGGATATTCAAGCCTTCGACCCTGTTACACCAAAACAGGATGAGGCTATTCAGCCCCTGGAGCCTGATATACATTTACAGAAGGAGGCCAATTAGCCATTCAACCCTGTAGCAGTAGGCCATGCTGCACCAGTATCCTGTTAAACAGCAACAGGATCAGTCCATTCAGCCTCCTCAAGTCTGTAACATAGGAACTGGAAGAGGTCGCACAATGACTGGAGATTGTTACACTGGGATAACAGGAGGCCATTCAGACCCACCGAGCCTATTGCAAGGGAATTGGATAAGGATAAAAACTATCTGAGACTTCTTTAATGAGAAAGGAAGAAGTAATTTCGACACATGTCTGTTGTATGGGAACAAGAGAAGACCAATCAACCCCTCGGAACCATCTCCCGGATACATGAGGAGACCGTTCAATATTTCGATGGAGAAGTATGAGAAGACCCATCAACCCATCAAAATGTTAGAGAGCAACAGTAAGATTCCATAATCTCCCAATCCTCTAAAGGATCAACAGGAGGAGGTCATTCTGGCCTTGGAGACGACAACATGGGAACACCAGAAAGACGTCAGCCCATCGAGTTTGTACACCAGCAGGATGGTGAGTCCATTCAGCCACACATGGCCCTTACACAGCAACTGGAGCAGATCTCTTAAAGCCTTGTGCCCATTAAATAGGAATTCAAAGAAAACGTGCAGGTTTTTGAAAGGGATGAACTTATAATAATGGTATACATTAGGGACTAAAGTGTAACAATAAACCATTGTAATTTAAGGCTAATTGTTAGAGTCCATTGTTCAGGACATTTGCAAAATTAAACCACAATCCGTCAGAGTCAACATGGTTTTACACAGGACAATCAAGTTTGAATTGTTTGCTTGAGTTATTTGAAGATGTCACAAAAAAGGTGGATCCTGGGAGATGGAACATCTCTGGTCTTCCTGAAGGCATTGGATGTGTCGCTTCTCCAAAGACTAAGTGGTAAGATCAGACAACATGGGTTTAGGAGTAATTTATTCGCTTGGATGGAGGATTGGTTAACCAACAAAATGCAGTCAGATGGAATAAATGTGTCATTTTATTTTGGCAAATGCAATTTGTGGGGTGCCATTGATTTCAGTACTCATGCCTCAACCATTTGCGATCGATGGTATTACTGTACTCGGTTGATGGGATAGAAAATACAATGCCACATTTTCAGATGACTCTCACATTGGTGGGAAATTACTTTGGAATGACGATGCAAGAGATTTTAAAACTATATGGATAGGTTGCGTGAATGGGCCAAAATTTAGCAAGGAAAATTAATGGGAATAAATATGGGGCTATTCATGTTTGCCAGGATAATAGAAAGACAAATTATTATCTAAATGGAGAGAAAGTTCAAAGTGCTTAAGTGCAGAGGGATCTGGGTGTCTGCTTATATATCACGGAAAACCTGCCTGCAGTTACTACAAGTAATGAGAAATGCAAGCATAATTTCAGTGTTTATTTATAAAAGGATAGAGTAGAAAGGTAGGGAGTGTTGGTGTAGCTACGCAAGGCATTAGTGAGGCTGCAACTGAAGTATAGTTTGGGGGTCCGGCAGAATGAGGTGTTTCCATTGGAGGCAATTCAGAAGAGCTTCATTAGATTGATTCCATATTCGAAGTGTTTGTCTTATGAAGAGTAATTGAGCAGTTTAAGCATATACTCTCGAGTTTATAAGAATGAAAGGAGATCTCATTGAGGTCTGTAACATTCTAAAGTAATTGAATGTGTAGATATGGAGTGGATTTTTTTTCATGTGGCGCAATCTACAATAAGAGACTAGAGTTTTAGGATGGAGAGATGGCAGGAAAGTAGAACAGAGGCCGTGTTGACATCAGTGTCATCGAGGGGTTGGATTCCTCACAGATGCTCCTTGTTCTTTTTCAACCCTTCGACAGTGTTTCACTGGAATGGGGGAGGACTGGGTATCATACAGGAGCTGGCACTCAGGATAAATCCGTCTCAATCAGTTAGACAGAACGTAACCAGTAGGGTCACACATTGACCAGCGCTGGGTTCTCAACTATTTACAGTCTATATGAATGATCAGGAGGATGGAACAGATATACAGATGCTGAGTTTGGTGATATCGCTGTGGTAAGCAAGAGAATAAATTATCAAGAGAGGGTGGAGAGTCTGCAAATAGATTCAGAGAGATAAAGGCAATAGATTATAGTTTGGCAGGTGGAATTTAACATGATATAACCTGTCATTTCATTTACAGGAATAATGGAAGGCAGTATGTTACTGAAATGGAGAGGGATTACAGGGATTAAAGATACTGTGTAGTGGGGTGTTCACTCAGATCCGTTCAGACATGGGAGGTTTTGCTCCATCCCTGATCGTCTATTCCCAGACACCCCAAGTGACCCCATTGCTCTCCGTACACATGGAATACTTTGATGTGGTTGATTGGTGGTGGGGATGGTGTTTTGAAACGTGCATCAAGGGGACGGCCTTTATCCAAAATATATTCATTCCTTTCTACGTGGAGACCCGATGACGATGGGACTGGCTGACTGCTTCTGAATGAAGAGACGATGACTGCTGCCAGGACAGTGGGTATTCACCACATGATGTACTGTGATGGGCACGCTGTGACATTAATGGAATGAGAGAGAGCTCCTTCAGTTCCTCTACATCTCCGCATTGACATGGATACTTTGCAGATGCCATAGACACCATCGGGAAACCCACTATCCAGTATAGATACAACCGGCAGCTCCCTGCTGAGGGAGAAACAATCTATTTACCTCATCAACCATATATATCCTCCATCACCGAATGGTAACATTGATGTTGAGATACTGGGAGATGATGGATATGTCACCTAGTCCTGCCTGGAAAGTTCTGGATCATAGAAGCTGAATGAAACAGTGACCCTCACAGCCCCTGGCAGCACCATCCTGCCCCTGGTGTGAGGCTGCAGGTCGTGTTGAAGGAGGTGACACCGCTCTGTGACCAGCTCCTTGTTCAGTCAGGGTCCCCTCATACTTTGATCCTGGGTTAAGTGGAGTTTGGGAAATTGTTCCTGGAAAATCCGGGGTAGATACAGCAGATCCCTTTCCCCACACACACTCACTGTGTGATTTCAGAGCTTCCCCTCTCTGCAGCCTCTGCTCCATTTGTTGTTCATGTTACAGACCCAGATGCTGTAGCTGCAGTCCCCAGGCTCCATCCCGAGTTGGGTCACCAAATCCTCAGATCTCCCTGAATGTCTGAGGCAACTGACAGCACAACCTCCAGCAAAACATCCCCTGCCCCTCCACTAAATTTTCAATTGCAGAAGCCAGTCAGAAGCCCCTCGCTACAAGTGTTTTCGACCAGACCAGATTACCTCAAAATATTTCCAGAAGGCCGTTTAGACCCAAACCTTTCCTTATTTTAAATATAGATGTGAATTGTGTGTTCCAGTTATGTTGTGACTAGTCAAACCACTCAACATTGAGCAAAATATAATCTATTCAAATGCTTTAGTTAAAATACAATCAAAGAAAAGAACGTTTTGGGATAGCTTATATGTTGGAACACTTACACAATCAATAGATACCGTACCTGTTTGGTTTACACCGCTTGGCACAAAGATATATTCAAATTCAGATCCTTACAGCAGTTTTCCAATCCAGAGGGAAACAAGATGAACAGAGATCTCAGAGAGAAAGGCAGCTGGGGATCACGTATTGAAACTTCCAACCCTTCTGGGATCCCCAGCAGCTTCCGAATGCTGCAGCTAAAAGTAAAATGAGGAAATCTGGTCTGGGAGAGCTGGCCACTGCCCTTCCATTGTTACCACCGTTTTAATGAAACCTAAAATCTCAGTTATTTATTTAAACTGTTTTCAGACAGCAGTTCTGCACCTCTGCCTTTAACACCTCTCTTCAAAAGAAAACCCCAAGAGAAAATAACCTTTTTACAGTGATAGTGTCCTCACAACTCCATCTTTAATAAAATAATCCATCAATACACAAAGGTGGGTTCATTTTAGACATCCTACTCTTCTCTATTAGTAGACTGAAATGCATATATATTACATTGACTCTGAGCATACAAATATTCACATCTATTTCGATTTCAGTCATTTTACTCCTGCCACAGAATGCCTTTGTCTTTCTTCATCCAAGTCTCCACACTTAGGTTTTATCACCCTGTCGCCTGTATAGTTTCAAACTGAATGGCAGCAATAATAAGCTCAATCGAAACAGACTGGTATTTTTCTCCCTAAACTTAACCAAAAACTTTAAGGGGTTATGATCAGTGATAAAGATTTGTCTCAGGTATGTTATTGGCAATGTAAATCTGAAATGTTGCAACGCCAACACCAAGGCCTCCTTCCCCATTGTGGAATAAATCTGTTGAGTTTCCACTGGACACTCCAATCACACGTTACATAATGGAGCGCTTCTAATCTCTCCACTACTCCCTCTGAATGACATAGCTCCTCATGTCTCAGCATAAAAGAATTACATGCTTCTGTACCTCTTAATGCTCTAACCTCTTTACCTGCTACTCCTGGCCTATGCCTGTAAACCTTAACAAGACCTCGCACATTCTTCTCCATCTCTCATAGAAACCAAACTTTGATGTCTGAACTCAATCATCATCATCAGCCATTTCAGCTTCTAATCTTGCCGTTTTAACTCTGCTCTTCCACACGAGTTTTCACGACTGTAGGAAGTGAATGGTTGAACTTCTCCAAAATAAGAATCTTTCTAAGAGTGTCATAGGTTTGCTCTGTTTTTAATACCCTTACCACCTTTCAAAATTACTTTGTTTGATCCTTTCAAACTCAATGTGCGTTTAACCAGGGACCCTCTTTTAGATTCTTGTAACGCTGTCTGTCAGTGTCTGGCCCAAGCTCATATACACTTCAGATGGCTTTCTACACACCTCATACTCCCCAGGTACCTCCTCCGATAGGGATGCAAATACCTATCAGCTTTGGATCAAATAAATTCACATGGTCACTGGTGTCTGCATTTGTTTAGCCACTTTCTCAAATGAAATTCAAAAGGCTTCCCCATCCTTCTCATCAAATTTAGAGAATGCCTGGATGCATTAAAACAGAACCTCGTTAGGCCATTGGTTACAATAGGGTTGCTCAACCGCACTATCCTCCTCATCCCACCGACATTCTACCTTCATCTCAGCCTTCTATATCAACTTTCGTCTCTAATTGCTAACTTCTTAAGTTGAAACTCTCTCCTTTTCTTCTATCCTTTTCTCTCTTTCTTCTTCGTTTCCCTTTCTTTTTTTTTCTACTTTTCATCATAATTCAAACTCTTTCAAGTCCTTCTCAGATTCAAAGACCATCATTTGAAATTGAATTCCAGCCATTTCCAAAGAGTCTGATGGCGGTTCTACTAAACGTAATTGCCGATCTATAGCTGTAATTATCTCTCATTTTCTCACAGACAATCACAACCCTAACTCCAGGTTGTCTGTCAATTCCGAAAGCTTTACCATCATTACCTTTTGTAAAACCGCCAACTTCACTCTTCCACACCCAGAAACTCTTAAGGACTGAATCTTTTTACACAAAATACTGTTTAAACCAACCAAATTCAACATCCAGAAAAAAGACACTATCAACTACCATACGCGACCTTTGAACCCAATAGCCTCCTGGCGCATACTCTCCAATGTCTGTGTGAGCTTATTTTGGATGATTTGGTTTCCTCCCACAATCCAAAGATGTGCATGTCAGGTGTATTGGCCATGATAAATTGTTCATAGTTTTCAGGGATGTGTGGGTTAGTTGCCTTTGTCGGGGTAAATGTGTAATAATAGGGTCGAGAAATGGGTCTGGGTCGGCTACTCCTCGGAGGGTCGGTGTCGACTTGTTGGGGAGAATGGCCTGTTTGCACACAGAAGGGATTGTAATTCTAAACCCAATTCGGTATTATCGATATAGAACCAGACAAGAGTCCCCGGTTTGCTTTAGTCGAACCAGACTGTCTCAAACTATATTAAGAAGGTAGGTTGGATGCCAACCTTTCCTTACTTTAAAGGTAGATGTGAGTTGGGTGTTCCAGATGTCAAACTATTCAAACCACTCACCATTAAGCAAAACACAATATATTTAAACACTCTAATGAAAATCCAATTAGAAATGAAGATGAATTTAGAATATTTTTTCTATTGGCAATCTTAACCGAATAATGGATACAGTACCTTCTACTCATGAACTGTTCCAATATATCAACATCCCATAAACACACCCCTTGGCAAAAAGGAACATTCAGACATGCATTCTTGCATACAGTTCTCCAATCCAGGAGGAAACACCATCAAGTGAGGTTCCAGAGAGAATGGCAGCTGTGGATAATTTACTGAAACTTACAACCCTTCTGGGACCCCAAGCACCTGGTGATTGTTATAGCTACAATATAAATAAACCTAGAAATCCTGGTCTGTGCCAGCTGGCCATTGTTACTGCTATTTATTTTAAAAAACCCTAAAAGCCCCATAAGTTATTTACTTGAGCCGTTTTCAGTAGGAAGTTTTGCCTTTAAGGTCTCTTACTAAAAAAGGGAGAAAATAACCTCTTATTTAAAAAGTGACAGCATTGTCAGGCAATTTATATGTGTGGTCCTTTACTCAGTGGGCTTCATTTTGTTACTAATCGCATGGTCACCTGAGAGCGACAGCCACAGGTACAGACCAAGTTACAAGGATGTTTCTCATAACTTCTGAAACACGCCTGTCCATGGACCATCACATGGGACATACCAGGAAGTGAACAACAGCTTGACACACCCCATTTTATTATTTCTGATCTACACAATGCCAGCACTCGATACACTAGGGAGGCCAAAACCCAAGACCAGGGAAAGAAAGAAAGGGGCAAGAGATTCACATTAAAGATGAAACAGACAGATTATTAACTGAAAAGATGTTGTGGAAATATGTGGAAAACGTCAGGGCAGTGGGACTAACTGGTGAAGTGAGATCTTCGAGAGTAAAATTACAAGAATGAGAACATTGAATAAAGGCATTGTCAGATCAGCTGAAATGGTTTGTTACATCAAGTTCTCAATCTGCTTCACAGAACACCACAAACAACATAAACTGGGACAAGATGACAGCCCAGCATGGAGAGCTGTGCAGACCATGCTAGTGTGTTGCTCAGTAAACTGCACTATCTGCACAGCATGAGAGTATTTCAAACTTTACTATCATATGTTAACTATACTCGCAAAAGATTTACTGCTTACAGTGGGAAGGTTTGCTCTCTCTGCGCGTGTGTGTGTGTGTGTGTGTTCATCAGAGACTGAGAGAGAGTGTGTGTGTGTATGTGTGTGTGTTCATCAGAGACTGAGAGAGAGTGTGCGTGTGTGCGCGCGATTGGCGTGGTTGAGTGCAAAACTCATTGTTTGAGAAGGAACGAACATGGAGGAAATTATTTTAAATACGAACAACAGTCAAGCTTTTTGTTAATCAACAGAGAGAGCGAGAGAAGTTTCATGGACAGATGAGCTAAAGTATTTGAGAATGTTAAAATAAAGGCATTGCCAGACACAATAGCAATATCCATTGGCGTGCACATGAATGACAGATGGATGGGTGATTGGTGTGAGGTTGAATCAGATTTGCTTCAGCAGGTTTGAAGCGCGGAGTGTCAGCAGAACATTATTGGTTTTATTAAGACTGTATTTCATAGCTCAAGGTTCAAACAACAGATCGAATAAACCAGTGAGATATATAATGGAGTGGTGAGTATTTCAAATTAGAAATGTTCAGGGTATGGTGTCAAGAATCAGCTCATAGTCAAAGGGATCTCCCACAGTTGTCACCTGACTGCTTCAGCTGCAGATATTGGCCAGAAATGGGATGGAACCAGTGGAAGGAAGAGGAGTTTGTAACCAGAACAGTAGACAGTGACCTCCATGCTCTTAACAGTAAAGGCAATGAGACAATGCATTGTGGTTCTCCCCTGAAACTGAATAGTTCAACATAGAGACCCGTGAGTAACACTGCCAGAGCAGAGAGCGAGACAGTAATTGAACACCTTCATTGATGCAGTTAGTAGTGGTCTGTAGAGTAAATATCTGGATGGAGAGATTCAACAGGAACAATAACAGTGGCAGGAAGTGTAGACTATATGAAATAACAACAATACAGTCATAACTGGTTTATAGAAAACAAAATCTGGATAGTGACACTCACCAGGAACACCAACGATAGCCAGGAAGGGATAATAAAAGTTTTGAATAATGAGAAGAGTGTAATAGATCTGCGATGATAATGACAACCAATCAAATGTAGAAAGATACCAAACATAATCGGATAAGCTCCTGTCTATTGTTGGAATATTCCAGTCTAATGTTCTCAAATTCTGATCCATTGTTGGAATATTTCAGTCCAATGTTCTTAGATTCTGATCCATTGTTGGAACATTCCGGTCTAATGTTCTCAGATTCTGATCTCTCCTCCCCCTTTCTCTGGATCTGCTGTTCCCTGTCAGTGCTGTCAGTGATGCCCCCGCTCATGTTATGGGTTGACACATTGAACGGAGCCCATTTATCATTAAAAGATGGAAAGCTTCCACTGAGATAATTAGAATCCATGGAGATTGGCATTAATCGCAGTCACTGAACAAATAGGCCCAGTTAACCAATTCATCACTTTTCATTTACTGGTTTTGGACGGAATGGATAAGGTTGCTGAGGGATGGACCATAAATCTTTCAATATTTTTAATCTTTTTTCCCCTTGTATATGAGAGTATTAACAGAACACTGCAGCGGTCTATATATGTTCCACTCTGTCTATGAAAATAGGCAGTTATAAAATGACAGATCGGCTGCGTAAAAAAAAAAAACGTCTGGTGGGCAAGTTTCTAGATACCTGAAACAAAGTACGGTACTTATTGACCAGTGTGAGGCTACTCCTGGTTTTAATGTCCTGTTTTCAAATCCTTTAATAAGCTTGAGACAGAGCATTGCGACTGCTGCTCAGCAACAGGCCAAAACAATTCTGTCCCTATGGGCCCCTTCCAGAGGGATAGGAGAAGGCCATTCAGCCCATATTAACCTGTTGCTACTTGAAAAGGTGGAAAGTTGGAATATTGGCACATTTTGCCAACAGAATCATTCAAAACAAAGAGATTTGTCGATGCAGCTGTATGAGGTGTTACTGAGAGGGCACCTGGAGTACATTGTGTTGTTTGTGTTTCTGTAACTGAAAAGGAATGGGTCTCCATTAGATACAGTTTACTGGCTGCTTGTAATCCACACGTTTCTGCGTCCGGATCTGTTACACCGGGACAGGAGGAGGCCATGCAGCCTCTCGAGTGTGTTTAGAAGAACTGGAGGAGGCCATTAAGTCTCTTGGGTCTATTACGAGGGACAGCATTTCCAGTGTAATACAGAGGGACAGGAGGAGCCTATTCAGTCTCTTGAGCCCGTTATAGAGGCACAGGACGTGTTTATTTAACTTTCAAGTTTGTTATGCATAAATATTAGTTTTAAATTATTTATGGAATCGGAAATACCTAATGTCAACATTAAAGTTCTAGCTTTGAACAAGGCCAATTTTGAAAGTGTTAGGAGAGCTCTGTGAAAGGCTGATTGGAATACCTCTTCACAGGTAAAGGGATGGTTGGAAAATGCAAGGCCATCAAAATTTGGTTTCAGAGAGTCTAGAGCCAACGTGTTCCTATTAGTGAGATGGGCAAGGCTGGTGGGTGCAGGGAGTTATGGATGGGTGGATATATTGATGCTCTGGTCATGGTGAGAAAGGAGGCATATGTCAGGTAAACAGAGCTGAGATCAAGTGAATCCCGGGAGGTGTATAAGGGCAGCAAGTGTATCATCAATCAGGAAATCGGGCCAGAAAAATGTGGACAAGAGATGGCTTCAGAAATTGGGTTAATGAGGCATTGAAGAAATTCTACAAATCCTTTAATGGCAAAAGATTAACTAGGGAGAGAATAGGGCCCCTTAAAGATAAGTAAGGCTACCTATTCATGGAACCACAACAAAGTTGAGGGATACTAAACAAGTATTTCTCCTCAGTATTTAATGTGGAGGAGGTTAAAAGAGCGAGAGAATGAAGAAATATGCAATGATACCTTGAAAAGTGTCTATATTACAAGGAGGTGTTGGACATTTTAAAACTCATAAAGGTGAACAAATCCCTGGGACCTGATCAGTTGTATCCCAGATGTATGTGGGAAGCGAGGAAATAGATTGCTTATGCATTTTGCTGATATATTGGTAACATTGATTTTCACAGGTGAGGTGTCAAAAGACTGGAGGGCTGCTAACATAGTGCAATTGTTTAAGAAAGTAAAGAAAAAGCAGGTAATTCAAGATTGATGAGCATGACGTCAATGGTGACTAAATTGTTGGAGGGGATTTCGAGGAAAAGGATCGATATGTATTTGGAAAGACAAGGACTGAAGAGGGCTTTGTACATTGGAGATCACATTCCACTGACTTGGTGGATTTTTTTGAGGAAGTGATGACGATGATTGATGAAGGCAGGACAGTGGATGTTGGCTTTATGGAATTCAGTAAGAAAACCAAAATGTTCTACATGGTAGACTGGTTAGCAAGGTTAGACTGCCTGGAATCCAGGGAGAACTCGCCATTTAGGTCCAAACTTTTCTTGAATATTGGAGACAGAGCGTGACAGTGACATTTGTTCATTAAACTTGGAGACCTGTGACCAGTGGCGTGCCGCAAAGATCGATTGTTGGTCCACTGCCTTTTGTCACTGATACAAATCATTTACATTTGAGTATATGAAGTATGGTCAGTAAGTTTGTAGATAATAACAAATTTGTTGGTGTCGTCGACAGTGAAGAATGATCTCTCAGACTATAATGGGACTTTGTTTAGATGAACCGAGGAGTGGCAGATGTAGTTTATTTTAGTTGAATGTGAGGTGTAGCATTTTGGCAAGACAAATCAAGGCAAGACATATAGGTAGGGTCCTGTCAAAAGCTGCCAATCAAGGAGAATTCCATAGAAGTTATCGAATCCCTACAGTGAGGAAACAGCCTTTTCGGCCCATTGAGGCCACACCGACCCTCTAAACAGTATCCCACGAGACAAACCCCGACTCTATCCCTCTGAACCTGCATTTCCCATAACTAATCCACCTCGCCTGCACATCCCTGGGTACTGTACTCAATTTAGCATGTCCGATCTACCCTTATCTGTATATCTTTATACTGTCGGAGGAAAACATAACATCCGGAGGAAACTCGTACAGACACGGGGAGAATGTGCAAACTCCACACAGGCAGTCATTCAAGGATGGAGTTAAACCCAGATCGCTGCGCTCTGAAGCAGCAATGCTAGTCACTGAGCTACTGTGTCACCTGGTGGTGCAGGTTCTTCGTTCCTTGAAAGTGCCGTCACAGGTAGACAGCGCAGTGAAGAAGGCACTTGGTGATCTTCCCTTTATTGGTGCGTGCTTTGAGTCTAAACATTTTCACGACCCGTTGCATCTGTACAGGACATTGGTTTGGCCACTTTTGTAATACTGCCATTAATTCCAGTTTCCCTGCTGTCGGAAAGATGTTGTCAAACTTGAAGGGGTGCAGAAAAGATTTAAAAGAATGTTGCAGGTGTTGGAGGGTTAGAGTTACAGGGAGAGTTTGAATAGGCTGGGGCTATTTTCAAGTGTTGAGGCAGAGGGGGGACTTTAAAGAGGTTTATGAAATCATGAGGGGAATAGATAAGGTAAACAGTCAACGTCTTTTCCCAGGATAGGCGAGTCCAAAATTAGAAGACAAAGGTTTAAGGTGAGAGGGGAAAGATTTAAATAGAGACATGAGGGACAACATTTTCACACAGAGACCGCTGTGTGTATGGATTGAACAGACAAAAGAGGTGGTGGAGGCAGGTACAGTTACACCATTTAAAAGGCATTTGGATGGATACATGCATGAGAGATGTTTAGACGGAAATGGGCCAAATGCTGGCAAGGGGAACGTGATTTATTTAGGATATTTGGTTGGCATAGTCAACCGGACTGAAGGATCGCTTTCTGTACTGTACATCTCTGAGACTCTGTTGCCTTTTGAGTGTATAACTCAGGAACAGGAGGAGGCTACTCAGCTTCTGAATTCTGTCAATCAGATTGTTTGCTCAATTACTGAGAGCAAAATACAAAAATACATCATTCAGATTTTGATGGTGACTTACAGAATCAGGAGAATTGCTCTTAGTCAACAGAAGCTGTAAGGAATGTGAGGAGGCTATTCAGTCCGTCAGTTCCATTCCACAGGAGCAGGAGGTGAGCACAGAGCTATTGGAGCCTGTTACTCAGGAGCAGGAGGGGGACATGTATTTTCACAGACTTGGGATCAGGAAGCAGTCATTCAACTGCTTGAGACTGGGACACAGGAACAGGAGGGAGTCACTCAACTGCTTGAGACTGGGACACAGGAACAGGAGGCAATCATTCAACTGCTCAAGACTGGGACACGGGAACAGGAAAAGGAACAGGAGGCCGTCACTCAACTGTTCGAAACTGGGCCACAGGGAAATCTGGAGGCTAGTGAGTCCTCAGGATCCTGCTATGCAGGAACAGGAGGAGGTGACTCACTCCCCACCAGTATGGGACACTGGGAGAGAAGAGTAGTTTGCTTGGAACAAACATAAATACATGAACAAGCTGCATTAGTGGTCCATTCAATCCTGCCCCACCATTCACTAAGACCACGGCTGATCAGACTGTGATTTCCTCATTCCATTTTACGGAGACTGTCCTCTCTGCAGCCTCTGCTCCATTTGTTGGTCATGTTGCAGACCCAGGTGCTTTAACAACAGTCACCATCACTCATCCAGATGGTCGGGTCTAAGGATGAGTCAGGATTTGAAGGATCCAATAACAAGAATGAAAACATAAAATAAATGTATAGCCAGATGTTTAGTTCTCTCACATTCGCAATCAAACGCACATAAACAGCCCATCCATAATACATTCGGGATGGAGCACTGTGTAGATATGGCTAGCGTACTGCTGAATGCAACCCAACAATATCCAGAATGGAACTCTGTGCAGCCCACACCGATACGTGATCTATATTCCTGGGATAAATGTCCAGCGTGGGGAGATGTGCAGACCTCACTGGGTTATTCATATATAAACACAGGTTGTTCCAGTTTTCGGTAACACTGTGTTAGATCACTGCCCTGTTTGGGGAAACTTGCTGGAAGTGACAGGATGTGCAGCTCCCATCCAGTTACAGCGCCATATCTCCACTGTACCTTGACAAGTTTTGATGCAGATGTGAAAATCATTGCAAGGGAGAGATGTAAATGGAAACAGTTGAAACACCAATAGTTCTGATTAAGGCGAGTATCCCACAAGTATTTAAAGATGAAATAACTGAGATATTATCTGATGAGGTTCTGTGAATGGTACACGGAAGTAAGAGGGGGTTAGTTGCCTCCAAATCATCAATGGGAATTAGAGGAACAAATATGCAGGGAAACTGGTGAGAGTAGCAGGAGCATTAGGATTGTCATAATAGGTGATTTAAATTTTCCTAACATAGACTGGGACATCCAGATGGTTAAGAACTTCGCTGGAACGTAATTTCTGAAGTTTGTTCAAGAAAGTTTCCCAAGCAGTATATAAAGGGTCCTACACGGGAAGGGACAAACTCGACCTACTGTTGTGAAATAGGTGACGGTGGTAAAGTGGGGGAGTATTTTGGGAACAGTGACTGGCGTTGTATTAATTTTAAAATAGTTATGGGAGGGACAAAATTGGTCCACAGATTCAAGTTCTAAATTGGGGCAAGGCATATTTTGTTGGAATTAGACAGAGGATTGCAGGGGTTAATTGGAGTAGTTTGTTTTCAGGTAAAAGGGTTTTGGGCACGAAGGAGGGCTGTAAAAGTGAGATATCTCGAATTCAAGGTTTACATGTTCCTGTGAGGGTGAAGGGTCAGTGAGGCTTGAAGAGAAAACCCTGGATGACAAGAGATATTGAGGCTCTAGCCAGGAAAAAGGAGGCTTGTCTCAGGTTCAGGCAGCTGGAATTAAGGGAATCCCTGGAGGTACACAGGGAATACAGGAGTTTACTGAAGAAGGAAATCAGGAAGGCGAAAAGGGAGTATGAGATAGCCTTGGCTGAGACGATTAGAGTGAACCCAAATTCACTATAGTAAAGAAAAAGAACAACTAGAGAGAGAATAGGACGTCTTAAAAACCAAAATAGGCACGCATGTGTAAAACTACAAGAGATGGTTGAGGTCCTCAATTTCCCCTCTGCGTTTACCATGAAGAATGACATGAAGTCCTGTGACCTTTGGGAGGTTAATTGTCATATCTTGGTACTGTCGAAATCACAGTAGAGGTGCTGCTGGACATATTAGAATGCACAAAGTCAGATAAATCTCTTGGTCCTGACCAGATATATCCAAGAGCACTGCAAGAGGTGAGAGAAGACAGGGGCCAAGGTCCTGGAAGACTGGGCAGTAACAAATATAGTGCCCTTCTTCAAGAAGGGCTGCAAATAATTGTCTGGGAAATACAGACCAGTAAGCTTCACAACTGTTTGCAGTAAACTGCTTGAGAAGGTTCTGAGGTACAAGATATGCATGCATTTGGAAAGACAGAGTTTGACTTGGAGCAGTCAGCGTGGCAGATCATGCCTTACAAATTTTATTAGGGTTTTTTGAGGAAGTGACCAGGAAAGTTGTAGAGGGCAGGGCGGTCAACATAATCTATATGGATTTCAGTAAGGCCTTTAGTAAGATTCCACATGTAAGGCCGCTCTAGAAGGTTAGATCGCACAGACTCTAAGGTAAGCTGGCAATTTGGTGACGCAGTTGGTTTGACATTATAAAGCAAATGGCTATGGTGGAAATATGCTTGTCGGACTGGAGGCCTGTGACTAGTGGAGTGCCTCAGGGGTCGGTACTGTCCCCATTGCTGTGTGTTATCTAGATCAATTATTTAGACGAGAGTGCACAATGCAGGTTAGTAAGTTTGCAGATGGCACTAAAATAGGAGGTATTGTTTACAGTGAGGAACATTATCAGAAATTGTAGCACTACCTTGATCAGCTGGGGAAGTGGGCTGAGAAATAGCAAATGGAGTTTAATATAGATAAATGCAACATCTTTCATTTTGGAAAGTCAAATTCAGGTGGGAGTTTAATGGTGAATCAGAGGGCCTTAAGGAGTGCAGTGGAACAAAAGGATGTTGGAAATCAGGTGCATGGTTGTCTGAATTTGAGTCGCAGATATACAGGACAGTGAAGAAGGCCGTTGGCACACTGGCCTACATCAGGGCATTGGTGTCCTCCATCACAGGACCGTAGCAACACGACGCCTGGAGGAAGACTGCCTCATCTTCCACCTAGGAACTTTCCAACCACAAGGGATGAATGCAGATTCCTCCAGCTTCTTCATTTGCCCTCCCCCCAACTTTTCTCAGTCCCTCAGACTCAGCACCGCCTTCTTGAGCTGCAATCTTCTTCCCGACCTCTCCGCCCCACCCCCATCCGGCCTATCACCTTCACTTTAACCTCCTTCCACCTATGGTATTCTCAACGCCCCTCCCCCAAGTCTCCTCTCCCTATCTTTTTTCTTAGCCTGCTTGGCACACCCTCCTCATTGCTGAAGAAGGGCATATGCCCGAACCGTCGATTATCCTGCTCCTTTGATGCTGCTTGACCTGCTTCGCTATTCCAGCAATACATTTTAAAGATTCATTGTAAATTTGTTGGGAGCAGTGAAAGAGTGGTATAAAAATGAAACAGTGACACTCTCCAACCTCAGTCAGAGCAGGAATTTGGAGAAATTCACCAAGTGGGAATTTATTCCAGTGGGAATTCTCTTTCCCGGAAGTTTGGGACGGCTGAATCTTTATATTATATCGAGGCTGGCTTCGATATAATATAAAATGATTTTCCACAAACAGGTGAATCAGCGAGAATAGTGCATCGGGAGCAAAGTGCAGCTGGGAACACAATGAGATGAACCACAACCTTATTTACTGGTAGAGCAGTTTCAACGGGCAGAATGGCCCACTCATGTGCCTCAGCCCCATGTTCTGATGTTATGTTAAACCCTTCAGACCTGCTACACAGAGGCGCATCGAGGCCACTCAAATGGTGAGGTGTAGTTTTGGAAAACTACTTGGAAAATGCAGGCTGGGTCAGGAACCGACCCCCACCCCCAAGCTCTCTTTCCAGGCTTCCCCTCTCTGTAACATCTGCTCCAGATGTGGGTCATGTTACAGACCTAGATACGCTGGGTATACAGCCCCCATACCCCACCTAAGGTTAACCCAAACAAATCATCTGCTGTCCCTGAATGCAACATTGTGCAACACGACTTCCAGGAAAATAACCTGTTAGTTTCCAATAGCGTAACATGTGAAATTAATAAATAGGAACGGAAGTAGGTCATTCACCCCCTCAAGCTTGCCCTGTCATAAAATAAGAACATGGCTGATCTACTCCAGGGCTCAACTCCACTTTCTTGCCGACTCCTGTATCTCTCCACACCTCTCTGGGTTAGGGAATTCCAGATATTCACTACCTTCTGAGAGAAGGCATCACTTTGCATCTCAGATTGAAATCGATGTTCCTTATTCGGTATCTTTATCCTCGAGTTCGACATTCTGCCCAGGAATGGGAGCAACTTCTCAACATCTACCTTCTCAAGCCCGCTCTGTATCTTATGTATTTCAGCAGTATCCCTCTTCATTCATTTGAACTCCAATGAATAATCACCTCACCATTATAGAGATTATGAATAACTCAACCCTTTCATCTCTGGAAGCCGGTTAATGATCCAACCGCATTACTTGCTGCATCAGCATGCTGACGTTATGTTTCATACTCAGGAAGACTCAAATCACTTTGTACTCCTCCTTTTCTGGAAATCCTCTCCATTAAATAAAAGCCAGCCTTTTGGTTCTCAGTGTCTTCCACAAACTCGGATGTATTTTGCACTCAGCTCCCTCCTTCAGGCTGTCAGTATAGATTGTAAATAACTGATGCCATCGGACTGATATGTGTGGTGATCCAGCAGATGCACCTTTATCATAAAGATCCATTAATCCTGACTCACTGATTTCTATGTGTTAACCAGTCATCATCGCATGTTAATACATTATCCGTCATCCTACGAGCTTCCGGCTTGAGTAAGATCTTTTATTTTGTAATACCCTGCGGAAAATCTCTGAAAAGCCTCTTGTCTACCAGATCCCCTTTATCAAGTCCGTTTGTTACATTTTCAGGCATCGCCATAAATCTTTGCATGACCTTACAGGGCAAAATATAATTTCCTTTCACAAACCCTCACTGACACTGCGCGAAGCTTTTCTTAATGTCCATGCTGGCCAGGTTTTCCAAACGAAACTAGCCCCATCTGCTTTCATTTGGCCCATAGGCCTCGAAATGTTTCCCATTTGTATGTTTGTCCAAATGAGTTTTAAAGGTTAAAGCTTTATTGGCATCTACCACTCTTCCTCTGAAAGCTCATTCTATACCCGTACCACTCTGTATAAAAACACTGCCCCTGCGTCCCTTTTAAATCTTCCCCCTTTCACCTTAAACCTATGCCTCCTATGGTTGAACTCTCCCCTCCTGTGGAAAAGCCCTTGGGTATTCACCCGATCCATACCTCTCATGATTCCATAAACTTCTATAATGTCAGCCCACAACCTTCTACACTCCATCTGATACTAACTTCAAGAACAAACATTTAAAGACAAGTGCTGCAAATTTGAAACTGTATTAAACATGACAGTAAAACAATACACAACCAAAACTTCATTCTATTATTTGTTTTTCTCCATATTACTATACTGAGGCAGCATGAAACGCTTATTTAGTGCCAATAACAAGTCACGCACCTGAATTTATTTGTCTAACGGGGGTGATGATCTCGACAATGAAAACGTAACTATGGCCAGATCGATATAATACCATATAGTCAACATTCCCCGTCCTGGCCTCCCAATGATCTTCTGTGCTTGTATCTTCCTTATCTTGCACTCAATAGAGGCAACCTCTTTCACCATCGCATCTTAATTTAAACCCGTTTCACAGAATCTTCTTTTATCTTTTGCCACACCCTCTTTCCCCTGTCACCCATTCCCCAACTCTGGCTCGGGATTTAAAGCACATTTTCCAATCATTTTGAGTTCTGAAGAAGTGTCATACTAGACTTGAAACACTAATTCTGTTTCCCTGTCTCTGCAGATGCTGACAGACCTGCTGAGTTTCTCCAGGAATGAATAGGGGCACAGAACAAATTTTCAATTAAAAAATAACGATCGATACTGGAAATAAAAATACCAAAAATTGCTGGAGAAACAGAGAGCTTTGTAGAAGGTTCAATGGACCTGCAAATTTATATCTGCATTCACTCCAGAAGATGCTGCAACATCTTCAGCAATTTCTGCTTTTGAACAATTTCCAACGATGAATGTCAAAGATGCCAAAACATCCTGTCGAACATGGAGTGCCGTACACTGGGAACTGAACGATAACGCATGGTGACAAGTTCCTTGACTCTGAAACTGCATAAGGCTGGCATCACTGACACTGCAGTGCTCTGATTCATGGTCAGGGAGAAAAACACAAGGAAACACATTCACTTCAAATACAGAAGATGGCATTACTAAAAGAAAAAGATTTAGATTCGTACCTTAAATTGATTCAGTTCAAGTAACAAATTGGAGGCGTGACACCAAGGAAAGAATTTCAGCAGAATGAGAATTTGAAAATGGAAGTGTTACCGCATCAGAAACCAGAGTAGGTCACTGAATACAGGACTGTTGGGTGAATGGGTCTTGGTGTGAACTGGGGGACAGTCAGTAGAATTGAATTGTAGATATTGCAGATTAAACTGGGTTATCATCTGATGCTGTCGGTCACAGCAGCAACAGCAGAAGCAGAATTGTATTCAATGACAATCTGTAACCTTTCCCTCAGGATAATCCCTCAGTCCACCATTACCCTCAAGCCGATCTATAGTTCAGTGACGAGTGTGGGTGAACATGCCAGGGTCAGTACCATGTGTACCTTTACCTGATGACAACCCATTGAAGCTACCGCAATTGGCTGGTTAGTCTGGAAACAGCAGAACTAACATCTTGTCCAGAGGCAGAAATTATACCACGAGTAACGAATCAGATCGAAGCACTGTCATCCTGTCAAATCCAAGCATAAATGTCGATGGACCATTAAACAACGGACTGGAGGAGAGGACTCCACAAATATCCCCATCCTAAATAATGGAACAGTCCTGTACATCAGTGTAAAAGTCAAGTATGTGGTGTCTGCACAGTCCTCAGCCAGACGTGTTGAGTGGATGATCCAACTTACCCTATCATGATGCCCACAGAATCACAGATGCCAGTCTTCAACCATTTCGACCCGCTGCACGTGAAGAAACCGCTGAACACAGTAGATACAACAAAGGCAATGGGCCCTGACCCCATTCCTGCAATGGGACTGAAGACTTGTGCTGCACAATAAGCCGTGTCACTGGGGAAGCTGTTTCATTCCAGCTCCAACTCTGACATCTCCCTGGCAATGTGGAAAATTACTCAGCTATGTCCAGTTTCCTAAGAAGGGAATAAATACAATCTGTCCAATTACTACCCCATCAGTCCCATCACGACAGTCAAATTGGTGGGAGTTCTATATGACAGAGCTGTCAAGTAGCACAGAAATAACCTGCTCAGCGTGGTTTCAGATCGGTCTCCATGTGGAGATGGTGCTGTTGTGGAATTGTCATTGGATTACTAATACAGACCAGGCTCATGCTTGGGCAGCTGGTGGAAGATAAAAACAATTATTAACATATCAAGATCTAAAATCTGGTGTCAGTAATAGTGATCTTGTGTCCATTGTTGATTGTAAACATCGATTTCCTTCCCCAATGTACTTTCAGGAAGTGAATCTCCCGTATCTTCCTGGTCTGGCCTAAAAGTGACCCCAGACGCACAGACATGTGATAAACTCTTCAATAGTCCCTGAAACGGCCAAGCAAGGCACTCAAGTGTATTAACTGTTCCGAACTCTTAAAGGATATACCCGGAGAGAACACCTGGCTCCAACTTTGGTGTCGGAAAAGGGAACGGGAAACATAGTCCTGTTGACCCTGCAGAGACCTCCATCCCAACATCTGACGGTATGTGACAACATTTACTGAGCTTTCCCACAAACTGTACAGGAACTTCGGGAAATGAGTACGTCACACAACACATCGAGCTTTCTCTGTGCAAGTTAATGGTCGAACATCTCCTTAATGCAGTTTTACCCATACAATATTCATATCCCTTAATATGTTTAAACATTGTGAAATATAAAGTGAGAACTGATGTAGTCCCTTCAGCCCATCAATTTTGCTCCTCCATTCAATATACAGGCAGTTCTCAGATAATGCGTGTTAATTAAATACAATTTGGTTGCAATGTGATTCATGAACCTTTTTCCATAAAGTGAATTCCCGTTCATTGTGACGCAATTCCTTGCCGGGAACCAACTGAACAGCAAAGACCAGCCTCAGGATCCTGTGTCTGCAAAATGTACAACAATGTGTTCAGCTAAAACAGGAATGTAATCCGCTCGGGAAGCCTTGAATATGAGCCTGAAACGGGGAATTGTAGTATCCATTTCGAAAGAACTTTATTTCAAACTGTGGGGAGAATCTTGAGGAGAACTGAAATTTCCCCATCGGCATCACGTGATCAGTCAGCCTCACACGCTTTCTGGTGAAAAGTGTGGTGAAAGGTACACTGCTGTAGTCAGTGATCTGTATTTTGAAAGTGTTACATTTACAGCACTGTTTTATTACAATATGGGACTTAAAGATTTATTTCGACTGTGCTAGTATGTGTGTTAGACTAAATTAAATTTTTGGCTTTACTAATATTTTTGGGGGTTCGCCACTTACCTTCTTTTTTCCCATAGACCCCATGATTAATATTGCACGATTTTGCACAACACGGTGTTGCACAGGAACACAGCTACTGAATTATTGGAGAACCACCTGGATTGATAGCTGATCTTCTATCTTCACACGATACTCCGCTATCCTTTTAATTTCCAGAAATCCTTACTTATATTCAGTGCCTAGGTTTCCACAACCTGAGCTGGGAGAGAACACTCTAGTTCGCCAGTCTCAGAGTGAAGACATTTATTCTCATCTCAATGCAAAGTGGCCTCTCTGTACTTAATGCTGTGGCCCCTTGTCTTAGGCATCCAAGCCAACTTCCAATCTGTTGCGCCCTGTCAGAGTTTTATATATTTCACTGTGAACACCACTGATTTTCCTAAATCCCATGGAATACAGGTCCAGTCGCCCAAAACTCTGCTCCCACAACAAGTCTGTCATCCCAGAGATCAGTCTGGTCATCCTTCGCTGCTCTCCCTCAATGTCAGCTTTGCCCCTTATTGGGTAAGGAGCGCAAAACTGCACACAATACTGTACAATGTTCGAGATGGGGACTCACCAAGGCCCTGCACAGCTGCAGTAGGATACTCTTACTCCTGCACTCAATTCCCCTGAAATGAAGGTGAAATACATCATTTATCTGTCTACCTGCTGTCTGCTCCTGCAATATTTCTTTAGTGACTGGTACAAGGTCATCCTTCAATGTTACAGCTCCCCACTTGCTGGGTCTATATGCACTGGTCAGCGTGTCAATGCCATTCCCAGTATTGACTTCTGGCTTCAGACTCACTGTCCTGCATGTACTCAGAGGGCTGTGCAGAAATAAACGAAAATGCAGCTTAAGTTCCTTTGTAGAACAACATTTTTCAACCATTCCCTTTTCAAATGAGAGGCTGCCATTCTATTGTTCCCATCAAAGTACACAACATCACATCTCTCCCATTGCTCTCCATCTGCCACGTATTATCCAAGGAATTTCACTTGTCTCAGTCACTTTGGAGCATTTTTACATCTTCGTCACCAACTCACATGCTGACATTGTTTCGTGTTGTCAGCAGACTTGGGAATATTGCATTTGAGCCTGTCAACCAAATATATGATGTGTATTGGGAATAGCTGGGGCCCAAGACACGAACCTTGCTATATCCTCCTAGCCTTGCATTTAAAAAAAATGTTGTTTTATTCCTGCGCAGTGTTTCCTGCCAGCTTTCCCATTATAAAACCATGATCATACGTTAGACCCAGTCCCACAGGATTCGAATTTGCACAATAGGCTTGGGGCTTTATCAAAAATCTTTCTGAGATTCCACTCGTATTACATTGATACCTTCTCCATAATGTTGCTAAAAGCCACTTTCTCAAATATGATTCCCATTTCATAAATCTCTGTTGACTTTGTCTACGCCCATTAATTTCATTCCGATACATTCTGTAAACTGTTTAGTTGCTAATTTCATTCTATTCCCTTTTTCTCACCAGACTAAAGATCCCTAGTATTGCTCGGAAGTTTTCTTTTTTATTTTGTTTTCCTCTGTGAAGGTATGACTCAAACTTTTGTTGCATAGTTCTACCATTTCCCGGTCCTCAATTATCTGACATCAAATGTAAGAAAGCTGCACATTTCTTTCTCTTAATTTTTCCATTGAAATATTTTCAGAAAATATCATAAGTTCTGTCTTATAAACTTTGTTAAGACATTCTTCAGAAACCTATCAATTCCAATTTTAAGGTACTCACTGATTGGCCTTCTGCAGCCAAACAATCACAGAAGCAAAGACTCTATCAGAAATACAGCATGGTCTACATAAGGCCCACTTTCCGACACAATACGCCTAGCCGTGAATCTTAAGGCACTTCAAGTGCACAACCGTGTATTTTCGAATGATTTTGAGATTTACAGCATTGTCCACCCAGTCCAACACCAGCACCTCCGAATCACAAACGATAAGAGATACAGCACTGATCCCTGTGGTATACCATTGGACACTGGCCTCCAGTCACACAAGGAGTCAACCACCACCTTGGGTCTCCTACCACTAAACTTCATTTGGATGCAATTTGGCAAGTCACTAATGAGACCTACCTGTTCCCTGGTTATTCTGTTCCGCTGGACACACTCGTAGAATAATTGGGAATTCTCCCTAATCTTGCCCTGCCAGCAGGTTTCCATGCCCCTGTGTTAGTTAGTCCCCTACGCGTGCAGAATTTCCTTCTTATTGCAGCCTTAAATGGTCTGTCCTTTATCCTGCCATTATTTCCCTTGATTGTGTATTAGGCAGCCGGAGAAACATCCTGTTAATTTTCAACTTGTCACATGTTTTGTGAATTTTATACATTGCACAGTGACCCATCTCTCATTCTTTGAAACTCTCGAGAACACAGGTCGAGTTTCCTCATCACGCAATCTCGCCAATTGAGGGATTAATCTGGAGAATGTCCATTGAACTTCCTCTGTGGTCAGTATATTCTTTCTCAGATTTGGTGACCAAAACTGTCCTCAATATTCCAGGTACAGTCTCACCAACATGCTGTTAAACTGCTTCAACATGTCTTTACATCTATATTCTGACTCCCTTAAAGCAATGCAATCCAAACTTTAACTTACCACTTGCATATATTCCTCCAAATACCCTTCACATTCATTGCATTTACAAACTCATTGTGTGAGTTCTTATAGAAAGCCTTCTGATAATCTAAAATATGCCAATTGTACTGGTTGCCCATTATCTATGCTGTAAGAATCAACTTCAAACAATTCCAAAGCTTGTCAAGTATGATTTCCCTTTCAGAAATGCATACTGATTCTCTCTAATGTTGCTACTCATTACTAAATAACGAATATCACATCCTATATCATAGAATCCAACAGTTTCCCCACAAATGTCAAGTTAATTGATCTGCAGTTCTCCACACTATCTCTTCTTCCCTTTGTAGATGCTTGGATCACTACCGTTCATCTATAGTGTTTGGATCCAGACTATGCAGAATGCACTGTGTAATAGAACACAGTCATCGACAGTGCAACAAATACTTCTATTAGTGGTTGATTTCTGAAGATTTTGGTATGAAGTACATCTAGTTTGTCAAGGTTAGCAATGCTCAATCCAGCTGTATGTTCAAGTAGAGCCTTGTTACTGATATAAATTGACTTTATGTCTTTCGATCCACAAGTCCTATATAATGAGGTTGTATTTCTGGGTGATTTTCTGGATCTTTCTCCATGAAGAGAGATAGAAAGTAACTGGTTATTTGCTTGGCCATTTCCCTGTTATCCATAATAAGCTCGTCTCTCCTGATTGCAGATTTCCACATTTGACTTTGCTTTTCGCTTTCCTTTGAAATATATATCATAGATTTATGCAGTCTTTGTGTTCGTGTTTGTCTGCATGGTCCCTTTTTGATTTCTTTACCCGTTTCATGGCCCTTCTTTTCTGGATCGTAATTTTCTGAGAATTCTCAGGATTCCACAATGTCTGGAATTCTTCTCAAGTTACTTCCTGTGATTCGTGTAATCTTTAATTTATCATGATAATCATTGTTAACTCACCTTCTCACTCTAGTTGTTTTACCTGAAATAAATAGACGTATTTTTCAGACTTTGTAGCATTTCTATCAATCACCTGGTCCTGAACATATATATTCAGGAACACTGCAGGACAGGAAAGAAATAGCGGGGGCCCTGGTTGGTACTTTAGCATCATCGGTCATCAATGGGTGAGGTCCTGGAGGACTGGAGGGTATTGAATGCTGTGCTGTTATTCAAGAAGGGCTACAAATAAAAACCGGGGAACTATAGACCAGTAAACCTAAAATATGTAGCAGGTAAGTTACTTGACAATATTCTGAGGTGCATTTGGAAAGACAGGGCCTTGTGAATGGAGGATTATGGCTCACAAGTTTGTTAGACTGCATTGATGAAGTGACCAGTAACTTTGGCAAGGGCATGGTTGTATATATAGATTTCAGTAAGGCCTTCAATAAGGTTCCACATGGTACGCTGCTCTGGAAGGTTAGATCACATGTAATTGAGGGGGAGTTGGCAAATTAGGTCCAAAATTAGCTTGATGATAGGAAGAAGAGGGTAATCGTGGAAGGATGCTTGTCAGAAAAGAGGCCTGTGATGAGTGGAATGCCTCAGTTTCGGTGCTGGGACCATATATTCATATATTACACATATCTATGATTTAGATGAGAATGTACAGGTATAATTTGTAAGTTTCAAGGTGACACTAAAATACGTGGTGTCGTGGACAGTGAGGAAGGTTATCAGAAATCTCAGAAATTGCAGCAGTACCTTGATCAGGTGGAGAATTGGGCAGAGATATGGCAATTTGAGTTTAATTCAGAAAAGTGTAAGTTCTTGCATTTTAGAAAGCTGGAGTTTCATGGCGAATGACAGGGCTTTAAGGAGTCCAGTGGAACAGAGTGACCTTGGGAATTCAGGTGCACGATTTTCTGTAAGTGGAGTCCCAGGTAGACAAGGCACTGAAAAAGGCTTTTGGCTCACTGCCCTTCACCAGTTAGAGCACGGAGTATCGAAATTAGGGAGTTATGTTGCAGTTATACAAGATGTTGGCGAATCCCTACTTGTAGCGTCATGTTCAATTTTGTTCACTTTGCTCGTGAAGGGATGTTATTAAACTGGAAAGAGTGCAGAAGAAATTTACAAAGAATGTTGCCAAGACTCAATGGTCTGAGTTATAGTGAGAGGTTGAATAAGTTAGGAGTTTTTACTTTAGAATGTATGAGTCTGAGGGGGATCTGATAGTAGTGTATAAGGTCACGGGAGGCATGGATAGAGTCTTTTTTTCCCCAGGATTGGACAGTCACGGACTAGAGGGCATCAATTTAAGGTCAGAGGGGAAAGAGTAAAAGGGAACTTGAGGGGCAATTTCTTTTACACAGAGGGTGGTATGCATATGGGATGAGCTGACAGCAGAAGTAGTTGAGGCGGGTACATTCACAAAATTTAAAATACATTTGGACAAATACACAGGTAGGAAAGGATTAGAAGGATACAGGGAAATGGCAGGGAAATGGGGTTAGTGTGAATGGATATTTTGTTCGGAATGGACCAGTTTGGGCCGAATGGCCTGTCTCCGTGCTGTAAGACTACATGGGTCTAACAACTATTGTTGTCCTACTGAATGTTATATTGTACTTTCCCAATTCACTGGAGCGAACTTGACTCTCTAACCTCTGGGCTTCCATGATGTTTGACCAGAATGTTCAAACATTCCACACTGAATGCAGACGCCGTGTAAAATACAACATATTAATGTCACTATTCCTTCAAAGCTGCTTCAGAGGAAGGTTAGTAATTAGTCTTTCCGACCACACACTAGATAATAAACAATAGGTGTTGGAGTAGGCCATTCTGGCCCTCGAGCCAGCACCACCATTCAATATGATCATGGCTGATCATCCTTAATCAGTATCACACAACACCAAATCCAAAATAATCTGCTCTCTAGTTTGGTTCACAACATACTCTCCAACCTACCTGATATACACTTAAGGAATTTATTTTTCACAACATTAGTAGTCACCTAGTTAACTCAGTTTCGATGCAACTTGACACCACCCATTATTACTGCAGGACCCAAGAGTATTTGTTACTCGTTCACGGAATGAGGGCTTAGCTGGATAACCAGAATTTACTGGCTATGTCAGAGCGCAGTTAAGAGTCAACAGCGTTGCCTTGGATCTGGAGTGACATGCAGGCCAGACCAGATAAGAACAGCCGTTTGCTTCCCTAATGGATACTAATCAACCAGATGAGTTTTTCCAACAATCAGGAATGGATTCCTGATCATCATAAACCCTTGATTCCAGATACATATTGAATTCAAATTCCACAATCTGCCATGGCAGGATTTGAAACCATGTCCCCAGAACATTACCTGGGTCTCTGGGTTAAGAGCCCAGCGATAATATCAGTATGTCATAGCTTCCCTTTGAGTATAGCTGCATATATAATTTCCAGAGCATATGATGCAAAATATTTGCGTGACAGTTTTGGTTCAGATATATAACACAACAAGTTTGTTTCTCCTTGCTATTTGTAAGACCCACCCAAACTCATTCTGTGGAATCTGAGGGACAGAGCCTGTGTCGTTATTAGTGATAGACTTGGATAAGACATTCAGGGAGGTTCACCTCGATGCTGAGATGATCTGAAGACAGGTCCAGCGATATCGGACAAGCATCAATATCCATTCCGCTCTGTCAGGATAAGTGTCACCGTATATTCTCACTGCTCCCTCACACTCACTGTATGTCTCTTATAGCACCTACCCTCGACCAAGACTCACACTCCAAAAAGGCTCAAGTATGACCACACTCACAGTTGAATTCAGCACCGTCCCTCCCCCACATTTTCTGTCCCTGATGCAATTGCCCCGCACACTAATAGCACTACAGGGATACAACACTATGGGCAGACTCCCTCCGGCCACCTCACCACATCACACCTCACCTAGTCCAGCACTAACAGCAGGACCATCCACTTCCACCCACACTCATTCCTTCCCTTTCTCCCATTCCAGGAGAAACAGCCTGGAATGGGACAGAAAGGGCCACGCCGAGTGGTGGAGTACCAGATATCCGTTCCCTCATACCCCTACCCTGATATGTGGGAGGATCCTGGAGAGAGCTGGAGAGGACCAGGAGGCCTTGTGTGGAGATTCGGAAACATCCACACCCCACCAACCGAATAAGGAGCAGTGTTTAGTAAAGAGCAATTCTCAATTCAAACCTACTGTCAGTTCCAAACTCATCTCTCTCACTGGTAGAAGAACAGATACCCCATTGCACAGAGATACAGGTATTGAAATACACAGACTATTGGTAAACACCCCAATATACTAACATACACAATACATACAAGGAGATAAGCATGCACACACGGAGAAGCACACAAAGACATAAACAGTCACACACAAATGGACACAAACACAGATAGAAACACACAGGCTGATACAAAGACAGACAGACATAGTCACACAAATACAAAAGTAACAAGTACATGGACAAACACACACTTAAGTACACATTAAGACACAGACATGAGTGTCATTAAGACATAAATAAATTAGTTTCTGGTTTATAAGGAGATCAAGGATTCTGGGAGAAGGTAAGAGAATGATGTTGAGGAACATTATTGAAATGGCTTTAAGGTATATCAGACTCGATAGACCAAATGGTCTAATTCTGCTCCTTTTTTAATGCTCGTGTGGTGTTATGCTATCTGGTATTCTCTTCCTGAGACAGCAGCAGCAGCATATTTGATTGGAAACAGTCAGTGGTAATGTGGGAAAAGATTGGAGGGGAGAATGGTAAATGTCTATTCCTAGTTATTGTACCACTATATCTGAAAAGGGGCAGTGATTTGATATGAGGTTGACACAGTTTTTAAAAAAAATGTATCCCACAATGAAAGAAGGATGTCCCTTTCCGTTTACTGTTGTGCGATCTGTGGTGTCCTCATCCTCAGGGAGCAGTGAAGACTCGGTAAATTCAGGTATTTTAGTTTGAGCTTGACTGATCTTTGCTAGACAGGAGAGTCAAAGTTTATTGGGAAGAGACAGGAGACGGATGGTCAGACACACTCGGATCAGCCATGAGCATTCTGAATGGTGCCGCTAAATGGCCAAATGCTGCACCTTTCCAATGTGTTGTTCCCTCAATCCACCACTCGATGCTGTTACAGAGATATACTGCTGCCCCTACCCCTTGTGCTGATCCCTCAATCCACCACTCGATGCTGTTACAGAGATATACTGCTGTCCCTACCCCATGTGTTGTTCCCTCAATCCACCACTGAGTGCGATTACAGGGAAGAGGACGATCCCATTCAGCCTGACTGGATCGTTACAATTAGACGGGAGGAGACCATTCTGCCCCTCCAAAGAATTACACAGGAATATAGGATGAATAATTCAGCTCGTTGAGTACATTACACAGCCCAGGACGAGGCCATTTAACCCTCCTGAACTGCTGCACAGGATCAGGGATGCTGTCACTAACAGGAAGTAGATAGTAGTGATATATGATCTTTTTAAACAAAACTGGAACTAGTTTTGACTCAGCGATCACTGTAGGGTCATCAATGATAAATAATCTATGTAAAATATCTCGATGAAGGGACTGAATGGATCAAAGCTGAACGACCTCGTACACCAAAATGATCATTCAATAGATCTTCAAATGGAGGGAGTGAATCTGCATTATGATGGAGACAGGGAAGGTTAGTGAGCGTACCCTCAGCAGAAATAATATAATGTGAGTTGTCTATTGCAGTCGGGAACAATTTAAATGGAGAGAGATTGAGGAACTCTGTGATGCAGATGTTTTTCATATTCTTGGTATATGAATCATATGAAGTCTGTCTGCAGATGCAGCAAGTGATTTAGAAAGTAAGTGGAATGATGCTGTTTGTGGCAACGGGTATTGTGTTTAATTAGGAATATTTCACTGTATCTGCACAGGGCATTGCTGAGACCACATCAGATACATTGGGTGCAGTTCTGATCCTCTAAGCTAAAAAAAACGGATACAATTCCTTTCAGAGATGTTTAAAGATGCTTTCCTTTACTCATTCCTGAAATGAAGGTCTTTTGTTATCGGGGATTATCTGTTTAGATCTTAGATGAGTAATCTTACTGAACCATGATTTTCAGAGAAGTCTTTCAGCTGGATACATATTTTCTCTTGTTAAGAAGACTAAAGCTAGATAATAATTTTTTGAATGAGATGCATTGGTATTAACACAAATATTAAGAAGATATCAATCCATTTTTAAAAATTACTCAGATGCATATAAGCATCTCATCAAATCATAAAACGGCCACATTATTTTCATTTGCTGATGCAAAGCAGTGTGCACAACAACAGCAATGATGTTGCATACAGCATACAGTCTATTATCATCCATTCCAGAGAATGTACATGGAGAGTGCACATGGTCCACTTTGGTGTTCAGTTGACATTCATGTATTTTTCCAAACAGAGCCGGAGAAAAATATTACCTGCCTCAGAAGCAGCAGCCAATTGGTTTCTCTGTCTCTGACTTTGTTCTGCCGAAAACAAGGTGTGAGAGCAGAAAAATCCTGAGTCATCTTTACCACTCGTGGAGGACTCCTGGTGAGGATTCATAGGAATCTCTGCACAGCTCGAAGCAAAGGGAATCCAGCCAAATCCAACTGTTCGGGGAAGAAATCCATATTCCCAAACATTTGTGTGAACAGAATAATTTCAATGTCAGAAAAACATTTGGAACAGTATCATTTTACTATTTGTTCAGAGTTCAACTTTCTGTGTCTCAGATTTTTCTACAAAATTACCCAGTCCAATACTTATATCATTGGACATAGCACTCAACTGGTTACATTTAAAATTTGGCTTTCACCAATAGAGGAGTGGGAAAAGACATGGGTGACCCTCCAACATTGGTCAGAACACGAACGAGAGATTCCCAAAGGGTTGTTAAGGTGTGAATTCCCTTCCACAGAAGATTGTGATGCCTGGATATTTCCATTTGTTCAAAATTGTCTATGTAAGACATTTGAAAGACAAATGAATGTAAGGAGATGGTACACTGACAGAAAAGTGCTGCTGAGACCTTAATCAGACCATCGTGCATGGATGAGCAGTGACAAAGTGTCTGATGTCCAACTCTTGCTCCACTGTCCCGTGTTAATAAGATGCATTCAGCCTCTCACAGCTCCTGCAAGGTGCAGATGGGAGCAACTTGCTCCAAATACCTGGTCCACAGTAACACAGGATCTCATTTAATCCCTCACAACTGTCACACACAGATTGGTACGGATTGGTAAATGTTACTTGGAAATCGAGGCTAGGTTCGAAAGACGGCTCTGGTCTGTTTACAGAGTACCCCCTCTCTGCAACTTGTGCTTCATTTGTTGGTCTTGGTCTAGACCAGGATTCATTATGAAAAAACTCCATACCTCACTCAGAGATGACTCAAAAATACTTTGCTCTCTCTGATTACAACATTCAATAACAGAACATCCAGGAAAATTACAGCCATTTACTTTGAAATTACAGAAAATGAAAACATAAGGAACAGGAATAGGTAATTCGGACGGTCAAGCCATTGTATACGATCATGGCTGATCTACTGTTCGCATTAACTCCTCCTTAATGCCCAGTTCTTTACCCCCTCAGCTCTCTGACAGGTCAAAAATCCATGTACCACCTCTTTAAATACTTTCAGTGATGTAGCTCCCCGAACTCTCTATTCCAGATAATTCATGACATTGATCACCCTCTGTGAGAGGAAAACACTCTCTACACGTGCACTGTCAGCTATTGATATGAACAAGAGGTGAACACAGGGGCTCAGGGAAGAGTGAATGGCCTTGATATAAAGGCAGTGTTTGACCTGAGGATGTCATCGGGACCACCTAAATATTTGAGCTTAATAGGAATCGGGTGTAACCTCCCCACTGGTCGGGGTTTTTCAGACCACAAAGAAAGATGTTTGTAGTCGGTGGCCGACAATCCTCTCAGTCCCGAGACATCTCCACAGACAACTTTCTCAGCAGAAACATCTTCAACTCCTTCGTTAACGTCTAAGTACCCCAACTCCCGCCGCGCCACATCCATCACAAGATCAGAAGCGGGGTGATCACTGAAGGTCACAAAATATTCCGAACATTTTGTCCCATCTCAGCTCCTGAACCCGTCTCTGTGTCCATGTGCAGCAAGACCCAAACAACATTCAGGTTTGTACTGTTAAAGTGTCGGTAACATTCATGTAACAGCACGGCCAGACACTGTACATTTCCAGTTAAAAGAGGAGCTCATTCAGCACCTCAAGCTGGATACACACGGATATGTGAAGGCCATTCAGTCCAACGAAACGACTGAACAAGAAGAGGGACAGCCCATTCAATTCTCCAGCATGTTCCATAAGAAGAGGAGGGGTCTGGTCACCACTTTGAGCTGTTAAACAGGAATAGGCAGAGCCCAATCAGACCCCTAAACCTGTTCTATGGAACCAGGCGGAGACCATTCATCCCTCAAGACACTTATACAGGAACAGGATGGTGTCATTGATGCTCCAACCAGAAAAACAAATGGAGCAGAGACTGCACTCATAGACTGCTCACATTGTTCCTCGTGGCTCCATTGCCTGTGGAACAAATGATACTTAAACGTGTTTTGCTGGCAGTGAGGAAGGAAGCTAAATGTTTTGTGCCAAGCCTCAAGGAGGCAACTTCCATCTCCAAGAAGACAGACCCATGTTCTCCGTGGGGGATAGAAGCTTGTGGGAAAAGTTAACTGTTTTAGAATGAAGGTATTGTGGCTCCTATTGGGATGGTGAATAACGTGAGGTTCTATGCATGATCACACACCAAATGCACTGTACTAATATGGGAAAGTTTAGTCAAAACTGGCTCACCCTCTCTCAACCGAAATTGGGGAGTTGTGTGGAGTGAGATTAACATTCTCAGAGGCTTTTAAGCCATCGAGAATCACGTATACCAAGTAACAAGCAAGCCATGGAATTTATCACCGTATTACTGTCTGTTTGGAATATAATGAGTGACTGTCCATCCCCTTAAGTTTCAAAGCAATCACCTCTTATTCTCTCCAAGCGCTACAGATTAATCCTCATGCACTCCCGATGGTACAATCATCCCAACAATGAGTCTGGTGAATCTCCTTTATACTCTTTCTGCCAAGAGGATTATTCTTTATAAAGGAGAGAAAATCTGTGCACAATACCCCAAATACTATCTCAGCAACACTCTCAGGGTTGATCACAATAATCCTGTTCCCTCACTTAGCTGTCTCAGCTTCTTTCCTGTGGTATAAAAAGCCATTCCTTCTCTCTACACTGTGAATATTGTGGAATTTTGAAGTATCTTACATCTTTGCATCAGTCATCACCAGAGGTGCCGATGGAGATGAATATCACTCTCGGAGGGAGACTCAATCAGAAAGAATTTACTCGAAACAGGGAATGGTCACCTACCTGAATGAAAATGACTTGCAGGAATATGGAAATCAGACAAAGGAAGGGAGCTAGCTTTCCTTTTGTTCGTCCCTGACGGGATGTGTGCAGCCCTGGTCAGGCCAGCATGTTCTGACAAACTTGAACTGCGTGGCTGTTTCAGCTGTTCAACAGGACAGTAAAGAGTAAACTGTATTGCTGTGGGTTTGCAGTCCCAAAGAGACCGGACCAGGGAAGGATAACCCATTGCCTTCTCTAAAGGACATGAGGCAAACAGATAGGCTTGTGTTTAAAACAAGTGGTGATGATTCCATTTGCATTCCATCAACTTCCTTCATGAGACACCAAAAGATCATTATTCTGTCCCTCTCAATTATGAGTCAATGACTTGACCACCATGTACTGTCTGCCCATCTGACAGATTCTGTGGAGAGAGAACAAATTAACCATCTCAAGTGCAAATATTTTGTGACGGAAGCATAGTTAGAAGGGAGTTGAATCGGTTATATCTGGACATAACAAAGGCACAAACGATAGATTATTCAGTAGTTGCACTGAGGCTGAGAAGGAGACTGAAATATCCTGATAGTGGTCCTGGGCAGGGTTGGTGAGTGGGGAGAATATGTAGAAATGTAAATCTGAATGGAGATAAAAAGATCATGGAGTTTATGAAGAGTCTGTTTTCTCCTCGGATATTGTTGAGTAAGTTGTGAATAGTAACTTGCCAGTTATAATTCGCAAGGAATAGCATTTTTGACTGGATCTGAAACTGACGACTTCCAAAATCTAAAATTTAAATATGAACAGCAATTCAGTTCAACTCGGTTTAATGGTCAGATGGAATGACTTACTAAGAACACCAACTATAGCGAGGATGGGATAGTAACCGCCTTGAATAATCCAAAGGACATCTTCGATCCGTGAGGCTAATGATATCCAAGGTTGAGAAAGACAGTAAAGACCAAAGGATAAACTCCTGTCTGTTGTAATATTCCAGGCTAATGTTCTCAGATTCTGATCCATTATTGGAACATTCCAGTCTAATGTTCTCAGATTCTGATCTGTTGTTGGAACATTCCAATCTATTGTTCTCAGATTCTGATCTCTCCTCCCCCGTCTATCGATCTGCTGATCCCTGTTAGTGCTGTCGGTGATACTCCCGCCCATGATATGGGATAACACATTGAACTGAGTCCCTAATTAATAGAAGAGGCAAACCTTCCAGTGACACATTTAGGATCAACGGAGACTGACTTCAATCACAGTCGCTGAACAACTAGCTCCAACCAACACCTTTTAATTCAATGCTGTTTTATTAAAATTAAAAACAATGATTTTTGTTTGCATTCTGGATGGGGTATGTGAGGGTGACTGGTGGAGAAAATGTTGAGGTTGGTAGATCAATTGAGTGTAACCATTCAATCTGCCTTGTACATGGGAGTAATGCCATAAGTTGATCAGAATGTAAACATGCTTCTCTATTTATAAATGGAAACATACATTCTGTAACTACTGACCAAGCATTATAATTTAAATAAAACATTAAGACAATTTTTATAGTGCATGATCTGAGGGGAATGTATGCCTGAGACAACGTGGTGTTAAAACAGACAAATGGCATGGATATGTTAACAGAGAATTGTACGTGACATGTGCAATTCAGTTTGATATTCCAGAATCTGAGAGGGCCGATGAGGACTGTGCTATTGATGCATTCGATATTAATTAACTGTGTCGAAGTGTCATTTATTGGACTTTAATTACAGTGTGATTGTGGCATTGTGGAGGAGACAGAAAACAGAGAGAATTGGGGGACATGGCAGTTCAGACTGGAGGGAAGGGCAGTAATATTCCCCAGTCATCAGTATTGGAATGTTACTCTTTATAACTCATATGAATAACAGATTCAAGGGTACTTCTAAAGTGAGGAATGAGGACTGAAATCTGTTTATTGAACACAAAATACAGGGACAAAATGTTTTTCTGTCCATACTAAACTATGGAACGTACATAGAGATAAGATATTTAAAATACACACAAGATATTGAGCTACATAAATTGAAATGGATATTACAAAACCATGGAAGTGGTATCGTTGAAAACAATGACTGCAGATGATGGAAACCAGATTCTGGATTAGTAGTGCTGGAAGAGCACAGCAGTTCAGGCCGCATCCAAGTAGCTTCGAAATTGACGTTTCGGGCAAAAGCCCTTCATCAGGAATAAAGGTATTGAGCCTGAAGCGTGGAGAGATAAGCTAGAGGAGGGTGGGGGTGGGGAGAAAGTAGCATAGAGTACAATGGGTGATTGGGAGAGGGGTTGAAGGTGATAGGTCAAGGAGGAGAGGGTGGAGTGGATAGGTGGAAAAGAAGAGAGGCAGGTAGGACAAGTCCGGACAAGTCATGGTAACTATTACTGAGCTGGAAGTTTAGAACTAGGGTGAGGTGGGGGAAGGGGAAATGAGGAAACTGTTGAAGTCCACATTGATTCCTTGGGGTTGAAGTGTTCCACGGTGGAAGATGAGGCGTTCTTCCTCCAGGCGTCTGGTGGTGAGGGAGCGACGGTGAAGGAGGCCAGGACTTCCATGTCCTCGGCAGAGTGGGAGGAGGAGTTTAAATGTTGGGCCACGGGGCGGTGTGGTTGATTGGTGCGAGTGTCCCGGAGATGTTCCGTAAAGCGCTCTGCTAGGAGGCGCCCAGTCTCCCCAATGTAGAGGAGACCGAATTGGGAGCAACGGATACAATAAATGATATTAGTGGATGTGCAGGTAAAACTTTGATGTATGTGGAAGGCTCCTTTAGGGCCTTGGATAGAGGTGAGGGAGGAGGTGTGGGTACAGGTTTTACAGTTCCTGCGGAGGCAGGTGAAAGTGCCAGGATGGGAGGGTGGGTTGTTTGGGGGCGTGGACCTGACCAGGTACTCGCGAAGGGAACGGTCTTTGTGGAAGGCAGAAAGGGGTATGGAGGGAAATATATCCCTGGTGGTGGGGTCTGTTTGGAGATGGCAGAAATGTCAGCGGATGATTTGGTTTATACGAAGGTTGGTAGGGTGGAAGCTGGGCACCAGGGGCGTTCTGTCCTTGTTACGGTTGGAGGGGTGGGGTCTGTGGGCGGAGGTGCGGGATGTAGATAAGATGCTTTGGAGGGCATCTTTAACCACGTGGGAAGGGAAATTGCGGTCTCTAAAGAAGGAGGCCATCTGGTGTGTTCTGTGGTGGAACTGGTCCTCCTGGGAGCAGATCCGGCAGAGGCGGAGGAATTTGGAAGTAGTGTGCAAACTATATCAATCATTAATTGACCCACAGCTGAGATGCTGATTCCCCCTCTATCAGTGATCCCCCTCACTGAGATTCACTCGCACAGTATTTCAGTGTCGAGGGGGGTTCTCAATTCTTGCTGCTGTTCTATTTAAATTAATCCATTTTCTCCTGGTAAAATAATAAACCTTTTGGTCTCTTTATAACTGCCATCAACAAAGCTCTGTGATATTATTGAAGATAAATGATCTGGGACCACAGCCAGTACCAGCACAGTGCAAACAGGGTATGGCATCAGACAAAGGCCTTGCGGTCCGTGAGAATTTCTAAATAAAATTTCAAGTTTCTGTCTTTTTCTATCTCCCCTCATGTTGTCTTCTGATCTATCCAACTGACCCTCGTTTAACACCCTTCCAATCACTCCCTGTTTCCAAATTGTGCAGTTGTACATCTTGATGTGCAGCCATTTTGGAGAAATGGGTAGAGCAGGGACAGGAATGATTGTTGTAGGTTCCGGGGTTTAGATGCTTCATTAAGAACAGGGAAGGTACTAAAAGTGGGGAGGGTGGCATTGTTCATCAAAGGCAGTATTACGGGAGCAGAAAGGATGTTTGATGAAGACTCGTCTACTGAGGTAGTATGGGAAGAGGTTAGAAACAAAAACGGAGAGATCACCTGTTGATAGTTCTCTATAGACCTCTGAAAAGTTCCAGAGATGCAGAGGAAAGGATTACAAAGATCATACTGGATAGGAGCAAAAGTAACAGAAGACTTTAACTTTCCAAATATTGACTGGAAACGCTAGAGCTCAATTACTTTATATGGGTCAGTTTTTGTCCAATGTGTGCAGAATGGTTTCCTGACACATTATGTCGATAGGCCAACAAGGGATGAGGCCAAATTGGATTTGGTACCGGGTAATGAACCAGAGAAGGTATTAGATTTGGAAGTAGGTGACCTCGGTGATAGTGACCACAATTCAGTTATGTTTACCTTCGCGATGGAAAGGGACAGGTGTATACCGCAGGGCAAGTGTTATAGCTGGGGCAAAGGCAATCATGATGCGATTAGGAAAGGTTTTAGGATGCATAGGATGGGGAAGGAAACTGCAGGGGATGGGCACATTTCAAATGTGGAGTTTTTTTGCAAGGAACAGCTACTGTGTGTCCTTAATAAGTTTATATCTGTCAGGAAAGTGGGCGACACGGTGGCACGGTGGCACAGTGGTTAGCACTACTGCCTCACAGTGCCAGAGACCCGGGTTCAATTCCCGCCTCAGGCGACTGACTGTGTGGAGTTTGCACAATCTCCCCGTGTCTGCGTGGGTTTCCTCCGGGTGCTCCGGTTTCTTCCCACAGTCCACAGATGTGCAGGTCAGGTGAATTGGCCGTGCTAAATTGCCCGGAGTGTTAGGTAATGGGTAGATGTAGGGGTATGGGTGGGTTGCGCTTCGGAGGGGCAGTGTGGACTTGTTGGGCCGAAGGGCCTGTTTCCACACTGTAAGTAATCTAATCTATATTCCATACAGAAAGGGGGAAGTGGTGGAGTGAGGGTGCTGTGGTTTCCTGAAGAAGGTGACTCTCTTGTCAAGAGGAAGAAGGAGGCTTCCTTCTCCATGAGGTTATGCCTCCCCCCCAAAAAAACCTGGTGCAGCCATGTTTTGAGCATTGCATACAGTTCTGGTCACCGCATTATAGGAAGGATGTGGATGCCTTGGAAATGTTGAAGAGGAGATTTGCTAGAATGTAGACTGGAATGCAGGGAAGGCCTGACAGGAATGGTTGAGGGACTTGAGGCAGTTTTCATGAAAGACAAAAAGCTTGAGAGACATGCAAGATGATCAGAGGATTAGATACTTTGGAAAGTGAAAACCTTTTTCCTCGGATGATGATTGCTAGCATGAGGGGATGTAGTTTTAAATTGAGGGGTGATAGATTTCAGACAGATGTCAGAAATAATTTTTTCACTCAGAGAGTAATAATGGCAAGGAATATGCTGCCCGCCCAACAATAGCAGACTCACCAAATTTAAGGTCATTTAAATGAGTATCGAATAAACATAAGGATAAAAATGTAACAGTGTAGGTTAGGTGGGCTTCAGATTGGTTTCACAGGTCGGTGCAACATTGAGACCCGAAGGGCCTGTACTGTGCTGTAATGTTCTGTGTTCATGGACCTACAATGGCCTGAATAGCTTCCTTCTGTGATGTAACAATTCTGAGGTACTCTGGCCAACAATAAAAGCTTTATGTGCCTTGAGAGACAAGCTGGTCCATGTCAAGGACAGACACTGCGCAATCATCCATCATCTCTTCCTGTTGTCTGATAAGCAGCGGCCTCAAAATATCAGTCCAAACAAAATAAATTGATTCAAATTCACACATTCAGGAGGACGTTCACCCAAGGGGATTTCCATCGGAGGATTTAATGAATAATAAGATTTCAGAATAACATAAGTAATAAAACAATATCACAACAGCAAAATAATTGTCAGCAGAGTAAAACTTACAGTTCCAAATAGTTCCAAGTTCAACATTGTCTTCTGTTTTGGTCACTTTGCTATTAGGAAGGATGTTATTAAACTGAAACTTTACAAGGTTTTTGCCAGGACTTCAGAGTCTGAGTCATAGGCAGAGGTTGGATAAGCTGGGACATTTCTCTTTACAGCACAGGAGACTGAGGGGGGCATGAAGTGCTTCGAGAGGCTAGTCATGGCCGACATCAGTTCAAGTCTCCCAGCCTGCCTCGATCCCCTCCAATGTTCCTACCAGTGGAGTGGGTCTATAGTGGGTATCATATCCCTACAACATCTGGACAACAAGGACACCTACATCAGATTCCTGCTCATTGATTATAGCTCCACCTTCAAAACCATTATTCCCCTCAGACCAATCACAAAACACCGTGACCTCAGACACGGCTCCACCCTCTGCAACGGATCCTCAGCTTTCTGACCCACAGTCCACAATCAGAGAAGATAGGTAACTGTGCCTCTTCCACAATAACTTTCAACACGGAAACCCCAATGGATATGTCCTCAGCCCCCTACTATACTCCCTGTACACCCACGACTGTATTGCTAAATTCAGAACGAATGCCATCTGCATGTTCACTGATGACACCATTTTAGCAGAACAGATTTGCAATGATGGCAAGTCAACATACAGAACGGAAATACACGGCTTGGTGATGTGCTGAACTGAGACTAATCTCTCTTCCAACGTCGGCAGAGCTAACCAAATGATCAATGAGTTCAGAAAGAAAGGAGGAACACATGCCCCCATCTGCATCAATGGAACTGAAGTTTAAAGAGTGGAAAGCATTAAGTTGCTTGGAGTGACGATAACCGACTTCGCATGTAGATGTGACAGTCGAGATTGCACAACAATGCCTCTTCTTTCTTTGGTAGCTCAGGACATTTGACATGTCCACAATGACCCTCACCAATGTCTACAAATGCACCACTGAGAGCAAACCATCCGGGTGCATAATGGCCTGGCGTGGCAATAGCCCTACCCAGCACAGGAAGAGAAATGACAGAAGGTTTTGTGCATGGCCCATGCTATTATGGAAGCCAACCGCACGTCCATTGACTACATTTACATGACTTGCTGCTGCAGAAGGGCTGACAACATTATCAACGATCCATTGCACCCTGGATCTCCTAACATCTCTTCCATCAGGCAGACAATACAGAAGCTTGAACACACAAACCAGTGGCTCATGAACAACATCTTCCCAGCCATTATTAAACTGAGGAATGGATTCTCTAACTTCAAATAATGCTGATCTTGCTCACGTTGATCTTGGCTATTGCATGCCCTTTGTGTTGTAGCCAGTATGCCTCAGTCTAAATTTTGCCTTTCCGCTCTGATCTGTATGTTACATATACTCACTTGGTGGGTCTATGTACACTGGGCAGCGTGCCAATTCCAATCCCAGTATTGACGTCTGGCTTCAGAGTTCACTGCTGTGAATGGACTCAGACTTCGGTGAAGAAGTCAACAAAAGTATGCACGTTAGTATCTTCACAGATCAACATTTTCACTTCAATTCCTTTTGAAATACTGGCCTGATATTATATTTTTCCAACCAAAATATTCAGGGTTACGTCCATCCACATTGCTGTTCATCTGCCACGTATTTGCCCATTCGCTCCACGTGTCTCAATTACCTTGAACTTCTTTACATCCGCTTCACCCAATCAATTCTCAGTTTGGTGCCATCAGTAGATTTTGAAAGATTACATTTAGTACCCTCGCGCAGATGTTTAATCTGCTTCCTGAATAGATGGGTGCCAAACATCAATTCCGGGATCATCCTGTTCGTAATTGCTTTCCATCCCAAAAAAGGAGCTGTTTATTCTGACTCACTTTTTCTTTCAGCTCTCTACCATTCTCAACCCATGCCAGTATATTAGATCTCACTGTGGCACACTGTTATGGGCCAGGACAGAACACCTCGAGTCATTTCAAGGAAGTAGTACAGACTCAAACTTTGCTTGTTGCCTTAAGCAGGTGTAAGGCAGATATTCCAGGAGTGACGCAGCTGGTCAAGCCACTTAATTTTAAATAAAACAGAATTTATTTTCAAGGTTACGGAATGAAACACAAAGAGAAGAGAATAGCATGCAGAATAACAATCTATCCGAAGACCCAACAGATTATCCTAACTTAATGATGTTAGCAAATTAAATTCATAAGAAGTGGGTATATGGGAAGACCAAGAACTGACTTTCAATCCAGCCGACAAAAATGTAGGGCATTACTGTGTAACATGATTCGGGATGACAATACCAAGAGGCAGCCAATTAGAAGCCATATACATGCTACTAGTTCCACAGTAATTAGAACTAAAGTGACTCTTCCCAGCTTTTGTCATTTTAAAGTTTTGTAAATAAATATTAAAAAATATTAAAAGTTTGTTACTCAACTAATCTTCCCGGTGAAGCTTTCTGGTCTTCAGTAGCACTCCACTTCTCAACTGAGAATCTGAAAATGGTTGAAAGCCATTGGGTGGTACCGTGGCACAGTGGTTAGCACTGCTGCCTCACAGCGCCAGGGACCCGGGTTCAATTCCCACCTCAGGCAACTGTCTGTGTGGAGTTTGCACATTCTCCCCGTGTCTGTGTGGGTTTCTTCCGGGTGCTCCGGTTTCCTTGCACAGTCCAAAAATGCGCCGGTTAGTTGAATTGGCCATGCTAAATTGTGTGTAGTGTTCGGTGAAGGGGTAAATGTAGGCAAATGGATCTGGATCGGTTGCTCTCTGGGGGGTTGGTGTGGACTTGTTGAACCAATGGGCATATTTCCACACTGTAAGTAATCTGTATCTGAATAATCTAAGGTGTTGTTCGAAGTACTTGAAACAATCCCCATAAACACCCCATGGAAAATTCGAAAGGAAACATCAAACCCAGGTTCTTCAAGGAGAGATATCGGTGGGGGGGAATCAGCATGGACCTTCGTCTTTGGCCTGATAGCTTCACAACTGGCTGCCTGCTTTCAGTAAACAGCCAGTCTGTGAAAGATCAGTCCAAACAAATCAAAACAGAGGGTCTGGGCTGGGAGAACTGGCCACTCACCTTTCAGAAGAACAGAAGGACTAGGAGCAGGAGTAGGCCATCTGGTCCTTGTAACCTGCTCAGCCATTCTGTAACATCAAAGCTGATCCACTCGTGGACACAGATCCACTTACCCGCACTCTACTGTATCCGTAATTTACTTCATTGTTCAAAACATATCTATCTCAGCTCGAAAAACATTTACTGAAGTAGCGTCAACTACTTCACTGGGCAGGGAGTTCCATAGAATTACAAGCCTCTGGTGAAGAGGTTCTTTCTCAATTCAATCCTAAATCTGCTCCCTCTAATATTGAGGTTATTTCATCTTGTCCTTGCTTCACCTGCCAGTGGAACCATCCTCTCTACTTTTTTCTTACCTCTTCCCTTCATAATATTTTTATGTTTCTATATAATATCCTCCACTCATTCTTATAAATTCCAATGAATATAATGCTGATCTACTCTATCTGTGCTCATAAGACAACCCCCTCAACTCCAGATTCACCAGAGTGAATCTCCCCTGCACCGCCTCCACTGCCAGTACATCGCTTTGCTATGAAGGAGGACAAAACTGCTCACAATACTCCGGGTATGACCTCACCAGCACCCTGTACAAGTGTAACATAACCTTCCTGCTTTTAAATTCAACCCCTTTTGCAATGAAGAGCAAAATACCATTTACCTTCCTAATTACTTGATGTACCTGCAGATCAACCTTCTGTGATTATGTACAAGGACACCCAGGTCCCTCTGCACAGCAGCATGCTGCATCTTTTTACAATTCAAGTAATCATCCTTTTTACTGGTACTCCTAACAAAAAAGATTACTTCATATTTATTAATATTGTATTCCATCTGCCAGACCTTTACCTATTCATGCAATGTAACTATTTTCCTCTGCAAAGTTTCACAGTACTCTGCACACTTTGGTCTACCGCTCATCTTCGTGCCATCTGCAAATTTTGACCAACTACGCATGCTCCCAACTCCACATCATCTATATAAATTGTGAATAATTGCAACCCCAACACTTATCCCTGAGGCGCACCACTCAGCACTGATTGCCAGCCAGGATAGCACTCATTTATACCCACTCTTTGCTTCCCGTTAGTCAACCAATCTTTTATCCATGCTAATACTTCAGCCGTAACGCCATCCATCTTTATCTTATGCAGCAGCCTACTATGTGGCACCCTGTCAAAGCCTTTTTGAAACCTAGATACACCACATCCACTGCGGCCTCATTGTCTATCTTGCTCGTAATGTCTTCGTAGATTTACAAAAGACTTGTTAAGCATGATCTGCCCTTCATGCATCCTCGCTGCATCTGTGCAATGGGCTGTTTTCTATCAAAATGCCTTGCTATTTCTTCCTTGATCATACAGTCAAAGCATCTTCCCCACTACACAGATTAAGTTAACTGGTTTATAATTCCCCAACTTTTATCCACCTGCCTTTTTAAACAATGGCTTCCCATTTGCTGCTTTTCAATCTGCTGGGACTGCTCCAAAGTTCAGCAAATTTTAGAAAATTACCACAAGTGCACTTGTTATTTCTCCTGCTATCTTTTTAGTACCCTGGGATACATTACATCAGGGCCAGGGGATTCGTCTAACCTTAGCTCCATTACTCCATTAGCTTGCCCAACGCTACCTCCTCTGCAACAATGATTGTTCACAAGTCCTCACCTACCTTCATCTCTTTGGTAATAGCAAGGACTGCAGATGCTGGAAACCAGATTCTAGAGTGGAGCTGGTAAAGCACAACAGTTCAGAGCATTCCTGATGAAAGGCTTTTGCTTGAAACGTCGATCATTCTGCTCCTCAGATGCTGCCTGAACTGCTGTGCTTTAGCAACACCACTCTAATCTAGAATCTTCATCGCTTCGTCGATCACTGGCATGTTATTAGTGTCATTCATTATGAATACTGATACAAATACCTGTTCAATGCCTCAGCCATTTCATCATATCCTGTAAATAAATGCTCCTTCTTATCCTCTCAAGGACCAACATTTAAATTAGCCACTCATTTTCATTTTATATATTTAGGGAATCATCTGCTATCTGTCTTCATATACTGTGCGAGATTTTTTTTTTCTCGTGTTCTATCCTACTTTTCGTTATAGCTCTTTTCGTGGCTTTCTGTTGACCTTTAATCTTTTCCCAATCTTCTAGGTTCCTGCTGTTCTTGGCCACTTTCCATTCCATCTCTTTCAATTTGATAGCCTTGCGTATTTGCTTAGACACCCACGGCAGACTTCCCCTTTTCTTACAGTCTTTCCTTTTCACTGAATATACGTTTGCTTAGGACTTTGAAAAACTACTTTGAAAATCCTCCACTGCTCGTCAACTCTCACCATAAAGCATTTGTTTCCAGTCGACTTTTGCCAAGTCCTTCCCCCATTCTGTTGTAGTCTCCTTCGTTTAAGCACAGGACCCTGGTATTGAATTTTATCTTGACTCTCCATCTGTGTTTTAAATTCAACCATACTGTGATCATTCCTGCCAAGTTGATTCCTAACTATGAGGTCATTACTTATTCCTGTCTCATGACACAGGACCAGATCTAGCATAGCTCACTCCTCATTGTACGTATTTTAGTTTTAGACTTGAAAGCACTCCCAAGTATTCAAACCCAGACTCTTTGGATTCGCTGCTTTTCAGACTGCTATGAAAGAAAAACAAGGACAGCATAACCTTGTTAAAGGAGTAGCATTGTCACAACACGACACTTGGGACGTCATCAAACATGTTTCTGATAATTCAAATTCACTGCATATATTGATTCGCCATAATGTATTTCACAGTCGGATTCATAAATATGATTCGCGATTAATAATTTGATATTAACTTGATCCATGTTCATTACTTTCAAATTAACATAATTCTCAAAGTTCACTGGCAAAGCAGTCTTTCTAATAAACTCTTGTATTGTCCTGACTGCTTCTCTGGTGCTAAGCAGACTGTAATTCTTTGTGTCTCCCTGCCTCCTTTAGAAATATTGGGGTTACATTTGCTGCTCTCAAATCTGTCAATTCAATCTTCTGGAATTTGGAAGACGGCAAGCAAAGTATCCATTATTCCCATGTCCACGTCCTTTAGGAATCAGAGATATAGATTATCATTCCATGGGGATTTATCAGACTTCAGTGCAAATAATTTCTCCAAAACTGCTTATTTAGTGATTTGATTCTATTTCTTTTCTTTCTCAGTAGACCTAGAATTGATTGGAACCAAGTTATTAAAATCCTATCATAAAGGCAGAACTGAAGTAGATGCTTCATAGTCTGCCATTTTCCTGTTCTCCATTCGTTGGTTTTGGACTGTAAGGAAACTACAAATATCTTCTCCAACATGTCACCTTGGTATATTGTACGTTGAGAAGATTTTACATTTCATGCTCGTTAATATATTCTTCCAAAACCCATTAGTTCCTGTCTTTAGCTGTTCAATGATTGACCTTCCACAGCCATACAATCACAGAAGCATAGACTCTGTACCATCAAAAATAGGCACGGTCTATATTATTCCAAATTTCCTACATCAGTCCCGTAGCCATGAATGGTGTGAGGTGACCCGTGATACCTGCCCCCCTTAGGAAGTGCATTCCAGATACCATGACCCTCTGGGTGAAAAACAATCCCTGATTCATCTCTAAACCTCAAATCCTTCCCTTTAAAAGTGTGCTCCCCTGTTCTTGGCCCTTTTGACTAAAAGGAACAGCTGCTGTCTATCTACCCTGTCCATGTCCCTCGTAATCTTATACTTCTGAATCACGTCTCCCTCAGCCTTCTCTCATTCAAATTTAACAATCCGAGCTTATCCAGCCTCTCTCCATGGGTGATATGCTCCATCATTGGAAACATCCAGGTGAATCTCTGCACCCCCTCCAGAATAATCACATACTTCCTGTAATGTGGCTCCGAGAACTCCACACAGTATTCCATATTGGCCTCACCAAAGTGCTACATAGATCTTGTAATCTCTGCCTCGATGTGTAAAGGTTATACCTACTGCTTCCATTGACTTCTTAGGTAACCTTTTATCCTCCTGCGTCACATTCAAGAATGTGTGAAAAAGCTCCCTATGAGCTTTCTTGTGTGCTACAATTCATTGTGTATTCCCCATTTTGTTCCTTCTTCCAAAGTGCATCACCTCAGTTGTCAGAGTTACATTCCATCTGCCATTGATCCACCAATCTCCAGGCATGTTTCCAGGCGGATTTAAAATTGAGGCAGACTGAGAATGCAGAAAAAAGCAAGGATAACTTAGGACATATGACTTCCAACATCTCTAATGATAAGGAAGTTAGCATTAAGGCACTTTACCTGAATGCACGTAGCATTCATAACAAAGTCGATGAACTAATGGCACAGATAATATTGAATGATTATGATGTAGTAGGCATCACAGAGACTTGGTTACAGGGGGGTCAGGACTGGCAGTTAAACCTCCATGGTTTGTCAACTTATCGAAAAGGCAGAGAGGTGGGCAGAGGGGGTGGGGTTGCCTTGTTAGTTAAGAACAAAATTAAATCTATGGTATTGAATGACATAGCGTCGGATGATGTGGAGTCTGTGTGGGTGGAATTGAGGAACCACAAAGGCAAAAAAAACATAACTGGAGTTGTGTACAGACCTCCTAACAGTGGTCAGGACCAGGGACGCAACATGTACCGGGAAATAGAGAAGGCATGTCAGAAAGGCAAGGTTACATTGATCATGGGTGACTTCAATATGCAGGTGGACTGGGTAAATAATGTTGCTAGTGGATCTAAAGAAAGGGAATTCATGGAATGCTTACAGGATGGCTTTTTGGAACAGCTTGTCATGGAGCCCACAAGAGAGCCGGCTATTCTGGACCTAGTGCTTTGCAATGAACCAGACTCTATAAAAGATCTTAAAGTAAGGGAACCCTTAGGAAGTAGCGACCATAATATGGTAGAGTTCAGTCTGGAGTTTGAAAGGGAGAAGGCAAAATCTGATGTAATGGTGTTACAGTTGAATAATGGTAATTATGAAGGCATGAGAGAGGAACTGACTAAAATAGACTGGAAGCAGAGGCTAACCGGGAAGACACTAGAGCAAAAATGACAGGAGTTTGTAGGTATAATTGAGGACACCGTACAGAGGTTCATTCCCAAGAAAAGAAAGATTAACCAGGGAGGGATTAGACAACCTTGGCTGACAAAGAAAGTCAGGAAATGTATTAAAGAAAAAGAGAGATCCTATAAAGTGGCTAAGAACAGTGGGAAATCAGAAGATTGGGAAGGATACAAAAGCAAACAGAGGATAACAAATAACAAAGAGAGTAATAAGAAATGAGAGGATCAAATGTGAAGGTAGACTAGCCAGTAATATTAGAAATAATAGTAAAAGTTTCTTTCAGTACATAAACAAACGACAGGCAAAAGTAGACATTGGGCCACTTCAAACTGATGCAGGGAGCCTAGTGATGGGAGTAAGGAAATAGTAGGAGAACTTAACAAGTACTTTGCGTCAGTTTTCACAGTGGAAGACATGAGTAATATCCCAAAAATTAAAGGGTGTCACGGGGCTGAGTTGAGTATGGTTGCCATTACGAAAGAGATAGTGCTAGAAAAGTTAAAAAGTCTTAAAATTGATAAATCTCCTGGCCCCGGTGGGATACACGCTAGAGTTCTGAGAGAGGTTGCTGAGGAAATAGCAGAGGCATTGGTTGAGATCTTTCAAGAGTCACTGGAGTCAGGAAAGGTCCCGGATGATTGGAAGATGGCTGTAGTAACCCCTTTGTTCAAGAAAGGATCAAGGCAAAAGATGGGAAATTATAGGCCAATCAGCTTAACCTCGGTTGTTGGTAAAATTCTAGAATCCATCATTAAGGATGAGGTTTCTAAATTCTTGGAAGAGCAGAGTCTGATTAGATCAAGTCAACATGGATTTAGTAAAGGGAGGTCATGCCTGACAAACCTGTTGGAATTTTTTGAAGAGGTAACAAGTAGGTTAGACCAGGGAAACCCAGTGGATGTGGTCTATCTAGACTTTCAAAAGGCCTTTGATAAGGTGCCACACGGGAGCCTGCTGAGCAAGGTGAGGGCCCATGGTGTTCGAAGTGAGCTGCTGGGATGGATTGAGGATTGGCTGTCTAACAGAAGGCAGAGAGTTGGGATAAGAGGTTCTTTTTCAGAATGGCAGCCGGTGACGAGCGGTGTCCCGCAGGGTTCGGTGCTGGGGCCACAGCTGTTCGCATTATATATTAATGATTTGGATGAGGGAACCGGGGGCATTCTAGCGAAGTTTGCCGATGATACGAAGTTAGGTGGAGAGGCAGGTAGTTCTGAGGAAGTGGGGAGGCTACAGAAGGATCTAGACAGGTTGGGAGAGTGGTCCAGGAAATGACTGATGGAATTTAACGTGAGCAAGTGCGAGTTCTTGCACTTTGGCAAAAAGAATAAAAGCATGGACTACTTTCTAAATGGTGAGAAAATTAATAAAGCCAAAGCACAAAGGGATCTGGGAGTGCGAGTCGAGGATTCTCTAAAGGTAAACATGCAGGTTGAGTCTGTGATTAAGAAAGCGAATGCAATGTTGTCTCTTATCTCAAGAGGGTTGGAATATAAAAGCAGAGATGTACTACTAAGAATTTATAAAGCTCTGGTTAGGCCCCATTTGGGGTACTGTGTCCAGTTTTGGTCCCCACACCTCAGGAAGGACATACTGGCACTGGAACGTGTCCAGCGGAGATTCACACGGATGCTCCCTGGAATGACAGGTCGAGCATATGAGGAACGGCTGAGGATACTGGGATTGTATTCGTTGGAGTTTAGAAGATTAAGGGGAGATCTAATAGAGACGTACAAAATAATACATGGCTTTGAAAAGGTGGATGCTAGGAAATTGTTTCTGTTAGGCGAGGAGACAAGGACCCGTGGACACAGCCTTAGAATTAGAGGCGGTCATTTCAGAACAGAAATGCGGAGACATTTTTTCAGCCAGAGAGTGGTGGGCCTGTGGAATTCATTGCCACAGAGTGCAGTGGAAGCCGGGACGCTAAATGTCTTCAAGGCCGAGATTGATAGGTTCTTGTTGTCTAGAGGAATTAAGGGCTACGTGGAGAATGCTGGTAAGTGGAGCTGAAATGCACATCCGCCATGATTGAATGGCGGGGTGGACTCGATGGGCTGAATGGCCTTACTTCCACTCCTATGTCTTATGGTCTTATGGTCTTAATCTGACCATTCCATCTGTATCTTACTGTAACATAAGACCTTCCTCCTCACTACCAAACACCTGGTCAATCGTTGTATCAAACACAGACTTACTATCACACTCCGAATCCCCCTCTACATTCACACCTGCACCATTTATGAATACCACATTTAATAAGGGACACAGCACTGATCACTGTGGTATACCAGGGGACAATGGTCTCCAGTCACACAAACAGCCTTCTACCACCACGTATTTTGTGCAAAGTTTTCTTTAACACTGATCTGAAACACACTGGTGTATCGTTCCCTGCTCTATCACTACAACCCTTCGTATAAAGGGTGTTCTCCCGTCCTCGGACACCTCACCTGTGACCAGATTCTATTTAAACATTTGCATCAGCGCCTTTCATCCCTTGTCTCCAACTGCAGCCTGAGATGTAACTGATCTGGGCATGGGCATTGGTCCAATTTTATACCAGCCAATACATCAATCCATGCTCACATCTTATATCAATCTGGAAAAGAGCTTCCCAGTCCATCTTCTTGAATTCTATACCCGCCTCCTCCTTTTCCAAAGTAAAACAGACGTGAAGTTCTCATATAACAATAAATCAGCATCTTCAGTTTCACGCACAAATTTCAGCCTTGATCCTAGACCAATTCTCCTCAGCAGACCACTGTGCCATCTGAGGAATTAATCTGGAGAAAGCCAATTCAGTATATGTGATCAGTATATTTTACTTAGATCACGACATCAAAATTGTATAGGTACAGTCTCCCCAACTCTCTGCGTTACTTGTGCAGAATTTCTTTACATCTAATAGGAGCAAATCACTGCAGAAGCAGAATCTGCACTGAAACCAACACATGCTAGAGATCACAGTGAGTCAGACAGCATCTGTAAAGAGAGAGCAAGCTAACACTTTGAGTCTAATTGATACTTCATCGTCTGTATTCGGATTCCGTTTAAATGAAGGCATTTAAAGGGACACAGCACTGGAACGTGTGGCACATCAGCGTACACCGGGCTGCAGTCACACAAACAGCCTTCTACAACCACCTATGTTCTCCAATAGTTTCTCCAGTGCTTACCTTCCACCGTTTGCATATGTTCCTCCCAATACACTTTGCTTTAATGTTTTCGGCTAACTTACTGTGTTTGCTGATTAAAACTCCTCTTGAATATCTGACTGTACCGTATTCACTGATTCGCCATTATTTACAAATACAAGAGATATCTTCAAGAAAAAAATTATACATTATAACTTCCCTTTCATAAATGCAGAACAATTCACTTGAAATTTGCTATTACTTTCTCAGTGTCCAATAAGATCTTCGTTACAATAGGTTGCAACAGATTCCCTACTGTGGATAACAACTAACTGGCCTGTCGTCCCCCACTCTCCTACTTCTTCCCTTCGTAAATCATTTGATGGCATTCATAACCTTCCGAAGTGAATGCAGAGAAATACAGTGGCCCCTTTTGCAATCAACATGTGTATTGGTGTTTTCTCTGAAATTTCAGTTTGAATTATATCCGGTCTGTCAGACTGATCAATCCTCATCCCAGTTCTGTTTCCAAATACTACCTCGTAACTGTATATGAATTATTTTAGTCGTTAGTTACAAAGGTCCTGTGGTGACTTGGTATTTCTGGGAGATTTTCTGGATCTTCCTCTTTGAAGACAGATGCAATGTAACTGTTTCGTTTCCTTGTCAGTTTTCTGTTCTCTACAATAAATTCTCGTAACCACACATTCGCTTTGCCACATTTGATCTTGATTTAATTTTCCTTTCAAGTATCAACAGACGCTTTTCGCCAGTATTTACAATTAACAAAGAAAATCACAGCACAGGAACAGGTCCTTCAGCCCTCCAAGCCTGTGTCTATCCAGATCCTCTATCTAAATCTGTCACCTATTTTCGAAGGATCTGTATCCCTCTGCTTCCTCATATTTAATGACGCTATCGTCACCGCCTCTGCTACCTCAGCTGGCAACGCATTCCAGCCACCCACTACCCTCTGCGCAAAGAACATTGCGAGCATATCTCCAATAAACTTTTCCCCTTTCATCTTGAATTCTTGACCCCCAGTAACTGAGTCCCCCACTCTGGAATAAGCTTCTTGCTATCCACCCTGTTTACATCTCTCAAGATTTTGTAGACAACAATCAAGTCCTCCCTCAACCTCCGTCTTTCTAATGAAATTCATCCTAATTTACCAAACCTCTCTTTATATGTCGTTCTCTCCATACTAGGCAACATTCTGGTGAAAATCCTCTACCCTCTCTCCAAAACATCCAGATCCTTTCTGTAATGTGGCAACCAGAACTGTCTCCAGTATTCCGAATGTGACTGAACCAAAGTCCTATACAACTATAATATGGCCTGCCTACTCATGTACGCAATAGATTCCGACAGATCCCCTCCTGTTGGTGACGAGTTAACTGGTCTGTGGTTCTCCACTTCTTAAATTGTTAGAATGCATGAAGGAACTATGCTGTATGCCTTCTTCATCATTCTATCCACCTGCCACTTTCAGCGACCAATGGACCTGAACACCCAGATCTCTCTGTACATCAGTTTTCCCCAGGGTTTTTTTCCAGTTAATGTATAATTCGTTCTCGAATTGGATCTTCCAAAATGCATCACCTCACAACTGTCTTTTCTCCACCCAACTCTCCAATCTATGTTCATTCAGCTGTGTTCTCTGACAGTCCCCTCAACTTTCTGCTACTCTACCAATCTTAGTTTCATCTGCAAACTTGCTAATCAGACCACCTATATCTTCCTTCAGATCATGTAAGTATATCACAACAAACAGTGGTCCCAGCACGGATCCCTGTGAAACACCACACAGAACAATTGTCCATTTTGAGAAACTCCCTTCCATTACTACTCTCTGTCTACTGTTGCCCAGCCAGTTATCTAATCCATCTAACTAGTACACCATGGACCCCTGCGACTTCACCTTCTCCATCAGTCTATCTCATCAAACGCCTTACTGAAGTCCATGTAAATGACATCTACATCCCTTTCCGCACTATCAACTTTGTCATTCCTTAAGAATTCTATTATGTTTGCTAAGATGTGACCTTCCCTGCACAAACATGGAAGGTCTTGCGTGGAGTCCGACTTGTTTTACCCTGGAGTCATCCTGGTTTTATTTCCCAAAGCAGGACTTTATAAAATGCCACAATGGTTGGCTGCGTACAAATTGAATGTTGTTTTGAACAAAATACAATCTATCCACAAATACAAATCTGCAAACGCAAATTAACCCCCCAGATTTATAGGTGTGTCTGTGCGAGAGAAGCGGTGTGTGTGTGTGTTTGGGGGGAGGGTGGCATGCGAGTGAGAAAGAGAGGATGTGTCTGTTTGTTTCCATGTGTGTGAGCGAAAGAGGGTGTGTGTGTGCACGTGCGTGGGTGTATGTTTAAGGACGAGAGTGAGAGTCTGTGCTCACGTTAAGACTCAGACAGATTTGGCAGATCCCTTTCCCGGCACACACCCAGTCCGTGGTTTCAGAGCGTCCATGCTCTGCAGCCACTGCTCCATTTGTTGTTCATGTTACAGACACTGATGCTGTAACTACAGTCCCCATGCTCCATCCAGAGTTGGGTCACTAACTCCTCTGGTCTCCCTGAATGTCTGAGGTAGCTCACAGCACAACCTCCAGCAAATGATCCCCAGCCCCTCCACTAACTTTTCAATAACAGGAGACAATCAGACTTCCATCCACTAAAAGTGAGATATCTACTCCTTTATAATTATACTTCAGGATCCTCCTCGTGTTTCTGACCACGTGATCAGCTGAGAGGGACAAACACAGGCGTTCAGTAGACAGGCACAGACCAAGTTTTAAAGACATGAGTCAAAGATGCTGAAACTCCCTGTCCAACATGAAGCACAACTTGGGACACACTGGGAAGTGAGCAATAACCCGAAACACAACCCCCTATCCATGGAGCACCACATGGGACACACCAGCAAGTGAACAACAGCCCAGGACACACACCGCTGTCCAACATGGAGGACAAGGTGGGACACACCGGAAGTGAACGGCTGCCCTGCACACACACGTACCTCTTCATGAAGCACCTTAAGGGACACACCAGAGAGTGAACAACAGCCCAGCACTCCCTCCCCTGTCCATGGAGGACCAGATGGGACACAGCGGGAAGTGAACAACAGCCTGATACACACCATTACATTGTTTCTGAACTTCATAATGCCAGTAGTCGATACAATACACACCCAAAAACCAAGGCCAGAGGAAGATCCAGAAGGACAGAGACATTCACGTTAAAGATAGAAACGGACAATTAAGACAAAACCAGAGCATGTTGTTGAAATATGTGAAAAAACAAGGGAGTGGGTCTATCTGGAGCAGTGTGACCTTGGTGGGTCAGGTCACAAAAATGAGAACATTGAATAAAGGCATTGCCAGAGCAGCTGAACAAATTTATTCACTAAATTCTGAATTTGCCTCACAGAACAAACGCAGAAACTATAGACTGGGACACGTAGACAACCCAGCGTAGAGAGCTATGCAGACTGTGCCAGTGTATTGCTCAGTAAACTGGTCTATCTGCCCAGCATGGGGGGCTGTGCAGACTGTGCTAGTGTATTGCTCAGTAAGCTGGGATATCTGGCCACATGGGGAACTGTAGGGACTCTGCTAGTGTATTGCTCAGTAAAGTGGACTATCTGCCCAGCATGGGGCTTTGTGCAGATTATGCTAGTGTATTGCTCGGTAAGATGGACTATCTGGCCAGCATGGGGAGCTGTGCAGACGATGTTCGTGTATTGCTCAGTAAGGTGGACTATCTGCCCAGCATGGCAGTATTGCAATACTTTGCCGGTATATTGCTGCTACATTTGCACTGCGTAACTGACTAACATTGGGCAATTTGCCGCCCATACTGCGAGTGACAGTAAATGGGCTCCCACAAATTAATGTCTCTGTATCATCATGCATCAGTTCAAGACAAGGGGTTTTATGTGTGCTTTTGTGTGTGGTTCTGGGGCAGTGTAAAATGTGAAAATTATTGTCTAAGAGAGAGCACACCTGGAGGAAATCAGTTTAAATGTGAACAACTGTAAGGGCTTGGTATAATGGACAGAGAGAGATAGTTCATGGGCAGCTGTTAATGACGTTCTTGAGAATATTAAATAAAGGCATTGCCAGACCGAATAGCATTATAGATCAGTATGCACAGGAATGATGGATGGATGGGGAGTTCTGTGTGATATCAGATATGAGCTGTGGAGTATTGACTCAGAGTTGTTTCTGCAGGTTTGCAGCTGTGAGTGTCAGCAACAGGCGAATGCCATCTTTAAGACTGTATTTCACAGCTCATGGTTCAAATAGCAGATGGGATAAGCCAGTGAAGTATATGCTGGATTTATCAGGAGTTATAATTAGGAATGGTCAGGATGTAGTGTCAGGAATTGGTTCATGTCCAAAGGGATCACCACTGTTGTTATTTGTCTATTTGAGCTTCAGATATTGGTCGGGGATGAGATGGAGTCAGAGGAAGGAAATGCAGTTTGCAACCAGAACAGAAGATAGTGACCGCAATGCTTTCATTATTTCGATAGCAAGTGCAGTGATACAACGAATCATGGTTCACAGCTGAAACTGAGCAAGTCAACATAACAACCCATGAGTAACACTGCCAGAAGCAAGGAGGGAGAAAGTGAATTAACAATTTTGTAGTGGTTTGTCAAGTGAATATGTGGATTTAGAGTCTTAGAAGGAACAATAACAGTGTCAAGGAGGGTAGAGTCAATGAAAGAACAGTATTACTGTCAAACATGATTTATAGAATTAATGACTGAACAGTGAGACCTACCAGGTACACCAACGAAAGCCAGGATTGGATAATAAAAATATTGTATAATGTAAAGTGCATATTTGATCGCCACGATAATGACCATTGATCATAATATGTAGAAAGAAGCCAAACATCCAAATATAAATTCCTGTCCAATCTTGTAATATTCCAGTCTAATGTTCACAGATTGTGATCCATTGCTGTAACATTCCAGTCTATTGTTCTCAGATTCTTATTCATTGTTGAAACATTCCAGACTCATGTGCTCAGACTCTGATCTCTCCCCCCGTGGTCTCTGGAGCTGCTGATTCCTGTTAACACTGTTGGTGATGCTCCGACCATACTGTGCGATAACACATTGAACGGAGCCCAATTTTCATTAAAAGATGGAAACCGTCCACTGGGATAATTGCAACCCATGGAGACTAACATTAATCACAGTCACTGAACAAACAGGTCCAGTTAACCCCTTCCTGACATCACTTTTCATATCCCAATAAAAGTGAACATTTATCGGGTATGGGTGGAATGGATGGGCGTTGCTTAGGGATGGACCATAAATCTTTCAATATTCTTATTGTTTCTTCCGTGCATGTGGGAGTAGTGCCAGAACACTGCAGGACTGTGTATATTACATACTGTTCATAAAGGGCGACAGTGAAAAAGTAACAGACCCGCTGCATAAGGTGACTGGTGGGGCAATTTCCAGAGCCAATAAACCAGTGTATATATTTATTGTCCATTTACTATGTGTAATGTTTCTCTTGGTTTTATGTGCACTGTTGTCAAATTCTTCCATAACCTTAGGATATCATTCAGAGCATCGGGACTGCTGCGAAGGGACAGGAGGAAGTAATTCTGTTCCCACACCCCTGTTACAAAGGGACGGGGGAGGCCATTTAGCCTCTCAAGTCTGTTACAGAGGGACAGGAGGAGGCCATTCTGCTTCTTGAGCCTGTTATGCAGGAACTATCAGTTGTAAAATACTTACGGACAAAAATACTCCTAATTTAAATTTTAAAGTTGTAAGTTGACTCAGGCCAACTTTGAACGTTTTATTTTGACACTTTGAAAAGCTGCTTTGGAGAAGCTATTGGTCGGAAAGTGGGAGGCCTTCACAAATGAGTTACAGAGTCTAGCGACACAATGTTCCTGCCAATGAGCAGGGTAAGGCAGGTAGGTGTAGGGAATGCTGAATGGCGAGCAGAATTGAGGCTCTGTTCAAGAAAAGGCGGAAGTATGTGATTGTTACAGACAGTAGGGATCGAGTGTCTCCATCGTGGAGTACCAGGGATGTGGGCTAATGCTCAAGAGGGAAATCAGGAGGGCAAAATGGGGACATAAGATATCTTTCGAAAATAGTGTAAGGGACATTCCAAAGAGATTCTACAACTACATTAAGGTCAAAAGAATAACTAGGGAGAGAACAGGACCCCTTAAAGATCAGCAATGTTGATCTATGTGTGGAACTACAGGAGATCGGTAAGATACTAAATAAATATTTTGCATCAGTATTTACTGTGGAGTAGGATATGGAAGGTAGAGAACTTGGGGAAATGAATAGTGATATCTTGAAAATTGTCTATATTACAGAAGATGAGGCGCTGGATATTTTAAAATGTAGTAAGGTGGATAATCCCCTCTGACCTTTTAAGTGACTCTTGGTTAGGCACGTGGATTTTAGTACAATGAAGGGCATGAAGGTTAGTCTGACCTTAGAGTAGGATAAACTGCCGGCACAACATCAGCAGCTCAAGGGCTTGTGCTGTGCAGTACTGTTCTATGATCCATGAACTAAGCAGATGTACCCCAAATTTGTTGGGAAGCTAGGGAAGTAATTGTTCGGTCTCTGGATGAGATATTTGTATCATGGACAGTCACAGGTAAGGTTGTGTCATTGTTTAAGAACAGTTGGTAAGGAAAAGCCAGGAACTGTTGACAAGTGGGACTGATGTCATTGGTGGGTAAGTTGTTGGAGGGGATTCTGAGGGACAGCATTTACTTGTGTTTAGAAATGCAAATTCCAATTAGCAATAATCAACATGACTTTCTGCGTGGGAAATCGTGTCCCACTAATTTGATTTATCGTTTTGAAGAAGTGACGAATAAGATTGACAAAGGCACAGAAATAGAACTGTAGAATAGAATATAGGATATTGTAAGGCATTCAAAAGGGTTCCGCGTGGTAAACTGGTTAGCATAGTGAGATCACATGGAATACAGAGAGGGTTGGAGGTAATTGACTCGAAGGATAGTAGACGAAGGAAATGTTTGTGAAGTGTTATACAGTTTTGGACTAGAGTTCTGTGACCAGCAGTGGACCACAAGGATCGAATGGATTTTGTCATTTCATATAAATAATTTGGATGTGAATACAGTAGGAATTGTGAGTTTGCAGATAAAACCAAAATTGGTGAGGTAGTGGACAGTGCAGATGGTTAAATCAGAGTAAAACGGGACGCTGATCAGATAGGCTAAAGGGCCGAGGAGTGGCGGATGGTGTTCATGTCAGACAAACGGAAGATGTAACATTTTGTTGAGGCAAATTGTATTAGCACTTATAGTTAGGCTCCTGAGAAGTGTTTTCAAACAGACAGCTACATAGAAATTATAGAAGCCCTGCAGTGTGGAACCAGACCATTTTGCCCACCGAGTCCACACTGACCCTCCAGATAACATCCCGACCAATAAACCCAAAGGTTACCCCGGTAACTCTACATTTCCCATCGACAATCCAGCGAACCTACACATTCCTGGATACTGCGGAGTAATTTAGTGAGGTCACTGAATCTAATCTGGACATTTTTGGCTGAGTGGAAAACCAAGCACCCAGAGGAAACTCACGCACACACAGGGAGAAGGTGCAAACACCGCACAGAGTATCACCAAAGGGTGGAATCGAACCCAGGCCATTGGTGCTGTAAGCCAGTATTGCTAGCCACTATGCCACTCAATGACCAGCTGCGAGAGAAACTGCATTCTCCAACTTTCTCTGGATCTGTCGCATCTGTTCAAATGATGTCCAATTCCAGTGCGGTGCTTTTGATAAGCCCTCCTTTACCTTCACCTCAGGATTCACATTCTGGTGGACAGGGCCTTAAGCTGTGACGGACACATTGCCTGCTCTTCTGTCCTCACCCCTTCCCCTTCTTCCAAGTTGTCCATTAATACTGCAGCATGCAAGATAATTGCTGATCTAAAATAAAACAAAGAGCTGCATATACTGGAGATGGAAAACAAAAGCTGTTCTGATGAAGAATTCCCAAATTAAAAAAAATGACTCACTGCCTTCCTACAGAGGATTAGGAAAAAGTGAATTCTGAAGTGAATTCCTGATGAAGGGCTTATGACTGAAACATAGACTTTCCTGCTCCATGGATGCACCATGACCCGCTAAACTCTTTGAGGGCCAAACATTCGACTTTCTTCCTTCAAATAGTACCAGACCCGTTGAGTTTTGCCTGAAAACGCTTGTATATCTAATTTCCTGTTTCGAACGTACACATTTTTTCCCTGCAGTATTGACTTTCATACACATCTCCCACCAGTGTTTGCTAATACTTCTTGTTTATAACCTCCAGTCAAATTGTTTCTGTGTAATCTTATTGCTGGGGTGAGATGAATTGTAGATTCAATGAGATCTTTCCTGAGGCCTTTCTTGACATCACAAAACCTCGCTGCACTTTGTTCGAACAATATATGAATTGAAAAGGCAGAGAAAGATATGGACCAAGTGCAGGGAAATGGTGTTAATGTGGATGGACATTTTGGTTGGTATGGACCAATTTTGGCTGAATGGCCTGTCTCTGTGCATGACTGTAAATGAAAGTGGTTTTGGGTATAGAAAGAGAGGATGAGATTGAGCAATAATATCATGGAAGGATGTGCTCACAGGTTTCAGAATGCTGAGAGATAGACATTTCAATAACATCCGGCAAAATAAGCTAGTATTACTAGGAGTGATGGTGAATGGAACATAGCAATGAGTTCAGATGATGGAGAGTTGTGGATGAGGACTTGTTCTGCAGCTCTGTAACTGTGAATGGGGTCAGCAGAATCTTCGACTCGTCGGGCTGAATCTAACAATAATTTATCTTGGAGTGATTTTCATTGGGTGTGACAGGGGGATTGTCTGCACGAGGCCGAGCTAGTTTCCTGGTGCTGTCATATCGAACTCACCTCATTAACTACCCATCCTACCCCATGGTGTCCCTCTCATTCAATGCTAGCCCCATTCTCCCACCCATCTTGGCTGGAGGTTCCCACCATCGCCCGGATGCCCCTGGATATACCATTATACCTTGTACTGTTGTAATCTTTAAAAGGACAATGGGCTCTCGATTGAGCTTTCCTCAGTTTGGAGCTGTCATGTACAGTTTACCTAGAGCATCGAAGATAAGGGTCAATTACACCTCGGTTTGTCAACAGGGTCACAGATATCCTGGTGGATGGGTTAGTACATCTCTTCACAGAGTGGGCTACACCACCAGTCCCACCGAGCATGATCTGAGCTCACCACACAGCTAAGTGCAGTACCTGTGATCTGTAGCAATGTCCAGCAATACAGGACAAAGATGAATAACATTCCCCACGCTGCGAGGATAAGGTCATTGTATGCTCTCTTAGCCCTCATGCTAAATGTATGTCTGTTTCAGCACCGACACCCGAACAAGGCTCATGCTCCACCACTCTCACTCCTGCATGCAGCAGCCACCCCTCTGTCTCTGTGTCTCTTGCCTTTGTAATATCCCCACAGATGGTAGAATGCTCTGGAGAATGCTGATTATGGAATATTCCAAATAATATTCCAAATAATTCCCAGTTTCAGGAAAATGGTAGTGCCCCAGTGTGTAAAACTTTAGGTGAAGGAACAGAGTGTTTCTTTTTAAGTCGCATGGAGCTAAAATCCATAATGAGTCCATTCAGCCCTTCAAATGTGCTGTACCATTTAATAAGATTGAGGGTGATCTGACTGTCTCCTGAGTTTCACGTTGTAGGAACTTTCAATCATTTACAGCCCTCTGGTTTCCTGTCACTGACCAGACAACACTCACGCACTTCCTACCTTGGGTTTCTTCAAGCATGTGTTCTGTATGCATTTCCCATGGGGGCCAACCCTCAAAACATATATTCCATCAGCTTTTTACTTTCAGACAATGGTTAGCATGCTTCACACAGACCAGACAAAATTTTACTTATATTTGATAGATATCGATCTCTAATCACAATTAGTAATTCTGGTTATTTCGCTTGGGTCACCTTATTATATTTAACCAATATAGCATCCAATCAACTGTTTCGCTATAAAATACAATTTCCAGCGAAGCAGTTTTTTTTCCTCAGCCATTATCTTGACCGTTATCTGAATTGTACCTTTTTACCTTCTTATCAAAATTTATATTTTACTTTGACTTTGGTTATTTCTATCTATAGCAGTTACACAGTCTCGCAATCTGTTGGCTGGATGGATGGCTTATGATGCAGAGGAAGGCCAACAGCGCAAATTCAATTCCCCACACAGACAGAGGTTGCCACGAAGGGGACGCCCTCTCAACTTCATCCTGTCACCCATGGTGTGATGATCCTTAAGATAAACCATAATTTGTGGTCTCACTAATGAGAAAGTGGTCCTTTGGTACTCTATTCTATCCATGTTTACATTTTAATTTTTTCAAAAATATTTTTATTCAGTGAAAATCTTTTTAGTGCTTCAGTGAACTCAAAAAACAATGCAAATTGAACACAATTACACACATGTGCATGTACATAAAAAAACAAGGCAAATCAACGGACCGAAGAAAAATTTTAAAAATTAAAAAACAAATAGTAGAACTCAGTGTAACAAAACTATAGCTCTCAACCTTCAAGAGCCTTAACTAATACACGTTCATTTGTTCGTAATTCTTCCTCTGTGGACATTAGATTCATTAGTCAAGTTGGTCATAGCTATATAAAAGTCCTTATTAGAGTAGCAAGTCAGCCTGTACCTTGGTAATTCAAAAAGGGCTGCCATGCCTTATTTCCTTTATTTTCTGGTGCAACATACCTTTACAAAAGTCCAAAGAGCTATGCTCGATGAAGAGGTGACGACAACCCAATAAACCCAGGGGGTTTTCAGACACCCAATACAACAGAACTTTTTTTCTGAAAAAAGAGAATGGGGCGATCGAAGTATTTTTTTTTCATATGCACATCTGAGTAAGGTAGACTGGGCAGGCCCAGGAAAAGGGAAACCTGATCCATCTCCAATTTGGTCTCCAAGATTCTCTCAATCCCATCGAACACACTGCTCCTATAGCGCTGGTGGAAGGTCAACAAGCAATGAGTAAGAGTGTCCATAGTCATTCTGTATTTAAGACATACTCCCATCTTGAATTCTGAGAGAGGATCTGGGGCCAAATATATGAAGAATCTTTAACTACACGGCAAGAGTCTTCTCACAGATCGAAATCCTTCTTGCATTTTCACAAATATACTCCCCTGTGTCCGAAGAGATCTGAACGCCCAAATCTCTTTGCAGACCTCAGAAAGGCACAAAGTCACGTCTGAGGACCCACTCTCCATCAAATGATAACGGGTACTGACAGAGAGTGTGTTCTTAGCACTAAGCACCCTCTTCTCTGTAGCGGATCTGTACGGGTCTGTTAAAAGCGTGGTTCTTTTCTGAATAATATCTCTGATCTGATGAAAAGAAAACAGAAGATATCTCTACTCGGTAGTCTATAGTTACAACTTATTTGATCAAAGGACTTCCTTGTTTCTCCCTCAGATAAATCATCATAGCAAGATATACCCAAGAGTTTCCCATAGTTTAAACATGGAATCCAGTATCCCCGGTCGGAAACACGGTACACCACATTTTTGGATAAGAAATGAGGTGTGGCAATATTGCCCTCGATCGGACACATTGCCCTCCCAACTTTAAAATCATTGATATTCATTGGAAAATGGCAATTCTTTGTGCCTGTCCTCATTTTGTCTATGAATATCAGACTAATAAGGGAGCACGTTGCCTGAGAAGCTTCAATATGTAACCATATTGATGCCGAGGCCTCACTAACATCGGGTAAAGAAGAGCTTAATTGATAGATGTTAATATCCGGGAGAACTACTCACCACAAACTGTGGGGTCATTGTAACTTGGTTAACATGATATCGGGTAGCTTATGGTGACAAATCCAAAAGCTAAATCATCCATTAAGTATCCTAAATGTCTGCCTGGGAAACATTGAAGAACGCATTCACACGGGGTATAGCGAACATGGGAGGGAATTCATTTTAATAAGAGCTATCTGACCTAGCCAGGACACAGGAAGAGCCTCCCATCTTCGAAGGTTTTGTTTAATTTTGTCAAACACATGGCTGAATTCCACGTTAATTGTAAGTTCAAATATAGGATTAATGAAATTAACTAAATAGGGAATATCCCCATACCCCCAGGACCATTGAAAAGGTAACCAAGATTCTCCATCAACATCAGGTATTTCCCCAAGATCGCCCATAGACATGGCCTGCGACTTTGTAAAATTAATGGTACAGCCAGAAACGGCACCATTCGTACTGATGCATTACATGAGGTGAGGTACCAAAACTGTGGGATTTAACAAAATATTAAACCATCATCTGCAGACAATGTAATCTTACGTGACTTCACTCCCGCTCCTGGGGCAGCTATGTTGGGGTCCCTGCAGATGGCTTTCAACAGTGGCTCAATCACCAATGTAAACAACAGTGGCAGAAGGGGTCTACCTTGGACTGCCTCTAGGACTATTACTGTTATAGGATCGCACAACATTGGTGAGAAACGTGGCCAGAGGATCGCTTTCAAGGGCCCTCACCCACTTGGTAAAGACTTTGCCTCGACCAAAACATTCTAACATATAGAAGAGATACAGCCACTCAACCCAATGAAATGCTTTCTCTGCGTATAAAGGGATCACTAATACCTGTATAATTTGTTCTGGACACGCTGGGACCATATTGAGTAATCTCCTAATATTGTTAGTGTATCTGCAGCCCTTTATAAGCCGGTGTGGTCCAGTTTGACAATGGAAGGATACAGATTTTCCAGCCGTAATGTAAGACAGGATTTTGAAATCAACATTTAAAAGTGGGATGGGCCTATAAGAAGCAAAATCTTACGGTGTCTTCGTTCTGTTAAGAATAAGAGAGACATGAACCTCTCTTAAGGATGGTGGGCGGCATTCGTGACTGTGTGAGTGACTAACATGGTCAGCATCGGCCCTGACAATAGGTTTACAATTTCAACATAAAATTCACGTGGAAATCCTTCGGGACCGGGCGCCTTTCCGCCCTGAAGCTGCTCTACACCCTCCAGCACTGACAAAGGTGCATTAAGGCAAGACACTTATTTGGAGGTTACCCCTGGAAGATCCAAGTTCTTGAAGAAAGATTCCATCGTAGTCCACCTATCCTCATAATGCTCAGTCTGATATAAGTCGGAGTAAAATCTCCGAAATGCTGCTTTAACCTTTCTGGGATTTCAGGTAAGGGTTCCAGTACCTTCCTTAATTGAGGTCGTGGCTTTGGGGCTCTCTTTTACCTCGCAAGATAGGCTAAATACTAGTCCAGCTTATCACCATGCTCAAACAGACTTTGTTTTGCAAAAGTAAGTTCCTTCTTGGCTGTCTGTGTGAGCGTGGAATTCATTGTAGACCGAAGTGTTGTGATCCTCTGCAGCCTAGCCACCGAGGGTCTATCACAGTATGCCCTCTCAGCTGCCTTCAAACGTGCCTGGAGCAAGCGTACCTGCTCAAATTTTAGATTAGATTAGATTAGATTAGATTAGATTAGATTACAGTGTGGAAACAGGCCCTTCGGCCCAACAGGTCCACACCGACCCGCCGAAGCGCAACCCACCCATACCCCTACATTTACCCCTTACCTAACACTAGGGCAATTTAGCATGGCTAATTCACATGACCAGCACATCTTTGGAGTGTGGGAGGAAACCGGAGCACCTGGAGGAAACCCATGCAGACACGGAGAACGTGCAAACTCCACACAGTCAGTCGCCTGAGGCGGGAATTGAACCCGGGTCTCTGGCGCTGTGAGGCAGCAGTGCTAACCACTGTCCCACCGTGCCGCCCACTTCTGCCATATCCTAAGGAATAATTATTCCTTTGGTATAAGCCTTTGCAATTTTCCATAGAATGGATGGGTTACTGGTTGAATCTGAATTAATGGCTCAGAAAGATCTGAATTCATTACATAAATACTCAATGTACTTTCTATCCTTAAGAATAAAGGGATCCATTCGCCACTGTCTCGAATCTGTTATATTGCCCTTAATCTTAACCAATAAGTAGACTGTTGCATGGTCAGAAATTGTAATATTCCTAATTGTACAGAACACCACCGAATTGAAGATTGCTGCAAGGTGTGGAAGAGGTCAACCCTCGTGTGGCATTTCTGCGGGATAAAGAAAATAGTAAAATCCCTATTTATGAGGTGGATCGGCCTCCAAACATCCACCAGCCCCAGTTCCACACAAAAACCCACTAACTGCTCAGACGTAAAGATGGTCCTGGGGATTTTGGGCATTCTGTCCACCGTGGGTGCAAAAGACAATTAAAGTCTCCTCCTACAATAATGTGCTGCGAAGAAAGATTACTTAATTTGGAAAATGCATCTATCAGGAATTTAAGGCTGTGCACCAGGGGACAATAATCATTCAAAATACCATTTCTTTCCCATATATGTTTGAGGATTATGATCCTCCCGTGGATGCCTAATACAATCTCGTAATTTAAATGGAAGATTCTTCCTCACCAGTATGGCTTCTCCCATACTCCTAGTATTAAAAGACTAGAAATAAACCCGATCAAACCCACCCTGCTGCAATGTCAAATGTTCCTTGTCATCAATGTGCATCTCTTGCAATAGGACAAGATCCACCCTCTCCTTGTTAAGGCTAGAAAGTACCTTTTTCCTCTTAACTGCCTCCCCTTAATGCTCCAGATACACCATTGAAGCATGACATTAGCCATAACACACTGGAACAACATTTGAACTCCAGAGAGGAAGAACTCAAATTACACATCGCTGAGCATCAATGAAAAAAGACTCATCGAGCCTCAAAAAAACATACTAACTAAAACTACTACAACTAACAACCTTTCAAAACGTTCTACAACTAAATACATATAAAGACAAACAGAAAACAGGCTACAAAGTGCCAATGGCAATCAGGAGAGGCATTTAACACCCTCCCCCCCCCCCCCCACTGCGGGCATTTGCACGTCACAAATCTTTATCTGCTGCCCCATTATCAATACTACATCCCTGGCAATTAAACACAAAAATCTGGATTGAACTGCCCTTAGGTAGGCATTCAGTCTTCATGATCAGCTTGATAACTCCCTTCAGCTTGAGCCGAACCCGACACACAAACTAAGCAAGAGAAAAACGAGTAGCAATATTAATCAAGTTAACAGTGAGGACTCGATCCATCCCTGACTATAATTTAATACTAATTAATACCAGAAAGATTCAACAAACGTTCTTTAAAACGAGAGAAACATGATTGTCGATATCCATTAAAGCATCCAGCCTGCTTTAGAGTGTCCACAAAATTTTCGCGTCCTCTGGATCATCAATGGATCTATTGAAAGATCCACCAGTGCGTAGAACTATTGAAAGCATATGGAGCACCGCTGCGTTCATGAAGGAATACTGAATCTCAAGTTCCCTTACTCTTCTCATGATATCATCAAAAGATTTTCTTTTCTCAATTACTGCCGCTGAAAAGACCTGGAAGAGCATAATCCTGGAGCCCTCGTCGGATCTTTTCCCTGTGTTCTGGAAGCTGCCATAAGTCTTTGATTGTCTCTGCAACTATGTAATCGCACAAGGACTGGGTGAGGGCTTTGGTCTGAGTCTGACCTGCGCTCCATAACCCGATGAACTGTCTCACTCTTCACTCGTCCCTCTTCAGCTTCGAAGTGAAGGAACACTGCAGCCAGTTCTCGAAAAAAACTCACTGGCTGAACACCTTATGTCTCCAGGAGACCGATGATATGAACATTCTTCATTTTGCCCCTGTTTTCGAGGTCGTCACCTTGTTCAGTTAAGGTACGGACCTGTTTTCCAAGGGCGAGGATCCGCTCCTTAGAGGAATCGATGACATTCTCTGCCCCTGCAGTTTGACGCTCGACCTCATCCGTTCTGTTTCCAAGGCTTTCAAGTTGCTGCTCATGTTTTTGGAGCATGGCTGAGAGTGGTTCTAGTTTCCTACTGAATATTTCTTCAATCATGGTTTCAATCATTTCACGTAACTTGATTAACTCAGTGACAAAGGCCTGGTGAGTAACTGGGTCCATCGAACGAGCAGAGGGGGTTACAGCTACTGCCTCAGGCATGCTGACAGCTTCTGACGTTGCCCTGCATGTTGGGACTTACTCGATCCTTTCCCGTGTTTTGTCATTTCCACTTGACAAAACGGAATTAGTAAGGATTCTATAGCTCATTTAGTAAACAATTACCACTGTGATTCAGAGCCCAGCAAAGCAGACCTTTCAGATCGCTGCCGTCTTGTTTCCCCGTTAAAACTTTATCGATGTTATAATTTCGTTTAATTCCTGGATATTCTGGAGCCGTGCCATTCAGTACCACTGACTACATTTTCCCCACAAGGCATATTGCTGCCCATTCCTCGATAATCCTTGACTCCTTTGTGATTCGTGAACCTGCCTCAAAAATATTCAATATCTCTGCCTCGAATAGACTGCAGGAAAGTGTTTCAAAGACTCACAGCACCCTGAGAAAATAAACATAAACCGACTGATCGATGTGTGAGATTAGTTTTATTTTTGTATCCTGATCTGAGAAAGGATATAGTAATATTGGAAGCAATTCAGAGGTGCTTCCCTTCACTTATTCCATGGATGAAGGGCTGACAATATGGAGACCTTAACAGGTTACTCTTGGAATGAGAGCTGGTCTTATTGAAATATACAATGCCTTGAGGTGAATGGATCAACGAGATACCCAATGGTTGTTTGCATAGTCCAAACATGAAGTCATTGTCATAGAATCCGTACAGTGTGGAAGCAGGACATTCTGCCCATCGAGTCCACACAAATTCACCGAACAGTATCCTACCCAGATATGCCCCCCTACCCTATCCATGTAACTCTGCATTTCCCATGACTAACGCACTTAACCTACACATTCCTCGTCACTCTTCGTAATTTAGCATGGTCAATCACTCTAAGCTGCACATCTTTGGAATATGAGAGGAAACTAGAGAACGGGGAAGAAACCCACACAGACACGGGAAGAATGTTCAAACTCCACATAGAGGGTTGGATGAGGTTGGAATTGACCTCAGCTCATTGCTGATATGAGGTAGCAGTGCTAACCACAAATCCACCATACTGCTCCATTAGCCCTAATAGTTGCCTGCGGTTGATGAAAGAAATCTGCCTGACTTGTTCCTGTCACTGAATCTGGCCCAGTCTGAAACCTTTATAATCGGTCATATCACCAACCTGGTTACATTTAAAATGTGCTATGAGCAGTGGAGAAGTGGGAATAGAAAAGGAAACTGTTGACACCCTCCAACTTCAGTCAGAACCGGATTGAGGAGAAATTCTCAAAGTTGGATTTCATTAAAGTGGGAATTCTCTTTCTCAGAAGTTTGGAATGTTTGAATCTTTATAGGAAAGCAAGGCTGGCCTCGTCTGATTGTTTATAGACAGGTGAATCAGGGATAATGGTGCATGGAGAGAAAAGTGCAGCTGGGACCACAATGAGATGAGTCACGACCTTATTTACGTGTGGAGTAGTGTCAAAGGGCCGAATGGCCCCTCGTGTCCCTCAGCCCTGTGTTCTGATGTTCTATTCAGCCCTTCGGACCTGCTACACAGGGACAGAACGAGGTCACTCCGATGGTTAGGTGCAGTTTCAGAAATGTACTTAGAACATCCAGGCTGGGTCAGAACGTGGCCACCACCCTCAATCCTTCTTTCCAGGCTTCCCCTCTCTGTAACCTCTGCTCCATATCTAAGTCATGTTCCAGACTCAGATTCACAACCACCATACGCCACCAAGGGCTAACTCAAATAAATCTTCTGGTCTCCCTGAATGCAACATTGTACAATACGATTTCCAGGAAAATAACCCGTTACTTTCCAAAAGCATAACATAAGAATGCAAGAAAAAGGAACAGGAGTCGGCCATTCGGCCCCTCAAGCCTGAACGCTCATTTAATAAGAACATGTTTGATCTCCGCTTTCCCACGCAATTCGTTGTATCCCTCCAGAACTCTTTTGGAATAGGGAATTTCAGACATTCACTACCTTCTGAGAAAAGATTGAAATTGGTGTTCCTTATTCGGTATCTATCTCCTTGAGTTCGAGGCTCAGGGGAAACACCTTCTCAGCATTTACCTTGTCAAGCCCCCTCTGTATCTTGTACATTTCAGTAGTATCACCCTTATGCATTTCAACTGCAATGAATAATCGCCCCAGCATTTTTGATGCACTCAATAAATCAACCCTTTCCTACCAGGAACCCGCCTCATGAACCAACCTAGTTACTTGCAACATCAGCATGCTGACATTACGTTTCATGCACAGGAACAGTCCAATCACTTTGTATTGCTCCTTTTTTTGGGAGTCCTCTCCATTAAATAACAGCCTGAATTTTGGTTCTCTGTGTCATCTACAAACTCGGATGTATATTGCACTCAGCTCCCACCGTCAGGCTATCAGTGTAGATTGTAAATAACTGATGCAATCGGCCTGATATTTGTGGTAATCCAGTTGCACCTTTATCATGAAGATCCAGTAATCCTGACTCTCCGATTTCTATGTGTTAACCCACCGTCATTCCATGCTAATATATTATCCGTCAAACTAAAAGCCTCTGTCTTGTGTCAGAACGTTTATTTTGTGATATCTTGTTGAAAATCTCTGGAAAGCCTCATGTTGACCAGCTCCCTTTATTAAGGCTGTTTGTCACATTCTAAGGAGTTCCTGATGAAGGGCTCTTGCTCGAAACATTGACTTTCCTGCTCCTTGGATGCTGCCTGACCTGTTGTGCTTTTCCAGCATGACTCTAATCTTGACATTCTCAGGATCGCCAGAAAAAATGTATGATTTTACAGAACAAAAGTAGTTTCCCTTTCACAAAACCATGCCACTCTGGGTTTAGCTTTTCTAACTGCACTGCAATTCCTTCCTTATCAACAGGCTCTAGAAGATTCCCAGCAATAATGGTTAGGCAAAATGTTTCCTGCTTTCTGTCTCATTCGTTTCTTGAAGACAGGTGCAACATTGGAGGGTCTCCAGTTTCGCTGGAACACTTCTGTAATCCAGAGTGTTATGGAGTAGTTCACACAGTGCTGCTAGTCACTCTGTGACCACTTCTTTTAAAATTAACTATGAATTACTGCTGACCTGCTCCCCTTATTCTTGCCTGTTATTTTAAAACCTTGTTACTTTTGTTGCCGACAGTTCAAGAAATTCCCTCCTACTACCATTTTGTTTATACCATTTAAATGCGTAGAGTACTTTCCCCATGAGGAACCATTTAAAATACTGGTGTAAGTTATTTGCCTGTTCCCTGTGGCCAGTTCCCTCGTTACACCCTCCATATGGCCTCAATGTACTTTCCTGACTGCACTTCTGCATCAGCTCACAAACACATTTTTAAGCTTTTTTTTAATACAGATGGAAAAAGCTTGTGATACTTGTTTTTATGTTTCTTGCAAATTTATTACATCATATCTTTTCATACATCTTCCTCGTTTCTAGATTCATACAATCATATTGTGTACAAACAGACCATTTCGTCCAATTTGTCCATGCTGGCCAGGTTTTCTAAACTAAACTAGTCTCATTTGCTTGCACTGGCCCATATGCCTCTAAACGTTTCCATTCCTATGTTTGTCCAAATGTCTTTGAAACATTGTTGCTGCACTTGCATCTACGACTGTTCCACTAGCAGCCTATTCCATACTTACATCACCCTCTGTGTAAATAAAGTTGCCCCTTTGTCCCTTTCAAGTTTTCCCTCTTTTACTTTAAAGCTATGCATCTATGTTTGAACTCCCCGATCCTGCAGAAAAGACCTTGGCTATTCACCCTATCCATGCCTCCCATGACATTATAAACTTCGAGAATGTCACCCCTCAACCTCCTACAATCCATCTGATACTAACTTCGAGATAAAATGTTTAACAATAGGCACTTCAAATTTGAAAGAATTATAAAGATGAAAGGTAAAGAAAACAGCCCAAACTTCATACTTTCAGTTTTGCTCTATGTTACAAAACTAAGGAAGCATGAAACTCTTACTCGTGCCAATAAGAGGTCAAGCTCCTGAATTCCTTAGTGTGAAGGAGATGATGATCTATAGAGTGAAAACCTATCTCTTGCTAGATTTATATAATACCACATGGTCAACATTCTCTCTCCTGTTCTCTCTATGACCTTGTGTGGAAGTGTTTTCTTTATCTTACACTCAGTTAGAGAGAACCCCTTTCCCCATTCACATCTTAATTTAAACTCATTTTGCATCATCTTCTCGTTCACCACTGCTAATAGCCCGTTTATGTTTTGCCACGCCCTCTTATCCAAGTCATGCATCCCCCAACTCCGGCAAGGCATTAAAAAGACCAGTTTAAAACCCTTTTCAGTTCTGAACAAGTCACACGGACTTGGAAGGCTAACTCTGTTTCTCTGTCTCTGCAGATGCTGCCAGACCTGCTGGGTTTCTCCAGAAACGAATAGGAACAGCACAAATTTTCAATTAAAGAAATAGCGAAGCTGACTGGAAGTAACAACACAAAAATCGCTGGAGAAACTGAGACCTTCGTAAAAGGGTCCCTGGACCCAAAAGTATCACTCTACATTCACTACAAAAGACGCCCGCAGACCCGCTTTGTTTCTTCAGCAATGTTTGAAGAAGTTCCAATTTGTGAAAGCTTCTCAAACGCCCTGTCCAACACGGAGCGTCGTACCCTGGGAACTGAACGATAATGCAAAGTGCACACATTCATTGTCTCTGAAAATGCATATGGCTGGCGTCACTGACACCAGAGAGCTCTTCATCATGGTCAGGGAGAAAACCAGTGAGAAACACATTCAATTCAACCGCAGAAGATGACATTAAGATTAAGGAGAAGATTCAGATGAATATGTCAAAGGATTTGAGTAATGTAACAAATTGGAAGCATGACACCAAGGAGAGACACTCAGCAGAATTAGAGTAGGAAAATTGAATTATTATCGCATCAGAAACCAGGTGATGTCACTGAGTTCACGGCTGATGGGTGAATGGAACTCGATGTGAACTGGGGAACAGTCAGTAGAATTGAATTGCAGATATTGCAGCTCAAACTGGGCTATCACGTGATGCTGTTGACAACAGCAGCAATAAAAGCAGGATTGTATTCAAACATAATCTGGAACATTTTCCCCAGGATATTACATCAGTCTACAATTACCACCAAGACGAATGATGGTTCAGTGATGTGTGTGGGTGAACATGTCAAGGTCAGGACCATGTGTACCTTAAGCTGATGACAAACCATTAAAGCTACCGCACTTGAATGGTTTCATTCCAAACAGCAGAACGAACATCTGATAGAGAGGACGAAATGATCCTAAGACCAACAGATCAGATCTAAGCTCTGCAGTCCTGCCACATTCAGACATAAATGTCGGTGTACTATTAAACAACTTACTGGAAGAGAGGACACCAGAAATATCCCCATGCTAAATAATGGAACAGCCCTGTACATCAGTGAAAATGACAAGGGTGTAGTATCTGCACCATCCTCAGCCAGAGGTGTTGAATCGATGATTCATGTCACCATCGTCATGATGCCACAGAATCACAGATTCCAGTCTTCAACGAATTCGATTTGCTGCACTTGACATGAAGAAACAGTTGGACACGTAGATACAACGAAGGCAATGAGCCCTGACACCAGTCCCACAATGGTACTGAAGACTTGTGCTATACAACAAGCCGTGTCCCTGGGGAAGCTTTTCCATTCCAGCTCCAACGCAGCCAACTCCCTGGCAATGTGGAAAATTACTCACACTATGTTCCGTCCCCTAATAGATTAATAATTACATTCTGACCATAAAACACTCCCTCAGTGCCTTCACGATAATCACATTGGTGGGAGTTAATTGTGACAGACTGTCAAGCAGTACAGAAATAACCCGCTCAGTGTGATTTCCGATAGGTTCATTTGTGGACATGGTGCTGTTATGGAAATGTCACTGGATTACTAATCCAATACAGGATAATGCTCTGGGAAGCTGGTGGAAGTTAAAAAAAATAATAAAATATCATGATCTAGAATCTGGTGATGGCAACAGTGACCTTGCATCCAATGTTGGTTGTAAACATCGATCTCCTTCCACAAAGTACTTTCAGGAAGTGAATCTCCCATACTTTCCTGGTCTGGCCTAAAAATAACTCCAGACACACAGATATGTGATAAAGTCTTCAATGGTCCCTGAAACGGCCAAGCAAGACACTCAATTGTATCACACTGGTCCAAGGTCTTAAAGGATAAAACCAGACAGAATACCCGGCACCAGCCTCGATATCAGAAAAAGGCACGGGAATCACAGTCCTGTTGACCCTGCAGAGTCCTCCTTCCTCACATCTGAGAGCTTGTGACAACATTTACAGAGCTTTCCCACAGGCTGCACGGAAACATCGGGAAAGGAGTAGGCCATTCAACACATTGAGCCTTCCCTATTCTAGTTCATTGAGAAAATCTCCTCAATGCAATTTTACCGACACAGTGCTCATATCCATTAATATGTTTAAACATTGTGAAATATAAAATAAGAACTGTTGTAGTCCCTTCAGTCCATCAATCTTGCTCCTCGATTCAATATACAGGCAGTTCTCTGATAACACGGGTTTATTAAACGTGATTTGACTGCAGTGCGATTCGTGAATTGTGATCTTTTTTCTATAAAGCGATTCCTTGCCAGACACCATCTGAACAACAAAAACCCAGCTTCAGGATCCTCTGTCTGCAAAATACACCCTGTGAGTGTTCAGCTAAAACAGGAATGCAATCCGCTCTGCAAAGCCTTGAACCTGAGCCTGAAATAGGGAAGTGTTCTCTCCAATTAGAAGGAACTTTATTTCAAACCAGGGGGAGAATCTTGAGGAGAAATGGAATTCAATGTTGGCATCACGTGGTCAGTCAGCCCTTCGCGCTTTCAGGTGAAGAATTTGGTGAAAGGTACAGGGATGTAGCCAATGACTGTAATGTAAAAGTGTTGCGTTTACAGCACTATTTCATTACCATATATGATTTTAAGGTTTAATTAGACTGTGCTAGTGTGTGTGTGTTAGACGAACTTTAATTTTGGTTTTATACTGATATTTTGCGGTTCACCCATTATTCTCGTTTCCCCAAAGACCACATTATTAATATTGCATGATTTTCTGCAACACAGTGATGCACAGGAACACAGCTACCACGTTATTGAAGAGCAACCTGTAATGATATCTGATCCTCCATCTTCATACTATACCCTGCTCTCTCCCTATCCCTTTAGTTTCCAGAAATCCATTTTTATATTCGGTGCCTTGGTTTCCACAGTCTGATCTGGGAGATAATTCCCCAGGTTCACCAGTCTATGAGTGCAGACATTTATTCTCATCTCAGTGCAGAGTGGTCTGTCTGTACCTAATACTATGGCCCCTTGTTTTGATGTCCCAGCCAGGGTAATTGTCACCACTGCTTCCAATCCGTCTTGTCCTGACAGAGTTTTATATATTTCACTGATGTCTCCACTCATTTTCCTAAAGCCCATGGAATTCAGGCCCAGCCACCCCAGATTCTGCTCCCACAACAGCGATCAGTCTGGTCATCTTCGCTACTCTCCCTCAATGTCACCATACTCTTGTATTCAAATCCCCCTGAAATGAAGATAAATACACGATTTATCTGCCTATCTGCTTTCTGCTCCTGCAATATTGCTTTCAGTGACTGGTGTACAGGGAGATCCAGATCCTTTCCAATGTTACAGCTCCCCACTTGTTGGGTCTGTGTACACTGGTCAGTGTGACAATGCCATTACCAGTATTGACTTCATGATTCAGATCTCATTGCCCTACACTGACCTCGGAGGGCTGCACAGAAGAAACAAAAATGCAGCTTAAGTTCCTTTATACATAAACATTTTTCAACCAATCCCTTTTCAAATGATAGGCTCTAGTTCTGTTTTTCCCATCAAAGGTCACAAGATCACATATCCCCCGCCTCCCCTCCCCATTGCTCCTCATGTGCCACGTATTTGCCCAGACACTACACTTGTCTCAATCACCTTGGAGCTTTTTGACATCCTGCTCACCCACTCACAATCTGATATTGTTTAGTGCCATCTGCAAATTTGAAAATATTGTACTTGATCCTCTCAATCATTATCATGATGTGTATTGGGAATAGCTGGGGCCCAAACCCCAACCCTTGCTATGTCCTCCAAGCCTTCCATTCAAAAAATACATTGTTTTATTTCTACTCACTGCTTCCTGACAGCTCTCCCATTGTAAAACCATGTTAGTCCCAGTCCCATAGGATTTGAATTTGCATAATAGACTTTATCAAAAATCTTTCTGAAAATGCACATATTTCATTAATTGCTTCTCCATAATTATGCTAAAGGCTCTTTCTCAAATATGATTCCTATTTGATCAATCTCTGTTGACTTTGTCTGTGCTCATTACTTTCAGTTCCAATACTTCGTCTAAAACTGTTCAGGTGCTAATTTCATTCTATTCCATTTTTCTAAACAGACTAATGTTCGCTAGTTTTTTTGGGAAGTTTTCTTTTTTGTTTCGTTTTCTTATGTGAAGACATAACTGACGCATTTGGTCCACAGTTCTGCCTTTTCCCTGTCTTCAATTCTCTGGTATCAGACTGTAAGAAAGTTGCACCTTTTTTCCCGTAATTTTGCCATTGACATATTTTCAGAAGATATAACAAGTTCAATCTTAAAACCCTTGTTAATATACTCTTCAGAAACCCATCAATTCCTACCTTAAGCTACTCAATGATTGACCTTCCACAGCCATACAAACACAGAAGCACAGACTTTGTCCCATCAACAATACAGCACGGTCGACATTAGCCCCACTTTCCGACACAAAACCGTAGCCGTGAATCTTATGGCATTTCAAGTTCACAACCGTGTATTTTCTAATGGTTGTGAAGTTACCATGACAATTCTTCTCTCAGGAAGTGCATTCCTGACCCCAGCACCCTTTGAGTGAAAAATAATCCTCAATTCCTCTCCACATCTCAAATCCTTCACTTTAAAATGTGCTCCATTGTTCTTGGCCATTTGACTAAAAGGAACAGCTGCTATCTATTCATCCTGTCCAGGTTCCTCGTAATCCTATCCTTCTGAATCTTGGCCCACTCAGCCTTCTTTCCTCCAAACTAAACAGCCCGAGCTTATACAGCCTATCTCCATCGCTAATATGCTCCATCGCAGCGAACATCGTGGTGAATCTCCTCTGAGCCCTCTCTAGTACAATCACATTCTTCCTGTAATGTGGTTCCCAGCTCTACAATCAGTATTCCATCTTGGCAAAGCAAACTTCCGCATAGCTCTTATAATCTATGCCTTGATGAATAAAGGTTATGTCTACGGTCCCCTAAGCTTTCTCAAATTGTGCATTAACCAGTTTAGTCACATTCAGGAATTTGTGGAGAAGCACAGTCTGAGCTTCCTCGTGTGCTGCCATTCATTGAGTTCTCCCCTGTCCAGTTCCTTCTTCCAAAGTGCATCATTTCATATTCATCAGGGTTACATTCCATCTGCCATTGATCCACCCATCTGACAATTCCATCTGTATCTTCCTGTAACATAAGACCTTCCTCCTCACTGCCAACTACCCGGACAATCTTTGTATCAAACGCAAACTTAGTGTCACACTCCCGTCTATATTCACAGCTGATTCATTTATGAATACCACAAATAATCAGGTTAAAGATGACACAACACCAGGTTACAATCCAACAAGTTTATTCAGAGGCACTTGCTTTGAAGAGCTGCTTCTTCATCAAGTGGTTGTGCGCTTTGAAATCTCGTGCCTCTGAGTAAACCTGCTGGACTATCACCTAGTGTGATGTGATTTTTAAGTTTGTCCACCCCAGTCCAACACCAACACCTCCGTATCACAAATAATAAGGGACACAGTACTGATCCCTGTGATACACCATTGGACACTGGTCTCAGTCACATTAACAGCCTTCAACCACTACCCTCTCTCTCCTAACAGTAAGGTGATTTGGATGCAACTTGGCAAGTCACGAATACTTGTGACCTGTTCCTTTATTATTCTTTTCCACTTGACACACTTGCAGAATATCTGGGAATTCTCCCTAATCTTGCCCTACCAGAAGGTTTCTATGCCCCTGTTTTAGGCAGTTCTCACCAAGTGAAGACTTTCCTCATTATTGCGGTCTTAAATGGTCCGTCCCTTAAACTGCAATTATTTGCCTTGAATGTGGAACCGACAGCCAGGGAAACGCCCTGTTTATTTCCAACTTGGCATAAGTTTTGTGAAGTTTCCAAGTTTCATTGTGACCCTCCTCTCATTCTTTCAAACTCTAAAGAACACAGGCCGAGTTTCCTCATCAGGCAATCTCGCCATTTGAGGGATTAATCTGGACAATGTCCATTGCACTTTTTTGTGGTCAGTATATTCTTTCTCAGATTGGGTCACCAACACATTACACAATGGATGTAGGTTTGTTCGCTACATTTCCAGACATTTCTTTATCTTACCAGGTAACATCCTCACTTGACCTCATGAGAAACAATGTTTAAAATTCCTGCTTTCCATTTATATGTTTGGATTTCTTTGTGTTGGTGATGCTGTTTCCTGTGGCGAAGTCACTTCCTGTTCCTTTTCTCAGAGGGTGGTTGATGGGGTGTAAAAACTAATAGCACATCGAGTTAGACATCTGTCAGAAATGCATATGGATTTTCTCCATTGTTGCTGTTAATTCCTAAATATCCAATATCACACGCTGTATAATTGATTCCAACAGTTTCCAACTTGCAGATGTCAAGTTAATTGTTCGGCAGTTCTCCAAACTATGTCTTCTTCCCTTTCTAGATGCTTGGATTCCTTTCATTAAACTATAGTGCTTGGACCACGTTTGCTAACTTCCATTTATCCACAATGGCTTCCAGCCTTTGCAGAATGCACAGGAAAATAAAACACAGTCATCGACTGTGCAATTAATATTTCTATTGCTGATTTATGTCTGACATTTTAATATGAAGTACATTAGGTTTGTCAGACTTAGCAATGCTCAATCCAGTTACACTTTCAAATACCACCTTGTTACTGATATAAGTTGACTTTATGCCTTCAATTGCACAAGCCCAACATGATCACTGGGTATTACTGGGTGATTTTGTGGATCTTCCTCAATGAAGACAGATGCAAAATAACTGGTTATTTTCTTGGCCATTTCCCTTTTTTTCACAATAAACTCTCCTCTCCCGATTACCAATTTCCATATTTGACCTTGCTTTTACTTTGTTTCCTTCGAAATACAGATTGTAGATTTGTGCACTGTTTTTGTTCTTGTTTGTTAGCATTCATGTTCTGTTTTTGATTTCCTTATCAATTTCATGGCCCTTGTTTCTAGATCGTGAATTTGTGAAAATTCTCAGGTCTCCACAATGACTGAAATTCTTCCGAAGCCACTTCCTATGATTAATACGGTTTCTAATTTGTTATGTTAAGCATCATTGTGTCATTTCCCCTTTCTTTGGTGTTTATACCTGAAATTAATAGACGTATTATTCAGACTTTGCATTATTTCTATAAATCTCCTGGTCCTGGCCAGATATATTCAGGAACACTGCAGGAGGACAGAGAAGGAATTACGGGAGCCCTGGCTGATATTTTTGCATCATCGCTGGCCAACAGGTAAGGTCCCGGAGGACTGGAGGGTTGCGAATGCTGTGCCCTTACTCAAGAAGGGCTAAAAAGAAAAACTTGGGAACTATGGACCACTAAACCTAAAATCTGTAGCAGGTAACCTACTTGAAAAGGTCCTGAGAGATATGATATACGTGCATTAGGAAAGACAGGGTGTGATTCTAAGCAAGATTAGAGTGTTGCTACAAAAGCACAGCAGAGCAAGCAGCATCCGAGGAACAGGAAAATCAACGTTTCGGGCAAAAGTCTATCATCAAAGTCATCACGGCTTTGTGCATCGGACACCATAGCTCACAAATCTGTTCGAATTCTATGATGAAGTGACCAGCAACGTTGAGGAGGTCAGGTCGGTATGCTTCGTCTATATGGATTCAAGTAAGGCCTTCAATAAACTTCCACATGGTGCGCTGCTCTGGAAGGTTAGATCGCATGAAAATTGAGGAGGACCTGCCAAATTGGATACAAAATTGGCTTGATGGTAGGAAGCAAAGAGTAATAGTGGTAGGATGCTTGTCAGACTGGAGGCCTGGGACTAATAGAATGCATCGGGGCGATGCTGGCACCACTATATATTACATACATCTATAATTTAGATGAGAATGTACGTGCATGATTTGTAAGTTTGAAGGTGAAAATAAAATAGGCGGTTACATGGAGAAGGACAAAGGTAATCAGAAATTTCAGAACGTACAGCAGTACCGTGATCAGCTGGGGAAGTGGGCCGAGAAATGGGAAATGGATTTTAATGCAGATCAGTGGAAGTTCTTGCATTTTAGAAACTCAAATCAATATCGGAGTTTTATGGTGAATGGCTGGGTCTTAAGGAATGTAGTGGAACAGCGGGACCTTGGAATTCAGTTTCATGTTTCTCTGAAAGTTGATTCAGAGGTAGAGAGGGCAATGAAGAAGACTTTTGGCACACTGGCATTCATCAGTCAGGGCACTAAGTAGCGAATTTGGGGAGCTATGCTGCAGAATACGGGACACTGATGAGGCCATACTTGTAGCGTTATGTTCAGTTTTGGTAACTTTGCTATAGGAATGATGTTATTAAACTGGAATGAGTGCAGAAGAAATTTACAAGAATGTTGCCAAGGACTCAAGGCTCTGAGTTATAGGGAGAGGTTGGAAAAGCTAGGAAGTTTTACTTCTGCGTGTATGTGACTGGGGAGAGGATCTTATTGAAGGGTATAAGATCATAACAGGCATGGATAGAGTGAATGCAGTCAGCCTTTACTTCCAGGGATTGGACAATCACGGACTAGAGGGCATCAGTTTAATATCAGAGGAGTAAGAATAAAAGGGAACCTGAAAACCAACTTTTTTACACACAGGGTGATATGCATACGGATTGAGCTACCAGCAGAAGTAGTTAAGGTGGGTACATTCACAACATTTAAAATGCATTTTGACAAATTCAGGATAGGAAAGGATTAGAAGGATGCTGGGCAATGGCTGGGACATGGGGTTAGTGTGAATTGACATTTTGGTCGGAATGGATCAGTTTGAGCCGAAGGGCCTATAGGACTCTATGACTCTAACAACCATTGCTTATCTCCCACTGAATGTGGAGCCCTGTCGGCTCCATGCTTCCATCATGTTTGACCAAAATGTACAAACATTCTATATTGTATGCAGACTCCGTGTAAAATACAACATATTAATGTCACTACTCCTCCAAAGCTGTTTCAGAGCAAGGACATTGATTAGTCCTCCTGACCACACAACACCAAATCCGAAAAAAACTTGATCTGTAGTTTGGTTCAAGACATACTCTTCAACATTTAGGGAATTTATTTTTCACAGTCACTTAGTTAACACAGTTGAGATGCAACTTGAGACCATCCAATAAGAATGCAGTATCCATGATATTTGCATGTCTAATTTTCAGAGCATATGACGCTCAGAATTTCTGCAACAGTTTTAGTTTCGATATATAATACACCAATGTTTGCTTCTCCTTTTTATTTGTAAGCTCCCCTTAAAATGAATCTGAGGGACCTGGTCTGTGGCGTCATTGGTGATAGATTTGGACAAGACATTCCGGAAGGGTCACCTTGACGCTGTGATACAGACCAAGCGTCAATAACCTTCTCTGCTCTGTCAGGATAAGGGTCACCATATTCTATCTGCTCCTTCACACTCCCTGCATGCCTGTTATAGCACTGACCCCCGATCAAGGCTCACACTCTATTTCCAAATAAGGCTCAGGCATTTCCAAACTCACTATTGAATTCAGCAACTTTCTTCCTCACTTTCTCTGTCACCTACACAATACCCCCCACACTAATAATGCTAAATTGATTTACAACTGTCGACTGACTCATTCCGGACACCTCACTATTCCTCCTAGCCCCACATCCACCAGCACTAACAGCAGGGTCACCCATTTCCACTCTCCCTCCCTCTCTCCCTTTATCCTGTTCCAGGAGAAACGGCCTGGAATGGGACAGAAAGGGCCAAGACAGGTGGTGCTGTGCCTGATGTCTGTTCCCTCACACCCCCTTCTCCCGCCATGTGGGGAGGAACCTGGCATGAGCCGGACAGAAACAAGATGGCTCATGGGGAGCTTCTGAAACATCCACTTCCCATCAACTGAGTACAGAGCAGCATTCAGTTCTCACTTTAAACCCACTGTCAGTTCCACCGTCAGTCCATTCACTCCCAAACAAAAACAGACACCTCACTGAACAGAGATGCAGACACTGAAATGCACAGACGTATTGGTAAACACCCCAACATACTAACATGCACAACACATATAAGGAGATGGACATACACACAGATTACAGCACACAGAGACATATACAATTACACACAAATAGATACAAACACAGATAGAAACACAGAGGCTGATACATAGGTACACAGATGTTGACATACAAATACACAGAAAACAAGCACATGGACACACACACATACACATAGAGACACAAGCACTAGTGTCATTAAGACACAAATCGACCCTTTTTTTGGTTTATAAAGGGATCAAGGAATCTAGGGACGAGGCAGGAGATTGAGTTTGGGGTACATACAAGAAACTATTGAATGTCATATCAGACTTGATGGGCCGAATGGCCACATTCTGCTCCTTTTTTCATGCTCATGTGGTGTTATTCTGTCAAGCATTCACTTTCTGAGATTGCAGCGGAGGATGGATTTGATACATATTTGACTGGAAAGAGTCAGTGGGAATGTGGGACAGGTTTGGAGGGCAGAATGGTTTATGGTTATTCATAATTATTATATCCTTAAGTATGAAAAGAGGTGGTGATTTGATGTGAGGTTAGCACAGTTTTAATGTTATTGGTCCGACAATGAAATAAAGATGACCCTTTCCATTTAGTGCTGTGTGGTCTGTGGTATCCTCATCCTCAGGGAATAGGGAATATTGAGGATATTCTAGACTGAGCTCGACTGATCTTTGCTGGACAGGAGAGTCAATGTTTATTGGAAACAGACAGGAGACGGATGATCAGAGACAATTGGACCAGCCATGAGCATTCTGAATGTGTTGTTCCGTCAATCCACCCTCGATGCTGTTATAGAGATATATTGCTACCCCTACCCATGTGTTGTTCCCTCAATCCACCACTGGAAACTGTTACAGAGATATACTGCTGTCCCTACCCAATGTGTTGTTCCCTCAATCCACCCCTCGATGCTGTTACAGGGTAGGGGACCACCCCAATCCGTCAGACAGGATCGTTACAATGAGACAGGAGGAGACCATTCTGCCCCTCTAAGAAATTACACAGGAATATAGAATTAAGTAATTCAGATTGTTGAGTACATTACACAGACCAGGACGAGACCATTCAACCCGCCTGAGTGGCTACACAGGAACAGAGAATATGTCGCTAGCAGGAAATAGAGAGTAGAGAGAAATGTTTACTTTCAGGCTGCAAAGCTCTAACTGATGGAGTGCCTCAGAGATCACTGTGGGGTCATCAATGACCAATAATCTATATCAATGATCTGGAGGAAGGGGAGGGAATGGCTGGGAGCTCAATTAGCACGTACACCAAGATGGTAATTCATTGTGTCGTCAAATTGAGATACTGAGTCTGCAATATCATTATATACAGGGAAGGTTAGTGTGCAAACCTTTAGTCGAAATAACATAAGGTAAATTGTCTGTTTTGGCATGAAGGATACAATAATGGTAATCAATTTAAATGCAGAGAGATTGCAGAACTCTGTGAAACAGGCGGTTTCCATGTTCCTGGGACATGAATCATGTGAAGTCAGTCTGAAAATGCAGCAAGTGATTTGGAAGGTAAGTGGAATGATGCTCTTTTTGACAAAAGGTTAAGGTTTAATTGCAGGAATGTTTTATTGCATCTGTGCAGGTCATTGCTGAGACCACAGCTGATGCACTGTGTGCAGTTTTGATCCCTAACACTAAAATAAAAGGATATAATTATTTTTGAAATGTTCAAAAAGGTTTCCCTTTTCTCATTCCTGGGATGCCGGCCTTTGATTATCGGGGATAATCAGTTCCGATCTTAGCCTAGAAATAGTATTGAACCACCATGACTTTCAGAAAAGTGCATCAGCTGGATGCTGATTATCTCTTGTCAGGGAGACTAAAGCTAGAGAATATATTTGAAGAAAAAGATGCATTGATATTAACACACATACTATGAAGACACCTACCAATATTTACAAATTACACAGACACGTGTAAGCATGTCATCATATTATAAAATGGGGACTTTTTTTAGATTGAATAGAATTGTGTACAACAAGAGCAACGATGCCCCTGCATATAATCCATAATCAGGTTTTCCAGAGAATGTTCCAGGAGAGCACACATGGTCCAGTTTGGTGTTCAGTTGATATTATTGTATGTTTCAACACAGAGAGGGAGAAAATTGTTCCCTGCCTGAGAAACAACAACCGATTGATCCCTTTCTCTTACTTTGTTCCACCAGATAGCAAAGTGTCAGTCTATAAAATCCCTGAGTTATCTTTGCCCCTTGTGATGGATTCCTGGTGAGGATTCATTGGAAACTCTCATATGCCCGAAACAAAGGGAATTCAGCCAAATCCAACTGTTCCAGAAAGAAATCCCACAACCAGTAGCTTATTTGAACAGAATACCTTCAAAGGCAGAATAACATTTGGAGCAGTCTGTCATTTTCCTATTTGATATGAGTTCAACGTTCTGTGTCTTACATTTTTTTCTAGAAAATGACCTACTCTGAGACCGGTTACATTTAAGATTGGTGTAACCAGTGGAGGAGTGAGACGGAAAAGGAAACAGTGACCCTCCAACATTGGCTGGAACACAAATGAGAAATTTTCAAAGGGCTGTCCAAGTGGAAATTCCCTCCCCAGAGGTTTGTGGTGCCTGGATGTTTACATTTATTCAAAGTTGTATTTGTTGACATTTGACAGAAAAGTGAATGTAGAAAATGGTAGACAGACAGAAAAGTGCTGGGGAAATCACAATCACATGACCCATAATCTTTGTGCATGGTGGAGCGGTGACAAAGTGTCTAATGGCACACTCCTGCTGCTCAGTCCTATGTTCCTATGTTCCATCCAACCACTCACAGCTCCTGCAAGGAGCATTTGGAGGCCACTTGCTCCAAATACCTGATCCACAGTAACACAGCATCTCATTCAGTCCCTCAAAACTGTCACACACACACGGTTTAGTGTGGGTTGGAAAAGGCTACTTGGAAATCCAGGCCAAGTTCGAAACACGCTCTGGTCTCATTGCAGAATGTCTCCTCACTGCAACTTGTGCTTTATTTGTTGGTCATAATACAGGCCCAGATTTACTGTGAATACAACCCTCATATCTCACCCAGAGATGACTCACAAAATACTTTGCTCTGTCTGATTGCAACGTTCAATAACATAACGTTTAGGAAAATTACAAACATTAACTTTGTAATTACAGAATATAAGGACATAAGGAACCGGAGCAGCTAATTCGGACAATCAAGCCATTGTCTACCATCAAGGCTTATCTACTATTGACATTAACTCCTTTATAATGCTCAATTCTTCACATCCCTTAGCTGTCTGACAGGTCAAAAATCCATCTACCTCCTCCTTAAATACTTTCAGTGATGTAGATCCCATAACTCGCTAGCCCAGATCATTCCTGACATTGATTACCCACTGTGAGAGGAAAACATTCCCTACACATACATCGTCACCGAATTGATATGAACGAGAGGTGAACACAGGGGCTCAGCAAACAGTGAATGGCTCTGATATCAAGTGAGTATTTGACTGAGGATGGCATCAGGACCACCCACCTATTTGAGCTGAATGGAAATCAGCTGTAACCTCCCACTTGCCTGGGTCTTTCAGAGCACAAAGAAAGATGCTTGTGATGGTTGGCCAACAGACCTAACAGTTCCTGGACATCTCTGCAGGAGATCCTCAGGTTAGCCTCCTCAGCACAAACATCTTCAACTGCTATATCAATATCTTTCCGCATAATAAGATCTGAAGTAAGGATGATGACTGAAGATCACACAATATTCAGAGATTTTGTGCCCCCTCAGCTCCTGAACCATCCTGTGCCTATGTGCAGCAAGACCTGGACAGCATTCCGTTTGTGCTGTTAAAGTGTCCGTAACATTCATGTAACAGCGCTGCCAGACACTGCACATTTCCACAGTTAATAGAGGAGCTCAATCAGCATCCCAGGCTGGTTGCACACTGATATGTGGAAGCCATTGAGCCCGTGGAAACTACTGAACAAGAAGAGGGACAGCCCATTCAATCCACCTGCTTATTCCACATCAAGAAAAGGGTCAGTACATGGAGCTGTTAAACAGGAACAGGCAGATCCCAATCAGACCCTTAAACCTGTTCCATGAGACCAGGAGGAGGCTATTCAGCCCCACGAAATAGTTATACAGAAACAGGAGGGCGTCATTGATACTCTAACATGACAAACCAATGAAACCGAGACTGCATTGATAGGGGGTTCCTTGGTGTTAATCATGGTTCCATTGTTTGTAGAACGTGTGCTACCTTGACATGGTTTACTGGCAGTGATAAGGGAAACCAAATATTTTGTGTAAAGTCTCAAGGAGGCATCTTCTATCTCCGAGAAGACACTCCCATGTGCTCTACGTAGGTCAGAAGCTGCTGGGAAGAGTTAACTCTTTTATAATGAAGGTACTGTTGCTGCTGTTGGGATTATGGATGGCATGACGTTCATTGCAGGATCACGCACCATTTGAACTGTATTAACGTTGGGAGAGTTTTTTTTTCAAAAGCCTGAACCTCTCTCTCTGTTTCTGAATCGAAATAGGGAGTGGGGATGGATGGGTGGAACGTTCTCAGAGGCTCTTAAACTATCGAGAATCATGTAACCCGAGTGAAAAAAAAATCCAATGAACTTATCACCGTAACAGTGTCTGTTTAGAACATCATAAGTGATTATGCATCCCCCTTAATGTTGAATGCAATCACCTTATTCTCTCACTGAGCTTTACTCACTGTTCATGTTGCCATCATCCCAGAGATTAGTCTGGTGAGACTTGAGAGAAAGTCTATCCACAGTACCCCAAATACTGCCTCAACACACTCAGGGATGATCACAATAATCCTTTACTCTCACTTAGACATCGCTGTTTCCTTCCTGTGTTATGAAACGCCATTATTTATCTATGAACTACGACTGACATGGAATTTGAAAGTTCCTTATATCTGTACGTCAGCATCAGTACAGCCAGCACCAGAGTTGCCTATGGAGCTGTGTATCACACTCGGGGAGCATTTCAATGAGGTCGAATACACCTAAAAGATGTAATGATCACCTACCTGGATAGAAATGAGCTCTACAAATACGGGAAACAGGTAGAGGATGGGAGCTATCTTTACTTTTGTTCTTCTCTCACAAGATGTATGCAGCCCTGGTCAGGGCAGCATGTTACACCAATCTTAAACTGAGTGGCTGGTTCAGTTGTTCCACAGGACAGTAAAGAGTAAAACACATTTTACTGGGGGTTTGTAGTGTTACAATAAAGGATAAATTCTCCTGCTCAATTAAAACCAGCAACACAGAAAAGATTTATCGAATGCAGTAATCTGTGATAGTTCTAGAGTCTAAGAGCTATTTAAAGTAAAAAATAACAACTTTATTTCTTAAAGTTTTACGGAGAAAATAATCGAACGAATATTTACAACTTCTTCCTCTAACCTATCTTTGACCTTCCCCTTCCAGAATACGAGTCAGATAAGACTCCTAATTAAGGTTTACAAAATAACCTTATCTCAAAACCATGAAGCTTTCGGTTCTTCTCCATAGTCCTGTCTTCTTTTCTTCTGGGGGATTCTGCTTCACTAGTTACTAATCAATGAATATACTTTTAAGGGAACTATTTTTCAGGCAGAATTGCGTGCTTGTAGCTTGGCAGCTCTGCGCTCAACTGTTCAATTTTCCTCGGTTTTATACCTCCGAACTATTGGATTGTGTCACTGGCTTTTAAGATTATCAATCTATTACATTCAAACTTGATTGGAAGTGGGTCATTTAGGATATAATTTGAACTGTTTGGCTGCATTTGTTTTTGTCTCAAGACAATGAGCTAATCGAGTTGTTCGACCAAATGTTAAATTATATCTACTTTTCAGAAGACTTGGTGCTGTCAGGTAGTTTAAAGGTACAGTACACCCACATGTTCATCACTGAAGTCACACAGAAACCTGATTAGGGAAGGTTGACACATTGACTTACCTAAAGGACTTCAGGCAAGCAGATGGGCTTTTATAACAAATGATAATGGTTGCTTTTAAATTCCACCACTTTCCTTCATAAGATATCAACAGACTATTATTCTGTGGCTCTAGATTATGAGTCAATGACTTGACTACCATAAACTGTCTTCCTGTACGTGCAGGGAACACGTCAAACATCCTCAAGAGCAATTATTTAGTGATGGACATGTGATGAGAAGGCACTTGAAACTGTTGCATCCAGACTGAACAAAGGCAAAAATCATGGCTTATTCAGAAGTTGCACTGAGTCTGCAGACGAGACTGAGATATCATGATGGTGGTTTTGGACAGGATTGGTGAGTGGGGAGGACATGGAGATGTAAATCCGTGAAGGACAAAATGGATTATGGAGTTTGAGAACATTCTGTGTCCTTCTCGCTTATCAGTGAGTAATTTATAAATAGTAGTTTGATAGTTATAATTTATAAGGAAAGGATTTTTTGTTTGGAACTGAAGACATTGACTTGCACTTTCCAAAATTTGTATATCATGAGCAGAAATTGAGTTCAACCCAGTTTAGTAGACAAATATAATGACTTACCAGGAACACCAACTATCGCAAGGATGGGATAGTAACCACCTTGAATAATCCAAAGGATATCCAGGATCCGTGATGTTAATGGTATCCAAGGCCGAGAAAGGTAGTAAAGACCCGAGGATAAACTTCTGTCCATTGTTGGAACATTCCAGTGTAATATTCTCAGATTCTGATCCATTGTTGGAATATTCCAGTCTAATGTTCTCAGATTCTGACACATTGTTGTACCATTCCAGTCTAATGTTCTCAGATTCTGATCCATTGTTGGAACATTCCAATCCATGATCCTCAGATTATGAATCATTATTTTAACGTTCATGTCTAATGTTCTCAGATTCAGATCTCTCCTCCCGCTCTCTCTCTCAAGCTGCTGATCCCTGTTAGTGCTGTCAGTGATGCTCCTGCTCACAGTATGTGATATCACATTGAACAGAGCCCATTTATATTTCAATCATGGAAACTCTCCACCGCCATAATTAGGATCCACTGAGATTGATATTAATCTCAGTCACTGAACAAATAGCTCCAGTTTACCCCTTTGAATTCAATAATGATTTTATTAAAATTCAAAAGAACTTTTAAAGTTTACACATTTGGCATGGGATATGTGTGGGGGGTGAACAGGAAGAAATATTTGAGATGGTAGATTGGTTGAATGTAATCATTCAATCTGCCTTAGATATGGCAGTAATGACAAAGGATTGTCAGAACTTAAACAAGTTTCTTGGCTTATAAATCGAAATATACTGTCTGTAACTACTGATCAGTGATTATAATGTCAGTAAAATATGTAGATAACTTTTCTAGTCCATAATCTGACAGAAAATTACTTATGACAACATGAGTGATAACAGACAAATGGCATGGATATGTTAACAGAGAATATGATGTGACACACAATTCAGATGGTTATTCAAGGATCAGAGAGGGCAGATAAGGGTCCTGCTGTTAATGTTATCGATGTCAATCAACTGCATTGAAGTAAATTTCACTGGATTTCAATTGCAGTGTGATTACGATACCGGGGCATGGCTGCTGAGAGTGGAGGGAGGGAACATGATATTTCCCAGCCATCAGTATTGGAATTTTATTCTTCATAAATCATATGAAGATCAAACTCAAGGGTACATTGCCAATGAGGAATGAGGAGAGCCAATATTAACCACACAACCAGAAGACATTGGGATAGAGATTTGGCCATTAGACCCATTGAGTCTGCTCCGCCATTCAATGATGGCTGTTAAGCTTCTCAACCCCATTCTCACACTTTCTACCTGTAACCCTTGATCCCCTTTACAGTCAAGAACCTATCTGTCTCACACCTAAATATACTCACTGACCTGGACTCGACAGCCCTCTGCAGCAGTGAATTCCATAGATTCACCGCTGTCTGGCTGAAGGGGTTTCTCCTTATCTTTGTTCGAAAAGATCTTCTCTTTCCACTGTCCGCTCGGGTACTAGTCTCTCCTACATTGGATACATCTTCCCAAAATCCCCTCTCTCCCAGGTCATTTAGTATTCTGTAAGTTTCAATTAGACCTCCTAACATCCTTCTGAATTCTACCAAATACAGACTCAGAGCCCTCAAATATTTTTTATATGATAAGCTTTTATTTCTTGGCACCATTCTCGTGAATCTCTTTGAAAAACGCACCAGGACCAGTGCATCCTTCCTGAGATATGGGACTCAAAACTTCGCACAATAATCCATATGTGGCATGACCAAAGCCTTGTAGAGCCTTAGAAGTACATCCCTGCTTTTATATTTAAGCCTTCTTGAAATAAATATCATCATTATATTTGCCTTTCTAACTACTGACAAACGGCAAGTTTACCTTTCAAGACTCCTGGACTAAATCCCCTAGTCTTTTTGCCCTTCAGACTTCTGAATTTGCTCGCTATTTCGAAAATAGTCCATGCCTCTATTCATCCTGGCAAAATGCTTTCCCACACTTTCCCACATTGTACGTATTCTACCACTTCTTTGCTCACTCTCCAAACCTGTTAAAGTCCTTCAGCAGGTGAAAGTGAGGACCGCAGATGCTGGAGATCAGAGTCAAAAAGTGTAGTCATAGAAAAGCACAGTCTGTCAGGCAGCATCCGAGGAGCAGGAGATTCGACGTTGCAGACATAAAACCTTCATCAGGAATGTGGGGTGGGTTGAAGGAGGTAGAGAGATAAATGGGGGAGGGGGGGAGCTGGCGCTGGGAGAAAGGTAGCTTGGAAGGCGACAGCTAGATGAAGGTGGGTGATGATACTGATAGGTCAGAGTGGAAGGTGGATTTGATACTTGGGAAGGTAGATGGACAGGTAGGACAGTTCAAGAGGGCGGTCCTGAGTTGGAGGGTTAGATTTGGGATAAGGTGGAGGGAGGGGAGATAAGGAAACTGGTGAAATTGTCCTTGATACCCGAGTGTTTGGAGGGTCCCAAGGCAGAAGATGATGCGTTCTTCCTCCAGAAGTCAGCTGGCTAGAATTTGGCAGTGGAGGAGGCCAAAAGCTTGCAGGGCTTTGGCGGAGTGGGAGGGGGAGTTAAAGTATTCGGCCACAGGGAAGTGGGGTTGTTGGGTTTCTGTGTGTTCCCTGAACCATTCTGTAAGTTGACATCCTGCCTCGCCAATGTATAGGAGACAGGAGCAATGGACTGACTAGATTAGGTGTTTGGGTGCACAGGATGTTCTCTGACTGATGTGGTAGGATCCTTTGGGGCCTTGGGTGGAGGTGAGGAGGGAGGTGTTGGCACAGGTTTCATACCTCTTGCAGTGTCAAGGGATGGCTTTGGGAGTGGAAGGTGGCTTGGTGGGGGCGTGTGGACCTAACGAGAGAGTTGTGAGGGAATGTTCCCAGCATGGGGTGGGGAGGGAAGTATATCTCTCGTATTGGGGTCTGACTGTTGGTGGCATAAATGGTGGAGGATGATGCGTTGTATCCTGAGGTTGGTGGGATGGAAGGCGAGCACCAGAGAGGTTCTAACCTGTTGTCGTTGGAAGGGTGGAGTGCAAGGGCGGAGGTGTGGGAAGTTGAGGAGATGCACGAGAGCACCCTCCTGCAGCCGAACCAACTCTTCAATGCTACCTGCCCCTCTGTCTATCTTTGCACTGTTTGAAAGCTTAGCCAGAATGCCCTCCGTTCCTTCATATAGATAATGAATGCAAAAAGTAAAACGTTGTGGTCCCAACACTGAGTTTTGTGGAACACCACTTGTCACTTTTTGCCATCCAGAGAAGAGCACTTTTATACCCACTCTATGCGTTCTCTCAGGCAGCCAAACTTCTATCCATGCTATCACCTTGCCTCTAATACCATGGGCTCGTACCTTTCTCAATAGCCTCATGCATGGCACTTTGACAAAGGATTCTTGAGTGCAGATGGATAACATTTATTGGTTCTCCTTGATCGAATCTGCTCATTACTCACTCATTGTTTTCTAGCCGGTTTGGCAGGACTGATCTCCCCTTGATGAAACCATGCTGACTCTGTCCTATTTTACCAAACACCTCCAAGTATCAGAAATCCCATCCTTCACAATGGATTCCAGGATGTTACCCACAACCAAGGTTAGGCAAATCAGTCTGCAGTTTTCCATCTTCTACCTAAGTCCCTTAATAAACGGGCTGTCATGTTAGCAATTGTACAGCCACTTTGCCGTTTCCTGATTTTAGTCATTCCTGAAAGATTACCACTTACGCTTGCACTAAGTCTTCAGCTATCTCCCTTACAAGGCTGGGGTGTAGTCCATCTGGTCCAGGTGAGCTATCCACATTCAGGCCATTCCATTTTCTAACATGCTCTTCTTGGTGATGACCACCATATTCAGGACTGCCCTCTCACTCTCGTCAATTCTTGAGAAATTACTCGTGTCTTCCACCGTGAAGACTGATACAAAGTTCCTCAGCCATTTCTTTATTTCCCACTACCGTCTCTCCAGCATCATTTTCCAGTGGTCCATGTTCACATTTACCTCTCTTTTGCACTTTATATATCTAAAGAATCTCTTAACGTTTCCTTTGTGTTAATGGTTAGAAGGGCTTTTGCCCTAAACGTCGGTTTCGCTGCTCGTTGGATGCGGCCTGAACTGCTGTGCTCTTCCAGCACCACTAATCCAGTATCATCCTACCTGTACCATGCCTTTATTGCTCAGCATGTATCTCTGCAGTGTCTCCTGAATTAATCTTGGAATTTTCTGCCATTACTGTTCCGCTGTCTTTCCTGCTAGACCCCTGTCCCGGTCAATTCTACCCAGTTACTCCCTTCTGCCTCTCCAGTTACCTTTATTCAGCTGAAATATTGTTAACTTTGATTCTACTTTCTCTCTCTCAAATTGCAGAATAAATTCAACCATGTTCTAATCACCGCTTCTGAAGTTTTCTTTCACCTTAAGCTCCCTTATCTAGCCTGCGTCATTAAATCTAGTGTCATCTGTTGCAGAGTGGGCTCCACCACATGATGCTCCAAACAGCCATCCCATAGACATTCCTCAAATTCCTTTTCTTGCGATCCACTCCCAACCTGGTTTCCCATTCCACTTGCATATTGAAAATCCCCTATGATCACTGTAACTTTGCCTTTCCGACAGATCTTTTCTATATCCTGGTGTATCTTGTACCCCAGCTCCTGACTACTCTTTGGAGGCCTGTGCAAGGCTCCAACTGTGGTTGTCTTATCTTTGTGATTCCTCAATTCTACCCACGCAGATTCTACACCATCTGACTTTACTTCCTTTCTTAATATTGATTTAATTTCATTTCTTAGTAATAATGTAAACCCACTCCCACTGCTACCTATCTTTTCGGTAGGATATATGTCCTTGAATATCCTGATCCCCTTGCAGCCACTTCTCTGTGATGCCCATCACGTCATACCTACCAATTTCAATCTGTGCCACAAGCTCACTTACTCTATTCCTGATACTGCGTCCATTCAGATATAACCCCTTCAATCTTGTATTAACGCTCCCTCTTCTCATTGTTATTTGTTTGTCCAGTGTGCTTGAAGTCTGATTGCTTACGCTTTCCATACACTCTGGTTTATTTGCGTCTGTGCTGGAGATTTTAATAACCTCTCCTGAGCTCTGTGCATTTACCTCCTCTTTTCTAATTAAACCCTATAACGGACCCCCCACCCTGCCAACACAAACACTCTCCAAATCAGTTTAGAGCTCTGTCTACAGCCTTAGTTAGGATTCAATCGGACTCTGGTCCCAACACAAAATAAAGGGACAAAAAACAAGCTTTTCTGTACATACCAAAACATGAAAACTACAAAGATGCAAGATTGTTAAAATACACTTACGATGTGGAGTTATATGAATTGAAATGTGAATTTAAAAACCACGGACGAGGTTTTCAACCTTTATCAGTCATTATTTGACCCACAGCTGAGATGCTGATCTCCCCCCTGTCAGTGATCCCCCTCATTGAGAATCTCTCGCCCTGTCTCTCACACCGTGTTTAGAGGGATTACAAGTTCCTGTTGGCCCAGAATATTTAAATTAATTCACCTTCTCCCTGGAACTAATCTATTGTTCTTTTGGATCATGTTCAGCGTCAGCAACCCGGTTCTGTGATATTATTGGCGATAAATGATCTGGGATGACAGCATAGTGCTCACAGGGTACGGACCAGACAAAGGGCTTGCAGTCTATGGGAGTTTCTAAATGAAATTTCTGTGTATTTCTCCTCATGCTGTCTTCTGATATAACTTCAGACTCGTCTGACACCCCTTGTTCTCACTCACTCTGTCGCTCCATTTTCTCTCCATTCCTTTTATCCATCTTCACTTCCTTTTTTCTCTTTTAATCTTTCTCTGTCTCACACACACACACACAGACACACACACATTCTGTTCTCCCTGTTGACAATTTGTGCTGTTGGAGAGCTCGTCGGTGTACAATGGGCTAAATGGCCTCCTTTAGTGCTCTATCAATTCTGAAGTTCTCTGACCCACAATAAAGAGTTCAGGTGCCTGGAGAGACAAGCTGATACTGAGAAGGACACAGTGCAGAATCATCCTTTGTCTCTACCTGTTGTCTGATATGCAGCGGCCTTGAAATATCAGTTCAAAAGAAAAGATAGAAATTCGAGCAGTTGGGAGAACGTTCACGAGATGACTTTGCTGTCAGGATTTAACAGGCAGTTCCCATACAAAATTGGATTTGCCTGATAGCAGCTCCTCCCAATTGACACGTCCGAGCTCTGTCTGATGCTGACGTAATTTGCCTTCCGCCAATTCAGTAGATTCCCACAAGGTCCTGACATATCCGTGTTCACAGCTATCTTAAATCTGAAGGAGCTGTGACCACTGTTTCTAAAATTATGTCCCACTGAAAGGTCAGTCACCTGGCCAGGCTCATTAGGCAATACGAGGTCCAGTATGGTTCTTCCTCTCGTTGGACTATTCACATACTGGTGCAGTTAACAAATTCTGCCCCGTCTAAGCCCCTTGCTCTAATGGACTTCCAGTCATTATTGGGGATATTAAAGTCACTCACGATGACCACTCTTTTTTTAAATACACCTTTTCTTAATCGACATACATATCTGTTCCTCAATCCCTCCGTGGCTGTTGGAGATATTATAGTAACGCAGTGCTTGTATCCATCTTATTTTTGAGCTTGACCCATATTGCTGCAGTGGATGTTCCCTCCTGTATGTCCTGTTCACGTGCAGATGTAGCATTTTCCCTGATCAGTAAAATAACTCGTCCACCTCTTTTAGCTTCTTCTCTATCTCGCCTAAACCAATGAAACCCTGGATACTTTGTACGGCCAGCCCTTTGCCTCTCTCAACCAAGTCTCTGTAAACCCGCAACATCATAGTCCCATGTATGGATTCAGGCTCCCAGTTCATCGTCCTTCCCCATAACAATTCTTGCATTGAAATAAATAAACTCCATCAGATCCTGACTTGATATTTGGTTTGAGTTTCCCTGATGTAAATTCCTCCTCGTCTATTCTCTGGTAGCAGGAGATTACAAAGGACTGTCAGTAAAGCAAAAAATATTGTAAACAGACAATTTCAGTTTCCTCCCTTGTCCCTTCAATCTTTACATTTCACCACACACTGTCCAATTCCAATAAACTGATGAATATATATTATGCTTCAAAAAACCGTCTCCAGCCTCTTACGACACATTCTTCAACTCACTCTGGTCCCATTGGATTGATAGTTTTCTGATCCCTCTCTCAACCAAATCTCTGTAATATTTGTCTCATGGTTATATATATTCATCTGTCTTGCCTGTCACACTGCTCACATTAAAATCAGCACACTTCAGACTTCCAGTCCCATTGTGTTCACTCCCCTCTGCCAGTTTGTTGTTGGTCTTAGCTGTACTGGGATTAGTCTCCAACTACTCTTCAGTCACTGTGCTTGTTGACGTACTGCTCTGGCTCTCACCCCCACCCCCACCCCCACTTCCCCCCAGTGCCACATTAGTTTAAAACCTCCTGAGTGACAACAGCAAACCTGCCTGCCAGGAGATTGCTGCCAGTTCACATCCATCTCGTCCTTCTTGTGTATTTCATACTGACCCAGGATTCCCAATGGCCCACATATCTGAGATTGCTGCCAGTTCAGCTGCATCCCGTCCTTCTTGTGTCTATCCTACCGACCTGGACATCCCAATGATCCACATATTGGAAGTGCTGCCAACCCTACCAGCTCTTTGGCCATGTTTTTAACTTTACTACCTTCCTATTCCTAACTTCACTGGCACGTGGCATAATCTAGTCTCCCCAACATTCAAATATGCTTTCAGCACAACTCCAGCAAGACCTTTACTTTAAAATGGATAGACTTGACAATAAAAACTTAAGGGTGATCTCATTAACCAGGAACGTGGAGCCCAACGAATCAGTCGTAATGATCATAGGATCTGAAATCCGTCTCCTCCACCAAACCTGTGTGACAAGACATACTTATGGAGCATCTATTTGTCTATGGACGAGGATAAGCAGAAATTAGTCCAAAAGACCTGAAAATGTCATAACAGATGGGTGCCAGTCAGCCTGTTTACTCTGCTTTGCTGTTCAATTGGATTTTAGCTATTCTGTTCCTTTTAATGGCTGGGTCTTTAACCCGGATCCCTAGCGCGTCAGAAAGTGCCCAGTGTCTTTGTGCGCTCACTGCGTAAGGAGCATCCAGTGCCAGACGATGGGGTGTGGGGAATCCCGGGATGGCTCAATGAAAGGCTGCATGCAGTGATGGATGGACTCAGGGACTGAGAGAGACAGAGTAGGTAATCAGGGACATGCACTCACATAAGTAGCTGGGCAAGATTCCCAAGCACTCAGGAAGCCTGAGGACCAGAGCCACTTTTACAATAAACCCGTCATATTTGCAGCAATTCTCCATCAAACACAAGCAAATATACTGTAGATGGCAGAAACCTGAAACAAACACAGAAACATACTGTGGAGAGAAAAAAGAGACAATTCTCCCAATGCAGAGATTGCAAAATCTCCAGAAAGACAGGGTCCAGAGATTGGAATTAAACCCGAGTCTCTGGCACTGTGAGGCAGCAATGTTGTGTCATCACACGATCCAATGATGGACAACAGGATTAGGACAGTTACATTAGTATAATTTCAACAGTTAGTTAACAGGAATGCTCTCACGCAGCCTACCTCAGTTTGGGAAGCCTTTATACAGCAGCAGAGGACAATTCAAGAACCAATAAAGTGATAAACACGAAACATGTAAACTAGCTTGCTTTAGAAAAGGAGATTGCAGGAGTTTTGTTAAGATATATAAAAGGGGAGAGTGAGTATTGGACAACCAGAAATTGAGGATGGCTGCAGAGAAATGGAAAACAAAGTATTGGAGGATGAATTGAATAGGTACTTTCCGTCAATCCTCACAATGGCAGATACTGTGAACATTCCAGAACTTAAAGCGAGTCAAGAGTGAGGAAAGGATGTAGTGATCAGCGCTGAGGAGAAGGTACTGGGGAAGCTGCAATGTTTGAAAATGGATAAATCACACAGACTGGAAGGATAACAACCAATGTTCTGAAGGAATTAGCGGAGGAGATTGTGAAACCATTGGTCGTGACTTTTCAGGAATAACTATCATCAGACAGAGTCCCAGAGAACTGGAAAATGGACAATTTAAAATCTCTGTGTAAGAAGGAAGAAAGGCAAAATACAGGAAATCGTAGGGCAATATAGCCTGGCATCGGTCGTTAATCGGATTTAGAATGCATTGCTAGCATGAGATTGCAGAGTACTTGGAGGTGCATGGTAAAATAGGGCTGAGTCAGCATGGCTTCATCAAGGAGTGGTCCCGCTGACAAGTCTGTCAGAATTCGATCAGAAGATAATGAGCAGGTTTGACAAATGGAGGATGTGATCTCATTTGCTAATAGGCAGTGTGTTAACTTTGAATCTGTGTTAAATTGAATCATGTTAATTTATTGGTTACAACTTGGATAAGCAGATGTACATAAACAAATAAAATTGCAGAGGAGCAATTCAATAGTTGATAAATAAAATAAGGATGGAGGGTCGGGTGATGTGTTGTTTCTACATGATGTGGGAGTGGTCGACCCCACTGTGGTTCCCAGTGACCATGGCTGGAGTAAATGTCGCATGCAAGAACAACTCTGGTTCTGAGTCGGTGAGCTGGAGTTTGAGCTTCAAACATTGCGAGGCATCAGGGAGGGGGAGAGTTCCCTGGATGCTGTGATTCAAGAGACAGTTACACTCCTTAGATCAACTGACTCAAATTCAGCCAGTAGTTGGAAAGCAGAGAGATTATCTGTGAGTGAGGCAGATAAAGGGATCCAGGACGTAGAATTGCTGGAGCCTCAGCCCCTGTCCATGTCTAACAGGTTCAAGAGTTTTGTTCCCTGTGTGGATGGGATGGGGACTGCAGGAAGGATGAGCTGATTGGCCACAGCACCGTGTTGAGGAAAGCTTTTAAGTGGGGCAAGAGAAGAGAAATGTTAATGTAACTGGGGATAGTATAGTTAGTGGCATAGACACTGTTCTCTGTGACCTGGATTGAGAGTCCTGAATGCGGCGTTACCGACTGGTGTTTGGGTAAGGGATATCTCTTCTGGGCTGCAGGGGAACTTCGAGTGTGAGGGTAAAGTTCCATTGGTCATAGTGTGTGTAGGTACCAACGACAGAGATAAAACTAGGACAGAGGTTCTGCTAAGGGATACAAAGATCTCGGAGCTAAATTAGAAAACAGAATCAAAAAGGAAATAATCTCTGAATTACGGCCTGAGCCCTGAGTTAATTAGCACAGGGTCAGCAGGAAAATGTGTGGTTCAAAGTCTGGTGTGGGAGAAATGGGTTTGTATCATGGGACATTGACACCAGACACTGGGGAAGGAGCGCACTGTTCTGATCAGATGGTCTTCATCTGAACGGTGTTGGGCCCAGAGTCCAAGCAAATCGCATAACGACGGCTGTAGACTAGGCATGAAGCTAAATGGATGTGGGGTGGTGTCAGTTATAGGGAAAATTATAAAACCCGAATTAAAGGAGCGGGTAAGTTTGTAGATCTCAAGAAGAAGGCGTTTGGTATGCTTTCCTTTGTTAGTCACAGTGTTGAGTACAGGAGTTGGGAGGACATGTTGCGGCTGTACAGGACATTGGTTCGGCCACTGTTGGAATATTGCATGCAATTCTGATCTCCTTCGTATCAGAAAGATGTTGTGAAACTTGAAAGGGTTCAGAAAAAAATTACAAGAATGTTGTCATGTTTGGAGAATTTGAGCTAAAGGGAGAGGCTAAACAGGCTGAGGCTGCTTTCCCTGGAGCGTCGGAGGCTGAGGAGTGACCTTTTACAGATTTACAAAATGATGAGTGGCATGGATATGATAAACAGACAAAGTCTTTTCCCTGGGGACAGGGAGTCCATAACGAGAAGACACAGGTTTAGGGCGAGAGGGGAAAGATATAAAAGAGAACTAAGGGTCAACGTTTTCACGCAGAGGGTGGTACGTGTATGGCACGAGCTGTCAGAGGATGTGGTGGAGGGTAGTACAATTGCAACGTTTAAGAGGCATTTAGATGGGTATATGAAGAGGAAGGTTTTGGAGGTATATGGACCGGGTACTGGCAGGTGGGACTGGATTGGTGATATCTGATCGGCATGGACAGGTTGGACCGAATGGTCTGTTTCCATTCTGTACATCTCGATGACTCTAAAACTCTAAGTTATTCAAAGCTTCAGCACAGACGCAGAGTATGGAAAGTGTTAGCAATCAAACTTCAAACACTCAGGACAAACAAATACCGATGATAAGAGGGATGGTTACTACAGGGCTGAACTGTTTTATCGGAATGCAAGCAGTATAAGGAATAAGGTAAATAAGCTTGTGGATAATAAACAAATTGGCAGATCGCCATCATGGAGACGTTGCTGCAAGAGGATCAGGATTGGGAGCTGAATATTCAAGGATATGCATCCTATCAAAAAGATAGGCAGTTTGGCAGAGGGAATGGGGCTGCCCTATTAGTAAGAAATGCAATTAAATCAATAGTAAGAAATGATGTAAAGTAAAATGGTGTAGAATCTGTGTCGGTAGAATTGAGGAATCAAAAAGGTTAAAAACAAGTAGTTGGAGTTCTGTTCAGGCCTTCAAACAGTACTCAGGAGCTGGGGTGCAAGATACACCAGGAGCTAGAAAGATGTGTAGGAAATACAAAGTTACAGTGATCATGTGGGCTTTCATTACGGAGGTGGGCTGTGAATTCATATTGATGGTGGTTTGCAAGGAAAGGAATTTGTGGAATGTCTATGAGATGGCTTTTTGGAGCAGCTTGTGCAGGCAGATTAGATGAGGGAGCTTAAGGTGAAGAAAATCATAGGAGGCATTACCGTAATATGATTGAGTTTACTCTGCAATTTCAGATGGAGAAGTTATATTCAGAAGTAACGGTATTAAAGCTGAATAAAGGCAACTACAGAGACATGAGAGAGGAGCTTGGTAGAATTGACTGGTAGAAGGGCCCAGCAGGAGAGACAGTGGAGCAGCAATGGCAAGAGACTTTTCGAGTAATTCGTGATGCAGCAGAGATTTACCCCGAGTAAAATGAGGCAGAGTACATGGAGAATGAGGTAACCATGACTGATGAGGGAAGTCAGCTATAGCAGGGAGTAAGGAAAAATTATTTTTAAAACCGCAATGAATAGCTTAACCTCTGTCGTGGGTAAGATCCTGGAATCCATTTTGAAGGATGAGATTTCTGAATACTTGGAAGTGTTTGGTAAAATAGGGCAAAGTCAGCATGGTTCCATCAAGGGAAGGTCATACCTGACAAATTTGTTGGAAATCTTTGAAGAAGAAATGAACAGGCTCAATCAAGTACAGCCAATGGATGTTATCCACCTGGACGCCAAGAAGGTCTTTGACAAGGTGTCACACAGGAGATGATTGAGTATGATTAGGGTGTTAGAAGCAAGGTAGAGGCATGAATAGGAACTTACCTGTCTGACAGAAAGCAGAGAGTGGGGATAAAATGGTCCTTCTCAGAATGGCAGCCGGTGGCAAGAGGTGATCCACAAGGCTCAGTGTTGGAATCGTAACTTTTTACCTGTTACGTTAACAATATAGATGATCGAACTGAGGGCACTCTGGCTAAGTTTGCAGACGATACAAAGATAGGCAGATGGACTGGTCGCATAGAGAAGTTGAAGAAGGAATTGACTCGGTAAAAGTGTTGGCAGATGGAATACAACGTCACAAAGTGTGAGGTCATGCACTTTGTCACGAAGAATCGAGGCATGGTCTATTTTCTAAATGGGGAGGAAATTCAGAACTGTGAAGTGCAAAGGAACTTGAAAGTTCTAGTGCAGGGTTCTCTTAAGGTAAGCTTGTAGGTTGAAGCAGTAGTTAAGAGGGCAATTGCATTTATTATTGATGGCATTTATTACGGGAGGAATTGAATATAAGAACAGGCTGTATACAGTTTTGGTCAGACTACATTTGGAGTGTTGAGTGCACTGTTGTGTCCCATATCTCAGGAAAGGTATACTGACACTGGAGTGTGTTCAGAAGATTTTCACGGGAATAGTCAGAGGAGTGAAAGGTTTGTTGTATGGCGAATGTTTGAGTCTTTGGGTCTATACTTGATAAAGATTAGAAGGAAGAGAGGAAATGTAATTGAAACATACAGAATACTGAATGACCTGAACAGAGTGGATGTGCATAAGATGTTTCCATTGGTAGGAGAGATGAGGACCCAAGGACACAGTCTAAGCTTAAAGGGAACATCTTTTCGAACGTTGCTCAGGAGAAACTTCTTTAACCAGGGAATGGTGAATCTTTGAAATTTATTTGCAGAGAAGGCTGTGGGGCCAGGTTATTGAGTATATGTGAGACGGGGATAGCTTTTCAGATTATTCAGGGGATCAAGGGTTACAGGGAGAAGGTTGGAAAATGGGTTTGAGAAACTTATCAGCGATGACCAAATGGCGGAGCAGACTCGATTGGCTAACTGGCCTAGTTTCGGCCCCTATGTCTTATAGTATTATGGTTTAAACTTTAAGGAGTCTTTTGCATCTCTGAGAATATGGATTCGTGTTCTTCATGAAGGTCAGAAGCTGGTGGAAATAGACAATAGACAATAGACAGTAGGTGCAGGAGTAGGTCATTCTGCACTTCGAGCCTGCACCACCATTCAATATGATCATGGCTGATCATCCTTAATCAGTATCCTGTTCCTGCCTTATCTCCATAATCCTTGATTCCACAATCCTTGAGAGCTCTATCCAATTCTTTCTTAAATGAATCCAGAGACTGGGCCTCCGCTGCTCTTTGGGGCAGAGCATTCCACACAGCCACTACTCTTTGGTTGAAGAAGTTTCTCCTCATCTCTGTCCTAAATGGCTTACCCCGTATTTTTAAGCTGTGTCCTCTAGTTCGGCACTCACCCATCAGTGGAAACATGTTTCCTGCCGCCAGAGTATCCAATCCTTTAATAATCATATATGTCTCAATCAGATCCCCTCTCAGTCTTCTAAACTCAAGGGTATACAAGCCCACTCCCTCCAGGCTTTCAGTGTAAGGTAATCCCGCCATTCCAGAATTGACCTCATCAACCTACGCTGCACTCCCTCAACATCTAGAATGTCTTTCCTCAAATTTGGAGACCAGAACTGCACACAGTAATCCAGGTGTGGTCTCACCAGGGCCAAAAATAGTTGACTGTTTTTGAATGAAGATATTTTGGCTGCTGTCAGGATGGTGGATCATGTGACATTCAGTGCGGAATCACACACTAACTGCACTGTATTAATGTGGGGAGTGTTTATTTAAAACCTGGACCTCTCTGTCTCTGTCAATCGCGTGGGGAGTGGGGGTTGGGGTGGGTAGGCGTAACGTCCTCAGAGGCCTTCAAACTATCCAGAAGCATGCATCCTGAATGAATCAACAGTCACGGAATTTATCGCCTTCTCATTGTCTGTTTCGAATATAAGGAGTGATTGTCCATCCCCCTCAAGGTTCAGTGCAATCACCTCTTATTATCTCACAGCGCTAAAGATCAACCTTTACTCACTCCTCATGGTGCCATCATCCCAGGGATTAATCCGGTGGGACTCTTGTTCATTCTCTCTGTGGTAAGGAGATCACTCCATATAAAGGAGATAAAATCTGTCCACAATACCCCAAACCCTGCCTCAACAACGCTCTCACAGTTGATCACAATAACTCCTTTCCCTCACTTAGCTGGCTCCATTTCCTTCATTTGACACAGGATACCATTCATTTACAATGCACAGCCACTGACGTGAATTTAAACCATCCTTCCATCTGTAGGTCAGCATCAATAAAGCTAGCACCAGAGGTTCCTATCGAGATGGAAAACACTCTCGGAGACAGACTCAATCACAAAGAATACGTCTAAAAGTGTGAGAGACCACCGACCTGAATGTAATTCAGCTGCAGGAATATGGGATACAGGCAGAGGAAGGGGGTTATTTTTCCTTTTCATCTGCCCTCACGGGATGTATTCAGCCCTGGTCAGGCCAGCATGTTATGTTGACCTTGAACTGAGTGGCTGGTTAGCTGTTCCACAGGACAGTAAAGATCAAAACACAGTGCTGTGGGTTTGCAGTCACACAGAGACCTGACCAGAGAAGAATGACCCATTGCCTTCACTAATGGGCAAGAAGCAAGCCGATATCAACATATTATAATTTTGTGGCTGTAGATTATGAGCCAGTGACGTAACCACCATACACTGTCTTCCCATCTTTCTAATTCTGTGCAGAGAACAATGTAAACATCTCAAGTGCAATAATTTTGCAATAGACACATGGTAAGACTGGGTTTGAAGAAGCTGTATGCGGAGATTAACAAAGGCACAAATGATAGTTTATTCAGGAATTGTACTGAGGCTGAGGAGGAGACTGGGATGTCATGTTGGTGGTCCTGGACAGAAATGGTCAGTGGGGAGGATATGGAAATATAAACTTGTGCAGGAGATAATGAATCAAGGAAAATAGTTTGTTTCATCCTCACATATTGGTGTGTAATTTTTAAATAATTATTTGCTAGTTATAATATGTAAGCAATGGAATCTTTGATTGGAACTGAAAACATTGACTTGCAACTTTCCAAAATTTACATACCATGACCATCAATTCAGTTCAGACCGTTTCACTAGACATATAGAGTGATTTACCAGGAACACTAAATATCTCAAGGATAGCATAGTAACCAGCTTGAATAACCATCAGTACATCTTCAATCCGCGATGCTCGTGATATCCCAGGCTGGGAAAGCCAGAAAAGACCCGAGGATAATCTCCTATCCATTGCTGGAAATTTCCATTTGAATGTTCTCAGATCTTGATCCATTGTTGGAACACTCCAGTGTACTCTTCCCAGATTCTGATCTCTCCTCCCTCTCTCCTTGAAGCTGATGATCCCTGTTACTGGTGTGCTCCTGCTCATACTATGGATTAAACATTGAACACATTCCATTATTGATAGAAGACTGAAACTCTCTGGGGACCCATAGGATCCATGGAGACTCGTATAATCACAATCGCTGAACAAACAGCTCCAGCTAACCTCTCTCAATGTGATACTGTTTTAATAAATTCAAAATAACTTTGAACACATGCATTCTGGATGTGAGATGTGAGTGTGACTGAAGGAGGAATGTTGGAGATGACATACTATTTGTGTGTAATCATTCAGTCTGCCTTGGATATACAGGTAATGCCAGAGGTTTTACTGAACATAAACATGCTTCTCTGCTCATAAATGGAGAAATAAATCTGATAATTACTCATCAGTCATTGCAAAATCACTAAATCGTTGAGAGTACGTCTTCCATCTGTGATCTGATGGCAACATGTGCCTAAGACAATGTGAGTTTATAACAATCAAACAGCATGCATATGTTAACAGAGAATTGTACGTGACAACTACAATTCAGATTGTTATTCCAGAATCAGAGAGGGCAATCGTGGGTGTTGATGTTATCCATGTTAAGGAACTGTGATGAAGTATCATTTACTGACTTCAATTACATTGTGATTATGACATTGGGGAAAAGACAGAAGATGGAGAGGACTGGGGGACATGGGTGTTCAAACTGGGAAGAGGAACATTGCTGTTCCCTAGTTATCAGAATTGGAACGTTACACTTTATAACTCATATGATGAACAGGTTCAAGGATAAATGTATAATGAGAAATTGGCCGAGACAATATTAATGAAATGTATTTAAAAATGCAAAATGCAGGGACAAAATGATTTTCTATACAGACCAAAATATGCAAAGTATAAACAGATACGTTTGTTAAAATGCACTCCTGATATTGAGTTATATAAATTGAAATGTGGATGTGAAAACTGGAAAGGTGATGTGCAAACTATCAATCATTATTTGATCCACAGCGGAGATGATGATTTCCTTTCTGTCAGTGATCCCCCTCACTGAGATTCTCTGGACCAGTCTGTCACACAGTATCTGGTGGTGGGGTGGGAGTGTTGGGTGGGGTTATCATTTCCTGCTGCTCATGGCACAGTTTATTTTTTTTAAAATCCACCTTCGCTATATAACGAATCGACGGTCTTTTGGGTTCTGTTTAGCTGTCAGTAACATAGCTCTGTGATATTATTGGAAAACAATGATCTAGGACGACAGCCAGTATCAGCAGAGTGGTCACAGGGAATGGCACACAGACAAAGGGCTTGCAATTCAGAGGAATGTCTAAATAAAAATTCCAACTTCTGTCTGTCCGTATTTATCTACCCTCATGCTGCCTTCTGATCTATCTGACTTCACTCTCATCTAACACCTCTTCCTCTGCCACTCAGTCAGTCGCTCCATTTTCTATCCTCTCTCAGTTTATCTCCATTCACTTTCTGTTCCCCGGTTTATATCTCACTCGCGCCATCTATATCCACACGCTCTCTCTATCTCCAGTTGTGCAATTGAAGAGCTTGTGACCCCACAATGGGTTGACTGACCTCCATCGGTGTTATAATAATTCGGCAGTTCTCTGATCCACAAGAAATACTTAGGTGCCTGGTCAGATAAGCTGGTGCGGTGACAGGTACAGTGCACAATCACCCATTATCTCTCCCTGTTCTTCTCTGACGTACAGCTGCCTTGAAATGTCTGTGCAAACAAAATAGACTGAATGAAATTCGAGCAGTCCAGAAGATGTTCATGACGGTGGATTTAAATTAGGATTTAATGAAGGATGAGATTCTAGAATAACCTAAGCAATGAAAGAAAAACAGGGCAACACAAGAAATAGCATATGAATACAACATGTGGCACCAAGTAGGCCTCATGGTATTATCGCTAGATTATCAATACCGAAAATCAGCTTCTGTTCTGTGGACCCAGGTTCGAAACCCGCCACTGCAGAAGGTGGAAATTCAACTCAATATTTTTTTAAAAGCTGGAATTAAGAATCTACTGATGAGAATGAAATCTTTGCCGAACGTCAGAAAAGAAAAACCATTTGGCTTACTAATATCCTCCAATGAAGTAATCTTGCATCCTCACTCCAGACCCAAAGCAATGTGATGACTCTCAGTCGCGCTGTGAAATGGACTAGAGTGTTCTACCAATCGCTACAAAATCTCAAAGAAATGAAACCAGATGGACCAACAGTTATCGATCTGACCACCGAAAACGTCAGTTGGAAACATCACTGTCCGACCTGCAAAGTTCTCCTTAGTAACACCTGAGGACTAGTGCCGATATTGGAACAACTGCCTTACAGACTAGTCAAGCAACAGCCTGACATAGTCATGCTCATGAAATTATAACTGACAGAAATACCCCAGAAACCACCATCACCATGACTGGATATGTCCTGGCCCAAGTTCAGGACCAATCCAGCAGAGGGGGCAGCTCAGTGCGATACATTCTGGAGGTAGTTGCTCTGCGAGTCCCCAAAATTAACACCAACCTCAATGAAGTCCCATGGCTTTAGATTAAACGTGGGCAAAGCAGCCTTACTGATTAACATGTAACGTCATTCCTCAGCTGGATCAGTACTCCTCCATGTTGAACAACACTTGGAGAAAACGCTGACTGTGAAAAGGGCACAAAGTTTATTCTCGCTGAGGAATTTCAAAGTCAACCACTAAGATTGGTTTGGCACCAGGACTACCAATCACACTGGTCGGATCCTAAAGGATATATCTACTTGATTGGGTCTGCAGAAGGTCGTGAGGGAATGAACGAGAGGGGAAAAAACATACCTGACCTCATCCTTACCAATCTAAAAACTGCAGATGCATCTATCCATGACAGCATCGGTAAAACTGACCACCGCACTATCGTTGAGGAGACAAAGTCTCACGGTCACATTGAGAATAAACACTATAGTGTTGTGTGGCGCTATCACCATGCTAAATGGCACAGACTTCAAACAGATCTAGCAACTCAAAACTGAGTATCCATAATGCGCTGTGGTCCAACAATAGCAGAAGAATAAATTCCCAGCACAATCTGTAATCTCATGGCGCAGCATATAAACCACTCAATCATTACCATCAAACCAGAGGATTAACCCTAGTGCAATAGAGAGCGAAACAATGAGAAAAAAACTGCTCAAGTACGTTCTGTACATAAAACTTAGGATAAATTCAAACCAACCAAATACCGCCTCATCAGTCTAGCCACCAGCATCAATAAAGTGATGGAAGGACTCATCAACAGTGCTATCAAGCAGCACCGGCTCAGCAATAACCTGCTCAGTGACGCCCAGTTTGGGTTCCACCGGGGACACTCAGCTCCTGACCTCACCACAGTCTTTGTTCAAACATAGAAAAAGGAACTGAATTCCAGCACTTGAAAATCAAGGCTGCATTCTTTCAAATGTGGCATCAAGGAACCCAAGCAAAAAGGATATTTCGAGCAAGTATTTCATTATTGGAGTTATACCTGACAGATAGGAAAACGGTTATTGTTGTTGGAGGTCAGTAATCACACTTCCAGAATATTTCTGCAGTAGTCCCTCAGGATAATGCGGACGTAGGTTTGCTCCATGAGTTGGAATTGTCATTTTCAGATGTTTCGTCACCATACTAGGCAATACCTTCAGTTGCCCTCCGGAAGAAACCTAGGTCTAAACACCTTCTGTTGCTTCATCAATGGCCTTCTCTCCATCATAAGGTTAGAAGTGGCGATATTCGACGATGAATTCACAAAGTTTAGCACCATTTGCAAATGCTCAGTTATGGAAGCAGTCCATGCCTAAAGGCAACAGGATCTGGACAGTATCCAGGCTTGGGCTAATAAGTAACAAGTAACACTCGCACCACACAAATGCCAGACAATGACTATCACCAATAAGAAACAATATAACCACTTGGTATTAAGCAGCATATTTGTCACTAAATTCCCCTCCCCACCACACTATCAATACACTTCGGGTTATCAATGACCAGAAACTCAACTGGACTCGCCACATAAATATAAGAGCAGATCAAAGGCTAGGAATATTGTGCGTTTAACTCAACTCCTGTCTTCCCAAAGCATGCTCACCATCTACAAGACACAAGTCAGGTGTGAGATGAAATACTCCCCAATTGCCTGAATGAGTGCAGCCACAACGACACTGAAGAAGCTTGACACCATCCAGGACAAAACAGCCCTATTGATTGGCACCACATCCACAAGCATTCACTCCATTCACCACCTATGCTCAGTAGCAGCAGTATGTACTATCTACAAGACAGCACCTTTCAATCCTACAATCACTTCCATCTTGAATGACAACGGCAGCAGGCTTTGGCGAACACCACCACCTTCAAACTCCCTTGCAAACCAGTCAACATCCTGAGTTGGAAATATATCACCATTCTGTCACTGTTGCTGGGTCAAATCCCTGGAATTCCCTCCCTCGTAGCATTGTGGATCAACTCACAGCAGGTGGACTGCAGCAGTATAAGAAAGCAACTCAGCACCACCTTCTCAAGACGGTAACTAGGGAGCGAAAAGAAATGGTGGGTCCATCCAGCGATTCCCATAACCAAAAAAAAAAGTTTTAAAAGTTCCAAGTTGAACACCTCGATGTAACAGGTTTTCTGATTTGAACATGAACAGCAAAGCAGTGTTTCTGATACTGAACATTTTCGACCTTTCTGTTATTAGAAAGATGTTCAGTGTTCCATGGCATATTGTTGCTGAGTGCTGTGATAAATTGCACCTGTTTTATTAAATGCAAAATTAGTGGAACTGGATCGATCTTTCAAAAATACCAGACTGAAAATGACAATCATCGTCGAGACAATGTCCTCCCGCCAGATGAGACTCACAGATAGCAGCTTATATTCAACATCTTACTGCGCTACTGGTGAACACTGAATCCTCCCACCGTCCATATTACAGGGATTACCATTGACCAGAAGGTGAATTCAAATCAAAATACAGATTCAACGGTTACAAGAGCAGGTCAGAGATTTACAATTCTGCACTGAATAATAGACTGTACGACAATACAGGCATGTTATATAGCAATAGATTTAGGCCATTCAGCCGATCTCTTCACTCTGAAACTGTCTAATTTTGTCATAGTCTCTAAGACTTGTGGCAATATCTTCTATACTCAAACTGTATCAATCTTTGCAGTAATCGCTCAGTTTCAATCAATTGCGCCCCCCCCCATTCTTCTAAATTCCATTGAGTACAGACATAGAGCCCTCAACTGCTGCTCATATGACAAGCCATCATTCCCAGGATAGATCATGTCCAACACCCGTAGATCCTTCCCCAGAACAGCTCACAATACTCCAAATCCAGTCTGTCCATAGCCCATTACATTCTCAGCAGTATGTCTCCGCCCTTGTATTCTCACTCTCTTGAAATAAATGCTAACATTGCATTTGCTTTCCTAACTGCCAACGTCACCTGCGCATTAACCGTAAGAGAGGACGATGACTCCAAACTCCTTTTGTGCTTCAGATTTCATGAAGCCTTTTAGAACATAGTGTCTGCCTGTATTCCGTCCACTGAAGTGCATAATCTCACATGTTCCTATATGGTGTTCCATCAGCCATGTGTTTTCCCAGTGTCCTAAACTGTCCAAGTCTTTCTGCAGCCTCCCCACTTCCTTAATATCACCTGCCCATCCAATCATCATTGTATCATCTGCAAACCTAGTAAAACTGCCGCCAGGTCAGATGGTTCACGTAAATGGTACTTCTTGACTACCTAAGGTCTATCCACCATTGAAAAGGCACAACACTCAAGATGCTTGACTCCATTTAGGTGAAAGCAGCATGACTGGAATTACACCTGCAATGCCTTCACTCCTTGCACCACTGGCACTGAGACCCTGCTCACTATTTTATTATGAATTTACCGCATTATGGTGACACAGAACTTGATGCCGCACGATCTCAGTCTATTAATGGCAATCTGTCTCAATGCTGACTGTGTGGTGCTCACACCACGAATATCATTTTGTGTTGAAGGCGACAGAGGGAGGTGGGGGAAGGTGATGTCGAACATAAATGACTGTGTGACTGTCACTGAGTGCTGACACAGGCCGCCAAAGCCGCAGATGCAGCTCTGTCTGTTGTCGCCGCTGCAGGCAAGGTCAGCTTTTCAATGAGTCAAATCAAAGAAAGTGATGGGCCTGGACAGTGTTCCTGGCTGAGCATTCAGATCCTGTTTGTACCAACTAGCAGAGGTATTCACATACAACTTCAGCCTCTCCCTCCAGAAGCCGAAGTCCCAATCTGATTCAAGAAGGCTATCATCATCCATGAGAAATCACATGGAACATGCCCTTATAGATGACCATCCAGTGGCTCTGACCTCAATAATCATGAAGTGCTCTGAGAGACTGGTTATGGCCTACACCAACTCCAGTCTCCCAGCCTGACCTGCTGCACTATAATTTGCCGACTGATGTAACGGGTGCACAACAGATGCCATATCCTAGCCTGCATGCATCACTGGAAGATCTAGACCACAAGGACACTTACACCAGACTCCTGCTCATTGACTAAAGCTCCACATTCAAAATCAATACCCCTACAGACTAATCCCAAAATTCCATGACCTTGGTCTCGGTTCCATCCTCTGCAACTGGCTCCTCAGATTTCAGACCCACAATCGTGAAGATATGTTAAAACCACCTCCTCTACAATAACAATGAACACTAAAGCTGCTGAAGGATGTGTTCTCAAGACCAGACAATACTCCCTGAACACCCACGGCTGTACCCTAAGCCCACTACTGTCCTCCCTATACACCCATGACTGTGCCCTCAGCACCTTACTGTACGCCCTGTACACCCACAGATGTGCCCTCAACCCACTATTGTATTCCCTGTACACCAACGGCTGTGTCCTCAGCCCTCCACTGTCCTCCATGCACACCCAAGTCTGTGCCATCAGCCCCTTACTGTATTCCATGTACTCCCACATCTGTGCCCTCAGCCCCTTATGGTACTCCAGGTACACCCACGGCTGTGTCCTCAGCCCCCCACTATCCACCCTGTACACCCACGGATGTGACCTCAGCCCCTTAGTGTGTTCCCTGTACACCCATGGCTGTGCCCTAAACCAACTATTGTACTCTTTGTAAACCCACGGTTGTTTATGCAGCCCCCTAATGTCCTCTTTGTACACCACAGCTGTGCCCTCAGCCCCCTACGTAATCTCTGTACAGCCACGGCTGAGTTTCCAAATTCCAAACAATGCCAGCAACAGGTTCGATGATGACATCACGAGAGCTGTACGGATATTTAACAATAATGCGTCAGAATCTAGGAAGGCGATAGAGAGTTTGGTGGCATGGTGTATTGATAATTACCTCTCTCTCTAATCCGGCAAATGTCAAGAACTGATCACTGACTTTATGAAGAAAGGAGGGGAACACACCCCATCTACGTCAACCGCAGAGCATCAAGTCCCTCGGAGTGATGATAACTCACAACCTGTCCTGAACTTCTCACATAGGTCCGACGGTCGGAAAGTTTCAACAATGCCTCTCCTTCCTGAGGTGATACAGGAAAATCAACATGCACTACTTCTACAGATGGACCATTGAGAGCGTATTGTCCCGGTGGATAACAGCCTGGTATGGCAACTGCTCTACTCAGGATTGTTAGAAACTACAGAAGGTTGGGTGCTCAGCTCTGACCAACACGGACTCTAACATCCCAGCCATTGATTCCATTTACATGGCTCGTTGCCGCAGAAAGGCTGCCAACATCTACCCCAGATTACTGAGGGAAGGGAGACAGGAAATATCTGGGGCATTAACAGATATCTTTGTAGCATCCTTGAACACGGCCGAGGTCGTGGAAGACTGGAAAATTGTTAAACCCCTTGTTTAAGAAAGGTAGTAGGGATAATCCCGTCAATTATAGACCGGTCAGACTGATGTCAGGGGTAGGGAATCTGCCAGAGAAAATACTGAGGGATAGGATCTACGCTCATTTGGATGAAAATAGTCTTATCAGTGAAGGACAACATGGTTTTGTGCAGAGAAGGTCATGTCTTAACAACTCAATAGAATTCTTTGAGGAAGTGACAATGTTCATTGATGAGGGAGAGACTGTAGATGTCATGTACATGGACTTCAGGAAGGCGTTTGGTATGTTTCCCCTCGGTCGGGTTATGGAGAAAGTGAAAGTCACATGGTGCACTAGCTACGTGGAGAAAGAACTGACTGGGCAACAGGAGGCAGAGAATAGTAGGGGGAGGGAGTTTCTCAAAATGGAGAACTGTGACCAGTGGTTCCATTTAAGATGTTTCTGGAAAGATACATGAATGGGCAGGGAACAAAGGGATACAGATCCTTAGAAAATAGGCGACAGGTTTAGATAGAGGACTTGGATCGGCGCAGGCTCGGACCACCGAATGGCCTGTTTCTGTGCTGGACTGTTTTGTTCTAACATTATCAAAGACCAATCACACTCCAGTAATGGTCTCCCACAACCTCTTCCATCTGGCTAAAGGATATGGAAGCTTGAAAACACTGAGCAGCTGGCTCATTATAAGTTTCTTCCTGACTATTATTAGACTGATGAATGTACTCTCTAATCTCAGATAATACCGATCTTGTTCATGTTGATCTCACCTCACGCACGCCCTGTACAACGTGCCTCTCAGACATGTTTTACAGCCATCGTTCTGCACATCCTTGCTTACTATGATCAGCCTGTACACCTTGGTACAGGTCAAGATAAATCCTCATCTCCCTCCCCCCAGCTTACTCCGAGGTCTCTCTGGTCCTCACCCCGAGCATCTCCCATTCCCCATCCCCAGCTCCCTGTGTGCTTTGTATCTCACTATTTTTCTCACACTGCCTGTTTCCTTGTATTTTCTTTTTCTCTGACTTCTGTTTCTTTCCCTGAACTTACTATCTCCCCTTCTCCCTGTCCATATGATTGTTTGTTTCTTGTTTTGTTTCCTTTCTCTATTTTACTGACTGTGATTCTGTTTCCCTCGCTGTGTTCTCTCTCTCCTTATACGTGTCTGTCTAGTTCTCCCTCGTTGTGATGGTGATGGCTTCTCTATTGTTTTGAAGCATGTGATGGCTCTTTGGTTGAATGTTGGCAATATTGGTTAAACTTCAATTGTTGTCAAAACAGCAACCAGAACTTGGATATCCATTTAATAGCCAATTGCTACGTCTAAATATTTTGGAACTGCCTTCTCTGAGTGCTCTGCATACTGGCAACTGAAAGCATTCGATTCACGTGCTGTAACCTTGAGTGCCTCACTCTGAGTGAGTGCCATTGAGGCTCAAGGTCTTCTCAAGGGCAATCAAATGAGTGAACTAATGCTGGCCCAGACAGTGATACCTATTTCGCATTAATAAATTTAAGAAGATGACGACACTCAGTGAAGACAGACACGTGGGATCAAATCGCTTTAAACGTGATCTTAGATATATACAGCTTTCCCTCGGTATCTGAAGGTAGAGTGTTCCTACAAAACCTTTCATAAGCTGATATGGTGTAAAGCAAAGTAGCATTAATGTATGTGGGAAAAAATCATCTTTCTTGGTAAAAGTGACAATCCTCTTTGGATTTCTTTTGGTTAGTGAAAACAGGACTTAATGGAGGTTTTTCAGAAAGGGAAGTGGCCAAAAGCGAATTTTTGAAAAGTGGGGAATACATGTACCGGCATGGGCATGGTATTCAGGAAGATGGGAAAAGTTAAAAATCAATGAGGTGAATCTCACATTTTATTTCCATCCCAGATGATTATCATTCCATTTGTTTGTTCTTTTTCTTCTATCTCTTTATTTCTCTATTGATTTAACTCCCTCCTCCTCCCCTTCAAAGCAGACTTCACTGTAACTAGCATTATTTACACTATTTTCCAACTGTTTTCAGTTCAGAAAAGCTCCCTCGCAATTACTGTTCTTTGCTTTGCATTTCTCATGCAATATGAGATCTCCTGCATCTTCTTTTATTTGGTTTAATCTTCAGATTTGTTATTCCATGGGAAGTCGGCATCTCTGCCAGGGCAGCATTTGTTACTCATCACTAATTGTCCTGATTATGAGGCCATTCCACAAGCCAACATAAAAGCAAGCACATTGATATGGGTCTGAAGTCACCCTTAACCCAGACCGGGTAGTAACATTAGATTTCTTTACCCAAGGTCATCAGTGAAACATCAAGATTTTCAGATAAAATGTGGGTTTTATGGGTTTTCTTCGTGAAATTCACTTTTATTCCAATTCTTATCATTTTTATTGAAGTTCTGCCATCAGCTGTGGTAGGACTTGAAACAAATCGCTTGAAACAATGTCTTACGTTTAATAAGCTTTGCTCCTGAATTATATCCAGCGACATTCCTACTCTGACACATTGGCCTAATCATGAAGTAATGTCTGAGACAAGAACAATTTTGCGATTGAAATACTTGTAACTGGAAAAGTGACCAGAAGAGAGCTTGAAAATAAAGTCTGAATTTTACCAATGTGCAGACAATGGATTGTTCAGCCACTGACGCAGAGATGGAGACTGGGGATTTTATGAGCTTGTAGTGGACAGGGTTCGTGACAGAGTTATCATGAGACATAAATCAGTCAGGGCAAAAAGGGATCTCGAGGTTGTCCATAGTTTTGTTCTCAGATGTTTGTAAGAGAGTGGTCTGCAATTCAGATGAATGGAGACAGCAAGTTGAATTGAAGATAATAGTTTATTTCTTTGACAAATATAGATAACAGAAATTGCAATGAATTTCAAAATTGCTTATGGGATTAATGACTGGATAGAGGTAGAGAACACCAACAATAGTGACAACAGGTTCGTAACACACTTTCCATCCCGTCCAAAATAATGATCAGCACCGCTAATATCCGATATGGTAGAAATTCCCAGCAGAGGGAAATGTTGAAAAGACCTAATGAAAGCCTCCTCTCCATTGATTTAATTATCCAGTCCGTTATTCTCAGATTCAGATCTGTCCTCTCCACGTCTGTGCAGCTGCTGATCTTTGTTATTGTTGGAGCTGATGCATCTGCTCCTACACTGGGATAGCGCACTGAGTGAAGCCCCTCACCAATAGGAGAGGGAAACCCTCCAGTGACACAATTACAATGCATGGAGACTGACATCAATCACAGTCACTGAGGAAACAGTTCCAGCTTTTAATACAGCACATTCAGTTCACAATATAACTGGACTGGACTGGATGCTGACATCGCTGGCTATTGGTCGCATCTCCCATCAACAATTCCTTTAATGAAGTCAGTTGTGAGGGAGAATGATGGATGTTTTCTTTTCACAGGCTAGCTGACTCTGCTCTGTTGTACGTTTGCAATGCTGTAGCTATCTTATCCCGAATTTCCGCCCCTCCACTAAAAAAAACACAGTCAGGATGTTGTTACTGTGCTGATCTCTCCCTCATGAGAACAAACCAGCCAACACACTGTCACTGGGCACAGTTGCTCTGCACACAGACAGGAAGTATGGACTTGTCTGAATGTTCCTCTCCCTGCTATAATACAGAAACGTTGGACCTTCCATTCATAATATGCTTTAGTAATTAATTTATACAAATTGAAAACATCTTAATGCAGTTTTATTTGCTGTAAAACAGCATTTTTTTCCCTCAACCCAAAAACAATTGGAAGTATTCATTAAGACTTAAGAATTAATGAGTCAGGTTTAGCTAGGAGATAGGGCGGAATGGGAGTAGTGGCTGAGGAGACCGCATGGGGAGTACAATGATATTCCCCAGTCATCATCACTTTTAACGTCAGATAGAATTGAATATAGTTCACAACAAGGAATGAGCCAACGTTTGTGAGATGCAATGCTGAATGACAATGTGAGCTGAACAGTATAATAGTAAATGTGATCAAGTGAACTATATTTTATATACACACCATTTAATCATTGGGAATACAGATTGAGTAGGGTCACCGCACCTGAAGCATTAACTTTGATGTCTCTTCACAGATACAGCCAGAACTGCTGAACTTTCCCTCCAACGTCTGTTTTTGTTTGAGATTGATCATATTGTTCATATCTGGCAGAAAGTTTACAATTACAAGCAGATGCTAATAACAAAATGTACAGGGATATGGGGACAATACAGCTGAGGAATAGTAGAAATATTCGCTCAGTCGAAACAGGGAGAGTCAATGGGCTGAGTGTTCACCACCTTTGCTTTAATAATTCTATGTTATGCATTGAAATCTTTTGGAGATTGGGGGAGACAAGCTAGTTCAATGAAGGACACAGAGTGTTCCATCATCAAAAATCTATCCCTATTATTTCATGAAGTTCAGCTGCCTCTAAAATGTATTTTCAAACAAAATAGATTTCCAGAGATTTACATAATGTTCAGAATGTGTTTGTCCTTTCCATCTTAAAGAAGAAAGAGATTTCGTCTGTAATTCAGGTGTGACAGACACACCAACAGTAATAGAAACAAGAAAGTAACACATTGTCAAAATATTACCAAGGTCAACATGTAGACCTGTCAAGAAACATGAAATATAGAGATAATGGAAACATGAAAAACAAACAGAAAAAGCTGGAGAAATGAAAACGATGAGGAAGTATCTGCAGAGAGCAACAGAATTAACATATGTAATATGATGTGACACTGTTCTGAAAAGTCATATTAGAATCAAAGGTTATTTTTTTTCATCTCTGCTCAGATGTTGCCAGATCTACTGAGTTTCGCTCCAGCTCTTTTGATTGTTTCTTCTTTCTGAACTGTGACAAAGTGTCTGATCTGAATGATAATAGCAAAGCTGTTATCTCAGTTGAAACTCAAGTAATTTGTTATGGACATTAAATGAGAAATTACAAAGTTCGTATTTATGACAGGGCTCTAAATATCGATGACGTATTGCATTGTGAGAACTTGCGATGAGAATGTTGAAACAAAATAGAAGTTGCTGTAAATGCTCAGCAGGTCTGGCATCATCTGTGCAAAGAAATTAGAGTTAACGTTTCAGGTCGAGTGCCCCTTCCTCATAACTGATGGTAACATGGAAAATGTTGGTTTCTATGCAGAAGAGACTGGATAGCTCTTAATGGAGACTGTTGGTAGCTAACAATAGGGTATGAGTAATAGAAGGCTTTGTGACAACTCGGCCTGGAGTATGGGTATGGGGCTAGGACATTGGGGAATTCAGACCCGAAAATTATTGAACTGGATTATAAATCTAAAGGGCTGCGGGGTCAGCACATGGAAAATGAGATGTTCTTCCAGGTGCGCTGAACTTGCCTGGAACACTGCAGCAAGCCTGGCACAGAGATATTGGTCAGGGAACAGAATGGGCTGTTAAACTGGCAGGCAACTGAAAGCTCAGAGTCATTTGCAACGGTCACCCAGTCCACTCTTCATTTCCCCGATGTAGAGGAGATCACATTGTTAGCAGCACATGTAGTAGGCCGGATTCTGAGAAATGTTGGTAAGGTACTGCTTCATCTGGAGGGCAGAGTTGGGCCATTGGATAGTGATGAAGAGGGACGTAAATGGGAAAGTGTTACTCCTCCGGCAGGGGAAGTGAAGTGGACCTGTGTTGGGAATTAATAAAGAGTAGACCAGTGTGTCCTGGAGGGAATGATCCCTCTAGAAGGTGGACAAGGGGGGAGAGGTGTATATGTGCAGATGGGGACATCTCGCTGGAGGTGGGAAAAATCGGGCTGATGATCCTCTGCATGTGAATGTTGCTGTGATAGTAGGTAAGGACAAGGGAAACTCGGTTGCGAGAGGGAAGGTGAGGGGTAGGCTTGAAGTGCAGGAGATGGGTCAGACTCGTTTGAGGATCGTGTTGACAACAATGATGGGGAATCCCTTGATTGAGCAACAAGATGGACGTTTCAAAGTCTTCCTTGTTGAATCCAGTATCATCAGAAGCAATGTGGTGGAGATGGAGGAACTGGGGGAATGGCATTTAGTCTATGCAGGAAACCAGTTGTGAGGACGTACACTCTAGGAAGCTGTGGGAGTCGGTGGGATAATACTGGATAACAGTGGCTTGTCTATCCCCAGAAATGGAAACAGAGATGTTGAGGAAAGGAAGTAAGGAGTCACAGATAGACCAGATGAAAGTGATGGAGGGTTTCAAATTCCAAGCGAAATCAGTGAACTTTTCCAATTCCGGACAAGAGAGAGATGCAGCCGCGATGACATCATCTGTGTATCGGACAAAGGGTTGTGGATGGGTGCTGAAATAGAACTGGAACAGGGAATGGTCGGCGTACCCCAAGAAGAAACATGCATACCTGTGTGTCCATGCACTTCCTCTGGGTGGCAGGAGCAGGCTGAAACAATGGGTCAGCCCAGGCAGTTCTGTTTGTGAATTTTTGGGGGGAGATAGAAGCAAGCACTGCTATCAGAGGACCATCAAATTGGGGGCAGTTAGAGGGGGGTGGGGTGAGTGGGGCAGGAATCTCACGATGAAATATGGTCAGTTATCATAGTTGATACAATGGCATGATGTGCCAAGGTAGGGTCATAGTGCAGGGGGAGATTAGAGGGTGTATCTGAGAGTAGGCGTTCAACATCTGCAATTTCGAAATCAGTTCACCAGACTTATTGGGACAGGCTGAGTAACACAGTCAGAGTTGGATATAAGCACATGGAGTGTAGGCTGTTCAGACAGTGACAGGTTGGATTTGGTGAGAGGAGTGCAGAGAAATTAAGACAACAAATGACATGTGGAGATTTCTCAAATAAAGGCCAGAGCGAGGGGTCCACGTGGAGGGAGAGTGTTGCAGCTGGGTAACGGTGTACATGGGACAGGGAGAGGAATCTTGCCGAAAGAAATGGGCACTGAGGCGAAGACAGCAGAAGATCTCAACTTAATGTCATTCCTAAAATTCTTTAAAGTGGGGGCACAGAGAGGTAAAGTTCAGATATTTGCTAAGTACAGAACATTCAGCATCAGAGAGTGGCAATTCCGGAGGGGTGGTGAATAAACGACAGGAGGTGGAGTTGGGGGATGGCACGGAGTCAGAGGACATGATATGGGAGGGGAGGAAGTTTCCAGTGGGTCAACGGCATCTCCACGTTGTTGCAAATTGTGTGTCCAGGACATCTGGTTAGCACAATGAATAAGCCGGTGAATAAATTAGAATTGTGGATTGGTAAAGCCTTGAGACAATATGATGCGATGCTGCTGCACAGAGAAAATGTTGATCTCAGTGGTACTGATATCGCACGATCAGTCCTCAGAAAGTAACTGATTGAAAATAATTGGGAAGAAAATCTTATTGTAACGTCCTTATTTCATTGGTGTGACACTCAAGCAGCAAGGACTTACTTTTTGTAGACTTTAGACCAATCTGAAAACATTATATATATTGATGTTATTAACAGGACAAATTGATCCATGGTTTATGAATGCACTAGCAAGGGCAGAGTTTATTTGTCATTCCCAATAGCTCTGGCGAAAGTGTCATTGTTCGGTGAGGAAATTACCAGTGCAGAATTTCCTGCGATTCCCATTGACCACAGTTTACTCAGGATCTCGGATGTCACATGAGTCAAATACTACTTTGATGCAATGCAAGTTACTCTGACCTCACCTCAACTGACATTGGAAAATCAGATAAATGAATAGAGAACAAAAGGATAGTACACGGCCTGCTCACGATGTTTAAGGAAAATCTGATGCATGGATTTCTGATTCTGAGGAGAGGTTTGTCCTATGTGTGATGAGGCTGTTTGGTTAAATGTTGTGACAGAGAGACAGAAAGACACTCCACTCTGTACCATGAGGAACAAAACCAGCCTGTTCACGGTGCATGCGACAATTACAGAAACTTACTATTGTCTGTTCCTTTTGGACATTCATCATCTCAATTTCATCATTGACTGATGACAAATAGCAGCACAGAAGTCAGCGGCTCCCATCATCCCAGTAGGAAAGCAAAAAGGGGAAGGGATTGCCAGAGAAATTGGGAGTAACTGGGGAATTGGTGTATCTTACAGTGGGAGTGGCAGAAGAAGAGTGTGAAGGGAGATTATCAGTGGAAGAGGATGTAGCAGCAGGAGGGGTAGTGCAAGGGGAGTGTAAGAAAAGAGTAGGACGGAGGAGGAAGAATGGCAGATGAAGTTTTAGGTACAGGGAAAAACTGTTTTTTGAGGAAGTGAGATTGGATGTGAAAATATCACTGTACAAGAAAATCGGGATCTGGATTCCATTCAAAATTAAGAAAGGATTTCTTGTACTTTCTCTTCTATCATTTGATTTTTGTTCAAGTTGTACATGTACTATATATTTCTATATCTCCATCAAGTGCTGACGACATGTTTCTTTCTCCCCTACGATGGTGTTTCAATATTTTTGATTTTATTTGCAGTATATATTTGGTTCCAATTCAAGGTGGATATGAGAATATGATTTGATCTTCTGTAGTTTGCCCATAACATAGAATCTAATTGAATATTTCTCCTCATCACACTCGCTGATTTAAACAAACAATGAATGAGTCCATGTCCACCCTGCACACGAAAAATTTCTTCAGCTCTACCATTTGCAGGGAATGTTACAAAAACAGTGCCACGCAAAGTGCTAATGTTCCACTGCAAGGTGCCAAACCCTAGTTTATCCTAAATTATTTACAAGGTTTATAAATAAAACATGTAGAGGGGCAGAGTGTAAAAGGTGAATTCAACTCTGTGTCGAAAATGCTATTTGTGGCTCCCTCGTAAAATGTGTTAACTACATCACTCATAAATTCACCAAAATAGGAAAAGCAAGTGACTGGAATTGTCAAATCATCCTCTGAATAACATCTGGAGAACAGGAAGGAAATCACGGTTTATTTGCGATATTCAGAAATGACGATTGTGAGAATGTGGAAGGTGGGGAGCAGTGAAATGATGACCAATGTTATGGATGACACAAAGATGGGCTGGGTGGATCACAATCAGGAGGAAAGTGTTAGGCTACAGGAGGATAGAAGCAGATTATTCAGATAGCTAGATCAATGACCTGATTAAATTTAACACCGATAAATTAGGAAGATTCAAGTCAGAAGTAACAAGACAAGTGAGTACTCAAAAGTGAGTATGAAAGAGGAGGGCTACATTTGCTCGTTTTTCTTTGCAGCAGGGAAGGTTGAGGAGGGAACCTGGCACAGGTGTACAAGAGCATAAGGGGTATGGAGAGGATGAACAGACAACAGCTGTTTTCCTTAGTCAAAGAAACAAAAGCAATGGGACACACTTTTAAAGTGAAATGCTGGAGATTGAGAGAGGATTTATTGAATGGATTATGGAATATGAACTGAGAGGGTGGTATGAATCTGGAATGCGTTGTCTAGGAGGGTGGTTGAGGCAGGTAACCACAAAAACCTTTAATAAGCCTTTGGATGTGCACTTGCTGGCAAAGACCTGATCAGACTGCTTTTCATTGCATGATTCTTTGCAGTGGCAGCCAAGAACACTCTGATATATTCTGAAACAATAAGCAATGGCAGTTGCTGCTTTGTTCCTTTAACTGTACTCAATAAAAAGCTTTATTACAAACCAGCATCATCTCATGGAGCTTCAGCACTTACTCAACCAAACTCAGCCCAGCCATCTCTTGGAACATCCAGTGTAATTCACATGCTCTGTGTAAGCATTGTCCAACAACAGCACTGATAATATTCTAACTGTTTGCCACCATTATTATAGTCACAGCCATAACTTGAACACAGCTTTTCCTCCATTATAATACAGATCTTTAGCAATAAGGATGTTATTTCTCTGAAGCATAATAAATTAATTCCCAGGTATTCACTTTGACAAACAGCAAGTTTTCCTGTGTTTTTTTTGCCAGTTTTTTGTCTCAGAATTCACCACCCCAAACTTTTCCCACTTTAATATTTTCTTGTGCACTGTCTCCCTGATCTCACACACCTGACTCCCTCACATCCCCCACACTCTCCATCCTTATTGATGAATCTCTGAAAAACCTGCGCCTCATCTCGATAATTTATTCCAACTCCCAACTCACATTTTGGACTGATTTGATTCCTTCTCTCGGCACGGTCATTAAACTGGCCGTGTCTGATGTCCTATTCACCTCGACCGTCTACTCAGTTCCTGATCTGCTGCTTTGGTTCTCACTCTCCTGGTTTATTCAAATCCATATGACTCGCACTAGCACACCTCCCAACAAGGATGTTGGTGCTCGTCCACTTAAGATACAACCTACCATTTTTGTACAGGTCCCCATCTGTTTTGGAAGAGATCCCAATGATCCAACAATCTGAAATACTCACCATTGAAGTAGCATGTTAACAACATGTTAAGCTATACTGTCTTCCTCATCCTTCCCTCTTTTCCACATGGCACGGGGAGTAATCCAGACATTATAGAGGATTAGTCTCTCTCTTTCTCTCTCCCTCTCTCTCTCTCCATCTCTCTCTGTCGCAGCCACCCCCCCCCTCCCCACACACGCACACACACACACATTCAGGATAAAGACAGACAGACAGACACCACATTACTTTGCAGAAGAATACAAATAACCCAACCCTAAAATAATCGGAATGATAACGGGAATGAAGGGTTTAGTTTAAGGGAGGATGAGAGAAATTGCGCTTCTTCTGGATGTCAGTTTGCTCGCTGAGCTGGAGAGTTCATTTTCAGATGGTTCATCACTGTACGAGGGAACATTATCAGTGAGTCTCTGGTGAAGTGCTGGTATTATGCCCCACTTGCTATTTATGTGTTTAGGTTTCCTTGAGTAGTGATATAATTTCCAGTATTGGTGATTTTATGTCCCATTCTTTTTCTCAGAGTGTTAGATTGAATCAAAATCGATGTGTTTGTTGATCGAGTTGATAGAATGCTATGCTTCTCGGAATTATCGTGCGTGTCTCTGCTTGGCTTGTCCTAGATGGATGTGCAGACGCAGTCGAAATGGTATACTTTCTTATCTGTATGTAAGGATACTAGTGATAGTGGGTTATGTCTTTTTTTTTCTGGCTCGTTGTTCATGTATCCAGGTGGCTAGTTTTCTGCCTGTTTGTCCGATGTAGTGTTTGTGACAGTTCTTGCAAGGCTTATTCTTCCTGGAGCAGAACAGACAAAGATGTGAACTTATTGCGGTACTCAAAAGTATGAAACGATGTAAAACAGGAGTACTCAGTTTCCATTAGTTAGCTTTACAGCATCAAGGAGTTCTAATTTCAAGATTATCAGCATAAGAGCCAGGAGTGAGATAAGGAAAATCTTCTTTATTGAGAGAATTGTTAGGATTTGGAATGGACTGCCTGGGAGAGTTGTGGATGAGCCAGACCTCTGTGGTGGGCAAGTTGTTGGAGGGAATCCTGAGGGACAGGATGTACATGTATTTGGAAAGGCAAGGACTGATGCGGGATAGTCAACTTGGCTTTGTGCGTGGGAAATCATGTCTCACGGACTTGATTGAGTTTTTTGCAGAAGTAACAAAGAAGATTGATGAGGGCAGAGCAGTGGATGTGATCTATATAGACTTCAGTAAGACGTTCGACAAGGATCCCCGTGGTAGACTGATTAGCAAGGTTGTATTTCATGGAATACAGGGAGAAGTAGTCATTTGGATACAGAACTGGCTCAAAGGTAGAAGACAGTGGGTGGTGGTCGAGGGTTGTTTTTCAGAATGGAGAACTCTGACCAGTGGAGAGCCACAAGGATCGATGCAGGGCCATCTACTTTTTGACATTTACGTAAGTGATTTGGATGCGAGCATACGAGGTACAGATAGTTTGCAGATGAGACCAAAATTGGAGTGGACAGCGAAGAGGGTTACCTCAGATTACAACAGGATCTGGGCCAGATGGGTCAATGGGCTGTGAGGTGGCAGAAGGAGTTTAATTCAGATAAATGCGAGGTGTTGCATTTTGGGAAAGCAAATCTTCGCAGGAATTACACACTCAATGGTAAGGCCCTAGGGAGTGTTGCTGAACAAAGAGACCTTGGAGTGGAGGTACATAGCTCCTTGAAAGTGGAGTCGCAGGTAGATAGGATACTGAAGTAGGCGTTTGGTATGCTTTCCTTTATTGGTCAGAATATAGAGTACAGGAGTTGGGAGGTCATGTTGCATCTATACAGAATATTGGTGAGGTCACTCTTAGAATATTGCGTGCAATTCTGGTCTCCTTCCTATTCAGAAAGATGTTGTGAAACTTGAAATGGTTCAGAAAAGATTTACAAGGATATTGCCAGGGTTGGAGCATCTGAGCTACAGGGAGAGGCTGAAGACGCTGGGGTTGTTTTCTCTGGACCGTCGGAGGCTGAGGGGTGACCTTATAGAGATTTACAAAATTATGAGGGGCATGGATAGGATAAATAGACAAAGTGTTTTCCCTGGGGTCAAGGAGCCCAGAACTAGGGGACATAGGTTTAGGGTGAATGGGGAAAGATATAAAAAAGAGAGCTAAGGGACAACTTTTTCACACGGATGGTGGCACGTGAATGGAATGAGCTGCCAGAAGATGTGGTGGAGGCTGGTACAATTGCAATCTTTAAGAGGCATTTGGATGGGTATATGAATTGAACGGGTGTGGATAGATATGGACCGGTTGCTGGCAGGTGGGACTAGATTGGGTTGGGATAACTTGTCGGCATGGACAGGTTGGACCAAAGGGTCTGTTTCCATGCTGTACATCTCTATGACTCTAACTGGGTATATATTTGGAAATGTGAACTTAACAGGCTGCAGAAATAAGGCTGGCAAATGAGAGGGGCTTGGGAGACACTCCTGGAGCTAATGCACACACAGTGACCAATGGCCTCCTCCTATACTTAAAAGTTTTGCACTCTATCATGTGTCTGATGTGAATAAAAGTCAGTATCCAATTATTTCCCATTGTAAATGCTCGCGAATATCTGATTATTTAGTGCAGCATAAGCATTTAAAATACAAGTATTGCAAGGCCAGCATCATTATATAGTCTAATTATTGGTCAGAACATGAATATTTTAAATGTTAAAAGTTTGTGAGATGATTTGCAGCTCGGCTGCTCCTGTTGTCGTTCTCTTCACCGAGCTGGGAGTTTGTGTTGCAGACGTTTTGTCCCCTGTCTAGGTGACATCCTCAGTGCTTGGGAGCCTCCTGTGAAGCGCTTCTGTAATGCTTCCTCCGGCATTTATAGTGGTTTGTCTCTGCCGCTTCCGGTTGTCAGTTCCAGCTGTCCATTGCAATGATCGGTATACTGGGTCTAGGTCGATGTGCTTGTTGATTGAATCTGTGGATGAGTGCCATGCCTCTAGGAATTCCCTGGCTGTTCTCTGTTTGGCTTTTCCTATAATAGTAGTGTTGTCCCAGTTTAATTCATGTTGCTTGTTATCTGTGTGTGTGGCTACTAAGGATAGCTGGTCGTGTCGTTTAGTGGCTAGTTGGCGTTCATGGATGCGGATAGTTAGCTGTCTTCCTGTTTGTATTGTCTCCATCTAAAACTAAATGTGGAATGGTCTATTGACGTGCTGTTAGTTGCAGAGTGGGTAGTAATACTTTGGTTCCAGAGGCTTCAGTGAGAAGCAGCTCAGCAAAAGTTGGAGGTAAGCTCAAGTAAAGTCTTTTTAATGCTAGTCTGCCAGCAGTTGAGATGTCAGTTAGGGCAGTTGCATGTTCCTCCTGCAGTATGTGGGAGCTCAGGGAGATTTCCACCGTCCCTGATGACTATACATGTAGGCAGTGCAACCAGCTGCAGCTCCTGGGAGACCGTGGTCAGGAGCTGCACCTGGCTGGTCTCCGGATCATCCAAGATACTGAGAACTTCATAGGTAAGAGCTTTAGTGAGGTGGTAATGCCCATGCCCCCCCCCCCCTTAGCCACGTAAAGACTATAATATCCCAGTCCCATCATCCACACCCTGAGTTCATATGCATTACCTGTCAGCCCTGTTGCATTTAAATAAATGAAATTTAATCCAACAGGCGTTCCTTGCTTACAGCCATGTTCCAGGCAGAGAGTAGCTGAGCGACTACCAGGAATGGCAAAGGGAATAGGCAGAGAGTGCAGGAATCCCCTGTGGTCATTCCTCTCGAAAACAAGTATACCATTTTGGTTACTGATTGTGTGTGTTGGGAGATGGGGGATGGGTGTCAGGCAATGACCGTTCAGGGGAAAGCAGCAGTAGCCAGATTGCTTGCACTGTGACTGGCTCTGGGGAGCAGCAGGATAGGATAAAGATAAACAGCGTCTTAGAGATAGGAGATTCGATTGTTAGGGAGACACAAACGGGAACCCAGGATGGGGTGTGGCCTCTCAGGTGTCAGGGTTCAGCACGTCTCTGAGTGGCTGCTGAACGCTTTCGGGGAGCGGGGGTGTTTGAGCTGCTTGAAGTAATTATGCACGTTGATACAAATGACACAGGTAGACATAGGAATGTGGTCCTACAGAGTGATTACTGAGAGCTAGGAGAAAAGTTAAAAATCAGAGCCTTGACAGTGATAATCTCCTGATTACTTCCAGTGCCATGAGGTAGTGAAGGTAAGAATAGGAGGATATGGCAGATAAATATGTGACTAAAGAATTGGTGCAGGGGGAGGGATTCATATTTTTAGATCATTGGGAGCTTTTCTGTGACAGTTTTGACCTGTTCAAGGGGGACTGGTGGCACATGCCCTAGAGGGGACGGGGGGAACCAATATCTTCTCAGCCAGTTTTGCTCGTCCTGCAAGGGAGTGTTTAAATGAGATTGGCAGCAGGTGGTATCCTCAAGAGCTGGGCAGCAAATGTGAGGTTGGAAGGAAATACAGTATTCAGAATAGTACGTTGAAGATGTACATCAGGCAGGAATACCATATGGAGCAAGGAATGCCTATGGATTAAATTGCACTTATTTCAATGCAAAAGGACTAAAAGTTAAGGCCGATGAATTTAGGGTGTGGATCGGTAATCGGTGCTGGATAGAGTAGCTATTACAGAAACATGGCTGAGGGATGGGTAGGACTGACGGCGTAATGTATCAGGGTAAAGTGCATTAGGAGGTACAGAGATGGTGGAAAGAGGGGAGGGGCTTGCATTTCTGATTTAGAGGAGTACCACAGCAGTGATCAGAGATAAAATAACTGATGAATCATCCAGTGAGGCTTTGTGGGTGGAACTAAGAAAAAAGAAGGGGATGGTGACATTAATGGGGTTGTACTATAGGCCCCCAAAGAGTCAACAGGAATTACAGGAACAAAAATATACACAGACATTGGGAGGACGTGCGGAAACATTCGGGTTGTCATAATAGGGGTTTTAGTTTTTATAACACAGACTAGAACTGCCAGAGCATCAAGCCATTCGATGGGATAGAATCAAGTAAGTGCGTCAGGAATCTTTCCTGAAGCAGTATATAGAGGGTCCTAATCGGGAAGGGGCAAAATTTGACCTAAAAATAGGTCAGGACAGGTGAGTGAGGTGACAGTAGGTGTGCACTTTGGGACCAGTGACCATAGTTCTATTAATTTTTAAATCGTTATGGAGTAGGGAAAATAATTGGTCCAAAGATTCAAGTTCTAAATTGGGACAAGGTTAATTTTGATGGACTTAGACAGGAGTTTGCAGGGGTTGATTAGAGTAGCCTGTTTGCAAGCAAAGCGAGCTCCAACAAGTGGGAGTTTAAGATCTATATGTTCCTGTGGGGGTGAAAGGAAAGTTGACAGTAATGAGGAACCCTGAATTACAAGCGATGTTTAGGTTTTGACAAAACAAAATGTGGAGGCGTGGGTCAGGTAGAGACTGCTGGAATCAAGAAAATCCCTGGAGTTGCGCAGGGGATACAGGAGTTTACTGAAGAAGGAAATCAGGAGGGCGAATAGGGGGTATGATGTAACCTGGCCTGAGAAGATCAGGGTGAATCCAAAGAGGCTGTTTAAGTATATTAAAGGAAAAACATTAACTAGAGAGAGAATAGGACCCCTCAAAGAACAAAGTGGACATGTATGTGTAGCACCATAAGAGATAGGCAATGTCCTCACCAAATATTTCTCCTCTATATTTACAGTGGGGATACTTGGGAAGTTGGGGAAATTAGTGGTGATGTCTTGGGGACAGTCCACATCACAGTAGAGGAGGTACTGGATGTACTAGAATGTTTGAAGTTGGAGAAATCTCATGGGCGTTACCAGATATATCCAAGAACACTGCAATGGGCTAGAGAAGAATTTGCGGGGACCTTGGCTGATAATTCTGATCATCAGTTACCACAGGTGAGATCCCAGTAGACTGAAGGATAGCAAATGTTGTGTCCTTATTCAAGAAAGACTGAAAAATAAAGCCTGGGAAATACACACCAGTAAGCTTAACATCTGTGGTAGGTAAATAACTGGAGAAGATTCTGAGGGATAAGAGGTGCATGTATTCGGAAAACAGGGTTTGATTAGGAATAGTAGGGAAAGCGTTTTGAGTGGAAGTTCATGCCTGACGAATTTACTAAAACTCTTTGTTGACGTGACCAGAAAGGTCGAGTAGGGCAGGCCGGTAAATGTCCAAACGTGTGGTGCTCGAAAAGCACAGCAGGTAAGGCAGTATTCGAAGGGCAGGAGAATCGACATTTCTGGCATAATTCCATCATAAGGAATGTACAAAACATCGATACTCCTGCCTGACCTGCTGGGCTTTTCCAGTGCCACACTTTTCGACTCTGATCTCCAGCATCTGCAGTCGTTGAAGAAAATGTATTCTAGTTATACCAGAACAGGATGAAGCTTTTCAGCCCCTGGAGCATGTTATACAGTTACAGGAGGAGATCAATCAGCCCCTTGAGTCGATAGAACAGTTTAGATCATGCTGCAACAGTATCTGACTATTCAGCTACTTGAAGTCAGTAACACAGGAGTTGGAACAGGCAACAAAGTGACAGGACTATGGGGTATACTGGAATAACACCAGGCTATATCGCCCCTCAAGCCTGCCCTTCCCTCCAGTAAGGTCAGGGCTAATCTCTCTCAACCGCAATTTCTCTTTCCTGTCCAATTCTTTGTAGCCCTCAACCCCTGATGCGTCAAAATCCATTAACATCTCCCTGTGCCCCAAATCATTTCAGAGGTTTAGCTGTCTGGGATAGAGAAGCACCAACAGTCGTTACCCTCTGAAAGAAGGAAACAGTCCCCACACATATACCTTGGCCTATTGACATGAGCAAAAGTTATGGACATAGCGTCCAGCTGTCAACTGGATTCATTCCTATTATTGAGCAACTGGGTGGTATCCTTTACCTGTGTTCTCCACCTCACCATGCCGCCTCCTCCTACTCCCCCACCTCGCCTCTTTATCAGTACAAGCACCCCTAGTCCTAAAGAAAGGTTATAGAAGAAGAAGAAGAAGAAAGGTGTGGACTTCTTCTCCTGATGCTGCCTAGTTTGTGGTGTTCTTTTAGCCTCCTGCATTCCAACATCTGCATTTTTAAACCAAAATATCTTCTGGAATAATAGGTCAAGGAGAGTGAACGAGCTGTGCCTCTTCTTATCCAATAGCTGCGATGGGCTGAATGGCGTTCTCATGTTTCCGTGAAACCAGCTTGAGATGCCGAATGATCTCCTCATTTTTCGTCCTGTGGAAATGTTCAGATTCCAGTAGTAGTTTTACATGTGAACAGCACGAGCTTGAATGTTGTCTAGGTTTTGATGTTTTATGCGATCTTTTCTGAGCATCCTCACTTCTGATCGAACTATGGAGGGTCAGACGTTGCTGAAGCAGCTGAAGGTGTTTGTGCCGAGGAAGCTACCTGGAAGATCACCCAAAGAGATATCCTAGGACTGAGAGGATTGATCTCCATCAGCCACATTGTGTTCTGAATGGCCAACCAGTGGGAGTTTACAACTGATTCCCACTAGTTTCATTTTATTCATTCTCCTTGACACCTTGTTCAGTCATGGGGTAAAAACAAAGACTGCAGATGCTGGAAACCAGAGTCAAGATTAGAGTGGCGCTGGAAAAGCACGGAAGGTCAGGCAGCATCCAAGGAGCAGGAAAATCGATGTTTCGGGCAAAAGCCCTTCATCAGGAACAGAGGCAGGGTCCCTGCAGAGTGCAGAGATAAAGGAGAGAGGGGTGGAGGTGGGGAGAAAGTAGCATAGAGTACAGTAGGTGAATGGGGGTGGGGTTGGAAGTGATAGGTCAGGGAGGAGAGTGGGAGAAGGTAGCAAAGAGTCCAATGGACGAGTGAGGGTGGGGATGAAGGTGCTAGGTCAGAGGAGAGGGCGGAGTGAGTAGGTGGAAAGGAGGATAGGCAGGTAGGAAAGGTCATGGGGACGGTAATGATCTGGAAGGTTGTCACTGGTGTGAGGTAGGGGAAAGGGGAAATGAGGAAACTAGTGAAGTCCAAATTGAAGCCCTGGGGTTGAAGTGTTCTGAGGCAGAAGATGAGGCGTTCTTCCTTCAGGCATCTGCTGGTGAGGGAGCGGCAGTGGAGGACGCCCAGGACCTGCATGCCCTGGAAGATTAGGAGGGGGAGGTGAAATTTTGGGCCATAGGGCGGTGTGGTTGATTGGTGCAGGTGCCCCGGAGATGTTCCCTAAAGCGCTCTGCCAGGAGGCATCCAGTCTCCCCAATGTAGAGGAGACCGCTTTTGGGAGCAACAGCTGCAAGAAATGATATATGTGGGTGTGCAGATAAAATTTTGATGGATATGCAAGGTTCCTTTCGAGCCTTGGATGGAGATGAGAGAGGAGGTGTGGGCGCAGGTGGCTGGGGGGGGTGCCAGGAAGGGAGAGTGGGTTGTTGGGAGATGTCGACCTGATCAGGTAGTCACGGAGGGAACGGTCTTTGCGGAAAGTGGAAATGGCTGAGCAGAGATATATATGGTGGGGTCCGTTTGGAGGTGGCGGAAATGTCGTCGGATGATTTGATGTATGTGAAGGTTGGTAGGGTGGGAGACGAGCACCAGGGGAGTTCTGTCCTTGGTTAGAGGGATGGAGTTTGAGGGTGAAGGTGCGGGATGTGGATGAGATGCGTATGAGGGCATCTTTAACAACGTGGGAAGGAAAATTGCGGTGTCTAATGAAGGAGGCCATCTGTTGTGTTCTGTGGTGGAGGTGGTCCTCCTGGTAACAGATCCAGCGGAGGCAGAGGAATTGGGAATGCGGGATGGAATTTTTGAAGCAGGTGGGGCTATGGGACTCGGTTGGTTTGGGAAATGTCCTGTGGAAATGTTTAGGTAGCTATGAGATTCGCTAAAAATGTCATTGTCAAGTCAGTCATCATTAATGGAGATGGAGAGGTCCAGGAAGGGGAGAGCGGTGTCAGAGATGGTCCCGGTAAATTAAAGGTCGTTGTGGAATGCGTTGGTTAAGTTGATGAATTGCTCAACCTCCTCGTGAGAGCACGAGGTGGCACCAATGCAGTCATCAATGTAGTGGAGGAAGAGGTGGGGAGTGGTGCCGGTGTAATTACGGAAGATGGACTGTACTACGTAGCCAACAAAGAGACAGACATAACTGGGGTCCATAGGGGTGTCAATGGTTACCCCTTTGGTCTGCAGGAAGTGGGAGGATTCGAAGGAGAAATTGTTAAGGGTGAGGACCAGTTCAGCCAAACGAATGAGAGTGTCGGTGGAAAGGAGATGTTGGGGACGTCGGGAGAGGAAAGAACGGAGGGCTTGGATGCCCTGGTCATGGCAGATGGAGGTGTACAGTGATTGGATATCCATGGTGAAGATGAGGCGTTGGGGGCCGGGGAAATGGAAGTCTGGGAGGAGGAGGAGGGCGTGGGTGGTGTCTCGAACGTATGTGGGGAGTTTCTGGACTAGGGTGGATAGGACAGTGTTGAAGTAGGTCGAGATGAGTTCAGTGGGGCAGGAGCATGTTGAGACAATGGGTTGGCCAGGGTGATCAGGCTTGTGGATCTTGGGAAGGAGGTAGAATCGGGCAGTGCGGGTTCCCGGACTATGAGTTTGGAAGCTGTGGGTGGTAGATCTCCTCCTGAGGTGATGAGGTTCTGCATGGTGTGGGAGATGATGGTTTGTCTTTTGGGGGTGCGGACATGGTCGGGGGGAGGTAGGAGGAGGTGTCTTCAAGTTAGCGTCTGGCTTCAGCAGTGTAAAGATGAGTGCGCCAAACTACCACTGCACCCCCTTTATCTGCTGGCTTGATGGTGAGTTTTGGATTGGAGCAGGGGGAGTGGGGGGCTGTGCGTTGTGAGGATGAGAGGTTAGAGTGCGGCAAGGGGTAGACAGGTTGAGATGGTTAATGTCTTGGCGGCAGTTGAATATGAAGTCATCGAGGGCCGGTAATAGGCCAGCACGCAGTGTCCAGGTGGATGGAGTGTGAAATAGGAGGATGCCATTGATGCTACAAAATGACAAACCAACGAAGTAGAGACTGCAAAGACAGACTTCTCCATGTTGTTCCTCCTAGCTCCCTTGATAATGGTTCACATGCGTTACATTAACGTGGTTTCCTGATGGTAAGGAGACACACCGGATGGTTTGTGCGATGTCTCAAGGAGGCAACTTCCATCTCTGAGAAGACAGACTAATCTTCTGCACGGATGTCACAAGTTTTTGAGAATGGCCAACCCTATCAGTGTGTGGCTGCTGACAGGTTTGTGAACAACATGATGCTCAGTGCAGGGTCTCACTCCAACTGTACATTCAGATGGTAAGAGTTTGTTCAGAGCATGGAGTTCTCACTCAACCAACATGGGGGCTCCACACAGATATGTAAACTATCATAGAGTAATAGAGTGCAACAGGTTCTTTAGCTCAAACTGGCCCATTCTGACTAAAATGTTCATCCATGCTAACTCCATTCCCTGCACTTGGCCCATATCGTTCTAAACGTTTCCGATCATAAATTTGTCCAAATGTGAAAATATGTATTGCTGGAAACACGTTATATTTCACAATATCAATGCTTTGTTTTGGAAATAATGAATGTTGGTTAATACCGTTCAAGTTTTATTGCAGTCACATTTTATTCTTTTGTCGCATTACAAGTTAAACACTCATTTCCTTCACAATCTCTCTATGGTACCATCACGGCATGGATTAGTCTCGTGTAGCTCCTTTACACTGTCTCATTGTGGCAAGGAGATCATTCCTTAAAAAGGAGAGAAAATCTGTTCAGAGTGGCCCAAATACTGTCTCAATATCACTCTACAACTTCAATAAAGTGTCTTCACTCTAATACTTCCATCATTTTTTCAAAGAAGGACAGCACACATGTACTGTGCTGATTCCGTACTGCTCCGTATGAATTCTGTCAGTGGCTCATAACCAAGGACATCCAGCTCCTTTTCACTTAGAGCACTTCCCATTATCTCGCCTTCTCATAAATACAAAATAAGAAGGATGGTATGTTGCATTGCCTTGCAGAGCGCTATGCTTTAAGCACAGCCACGCCGACCACACAACACTATTGCCATGGATTGAAGATGCTGAGGAGGTGATGGCCTAGCTGTGTTATCTCTGGAATATTAACCCAGGGACACAGGTGATGACCTAGACCTCGGATTTGAATCTCTCCACGGCAAAGGTTGGAATTTGAATTCTATAAAATATCAGGAATTGAGAATCAAATGAAACCATGAAAACACTCTGTTTGTCCATCTGCACACTCATGCCCTTCAGGGACGAAAATCTACCACCTTCACCTGGTTGGTCTTACATATGACTCCAGATCTACAGCACTGTGGTTAACACACAATTGCAATTTGAAATGGCCAAGCCAGCCACTCTGTTAGATCAAAGTCTACAAAGAAATAAAACCGAGCAGATCTCAGCACTGACTACTTACAGCCCATGGACTGTAGTGCATCAGGAAGGAAGCTCCCCAATACCTTCTCAGGACAATGAGAAAAGTAAATTAATTATTCGCCCAGCATCCTATCAATGAATAAAGGAAGATAATCACACTCACGGAAGGGAGACAAAGAGACATAACTCACTTCAAACCGAGACTTTGATGTACACCTTACACGGGCATGAATTTCAATATAATGGGAACAGGAGAAAAATAAATTAGATTAATCTGGATTTTTATTTCCATTCCAGCTGATCATCAACAATCCCCTTGTTTGTTTCTTCCTCTCTATCTCTCTCTTTCGTTATCTATTCAACTCCCTCCTTCTCCCCTTCACAACAGACATCCCTGTCACCAACATCAGTCACACTATTTCCCAGTTGCGTTCAGTTTTGATGTATGGTCCGTTGTACCCGAAATGTCACTTCTATTTTTTTCTTGACCTGAGGCAGTCAAATCTCTTCAGTTTCTCTGGCACTTCCTCATTCTTTTTGTTTCTGAGCTCTAGCATCAATCTTTGTTTTTTTTTCAACCTTTCATGTTATTATTACATGGGATGTCTGCATCACTGGCAAGGGCAACACTTGTTGACCTCACTAAATGCCTTTTACTGTGAGGCCATTCCTAAAGGCAGTTGGTCTGACGTCAGTCTTAATCCAGACCAGATAAAAATGTTGGATATCTTTAACAAAGGACAATAGCAAAATAGATAAACTTATTGACAAAGTACTGGTGGGATTATATTAGTAAAATTCGCTTTTATTTCCTGTTGCTGTCATTTGAATTTAAGTTCTGTCATTCTCTGAAACAGGATTTGAAACAGTGTCTTGAGTGTAGTACCCTGGGCCACTGAATTACGTGACAGCGGCATTACTACTCTGACACAGTGTCCCTGTCATGAATTTTCTTTACAGACAAGAACAAGATTGTGATGGAAACATTTTGTAACGGAAAGAGTGAATAGAAGAGAACAGGAACCATAAAGTCTGAATTTTACCAAGGTATAGATAATTGTTTATTTAGCACCCGCACTGCCGTCAAGATGGGTCTGGGGATATCATGGAGCTGGTCGTGGGTAGCTTTGGTGATGGAGAGAATACCAAGACATAAATCAATTCATGGCAAATAGGTACTTCGGGATTGTGAACAGTCTTGTTCTCAGAGGTTTGTGAGGGCGGAGGTGTGGGGGGGTTCTGAAATTTGTGGAGAATGAATGGATTTGCATTTGAAACTGAAGACAAAAGGTTCGATCTTTACTAAATATTGATAACAGAAACATCACTGAAGTTCGCCATGGCTCGTGGGATTAATAAATCGATAGAGATGGAGAGACTTACCAGGAACGCCAACAATAGCAAGCATGGGATAGTAACCAGCCTGAATAATCAGCAGTACACCGTGTATCCGATCTGATAAAATGTGCCAATACCAGGAAACAAGGTAAAGACCCCAGGATAAATTCCTGTCCATTGTTCCACCATTCCATTCTATTTTTCTTAGATTCTGAACCGCTGGTGCGACATTGCAGTCTACTGTTCTCAGATTCTGATCCATTGTTGGAACATTCCAGTCTATGGTTCTCATATTCTGATCTCTCCTCTCCATGTCTCTGCTACAGCTGATCCCTGTTAGTGTTGAAGGTGATGCATCTGCAGCTATAATGGGATAAAGCATTGCAAGAAGCCCCTTACATATAGAAGAGGAAAGCCATCCAGTGACATAATTAGGATCCATGGAGACTGACATCAATCACAGTCACAGAACAAACAGTCCCAGTTAACTCCTTTCAGTATGCTACCTTCACTTCACAATAACAATTGGATTGAATTGAATGTTGACATCGCTGGATAATGGTCGATAATCCCATCAGCAATTACTGTCGTGAAGTTAGTTGTAAAGGAAAATGATGGATGCTTTCTTGTCGCAGGCTCGATGCTTCTGCTTTGTTGTCAATTTGCAATACTGTAACTGCCTGAACGCTCCACCATGACTACCCAAAATAAACACAATCTAGATATTGTTAATATGCTGATTTGGTCTCGACTAGAACGAGTGCCTAGCAACAGATTTTCAGTGGGCATATTTGCCGTGAACATGCACAGGAAGTGCGGATCTGCCTGGACATTCCTCTCGTTTCTCTAATAAGACAATGTTGAATCTTCAACACACAATACGATTAAGCACTGTTTTCTGTAAACTCACGAACACCTTAATACACTTTATTGACTTCAAAGCAGTAAGATTTATAATTTTGGAATTCACTCCAAAGCCAAATGTAGAATGTTTGTCCCAAAACCAGTCCTTGATTGTCCTTGATTTCTTTAAATAGGCTCTAAACGACCCAAGATTCTAATATGTCAGAATTTTGAAAGGTTCGTTGGTGCCCTTTTGTTTATACCTAACAGAAAATGCCTCATCCAGAAACCTTTCATGTCTTTAAAAAGAAACCTGTATAATCAAGAGGACGTGGCCAGCTCCCTAGCTGGACAGGTTGGATCAGTTCTGGGGTTAGTTGAGTCAGGGTCACTGGACGCTCTCTGCCTCCTTCTGCGCTTCTGACCTTATAACCTGTCATCAGTTGTGTCAGTTTTACACTTTTGCGAAGGAGTTTGTTTATTGGGATTTTTGCAAGTGTATTGGAAAAGCATCATTAAGTCATAATAGCCTGCTGGTTTCAGATACGATACGTTATTCAGGAATTCTATTTTCGGTTCCTTATGTTTAATTTGTTAAATTGGTAAATAAATGTTATGTATTTAAAACTCGGCGGTCTCACCAGCTAATTCACTCTGGGAATATCAGCGACACACTAACCTTCAACAACCAGCAAAGATATGGTCTGGGCTACCTGCTTAAAATGTTTCGAGGGGTTGGGTTTGGCCCATAACGGACTGAGGGCCCTTTGCAGTATTTAGATAGCGAGTGGCAGGTGTTAGTGTCTCTTATTTCGTGTGTTGATTGGCGAATAAACAGAGCTTCAGATGGCGATGGTTCTTGCAGGAGCCAAGCTTGTTTTGGAGGTGGAAAAAGTGAGCTTGGGGGTTTTACAAAATGCACATTAGTCCAAGCAGCGAGAATGAGTAAACGAAGGGAATTGAAGCTACCTCCTAATGTGAGAAAAGATGAGATGATTGCAGCAGTAGCTCAGTATTCCAATTTGCTGGAAACTCCATCAGGATCTGCAGAGATGACTAAACTTCAATTGCAATTGAAGCAGCTTGAGTTAGAAGCAGAACTGAATCAGTTTGAGCTAAGACTAACATTAGAAGAGGAAGAAAGAGAACGAATAGGTTTAGTGGAGGAAAAAGATAAAAATAACAAATAGCTTTCGCATGAGAGAAAGGAAAAGGGAGAGCATTTGAGCTTCAGAGGTGGAGACTTAGAGAAAGTGGCTAAACATTTTCAGTGGCCAGTGACCATGTGGGTTTGTTGACCCAAACAAAACTTGTAGGTAGAGCGAGTGAGCTATTCACAACACTATCAGAGGAGGGATCTGGGGTGAATGAGGAGGGGACATGTGCATATGAGCTTGTGTCAGAAGCCTACAGACAATGTTTCAGGAATCTAAGGAAGGATCCTGGTCAAATTCACGTTGAGTTTGAAAGGATCAAACAAAGTAATTTTGATAGATGGATAAGAGCTTTAAAAAGAGAGCAAACCTACAATGCTCTTCGAGAAACAATTAAATTGGAGGAGTTCAAAAATTCACTCTGTGACATAGTGCAAACTCATTTGGAAGACTGGCCGCTGAAGTGGCTAATGATTATGACTAGTGATTAGTGATTATAAAACTTGTTTTGGCTTCCAGAATCAATTTCAGTCCATGATGGATAGAAACTGGGGCAAAGAGAAATCCTCAAGTAGAAAGGGAAAGGTAGATCTCGGTGAAGATCGAAATGATAACTTTCCACAGGGTAAAAAGGAAATACTTGAAGGAGACAAAGAAGTTAACGAGCTCTGGTGTTTTCATTGCAGCAAATTAGGACACATGAAATCACTGTGTTGGTGGGTTCAGGGAAAAAAAACAGACGCAGGAAAACGGAATAAGCCTGTGAGTTTTTTTAGGAGTGGCAGCAGAAAACACAGTGGAAGCTAGAAATCTGCATCAGAGTGTACAAACTGATCAGAGGTTTGTTAAGGAGAAGTGACAGATCTGCTCAGAAAAATATACCTGCAAAGTGAAAGTTTATTCACATAGGGCAGGTAAAGAGGATGCAATATTACAGGACACCGTATCCTCTCAGTCTATGCTTCTGAAAGATGACGAGATATGTCCTCCTGAAGAACTATTTCCAGGAAATGTACTGCTAAAGAAAGTTCATCTTGAGACAAAAAGTGCAACATTTTGTAAAGCGAGGATATCATAGTCAGAAAAATGTGGAGCAATTGTGGGAGGGGTATTGGACAAACTCTCAGCTCCAGGAATGTAATTTATCCTTGCAGAAAATATAGCTGATTCACCGGTTGGAGTCCTGCCTACTCTGGTTGAAGAACCAGTGGAGACGCAGGCAACTGAAGCATTGCAGGAGTCTTATCCTGGAAACTTTCCAGATTGTGGGGTAACATGTTCCCAGTGTCACCACTTGAAACAGGAAACATCAAAAATGTAAAGATAAGGAAGCTTAAGTGGCATTAACGGAGAATTTGTTCCACCAGATAGTTGATACAAAACAGGAGCAAGTAGGGTATCATGCATGTATTTTGAGTTCAGCCAAACTAATTGAGTCACAGAAGAAAGAAAACAGATTAAATCAGTTGCATCAAAAAGCATATACGTTAGGAATTTTGAATGTATCCCTGAGTGTCATTACCTAAAATGATGTCCAGATAAGGAAATGGAGACAATCACATAGTCAAAGAGATGAGAAATGGGAAGAGATTCATCAAATCATTTTGCCAATCGTGTATAGAAAGGAGGTGATGTGAAAAGTGCATGAGCTACCAACGAGAAGACATTTAGAAGTGACAAAAACACAGGGTGAAATACAGAGACATTTTACTAGCCTGGACTGCAACAGGATGTAGTTGAATTTTACCAGACGTGTCATACAAGTCAGGTAATTGGAAAAACACAGGCGATAATAAAACCTGCACCTTTCTTAACTATTCTGGCATTTGAGGCACCTTTTACAAGAGTCTTAATTGTTGGGTTGGGCCCCCAACACACACAAAAAAAGTGGGCACTAGTGTTTGGAAACAATAATGGATGCATAGACACGATTTCCAGAGGCAACCCTAAGATGCAATATCACAGCTAAAAGAATTGCAGAGGAATGATTCCTTTTTAAAATAGATAAGGACCACCAATAAAGCTACAGTGAGATTTAGGGTTCAAAGAACATATTTAAATTATTGACGATAATGTCTTCGGCATAAAGCAATACAAATCTACTGCGCACCATCCAAAATTACAGAGAGCACGATAAAGGTAACATTAAACATTATAGATCATGTTGAGGGCTTATGATCAGGATTATCCAGATGATTCAGTTAAGGAAGTTCCATTTGCGCTTTTTCTGATCAGGGATGCACCAAATTAATAGAGCAAATTCAATTCATTTGAATTAGTGTTTGAGCCATTAATATTGATTAAGGAGAAAGTAGTAAATCAGAATTGAATGGTCGCACTTTTGGACTATGTCTCTATTATTTGGGAACGATTAATAGCGCTGGGGAATTGGCTGGACAGGATTTAAAAGTAGTGCAGCATGCATTAAAACAAGAAGCGGACAGGAAATTTAAAATTTGCAATTTTGATATCGGCGATAAGTTATTACTGTTGCTTACAGTGATAGTTGAACCTTGAAAAGCAAGGTTGAGTGGACCTTGTAAAATAAAAAGGATATTGAGTGGGGTAATTACTTGATAAGGACTCCAGACAATAAGCCATCTCGCAGCGTATGTCATGTGAATATGCTCGAAAGGTATTTTGACAGGGAAGCAAGGAAAGCAAGGGGAGAAGGTGTTAATGATTATGGCGTTTCTTAAATAAAGTGGACAATGAGGTAGTTGTCTAAAATTTCGATAAATTATTGAGTTACTTTTCTGAGAAAAATTGTAATGACTAGAAAGAGTTATTACTATTACTTGGGAAGATAAGCAGAAATTAACTTGGAAGTACAACCCAATTGCATAATGTAGCTATAGGAGATGCTGTTATGAGTAAGCAACATCCTTACGGGCATAATCCTCTAAAGTTGGCACAGGTTCAGAAGGAGATTGAATGCATGCTCTAAGACGACATAATCAGCATGCGTTACAGTGACTGGAACTCACCCATAGTCATGGTGCCAAAGCCAAAAAATACCCAAGGGTTATGTGTGGACTATTGTAAAGTCAATGCAGTTAAAAGGATTGATCTATGCCCAGTTCCGCAATTGGAAGACTGTGTTGAAAATGTGGGACAAGCAACTTACATTTGATATGAAATTTGTGCCGGACACATTTCAGGCACTAACCAATAAATTACCAGATTATCCAACGTGTGATGTGCATTGACGACTTGGTGAATTTTAATCAGTCATGGAAGGAACATTTACAGCATTTATTGGATTTGATTATTTGGCATCAGAAGGCAGGCTTGGTGGTAAATCTGGCAAAAATTGAATTTGCCAAAGCATAAATCACCTTCCTGGGCCATGCTATTGGACATAGATAAACGGTGTCATGGGATGTAAAAGTGAAGGCAATTAGGGAATTTCCCATACAGTTGACAAAAGGAGCAGTACTATGGTTCCTGGAATTGTGTAGATTTTATCGAAGAATTGTGCCTCATTTTCGCAATGTGACTGCTCCACTCATTGAATTGTTGAAAAAAGACGAGAGGTTTCAGTGGACAGAGGACTGTCAAAAGGCATTTGAAGGCATGAAATATGTATTAACCACTGCCCCACTATCAGCCACACCTTATTATGCACAACCATTCAAGGTGGCTTTAAATGTGACTGATGTGGGTGTCGGTGCTGGGCTCCTGCAGGAAAAAGGCGAGAAGAGAGAGAGACCTATTAAGTATTTCTCCGAGAAGTTGAATGCTCAATGGTAGAAATATTCAACAGTTGTGAAATGACTGTGAGCTTTGTGTTAGCACTACAACGTTTCAGTATTTATATTAGCAGCAACACATCTGAGACAACCATTTACATTGAACATAAACCATTGACGTTTTTGGAGAAATTTAAGTACAAAACTGCGAGACGATTTTGCTGGAGCCTGTTGGTGCAGCCATTCAATTCGAAAATTGTGCATGAGGCAGGTCTTGGAAACATGATTGTTGATGCATTATCAATACTTGAATGACAGATTGAGGCAATCAGTGATGGGACTACCACACACTGCATCCGGATGTAGTTGCGCATTTTTGCATGTTTATGGTAAATGTACGCACATCCGTATTTTAACCACAATTTCTTTTTTGGGGGGGTGGGGTGGGGGTGTGTGTGTGTTGAAACCTGAAGACATCTTTGGATATTGATTATTCAGTTATATATCAGGGGAGTCGTCACAAAGGTAGTCACTTTACAAAGTTATGTTGTTCTTGAACTGTTTTCAGAGATTTCCTAACCATCCCAACGTTCCAACATGTCTCAATTTTGAATGCTTCATGAGGGTGCTTTAGTTTTTAACAAACAAATAATGTCTTGGGCAGAAGGCTTTCAAGTCTCCAACAAAAAACTGTTGTAATCAAGGGGATGTGGCCAGCTCTCCAGCTGCACAGGTCAGTACAGTTCGAGGGTTAGTTGAGTCAGGATCATGGTTGAATCAAGACGCTCTCGTCCTCCTTCTGCCCCCTGACTTTATAACCTTTGTAAGCTTTTTCTGTGTAATTTTTACTTTTTGTGCTCAGGGGTTTGTTTACTGTGATTATTGCAAGTAATCTGGAACAACATCATTAAGTTGTGTCAGCCTGTCAAGTTCGGATCGGATGAATTATTCAGGTACTGGATTTTCAGTTCGTTGTGTTCCATTCCATACTTTTGTAATTAAATTCTGTTTGTTTAAACGTCAGCAGTCGGACCTGCTAATTCAGTCTGGGAATATCCACCATACACATACTTTCAACAAATAACAATATTGCGGTCTGGGCTATTTGCTTAAAAATGTTTTGAGGCGTCGGGCCTGCTCCATAACAAGGTACCAAAGCTTTGTTCATTAAATGCCATCAATGAACAGTCTGCTGCTGTTCATTGTTTTTGTAAATGATTCGGATCATAATATAGGAACCATGGATAGTAAGTTCGTAGATGAAACCCCAAAATTGGTGTTAATATTGAACAGTGAAGAAGGTTATCTTGGAGAACAATAAGATCATGATCAACTGGGAAAGTGGGCTGATGATTAGCAGATAGAGCTTCATGCAGATAAATGTGAAGTGTTGCATTTTGTAAGACAAGCCAGGACAGGAATTATACAGTTAACGGTAGGGCATTGGAGAGTGTTGTCATGCAGAGAGATCCAGGGTGCAGGTACATAGTTCCTTGAAAGTGGAGTCACAGGTAAACATGGTGATGAAGAAGACGTTCGGCACGCTTACCTTCATCAGTTAGAGCATTGATTATAGGAATTGGGATATTATGTTGTGGCTGTACAAGAGAATGGTAAGGCCATATTTGGAGTACTGAGTACAATTCTTGTCGCCGTGCTAAAGGAAGGATGTCATAAACCAGAAAGGAGACAAAATATTTTAAATAGTGTGAGGGAGATTGGAGGTTTTCAGATATAAGGATAGGCTGTAATTTTGTTCGTTTTGCGTAGGAGGCTGAGGGTTGAACTTATTGGGATTTATAAAATCATGAGGGGCATTGATAGGATGAATAGCCAAAGTCTTTTCCCCAGGGTGGAGGTTCCCAAAGCCAGAGAGGATGGGTTTAAGGTGAGAGGGACGAGATTTTAATGAGATCTAATGGCAGCTGTTTCTCACAGAGAGTGGTGTGGACATGTAGCGAGCTGTCAGAGGAAGTGGTATTGGTGCGTGCAATTACAACAATTGAAAGGCAATTTGATGTGTACATGAACAGGAACGTTTTGGAGGGGTATGTACCAAAAACAGAAAAATAGAACTCGTTCAGTTTCGGAAACCTAGTGAGCATGGATGAGTTGGGTCAAAGGTTCTGTTTTCATATTGTAAGGGCAAGGGGCTATTCATTCTTCATTGCCCTCAAATCATTTCCAAGTCAAAAGTCCTCTGTAAATACTTTCAGTGATATAAATCTCTGAACTTTCTTAAATACAGAATTCCTGACATTGATGTGGTGCTGTAGACCACAGCAGCAACATCAGCAGAAGCAGCATTATATTCAAGCATAATCTGTAACTTTTTTGAATGGGATAATCCGTCAGTCTAGCACTACCACCAAGCTGACAACTCTGACATCTCCCTGGCAATGCGGAAAATTACTCAGCTGTCTCCAGTTCCCAAAGAGAGGAATAGTTGCAATCTGACCAGTTACCACTCCCACAGTGCCATCACAAAAGGCAAATTAGTGGTCTTTTTTTCTGACAGAGCTGTCAAGCAGCACAGAAATAAACTGCTCAGTGTGGCTTCCGATAGGTCCCCATGTGGAGATGGTGCTGTTGTGGAAATGGCACTGGATTACTAATCCAGACCAGGTTAATGCACTGACAGCTGGGGGATGTTAAAAACAATTTTAAAAATATCGGGCTGTCAAATCTGGTGCGAGTAATACTCAGATTTAAGCCAATGTTGATTATAAACACCAATTTCCTTCCCCAATGTACTTTCAGGAAGTGAATCTCCCGTGTTTTCCTGGTCTGCCCGAAAAGTGACTCCAGATACACAGACATGTGATAAACTCTTCAATGGTCTCGGAAACGGTCAAGCAAGGCACTAAAATATATCAAACTGCTCCGAGGTTTGGAAGGATAAAACCGACAGAAAACTCGAAAACTCGATATTGGAAAAGGGAACGGGAAACACAGCCCTGTTGACACTGCAGAGATCTCCTTCCTAACATCTGAGAGCATGTGACAGCTGTACTCCTGTTGTCTGCTGTTCCCTTTCGAGTCCGGTAATCCTTTTTATATTTAGTGTCCTGACATCCTCAGGACGTTCTCCCTTATGTGGGAGAGAACTCCCCAGGTTTACCAGTCTCGGAGTAGAGACATTTATTCTCATCTCAATGCAGAGTGACCTGTCCATACTTAATACAGTTGCCCATTGTTTTAGACGTCCCAGCCAGGGGAATTATCATCCCTGCTTCTAATCTGTCTCGCCCTGTCAGTGGGTTATATATGTCACTGAGATCTTCACTCATTTTCCTAAAGCCCATGGAAAACAGGTCCAATCACCCAAAAGTCTGCTCCCACAACAAGCTTGTCATCCCAGAGATCAGTCTGGTCATCCTTCACTGCACTTCCTCAATGTCAGGTTTGTCTTTTATTAAGTAAGGAAACCAAAACTGCACACAATACTGCACAATGTTCAAGATGGGATCTCACTAACCCCCTGTACAGCTGCAGTAAGATTCCCTTATTCCTGTACTCAAAATTCCCTGATATAAAATTCAATACATCATTTATCTTCCTAACTGCTTACTGCTCCTGCAATATTGCATTCAGTGACTGGTGTACAAGGGGAGATCCAAATCCTTTTCAATGTTACAGCTCCCCACTTGGTGGGTCTGCGTACAGTGTGCAGCATGCCAATGCCATTCCCAGTATTGTCTTCTAGATTCAGAACTCACTGCCCTGCATGAATATTGGAGGTCTGCAGAGAAGAAGCAAAGTAAGAACATAAATCTCTTTAAAGATCAACATGTTTCAACTAATCTCTTTTCAAATGATAGGTTGCTGTTCTACTGTTCCCACCAAAGTACATACCATCACAGCCACCCAATTGTTCTCCATCTGCCACGTATTTGCCCATTCACTCCAATTGTCTCAACCACCTTGGAGCTTTTTTACATCGTCCTCACCCACTCGCAATCCAACCTCGTTTAGTGCTGTCAGCAGGTTGGGAAATATTGCATTTGATTCCCTTAACTAAGCATTTGACATACATTGGGAATCGCCGGGGCCCAAGCACCAATCCCTGCAACACCCAATGATCATTGTATTTCAAAACAGAACTTTTTATTCCTGTTCACTGTTTCCTGTCATCTCTACTATTCTAAAACCATAATGATATTTTAAACCCAATCCTGTAACATTTGACTTTGCAAATTAGGCCAGGGTCTTTACCAAGATCTTTCTGAAAATCCAAATGCATTGAATTCATTGCTTCTCTGTATGTATCAACCAGTCAGTTTCTCAAATGTGATTCCCATTTCATGTTGACCCATTGCATAAGAACTAGGAGCATCAGTAAGATCATGGCTGATCATTTCATTGCCTCAGCTCCACTTACCCGCCCGTTCACCATAACCCTTTGTTCCTTTACTCTCCCCCAAAAAATCTATCTGACATTTAAAGGCATTCAATGATAAAGCTTCAACTATTTCACTGGACAGGGAATTCCACAGATTCACAACCTTCTTGGTCAAGAAGTTCCTTCTCAAATCAATCCTAAATATGCTCCTCCTAATTTTGAGATTTTGTCCTCTTGTCCTATTCTCACCTGCTACTGGAAACATCCTGTCTATTTTTATCTTATCGATTCCCTTCTTAATTATACCTGTTTCTTCCAGATTCTCCCTCATTCTTTCAAATTCCAATCACCCATATAATTCTAGTCTACTCAGTCTCTCCTCATAAGCCAACCGCCTCAACTCCAGACCAACCTAGCGAACCTCCTCTGCATACACTGTAGTGCTAGTACATACTTTCTCAAGTAGGGAGACCAAAACTGCACGCAGTATTGCAGGTGTGACCTCCCCAGCACATTGTACAGCAGCAACATAACCTCCCTGTGTTTAAACTCAATCCTTTTCGCAATGAAGGACAACATTCTATTTGCCTTGTTAATTACCTGCTGCACCTGCAGAGCAACTTCTGTGATTCATACACAAGGACACCCAGCACCCTCTGCACAGACGCATGTTGCATTTTTACCATGCAAATAATAGCCTTTTATTTAACTGTTATTCCTACCAAAATGGATGAAATCACATTTATTATATTGTACTCCTTCTGCCAGTCCTTTGTCCACTCACTTAAACTATTTTTGTCACTTTGAAAAGTTTATCAGTCATCTGCACATTTGCTCTGCCACTCATTTCCGTATCATCGACATTATTTGTGATATTACACGTGGTCACCAACTCCAAATCGTCCATCTAAGCTGTGAATAATTGCTGTTCCAGCACTGATCCCAAAGGCACACCACTAGTCACTGATCAGCAGCCAGAAAATCACTCATTTATTCCCACTCTCTGCTTCCTGTTAGTTAACCAATCCTCTACCCATGTGAATACATTACCCGTAACGCCACACATTTTTACCTTATGCAGCAGCTTTTTTGGCGGATCTGTGTCGAATGCCTTTTGTAAATTTCGGTACACCACATCCACTGGGTCCCCGAGTCATAATGTCTTCATAGCTTTCCAGTAAATTAGTTAATCATGACCTGCCTTTCATGAACTAATGCTGTGTCTGTCCAATGGGATAATTTCTATCTAGATGCATTGCTCTTTTTTCTTTGATTAGAGCTTGAAGTATTTTCCCCACTACACATGTTAGGCTAACTGGTCTATAATTCCCAATTTTTTCTACCCTTTATAAACAGTGGCATCTGATTTCCTGTTTTGTACTCTGCTGGAACTGGACCAGAGTCCAGTGAATTTAGAAAACAAATCATTTGCTATTTCTTCCACCACCTCTGTTAGTACCCTGGGATGCATTCCATCAGGCCCAGGAGACTTATCTAACTTTAGATCCATGAACTTGCCCAACACTATCTCTCTCATGGGAATGACTGTTTCTAGGTCCTCACCTACCTTCCTCTCTTTGACAATTCTGGACAGTTATTAGTGTCCTTCACTGTGAAGACCGACTAAATATCTATTCAATTCCTCGGCCATTTCCTCACAAAATAACCCTTCTCACCCTCTGAAGGACCAATGCTTCCTGAGCCATTCTTTTCATTTTATATATTTTTAGAATTTTTTGATATCTGTCTTTATATTCTGAGGTAGTTTGCTCTCATAATCTATCTATTTTATGTTTCTTCACAGGTTTTTTTGTTGCTTTCTTTTAACCTTTATAGCTTTACCAATCGTCTAGTTACCCACTGATCTTTGCCATTATTTATGGCATTTATTTTATTTTGATAGCCTCCCTCATTTCATGAGACATCCATGGCAGATCACCCTTTTCCTACAGTCCTTCCATTTCACTGTTATATGCTGTTGCTGCCCATTTGCAAAAAATAAAACTGCTTTGAAAGCCAGCCACTGTTCATCGATGGTTCCACCCCAAAGTCTTTACTTCCAGCCAACCTTAGCCAACTCCTCCCCCATTCTTTTGTTGTCTCCTTTTTTCAGCTCAGGACCCTGGTATTGGACTTTGTCTTTTCACCTTCCATCTGTATTCTAAATTCAACCATACTTTCAGTCCCAATAATTTCGCCCAAAGCATTCAGTTACTAATTTCATTCTTTCTTTCTCCAGACTTACGCTTTGCAGTCTTGCTGGGAAGATTTGATTTATTTGGTTTGTTTCCTTCTGTGAAGACAGAACTGAAGCAATTGCTTCATAGTTCTGCTATTGCCCTGCTCTCTATTCTCCTTCCTCTGTGTTCAGACTGTAACGAAGCTGCACTTGTTTTCTCTAACATTTTCCATTGACAGATCACCCTTATAAATCTTGTTAATATTCTCTTCAGGAGCCCATCAATTCATGTCTACACCATACAATCTTACGAGCATAGTCTTTGTACCGTCAGACATACAGCACGGTCTACACTCGTCCCACTCTCCTACATGAGGCCTGAAGCCGCGAATTTTATGAAACTTCAAGAGCTTGTCCAAGTCCTTTTTAGCTGTTATGTGGTTACCATAACAAATCCCCTCTCAAGAAGTATATTCCAGAACCCAACACCCTCTGGATGAAAAACACTCCTCAAATCCTCAAACCCTTCACTTGAAAAGTGTGTTTCCCTGATTTTGCCCCTTTGCCTAAAAGGAACAGTTGCTGTCTATCCACTCTGTCCATGCCCCTCGTAATCTTATCGATCTGAATCACACACCCCTCAGTCTTCTCTGCTTCAAAGTAAACAAACCAAGCTTTTCCAGCGTCTCTCCACAGGTTACATGCTCCAACCCAAGGAACATCCTGGTGAATCTCCTCTGCACCCCCTCCAGTAGAACCACATCCTTCCTGTAATGTGGCTCCCAAAACTCAATGCAGTATTCTACCTTGGCCGAACTAAAGTCCTGTATAGCTCTAATGATCTATGTTCCGATGAGTAAAGGCTATTTACGATTCTCAATGCCTTCTTAACTCAACTATTACCCTGGCCAGTCACATTCAGGGATGTGTGGAGAAGCACCCTCTGAGGTTCCTAGTGTGCTGCCATTCATTGAGTCCTCCCCTGTCTGCTTCCTTCTCCCAAATTTTTATTAGGGTTACATTCCATCTGCCATTGATCTGCCCATCTGACCATTCCATCTGTATCTCCCTGTAACATAAGGCCTTCCACCTCACTGCCATCTACCCGGACAATCTTTATGTGAAAGATACACTGATCTATCACACACACTCCACTCCCTCCACATTCACATCGACATCATTTATGAATAACACAAATAATAAGGGATACAGCACTGATCCCTGGGGTACATCAGGGGTCACTGGTCTCCAGTCACACGAACACCCTTCTTCCACCACCCTCTTTCTCCTGCTACTAAGACAATTTGAACGTCATTTACCTAGTTACCTATGATACCATGATATTGTACTTTCTTTATCAGTTTTGCATGTGAGGCTTTGTCAAAGGTGTTGCTCAAAAAGAAAACATATAAACGATCTCCTCGAAAAAAACTCAATAAATTTCGTTCGGCCTGACCACCCTCTCATAACGTCATGCTGTCGACCCCTGATCAAACATTGCCTCTCTCAATGAAGATCAATTGTCTCCTTCTCTGTTTTCCCCAATAGTTTCCCTGACACTGATCTGATACTCACTGATCTATAGTTCCCTGGTCTACCTGCACCAACACCTCCTCTAAAGGGTGCTCTCTATTACTCTGGCAACTCCCCTGTTACGAGATTCTACTAAAACATTTGAGTCAGGGCATTTCCTATCTTGTCTCCCACTGCAGCTGTGATACAACTCTTCCAGACCTGGGGACTTGTCCAATTTTATACCAGCCAAAACCATCCTTTCCTGCTCGTATCATATATCAATCTGTTCAAGAGCTTCCCAGTGCAGTCTTCTTGAAATATGTACCTGCCTCCTTCTTCTCCCAAGTAAAACAGATGCGAAGCTCTCATGTCACAATCTAGCCATCTTCTCCAGCTTCACACACAGATTGCTCCCTCGGTGTATAATGGGCCCTAATTATTCCCTGGGTATTCTACTCTGCTTGATGTCCTTGTGGAATACCTTGGGACTCTCGCTAATATTGCTCTCACTGGTCAATGCCCATGTTCGTCACTCCACTCTGTGTGGTTTTTTTAAAGTTTCATTTCGATCACCTCTCATTCTCTGAACTTCTCTGGAACACAGGCAGTGCTCTCTGATCAGACAATCTTGCCATCAGAGGCATTAATCTCTAGAATGTCCTTACAGACCTTACAGTGTTTGTATGAATAAAAGACATTGCCTGTCTTTCATTAAATCATTTTAATGTACTTCTCAAATTCACTGAAGCCAACTTTATCCTCGCATCTTAATGGCTTGCATGACTCAGGCATGTACCATTAATATAAGGGGAAAAAAAACTACTTTGTATTCAGATGTCACTTAAATTCAAAATATTAAGGTCACTGTTCCCAAAAGCTCCTTTACAACAAAGTCTTTAATTAGCTGTTCTGATCACACATCATCAATTCCAGAACAACCTGATCTCTAGCTCGGTGTTCAACATATCGTTACAGCAACCAACCTCATAGACTCGCGTGAAATCCATTTTTCCAGCATTAACATTCACTTGGGTTAACACTCTTTAGATGTAACTTGAAGCTGCCCATTATTACTGCAATTCCCACAAAGTTGTATGTCTAATTTCCTGTTTTGTTCCATACCCAACATTTGTATCACAATTTTGACTTTGATATCTAACTCTGAATGTTTGCTTCTCCTTGCTGTTTCTGAGCTCCTCTTACCAGATTCTGTGGAATCTGCGTGAAATGGGCCATGGCGAGGTTCTTAGTAGATTCAGGCGAGATGGTTGGTGAGGCATATCTCAACATTGATATCATATCGCCACACATTACCTGTACTTCTCAAGTGTCATTGTGACGTTATCACCAGATCTCCCCTTATGCTGGTGGAGTAGAGAAGGAGAATGATTTTTCAACAATGCTGTGTACTTGCCAGAGAGCTGAGACTGCTCTAACCTTCGTGTGAACCTTACAGCAGGCTGGTAAAGTGTTGCTGCTGCTGTACAGTGTCTTAGTGAGATCACATCTGGCGCAGTGCACACAGATTTAATCTCCTCACTGAGGAAAGGATATTGGAATGAATTCAAAGATTGTTCACACAACTGATTTCTGCAACAAAGGTGTTAATCATAAAATCCCTGCAGTGTGGAAGCAAGCCATTTGGCCCATCGACTCCATACTAATCCTCCGAAGACCATCCCATCCAATCCCCACCACCCACTCCACCCAATCTTTATAACCTGGCATTTTCCAAGACTGATGCCCCTAGCCTCCACATCCCTGGACATTATTGGTAATTTAGCTTGGCCAACCCACCTAACATGCGCATCTTGTGACTGTGGGAGGAAACTGGAAACTGAAATTGAACTGAGATCTCTGGTACAGTGAGACAGCAGTGCTAACCACTGAGCTACCCAGTGTGGTCAACACAACTTTCCTAAATATTTCAGCCCTTGAAAAGTAACATTTGACCAGGGAGATTTCATAAGTCCCCAAACCTATCATTGAGCAACAGGAGGTGAACATTGAGATCTTGAGCAGCTTGGTCAGAAATAGGAGCAGCACATGCAAGTCCATTGAGACGATAATGTCGGAACGGCAGGAGGACATTCAGCAAAGCGGGTGTGAAAAGCAGAAACAGAATGAGTCCAATCAGTCACTCATGCCTCTTATACAGCAATTCGAGCAGATCTTTTAAAGCCTTGTGCCTGTTACACAGGAATTGTGAAAGGGAACATAGAGGTTATAGAAAAGGAAGGACTTTGAATAACCAGCTTCACTCGGGAATGAAAAGTCGTGAGAAAACTATTGGGATTGAAAACAATTTTTTAGAATCTATTATGAAGGAATTAATAACAGGAGATTTCCAAAGTCAAGCCACAATCCAGCACAGTCAGCATAGTTTTATGAAGGATATATCATGTTTGAATGATTTGACTAACTTTCTTTTAAAAAGCCGTTTCAAGCAAAGTTGATAATTGGGATCATACAGATGTATTATATCTGGACTTCCAGACATCAGTGCATAACGTGCCTCGCAAAATATTAATATGGAAGACAAGGACACATGGGGTTCGGAACAACTTACTTGCCAGGGGAGAGGATTATCTTACCAGTAAAAACCATGATATGGAGTCGCTGGTTTTGGACAGGTTTGGACAAGGTCAAAAATCCAATGACACCAGGTTAGTGTCCAATGGGTTTATTTGTCAACACAAGGTTTCATTGCGCTGCTCCTTCATCAGATGTAAGAGGGAGGAAGACATTAAACACAGAAGGTCTAAGAAAAGATCAAATGGTTGTACAGCTTATGCACATGAATTGTCCACACCTAGGATGGCTCTTAAATACTTAATCAGTTAGAATGGAGATGCAAATTTGATTGATTAATATGCAAATCGCAGAATTTATTTGAAGCCACTCCTGGAAATAACTACAAGAAAATGACGTAACACTTGCGGTCAGACAATGTTTTCTAAGTGAAAGACCTTGTTTGGACGCTGTCTGTGTCTTTATCTGGAGTCAGACTGGTTTTATTTACAAAGTAGGAGTTTGTAAAATTCACACTGACTGACTGTCTACAAATTGTATGTTTTTGGAACAAAATAAAATACAAATGGGCAAATGTAAATTCACCCTGCAGATTTATATGTGCATACATGTGTGGGTGTGTGCGTATGTAGGAGAGAGGGGCGTGTCTGTGTGAAGGGGGGGAGAGGGAGACACTCTATGGACTTGAGAGAGAGTGAGGAGGAGTGTGTGTGTGTGAGTGCGGGAGGGAGAGAGTGCATGCGTGCGTGTGACAGAATGGAGTGCGCGTGTGTGCATGTGAGAGAAGGAGAGTGTGTGTGGAGCAAATAGGGAGAGTGTGCATCAGTGTATGACACGGGGAGAATGAGAGTATGTGCTTGTCCAGGCGAAAACACAGACAGATACAGCAAATCCTTTTCCCCACACACACTCACTGCGTGGTTTCAGAGCTTCACTTCTCTGCAGCCTCTGCTCCATTTGTTGTTCATGTTACAGACCCAGATGCAGTAACTACAGTCCCCATGCTCCATCCAGAGTTGGGTCAGCAAACCCTAAGGTCTCCCTGAATGTCTGAGGCAGCTCACAGAACAACCTCCAGCAATCCATCCCCAGCCACCCCACTAGCGTTTCAAGAACAGGAGTCAGTCAGAAGCTCCTGAGCTCCAAGTTAGATGCCTGTTCCTTTCCAATTATACTCCAGGATTTTCCTCGTGTTACTGACCGCACGATCAAGTGAGAGATACAAACAGAGGCGTTCCGTGAGCAGGCCCATACCAAATTTCAAACACGTGAGTCAAAGCTGCTGAAACACCCCTGTCCATGGAGAACCACATGGGACACATCGGGAAGTGAACAACAGCCTAACACATACCATTTCACTGTTTCTGAGTTTCACAATGGCAGCAATCGATACAGGAGGGAGTCAAAAACTAAGACCATGGAAAGATACAGAAAAGAAACAAATAATTTATTAACTGATAACTGGCTGAAAATATGGATAAGGAGATGAGGGGATTGGAATAACTGGATAAATGAGACAACAGTGGGCCAATTCACAAGATTGCAAACAAAGAATAAAGACATTGCCAGATCTGCTGGAATGGTCCATTGCCTCAAATTCTGAGAACCAACCCAGGGACCATAAACTGGGGTAACGTAACGTCTAAAATGGAGAGCTGTGCAAGCCATGCTAGAGGATTACTCCATAAACTGGACTATCTTCACAATATGGAGAGCATTGCAAACCTTTTCCAGGATATTGCTACTCTCTACCACCACCCTCTGCCTCCTACCTTTGAGCCAGTTTTGCATCCAAATGACTTTGATATGAACCAACCTTGTTAAACAGATGACCATGCACAATGTTATTCAACGCCTTACTGAAGTCCACATCGACAATGTACACCACTCATTCTAAATTAATCTTTTTAATCGCTTCTTCAAAAAAATCTCAGTCAAGTCATTAAGACGCAATATTACTTGCACAAAGTTATGTTGGCTATCCCTAATCAGTCGGTACCTTTCAAAATGCATGAAAGTTTGATAACTCATAATCCATTCCAACAATGTACCCACCACTGACGTCAGGGTCACTAGCTTTTCCTTATTACCCTTCTAAATCCTTTAAATAGTGGCACCACATTAGTCAACCTCCAGTCTTCCAGCATTTTACCTGTGGCTATTGATGATAGCAAGGGGCCCAGCAATCACTTCCATAGATTCCCACAGAGTTTTAGCGTACATCCCATAAAAGCCAGGACATTTTCCTCCCTTTGTATGTTTTAAGACCTCCAGCAGCTCCTCTATAATGCAGTCACTTTCCTAGATGTCACTACTATTTTCCCAAGTTCTCTAGCTTCCAGATCCTCCTGCATAGTAAATACTGATACAATATATTCGTTCAGTACCTCCCCCATTCACTGTGGTTCTGCACATGGGCAGTCTTGCTGATCTTTATCGATGTCCTATTCTCTCCACAGTTACTCTTTTGTCCTTGACGCATTTGTAGAATTCCTTTGGATTCTCCTTAACTCTATTTGCCAAAGTTATCACATGTCCCATTTTTATGCTCGCAATTTCCCTCTTAAGTATACTCTTGTTGCCTTCAGAATCTTCTAGTGATTCACTTTAAATCAGGAATTAAGAGGCTAATGATGACCATTCCGATTGTCGGAAAAATCCACCTAGTTCACTGACACCCTTTAAGGAAACAAACTGCCATTCTTACCTGATCTGGCCTACAAGTGACTCCAGACCCAGAGCAATATGGTTGACTGCTAACTGCTCTCTGGGAAATTAGGGATGGGTAATAGATGCTTGCCTATCCAGGGTCACCCTCATCGTGTCAATGAATTAAGAAGAAACCCACAATTCCTGTTGTCTATACCTGACATAAGCTTCCCTTTTATCCGTGGCCAGATCCTCAACTTCCCCAACCCTCCAGCATTCCTTACACGTACCAGCCTTAGCCTTCACCCTAACAGAGACATAATGTCTCTGTACTCCTGACATCTCATTTTTGAAGGCTGCTCACTTCTCAACTGACTCCCCTTCTCTGCAAATATCTGTCCCAATCGACTTTGAACATTCTTAGTTAATATCATCAAAATTGGTTTTCAACAATTTAGAACTTTAAATTTTAGACCTGCTTCATCCCTTTGCATCTCTATTTTAAAACTGATAGAATTATGATGACTTGCCATAAAGTGCTCCCCCACTGATACCAAAACCACCCCCTTCCCACTGCCTTATTTCCCAAGTGTAAGGTGACGATTAGCTCCTTCTCTGTGATGGAGTGCATTGGTCAAGAAACTGCAGCGTTGTCACTAGGATTGGGGTCAGCAGAGTCTTACACTCATTGGTTTGAGTGTAAAAATAATTTATGTCAGTGCCTTTTTCATTGAGTGTGACGGAAGGGTTGTCTGGACGAGGCTGAGCCAGTTTCCTGGTGCGATCTTATCGGACTTACCTCATTCACTACCCACCCCACCCCACGGTGTCCCTCTCGTTCAATACCAGCCCGATTCTCCCACCCATCAAGGTTGAAGGTACTCAACATCACCCGCATTCCCCTTGGTATTCCATGATCCTTGGCACTGGTGCCATCGTTAAAAGGCCAATTGGCACATGGTTGAGCTTTCTCAGGTTATAGCTGCCCTGAACAGTTTATCCTGAGCAAGGAAGATAAGGGGCAATTACACCACGGTTTGTCGACAGGGGCACGGAGGTCCTGGTGAATGGTCTAGTACAGAGGGGGACCATTCTCTTCCCAGAGGAGGCCACGCCACCAGACCCAGCGATCATGGTCTGGGCTCACCACCCAGCATGCAACACTTCCCCTTACTCTCTCTCTCACTCTCTTTCCCCTCTACTATAGCTCCTTCACTATTAGAGCCACATTCATACAACACTGTTAACTGACTCCCTCTGGACACATCACCATCGCCCACCCCCTCTCCCCACCTACACCATCTCCTATTAAAGGAGAAACAGCTCGGAATAGGATTGAAAGAGTGAAGCCAGGTGGTGGAGTGCCCGCTATCCATCTCCGCAAACACATGCGCCCAATTTACCTGTGTGTCTGTATTTGACTCTGTGAGCCTCTATACATGGGTACAAGTCTGACAGTGTCTGCGGTGTTTAAAATGACACAATCTCTCCCTCAACTGGCCTCCCCACCCGACTGCAGTGACAGCGGCAGAGGGTGATAACCTTCGAAGATTCAGACTGGGAGGGAGATAGGGCAGCAGCTCATATCACCATCCAAACTGACAAGCACCATCAACACATACACCTCCCCCCAAACCACCCACCCCCACCCCAACACAGACACACAATGCTGGTAGCTGGAGGGTTGCAAATATACTTGGGCCTGTCAGAATAGAAATGTTCATGCCTGAGTGAACCATTTTGTCAGGAGATGAGGTGAATTTATTTCTCATTCTGTGACTTTCAATGCCGAAAAATTACGCGAGAAAGTATTGAAAAGTCCCGATAAAGGCCCAGTGGTGATGGTAATGACGCAGGAACAACATTGCTTAGTATCAGACAAAACTTTCTGTACTTCCAAAGATATTATTTGAAAAATCAAACGGCCGTGCAATTTGAGAGATTCACAGCAAAGGATTTGTTATCTTCTCAGAGAGTAAAAAACTGTGCCAGTGATGCAGTGCTGCGGGGAGGCTAGCAGAGGGAGGTATTGAAAGAACCTGATCAGAAAACTCAATGGTTTGCACTGGTGCCTCACGGTGTCAGGCACGCAGGCTCGATTCCACCCTCGGGCGACTGTCAGTGTGGAGTTCCACATTCTCGCCGTGTTTGCCTGGATCTCCACCGGGTGCTCTGGTTTCCACCCACAGTCCAACTATGTGGATATTAGGTGAATTGGCCATGCTAAATTGTCCATAGTGCTCAGGGATGTGTCGGTTAGGGGCGTTATTCAGGAGTAAACGTAGGAGAGTAGGGAAATGGGTCTGGGTGGGTTACTCTTCGAAGGGTCAGTGTGGATGCGCTGGGCCAAAGGGCCTGTTTCCACACTGTAGCGATTCTGTCAGCTCTATGAACAACAGGGACAGACAGAGAGTGGATGAGGGAGACTTTGATTCCAATTTCGATTTATTTACTTCAAAAACAGCATTGCACGGCCATACAGACAGACCTACACACAAACTGAGATACTGACACTAATACACATAACACATGCCCACGGAGATACGCACGTAGATATGGACATTTACTTACAAACACATGAACATAACCCCACATACAGGCACACACTGCCCTTAATACAGAGCTGTATATTTTTTTTATTAATAAGTTATCAATGGTCAGTCAAAGAAGGCAGGAGAATGGGATTCAGAAACATTTTAGCCACGATCAAATGCCATGGCAGACAAGATGGGCTGAATGGTCTAATTCTGCTGCAGGGTTCATTGCTCATTTGATATTGTGGTGCCTGGGTTTGTATTTCCACAAGGCCAGTGGAGGCTGAGTTGGCTAAGTATTTGACTTAGGAGAGTGAATGGCAATGTGGACAGGTTTGAGGAGCTCAGTGGTTGATAATCTGTTTATAATTGTCGACTCCTTATATATCGAAAGAGTGGTGATTTATTTGAGGAGAACACATTTTTAGAATAAGGGCATTCCCATTTCTGACTGAGGCAGGGATATTTGTTTCTCTTTCGGGTTGTGTGATCTGTGGTGTTCTCGTGCCCAGGGAGCAGTGAAGACTGGGTTACTGAAAACACTCAAGGCTGAGTTCCATAGATCTTTGATGAACAAAATAATCCATGTTTATTAGGAACAGACAAGAATGGGATGTTTACTTACAACCACATCATAAATGCACATTCTGAATGGTGCAGTAGGTGTGAGGGGCTGAATGACCAGCTGTTGCTTCTTACCCATCTGTTGTTCTCTCAAGCGCTCCGTACTCTGACAGGGGTCAAGAAAGATCTCATTCAGCCAGTCAGCATAATTATAATGAGACAGGAGGAGACCATTCTGCCCTCTAAGGCTTTATGCAGGAATAGATTGAAGTCATTCAGCCCGCTAAGTACATTACACAATGTAAAATGAGGCCATCCAACTTTTCCAGCCTTCTGCCTGCAACAAGGGTAACCCGATTAACTATCTGGGAATAAATATTCGGGATAGATGATTATTTTCATGTTATAAATTTGTAACTTGTTGGAGTGTCTCAGGGATCAGAGTGAGATTATCAGCTATTTACAATCTATACCAATGACTTGGATGAGAGGACAGATTGGCTTGGAGCTCAATTAGCTCATTCACCAAGATAGTCATTTAACTGGACATGGAGACTCTGCAATGGGATACAGACAGGGGGCGTTCGTGAGCAAATCTTTGGCAGAAAACAGTATAATGTGGGTTAAGGGAAGTTAGTGTTGCGTTGAAAAGGCAAAATATGGGGCAGCACGGTGGCACAATGGTTAGCACTGCTGCCTCACAACGCCAGAGATCTGGGTTCAATTCCCGTCTCAGGTGACTGACTGTGTGGAGTTTGCACGTTCTCCCCGTGTCTGCGTGGGTTTCCTCCGGGTGCTCCGGTTTCCTCCCACAGTCCAAAGATGTGCAGGTCAGGTGAATTGGCCATGCTAAATTGCCCCGTAGTGTTAGGTAAGGGGTAAATGTAGGGGTATGGGTGGGTTGTGTTTTGGCGGGGCAGTGTGGGCTTGTTGGGCCGAAGGGCCTTTTTCCACACTGTAAGTAATCTAATCTACTCTAAAAAAACAGTAACCTTCTTAAAAGGAGAAACATCTATGAACTCATTAGTACAGAGGGATTTGGACGTCTTGGTACATGAGCCACAGAAGTCAGCAGATTCAGCAAGTGATTAGGAAAGTGCAGCGAATGATGCTATTTCATGCAATGGCTATTGGGTATAATCATCAGGTTGCTTTACTGCATGTGGACAAGACAATGCTGAGACTACATCGGATATATTGTGTGTAGTAATGAAACCCTGAACTGAAAGAATAATAGGCAATTGTTTTAGAAGCTTTTTACAGATGTTTCAATTTTCTCTTTGCTAGCATGAAGACCAAATGGAATTATAGTTTCATACAGAACGGAAATAGACCCTTCAGTCCAGCTCATCTGTACCGACGAGATATTCCAATCTGATGTAGTACCATTTGCCAACATTAGACCCATAGTACTATTAACCCTTCTTATTCATACACCATTCATTCTCTCTTAAATGTTGTTATTCTACCAGCCTCCACCATTTTCGCTGCCAGCTCATTCCATACACACACTACACTCTGCACAAAAATGTTACCCTTCAGGTATCTTTACAATTTTGCCCTTCCCACCTTCAATCTGTACCCTCTGGTTTGGACTCCTCCGGCCTTGGGAAATAACCTCGGCTGTTCCCCGCCTCCATGCCCCCCATGGCCTCTACAAGGTCATGCCTGAGAATGAGAGATGTTCATATTGAACCATATAACACCATGAAGAGAGTTTATTGGGGGGTAGCTAATGGATGAGAGAATAAAACTAAGGATTCAGTTTTAGAAAACAATATACTCATTTTAATACAGGTACTATGAAAACATAAATCTATTGTTCAAAAATTATGCAGACACATATACACATGCCTTCAAATGATAAATTACAAATCATTTCAAAATGGAGCAGATAACAGGGATGGAGTCATGCAATCAGGGAAATGTTCAACCAGACCTGATATCGACCAGGCTAGTGTTCGGGTCACATTATTGTATGTTTCAGATCAGATTGGGGGAAAATGTAACCTGTCGTAGAAACAAACAGCCGTTGCTCCATCACTACTTGTACTTCTCTACAGCAACATATGAGAGCTGAAAACCAATCAGCCATCTTTAACACTTTTTGAGGGTTACTGCTGAGGATTCATTGGGATCTCTCCACTGACTGCAGCAAAGGGAATTCAGCCAAAAACCAATTGTTCCAGGAGAAATCCCAGCGCGAGCAGCTTCTGTGAGGCAGAATAACGTCAGAGGCAGAATCACAATTGAAACATTTTCAATTTTGCTTTTGTCATGAAATTAACTGCTTTTTGGACAAAGCTCTTCCGAACTAATATTCTGCAGAGTTACATTTTTTTCTGCTGTGCCTTCAGACGTGTGTGTGTGTGTGTGTGTCTGTGTCTGTGTCTGTGTCTTTGTGAGCATGTTTCTCTGTCTCAGATTTAGACAAAATAAATGTTGATGTACATATTGTCAATTGTATATCAAATTGTATGTCATTTATGTATCCATCGTAATTCGAGTAACGTTGCTTTGGTTTTAGATTAGATATTTGTAAAAATTGAGGAAACCTATCTGGCTTGTTCCTAACTCTGAACCTGATCCAGTCTGAGACGGATATTATTTGCAATATCACACACTTAGTTACACATAGTTTATGTTTTCATAGTACCTGTATAAAAATGAGTATATTGTTTTCTAAAACTGAATCCTTAGTTTTATTGTTTAATTTGTTGTGACCTCTGGAGGATTGGGACTAGAAACGGAAACAATGAATCTCTAACCTTGGTAGGAACAGGGATAAGGAGGAATTCTCAAAAGGCCATTTGAGAGGGAATTCTCTGGCCCAAGGTTTGTGGTACCTGTGTGGTTGCATTTACTCAAAGATGTGTCAGTTAAATATTTGACGGAAAAGTGATTCAAAGCTGCAGTTGGGAACGTGGGACTGGAACCGCAATCTGATCAGTCACAATCTTAGTTTCTGTTGGGGCAGGGACCCACACCTGTTTCTCAGTTCGACTTTGCCCCATTCCATTCAGCCCCTCGATCTGCTACTCAATAGCAGTTGGAGACCACTTGCTCCGACTACCTGGTGCACAGAAACCGAGGTGACCATTCAGCCCCTGAATACAGTCAGACATGATTTGGTGTGGATTGGAAAACGCTCTTGCGAAAAGAGTGGGTGTTACGATGAAACAGTCCCCTCCTCTCTCTTTACAGAAGTTCTCCTGGTTCCATTTATTGGTCGTGTTGTAGACCTAGATTCAAAGTGAATAATGCCCCCATACTGTACCCAGATGGTGATCACATAATCTTCTGGTCTCTCTGACTACAAGATTCCTTCACAGGGCTTCCAGAAAAATAACAACGATGAAACTTCCAATAACAGAATGCAAGAACAAAAGAAGCAGGATAGGACATTCAGCTCCTACTGCCTGCCTTTCCCTTTAATAGGGTCATGGCTGATCTGCTCTCGGCCCCAGCTCCCGCAGTGTTTGACGTGTCAACATCCATCCATCCCTGTCTTTCAAGTATCTCAGTAATCTATCTCCCCTACCTCTCTGAATTAGAGACGTGCCGATGGTCACTCCCCTCATTGAGAAGGAAACACACCGCACACATACAGCGTGACCTTTTGACGTCAACGATATATATGAATACCAGGAAAGAGTGACTGGCCCTGATAACAAGGCAGTATTTGACTGATGATTGTACCAAAGAACGTGAAAAAAAATTGAACTTAATGGAATTTAGGAGGAATCTCCCCACCAGTTGGAGGGATTCAGCACATAGAAGATGGCTGTGGTTCTTGGACATCCACTACCTCAGTCCCGGGACGTCTCTGCGGGAGATCCACAGCACAATCTTCCTCAGTTTCTCCTCAATATCTTTCCCCCCATCATAAGCTCAGAAGTGGGGAAGGTCAATGGAGATCACAGAATGTTCAGAATTCTGTGTCCTCCCTCAGCACCTGTGTCCACGTGCAGCAAGATCCGGGCATCATTCAGGCTTGTGCTGTTAAAAGGTTGGTAACATTCATGTAACAGTACTGCTGGACACTGTGCATTACTACAGTAAAGGGAAGAGCTCATTCAGCACCTCGAGCTCGCTTCACAGGAATGTGTGGAGCTCATTCAGTCAATCAACACTATTCAATAAGAGTATGGATAGCCTATTCAATCCCGTCTGCCTATTACACAGGAAGAGAAGGAGCCGAGTCAAACACATTGAGCTGTTAAACAGGAACCAGGGATTGTGCAATCAGGCCCTTGAGCTTCTCCACTGACACCAGGAGGCGGCCATTCAGCCCTTCAAGCCCCTTGTACAGAAATAGAAGGATGTTATAGACACTCCACCATGATAAACCAATGAAGAGGAGAGACTGCATGGATACACTGCTCCATGTTGTTCCTCCTGGCTCCATTGATGATGGTACACAATCGATACATCAACTTGGTTTGCTGACGGTGAAGAGAGAAGACAAATGTTTCATGTGAAGTCTCGATGAAACATCTTTCATTACTGAGAAAGTAGACTGGTGTTCTCTATGGAGGGCAGAAGCTATTGGGAATGGCTAACTCTTTCAGAAGTAAGGCATTGTCTCTGCTGACAGAGTTGTGAACATTGTGAAGCTCAGTGCAGGGTCACATGCCATTTGCACATTGAGTTGGTAAGAGTTCAGTCAGGGCCTGAAGCAGTCTCTCAACCAACATAGGAGCTCCACAGAGCTACATAAAGTTCACAGAAACACGTATCATGGGGAAAATGCAATTTCTCATGCCAGCAATGTCTTTAAATGAAAATAATGTTCGTCCATGTTCTTAAAATTTCAATGTAGTAAACTCTCATTCTCTCACCGTGCTACAAATTAAACATCCATTTCCTTCACGGTCTCTTCATGTTACCATCATCCCAGAGATTATTGTGATAAAATAGCTTTGCACTGCCTCTGTGACAAGGAGATCATTGATTTATAAAGGAGAGAAATTCTGTCCACGATAGCCCAAATACTGCCTCAACAACACTCCACAACTCCTGCATATGACTCATTTTGTAATGAAGGCTGCCATTTCATTTTTTGTCCAGATTAATGGATGCCCTGTATGAATCCTGTTCGTGACTTATGACCAAGTACATCCAGGTCCTTTATTGCCAAAAGCACTTCCCAACCTCTCATCTTCTAATAATTACATGAAAAGGACTGTATATGTTGTTCACATTCAAATCACTTCTTTGTGTTACAAATAGCGGTTTTCCAAGCACTTATGCATGTGATCCCAATCAGTCGTGACCTTCTGTCCAAAGGATGGCCCTCGTCTCTGTTCTGTCCATCATCCAATTCTCAATCGATGAAGGATACCTCCCCCTTACCCAAGGACTGTAACTTTTTTCAATCACCTGTGTGCAACTGTGTCAACTTTCTCCTGAAAATTTAAATAGACCGTTCCCACTAGTTCTCACTCGTCGATGTCACAACCAATATCCTCCATAAACTCCAATACGTTTTTCAAAGATAGATTTCCTGTCCTGAATCTAGGTTGTTGCTGCTCAATCATTACATTGTTCTCCAATGATCTATTTAACATTAATTACAAAAAATGCTCATAGTTTCCTCACTAGCGACATAAACCTATCCCCAATTGGTTTTCTGTCTTCACCCTCCACCCTGTTGTAAATATGTGTGGTCGTAATAGCTGCTTACTAGTATGCATGATCCGTTACAGAATCTATAGAGCTTTGACCTCCTTCATATAATTAACGAAAAGGTAGGAAAGAAGGAAGTCATTGCTCCATCGTGTCTGCACCAGCTCCGAAAAGAGCTATCCAGCAAGCTCAATTCTCCAACCCTATCTATGTAGCCCTCTAAATTCGTCACTGATCTAATCCAGCAGCTTACTAACCTTCAACTCAATAAGTTTTTTTGAGTACTTCAACTTTACAAATTCTAAATTTCTTGAAGTTCCTCTCTTTCGCAGTGACCCTGTTCTCTAATACTTCCAAAAAGATTTTCTGTTCCATCTTTTGTATGGCCAGAACCAATATGTTCACCTGACTGGACAGAGATGGCCTCTGTCACTTCGTGAATACGTGAGACTCTGGCATAATGGATATGTCCCCCATTCCTGTCTGGCAAGATCCAGAATCAAAATGGTTGATGGACATTTTGAGTACAGTCCTCTCCCTAGTGTGAGACTGCACAGCTCTGTGATCTCCTCATTGTTGAAATAAACTGGCTTCACTCTTTGCACCTGGGAAATGTATACCATTGGCAAATATTTGTGGAAATCTCAGTAAGGAGAGTGCAGTGCTCTGCTCTCCCTATGCAGTCTCTGCAGATCCAGATACACTGTAAAATCTATCTCCATACCTTGCACAGAGTAGAAACATCAGGTTCTCAGGTCTCCCTGAACGTTTGCAGCAGCTGACAACACAAATCCAAGAAAACCATCCAGAGAACCTACACTGACTTTCTGATATCAGGTGCAAGTCAATACTGACATATATGATACACCCACTCAATGTATAAAATGACTACCTCTCCTCTGTTTCTATTCCTGGCTGATTAACTGTTACATTTCTGTGCCGTCCCTGAAATATGAATAGTTGTGCTCTCCATGGAAAAAGTTGACAATGTAACTGCACAATTTTCTGCACCTCAGTCACGATAACAGCAACACTGCTATTGATGGTGGAGATGCTGGGGGAGGTGATGGTCTAGCGGTATTTTCTCTAGTCTATAAATTCTGAGATTTCCACAAATATTTCACAATGGTATACCTTTCCCAGGTAATGGCCCAAACCCGGACATCAATCCCGCCACATCAGACGCTGGAATTTGAATTCAATAAAGTATTTAGAATTAGAAATCTAATGAAATATTGATGGTTGTAAAAACTAAAAACATCTGGCTCACTAGTGTCCTTCAGGGAAGGAAATTTGTTATCTTCACTGGTCTGGCCTACATGTGATTCCAAACCATCAGCAGTGGTAGACTATCAAATGCTCGTTGCAATGGCCAAGTCTGATATTCAGTTATACACTACAAGGTCTCAAAGAAGTGAAACCAGACAGATCTGAGCACTGCCAGTCTACAGCACTTCAAAGTCCAGTGGTTCAGAGATGCAGTTCCCCAGCACTTTCTCAAATCAACTCGGAAAGAGAAATAAATGCTGGCCCAGCCAACAACACCCATGCCCCATCAATTAAGAAAAGAAGATGACCACAACCAGGGAGGGGACAGAACTCCCTATGAGAAAGGTGAAACATAAATAAAAATGATCTCCCAACTTATTTCCATACCAGCTGATTATCCACAGTCCCTTTGTTTATATTTTTCAATGTCTCTATTTCTCCATATATTCAACTCAATCCACCAACACATATTACACTATTTCCCAGCTGCTTTCATGACTGATGCATGGCGAGTGGACTCAAAATGCTAACTCTGTTTTTCTCTCGACTGTGTCTGCCAAACCTACTCCGTTTCCCCAGCACTCTGTTTGCTTTTGGTTCAAAACCTCAGTATATTTCTTTGTTTGATTTTACCTTTATTTTTGTTATTGTACGGGACATTGGCCCATCGAGTCCACACTGACCCTCTGCAAAGCATTGCCTCCAGACCCACCTCAGATCCCATTCTTGCATTTCCCATGGCTAACCCGACTCCTACCCTGTCCCTGCGTCTCCCATGGATATCACGACTAGCTGCACATGATGGGTAATTTAGCATGGTCTATCTGCTCAACCTGTGTGCACTGTGGGAGGAAACTGAACCTGACAGACGTGTATAAGAGCATGACGGGTATTAGCGGAGTGAACAGACAGCAGCTGTTCCCTTTAGTCAAAGGGGCAAAAACAAGGAATATCACATTTAAAATGAAAGACAAGACATTAAGAGAGGATTTATGGAATCTGTTTTGAACCCAGACAATGGTTTTTGTCTAGAATGCATTGCCTCAGAGGGCAGATAAGAAAGGAAATCTCACAAACATTATAAAACACTTGTTTGGGCATTGGATGGTCCAGACTCAATGGGCCTTGTCTTTAATACTAGATTTCACGTGGTGGCATACATGAAAGCTCTGATATATCCTGAAGCAGAAACCAATGAGACTTGTTGGTTTGTTCCATTGAACTGTGCTCAGTAAGTGGCGAGATTACAAGCCAGCATCATCCCATGGAGTATCAGTACTTACTCAACCTAGGACAGCCCAGAGATCCCTTAAAACATCCATGTTAATTCACATGCTCAGTGCAAGAATCGTCCAACGACAGCATCAGCATTATTCCAGCTGTTTGACACCATTATTTTAAGGACACCAATAACATAGAAACAGACTTCGCTTCATTATTATATAGACTCCTTGTATAAGGTTGTTATTTCTCTGAAGAATAATGAATTCCTTCTCATATATTCGCATTGACAAAGAGTTAGTTTTCCAGCGAGTGGCTTGTGTCACACTCCATCCATCAGCAGTAATATTTACTCCCAGTTAAACCGACATATGCGATGCACAGCTGGAACTCCCTCTCAACAGCCACTTGAATGGACCAACACCAACTGGACTGGAACGTCTCAACGGCAATTAATGCTGGTCTAGCTCCATTAAAATTCCAAATGAACTAAAAAGACAATTCGATTTTCTAATAATTATTAAACAATGAGGACATCTTATTGATTCAATGAGTTTGTCACTGTCGTTGAAGTTGTGTGATCTATTTCTGTGAAACCATTTCGTGCATAAATTGAAAGAATAAAAGCTCAGGTCACAGATGCATGGTAAGTCGGCATTTAAACGCAAAATGCCAGGGAATAGTAGGCTGTAGATCTTCAGGTTGCTGGAAATAATGTAGTATGGTGTTTTCTGGCTGATGTAGTTGTATTGGGCTAGAGGGTCGGTTTGAATGCTGTATGACTCTGTCACTTTAATTGTTGGAAACAGAGCTTATTTCCACAGCTTGTGAGCATCAAATAGTGAGGAATGCAATCTCCAAGGGCCCACAGGATTTGAAGCTATATCATTCTCCCTTCACTATCAAATTGTTAAGAACCCCGTTTCTCTCTTTGTAACATACATGTTAGTGGTTCTGCACCACAAGAATGCCTGGGTTTATCACCATATTCTGAATTGAAATTAAACACAGGCAACAGAATGCTGGCCTTGCTAATGAAACGCACCTCACAAGAACAACTGAAAGGAATCTGCATTGTTAAAGTTATCTATTCGACCCAATCTGATTTCTAAAGCAGTTTCAAGCAAGGCTTTCCCATTTTCCTAAGCTCCTGACCTCTCGACAACATCATGAATCTTTCCTGAGCGGTTTGGAGTGCCATTTAAAAGTCCCGTCTGGAAAGCCGTGCCCCATAAACTGAAAGGAAAAGTCTTCATGCTCATGAGAAACGTGTCATAATTTTTTTCAGTATCGAAAGACAACAGAAATTTAGAAACTAGCATCCGAAGTAAAGAATCAAAACTGTTCCGTTATGCGATAAGATCGTGGATGATCTGATTGTGACCTCAATCACACATTCCTCCTTTGCCCTTACAATGCTAGTGCATCATTCTTAGTCAAGAATCTGCCGGCCTCTGCCTGAGGAATATCCAATGTCTTATTCTCCATCGCTCTCTGGGAAGAGAATTCCACAAAGACACAACACAATGAGATGATTACACCGAATCACCAACTTCTTCACAGAGACATTCTTCAGTTTTATAATTCATCCACTCATGGTAATCTCTCACACAAGCTGAAACATTGTTTCAAAATTCAACTTGAAAGACTACTTGCAATATTCTGGGATTAAACAAGATCACATGTTGTTCGCCTAAACCCCAGCAGATCCAGAGCCAGTCAATTCAAGATATCCTCCAAAAATAAACGCTCCTCCCAGGAGTCAGCTGAGTGAATCTTCTATGGATTGCATTTCATATCATTGTGGACATCGCTCTCTCGATGTGCTTACACCATTACCTTGTCGATCTGTAGAAAATCGCCCCTACTTTTAAATGTATTCTGTTTTAGAAAGTTTCAACTTTTATCTTAGCTCCCTAAAAGTTTGATGTACACGTAAAGTTTTTATTTTGTAACCCAGGTGCCTGGTTCCTCTGTGCCTAAAGCCAATCTCTCCACTGAAATAATACATTACGTTTCCACTCAACCCGCCAATGTCTTTGAGCACAGACACATTTTTCCTACTAAGTTCCATACACCAATATTTGCCTGTTCACTTGGCCCAACCTATATCTCTTCATGGACTCATGTCCTATTCACATCTTCCTTTTCCAACAGTTTCAACAATTTGTATGCTTTCCTAATACAGACAGAATATTTGGCCAAAGAAACACACTGTGGCGACATTTCAAAGTAATTTAAACGAAATATTTTAACTCCATTTCGAAACTATAAATTTAGAACAAAGCTAAAGTGTGCTGCAGTCCTATCACTCAGTTCCCATTACTCAATGTAGGGTCAGATGGTGTGGAATGGTGTGGTGTGGGTAGAATTGAGGAACCACAAATGTGTAAAACCATATTTGGAGTAATGTATCATTACTCCAATTATCATTACTCCATTACTCCAATTACTTTGAATCATAGTCAGGAGCTGATGCGCATGATAGACCAGGAGATAGAAAATATATGTAGAAAAGGCAAAGTTACAATGAGTGGGGGGATTTCAATATGCAGGTGGATTGGGAAAATCAGACTGGTAGTGGTTTGCAAGGAAAAGGAATTTGTGGAATGTCGACAACATGGCTTTTTGGAGCAGCTTATGATGCAGGCAACAAGGGAACGGCAATATTGGATTTAGAGCTGTGCAGTGAGTCAGACGTGAGAAGGAAGCTTAAGGTAAAGGAACCCTTCGGAGGTAGTGATCGTAATATGATCCAATCTAAACTTCAATTTGAGAGGAAGAAAGTAGAATCGGCGTTAATATTACAGCTGAATAAATGCACCTACAAAGATATGGGGGAGGAGGTAGGGAGAATTGATTGGGAGACAAGCCGAGCAGGAAAGACAGTGGAAGAGTAATGGCGGGAGTTTCTCAGAGCAATTTAGGAGTCACCGCAGAGATTTATCCCGAGGTAAAAGATGCATTGTACAGGGAGGATGAGGCATCCATGGATGACTGGGCAATGCATGTCGAGGGTAAAAGAAAAAGAGAAAGCAGATAACATGGCAAATGGCAGTGGGAAAAAGAGGATTGGGAAGCTTAGAAAGACGAACAAAATAAGAAATAGGGGCGGAGATTAAAGATGAAGTTAAGCTATCCAGTGATAGAAAGGATGACTGTAAGAGTCTTTTTAGATATATTAAGGGCAAAAACGGGAAGTAGAAGTGGATATTAGGGCACTGGAAAATGACACTGGAGTGATAGTAGCATAGAACAAATAATAGATGAGAAACTGAATAATTATTTCACTTCAGATTTTACGGCGGAAGACATGAATAATATCCAAAAAATTCAAGCGACTGAGGAGGCAGAGCTGATTAGGAGAAGTTGCTCGACAAACTAAATTGATAAATAAGCTGGATGGAGACATCAATGGTGATATTCCAGAAATCATTGGGATCAGGGAGGGTCACAGAAGACGAGAAAATGACGAACGTGACACCCTGTTTGTTTTTAATAAAAAGAAAATTTTCTACTTTTTTATAAAAAAAATACAAAAATAGTACAAACTAGTGTATTCTGCTTTACAATATAATAACAACCCGAATATCGATTTTTAAAACAAACTGCTAATCTAATCTCCAAACTAGCAAATAATAAAATAGGTTATCCTACATTACTAAAACTCAACAAAAGGAGGAAGAAAATAAATAAGTAAATAAATAACTCGATATATATATTTTAAAATATATATTAAGTCATAACAGAACCCGTATTGATACAGGATTCCTACTCCCAGGAGCCCCCGAACCAGCCAGAACTATCCCCACGGCTAAGCAAAGGCCCTGAACAATGTGGCTGATATATCTGTGTCAATGTAGTTTATAAATGTCTGCCATGTTCTATAAAATAATTCCGTCTTTTGGTTCACCATATTCGTAAGGAAATCAAGGGGGATATATTCCATGACTATCCTGTCCCAATTTTAAAGTCTTGGGAAACCTTCGGATATCCAATTCACTAAAATGTTTTTCCCCGGACAAAATGAACGGATAATGAATAATTTCCTCCCGTATACATCCAAAGAAGGGAAGTTTGGGGAGCCCAAAAGTAGAGGCACTGGGTCCCACCCAATCTCAGTGCCCAAAATCTTTAACACGGCATTCGATACTCTGTTCAAACACATGCAGATCTTACGGCATGTCCTCAGACAATACGTGGGAGTGCTAACTTCTGTTTTGCGTATGGGACACATTAAAGATTCTCCTGCCTGGAACTTTGCAAGTCACTTAGGTGCCATCTGAGCCCAATGAGGTATCTCGAATTGGATAGCCTGAGTTCTGTTACAGATAGACATCTTCCTGACGTTTTCCCAGACGTCCTCCTACATCTCTAAGGAGATTTCCATCCCTAATTCTTGACTGTAGATTTTATATAACCGTTCCATATCCTTTGATACTTTATTAAATAGTTTATGGTAGAGAGTACTGACCACGGGCGGACCCATCGGCCAAAGCACTCTCCTTTCCCTATCCGATTTATAAGAATCAATTATCAACATGGTCTTCTTTTGTATAAAGTCTCGTATTTGAAAATATCGAAAAAAAGATCTTTGCTATGCAGCCCAAACTTCTGACGCAGCTGTTTGAAGGACATCATGACCTCCCCATCGAACAGGTCTCCCAAACAGGAGATACCTCTAGACTCCCAGGTTCTGAATACAGCATCAGGCAGCCCTGGCTGGAATCCCAATATTCCCACTATAGGGGTAAACGGGGAGGATTTTTGTAGGTTACCCTCATCCTGTCGTGTTATCGTCCAGGCTTTGATTGCATTTAATGCAATAGGATTTTCACAATGATACATAATAACTCTCACCTTGTCCATAAATAGTAGATTGATGAGGGGATATTTTGCTTGGGATGACTCAATATCGAACCAGGTTGATTGGGGATCACAAGAGACCCATCAGCTACGTAGGCTAATAGAGAGCTCAATTGGCACCTCCTGAAACCTGGAAAATCCAGCCCACCCCTTACTTGTGGAAGCTGTAGCTTTTCGAATTTAATAAGGGGCCGTCTATGACTCCAAATAAAGGAGCCGAGCCAACCATAAAGCTTACATAGCACCTGTCTCGGCAGCATCAAGGGGAGCATTCTCTCAGCGTATAACAGGCGAGGTAGGATGTTCATGTTGACCAAAACTATTCTATCGAGCCAGGATATCGGGAGATCTTCCCGGTGTTGAAGGTCCTACCATAATTTCTCCAGTAAATGTGTATAATTGACTTTATATAGGTGCCCAAATGCCGGAGTATTAAAAATACCTAAGTAAAGAAAACCTCCCAGTGACCACCCAAAGGCAAAACGGGATTCATCCGGCAAATTCGATACACTGGCAAGACCTCCCAGCGACATGGCCTCTGATTTCACAAATTGATTTTATAACCTGAGAACATGCCAAATAATTTAACCACTTGAATTAAGCAGGGCACAGATGTCAATTGATCATTTAAGAAAAGGAGGACATCAGATTATTTTTTACAGTGTGGGAACAGGCCCTTCGGCCCAACAAGTGCACACCGCCCCGCCGAAGCGCAACCCACCCACACCCCTAACCTAACACTACGGGCAATTTAGCATGGCCAATTCACCTGACCCGCACATCTTTGGACTGTGGGAGGAAACCGGAGCACCCGGAGGAAACCCACGCAGACACGGGGAGAATGTGCAAACTCCACACAGAGAGTCGCCCGGGAATTGAACCCGGGTCCCTGGCACTGTGAGGCAGCAGAGCTAACCACTGTGCCACCGTGCCGCCCGCTGCATAGAGAATAATTTTGTGCTTACCCGAGCCTACCTCCGGAGCCATTATATGAAGGTCAGCTCGTACAGATTCCGCCAACGGCTCAATCACTAGCGTAAATAATAATGGTGAGAGAGGGCATTTCTGATGACAATCTCTACCAACGCTAAAGCCATCTGAACTTAAACTGTTGGTGATCACCGCTGCTTTGGGATCATTATATAATACTGTAACCCATTTCGTAAAGACCTCACTAACACCAAACCGTTCCAGCATATAAACGAGATTTGGCCATTCTACCCGATCGAATGTCTTCTCTGCCTCTAGGGAGACAACTAATCCTGGCATCGCTCCCTGCTGGCAGGCTTGTACCATATTTAAGACTCTTCTAATGTTATTAGTTGATCTGTGACCCTTTATAAACCCCATCTGGCCTTCTTTAACAATGAATCATAAAACCCTCTCCAGTCTTCATGACAACACTTTTGAGAGAATTTTAATATTCAACAAGGACATAGGTCTATATGAAGAGCAGTCATTTGGAGCCTTTTCCTTGTTGAGAATGAGACAAATATTTGCTTCTCTCAGAGAAGGCGAGAAGCAGCCCTGACTATGTGAGTAATTATACATATTTATCAGTGGCCCGACCAATTCACCAATCAATTCGATTTGGAACTCAGCCTGGAATCCATCTGGTTCGGGCGCTTTGCCACTCTGGAGCTGCCTCACTGCGCCCTGTATTTCCTTGGTTGCTAGGGGGGCATTGAAGAACAGCACCTGCTTCCAGGTTAGGCCCGGGAGGGCAAGGCTTTTTATTAAATAAAGACTTTATCTTCGTTGTTATATCCTCACAGCCCTGTGGCCTATAAAATTCGAAATAGAACCTTCTAAAGACTGCATTGATTTTTTCTTACGATCACAGGTCAAGTTGCCAGCACTCTTTCTAAAGACGTAATGGCTTGGGCGGCCTTTTTCTTTCTGGCAAGGTATGCTGGATACCTGCCAGGCTTGTCACCGTATTCAAATAGTCTCTGCTTCGTCACTATTATCTCCCTCTTTGCTGTTTGATTAAGTGTGGTATTCAAGGTTATCCAAGTGCTGTGACCCGCTGTAGTTTAGTAATGGAGGGTCTATCCACATACACTGTCTTAGCCACCTTCAGGTGAGCCTCGAGCAGACACTGTTGTTCTCCCATTTGTCTTTTCTGGGTCACAGAATATGAGATAACCAAGCCCTATGCGTGTGCCTTCGCAGTCTCCCACATCACTGATGGGTTACTGGCCGTGCCTGTGTTGATATCCCAGAAGGTTTTAAATTCTTCAAGAAATATTTTATATACTTACTATCCTTTAATAGGAATAGCTCCATACCCCAATGTCGGGAAGCTATCTCATCATCACTAGTCTTAACCTCCATTTATACTGTGGCATGGTCGGATATATATATATATATATATATATATATATATATATATATATATATATATATATATATATATAAAACCTACTTCACAAAACAATATTGAGTTCAACATGATCGAGGTGACAGAAACATATTGATTCTGGTATGGCACTTGTGTGGGTTAGAATACAAAGCAAAGTCTCTAGCCTCTGGGTGAAGACACCTCCACACTTCCACCAGCCCCAACTCCCTACTCAGATCCGCCAACTGCCTAAATCTCAAAGATATGCCCGCAGAGCTCTTAGGTATTCTGCCCACTCCGAGGTCGATGATACAATTATAATCCCCCCATATAATTGTGTGGTGCATCCCGAGAGCCATCAACTTGGAGACCACTTCCATCACAAATTTAAAAGTGTGCACCGGGGGGCAATAAAGGTTCAAAATTCCATATTCCTGCCCATATATTAGTGCATTAATTAATATATACCATCTAGACTCATCTTTTATCTGGCTTACCATTTGGAAGGGAAGATTCTTCCGAATAAGAATGGCTACTCTCCTACTTTTTTCAGCTGAAAGATGAAAAGAACACCGGCCAAAACCACCCTATTGCAGCTTCGAATGCTCCTTAGCAAGTAGATGTGTCTCCTGTAGAAGGGCTACATCCGCCCTTTCCTTTTTAAGACTTGATAATGTATTTTTCCTTTTGATTGGTGAGTGGCTACCCTTGACAGTCCAGGTGCATCACCGAAACGAATGACTAGCCATGATCGTCCGAGCAAGCCCGAGACCCCCCCAGGAGGGAGATCCCCACCCAAAGACATTGAATAAAACCAAAAATGATTCACACAAAAAACACTCTTTAAAACAGTGAAATCAAAACAACTAAGAACTACTCCTAAAAACAAATAACATAAAACTTACTTAAAATGAGACTTTCCCCCTTGTTCACAGGAGGCACTACTACCTTCCAATAATCCCGCCATAACATCTCCCAGCCAGAGACATTCCCTTGGCCCAGGCATTACAAATTAGAGCAAATAAATTCCAATGTCTTATAAGACAGAAGTTAAAGATGGGTGACCCGCCCACCTCCCCCCTCCCCCCCACACACACCATCACCTAGATACACTTTGCAAAACAACATAACATGAAAATACATAAAATTACAAAATTACAATCCCAGCAAATAATAAGCAAACAAATTAAAAAAACACCCAGAAACGTTCCTAACCCGCGCGACCTATAGATAAAAGTCCATAGAAAGGATAATGATTGATCCACACCCTACCCCTACCCCCACCCACCAAGGAAAGATGGATAAGAGAAAGAGGAAGAAAGGAGGAGGAAACAAAACAAAAGGAGGGCAAAATAACGCCATTATCCATACAGTTCAGGTCCCGCAGTCTACTTGACAGCATCCAGAAATTATTTTGCTTCTTCTGGTGACCCGAAGTTATGCACAGATCCTCCATGACTGCAGCACAGTGTTGCCGGATATTGCACGAATATTGAATATTTAAATCCCTCAGACGCTACTTCGCCTCATCAAATGCCTTCCTCTTGCGGTCCACAGACGGAGAAAAGTCCTGGAACTGCATTATCCTGGAGCTCTTGTATATCATGGCATGAGAATCCTTCCCCGAGACTATGGAGGCCTCTAGCAGCATCTGTTTTCCCCTGTAATGCTGTCGTTGAACTAGGACTGGGCGAGGTCGCTGGTCCGACCCGTTCTGGCGCACGGCAACCCGGTGGGCCCATTCAGCCTACACCTGGCCCAGCTCTGACTCTAGTTGCAGCAGCTGTGGGTGCCATTGCTCCAGGAAATCAAACCGCAGGCTTTCCTCTTCCTTTGAGGAAGGACAAGCAACCGAATATGTTTCCGACGATCTGGATTTCCGATGTCATCAATATGTTCCTCTAAGTTCGGGACTGGATTTTTCAGAGCCCAGACCTGACCCATGGATGACTCCGCAGTAGTCTTGGAGGTCACGGCCTGTTATTCAGCTCTCCCCGACACGCTGCCCGAGTTTCTCGATCTCTCAGTCATATTTCTGAAGCATGACCGAGACTGACTCCCATCTGGACTGAGCCTCTTCAATGGACGTATCAATCTTCTCTCGGAGTTTAACAAGCTCCGAGATCAGGCTCACCCCTGCAGGTGAGTCCCCCGGGGGGGGGCCGCAGACGTCTGTGCATGCGGGGTGGGGGGAGGGGTCCCTTTCCGTTGTGAACTGCGAGAACCTTTGCCTTTGGTCATTTTTAAAAGCATCAAATTCTAAAGATTGATGTAGAATGACCAAGGCTGCTGGGAAAAAAAAACTGGTTTAAACAATTTAACAGGCGAGGTAAGGGGGGCGGGGGGTGGGGTACCGCACTTTGCCCGAGTCTTGGGCAGAGATATGCAGACTCATACCTACTGGGTCACCACCCTTTTGCATCTCCATAGCACTCTGTTTAAAAAAAAGGAATATGGCAAAAGCCTAACCCCGGTCATGGGTACGTTCCTGGAATCCATTGTGAAGGATGAGATTTCTGAATACTTGCCAGTGCGTTCTAAAGAAGGGCGAAGTCAGTATGGTTTTGTCAAGGAGAGGTCATGCTAATGAAGCTGTTAGAATTCTTGGAGGATGTAACAAGCAGGTTAGATCAAGGAGAGCTAATGGATACTATCTATTTGGACTTCAAGAAGGACGTTGACAATGTGCTTCACAGGAGGCTGCTGAGTGTCAGGAGGCCCATGGTGTCAGAGACAAGGTACTAGTGTGTACAGAAGCTCAGCTGTCTGGCAGAAAGTAGAGAGTGGGAATATAAGGGTCCTTCTCTGGATAGCAGACGATGGCAACTGGTGTTCCGCAAGGAAACCACAACATTTTACTTTGAACATTAAGGATCTAGATGAAGGAACTGAGGGCATTCCGGCGCGGCTTTTAGATGACGCAAAGGTAGGTAGAGGGACAGGTACCATTGAGGAGGCAGAAGGATTTAGATAGGGTAGGAGAATAGGCAACGAAGTGGTAGATGGAGTTCAACCTGAGAAAGTGAGTGGTGATGCACTTTAGAGGGTAGAAGAGAGGCATGGACTATTTTATAACTGGGCAGAAAATTCAGAAGTCTGAAGTACAAATAGATTTTCAAGATCCAGTCCGGGATTGTCTTAAGGTAAATAAGACCATAAGACCATAAGACCATAAATGTGCAAGTTGAGTCAGTATTTAGGAAGGTGTTATATCTGCCACACAGTGTGCTGGAAATCTTACATTCAGAAAAACAACTGAGTCAACTCTTACAAACAATAATATTTGCTTATTGAACACATTTAATATTAGAACAATAAAATGCATTATAATGTAACGAAAAACACTACAAACGAACTTAACTTTGGATGATCACATACCACCCCACGAGAAGGTGACCGGATTCCATGTGGTGAAGTCTTTTTGTTCTTCTGATAGTCTCTTGGAGGTGTCTTCTCTTCAAGCGGTTATTCTCGAGGGGTTTTGCAGTAATTCTTATCCTTCCAAGTCTTCACGCCTTTTGGGAGGGTGTGGACGATGTGCCAATGGAATGATCAGGTTCATTTACGCTGATCAATCAGATCCAACTGGGGTTGTCACATTGATGACCCAAGGACGGCAGTCCATTGTCCCATTCAGGTCCAAGTTCATGTAGGTATTACAGGGTTTGTAGCTGTCGAGTTTGTTGGCATTTGTAGGGAGATGCAGCCTGTCTGGATTCTGTAATATGTGCATTACGACAGAGACTTTCGTCAAGGCTGGGTTCTACCTCCCAGCATGCTTTAATCATTGTTCATTTTTGTAACTTCATGGTAAATTCATTATGTCCATCGTAAGATTATTATTTCAGGTGGCCCATCTGGTCAGAAAGGCAAATACACTGCTGGCATTTATTTTCAGAGGGCTTCAATATTAAAGCAGCATGGATTATTGTCTACCGCTTTGGGCCCCATAGCTCAGGAAAGATGTACTGCCCCGGAAAGTGTTCAGAGGAGCTTCATAAGAATGGTCTTAGGAATGAAAAGCTTAACATATGAGGTCTCTGTGTCTATACTCGCTGGAGTTTTGAAGGATGAAAGTGGCTCTAATTGAAACATACAGAATACTGGTTGCCTGTTCAGAGTAGATGTTTGGAAGATGCTTCCACTGTTAGGAGAGAAGGGAATCAAGGTCATAGCCTGAGAGTCAAGAAAAGATCTTTTCGAACGGAGATAAGGAGAAATGTTAACTTTGACTTCATGTTAACTTTGACTTCCTTATCAAGATATGGATGATTTTTCCCCGTTATGCAATTCCTTGTCGGTCTTTAGTATCTCCCTAGTTATTTTCCTAATTTCTTCATCTGTCCTGCCTTTCACTGTTCTTTTCTCCCCCAGTCCACCTAGGCCAAATCCTTCTTTAGCCTAGTATAATTATCATTGCCTAACACTAAACCTCTCATGTATGACTCAGTCTTCACTCTTTCAATTTGAATGCGAAACTCCAGCAAGTTGTGGTTCCTCTTTCCAAGGCAAAGCTCATCCACCAATCCTTCCTTGTAACATAATATCAAATCTAAACTAGCCCATTCTCTGGTTGGTTCCATGACGTCCTGCTCACAGAAATAATCTCTCATACACTCTATAAATCTTTATTTGAGGCTATCACAGTTGATTAATTGAGTCAATTTGCATGTTCAAACCATCCATAGTTACTGTTTTGCCCTTGGTACAAGCCCTCACTCTTTTCAACCTCAGAAGTGGCTGAAAATTACCCTTCCCCAGCGGTTTCTTATCTTGCTTTTTATTTGCACTGAGATGGATTTTAAACATGTTTTGACACAAAACACTTTGAAAAGGTCTGAGTTCCCACTTGCACAAACAAATGTTTATTTTTTTTACACTAACCACATTTCACAATAAATATTGAGGAATTAACAGAGCTAAAAGTGGTCATGAGATATCTTTAGCAAACAGGGTTGAGGAAAATCCCAAAGCCTTTGTTTTCATATATAAGGAGCAAACGTGTAACTAGAGAAATGTTTGGCCAACACAAGGACAAAGGAAGAAAGTTATGTGTTGTGTCAGAGAAAATGGGTGAGATTCTTAGGGAGTACTTTGCATCTGTATTCACCAAGGAGAGGGACATGACGGATGTTGAGGTTAGGGGTAGATCTCTGAGTACTCTGGGTCAAGTCGACATGAAGAGGGAGGAAGTTTTGGATATTCTAAAAGCTCGTTATGTAGACAAGCCCCCAGATCTGGATGGGATTTACCACACTTTACTAAGGGAATTGAGAGAAGAAATAAGTGGGGCTTTAAATTATATCTTTGCAGGATCCTTGAACATTGGTGAGGTCCTGGAGGACTGAAGAACTGTTAATGATGCCCCTTTGTTTAAGAAGGGTAGCGGGGATAATCCACGTAATTATATACCAGCGAGCTAACATCAATGGTAGGGAAGCTGCTGGAGAAGCTACTGAGGGACTTAAGTAAGGTGTTTTATTCGGTTCCCCATAGTAGTCTGATGGAGTAGGTGAAGTCGCATGGGCCTCAGGGTGTTCTATCTGGATGGAAAGAGAACTGGCTGGAATAAATGAGACAGAGAGTAGTAATAGAAGAGGATTTCTCAAAATGGTGACCTATGACAAATGGTGTGCAACAGCGATTCATGCTGGGACCACTGTTGTTTGTGATATATATTAATGATTTGGAAGAAGGTATCGTTTGCCTGATTAGCAAGTTTGCAGATGATAAAAAATGTGTTGTTGGAAAAGCGAAGCAGGTCAGGCAGCATCAAAGGAGCAGGAGAATCGATGTTTCGGGCATAAGCGTCGATTCCCCTGCTCTTTAGATGCTGCCTGACCTTCTGCGCTTTTCCAGCAAAACATTTTTAAGCTCTGATCCCCAGCATCTGAGTCCTCACTTTCTCCCAGTTTGCAGATGATACCAAGTTTTATGGAGTAGCAGAAAATAAAGAGGACTGCCAGAGAATGCAGCAGATTACAGACAGATTGGAGAAATTGGGCACAGATATGGCAGATGGAGTTCAATCTGTGCAAATGCGAGGTGATGCATTTTGGAGGATTCAATTCTGGAGCGAACTGTGCATTAAATGGAAAAGTCCTGGGGAAAATTGAGGTACAGAGAGATCTGGGTATTCAGGTTCATTGTTTCCTGAATCTGGCAATGCAGGTCAGTAAAGTGGTCAATAAGGCATTTGGCATGCTTTCCTTTATTGGATCAGTTGTTGAGTACGGGCGCTGGCAGGTCATCTTACGGTTGCTTAGGACTTTGGTTTGGCCGCATTTGGAATACTGCATATAGTTCTGGTCACTTCATTACCAAAAGGATGTGGATGATTGAATAGAGTGCAGAGTAGGTTCACCAGTGTGTTGCCTGGGATGGAGGGTGCTGGTTATGGAAAGAGGTTGGGTAGATTAGTATTATTTTAATTATATGGACAAAGGTTGAGGGGGGACCTGATTGACGTCTACAAAATCCATAGAGAGATAGACAGGGTTAATACCAAGAAGCTCTACCACAAATTGTAAACTCATTACCCCTAGTAATTGAGTTCCAAAGTGAGAGGGAAAGGTTTAGGGCCTGAGGAATATATGTGGGAAGCTCGGAGGTGGTAGGGGCAAGAACGATAGTGTCATCTAAGATGTATCTGCCAGATACATGAATGGGCGGGGAGCAGAGGGATACAGGCCCTTAGAAAATAGGTGTCAGGTTTAGAAAATAGGAGGATCTAGATCAGCGCAGGCTTGGAGGGCCAAAGGGTCTGTTCCTGTGTTGGAATGCTCTTTGTTCTTTATCATTCATTCTCAAAATTGTAAGTTTTTAACTTATTGTATTCTACAATTTAATAATATAAACTATTTATTTTTTTGGCAGTGCATGTCAAATTATTGTCATTGCTAAATTTCAGACACAGAGTCATAGAGATGTACAGCATGGAAACAGACCCTTCCGTTCAACCCGTCCATGCTGACCAGATATCCCAAACCAATCTAGTCCCACCTGCCAGCACTCAGCCCATATCCCTCTAAACACTTTCTATTCGTATACCCATCCAGATGCCATCTAAATGTTGCAATTGTCCCAGCCTTCATCACTTCCTCTGGCAGTTCATTCCATACACGTACCACCCTGTGTGTGAAAATGTTGCCCCTTACGTCATTTTTACATTTTTCCATCCCAACCTAAACCTATGCCCTCTAGTTCTGGACTCCCCCACACCAGGGAAAATAGCTTGCCTATTTCCCCATTCATGCCCCTCATGGTTTTATAGACCACTATATGGTCACCCCTCAGCCTCCAACATTCCAGGGAAAATATCCCTGGCCTATTTAACCTCCACCTATAGTTCAAACCCTCCAACTTTGGCAACATGCTTATAAATCTTTTCAGAACCCTTTCAAGTTTCACAACATCCTACCGATAGGATGGAGACCAGAATTGCACATAATATTCCAAAAGTGGCCTAACTAACCTCCTGTACAGCCGCAACACGACCTTCCAACCACTGTACTCAATGCTCTGGCCAATTAAGAAAAGCATACCAAATATCGTCTTCACTGTCTTGTCTTTGTGTGACTCTACTTTAAGGAACAATGAACCTGCACTCCAAGTTCTCTTTGTTCAGCAACACTCCCTTGGACCTCACCATTAAGAGTATAACTCTTGCTAAAATTTGCTTTCCCAAAATGCAGCATCTCGCATTTACCTAAATTAAACTCCATCTATCGCTTCTCAGCCCATTGGCCCATCTGATCAAAATCCCATCTTAATGTGAATTAACCTTCTTCGCTGTCCACTACACCTCCAATTTGGGTGTCATCAGCAAATTTACTAACTTTACCTCTCATACTCACAATCAAATCATTTATATGAATGACTAAAAGCAGTGGACCCAGCACCGATCCTTGTGACACTCCACTGGTCACATGCCAACAATCTGAAAATCAACTCTGCACCACCGCCACCGTCTGCGTTCTACCTTAAGTCAGTTCAGTATCAAAATGCCTCGTTCCCCCTGTATCCAACGAGATATACCCTTGCAAACCTCGAACGCCTTAGAGAAGTCCTTATTGTTCACGTCCACTGCTCTGCCCTCATCAGTCCTTTTTTGCTACTTCTGTAAAAAAACTCAATCAGGTTTGTGAGACATGATTTCCCACGCATAAAGCCACATTGACTCTCCCTGATCAGTCCTTGCTTTCCCAAGTAAATGTACAACCTGTCGCTCAGGATTCCCTCCAACAATGTGCCCTCCACTGACGTCAGGGTCAATGGTCTATAGTTCCCTGTCTTGTCCTTACCACCTTTCTTAAACAGTGACACCACGTTCGCCAACCTCCAGTCTTCGGACACCTCACCTGTGACTATCAATGGTACAAGTATATCAGTAAGAGGCCTAGCAATTCCTTCCCTACCTACGCACAAAGTTGTGGAGTAAGCTTGATCGATCAGATCCTGGGGATTTATCCACTTTTATGCGTTTCAAGACATCATCTTTTCCACCTCTGTAATAAGGACATAAGTATATCTACATCTCCCATGTCTTCTCCTGAGTAAACACTAATTCAAAATACTCGTTTAGTATCTCCTCCATCTCCTGCGGCTCCACACAAAGGCACCTTGCTGATCTTTGAGGGTTCTATTCTCTCCCTATTTACCCTTTTGTCCTCAATGTATTTGTAAAATCCTTTTGGATTCTTCTTCATTCAATTTGCCAAAGATATCTCATGTTGCCTTTTTGCCTTCCTGATTTCCCTCTTTAGTATGCTTCTACTGCCTTTATACTCTTCTGAGGATTCACTCGTTCTATCCTGACTGTGCCTGATATATGCTTCGTTCTTTTTCTTAACTAGACCCTCAATTTCTTTAGTCATTCAGCACTCTCTATACCTACCAGCCTTTCCTTTCACCCTAACAATATACTCTCTCTGGACTCTTTTCATTTCTGTATGCTTTCCATTTTCTAGCCATCCCTTTCCCCGCGAACATCTGCCGCCATCAGCTTTTAAAAGTTTTTGCCAAATAACGTCGAAATTGTCCTTTTTCCAAGTTAGAACTTCAACTTTAAGTGCTTGTCTGTCCTTTTCCATTGTTATTTTATAACTAATAGAATTGTTGGCAAATAGCTGGAGGTCACACATTTCAGTGAGAAATTAAATCGATTAATTATATTTAAATATATAAGAATGATAAGTCGATTTGATTGTTCAATCATTTGCTCACTCTGAATATGCAATCAGTCAGAGGTCAACCACTTTGCAAATGATAGAGCAACAATGTATGCATTTCAATACTGAGATTCAACGTGTAATTGTGATCAGCAAAATAGTCAGACAACATGTTCTTTTTCGATACAAAACAAAATGTGCATTCTTTACCTTTGTATCATAAAAGGTTGTTTGGTGTTTAAAATTTAATTCCCTCAATGTAGAATCAACTTAATTGTTTTCAGAGATGGTGCAGTTATTGTGCAGTTGAATAATTGCAGCTCATACCTTATTGTTTCCCAATTCACAAACATGGCAAACTCCTGATCATTGTTCAGGTTTCATCATGACCGACATGAAAAGTGGATTCCAAAAGGCCTGAATTCGGGTACAGTGCTACTGGACCTTACAGCTGCCTGTGGCACTGGATGAGACACTGGCCTGCTCCTGAATCTGACCAGAGAGTTTCCATCCTGAGTCAGGGCAGTCTTTCAAATATTCCCTCACAGAGAATCATTTCGAATCCACCTTCAGCAGCAGAAAACTAGCCAACAGGCTGTCACTGCTCTCAGTGTCGGTACAAATGCTGTCTAAATTAGATACCAGCGACTGACCAGGAACCAGGTCTTACAAATTTATCCTCAGTCAGAGCCTGGCCATTGGAGCAGATGTATGGACATGGAGTCTCAGAATCACACCACACAAGTGACTTCTGGTGATGACATCTGGCACGTCCCCCAGACTCCATACATTTGTCCCGTGGACCAGACACTGGGTGAAAATGTTCACAATTGGCAGTCTATTGCTGCATTTTGTGTCTCACAGTGAACTCTCTGAAACTGTATCCAATAAATGCACCTTCATATTAAACAGTATCAAAATAAAATTGTACATGTATGTGGATGGTCAGATACTAATTCATAGGTCATCCAACAGAATGTACCTTAAGAAACATTAAGCCAAGAATCGTTTTAATAACTGAACCTGGTGGATTCTGTCTGGTCTAGGTAACCACGCATATTGTGCTGGCATTTAAGTGAATGTAACAATGCACATCAAAACTGGAAGTCTTAGTCTAATATCCCACCCCAGCTCCCTGACCTCACACACCGCACTCCCTTGCACACCTCTCTACCTCGCACACCTCACTCCCTCGCACACCTCACTCCCTCAAACATTTACCAAATCATGGGAATCCACAAACTGAGTGAAACTTGCAACCCATAACACTACAGCACAGTAAGAGCCCTTCAGCCCTCAATGTTTTGGTGGCCTTTTATCCTACTCTTAGATCAGGCTAACCTACATGACCCTCAACGTACTAACTCCCATGTGCCTATCCAAGAGTTTTCGTAACTATCCCGAATGTATCTGACTCTACTACCACCGCTTGCGGTGCATTCCACCCACCCACCACTCACTGAATAAAGAACCTACCTCTGACATTTCCTCTAAACCTTCCTCCAATCACCTCAAAGTTATGCCCTTTGATGATAGCCAATTCTGCCCTGGGAAAAGGCTCTGGCTATCCACTCTGTCTATTCTCTCAACATCTTGTACACCTCTATTATGTCACCTGTCATCCTTCTTCGCTCCAGTGAGAAAATCCCTAGCTCTCTCAACCTTTCATCCTAAGACATGTCCTCCATCCAGTCAGCATCCTGGTAGATCTGCTGTGCACACTCTCTGAGGCTTCCACATGTTTCCTATAATGAGGCAACCAGAACTGAACCCAATATTCCAAGTATGGTTGAACCACAGCTTTATAGAACTAAGCAATAACCTCGCCGCTCTTCATCTCAATCCCACTGTTAATGAAAGCCAACACACCATACACCTTCGGAACAACCCTGCCAACTTGGGCGGCAACTTTGTGGGATCTATGGACATGGAGCCAAAGATCCCTCTGTCACTCCACGCTGCCAAGAATTTTGCCTTTATCTCTGTGTGGTGCATGCAAAAACAACCTTCCAAAATAAATCGCTTCACAATTTTTAATGTTCCACTGTATCTGCCACTTATCAGCCCAGCTCTGCATCCTTTCAATGTCCTCTTGTAACCTATACCAACCCTCCACGCTATCCACAACTCCACCAACCTTCATATAATCGGCAAACTTATTAACTCACCATTCCACTTACTCTTCAAAGTCATCTATAAAAATCACAAAGAGCACAGGTCCCTGTGGTACATGATGTCCAGGCTGAATACTTTCCATCTGCTACTACCCTCTGTCTGCTATGGGCCAGCCAAATCCATATCCAGACATCCAAATTTCCCTTTGGCACATGCCTCCTTACCTTCTGAATGCGCCTACAATGGGGAACCTTATCAAACGTCTTGCTAAAATTGTTGTTCACCACATCTATTAGTCTACCTTCATCAGTGTGTTTTTTCACATCTTCAAAGAATTCAGTAAGGTTTCTGAGGGATGACCTGCTCCTCACAAAGCCATGCTGACTATCTCTGATCAAACTATGATTTTCTAAGTAATTGTAAATCCTGCCTCTCAGAAGCATCTCCAATACTTTGCCCACCACTGATGTAAGACTGACAGTTCTGTCATTTCCAGCTAAGCATTAACCTCACCGCTCTTCATTTGAATCCCCCTGTTAATGAAAGCCAACACACAATAGGGTTATCCCTATTCCCTTTCCTGAACAAGGGAATAACATTTGCCATCCTCCAATCATCTGGCACTAATCCAGTGGACAATGACGATGCAAAGGTTATCGCCAAAGGCACACAATGCTCTCCCATCACTTCCTGGAGTAACCTCGGATATACCCCATCTGATCCAGGTCATTTATCTATCCTTATGTTTGTACTTCAACCAGTCTGTACTTTTTATCAACTATTCTACACCTTGTCCAACCAACTGATTCACTGTTTCCATTTTAATGCTATATAGAGAGCTGCCTGCCTGAGTAAGTACGATTCCCAATGTACTCTGAATCACAAAATGTAAAAAAAGGAATCCACCAACGTCTTCCTGATGAAGGGCTTATGCCCGAATCATCAACTCTCCTGCTCCTCGGATGCTGCCTGATCTGCTGTGCTTTTCCAGCACCACACTTTTCGACTCTGATCTCTATCAACTGCAATGCTCACTTTCTCCATTACTGAAGGCTTTCCCCTTTGCACACTGAGCGGGGAATTATCCATCATAAACTCATTGTATGTGGAGCGAATTGCTCAGTTCTGGAAAGTTGCACTTGATGTATATATATTTTTTAAATAAATTACAGTTCAACAAATGTTCATTCAGTGCCAGAGTTATAATTTTGGTTTATGGTTTGAGCAGCCTGATAAGAAATCGTGAATGACTGAAGAACTCCGAGATACAGAATATTCCAGGTGTTATATTCCAGTTTAGTTAATGCTGGGAATATTATCAGACAGACTGATGTGGTAAAGGAATGAATTGATATGTGGAGGTGGGACATTTTGGCCATCACAGAGACATGTTTTAGGGAGGTCAGGGCAACAACTCAATATTCTGTTATACTGTAAAATATGGGCAGGACATGAGAGGGGGTTGAATAGAAGGTCGTGTTGGATTATTAATTAAGCAGTCAGTTACTGCATTAAGGAGGGGTAATATCATGGACGTGTCTTCAAATGAGCGTTTATGGGCCGGGGTTAGGATCAAAACGATGACAGAACACACTGGTGGGGATATTTTATAGAGCCCCAGAAAGATGAAAATACAGGAGAAGATATATAACCTGAGGTGTGTAGGAAAGCAACGCCGGAGATGTTACAGAGATAGGAAAGCAAAGCTGGTGATGTTACAGAGATAGGAAAGCAAGGCTGGTGATGTTACAGAGATAGGAAAGCAAGTTTGCAGATGTTACAGAGAGAGGAAAGCAAGGCTAGAGATGTTACAGAGATAAGAAAGCAAGGCTGGTGATGTTGTAGATATTACAGTGATAGGAAAACATGGCTGGAGATGGCCGAGAGATAGCGTGGCCTGCACATGATAGAACAGGTTAGTGAGGTATTTTTAAATTCAATCACAGGATATAGGGAGAGGTGTAGCAGCTGGAAGTTATACAGATAGGGAGAGATGGAGGGGCTGGCACAATTTCCAGCGATAGATGGGTCTGGAGTTTGAGATAAAGATTGTGGAGATATGGAGGGTTACTAAAATACAGATGGATGCATCGGCTGGAGGAGATGACAGGGAAAAATACAGACATACACGCAGATAGTTTAGAAATCGAATTGAGCGATGTCTTAATAGAGAAAATATTATAGAAATCTTTGGAGTAGACAAGGCACTGGGAGGAACTGAAGGAGTGAGACTTGGATTGTCCAATCACGAGAGAAATTAGTCAGTGTCATACAGCACAGGACAGGCCCTTCGGTTGACAGCGACACAAATAAAAAAAGCCTGCAGACCCTGGAAACCCCTCCTTCCGAACGTCTGGTGGCAAGGGCTAGATTTGGGACAGGTGTCCTGTAGACTGCTCAAACAACAATGTGATATAACAACACCTCATTATGTAAGATCAAACACTGACACGGAAACCTCCTGCTGACTCCCCTCCCTCAGCTGAAGGATCAGTGTCCCTCCACATTGAACAACACGGGGAGGACGCACTGAGAGGGTGACAGAGCTGGAGAATGTATACAGGGTGGGCCATTTCAAACCCCACCAAGAGGGATTCAGCAGCTGCACTGCTGATCGAGATGGTCTTGTCCAAAAGGACATAGCTTCGAGACTGAGGCTGCACCCGGGCAGGGGGGGCGGGGAACGATGGAGATGGAGAAACACTCTTGACCTCATCTTCACCAACCTACTGCTGCAGACACATTGATGATGACCATATTGGGAACAATGACTACCACACACAGTATTCTGGGAGACAAAGTCACACATAAATGCACGCACATGTGAGAGATACTATCACCATGCTAAACGGGACAGATTTCGAATAGGTCAAGAACGCAGCACTGGCCTTTGTGAGGTGATTCGAGTCATTACCAACAGCAGCAGAATTGCATTCCAGAACAATTTCCACTGTCACTACCTGGCATATGCTCCACTTTACCCTGCCCATCAGGCCAGGGGATAAACCCTTGTTCAATGGAGAATACAGGAGGGCCTGACAAGAGCAGCACCAGCTACACCTCACAATGAGGTAACGTTACCAATCAAGACGACTTACTAACCAAATAGCATAAACAGCCAGTGACAGACAGATCTAACCAACAAATCATATCTAGTCTCTGCAATCCTGTCACATGAAATCAGGGTGAATTGTGGGGTCAATCAAACAACCCACTGGAGGAGGAGGATCCACAAATATCACCTTCCTCAGTGATGGAAGAGGCCAGCACAACAATAGAAAAGATAAGGCTGAAAGATTCACAACAATGTTCAGACATAAGTATCGATGGGATGATCTATTTTAGTCTCCTCCAGATGGCAGTCGTCAGCTAATTCAATTCATTTTTGTTTGGTATCTCCAAGTGGCTGGAGGGATGGGATCATGCAAAAGCTGTGGGCCCTGAGAACATTCCATTCAAGCTGTTCCTGCAGGGATATTGCACTGGGACCTACCTGACAATGTGGGAAACTATCCGGGCGGGTCCTGTCCACACATAGACAAACATCAGACAATCAATGACTGCCCCATTGCTCTAATCCATATCACGAATAAAGTGTTGCAATGTTATTGCAATCTACAGTGCGATCAAGTAGCACTTCCTCAGCACCAACCTGCTGACTGAAACTCAGTTTAGGCTCTGCCAGGGCCACTCATCCCTCGGGCACATTGAAACCTTGGTTTAACGATGCACAACAAGAAAACACACAGCTGAATTCTACAGGTGAGGCGACAGTGACTGCATTTTTAACATCATAACTGCATTTGACCAAGTGTCGTATCCAGGATTAAGGGCAAAACTAGAGCAAATAAGTCTCGTCTGCACCGGCTGAAGTTATACCTGGCACAAATGACGGTGATTGGGGTTGGTGGAGAGCAGCCATCTCAGCAGTAGTTCCCGAGGGGCGGGTTTTCTGGGCAAGCCTGTAAATCAGAAATGGAAAGGTAAGACACCATACTCGTACAGAATGATCGGGCTGCTCTCTCGTTAGACAGAGACGACTGGTGGTAGTTTAACTGGACAGTTATCATGCCTCAAGTAAGGGAGAGGTTGAGTAGGACAGTCCTTTAGTCACCCAGTCAGTGCAGGAATTGAACCCACATTGTTAGCATTAATAGCTAGCCGTCCAACTGATTGAGCTAACCGAGTGCTCACTTAGCTCCTTGTGGTAGATATTGTAATATTATTCCATTCAGATATGTTGCTAAACACCTCTGGAGCAGGTGGAACAAGACGCAAACTTCCTAAATCAGAGAGAGGGACAGTATTAGTGAGATATAAGAGTGATCTCTGCCCTAGGCACAATCATAAATGACCATCCCGACAGTGTAAATTCACAAGTGGGGATGTTTGCCATTGATGTTTGCCAATGTTCAATGCCATTCGTGATTTACTCAGATACTGAAGCAGACCTTGTCTAAATGCAACAAGGACCTGGAAATATGCAGATGTGTACTTAACAGTGACAAAACCATTCCCATTACACATGTGCCAGACAACGATTACCTCTAACGATAGAAAATTGAACCGTATGCTCGAACGTTCAATGCCACCATCATCACTGAACACTCAACTAGCAATATCCTGGGGATTACTGTTAACCAGAACTGGACTGACCATATGATTCCATTACCCATTCCTGTGAAGGCCTTATGCTAAAAGATCGACTCTCCTGTACCTCAGATGTGGCCTGACCTATCATGCTTTACCAGCGCCACACTTTGACGTATGTAAATTAATTGGCCACAAGAATATGCCAGGGGTTAGGAATCCTGCAGAAATAACTCACTTCATGATCTCCGAAAGCCTGTACCCCATCGATAAGACACATGTTGAATATGGGTGTGATTAAATACCACCCCCCCCCCATTTCCTTGGGTGAGTGCAGCTTCACCCTTCATCCACTGATACTCAGTAGTTGCAACATCTGTCATCTACACGGTGCTCTGCAGAAATTTACCAAGGCTCCTTACAACGTATTTCTGAAGCCCGACCATCAAGAAGGACAAGGGTAGCCGATACATGGGACCCCCACCATGTTCGCATTCTGTTCCAAGTCATCCACCATTATGATTGGGAAGTATATTGCTATTCCTTCAGTGTTACTGTTTCAAGGTCCCTCCCGAATGGTAATGGAAGTCTAACTACAACACAGTCCACCTCCAGTGGTTCAGTGCGGCAGTTCACCACCACCTTCTCAAGGGCAACAAGAGACGGACAATAAATACTGGCCCAATCATATTCCATAAATAAATTAAAATGAAAAATATTGTCCAAAAATGCCCAATGCTGGACATTATGCTTTAGGTTTTGTGAGCTCAGGCTGCTTGGGTTCAGTCCATAACTTGCTTGTTGTGAACAGCTGAAGGGTTAATCTGTTAGTTTCTCAGAGGCATGGCCTACATACCGAGCATCACACAGACATTGACATTCACACCCAACATCACTGGGCTCTGAGATAGACATAAGCAATTCAAAATGTATTCATATCTGACTAACATGTTTAAACACACAGTGAAATTGTTACCACAAAAATGATTATGAGTGAATATTACCAGGGAGAAAGTGAGAACTGCAGATGCTGAAGATCAGAGTAAAAAAATGTGGTTCTGAAAAAGCACAGCCATTCAGGCAGCATCTGAGGAGCAGGAGAGTTGACTATTAGTTCACAATATTAATACAAAGGAAAATAATTGCATATTTACAGTTATTGCACTTAATAATAATGTGATCTTGGGTGTGGGAATGATATTCATCATTTCAATGTCCATTACTGTGAGTTGGGCACTGTTTTCATCATATTGTTGTTATAAAAGTGAACAGAATAAATGGGTGGATTTTAAGCATATTGGGCAATCTAAAAGCTGGTATTATGAAAGGATGTCGGAACTTCAGTAAAGAGACTTTGCTTTTAATGGTTCGAACAATGCTGTAAACATTTACACAGAGATTTCCAGCTCAAGTCACACACAAGGAAGTTGGGCTGGGATGATGCCGGCCATCAATGGAGCTGCACAATTCTGTTTGGATACAAACATTGTGGGGCTAACATACACTGGATATGGTTTATGATGGATTCAATGTAAGATGCCATGTGCTGCGGGAGACCATCACCTTTATAACACTGTCATTCAGGATCGGGTCCAAGGTTCAGAATTACAGAGTTTAGGGACACACCAGAAGAAATATACTTGCAAGACATGGCTGTTTACATGTCATTGTTATAAATATTGAACTGCATCTGGACCAGCGCCGTGTGCGAGTCCATTGAACAGTCTGCCCCACACACATCTCCCTGTTGTTCAGGTATGTCTGTAACCAGTCTATTGTGAGGGATTGCGTGAGTTACTGCCCAGCTCCAGTTTGGAAGCACTCTGGACAGATTTTGGAGATGGTCAGTGTTTTGGCGGTCATGGTGAGGGCCAGTAACACTGTGTCTGAATTCAGGTTTTTCCTCAATGTCATTTCCAACAGCTTTGCTGCCTGCAAGATAGTGTGTTCACTGATCTGAACATGAATCGGCTGTTTACTACAGTCACTGAATTGTGTAATAGTTAGCTGTGCGCTCTGGTATTTCAATTATTGTTCACTTCAATTGTTTTCAATTGAAAAATATTGATGCTTGGTTTATTTTAAAATATGTAAGGAATAAAGTGATATTAACTCTTCACTATACAAAATGTAAAATTAACCTGCTGCATATTTCCTTCAGACTAGTCAAGCAACAATTAGTATTGTCTGGAAAGTAGGATTATGTGAACAGGACTATTTCCCAGGCAACATCACCATCCTCTCTCGTAGGTTCTGTCCCACTGACAGGACACAGCCAGGCAGAAGAGGGCAGGTCCTTGGCATATAGGGCAGCATGGTGTCTCAGTGGTTAGCACTGCTGCCTTACAGCACCAGGGATCCAGGTTCGATTCCAGCCTTGGGCAACTGCCTGTGCGGAGTTTACACATTCACCCCGTGTCTGCGTGGGTTTCCTCCCACAGTCCAAATATGTGCAGCTAAGGTGGGATGCCCTCTGGAGGGTTAGTGCGGACTGGTTGGGCCGAAGGGTCTGTTCCCACACTGTAGGGAATCTATTCTAATCATAGTGCTCAGCATTGATGCTAGATCCTGTGACTGCTCTGCAGCAGGTTTTGCGGGAATCGACCACATTGTCACCTTTCTGCCTGCTGCAGCTACACCCCTCCATTTCATACATCTGTCAGAATGGTCACTACACAGTCCTTATAGGGAGCAAGGGCTATCTTCACCTTTTGCAGACCCTCCACACAATGACATGTACTGAATGGTACTGACTTTAAACAGGTTAAACAACTAATGATGATGCCTCTATGAGGTACAATGGCCCATCGGCGGCGGCAGCAGCATCATATGCTGTACAACTCATACAGTCTGCAACTTCCTGGAGCGACATACCTGCCACTGTACAGTAGCCATCATGGCCCGACATACTTCCCACTGTACAGTAACCATCACAGCCCGACATACCTCTCACTGTACAGTAACTGTCACGGCCCAATATACCTCCCAGTCTACAGGTGCCGTCAAGAGCGGTGTGGTGGCTCAGTGTTTAGCAATGCTCCCTCACAGCACCAAGGTCCTCGGATCGATTCTGGCCTTGGGTAACTAACTGTGTGGAGTGTGCATATTCCCCCCATGTCTGCATGGGTTTCCACCACAGTCCAAAGATGTGCAGGTTAGGTGAATTGGCCACATTAAATTGCAAAGTGTTTTAGTCATAGGGAAATGGGTGTGGATGGCTTACTCTCCGGAGGGTTGATGTGGACTGGTTTGGCAGAAGGAACTGTTTCCACGCTGTAAGGAATCTAATCTACTCTCAAGTCAGGAATATGATAGAATAATCACTTGCCTGAATGAGTGTAGCTCCAACAGTACTCTAGTATGGACTTACTAGCAATAGGCAACACAGTTGCATGCGGAAGATCATGTCTTCAAACTTGATTGAATGTTTCCAGGAAATGACAAAATTGATTGATGAAGGCATGGGGCTGGATGTTGGCCGTTTGGACCTTAGCAAGGCCTAAGATATGGTTCCTTATGGCAGGCTCATACAGAAGGTGAAGTGAAATTGTATCGATGGTAAGTTAGTAAGACGGATAGAGAACTGCTTGGACATTGAAGAGAGAGTAGTGATGGAACAGTGTTGCTGTGACTGGAGATCTGTAAATTGATTTGTGAAGTTGCAGATTGTGAGGATGATTGCCAGAGAATACAGCATGATAGAGGTCAGCTGCAGACGTGGACAGAGAAAACACAGATGTAACTTTATTTGGACAGTTGTGACGTGATTCATTTTAGAAGATCTAATGCAGGAGAGAAATATAAAGTGGATGGAAAAATACTGATTGCATCAACATCTGAAGGGATCACGGTGGACAGCTCCACAGTTCCCTGAAAGTGGTAACACCGGTGGAGAGGGTGATCAAGAAAACTGATGGCAAACTTGCAGACAGGCATCGGAGCATGCAGTATGAAAATTAGCAGGTCATATTGCAGCTATAGAGAAACTTAGTTCGGGCACATTTAGAATGTTGTGTACAGTACTGGTTGCCACACCAGCAGAACGATGTGGAAGTGTTGGAGAGGGTATGGAAACGTTTTACCAGCATGTTGTCTGGTTTGGAGGGTATTAGACAAAAGGAGAAATTGAACACACATGGTTTGTTTGCACCTGGGCATCATTGGCTATGGGGCTACCTGATAGGTATTTACAAAATTATCAGAGGAATAGACAGAAGGACAGTTCGAGGCTTTATCCCAGAGTAGAAATATCAATTACTCAGGATCGTAGATTTTAGGTAAATGGGAGAAAGTTCAGGAGAGGTGATAGGTAAGGATTTTTTTTGCTTTTGGACAGAATGTGAAAGTGCCTGGGATGCACTGATGGATGGGAAGAAGCCAATAGAGCAAGGTTAAAGAGGTATCTTGGCACAAATATGAGTAAGTAGGGAACAGAATGACATAGAGGGTGTCGGAGCAAATACTTTTGTTTTAACTTTAGAAAGACATCATGTGTCAGTGCGGGCTTGCTGGGCTGAAGGGCCTGTTCCTGTACTGGGCTGTTCTTTAAGTCAAGATTTGAGCGCGGGAGAGGCGAGATGCTGACTGAATGATTACTGATGATCAACAGCCACATTATTGTGCATCACCCCCCCCCCCCCCCCATCAACTTGCAGCTTCATATCCTCCCCCACTGTGGGGAAACTCATTATGGAGAATTTGACATGAAAGTCAGACCTGATACCTGGTGACTCCAACTTGCCGCTCGCTCTTGCAGACTTTTATCCTGGACACCAACGTCTCTGGGGAAACTGCATGAATAGAAGCTGCATGTACTCCACACCCACCAGTGCTGACATCTGACACATGCCAGCTTCACCATGCCATCTGAGCACATCTCCAACCCACTGACAATACGCTTCTGTACTTCAATGCTGCAGTTCAGGGTGCACTGACAACTCTCATTGCAATGCTGCTACAAGGACACTGTGCTCACGGACACACACCCAGCTCATGGGCTGACCCTCTGGGCTGCTCACTCAGTGTTTGTACACACTCACTTTGAGCCGACCTGAATGCTCACAAAATTATTGCCTTGCTTACCCTGTCTTTAGCAGTTTTTCCCCTCAGCCAGAGCTACCAGGCTCACCCGCCTGCTGTATTTTCTTGGTGTTTAGCGCAGACACAAACTCAGGAAGCTTGATATCATTGTCCACAGTCAGTCACGGTGCCGAGCACAGTGAGTCAGGGGGAGTCTCAGATCCCAGTCTGGGAGTTTAGACACAGTCAGACAGCCTCTCGTGGTTGTTAGGGTCAGGATCCTTCCCCAGTTAGGGGGCGAGGAGCAGAATGTTGGGAGCTCCCTATCCCTCTTGGCTGTTTCTCCTCTCGTGTGTGGTGATTCCTTCCAAAATGTGACAATTACCAAGCGGTATTAAGGGAGGTAGAATTGTTTGTTACAGCTGGTACAGATCGAGAGAAGGTGCTGCATTCAGTGAGAGTGGGAGAACATGAGCCTTTGTGGGAGATGGGTGCAGTAACAGAGAGACAGTGAGGGTGGTACTTACCATGGTGGAGTGGAGAAGGGCACTGACCTCCTTCCAACATTGCTGGGCATTCACCCAGCAGGCTGGCACCTCACTGACACAGGGGTCAACCACCAACCAAGCTGGTAGGATATAGTAACATGGCCTCCCCTGCCAGTCCTGGAGGAAGATAATGTCCCTCTCATGCACCATGCCATCCACCAGAACTTCAGCGGGCTTGGTCTCAAAGGGAAGTCCCAGTTTTACCCCCTATTTCATGTCTTGGGCAGTTTCGGATTGACAATCTAAGAGTGTAATGACTTTTTTACTAATGGTACCGGGAACAGGGAGGCCGGTGCATTCTGGGATATCCAGGCAGTGATATGGTGAGGGGGAAAATCGTCGTGTTCGTGTCAGATGAGAAGATAACCACGTGTGCAGGGAGGGTAGTTATTGAGGCAGATTGGGGATGATGTCATGAGAAAATGCACTTTACCTTGTGGAGAGAAACCCTCCATAAAACCGGACTAAAATGAGACTTGACCAAATCATAAGATGGTTTAGACCTCTGTTTGTCTGAATCAAAGTAAGGATGCAGTGTGAAACATTGGGAGCAACAAACTTGGAGCGGAGAATTACAAAGGAGATTCAAATCCTTAAAAAGGGGTAACGCAACGTTCCAGACTGTTAAAAGGAGCCGGGGAAAATCCCTGCCTTATAGTTACCGACATTATCCAATCCTCTTTGGATGCAGGGATGGTGCTGGAGGCCTGAAGAATGGCTAATACCGCAACTTTGTTTAATATAGAGCAAGGGACTGACTGAATAGGTCGCGACTAGAATTCTGAGACAGTGGATAAACGGTCACTGAGGAAGTCCCAGGGGCTCCAGGACAGTCTGTCTGGATTTGTGCAAGGAAGATCGTGTGTAATTAATCTGACTGTATCGATCTGAGGCAGTAACTTGTTACTGCATGTGACTTATTTGGATTTAACGAGAGATCCCATGGCAGATTGTCTAAAAACAGAAACTATGGGGTCCAGGTGAACGGAGCAAACAACCCAGAGAAGTGCATTTGAGGACATCAACAATAGAGAGGAATGGACAATAAATGAGAGCATAGTCTGTGTGAGTGGACAAATGAAAATAGCTGGAAATATCAATAATCTCGTTCATGTAGCAAATGGCATCATTTCCTCTATCAGCCAAAGGGCAGAATTTCAGAGCAGGAAACTTATGCTGGAAATGCATAAATAATGAGTTCAGTCAGAGCTTGGGGACTGTGTACAGTTCTGGTCACCCCATCACATGGAAGGATGGAATTGGACTGGAGAGAGTACAGAGGAGATTCTTCACCCTGTGAAAGTGGAAGTGCAGTTCTGAGGAAAGATATGAATGGAGGATACTGAGAGGAGATTTGATTGGGGTGCACATGCTGTCAGGGGCCTGGGTACAGAGGGAAATAACATCTTCTTCCTGTTGGTATTTTGCTTTACCAGTGTTGAATATTTAATATAATTCGCTGAAATATCCGAAAAGTGGTGAGGAAAGTTGTTATTTCACCCAGAATATGGTCACGATCTGGGAGGCACACATGGAAGCGAAGTAGAGGCAGAAACTCTCAAACCATTTTAAAAAGGTGCCGGGATCTGCAGCTGAAGTCTTATATAGTATCCGGGCAGTCAGAATTCGGACTTTAAAAAACAACATTACCTCTTGTCCAATGCAGACAGTGGACAGATTGATCTTGTCTATACTGCTATTTTCTGAAGTTTTCAAAGGTTACCAATACCTGATAGAATCAATACTCAGAGATGAGGGTGAGGGCAAGGAGGAGCAGTGTGTGAATTGATCAGCATCACAATATTACTGATCCCATCCTTTATACACAATGCTCCTTCACTGTGTTGACCTATTTACCCTTCCTGTAGAAATGGGGAAAACCTTGAATTATCCAGTTCCCAGTCATGGTCACACTGCAACCCCATCTCCAGCTACATCTGAGCTGGTTCACACTGTTTAAAGCTAATATTTTACTGGCCTCGTTGAAAAGTTCCCAGCTTCATTTTTGCCCCATTGAATTGTGCTCTCAGTCAACTAATGTTTCTCATTCTCAATAATTGCATATCATTCTCTATCATCATCCTGAACGTTACAATAAAATGATCGCTGCCCCCCAAAACGATCCCCTACTGACACTGGATCCACTTGCCACACTTCTTCCCGAAGGACCAGGTCCAATAGTACATGGTCTCTTGGGCTGGACACATACTCCTGAAGTGATCTCTCCTCCATGTAATCCAGGAACACTCACCCCTCAGGACGCTGCACCACCAGTAACCCAGTCAATATCTGAATAATTAAGTTTCTCATTATAACTAATCTGTAATACTGTCATCGCTCTCAAATGACCCTGCATATTTATTCTCTCCATCATTTCTTTGGTTGCTGGCTGACAGACTGTACCTCACAGTGTATTTGTAGACTTTTTGTTCTGTAGCTCCAGCCAAATTCATTCTATCCTTGGACGGATCCTCTTTCTCTTGGACTCCTTAACTAACGTTAATCCAAACCAATACTTCTACCTTTATCCTTTCCCTTCCCTTCTATCATTTTGGAATATTTTATACCCAGCAATATTTAACATCCCATCCTGCCATTCCTTGAGCCAGCTCTCGGTGATCCATACATCGGATTTTCACACACCAAACTGCGTCTGTAACTCCGCACACTCCCAGTATTCAGGTCCATGCAGAGTACCTCAGATTAAGGCTTTCTTTCTCACTCCATCTTCCACTGTTTATCGTGTTGTTGTAAATTATTACCAACTGTATCTCCCATTATTTTGAGAATCCTGGTACTCTCCTCTACTATTTCTTTTTGGATCCTAAGCATACACCAAGTTATTTACAATCACTCCCAAAAAACAACCCCATAAGAAATTCAGTCCCAGCTCTGTCACGTTAGCCCATCTGGCTTGTACAGTTGCTGGCTTCCCCAGAACCAGTTCCAATGTCCCAGGACTCTGAAGCCCTTCCTGCTGCAACATCGTTCCAGTCACACTCTCATCTACCTAAAACTCCGAGTCCTGTTCTCACTTGGACATGGCACTGGGAGTATTCCTGGGATTGCTACATTTGCGGACTGGCTTGCTAACCATCCACCTAGCTCCCTAAATTCTGACTCCCAGACCACTTCACCCTTCCTACCCAGGTCATTCCTACCAATATTGACAAGATCTTTGACTGCTCACTGTCCCCCAGACGAATGTTCTGCACACACAGCGACATCCTTAACCCCACTATCCTGGAATTACAGACACGCTGACACCTTCTTCACTTTCCTGACTCCCCTGTGACTATTGCCCCTCCTTCCTTCTCCCTCCCCTCCTGTACAGTCAGGCTGCTTGTGGTGCCACAGACATGGCTCTGACTGCCCTCCCTTGAGCAGCCTACACCTTCATCAGCTTCCAAACTGGGAAACTAAATTGGGAGGGAAACCCCAGGATATGCTTGTATTCCCTGACTGTTTCTCTTCGATTGGCAACCCCCCACCCCCGACCCTTCCTTCTTCCAGGCCGTCATGTCTGTAGGGTGATCTGCTGTGTGTGTGTGCTTTCCACTTAATCTCTGCATCACAGATGTCCCATAGTGTCTCTAGTCACTGTCTGAGCTCCATGACCCAGTGTCCATCTAGGACACGAGCAGCGGCTATGACTTCCCAATTAACAGAACACATTTTCCATCTGACAAACATGTCCTAAAATGCACTTTGTCTCGAGTTACTTAATTAACTACTTCGAATGAAGTTAACATCCAGGAAATAACAATATGCTTAAATCCCTTATTCAACTGTGGCCGACTGAGGGTAATTTATTATATTGTCTCACAATTTTATTTCTCCCTCTTATTTCTGTGTTCAACCCTTATTTCAGATGTTGAAAAAAATTTGCCAACTTATAGCAATTAACTGAGTCGCTAATAACAGAGAATGTATCAGCCAATGAACTTACAGCATTTTCTGTGATGGCTCTTGCACTTGTTTAAAACTCAGTGCAGGCAGGTCCCAGCAGCAGAAAGTTATCTCTGTAACGCCCAGGTCCTTCAACTCCCACTCTACTCTGCTCCCTCACAGCGTCACCGTCTCTGTGACTCCCAGGTATGTGTAATCCTCCAGATGCCACTCCACTCTGCTCCCTCACAGGGTCACTGTCTCTGTGATTTCCAGGTATGACTAGGCCGCGATCCTCAGTGCTGATTTATATCCTCTCACTTGGGTGCTTCTAAACTCCCAGGCGTGAGTGAACCTCATGTTCCTGCTTCACGTTATTCCCTCACATGGTCACTCCCTCTGTGGCTCGGTGCTTATTTCGCGCCTCCTGCTCTGCTGTTTCTCCAACTCCACGTCCCAGTCGGCCTCGATCCTCGCTGCTGATTAATATTGTCCAGCTCTGTGGTGCTCTCTCTCTCAGGTTCTCTCCTTTTGTGACTTACAGGTAATGGTAGGACTCAAGCCTCAGCTGAGATGTATAACATCCCATTGCACACTGGTCGCTCACAGGATCGTGCTGTGCCTGGAAGACAGTGGAAAAGAGAAGGATTAGACAGAGCAGACAGTGTTACAGTAATTGAGGGAGCTGTTGGGGATGGAACAGGTAGGCAGACCTGCAGTGTCTAAAGCAGGTTACTGGAAGATACAGGGAGTGTTGTAGGCACTGAGGGAAACAAAAGAAGTAGAGAGATGGCAGCTTGTTGGTGATGGAGCCTTGTAGAGTCTAAAGGGATTTTTGTGAGCTGCTTACTGAGATGTGAAGATTTCAACAAATTCAAATTGATAGCCAGGGAGTTTTGTGTGGCACTGGAGACTGTTGGATGTTACAGAGTTAGAAGACTCGCAGTAACTAGGGCGTTACAGATGTTTGAAGCATTCGTGGTGTTCAAGGACACTCAGAACATAAGGAGGTACAGAGATGGGAGCATTCTAAATAGTGGGATTGCAGGGGCTGGAAGAGTTAAGATGGATGAGGAGGATGAAAAGTACCAATTTAGCACAACCAGCCTCTGTAATTCACAGAGATTTAAGGAAGGGAACCTGTGCTGTCATTTTATACAGTTATATGGCGAGTTACAGGTACTGAGGAGTTACAAATTTAGAAAGGAAGAGATTATAGGTGATCAGAAGTTTAAACAAGAATAAGGAAATTTGAGAGATCACTAGCACAGATGACAATGGAGGTGGTGAGACATTCTGATGAACAATAAGAGGTTTCGGCAGAGGAAGATGTCACATATACAGGAAGAGCTGCATTGTCTGTATGCAGTTACAGATATGAGGAGTGTTGTAGCGCCTGCTGGAGGGTACACAGATAACAACAGTTCCAACGAGTGGTGCAGTGGTTCAGGAAGGCAGCTCACCAGCACCTTCTCAGGGACAACTCCAAATCAATAATACATCCAGCAATGTTCATAACCACGAGTGAATAAATAAATAAATAAAGTATCTACAAGCAGCACTGAAGTCACTCAGGAAGGCCCTTTCAGCAGCACTTCACTAACCCGGAACCACTATCCCTGGAAGGACACGAGCTCCAGGTGCACGGTAACTTCAGCATTTCCAAGGTGCTCTCCAAGCCACGTTCCATCCTCCCAGCACTGTGTCTGTCCCTACACCTAAAGGATTGCACTGGGTGAGGAAGGCAGCTCCCCACCACCTTCTCCAAGGTACTACAAATGGAAAGGTAATGATGGCCAAGCAAGTGATTGCCACATCACATCAATGAATTTGTATAAATGAAACTCATGGACTGTCCATTTCCCCTTTGCTTCAACCACACAACCCACATTCCCATCTCGTTCTGTGTCAGTAACAAACATGGAAGCAGTAGATTTTGTCCATCAAATGTATCAAATCCCTTTGTGAATTGTTAGGGGTCAAGCACTAATCCATTTATTCCCACTTAGTTTTCTGTTAAAGAATTCCCGATCCGTGCCAGTACATTCCCTCCAATCCCACATTTGCCAATTTTGCTTATCCACATCTTCAGTGGGACCTTGTTGAAAGGTTTCTGAAAATCCCGACAAACCATTCCTCCCTTTTATCTACTCTGCTTATTCACAGCCAGACAGGAAAACAAATCCAGCAGGGTTTGTGAAATAAAAGTTCAGTTTCAGAACAACATGCTTGGCATGGGTAGAGGATTGGCTGTTTAGCAGAAGACAGAGAAGGTATAAAGTGTTCGTTTTCACGATGGGAACTGGTGACGAGGGGAACTCCGCAGGGGTCAATGTTGGGACCACGCTGTACATGTTATACATTAACAGTCTGGACAAAGGATGTGAGTGGGTACAAGAACTAGTTTTACAAGAAAGAGCCCAGGCTGAAATGTTTGTCATATGAGAAGCTGGTGAAGTCTCTGACTCTGTACTTGATGAATTTTCAGAGGCGGCGGTGGCAGGATCTCATTCAAACTTACAGAATACTGAGAGGCCTAGATTGAGTGGATGGGGGTGGGGAGATGTTTCACTGCTGGAGAGACCAGGGCTCAAGAGCACAGCTTCAGAGTGAAGGAACAACCCTTTAGGATGGAGATCTGGAGGAATTTATTCAGCTAGAGGGTGATGAATCTGTGGAACGGTTCCTACCGTAGGGAGGGTTATAGATGAGGGTGGCATTTCCAAAAAGCCATCCTGTAAGCATGGCTTACATCTCTTTGGATCCACTGGCAACATTATTTAACCAGTCCACCTGCATATTGAAGTCTCCCATGATCACCGTGACCTTGCCTTTCTATTTCCCGGTGCATGTTGCGTGCCTGCTCCTGACCAATGTTAGGAGGTGTGTATACAACTCCAATTATGTTTTGGCCTTTGTGGTTCCTCAATTCCACCCACACAGACTCCACATCATCTGACGCTATATCATTCAGTGCCATACATTTAATTTTGTTCTTAACTAACAAGGCAACCCCACCCCCTCTGCCGACCTCCCTGTCTTTTCTATAAGTTGAAAAACCATGGAGGTTTAACTGCCAGTCCTGACCCCCCTGTAACCAAGTCTCTGTGATGCCTACCACATCATAATCATTCACTATGATCTGTGCCATTAGTTCATCTGCTTTGTTATGAATGCTATGCGCATTCAGGTAAAGCACCTTAATGCTAACTTTCTTATAATAAGAGATAATGGAAGTCATATGATGTCCTAAGTTATCCTTGCTTTTTTCTGCATTCCCAGTCTGCCTCAATTTTAAATCCGCCTGGACACATTCTATTCTGCTGCTTGTCTTTCCATTTAACGCCATACTCCCTGTTCCTTTCACTTTCCCTTCCCCCCATCTCAGAAGTTTAAAGTCCTACTGACCACCCTATTTATCCTCTTCGCTAGAACATTGGTACCTGCACATCTTTGGACTGTGGGAGGAAACCCATGAAGATACGGAAACAATGTGCTAACTCCATACAGGCAGTCACTGAGGCTGGAATTGAACCTGCGTCTCTGGCGCTGTGAGGCAGCAGTGCTCACCAGTGAACCACCCCAAACTGCAGAGCTACACAAAGAGAGAGTATATGAGGGGCAGGGAGGAGCACAGAGAGATGGGAAGGGTTGTTGCAGCTGAAAAAGGGTCTGGAGGTTTTTTCACAGATAAGGAGTCCAGTTGGGATGGGAGATGGTTACAGAGGTCATGTGGTGCTATGGGCCAGGAGGCAGGAATGTGATCTGGCCTGCAGAAGGTTACAGTGATATCATGTTCTCTTGGGGCTTGGGATAAGTACATAGGTGAGTATTTTTGTCCAGGCTGGAGGAATTCACAGAGACAGGGTGGACTGTAGTTATTGTGGAAAACTACAGAAATAGAGATTATTGTACTGAGTGCAGGATGAGGTTTTTGAGATTGGGCACGTTACCGAGTTTGGAGCAAATTACACATAGGGAGCATCGTCAGCATTGGAGTAGGTTTCAAATAAACAGCAGGGTTATGGGAGGGGTGGAGGTTACAGAAATTGGAACTTTTCTGTGAATTACAAGCATTCAAGACACTGGCACAGATGCATTGGACCGAAAGGTATGTCTCCTTGCTGTATGACTCTATCACACGACAAGAGACAGTGTGAGTGGGGGAATATAGAACAGAAAGACCCCAGGTTTTAATACCACTTCCTTAAGGGAGGCCTGCTTTCCCGTCTGTTGTCCTGATCCTCACTAAGACAGCACAGGCCTGGATTGATAACTGTCAACTTCCTATATTGACATAGGAAGGCTCAGTACAGCAGTGATGAAAGTAAACAAGAGAGTGTGGATTGAGTCTGGGCCCATCATGCTCTGTATTCACCCTTCAATACTATATCTGTGTCATGTCTTCCGGACTAAACTTCGTTCCCTTAAATTTGCTCTGTTCTGTTCACTGTGAGTGATCTTACCTGGCTGCAGGATTTATTGAAGGTTCCAGATCTCCCTGCCCTCTGGCAGACCAACTGTGTTCAATGTGATGATGAATGACACACCGAGCAATTGGGAGGTTTATTGAGTCAGGAACATCCTGAGTTCCTGCAGGAGACAGAGAAATAGACAGAATGGGAAATTAGACTGATGCAGTGAGGGTTGCACAGGGAGAATGGCGCTGAGTACCACAGAGATCTGGAATATCCCAGTCTCCATCCCTGGCCTGTGCTGCTGCGTCTCTCTGGAGTGGAGAGTTCTGTTGGCTCAGGATCTGGAGTAACTTCAAAAGTTGCAGTCACTGGCAGCAATTAGACTCTCACAGTGACAGATACCACATGGAGTGAGACTGAGTGATAGCATCAAATTGTAGGAAGGTATCAGGATCAAACCACGGTCAAGAAGAACGGTTTTGATTCATGGTGCACTGGGATCAGTACTCAGGGATGAGGGAGCTATCAGTGGGACAGGCGATGGCCTCGTGTTTCTCTCACTAGACTGTTCGTCCAGAATTTAATGACAGTGGCAGGGATACCCATCTGAATGCTCAATATCCTTTCAGGAACGAAATCTGTGATCGGCAGCTGGTCTGATCTACATATGACTCCAGACCCAGAGCAATGGGGTTGGCTCTAAACTGCCTTCTCTAATAGTCTCACAGGGCACTCGGCTCAATGGCAGCTCGAGGGTGGGCATGAAATGCTGGCCAGTCAGAGACCGCAACATCCCATGGAGTGAATTAAAAACAACACTGTTGGGACCAGCGTCCTGGCAAATTATGTCGGTGGGTTTATGGACAGGGCTTTAATTGACAGAGAAGATGCAGGGACAGGGTTCAGGTGAAAGGAGCTTTCCAAATCCAAAGAGAAAAGGGACACATTGGAACTGCATGGGAATGTGGCTGAAATCAATCTGAAAGGAACAGGAAGGGACAGAGTTTAACTAAAACTGTACATCAGTGAATTAGTGTGACAGGACATTCTGGGATAAAAGTCAATTACAATGTTCTTTTTTCGGAATGGACAAAGTATCTGCAATAAGGTAATAGACTTGAGACACAGAGATAAATAAGATTTAGTCACCAGGAAGATGTGGTTAGAGGAGAAGCAAAAGGTGGAACATAAATATTCAATTGTACCCATCCTTGAGGGGGTCTCAGGAAGTGCAGGATGGGTAACCCAGAAAGTAATGGGTAACAAAGACATTACAGAGAAAGCATTTGGCATCTGATTATGCAGCTGAATCAGCCTGAATGCAGATTATGAGTAACACATGTCAAAAACAGTTTTGAGGCTGCCTGATAGCATTTCATTGCTCAACACTGTTACACTTTCCAATGAATTCCTGTCTAATGCAAAGGCAATGTGATCATTTTGGGAGACTTCAACCATTGTCAAAGATGATATTCTCCGAACTCCTCTTCAAGTGTTTGTGTCAGTGTTTCTTTGAATAACACGTTGTGTAAATGGCCAGGGACCTGACTATCTCAGATCGACCGTTGGGTGTAGAAGCTGAGTGAACGAGTAATGTCACACTGAGATATCCTCTGGGAAATTGTAGTGTAGTGGAATTCTGTGAGATGATAGATTTTTAAAGTGACCAAAAAGCACACCCTACAATCACAACCAAAGCCATTTACATGTGTTTGAGAGGAGAATTGACTAAGGTAAACAGGGGAAATCAGAGAAGCGTGTGGCTGGAAATGGACAGTGCAAAACATTTAGTCATAGAGATGTACAGCACAGAAACAGCTCTTCAGTCCATCTCGTTCATGCTGCCCACATACACTAACATATTTTTGTCTCATTTGCCAGCACTTGGCCCAAATCCCTCTCAACCCTTCCTGTTCGTATACACATCCAGATGCCTTTTAGATGCAGTAATTGTACCAGTCTCCACCACTTCATCTCGCAGTTCATTCCATTCACGCATCACCCTCTTCCTGAAAAAGTTGCCCCTTCGGTTCCTTTCATATATTTCCCTTCTCACCCCGAACCTAGGCCGTCTGGTTCTGGACTCCACTACCTCAGGGAAAAGACCTTGTCTGTTAAACCTATCCATGCCTCTCATGATTGTATAAATCTCTATATGGTCACCCCTCAGCCTCAAGGAGCCCCAGCCCATTCAACCGCTCCCTTTAGCTCAAATCTTCCAATCCTGGCAACATGCTTGTAAATCGTTTCTGAAACCTTGCAATTTATACAACATCTTTCTGATAGGGAGGAGACAAGAACTGCATGCAATATTCCAAAAGTGGCTTATCCAATGTCCTGCACAGCCAAAACATGACCTCCCAACTCCTCTAATCAGTGCTATGATCAGTAAACGCAAGCAGAATAAACAACTTCTTCACTATCCTATTTACCTGGGATTATACTTTCAAGGAACTGTAAACCTGGACTCCAAGGTCTGTTTGTTCAGTAACACTCCCTAGGACCTTACCACTCAGTGCACCAAGATCCTTCTGTATATCAATGTCCCTCAGTATCCGAACTTTCTTCTTGAATTTGACATGACCTCACACTTGTACAGATTAAACTTAATTTGCCATTTCTTTGCACATCTTTCCAACTGATCAGTATCCCCCTGAAACCTTGGATCTCCTTGCCCATTCACCCAAACTCCATCAATTTTCATTTCATCTGCAATAATTACCTTTGTCACTTCCTTTCGTTTCAATTGTGTGAGAATGTGTAACCAGACGGCAGAAAATCCCAGCAAGGGCTCACCCATTTAAGATGGAGATGAGGAGGAATGTCTTCGCTCAGAGGGTAGGGAATCTGTGGGAATTCCTGACTGCAGGGGGCTGTCGAGGCTGGGTAATTAAGGATATCGACAGCAGAGATGGTCAGATGTTAATGGATCAGGGAAACAAGGGTTTTGTGGAAAAGGCAGGAATGTAGAGTTGGAGAGTATCAGATCAGCCATGATCTGATTGAAAGGGCAGAGCATCCTCAATGGGCCAAATGGCCTCATTCTGCTCCGACATCTTATGGTCTTAACTCGAACTCAATGTCTGCATTATAACACTATGGGTCTTTCCTCACAAAACTCCTCTAAAATGGGTCTATTGGATATTTATTACCACACAGCATTTGAACTCCAATGGACAAATTTGTTGCTGGCCCCTTGATATAATGTTATAGAAAACCATCTCGTATCCAATCCAGGATTCCATCCATTACAGCCCTGATACTCATTAGTTATCCAGTCGGGATGGAGACCACTATCACACACAGTTACTGTACTGCCCTTGCTACAAGTACATTCAGTGTCCTGACTGTAACCATATTGAAATTCCCATCACTGCTTGATTCCTTCAAAGAATTCCAGCCAATGATTGCTGCTGCTGCTTATTCATTTCCAGCTCCATCCAAATAGACTCCAAATTTTGATCTTCAGTTTCACGTGGCTATCTCATTAATGCATTAACCTCATCCTTTATTCACAACTTGGTTGCCTTTTTTCCTGTCCTGCCTAGATCCCAACAACCCTTCAATATTCCCTTCCCAGCTATGGTCATTCTGCAGCTACATCTCCGGAATGACAGTTCCATCATATCTGTTCACTGTCATTCCATCTGCCTTATGGCGAATGCAGGGAGTCATTCCTCAGTAGTGAGAGGGTGAACGGATGGATAGAGGTTGCAGAGATAGGGAGGCTTACAGGGACTCGAGGATTTTCGAGACAAATCTGGGCAATAATGTTCATGGGACAAAGGGGTTTGCGGATTGGAGGAATTTACAGAGATAGAGGGAGCTGGATTAGATTCTGGAGATAGGGATAGGGATGGATATAGGGAGAGGCAGGCAGACTGAGAGGCACAGACAGGGGGCTGTTTCATCTCGGAGAGTATTGTGTATACTAACAGAGATATGGAAGGTCGTCGTGACTGAAGACGTTTACAGATATAAGGCGGCTTCTAAGCTCTGGAGGATGCACAGATCGGAGACAGTTACACAAATGGGGAGGGTTGCACAAAATGAAAGGTTCCTGTGGTCGGGAGGGTTGGTAGGGAAAGGGCGAAGTTTAAATAGATTAAGATCGAAGATTAGTCGAACAATAAGGAGGTCACGATTTTTTTCACAGGTAAGGAAGGGTTGTAAGAGCTGGAGAAGTTTATCCAGATAGGGATGGATGGAGAGGTTAGAGACAAAACACATTTACATGGAGGTTGGCATTGGTAGGAGGAGCTTACAGGGATAGACAGGGTTCGGCAATTACAGCGATGAAGGGATTTAGTATCTACTGGAGAATTCTAGGGATTAGGGTGTCAGGGATTGGAGAACCTGACAGAGACAGACAGCATTGTGTGTACTAGAGGAGATTCCAAATAGAGGAAGGATTATCGGGACTGTAGTATATTCCTGAGATCACTCATAGAGTATGTGCCAAGACTGATGCCTGGGACCTCCTGTGCAGTCTCAGGGAGTTCCAGTACAGCAGAGGTGACAGCAGGGCCTTCACAATATGGTGGGAATGAAGCCTAGAATGTTGCTGTTCCTTGCCCAGCATTGTAACTATGTCCTGTGTTCCAGGTCTGAATAAAGTTGGCCACTAACTCCACTCTGTGCTGTTTACTATGATTGATCTTACCAGCTGCAGGATTTAATGAAGGCTCCAGATCTCCCTCTCCATCCCTCTCTGGCTGACCAAGCGTCTTCAATGAGGTGATGGATGAGACAGGAGTTAGGAACATCCTGATTACCTGCATGAGACAGAAATAGACAGAATGGAAAATTAGACTGATGCAGTGAGGATAACTCATGTAGAGTAGCATGGTAAAAAAAAAATGACTGCAGATGCTGAAAACCAAATACTGGATTAGTGGTGCTGGAAGAGCACAGCAGTTCAGGCAGCATCCAACGAGCAGCGAAATCGACGTTTTGGAGGGCTTTTGCCCGAAACGTCGATTTCGCTGCTCGTTGGATGCTGCCTGAACTGCTGTGCTCTTCCAGCACCACTAATCCAGTCATGTAGAGTAGCACTGAGTCCAACAGAGATCACAAAAATCCCAGTCTCCATACCTGGTCTGTGCTGTTACGGATCGGAGGATTCTTTTGGCTCTGGATCCGGAGTAGCTGTAAGAGTGAGAGACGCTGACAGAAGCAGCAATTAGACCCACACAGTGAGGGATACCAAATGGAGAGAGACTGAGTGATATCAGCAGAGTGCTGAAAGATTTCAGGATCAAACCATGGTGTCAGAAGAAGTGGGTCTGATGCAGTGGGCACTGCCACCAGTACTCAGGGAGGAGTCAGCTATTTTATTGAGATGGTACAGTTCTGGGACCAGTGTCAATATTGAAACATGGGGCTGTGTCTGAGGAAAAACAGGAAGAAACAGGAAGAGACTAAGTTTAACTAAAACTATACACCAGCAGATAGGTTTGTGACAGGAATTTGTGATTTCAAAAGTAAATTACTATTTCGTAATTTGAATGCACGAAGCATTTGTAATAAGGGATATGCTCGTGTGACTGGGATTTCTATCTAATCACCATCAGGGAGACGTGGTCACAGGGTGAACAAAAGGTGGGGCCTTAATATTCACGGCTACACAACATTGTGGAAAGTCAGGCAGAGTGGGAAGGAGAATGGGAAACTCTCATCGTTAGGGATAACAATGGGATTATATGGGGCCTCAGATTATCAATCATTAGGAAACCAAATTCTGGGTAATAAGAGTCAGAACACAGAAGGTGAAGGGCAGTGTTAAGGCCCCATTACAGCATTACATTGTGAGGCATGGCATTGGACAGGGAATTATTGGAATTTGTAACAAAGACAGTAGGACAACTGAAAGGGGATTCAATTTCCCTATCTCACCATCTCATTGGCGGTGGGTCACAAACGAGGCTGACTCTCTCCCACTCTCAGGGGAGTCTGTGGGTCGCTGTACAGACTGATGTGGCCTTCCACACTTGGGGCAGAAGGTGGCTGTGGGATGGGGATGGCTGGTACATTGGTGTGACAACGCGCTCCTTGTGCTGTTTTCTCCTGGATTCCCCTTTTTCCACACATCAAGTGTCGACGCCGTCCCAATACTCCTCCCCCACTTTCGACGGTCTTGGCTCAGTAATTCCCAGGACTTACCAGACTTCTTTAAGCGATGCGCAGAAGACAAAAACAACTAACCATTCTGAAGAAGCCAATGCTTTAGATATATGGAAGTATTTGTTAAGGGATTGTTATGGGTCTACTAGCAGGAGGAGTGCAGTAGGAAGGGGAAACATTGTCAGGGTTTAATAAGATGATAGGAGCAGGGAGAGGTGAAGGTGCTGGAGGTGGTGAGAATGTTACAGAGAGTGGTCAGGGCCTGAACGGTGTTACAAAGCCAGTACGGATTGCTGCGCTGGAGGGGGTTGCAGTGGTAGGGAGGGACACGTATTTTCTATTTATTCATTCATTCAATAAGGATGTCACTAATTGAGTCAGCATTCTTTGCCCCACAGCTAATTTCCCAGAGGGCAGCTCAGAGTCAGCCATATTGCTACGGTTCTGGAGTCACACGTGAGCCATGGTGTCAGATGTCAGGTAACAATGTCAGATGTCCTTCCCTCAAGGACAGACATGAACCAGTTAACTTTTTCCAGGTAATCAACACTATTTTTATGATGGCCTCACTAATGTCCTGTACAGATATAACAATGACATGACATCCCAACTCCTAATCTCAATGCACTGACCAATGAAGGTAACCATCCCAAACATCTGCTTTACAAACCTGTCTACCTCTGACACCACTATCAAAGAACCTTTTACCTGCATCCCTGGGTCTCTGACTGTACAAATCCAGCTCTGGTCAGCTTTACCAAAGTGCAACACTGTGTATTTCTCCACTTGGTATTCGTAAACTCACTGGTCCACTCTCAGATAATCCTCTTCACTGTCCACTTTACCACCACTTCCTGTCTCACTTACAAACTTGCTAACCATGACTCCTGTATTATCATCCAAACCGTTCATATAAATGATGCACAACAATTACCCAGCACCGAACCCCATGGCACACCGTTGGTCACAGGCCTACAGTTTGAGCAGCAACTCTCTATGAGCATGCTCTGTCTCCTAGTCAATCCTGTTTTATATCCAGTTGGTGAGTGATCCCTGATTATGTGTGATCCATACTTATTAACCAGTCTGCCATGCAGAACCTTGTCAAAGGCCTTGCTAAAGTTAATGTGGACATCATCCACTGCTCCGCCTTGATCTATCACTTTTCTACCTCCACAAACACTCCATCCAGTTTGTGAGACATGGTTTCCCATGCACAAAGCCATGCTGACTATCGCTGATCCATCCTTGCCTTTCCAAATGCATGATGATCCTTTCTCTCAGAATCTCCTCCAACAACTTACCCACCTCTTACATCAGTCTCACTGGTCTGTAGTGGCTGTTGATGATACAAATATTTCTGTGACGTGCCCTGTACATTCCTCCCGAGCTTCTCACAGAGCGCTGGGATACATCTGATCATGTCCCAAGGTTTTATCAACCTTTTTCCATTTTAAACCATCCTGTTATCCAATGTGAACTCTGTTTGATACATCACATCATTGATCTTTCAGGGTCCCTATTCTCTCCCGAGCTAATATTTAGCCCCTGTTGAAACTTATCAAAATGCTTCCTAAATTTCAAATATACTTCGACTGCTACAAGCCTCCCCCACCCTTACATATTCTGCCTATTATGGTCACACCAAAATATAGAATCCAACAGATTTTTTTTTAAATTCCCCATTTATAAAACCACGCATCGCCCATTGCACAGACTGGGAGTGTTGTACGCAGTGGAGGAGATCACACTGATAGGGATGGTTTTAAAGACGGAGCAATGTTGAGTAATAATGGGGATTGCAATGGTGACAGCAGGTTTCAGCAAGTTGGAGGATATAGACCTGAAGGAGGTTACACAGATAGCATGGCTTTAGGGTCTGATGGGGGCTACACAGTAAAGAGGCTGTGGTAACTGGAGGCAGTTACACAGATAGGGACAGTAATAGTGATAGGCAGAATTCACAAAAACGGGGAGGATTGTAGGGTCTGCAGGGCACTAAAGACATGAGACGAGTTGTATCAACTTGATGATGAACACAGGCAGGGAGGGTTGAGAGGTTTGTAGCAGTTCACCATGATCGGCAGGAGCACGGAGACTGGAGATGTTATTGAATTGCAGAAGTTTCAAATCACTGTAGGCAGTCAGAGATCATGAGGGAGTGACAATGTCTGCTGGAGTTTCCTCAGATCTGGAGGATTGCAAGGACTTGATGATGTTGTATATGGAAGTAGGGTTGTCTGGACGGATGCTGGGAAAAGAGATAGAGGGATAAGCAGGGGATTAGAAATATGGTGGGTCGTGGTCTCTGGTGGAAGTTCCGCACAGAGGGATGTTTTGTGGAACTGCAGGATCTTGCAGAGATGTGGAGAGCTGGAGGGGTTTCACTGAACAAAGAAGATTGGGAGGGGTGGAGCACTTTACAGGGATGAGGATGTTGTTAGATTGGGGAGGTTTACACAGACAGGGATTGTTTAGGGACCGGAGCAGATGACAGAGGTAAAGACGGTTGTACAGATGGGAAGAACATACAGACATATAGAGGGTAGTCGTGACAGTAGATGTTTATAGATACAGGAAGGTTTAGGTTGTGCAGGTTATTTAGACATGGAGGATGTGGAATCGGACAGATTTTCCAGGAGATAACAAGGGCAATTTTGGTTGGAAACAGTTTCACAGATAAGGGAGCATTAGTAATCTAACAGTTGGTCAAAGTGGGAAGTGTTGCAGGTGACGGTGATGTTTACACAGATAGGGGTGTAAGAGCTGGAGAAGGTTATACAGATGGGCGGATAGACAGAGAGACTGGAGGAGCTTGCATTGACAGGGTGTGTGCTGGCGACGGTTGGATGTCACACAGATAGGGAATCTTATAGGAGCTGGAGTGGGAGAGTCACAGGCATTGGAGCGGGTTCTACAGATCGGAATGCTGCAGGGTCCTGCGATGAATGGAGGGTCTTCACAGATTGATTGTGTCAATCAGTCTGGTGAGCTAGGTGAGGTAGATATGGAAAGCTTAAATCCAATGTATACCATCTTCATTTTCCAGACCAGAACTTCAATATCCCTCATAAGCCACGAATCCCTAAACCTGCCCGCTTTCCCCTTCACTCTAACAGGGACAGATTTGCCCTGAATTCTTAATATCACACTTTTAAAAGGCTTCCATTTGCCAATCATTCCTTTTCCTTCAAACAGACTCACCCAGTTGACGGTACCATGATGTGGAGGAGCCGGTGGTGACTGGGATGGGCAAAGTTAAAAATCACACAACACCAGCTTCCAGCCAACAGGTTTATTTGGAGGCACTAGTTTTCAGATCACTGCTTCATCAGGTGGTTGTGGAGCACAACCATAAAGCAGAGAATTTATAGCAACAGGATTGCAGTGTCATGGAATGTAATACCAAGCACATTTAGTTTAAGTTTTCATCTTTGAGGATGATCACCTGAGCTTTGAAAGCTGGTGCTGTGAGATAAACCTGTTGGAGTATAACCTGGTATTGTGTTATTTTTAATTCACCCGATCGAACTCTGCTAGATCCTGCCTCATGGCCCCACACCTGGCCCTGCTCCAGTTTCGCACCTTAATCAGTGGATCTGTCTGATCTTTCTCTGTAACTATGTTAAAACTAAGACAGTTGTGGTCACTGGACCCAAAGTGCTCTCCGACTCATACTTCAGTCACTTGCCCGACCACATTTTCAGAGGGGAGGTCCAGTGTTGCACCTGCCTGAGAAGAGTTGGACCTTGTTAGAGTTGCATCTTGATTTAGGAAACATTCTTGGACACATTTGACAAATTGCGCTCAGTACGGACCTTTTATCCTGTGGGTGATCCAGTCAATGCTGGGAAAATTAAAATCTCCAACCAATACTACTCTATTATTCCGACAGGTATCTCCAATCTCTCTACACATCAGCTCCTCTAGTACCTGCCAGCTATTTGGGGGTCTATAACACAGTCCCAACAGAGTGACCACCCCTGGTTTGTTTCTCTGTTCTAAACATGTAGTCTCATTTGATGACTCTTTAAGCGTATCCTGTCTAAGCACTGGTGTTATGTCCTCCCTTATCGAAAGGACAACTCCCCTCCTCACTTACATGTCCTTCTGTCCCGCCTGTAGCTTCTGTATCTTGGAAAACAGAGCTGCCAGTCCGGCCCTTCTCTCAGCCATGTTTCAGTTATAGCTATAATATCCCAGTCCCCAGATCTAATCCATGCTCTGAGCTCTTCTGCCTTACCAGTCAGGCCTCATGCATTGAAATAAATGAACTTTAAACCAGAAGTCTTTTTCCTCCCTCGTCTGTGCCCCTTGATATCCTGAATAGGAAACTTGCTCTCGATGGTAATGTATTTTCTCCTCAGTTTTCGATGGTCCCTCTCTTAATCAGAGTCCCAATTTCCTGCTAAACTAGTTTAAACCTCCCAGGGTAACACGAGCAAATCTCCCCACTGGTGCCCCTCTGGTTCAAGTCTAACCTATCCCCTCCTTATACAGGTCACCTCTACCCCAGAAGAGATCCCAATGATCCAAGAACTGGAATCCAACAGCTCCTCAGGCCTACATCCACCTCCCCCCCCCGGCCTATCTTTCTATGTCTATCCTCACTGGGGCAGGTGGCACCAGGAGTAATCTAGAGATCACTGCCCTTGAGGTCCTGCTTTTTAACATCTTACCTAACGCCTGATCCTCATTTCACAGGACCCCATCCCATTGTGTTCATGAAGAGGGAGTCATAAAGGCAGCAAGTCCAGCAAATACAGATCAGGCGATATCGTGAGTTTGATGAAGAAAACACAGTGCAATAAAACCAGGTGAAGCCATTCACAAGGATAGGGAGTGCAACGGGGTCCTTAGAAATGGCTGTGAAATATCCTTGTCAGATCCTATAAAGGAAAAGCCACAAGGTACTTTGTCAGTATAGTTAGAATAAAAGGGTAACTAAGGAAAGGGTGAGGCCGATTAGAAACCAAAGAAACAATCTATGCATGGAGCCAGAGGAAATAGGTGAGGTCTTCAATGAATACTTCCCATCTGTATTCATGCAGGAGAAAGGCATTGTAGCCGGGGATATCAGACAGGATGGTGAGGTTCTAGGACATGTTAAGATTAATAAGGAGGAGGTACTAAATATTTTCACAGGCATAAAAAGGTGCAGAAATCCCCAGTGCCCAATGAAATGTATCCCAGGCTGCTATAGAAGGTAAGGGAGGAGATTGCTGGGGCTCTGGTGGATTTATTTAGTACTTTGCTGGCCACAGGTGAAGTGCTGAATGACTGGAGGATCGCTAAAGTGGTTCCTCTGTTCAGGAAGGGCAGCAGGGGTAGGCCAGGTAATTATAGAGCAGTTAGTCTGACAGCAGGGGGAGGGAAATCATTGGATACCACCCTGAGGATGAATCAAAACTTGCAAATGCAAGAACCAACTCGGATAAGTCATCACAGATTTGGTAGAGGAAGATATTGTAGGAGGAATTCAGTTTAGTTTTTTGAAATGGTGTCTAAAAATACTGAAGAAGGCAGTGCAGATGATGTGGGTTACATGGAGTTCATTAAGGCCTTTGACAAGTTCCCACATGGAAGGCAGATCCAAAAGGAAAGAGCCCATGGGATCCAAGGCAAGTTCGCAAATTAGTAACAAAATTGGTGTATAATCTTTTCCGTGTTTGAAGTTGTTTCACCAGCGGGTGTACCACAGGGATCTGTGCAGGAACGATCGCTGGTTATTCTGGGGAATAATAACTTCGATGTGAAAGCAGAAGATATCATTAGTCTGTTTGGAGATGACAGGAAAGGTGAGGGTGTTGTTCAGAGTGAGGGGGATGATCTCAGGCTACAGTCTGATGACGATCAAATGATAATCTGAGCAGAGTTTAGTTCTGATCAATGTGAGGTCATACCCTGTGGAAGGTACGATAAGCGAAGGACAGACAAAATGAATGCTTGGACCTTGCGGAGTGCAGAGGAACACAGGGACCTCAGTGGACAACCCAAAGATGACTGAAAGTGTCAGCACAGGTAGACCGGGTGGGGAAGACACCTGAACTGGGAGCAGGAGGGGGTCCCATATCCTGGTGGGGCGAATTGGTAGAGCTGCTTGCGAGGATATAATCTAATCTGGCATGGTGTTGTATCTTAAACAGTCGAAGGGTCAGAAAGAAGATTGAGGCTGGTACACAAATTAAACAGAGCCATTCCAAGAGATAAGGCAGGAAAGAACATACCAGGGAATGGCGGAAAACTAATGATGAAACTGCATTTATTTCATTGCAAGGGGCCTGACAGCGAAGGAAGATGAACTCAGGACATGGATTTGAACATGGGACTGGGAGATTATAGTTATTACAGCAACACAGCTGAGGGAGGGGCAGGACTGGCAGTTCATTGTTTCAAGGTAGAGGGACTGCAGGAAGCATCGAAGGGGAGGCAAGACAGGATGTGTGGTGATGTGTTTTGATTGCATGACTCATCCCAGCAGCACTTAGAGAGGATATTCCTGTTGGATCACCCAGCGAAGCTATGTTAGTGGAACTGAGAAATAGGAATGGGTCATCACTTCGATTTGATTGTCCTACTAATCCCTAATAACAAGTGGCAGACTGAGGAACAAATATGTCAGGAGATCTCAAATGTCAATCATAATAATAGGGCTGTTACGGTAGATGTTTTTTTAACTTTCCATCTTAGACCAGGACTGCCAGTGTTCAGCGTTTGCAAGGGAGGAATTTGTTAATTGATTTCCAGTAAACTTGCAATTAATATATAAATGGCCTGAAAACAGAATTGGGCAAAGTCTGACCTCCCTTTGGGAAACAAGGTAGGGAAAGGGACTGAGGTGTTAGTGGGAAAGCATTTTGCCAAAGTGATCACAGTTCTATTAGTTTGGAAACAGCGATGGAAAAGGACAGGCCTGATCCACAAGTTCAAGTTATAAAATGGGGCCAGTCTAATCTTGATCGTGTTAGCCAGGACCTTTCAAAAGGTGATTGCAGAGTCTATTTACAGGGAAAGCGAAGTCTGGCAAGTGAGAATATTTTAAAAGTGAGTTAAACTGAGCGATCAGCGCCAGCATGTTCCTGTTTGTGTGCAGGTTAATGCTGACAGCATTCGGAAGCACTGGCTGTCTATTGGGGGTCTGGTCAAGGAAAAGGGGGCACATGTCAGGTATAGCCAGCTGGATCAAGGGAATCCCTGAGGATCACAGTGGCTGTAGGATGGAAATCAGGAATGCAGAAAGGGGACATGAAATCGTCTTGGCAAAGAAGGACGAGTACAATCCAAAACTGATTTTAGATAATATAGATACAATAAGAGTAAACGACTAACTCGGGACAAAGTAGAGGCCCTTAAAGATCAATGAAGCCATCGATGTGCATGACTTCTGGATATGGCTAAGATCCTAAACAAATTGTTCATTCCAGGACTTACTGTGCACCAAGACTGGGGTACTCAGATTACTACGTTACAACACAATTGGAGTATTCTGTGCAATTCTCGTCTCCCTGCTGTCAGAAGGATTTTGTGAAACTCGAAAGGGTTTAGAAAAGATTAATAAGATGTTTCCAGGGTTGTTGCTGAATAGGCTGGGGCTAATTTCCCTGGAGCATCAGAGGTGAGCCTACAGACATTTATATAAACATGTTTATATCCATTTACCCCTTCACCTAAGACTATGGGCATTTTAGCATGGCCAATTCACCTAAACTGCACATGTTGGATTGTGGGAGGAAACCGGAACAGCAGGAGGAAACCCCACAACCACGAAAAGAATGTTCAAAATCCAAACAGAGAGTTGGCTGAGGAGGGAATTGAAGCCAGGTCCCTGGTGCTGTGAGGCAGCAGTGCTAACCACTGTGCCACCGTGCCACCCCTAGCAGGGGAGTGGAGACAATCCTGATAGTTATAGACCTGTGAGCCTTATTTTGATTCTGGGTAAAGTGTTAGAAAGGCTTGTAGGGGATAGGATTTATAATTATCTGGAGATGAGTTAGTTGATTAGGGATAGTCGAAACGGTTTTGTGAAGGGTAGGTTGTGCCCTCGCAAACCTTATTGAGTTCTTTAAGAAGGTGAACAAAGAGATGGATGAGGGTAAAGCAGTTGGTGTGGTGTGTATGTATTTCAGTAAGGCGTTTGTTAAGGTTCCCCATGGTAGGCTTTTGCCGATAATACGGAGGCATGGGATTGTGGGTGATTTAGCAGTTTGGATCAAAAATTGGCTCACTGAAAGAAGGCAGAGGGAAGTAGTTGTTGGGAAATATCGATCCTGGAGTTCAGTTACTGGTGGGTACTGCCAGGATATGTTTTGGGTCCACTGTTGCTGTCAATTATACAAATGACCGGAATGAGGGCATTGAAGGATGGGTTAGTAAATTTGCAGAAGACACTAAGGTCAGTAGAGTTGTGGATATTGACGAAGGATGTTGTACGTTACAGAATTTTTAGATAAGCTTCACAGCTGGACTGAAAGTTCGCAAATGGAGTTTAATGTGGAAAGGTGTGGGGCGATTCACTCTGGAGGGAGTAACAGGAACACAGGGTACTGGGATAATGGTATGGTTGTTGGTAGTGTAGATGAACGGAGAGATCTCTATGTCCATGTATAGAGATCCTTGAAAGTTTCCGCCCAGGTTTATGAGTTTTTAAAGAAGTCATTCAGTCTGAGAGCTTGTCTTGGTAGAGGGATTGAGTTTCAAAACCATTAGATGATGCTGCAGCTGTACAAAAGTCTGGGCGTGGCCACATTTTTTCAGGTCACTGCATTACAGGATGGATGTGTAAACTTTAGAAATGATTCAGAGCAGATTTCCGAGGAAGTTACCCGGTATGGAGGGAAGGTCTTATGAAAGGAAAGGCTGAGGGTCTTCAAGCTGTTTTTGTTCAAAGGAATATGTTTGAGGTCAATTAATTGAGACATATAAGATGTGAGATGGTTTGGACAGTGAGAGTATTTTCTCTTGGGTGGCGATGCCTACCACGAGGGGAGATAGCTTTACATTGAGGTAGATATAAATATTAATCAATAGATATGGGACAGATGTCAGAGGTAGGTTTTTTACTCAGAATAGTCGGGGCATGGAATGAATTATCTGGAACAATGGTAGACTTACCAACTTTAAGGGCATTTAAATGGTCATTGGATGGGCATCTGGACAAGAATTGGAATAGTGTTGGCTACTTGGGCTTCAGATTGGTTCCACACGTTGGTGCAAAATCGAAGGCCGAAGGGTCTGTATTGCGCTGTCATGTTCTGTGTTCTAGTGGGCAAAAATATGGGGTGGAGAGGAAAGACTTAAAAGCAATTTTCGGTGAAATGTTTCTACACAGAGGATGGTGGAGTTATGGAATGAGCTTCCAGGGGAAGTGGTAGAGAAAAGTTCAATTTGGGCAGGTACGTGCCTCGTCTCTCTGGGGCTGAGAATTCTGTGGCCTCAGGTTCTGGTGTCGCTTCAATAGAGAGAGAGAGAGAGAGAGAGAGAGAGAGAGAGAGAGAGAGAGAGAGAGAGAGAGAGATACTAAGTGATATCACCAGAGTGCTGGACGATATCAGGATCACACACAACTGTGTTGGAAGAACAGGTTTTGCTTCATCATGCACTGGTATAACCGGTCAGGAATGAGCACCCTGTGAGCAGGTGAAGTGATGGCCGAGTGGTATTATTGCTAGAGGAGGTACCCAAAACCTCAGCTAATGTTCAGGGGAGACAGGTTTGAATCCCACCATCAGAAATGGTGGAATTTGTAATCAATAATTTTAAAAATAGTAATTAACAATCCACAAATAAGTATGAGACCATTGCTGATGTACAAAAAACCCAAACACTTGTCCTTTCGGGAAAGACATCTGCCCATCCTCATATGGTCTGCACGACATCCCGACAGCAAAGTGTTTGCCTCTCAAAGAGCCTCTGAAATGGCCGAGCAAGTACCTCAGCTCAAGGTCAGCGAGGGCTGGGCAAGAAAGGCTAGTCAGCCAGAGACACCCACATCCCATACCTGATTCAATAAATAATCCATTAGGATGGTCCCACTGGAACCATGCTGGGAGCAGTGTCCTGGCCAATCATATCGATAGGTTTATGGACAGGGCTTTCAAATGACAGAGAGGATGCAGGGACAGGCTTCAGGTGAAAGGAGCTTTCCAAATCCAGAGAGAAAACATGGAGCATCGGAACAGTAGGTGAGTGCAGCTGAAGACAAGCAGAACGGAGCAGGATGGGACAGAGTTGAACTAAAATTGTACATCAGCGAATTGATTTGTGACAGAAAATTGTGGGAAAGAGTAAGTTGTGGGTTTTTTTTAAATGGACAACGTCGCTGTAATAAGGTAGATGGATTTGAGACACAGAGATAAAAGTGATTGAGACAGCTGGGAGAGATGAATACAGGGTGAACAAAAATATTCAGTGGTTCACAATCTTGTGCAAACTCAGGCAAAACGGACAACACAAACAATAATAGATAACAAAGGCATTACAGAGAAAGCATTTCGTTTCAGATCATGAAGTAGAGTCAGTCTGAATGTAAATTCTGGCTAATACTTGCCAGGGACACAAGCAGCAGAACAGTTTTAGCCACCGAACAGCATTTCATTGCTCATCACTGCATTCAACAGGAACTCATTGGAATTTTCTAAAAAGGGCATTGTGGTAATTTTGGAAAACTTCAATATTTGTATAATCTGGGACAATCACACGGACAACATTGATATTGGAAAAAGGAGCTTGGAGAATTTTTTTTCAGCGTTTCTTTGAAAAACACATTGTGCAACTGACTAGAGACACAACTACCGCAGAACGACCATGTGATGAAACTTAGTGATTAAGTAGTGTCACCTGCAGCGATCCTTCGGGAAATTGTGATAAAGTGCAGTTTAAAGAAATATAAAGATTTAAAGTGAGTCACAGAAAGGACAAGCTACAACTAGAAACCAAAATAGCCAATTACATGCGTGTGACAGGAGAACTGACCAAGGTAAACAGTCTAAACAGATGAAATATGTGGCTGGAAATGAACAGTGGAAAACATTTGAAGGAACAGTGTAAAACACAACAGAAGGTCATTCGATTGAAACAGTAAAAACCTCAGCAAGAAATTCCCTCTGATCCCTCACTCAGGACAAAAGGGATCATACTAGATTATGAGGCTGAGAAGATCACCAAAAAGTACTTAAAATCCTGAAGTGAGAGAGTACTTCAGGAGTAAATCTTAATGGATTGCAATGGGTCTGCTCTCAGGAGGAGGGCTGTGGGAAGGGGAATCATGGTCAGGGTTCATTGACACGATAGGAACAGGGAGAGGTGAAGGTGCTGGAGGTTGTGAGAGTGTTACAGAGAGTGGTCAGGGTGTTACAAAGCCAGTACGGATTGCTGCAGCTGGAGGGGCTTGCAGAGGTACGGAGGGACATAGGTATTTTTATATATTCATTCATGGGATGTGGGTGTCACTGCCTGGAACAATGTTCTTTGACCCCTCTGCTAATTACCCAGAGGATGGATCAGAGTCAGCCATATTGCTGTGGGTCTGGAGTCACATGTTGGCCAGACCAGGCTAGAATATTTGATATCCTTCCCTAAAGGAGGTTAGTGAACCAGATGAGTTCTTCCTACTGATCAACAATGTTTTAATGGTGGCCCCACCAATGTCTTTTACAGCCACAACATGACATCCCAACTCTTACTCTTAATGCTCTCCCAATGAAGGTAACCATCCCAAACACCTGCTTCACCGGTCTGTCTACCTGGGACACCACTTTCAAAGAACTATGTACCTGGTTCACTGACTGACAACACTACCCAGAGCCCGAACCTTAACTGTACAAGTCCGACCCTGGTTTGTTTCACCAAAATGGAACACCCCACCTTTATCTAATTAAACTCCATCTGCTATTCTTCAGCTCACTATCCCAGCAGTACTGTCCGTCCTGTTGTATCATAGATAACCTTCTTCACTGTCCACTTTACCAACAATTTCAGTGTCACCCAAAAACCTTACTTATCAGGAAACCTATATTCCCATCTAAACCATTTATCCAAATGACAAACAACAGGGGACTCACTCCTCCGCTGGTAACATGCCTCCTGTCAGAAAAACATGTGTCCATCACCCTCTGTCTCCTACCATCAGGCCAATTTTGTTTCCTGTTCGCGAGCTCCTCCAGAATGCCATATCCTTTTACACTGATCTGAGCTTATTATCCAGTTTACCAGACAGAACGTAGAACACAGAACAGTTCAGCCCAAGGCCCTTTGGTCATGATTTCATGCCAACCTTTTATCCAACTGTAAGATCCAACTAACCTAAATACCCTTCATTTTACTGTTATCCATGTGTCTATCCAAGAGTCTATTAAATGTTCCGAAAGTATCTAATTTTACTCGCACCATTGGCAGTCCATCCAACCACCTACCATTCTCTATCCTCTTATCCATCCTTCAATCACCTTAAAATTATGCCGCCTTGTAATAGCCATTTATTCCATAGGAGGAAAAGTCTCTGACTATTCACTCTCTCGGTGTGATGCTCATCACCTTGTTCACCTCTACCAGGTCGCCCAACTCCCTTCTTCACTCCCATGAGAAAAGCCTTAGCTCCCTCAAACATTCTCCATAAGAAGTGTCCTCCATTACAGGCAGCATCTTGGTAAATCTCCTGTGTACACTCTCTAAAACGTGCACATCCTTCCTGTAAACAGGGGACCAGAACTGAACACAATATTCCAAGTGTGGTCTCACCAGGACGATATACAGATGCAATAAAACCTCACGGCTCTTACAGTCAATCCCCTTTTAAGGGAAGCCAACACAACATATGCCTTTTTAACAACCCTACCAATGTGCGTGGAGATTTTGAGGGATCTATGGACACAGACCCCATGATTTCTCTGTTCCTCCGCACTGCCAAGTATTCTGCCTTTCACCCTGTATTCTGTATTCAAATTCGATCTTCCAGAATGAATCACTTCACACTTTTCCAGATTGGACTCCAGGTGCCACTTCCAGCCCAGCTCTGCGTCCTGTCAATGTCCCATTACAACCTACAACAGCCCTCTACATTCCCCACCACTCCACCAACCTTCGTGTGATTGGCAAACTTACTAACCCACTCTCCAACATCCACATCCAACTCATTTACAAAAATCACAGAGAGCAGAGTCCCAGAGCCGATTGTTACAGAACCCCACTGGTCACTGAGCTCCAGGCTCAATACTGTCCATCTGCTGCCACCCTCTGTCATCTCTGGGCCATCCAATCCTGTATCCAGACAGACAGATTTCCCTGTATCCCAATCATCCTTCTTTTCTGAATGAGCCATCAACGTATTCTGTCATATCCTCAAAGAATTCAATACGTTTTGTGAGGCATGACCTGACCCCTCACAAACCCGTGCTGACTGTCACTAATTTAACTATGGTTTTCCAAGTAGTCATAAATCCTGTCTTTAGAGTTCTCGCCAATAATCTGCACACCACAGACATTCGACCAAATCTGTAATTCCCGAATTGTACTTCCGTAACATGGCCTGGACTTTACAAATCTTCCCTCCTCTGCAATGTTCCCCAGAAGGGTACTGGAGGGTGGTGGGGGTTATAGAGATAGAGAGGAATATCAGGGCAGGAGGATTTTGCAGGCATTCGGAGGGTTGCAATGCAAAAAGGAGGCTTCAGTAATTGTGAGGTTTCATGGTGATGAAGGTATTTGAGGGGGGAGAGAGGGTGGATTGTAGGGAATTAAGAGGTTTCACAGTTTAGTTGCTTTGTTAGGACTGTAAGAGGTTACTGAGTTGGGGAGGTTGTAAGCACTGGTCGATATTACATAAACATGTGGTTTTGGTTCCAATGGGATGAAGAGGATTCAGGAAGCTGGAGAGTATGGGGTCTGAACGAGGTTACACAAATGGGAAGAGTTGTCAGGAGTGGAGGTGCTTACAGAGACAGCAATGGTCTGATCTGGAGCAGAGGACCCAGATTGGGAGGGTTGTGGGGACTGGAGGTGGTTTCACAGGGAGTGAGGATTATAGACCCACAGGAGGTTACAGAAATGTGGAGAGCTGTAGGGCTGACAGGGGTTCATGGAGATGGGAATGTTGGGAGGGATGGAGAAGTTTACAGGGATAAGGATGTTTGTCGGACAGGGCTGGATTACACAGACAGGGACTGTTTTAGGGAGCTGAGCAGATTACAGAGATAAAGAGGTTTGTATCATCTGGCGGAACAAACAGAGATATGGAGGGTCATCGTGACTGAAGATGTTTATAGATATAGGAAGGCATGGGTTCTGGGGGTTATTTAGACATGCAAGCTGTGGAATCCGTATTCTTTTTTGAGACATTGGGGTTGCAAGTTTGGTTGGAGACAGTTTCACTGATAAGGGAGCATAGCACAAACAGGACGAAGTTCCTGTGATAGGAAGGGTTCGAGTGGAGAGTGATGGTATACACAGTGGGGTAAGAGCTGGAGAATGTTATGGTGATGGGTAAATGGATGGAGGTACGGGAGGAGCTTACATTTACAGGGTATGTGATAGTGACGGGAGGATGTTAAATTGTTAATGAGTCTTGTAGGAACAGGACCGGGAGAGGCACAGGCATTGGAGTGGGATTTACAGATCGGGAGTGTTGCAGGGACCTGAGAGGATAACACAGAGAGGGTTGGTGGTACGGTCTCCACAGACTGATGGTGTTATAGGGATTGGAAGAGGTTTGGTTGAGTGCGAGGGCTGTAAGAGCTGCAGGAGCTTGTGGAGAATTGAAAAGTTGGAGCAGTTCACAGAAGAAGGGTCCTCCGACAGGAATAGGTCACAGATAGTGAGGGTTGTGTGGCCTGAGAAAGTTAAAGAGATGGAGAGCTTTCGGGTCCAGAAGATATTACACTGACAGGAACAGTTGAAGAGACTGAAGCAAAAATGCATGGAGAAGGTTACACAGATAGGGAGGGATGTAGGGACTGAAGGTGAATACACAAACATGGAGGGTTGTATTGTTAGACAGAGCTTAGAGGGATAGGGACTGGTATAGGGATTTACACAGATAGGGAAGGTTGTGTTTTTTTAGAAGGTTACACTGATACAGACAATGTTAGGCAGTGTTTAATGGACTACAGAGGAGTTCAGAGAGAATGTATTATGGGGAGTGGAGGAGATTACAGACACAGAGATGGCTGTGGGTTGAAAAGAGCTTCTACAGATCCTCAGTGCTGTAAGGCTGGAGGGAGGTTACAATAATAATCGTTACCGACTCTTAATGACTTTTTTGATATAGAGAAAGTCTCAGAACGGGACTGTTAAAAGGAAGTATAGACAGTCCAGATGGGTTTACAGAGATATAAATGTTTTGGGGGCCTTGAGGATGGAACAGTGATTGGGAGTGATGTAACAAATGGCAACAGTTATAGGGATTGTTCTAAAAGCAGGAAGAGGTGACAGTCATATCAATCGTGGTAAGAACTGGAGAAGCGTACATCACCAAGGAATGTTTTAGAGACTGTTGGAGATTACACATATAAGGAGAGTATTGGAGATGAGGCAAGGTTCAAGAGACAGGGACGGTTGACAGGACTGGACAATAACCTGAATAGAATCTCCACAGTGTGTAAACAGGCCATTCGGCCCAACAAGTCCACACCAACCTTCTAAAGAGCATCCTGACCAGACCCATCCCTCTCCCTGTCCAATATACCCTGCATTTCTCATGGTGAACACACCTAAACCACACTTGCCTGAATACTACAGTCAATTTATGATGGCCCATCCACGTATCATGCAAATGTTGGACTATGGCAGGAAACCAGAGCACCCAGAAGAAACCCACGGAGACGATTGGAGAACATGCAAAGTCCACACAGACAGTCGGCCAAGGCTGGAATTGAATCCAGGTTCCAGGCACAATGAGGCTGATTATACAGAGCACTGCAGAGATTGGACGAGATCACAAAGTTCACAAGAGTTAATTGGAACAGGAGGAAAATATAGTCAGGAACAGGAGAAGTTTACATAGATGGTGTCCATGAGAGGGACTGGAGGAGGTTAACGCAATAGGGAAGGTTGTGGATTCTCTCTACAATTAAAGGTAGGGACAGTTGTGGAGACTGGATGAAGTTAGTCAGACTCAGAGTTGTACACATTGGGTGAGGTTACTGAGTTAGCAAGGATTCTACGGACTGGCTGAGGTTATGGACAGATGCAGTTGAGAATTGTTACAACAATTGAGAGGATACTTCAGGCACATGGATGGTTTTAGTGGCTGCAGGATGTTCGAGAGCTCGGAAGGCTAGTAGTGACTGGAGGTGGTCAGAGGTAAGGAATATTGTAGTGGTGGGAGTTAGTCACAGAGACAGAGAAGATTGAAGAAAGAGAGAGGGCAAGTTTATAGATTTCGGGAGCGTTCAGGTGGCTTCAGAACGTTACACATAGGGAGGGCTGGTTGGAAACGTTGTAGGAACTGGAGGACTCTGTACAGACAGTGAGGTGAAATGGATGGTGGAAGGTTAGAGGTAATGAAGGTGCTGTAGGACAGGATGGAGGAGTGCTGTGATGACTTGATAAGGCTACAGTGACATCATGTGCTGGAGAGGCTGGTGGAAGGTACATAGATGGGGAGGTCAGTATGGGCTGGATGTTACAGACAGAGTGGGCTGTCGGTGCTAGACAAGATGGCAGACGTAAGGATTTTTATAGTGTTTTGGTGATATGGTCATAATACTAGGTTTGAAAGTCATTTTGGAAAAATATAAGGATAGGGCAGAAGTGAAGAGGCCACACTTGTGGAAGCCCCCTAATCGGTAGAAAATCACCATCACTGGGCATTATCACTATCACGGAACAGGATCTGCCAAACACAGACTGGGAGGAACTATTTGCTGTTGCGTTCATATTCAGAAAGAGGAAGTATGTTGAAGTGATACAGGGAGAATTCAAGGCCAGTGTGTTGTCCAAAGAGTGAATGACAAAGGCAGTAACTCCAGTGAATACTGGTCAAGCGATATCATGAGTTTGATAATGGAAACACAATGCGATGAAAACAGGCAAAGACTGACCAAGGAATAGAGAGTGCAAGGGGATCTTTAAAATGATGGGTAAATAATGTGCATGAAATATCCTTGGCAGATACTGTAAAGGAGAGGCCACAAGGTATTTAATGAGTATAGTTGGAGCAAGAGGATTCCCAGGCAAACAGCGAGGCTTGTTGGAAACCAAAGGGGCACTCTGTGCATGGAGCCAGAGGAAGTAGGTGAGGTCTTCAATGAATACTTCCCGTCTGTATTCACACAGGAGAAAGGCATTGTAGCTGGGGATTTCAGTTGAGATGGTGAGGTCATGTAAAGATCAATAAGGAGGAGGTATTAAATGTTATCACAGTCATAAAGGTGGAGAAATCCCCAGTGCCCAATGAAATGTATCCCAGGTTGCTATGGGAGGTAAGGGAGGAGATTGCTGGGGCCCTGGTGGATATATTTAATACTTTGCTGGCCATAGGTGAAGTGCTTAATGACTGGACGATCGCTAATGTGGGTCATTTGTTCAGCAGGGGTAGGCCAGGTAATTACAGAGCAGATAGTCTGACAGCAGGTGAAGGGAAATTATTGGGAACAATTGTGAGGATGAATCAACACTTCCAAAGGCAAGGATCACCTCGGCAGCGTCATCACGGATTTGGTAGAGGGAGATAGTGTCTGAGGAATTCAGTTCAGTTTTTTTGAAATGGTATGTAAAAATATTGATGAGGGCAGTGCAGATGATGTGGTTTACATGGACTTGAATAAGACCTTTGACAAGATCCCTCATGGAAGGCTGGTCCAAAAGGGAAGAGCCACTGGGATCCAAGGCATTTTGATAATTTGGATACAAAATTAGTGGATAGACTTCTTCGTGTTTGAAATGCTTTCACCATCGGGTGTACCACAGGGATCTGTGCAGCAACCATTGTTGGTTATTCTGTGGAATAATAACTCCAATGTGAAAGCTGAAGGAATCATTAGTAGGTGTGAACATGACATGAAACGTGAGGAGGATGGTCTCAGGCTGCAGTCAGATAGCAATCAGATGATAAACTGAGCAGAGTATTGGCAGATGGAGTTTACCTCCGATCACGGTGAGGTAATGCACTGTGGGAAGTCTCAAAAGCGAAGAATGTACATCATGAAGGGTAGGTCCTCCTGGAGAACTGAGTAACACCAGGACCTTGGTGGACAGGTCCCTGGATGTCTGACGGTGTCAGCACAGGTTGACAGGGTGGGGAAGGCACCTGAACTGGGAGCAGGAGGGGGACCCACATCCTGATGGGGCGAATTGGTAGAGCTGCTTGAGAGGATATAATCTAATCTGGCAGGGTGTTGGACCTTAAACAGTCATAAGGCCAGAAAGAAGATTGAGGTTGGTGCACAAGTTAAAGACAGCAATTTCAGCAGACAAGGCAGGCAAGAACATAGCAGGACATTTGGGGGGGGGGGGGGGGTGCGGAATCTGATAATTAAACTGCATTTATTTCAATACAAGGGGATTGGCAGCTAAGGAAGATGAACTCAGGGCATGGATTGGAACATGGGACTGGGATATTATAGTTATCACAGAAACACAGCTCCCTGCCCTTTGTCTCTCTGGCTGACCAACCATCTTCAATGAAGTGTTTGACGAGACGCCCAGCAATTGGGAGGTCTATTGATTCAGGAACGTCCTAAATACCTACAGGAGACAGAGAAATAGACAGAATAGAAACTTAGACTGATGCAGTGAGGTTTACATATGGAGAATGGAAATGAGCCCCACAGATATCTGGAAAATCCCACTCCATCCCTGGGTTGTGCTGTTGCATTTCTCTGGAGTGGAGAATTCTGTTGGCTCAGGATCTGGAGTAACTAGAAGAGCGGGAGGAGCTGACAGACGCAGCAATTAGACCCACACAGTGAGGGATACCACATGGAGAGAGACTGAATGACATTACCAGAGTGCTGGAAGACCTCAGGATCACACAGTCATGTTGGAAGAATGGGTTTAACTTCATGATGCTCTGGTATCAGTGCTCAGGGATGAGCAACCAGTGAGCAGGCGAAGTGATGGCCGAGTGGTATTATTGCTAGAGCATGTATCCAAAACCTCAGCTAATGTTCAGGGGAAAAGGGTTTGAATTCCACCATCAGAAATGGTGGCGTTTGAAATTAATAATTTTAAAAATACTAATTAACAATCCAAAAATAAATGTGAAACCATTGCTGATGTACAAAAAAATCAAATACTTGTCCTTTAGATCAGGGCATCTGCTTATCACGTGGTCTATACGACATACCCACAGCAAAGTGTTTGCCTCTCAATGACCCTCTGAAATGGCTGAGCAAGTTACTCAGCTCAAGGGCAGCTAGGGCTGGGCAAGAAAGGCTGGTCAGCCAGAGGCACCCACATCCCATATCTGATTTAATTATTTATCCATTAGGATGGTCCCACTGGAACTGTACTGGAACCAGTGTCCTGGCCAATCATGTTGGTAGCTTTATGGGACAGGGCTTTAAACTGACACAGAGGATGCAGGGACAGGGTTCAGGTGAAACGAGTTTTCCAAATGCAAAGAGAAAAGGTGAAGTATGGGAGCAGCATGGGAATGTGACTGAAGACAAGCAGAAAGGAACAGGATAGGACAGAGTTTAACTACATCAGGGAATGTACATCAGGGAATAGGTCTGTGACAGGAAATTGTAAGAAAGAGTAAATTATGGTTTTTTGAAATGGATAATGTCTCTTCAACAAGGTAGATTGATTTGTGACACAGAGATAAAAGAGATTTAGACACCAGATAGACATGCTTACAGGGCGAACAAAACGTTGGCAGAAACATTCAATGGTTCACCACCTTGTGTAAACTCAGGCAAAATGGGCAACGCTTACAATAATGGATAACAAAGGCATTACAGAGAAATCATTTGACCTCAGATCATGAAGTAGAGTCAGTCTGGATTTAAATTCTGGCTACTACTTGCAAAGGACACAAGCAGCAGAACAGTTTTAAGCCACCGAACTGCATTCCATTGCTCATCATTGCATTAAACAGGAACTCATTGGAATTTTTAAACAAACACATTGTGATAATTTTGGGAATCTTCAATATTCACATAATCTGGGACAGTCACACTGACAACAGTGATATTGGAAGAGGAGTTCAGAATTTTTTTTTCGGTGTTTTTTTTTGAATAACACTTTGTGCAACTGGCTAGGGACATAACTATCTCAGAGCGACCATTGTGTGATGAAACTGAGTGAATGAGGAATATCACCTGGAGAGATCCTCAGAGAAATTGTGATAAAGTGCAGTTTAAAGAAATATAAAGTTTTAAAGTGAACCACAGAAAGGATAAGCTACAAATAGAAACAAAAACAGCCAATTACATGTGTTTGAGATGAGAACTGACCATGGCAAAGAGGCGAAACAGACTGAAATATGTGCCTGTATAAGAACAGTTTGAAGGAAGTGTAAATCACTCAACAAAAGAACATTCCATTGAAACAGACAAAATCTCAGCAAGAAATTCCCACCGGCCCCTCTCTCAGGACAAAATAGACCATATTAGATGATGAGGCTTAGAAGATCACCAAAAAGTACTTAAAATCCTGAAGTGACAGAATGTTCGAGGAGTAAGTGTTAAAGGGATTGCAAAGGGTCTGCTCGCAGGAGTTGGGCAGTGGGAAGGGTAATCAGTGTCAGGGTTTAATGTCACAAAAGGAACAGGGAGAGGTGAAGGTGTTGGAGGTGGTTAGAGTGTTACAGAGAGTGCTCAGGACCTGAACAGTGTTACAAAGCCAGTCTGAATTGCTGCAGCTGGAGGGGTTTGCAGAGGTAGGGAGGGATTCATTCATGGGATGTGGTGTCACTGCTAATTACACAGAGGACAGCTCAGAGTCAGCCATGTTGTAGTGGGTCAGGAGTCACATGTTAGCCAGGCCAAGTTAGAATGTCAGATGTTCTACACAAAAGGAGGTCAGTGAACCAGATGAGTTCTTCCCACTGATCAACAATGCTTTTATGGTGGCCTGACCAATGACTTGTACAGATACAACATGGCGTCCCAACTCCTACTATTAATGCTCTGCCCAGTGAAGGAAACCATCCCAAACGCCTTCTTCACCAGCCTGTCTATCTGTGACACCACTTTTAAAGAACTGTGTACCTGGGTCACTGATTGACAACATGACCCAGGGCTCGAACATTAACTGGACAAGTCCCACCCTGGTTTGTTTCACCAAAATGACACAATTCACATTTATCTAATTAAACTCCATCTGCTTTTCTTCAGCCCAATATCCCAGCGTACTGTTCATCCTGTTGTATCACAGATAACCTTCATCACTGTCCAGTTTACCACCAATTTCAGTGTCACCCAAAAAACTTATTTAACTTACTTAACAATATTCCCATCCAAACCATTTATCCAAATGACAAACAACAGTGGACCCACACCACCGCTGGTCACATGCCTCTAGTCAGAAAAACAACATGTCTCCCACCACCCCCTGTCTCCTCCCATCAAGCCCAATTTTCTGTCCAGTTGACTAGCTCCTCCTGAATGCCATATCCTTTTACGCTGATCTGAGGTTATTACCCAGTTTACCATACGACACGTAGAACACAGAACAGTACAGAACAAGACCCTTCGGCCGTGATGATATGCAAATCTTTTATCCGACCGTAAGAGAAAAAAAAGTGGCAGACAGAGTTTAATTCAGATAAATGCGAGGTGATGCATTTTGGGAAAGCAAATCTTAGCAGTACTGACACACTTAATGGTAAGGTCCTAGGGAGTGTTGCTGAACCAAGAGACATTCGGGTTCAGGTTCATAGCACCTTGAAAGTGGAGTTGCAGGTAGATAGGATAGGGAAGGCGGCGTTTGGTATGCTTTCCTTTATTGGTCAGAGTATTGAGTACAGGAGTTGGGAGGTCATGTTGCGACTGTACAGCACATTGGTTAGGCCACTGTTGTAATATTGCGTGCAATTCTTGTCTCCTTACTATTGGAAAAATGTTGGGAAATTTGAAAGCGTTCAGAAAAGATTTACAAGTATGTTGCCAGGGTTGGAGGATTTGAGCTACAGGGAGAGGCTGAACTGGCTGGGGCTTTTTTCATTGGAGTGTCAGAGGCTGAAGGGTGACCTTATAGAGGTTTACAAAATTATGAAGGGCATGGATAGGGTAAATAGACAAAGTATTTTCCCTGAGGTTGGGAAGTCCATAGGTTTAGGATAAGAGGGGAAAGATATAAAAGAGACCTAAGGGGCAACTTTTTCACACATAGGGGGTTACGTGTATGGAATGAGCTGCCAGAAGAAGTGGTGGAGGCTGGTACAATTGCAACATTTAAGAGGTATTTGTATGGGTATATGAATATGAAGGGTTTGGAGGGATATGGATCAGGAGCTGGCAGGTGGGACTAGATTGGTTTGGGATATCTGGTCAGCATGGATGGGTTCAACTGAAGTGTCTGTTTCCATGCTGTACATCTCTATGACTCTAACTTCCATACCCTTCATTTTCTAATCATCCATGTGCCTATCCAGAAGTATATGAAATGTCCCTAATGCATCTAATGTTACTGCCACCGCTGGCAGTGCATTCCACATACACCACTCTATATGTAACGAACCTACCTCTGAGATCTCCCCTTAACCATCTGCTAATCACCAGAAAATTATAACCCCTTGGAATAGATATTTATGTCAGGGTAAAAAAAATCTCTCTCTATTCACTCTATCTATGACTTTCATCACCTTGTTCACCTCTGCCATGTCACCCCTCATCCTTCTTCACTCCAATGAGAAAGGCCTTAGCTCCCTCAACCTTTCTTCATAAGACATTCTCTCCAGTACAGGCAGCATCTTGTTAAATCTCCTCTTTACCCTCTCTAAAACTTCCACATTCTTCCTGTAATGAAGGGACCAGAACTGAACACAATATTCCAACTGGGGTCTAACCAGGGCTCTATAGAGCTGCAACATAACCTCACGGCTTTAAAACTCAGTCCCCAAACTAATGAAATCCCACACAATATATTCCTTCTTAACAAGCCAATCAGCTTGGGTGGCAACTTTTAGGGATCTATGGATCTGTTCCTCCACACTGCCAAGCATCCTACCATTAACCAGGAATTCTGCATTTAAATTCAATCTTCTAAAATGAATGAGCTCACACTTTTCCAGATTGAACTCCATCTGCTACTTCTCAGCGTCTTGTCAATGTCCCGTTGCAACCTACAACAGCCCCCCACACTATCAACCACTCCACCAACCTTTGTGTCATTGGGAAACTTACTAACCAACTCTTCCATTCACACATCCAACTTATTCATAAAATCACAAACAGCAGAGGTCCTGTAACCACTCCCTGCAGAAAACCATGGTCACTGAGCTCCAGGATGAAAAGTTTCTATCTATCATCGCCTTCTGTCTTCTGTGGGCCAGTAATCCCATATCCAGACAGACAGGTTTCCCTGTATCCCATGCCTCCATACTTTCTGAATGAGCCATAAAGGTGTTTCGTCACATTCTGAAAAGATTCAACAAGACTTGTAAAGCATGACCTGCCCCTAACAAAACCATGCTGACTATCTCTGATCAAACTATGGTTTCCCAAGGAATAATAATAAATCCTGTCTCTCAGACCAAAGATATAAGACTGACAGATGTGCAATTCCCAGGATTATCCCTATTCCATTTCCTGAACAAGGGAATAATATTTTCCTGCCTCCAATCATCTGGTCTGACTCCAATGGACAGTGAGGGTGGAAATGTCATCACTCAGGTGTGCAGCAATCCATTCCCTCGCTTTGTATAGTAATTTTGCACGCATCCATCAATTACAAAATTCTCAGCATATCCTCCTTAACATCCACCTGTTCACGTACATCAGCCTGTTTCACGCTGTCCTCACAAACGACAAGGTCCCTCTCAGCAGTGAATACTGAGGCATAGTATTCATTAAGGACCTCCGCTACCTCCTGTGACTCCAGGCACAAGTTCCTTCCACTATCCCTGACCGGCCCTATCCTCACTCTGGCCATGCTCTTGTTGCTCCCATAAGTGGAGAATACCTTACGGTTTTCCTTCATCCTTCCCAACAATGCTTTTTCACGTCCTCTTCTAGTTGCCCTAAGTCCATTCCACGGTTCCTTCCTGGTACCTTCAGAGAATCCCTACTGTGTGGAAATGGGCCATTTGGCCCAACACCTCCATACCAACCCTCCAAACAGTATCCAACCCAGCCCCATTCCCCACCCTATTACTCTCCATTTGCCTTGAGCTATGTGCCACACCTACATATCTGTGAACACTATGGTTAATTTAGCATGGCTGAGTCACATAAATTGCACATCTTTGGGCTGTGCTGGGAAACCAGAACACCTGGAGGAAAACCATGCAGACATGGGAAGAATGTGCAAACTCCCCACAGACAGTCGCCTGGGGCTGGAATCGAAATGGAGTCCGTGGCGCTATGAGGTCACAGTGCAAACCACAGAGCCACCGTGCCACCCAATGCAACTCTGGAGCCCTGTCTGATCCTTGCTTCCTCAACTTAAGTAAACTTCCTCCTCTCTCTTGACTATGTGGACAATGTTGACTGCTCTGCCTTCATCTATCTTTGGCCACCTCCTCGAAGAGTCAATCCGGATTGTGAAACGTGGTTTCCCACTCACAAAGCTATGCTAACCATCTCGAATCAGCCTTTGCCTTTGTCAATGTAAGGAGCTCCTTTCTTTCAGAATCTCCTCCAATAACTTCCCCATCACTGGGCTCACGGGGCTGGTAATTTCCTGGCTTTTCCCTGCAGTCCTTCAGTGATGGAACAGCATTAGCCGCCCTCCAGTCTTCCAGTGCCTCACTGTGTCTGTTGATAACATAAGTATCTCTGTTAGAGACACTGAAATCTCTTCCCTAGCTTCCATTAATATTCGAGGATCGACCCAATGAACGACTGAGGATTGGTCTACCTTTATTTATTTTAAGATTCCAGCACTTTCTCTTCTCTTGTGAGGATTTTTTCCAAGACATCACTATTTATTTCCCCAAGTTCCCGAGCTTCCATGTCTTTTGCCACAGTAAATACTGACAAGATTATTGTCTAATATCTCACCCATCTCCTCTGGTTCCACACATGGGTGACCTGATTGATCTTTAAGGGGCCCTATTCTCTCCCAAGTTACTCTTTAGCCCTTATTGAAACTTGCGTGAAGGCTTCTGATAATTGAAATACACCATATCCCCCGTACCACCACATCCTCCTACACCATTACAATTCTGCCACTTATATTCACACCAACAAATTAAATTCAACAGGCTCAAAAACAAATTCTCTTTTAATCAATTGGCTTTCTAAGTGGCCAGTATTGTGTATTGACATATTCTTTCTAACAATTTCCGTACGCTCCCGACTTACTGTTAGGCTAACAATATTTGGTTTCAGACTGACAGCAGAAAGGGTTGAGGGAGTTCTTGCTGATCAATCTGAAAAACATAGCTGACAGGGTCAGCAGGTAATAGAGAAGGCAAATCAAATGCTGACATTTATTACAGAGGGAATGGAGTCTAAAAATAGGCAGGTATAGCTTAAACTATGCAAGGTACAAGTCAGATCACACCTCGAATATTATGAGCAGCGTGAGTGCCCGAAGGAAAGATATTGTCGCATTGGAGGCCATCCAGAGAAGGTTCACTCGGCTGATCCTGGGAATACAAGGATTTTCTAATGAGAAGAGCTGGAGGACGTGGAGGTTGAATCCATTGAAGTTTAGATAATGAGAGAGAAATGGAATGAATCATCCAAGATTCTGAGGGGCTCTGATCGGGCAGACGCTGGGAAATTAGTAAACAGAACAGTAGAGCACAGCAACAGGCCCTTCGGCCCACCACGTCTATGCTGTCCAAGATACTATTCTAACTCATACCATCTGCCTGCACATGGTCCATATCCCTCTGTTCTCTGCCTGTTCATGTTTCTGTCTAAATCCCACTTCAAAACTTTACTCACATTTCTGCTTCTACGACCTCAGTCAGTAACATCCACTCCACATGAAAATAAAACTTGCTTCACTCATCTCGTTTAAACTTCCTCTTTCTCACCTTAAACCTATGCGCTCCAGTATTTGAAACGTACACATTGGAAAAGAGACTCTGACTATCTACATTATTTATCCCTGTTCCAAATGTTATATTCCTGTACCTGGTCACCTGTCAGCCTCTGATACTCCCACAAAACAATCCAACTTTGTTTAATTTCCTCTTACATCTAACACATCCTTAAAAACATAACATAGGTAACATGCTGATAAACCCCTTTTGTACCCCCTCCAAAGCCTACCCATCCTCCCTATTATGTGGACATGAGACCTGCACACCGTACTCCAAATGTGGCCAAACAAACGTTTTATAGAATCACAGCATCAGATGCAAACCACTATACCCAACATTGTGACTGATGAAGGCTAGTGCTCCATTTGCTTTCTTTCCCATCTGAAACACTTCTGTTGCCATTTTCTGGGAGTTACTGATTTGCACCAAGGTCCTTCTGTATATCAATATCCCTCAGTATGCTAACGTTCTTATTGAATTGGACATCATCTCACACTTGTCCAGATTAAACTCAATTTGTCATTTCTGTCTATCTCTCCAACTGTTCTGTAACCTCCTGCAGATGTTAATTAATCAGCGAAACAAGGGTTTTGTGGAAAAGGCAGGAACGTAGAGTTGAACAGTATCAGATCAGCCATGATCTGATTGAAGGACAGAGCATACTCAATGGGCCAAATGGCCTCATTCCCCTCCTACATCTCATGGTCTGAGCACAAACTCAATATATCCTGCTTAATATTGTTGGTCTCTGCTCACAAAACTCCTTTATAATGGGATTATTGGATATTTATTAGTACACAGCATTTGATCTACAAATATGATATGATGTTATAGAAAAGCATCTCACAAACAATCCAGGATTCTATCCACCATAGCACTGATAGTCAGTGCTGTATCGGTTCGCATGGAGACCACTGTCACTCACAGTTACTGTACTGCCCTTGCCATAAGTACATTCAGTGTCCTGACTGTAACTATATTGACATTCCCATCACTGTCTGGTGCCTACAAAAGAATTCCTGCTAACGGTTGCTGCTGTTTGCTTATTCTCAGCTCCACTTTTGATATTCAGATCCACATGACTATCTCATTAAGACATTAACCTCATCCTTCCTTTACAAGTTGTTGGCTTTTTGCCTAGGCTGCCTATTGGAACTAGATTGGGTTGGGATATCTGCTCAACATGAATGGGTTGGACCGAAGGGTCGGTTTCCATGCTGCACAATTCTCTGACTCTCGAACTCTATCCCAACAATCCTTCAGTATTCACTTCCCAGTAATGGTGATTCTGCAGCTAAATCTCCAGAATGACGGTCCCATCATATCTGTTCACTGTCATTCCATCTTCCTTATGGCAAATATAGGGAGTCATTCCTCAGTTTTGGGGGGTTGAACAGATGGGTAGAGGTTACAGACATAGGGAGGCTTACAGGGACTCAAGGATGTTAGAGTTAAACAGAGTTACATCTGGGCAAGAATGTCAGTGGGAGAAAGGAGTTTGGGGAGTGGAGAAATTTATAGAGATAAGGGAGCTGGATTAGATTCTGGCGATAGGGTTAGGGAAGGATGTAGGGAGAGGCAGGTAGTCTGAGAGGCACAGACGGGGAGTGAGTCCGGGAGAAGTGTATTGTGAATACTAACAGACATATGGGAGATTGTAGTGACTGAAGGCTTCTCGGTTCTGAAGGTTACAAAGATCGGAAGGCAATGGAGAATGCCAGGTTGCTGGGATAGAGACAGTTACACAGATGGGGAGGGTTGCACAAACTGAAAGAGATTCCTGTGGTCGTTAGTGGTATGGTGTCGGGAATGAGGGTGAAATTTAACAAGATAAAGATCAAAGAATTGGAGAAGGATAAGGAGATGACAATTTTTTCACAGCCAAGGAAGGGTTGTAGGAGCTGGAGAAGATTACATAGATAGGGACGAATGGAGATGTTAAAGACAAATATATTGACATGGAGGGTGGTATTGGTGGGAGGATCTTACAGGGATAGACAGGACTGTCAGGGTTTACCAGGATATAGGAATTTAATATCTACTGCAGAAGTTTAGGAGTTAGGGTGTTAGGGATTGGAGAACCTGAGAGAGACAGAGAGAATGGTGTGGAATGGAGGAGATTGCAGACAGAGGTACGATTATCGGGACTGGAGGATATTACAGAGATCACGAACACAGCATGGGCCAGGATTGATGCCTGCGATCCCCTGTGCTGTCGCATTGAGGACCAGCACAGCAGAGGTGAAAGCAGGACCCTCACAAGATGGTGGGAATGAAACCTAGAATGTTGCTGTTCCTTGCCTGTATCTCTGTCCTGTCTTCCAGGTCTGAATATAGACGTCTACTACCTCCACCCTGTGCTGTTTACTGTGAGTGATCTTACGGGCTGCAGGAATTACTGAAGGCTCCAGATCTCCCTCTCCATCTCTCTCTGGCTGACCAACCAGTTTCAATGAGATGACGGATGAGACAGGAGTTAGGAACATCCTGATTACCTGTATGAGACAGCAATAGACACAATGGGAAATTAGACTGATGCAATGAGGATAACTCATGCAGAGTGGCAGAGAGTCCAGCAGAGATCTCAAACATCCCAGTCTCCATCCCTTGCCCGTGATGCTGCATCTCTCTGGAATGGACAATTCTTGACTCTGGATCTCAGACCATCTGTAAGAGGGAGAAATGCTGACAGAGGCAGCAAATAGACTGACACAGTGAGGGATACCACATGGAGAGATACTGAGTGATATCATATTATTAGAAACTGCATTAACAGGGAATTGGTTGAATTTGTAACAAAGGCACTGGGATAATTGTGAGGGGATTCAACCTTCCTATCTCATCATCTCTTTGGTGGTGGGTCACAGACGAGGCTGACTCTCTCCCACTCCTGGGCGGTGCGGGTCCTGAGTTGGCTGTACAGACCGATGTTGCCTTTCACAGATTCTGTTACACTTGGGGCAGAAGGTGGCCATGGGAAGGGGGTGGGTGGGGCGTTGGTGTGGTCACGCGCTCCTTGTGCGGTTTTCTCCTGGATTCCTATTTTTCCCCACAACAAGTCTCGAGGTGCTCGACATCTTTCCAATGCTCCTTCCCCACTTCGGACGGTCTTGGACCAGGACCTAACAGATTAGATGAAGAAATGAAAAAAAACCTATCAATTCTGAAGAAGCCAACATTTAGAAATGTGGACACATTTGTTAAAGAGATCACGAGGGAGACTCCGAGCAGGAGGAGTGCAGTAGGAAAAGGAAACATCAGCGTTTAATCAGATGATCAGAACACGTAGAATTGAAGGTGCTGGAGGTGGTGAGGGTGTTACAGAGAGGGGCAAAAGCCTGAACAATGTTCCAAGGCCAGTACGAATTGCTGCAGCTAGAGCTGTTTGAAGAGGTAAGGATTGACATCTGTATTTTCACTGATTCATTCACGGCCTAAGGATGTCACCGAATGGACTAGCATACATTACACTACTGCTAATTGCCCAGAGGCAGCTCAGAGTCAGCCATATTGCTGTGGGAGTGGAGTCACATGTGAGCCAGACCAGGTAAGAATGTCAGATGTCCCTCTCTAATGGACATACGTGAACAAGTTGTTTTTTTTCCAGATAATCAACAATGCTTATACAGAGGCCTCACTAATGTCCTGTACAGATACACGATTACATTCCAACTCCTACTCTCAATGCTCTGCCCAATGAAGGGTAACCCTCCCAAACGCCTGCTTCACCAGCCTGTCTACCCGTGATGCTCCTTTCAAAAAACTGTGTACCTGCGTCCCTGGGTCACTGATTGACAACACGACCCAGGACCCGAACATTAACTGTACAAGTCCAACCTGGTCTGCTTTACGACAATACAACATCTTGCATTTCTCCACCTGTTATTCCTAACCTCACTGATCCAGCAGTACTGTTGATCCCATTGTACTCTTCGATAACCCTCTTCACTGTCCACATTACCACCAATTTCAGTCTCACTCACAAACTTGCTCAACATGACTTCTGTATTATCTACCAAACGGTTTATATAAATGATGCACAACAGTGACCCAGCACCGAACCCCATGGCACATCGTTCGTTACAGGTCTGCAGGTTGAGCAGAAACCCTCTATGAACATGCTCTGTCTCCGACCGTCAATCCTGTTTTGTATCTAGTTAGTGAGCACTCCCTGGTTGTGTGTGATTAAAACGTACTAACCAGTCTGCCATGCAGACACTTGTCAAAGGCCTTGCTAAAGTTCATGTGGGCATCGTCTACTGCTCTGCTTTGATCTGTCACTTGTCTACCTCCACATTCAGTACTGAGGCATGATTTCCCATGCACAAAGCCATGCTGATGATTGTTAACCTGTCCTTACCTTTCCAAAAGCATGATGATCGTTTCTCACAGAATCTCCTCCAACAACTTATCACCCTGCATCAGTCTCACTGGTCTGAAGTGGCTATAGATGATACAAATAGACAATAGACGATGGGTGCAGGAGTAGGCCATTCTGCCCTTCGAGCCTGCACCACCATTCAATATGATCATGGCTGATCATCCTTAATCAGTATCCTGTTCCTGCCTTATCTCCATAACTCTTGATTCCACTATCCTTGAGAGCTCTATCCAACTCTTTCTTAAATGAATCCAGAGACTGGGCCTTCACTGCCCTCTGGGGCAGAGCATTCCACACACCCACCACTGTCTGGGTGAAGATGTTTCTCCTCATCTCTGTCCTAAATGGTCTACCCCGTATTTTTAAGCTGTGTCCTCTGGTTCAGCACTCACCCATCAGCGGAAGCATGTTTCCTGCCTCCAGAGTGTCCAATCCTTTAATAATCTTATATGTCTCAATCAGATCCCCTGTCAGTCTTCTCAACTCAAGGCTATACAAGCCCAGTCACTGCAGTCTTTCAGCGTACTATCTCTGGAGGTGGCCCTGCAATTTCCTCCCTCGCTTCTCACAAGGCGCTGAGATACATCTGATCATGTTCCAAGGTGTTATCTAACTTCTTGCATTTTAAAGACATCCAGCACCTCCTGTATTCCGAGGTGAATTCTTTTCAAGACATCACTATGTATTTTCCCAAATTCGCAAGCTTCCATGTCTTTCTCCGTAGTAAATCCTTACACAAAATATTTGTTCAGTATCTCACTCAACAGCAGAGATTCCACACAGACAGCCTCATTGACTTTTCAGGAGCCCTATTCTCTCTCGAGCTAATCTTTAGCCCGGGTTGAAACTTGTCAAATGCTTCTGAAATTCCAAATATCACTCTACCGCAACTAGCCTCCCCCACCCTTATCTATTCTACCATTTAAGGTCACACCAAAATATAGAATCCCTTTTATAAATTCATACATCTCCCATTGTTTCTAAGCATTCAGTTATGATTTATTTCATAGCCTTTATAACACATTCCAGCACGTTCCCGACTTACTGTCAGGCTAACACCGTTTGGTTTCAGACTGACTGCTCAAAGGGTTTTGGGAATCCTTATGAATCAACTGAAACAGGTAGCTTACAGGATCAGCAGGTCATTGAGGAGACAAATCAAATGCTGCTATTTATTACAAAGGGAATGGAGTCTAAAAATAGAGAGGTCTTGCTAAAACGATGCAAGGTACAAGTCAGACCACACCTAGATTATAACGAACAGATTGCATGCCCTAAGGAAAGGCATTCTTGTATTGGAGGCAGGCCAGGGAAGGTTCACTCGGCTGATCCTGGAGATGGCGGGATTTTCCAATGAGAAGAGGTGGAGTAGATTGACCTTGAACCTATTGGGGTTTTGAAGAATGGGAGAGAAATTGAATGAAACATCCAGGATTGTGAGAGGCTTTTACAGGGTAGATGCCGTGAAGTTAGAAACTAGAAAAATACAGCACAGTACTAGGCCCTTCGGCCCACCATGGCTGTGCTGACCATGATGCTATTCTAAACTAATCCCATCTGCCTGCACATGGGCGATATCCCTCTATTCTCTGCCTGTTCATGTTTCTGTCTAAATGCCCTTCAAATTTTTGCTCTTGTTGCCACCTCTCCCACCTCCTGAGCAGCTTCCACCCTCTCAGTAAAGACAACTGGCCTCATTCATCTCACTTAAAACTTCTCACTCTCACCTTAAAGTGAGGCGCACTAGTATTTGATATTTCTACATTGGATGAAGTATTCCAACTATCCACACTATTCACGCCTCTCCTAATGCTATATACCTGTACCAGGTCACCTCTCAGTCTCGGATATTCTCGCAAAACAATCCAACTGCGTCCAACCTCCTTACAGTAAACACATTCTCATCCAGGTAACATTCTGCCAACCCTCTGTTACACCCTCCCCAAAACCTCCACATCCTTCCTGGGGTGTGTCAACGAGAACGACACGCAACATTCCAAACATGGCCGACTGAAGTTTCATTCAGTCACAACATGACATACTAAGGTCTGTACTCAATACTGTGCCCAATAAAGGTAAGTATACCATACTCCCCCTCGACCACCACATCCTGTTGTGTTGTTATTTTTAGGGAGCTATGGATTTGCTTCCAATGTCTCTCTGTTTATCAATGTTTCCAACTAGTCAATTAGTGTACTTCTCTCTTCCATTTGACTTCATAAATGCATCACTTCTCACCTGTCCCAATGAAAGTCGATTTGCCACATCTCTGCCCAGCGTTCCAGCTGATCTACATACTGCTGCAACCTTTAACACTCTTCCTCACTATCCACAATTCCCCGTACTATCCCTAATCATTACATGCCTTTCCAAATGTCGTCTGCAAAATTACCACTCAAACTGCTGACCTTTTCATCTGAATCACAGATATAAATTACACACAGACATCGCAGCACTGATCCTTGTGAAACATCATTGGCCACAGACGTCCAATCAGAAATTGACCACTCCACATACCTCTGTCTACTATCACCAAGAAAATATTGTATCCAAATTACTAACGAGCATGGATTGTGATTTGATCTTCCAGATCCCCCTTGCTATTTGGAAGCTGTCCATTCAAAATGACTCTATATTTTGATTCCCAGATTAAATTGGCTGTCTCACTAATGCACTGACTGTGTCCTTTCTTCACAACAAAACGGGACCTTGTTTGGTTTTTTGCTGATCCTGCCTAAATCCCTACAACCCCTCAATAATCACATTGCTGTCATGATCATTCTGCAGCCACACCTCCACAATAACAGTTCGATCATATCTGTTCCCTTCAGTTAATGCTGTCATTCCATCTGCCTTGTTGCAAATGCATGGCGCGTGTCACCGAGAGAGGGCCTTTGAGGGATGGTTAGAGGCCACAGAGTGGGAGAGATGTGTGGGGGCGCGACAATGTTGCAGGGTTAAACATAGTTACAGTTGCTACAGAATGTTCGCAGGAGAAAACATTTTATTATTTGGAGGAAGTTAGAGAGATAAAGCATCTTTGATTAGACTTCAGAGATAGGGATGTGTATAGGGTTGTGGATCGTTACATGGACAATGTTGATCAGGGCGTAGAAACATTCACATGATTCCAGGATGTTGTACATTTAACAACAGTTGTGCATCTGGAGAATATGACAGTGATACGTAGGATGGTATGGACTGGAGAATATTATAAGGAAAGGGAGGGTGGTATGGACTGGAGAATGCTGCAGCAATAGAGAGGAGTATATGGACTGGAGGATGTTGCAGGGATAGGGAGGAAGTTGTAGACTGGATAAAGTTAGAAGGAGAGATGATTTTATGCACTGCAAGGTATGTCAGAGAGAGTGAGTGGTGTGCATGCTGCAAGATATAACAGGGATAGGGAAGCTTGTCGGGACTGGAGGGGAGAGTCATAAAGAGGGTTGTGAGAGACCAGATTCACTTAGGAGCATAGGATGTGCTACAGTAAGCAGAGTCTTTTGCAGATAGAAACGAGGATACAATGGCCACAAAGCAGTCACACCTATACATAGGTATATTGGAACTGAAGGAATTGAAGAGACTACACAGACTGGGAATGTAGTATGCAGTGGAGTAGATAGGGATGGTTTTAGAGACTCAACAACATTAGGAAATAATGGGGGTTGCAATGCTGAGAGGGGGTTTCAGCAAGGTGGAGGATATGGACCTGAAGGAGATTTCACAGATAGCGATGACTTTCGGGTCTGGTGGGGGCTGCACAGTACAGGGAATTGTAGTGGCTTAGGGCGTTTACGCAGATATGGAGAGTATTAGTGGTCGGCAGAATTCATAAAAATGGGTCTGCAGGACATGACAGAAATCAGAAGGGTTGTATCAACTTGATGGTGTACACAGGCAGGAAAGCTTGTGGGGTTTGGAGCAGCTCACCATGACAGAGAGATGTATGGAGGCTGGAGATGTTGCAGAAAGATTACTACGTTTAATTGGATAGAACTCCACATAAGTCTGTCCTGGTTCTTTATGTAGCTGAACCACTGTCGATAAGCTTCTGGTACTAATCCAAAAGCACTTAAAATAGCCTGTTCGACATGTGCGTAATCTCTTGGCCACTCAGGAGACAGCGCTGCAAATACCTCACTGGCTCTGCCTAACAGCTTAGACTGAACTAACTTCACCCACAAGACCTCAGGCCACTGCATCAGTCTACCCAATTTTTCAAATGAACTACAGAGGTCCTTGAAAGTAGAGCCACAGGTAGATAGGATAGCAAAGAAGGCACTTGGTATGCATTCCTTTATTGTTCAGATTATTGAGTACAAGAGTTGGGATGTCATGTTGCGGCTGTACAGGACATTGGTTAGGCCACTTTTGGAATACTGTGTGCAATTCTGGTCTCCTTCCTATCAGAAGGATGTCGTGAAACTTGAAGGGTTCAGAAATGATTTACAAGGATGTTGCCAAGGTTGGAGGATTTGAGCTATAGGGAGAGGCTGCACTGGCTGGGGCATCGGAGGCTGAGGGGAGACCTTCTAGAGGTTTACAAAATTATGAGGGGCATGGATAGGATAAATAGACAAAGTCTTTTCCCTGGGGTCAGTGAGTCCAGAACTATAGTGCATAGGTTTAGGGCGAGAGGGGAAATATATGAAAGAGAGCTAAGGGACAAATATTTCACACAGAGGGTGGTACACGTTTGGAATGAGCTGCCAGAGGAAGTGGAGGAGGCTGGGACAACTGCAACAGTTGAAAGGCATCTGGATGGATATATGAATAGGAGGGGTTGAGAGGGAGATGGGCCAGGTGCTGATTGATGCAACTGGATTGGCGCGACTGGATTGGCATGAACAAGTTGGACTGGAGGGTCTGTTTCCATGCTTTACATCTCTATGATTCTCTGACTCTAAATGCCAAAGTTTCAAATCACTGCAGGCAGTCAGTGATCGAGATAGAATTGAATGGACTTTTGGGGGTTACACCGTTCTGGAGGATTGTAGGGACTTGATGATGTTATATATGGAAGTAGGGTTGTCGGTACCGAAGGTGGGAACAGAAATAGAGAGAACCGCAGGGGATTACAGAGATCTGGAGGCTCGTGATCTCTGGTGGAAGTTCCATGTAGAGGAATGTGTTGTGGAACTGCAGGACCTTGGAGAGATAGGCAGATTTGAAGGGGCTGGAGGGACTGGGGGGATTTACAGATGCATGGAGAAATTTAGTGACTGGAGCATACAGAGATGGTGAGGGTTGTAGGAGATGCAATAGTTTAGAAGGACTGTAGAAACTGGAGGGGTTCACATGACAAGGAGGATTGTAGGGGTGTGAAGAGTTTACAGAGGTTGGAGCATTCTCAGTAATTAGTGGTTTGGAGCACTGTCCAGACTGGGGAAGGTTTCAGAATGAGGGAGGGGTCGAGCAAAAGGAAGCAGTTACAGAAAATCGAGGAACATAAACATGTCACTTCGGTGCTTTGCCACTGATGGTCATCAGGAGGACAGTTGTCCTCATTAAAATGTACAGATCCTCATGGGAATGGACAGGGTGGATGCTGAAAGGATGGTTCCTTACACTTATGGGAGAGAGACAAACAAGCAGACTCTGTTTGACAAAGGTGGAGAAGGGGGAGTTGTCTTTTTCTTCCAATGGCCCAAACCTACTTCAGGTTTGTTCCCACACAGCTCAAAGGAAAGCAATGCGATAATATTGGTCATTTAGGATTGCAGGAGATACGAAACCAAGGCCAGGTTGGAAGGGCTGGTGGGAGTGAGAGAGAAGGAAGATGTTCAACAGCTGGAAAGGTTTACAGGGATTGGACACTGTCAGGACTAGAGAACATGACATGCTCACTCATGAGAAGGAGATAACGATATGGCACTCAGTCAAACACAGCAGGAGGAACCCAAGCTCCATACCTGTCATTTGCTCAGGGAGCTGCTCTCACCCAGTCTGTGCCAAGCCCCACATACAAACAGAGTCTAGATTAGAGCGATGCTGGAAAAGCACAGCAGGTCAGGCAGCATCCGAGGAGTGGGAACATCAACATCAGGCAAAACATCGATTTTCCCGCTCCTCGGATGCTGCCTGACCTGCTGTGCTTTTCCAACACCACTCTAATCGCGGCTCTGATCTCCAGCATCTGCAATTCTCACTTTTGCCACATACAATCAACATGAGGTTTCCCAGCTGCTTGTGCTCAGGACCCAGTGCACTCACCCTGTCGGTGAGGTATTTACATAGTTATACATTCTCCAGAAACACTGTGTCTGTGCTGTAATAAACTGGTAAATTCACACTCTACCAAGCAAAGACTATCTGCACTCAGATTCCCCGGTGAGACAACCTTCTGAGTGACAGTCTGTAGAGAACAACAGAATCCACAAATCCCCATTGCATGTGTCAGGGTCAATGACAAAAGTTTCATTCTTTTAAAAATGACAACTCCTCAATTCCTGCATCTCATAAAACTGCCATTTAAAATAAAGAACATTCTAAATGGAGGCTTTGATGAGGTGACCTCTGGTCAGTCCTGGAGATCTGTTTGTTACAAGATGCACAGAGAGTGCTTTTTACCAGAGCACCACCAGGTCAGTGTCAGGCACACACAGAGAGAACGGGCAAATAGATTCACACCTGAATTCACATCTTCCAGCCTGGCAATCTAAAGCTGTGCTCACCATTCCGGTCAAGATCTCTAGAAACAGGACATCAGAGCCAGAAGACTGGAGGTTGGCTATCGTGTTGCTACTATTTAACAAAGGCAGTAAGGAAAAGCCATGGAACTATAGACTGGTGAGCCTGACATCAGTGTGTACGTTGTTAGAGGGAATCGTGAGGGACAGGATGTACATGTATTTGGAAAGGCAAGGACTGATTAGGGATAGTCAACACTTCTTTTTGAGTCGGAAATCCTGTCTCACAAACTTGATTGGGTTTTTTGAAGAAGTAACAGAGAAGATTGATGAGGGCAGAGCAGTGGATGTGATATATATGGACTTCAAGAAGGCGTTCAACAAGGTTCCCCATTGGAGGCTGGTTAGCAAGGTTAGATCTCACGGAATACAGGGAGAACTAGCCAATTGGTAAAGAACTGTATTAAAGGTAGAAGACAAAGAGTGGTGGTGGAGGGTTGGTTTGCAAACTGAAGGCCTGTGACCAGTGGAGTACCACAAGGATTGGTGCTGGGTCCAATATTTTGCATTGTTTCCATAAATGATCTGGATGTAAGCATAAGAGGTATAGTTAGTAAGATTGCAGATGACAACAAAATTGGAGGTGTAGTGGCCAGCGAAAGAGGTTACTTCCAATTACAATGGAATCTTGATCAGATGGGCCAATGCGCTGAGAAGTGGCAGATGGATATTAATTCAGATAAATGCGAGGTGCTGCATTTTGCGAAAGCAAATCTTTGCTGGACTTATACACTTAATGGTAAATTTTGACGGAGTGTTGCTGAACATAGAGATATTGGAGTGCAGGTTCATAGCTCTTGAAAGCAGAGACGCAGATAGGTAGGATAGTGAAGGTGGCATTTGGTATGCTTTCTTTTATTGGTCACAATATTGAGTACAGGAGTTTTGAGGTCATGTTGTGGCTGTACAGGACATTGGTTAGGTCACTTTTGGAATACTGTGTGCAATTCTGGTCACCTACCTATCAGAAGGATGTTGTGAAACTTGAAAGGGTTCAGAAAAGATTTACAAGGATGTTGCCAGGATTGGAGGGTTTGTGCTATAGAGAGGTTGAATAGGCTGGGGCTGTTTTCCCTGGAGCATCGAAGGCTGAGGAGTGATCATTTAGAGGTCTATAAAATCATTAGGGGCGACCACATAGAGCTTTATAAAATCATGAGGGGCATGGAGAGGCTAAAGAGACAAAGTCTTCACCCTCGGGAACGAGAGTCCAGAACTGGAGGACACAGGTTTACGGTTAGAGGAGAGAGGAATAAAAGAAACTTAAGGGGCATTTTTTTTCACGCAGAGGGTAGTACGTGTACGGAATGAGTTGCCAGAGTAAGTGGTGGAGGCTGATACAAAGCTATCTGGATGGGTATATGAATAGGAAGGGTTTGCAAGAATATGGGCCAGATGCTGGTAGGTGGGACTGGATTGGGTTGGGATATCTGGTCGGCATGGACAGGTTAGACCGAAAGGTCTGCTTCCATGCTGTACATCTCTTTGACTCTCAGATCAGCTGAATGGTCCAATCAAAGATGATCTGTGGTTCAAATCGTAACATCCTTCAGGGTCCACAACCCATTCTTGGTCCCATCCTGCAGGTTCTATGAATCCCACACTGTCTAACCTCCTGCAGGATCCACGTTCCTTCCTACATTAGTACCATCCTCCAGGTTCTGCAGCCCTTCCTACCTCCGTAACATGGCCTGGTCTCTACAAATCTTCCTTCCTCTGCAATGTTCCCCAGAAAGGCACTGGAGGATGGTGGTATTTACAGAGTTAGGGATGGATATCGGGATTGGAGGATTTTGCAGGCATTAGGAATATTGGGACTTGAGGAGGTTTCACAATTTATGTGTGTTATATGGACTGTAGGAAGTTACAAAGATAGGGATGGTTTCAGATTGGAAGAATCTGCAGGAAAACTTTACATGATTAAAGGCAGGAACCTTAGCAGTGTGCACGAACAGAGTGATCCTGTATCCCTGAAGTTACCACCCAAGTTGAGAGGGTGTTAAGAATGCATATGGTGTGTTGGCTTTCATTAGCAGGTATGGCTAAGACGCTAAACATTTGTTTTCCCTCCAGAACTTACTGTGAACAAAGACTAGGGAACGCAGAGAACAAGAATAATACATTAGACCACAATTGGAGTTCTCTGCAATTCCAACCTCCCTGCTACAGGAAGGATGTTGTGAAACTTGAAAATGTTCAGAAAAGATTAACAAGATGTTGCAAGGATTGTTGCTGAATAAGATGGGGTTATTTTCCCTCGAGCATCAGAGACTGAGTGGTGACCTGACAGAGGTTTATATAAACATGAGGGGCATGGATTGGGTAAACAGTCAAGGTCTTTTCCCGGGGTTCGAGAGTCCAAACCCAGAGAACATAGGTTTAAGGTTGAAGGGGAAAGGTTTAAAAAAGGGACTGAAGGGACAACTTTTTCACGCACATGGTGATGTGTGAATGGAATAAGCTAAGAGAGAATGTAATGGAGACGTATACAATTACAACATTTAAAAGGTATCTGGATGGATATATGGACAGTCAGAGTTTAGCGGTACATGGGCCAAATGCTGGTAAATGGGATGAATTTATTTACATCTTCTAGTCAGCATGGAGGAGTTGGACTGAAGGCTCTGTTTCCATGCTGTACACCTCTATTACTTTAGAAGAGTGCAGGTTATAGAAGAGGTGGTGCTGGAGGGTTTAAAACACAAAAGAATAGAAAGCCCCAGGCCCTGATTAAGTGTATCACAGGACATTGTGGGATGCAAGGGAAGAAATTGTGGAGCTACTAGCAAGGGTATTTGTACCATTGACAGCCATGTGCAATCAGCTGGAAGGTGGCATAGTGGATTTCTAAGAGTCCAAAGGGATCTTGATGATTTGGGTGAATGGGCTGAAAAACCACAGATGGAATTCAATCTGAATAAATGCGAGGTAATGCATTTGGTAAAACAAACAAGGGTAGAGCTTATACAATTAATGTTCAGGCCTTGGTTAGTGTTTTAGAGCAAAGGGACCTCCGGGTTCAGGTACATAATTCTTCAAGCTTGCATCACAGGATGGATAAGACAGTGCTTTGCATGCCTGACTATTGCTCAGTCCATTGAATATAGGATTTTGGACATCATCTTGAGATTGTGCAGACATTTGTGAGGCCTGTTCTGCAATACTCCATCCAGTTCTGGTCGCCCAGTTATAGGGAGGATATTATTAACGTGAAGGGTGTTCAGAAGAGATTTACCAAGACGTTGCTGGGTATGAAATGTTTGAGTTCTGAAAAATGGCTGGATATGCAAATTTTTTTTTGACTGGAGCCGGGAGGTTGAGAGGTGACCTTATAGAAGTTTAAGAAAAAAAGTTGGGATATACATAGAGTCAGTGGTAGCTGCCCTTTCCTTTGGGTGACAGAGTCTCAAGTGGAGGGGCCACATTTTTCAGGTTAGAGGAGAGATAGGTTCAAAAAAAAGGATATAAGGGGCAAATAGTTACACAGAGGGTGGTTTGGGTGTGGAATGAACTTCCTGAGGTGGATGTCGGTACAATTACAACGTTTAGTTAAGTACATGAATAGGAAAGGGTTGGAGGGATACAGGCCAGCAACAGGCAGCTGGGACGAGTTTAGTTTGAGATTATGGTTGGTATCAACTGAAGGGTCAGTTTCCATGCTGTACAGCTCTGACAACACTATGGTTTTGATCCATTATTTAAGAAAGGCTGCAAGAGAAAGCCAGGGAACTGAAAACCAATTAGCCCAACGTCAGTGGTGGGTTAGTTGTGAAAGTGATTCTGCCAGACTGGAGTTACATTCGTTTGAAAAGGCAAGGATTGATGAAAGATAGTCAGCATACAAAGTAACGTCTCACTAACTTGATGGCTTGTGTTGAATTGGTGACCAGACATTGTATACACCAACGTTAGCAGGGCCTTTGACGGGATTTAGCATGATTTAGGGTGTAGGTTTGCTCGCTGAGCTGTAGGTTTGATATCCAGATGTTTTGTTACCTGGCTGGGTAACATCATCAGTGGCGACCTCCAAGTGAAGCGAAGCTGTTGTCTCCTGCTTTCTATTATATCTTTCTCCTGGATGGGGTTCCTGGGGTTTGTGGTGAACCCCAGGAACCCCATCCAGGATAAAGATATAAATAGAAAGCAGGAGACAACAGCTTCGCTTCACTTGGAGGTTGCCACTGATGATGTTACCGTGCCCAGGCAACGCAACGTCTGGATATCAAACCTACAGCTCAGAGAGCAAACCTACATCCTAAACCTCAATCTGAGCAACAAACCTTCATAAACCTTGCATTTAGCATGATATACTGGTTCATAAGATCAGATCACATGTGATCAGGGAGAGCTAGTCAACTGGACACAAAATTGGCTTGACAGTCGGAGACAGAGGGCGTTGGGAGAGGGTTGTTGTTCAGACTGGAGGCCTGTGACCAGCGGTGTGCTACAAGGATCAGGGCTGGGACCACTGATGTGCATCATCTACATAAACAATTTGGTTGAGAATATTGGAGTCATTGTTAGTAATTTTGTGGATGATCAAATGACTGGTGCAGTGGGCAGTCAATACGGTTGTCAAAGGGGATCTCGACCAACTGGGCCAGTGGGCCAAGGAATGAAAAATGGATTTTAATTCAGGTATTGAGTTTTGGATGAACACAGGTAATGGTACAGCCCTGGGTAGTGTTGTTGAACAGAGAGAGACCAAGAGGTGCAGTTACATTATTCTTTGGAAGTAGCATCACACTGGACAGGGTGGGGAAAGCGGTACTTGGCACACTTGCTGTCATTGGCCAGCACTTTGATACATGAGTTGGAGATATTTGTAACATTGTCTTCAATATTTCTCTTGGAGAGAGGTAGCTGTTAAGGGGTGACCTTATAAAGGTTTATAAAACCATACGGAGAGTAAGAATGGTGAATAGCCACGGGTAAGTGAGTCCAAAACTAGAGGGTATAAACGTGAGGTGAGAGAACAAAGATTTAAAGAGGGAGCTGAGGGGCAACATCCACAGAGGATGGTGCATAGACGGAACGAACTGCCAGGGGCACATGGGAGAAACAAGAACAATTACAACATGGAAAAGAAATTTAGGCAGGCACATGGAGAGGGGAAGGTTTGAAGGGATATGGGACAAACACAGGCAAATGCGACTGGTTCAGGTTTGGGGGAAATAGTCAGCATTGATGACTTGGACTGAAGGTTCTGTTTTCATGCAGCATGACCCTGTACCCAGTTAAAGAGGAGGAGAATACAGAGATAAGGCATGTTGTAGACACTGAAGCAAGGTATAGTGACAGGGATGGTAGTCTGCAATGCTGTACATTTCAAATATGCGGAGGGCCTAGATGGAAAGAAGGAGGTTACAGAGATAGGAACTGTTATAGAAATTAAAAATTATTGAAGACACTGATCCACAAGACATACCTTAGGTACAGTGTTGGAGAAGGTACACAGAACAGAAAGATCTCAGGCAGCATTCCCACCCTCTCGTGGGAGGCCTGCTTTCCACTTTGTTGTGCTGATGCTCACTAAGAGAGCACAGGCCTGGATTGATAACTGTGAACTCTCTACGTTGTCTCAGTACAATGTAAGTTAAAGTAGACGTGGTGATTGAGCCAGAGTTGTGTCTGTACTGTGCTCCCCCTCCAGCACCGTATCTATGTCATGTCCTGTTAGCTGATGTTTGGATCCCTCACATTGCTGTCTGCTCTGTGCATTGTGAGTGATCTTACCTCACTGCAGGATTTATTGAAGGCTCTAGATCTCCCTGCACTTCGTTTATCTGGCTGACCAACCATCTTGAATGAGGTGATGGATGGAACACCCAGCAGCTGGGAAGTCTATTGAATCTCCCTGAGTACCTACAGGAGACAAATAGACAGAATGGAAAATTACACTGATGTAGTGAAGGTTACACATGTAGAATGGCACTGAGTCCCACAGAGTCCCTGTGCTGTTGCATCTCTCTGGAGTGGAGAATTCTGTTAGCTCAGGATCTGGAGTAGCTGCAAGAGTGAGAGACACTGACAGAGGCAGTAATTAGACCCACACAGTAAGGGATACCACATGGAGAGATACTGAGTGATATCACCAGAGTTCAGGAAGTTTTCAGGATCAAACAATTGTGACAGAAGAAGATGTTTAGCTTCATGATGCCCTGGTATCAGTGCTCAGGCATGAGCAACGTGCGAGCAGGTGAAGTGATGGCCTAGTGGTATTATTGCTAGAGCATGTATCCAAAACCTCAGCTAATGTTCAGGGGAGACAGGTTTGAAACCCACCATCTGAAGTGGTGGAATTTGAAATAAATAAATTCAAATATTATAATTAACCATCCATAAATATGTATGAAACCATTACTGATGTACAAAAAACCCAAACACTTGTCCTTTTGAGAATGACATCTGCCGATCCTCACATGGTCTGCATGACATACCCACAGCAAAGTGTTTTCCAAATCCAAATAGAAAAAGGTGATGTATCGGAACAGCATGGGGATGTGGCTGAAGACAAGCAGAAAGGAACAGGCTGGGCCAGGGTTTAACTAAAACTCTACATTAACGAATTGGATTGTGATAGGAAATTGTGGAAAAGAGTACAGAAACTATTTTTCCGCATAGACAAAGTCTCTTCAATAAGTTAGCTGGATTTGTGACACAGCTGAAAGAGATTTCGATCCCAGAGAGATGTGGTTACAGGGGAAACAAAAGTGCAACATAAATATTCAATGGTTCACAACCTTGTGGAAACTCAGGCAAAATGGACAACACTAACAATAATGGGTAACAAAGGTGTTAGATTGAAAGCGCGGGGGGTGAGGGTGGGGGTTCCTCAAAAATAAACGGGCAAACAATGGTCACAAAATACCCTTAGCAGATAATGTTAAGGATAAGCCACAAGATATTTAATAAGTACAGTTAGCGTAAGAGGATCCCCAACTAAGCAGTGGGGCCTGTTAGAATCCAAAGGGACAATCTGTGCATGGAGCCAGAGGAAGCAGGTGAGGTCTTCAATGAATACTTCCCATCTGTATTCACACAGGAGAAAGGCATTGTCGGGATTTCAGTTGGGATGGTGAGGTTCTAGAACATCTTATGATCAATGAGAAGGAGGCGTTAAATTTATTCACAGGCAAAAAGGTGGAGAAATTCCCAGTAACAATAAAATATATCCCAGGCTGCTATAGGAGGTAAGGGAGGAGATTGCTGGGGCCCTGGCGGATATATTTAAAACTTTGCTGGCCACAGGTGAAGTGCTGAATGACTGGAGGATGGCGAATGTGGTTCCTTTGTTCAAGAGCAGCAGTGATAGGCCAGGCAATTACAGAGAAGATAGTCTGACAGCAGGGGGAGGGAAAATATTGGAAACAATTGTGAGGGACACGATGAATCAACATTCGAAAGGACAGGAATACATTAGGGATTGTCTGTATGGATTTGGTAGAGGACTGTCCTCTGATATTGATGAGGCCAGTGCAGATGGTGTGGGAACATGGTGTTTATTAATGTCAGCACAGGTAGACAGAGTGGGGAAGACACCTGAACTGGGAACAGGAGGGGGACCCATATCCTGGTGGGGAGAGCTGCTGGAACTGCTCGAGAGGATTTAAAATCATCTGGCAGGGATGTGGGACCGCAAACAGTCGTACGGCCAGAAAGAAGTTTGAGGCTGGTATAGATGTTCAAGACAGCAATTTAAATAGACAAGGCAGGCAAGAACATAGCAGGCAATGAGGGAAAATTGATTAATTAAACTGCATTTATTTCAATGCAAGGGGCCGCACAGATAAGGCAGATGAACCCAGAGCATGGAAGGGAACATGGGACTGGGATACCATAGATATTACAGACACACAGATAAGAGAGGGACAGAACTGGCAGCTCAATGTTCCACGGGACAGAGGCAACAGGAAGGATAGAACAGGAGGCAAAACAGGAGGAGAGCTGGTGGTTTTGACTGGGGGAAAACATCACAGCAGTACCTAGAGAGAAAATTCATTCAGGATCGCCCAGTTAAATGATATTAGTGGAACCGAGAAATAAAAATTGGTTATCAGTTTGCTACGATTGCACTGCAGCGATAGGCAATGGGAGATGAAAGAGCAAATATGTCAGGAGATCTCAGATATCTGTTAGAATAATAGGGTTGTAATGGTAGGGGATTTTAACCTTTCCAAACCTGGACTAGGATTGCTACTGTGTTAAGCAGTTGGATGGAAGGAATTTGATAAGTGTTCCAGAAACTCCCAGTCATTATGTAAATGACCCAACTGGAAAATGGGGCTAAACCTGACCTCCACTTGGGAAACAGGGTTGGGAACGGGACTGAGGTGTTAGCGGGGACGCACTTTGGAAAGTCACCAGAATTATATTAGTTTGAAAATAGCAATGGAAAAGGATAGGCCTGGTCCACAAGTTCAAGTTATACAATGGAGCAAGATAGTCATGAATTTTTAAAGTAGATTTGGGGAGGCTATTTGCAGGTTAAGGGAAGTCTGGCAAGTAGGAATATTTTAAAATCGAGATAAAAGGAGCGTTCAGCGCCAGCGTGTTCCTGTTAGTGTGCAGCTCAATGCTGACTGAATTAGGAAACACTGGCTGAGTTTCGAGGCTGTGGTCAAGAAAAAAGGGGTCACATGTCAGATATAACTGGCTGACTCAAGGGAATCCCTTCAGGAGCATCGGGGCTGTAGAAATACACTTAGGATGGAAATCAGGAATGTAAAAAGGGGACACGAGATCGCTTTGGCAGAGAAAGTTAAGGAGAATCCAAAGAGACTCTACAAGTGTATTAAGAGCAAAAGAAGAGCTCGGGACAAACCCCGTTGCCTTCATTGATCATTAAGGAGACCATGTGTGAAACTACAAGATCCGAAACAAATATTTCATTTTGGGACTTACTGTGGATAAAGACTGGGGCACTCAGGGGACTAAACAGTGTTTGGCCTGACTACTATTGGAATACTGTGTGCAGTTCTGGTCTCAATGCTGTGGATGTTGTGCAACATGAAAGGGATCAGATGACCAAGGATTTGCCAGGGTTGTAGGGTTTGTGCTGCAGGGAAAAGCTGAATAAGCTGGGGCTGAATTCACTTGAACATGGGAGGCTGAGGAGTTACCGGATAAAGGTGTTTAAAATCATGATGGTCATCGATAGCGTGAATCGACAAGATCTTTTCCCCAGGTTGGGGGATTACAAACTGATAGGCCATAGCTTTAAAGTTCCAGGGGAAATTTTCAAAGGGACCTAAAGGACAATTGGTTCCTGCAGAGTGTATGGAATAAGCTGCCAGAGGAAATAGTGGAGGCTGATAGAAATACATTTAAAAGGCATGTGGATGGGTGTATGAATAGGAAGGGTTTAGAGGGATATTGGCAAAATTCTTGCAAATGTGACTAGATATGTCATGCAGGAGATGGTCTGAAGGATCTGCTTCTGTGCTGTACATCTCTGTGACTCAATGTCCTGAAATGAGTCCACATTATAGGAAGGGAGGTGCTGGAGGTTTTAATACACAAAGGTAGATAAATCTCCAGGACCTGATCAAATGTATATTAGGACATTGTGGGAAGCTGGTGAAGAAATTGTAGGTGCCCTAGCAGAGGTTTTTGTACCATAGAGAGCTATGTGTGATAGGCAGGTCGACTGGACGGTGGCATTGTGGACAGTGAAGAAGGTTTTCTAAGATTACAAAGGGATCCTGATGAAATGTGTGAATGGCTGAAACATAGTAGATGGAGTTCAATCTGAATAAATGTGAGGTAAGGCATTTGGTGCAACAAACACGGGCAGGACTTATACAATTAATGATAGGACCTTCGGTAGTGTGTTGTAGAACTCGGGGTTCAGGTAAATAATTCTTTGAAGCTTGCAACATGGAGAGACAGGATGGTCAAAAAAAGGTGCTTGCCTCACTTGCATTCATTGCTCAGTCCTTTGGATAGAGGAGTTGGGAAGTCACATTGAGATTATACAAGCCATTGCTGAGACCTCTTCTGGAATACTGTGTCCAGTTCTGGTCGCCCAGGCTATTGGAAGGATATTATTAAGCTGGAGAGGGTTCAGAGGAGATTTACTGGGACGTGGATGGGTATGGAAGGTTACAGTTATAAAGAAAGGCTGGAGAGATTGGTATTTTTTCATTGAGGAGTAATTGAGGACTGCAGATGCTGGAGATCAGAGCTGAAAATGTGTTGCTGGAAAAGCGCAGCAGGTCAGGCAGCATCCAAGGAGCAGGAGAATCGACGTTTCGGGCATCAGCCTGAAGAAGGGCTGATGCCCGAAAAGTCGATTCTCCTGTTCCTTGGATGCTGCCTGACCTGCTGCGCTTTTCCAGCAATACATTTTTTCACTGAAACCTGAATGTTGACAGATGACCTCATAGAAGTTTATAAAATCACGAGGGGGATCGATAGAGTTAATGGGAGTTGTCTTTTCCCATGGACAGGGGAGTTTCAAGACAAGGCAGTACATTTTTAAGTTTAGAAGAGAGACATATAAAAAAAAGACATGAGAGGTACATTGTTACACAGAGGGTGGGTTGTGTGTGGAATGAACTTCCCAAGGATGGGGTGAACATGGGGACAATTACAGTGTTTAAAAGACATTTGGATTACTCCAGGAATAGAAAAGGTTTCAAGGGATATGATCCAGGAACAGGCAGGTGGGACGAGATCAGATTTAGAGTATGGTTAGTGCCAACCAACAGTACAGTATGACTGTCTGACTGTGATTATAATATTGTATCATTAATTAAGGAAGGATGCAAGAGAAGCCAGGGGTGTACAGACTGGTGAGCCAGACATCAGGGTGGGTCAGTTATTGAAGGTCATTCTGAGAGATATGACTTACTTGCAATGGGAAAGATAAGGACTGATTACAGACAGCCAGCATGGCTTTGCGCGTGAGAAAACATGTCTCACAAACTTGAATGGAGTTTGTTCAAGATGTGACCAAGAAGATAGACGAAGGCAGAGTAACAGACGTCAAGGTGTTGCATGATACATTGGTAAGTAAGGGTAGATCACAAGGGATCAGGGAGAGCTCACCAACTGGATACACAATGGGATGACAGTGGGAGACAGAGGGAGGTGGGAGAGGGTTGTTGTTCAAACTGGAGGCCTCGAACCAGCAGTCTGCTTTCAGGATTGGTGCACCATTTACATAAACAATCTGAGTGAAAATATAGCAGTCTCTGTTAGTATGTTTGCCGATACCAAGATTAGTGGAAGAGTGGGCAGGGAATATAGTTATCGAAGGGGATGTTAATCAACTGGGCTCGTGGGCCAAGGAATGAAAGATGGAATTTAATTCAGGTGCTGGATTTAGTTAAGACAAACCAGGGAGGACTAATACAGTTAATGGTCGGGCCCTGGACTCTGTTGTCAAACAGGGAGAGACCAAGGGGTGCAGTAACATAGTTAGTTGGAAGTGGCATCACAGGTGGACAGAGTGGTGGGGAAATCAGCATTTGGCACACTTGTCTTCATTGGTCAGAACAATGCGTACATGAGTTAGAGATATTTGTAACATTGTCGTCAATATTTCTCCTGGGCAGAGGAGGCCACGGGGTGACCTTATAAAGGTTTATGAAACCATGTAGTGTCTAAGTAAGGTGAATAGCCAAGGGTAGGGGAGTCCAAAGCTAGAGGCATAAACGTGAGGTGACAGAGCAAGTATTTAAAGAGGGAGCTGAGGGGCAACATTTTCCACAGAGGATGGTGCATAGACAGAATGGACTGCCAGAGGAAATGGTAAAAACAAGTACAATTACAACATGGAAAAGATACTTGGGCAGGTACATGGAGAGGAGAAGATTTGAATGGCTATGGGCCAAACACAGGCAAATGCAACTTATTCCATTTAGGAAACCTCAGCCGGAGAGTCATGCAGCACAGAAACAGACCCTGTGTCTCCAGTTGTTGGAGGAGGAGGAGACTATCGAGACAAGGTATGTTGGAGAGACTGAAGCAAGTTACAGCGATACGGATGGTCATCTGGACTGGAGGTTTCAAATATGTGAAATAATTGGTGAGAGGGGAGGAGATGACAGAGATAGGAACTGTTATAGGAGTTAGAATGATTGAAGACACTGGTACTCAATACAAGCCAGAGATACAGTGTTGGAGAGGGAATAGGGAACAGGAAGATCCCAGGAAGCATTAACACCATCTCGTGGGAGGCCTGCTTTCCCCTCTGTTGTCCTGATGCTCACCAAGACAGCACATACCTCGATTGAAAACTGGGAACTCTTGACGCTGTCTCAGTACAAAATCAAACTTAAAGTAAAGGTGGTGACTGAGCCTGGTGTGGGTCTGGACTGTACTCACCCTCCAGTACTATATTTATGTCATGTCTTGTTAGCTAATGTTTGGAGCCCTCTAATTGCTCTCTGCTCTGTGCACTGGAATGATCTTACCTGGCAGCAGGATTTATTGAAGACTCCCAACCTCCATGACCTTTGTCTCTCTGGCTAACCAACCATCGTCCCAACCAGCAGTTCGCAAGTCTATTTAGTCATGAACTCCCTGAGTACCTGTAGAAAACACAGAAATAGGCAGAATGGGAAATTTGATTGATGCTGTGAGGGTTACACATGTAGAATGGCATTGAGCCCCACAGAGATCTGGAAAATCCCAGTCTCCAATCCTGGCCTGTGCTGCCTCATCTCTCTGGAGTGGAGAATTCTGTTGGCTCAGGATCTGGAGTAGCCTCAAGAGTGAGAGGTGCTGACAGAAGCAGCAATTAGACCCACACAGTGAGGGATACCACATGGAGAGATACTGAGTCATATCACCAGAGTGCAAGATCAAACAATTGCGCAGGAAGAAAGGGTTTTGATTCATGTTGCAGTGGAATGCGCAACCTGCGAGCAGGCGGAATGATGGCCTAGTGGCATTATTGAGATAATTAATCCAGAAACTCAGCAAATGTTCTCTGGACACAGTTTAAATCCCACCATTGCAAATGTTTGGATGTGAATTAAATGTTTCAAAAAAGGTTAGATTAAAAAACCCATTAATGAGTATTAAATAATTGCTGATGTTAAGAAATATCCATAGAGTGCATTCAAGTCTTAAGTGAAGTAATCTAAGATGGGTCTGGGATATCACAGGTATTACAGAACAACAGCTGAGGGAGGGACAGGACAGGCAGCTCAATGTTCCAGGGGACAGATGCTGCAGGAAGGACAGAAGGGGAGCTGAGAGAGGAGGAGAGCTGCTGGTTCTGACTGGGTGAAACATCACAGCAGGATTGAGAGAGGATATTCCTGCAGGACCGCCCAGTGAAGCTGTGTTCGTGGAATTAATTGCTGGAAAAGCGCAGCAGGTCAGGTAGCATCCAAGGAACAGGAGAATTGACGTTTCGGGCATAAGCCCTTCTTCAGGATTCCTGAACCTTGGATGCTGCCTGACCTGTTGCGCTTTTCCAGCAACACATTTTGAGCTCTGATCTCCAGCATCTGCAGTCCTTACATTCTCTTCGTGGAATTAATCAATAACAATGGGTCTTTCCTTTCCTCTGATTGTTCTACAGACCCCAATAGCCCCGCCCTCCTGCAATTTGACCTTCTCAAGATGGCGGCCCTCAGGCCCGCGCTCCCTCTTCCCTCAAACAAATGGCGGCCGTGATCCTGGGCCGTTTCCGTGATCAGAGACCGCCACATCCTGACCCGGGCCTGAAGGGTCTTTTTCGGGGTTTTGAACCTTTACTTGGGACTTGTGAATTCTCTCCGCTCCTTTCTCCCAGCAAGGCTCCCACATACCGGCTCTGAGCGCCGCTCTTTGAAGCCGATCGCAGCCGCTGCCGGAGAAAGCAGCTCCATGTCTCTCTGTCCTGGTCAATGTGACACTGCGCATGCTCCACATAGAAAGCAAACTACGCGTGCGTCTGAAGTTATCATTGAGTTTACAGAGAATATTCATACCTGCACAGAATCATGGGGGAAATATTAGTCATTAATAATTGCTCTGTCGAGTTATAGTCATGGCGCTATCTAGCATATAAATAGACTGGTTGCCTCAATTTAACCATACCGGCCAGGTATGTAAATTAACAATTGTTCTGGGAGTTTGAAAAGAGGTTTCTTACTCGAATTGTGCAAATATGTATGTTATCAGATTTGCATCTCAACTATTTGTTAAAATTTCACAGATTTTTGAGAGAGGTTTAATGCTCCACTCTGTTAATGAGAATTATCAATCCTGCAAAACAGTTTGCTTTCTGACCAATCTTCAAGCGTTTACTCCCCGAGAATGCTTTGGCACCGATCCTCACTCACTTTTGGTTGGAGGACCGGCCGCTGCTCGGTCATCAGTTCCGCCCCTTCCTCCCAATTGCAGAGTTGATTCAGATGTGACTCAGCAGGCTAAGCACAAGAAACAATAAGGGACAAGGGAAGTTAGAGTCGATGTCTTGTGATGCAGTGAAAATATCCCGAATCTTGGATCGAGAGGCTTGAGTTCAATTCACAGCTAGTGCAGGTGTGTGTAATAACTACTTTTCATTCGGAAAAACAAGGGAAGTCAGGAACAGAGGAAAAAAATATAGAAAATAAATACAACGTGGTGGGGCTCTCAATGCTCAGAAGATTTCAGTCTTTACCAAGTGTTTCAGGGCCCCATTGGGTCCCAATACAGACTGTTGCACTTCTCCTTGTGCACAGCCAGATACCACGATTGTGGGGCAAAGTGCTGTGGTGCGATATGGAGGTGCTTTTGTCGAATTTCCTCAGTTTTGGAGGTGAAAATAGGTGAGAAGGTGTAGGGTTTTGTGTGGAGTTACCTATTCCGATCCTGTTGCAGCATCATATTATTGAACTGACTCTACCTCGTACATTGTTGGCAGAGATCGCTGACATTTTGTAAGCCCACAATACAAGATCCATCACTCTGTTTAAGACAGCAGAAATCTCTTGTAGCACTATAGTCATAGAACAATACAGGGCAGAACAGGCCCTTCGGTCCTTGATGTTGCGTCGACCTGTGAATTATTCTCAGCTCGTCCCCCTACACTATCCCAAAATCACCCATGTGCTTAAGTAAAGGATTGTTTAAATTTCCCTCATGTGGCTGAGTTAGCCACATTAGCAGGTAGTGCATTCCATACCCTAACCACTCTCTGAGTAAAGACCCTGCCTCTGACGTGTTTAAATCTATCACCCCTCAATTTGTAGTTGTACATACATGCTAGCGTCATCATCCTAGGGAAAAGACTTTCACTGTATACCCTATCTAATCCTCTGATCATCTTGTATGTCTCCATCAAATTCCCTCTTAGTCACTTCTTGCTAATGAGAACAGGTTCAAGTCTCTCAACCTTTCCTCATAAGACCTTCCATCCAGACCAGGCAACATCCTGGTAAATCTCCTCTGCACTTTTTCAAATGCTTTCACATTCTTCCCGTATTATGGGCACCAGAACTGCACACAATATTCCAAGTATGGCCGCACCAGCATTTTGTTCAGTTGCAGCATGATATTGCAGCTCCAGAACACAATCCCTCTTCGAATGAAACCTAACACACCGTATACTGCCTTAACAGTACTATCCACCTGGGTGGCAACTTTCAGGCATCTATGTTCATGGACTCCACCATCTCTCTGCACACCCACACTACCAAGAATCTTTCCATTAACCCAGTACTCTGCCTTCCTGTTATTCTTCTCAACGGCATCACCTCACATTTAGCTGCATTTACTCCATTTGCCACCTCTCAGCATAATTCTGCAGTTTATCCAAGTCCCCCTGCAATCTGTAACATTCTTCCATACTGTCCACTCCACGGAATTTAGTGTCGTTTGCAAGTTTACTGATCCAGCTACCCATGCCTGCATCTACGTAATTTATAAAAATAACAAACAGCAGTGGTGCCAAAACAGATCCTTGTGGCAAACCACTACTAACCTGAGTCCAGGCTGAATATTTTCCATCAGCCACCACTCGCTGCCTTCTTTCAGAAAGCCAGTTTCGAATCCAAACTCCTATATTACTCTCCATTTCATGTCTGTGCATTTTCTCCAACAGCCTACCATGTGGAACCCTATCAAAGGCTTTACTGAAGTCCATGTATATCATGTCAACTACCCTACCCTCATCTACATGCTTGGTCACCTTCTCAAAAAACTCAGAGGTTTGCGAGACATGACCTGCCCTTAACGAAACCATGTTGACTATCTGAAATCAAATTGTTGTTTGCTCGTTGATTATAAATCTTGTCTGTTATAATCCTTTCCAAAACCTTTCCTACAACAAAAGTAAGGCTCACTGGTCTATAGTTACCTGGATCATCTCCATTGCCCTTCTTGATCTCTCCATTGCCCTTCTTGATCAAGGGAACAACATTTGCAATCCTTCAGTCCTCTAGTACCAAACCTGTAGAGAATGACGACTCAAATATCAAAGCCAAAGTCTCTGTTATCTCCTCCCTAGCTTCCCAGAGAATCCTCGGATAAATCACATCCAGCCCAGGGGACTTGTCTATTTTCCGGAATTGATAACACATGTTTGTAACTAACCTCAATCCTTTCTATTCTAATACGTTGTACCTCATTCTTCTCCTCTACAATATTCTCCTTTTCCTGAGTGAAAACTAATGAGAAATGTTCATTTAGTACCTCTCCGATCTCCACAGGGTCCACACTGAACTTCCCACTTCAGTCTTTGACTGGCCATATTCCTAACCTATGCTTTTGTTCCTCATATACCTATAAAGAAAGCTTTAGGGTTCTCCTTTATTCTATTCACTAAAGACTGCTCTTGTTCTCTCTTTAAATCCTTCCTATCTGATATGTAATTCTCCATTGCCTCGTCAACACACAAGCCTCCTTCTTCTTCTTAACAAGAGATGCAATTTCCGTAGTAAACCACGATTCCCTTACCTTATCACTTCCTTCCTGCCTGACAGGGCCATACCTATCAAGGACACGCAATATCTGTTCCTTAAACCAGCTCCACATTTCAATAATCTGTACCCCCTGCCTTTTGCTACCCCATTCTATGCATCCTAATTCTTGCTGAATTGCATTATATTTGCCCCGCCCCATCGATAAGGAGGAGGTTAATTAGGTTGTTTCCAGAGTTGAGGGGATTGGCTTAACAGTAGATTGGTAATATATTCATTGGAATTCAGAAGAATGGAAAAATATAAATTAATGAATGGAATGGATAAAATAGAAGTAGAGAGGATGTTTCCACTGGCAGGTGAAGCCAGGACAAGAGGGATCATCTCAAGATTAGAGGCAGCAAATTTAAGACTGAATTGAGAAGGAACTTCTTGACCTCGATGGAATTCATTGCCCAGGTAAGTAGTTGATGCTAGTTCAGTAAACGTTTATAAAGCTAAGGTAGGTTTTTTAAAAAAAGAAATAATTAATTAAGGGATACGGTGAGAACGTGAGTAAATGGTTCTGCATCCACAAAATAATCAGCCATAGTCACATTGAATGGCAGAGCAGGCTCAAAGGGCAGGACGGCCTTCTCCTGTTCCTAGTTCTTTTGTTATGTTATGAATTCCTCCCTCACTGGACTTGGAAGTGCTGGTTCTGGATTAGTGGTGCTGGAAGAACACAGTAGTTCAGGCAGCATCTGAGGAGCAGTAAAATTGGCGTTTCAGGCAAAAGCCCTCCATCAGGAATAAAGGCAGAGAGCCTGAAGTATGGAGAGATAAGCTAGAAGCGGGTGGGGAGAAAGTAGCATAGAGTACAATAGGTGAGTGGGGGAGGGAATGAAGGTGATAGGTCAGGGAGGAGGGTGGAGTTGATAGGAGGAAAAGAAGATAGGCATGTAGGACAAGGCAAGGGGACAGTGCTGAGCCAGAATTTTGGAACTAGGGTGAGGTGGGAGAATGGGGAAATGAGGAAACTGTTGACGTCCACATTGATGCCCTGGGGTTGAAATGTGGATTTCAACAGTTTCCTCATTTCCCCTTCCCACACCTCACCCTAGTTACAAACTTCTGGCTCAGCAGTGTCCCCTTGACTTGTCCTACCTGCCTATCTTCTCTTCCACCTATTAACGCCGCCCAACCCCCAACCCATCACCTCCATCCCCTCCCCCACTCACCTATTGTACTCTGCTACTTTCCCTCCACCCTCCACGAGCTTATCTCTCCACGCTTCAGGCTCTCTGCCTTTATTCCTGATGAAGGACCTTTGCCTGAAACATCGAATTTACTGTTCCTCGGATGCTGCCTGAACTGCTGTGCTCTTCCATCACCACTAATCCAGAATCTATTTTCCAGCATCTGCAATCATTGTTTTTACCTTCGAGGTGCTGGTGTTGGATTAGGATGGACAAAATTCAAATTCACAGAACACTAGGCTATAGTCTAATGGGTTTATTTGGAAGTACGAGCTTTGCTGCTTCTTCATCAGGTGATTGTGTGATTTTTAACTTTGTCCCTCACTCTTGTAACTGATAAACAGCAACAAAGGCCACGAAGCAGTGCACATGCTCTCGCCAACAATCGGGCCCGGGTGGGAGGAGGTTGAGCAATTCATCAACACATTCCACCCTGACCTTAAATTTACCTGGACCATCTCTGACACCTCCCTCTCCTTTCTGGACCTCCCCATCTCCATTAATGAACACCGACATTTTTTATAAACCCACCGGCTCCCACAGCTACCTGGATTATACCTCTTCCCACCCTACCTCTTGCAAAAATGCCATCCCGTATTCCCGATTCCTCCACCTCCGCCGTATCTGATCCCAGGAGGACCAGTTCCACCACAGAACACACCAGATGGCCTCCTTCTTTAGAGACCGCAATTTCCCTTCCCAAACTTCCAGCTCAGCACTGTCCCCATGACTTGTCCTACCTGCCTATCTCCTTTTCCACCTATCCACTCCACCCTCTCCTCCCTGACCTATCACCTTCATCCCCTCCCCCACTCACCCATTGTACTCTATGCTACTTCCCCCCCCCCCCCCCGCGGTCATTGTTTTTACCCCGGGTTAATGATGTCAGTGGTGGACCAATGGAAGGAGCGGGAGGACCTGGCGGGGCAGTTGGTCCTCCGGTCAATCAGTGAATGAGGGGCGGGACTTGACCATGCCACGTGATCATCCTCGCGGTCGGCGCGGTTGTTGGGGAGGTATGTGCGGAGAGCTGTCGGTAAGGAAAGAAATAAACAGCAGGAAGTGGGAGGGAAATGGGGTTGGTATGGTCTGAGAGGTTTTGCAAATATTTGGTGCACATCCGAAAATACAAATTTGAAACTTAGTCTCATTTTTGCAGCAAACGGGAAAATGCCTCGTTGAGTAATCGGCCCGAGTGAGTGCCGCCATCTTTATTCGGGGCAATGATTCACTGGACACGTGCGCGGCCGCCAGCTTTGTAGGGGGCAACGTTCAGAGGGATGTATGTGCAGCCTTCCCTGGTAAAAAGAGTCACAGGGCAGGATTTACACAGAGCATATTCAAACCCAGAGAAATGGACATTTTTTCTGGATTTGTTTCGTCATTCATTGAAATGATTTAGATGTGAATAGAGGCCGTATAGTTAGTAAGTTTGCAGGTAACACCAAAATTGGAGGTATTGTGGACAATGAAGAAGGTTATCTCAGAGTACAGTGGGATATTGATCAGATGGGCCAATGGGCTGAGGAGTGGCAGAGAGGATTTAATTTAGGTAGATTAGGTTAGGATATCTGGTTGCCATAGGTTGGACCGAAGAAGTCTGTTTCTGTGCTCGACATCTTTGACTGTGGGATCATAAAAGTGAATTCTGCTCTGGTTCACCTCTGGGTTCCCTGATGTCCACTTGTTCATTATCTAGCTTCCTCAATCTCTCATGGGTGTATTTTTGCTCTGTATAGTATTTTACTATTACTTTCACAGCTGTTTTGTAAATGAATTGAAAAATGTAGAGCTGGAAAAACCCAGCAGCCCAGGCACCATCCGAGGAGCAGGAGGATCAACGTTTCGGGCAGAAGCTCTTCTTCAGGAAGGTAAATGAATTGTCCACTGCTGCCTGGCTCCTGACTATATGCTGTTCCATTATCAGATTATTTTTTTCCACAATATCTTTGACAGTCAAGAATTCCTTTTTCCAATAAGCGAGTGCATTTTTCTTCAATTTCTGACAATCAAATTCTGCACCATTTTCATTCCCTGTAATTCATATTGCACTCCCTGAAACATCAACTGTGTATTTCTCCTTCCACAGAAACCAATGATCAATGCAAAAGCCTTGTTGCCTGTGGAGAGGGTGATGTTTGACTGCCTTGTACTGCTGCAGTTTGTATGGTGAAGGTGGTTGGGTAAGAGACATTACAGATTATTCACTCAGTGATATTGAAAAGTAGAAGATATTTGTACAAATCATCATGGTTTTAATTTCACAAAAATATTATTGAGAACTTTTGACATAATGTTACAGATGGAGACTATTGTGTCCAGTGACCACAACCATTGCCAAATAAGCAGTTTTTCAAGAATGCCTTAAAGGAAGAAAGTAGATCTTAGAGGGTTAGAGTGGGGATTCCAGACCATGTTCCCTTGGAGTCTATAGAAACAGTCACACAGGTGAACTCAAAAATAAACACATCATTGAGAGTCTGAACTAAAATGAGATATTATTGAGATATGAAAGGGTATGTGGTACAAGGAGATAGGAATGATTACAACCAGGAATTAATTCAAAGGTGCAAAAGTAAATTGTTGTTGCTTATAAATGGAAGTCTTTTGATTGATCAGCAAGTTTTGGTACAAGTGAGCACTTTGGCAGTAGAGTTTTCAGTATTCTGGAGATTATCGGGAGGGTGAATGTGGGATGCTGGCCAGGAGTGGGTTTAGATAATGAAATCTAGAGTCAACAAAAGGAATGAATGAGAGTTTCAGCAAATGAGCTGAGACGGTGGTGAGGTCAGGTGATATCACTGAAGTCGAAATAGTGGACTTGGAGGGGGTCTGGCCTGTCATCCTCACCTCATTCAGCTGTTTGGCAGTTTGTGAATCAAGTCTGTAACAAGCTCAGGAACTGAGTGGCCCTGGCAGAACCCAAACTGGGCATCGCCGAGCAGGTTATTGCTGAGCAGTTGCTTGACAGCACTGTTGATGACACCTTCTATCACTTCACTGCTGAGTGAGTGTGGACTGATGGAGGGGAATTGGCTGAGTTGGATCTGCCCTGTTTTTTTGTGTTGGAACATCCCTGAGCAATGTTCCACAAAGTCGATAGGTGCCAGTGCTGGAGCAGTACTTGCCTTGGTGGGCAGCAGGTTCTGGAGCACAGCCAACAGTATTATTGCCAGAATATTGGCAGGGCCCATACCTTTACACTGCTTATCCATTTCTTGATCTGATTTGAAATGAGTTTTAAAACAAGTCGATTCATATCTGTGATGTCAGGGACCAATGGAGAAGGCTCATCCACTTGGCACTGGCTGAAAATTGCTGCAAATGCTGTCCTCTTATCTGTTGCATGGATGTGTGAGACCCCTCCATCAGTAAGGGTGGGTATATCTGTGATGCTGTAATTGTCCATCATCATTCCTGACTAGGTGTGGCAAAACTAATCCATTGTTTATGGCATCACTTAGTTCTATCTGGTGTTGCTTGTGCTGTTTGGCATGCAGGTTTGGTAGCTGCACCAGGTTGGCACCTCATTTTTAGGTATGCCTGGTACTGCTGGCATGCCCTCCTGCATTCACTATTGAACCAGGGTTGATTCCCCTGGCTTGATGTTAATGGTTGGGGGATATCAGGCCAAGAGATTTCAGATTGGGCTGGAGTACAGCTCTGCTGCTGTCGTTGGTCCACAGTGAGGTGGAAGTTGCAGGGTCAAGAGGGCTGATTTTGTGTTTGTATTTGCTTGTGCATTGGTAGATGTAATGTGGTCGATCCAGTTTCATTCCTTTTAGATTAGATTACTTAGTGTGGAAACAGGCCCTTCGGCCCAACAAGTCCACACTGACCCGCCGAAGTGCAACCCACCCAGACCCATTCGCCTACATTTACCCCTTCACCTAAACCTACGGACAAGTTAGCATGGCCAATTCACCTAACCTGCACATTTTTGGACTGTGGGAGGAAACCGGAGCACCCGGAGGAAACCCACGCAGACACTGGGAGAATGTGCAAACTCCACACAGTCAGTCGCCTGAGGCAGGAATTGAACCCGAGTCTCTGGCACTAAGAGGCAGCAGTGCTCGTCACTGTGCGGTCCTTTGTTGAGACTGTGCAGTGATTAATACAATGAGTGATTTGATGGGCCACTGTCGGGTTTCTTTCCCTCAAGGACATTGTCAATGGCAGAAAAAACATCCCAATGTTTCCATGCCAAACAGTAGATTCTTCATTCCAGTTATTCTTTTTTTTGATTTCAGAGCCACCCTCTCCCAATTTGGAATTCAAACCTGAACTTAAGTTGTATATTTTAATATTCTTGATAAATGATAAATACGACAGGTTTATTCACTTAGGTTTAGAATCACTATCACAGGTTTTGTTTTTTTTAATTTCGAAAACAATATCCATTATCCTGTCTCCTCCATCCTCCCCTCCAACAACAAGAGTGAGGAGCACATGGAGTTTCTCTGTCCATAACAGTGAGACAATCCAATCAGCTGCCTCTGCTTCTTTCCTCCCTCTCCACTAGCCCACCGAGCCAAACTGCCTCACAAGGGTGCTCCTCATTTTAGTCCTAAACTTGCATTTTCTAGAGTCCCTTGTCAAGCCTTATTAGATGTCATCTTGACCATTTACCCTAGTGTAGCTAAATCATGGACATTCCAAATCTCTCTCTCATCCTCCTGCTTGTCACTGCACCACCTCCCCCACCCTGCCACCCCCCCCCCCCCCCCACCACCCCTTGCCAATTCACAGATATTGTTCCATGATCTATCTGTCTTTTCTGGTTATGTCCTTCTCTCCCATTCTGCTAAAAACTAATATTTGACCTCGCCGCCATTGGAAAATCCTGCTCCATCTCCACACTCCCTTTTCTTTCTGAATTCCTTGTAGTTGGTGTCCCTCAAGGATCTATCCTTGCTCCCTCCTGTTTCTTACCTGCATACTGCCAGGAGGTAACATCGCCCAAAAGCACTGTTAGGTTTCACATGTACTCTGACAATGTCCAGCTCTCCCTCCCCATCATCCCTCTCCATTACTCCACTATTACTCAGTTATCAAACTGCTTACCACGCTTCAATTAGCTGCTATTCACTCCAATGAAACACTGCAATTGTTACCCATTGCCTTCAGTTGCTATTCCAAATACATTTCCCTTACTGCTGTGTCCCTCTCTCTCACTGGGAAGTGTCTGAGGCAGAACTACATTCTTCACAATATTGCTCTCATATCTGACCCCAAGGTGACCTTCTGATCAGACATCTACACAATCACAAACACCAGGAATTCCAATCTCTAAAACGTTGCTTGTCTCCTTCTCACCCCAGCTCCATTGCTCCTGAAACCCTAACCTGTGTCGGTGTTGCCTTTAAATTGTCAAATCTGAAACAGAATCCTTGATTCCATGACTGACCCAGAATCTGGTTCAAGACTCACCCGTGATGGGACACATCCTTTCCATATTTACCCTGTCAAACCTCGACAGAATCCTGTATGTTTCAAAGAGATCTCCTCTCATTCTTCCAAAGTCCAGTTAGAAGATTCCCAACTTGTTCAGCCTTTATTTAGAGGATAATCCCTTCAAAACGGGGATCATCCCAAAGGATCTTCTCTGAAATGCCTCCAATAAACTGCTCTATTTCGTTAACTAAAGCGACCAAATCTGTTCACGTTACTCCAGATGTGGTCTCACTCGCCATTTGTTTAGTTGCCCTAAGGTATATACTCCAAACTCTTATATTGCAAACTCCTTGAAATAAGGGACAGCATTCCATTCCCTTTCCTGATTCCCTGTTGTAACTGTGTGCTAGCTTTGTGTTTCCTGCTCTTTTCTTTCCCTCCTTTCCCTCCCTCCCTCCTCCCCCCCCCCTCCCCCCCCCCCAACCCCGTCCCTGTCCCTTTCTGGTGCAGCTTTCTACAGTTTATCCCAAGTTATACTCCATTTGCCAACTTGTTGCCCACGTTTCCTGTGAATATCTCTCTGTAAACTGTTTATAGTCCTCTTGGAACTTTCCTGTTATGCCTTTTCTAGGAGATTTCCTCCCTCATTATTCGAAACATTTACTGGGAGCACTGGGCAGTGGGAAGCATGCTCAGTTGCTACCTTTTCAGGGATACTCTGTTTAATGACTCAGAGGAGCTTGTTGCCCATTGCTCAGAATGGAGACAACTTGCCCATTGAGCTTCATGAGCCTTTCACACCCCATGTCTTATTGATGAGACACAGCGGCAGAATGGAAGGAAAGAAAAGGAAGCAAATCCTGCTCTCTACATCTCACTGAATCTTGGATCATTCTGTCCCATGTTCAGTCACATGAAGTCCCAAGGTGGAAACTCAAAGAAACCCACACAGATTTGCCCCGAATTCCCTGCTGACCTCCACCAGGGGTAATGTGTACAGTCAGGACGGCACGGTGGCACAGTGGTTAGCACTGCTGCCTCATATAGTGCCAGAGACTCAGGTACAATTCCCGTCTCAGGCGACTGACTGTGTGGAGTTTGCACATTCTCCCCATGTCTGCGTGGGTTTCCTCCCACAGTCCAAAGATGTGCAGGTCAGGTGAATTGACCATGCTAAATTGCCCACAGTGTTAGGTAAGGGGTAAATGTAGGGGAATGGGTGGGTTGCACGTCAGTAGGGACTTGTTGGGCCGAAGGGCCTGTTTCCACACTGTAAGTAATCTAATCTAATCGTCCTGGGCCAGGAGGAGGGGATTGTATGAGTTTCAGGCTTGAACTGACAGTGACGGATTTTATAAACTTGTATTACAGGTGTACATTCAGATGGGAATCTCAGTCATTGTAACGCCAAACTCTGACAGAATTACTCAATACATCATGACCTGGATATTCATATTGTGTGAGAGTATTGTGTTCCAGATCAATGCCATTTGCTGCATTGAAGTTCTCCTTTGAATCAAACCATCCTCTCAATAGATCTTCCCAAATCTTCAACATGTGTCCTGTAATCCTTGTATAATGAGCTGACGGGTGTAAGGTTTATTATTATAATGTGTAACTTTTGTAAACCGCTCTGTCACAGCTCCCCACAATTTCCTTTGCTACAAGAAGAATACTCTGTTTTTCCAAACCCCTGATTCCACAATGTCTGTTTGCTATCTATAAGGTACACATCAGGATTGTGTTGGAACATTCTCCACTAGCCAGCATCAGTGAACCCCCACCCCACCAACAATATTAAAGAAATTGAACATCCTCCAGGGTAAAGCATTGTACCTGAGTGGTTTCCCATCCACCACCTTCTGCATTCTCTCTCCCCACCCCCCGAGGGACAGTGGCATCACTGTGTGAAAGATCAAGTCAGCATTGTCCTCCCAGACCATAGGACTACTCTCTCTCATGAGAGAGAGATGTCGGTGGTGGTTAACCTGAATATTACCACAGCGCAGGCAAGGGGATAGGTTGAAAAGGAGAGTCCATTAATTGTGGATAGTTACTCTTGATGTGTATTAGCAACACACATGTCACATGAGTAAGTAATGTTAAAAAATCCCCACAAATTCTGCAACTAAAAACCCCCATTCCTTGAACCATTCTGGTAAATCTCCTGTGCCCCCTCTCAGGGACCCTGCCATCCTTCCCAATGTGTGGGCGATCTGTGGTTCGCACAGACCCAGCTGCTCTGTGTTCCTGTGGGTGATAGCATAGAGCAACAGTTGCACTAAACCTCACTGTCTGGAAGTGAGTGAGAGACAGAAATCCCGATTGCATTTCAGATATATTTAGGAACACACTTGCAAGGCCAAGGCTGACAGGTCTATGGGCTCTGTGCTGGAAAATGGAATTAAAATAGTTAGCTGGGAGATTTCTTTACAGCATAAACCCAATGGAGCACAACACCTTTTTCTGTCATGTAGACCACAGACGAGTAATATAGGAATATGACAAGCCACAATAGAAACCAGGTCAGAGAAGGTGACATAAGAATAGATGATGCGTGATTGATTACGGGTTTCTTTTTTGGAGGAAAATGTGACAGAGGTTAAACGGGACATTATGGAGCTCAGGGTTCAGGAATCTGAAATAAAAATGGGTTATCCTGAAGGTTGGAATTAAAGAAAGGCACATCACAGCGATTTGTGAGGGTGGACAAGATTAGAGATAGGGAGGGTGTTGAGACTGGAGGAGATTAGAGATTGGAGGATGTTGCAGAGATTCAGATGTTTTTGATCCCAGAGATAGTGGTAGTTCTGAGGCTCGAGAGGAATTATAGAGATAAGGATGAGTTGTTAGCTTTCCCAACAATACCTCTTTACTGATAATGATTGTTTCTCTGTCCTCATCTGCCATTGCCTCCATAGGCCTGCGACAATGACACTACACAGACAGTATGTTCCCGTTAAGGCCAAGGCTGGGAGGCGTCGAGAATGCTGCATGACCTGAGAAATTGAGGCTCTGGTCAAGAAAATGAAGGAAGGATATGGCAGGTACAGAGCACTGGGTTTGAGTGAGTCCCTAGGGGACTATAAGGGCAGTAGGAGTATACTCGCGGGAAACCAGGAGGCAAAAAAGGGGACATGAAATAGCTTTGGGAAATAGGTTTAAGGAGAATCCAAAGAGATTCTACAAATACACTAAAGACAAAAGAATAACTAGGCAGAGAATAGCGACCCTCAAAGATCAACAAGACTGTCTATGGAACAGCAGGAGGTGGGAGAGATTCTATAAGTATTTCATGTCAGATTTTACTGAAAGTGGATATGGAAGTTAGAGAAGTTGGAGAAATAAATAGTGATAACTTGGCAAGTGTACATATTATAGAGGAGGAGGTACTGGATGTTTTAAAATGCATAAAGGGTGGATAAATCCCTGGAATCTGATCAGGTATATCCCAGAACTTTTGTGGGTAATTAGGGAAGCTTTTGCTGGGCCTCTCGCTGCGATATTTGTCTAATCGATTGCCACAGGTGAGGTGCTGGAAGATGGGTGCCATTATTTGAGAAAGGTGGTAAGGAAAAGCCAGGGAACTATAGACTGGCGAGCCTGAAGTCAGTGGCAGAGAAGTTGTTAGAAGGGATTCTCCCTGACAGGATATACATGTCATTGGAAAAGCAAGAAATTATTAGGGAGAGTCAGCATGGCTTTGCATTGAAATCAGTAACTTGGACTTGAGAAAGACACAAGGTTTCACATAACACACTGGTTAGCAGGTTCAATACCATAGAATTCTGGCAGAACTAGCTGTTTGAATACGGAATTTGCTGGAAGCTCAAAGAGTCATAGATGGACAGCACAGAAACAGAGACCCGTCGGTCCAACCAGTACATGCTGATCAGATATCCCAATGCACTCTAGTCCCACCTGGCAGCACCCGGCCCATATCCTTCCTATTCATATACACATGAAGATGCCTTTTAAATGTTGCAATTGTAATGGCCTCCACCACTTCTTCTGGCAGCTCATTCCATATACGCACCACCCTCTGTGTGAAAACGTTGTCTCTCAAGTCTCTTGAAAGTCTTTCCCCTCATACCATAAACCTTTGCCCTCTAGTGCTGGGATCCCCCACGCCAGGGAAAAGACTTTGTCTATTTATCCTATCCATGCACCTCATGTTTTTATATACATAGATAAGATCACCTCTCAGCCTCCGACGCTGCAGGGAAAACAGCCCCAATCTATTCAACCTCTATTCAACCCCCAGCCTAGCTCAAATCCTCCAACCCTGGCAACGTTCTTGTAAATCTTTTCTGAACTCTTTCAAGTTTCACAACATCCTTCCAATAGGAGGGAGACCAGATTTGTACGCAACATTCCAAAAGTGGCCTAACCAATGTCCTGTACAGCTGCAACATGATCTCATAACTCCTGTACACAATACATTGTCCGATAAAGGCAAGCATACCAAATGCCGCCTTCACTATCCTATCTACCTGCACTCCAAGGCCTCTTTGTTCAGTAACACTCCTCAAGACCTTACCATTAAGTGTGTATGTCCTGATAAGATTTGTTTTCCCAAAATGCCACTCCTCAGCCATTCACCCATCTGATCAAGATCCCATTATACTCTGTGGTAACCTTTTTCACTGTCCACTACACCTCCAGTTTTGGTGTCATCTCACTAACTAAACCTCCTATGTTCACATCTAAGTCATTGATATAAATAACGAAAGGCAGTAGATCCAGCAGTGATCCTTGTAACACTCCACTAGTCACAGGCCTCCAGTCTGAAAAGCAACCCTCCATCACCACCCTCTGTCTTCTGCCTTTGAGCCAGTTCTGTATCCAAATGGTTAGTTCTCCCTGTATGCCATGAGCTCTAACCTTGCTGAGCAGTCAGTGTCATAGTGCAGGATACTTTTTGGACTGGAAGCCTGTGATGAGCAATATGCTGTCAGGCTGGGTACTGGGTCCACTGCTTTTTGACATTTATATAAATGATTTCTATGTGAATATAGGAGCTATGGTTAGTAGGTTCACAAAAGACACCAAAATTGGAGGTGCAATGGATAGCAAAGTTACCCGAGAGTACAATGAGACTCCGATCAAATGGGCTGAGGAGTGGCAGATGAAGTTTAATTTAGATATATTTTGGAAAAGCAAATCAGGGCGGGACTTATACACTTAATGGGAAGGTCCTGGGGAGTGTTGCTGAACAAAGAGATCTTGGAGTGCAGGTTCATAATTCCTTGAAAGTGGAATCATAGATAGGCAGGGTAGTGAAGAAAGTGTTTGGTGTACTTGCCTTTATTGGTCTGTGCATTGAGTACAGATGTTGTGACGTCATTTTGCGGCTGTACAGGACATTCATTCAGCCACTTCTGGAATTCTGCTTTCAGACCTGGTCTCCCCGCTATTGGAATGATATTGTGAAACTTGAAACGGTTCAGAAAAGATGCAAAGATGTTGCCAAGGTTGAGGGATTGAGCTATAGGGAGAGGCTGAATAGACTGAGGCTGTTTTCACTGGAGAATCGGATGCTGAGAGGTGACCATAGAGGTTGATAAAATCGTGAGGGGCATGGATAGGGTAAACAGCCAGGGTCTTATTCCTGTTTAGGTGAGTCCAAAACTAGAAAGCACAGGCATGAAGGAAAAGATTGAAAAGGGATATTAGGGGCAAAGTTTCAATCTGTATGTAGTATGTGTATGGAATGAGCTGCCAGAGAAAGTGTGGAGGCCGGTACAGTTACAACATTTAAAAGGCATCTCACTGGATATGTGATTGGGAAAGGTTTAGAAGGCTATGGGCCGAGATTAATTTAGGATATCTGGTCGGCATGGACAAGTTGAACTGAACGGTCTGTTTCTGTGCTGTACATCTCTATGGCACTAATAAATTAAAATTAAGATAGGTTTCTCTTTTATGGAGAATGAGCAGAAGGCCAGACAATTCTCCTTGGAGCTGAGAAGGTTAAGCAGTGATTTCGACCAGGAGTTGATTCGTTTCCAGGGTATTTCATTTACAGACAGGCAGAGTGAGAAATTTTTAACGTCACAATTTTTAGTAACTATTTTCAGGTAACTGGCAAATCATGCAAAGAAAACTGTGAAGATTATTTTGCTCACTACGTTCTGAGCATCTGGAACAGTTTGACCGACAGCTGGATGCAGATTCAGTAGTTATTGTCAAAACAAATTTGAAATTTAACAATTTTAAGGAAGGATTTGGAGGGCTATGTCCAAATGGGAGGTGAGTTGGGACTGACTGGCACCATCTCCAGAGGGAGAGAGTACAGCCCCAATGGGCAGAATAGCCTCCAGTTCCTGTACTCTGTCATACTGACCCATTCACTGTGAATGATGAAGCTCATCACAGGGCAGAGCAGTAGAGATATAAAGCATGAAAATAAACCCTTTGGTTAAACTGGTCCATGCTGACCAGATATCCCAACCTAATCTATACCCATTTGCCAACACTTGCCACATATCACTCTACACCCTTCCTATTCATATACCCATCCAAATGCTAAATGGTTTAATTGTACCAACATCCTCCACTTCCTGACAGAAGATTCCATACAAGCACCAACCTCAGTGGGGAAAAAGAATTGCCCCTCAGATCCATTTTAAATTCTTCCCCCCTCATCTTAAACCTACGCCCTCTCATTCTGGACTCCCCGACCCCAGGGAAATGACCTTGTCTATTTATCCTACCCAGGCCCCTCATGGTTTTATAAACCTCTATGAGGTCACCCCTCAGCCTCTGATGCACGTGGCAGGATCCCACCACTCAGGTCACAATGGGCCCTGGCTGATTGACACAGCTTCAGACCAATATGAGAGTTGGCATGATCCTCCAGCCAATGGGAGTGAATGAGGGGTGGGTCCAGCAGGTCAACACATGACCATCAGCTTTGCAGGCGCAGTGTCACTGTGAGGGGGGACTGAATGTGAAGGAGTGGGAGAGACAGCAGATACTGGGAGAGAGATGGAGTTAGTGTGGACTGGGAAGGTTGATAAACACTGTTTCAGTCTGCTGGACCTGAATGAGATACTCCGGGTAAATTAGAACCAAAAGAACTTCGGATGCTGTAAATCACACACAACAACCAGAAGGTTCTGGAAAAGCTCAGCAGATCTGGCAGCATCTGTGAAAAGAAATCGGGGTTCGCATTTTCGATCCAGTGACGCTTCCTCAGGAACTGATGTTACTGAGAAAGAAAAAGTTTGTTTTTATGCAGAAGGTTGGGGTTAAGGAGTAAATGATAAGTGGGGATAGAGTCCAAAGAGAGAGATAAGAGCATTTGGACAAAGGAGTGGATAACGATCTGATGGGGGGAGGGTGAATAGCTGTTTATGGGGACTGTTAGTGGCTCACCATAGGTAGTGTGTAATGGTAGGCAACGTGATAACAAGGCCTGGTATGTGGGGTAGGGGGCAAAGACACGAGGACGTGGGAGAGTTCAGGACCTAAAATTATTGAATTTGATGTTGAAGCCAGAGGATTGCAGGGTCCCCGAGTGGGAGGTGAGGTGTTGTTCTTCCAGTTTGTGTTAAAGTGTGGCTCTGGAAAACTACAGCAGGTCAGGGGTGTTTGGAGTTCGAGGAAGGGAGCTAGGGAGGCAATAGGTGGTTGTAGATGGAGGGTCGTGGTGAGAGGGTGGAATGGATAATTGGAAAGGAAGATGGATAGGTGGGACTGTTCAAGAGGTCAGTGCTGAGTTGGAGGGTTGAATCTGAGATAAGTTGGGGGAGGGGAGATGAGCAAACCTTGATGCCGTGTGGTTGAAAGTTCCCAAGATGGAAGATGAGGTGTTCTTCCTCCAGGTGACGGGTGGCTCGGATTTGGGATGGAGGGCTTGCATGTCCTTGGCAGCGTGGTGACGGAGGAGGTGGGAGGTAACCGAAGTGGTCAACCACAGGGCGGTGGGGTTGGTTGAATTTGATGTTGAAGCCAGAGGGTTGCAGGGTCCCCAAGTGGGAGATGAGGTGTTGTTCTTCCAGCTTGTATTGAAGTGTGATGCTGGAAAAGCACAGCAGGTCAGACAGCATCCAAGGAGCAGGAGAATTGACGTATTGGGAACGTCAGCACTTCATCAGAAATGTGGGTGGTGGAATACGGCTGAGAGATAAATAGGGAGGGGTGTTTGGGGTTGGGGGGAAGGGAGCTAGGGTGGCAATAGGTAGTTGTAGATGGAGGGTAGTTGTGAGAGGATGGAATGAACAATTGGGAAGGAAGATGGGCAGGTGGGACTGTTCAAGAGGCCAGTGCCGAGTTGGAGGGTTGAATCTGAGATAAGTTGGGGGAGGGGAGATGAGGAAACCTTGATGCTGTGTGGTTGAAAGTTCCCAAGGTGGAAGATGAGGTGTTCTTCCTCCAGGTGTCGGGTGGCTTGGGGATTTGGGATGGAGGACTTGCATGTCCTTGGCAGCGTGGTGGCGGAGGGGGTGGGGGGTGGGGGGTAGCCAAAGTGGTCGGCCACAGGGCGGTGGGGTTGGTTGGTGCATGTGTCCCAGAAATGTTCCCTGAAATATTCCACAATTTGGCGTCCTGAGAGCACGGGACACAATAGGTGAGGTGTTTGGGTGGGCAGGGAAATCTCTGCTGAATGTGGGAGGATCCAGTGGTGCCTTGGATGGAGGTGAGGGGAAGGTGTGGGCACATGTTTTCCACCTCTTGCAGTGGCAAGCGAAGGTGCTTGGAGTGGAGGGTGGGTTGGTGGGGACTGTGGATCGAACGTGGAAGTCACAGAAGGTATGATCTCTGTGGAATGCTTAAAGGGGTGGGGAGGGAAATATATCTCAGGGGGTTGGATCTGATGGTGGAAAGAGCAGAGGATGATGGGTTGTATCTGGGTGGAAGGTGAGGATGGTGGGATTCCATCTTTGTTGCATTTGGAGGGGTGGGGTTCAAGGGCAGTGGTGTGGGAAGTGGAGGAGATACACTGGAGGGCATTGTTGACCACATGTGAGGGGAAATTGCAGTCCTTGAAATAGGAAGCCATTTGGTATGTTCTGAAGTGTTCTTCCAGCTTGCATCAAGCTTCACTGGAACACAGAGATGTTGGACAGGGAACAGTCTTGTGTATTAAAGAGCAGGCAACTGGAAGCTCAGGGTCTTTTTTGCAGGCACAATGTAGATCATCAGCCACCATTTCCACCACTGCCACTGAGATGCTAGAAGGTTCCTGTCTCCTCCATTAACAGCTTTCCACCTTCCCACTCCTTTATCTTTCCAAATGTTCCTGTCTCTCTTTGGGCTCTGTCCCCACCTATTATTTACTCTTTAACCCCTATCTCCTGTAGCCCAAAGATCTGTAGGTTCGGTGAATTGGCCCAGCTAAGTTTCCCGTAGTGTTCAGGGATGTGCATTAGTTCGGGGGAAATGGCGAGTAATAGAATAGGAGAATGGGTCTGGGTGGGATAAACTTCGGAGGGTGGGTGTGGAATTGTTGGGCCAAAGGGCCTGTTTCCTGAAGGGATTCTAATTTTCCCAGCTGTCATAGGTTCTGAGGAAGGGTCACTGGACCCACGATAACCCATGGTGTGTGCAGGAGGCGGAAAGGGGAGAGTGGCAGCAGGAACCGGATGGAATGTATCAGTGTAGACTGGGAGGGTTTAGTTACACTCTGGGCAGGTCGTTAGTCTGAATTAGAAACTCTTGGTCCCACGTTTGCAGCGAAGGTGAAGATGGCTTGGGCCTCAGGCAATGAGAGGTCCTCGGTTATAGCCACCATCTTTATTTGGGGCAAGGTACAGCAAGGAGCATGAACGTGTCCTATTCCTGGGTGGGGGCGGGGTGATTTGAAGAGGAGCATTTACACATCAAACACATACCGAGAGAAGTGTTTACCTTCACTGTTCATCTTGCACTGACTGTGACCTTTGTTTTGTGAATTCATTTTATAGAATATTAATTGAGAATAATTGAGACAGGGATCTCAATAAACAAGTTTCTACAGTCAGCAGAGTCATCAGGATCTGAATATCATTGGCATTTAACTGTGGAACGAGAAAGGTTTGTCTGTTCTGTCTGTGGGAAAATATCTTTAATGTTTTTGTCAAGCCAAAAGCAAACAGATGTTCAAGTCCATGGTTGGATCACCCTTGGGGTATGTGTTCAATTCTTGGCCCTGCAGCTGTGGAAGGAGGTATTGGCCCGAGAGAGAGCACAGATTTATCCAAATTACACCTCGTCTTTTTGCAGGAACTGTCAGATTTAGTCTCAATCATCCACTTTATAATGTTAATCTGTAAACTCCCTACTTCCAATTCTCTGCAAATTTCTCGTGGATTCAAATTCCAGTGAGGGGAGACAGGGAGAAGATGAAGCTGAAACTCCGTTTTAGTTCAGGCCTTTCAGAAATTCACAGTCCCAATGGGAATAGCCAATTTGTCGGTGATACCTGTGGAGTATTTAAGTTTTTAAAATATGACATATCAGCTGAAGTAAAGATTTTTTTTTTGTTATTATAATGGCCATGTATGAAGTGAAGGAAGTTTACTCACTCATTTAAATTCTCTTAATGGGAGTTACTAGATGAATGTAGAGAGACGTTGTGACAGGAGCCCTCAGACCCGTGGGGTGCTCCTCTTGCACAATGTGGGAAATAAGGGACGCTTCCAGTGTCCCTGACTGCTATTTGTGCAGCAAGAGTTCTCATCTGCAGCTTCAGGGAAACTGCTTTTCAGAGCTGGAGCTGAGAGTGGACTCACTGTGGAGCATCTGCAATACTGAGAATGTTATGGACAGCACGTTTAGTGAGTTAGTCACACTGCAGGTGAGGGTTACACAGGCAGAAAGGGAATGGGTGACCATCAGATCTAGTAAAAGGCTCAGGAAGCTAGTACAGGAGTCCCCCGTTGTTATCCCCTTCTCATACAGATACTGTCTACCACTTGGGATTCTGTAAGGGCGGGAATGGATGGGGTGGCTTCTCGGGAAATCAGCATCAGCCAGGTTCATGACACCGCAGAGAGCTCTGCTGATCAGAACAAGAGGAATGAGAGTGGCAGGGCTATAGTGGCAGGGGATTCAATAATCAGGGGTACAGCCAGGCACTTCTGTGCCCACAGACATGAATCGAGGATGGTATGTAATTTCCCTGGTGCCAAGATCCATGATATCATGGAGTGGCTGCAGGATATTCTGGAGCTGGAGGGTAAACAGGCTGTGGTCATGCAACACACAGATACCAAGGACATCGCTAAACAGAGGGATGAGGGCCTGAAAGCTGGACATAGGGAGAGCAGAGATACATTAAAATGTAGCTCCTGAAATGTAATGTCAGACTTACTCCCAGTGCCATGTGCTTATGAGGGAGGAATGAGAAGGTAGATCAGCTGGATGTGTGGCTGGGGAAATGGTGTACCAGAGAAGGGTTTTGATTCTTCAGGCACTGGGACCGTTTCGGGGACGGACCTGTACCAGCCTGACCAGTTACCCCGGGCAGAGCTGAGACAAATCTGGTGGGGGATTTTGCCAGTTCTATTGGTGAGTTGGTAACTAGTCTAGCAGGGGGATGGGAACTAAAGTGTAGGCTTAGATGGGTCCGATTCAGGACTGGGAATGGGAGGTAGAATATTAGTGATGTAGTTAGCGGCTCAGAAAGCCAAAGGAAAGGAGGATTAAACGAAGATTGAGTCCCTGTTCAGCCATCAGTCCTGACATCCCAGGAATATGAGTCAACAAAATCTGGAGCTGTTTACATGTCTATGACTCTGTTTCAGGAAAATGGTGGAAATCTGCAATAAAAAAACAAAGCGCTGGAGATCCTCAGCAAGTCTGTCAGCATCTGAAATGGTGACAGATGCAGGAAACATTGCAGCCTTGAAGAAGTGTTTAGATGATCACACCAAGCACTACAATATCGATTACACGCTGAGTGCCAGAACGTGGGACTAGAATAAATAGGTGCTTGATGACCAGCATGAAACGATTGGGCTGGAAAGCTGACATTTTGGGTCAGGGCTATTTATCAAGACTGACAAAGGGTCCTGACCCAAAACATCAACCTTCCTGCTCCTCTGATGCTGCCTGACCTGCTGCACCTCCCCAGGTCCACATTGTACAGACTCTGACTTCCAGCATCTGCAGTCCTTAACTATCTGCACATCCCAGGACTCATCTGGTGATTCTCCTTTCCACTCTCTCAATAACCAGGAGAGCCTTCCTTGGAAAAGGGAAACAAAGGTGTAAACAGTACTCCAGGTGTGGTCTCACCAAGGCCCTTCCAGAAAGGGATCCCTGTCCCCATCTTATCCATAATGGTCATCAAGCACACATGCCTGGTGTGATCATCTCAACACTTCTTCAAGGCTGCAATGTTTCCTGCATCTGTCACCATTTCAGATGCTGCCAGACCTGCTGAGGATCTCCAGCACTATCTGTTTTCTCTGTTATAGAGTATTGAAAGGGGCGATTTGCAGTTGAGAAATTCAATTTCAACTTCATGTTACTGGATCCGTGCCGATCTGAATATCAATGACCTTTTCATCTGGATGGAAAGGTGTGCATTCTGTCCATGGACGAATATTTCAAATGTCCGTGTGACTGGAAAAAAGTACTGAGACAGCGAAGTCCATGTTAGCGTGGGGACTGTGGAGAGAGATTTCATTGGTTTTTGAAAGTCTAAACAATCATGGAACATTTCCCTGGAACAGGTAAGCCACAGATTGGTTTTGTATGAGGACAATTAACCATGAAACCAGAAAGAAAAAAGGATTCCTGCATCATGGAAAAATCTATGAAAATGGGATTGTTGTAATGGAGTGAATTATCGATCATTGATTGTAATCCATTGGCGTTGTCACATCGGTTCCAGTGCCGTGGGGAAACCCAGGAAATGTGATGAGTGCAGTGTAGGTCTCAGTTATTCAACTGGAAAGGTGAAGAAGAAATTTACAAGGATGATGTCAGGTCTCAGGGGTCTGAGGTACAGGGAGAGGTTGGTCAAGCGAGGACTTTTTTGTTTAGAGCAGAAGAAACTGCGGGGGAATATTCTATCGAAGTGTATAAGACCATGAGGGGCGTGGGTAAGGTGAATGCACTCGGTCTTTTTCGCAGGGGCTCAAGGATTGGAGGGCATCAGGTTAAAGTTAGCGGAGAAAGAATACATGGGAACCTGAGGGACAACTGTTCTACACAAAGGTGGTATGTATATGGAATGAGCTGCCAGTGGAAGTGGTTGAGGTGGGTATATTAACAACAAGTAAAAGACATTTGGACAAATACATGGATAGGAAAGTTTCAGAACCAGATGGGCCAAGTGCAGGGAAATGGGGTTAGCGTGGATGGACATTCTGATTGGCATGGGCCAGTTTGGGCCAAAGGGCCTGTCTCTGCCGTAGGATTCTATTAAGTGCATTTGCTATTTCTCCCCCTAACTCTGTTGGTATCCTGGGATGTATTCCATCAGGGCAATGAGACTTGTTTACCTTTAGCTCCATTAGCTTGCCCAGCTCTAACTCTATCGTGATAATGGTCGTTTCTCGATCCTCACCTTCCTCAGTCTCCTTATCAATTACTGGCATGTTCTTCGTATCCTCCACTGTGAAGACTGACTGCTGTGTGCTCATATTCCTGAACCCTGCTGGATCGGAATAACTGGACACAGAACTCTGAGAGGTCTTCTTTGAGTCTTTTTTATTGATGAGACACGGCAAAACACCTCCAGGCAGCATCAGGTAACTCCCCGCCTGTCCGATATGCCACTCCCATTCTTAAACCTTTGTGGATTAGGACCTTGAATACAGACTGTCTCGCAGTAGTATCTCCATGGCAACGGCAGTTAGACAGTCTAGTTCAGTTCAGCACTTTGTGGTTAAACCACACACCCCTCCCCCACACCCCTGTGGCTCCCTCAAGTACCTGAGAGGCGCTTCAGTTTCAGTGGGGTATCTGTCAGGATTCTGATGTGCAGGAGCCGGGGTTGGGGTGGTGTCGACAAAGTTAAAAATCACGCAACACCAGGTTATAGTCCAACAGGTTTATTTGGAAGTACAAGCTTTTGGGGTGTGCTGTGATTTTTACTTTGATCAGGATTATCTCTATGGTAACAGTTAAGTACTTCAACAATTACAGAGGCCATATGTTCCCCACACAATAGGTTTCCCTCTAACAGTGTAAACTGCTATTCTGTCCCTGGGGATAGTTACTCATCACTTTTTATCCCCAATTCCATCATGCTTTCTGTTGATCTTTGAAGTTTTTCCAATCTCCGAATTTATCCTTGGTCTTTGACAGTTTGTATGCCTTCTCCTTCAATTTCATAGACTCCCTTATTGCCTTAGACATGGCAGATTACTCCTTTTCCTACAGTCCTTCCTTTTCACTGATATACTTTTGCTGAGAAATTTGAAAAATTACTTTGATATTCCTCCACTGTCTGTCAACTGTCCCACAGTAAAGTCTTTGCTTCCAGTCTGCATTCGCCAATTCCTACCTCCTCCTATTGTAGTCTCCTTTGTTTAAGCACAGGATCTTGGGATTGGATTTAATCTTCCTGCTTTCCATCTGTGTTCTAAATTGTATCAGACTTATGACAAGTCTTTTCATCAGATGACGAGGGGAGGCGATGTTTCCTGGGTGTTTTGGGTTTCATTGTCAGTGACCTTGGCTTTGTAACAAAGTCCAGAATAGATATTCACAACAGAGTATTCTGGACGCTGTGAATGTCCTACACAGTCTAAAACCATAAATCACTGTCTCCCCTCAGTTTAAAATTGCAAAATCGTTATCTCCTACACGCTTCCTCACTACCTAAGTTTGGAACGCTAATCCACCTGACTATCCTGCTGTTTCTGAAAATCTCCTTTGGTGAAGATGGTGAGTTTTGGATTTAGCTTTTCAGTTATTACCGTAAGAAGATAAGCACTGGGCACAGGGGAGGCAATGCAGCCCTTCGAACCAGCTCCACCATTTAATACGGTGATGATTGAGCTCACCTTGGTCTCAGCTGGATTTTCCCGCCTGCTCTCTCTCACAGTTCAACTCATTGCAAATTAAACATCTGTATCTCTTCATTAAATTGGCTCATTGTCCTGGCATCCACCGCATTTTGAAATTCCACAGATTCACAACACATTGAGATAGGTACATTCTTCTTCATGAGAATAGAATAGAGTCCCGATAGTGCAGAAACAGGGTATTCATCCATCGGGTCCACACCAACCCTATGATGAGCATCCCATTCAGATCCACCCATTCCCTGTAACCCTGCATTTCCTGTGGCTAATTGCCTAACCAGCACATGCATGGACCCTGTGAGCAATTTGGCATGACCAATCCACCTAACCTGCACATCTTTGGACTGTGGGAGGAAACTGGAACTCTGAACAAAACTATGCAGACATGGGGAGAATGTGTACACTCCACACAGTTGCCTAACGCTGGAATCAAACCCATCCCTGATGCTGTGAGGCAGCATTGCTAGCCACTGAGCCACCTCTGCTTAAAATCTGCTGCCCATTATTAACCTCCCCACCCCGCAATTGGCTGAATGTATATTCCTTACGTCAGAAATCAGGGTGTCTAAGCGGATGTCTCAGTAAATCCCAGTGACCGCCCACATGTCCTGTGTGTCTGAATAGATATCCTATAGACAACACCCTCCAGCCCACACTTTCTCTCACTTTCCAGGGACAGGTCTCCAGAGGCTTCATGGGGACTACAACTCCCACAGTCCCTGAGGCAGGGACCACACGTGTGTGGGGGAACACACCACTGGACATGGACAGAATGTGGGCGGGTTTTGGAGCATGGTCTTTGGAGTAACTAGCGGAAAGCATTTCACACTGTGATTGGCAGGAAGGAGACGCATCTGCCTATGGTATTGATCAGTTGGGGGGGCGGGGGGGGTCAAAGTGTCACTACGCCCAGATGGGACCAAGTTCCATTCGCAACTTGTCATAACACTGGGAATTGACCAATGGGAAACAAGGAAGAATCTGACCCATTCTCCCAGACGGAAGGTTCCTCTTCTGTCCAGGATCTGCCACCTCCCTTTCTGTTTCCTTTTGTTTCATTCTGCTGTTCCATTATTGACTTGCAGCAACTGAAGGGAAAGGAAGTGAACCCAGAAAGAGTGCAGAGTCTAACCAGGGACGGGAAGTGGTGGCATGGATCTGTTTATCAGTTACTCCATGAGAATGAGGAGGGTGTACATTAGGGGGTAGTAGAGTCAGAATGGTAGGAGAGAGTAAGTGGGCTGCAGGGTTACAGCTTTGGGGGAAGAAAGGGGGAAAAAGATATTCCAGAGAAACTAAATTGTTTGCTCTGAATTTCTAATCTGTACATATTCCTTTTATAAAGGGTGCTAGATAGTGAAGATTTGCAGACTGAAATCTCAACATCAGGTGCAGATCGTGATTAAGTTAAACAACATTTGATGAACCAAAGATGGAGAATCACTGGGCCAAAATCCTGCAACATACTCCCTCCCAGCATTGTCGGTCTCTCTGCGCCAAATGGACTGTGAATGGTTCAAGACAGCAGCTCACTACCATCTTCTCGAGGGTAAGGAGAGATGGGGAATAAATGCTGGCTGAGACCGTGATGCCCATATCCTGGAAACGGTTTCTATTTCTAGTTGCTGAAACTCAGTTGATGTTACTGCAGGATGATGAGGAAGGCTGAGTGCATCCTCCAGGAGGCAGCACCATCACATTACCCCTGCCTACACCCACACAGTCACACCACAACACCACTGGAACAAAAGGCAGTGAACCCAAAGGAGGACTGAGATATAGTTCTTCAAGGTAAAGTCATGAAAGGGGATTGGAACACAGCAGGAACAGGAGACTGAGCTGGATGGTCAGCTGTTTCCCATTGAATGGTGGAGCAGGATTGAAAGGCTGAATGGCCTCCTCCTGCTGCTATCTCCCAGGTATGTATGTAGCCATGGAGCCCATGTAGGAAAGAGTGGGCAGGGATTCTCCAGGAGATTGCACTTTCACAACAGTTTTCAGTGAGGGATGGTTTGATGGATTTTATTTCACATTTATCTTTAACACAAGGTTTGTGAATTTTGGTTTTAAAATGTAAGAGCTTTTTGCACCGCAAGTAAAATTAAAGAAAATAAATTGAACTGTTTGAATATAACAGTTTTAAAGCTTTCAACCTTTGTAAATCATAATCCCGTCTATTCCCAGACACCATCACTTTCCAGCTCCTCAAACTCCAGGGAAATATTCCCTCAATGTCTGAACCTTTGGTTTGATTTAACAGCTTTTCAGTTCTCGTTCTTTTCCCAATTTCTCTGACCCAGAAATGTTATCACAGCAACCTTCCCACAATCAAAATCATCATTACGCCTTTTTGCTTTTGGTTAATATATGATCACCAGCAGTGCAAAACTGATGACTGCAGATGCTGGAAACCAGAGCCTAGGTTAGAGTGGTGCTGGAAAAGGCCTTTTGCCAAAACGTTGATTTTCCAGCTCCTCGGATCCTGCCTGACCTGCTGTGCTTTTCCAGCACCACTCAAATCTAGACATATAATCACCAGCAGTAAACTATTTGTGTAACCAATTGAATATTTCCAAACAAAGCCCATTACGGGCCAAGCAAACCATTACAAGTGACAGAGTGAGAAGGGACTAAATCAAAGTACAGTTGTGGGGAGGGGGCAGCGGTGGAGATAAAGCACTATATCCCCTGTGGTGCCCACCTCTCTCTAAAGGCATCGAGAGCATTGATCCACACTACATGTTCCTTCTCCAAGGGCACCCTGCTGTGTAGCCTTAGAATAAAATCCCTACAGTGTGGGAGGAGACCATCCGAAGAACATCACTCCCAGAGCACTCCATCCCTGTAACACTGCATTTCCCATGGCTGATCCACATAGTCTGCACAATCCTGGACACTGTGGACAATTTAGCACAACTGATCAACCTGACCTGCACATCTTTGGACTATGGGAGGAAATCAGAGCACCTGGAGGTGATCCACACTATCATGGAGAGAATGTGGGACCTCCACACAGGCCGTTGACCAAGGCTGGACTCCAACCTTGTACTTGATGCTGTGAAGCAGCCGTGCTACAGTCACAATTTAAATCAAAACAGATGATCCCTGCTCATTGTCATATTGCTGTTTGTGGAGACTTACTGCCCAGAGAGACATCCTGAGGTTCAGAGAGTGGCAATGTAAGTTCAGTCACCTCCAGCCCAGTTAATGTGGTTAACAACAACAACATCAATACTCCAGCAGTGTCATCATGTACAAGGTCCACTCCTGACTCTGATGGACAGTAACATCAGAATCAGAGTCCTGCAGTCCACATGGAGCAGGGGGATGACCACTTCCCTGTGAGCACTCACTGGGCTCTCAATCGTGTTGAAGATGCAGCAAATCCCTTGTCACACAGAGGGGTGAACAGCTCCTACCCAGTGTGAACCCGCTGGAGTCTCAGGGGATGGGATGAATCACTGAATCCCTTCCCACACACTGACCATCTGAATGGCCTCTCCCCTGTGTGGCCTCACTCGGGTCTCAGGAGGGCAGGATGAATCACTGAATCCCCGCTCACAAACTGAGCATCTGAATGGCCTCTCCCATGTGTGGGCTCAGGGGGGCAGGATGAATAACTGAATCCCTTCTCCCACACTGACCATCTGAATGGTCTCTCCCCCTGTGTGGACTCACTGGGGACTCCGCAGGTGCTGCGTTTGAGTGAATCTCCCCCCACATTGGGAACAAGTGAATGACCTTTCCCCAGAGTGAGCTCGCTGGTGTTTCAGCAGGTCAGAGGACTGAGTGATTCCTTTCCCACACACTGAGCAGGTGAATGGCCTCTCCCCGGTGGGAATGCACTAATGTCTCCGCAGGTGAGAGATTTGAATGAATCCTTTCTCACACGTGGAGCAGGTGAAGGGTCTAAATCCACTGTGCCCTCTCTGGTGCCTCAGCAGGTTGTAAGATCGTGTAAATCCCTTCCCATACATGGGGCAGATTAACGGCCTCTCCCCAGTGTGACTGTGTTGGTGGGGGTCCCACTGGGAGGGGTAAGTGAATTCCTAATTCTGATTGAGCCCGTCCTCTTGTTTTCTCAGTTATTATTGACAATCTCATTCCCCGCGCACCAGAACCTGTTCCAGAGAGTGTTACAGAAACGGCAGAATGGTCAGCTGCAGCTGGTCACTGGACACGAACGGTTCACTCTCCACAGATGCTGCCAGACCTACTGAATTTTTCCAGCAATTTCTGATTTTGTTTCTGATGTCCCAGAGTTTGCAGATGTTTAGTTTTCCAATACTCATCTTGTCTGTTGCAGAGGAGTTTGTTGATGAAATTAGAGGGGTTTGACAGTTGTACGTTAGGTCACACATCAGCTATGATCATCATGAATGGCAGAGCAGAGTTGAGGGGCTGAATGGCCTCCTCCTGTTCCAATGAAAGTTATCCCTAGGCAGCTTGTGGTAACATTTCCCCTCACTGCTCACTTCACCTCCATGTCGAACACACTGTTACCGACTGAACAAACCTCCTGTGTTTGAACTAAACCTGCTCATATTCAGTGGATCCCTCTCCTGCCACCCGGATTTAACTCTCATCATGGAATGCTGTCTTGTATTACTGCGGGAATGCCCACAAAGGACTAATCCCGGAGTCTGTATCCCCTGGGATCCACAATCACCGTTTATTTCCTGCTTCCTATTTCATTCTGACATTGAACTCTCGGTTTCAATCCATTCTCCTGTCATGCTCTTCAACGTGCCCATGTGGGTGGATGCGAGACAGCTGGGATTTAATGAAGGGAAGTGGGGATTAGGCGGAAACACGAGGAGAGGCAACAGCAAAAACAGTTCTCATTGTAAGGGCAGAGTTTCTCCGTGACCAAGTGAGTGGCGAGACACCTGAGATTGTGGGGGAGGCAGATTCAATCAGGGATTTGGTAAGACACACAGACATTGACCTGTCCATCTGATTGTTAACTCAGATAGATAGAAAGAAAGATGCACATTTAGATAGCACCTTTGATGATCTAGTGCAATGATACATGCTTCTAACCCAATGATTTCAACCACAAATCTCTGAAAACACAAACACAAAGCTTTCTACTTGTACCAGGCTGTCTCTGAGCCTCCTCTTTTCTTGAGAAAAGCGTTTTGAGCTGTTCAGCCTTTCCTGGTGATTATAACCGCTATGTTCCTGTAAGAATTGTGACTGAACCTTTATTTCCCTGTTCCTTGTGAGTGATGAAAGGAGCAGAAACAGTTCCTGACCTGTCAGGGGTTTTGTTTGGAGTATTTATATTTACAAATCCATTCCCACCCTCTCATACAGTGTGAAATTGATGTAAAACTGAAGGGAATGAGTGAGTGAGCACCCACAGAATCATATGTGTGAGTTGAATGAACCTGGAATGAGGAAAATGGGACAACACCTGCAACTAGTTAGAATCACAGAATCTAGTGGGTGCAGAAAGATTCTATTCTGCCCATCGTGTGCAATGACCTGCTCACTCACCCTACCCCCATGACCCCACGTTAACCATGGCTAGCCCAACCCACATAAATTGCACACTGCAGCCATGTTAGCATAGCCAATCCAGTAACGTTACACATCTGTGGGAGGGTCACAAATGACATCCAAATGCTCGGAATTGTGGATGAAGGTTCACAAATTCTTGACTCTGACACAAATGCTCTGCTTTTCAAAATAAAATCAGGGGGAACTGCATCCGGAAAGATTTCTGATTATCTCAGGAGGAAGAGAATTCAAAACTCGTGCCATTGACCCAGGGGGCGCAGTGATAGTTACAGAGGTCTGGGAACCATCAGAAATGTAACAGGTTGTGAACAAGGTGGGGGTGAGACAAGGACATAAAGACACTCTGTCACACTGGGGAAGGCAGGAGAGATTAAATAGCAGAAATAGTCGACCCCCCCCCCCCCCAGGTCACGGGGGATAGAATTAGGACTGGGAAAGAAACAAGGAAACAAGGTGTGCAGCTGTAAGTAGGAATATTTTAAAATCGAGATAAAAGGAGCGTTCAGCACCAGCATGTTCCTGTTAGTGTGCAGCTCAATGCTGACTAAATTAGGAAACACTGGCTGAGTTTTGAGGCTGTGGTCAAGAAAAAAGGGGTCACATGTCAGATATAACTGGCTGACTCAAGGGAATCCCTTCAGGAGCATCGGGGCTGTAGAAATACACTTAGGGTGGAAATCAGGAATGTAAAAAGGGGACACGAGATAGCTTTGGCAGAGAAAGTTAAGGAGAATCCAAAGAGGCTCTACAAGTGTATTAAGAGCAAAAGAAGAGCTCGGGACAAACCCGGTCTCCTTAATGATCAATGAAGGCAACAATGTGTGAAACTACAAGATCCAAAACAAATATTTCACTTTGGAACTTACTGTGGATAAAGACTGGGGCACTCAGGGAACTAAACAGTGTTTGTCCTGACCACTATTGGAATACTGTGTGTAATTCTGGTCTCAATGCCATCGGAAGGATGTCGTGGAACATGAAAGGGTTCAGAAGAAATGACCAAAGATGTTGCCAGGGTTGGAGGGTTTGTGCTTCATGGAAAAGCCTGAATAGACTGAGGCTGTTTTTCACTTGAACATGGGAGGCTGAGGAGTTAACCGATAAAAGGTGTTTAAAATCATGATGAGCATCGACAGAGTCAATAGACAAGGTCATTTCCCCAGGCGAGGGAAACTTTTCAAAGGGATCTAAAGGACAACGGTCTCCCGCAGATTGGATGGGGTAAGCTGCCAGAGCAAATAGTGGAGGCTGATAGAAATACATTTAAAAGGCATGTGGATGGGTGTATGAATAAAAAAGGTTTAGAGGGATATTGGCAAAATTGTGGCAAATGTGACTAGAAACGTCATGCAGGAGTTGGTCCGAAGGGCCTGTTTCCGTGCTGTACATCTCTATGACTCAATGTCTTGAAATGAGTCCACATTATAGAAAAGGAGGTGCTGGTGGTTTTAAAATGCAAAGGTAGATAAATCCCCAGGACCTGATCAAATGGATCTCAGGACATTGTGGGAAGCTGGTGAAGAAATTGTAGGGCCTCCAACAGAGATATTTGTCCCATAGAGAGCTGCATTTGATAGGCTGATAGACTGGAGGGTGGCATTGTGGACAGTGAAGAAGGTTTTCTGCGATTACAAAGGGATCCTGATGAAATATGTGAATGGCTGAAAAACTGTTGATGGAGTTCAATCTGAATAAATGCGAGGTAATGCATTTGGTACAACAAACACGTGCAGGACTTATACAATTAATGGCAAGACCTTCGGTAGTGTTGTAGAACAGAGGGAACTCAGGGTTCAGCTACATAATTCTTTAAAGTTTGTAACATGGAGAGACAAGATAGTTTTAAAAAAGGTGCTTGCCTCACTTGCTTTCATTTCTCAGTCCTTTGGATATAGGAGTTGGGAAGTCATATTGAGATTATACAGGCTATTGGTAAGTCCTCTTCTGGAATACTGTGTCCAGTTCTGGTCGCTCAGTTATAGGAAGGATATTATTAAGCTGGAAATTGTTGGGAGGAGATTTACTGGGATGTGGCTGGGTACGAAAGGCATCAGTATAAAGAAAGGCTGAATAGGTTGATATTTTTCACTGAAACCTGAATGTTGACAGATGACCTCATAGAAGTTTATAAAATCATGAGGGGGATAGATAGAGTTAATGGGAGTTGTCTTTTACCATGGACAGGGGAGTTTCAAGACAAGGCACTACATTTTTAAATTTAGTGGAGAGACATTTTAAAAAAAAAGACACGAGAGGCACATTGTTACACAGAGGGTGGGTGGTGTGTGAAATGAACTTCCCAAGGAAGGGGTGAACATGGGGACAATTACAATGTTTAAAAGACATTTGGATTAGTACAGGAATAGGAAAGGTTTGAAGGGATATGACACAGGAACAGGCAGGTGGGGTGAGATCCGTTTTAGAGTATGGTTAGCGTGAACCGAACAGTGCGGTATGACTCTCTGACTATGATTATAATGTTGTGTCATCAATTAATTAATTAATTGTGTCATTAATTAAGAAATCCAGGGAACTACAGACTGATGAGCGAGACATCAGGGTGGGTCAGTTGTTGGAGGTCATTCTGAGAGGTAGGCCTTACATGCATTTGGAAAGATAAGGCCTGATTACGGACAGCCAGCATGGCTTTGTGCATGGGAAAACATGTCTCACAAACTTGACTGGAGTTTGCTCAAGATGTGACCAAAAGGTTAGACGAAGGCAGAGCAACAGACGTTGTTTCTGGCTTCCGCAAACTCTTGTTCAGAGTGTAGCATGATACATTGGTTAGTAAGGGTAGATCGCAAGGGATCAGGGAGAGCTAGCCAACTGGATACAAACTGGGATGACAGTGGGAGACAGAGGGTGGTGGGAAAGGGTTGTTTTTCAGACTGGAGGCGTCTGACCAGTAGTGTGCTGTAACGATTGGTGCTGGGGCCACTGTTGTGCACCATTTACATAAACAATCTGAGTGAAAATATAGGAGTCCCTGTTCGTATGGTTATGGATACCAAGATTAGCAGAAGAGTGGGCAGGGAATATAGTTATCGAAGGGGATGTTAATCAACTGGGCCAAGGAATGAAAGATGGAGTTTAATTCAGGTGTTGGATTTAGTTAAGACAAACCAGGGAGGACTAACACGGGTAATGGTTGGGCACTGGACAGTGTTGTAGAAAAGAGAGAGACTAAGGGGTGCAGTTACATTGTTCCTTGGACTGGCATCACAGGGCGACAGGGTGTTGAAAGCGGCAACTGGCACACTTGTCTTCATTGGTCAGAGCATTGAGTACATGAGTTGGAGATATTGGTAATAATGTCATCAATATTTCTCCTGGGCAGAGGAGGCCACGGGGTGAACTTATAAAGGTTTATGAAACCATGTAAGGTCTAAGTAAGGTGAATTGCCAAGGGTAGGTGAGTCCAAAGCTGGAGGCATAAACGTGAGGTGAGAGAGCACGTATTTAAAGAGGGATCTGAGGGGCAACATTATCCACAGAGGATGGTGCATAGACGGAATGGACTGCCAGAGGAAATGGTAAAAACAAGTACAATTACAATATGGAAAAGACACTCGGGCGGGTTCATGGAGAGGAGAAGGTTTGAAGGGATATGAGCCAAAAATAGGCAAACGTGGCTCATTCCATTTAGGAAACCTTGACCAAAGAGTCATGCCGCACAGAAACAGACCCGATGTCTCCAGTTATTGGAGGAGGAGACTATCGAGACAAGGCATGTTGTAGAGACTGAAGCAAGTTACAGCGATACGGATGGTCATCTGGACTGGAGGTTTCAAATATGTGAAATAATTGGTGAGAGGGGAGGGGATGACAGAGATAGGAACTGTTATAGGAGTTAGAATGATTGAAGACACTGGTCCTCAATACAAGCCATAGATACAGTGTTGGAGAGGCAATAGGAAACAGAAAGATCCCAGGCAGCATTACCACCCTCTCCTGGGAGGCCTGCTTTCCCCTCAGTTGTTCTGATGCTCCCTAAGAAAGCACAGGCCTGGACTGATAACTGGGAACTCCCGATGCTGTCTCATTACAACAACACTTGCAACAGGCGTGGTGATTGAGCCTGGGGTGTGTCTGTACTGTGCTCCCCCTCCAACACTTTCTCTATGTCAATTCTTGTTAGCTGATGTTTGGATCCCCCTTATTACTTTCTGCTCTGTGCACTGGAATGATCTTACCTGGCAGCAGGATTTATTGAAGACTCCCGACCTCCCTGACTTTGTCTTTCTAGCTGACTAACCATCGTCCCAACCAGCTGTTGGCAAGTCTATTGAGTCAGGAACTCCATGACTACCTGTAGAAGACACAGAAATAGGCAGAATGGGAATTAGACTAATGCTTTGAGGGTTACACATATAGAGTGGCACTGAGCCCACAGAGATCTGGAAAATCCCAGTCTCCATTCCTGACCTGTGTTGCCTCATTTCTCTGGAGTGGAGAATTCTGTTGGCTCATGATCGGGAGTAGCTTCAAGAGTGAGAGACGCTGACAGAGGCAGCAATTAGACCCACACAGTGAGGGATACCACATGGAGAGTCACATCACCAGAGTGCCGGGTCAAACAATTGTGCAGGAAGAAAGAGTTTTGATTCATGTTGCACTGCGATATACAAACTGTAAGCAGGCGAAGTAATGGCCAAGTGGCATTATTGTGTGATAATTTATCCAGAAACTCAGCAAATGTTCTCTGGACACAGGTTCAAATCCCACCATTGCAAATGATTGAATGTGAAGTAAATGCTTCAAAACGATGTAATTAAAAACCTGTAAGTGAGTATTAAACAATTGCTGATGTTAAGAAAAATCCATCGGGTGCATTCCTGTCTTTAGTGAAGTAATCTAAGATGGGACTGGGATATCACAGGTATTACAGAAACAACAGCTGAGGGAGGGACAGGACAGGCAGCTCAATGTTCCAGGGGACAGATGATGCAGGAAGGACAGAAGGGGAGCTGAGAGAGGAGGAGAGCTGCTGGTTCTGATGGGGTGAAACATCCCAGCAGGACTGAGAGAGGAGATTCCTGCAGGATCGCCCAGTGAAGCTGTGTTCGTGGAATTAATCAATAACAATGGGTCTTCCCTTTCCTCGGATTGTTCTACAGACCCCCATAGCCCCGCCCTCCTGCTCCTTGACCTTCTCAAGATGGCGGCCCTGAGCGCTCCCTCTTCCCTCAAACAAATGGCGGATTGAGCCTGGGCCGCTTCCCTGATCAGAGACCGCCACCTCCTTAATCGGGCCTCGATGGTCTTTTTCGAGTTATTTTTAAACTGTATCCAGGACTTGTGAAATCTCTCCGATCCTTTCTCCCAGCGAACTCCCACACACCGTCTGTGAGCGCCGCTCTCTGAAGCCGATCGCAGCCGCTGCCAGAAAAATCAGCTCCATGTCTTTTTTCTCCGTAACCCGTTCAATGTGACATTGCGCATGCTAGAACATAGAACATAGAATAGAACATAGAACATAGAACAATACAGCACAGAACAGGCCCTTCGGCCCACGATGTTGTGCCGAACTTCTATCCTAGATTAAGCACCCATCCATGTACCTATCCAAATGCCGCTTAAAGGTCGCCAATGAATCTGACTCTACCACTCCCACGGGCAGCGCATTCCATGCCCCCACCACTCTCTGGGTGAAGAACCCACCCCTGACATCTCCCCTATACCTTCCACCCTTCACCTTAAATTTATGTCCCCTTGTAACACTCTGTTGTACCCGGGGAAAAAGTTTCTGACTGTCTACTCTATCTATTCCTCTGATCATCTTATAAACCTCTATCAAGTCACCCCTCATCCTTCGCCGTTCCAACGAGAAAAGGCCGAGAACTCTCAACCTATCCTCGTATGACCTACTCTCCATTCCAGGCAACATCCTGGTAAATCTTCTCTGCACCCTCTCCAAAGCTTCCACATCTTTCCTAAAGTGAGGCGACCAGAACTGCACACAGTACTCCAAATGTGGCCTAACCAAAGTCCTGTACAGCTGCAACATCACCTCACGACTCTTGAATTCAATCCCTCTGCTAATGAACGATAATACTCCATAGGCCTTCTTACAAACTCTATCCACCTGAGTGGCAACCTTCAAAGATCTATGTACATAGACCCCAAGATCCCTCTGTTCCTCCACCTGACCAAGAACCCTACCATTAACCCTGTATTCCGCATTCTTATTTGTTCTTCCAAAATGGACAACTTCACACTTGGCAGGGTTGAACTCCATCTGCCACTCCTCAGCCCAGCTCTGCATCATATCTAAGTCCCTCTGCAGCCGACAACAGCCCTCCTCACTGTCCACAACTCCACCTATCTTTGTATCATCTGCAAATTTACTGACCCACCCTTCGACTCCCTCATCTAAGTCATTAATAAAAATGGAAACCAAACCGCGCGTGCGTCTGAGGTTATCAGTGAGTTTACAGAGAATATTCATATCTGCACAGGATCATGGGTGAAATAATAGTCATTGACAATTGCTCTGTCGAATTACAGTCATTGAGATGATTAGTCTGCAAATAGATTGTTTGGTCCAACTTAACCATACTAGCCAGGTATGTAAATTACCAATCGTTCTGGGAGTTTGAAAATAAGTTTCTTACTCGAGTTGTGTAAACCGACCTGTGAATTATTCACGCCGACCTATGAATTATTCTCAGCTCGTCCCCCTACACTATTGCAAAATCACCCATGTGTTTATCTAAGGATTGTTTAGACCTCCCTAATGTACGTTATCATATTTACATCTCAACTATTTCTTAAAAATCTCATATTGATTCATGGGAGAGGCTTAATACTCCACTATATAGTGAGAATGATCAATCCTGAAGCGTTCACTCTCCGAGAATGCTTTGGCCGCACTCCTCACTCACTCTGGTTAGACGAGCGGCCGCTGCTCGGTCCTCCTGTTCCGCCCCTTCCTCCCAATTGCGGAGTTGATTCAGGCGCGATTCAGCAGGCTAAGGGACAAGGGAAGTTAGAGTCGATGTCTTGTGATGTTGTGAAAATATCACGAATCTTGGATCGAGAGGCCTGAGTTCATTTCACAGCTTGTGCAGGTGTGTGTAATAACGACTTTATTAAGAAAAAACAAGGGAAGGCAGGAACGGAGTAAAAACAATAGAACATGCAAACAATGTGGTGGGGCTCTCAATGCTCTGGTGATTTTAGTCTTTACCATGTGTTTCAGGGCCCCAGTGCATCCCAGTACAGACTGTGCCACTTCTCTTTGTGCACAGCCAGATACCACGATTGTGGGGCAAGGTGATGTGGTGGGTACAGATTCTGGATTAGTGGTGCTGGAAGAGCACAGCAGTTCAGGCACCATCCGAGGAGCAGTAAAATCGACGTTTCGGGCAAAAGCCCTTCATCAGGTATAAAGGCAGAGAGCCTGATGGGTGGAGAGATAAGCTAGAGGATGGTGGGGTTTAGGAGAACGTACCATAGAGTACAATAGGTGAGTGGGGAGGGGATGAAGGTGATAGGTCGGGAGCAGTCGGAAGATGGAGTGGATAGGTGGAAAAGAAGATAGGCAGGTAGAACAAGTCAGGACAAGTCACTGGGACAGTGCTGAGCTGGAAGTTTGGAACTGGGATGAGATGGGGGAAGGGGAAATGAGGAAACTGTTGAAGGTTGCCCTGGGGTTGAAGTGTTGCGAGGCGGAAGATGAGGCGTTCTTCCTGCAGGCGTCTGGTGGTGAGGGAGCGGCGGTGAAGGAGGCCAGGACCTCTATGTCGTCGGTAGAGTGGGAGGGAGAGTTGAAATGTTGGGCCACCAGGGCAGTGGGGTTGATTGATGTAGGTGTCCCGGAGATGTTCCCTAAAGCGCTCTGCTCGGAGGTGTCCAGTCTCCCCAATGTAGAGGAGACCGCATCGGGAGCAACGGATACAATAAATGATATTACTGGATGTGCAGGTAAAACTTTGATGGAATTGGAAGGCTCCTTTAGGGCCTTGGATAGAGGTGAGGGAGGAGGTGTGGTTGCAGGTTTTGCAATTCCTGCGGTGGCATGGGAAGGTGCCAGTTTGGAAGGGTGGGTTGTGGGGGGCGTGGACCTGACCACATAGTCATGGAGGGAACGGTCTTTGCGGAAGTCAGAAAGGGGTGGGAAGGGAAATATATCCCTGGTGGTCGAGTCTGTTTGGAGGTGGCGGAAATGTCGGCGGATGATTTGGTTTATGCGAAGGTTAGTGGGGTGGAAGGTGAGCACCAGGAGCGTTCTGTCCTTGTTACGTTTGGAGGGGTGGGGTCTGAGTGCGGAGGTGCGGGTTGTGGACGAGATGCATTGGAGGGCATCTTTAACCACGTGGGAAGGGAAATTGCGGTCTCTAAAGAAGGAGGCCACCTGGTGTGTTCTGTGGTGGAACTGATCCTCCTGGGAGCAGATACGGCAGAGGCGGAGGAATTGGGAATACGGGATGGCATTTTTGCAAGATCTAGTGTGGGAAGAGGTGTAATCCAGTTAGCTGTGGGTGTGTAAAAAATATCAGTGTCAAGTCGATCATCATTAATGGAGATGGAGAGGCCCAGGAAAGGGAGGGTGTTGTCAGAGATGGTCCAGATAAATTTAAAGTCAGGGTGGAATGTGTTGGTGAAGTTGATGATGTGGCGCCAATGGGGTCATCAATGTAGCGGAGGAAGAGTTGGGGAGGGGTGCCGGTGTAATTACAGAAGGTCAACTGTTCTACATAGCCAACAAGGCAGATCTGGGGTCAATCATGTTCCCATGGCTACCCCTTTGGTCTGGAGGAAGTGGGAGGATTCAAAGGAAACTTGTTAAGGGTGAGGACCAGTTCGGCCAAACGAATGAGAGTGTCGGTGGAAGGGTACTGTTGGGGACGTCGGGAGAGGAAAAAAACAGAGGGCTTGGAGGCCCTGGTCATGGTGGATGGAGGTGTAGAGGTATTGAATATCCATGGTGATGATGAGGCGTTGGGGGCCGGGGAAACTGATGTTTTGGAGGAGGTTGAGGGCATGGGTGGTGTCTCGAACGTATGTGGGGAGTTCCTGGACTGGGGGGATAGGACAGTGTCGTGGTAGGTAGAGATGAGTTCAGTGGGGAAGGAGCATGCTGAGACAATGGGTCGGCCAGGGTGGTCAGGCTTGTGGATCTTGGGTAGGAGTTAAAACCGGGCAGTGCGGTGTTCCCGGACTGTGAGGTTGGAAGCTGTGGGTGGGAGATCTCCTGAGGTGATGAGGTTCTGTATGGTCTGGGAGATGATGGTTCGGTGATGGGGGGGTGGGATCATGGTCAATGGCAGGAGGAAGAGGTGTCCTCGAGTTGACGTTTGGCTTCAGCGGTGTAAAGGTTAGTGCCCCAGACTACCACCGCACCCCCTTTATCTGCTGGCGAAATGGTGAGGTTGGGATTGGAGCAGAAGGATTGGAGGGCTGCGCGTTGTGAGGGTGAGAGGTTGGAGTGGGGGAGGGGGGTAGACAGGTTGAGGCGGTTAATGTCCCGGCGGCAGTTGGAAATGAAGAGGTCGAGGGCAGGTAATAGGCCAGCACGGGTATCCAGGTGGATGCAGTGTGTTGGAGGTGGGCGAAGGGATCCTCAGAAGGTGGGCAGGAGTCCTGATTGTGAAAGTAAGCTCGGAGACGGAGGCAATGGAAGAATTGTTCGACGTCATGGCGTGTATTAAATTCATTGATGCGTGGACGGAGGGGGATGAAGATGAGTCCTTTCCTGAGGACTGATCATTCGTCCTCAGTGAGGGGAAGGTCTGGAGGGATGGTGAAAACTCAGCAGGGATGGGAGCTGGGATCTGGTGTCGGTGTGGAGCTGGGAGTGTGAGCGGAGCCTGTAACTGGAGTGGGGGGAATGGAGGTGGATTCATGAGCAGGGTTCCACCCCCATTCCCCCCACGCTGACGTCATCATCCTAAGAAAAATAATTGCATTGTCTACCTTTCTAATCTTCTGATCATCTTGTAAATCTCTATCAAATCCCCTCTCGCCTTATTCTTGCCAATGAGAAGAGTTTCAAGTCTCTCAGCCTTTCCTCACAAGACCTTCTCTCCAGACCAGGCAATGTTCTGATAAATCTCCTCTGCACCTTTTTCCAATGTTTCCAGATCCTTCTGGAAATATGGGCACCAGAACTGAACACAATATTCCAAGTGTGGCTGCACCAGCGTTTTGTATAGTTGCAGTATGGTATTTCAACTTCGGAACTCAATCCCTCCACGAATGAAACCTAACACACCGTTTGCCTTCTTAACAGCACTATCAACCTGGGTGGCAACTTTCAGGGATCTATGTACATGGACTCAAAGATCCCTCTGCACACCACACTACCAAGATGTTTTCCATTGTACCAGTATTCAGCCTTCCTGTATTCTCAAAGTGCATCACCTCACATTTAAGTTGCATTGAACTCTATTTGCCACCTCTCAGCCCAATTCTGCAGTTTATCCAAGTCCCCTTGCAACCTGTAACCTTCTTCCACACTGTCCACTACTACACTGACTTTAGTGTCGTCTGCAAATTTCCTAATCCATTCACCTATACCTGCAGTGGTCCCAAAACAGATCCTGGTGGCACATGACTAGTAACTGGACTCATCACGTTCGCCTCATACGCGAAAAGGCCCCAGTTTGAAACTGGGCAGAAAATCTTTTGTTCTTCAACTGCAGCTTTTTACATGGACAAGAATGGAGCTTTCTTGCTTGGTTTCCCATCTACAAACCTGCCTTCGAAGTTGCTTGAACAAATCTGCTCTCGTAGTGAGTTTTGTTTCTATGCTTCTGCATTTTCTCCAACAGTGTACTATGTGGAACCTTCTCAAAGGCTTTACTTTTGTCCATGTGCATCACGTCAAATGCCCTACCCTCATCTACAAGCTTGGTGACCTTCTCAAAAAACTCAATGAGATTTGTGAGACATGACCTGTCCTTGACAAAACCAAGATGACTATCTGAAATCAAATTGATGTTTGCCAGATGATTTTAAATCTTATCTCTTATAATCCTTTCCTAAACCTTTCCTACAACAAAAGTAAGGCTAACTGGTCTCTAATTACCTGGATCATCTCTACTGCCCTTCTTAAACAAGGGCACAACATTTGCAATCTTCCAGTGCTCTGGTACCAAATCTGCAGACAATGACAACTTAAATATCTAATCCAAAGGCCATGCTACCTTCTCCCTAGCTTCTCAGAGTATCATTGGATAAATCCCATCCAGCCCAGGGGACTTGTCATGCCTTCCAGCATTGATAATACCTGTTCGTAACTAACTTTGATAATTTCTAATCTAATATCTCATTCCTCATTCTCCTCCTCTACAATATTCTCCTTCTCCTGAGTAAAAACGAATGAGAAATGTTCATTTAGCATCTCTCCGATCTCCACAGGGTCAACACTCAACTTCCCATTCTCTCTGTGATTGGCCCTATTCCTACCCTAATCATCTTGTTATTCCTCACATACCGAAAGAAAGCTTTAGGGTTCTGCTTTATTCTATGTGTTAAAGACTGGTCGTATCCTCTCTTTGGTCTTTTTAACTCTCTCTTTAAATCCTTCTTAGCTGATCTGTAATTCTCCATCGCCTCATCTAAACCATCTTGCCTCATCAACACCTAAGCCTCCTTCTTCTTCGTAACAAGAGATGCAGTTTCTGCAGTAAACCATGGTTCCCTTACCTTATCACTTCCTCCCTGCCTGATAGGGACATACCTATCAAGGACACGCAATATCTGTTCCTTAAACCAGCTCCACATTTCCATTGTCTGAATCCCCTGCATTTTGCTACCCCATTCTGTGCATCTAATTCTTGCCTAATAGCATTATAATTGCCCTTGCCCCATCAATAACTCTTGAACTGTGGCATGTACTTATTCTTTTCCATCCCTAAACTAAACTTGACTGAATTATGGTCACTCTTTCCAAAGTGCTCACCTACAACTAAATCAAACACCTAGTCTGGTTCATTACCAAGTACCAGATCCATTGTGGCCTCCCCTCTTGTCGGCCCTTCAACATTTCAGGAAACCCTCCTGTACACGTCAGATAAAAAAACAATTCATCCAATGTATTAGAGTTATAGCATATCCAGTCAATGTTGGGGAAGTTAACGTCCCCCATAATGACCACCCTGTTACTTTCACTCCTATCCAGAATAATTTTGCTAATCCTCTCTTCCACCTCCCTGGAACTCTGCAGAGGCCTATTAAAAAAAAACTCCAAGCAATGTGACCTCTCCTCTTCTGTTTCTAACCTCAGCCCACACTACCTCAGGAGACTAGTCCTCATCAAAAGTTCTCTGAGCCACCGTTATACTCTCCTCGACTAACGTGACATGCATGGACCCATAGCAGAGCTTCAAACTCCATAAGGTAAACGTACTCTCTGACAGACAGACTCAGTCTGGAAACTCCTCTGTCCTTAAGACCTTATGCACTGCCTGTGCTCCTCCATTTCCTCTTTGCATGTTCCCTGTCTAACCCACCCCACCTGCATCACTCCACATCTGGTGCTGTCAAGGGCAGAAGTCTGTGGAATACCCTCCCTAACCTTCTCTATCCTCCTTTAAGATGTATTTTAAAATCATTCTCTTTAATCAATATTTTGATCATCCATGAAGCACCTTAGGAGATTTGCCATTGTAAAAGATTCCATTCAAAGCAAGTAGTTGTTGTTCTTGCTGTACATTAGGAGAAACTGGAATGATGCATTCAAAATTCCAACAATAAAGTCACTGACAGATGTAGTATGCAGGCCACCAAGTAATAACACCACATTAGGATGGGCAATAAACAAAGAAATAACTAATGCCTGTAAAACTGGTACAGCTATTATCATGGGCGATTGTAATCTACATGTAGTTTGGTCGAACCAGCTCAGTCAGGGTAGCCTTGAGTTTATTAAGTGTATCCATGATAGTTTTCTTGAACAGAATGAAATGGAACTGACAAGGGAGCAATCTATCCAGCATCTGTCCCTGTGCAAAGAGACAGGAATAATTAATGACCTCAGAGTTAGGGATCCTCTTGAAAGAAGTGATCACTGTATGGTTGAATTTAGAATACATATGGAGAGTGTGAAGATAAAATCTAATACCTGGGTCCTGTGCTTCAACACAGGGAACTATAATAGAATGAGGGAGAACCTGGATAAAGTAGACTGGAAACAAGGATTTTTTAATGGGACAGTTGATGAGCAGTGGAAGATTTTCAAAGGCTCTTTACAAAGTGCTCAACAATGGCATATTCCAGTGAAAAGGAAGGACTGTAAGAAAAGGCATACTCTGTGATGGGTATCTACGGAAAGCGATCACATTGAAAGAGAAGGCATGCAAAGTGGCCAAAAACAGCCTGAAACTAGAACTGGGAAAACTTTAAAGGTCAACAGAAAGCCACAGAAGAGCTATAAAGAAACGTAAGATAGAACATGAGAAAAATAAACTAGCACAGACCATAAAGACAGACAGCAAAATTTTATATTGAATGAGAAAAGAGTGGCTAAAGTAAATGTTGGTCCTTTGGAAAATGAGAAGGAGCATTAAGTTATGAGATATCACAGTGGAGGACACTAATATCTTGCCAATAATTAGCAAACAGACAAAGATAGGTGAGGATTTGGAAACTATCATTATTACTGAACAGCTTGTGTTGGACTGTTGGAGTTAATTGAGCTAATGACAGAAAAGTCCTCTCACCCTGATGGAATGCATCCCAGGATACTAAAAGAGATGCCAGGAGAAATAGCAAATGCACTGGCAGTAATTTCCCAAAATTCACTGGACTCTGTAGCAGTCCCAGCAGATTGGAAAGCAACAAAAGTGTTGCTACATTTTTAAAAGGAGGTGGACAAAAGGTGGGGAGTTATACACAAGTTAGCTTATTCTCTGTAGTGGGAAAGATGCGTGGGCCTATTATCAAGGACGAAATAGCAGGGAATCTCGATAGAAATTGTCCCATTGGACAGACAGAGCATGGATTCATGAAGGGCAGGTCATGCTTCACAAATCTTTTGGAATTCTATTAAGACATTTCGAGCAAGGTGGACAACGGGGACTCAGTGGAGGCGGTGTACCTGGATTTCCAAAAGGCCTTCAACAAGGTGCTGTGCAAGAGGCTGTTGCATAATATAAAGGCGCATGGCGTTAGGAGTAGAGTATTAGCATGGATAGAAGATTGGTTGACTAACAGGAAACAAAGTGTGGGGATAAATGAGTACTATTCTGGCTGGCAATTAATGACTAATAGTGTGCCTCAGGGATCAGTGTTGAGACTGCGATTATTTATAATTGATACCGATGATTTGGAGTTGGCAACCACATGTAGGGTGTCAAAGTTTGCATATGACACTAAGATGAGTAGCAGAACGAAGTGTGCAGAGGACTGTGAAACTTTGCAGAGGAACATAAATACATTGAGTGAGTGGGCAATGGTCTGGCATTTGGAATATAATGTTCATAAATGTAAACTCATTCTCTTTGGATGGAGTAACATTAAAAAAGAGATTATTACATGAATTTTAAAAAGTTGCATCATATGTTCTATGTTCTATATGCTATGCAGGGGCACCTGAGTATCCTTCTGCATGAAGGTTGGTTACAAGGTACAACAATCAATTCAGAAAGCAAATGGAATTTTGACCTTCATTGCTGAAGGGATTGTGTTTAAAAGCAGAGGTTATGTTCCATCTGTATTGGGTGCTGGTGAGGCCACACCTGGAGTACTGCATGCAGTTTCTGTCTCCTTACTTGCTCAAGGATGTACTGGCACTAGAGGGGGTGCAGATTGATTCCGGAGGTGAGGGGGTTGGCTTAACAGAAACTGAGTAGATTGGGATTATATTGGTTGGCATTCTGATGAATGGGAAACATAAAATACTGAATGGAATGGATAAGTAGAGAGAATGTTTCCACTGTCAGGTGAAGCCAGGACAAGAGGGCATCACCTCAAGATTTGAGGCAGCAAAGTTACGACTGAATTGAGAAGGAACTTCTTAACCTCTATGGAATTCATTGCCCAGGGGAGTAGTTGATACGAGTTCAGTAAACGTTTTTAAAGCGAAGGTAACTTTTTTGAAAATAATTATTTAATTAATTAATTAAGAGATATGGTGAGAACGTTGGTAAATGGTTCTGCGTCCACAAAATGATCAGCCATGATCTTAATGAATGGCAGAGCAAGCTCAAAGGGCAGGACGGCCTTCTCCTGTTCCTAGTTCTTTTGTTATTATATTTTGCATTCCTCCCGCACTCTTGACTTTCAGGTGCTGGTGTTGGATTAGGATGGACAAAATTAAAATTCACAGAACACCAGGTTATAGTCCAACAGGTTTATTTGGAAGGACTCGGTTTGCAGCTTCTTCATCAGGTGGTTGTGTGATTTTTAACTTTGTGTCTCACTCTTGTAACTGATAAACAGCAAGAAAAGCCACGAAACAGTGCGCATGCTCCAGGCAACAATGGGCCCCTGGTGGTTCATGTCAGCGGAAGACCAATGGAAAGGCAGGGGCACAGCTGGAAGACCTGGCGGGGCATTTGATCCTCCGACCAATCAGAGTAAATGAGGGACGGGACTTGACGATACCACGTGATCATCCTCGCGGCGGATGTGCGGATGGAGAGCTGTTGGGAAGGAAGGAAATAAACAGTAGGAAGTGGGAGGGAAATGGTGTTGGTATGGGCTGAGAGGTTTTACAAACATTTGGTGCATATCGGAAAATACAAATTTGAAACATACCGTCCCGTTTTTCCAGTAAACTGGAAAATAACCAAATTGTGTGATCACCGCCATCTTTATTCGGGGCAAAGATTCACTGGACACGTGCGCGGCCGCCAGCTTTGTCGGGGGCAAAGTTCAGAGGTGTGTATGTGCAGCCCTCCCTGGAAGAGATTCATAGGGCAGGATTTACACAGACCACATTCAAACCCAGAGAGATGGATGGTTTTTTTTCTGGATTTGTTTCTTCATCCATTTAAATGATTTGGATGTGAATACAGCCAGTAAAGTTCGTAAGTTTGCAGATGACACAAAAATTGGAGGCATTGTGGACAGTGATAAAGGTTGTCTCAGAATACAATGGGACATTGAACAGATGGGCCAATGGGCTGCAGAGTGGCAGAGAGGGTTTAATTTAGATAAATGTGAGGTGCAGCATTTTAGAAAAGCAAATCAGACCAGGACTCTCACTGAATTGTAAGGTCTTGGAGAATCTTGCTGGGCGGCACGGTGGCACAGTGGTTAGCACTGCTGCTTCACAGCGCCAGAGACCCGGGTTCAATTCCCGCCTCAGGCGACTGACTATGTTGAGTTTGCACGTTCTCCCCGTGTCTGCGTGGGTTTCCTCCGGGTGCTCCGGTTTCCTCCCACAGTCCAAAAATGTGCAGGTCAGGTGAATTGGCCATGCTAAATTGCCCGTAGTGTTAGGTAAGGGGTAGGGGTAGGGGTAGGGGTAGGGGTGGGTTACGCTTCGGCGGGGCGGTGTGGACTTGTTGGGCCGAAGGGCCTGTTTCCACACTGTAAGTAATCTAAATCTAAATCTAAAGAGACCGTGGAATGCATGTTCATAGTTCCTTGAAAGTGGAGTCACAGGTAGATAGGATAGTGAAGAAATTGTTTGGGATTCTTCCCTTCGTTGGTCAGAGCATTGAGTGAAGGAGCTATACAGGACATTAGTTAGGCCACTTTTGGAATATTGTGTGGAATTCTGGTCTCCCTCTTATCAGAAAGAGGCACTGAAACATGGAAGGTTTGAGAATTGATTTTTTTAAAGATGTTGCCAGGGTTGGAGGATTTGAGTTGCAGGGAGAGGCATAATAGGCTGGGGCCATTTTCCCTGGAGTGTCATAGGCTGAGGTGTGATGTTGAAGAGGTTTATAAAATCGTGAGGGGCATGGATAGCGTAAATAGACAAGGTGTTTACCCTGGAGTGGTGGAGCCCAGAACTAGAGGAGAGAGGTTTAGGGTGAGAGAGGAAAATTCAAAAGGAGCCTAAAGGGCAAACAAAATTGTAACATTTAAAAGGCATTTGAATAGGAAGGGTTCAGAGGAATGTCAGTCAAGTGCTGGCAAATGGGACTAGTTTAGGTTAGCATATCTGGTTTGCATAGATGGGTTTGACTGAAGAGTCTGTTTTTGTGCTAGACATTTCTGACTGTGGGATCATAAAAGTGAACACTGCTCTGATTCACCTCTGGGTTCCTTGATGTCCACTTGTTCGTTATCCAGCTTCCTCAGTCTCACATGAGTGTATTTTTGCCATGTTAAGTATTTTACTACTGCTACGTTTACAGACCTTTTTGTAAATGGATTGTCCACTGCTGCCCGACTCCTGACCGTATGCTGCTCCATTATCACGTTATTGATTTCCACAATATCTTTGACAGTCAAGAATTCTTGTTTTCCAATAGTGAGTGGATTTTTCTTCCATTTCTGACAGTCAAATTCTGCACCATTTTCATTCCCCGTAATCCATTTTGCATTCCCTGAAACATCATGTGTATTTCTCCCACAGATACCAGTGCTCATTGCCAAAGCCCTGTTGCCTGTGGAGAGGGTGATGTTTGACTTCCTTGTACAGCTGCAGTTTGAATGGTGAAGGCGCTCCCACAATGTGGTTGGGTAAGAGACATTACAGATTATTCACTCAGCGATAGTGAAAAGAAGAAAATATCTGTACAACTCAACATGTATTTAATTTCACAAAAATATTGAAAACTTTTGACATAAGGCCACAGCTGGAGAATATTATGCCCAGTGACCAAAACCATTGCCAAATAAACATTTTTCCAGGAATGCCGTAAAGGAAGAAAGCAGATCTTAGAGGGTGGGAATTCCAGACCATGTTGCCTTGGAATCTATAGAAACAGTCACACAGCTGAACTCAAAAATAAACACATAATTGGGAGTCTAAACTAAAATGAGTTATTGAGATATGAAAGAGTGTCTGGTGCATGGAGATAAGAATGATTATAGCCAGGAATTAAGTCAAGGGTGTGAAAGTAAATTGTTGTTGCTTATAAATGGGAGCCTTTTGATGGATCAGCAAGTTCTGGTACAAGTGAGCACTGGGGTGGTCGAGTTTTCAATATTCTGGAGATTATAGGGAGGGTGATTGTTGGATCCTGGCCTGGAGTGGGTTTAGATAATGAAATCTAGAGTTAACAAAAGGAATGAATGAGAGTTTCAAAAAATGAGCTGAGACTGTGGTGAGGTCCGGTGATATCACTGAAGTCGAAACACTGGTCTTGGAGTGGGACTGGGCTATCACCCTCGCCTCACCTCTGGAATTCAGCTGTTTGTCAGTTTGTGAATCAAGTCTGTAACAGGATCAGGAACTGAGTGGCCCTGGCAGAACCCAAACTGGGTGTCACAGAAGGTTATTGCTGAGCAGCTGCGTGACAGCACTGTTGATGACACCTTCCGTCACTTCACTGCTGAGCGAGTGTCGACTGATGGAGGGAAATTGGCTGGGTTGGCTCTGTCCTGCGATTTTGTGTTGAACATCCCTGGGAAATGTTCAACAATGTCAGTAGGTGCCAGTGCTGGACTTGTCTTTGTGGGCAACAATTTCTGGAGCACAGCCATCAGTATTATTTCCACAATTTTGGTAGGGCTGACAGTCTTTACACTACTTCTCCATTTCTTGATCTGATTTGAAATAAGTTTTCAACCAAGTTGATTCACGTCTCTGATGTCAGGGACCAATGTAGAAGGCTCATCCACTTGGCACTGCTGGCTGAAGATTGCTGCAAATGCTGTTGTCTTGTCTGTTGCATGGATGTGTGAGACCCCTCCATCAGTAAGGGTGGGGATATCTGTGATGCTTCCTGCAGTGAGTTGTTTAATTGTCCATCACCATTCCTGACTAGGTGTGGCAGAACTGCAGAGCTCAGATCTGATCCATTGGTTGTTGGATCACATAGTTCTATTTGGTGTTGCTTGCGCTGTTTGGCATGCAGGTTGGGTAGCTTCACCAGGTTGGCACCACATTTTTAGGTATGCCTGGTATTGCTCCTGGCATGCCCTGCAGAACTCTCTACTGAACTAGGGTTGATCCCCTGGCTTGATGTTAATGGTTGAATGACATATATACCACGACATGAGATTTCAGATTGGGCTGGAGTACAGTTCTGTTGCTGTTGTTGGCCCACAGTGAGGCGGAAGTTGCAGGGTCAAGAGGGCTGATTGTGTTGTTGTATTTTCCAGTGCATTGGTAGATGTAATGTGGTCCATCCAGTTTCATTCCTTTGTTGAGACTGTGCAGTGATTAATACAATGAGTGATTTGATGGGCCACTGTCAGGAATGCAACATTTAAAAAAAAAGGTTTGGTGATTGACACATGAAAGAAGTGAAACTATCATGGTATTCGAACAGCTGAAAGACTGAACAGACAATCAAGGTATTTTTCAATGGATAATTTCAGTTACATCACACTAAATTTTTGCTATAAATTCTGTGCCTTAGAATTGTGCCCTCCACAATCACCTGATGAAGGAGCAGTTCTCCGAAAGCCAGTGTGCTTCCAATTAAACCTGTTGGACTATAACCTGGTGTTGTGTGATTATGAACTGAGATTATGACCGCACTACTAACAGGGCAGCATGTAAACAGGCTCAGTCCAGTTAATCAATACATTCGGAAGGATTTCTTCCAAGTTTGATGACACAATATTCGTCAAAACCGTCAGCTTCAACCTGCAATGTTGTTATTCACAAAACTTCAGGCTGACACAAAGCTGCCCACCCCACTGCAATGGGGTAACTGGGCCCGGCCCAGGAATTGGAACTGGGACATTTCTGGACTGTCATCTCAAAGGAAGCGAGCAAACACAATTCTGACAGATTAGTCCTCAAAGATGAGTAGCAAGTTTGAGACAAGGCTGGTGGTATGCCGCCTTGCACTTAGCTTAATTGCATTTCTTATTTACAGTCGTGTTTTGCAAAGTATAAAGAACCGGTTTGTTTTCCGTGGTTGGGGAGTTTTGTTCTAGTTGATCACAGTTGCTGCCTCTCGCTCCCCAAGTCAAATCATAGGATCAATAACAAAACAATAAACTGCAGGTGCTGGAGATCTCCTCCCCAGGAACAAAGTGCTGGAGAATATCAGCAGTTCTGAGGGCATCGGTGAAGAGAAAAATAATGTTACATTTCAATTTCATTGACTCTTTGTCTGAACGGTAAAATGGTCATGAGACTTGGAGCTTCCAATGTTTTATTCCCCTCAGAGATGCTGCTGGACCTGCGGTTCTCCAGCACTGTGCTTTCTATAGTGAACTTTATTTACAAAACAGATCGGAAAATACTAATCTCCAAAAGTGAAAGGTTCATTGCAAACATGAGCATAGTTTCCACACTTGAGTTACACAAGCACGTCTCAGTTTAAAAACAAGATTTAACTCACAATAATATTCCATCTCAAAATTAGCCAAGTTACACCAGTAATAAAGCTCATCCACCCAATGAGGCACTTCAGCATAACATCCTGCAGTGTTACACACAGCCACCTTTACCAAAGAATGATCACATGTCACAAAATTGAAAGCCAAGAGCATATCTCTTTAAAGGAGCTGAAATCAAACTCAATTTTTGGAAGGATTTTTATTAAACCTGATTGAACATTTAAATCTCAGAGCATATCTTTGCTTTTTTAAACAAAGTGTGTGGGAAACATCCTACATCTTGCTAAAGGTTCAGTTCAGTCTGATACATAGAGCCAAAGGTCAAGCAAACATCACACTTTTCATTCACTTCTACAAAGGGCTGACATGATATTTCTTCAGGATTTAAAGTATTTTATAAATTGCTTGTAAAATCATTTGTCACATTATAGAACTGGACAATAAATGTCATTGTATGCAATAAGAGTGAAGCCTGTGACAGCAGATTTATCTTTGGAGGGCAGTGTGTGCGCTTTCTAAATTCTGGGAGCACTTTGGGAGACTGCGCCCAGATGGTGATAGTGAGTATATCTGGAATGCACTGTTTAGATTTGGGAATCCATGGGAGACAATCTATGGTTTCACTAATACTTGGCTTGCGTTGTTGGTGTACAGTAAGCAATTCATAAAGTTACTTATGTATTCTTGTTGACTAGCTGAATGGAATTCAAATCTGCCAGGTTGCCTTCAATAGTGTAAATGCATCTATTGTAAATATTTGGAATATTCCAGAACTTCCTAGTGCTTGGCAAATTCAGGGGGGACAAAAAAATCTCATTGAGTAATTTAAAATTAAGAATCCAAGAGGACGTAACCACTGAAGTATTCAATCCAAATAGTTAAATGGAGTGCTCACATTTAAAATACCTGTTATCCATAGGAATGGATGGACTGACAGAGGTGGAACCAAATTCCTGGCTGGGGAGTGTGAAATGTGCTTTGATAAAGTCACCTGCATTTACCAACAATAATTTGGCAAGCTCGGAAAGTTAAAAAGCAATACGAGCTTCATTGATGCTCCAGTCGGGTCCCAAGCTCGATATTTACCTATGTACCTAAAAGAGAAGTTGTCTAAAATTACAAGCTCTAGAATGATTATAGAATTAAACCTGGAAATAAAGCTGGTGAACAAAGTGAAGTCCCATCAGTAATGCCTTGGGTCAAGTAAGAATTTGACAACAGAGTTGCCACTTTGGTGTAACCTGCAGTCTGGCCAAATTGCAAAACTCTGTTCAATTTTATCTGCAAACTATTGAATGCAAAATCCTCCTTGCACAATAATGAGGCAGCATTTTGGGATGTCATTTTAAAAATATATTATTTTCAAAGTTACTCACAATTAAGAGGGATCACTTGGTGCTGTCTACATAACACAGTACGAAATGGAATTAACAAAAAAAAAACATTATAACCCAAATTCAGAGTCACTAATTCATTGATATTGCATGGGTCCAGCATTTATAAGTAATCAATTGTTAAAAATAAATACAGATACATTTACTAACTATACTGGAGTACAGTCAAGTTTCTTACTGAACAGTGAAAGGATTGGACAGAGTCCGCATGGATTTAAGAGAGGGGAATCATGCTTAGCAAATCTACTGAGAGAATCTACAGAGTCGAATATTAAAGAAAGAAATTGCAAGACATTTAGAAAAACGTATAATTAACCATGGTAGACTGGGTTTTGTGAAAGAGAAACTATATTTGACAAATTTACGACATTTCATTGAGGAGATAACAAGCAGGGCTAATAAAGGGTAATCCAATGATGTTCTGTATTTGGATTTTAAAAATGTAAACGATGAGGTGTTACATAAAAGTTAATTGCACAATTTAGGAGCTCATGGTATCGGGATAATGTATTAGTATGGACTGAGGATTTGTTAACCATATTGGCTGTTGCTGAGTCCTCACTTGGAGTACTGTATACAGTATTAGCTCCCATATTTAATAAAGGATAAACTAACATCGGAGACCATTCAAAAAAGATTCACTTAGCTGCTTTGAGGACCAAAGGGTTGACCTATCAAGAATAGATAAGCAGGAGTGATCTTATGGAAACAAGATTCTGAGGAGCTTGACAGGGTAGATGTTGACTAGATCTTCCAGCACCAGTGAAGTCTCAAACCAGGGGACGTTACATAAGGGAACATTCATTTTAGAAGAAGTAAAGATTTTTTTCCCCTCAGTGAATGACTAGAATTTTCTCGCCCAAACAATTGTGGAAGTTAAATGAGGGAGGGGAATGGTTGGGTTACTCTTCGGAGGGTTGTTCTGGCTTGTTGGGCTGAAGGGCCTGTTTTCACACAGTAGGGAATCTATGATTCTATCTCAAATTATTTTAAAAGAGGGCAGATTGATTTTTGAAATATTGAGCAGTTGAGGGCGATGCGGATCAAGCATAAAAGAAGTGTTGAGGTCTGGGTTGGCCAAGCCATGATCTGATAGAATGGGGGAACAAGCTGAAGGCGATGAATGCCCTACTCCTGCTCCGTTCCTTGAGGCTCCGTTTCATGTTTTTTTGTTTCTAAAGAAGAGTGTGATATAATGTGCTAAAGATCTCAGATGTTGTGAAAAGCAGTGAAAATGGGGTGTTTATGTACTGGTTCAGATGGCATTGATTCATCAACCACAGCTATACAGTCATGAGTAGGAAGGCAAATCCCTCCATGAATAAAGGAAATCTACTGCAGAGCTCACACAAAGGGATCCTTCCCCTCAGTAAACTCTCCCATTACATTACCCAACATATCTGCAAAAGCAGGACACATTGCGCATGCTCTAGCCAACAAAGTGACCCGCGGGTGATTGATGTCAGCTCCGGACCAATGAAAGGACGGTGGGTGGATCTGGATGACCTTGCGGGATGTTGGTCCTCCAACCAATCAAAGTGAATGAAGGGCGGTGCTAAACCAAACCATGTGATCACCTTCGCGCGCGGCGCAGTGTCGCTGGAATGAATGCTCGGGAAGTTATGGAGAGAAAGGATACGTTAAGGAAAATACACTTGCCTATTGGAAAAAAGAATTCTTGACTGTCAAAAATATTCAAGAAAAAAGTAATCTGATAATAGAGCAGAACATGGACAGAGGCTGGGCCGCAGTGAAAAACTCATTTACAAAAGGTCTATAAAAGTAATAATACAATAGTAAACAGACCAAAACTACACCCATGGTTCGAGACTGAGGAAGCTAGATATTGACAAAGTGGTGATGAGGGAGCCCAGAGGTGAATCAGAGCAGTATTGGCTGTTATGGTCCCAAAGACATTATACGAGAGAAAGGCTGCACATGCGCCTGGCTGCACTTTACCCCCTACAAAGATGGCGGCTCCGCACGTGTCCAGTGAATCGTTGTCCCGAATAAAGATGGCGGCGCTCACTCAGGTCTGCAGCCGCACTGAGGCCATTCCTAATTTACTCCAAACACGGGACTGAGACGTTCAAATTTGTGTTTTCCGACGTGCACAATTTGTTTGTAAAACTTCTCCGCTCATAGCAACACAGTTTTTATCCCATTTCCCTGTTTAGAACATAGAACATAGAACATAGAACAATACAGCACAGAACAGGCCCTTCGGCCCACGATGTTGTGCCGAACTTCTATGCTAGATTAAGCACCCATCCATGTACCTATCCAAATGCCGCTTAAAGGTCGCCAATGAATCTGACTCTACCACTCCCACGGGCAGCGCATTCCATGCCTCCACCACTCTCTGGGTGAAGAACCCACCCCTGACATCTCCCCTATACCTTCCACCCTTCACCTTAAATTTATGTCCCCTTGTAACACTCTGTTGTACCCGGGGAAAAAGTTTCTGACTGTCTACTCTATCTATTCCTCTGATCATCTTATAAACCTCTATCAAGTCACCCCTCATCCTTCGCCGTTCCAACGAGAAAAGGCCGAGAACTCTCAACCTATCCTCGTACGACCTACTCTCCATTCCAGGCAACATCCTGGTAAATCTTCTCTGCACCCTCTCCAAAGCTTCCACATCTTTCCTAAAGTGAGGCGACCAGAACTGCACACAGTACTCCAAATGTGGCCTAACCAAAGTCCTGTACAGCTGCAACATCACCTCACGACTCTTGATTTCAATCCCTCTGCTAATGAACGATAATACTCCATAGGCCTTCTTGCAAACTCTATCCACCTGAGTGGCAACCTTCAAAGATCTATGTACATAGACCCCAAGATCCCTCTGTTCCTCCACCTGATCAGCTAGAAATAGCGGTCTTGGAGTGGGACTGGGCTGTCACTCTCACCTCACCTCACCTCTGGGATTCAGCTGGTTGCCTGATTGTGAATCAGGGCAGTAACACAATCAGGAGCTGAGTGGCCCTGGTGGAGCCTAAAATGAGTGTCGCTGAGCTGACTGTTGCTGAGCAGTTGCTGCTTGGTAGCCCTGTCAATGACATCTTCCATCACTTTACTGCTGATCGAGTGTGGACTGATAGAGGGAAATTGCCTGGGTTGGATTGCCCTGTGTTTTTGTGTTGAACATCCCTGGGCAATGTTCCACATTGTCGGTAAATGCCCGTGCTGGAGCGGTACTCGGCTTGGTGGGTGGCAAGTTCTGGAGCACAAACAATTAATATTATTGCCAGAATATTGGTCGGACCCGTAGCCTTTGCACTACTTAAGCATTTCTTGACGTTATTCAAACTCAACTGAACTGGTTTAAAACTCACATCTGTGATGTTGGAAACCACTGGAGAAGGCTGAGATGGATCATCCCACTTTGCACTTCTGGCTGAAGATTGCTGCAAATGCTGTCGTCTTATCTGGTGCATGGTGTGTGAGGCCCCTCCATCAGTAAGGGTGGGGATTTCTGTGATACTTCCTCCAGTGAGTTGTTTCATTGTCCATCACCGTTCACAACTGGGTGTAGCAGAACTGCAGAGCTCCGATCTGTTCCATTGGATGTAGGATCACTTAGCTCTGTTGCTTGCTGTTGATGCTGTTTGATATGCTGGTAGTTCTGTTTTATGGCTTCATCAGGTTGGCACTTCATTTTTAAGTCTGCCTGGTGCTGCTCATGGCATGCCCTCCTTTCCTGTCCATTGTGATGGGTGCGAGCAGGATTTACAAACCCATGAGATTACAGATTGTGCTGGAGTACAGTTCTGCTGCTGTTGATGTCCCACAGTGCCTCAGAGAGATCCAGTTTGAGATCCTACATCTTTTCAAAAATTGTCCCATTTAGAACGGTGATAGTGTCACTCAACACAATGGAGGTTTTTCTCAACTTTAAGGCAGGTCTCTGTCTCCAAAAGGAATGTGTGATGGTCGCTCGTACTGATACTGTCATGGCCAGATATATCTGCATCTGGTCAATTCATAACAATGAGATCAATCTTGTTTTTCACTCTTGTTGGTTCCCTCACCACCCGCTGCAGACTCAGTTGAGCAGCTATGTCCTTTAGGACCTGGTCAGCTCAGTCAGTAATTCTATTACAGAGCTAGTCTCAATTGTGGACATTGAAATCCTGTACCCAGAGTACATTTGACACCATTTTATTGCCTCGATGCTTCTTCCAAATGTTATTCAACATGAAGGAGAAGTAATTCATCAGCCAAGCAAGGACAGTATATGGTAATCAGCAGTAGCCATGAGACTTCCTGGTCTCCGGAGCCAATGCTGTGTACTCCCAGGGCAAATCTTCCCTATCTGTACACCACTGTGCCACCACCTCTACCTGGTATGTCATATCCAGAGATTTCAGGAGAAACTGAAGACTGCAGATGCTGGAGATCAGAGTCAAGAGTCTGGTGCTGGAAAAGCACAGCAGGTCAGGCTGATGAAGGGCTTAGGCTCGAAATATCGATTCTCCTGCTCCTCGGATGCTGCCTGACCTGTTGTGCTTTTCCAGCACAACACTCTCGATATCTATTGGTGGTGATGGTGGTGTCTGGTCATTGTTTGTAAGGGAAGATTCCGTGAGTTTGACTATGTCAGGCTGTTCCTTGACTAGTCTGTGAGACAGCTCTGCACATTTTGGCACCAAAATCCATATGTTAGTCTGGAGGACGTTGCACCATCGAGAGGGCTGATTCTGTGGTTGTAATTTCTGGTGCCGTGTTCGTTGCCAACTGGTCCATCCAGTTTCATTCCTGTGTTGAGACTTTGCAGTGATTAGTACAGTGAGTAGCTGGCTGGGCCGCTATCAGGTTGGCAGGATTTTTTTCGCCATTGACAATGGTTTCATGGAGATCAGGAGATTCCTAATACGTTGTTTTTTTCTTGAATTCAGATTCCACCATCTGCCAAGATGGGATTCGAACTAGGACTTCAGTCATTGGTTTTAATATTCTGGATAAAAGCTAAATACATCAGGTTTGATCAGTCATTTTAAATATCACTAACCCTGGTTTTGTTTATTTGTAAAACACTGTCCATCATCCTGTCTCCTCCATCCTCCCCTCCAACAACGAGTGAGGATCACATGGAGTTTCTCTGTCACTAAGACTGAGATAATCCGATCTGCTGCTTCTCTCCCTCCCACTAGCCCACTGAGCCAAACTGCGTCACGTGGTGTTCCTGGTTTTTGTTCTAAACCTACATCTTTCTCCAGTCTCTTGTCAAGCCTTATCAGAGCTCACCTTGACCCTTTACCCTAATCTCACTAAACTCACTTTCCAACTCTCTTTCCTTTGCTGCCGCCTCATCACTCCCCCTCGCCAATTCATAGATATTGTTCCTTGTTCTGTCTGTTGGTCTTTTCTGGTGATGTCCTTCTCTCCCATTCTGTGAAAAACTAATATTTGACCTCACCGTTGTTGGAAAATCCTGCTCCATCTCCACTCTCCCTTTCCTTTCTGAATTCCTTGCATTTGGTGTCCCTCAACGATCTATCCTTGGTCTCTCCTGTATCTCACGTACACAGTGCCAGGAGGTGATATCATCCAAAAACACTGTTAGGTTTGACATGTACACTGACGATGCCCAGTTCACTCTCCCCATTATCCATCTCCATTACTCCACTGTTACTCAGTTATCAAACTGCTTATCACATTCTCACTCGTCGATTAGCTGCAATTTCCTCCAATGAAACATTGTCAAGGTTAAACCCATTGCCTTACTGCTGAGCCCCTCCCTCCCACTGGGAACTCTGAGGCAGAACGACACTCAACAATATTGCTGTTATATCTGACCCCAAGGTGACCTTTTGATCAGACATCCACACAATCACAGCACCAGGAAATCCAATCTTTTAAAAGTTGCTTTTCTCCACCTCACCCCAGCTCCATTGCTACTGGAACCCCTTACCCACGTCGGTGTTCCCTTATACTTGAATCCAAAACAGAACTCTTGATTCCGTAACTCAGAATCTGGTTTCAGACTCCCCTCTCAGTATTTACCCTCGGACACATCCTCTCAGTATTTATCCTGTCAAACCCCTGAAGAATCCCATCTGTCTCAATGAGATCACCTCTCTTTCTCCAAAATCCAGTGAGTAGAGTTGCAAACTTTTCAGCCTTTATTTAAAAGATAATCCCTCCAAACCAGGGATCATCTCATTGAATCTTCCCTGAAATGCCTCCAATAAAGTGACACATTTCCTTCTCAAAAGGGACCAAAACTTCTCTCATTACTGCAGATATGGTGGTCTCACCAGCACTTCCACACGTTACTCTCAGGTATATACTCCAAACTCTAATACTGAAAACTTTTGAAACAAGCATTCGATTCCCCTTCCTGATTCCCTGGTGTAACTGTGTGGTAGCTTTCTGTGTTTCCTGAACAATTACCCCAGGTCCCTTTGTGGTGCAGCTTTCTACAGTTTCCACCATTTAAATAGTACTTTGTTCTTTTATTATCTCCTCCAAAATGAGCAACTTCCCATTTTTCCCAAGTTACACCCCATCTGGCAACTTGTTGCCTCCTTCTCCTGTGCATCTCTCTCTTTTCATAATCCTCTTAGACCTTTACAGTTATGCCTTTTCTAGGAGATATCGCCCCCCCCCACCCCCCCCCCCCCCCGTTCCCATTCTTCCAAACATTTACTGGGAGCACTGGGCAGTGGGAAGCAGACAGAGTTGCTATCTTTTTAGGGATACGCTTTGGAGTGATTGGGAGGATCTTCCTACCCATTGGTCAGGATGGAGACAACGTGCCCATCGTTAGGCAATAGCCTTTCACACCCATGTCTTATTGATGAGGCAGAGCGGCAGCACGGAATGAAAGAAAAGAAAGTCATTCTTGTTCCCCATAACTCACTGACGCTTGGATCATTTTCTCCAATGTGTCAAAGAACTGCTGTGTTCAGTCACATGAGATCTCAATTTGGAATCTCCTAGAAACCCACAGATTTCACTCTGAGTTGACTGCTGATGTCCTCTAGGGTAATATGTACAGTAATCCTGGGCCACAAGGAGGGGATGATGTGAGTTTCTAACTTGAACTGATAGTGACAGATTTTATAAACTTGTATTACGGGATATTACAGGTGGACATTCAGATGGTAATCTCAGTAAATATTCTACTAAACTCTGATTGAATTACTCAGTATATCAGGATCTGGATATTCGCATTGTGTGTGTGAGTATTGTGCTCCAGATCAATCCCATTTGCTGCTTAAAAATTCTCCTTTGAATCATCGCATTCTCTCAAAAGGTCTCCCCAAACCTTCAATGTGTCATGTAATCCTTTTATGATGACCTGATGAGTGTATGGTTTATTATTCGAATGTGTAATTTTTGTATAAGGATGTCTCAGAGAGGGAGCAGAATATTCTTAAAGGGGAGAATAACCATTTTGAGGGGAGGCTGTTGTTTATTGGTATCAATGACATAGGAATAGAAGAGTTCACATTATTGGATCAGTGGAATCTCTTGTGGGGTAGAATTGACCTCCATCAGAAGGATGGATTATACTGGCACTGGAAGGGAACAATTGCTAGTGCTATTAAGGAGGCATTAAACCAGTGAAGGAATGTGGGTAAACCCAGAGAGAGAGTGAGCGAAGAGCTAAGTCTGATGCTTGTACAGTTCAGACATCAAACAGTCAAGGCAAACAAGGGCAAGGAACAGAATGAGCAGTTACACTGCATATGTTTCAATGCGGGGACAGAGGAGCTCAGGGTATGGTTTTGAACATCGCACTGGAATATTATAGCAATTACAGAGGCATAACTTAATGATGGATAGGACCAGCACCTTAATGTTCCAGTGTATAGATGCTATAGCAAAGATAGAAAGGGGGCAACAGAGCAGGGGAAGAGGTATTTTTGATTAGGGATAACATTACAGCTGGGCTTCAAGAGGGTATTCCTGGGAGTACATCCAGGCAGAACTGAGAAATAAGAAAGGGATGATCCCCTTATTGGGATGGTACTATTGACCGCCTCTCCACTTCCCCAATAGTCAGCAGGGAGTTGAGAAGCAAATTTACTGAGAGATCACTTATCTGTAAGAACAGTATGGTTGTGTACAAGACTTGACCTTCTTTGTTATTCATTCACAGGATGAGGGTGTCACTGGCTGGGCCCAAAGGGCAGTAAAGAGTCAACTACATTGCTGTGGGTCTGGAGTCACATGTAGGCCAGACCAGGTAAGGATGGCAGATTCCTTCCCTGAAGGATATTAGCGAATCTGATGAGTTTTTTTTCGCAATAATCAACAATGGATTCGTGGTCTTTAATAGATTCTTAATTCCAAATTTTTATTGAACTCACATTCCACTGTCTGCCGTGACGGGATCCAAACCCTGGGCCCCAGAACGTTACCTGGGTGTCTGGATTATCCATCTAATGATAACCTCACTAGGCCATTTGGTAGGGTGAGTGACTGAAGTATCCGTGGGGCAGCACATCAGCACCAAAGATCCCATGGTCTCTGCAGAAGATAGAAAGGGCTGGGGAGGGAGATATATCCCTGGTGGTGGGGTCTGACTGTAGGTAGCAGACATAGCAGAGGTAAATGGAGATTAGTGGGTGGCAGGTGAGGACCGGGGGATTATATTCTTATTGTGGTTCGAGGGGTGGGGGGAAGACGGAGGTACAAGAAGTGGAGGATATGCGTTGGAGTGCATTGTTGATCAAGTGGGAGGGAAATGCGGTCCTTGAAAGAGGAAACCTTTCTGGGATGTCCTGGAGTGGAATTGCTTCTTCTGGGAGCAGATATGACAGAGGCGGAGGAATTGGGAGTACAGGATCACGTTTTTACAGGAATGTACTCGAGGGTAATCAGGAGAGCAAAAAGGGGACTTGAAATATCTCCAGGACATAGTTTAAGGAGAATCCAAAGAGATTCTACAAATACTTTAAGCATAAAATAATAACCAGACAGAGAATAGGACCCCTTAAAGATCAACAAGGCCATTTATGGAACAACAGGATGTGGGAGAAATACTATGCTATTCTATTCTAGAGAGTTTGGAGAAATAAATAGTGATAACTTGAAAAGTGTCTATGTTACAGAGGAGGAAGTACTGGATGTCTTAAACAGTAGAAAGGTGGATAAATCCCTGGGACCTGATCAGGTGTATTCCAGAAATTTGTGGAAAGCTAGGAAGGTGTTGGCAGTGCCCCTCCCTAAGGTATTTATATCATTGTTTGTGACAGGTGAGGTGCTGGAAGATGGGTGCCATTATTTTAAAAAGGTGGTAAGGAAAGGCCAGGGAACAAGAGAACAGTGAACCTAACGTCAGTGGTAGGTAAGTTGTTGGAAGGGATTCTGAGGGACTGGATTTACATGTATTTGGAAAGACGAGGATTGATTAGGGCTCGTCAACATGGCTTTGTGTGTGTTAAATTCTCTCTCTCTAACTTGATTGAGTTTTTTTGAAGATGTGACAAAGATGATTAATGAAGGCAGACTGTGGACGTTGTCTATATGGACACTGAACGATGTTCCACACAGCAGACTGGTTAGCAAGGTTAGATAACATGGAATGTTGGGAGAACTAGCCATTTGGATACAAAACTGGCTTGAAGGTAGGAGGCAGAGGGTGGTGATGGAGGCTTGCTTTGCGGACTGGAGGCCTGTGAGCAGCATTGTCCTGCAGGAATGGGTATTAGGTCCTTAAATAAATGACTTGGATGTGAATGTATGAGATATGATCAGTGGGTTTACAGAAGACACCAAAATTGGAGGTGTAGTGGACAATGAAGCAGGTTAGTTCAGAATGCAACAGTATCTTGACCAGATGGGCCATTGGAGCGAGGAATGGCAGACTGGGTTCAATTTAGACAAATGTAAGCTGTTGGAATTTGGAAAGGCAAATCAGAGCAGGTCTTGTACACTTAATGGTAAAGTCCTTGGGAATGTTGCTGAACATAGAGACCACGGAGTGCAGGTTCATTGTTCCTTGAAAGTAGAGTCGAAGGTAGGCAGACTAGTGAAGGTGGTGTTTGTTATGCTTATATTTATTGGTCAATGCATTGAGTTCAGAAGCTGGGACGTCAAATTCTGGTTGGACAGGACATTGATTAAGCCATTTCAGGAATTATGTTTTAAGTTTGAAATTCCCTGTTCTGGAAAGGATGTTGTGAATCTTGAAAGAGTTCAGACAAGATTTTCAAAGACTTTGCTCGGGTTGGAGGATTTGGGCTACAGGGAGAGGCTGAATAGGCCAGCGTTAATTTCCCTGGAGAGTCAAAGACTGAGAGGTGACTTCATGGAGATCGATAAAGTCATGAAGGGCATGGATAAGGTGAACAGCCAGGGTCTTTTCCCTCCAGTTAGGTGGGTTCAAAACAAGATCACATGGGCATAAATTGAGAGGGCAAAGATTAAAAACGGATTTAAGGGGCAAAGTTTTCAAGCTGTGTGTGGTGTATGTGTGGAATGAGCTGCCGGATGAAGTAGTGGAGGCTGATACAATTACAACATTTGAAAGGCATCCGATTGGGTACGTGAATAGGAAGAGTTTCCAATGATACGGACCAATAGCTGGCAAATGGGACTCCGTTTGTTGAGGATTCCTCGTTGTCATGGACAAATTGGACCAAAGGTCTGTTTCTGTGCTGTACATCTCTATGACACTAATAAATGAAAATAAGATGTTTTCCTCTTTTGTGGAGAGCTAGCAGAAGCACAGATAATTGTCCTTGGAGCTGAGAAGGTTCAGCAGTGATTTTGACCAGGTGCAAATTTGTTTCTAGGATATCTAATCTGCAGAGTGAGGGGAATTGTTAACAATGTCACAATTTTAGTAACTGTTTTCAGATAATTGGCAAATAATGTGAATATGTGAACATTATTTTATTCAGTAAGTTCTGAGTATCTGGAACAGTCTGAATGACAGCTGGACACAGACTCAGCAGTTATTCATAATCAGATTTAGAATTTTACTTTTTAAGGGAAGATTTGGGGGGCTATGGGCAAAGGGGAAGGGAATTGGGACAGATTTGCAGCATCTCCAGAGGAAGAGGGTACATCCCAAATGGGCTGAAAAGCCCCAGCCCCTGTGCTCTGTGATACTGCCCCCATTGACTGTGAATGTTGAAGCTCATCCCAGGGCAGAGAGAGGGACGATCCCACCACTCACCTCACAATGGGCCCCGAATGATTGGTATCAGCGCAGGCCAATAGGGGGCAGAGGGCAGTACTGGAGGACCAGGTCGTACCAGTTTGTCCTCCAACCAATTGGAGTGAATGAGGGCATCCTCAAGGCTGGAACTAAAGAAAGGCACATATCGCAGAGATCTGAGAAACTGGAGGACATGAGATAGGGAGCTTTCTGTGGCTGGTGAGGAATTATATAAATAAGGAAGAGTTGTGAGGCTGGATGAAGTGACAGTGATCGGGAGAGTTGAGGATGGAGGAATTTAGAGTTAGTGAGGATTAGAGTCATAACGTTATACAGCAAGGAAACAGGCCCTGTGGTCCAACCAGTCTATGCCAACCATAATTCCAAACTGAACTAATTGTACCTGCCTCCGCTTGGTCCACATCCATCCAAATATTTCCTAGTTATGTACTTATCTGAATGTCTTTTAAATATTGTAATTGTATTCACAGCTACCACTTCCTCTGGAAGTTCATTTCACATGTATAATTTTTTTAAAAACCCTAATGTCTTTTCTGAAATCTTTCTAATTTCTTCTCAAAATGAATGCAGCACAGTTTTGAATCCCCCCCGTCCCCCCCAGCAAAACACTCTTTCTGATTTTGTAAACCTCTAATAAGGTGACCCCTCAACCTCGTGCACGCCAGTGAAAAAAATTCCCAGCCTATCCAGCCTCTCCTTAGAACACAATCCCTCCATTCATGGCAACATCCTGGTAAATCTCTTCTGAACCTGCTCCAATTTAATATCCTTCCTATAACAGCACAACCAGAACTGGACAGAGTATTCCAGAAGAGGCCTCCCCAACGTCCTGTACATCCTCAACATAACGTCCCAACTCCTGGACTCAAAGGTCTGAACAATGAAGGTAAGTGTACTAAGCACTTTCTTAACCACCCTGTCTACATGTAACACAAATTTCAAAGACCTGAAGCCCTCGGTCGCTTTGTTCCCATATCACTACTCAAGGCTCTACTTTTATTGAGTGTAAGTCCTGCCCTCGTTTGTTTTGTCTAGATGTTATATTTTGCATTTATTCCAATCAAAAAAATTTTTTGAGTATAAAGGCAGTAGGAGTATAATTAAAAGAGAAATCAGGAGTCAAAAAAGGGACGTGAGATAGCTTTGGCAAATAGGGTTAAGGATAATCCGAAGGGCTTTTGTAAATACATGAAAAAAAAAGGCTAACTAGGGAGAAAATAGAGACCCTCAAAGATCAGCAAGGCAGCCATTGTGTGGAGCTGCAGGTGATGGGTGAGATAGGAAACAAGTATTTTGCATTAGTGTTTACTGTGAAGAAGTACATGGGAGATATAGAATGTGGGGAAATAAATGGTGACATCTTGAAAAATGTCCATATTACAGAGGAGGAGGAGGAGGAGGTGGTGCTGGATCGGTGGCTAAGGAGCTGGTGCAAGGGAAAAGGATTCACGTTTTTTGGATCATTATGATCTCCTCTGGAGTAGAGTTGACCTGCATAAGAAGGATGGATTGTACCTGAATTGGAAGGTGTCTAATATCTAGGCATGGAGACTGGCTGGTGAAACTCGGGAGGCATTAAACCAGTGAGGGAGTGGGTATAAACCCAAGAAGATAGTGAGAATAGAGGTATGTCTGAGGCTGTTACAGTTCAGAAGTCAAATAGTCAAGGCAGGCAAGGACAAGGAACAGAATGAAGACGGACTGAGCAGTTGCACTGCATTTACTTCAATAGAAGACGCCTGACAGGGAAAGCAGATGAGCTCAGGGTATGGTTTTGAACATGGCACTGGGATATTATAGCAATTACAGAGGCATCACTCAGGGATGGATAGGCCTGGCAGCTTCATGTTCCAAGGTATAGATGCTATAGCAAGGATAGGAAGGGGGACAAGAAAGGAGGCGGAGTGGCATTTTTGATTCGAAATAGCATTATGTTTTTGCATAGGGAGGATATTCCTGGTGGTATGGTCAGTGAAGTTATTTAGGTGGAACTGGGAAATGAGAATGGGATGATCACCTTATTGGGGTTTTCTGCAAGGATTTCGTCTGGGCCCTCTGGTTTCCTCCCACAGTCCAAAGATGTGCAGGTTGGGTGGATTATCCAGGCTGAATTGCCCGTAATGTTCAGGGATGTGCAGGCTCTGGGAAAAGCAATGTTACAGGGGCTGGTTAAGAGGCTTTCAGGGTCAGTATCAATGTGATGGGCTGAATGACCTGTTTCCACACTGTTGGGATTCTCTGATAATTCTATTTTTAAATAGTTACAGAAAATAATAGACCAGATTGAAAAGTTAAGGTTCTGAATTGGACAAAGGCCAATTTTGATGGCACAAGGCAAGAACTTTCATCTGGACCCTCAAGCCTGCTCTACCATTCAATAAGATCAGGCCTGATCTTTTCATGGCCTCAGCTCCACATTCCTGCTCTCTCACCATAACCCTTAATTCTTTTCCTGTTCACAAATCTACATTTTGCCTTAAAGGCATTCAAGTTGATAACGTCAAATGCTGCACTCGGCAGGGAATTCCACAGATTCACAACCCTTTAGCTGAAGAAGCTCCTCCTGAACTCAGTCCTAAATCTGCTCCCCCTTATTTTGAGGTAATGCTCTGTAGTTTCAACCGACCCCAGTGGAAATAGCCTCCCTGCTTCTATCTTATCTACTCCCTTCATAATTTTATTTTTTCCTATCCAACCTCCCATTCCTCTAAATTACAATGACTATAGAACCAGTTTTCTCAATCTCTCCACATACACCAACCCTCTCAACTCCCAACTCAAACTAGTGAACCTCCTGTGCCAGTGCATCCTTGCTAATGTAAGGGGACCAAACCTGGACACAGTACTCCAGGTGTGGCCTCACCAGCACCCTGTACAGCTGCAGCATAACCATACCTCTAGCAATGAAGGACAATATTCCCTTCACTGCCATAATTACCTGCTGCACCTGCAAACCAACTTCCTGAGATTCATGCACAAGGCCACCCAGCTCACTCTGCACAGCAGAATGCTGCAAGATTTCACCATTTCATCATCCAGTTTTCTGTTCGTACGACCAAAATGGATGACCTCACATTTCCCAACATTGAACTCCATCTGCCAGATCATTCACTTAACCTATCTGTGTCCCTGTGCAGACTGACAGTGGCCTCTGCAGACATTTCTCTACCTCATCTTTGTATCAAATGTGAACTCTGACACCGTACACTTGGTCCTCAACTCCAAAACATTTGTGTAAATTGCAAACAGTTGTAGTGCCAACACTAATCCAAACACCCATTTATCCCCATTCTTTATTTTTTGCTGGTTAACCGATCCTGTATCTATGATAATACATTACCAATAATGCTGTGCATCTTTACCTTATTCAGCAGCTTTTTGTGTGGCAACTTATCGGATACCTTCTGGAAATCCAGGTACACCACATCCACTGAGTCTGCCTTGTCTAACGCACTCGTCGTATCCTCAAATAATTCTAGTAAATGTGTTCTACATGACCTGTCTTTCCTGAATCCATGCTGTGTCTGCTCAATTGGACAATTTCTACCCAGATATCTCACCACTACTTCCTTGAGAGGTTCAAGCATTTTCTCCACTACAGATGTTAAGCTAACGGGTCCTTTTGAAAAATAGTGGCACCACATTTGCAGCTTCCAGTCTGTCAAAACCATCCCAGAATCCAACAACTTTTAGTGAATTTTCACGAGGTCTATTTGTTATTTCCCCCCTCCCCTCCCCTCCCCTCCCCACCATCTCTTTTAGTCCCCTGGGATGCAATCCATCAGGGCCTGGAGACCCATCTACCCTTAGGCTGTTATCTTTCCCAACATTATCTCTTAACTGGAAATGATTGCTTCTGTATCCTCATCTGCCATTACCTCCATAGGCCTGCGACAATGAGAGTATATAGGCAGTATGTTCCTGTTAAGGCCAAGGCTGGTAGGTGTAGAGAATGCCGCCTGTTGAAAGAAATTGAGGGCCTGGTCAAGAAAATGAAGTAGGCGTATGGCAGGTAAAGACAGCTGTGTTTGTTTAAATCCCTAGAGGAGTATAGGGGCAGTAGGAGTATACTCGAGGTAAACCAGGAGGGCAAAAAGGGGACATGAGATAGCGTTAGGAAATAGGTTTAAGGAGAATCAAAGGTGATTGTACAAATACACTAACGACAAATGAGTAACCAGGCAGAGAATAGGTAACCGCAAATCAAGGCTGTCTGTGGAACCGCAGGAGGTGAGAGAGATTCTGTATGAGCGGAGAGGTTTTACAAACAAAATGTACACATCGGAAAACACAAATTTGAACGTCACAGTCTTGTGTTTTCAGTAAACGGGGAATTGCCTCAGTGTGGCTGCAGGCATGGGTGCGCGCCGCCATCTTTATTTGGGGCAAGAATTCACTGGAAACATGCGGAGCCACCAGCTTTGTAGGGGGCAAGGTGCAGCCAGGCGCATGTACAGCCTTTCTCTGGTACAGAGTCATTGGGCAGGATTTACACAGAGCACATTCAAACTCCGAGAAATGGATGTTTATTTCTGGATTTGTTTCATCATTCATTTAAATAATTTGGGATCGTAAATGAGTTTACAGGTCATACAAAATTGGAGGTGTTGTGGATAATCAAGAACGTTACCTCAGATTACAATGAGATATTGGTCAGATGGGGTATAATTTAGATAAATGTGAGGTGCTGCATTTTGGAAAACCAAATCAGGGCAGGACTTATACACTGAATGACAAGGCCCTGGAGATGTTTGCGGAACAAAGAGACCTTGGACTGAAGGTTCATAGTCCTTGCAAGTCAAGGATAGGATGCTGAAGAAGGTGTTTAGTATATTTTCCTTTATTGATTCGAGCATTGAGTATAGGATGTGGGAGGTCATGTTGCTGTACAGGACATTCGTTAGTCCACTTTTGGAATATTGTGTGCAATTCTGGCCTGCCTCCTTTCAGAAGGGTGCTGTGAAACTTGAAAGGTTTCATAAAAGACTTACAAGGATGTTGTTAGGGTTGGAGGATTTGAGCTACAGGGTGAGGCATAAAAGGCTGGGGCTGTTTTCCCTGGAGTGCCATAGGCTGAGCAGTGATGTTATAGAGATTTATACAATCATGAGGGGCATGAATAGAGTAAATGAACAAGGTGTTTTCCCTGGAGTGGTGATGTCCAGAATTAGAGGGCATTGCTTTAGGGTGAACGGAGAAAATTTCAAAGGGGCCTAAAGGACAACTCTTTCATGCAGTGGGTGGAATGAGCTGCCAGAGGAAGTGATGGAGGCTAGTACAATTAAAACATGTTAAAGGCATCTAACTAGATATATGATATGTTTAGGAAGCGTTTACAGGGATATAGGCCAAGTGCTGGCAAATGGGAATAGACCAGGTTCGGATACCTGTTTGGCAAGGATGAGTTAGACTGAAGGGTCTGTGTCGGTGCTATACATCTCTATGACTGTGGGATCATAACAGCTTACACTGCTCTGCTTCATCTCTGGGCTCCCTTATGACCACTTTGTCAATGTCTCGCTTCCTCAATCTTGAACAATGGGTGTATATTTGGTCTGTTTGGTTTTTTACTATTATTGTTACAGACATTTTTGTAAGTTAATTTTTCACCGCCGTCCAGCCCCTGACCATGTGTTGCTTATCAATATTTTCTGGAAAATCTTTAATGGTCGAGAATTCCTTTTTCCAATAAGCAAGTGTATCTTCCTTCCATTTCTGACTATCTCATTCTGCACCGTTTTCATTCCCTGTAATCCATTTTGCACTCCTTGAAACATCAACTGTGTTTCTCCTTCCACAGATACCAGTGATAAATACCAAATCCCTGTTGCCTGGGAGAGGGTGATGTTTGACTTTCTTGTACAGCTGCAGTTTGTGTGGTGAAGGTGCTCCCACAATGTGGTTGGGTAAGAGACATTACAGAGTATTCATTCAGCAACAGTAAAGATCTGAAGGTAATGTCCAAATCAACAACAGTTCGTATTTTTATTGTCATGCTTATAATTCCACAAAAATATTATTTAGAATTTTAAACATAAGGCCAGAGATGTTGCTATTAGGTATGGTGACCAAAAGCATTGCCAAATAAGCAGGTTTTGAGAAATGTCTTAAAGGAGGAAAGCACACCTGAGAGGTTTTGGCTGTGAATTTCAGAACGTGTTGCTTTGGCAACTGTAAAAGCAGCCACACAGGTGAAGTAATGAATTAACAGGTCATTGGGAGTCTCGAACAGAATGGGTTGTCGAGGTCTCAAAGGGTGTGTGACGCAGTGAGCTAGGGATGATCACAACCAGGAATTAAAGCAAGGGTGAGAATTTTAAATTGAGGGATGTGGGCCGGATGCTGGCAGGTGAGACTAGATTGGGTTGGAATATCTGGTCGGCATGGACGGGTTGGATTGAAGGGTCTGTTTCCAAGCTGTACATCGCTGTAGCTCTATGTTCTTGATTATGAATAGCAGCCTTTTGATGGATCAACAAGTTCTGGTACAAGGGAGTACTTGGGCAACAGAGATTTAGTTTTTCTTGAAATTACAGGGAGATTGAATGTGGGAAGCTGGCCAGGAGTATGTTTGGATAATGAAGTCTGGAGATATGACAAGATGGATGAGAGTATATGAGCTGAGACAAGGGTGGAATCAGCTTAGTGGCCTTAGAGTGGGACTGGGCTGTCACCCTCACCTTGTCTCTGGGATTCAGCTGGTTGTCAGGTTGTGAATCAGGGCGGTAACACAATCGGGAGCTGAGTGGCCCTGGTGGAGCCTAAAATGAGTGTCACTCGGCTGGCTGTTGCTGAGCAGCTGCTGCTTGATAGCCCTGTCGATGACTACTTCCATCACTTTACTGCTGATCGAGTGTGGACTGACAGAGGGAAGTTGGCTGGGTTGGATTGCCCTGTTTTTTTGTGTTGAACATCCCTGGGCAATGTTCCACATTGTCGGTAGATGCCAGTGCTGGAGCGGTACGTGACTTGGTGGGTGGCAAGTTCTGGAGCACAAGCTATCAGTATTATTGCCAGAATATTGGCAGAGCCCATAGCCTTTGCATTACTTAACCATTTCTTGATGTTATTCAAACTCAACCGAACTGGCTTAAACTCACATCTGTGATGTTAGAAACCACTGGAGAAGGCTAAGATGGATCATCCCACTTTGCACTTCTGGCTGAAGATTGCTGCAAATGCTGTCATCTTATCTGGTGCATGGTGTGTGAGGCCCCTCCATCAGTAAGGGTGGGATATCTGTGACGCTTCCTCCAGTGAGTTGTTTAATTGTCCATCACCAGTTCACAACTGGGTGTGGCAGAACTGCAGAGCTCCATTGGATGTAGGATCACTTAGCTCTGTGGCTTGCTGCTGATGCTGTTTGATATGCAGATGGTCCTGTTTGGTAGATTCACCAGGTTGGCACTTCATTTTTAATTCTGCCTGGTGCTACTCTTGGCAGGCCCTCCTTTACTGTCCATTGTGATGGGTGAGAGCGGGATTTGCTAACCCATGAGATTACAGATTGTGCTGGAGTACAGTTCTGCTGTTGATGTCCCACAGTGCCTCAGAGATACCCAGTTTGAGATCCTAAATCTCTTCAAAGTCTGTCCCATTTAGAACGGTGATGGTGTCACTCAACACGATGGAGGTTTTTCTCAACTTTAAGCCAAGACTTGTGTTTCCAAAAGGAATGTGTGATGATCGCTCGTACTGATACTGTCATGGACAGATGTATCTGCAGCTGGTCAATTCATAACAATGAGATCAAGTATGTTTTTCCCTCTTGTTGGTTCCCTCACCACCCACTGCAGACTCAGTTGAGCAGCTATATCCTTCATGACCTGGTCAGCTCAGTCAGGAATTCTGTTGCAGAGTTCGTCTCGATAGTGGACATTGAAATCCTGTATCCAGAGTACGTTTGACACCATTTTACTTCTTCAGTGCTTCCTTCAAATGTTGTTCAACATGAAGAAGAACTGATCCATCAGCCAAGGGAGGACAGTACGTGGTAATCAGCAGGAGCCATGAGATTTCCTGGTGTCCGGAGTCCATGCTGAGTACTCCAAGGGCAAATCCTCCCTGTCTTGTGCCACGACCTCTGCCTGGTCTGTCCTGCTGGTGGGGCAGGACATATCCAGAGATTTCAGGAGAAAGTGAAGACTGCAGATGCTGGAGATCAGAGTCAAGAGTCTGGTGCTGGAAAAGCACAGCAGGTCAGGCTGATGAAGGGCTTAGGCTCGAAACATCGATTCTCCTTCTCCTCGGATGCTGCCTGACCTGTTGTATTTCTCCATCACCAAAATCTCAATCTCTTGGGATGGTGATGGTGGTGTCTGGTCATTGTCTGTAAGGGTTGATTTCATGAGTATGAGTATGTCAGGCTGTTCCTTGATTGGTCTGTGAGACAGCTCGGCACAATTTGGCACCAAACTCCAGATGTTAGTCTGGAGGACATTGCACCATTGAGAGGGCTGATTCTGTGGTTGTATTTTCTAGTGCCTTCTTAGATGACGAGTGGTCCATCCAGTTTCATTCCTTTGTTGGGACTTTGCAGTGATTAATACAGTGAGTAGCTGGCTGGGCCACTGTCAGGTTGGGAGGGTTTTTTCTGCCATTGACAATGTTTCCATGGAGATCAGGAGATTCCTAATTCCAGTTATTTTTACTTGAATTCAGATTCCACCATCTGCCAAGATGGGATTCGAACCAGGACTTCAGTCGTTTGTTTTAATATTTTGGATAAAATTTAAATACATTAGGTTTGTTCACTCACTTTAAATATCACTTACCCAGGTTTGGTTTCTTTGTGAAACACTGTTCATCATCCTGTCTCCTCCATCCTTCTCTCCAACAATAAGAGTTTGGAGCACATGGAGGTTCTCTGTCACTAAGACTGAGATAATCCGATCTGCTGCTTCCCCCCCCTCCCACTAGTCCACTGAGTCAAACTGCCTCACGTGGTGTTCCTGGTTTTTGTCCAAACCTACATCTTTCTCCAATCTCATCTCCTGTCAAGCCTTATCAGAGCTCACCTTGACCCTTTACCCTAATCTCACTAAACCATAGAGTTTCCAACTCTCTTTCCTCCTCCTCCTCATCAGTCCCCCTCACCGATTCACAGACATTGTTCCTTGTTCTGTCTTTTCTGGTTATGGTCCTTCTCTCCCATTCTGTGAAAAACTGATATTTGACCTCACGTTTGTTGGAAAATCCTGCTCCATCTCCACCCTCCCTTTCCTTTCTGAATTCCATGCATTTGGTGTCCCTCATGGATCTATCCTTGGCCCCTCCTGTATCTTGCCTACATACTGTCAGGAGGTGATATTGTGCAAAAGCACCATGTTGGGTTTCACATGTAGACTGATGATGCCCAACTCTCCCTCTCCATTACTCCACTGTTACTCAGTTATCAAATTGCTTACCACATTCCCACTACTCGATTAGGTGCAATTTCCTCCAATGAAACATTGTCACGGTTAAACCCATTGCCTTACAAATTCCTTTCCCTAACTGCTGAACCTCTCCCTCTCACTGGGAATTATGCAGCAGAACTAGACTCTTCACAATGTTGCTGTTATATCTGACGTGAAGCTGACCTTCTTATTAGACATCTACACAATCCCAAACACCAGGAATTCCAATCTCTAAACCGTTGCTTATCTCCTCTTCACCCTAGCTCCATTGCTACTAAAACCCCTTACCCATGTCTGTGTTACCTTTAAACTTGACGAATCCAATGCAGAACCCATGATTCTGTGACTTGCTCAGAATCTGGTTTCAGACTCCCCTCTCAGTATTTACCCTCAGACACATCAGTATTAATTCTGTCAAACCCCTTAAGAATCTGGTGGTGCGGTCAGATTGTAGGTGGTGGAAATGGCAGAGGATGATGTGTTGTATCTGGGTGGAAGGTAAGGACTTGGGGGGGGGGGGGGTGTTCTATCCTTGTTGCAGTTGGAGGTGCGGGTTTCAAAGGCAGAGGTGCAGGAAGTGGAGGAGATATAGTGGATGGTATTGACCACATGGGAGGGGAAATTGCAGTCCTTGAAATATGGGGCCATTTGGTATGTTCTGGCCTCACTGGAACACTGCAGTAAGCATGAGACAGAGATGTTGGCCAGGGAACAGGCTCGTGTGTTAAAGTGGCAGGCAGCTGGAAGCTCGGTGTCTGTTTTTGCAGCAGAACGTAGATCATCAGTCGCCATTTCCGCCACCTCCACTGAGATGCTGCCAGACACAGGTTCCTGTCCCCTCCATTAACAGCAATGCACACCCCCCCCCCCCAAGCCAGATGGTAATCGACTCCTTTGTCTTTCCAAATGATCGAGTCTCTCTTTGGGTTCTGTCCCTGCCTATTATTTACTCTTTAACCCCTATGATCTGCAGATTAGTTGAATTGGCCAAGCTAAATTTCCCATAATGCTCAGGGATGTGTAGGTTAGTTGCATTAGTCAGGAGAAATATACAGTAATAGGGTAGGTGAATGGGTCTGGGTGGGATACCCTTCGGAGGGATGCTGTGGACCTTTTGGGCCAAATGGCCTGTTTCCACAGCGTCAGAATTCTAATTTTCCCAGCTCCATCGGTTTTGAGGAAGGGCCACTGGACAGATTTTTGTTCCCAGATGCTGCCAGACCTGCTGAGCTTTCCCAGCACCTTCTGCTTGTTGTTCCTGATTGACACCATCCATACACCTTCTGGATTTGATTCAGACAGGGGGAGGATCCCACCACTGACCTCACAATGGGGTCCAGCTGATTGATGGCAGCTTCGGACCAATAGGAAAAGGTGGTGGGACTGGTGGACCAAGTGCAACTAGTTGGTCATCCAAACAATGGGAGTGAATGAGGGGCGTGGCCAGTGGGATGACATGTCACCAGTAACTCTGCTGATGCAGTGCCACGTAACTCGGCCATTGGTGAATGTGGGAGACACAAACAGGGAAGGGGAGAGTGGCCTTGGAGACGGAGATAATGAGTCACTTTCGACTGGAAAGTTTTAATTACACTCTGTGCGGTTTGAAAGTCTGAACTAGAAACTCTTAATCCCCCGTTTGCAGCAGATGGGAAAGTGGCTGCGGCCCTCAGGCTGTGAAAGTTCCTGGGATATGGCCGCCATTTTTATTGGGGGTAAGGTATAGTGAGGCGCATGTGCATGTCCCCTTCCTCGGGTGGTGGGGGGGGGGCGTGCAACTTGAAAAGAGGCATTTACACATCAAGCACATACCAAGAAAAAAGTGTGTCTTTATATTCTTCCTGTACTGACTGAGTTTTGTTTTGTGAATTCATTTCATAGGATATTAAATGAGAATAATTGGGGCTGGGATCTCAAAAGCAAGTTTTTACAGTCAATGGGGTCATCAGGATCTGAATGTTATTGGCATTTAACTGTGGAAGGAGAAAGGTTTCTCTGCTCTGTTTGTGGGAAGATATCTCCAATATTTTTGTTAAGAAGAAAGATGTACAAATTCATGATTGGGTCACCCTTTGGGTATCTGCTCTGTTCTGGGCCCTACAGCTGAGGAAGGAGATATAAGCCTGAGAGGGAGCACACATTTATCCAAATTACACCTCGTCTCTTTGTAAGAACTCTCAGATTTAGACCCAATCACCCACTTCATGATGTTAACCTGTAAACTTCATATTTTTAATTACCTGTAAACTTCCCATTAAAAATCCTTTTGGACTAAAATTCCAGTACATTTTCAGGTGGAATGTTCCAGCTTCTGACAATTGTCCATTCATCCAGAAACTGCTGAGGTCCATGTTGACTCTGGGGTTACAAAGGGCTGAATTGAAAGATGCGGTGCTGTTCCTGAGCTCCCATTGAGATGCTTTGGAACAGTACAGGAGGCTGAGGGCAGTGTAGGTGTGAGCAGACAATGAAAATGACAGGGCTGCACTGTGAGGGCTGCTTGGCTCAATGAGAGTGTTCTGGAGTTGGGTGTAAACAGAGTGAGGTGAGACAGGGAGAAGGTGAAGCTGAAACTCAGTTTTAGTTCAGGCCTTTCAGAAATTCACAGTCCCAATGGGAACAGTCAGTTTTTAAGTGATACCTGCGGAGTATTTTTTTTAACAGTTTTTAAAGTATTTTTTCCTGAGGGCAGTTGAGAGTTAACCACATTGCTGTGGGTCTGGAGTCACATGTAGGCCAGACCAGGTGAGGATGACCGTTTCCTTCCCTACAGGACATTAGTAAACCAGATGGGTTACTAACAATCAACAATAGTTTCATGGTCATCATTCGCCTTTTCATTCTAGATTGTATTGAATTCCGATGCTGCCATCAGCCATGTTGGGATTCTATCCCTAATCCTCGGAACACTGTACATATCACTCATCTGGCAGGAATACCATTAAGCCATTGCCTCCCTTTTTTAGCAATGTTTAAAATAAAGTTCCATCATTCTACGTGTACAATGTGAGATAAAATACTGCAACGTCCATGTGTCAGCCTCTCCAAAAGGTCAATCAACAGAAATTTGTTTGAGGGCGAAATATTTCACTTTTTTTCGGGGGGGTGAGTTATTAAACAAAAATGAATCCAAATAAAAACCTGAAGCCACGGCCATGTAATTTCTGAAGCCGGAGGGGGATTACAGAGACAGGGAGGGTGGTGAGGCTGGAGGGGGATTACAGAGACACGGAGGGTTGTGGGGCCAGTGGGGGATTGTTGTCCAAACATCACTGTGGTGCACATGGACTGCAGCATTTCAGGGAGGCGGTTAACCACCACTTTCTCCAAGACAAGTAAAGGTGGCCAGTAAATACTGGTCTGGGCAGCAAGGGCAACCCCCAGTGAATAACACCAAGCAGTGACCTCTCTGAGCTGACTTGTTGTGAATTTAAAAACCTCTCTGGAAATGGAGTGGGCAGAGAAGAGAAACAGTGACATTTCACAGCTGCCCTCAGAGAGACCTCACCCTTGGAAGTACTCAGAGCCGGGGATCAGCTCAGTGAGTTTCAGTCTCTTCAAATATCAATCTTAGTCGGTTTTATTTTATTAAATCTACAATCGTGAGTCAGGTGACGATTTCTTTTTAATGTCTTAGGGTTTCTTGATTAAATGTTTAAGATATAAAACGTAAGCATTAAGTTATTCTCGGGCAGTATTTTTTTGAGCAGTTAGACTGTCTTTGTCTTGGTCTGTAGATTGTTAAGGCGGAGAGATGGCCTGTTGTAGAGTGGCGTGCTGTTCCTGTCGGATGAGGGAGATTAGGGAGAGTTTCAATGATCCTGATAATTGTCTGCAGGAAGTGTGATTGCAAATCCTATTGGAACGTATGGATTGGTGGAGGAGTGATTAAAGGCAGTGAGGAATTGACAGTAACCGGGGGTGAGGTGGGGTGGGGTGGGGTGGGCGGTGTGATAGGTGGCAGTCTCAGGAATGCAGGATACTGCAGATACAGTCAGGGAGATGGGTTACCGCCAGGAAAGCTAGGAGGGGTAGGCAGGTACTGCAGGAGTCTCCTGTGGCTATCCCCATCTCAGACAAGTATACTGTTTTGGAAAATGTAGGTGGTAATAGACTTTCAGGGGAATGTAGCACTGACAGCCAAGTTACTGGTACTGAGACTGGCTTCTAACACAACGTGAGGTATATCCAGTTCCCCACGATCGATGGTGATCGGGGACTCTCTAGTCAGGGGCACAGTCTGCCATTTCTGCAGCTGACAGTGAGACATCAGAATGGAGTGGTGCTGCCCTGGTGCCAGTGTCAAGGATGTCTCTGAGGGAGCAGAATATTCTCAAAAGGGAAAATAACCAGTGGGAGGACATTGTACATTGGTACCAATGGCATAGCAAGGGGAAAGCATGGGGTCCTGACGAGCAGGGAGATTTGCTAGTGCCACTCGGGAGGCATTAAACCAGTGAGGGATTCAGGGTAATCCTAAAGAGATAGTGAGAAAAGAGGGGAGTCTGAGGCTGGTACTGTTCACAGGTCAGACTGTCAAGGCAGGCAAGAGCAAGTCACAGAATGAGGTGCGACGGACCAGTTACACTGCATTTATTTCAGTGCAAGAGACCTGACAGGTCAGGCAGATGGGCTCAGGGTATGGTTTTGAACATGGCGCTGGGATATTACAGCAATTACAGAGGCATCACTCAGGGATGGACAAGACTAACAGCTGAATGTTCCAGGGTATAGATGCTATAGCAAGGATAGAAAGGGGCCAACAGAACAGGGAGTGATGTGTTTTTGATTAGAGATAACATTATGGCTGGGCTTCGGGAGGATATTCCTGGGAGTACCTCCAGGTAAGTTATTTGGGTGGTACTGAGAAATAAGAAAGGGATGACCATCTTACTGGGATTGTATTACAGACTCTCTCCCAATAGTCAGTGGGGAATTGAGACACAATTTTACCAGGTGACCTCAGTTATCTGTAAGAATAATATGGATGCAATGATAAGTGGTTTTAACTTTACCAACATGGCCTCGGAGTGTTGTAGTGTTAAGGGCTTGGATGGAAAGGTATTTGTTCATTGTGTACGAGAACATTTCAGATTCAGTTTGTAAAATGTACCAACTAGAGAAGGAACAAAACCTGATCTGTTTTCTTTACTCATTCATAGAATGAGGCTGTTACTGGCTCGGCCAGCATTTATTGCTGTGTTTACCCAGAGGGCAGTTAAGAGTCAACCACGTTACTATAGGTCTGGAGTCCCATGCAGACCAGACCAGGTAGGGATGGCATTTTCCTTCCCTAAAGGTCGTGAGTGAACCACATTGGTTTTTCCAACAATTGACAATGGATTCCTTGTCGTCACTAGATTATTTTTTCCAGATATTTATTGAATTCACGTTCCAAAATCTGCCGTGATGGGACTCAAATCCAGGTCCCCAGAACGTTATCTGGGTCTCTGGATTAACTGTCTAGTGATAATTTAGCTCCATCATCGCTGCCTCTTAGTAAATGAGGCAGGGTGAGTGACCGAGGTATCAGTGGGGCAGCACATCAGCACCAAAGATCCCACAGTATTATGGCTCAGTGGTTAGCGCTGCTTCCTCAGCACCAGGGACCTGGGTTTGTTTCCAGTCTCGGGCGACTGCCTGTGTTGGAGTTGGCACATTCTCCCCAGTGTCTGTAAGGGTTTCCTTCGGTTGTTCCAGTTTGCTCCCACAGTCCAAAGATGTGTAGGTTAGTTGGATGAACCACGTTAAATTTCCCATAGTGTCTAGATGCAGTATATGAGGTTTTGGGATGTGCAGGCAAATCGCTGCCTGATGTGAAAAGATCCTTTTGGGGTCTTGGACAGAGGTCAGAGGGAGGTGTGGCCGCACGTTTTACATTTCCCATGGCGGCAAGGGAGGGTCAAGGGTGTGGAGCATGGGTTGGTGAGAGGGTGTGGACCGAACAAGGAAGGCGTGACAGGAATGGTCACTGCGGAACACAGATAGGGGTTGGAGAGGGAAATATGTCTCTGGTGGTGGGGTCTGACTTTAGGTAGCAGAAATAACAGAGGTTAATGTGCTGTATCTAGAGATTAGTGGGGTGGAAGGTGAACACCGCAGGGTTGTATTCTTTATTGTGGCTGGAGGGGTGGGGTAAAGGCGGAGGTGTGGGAAGTGGAGGGTATGTGTTGGAGGGCATTGTTGATCAAGTCAGAGGAAAATTACGGTCCTTGAAGTCGGCCTTTCTGGGATGTCCTGGAATAGGATCCAAAGAGATTAAACAAATATATCACAGACAAAAGATTAACTGGACCAGAGAATACGACCCCTTAAAGGTCAACAAGGCTGTCTATGGAACCACAGGGGGTGCAAAAGATATGCAAATATTTCACGTCATTTTTATTGGTGAAGTATATGGAAGCTCGAGAGTTTGGAGAAATAAACAGTGATAACTTGAAAAGTGTCCATGTTACAGAGGAGGTGGTACTGGATGTCTTAAATCACATCAAGGTGGATAAAGCCCAGGAACCTGATCATGTGTATCCTGGAACATTCTGGAAATCGAGGGAAGTGATTGTTGGGCCTCTCCTGAGGTATTTGTATCATTGATAGCGACAGGTGAGGTGCCATTATTTTTAAAAACGTGGTAAGAAGAGGCCATGGAACAAGAGAACAGTGAGCCTGAAGTCAGTGGCAGGCAAGTTGTTGGAAGGGATTCTGAGGGACAGGATATCCATCTGTTTGGAAAGGTAAGGAATGATCAGGGAGAGTCAATGTGGCTTTGTACATGCACAATTGTGTCTCACTAACTTCAGTGAGTGTTTTGAAGTGACAAAGAAAATTGATTAAGCCAGGCAGTGAATGTTGTTTATATGAACATTCAACAAGGTTCCACAAAGCAGACTGGTTAGCAGGGTTAGATAACATGGAATGCACGGAGAGCAAGCCATTACAAAACTGCCTTGAAGGTAGGAGACAGAGGAGGATGATGGAGTGTTGATTTGCGGACTGGAGGCCTGTGAGCAGCAATGTGCTGCAAGGATGGATATTGGGCCCTTAAATAAATGACTTGGATGTGAATATATGAGGTATGGTTAGTAGGTTTACAGAAGACACCAAAATTGGATGTGTAGAATAAAGAAGGTTAGTTCAGAATACAACAGGATCTTGATCAGATGAGCCATTGGAGCAAGGAATGGCAGACGGAGTTCAATTTAGATAAATGCGAGCTGTTGTATTTTGGAAAGGCAAATCAGGGCAGGACTTATAGACTTAATGTTAAAGTCCTGGGGAACATTGCTGAACAAAGAGACCGTGGAGTGCAGGTTCCTAGTTCCTTGAAAGTAGAGTCACAGGAAGGTAAGGGAGTGAATGCAGCATTTGGTATGCTCCCCGTTATTGGTCAATGCATTGAATGCAGCTGTTGTAACGTCATATTGTGGCTGGACAGGGCACTGATTGAGGCCCTTCTGGAATTCTGTTTTCAGTTCCAATGTCTCTGTTCTCGGAATAACGTTGAGAAACTTGAAAGGGTTCAGAAAACATTAGCAAGGATTTTGCCAGGGTTGGACGGTTTGAGCTTATTGGGCAAGGCTGAATAGGCTGGGACTATTTTCCCTGGAGAGTTGGAGGCTGAGAGGTGATCTTATAAAATCATGAAGGGCATGGATAAAGTGAGCAGTCAGGGACTTTTTCCCAAGTTCGGTGGGTCCAGAACTAGAGGGTACAGGCTTAAGGTGAGAGGGAAAAGATTTAAAAGGGATCTAAGGGGCATATTATTCATGTTGAGGGCATTGCAAGTATGGAGTGAACTGCCAGAGGAAGGGGTGGATGCTAGTACAGCAGCATTTAAAAGGCATTTGATTGGGTACATGAAGGGGAAGGTTTTAGAGGGATAAGGGTGAACCGCTGGCAAATGGGACTCCATTAACGCTCTCCGTTATTGATCAATACATTGAATACAGAAGCTCGGATGTCATATTGTGGCTGGACAGGATATTGATTAAGCCACTTCTGGAATTCTGTTTTCAGTTTGAATTACTCTGTTCTGGGAAGGATGTTGTGAAACTTGAAAAGGTTTGGACAAGATTTACAAAAACGTTGCCAAGATTGGAGGATTTGGGCTACAGGGAGAGGCTGAATAGGCTGGCGCTATTTTCTCTGGAGAGTCAAAGACTGAGAGGTGACTTCATGGAGATTTATAAAATCACGAGGGGTGTGAATAAGGTGAGCAGCCGGGGTCCTATTTCCTCAGGTTAGGTGGGTCCAAAACTAGAGCACCTGGGTTTAAGTTGAGAGGGCAAATATTAAAAAGGGTAACGTTTTCAAGCTGAGTGTGGTGTGTGTACGGGAGGGGCTACCAGATGAAGTAGTGGAGGCTGAAAAATCGCAACATTTAAAAGGCTTCCAATTGGGTACA